>NC_090439.1:1069396349-1071896349 GCF_031143425.1 Pleurodeles waltl | reverse complement strand
TGTAGAGGAGGGTGAGAAAATAATTCTACCTGAAGAATGGTCAAAAGCATATGATGGGGATTTAATTTTGGCTGAAGTCAAAGTTAAAATTTCAGAAAAGACAAACTACCTAGCACTTTAAAGACTTTTTGGGAATTAAGACAAGAATTGTCCTTGGAAAACAATAAGGTTTTAAGGAATGGCCGGATTATTCCACCTGAAGGACGGAAATCAAGATGGCTTGAGTTATGTCATGAAGGACATATAGGTATTGCTAAAACAAAAAAAGTATGAAAGAATTGTTTTGGTGGCCAGGTATGGGGTTGGCCATAGAGAATAAGATCAGGAATTGTGTGTCCTGTGAAAGTTCAGCCAAATGCAGGTTACCTTCAGACCACCATTATGTCCTGTCAGCATACTGGAGATGCAGTGGGGAAAAATAAGTTTGGACATAGCTGGTCCCATTTTAGACAGAGCAGTACAGAAATATTTGTTAGTAGCTGTTGATCATTTTTCAAAATGGACAGAAGTGGAAGTAGTGTAGACCGTAGATTCCAAAACAGTTGTTAAATTTCTTGACAAGATTTTTTTGAGAGGAGGATTGCCCGGGGTTATTATTTCTGAAAATTTAGTGCAATTCACATCTGAAACATTAAAAAGATGCATTAAAAGGAATGGCACATGCCACAACCTCAATCTAACATCCTGCAGTGGAAAGATTCAATAGAGTAATTAAAGGAGCCATTAAATTAGCTAAGAATAATGAGTGGGAAATTGAACTGTATCACACTATTTGGGCATTTAGGAATGCACCATGTATCGCTACAGGACATTGTCCTCTGCATTGATGAGAGGTAAAACAGCATTTTACAAAGATGATGATAGCTGGATGCCGAAAGCTAGAAGGGTAGAATGGGACCCCAAGATGGTGATGAGTAAGATCAGAAAGGTAAAATCTATGTACAAAAAGTACAATGATACAAAACATGGTTGAAAACCAATAAAACTGCATGTAGGGGACATGGTAAAAGTGAAAAGAACCTGAATCTCCAAACCACAAGGAGTACAAGTAATGCAGCATTATTAAGCAATGGGCAGGTTAGACATTTAAGTTCTTTATCTTTATGTAATTAAAGGTATAGCTCAGAACAATGAAGAAGAAAGAAGACATTTGATTGGTTAACAGAGGAAGAAGTGAGTCCCAAGGCAACATGTTTACAAACAAATTCAGAAATAGTTGCAGAACAAAATTGAGGGGAAACACTGCAGAAATGGCAAGGGATGGAAGTAATGAGGAAGCGACAAAGAACGATAGTAATGAAGGGAGGATTGGAAGATTTGGTCGACTGTTGAAAAAAACCTAATAAATTAGGTGATTATATTTGTGATTAAAAACATATACAAGCACATATGGTAAAGATACACCAACGAAATAGTTGTGTTTATGAATGTATGAAGAAATATATGTAGTAATGCAGCATAGAAATGTATTATTTATTGCTACATGTCCAATGGGAATATTTGGATTGTTTTGTTACAAAGAGGGAAGATGTGTAGTGTTTAGAATGATACTATGTCATTAGAATGTTAGCTATGTAATGGGGTTGGAATGTTAGCACAGGAGATGGCAGGGAGGATTGGAGCGGACAAGACGTGCCTGTATCGCTTCTATGCCAGGGTCGCTAGTATGTATAAATCTTCTATGAGACTCTGGTGCATCATTACATTAGGTCTCCTTGTGATCCTTCTCTGACTTTACGTTTCTCATCCTTGTATTTACTGCTTGTTTCCTGTTTAACTCTTTAACGCCTGTTGTCCTGGCTCACTAAGGGTTTGAGGTGTTCCATTCCTTGATAGATCAGTGATGTCACCAGTGGCACTGGTGCTCACCCTAGAATCAAAGACATGTGGATAGTGATGGATTTCAGGGTTCATTGTGCCCAGCCAGTCTTCTTTCACATAGGAAAAGTACCAAAGGTCCTGCACCAGTTGCTTTACCACTCTTTATTTTTAAAGGACTCGAAAGATGAGACTCCTTTCAGATCTTATGGGTAGAACGTTTTCCATGGGGTTTGACTGTAGAATTAATATAAATGAGTATCTGTACTGCAAACTAACTAATAGCAAACGGAAGGCAAAATCTGTAGTGCACACAGATACTTTATAGTAACAAATACAGAGAAAATACTGTGAATAAAACTGTGTTCAAACCACAATACAAACCTGTAGCCTTGTGAAACCTGGGGTATAAGTACATTAAAAATGTAAACCATTATAACATAAAATTGTTGCTCGCTTTGCCAAAGAAGTGTATGTCCAAAGAACACTACAGCTACATCTGCTAGGATCCCAGTTTTGTGGGTGGGGAACCTTGACCCATTGGTGCTGTCCAACTGGTGATCTCCTTTATGATGGGGTATCAATAAAGGAACCTCCTTTAGGGCGAGACTGCATAGGGGCTGTGTTGAGCCATTTAAAACCAGCCTTGGCAAAGCAAATAGCTCTTGCCTTTGGGACCTACTGGTTTTGCCAATGGTATTTACTATACAGCATGACTTCATTTGTTTAAAGTCTTTGACGAGGCTGGTCAAGTTGGATCAGTAATTAAAAAGTAAAAACATTCACACAAGCTTGTTTTAAATTTTTTTTAGTGGTGGGGAGGAACAGCATAACGGGGAATCTGTACCATGGGTGGGGATAGAAGCAACACAGAGGATGTGGGTGGGGGAAAGACGCATGGGTCACAGGTGGGTGCAAAGCAGATAAGACAGAGCAAAGTGGGGCGCTGAGGTGGAGCAAATTGGGGACAGACGCCATACGTGAGTGGGGGGAGCACATAGACAAGCACAACACTGAAGTGGTGGTAAGAAGCACATAGGCAACAGCAACAGAGAATGCAGGATGTGAGAATTATACGAGGCAGAAGCTGAAAAACACATGCACTCTTGTGGAGTTCCTAACCAAAATCCAAAACGTAGTGCTTAAAAAGCAAACAGTGGAAGCATAGAAGCCAGCTAATGAAGAGATGTTATAGATGCTATTCTCCTTGGGAGAGAGACACACACACAAGTTGACAAGCTGGACATGGACAAGCAAGCCAATGAGTGGCAGGAAAGCCAACCAATGGTAAACGGTGAGCAGGTTACAAGATTCTATATGTTTTAGGTAAATCTTTAATATGTTTTGCAAAGGAAAGTGCATGTGTTGTCTAGTAGGCGGGACCTAACAAGACAGAGCCTTACAAAAATTGATTTGTTTGACTGCAAGAAATTGAGTTGTTGGTTGATTGGGGCATGATCCCAGGTCCAGCAGCAACCACAGTCCTTGTCAGTGTAAGGCACAAGCCAATTCTAAATTAACCTGTGCTCAACACTCTGGTAGCTTGGCACAGGGTAGGTAGGCTTAACTTGGAGGCAATGTGTAAAGTATTTCTACATCACTTCAAACAGCGATAAAGTGAAAAAAACTACACAAAAGCAATCCCACACCAAGATAGAAAAAAATAATTATTTTCAATAAATAAAAAGACAAAAACGACAAAAATCCAATCAGTAGAACTGAAGATATGCAATTTTAAATATTTTTGTGAAAATAGACCCAAAAAGCACAGAGCACCAACTGGTGATATCTGGTCACACCTGAACAAAGTCATAAGTTTAGGCCAAAGCCAAAGGAGCGTGGGCCGAATATAGGGGTCTAGTTAGGCCTGCTGAACAAAGTACCTTACATTCTGGTTTGCAGGTTGCTAGGATCAGGGTGGAAGATGAGTTGCACTGCCAAAGCAACGCATTGGTTCTGTGATGGGATGTTGTGAAGTCCTGCATCATTATTGAGGATCCCATCACTGAGGACTTGCGATGGGTAGTCTGTTGTTGAAGACGGAGCGATGCGTCAGTTCTGAGGAGCTTCGATGTGTAGTCTGGCATCCTCTTCAAGGCTGCTGTCAATAAAGGATGCATGGGCCTGCGCCGAGGATGTGTTGCGGTTCCGATGAGGCAACGGTCTCTGATGTGATGCGGGTCTTTGCGATGGGTCCAGTCCATGCAGCAAGGGCGATGCCTTTGTTCTGCTCGGGGTTGCAACTCGCATGCAGAGGAGCTACGACGGTTCCACTGGGTTCCATCAGGTCCACTTACAAAGGTCCAGGACTGTGGTGGCATCACTTTGCAGGTTAGATTTACAGATTGACAAGTCCAGGTGCTGGGGTCAAGTTTGTTGAAGCCTTCTGTCCCTGAAGCTCAACTCAGGTGGCCAGCCAACCAGCCTTGGAGTCACTTTGGGGTCCTGGTCAACAGTTGTAGGTCCAGTCCTTCTCACCCAGGCAGCAGGGCAGCAGGCAATAGGTCAGCATTGCAGGGCAGCATTTCCTTCAGAGCAGCAGTCCAGTGGAATGGCAGTCCTTTCAGCAGCCCACAGTCCTTCCTGGCAGAGTATCCAAAGGCCCAGAAGTGTACTTAAGAGTTTGTGTCTGGGGTCTAGTATTTATACCTAGTTGTGCCTCTGAAGGGGGGGGGAGAAGCCAAAATGCCTTTGCAGTGCACAGTACCTTGTCTTCCATACTAACTACCAGGGGTATGCAGCCTTTGTGTAGAGGCAAGGCAAAACCTATTCAAGTGTAAGTGAGGCTGTGCCAAGCTCCTCTCTTCCATCCTGCCATTGATGGCCCATCCAGGCACACCTAAGCTCCCTACTGTGTGTCGGTGTCTAGGATGGATACACAAAGAGACGACTGTCAACTACACCCAGACATGTCACCCAAAGACATGCTGCAGGCCCCAAATGGCTAAGGCAGGAAAATGCTAACTTTCTAAAAGTTTTACTTAAGCACAAGTTAGGATTTTTCATTACAATTCCAAAGATACCAAACATGAACTGGTTACCTGCTCCCATTTCGAAATGACAGTTTATTAAATGTAATTAGATAATCCCAGTGTTATCCTATGGGAGAGGTAGGCCTTGTTGTAGTGAAAAATAAATGTAACAGTTTTCCACTCCCAGGACATGTAAAACTTAAATGTACATGTACATGTCCTACTTTTTAAATAGATTGCACCCTACCCTCCCGGCTGTCCAGGGCCCCTCTAGGGGTGACATATGTTTTAAAAAAGGAAGGTTTGGGCCTACTGGAAAAAAATTATTTTGCTAGGTCCCAATGGGAGTTTAAAACTGCAGAGTTGAAGGGAAAAAGTTAGGGGGTAAACCATGCCAAGTCTAACATGGACTTTAATGGTGTTTGCACATAGCTGGGCATGTTAATCCAAATATTTACTGTGTGTAGATAGTATAAGACTAGGGCAGCTCAGTCACACAAGGTTGCACAATCTCTAACCTAGCAGTTAAGGGTTACATTCGTGTCTGCCCTCCATTTGTTGGGGAGATGTGAAGGGTCTTATTCAGGTCTGATCATGGTTTGTTTATTTATTTTTTAAATACTGTTAAATAACAGGTGTATACTAGAAGCTAACAAGGGGGCTTCAGGGGAAAAATGCGAACAACTGTTGAAAGGGAATATGCAATGGACACAGGTTGGAAGGAAGGTAATGCAGCAAAACCCGAGCGAGGATGGACTGATGTTCTAAGGGCAGTCAGTGTGCCTGGAACACCTTGAGTTCTCAGTGCATTAGTGACATACATTTAGATTTGTTGCAGAGCGAAGGTTCGGTATTAGTGTCTCTGACCTCACATGTCCACTGGTCCATTCTTTCCACCAGCCTCCGCCTCTTAAACCATCTTATTACTTTTATTTCCTGGCAGTTCCGTTCCTATTTCACATGTTTGCTTCGTGTGGTTAAAAAAAACTTCAACCAACAGTACTGCAATATTTGCGGAGTAAACACTGTTTTCCTTCCTGAGAATTAAACGTGGCAAGACGCATGGCAGTTTCAGCCAAAAATGTGACAGCGTAGTTTTTAATTGCACAGCTAAGGAGCCTCGGGTGGCTATCCCCAGCCTCCCTGGAGGGGCGGGGGGGGGGGGGGGGGACGGCTATGGGGTGGGGGCGGCTATCCCCAGCCTCCCTGGAGGGGCGGGGGGGGGGGGCAAAGGTAGAGCCACTCTTCCCAACCCCACCTCCGACCCAGACGGGTGGCTTCCTGCGCGTGGCACAGGCCACGGGAGTAAGGGGAAGTGATAGGCTCGGGGACAGCGGGCACGGACACGTGGCAGGGGTATTTAGGGACAGTAAGGTCAGTTCAGCCTCTTGCTGACTTCATCACCGCATAGGTAGAGAGAAATATTAAATCTACCCACCCACCCAGTATACGGGAAGGAAGGTACTTTTAGGCCACAGTGGGACAAGTGCTTTAATATAAAGGCAGTAGTTTGGGGAGATGGAGGGTATCAGACTCGGGGTTGTGGGGGGCAGAGGGGAGGGCAAGGACAGTTGACAGAGCAAGCGACGGACAGTTGACCTGGGGTTGCTTTGTGGGGCGTGAGTGAGATTGGGTAATGTAAGGGAAGGGCTGTGAATGGAGAAAGAAAGATGCTTCAGTGCACGGGGAGTAGTTTGGGGGAACACTCGCACTTTGGGGAGTTTTTTAGGGACCCGATTGTCAAGAATTTAAAATGTATTAGTGAAGCGGATTTTATGATGTATGTGTAGCTTAACGAGTTGGAACTACAAACCTATCTTAATAAAGATGTTAAACATTTTATTTTAACAAAGGTGTGTGGTTATTCTGTTTATTGCACCACATATATACATCTTGAGGTACCTTGGAGGGTGAGAAAGCACATTGTGTACCGAATAGCTCTTTAGTTAGTGATACTCTGTTGAAAATAATTGCTGGCATATTGCGAAGGCTGTCCTTGGCACAGATATATTGTGATGCGTGGGTGTGTATGTCTGTATGTGTACACGGATGCCGCACACGGCCAATGTGCGGTGTGGTGCGAACGTGTTTGTGTGTGCAAGACTCACAAGGTTATTGTGCAATGTGGGTGTGCGTTGCACAATGCATCCGGTTATCTCTTGTGGCATCTGCTTATCTGTTGTGGTGTGTCTTTTCTCAAGAACTCATTTGTGTTTTTTTTTTTGGCACTTGCGTGGGAGTGGGTGCTCGAGAGCGCGCGCCCTGCCCTAATCTAATGCCGTTGGAGATCCTGCCCTCGTGTGCCAAAAAACCCCTCTCCGCCGAGCACATCTTTTGTCCTCTCACACACAATCTAGGCCTCTGTGCGTCTTCGCTCAACCTTATTGGGCGCGAAGCCAAAACACACATCCGAGGCTCCGCTGATTTACCACATGGCCCAGCGGCTTTCCCACAACACACATTTCTGAGAGGAAATGTGGCTGTTATTGGTTATCATGTAACGTAAACATTGAAAACTGAATTTAATTAGTAATTTCGTACACTTAGAATCGAAAACTGGTTTAAGCGCTCGAATTGGGGGCAAAATATCTTATTTTTGTGTAATACCGTTTGAAAATCAGACAGAAGCAAACACTGAAAAAGTTTATGCATTCTTTGTCATTTCATGAAAATGTGGTTTAACGAGCAAAGATTTGTTCGAATTTCCGGAAATTGTGCGGTAAGCCAGCAGACACCCTGAATAAACTCTTTAATTGGTTTAACAGGAAAATCTTCTTTTGTTCTGTGCTCTCGGTTCAGCTAATGGATCCTTTGGGACGACAGCACTTTTATAAAAAACAATTTTTTTTTTTTTTTAAAGCATCCTCAGTCTAAATCATATGGTCTGAAAGACTTCAGTCTCCTGGCAGGATATAGATTTGAATTCGATCTGTGGTTATGCTGAAAATGCATTGCCAGACACACAATGTCAATGTAATCCCGCCAGCCAAGCCCCAACCTCCTTCCCATGCTGCACTGCGGCACACAGAGTGTAGATCCAGGATGTCCTTCTGCATCCCTTAGGATATGGAGGAAATGACCTTTTCTACTTGAGCATACCCTCCACGGCCTTGCATTATTCTTAAAGCTGCTGCACTTTTTTTTCTTCCTTTAAATTTACTTGGTTAGTGACGTGGCTCATTTAGTAATCAATTATGGAGTATATTGTTTTTTTTTATTTCTCCATAACACGTATGTTAAGAGCTGCAGAGTTTTTATTTTGACTATCTGAACCCCTTGCTTGGTGTGCTTTGCAACTTGCTTGTCCAGTTGGCCCTCCCCACAAGAATGTGTCCCAGAGCATGCCACTAGATGGAGGCACATTTGTCCGTGTGCTTTCCCAGGTGTGCTCTGATTAGTGGCTCTGATTTATAAGAGTGTCATTGATTGGACTTAGGAGGAAAGTAGATCCCAGTGAAACAAGGTTTGCGTTTGATTAAGTTACGGGGCATCTTGCTGCCTGTCCCTGATAAATTATTGGTGAGGGATACTGAATGATCTTGCTTATTTAAAAACAAATGCCACTTCATTGCTTTGATTGTACACACGCAGACAATAGCAGGAGATCCGGAGGCAAGTCTGGAAGGGAGCAGTGCATGTACGTGGTGTTCAGGCTGAGTCATTGTGTTTTGGGTACAAATGGATAATTAGACTGATGTGGTAAATACATGTGGAGCAGGGGTACCAGATGGCTTAAGTCACTGGAGACACCCTTTTGTCTCTTCTACTAACCATTGCATCAACAACTTCAACCGAGTTGAGGCACACCAGAGCTGCAACTCTTACAATGCAGTGGGTTGTGTGGTATCCCCGTGTGTGCCTTTTTGATTGAATTTGATGTTGATGCTGTGTGAATATGATTAGAATGTGCGTTTGTCCTTAGCAGTGTGTAAGTAAGAAGTTCAGCATCAAATGAGAGTTGCTCCTGGAACTGGTGCTGGAGAAGGACCAGTCATGTGAGTTGGAAATAAAGCTTATATTTACATGTACCACTTTCTTGATAGGTAGCTGCATGCCCTGGTGTGATGGTCACCTTCACTTCACTCTCCTGGTCTTTGTCTGCACGCAGTTGGAGTTTTGGTCTGGTTTGTGCCCTTGTCTTTCTTGTATTTTTTTTTTTTTTACTGTTTGCAGTTTGTCGTGGCAGATTCAATGTACCAGCCTTGCCTGTGCTCCGGGCAGCCAATAACATTTTGTCTGGTCTGCTTACCCTTTTTACTTCTCTGGCCAAGCTTTTGTTCTCTGCAAGTGCTCTTTTTTTGTGTGGTCGTTTACCCCTTAGTGTACCTCGTTCAATCATTTTACTATTGGTGCTTCTTGGGAGGTACTCTCCCCCTCCCTTCTTTCGGCACCAGGCTGTTGTGGCCTCCCACCTTTCCTTACCGTAGCCGAATGGTCACGGAGTCCTCGCTCATTGCGTTTGCCTGGATTTTGCAAGTACATGGTGCATAAGTGTCCACTGTGCTTTGGTAAGTGAATGTCAGTAGAGACTTGTGCATATCTTGAGGTTGTACCAGACCACTAACTGCTCTGTAATCTTGCACATCCTGGCTGTCTAGTGGTCTTCATGAAGTCCAGCATGTTGTGATGGCCTGCAAGATTGTGAGGTGATGTCACTAATCACTGGGTCTTCGGTAAGCCTAGCAGCATTTCTTGTCCCAGGGGAGAGGCTGTTGAAAGAGTGATTTCGATTGGCCAGCTAGAGGTGAGCTCAAACAAAATCCATATGTTGGATATATTTGGCAACAGTACCAGGGAAGGAAAAGACCAGGACCCTGGCTAGAATTTGCGGGACTCCCACAACAGAAGGATTGCATCTGCTGGGATGTGCTGCTCTCGCTACTTGTATGAAAGACTAGCTATCCATCTTAAGTGGAGACTGTGACCAGTAAAGAGTATATTTGCACCTGCCCTTTGAAAATAAGGTGGCCAACTTTGTCCCTTAAAAACAAGGGGGTGGGAAGGTGTGGGTGTGAGCATAGATGTTTGGAGTTATGCTTCTAGTGGCAGGTGAAAGTGTTTTTCTTAACTGATGGAATGATGGGACTGTGTGATGAATTCTCATTGATGAAGTGTGGTTCAGGAACTCTCTCAGTGAGAGAGGCTCTTTTTTTGTACGATTCCAGATTAAAATCTTATGAGACGTTTATGGAGTTCGTGAAACTTTCAGCATCACAAGGAGTGATGATTGGTACTCATTTCCAGTGTTCCAACATGATTGTTACCTGGTCATCTTGGTAGACTTCCTGTATCAGGCGTTCTTCCTGTTCCTATGTAATTTTATTTATTTTTCATAGGCACATATCTCTGAATAGTTTCTCCTTTTTGGGATGACATTGCTTTTGTGTGTTTGCATTTGTACTGTGCATGCCCCTATCCAGGAATCCTGTTATGATGCATGGTCCCGGGTTCTGGTCTTCATACAAGCTGTGTGGCATTTGCAGGTAAAGCATTGGTGTTGGTAAACTCAGCATATGGTTTTGGGTAATAGATTCCCATTACCCAATATTGGGAAGCAGGTAGCTGTACTGTGGAAACCAGCAGTGTTAACTGGTTTGACTTGGCATCTGCCATCACGACATACTTAAGACTTTGTGTTTTGAGATGATGAAATGGAGAGAAGGGGTTACGTCTGTGTGTGGTTGAGTTGAGTGCGAGGTAAGTGTTTCATGTTCTATGTGAATTCTCACGAGATTGTAATGTTGGGAGGGTGTGACGAATGTTGATGTGCAGCCCTTTATGAACACGGTTGGTGTGTCAGACTGTATTGTATATGTTTTTCTGGATTAAAGTCTGACTCCCTGAAGCTTTATTTCAACCCCCAGACTAGTGCTGCGGAGTCTGTTGCACCGCTCGTTCCAGGCAGTATAAGTGTCATGTTTAAGGTAGACATATAATAATCATGGCTCGCCTGTTTTCGGGAGACGTTCGATTAGTTCATCTGTCGGGTCTTGGAGATGCCCCTCCTTCCAGATAAAGGTATTTGCTATGATAAGATTGCACCTAAAAAAAAAAATCTTGCATGTTGTTATTCTGTTCTTCCCCATGTAGTCAGTGAGCAGGCCTCAAGTCCATGAAGTATATTGTGGGTCTTACATGGACAAATTTCTCCAACCAGACTACATGCACATTAGAGAAATAATGAAGTAGTCATTAAGATATTATGTCCTACTGCTAGTGGAAATTATTTGATTACTACCGGTGAAAATTAGTTTATATTTCAATTTGCTGTACTTTCTTACCTCAAGTTTTGATAGCTAACTAAATTAGAATATATGTGGTACCACTTGTACTACAGATATTTTATTTTTTGTGCTGCACAGGTAACACTTGCAAATTGCTGGCTTCATTATATAATTCAATGTAGATATATTCTGCTTGCTACCGTTGACTGAGATATTCCAGAAGTTGTTTTTTTTAGGTCTTGGTTTTGACAGCATAGTTGTCAAATTGACCTACGGCTAACAATATGCAACAAGCATTTGCAATGCAATAGGTGTCACATTTCCTCAAGTTAGAGCTATTGGCATTGTGAATTCATACCTGGACTTATCTTGCCACATAAATTAGTCGACCCTGCCTCATAATTTCGTTTTTTCCTGACATAATTCCTGCGGCCCTGCATATAACTAAAGCACTTCCATGTCCCTTCTTCTTCTATCTGCAGTAAAAAATGAAAAATATGCCATTTAACAATCCTATTTAAATCTGCCATGCTAATTCTAATAGAATACGACTTTCACCACCCTGTCATCAGAGTTGCTGGCTAGCTAACACAGTTCCCCCAAAAAACACAAGACTGACCATATAGTAGAAATGAACTAGAACGGTCATCCAAACATATCAATAGTATTCAAACTGACATAGTGTAATAAGGATGTTCGGTTGGCCTGAATTATTGTCATAATTGAAATAAGGAGAGATTATTAAAACATAAAGAAATATTATTTAAACCTTTACAGAAATAAACTTTTCACATTTGACTGTGATGCTCAAAACAGCCCTTAGAGGGCACCATAATAAAAAATATAATTTGTAAGAAACATAGTCATGTAACCGTATTGTTAGCCTCTAAAGGGCATAACCCCGTTAAAAAAGAAAAAACAGGAGAAAGTAATGCAGTGTAACCATATACGTAGCCCCTAGAGGGTAGTTTTAGGGCTAGCAGGCCCACTGCAATGAAATTAGAAACAAGGCATTTAAAACAAAACTTCCCCCAGCTATAAAACAAAAGTTCTATCCATGAGAAAGCTTAAAAAACACTGAATGGTGGGAGGGGTCATTTTGGGGTCCCCACTAATCTAGTGTAGGGACCCAGACACGATGTAGACAGAAAGTGTTTTGAAGGTGGTCCCCTTGTCCTAAGACCACCACAGGCTGAGTTATGAGCAAAACATGTTTTGTGAAAATAAGATCCTGCAAAGCATTATGGGGCGAGTTTTTGTGCCTCAAATATTATAGTATGTTGACTGCAATGCTCAGAACAGCCCCTAGAGGATGCCACAATAAATATAGCATTTGGGAGAAACATGGTCATGTATCCATACAGTCAGCCCTTACAGTGCATAACCACATGAAAAAAGACTGGGAGAAAGTAATGTAGTGTAACCATATATTTAGCACCTAGAGGGCATAGTGTGTTACACATTTTCAAGGATAACTGGCCTATTGCAATATTTTTACAAACAAGGCCCCAAAACATAATTTCTCCCAGCTGTAAAACAAAAGTTCCAGCCATGAGAGAGCTTAAAAAATAATGAATGGTGGTAGGGGTTATTATTTTGGAGTCTGAATCAACATAGTGTGGGGACTCAGAGATGATGTAGACAGAACACATTGTGGTCAGTGTTTTGAAGGTGGTCCCATTGTTCCAGGACCACGATAGGCTGAGTTATGAGCAAACATGTTTTGTAAAAGTAATGTTATATGAAGCATCATGGGGCACGTTTCCATGCCTCAAATATTTGAAAATGTTGATATGACTGTAATTCTTAGAACAGCCCCTAGAGGACACCACAATGAAAATAGCATTTGTAAGAAACATGGTCATGTAACTATATAGTTAGCCCCTAGAGGGCATTAGTACACAAACAATTGCCAATAAATAATACAAAAAGAAAACAGCAGTAAGTAATGCAGAGTAACCATATGTTTAACTCCTAGAGGGTATAGAGCATTACATATTTTCAGGAGTAGCAGGCCTATAGCAATGATATTACAAACAAGGCCCTTAAAACACAAGCTATCCCTAGCTGTAAAACAAAAGTTGTAGCCATAGGAATGCTTAAAGGGGCACTGGATGGTGGGAGGGATTACTATTTTGGGGCCCCTACTAACCTAGTGTGGGGACCCAGACATGCCCTAGACAGAGTAATAGAGTAATACCCTGCAAAGCATAGTGGGGTGAATTTCCGGAGTGCAGTGAATATTGTAGTGTTGTCTCTCCCACTGTGCTGAGAAAGCTGCTTCCTCTTTGAGGATTTCTATTTTATGTAAACATTTACCAATTTCTAGTGTTTTAAGGGGAGAGCCACAAGAAATTACTGTGAATAACTAACTGTGAACAATGTGATAAGTGCTCCAATATGCAGATCGAGTTCACGCTGTTGTGCCTTTTTGCACTGTGAGCGCCCTGGCCGCACGAATGGAGAGACAAAAAAAAGTTTGCCCAGGCTGAAATATATCAACAACCGTGCAATAATCCATGTAACAGGGTCAGTCTACAAGGCGTGACAAAAACAGCCTCAAGGCAGGACAATCATAAAGCATTTACCAATGACATCAAGTGATTTTTTTGAAAGGCAAGCCCACAAACGAGTGAAAGTTATGGGTGTGACATGGGCGTGGTTAAAAGCCCACAATACTTGCAACAGGTCAAAGTGCTTTCGTGCTCGACCTAAAAATGGGCTTTGCATCCATTGGCTGTCGGCGTCTGACCTCTTTTAGCCACTGGAGAGACACATCTTGCTCAGGTTCGTTGTGTATTCATCTTTCACCTACTATTAATCTTTCAACTACTACTATTGCAGTTTGGGTGTGTCTTTCTGCCTTCATGCAATTGCTTGCATTAACCTGCAACAGAGTTCACAATTGCATGGGGTGCTACTTAACAACACTGTTCCTCTGTTTCTCTGCTTCTCCCTCCTGTGTGTCCTGCTCTCATCTGTCAGCCATACATGCATTAGCACATTAAACCCAGATGTATTGGGTTTGCCAGTGCTAGTTTCTTAAGTATTATTAATATTCGTCAATCTTAATTATAAGGCTTGATATCATTGCAAGGGTCCAGCAATGGGTTTCTACTTTATCAGGAAAACGAATCGATGCATAGCCTTCTGGTGGCGTTAAACTCCTGTCTACCTAGTTACCTATGTCAGCCGCGTGTCTAAGTGGCATATCCAAATAAACATGAACGTTTATTATTTTTTGGGGGGGATCATCTCTTCTCTGCCATGATTTGAGAAATGTTGGCTTTTATTGATATCTCAAAATGTTTACTTATGCCATTGAGTTATATGACTTTGTATGTTGTTCCTTTGTTTATCAATGAAATTGTTATAGCCCAGTTTATAGCTGTGTGCATGTGTGTTGCACACCCATTTGTCTGTTGCTGCTATAAGATGATGTTATGATGCTGAAGAATATGAAAATGGCCGCGCTCACCGCCAAGATGTAAGCTCTGACTGGTGGCATTGCTGCAATGAGCATAAATTCTCCTAATGCAATTTGTGTTTAGATGATTAGATCTAATTCTATTTAGGGAGTACTTAACCACTACCATCCACAATTCTCTTTACAAACAAGCCCTTTTAGCACCTCATGCTGAGAAGTGTCTATAGACATTTAAAAAGATGTCACCGCTGCCAAGCAACAGCTCAGTTGTGAAGTGCACAAAACAATGAAAGCCATTATTAGGTTTGCAAAATTTGATGTGACACTGGTATTCGCCTATTGATTTAGCTAACAACGTATCCGAAATTGTCTGCATATGCAGATCAGCAGCGAACACGCTGGAAAAAATATAGTGTAAACAAGCAGCACCGGGAAATAAAATTACCTATTTAAAGTAGGTTAGTGATTGGCGGCAAAAGATTCTGCGGAGCACTCTGGTAAGCCTAGAAGAGCAGCCAGAATTCCAGGGGTTATAGGCGGCTAGCAGGTTTGGTAGCACTGGCAGGTTTGGATGCTACAGACTGTCATTCGCAGTGGTGGGCCCATCAGGCAGGTGAGCTTGGTGATATTCATCTGCCAGATGCAGGGTAAGCAGTGGGGACTTGAGCCGCCATCTTTAAACTACCATTGGGCCAGAAGTTGTGCACTGATCTGATTAACTACCTGCCTCTGCTCTTTTAATGCATCAATCCTCAATCTGTTGTATTCTGGACAGCGGGTGAAGAGTAGCGAGTAGGGCGATAAGCTCCTTATTGAGGCTGTTTCAGGTTTGCAGTGTTACTCCTTGCAGCTCTGCAGTTTGTCTCTTCTCCTTTCAACCCTTTGCCCTTGTTCGTGTTGTCTCAGTGACACACGCATCTGGCAATGTTTTCTCGTCTCCAAGGGGCTCTAAATGTCATGTGCAATTTCCCTGACTCAGTCACTGATAGATATTGATTGCTTTCTGCTGACAAATTTTTCCTCATGATTAACATCTGGCAACAACCCACTCCAGAATGACATGTGACTTTATGAAATGTTCAGGCCTAAAACCCAAATCCTAATCTTCGATCCAGACCGTTGCAGTCCATTTTCACCCATCCACTTTTAAAGTTTGGTGAGGTCATCCGAATTGAGATAAAAGTGGAGCCTCGATTTATTGGTCAGTGGTACTCATGACTTAGATATCAGTTACTCTAAAGAACTAACTTCAGACGACCATTAACCAAAACTTGGAAGCGTGAGACTGGAGTACCTCAGGAGGAGCACACATGTTTGTAACCACAAAGGGTAGAGGGTGGATGTTTGTTACTTAAAGTTCTTAATCTTGGTGGCCAAGAGTTAGGGTCACAGTCCTGCTCAAGCGCAACTCCTTCAGAGAGGAGGAATGCATCGTCGTCACAGGTTGCTGATGGAGAAGGGTAATGGGGGGCTTTCACCTCGTGTGAAGCATCAGATGGCTGCCAATCCTGGCGAATGGTATCTGGGCTGGATCTCCAGAGGTTCCTTCTGTCCTGTGATAAGTTTATTGAAGACTTATCAAACTTTCTATTGTTTTACACATACCTTGAAACTCTGCTGCAGGTTTATTTCACTATGCTTTGCATTTTCCATTATACAGTAGCACATTGCCGTCAGTTTACTATATAAAGTTGCTGTTCTCATCATTTAATAGCTATGAATACACACCTTCGAGTTTCTTTGATGTCTAAGAGTAAAAGCCGCTGCCTCCAAATATTATCATTTGTAAATTATAGACGAGCATCTGAAAAGAGGACATGCTAGGCAAAGCAAAATCTACTATACTGTGTATGACTAGATTCTTGGGTCCTAAAACCATTAATATTGTACACTACGAAAGAACCAGATCTTCTTCAAATGTTTGCAGTTTTGTATTATTCTTAATTAGATGTGTTCCACCGTAGCTGATATGTTCAGGTTGTCAAACCAGTATTCAACAAATGGTCTTTGATTTCCGTAGTTTCCTAATGAAATGCTCACATTAGTGGCAATTGCTCAAGACATGTTGTAGGTAGGCGTGAACAAAACGCTGACTAACTACTAAATTTCCTACTATTACGAATAATGACACTAAAGTATCAAGGTTTTTGCTTGGAAATGGCTTTTAGTTTCCTGTTGTTAAAAACCTATTGTGGACAGTACCAATACTTCGAGTGGGCTTTGGGTCAGCCCACTGCGTACCATTGGTTGACTTTCTTGTCAATTTAATTTAAATTCTTCTTCTTCAATGTTTTTTTTTGTAACCTTTTTTGTCTCTGTTTCTTCCCTGAAATTTAGCTTCTTTACCATCCTCTTGATTGGATTATGTGTATCATTCCGTGGCTTACATCCTGGAACTAATTTTTCCTTTTACCTTGGAGCACTACATGGATGTTTCCTTACTCTTGAGCAGTCTGCAACTTTCTTCAACACCTCCCCCTCCCAAAGCTCTCCGTGTTGATCCCCAACCCTGGTAGTTCCTCTGTGAAAGCGCATCAGCAGCTCTGGACACGTGTTGCATCGAAGCCCAGGTCTTGCTTGGCACACAGGCAGTATTTTTGGGTGCTGGGAGATTAGCATGCTGTTGTATTCTCTCAGGCCGTGCTTCAGGCAGGAAGCATGCTTAGTGCGACTGAAAAGGATGTCCCTCCCTCAGACTCCTAAATATGCTTCCTCTGCTGATGTGGAGTGACAAATTACAGGACCATTTGTTTCAGTTTAGGAAAAGTTGTACATAAACTAATCATACTTGTAAAGTTGGTAATGCTGTTAGTTAAAAAGCTAGTCTCCACCTTCTTCCATGTACATGTTTTAAAAGAAAATGTAAAATCCACTGACTGCATTCATTATTTCTTTTAGTGCAGATGCACCTTCCTGAGTGCAAGAGACAGTGAAAAACTAGGAGCTTTTACTTCTTATAAACGATCGCAGTATTGGAAAATAAGTGTGTGGTGTCCCTTTATCACTGTACCCAGCTCATCTCCTGCTGGTGATTCTGTAACCATGCTCAACCTACATTGGTGTGTCGATCCTCGAAAACACATAGGCTTTCAGTTCTTCCCCCAACTTCATTGTGGCTCAGATATGTTGTGCAGCATATGCAACCAACACCAGATACGTTTGTCCAATGATACCCTGTAAGGGGCTGCTGAAAGCAATGTTCCAGGTCCCTGTTGGGAAGATAGTGCCCACTCAAATCGTTTCATCCTATCTGGACCTCTGAGATTTCACTTTGTCCTATGAGGGGGGAAAGCATTGTTTGAGGTTTATGCCATCTACTAACAGCAAGACTTTGCAAAAAGTATATGCCAGTTGGGCATTGTGAGTCCTAAAGTGCTCTGTGACTCAAAATAAAATTGTCCAGTGTGAGCCTAATGTGAAATTGACTGAAAAACAGTGGGAGCGGAGAGGATAATTGTTAAGAAGATTTGATCAGGTAGGGTTAGTGATTCTTTTTTTGGAGTGAGACGGAAGAGGAGATTACAACTGTTGGCAGACAATTATGTGAGCATTACTAGAGATGGGCTTTGGCTCCGCCCACATTTTGGGAGCCAGGAGTGGATGTCTTGATTGGGCAAACAAAAAGTTCTTGCCATCCACACAGCTGCCATCGTTTTGTTTATCTAGCTGCCCGAGGCTGAACTTCTAGGGGCACACACATGACAGTGATGCTATTAAAGTGTCTTAGATAGCTAGTTTACAAATTCTGTTGGACACCTCCTTAAATACTTTTGGTTTGTTTCAGGGGTGCCACTGGCAGGATGCTGGGCTCTGGGTTCATATTGATGCATCTAGTACGCGCTAGTGCTGGCCCTTTATCAACTCCTGCCACATCTCGTTGGAGAAACAAGTATGTTTATTCCTGTCGTGTCTCCTTTCTCGTGCCATGCGGATCTGCACGTTGTCTGGAATACAGCGCTACGAGGGCAGTCTGGGAGATTCCAGTGGCTTTGTTACTCCATCTGGCTTTGGCCCCCGAATGAACTAACAAAAGTGCAGCCGGCCGCTTCTAAGTGCGTCTCCGATGTGGTTTTATAGCTTTCTTTCTAGTGCATTAATTTAAATATATTACGGAAACCACAGCCGAGCGCTCTGGCGTCGTGTCAGAAGAGTCACTTTACTGTTTAGTTTTCCGTGTCAAAATTAGATTTAGTAATCCAGGCTCGAAGTTAACAAACGGGTTCCCTGGGCGAACATGATTCCACGCGGAAACACTGCTCGCACATGGAGCCGGCTAATGGTGAGACTGGGGAAAACGTGGCTGCTCCTTGCCTCTTGGGCATAGTGCCTTTTGGATCCAGTTTATTTAAGGTGGTCCTAATTCCCTCCTTTTAAAAAGTGCAAGAGCCTGGCTCCTGGTGCTCACAGATGTGACATTGGTGGAGTATTCCTTGAGGTTAGTAGGTCAAGAATCTTGCATCTGTTGGTGGTGGTGAGTGGGTTCCAGCTTGTTCTCCAGCATGACCCCTTCCCCCCCCCCCCCCCCCAGCTGCCCAAGGATTTGCACTTGCCCATCTCTGGGGCTTTGCTGCCATTTGTGCAAGATTCGCTCTTTACTCAACATTGGCGCCTTAGAGTGGTACCCCTTGTTTAAAATGGACATAGCTGTCAGGTTTTTCTAGATTATTTAAGTGACATTTCTATGCACATGAGTGGCATTGGATCACAAATGAGTGACGTTTCAAGTCGCACTTTCTCACGAGAAAAGCAAAGTATTTGGTACCGCCCCGTGGGAGGGGTGGATCACTGGAGTAGTCACGCGCGTTCTCTTCGTGCCACTGCCCGCTGTACTGTCTGTTTGCCATTTAACGTCCACTTTCTTCCCCCATCCTCCTCAAACCTCCATGTGCCCATCTCGCACGCCTTCCTCTTTTCACTGTATCCTTCCTCGTGCACCTTGTTGTGTTGCCCACCTCTGTCCTATACCCACTATGTTCTCTCGTCCTTCTTGTAATAGTCACAAAAATATTAATCTCAGCCAGGCCTTGAGCTTGATGGGTTACTCTCGGTAGCTTAGGTTGGCATTGATGCTTTCCTATTGGGCCAAGTTTTTTGTTCTGGTAGTAATAAACTCAAGGGCACTTCCCTTGGAGGGAGGTGTATAGGTCCTGTGAGCTAAACCGTTTGTTTGTTTACACAATAAAGATGCCTGATATCCACACGCTCTATTTATTGTAAGCCCCCATTGAGAAGTTTAGAAAAGTGTTTTTGGTAGGGGCATCTCAGTGGTTAACTAGATGCTCTGAAATAAAGCGCACTTTGGGACCCTGTTAAAGCAGACCTATCAAGTTTAAATTTTCCAATCATTGCTGCTTCCTGTGCACACAGTTCCAGGTATTTTAATAACTATTTTTTGCTTTTCATAGTGTCCAGTTGGTGAATCAGTTCAGATATTTTATTGAAACTAATACATATGGGAATCCAAATATTGTTTGGGATGACAAAAGTGAGCAGCATTGTGTGCTGAGTCCGTTGGTTCTGGGCACCTAGTGCAGAGTGATACCCGCAGCGGAAGCGTTGTGGGCGGCCTCTTAGCTCTGGTTCTCCTGGGAGGTGTGGCTTAGCCCCGCCTTCCGCCCCTGTGTCCAAGTGCGGAAGCACGAGTCCCAATTAAGGTGCCTTTTGGCACGTTGGAGCGTTGTGGGCGGCCTCCTCCCTCTGGTTCTCCTGGGAGGTGTGGCTTATGTGGCTTAGCCCCGCCTTCCGCCCCTGTGTCCAAGTGCGGAAGCACGAGTCCCAATTAAGGTGCCTTTTGGCACGTTGGAGCGTTGTGGGCGGCCTCCTCCCTCTGGTTCTCCTGGGAGGTGTGGTTCAGCCCAGCCTTCCACCCTTGTGTCTAAGTGCGGAGTGATTCACCTGGGCACCTGTGAGAGACCGTTGTGTACTGTAGTTGGCCAAAGGTGATTTGGCTTTGGTGTCACTGCTGCACAGTCGCTTGGAAAGGGTACTAGTGCTAGAAACCGCGTGCGTGATTTGAGGCATATACAGTCATTCATTCTCCATATAAACCTTTTTACTGAAGGAAAATAGTGAGCATTTTTTTTTCCCAGCAGTCTACTTTATAGCAAATAATATACTGTGGCTATAGAAAGTGGATGATGATGCTGCTGGTGGGTGGTGTGAGGTTGTCCTAGCATGGAAGGCCGTAAAATGCATTATCATACTAAGCTGCCACACAAGAATAAAGTAGTCCTCTAATAAATAGTTTAATTGTGCTATGCAAGAACTTTTGCTGATAAAATTAATGCACGCATTAGCAAAACATTCAGTTACATTGTCTGTATGGGTGGTCTATGAAAATCACTGACAGGTAATGTCTGAAAATCTAAAAAAAACATTAGTATTGGATCCCACTAGATTCTGGGGATGCGCAGCAAATATTTCCCCTTGGGATTCCGGCTAAGTTTGCTCTATATACTTACACACTAACAGGAGTTGCCAACTGTTTGTCCAATTTATCTTGAATGAGGCTTGTGGAACAGTGTAAATTTGCTGATCTCTTGCCGGGAATAGACTATGCGTTCCCTGCAAAAGTTTGCTTTTAGAATGTTGAATTTCGGTGCAGTGGCGGAGCTCGTGTGGTTTTGAGTTATAAGTCAAACTGTTCCAGTACAGATTTTAAATATCTTTTATTATTTTTCCAAACATAATGTGCATGCTTGTGGGTTATCAAGGTAATACCCACAAGTATTAGATAAAATAACATTTGGCCCTTTATCTCAATTTCATTGCATACGATTTAGTGACAGACAGTAGCACCGTGTTAGCATACTTCACGTTATATCCTGAGTAGGTTTACTAACACCCCGCCTTGGGAATCTCCTATTCCAGTAAACTACTTTCTCAGATGGCATGCACCTGTAAATATCTCTACACCAATATTGACTGTTCTATTATTATGCTTTAAATGCGAGCAAGAAAGGGCGGGGGAAGGAAGCCTTAGGGAGATGTGGAGGTGAATTCTGCACTCATCTCTGTGAGTGATGCGAACGGTGCGCATGGTCCACTTTGCGCTTGCTGTCTCTGTATGGTGCATCTCTTCTGCGCTGCTGTGTTCTGAGGAGGCTGGTACATGCGCATTAGCTATCATGCGTGTGCCTGGGCAGTGTAGCTAGGGTACAAGAAAGTTGTGAGCCTTGTGGGCACCACCTTATTGAGACAATAATAGGGTTGGACTCTGCACCATAGCAATCTACTCGTATTCACTCCTTGCAGCAGGGTGTTGATCGCTGGGTGTGCTAAGCATTGTGGAGGTTGTAAGACGGGGAGGAGTATCGGACTCTACATTAGAGGTGGCTGGGGTCAGTGGGAAAAAATGAAAAGATTAACTAGTGTCCAGTGGGAATGACAGTGATAAGATGAGACAATACTAGAATTGATGTACTGCATTATATTTATGAAAAGGAAAGTGTACCCTGCTCCATTGCCTGCTGTGAGAGTTGTGGTATCTTCTTGCTTTGTTTGGAACTCTGACTTAGTATGGTTGAGCAAGCATCAGAGTAGCTTCTGTAGTAAGTAAGATGCAGGTGATAATACTGTCTGCACAGTGTACATTGATTGCACTCAGCTACTGTTTGCATGATCTAGGAGCAGAGTTTTTCGGGGTTTGCTCTCTAAGGTTTTACTGGATGGTTGGTGATTCTGCTGTGCATAGGGTTGTTACTTAAGCTGTTGTTTTGATAAATCTGAATTTTTCGTTTGTGTCCTCCATGTGGTTGCTGTGCAATTTTTCTAATGCATTTTGCGGTGACTTTGTGGGTGTTGTGATGACCTGTGGATGTGCTTCTGCCGTCCCATACATTTGTTGGAGATCTCAGAGTTATTATGATGTTGCCCGATTGATTGTGCATGCTGCAGTTGTCAAGTGAACGTGTTGTTGTTGATAAAATATAGTGTAGTCATCTGGGTGATTGTGTCACACTAAGGTTTCTGTGGTTTCCTGTACTTCTCTTCATTCTAGGAGCATCGTTGTTGTGGTTACTGACATGCAGACTGAAGGACACGGTCTCAAAGCATGAATGTTTTCTGGTTAGTTTATCTGATGTGGTTTTGTCAAAGGGGAGTGCTGTATTATTTCTGTTTGTCTGCCTACCGCCAAGCCTGTGTAAGTGTCTTGTGGGTGTTTTAAAGGGATGAAAGTGTGTTGCATCTTGAGTTAGCCTCTCCATGAGTATTTCAACTGGTGCGTGGGTTGTGAGGAATTGTCTGTAAAGTTCCACAACTATTGTATTGTAATAGTATTTATATAGCGCTTACTACCACTGACGAGGCGTCGAAGCACTTTTTGGCAAGTAGCACGCTACTCCGGAACCCAAAAGGAATTAGTGGTGGATTAGCCTAGGGAAATATGAGTACAATTAAACGTTTCTCAAGTGAAACTAAGCAGTCCCGAAGGCTCCTGGTGGGACGAAATATGCATCTTACAACCTACAAGTAAAGAGTGTAAAGTCATGCACTGAACACGTGTCATTTCCTTTGCAGTTTAAGTATGGACATTTGTTTGTGTACCTGAAATTAACTTTGGGCCAAAGTAATATGAGGTGCCACGTAGACATCATCGTTGCTTCTCATGAGTGTGTGGATATTAGTTGTCACCATCCTTCAGCACTTATTCTCCTTATCCTATGTGCGGTTCACGATCCTTCAGCACTTATTCTCCTTATCCTATGTGCGGTCCACGTTGGGCCACCAGTGGCACACCATGAAAAGCACAATGGTGCCTAGTCTTTGAATGAACGTTTGTAAGTTGCATGTTGGTGGCTAATTAGCCATTGATTTATTTACAGTGGGACTCTTTAAGCATAGATGTTGATGTTATGAACTACATTGTGCAGAATGGCTTTGCCCAGTACCCTTCATAATCCTCTAGCCTCTGATGCTCCCATAAAATGAGTTATGAAAGGGTCAACCAAGAGCGACAGGGCTAGGTACATTAAAAATGAATTTCCACAAAGCAGCTATCATTATAACCCCACTATTAAATTGCACTCAGTTATTGAAAGGTTGCCATGTTTTCCATACAGAAATGGGTGGGCACACACTGCCTCACATCCCAGCACTCAGTTTGCCCAAATGCATCATTAGTAAATGCAGTGCATGATTAACACTTACTTCAGTAGTTGTCTTTAATTTTTCACCCTTGTTGGTGCAGCCTGTGCTGTGTAACTCTAACTCTAGACACGTGTTTTTGGGTTAATTTCTTCATCAGTAGAGAGCAACAAATTATTCTTGCATTCCAGCAATCAATTTTTAGCATTTATCAAATGTTTTTCACAAATATGTCAGGCCTACTGCCTTTGTCGTAATGTTTCAAAATAATCAGACTTAGCTCATATGACATACATTTTCCAGTGAACCATTCTGCTCTGTAGCTTCTTTCATTGACTTGTCAGAAAGGAAAATCAGGCTTGAATTGAGTGTAACCTTTTGTACAAGGCAACCCATGAGGCATACAGGCATAAAAAATCACATATATACATATGTATCTTCTCCTGCCGGGCTTGTCCTAGAGAGGGCAACCAAACCCCTTGCCCACTGTGATATTCTCTCACATCCCATGTGACAAAATATCTATCTACGGGCTTTGACAAGGTATAATATCTATACCCCTATAGGTGTCTATTGGGTTTAACATGTGCTCTTCACAGTATGTATGTCAGGCCTGCTGTCTTTGCAACTTTGATATCTGGATCAGACCTGTCATTGGGTGGTCACCGTAACCAACTCAGTTCTCCTACATTGAACATAAGCGTTCCACAAGACAAAAACGATCAGATGCAGTGCTCGAGGCACTCAACATGTGGCTGCAGTTGAAGCCCCTCCCAGGAGCACTGCTTAAAACTCTCTTTTATCACATAAAGTCTGGCGACGGATGCACTGCACATCTAGCCCTAAAGAGGCAGACTTCACAAGAGGAGACTTAAACATCTTCCTCGTGCCTCAGCCTCTACCCCACTGCTTTGGGTTGTTCCATCGTTTAGATTAACCGGATGAGTGAACAGGTCATTCTAGGCGCTGGGCTGCAAAAGTTGAAGTCGTCTCTCCCTTCCACTTATGGAAGATTACAAGGTGGTGTCCGTTTGTCGAAAGGTCAACACGTGGCCTTTTGATTTTACATCCTAAGGTGGTGATTGCTTCCTTCTGATTTGTGTTCTTCAAAGACAAAAGCGCTTTGCCGGGAGAATGCTGTGTTCAATGAATAGTCGTCATAGGCTTCCTGAAGCCGCATTCCAAGGATCAGGTATTTCGCCCAATCCACCACAGCGGGAAGAAGCTCTGAACCTTCTGTTTCAAGGACCAGCCTTTCCAAAAACACAATCCCACTGCTTATTGCAAGGAAAAGGGCTCCCTGGACTGTAAGATTGAGTCACTTGGTCCCTCATCTCTTCTAAGCGTACCTTGCCTGCACTCACTTGCTTTCATCTCTCTTTGTACGGCGCCACCCTGCCTCACAGTTGTGCAAGTGCCTATACATACACACATGCACACACATACATACATGCACACTCATACATACTAGCAAGATATGATAATCATTATGGAGGTGTTCAGATATGCCCAATACACCAGCTGTAGGTCAAGAGAAGGTGAGGTAGAAAAGACAGGAGAGGATAGTGTTTAGCGCCTAGAAGGCTGTATTCTGCACGCAGTATGCCTGGCAGAACTGGTGTACATTGCTCTCCTCAAGGTTTCCCGAGGGAGGCGGCTTTTCAGTTTTCGACGCTGCACTTACTTAGCCGGGCCTTTTTCTGGAAGTTTCAGGTGCGGTGCTGTGCACGGGAGCTGTAGGCATGTAGCTGGTAATGACTGAGTAAGAAACAGCATAAAAAAGAGAATGTTCCCAGATCCGAATAGGCCTGCAGAAAGTAAAACATACGTTTTCTTATGCTTGAGGGGACAACTCGTCGTGACAAAGCAAGACCCCTACGCAGCTCCTAGAAAACTAATCGTTTTTCCACTTTTCTCAGACACTTCAATGGCCAAGGTATTGCCACGCTGGACAGCATCTGCAAAAACACTATAGGCTTTAAAAGTCACTGTAAAGCTTGCAATCAGTCCCTGTTGCTTATTCCTACCAATTTTCTATATGTGAAGATTACATACTTATTACATGTTTGTTTTGAAGCAATGCCAACAAAGTCGAGTTTGAAGGATCACAGGTTGCTTGAACCTTTCCATCTTCAGGTTGTTCTTCAGGTAAACTTCTTGCCTGTCAAAGTAGACCTCTGGCGAGGCCTCTGGGCATGACATTCCTGGATTCCTGTAGCATACTTATTTGACAGTGACAGATTTGTAGGCGTGCCGTCCCTGGCTCTTTTAAGAATTGGGTGCTGATGTTTGGGCAGGGTTTTATGGCGTCAAGGTAGATAGAATAATATTGTCAAAGATTGAAGCTGACAGGTCCAAAGAGATGTGAAAGTGTTTCTTGCTGCTGAATGAAAGACTGCATACTCGCTGCCACAATGGGTTTTTGCCTCTGACCGCACACTGTTTATAAGGAGTTGTAGTTTCTCCCTGCTAAACCTGATGTTTGTGTTGTTGCCATAGAGCTTCCTTCTCAAACCTGCTTCTGCCAGTGGACAGGCACACCTGGGTGACGGGCATCGGGTAGCTGGTATTTAAAAGCAGACATATACTGAGGTTATCTTTAATTCCCTCTTTCCAGAATGCCTTAAACCTTATCAAGGTTCGTCTTTTACGAAATTTTAAGTCCCCCCCCCCCCTTGAACTTCTTGAGTCCAGCAACTATACCCTTGGCCTCTCTAGCGCTTAGAGGCATTGTCTTGAATCCAGTGACATTTTCTTCATTTGGATGGATTTTTATTAAGCGTTTTGCTTTTAGGGTGATATGTAATTTAATTTACTTGCCTTCTAAGTTATCGTGTCCCCACTAATCATTGGTCAATGCTGAGAAAAATAAAATTTACAGTGCATGATGAAAGTAAAGGAAGCATGTGTTACTGTCCTACCAAGAATGTGAATGCCGGATTACCAATTGAAAAGACAGCACCCCCATTTCATCGACTTATACATCCACATGCACCCTAAAGTGATCCATTTCTACTTATTAAACCAATTAGAGCCTAAACTAGCCGCTTCAAATCACTGCCCGTATTACCTGTTATTTACTTTTAAAATGAGCTAAAAACCAGCATATAGAATGGCCAATTGCCATCGCCATCTTGTAAAAAAGTAATATTGATCAATACCCAACATCATTGGAAACTGCATTGATCTGATATCGAATCTTTGTTCCAGATTTAAGCGTACCCCAAAACATTCAAATAATCTAGGAGTGTAATTTACCACAGTGCCTCAAAATTCTGGAATTTCAAGGTAAATTAATGTTAAATATGATAGACGACTTTTGTTTTGCTAGGCAGGATTGCAGTAATGGGTAACCTGCCCTGCAAGGAGGATGAGAAGACTATGCAGGTCTGGAGTGAGAGGAGGAATGGAGGGGCAGGGGGAACGAGGGGATGTAAGGGACGGCGAGGCGGGTGAGATGGGTGAAGAAGATGCAGAGTACATCAGGGAATACAAACAGTATTGCTACAAGATACAAAGTAAAGCAGAGTGAGGGGGGGATAGAAGACACCCTTGAAAGAAAAAATCAACAAGAGGAAGACGGAAAGGGGGTTGGAAAATTGGATGCAGAAGCTAAGAATATTGACTTTGCACACCATCTTATTTCATCATTTACAGCATCACCGGGATGAGGCTGGATCAAACTATTTTCTAACCATAGAAACAATTTTATTGTGATTACCAGAATGGCCCACTGAAAATCCTGTTTATCTTATTACGTTTTGCAGAAGGTAATTTCATAAGGCACGGCAGGGTGCTCTTTCTATCCTACAGGTATGGGGTTATTTGCAAAGCTATCTGTGATGCATCAGCAGACACTTTTGATGAGCTAGTTATGCCTTGTGTGTGAAGTGCATAGAGTGTAGCTGGGCAGGCTTTTGTATATACTACAGGTTTTAGAGTATTTTGTGCTGTATTGTATTTAGCTTTGTTACTGCGGTTTACAACCACTGGTGCGGCCCTGGAAGACCAGGTCTGGCTGTGTGTGATTTCTAGAGTGTATGTTCTTGTGTCTCTAAAGTATCATTCTAGGGGACTCCTGTAGATCACGCAGATGGTTCCTTAAGTCTTGTCCCTGCCTTCCTGTCACGCCACATAAGCTTGACTGTGATGCAGAAAAGTGTAATACTGATAGGGTAACAAGTAGAATAATTACCTGCAAGTAGACCTCTGGATTATAGATTGCGAAGATCACATATTCCTACCATCAGGGAGTGTTTTTGAATCTTTAGGGGTGGCGTTGACATAGGGCCATCTGGTAAATTTGCTTTCAGGTTGGGTGCTCGTTTGTGTACTGTTATATGAATCTGGAACTAAAAAACGTCTTTAAGGCGCTGCAGAATTAGAGGCAGTCTAGAAAGAGGGTGAATTCCAGAACTTCGTGGTTTGTACCGTAAGGGAGGCTCTGCCAAAGCTTCAATTTCTAAAGTTGGCTAAAACCTGTTAGAGGTGTGATTCTGGATCTGTTGTTGCTTCTGGGATGGCATGTACAGAGCCTGGATTGCAGAAAATCTGGCCTTAGTTCATTAAAAAGCATGGTGTGCAATGCAAAGTGCCCTGAAGAGGATACGTGGGAGCAGTGGCAGCCGGTGGAGAGCTCGATCTTTGAAACTTTACCAACCTTTCGGCTTCTTCTTTTGTGGCCTAGTGTGGAAAAATAGCATTTCAAAAACATGGCTTTCTTTTGAGTCAGTGGTTCGGTATTTTAAATCTTCGCAAATGTGCGACATAGACTGCGCCTTCTCGTGCATTAAGAAACTTCAAGGTGTAATGCTGCAGAGTGGTAGGTAATCCGCCTGTTAAGACGCCGAAGAAATGGTCACTGAAAAGGAGTAAAATCTATGTTTATGTTACAAACATTGCATATTTCACATAACCAATACATGGATCAATATTTAGGGTCGCACAAACCTCTGATTTAGGTGGGCAGGTACTTTGGGCATGCACTTTTTAACCTGATAGGGAGTGTACCTGCAGTTCTTAGCAATTACATGTACTAGGAGAGTGCCTGCTCCTCTCTACTCTTGGATAGTAAGTACTGACACTATTACATTTCCGTTTCAAGCACTGACGAGAGCCCATAGCTCAGGTAAAAGGCATTAAACAGTTAAGCAGCAGGCGAGCGGTGTCCGGCCTGCTGCTACTTAAAAACACTCAAACGTGCGCCTTTCGAGTTTAACTCGTGTTTGTTGTTCCTGCGGTTTCGAGGAAACAGGATCTCCCTGGTGCAGCGAGGGGGATTAGAGACCCCGTAATTAATGCCGGGTCCGCTTCCCCCGTCACTCGCGGGCTCTCCGTGCGCACCACGGCGGCCTCCGCATCGCCTCGGTCGCGTTGCATTTCTCCGCGCCCGGGCGTGTTTTGATTTGCCCGGGCAGAGGGAGCTTCGCCCCTGCGCGCGAGAGGAGCCGGAAGTCTCGGCGCGAGGAGCTGGGCCCGGGCTCGCGGGCGCCTCGCGGGACCATGCAGGTGCTGGGGTTTTTAAACTGCGCCAGCAGCGCCGGTGAGTAGCAGCGTGGGGTGCGGGGGTGCGCGGGAGAAGACCCTCACCCACCCCATAAGTTTGCGGGGAAGAGTGGTGGGTTGGGGGCACGTGCGCCTCCACGTTCATGCAAATCTGTACAGGGCGTGAAGACCATTTAAAATAGCTGTCCATTAATAGACACTGGTAACCCGATGCTGCGGCAGACCCCGGGCGAGCCCTGCGTGGTTGGGGTTTGTTTTTGCTGCTTGCACTTGAGACTTCGCCTGAATGTGACGTTAGGTTACAGACGGTCGTAAAGGGCTGTATTGCTGTTGCTGTGGCCCCTCGGCGCTGTCGCATCTCTGCATGGACCCTGCGCACGCCTTGTTCCTTGAACCATCGCGTTGCATGTCTTCATTTCAGTTTGAGCATAAGTTCGACCGTTTTGTAAGCGTGTCACACTTGTCGAGAGAAAATAAATAAATTAAAAAAATGTATATAGATAAGGGATTTATACTCTTCCAACCTACTGTCACCCCGTACCCTCCACTTTGAAACGATGTTCCTGAAGGAAAATTGTCCAAATGATCGCCTGTCTTAAATTTAAAAATCGTGTTTGGTTTTTGCTCTTCAGAATATTTACATTTATATATATTTTAGCTTTGTGTCTGTGGTTTTAATGTCAGTTTTGTAAAATGCTTGATTTGTGCACCAGGAAGGCTGGGCAGGGTGTTTTTGCCACAGTGTGGTCCACGTGCCGGTTTCTGCAAGGGGAAAATTACGTTCCATTTTCAGCCTCGGCTTCTTAGCTACTTGGAAAGCAATTATGAAGAAAATAGACTTATCCTAAGGAGTGCTAATGGCATTACGGCCTGGTGACGTGACTCCGACCACACCTGGCACTAAATCACCTGCACGCGGAATAATTTACACTGAGCACTGCAGCCTGTTGAAGGTCAGGGGTTGCAGGAACTGGAGGGGTCACCCATGCAAAGAACATGGACTCACTCAGGCCAGGTGCAGTACTGAGGGGGCACCGCGGGGCTGCGGGGGCCTTTGCTACACCACTGGTCTGCTGTAGTTTGTTGGGGTGCTTTGAAGACCACATGCAGTACCCATTTAGGAAACCAGCACCTATCATGCAGTCCCCATTTGGGCAAGCAGCATGTCACGCAACCCCTTTCAGGCAACTATCACCTGCCACGCAGTCCCTCCTCAGTCAGCTAGCATCCCTCACAGAATCCTCATTCGGGCAACCAGCATCTGTCCTGATGTCGCCATTTAGGCAGTCGGCGACTGTCACAAAATCACAATTCAAGCAACTATCACCTGTCAGACATTGCCTATCAATATCCATCACACAATCTTCATTCAGGTAATGAGCATGATAGACCTAGCATGGAACCCCAGGCCCGCAAACTTTCATGAGTATGCTTTGGGATCCTTAGATCTCTGAGGAACTTTCTTCAGTGGCTTCCTCTGCCTACTAAGACAGTGGTAGTGCAGAGTCTGAGTTGCGTGAGGCTAGATTATGGGAATTCCATGTACATCGGAATTCCTAAGTATGTTATTAAAAGACTACAGGTAGTCCAGAATGTCACTGCTAGCATTCTACTCAAAATACCCAAACATCAGCCAGCGTGTCCTGCTCTGGCAGCCTTACATTGGCTGCCTGTTCTAAAGAGGATTCAATTTAAAGCCCTATGCATAGACCACAAGATATTCATGGTAAAGGCCCTCTGATTATCACAAAATTGATGTCGTCCTATGCTCCCACACGAAATCTCACAATCTCATGGACTCCTGAAAGTCCCCATGATTAGAAGAGCAAGATATGGGGGCTGTTCATTTTCCTATTGTATACCTAAACTGTGGAATTGCCTCCACACAGCCCTGAAATCTCAACAGTCAGAAGGAAATTTCAGGATGTTGCTGAAAACATATCTATTCTACATAGGTCACTTGTTCTGTCTTTGTCCAATGTGGATGTGTTAGCGCTTGGAAGCCCGATGGGGGAGCCATGCGCTCTACAAAAACCAAGTAGAATAGAATCCTGTTCAAGTAACCAGCATCCATCCGTCTTGCAATTAATAACCAGCATCCCTCACATAATCTGTATTCAAGTAATCAGCACCCGTCGCGCAATCCCTAACCAACACCCCTCACGCAATCCGCAACAAGCCTCTGTCGCACATTTCCCATTCAGTTACCCAGTATCCTTCATGCAAAACAATGACAACTACCTTTTTATACAGTCTGTATTCAGGTATCCAGCATCTTGACTGTCATCTGACCTGAATTACATTGATCACTAAAATGAAGCAAACATTTGTTGTGGGTTAAGGCTGTCCTCTGCTAGAATCTCCAATTTTTATGGTCTGCTGCATGTCTGTGGGTATTGTTTTGAACAGCCCCCATCTCTTTTCAATGCCTACCTTGAAAATGGCACACAATTTTCTGCAGGTGTTGCACTGTATTCTGTGAATAGAATGGAATGATTAATTATATTCCAAGAAAGAGTTGATCGGAGTAAATATATGTGATAATTACCTTTAAAGATAATCTCTTGTGACTTTTTGAAGACTCATCGGGTGGGCCTCAGCTGTGGGGTCTCGGTGCTTAATAAAATCAAAGCCTGCCGACCCACTGCTTTGACCTCACCCGCTCTTCTCCCCTTGAACGAGGTCAGTACTGGAACCTACCATTACAGCCAACAAAGTGTAAGATGGTTTCATAGACTGCCTGCCTGGATTTCAGCTTGTCCCTTGGTGCCTGTCTAGGATGCTTACTCAAAGTTTGCAGCGTGAAACCTTGTCTGTAGTGCATGTTGCTCATGGGTGGTTGCGTAAAAATATATAGATGGTGCCCAATGCATCAGGAGATATTCATCAGGCTTTCTGACAAAGGCCTTCCTGGGGAAATTGTATATATTTTTTTTTTTTAGCCTGCTGTCATTTGAAATCTAGAAAATATAAAAGTGTTACACATAAGCCATAGAGGACCACTGGTGCTTTGTATGAACTTGATGTCGTCAGTAAGCCTTCCTTTGCTGCAGCCCTGGCAGGCCAGGAACTTTTATTGCAGAAAACGCACTGGTGGAAGTCGTGCTTCGAACAGAATCAAGACTAAAACATCGTTCAGCTGTAAATGTAAATTGCTCTGCTTTTACCTAGTGTCACTTGATTCCCTCTGATTTTAAGATAGAATTTGATGTTCTCTTCTTGCTTGCTAATGATATCCGATAAATGTTCTTCCATTTGTTAAGCCTTAACTTTTACAAAATATTTTGATATCTGCAATCACACCACGCTCATGATATCATTGACTTGCTCACTTTTAGTACTCTAGTTACACACTGAATATTTCTCATGTTTGCAATGCCTCCTGAGTTACTCACTAGTAGGTAATAGGCTAGATAGGGCTTTCTCCAGGCCTACATTCTATTGTGTCCATGCTTTATAAAGTGGTTACGAAATTGCTGTATCCTGGCCCGCTTTTTTTCTGCTCTTGGTGGATCGCCAGAACGGAGTAAAAAAATCAGCACGATGTCTTGGTAAAACTTGAAAATCCTCTTCAGGCTACAACTTGCATATAGCTTTATAACGTCGAACCTCCTTGCGCTTGGCTTGTGAATTCCATCGACATAGTATTTGAATCCGTGTTTTGATGGTGGAGCATGGAGCAGGGGCTGAGGGATATTTACTGTGCTGTAATTTCATTGAGAATGGAATCGCGGGAAAGATCCGGTATCTTGTGCAACTTTTTATTATTATATAGTTTTGCATTTGGAGACCCCACGTGTCTGGCAAATCCTACTCCTCAGGCATAAAAAGTGCTAGGCAACTCCTTATGAGTTTGAAGCAACTCTAATATTGGGGGGAAAAATCATAGTTGCTAATGTAAAGTATGTCATTTAAAAATAAGGTGAAGCTGCTTAATTTCATGCAGCACCTCTTGAGTACAAAAATTTGTGTAGCACTGATGGACTATTATAGCAGGTCTTCTCCTCTCATTGCACATCGACAGCCAGGCGTCAGTGCTTTCCAGATAGAGGTAGTAATCACCGTAGACACCAAACCTCCAGTTCACTTTTCCAGAAGAAAATGGAAATCTTCCTTGGCTTCTCAAATGATAACTCAAAAAGTGACGAGAGTAAGGGGAGGCAGCAGTCACAATATTGGAAAATGTTAAGTGGTCTTAATTACCAAATAACTTCGCACAACAGATACAAAAAATGTGCGCATCAACTTAAAGTGAGGCCATTTAAGAAAGGGAAATACAGGCTCCTGCCAGATTGACCACTTTTTATGTCAGTATGTTTTTATGGAATTTAGAGGAATAATAACCATAGCCACAGGAGATGTGTAATCGGGAACAAAATAGATACCGCGGGCATTAAGGTTATAACAAAGCGTGCATCCAGCAAGTTTGAAATCAAAACATGAAAGATGGAAGATGGAGAGTCGGCGAGCCTTGCAGACTATAATGTGGGAAGAGGAAACTGTCAAGGAAAAGGTCAAAACTCATCAACCGAAAAGCGCCAAGCAGTAATACAAACTGGAAATGGAGGAGTTAAGCCGTGTCTGGATAGGATCTGGGGTGGGTGGGGGAAGAGTGTGCATGGAATGGTGACATTCTGAGGGGGCGTTGAGCAAAAATCTCCATAGTGGTGATTCAATTATATGTGATTTAGGTTGCATTGTTCCAAAAAGGCACATCATAAAGTATGTTTGTGCGGCAGGGCATGTTCAACTATGTGACTGGGTTGCAGTGCCTGGTTCTTCCACGTCACTGTTAACCCTCTGAAGCACAATAGATCACAAAGTAGGGAGGTGTGATCTGACCTGAGATAGTCTAGTGTTCAGCTCACGAGAGCTCCAATGTTAATTTTGGAACCAGGTGGGATGATATTGATAATGGAGTTGAACTTTGTGCAGAAACGCAGGTCACCTTGATGTATAAAGAGCCCCATATGTGGGAAAGTCCATTATTTGTTTAGTTTATAACATTATTTGTCTTGGTTCAGACGGAGTTTGTGTCTTTCTAGAGTCCAAGGTGCTGTATGTGCAGTGGAGAACATTGGCTCTAGTGTGCAAGTCTGTTGAAGTGACACATGGGAACCAGATCTCTGGCCTGAAATCAATAGGGAATTGGAGGTCAGGATAGAGATATATTGTAATCTTGGATTGTGGTACTGACATGTTGTGGGAAATATTAGTAGTTTTGTAGAAATGAAATGCTTTGGGGGTGATGAGGATTGGTTTTGAGTTGAAGACTTTTCTGTGTTCTTGCTTGAGCTGTTAATAAGGGTTTGCTTATTAATAAACTAAATTATAGTAGACCTTAGTTTTTGATAATTTTAGCTCAATTCTACAGCCCATGGGCGCAGGTAAAATACCCAACCATTCATATGTTTTGTATAGCCTTACTTTTAGGATTCTTCTCCTTTAGATGTTAGCATTGTTGCGCATTGTATCTAAAATAGCTTGAGGGAGATTAAGAGAAACAGGGTGAGTGGGCTGCCCTGCAGTTTGTGCCTATCAATTTAAAAGTGAGTGATAAAGAACATTGACAAATACTGAGGATTTTCCTATGTGATCTCAACTTTTGACCATGGAAATTAAACAATAAAGCAAACTTTGCTTTTCCGAAACTAAAATTCCATAGGGCCATGCAAGACTCTCCAGGTACTTTTCAGCGTTTAAGTCCTCGGTTGAATTCTCAGGCTAGATATTTGTGACTAACGGCAGAAACTAGCTTGTCCTTACCAAAGCCTACCAATTCAGGTTTGATTGGAAGAGGTAGGCATTTTCAGAGGCAAGGATCTTGGAGTAAGTTTTGGAGTCAGCCGTGACCGGGAGTATGAATGGAAATTATTTGCAAGGGGGAGGCCTCTTATCTACTAGGAGTATTGAAGATTTCAGCAAAACTACCTCCAGGTTGACTGGACAAATGAAAAGATGAGCATAGGGAGGACAGTTTGGTAATGTACTTTGGAATGTTATGTAAAATATAGGCAGAAGACTGCCTGGTCCAGGGTTTTTCCTTTTTTAAAAGCCTTCAGAAGGGAGTCAATCTATTCCTCAGCCATAGGAAATGAAAGGCTGCTGAGTTCAGCACTGTGACCAACGATCATGGCACAGAGCTGGATTTATTCATTGGTAACCTTTAGTTATGTAGTCTTTTTCATCAAATCTTTTGCTCACATGCAGTATATCCATGTCCTTAATCTAAAGGTCATTCCTTTCTAACCACCATGATTTTTATCTTTCCTTTGTAATTTTTAGATACTTTTCTGTTTAGTCTGTCTGATCTCTCACGCTGCTGTGGCATTTTGCCTTTATGTGGAGAATTATGTGTTTTGCCTTGAAGGCAGATTTTGTATTAAATTCAAGTTTTAGTGTCTCCGCAAATTTGGTGATTGAGGTTGTCATGATGGGCTACTTCTCAATGACTACAGTCCCTCCATTCAGAACTTTTGCTGATTTTATTATTTTTTTTCTTCAAAGCTCTGATTAGATTTTACTGCTTAATTATTTTAACTCTTCTGACAGCCTCAAAAGTGCCGTGTTATGTTTCCACTGCACTTTCAGAAAAAATTCTGATTATGAAAGAATTTCATGCTAACGATAAGTTGTGGGCTTGGATTTCTTGGTTGGTCACGGAGGAGAGCAGCATCTTGGGGGTTTGTGGCTGGTTTGATCCACATCCAAGGTAGTTGTGATGGATCAAGGTCAAATTACGTGATGAAGCCCGTTTCAGTCCCAGGATGTTGTGTAACTCTTGAATTTGTGTGTCAAGCAGTATTTGGCTTTTGATCATTCTCCCAAAAAGCTTTTGCACTTCCTAAGGCACATTATTAGCTTCTTGAGAATTCTTTTCGACGACTGAGCCACAATGAATGTTGAAATAGCCATCTTCAATAAAGTTGAGTTTGCTGACTCATCAGTGAGGTCTTCTAGCACTTTTCAGTTGTTGAGGTGTTGTTAAAGGTATATATTTTGTTATGTTTCTTGGGTATTTCGTGGGTGCATCTCCCTGCCTTACCAGCTTTCAGGAGTACACTCCAAAACTCAAAATATAAATTCTGCAGGAGTGTGAACCCTTTTAAAGCCAGATGTCATTGATCTAGCTCTGAGGACTTGTGTGTGCTGGGAAGGAATGAAATCACTCCGTGGTAACAAGAAATACACAGTTTTAAATTGTGTATGACTTTAGTAATCTGTGCCTTTACTTAAGCAACGCTTCTCTGACTTGTGTTGGTAGTGATATAATTTATATTTTATTGCATCTTATTGCTCTCTTTCGCTAGCATGTTCAGAAAGTTCGTAGTTGCAGCCTGTTACAGCTTATTAAGAAACAATACGTCACACACAGAAAGTTAGGAGCGTACACTAATGATGAAAAAATCAAAACTACAAGTCCCAGCAGGCAGAGGGCTGCTTCTTGAAGAGCTGATGTCACATATGACGTGGGGCAGCTCTGGAACACTGCTGTCACCGCTTAGGGCCATCTCTGAAAGGTGGGCAGACTGGGAATCTATCACACATCGCCAGGGGCAGGCTGGCAGGAGCGAGCAGTGGTCAGTCGCGTGCCAGTGTCACCTGTAAAAGGTCAGGTGGGATGGGTAAGGGTCGTCACATGACTTGTCACATGACCGGCTCGCCTCAGAAATGCTGGTTCAGCTGCGGTCACATGTCGGACCAATGACTGAATTAGTAGTAAATTGTATCTCAAGTGCCAGCTGGGTTGGGACTGAATCAATCCTACGCCTGTCTTTCATCTGAAACGGGACAGAGTTCAGGCAGAGTCAGACATGTCCAACAACACTTATACATTTTTTTGACTTTGCGACTGCACTGCTGCATCACACGATGAAACTTAAATAAGAACAAAACAAACCGAACAGAGCTAATCATTTATAGGATGTAAGTTCACCCAGAGGAGCCCCTAGGACCAATACAGTCGAAATAACATGCATATTTGCTTCTTAATTGACTGATATTGACTGATACTCATTTTGTCAACTTGCCGGGACGTCTGGTCACCCTAAGGTGAAGTGAAGAGTTTGTACGTCTAATAGCTTTATAACGTTACTAACACGTACAGGGCTAGTCCATTCGTTAGTGGGTGCAGTTGATCTATTTTTTCTGTCTCAAAAGTTACAGCGTTGGCTTTCAAAGAGGATGGTCCTTCAAACTCCTCACCCACGCTCACAAAGCAATGCACAACACCCGACCAGAAAACCTCAACAGACGACTCTCCTTCTAAACCCCGACCCGGCATCGCCGACCTCGCCCTCGCCGACCTCGCCCTCGCAACCGTCTCACGCGTCTGCAGAACTACACCCGGCGGTAGATCATTCTCGCACCTCACCGCCAAAACAAGGAACACTCTTCCCACCCACCTGTGCCAGACCAAAGACCTCTATACCTGCAGGAAATGTCTCAAGACCTGGCTGTTCGAGCAGCAGCAGCATGTCCCCCCACCCCTTCTGCCCCTTCCCCTCCTCAGCGCCTTGAGACCCTCATAGGTGAGTAATGCGCTTTTTAAACCCCTGATTGATTGATTTGATTGATTGATTTTAGGGAGAATTTGTTGCATGTTTTGAAACATGTTGTCATTCTCGTTTCCTTATGAGCTGCCATACAACACCATGCTACTGCTTCTGTTTTTTTTGTTTGTATGGGTTTGCTCGAGGAGAGAACCATACATATGCATCATTAAGCCAAAGACCTAGCACCACCCTTCATTCAGTGCCCCTCAGATTTCTCTAGCTAAAATTATAGTTTGAGAAACCATAAACAATCCTATATTGTAATTAAACATAAGAAAAGAGCTTTGCTTTTACGTTTTGTTGCCTCTTTTGAGCAGCTCAAGTTTTCCAGGGCAAGCTGAGGTCAGGAGTGCAGAACACATATTGGGTCCTGATGGTCTAGTTGCAAAGCAGCTGTTCTGGTGGACGCAGATGTCCATGTGTACTTGGGTCACCAGAAGCACGAGCACAGATGTAAAAATAAGTTCCACATGGGCTTCGTCCTGTTCATTTGCCATTTGTCTGCAGTGAAGTATGTACTGCATGCCGACCGCCCCTCCGTCAGCCATGTCCATCTGTTGGAGAATACAATTTTTATTAATAGGGTCACAAGAGGCACCCCCCCCTTCTGCTTCTGGTACCAGTTGTCAGATGGTCTGTTCCTGGGCTCCATCGTGTGCTGAGTTGGACTTGCATAGTTCGGTGTCTGTTGGCCCTCCTTGATGTGTAACACCAAAATAGCATCAGGGAGATGTTGTACGGTACCTCTGTCATGTCCCCTTGTCCTTCCGGGGGACCATGCTTGGGGTCATTTTGTAAGATTGTTCATCAGGACAGTATGTGCTATAGAAATTATTTGATTGTCTATACCTAAAAGTAGTTCAAATATCAGTGCAGCCAGAATTCTCTTGACAAACTAGTTTCATCACACCTGAGACTCCGGTTCGCCGGTACATTGACCATGGTTTGATTAACCTATTGGAATGTTGGGAACTCCGTTGAAGACAGTGGAGTGGCACGGGGCCCTTAATAGTGTTTCGTGCTTTCTGCTTCAATGCTTTTCTGAGTTTCTCCATGTTTATTTTTGAACCCTTTGGTCTCAGTGAGTGGAATATTCTAATAGCATTATACACCTTACATCTCTGGCTATTATGGTTAAGTGCTTTCACTACTGTTATAGACCCATGCAGTCGTGGGGGAGAGAACTTTTAACAACTGTTGGAGCCCTCAGCAGCGGTCTATAATGCTATGTTGGATCCTACATTTTTTTTTGCCTCATTGAATTTACTGTTGAACAACAGACCCTTAGATGTTTTGAATGTTTGATTCTCACCCTAATCATGAGTGTGCCATTTAGACAAGATAGTATAAGATTATTGCAGATTCAAAGTCTAGGGCTACAGTAAAATAGCACCTGTATTGTATTTGAAAATGACTGACACATAAATCTCCAAAGATATCTTGCGCAGTTAGAACTCATCATTCCTTTACTTAGTCTCGTCTGAAATCGCTTCGATCTTCTTAGTGTGGAGAAAAAAACCTGGACTGTGATAGCTAACTGTATTAAAAAAATTAATCCTGACCTTGCTAACTACATGCAAGTCACAAATGTAGCCTTACTCAAAAAGATATACAAGCAATATACAACTGAGAAAAATACCATCTGGTTACAGGACTTAGTCGGCTACTACTCCTTTCTTAATAATTGCCATTTAGGTTGCAAACCTTGCTGCAGCACCAAGATAGCCATTGTCTAAGTTGTAGACTGCATCATATTCATGGTAGTCAAAGACCACCACTACTTCTTGTCCTGCTTGATGATTCAGCAACTTCGATCATCGGTCCCTGCTCCACCTTTGCATGGTGTCACCAGTACTTGACCTGCATTGACCTCCCTTTTGCCTCCACACACCCTATTTGCTACCAGCACATCAGCTCTCAATTTCAGGTCTCTAAAACCTGAGGGAGACCAGCGCTCAGTGAGCAAAGGGTTTAGGGAAGAGTGCAGGAACAGTAGTAGACTAAGAGCCAGATGTAGCAAAGGGTTTTTCCCATTCTGTGTCAATGGGAAAAGGTGTTCGTACATATGGCCCTAAGTGTGGTGCTACGCACACTGGTGTCTTCATGGCCTTACATTTGTTCTCACTAGTCTGATGGTGACTGTTCTGGGGCGGAAGGTGCTCTACATGTCAGCTCTCATTAGTCCCTCGTCACATGCACTGACGTGATGCAAGTATAAATATGGTATTCAGTACGGCGGCTGCACTACAAATCAACTGGAGTTGTCTTCCTGAACGCGGCCGAAGCTTTTGACCAAGTATGACACAGAGGTCTAATCTATAAGCTTATGAAGCTGACGTTTCCCAGCTACCTGGTAAATCTGCTGACTAGCTACCTGGAAGGACGCACCTTGCACATGGCGATGCGTGAGGAATGCTCAACTGTACACCCTATTCTTGCTGGAGTGCCTCAGGGATCAATTCTTGTATTGTTTCTCTTCAATATATTTATAAATGATATTCCCAAGGACCTAAAGGAAACAGTCCTTGCTCTCTACACCGATTATATTTTAGTCATCTCCCAATCTTTCAGCTGAAAGGAAGCGTCAAAGAACCTTAACGCTTCGCTCAGCAAAATGTCTGGATTGTACAGCGATTGGCAGATAAACCTCAGCACAAGCAAAACAACAGCAACATTGTTCACCAGAAAGCAGATCAAAAAGCATTCACAGATCTACCTCAATGGAGAGGAGATAAAGTGGGAAAGCAGCAGCTCATACCTAGGGGTGACACTTGACTCCAAACTCAGCTGGAGAAACCACATTGAGAAGACATGCCAGAAAGCAACACCCAAGCTGGCTGCATTGTACCCGCTTCTGAGAACGAAATATATTCCTACGCAGAGCAAAGTGCATGCAATAAACACAATTATTCGACCTACAATGACATACGCTTCACCAGTGTGGAGCGATTGCAAGCCTGAGTATCGGAAGCCTCTGCAGAAACTACAGAACTAGGCCTTACGGATAGCTGCAGGCACTCCTTGCTTTGCAAGAACAGCAAACATCCACAGATATTTGGGCATCTAGATGTTTGGCGACCATCTCCGCAAACTCAATGTGAAATTCTACAAAAGATTCGATCAAAAAGAAAACCCACTGATCAACAAATTTGCTGACATTTCTGCCACCCCTTTTGACCGCTATCCACAGTCCATCCCAGCGCAGACCATGTGAACCAACTTCAGCTGTGACTAAGAGTCACAGATCAATAAGGAAACAAAACAGCAATTTAAGAAGTTCAAAATGTATATGGTGTACTGAGGCTACCGCCTTGGTATCCAAAACACACCGCTGTCAGAAGGAATGTGGTACACGGCTGTGCTACACGGCGTACTTCAGATCGTGAAACACCACACGTCTCTGGCGTACTCTCCTTGGTAAGAATAACTGTTTTGAAACCATGTGGTGTAATTTGATCCCTGTTTGGTATGCTTGGATATTTGCTGGCATCCTAGTGATGATATATACATTTTGTGCCACTGGATAGGATATTTGATTCGCCGTACACAGTGAGGTTGTGATATGGTTCACTTTGTTGATTCTGCCTTGGTCATAATCATGATAATATGTGCTAACATGTGACACCTGGATTAGGTCGGATGGCTTTGGATTGTGTGACTTGGATAAGAATTGATTGGGTTTTGCCTTAAGTCTGACTGTGGGGCTTCAGGCGTTATAATCTTAACTATGATATGGGAGGAGTCTATATTATGACTGTGTGATATCTGTTTACAGATGAATATACTTAAACAATGCATTAGGTTGAATGGAATACTACACCACTTCTCATATAATTTTAGGTGAGCGCATATGTAATTTTAATGTAACTCGTGGCACAGGCCCTATTAGAAAACACCTTATTTCATGCACAGAAGTTTAGACCATCCAGTTAGAGTAGCATGAGATACACAGTCGGTAGATTAATGTAATTTTATAAAACATAATAAAATAGATCTTATATAGTTGGGAGGGGGGCAATGCTTGAACATTATATTAATAGCAAGTTGTGTGTGTGTACAACCTAATAGGCAATAACGTTCAAGGCGCTCATCACTATACTGATGAGAAGTGTGTTACACCTCCAGGGACGACATATGTGTTGTACCAATTTATACATCATCACTGAACGCACAAGTCTACTTATCTGGAAAGCTGATAATGTTGTGGGAGCAAAGACTGTACCCCACTATTGTAGAATACCCCCAAATTTAAAACCTCCAATGTTTTACCTCACACTGTTCTTCCACAGACAATAATTGTGTAAAAAGGCACCCAGCCCAACATCAGTTTACCAGAGTATCAAAAATAAGTAAATTAGGTTGCTTAAAGGGTAAGTTCTAGATCAGGAAAAAAGTTAAAAGGGTTTTATTACAGAAATCTCAAAATTAAGCAATACCGAACAAATGCCATGAAAGCTCAAACACAGAGTAGTCCGAAATCATTTTAAGTCCCAAACCAGCAGCAACTTCAAGCGAAACGGACAACATCTCTATTAGCAGCTAGGGGATCTCAAAATCGTCTGCCTCACTCCAAAATCAAGGGGTGCTTATTCACAATCCTAAGAAAAGCAATTGCTTAGCAAATCGGTATAATTAATGTCAATAACATTATAAATTAGCACCATCCCCTTTCTAAGAAAGCATCCTGCTTTTCTGTGTCACTGTCATCAGGAGGTGTTGTGAACAAAATATACAACATTTAACAAAGGCTGTTCATAAATGAGCAAAAGTGATGTGAGCTACGGAAACACAGCAGAAGGGACCTTGAACATTGCAACTTGTGTAGTACACTAACTGTTCAACATATGTCTTGTATTCATAACATTATGAAAAATAAAACATTACGTCATCTGTCTTCGCTCTTGTAGGGCCTTCCAGGCTAGAAGATGCACAGGGGACCCTGATGGGAGAGAAGAACGCAGGAGTGAAAAAAGACATGAGCAGCGTCCATTTTAGCTAAAATTAAGTTTTCACCAAAATGCACCATAAACATAAACTGTTAGGACTGTTTTTGAAGTTTAATGGAGTAAGAATCTGGCATTTGGTCGCTGAATGAGAATATCTGTGTACTAATGGTCGAAGGCTGAAAACCCTTTTACATCGCCCATAATGGACATGCTTACTGTCAAGTGAAAGACTTGGGACAATTGTTGGTTAGTCCGGAAGAAATGACACCTTGTCGTAGGCAGCAGATACGCAGACGCATTATTATTATTTTATTTTAACTGAAAAAAATATATTTGGCATCTCGCAGGGTAGGGGTTGCACTCATACATTGCCATTGTTAAATGTGCCCCTCCCCCAGCAGATGTATCTTATCCACCACACTTGGCTTATATTCACACTTAAAGCCCGACTGCTAATCTTGCAGGGCCGCTGGAATTATGCACTCTAGCGTCAGTAGCGTTTTCTGCATAATTATGTATTTGCCGTATAACCCATCATCTGATGCATAATCTGCAGATGTCAGCAAAAAAATATTGTTTCTACTCAAGTCAAAAGTTAATTTAAAAAATAAGGCACCAACTCCTGTTGCTGCACAATGGAAGGCCCATCATAATGGTTGACTGGTCGCCTTTCTCTTGTTTATTTCTGGATTTGGGTGTAAAAATGGTACTGCTGATGAGGAACCTTTACCCAGAGAGTGTTATTGTGTAAAACTGCTAAAATAAAGGGTTAGTAACTCAAAATATGTGCACATTATGCTGCATACATTGCCTTTCCTTGTTGCATAATTTAGTCAACCCTGTTGCATAAATTGGTCCTTCTTTCCACATAATTCCAGTGGCCCCCATCTACTAGTCATGTCAGCCAATAGCAAGGGCCTTCCCATAAGGACAGCACTTATATATATCCATACTCTTTCAGCCAAAGTCAGCCAGGATCAGTGTGCCACTCAGCCACTGAAGTACACTTCGGGGCCTCGTTGGGCATGGGACATACTATGCAAATATAGCCGCACTACAGCACAATCTGTACTTAAACCTCTCTTGAAGTGCAGGCGGTGTGTTTATGTAGTGTTTGTTGTTGATTGATGGCAATAAGTGAATTGTTTGTTAGTCATTTTTTGCTATCGTGCTGCGGTTGCTAAGTAGCTGCTCTGCGGTTTTCTGCTGAGTTCAGATTGTATGTTTCGGCAGTGGTGGTTCTAACATATTTTGCATTGCACGTTTGGTTTAATTAACCCGGGCCGCAATGTGCTATGAGTCATCAGACCATTGTGTTTTCAGCAGGCAGGAAGACTTTTCAGGATGACTTGAGGAAATGTTTATTCAGTGTGTCAGAACAAATAGGGCCGCTTTTCTCCGACTAATGACCCTGCAGTTAGTGAATTTCGACCAGCTTGAGTCATGTGAAGCCGTTAAACACTACTTGTAAAATATTATCAGTATTTAATGTTCTGGAATTCCCACTCGAAAACCCTTTCTACCTTTTCATGTTTGCCCTCCTCCATATTGCTGTGATGACCTCCCATTTTGTGCGTTGTTTGAAACCGGAAGCAGGATCAGAGGGGGACAGGAAGTGCAGCTGGTCGGTGGTCCAGCCCTGGCACTGAAGGGCCCTATTCTCAGGCAGCTGCACACACGTGAGAAGGCAAAGCGCCAAGTGTGCAAGGCAGCCAATGGTGGATTGAGTGGGCTGACCCATTGCCCCATGGTTTCTGTTGTGGTGGACGCAAGCAGAATGTGAATAGCGCTTGAACAGGCCAAAAAAATTCTTATTATTATACTTTTTTTTTTTTTGCAACACTGGAGACTGACGAGTCAGCTAAGTAAGTCTGTAGGCCAGATTTAAACTGCATTGGTAAAGGCAATAGGTCTTGCCTTTAGGACCCACTGGCTTTGCCATGTGTTTCTTGGTGATGCTTATTAGCATTGTTAAAGGCACAATCCTTTTAGGTGATGCTGTTTGGCACCAAAGGGGGAAAAAAGCACATTTATGCAGCTGCGTTATACTGTGGGGGGCATGTGTCATCCCTCATGCACATGACTACAGAATGACACAGGCGTTAGTTTGACTTTTTTTATTGACTGATCTAAGCTAGTAGTTCAACAAATGGAAAAACAAAGTGTGCAAAACTGCATTTGTGGAAGACCTGCAGCAATTTACTGCCTGACCCCAAAAAAATACATATATATATATATATATATATATATATATATATGTGGCGAAGGCGCAAGTTATAGGTACCTTAGGGGGTGAGTTACAGTTACTTGAAAGAACTCTAACTGCTGAATTTCTGTACGAGTAAATTCAGAGTCTAACTTTAACCTCCTTGTAACCTATGTTTTTTATTTTCTATGTTTTTTTTTTTTTTCAGCATAGAGTAATTTTAATTACTATACGTTATTCCAACCCCGCCGGTTCGGCTGTGCAGAGGGGGTTTGTCGCAAGGCCTAGGCAGCAGCCAGACCTTGCAGCCAAGCCCTTATATTCACCCAGCCCCGCGCCACGCCAAAGCAGGTTGGCCGCAGGGCCTGTCTCAGTCAGTGGATCTTTGAGTGAGTGGGTCTGAAAGTGGGAGTTTGAGTCTGAGTGGGTGCATGAGTGTCTGAGAGGGTGTGTGAGTGGACTCCTGAGTCTGTGCATGTATGAGTGAATGTTTTATTGCTTGAATGAGTCTTGTTTTTCTTATATTTTTGTTCATATTTGGGTATATATAATGACATAAAAAAAAAAAAAATGTGAATTTTCATGAATATCGCGCATGGCGGTGAAAAATTATTTCAAACCCATAATTTGCCCTTAAAACACACCTATATCACACTCCTGGGGTCAGGGTACCTTCACCCTGACCCCTTATGCCACTTTAAATTTGGAATTTCATCCCCAGGGACTGTGTCCCGTGAAATAAAATGGCAGCCGCAACTTTCTAGTCAGGTTGTGGTCAGCCAATTACAGCACTTCTTCTCACATGCGTATTTGCGAAAGTTCACGAATTATTCACGAAATAATTACGAATTCCCTGCAGCCAGAGAGATACAAATTTGGACTTCCCTAAGCTTATCAAAAACTACTGAACTAATTTACACTAAATAAGCTAAATCGTGATCTGCGCACTGAAAGTTACTTTTCTGCCAAATTTGGTGTAATTCCGTCCAGTGGTTTGGTCTGTTGGTGTGTCTAGAAGTCCTATGGGAATTAACATAGGGGAAGCAACAGGGTTATATAGAAGAGGAGTTTTAATATGAAAATGAAGCCGTGGATGAGGGTACATGCAGTGCATAAGGAAGGTACCAACCTGAGGTAATGGGGGAGAAGCAAACGAGCAACATGTGGGAGCAAGCCCATGCCCAAACCTTTAGGCACCTCAAAATTTCAACATCCCAAAATGTAACCTTATATGGCTCGCCCACGGATCCAATTGTATGTCAAGGCACGTCCCAAAGATGAATTAGCAGAGTAAAACAATTCAATAATTAATGAGGCCCACTTAATAATGTAGTTCTAGATCAATTAGAAGGTAAAGGTTTTTTTTTTTTTTTTTAATTACAAAATTCAAAAATGTGCCGTACATAGTCAATGCCATGAAGGTTCTTAGATGCAAAATTATACAGGGAATGTTAAATCAGAAAAGTATTCTAAGTCCCAGATGACCAGCAAAATCAGAAGCATCTCTAGTAGCATCAAGAAAAGCTCAAAATCTCTCACTTATCCGCAAATTCAAGAGGTCCTTTTGCACAATTTAAGTATAACAAATTAGGAAACCTCCTATATCACTGTGGTGTGAGCAGAAGTATCAATTATTCAGCAGATCTGAACACAAAGAAAATAAACATTACCTTAACTTGTAAGCACCATCCCAGATTTTAGAAAAAAATATTTAACACCTTCTTTCCTAATGTTGTAACTAATATGAAACATTAATAATACGGCCTTCTCCATGAACTGGTCCAATATGAAATCAAACACTTATAAAATGTGTTGCAATCTTACATCCACACCATAACAAGGTCGACCCTAGGAAGACAATTACTGCAGTGTAATAACCCATGTACATCATCAGCTGAACTGTGCTGTGTGAAGCCTGTGCGGAGAGGATGTGTGGAAGGGGCAGGGAAGCATGAGTGAGTGACAGATATCATGCTTCTTGGCTAAAATTGCGTTTTTCATAGGAAATGTGATACAACCAAAACACAGTAATGAATACATTTCTACATAACGTATTAAATACGTTTCAATTGCAATCGTGCTAATGCAGTCTCTATATGTAAACCAAGTGTAAAAATACATTTTAGTCATCATTATTAACACAGAGCAACATGCAGGGCTGAACTTTTGTGGCAGTGGACGAAAAGCACACGAGGAAAACAGCAACGGTAAGGGGTGGGAGGGCTTGATTTAGCGAGGGTGAAAATGCCACGAGAGTGAAAGCTAAGAAACACACTCGCGTTCATGGAAGGGATCTAACAGAAAGGAAACGTGGTTCCCTAAAAACCCATAAGGTTTGTTGGTTAGCTCAGCATAGGTCTTTTCCAGCCAGACAGCTAGTGCTGTTTGGTAGGCAACACCTAAAAAAAAGTTGCTTTCTTTTCTGCAGCTTCCATTGGTCATGTACTTTGGTCAGTGTTCTTTCCCCGGTGCTGCGATGCTGCTCCCCGACTGATTGCAAGCCTTTTTTAATTGTATAAAAATAAGGTATTTAGAGTACCCTTCGAGGACAGATCCAGTGTCCATAATCAGCAGGCGAGCAGTGAGGCAGGACGCTGAAACAAGCACTGGCAAAACCATCCGAAAAATGCAGCAACTTTTCAGATTCTTTTGTGATCGCTGGCTCCCCATTGCTACGTGGCCAGTCGCAGATTGTAAGATGGTCCTTTAGGGATTCCACTGGAGGAGAAAGGAAGCGCCTTAACCACGAGAAAACAGGGACATGCTCCCGTGGACTGACTCAGATGTGATATGTAATGCTGCAAGCTCATGGCTGAAGTTGCCAGTGCAAAATAAGCCATTCCTGAAGGAGGCTGGGCTGACCCAAGGCCACTTCAAGAAGTAAACAATAAAATATCTCCATGAGTGGCACAAGCACTAAAATCCCCCTTTTCAAATAAAGCAAGCCGATATTAAATTTGTCTCCTCAACTTTTCTGGCATTGATGCACATGATGAGCAGAGTTTCATATTGCTTTCCTTCTGCCATAGAACGTGTAAGCTTTTATTCTTCGCATTCCTGAAAGCTGTCATACTTCTAATGGCAAGTTGTTGTTTTTTACCGAGACCAGTATAACCAGAGGCGAACTTCTTTGACTAAGGCGTTGGTAAAAACTATACCTAGACCAGCCTATCAGCAATGCCTGACACTTCAGTACTCGTGCCTAGCACCAAACCTAGGTAAATAGAATGTTTCATTTTTTAGCACAGACACTCATCCTTCTTAAGCCGATAACATGAGTACTGTATGTTTCAGGAAAGAATAATACAGAGACAAGCACTAAAAGATATATGAATCAAAGTATTATTGTGATTAAAGTTATTCAGCGTGTTAGGTGGAACAGAAGAAATGGAAATGTATCAGCCAAAGTCTTATTTTATTGTTTCAGCTTCAACCATACAATAATTGAAACTGAAGTTAAAAAATACTATAACTACAATAGTAATTTCTTCAAAAAATATTAAATGCACTCAGTTGATCAGCACTGCATTCCAACATAGCAGTCATCAAACTCATGAAATATATAAAAGTGCTGAGAATAAAACACTCAGGAAATATACCATCCCACTAAAAAACAGTCAACATTTCTGCTTGGAAACTCACACAATGTATATAATAAACAAGTTTAAACCAAGACTAGCAGCACAGCAGGTGATAGAAAGTGTGCAGAGCCTCTTAGGTTATGAAGCTGAACTAATCCCTGGCACAGTGGATATATTTCTAAGACAAGGCCACCCGACCCACAGAACAAGGCCAACCAACCCATGGGGCCAGGCCACTCATCCCTTAGAGACCCATTATAATTGTCAGAGTTTTGTAGGATTGTGAGCTGATTTGCTCTCAACCCAGTTCTCTTTTGTTGTTGTCTTTGAAGTATTTATCTTATGTTGCTAACTCTCCAGCCCTTCTGATTGGGAGGCCAGTACTTTGAATTGTTGTTCTTTTAGAGGCAAAATTACTAGGAATTATCGCTGGAGAACATAGAGCTCTAGCCTGCAGTGCTTTTAAAAAGAATATGGTAAGTCTCCTGTTGTCATGGATTGAACGATCTAGAAGATTTAATGTTTTTTAAATATTGGCGGGAGGAGGGTTGGGGGGCTGCACTCTGCAGCCCCTTACAACACTAAAAAGTGCTTGGTTGTGCTCCTATCCCTTCTGGGCACATCACCAAGCTAAAAAAAAAAAAAAAGTTGTAATAGCTCTCGCAGGGCATTATGAGGCGGTCCTTGAAGGAGCAGTGAATAAATAAATGTATTCAGTTTTTAACAAAAAAATAATGTTCCGGGTTCAGATGCCCACACGGGACACCCACATTTCTAATATTAGTTGCGGGCTGCGGGTGGAGCCAGAGGTCCCCTGTGACCCCAGCACATTGTGTGTACTGCGGGTGTCGGCATTTTCTTTTTTAAGTGGGTGCCCCTGGTGCCCTCCACACCTCTGCTTTTAGTTAGAGACTGCATTGGGGTGAGCTCTGGGGCCCCCGCAGTCCCAGCTGTCCCCATTTGTGGAAACCAGCCATTTTTAATTTTTTTTGTGGGTGCCCTAGTGCTCACCCAGGGCATCCACAATGTAGGAGTCGTTCTGGGCCACGAGGGGGGCCTCAGTGCCCCCAGCCAGCACCATACTAGGTGCTGACAGGAGCTGCCATTTTCTCTTTGCCCCGGCCCAGGCAGGAGCAGTTTTTTTTTTCTCCCCCTCCGTACTGCTCCGCCTGGCGGGAGAAAAGATGATCCCTGCCTGGGACACTGTGGGCAGGGTATGCCTGCACTCTCCTGGGAGGAAGAGTGTGGAAGGATCCCTCAGTATCCCAGGGTAGGCCCCTGGAGACAGTGTGAAGTATTGCGCCCCGGGGGTTGAGGTCTTCGGCTGATACTAACACTGGGAGAGGGATACTCCTTCCTCCCCTTTAAGAACTTTGGCCCCAGGGGATGGGTCCTTGGTGCCCAGCAGTGCCTCAGGGAGAGGAGACACATGCAACCTCCCCTCCTCCCCCCACCCCACCCTTTTTTAAGATATCCGGTCCAGGAGATGCGGTCCTTGGGGACCAATAGTGGCTCATAGAGTGGGGCCAAATGCCCCCTCACGTTCTTTTTATATTTGGCCCCAGGGATTGGGGTCCCCAGGGCCTCATATAAGCACAGGTAGTGGGCTGCATACCCCAGTTCTGTTTAATTTGCACTGGACCCTAGGGATTGGGGTCCCAGGTACCCAAAAAGGGGCACAGGGATGAGGGCCCCACTCATGTCCCCTCCCCTGATATTTAAAAGTAATGACCGCTTGACCCTGACCCGCCCCAAGGGTCATCATAATAATAAAAAACAAAACATACAGCATGTTTTTTTTTTTTTTTTTTTTACATGTTTGCCCCCGAGTGAGGGTGAGGTGGTCCATCTAAGACTCCCCTCACCCCAAACTCCCCCTTCACAGGGTATATCTGCCCTACCCCCTTATATCTATTTTTTTTAAGATATCTTAAGGACAGGGGACCAAGTTCCCCCCTGTCCTTCAACGGCTTCTGCAGTGTTTTATTCCATGTAGCGGTCAGCCACTCAGATCGCTCGGTCCCACAGGAGCAAGGTGGCCAAAGGAAGCTCTATTTTTTTTAAGTTGAGCTCATGCAGCTCTCGCAAAAGTTCCTTGAGCCCAACCCTCGTGATATACAGATATTTTTGTACTTTTAATTTCTCAAAAAACTACTTAACTGATTTACACCACATCACAAGAAGCATGCATCCTGGACCAAGATCTATCTTCCTGCAAAATGTGGCTTAATTCCGTCCACCTGTTTTATCTGTAGACTTTTTCAAAAAAGTCTATGGAAAATGCTTGGGGATTCGACATTTTGGGGACCCCCACCTTCTTTTTTCTCGGCCTTCACTTGACAGATCATCCAGAGACTAGAGAAGCTAGGCAAAAAAGATAACTTTTTGGGAAAAGTTTTGTGAACATTTGTCAAACGGCGCCAAAGGAATTAGCAAACAAAAAAAGTTATTTCCTTTGGAAACGTAGACCTAACTATAATATACCTACCCAGTGGTGACCACCATAACTACATTTGCGTATATAGACCCGTTTAGGGCCATTTAGTCAGCCCTATTCATCCATTGGTTGGTTGTTGTCATTTACATATTTCCTCTGCTCACTATGGCATAGGGCAGTAGCCAAGCCCACTTCACCTATTGGCTAACTCCACTCCTAGTGATGGCTTCCTGCCCTTTCATAAGGAGCCCATCAGCACAGGAAGTAGTTTCCTTCGGTGCCAACCACTACTATGGCAATGTGTGTTTCTAAGATTAAAAACACATTTCTGCTATTCGCCATTTTTTATAGACTAGGGTCAGAAGCTTCCGTGACCATAAATAACATTTTGTAAAGAATAACCTATGACAAAGCAAGCTGAAATCGAACACCAGACCTTTTGGCTTTACCAGTCCTTGTTAAATGAATTATTTTTAGTCGTTTCTTGCTGGATGGTTTCAAACTAGGTGTGATCTGAACTCTGACGAACAGACATTAAGAGTATTAACTCCCAATTGAGGTAATGTGTTGTAATTGTCTTCGCAGCAGTCCTGAGACGTGTCAGATGTGCTTGTGTGGTGTAACTAATCATTGCTGTACGGTTGCAGGCCTCTCATGTAACTTGCTGGGAGTATCTCTTGTTAGCGTGCATTCACTTGTGTGTACCGTTTTGTAGCCCATCTCCGAACTACTTTAGAAAGGACCCTGACAGTGAAACACGTTATTATTCTAATCATTTTTTAAATGTATCCCGAATAATTCGGAATGGCCTCAGGCGTGAGGTCGGGGAGGGGGGGGGGGGGCGCTCCGTGGTGACATTTGTGAACAGGCGATTTGTGACGCACAGCATCGTCCTCTGAGAGTTCAGACGACTCTTCGATGGACAGCAGGGCTCGGGGTCACTGTATCGCCTGTTGTGTATGTTAGAGGACAAAAATATTACCCCCACTAAAGCAGCCTAATTGCTACATCAATAGATAGACGTGAGGGCAACGATAGTAGTGCTTACCGTAAGAATGTATTTCTAGGCGATATTTTTGTCCTCCATTCAGCTTCCTTCCGCACTATTGCCGTGCAGTATGGAGTAGGTCTTGAAGCTGTTTTGTTTCAGTCATTGTTGGTTTGCTGTGTGTTTTTCCCTGCCTTGTGTCGTTTTAATTGTGTGTTTTTAATGTTGGTTTTCATTGAATACAGAACAGGTTTCATGAAATTAAACAGCATAAATGTCAGGATCGGAGAGCAAATTAAATCAGTAAATGGAACATATATTCTGAAAAAACTGAACCGATTTCAATAAAGGTCCGTTTTTATTATGTGGTCTCCCTTTCCTCCTGGTTGCATTTGCACCTTGTGGCAGGTGAGGGAGCGCGTGGCCTCTTAGCCAGAGGTGCAGCCTCGCGCCCTGCCCCGGAAGGGTAATGAAGGTCACCGCCGGTGCACTGCAGGTGAGACACGTACTGGCCCCATCTAGCTGTCCGGAGGAAAGCATGTCCTTTGCACTCCTGGATGATAAATTACATCTCTGACCAGGTGTCTTGTGCGTATTTCCCCACGAAAGGGAAGGATAAACGGGCTTTAAAACGTGGTGTGGCCAAAAGCTTTCAAAATAATTATGTTCTTTCATTACACGTCGAAAACTTCAATTTTGCGGATTGAGTTTCGTCTGTCTGGCAGCTGTTTGACAATTTGCACGCATTACAGCCCCTGTCAGGCTGAGGGTTACTGTGGGGCTGGGGCAGGGGGCCTCAGCTGGTGCACTCTAGCCCCGGAGGCCCCAGGGACGGCGAGGGCTGTAGGCAGGAAGCGCTTCCCACTTTCAAGAACGCATTTATCACCGACGCTGCTCTAAGTGCTAGTTACAAGGCGTGCATTCATCCACTCATCCTGCCGGTCTGGCCCTTATACGCTCTTCGTGTTGGTGTTTATTTCACCGAGCTGTGAAAAGGCGCCAAAGGGCGTGGGGCAGATTACCGAGCACGATCACGGGCCCTGCGTGTACCGCTGAAGTTAGCGCACCGCTGGACTGGTTCTGTTTAGCACCCCCTTCAGCATTGATGCCTGGCAGAACAGTGCTTTATATATTGCAAATATAAATCTACTAGGTAGCTCAGTGAGCGAAGCATTGGCTGCTGAGATTATGCATAATGCCTATAGACACCACTCAACGTGGTGAAATATTACTGCATGTTATGTAGTGCTTAGCACTACAAATGAGGTATGTGTGCAAATATTCGATGTTGAGTACTGAGGATCACAGCACGATATAAAGATGTGTTGCTATTACTATCGGCATTATATGCCCCACGGGGTTTTAGTGTAACCTTTATTTTTAGGCAGTCTTGTAATATTTCTTTTAGAAACTATCTCGTGTCATACCGCACGTCAGACGCCACTAACCTCTATCAGGAACAGGGTCGTGGTACCTACTTTGTCGACCCCGGAAGGATCAACAGCGCTCGTTGGCCCTGCCCTTATTAACTCCCACAGCCTGCAGATTAGCCATCGGCGTCAAAGCAACTAACTAGACATCTTCCCATACGTGTGGTAAGAAGGAACTTCTCCAAGACACACAGTATCCAGGCTTCCTGGGGATGAAAGCGGAATCCGACAGCTTCCTAAATCAAGATGTTGGTGTTATTTGAATGGATGAGCGTGTGATTTCGTGCATATATTTGTTTCACGATGCTTTCCCTCTGGAGGCTGGTGTATGCAGGGGGCAAAGGGGTAAATTCTGAATGTGTTACGAGCACGTGGCGCACAACGTTGGTGTCCAGTCAGAAAGGGACCTATGGCACAAGGATTCTCCTTTGATGAACTTTACAACCCTCTCTTCGTACCCGTCAGTGAGAGGCGCCAGGAGATGTCTCCATCCTCATCCTCATCTGACTCTTCCGTGTGGTCACTGCCAGGGGATGCGGTTTGGCGTGCTTAGCGGCGGCCCCTCCTGCGCCGGAGTGCGGTAGTGGAGCAGGGTAGCCATGCCTCGTACGCAGAACCAGAGCATGGCGGTGGGCGGTAGGGGGGTAATATTCGTGTTTATAGTGCTGCTTTGGAGGCGCGTGTCCTAGCACTTAGAGTGTGCTGTTGGAACAAGGAGGCGCTAACCGCCTGGTTAGTCAGTGGCATTTAGATCATGCTATTAGAGCTCGGAGGTGTTAACGCTCACATTGGGGTGTGGTGTCGGCTTTTACGCCCCCGCTACAGTGCGATATCGTAGTAAGGTCATGAAAACGGTACTGACAATGGTTTTGGAGCAGGGGGCGCTAACACTCGCCTTAGGACTGCCCTACGGGCGCACTGTTGCGCTATCACCCCCGATTGCGCGCGGTATTGCCACCGGAGCGGTGCGCCAGGGAGACAGATATCGGAACAGGAGGATCACCCCTGGGGCAAGGAGGGGGCGTGCCTCCCCTCTATAGCGCTCCTCCCCCCGGGTGAGTGCGGGGCTGCCTGCAAGGCGCTGCCCATCTGGCGGATCGGCTCGTCATCTGGTGCCGGCTGACTTCTGATGGAGGGAGGCCTTTGTCTGCCGACGCCTGGCTGACTGAGAGGACACAAAAGAGGTCTCTTCACACGGAGGGCGCTCTGCCGGGGGAAGCTGCGCGGTGCCCACTTCAGGTGCCCTTCAGTACCTCCAGGAAATTACTAGATGCCAGCCGGGTACCGGGGCGGCCAGGACCGGCTCCTAAAACCGAACCCCGCGTTACTGGAGAAGCTGTGTGCGTGCGTGGTGGGGTCATTCATGGAGCATACACACTATGGTAAGCAGGGGATGGGTCATATTCACAGTGCAGTCACCCTGAGCTCACCGATGCGATTGTTTGCAGTGGTTGTCTGGTGTGGTTTCTGTCCTGAGAGCCTGCGCGCCAGCCCGCCGGCGTTAAACCCGTCTCATTGCCGTTCATTGACTCCGCAGTATTGATCCATTAACAGAGCTCTTCTTGCTGTTCCTAAGCCTCTTGTCTTGACAAATGCATGACCACTGATCGCAGCGCAGGGGTGGATGGCAGTCGAGGGCTGTCGGGTGATCCTGTGACTGGACTTGTCCATCCCAACAGATACCACCAGTCCGTACGTCTGCATGTCGATGCAGAAAATCGTTTAAAAATACATTAAATCTAGTTCACTCTCGCAAAGCATCGTGCGCGCTGTCCAAACTATCCAAAGCCCACAGTACTAATCCGCAGATGAAAGCCAGGTTTTTAGGTTTGTAGCGGTTTCCAGGTCATATGTTACTTGTTCTTTTGATCATGTAGATTGTACGATTTTTCTTTTTTTTTATAGGGCCAGGATGACTTCGGGTGAACGCAGCGCTATATAAATATATTTAAATACGTGCATTTATCATGCCACATTTCATTACAATAGAGGCATGCATTCAGTGTGTTCAATGTCACTACAATGGGGACTTATTTTAGTGTCTGTCACTGCAATGTGGTCAGTTTAGTGCGCATGCCACGACAAAGGGGATATTTAGTTAGTGTGCTACACTTCTTTGCAATGTTGACGTTTATTTTGCATGCCCCATTTTATTGTAATGGGAACATTTAATGAGTATGCCCTCTCCCTGCATTGGGGATTTTTTTTTTTTTAGCGTGCCCTGTGATGTTGCATCAGGGACACATTCGAAGTCAGCCCAATGGAGCTGTGCACTTAGTGTCCCTGGCATGATTGCACTGGGGAGTTGTTTACAAGGCTCCATTTCATACAGTGTGTGAAGATCCCCCTTAGAGGGCTGCCTGCTCGATCCCTTATTGTTTTGTACTCTTTTGTGCAGCTCATCCACACAACTGGTGTGGCCTAGAAGCCTGACACTTCTAGTAGGCAACTACCCTGTCTTGTAAAAATGGTTTGGCGAGTGTTGTGTGACTGTAGAAAGCATTGCGTGTTGTGCTTTTTGTGTTGTTGAGGACTTGGTGTTGCTTTTTACGCATGCCAGTGATGCACAAGTCTGTGAGGATGGGAAATTGTGCCTGTCTGTGCCCGGGCTGATGGATGTGCTTGGGACGTTGAGTGTTTGTTGTGTAATGTGTACTGTGTGATCAGTGTCTTGCCACTTAGGTATTGTCGAGAGAGAGTTCAGAGGCTCTTCTGTCTCTACTGCACAATCCGCTTTGGAAGGTCCCCCCAGTGTGACGCTTCCAAATGTGGGGAAATTGGACGCAAGGCTGGTCTTGGTCTGAGGGTGCTTCTAGGAGGGAACGGATGCTCTTCGCCTGCCTCATTCTGCCTCCTCCGCAAGCTGGTTTGCGTTTTAATAAACTGCCTGTGAAAGATGGATCAAAATCTGTCCTCCGATTGTACTTGCAGGCCCAAGAATTGTAAGGATTAATGGCCGATTGAGAGGGCATTATCATGAGATAATGGACATCAGAACTGTAGAAAGAAGGCCTCTATTTGTCAATGCATGCCATCTCTATTTGGGCAGCTCTATGGGCGGCATGCTGGAACCCCAGGTGGTGCCCTCGTTCGGCGTATTCCGATGAGCTGGCGACGCTTGAATGTTGTGTAGAAACCCTCATATACTTGTTATCTTTGGTCACTCTAATACCACTCATTTTAACTACCTTAGAAATATCAATATTTATCATTCCTTCTTGGATTCCAGTCAGTGCCCTGTGAGTACCAAATACATTTCTACAACGGGTGCCTAATCCGCCGAGAGCACAGTGATACGTAGGTGCACTTATTATAAAATGTGGTAGCTGAACCTGTCCAATTTGAATACATACAGTGCAGAAGTACAACCTGTCTGCAGCAGGTGGAGCTGAGGGCTCAGATAATCATGAGGTGCTGTCGACAGACCTGTTGTGTACAGCACCAATACTTAAAGTGGACTTGGGTTTCGGGCCTTAAAATTATTACTTTGTTTTCTTGTCGATTTCCTTTGCTTTCTTCTTATCCAGCGGCTGTGCTTCTTGTTCTTGTCCTATAGCTTCTTTACCATTCATTTGATTGGATGCCTTGCATCATTCCACTGCCAATATTCAGGGAATTACTATTTTGTGCCTTTTGCATTCCACAAGAGTGCATGTGTTTTCTTGGCTTGTACCCTTTGTGCTGTTTCCCCCTTCATGTCCTTGTCTTAACATGCTCTGTTTCTCTTTCCTACAGTGTAAACTTAAAAAAAAAAATGTAGTGTTGTTTCATCCACTTCTCCTTAACCCTTTTTAAAACTGAATATTTATATTTTGCAAAAATTTTTAGGAGGGCCGTTGCATGCACTTTGCTACCTGGCCACTACGTTCTGTAAAGGTGCTATTGCACACTTTAAATTTGATTTGCTTTTATTTAATTCTCTGGATGGGCGTCGGCATCATGACCTATGCATGGGCGCACACACATTTATTTTTCTTCCAATCCTGAACAGCATCAGGGTCGCACACTGGCAAAGCAAAGAGGTTTCGCTAATGCCTTTCATAGGTGAAACCTATTGGCTTTGCCAATGCCTGTTTAGTGTTGATGTGAGGTCAGTTCTGGCATCTGGTACCTAATGCTAGCAGGGCGCCTCACTGAATGGAATGATTGTCATTGAATTGTGCTGCAAGCGGCAGGTGATGAGTTTGAACCTCCGGAATAAGAGTTGAGTTTTCCATCCGTCCAAGGCTAGGAAATTGAGTACCATCAGATAGGGTAATAACATTTTGCAGCGCAATAGGGTTAAAGGAACACCTGTATTTTGCAGCGCTATGGGGTAATAGCAACACCTGTATTTTGCAGCGCTTGGAAACCACAGCATCGCAGTATAAAGCACTTTAAAGCAAGTTAATTTAATACAGTTCTTAAGTAAATAAAGGCTTCTTGTCCCAGTGTGTTTATCTTCATATTGGTAAAAGCTTGTTTTACGATAGCGCTTATTGATACTATTTTGCAGCTTTATAAACTGGAACTAGACCGATCCCTAATTTGATGGTACTTAGTTTTATCGACCTAGGACGCGTTAAAGATTGGATTGGCCCTGCAGGGATTCGAACGTATTACATGCCGACCACACACAGATCTATCTATCGCCTTAAAGTCCTAAACTCCCCGAGCAATTACATCACGTTATTGTGTACTGATGCTGGCTGATTAGGACGAATTTTTTAACAGTGATTTTTCTCCAGGATGTCATGGTTGGGTATTTTAATATTTTGGTCTTATATGAAAACTAAACAAAAAGATTTTAAAGAATGTTTTCTGTTACTTTTGCTCTTTTGTTTGAGGAAAGACCTAATCAGTTTTTGGTGTTACTTAGTAATGCACCATGGATGTGTACCTGCTTAAAACTGTGAGCCATTTCCCTTAAACCGTAAAAACCTATTAGTATGGGTGCCCAATACACACTATTAATTTACCTTCAGTTAGGGCAGGTTTAACCTCCTCATCACAGGCTGTCGAACGTATCATGGCAGTCTCTAACCATACTTTTAGGATTTTTACATTATACATAGCAGACAATCCTCTCCCTTCCCATCTTGTGCAGTCTTGAAGAATTGCTCCTCCGTTGACCATGTATAAATGTTCTGGAGCGGAATCTCATCCACGTTTGCCATCAATTCAGGGCCTCTGTAACCTTACAATCCTATCCTGAAAAATAAACATATCCAGTGTTGTCAACGTCACATATTCCTTTAAATCAATATGTTATTTTACAGGCTTGTCGAGTGGACGTGGTATATGATGAGTGAGCTGTCTAGCAGGCACGCAAAAAATGGCCTTATTTTGTTCACGTGCTAGTCATGGCAGGGGAGCGTAGGTGTCAGGAATGGGTGGATTGGGAAAGGAGTATGACACCGTTGTGGTACCCTCATCAAGTATCCGCCCCAGTCATGCAGCTCGTTCTCCATGTGTATGTCAAGCTCTGTGAGAATGTGGGGTTTTATTATCACATGCCGCAAGGTGTGATAACTGGCCCAGAAAAAAGTCTCCTGCCCTACAGAGGGGAGACATTGTGTGTGGATTCCTGTGCTGAGGTATTGGGCGCTCTCCACTTAGGAAGTCCTGGCTCGATGGAGAGTTTCTCTGTACTTCTGATACCAGAGGGGTGGTTGTGTGGGACAGGTGGGGTATCTGTGGGAGCGGTTAGACAAACCCTGAGCCGCCTGTTTACGGAGAACACTTTAGGCAGGAGACTGGCCACTGAACCTGTGATCCTAGCTCGAGAAAACCACCATTTGTAGGTTCACTGCAGGGAAAAAAGTACATCTACCCGTTCTATTTAGTTTGGAGTTTGTGATCATAGTTGTCTGTGGAAATACTTGTGTGTCTGTGCTCATGTTGGTTACCTAGTACCACCTGCTTGTGTAGATTTTGCCACTACCTTTCTGGGCGGAGCTTACACACCAGGTAGGCGGTGCCTTTTTATTTTTTCACCACTAAAAATGAAGGGGTCGTACACCCACTTTTTCAATGATTATTCGATCGGGTGCGACAAATACATATTGTGCAGAGCGCTCACTAGTTCTCTTCGACACACCTAAGAGCCTCGGTACACACCTCTCCAGCCTCAGTGTTGACATGGCAGGACCAGACCAAGCATGAGTGCCTTGACGCCTCACTTGTGACAGCAGTGTGCTACAGAAAATACCAGACATCCTAACTTAATACAGAATATGGCCTGCGAAATAAATATATTTATTTATGTTAGAATACTTCACAGGATTTGTGAAGAATGGGAAGGTGTCTAATATGGAGCATGGTATAAAATGATGGAAATTTTGGTGCTTAGCTCAGAAAGAAGAGTAAAAAGGTTAAGAGAGGACATTAAGTGTCTAGAGAAAGAAATTAGGGAATTAAATCTTCCGGAAGCCACACAGAAGAATTATGAGATTCTAAGAAAAGAACTATCTGGTTATCGTGTGTATTTAAAGGACAAAAAACAGAAGAAAATTAATCAAGATGATAATGATTATGCAAGAGGACGCATTTTTACGTTTGCAAGGAGATATGATGATATTAATGTCAAGATGGGTTCTGTGACGACTGGTCGTTTTAGACAGATTAGTACATCCTCCAGTGGCATTTCTGCTGTTTCTTCCTATGACTGTGATCCAGGAGAAGGAACTAGCAATAATGATATAACTGAAATAAAGTCAAGTTTTTTTTTATGCGAGGTACAAAGGTACGGATTAGGCAATCAAAGGAGAGGGGTCCCGATAAAAGATATAGGACCAGGGGAGGGGGATCGAAAAACAAAAGCAAACGCAGGAGTACAAACAAGACAACAGGCAAAGAGTCTTAAGAGGGGAGAAAAAGTAGGAACTGATGTCAGGTCGCTTGACACGTTTACTGAAAAGAGCAATGAAGAAAATGTTATTAAAGATCTTAAAGTCATCAATTTATCCTCAAGAATTCTTATGGAGGAGGAAAAAAAAGTTTTGAGTAAGGGTTTAGGATTTTGTCAAAGTGAAAAGTGTAATTTTGTAGAATTACACATAGATTTATTTAAGTTTGTGAGAAATCTTAAATTAAAAAAATATTTTGATGAGCATTCAACAAAGAGTAAGTGTTTATCTAGTTCTTCAGAGATCTCCAATTTTACAATTGCTGATTTAAGCGACATATATACTATTGCCACCCTAGATAATTCAGAAGAAGCAGTAGATCTTTTTCAGCTTGCAAGTGATCTTAATATTCAAGAGAATGTTAGCACACAAAGCCGTTTTAGATTACAATCTAAATTCATGCCTCCTGGCACCCATGATGGTATTATTGATGAATTTTATCGCAAATTTACCAATGATCTAAACAAAATTGAGGATACACATCTTAGAAATGGGAAATGTAGGTATGTTTTTATTTAACAATGAGAGAAGGGAGGAATTTTGACTTATCTAAAAAATTATTCAAATTTAGTCATACGCGAGGCTGATAAGAGTGCCAATATTGTACTTATGAATAAGGATGACTATCTGAATAAAATCGCAAGGCAGCTTTCTGATGGTACCTGTTAGGAGAGATTGGCCATTAATCCAACAATGGAGATACAGAGATCAATTAATGCAAAACTTTTGGATTGGCATGAATCTTGTCTTCTTACAAATGATGAGTATACATATCTAAATATATGTCATCCTAGATTTCCCTGTATTTACATTCTCCCCAAAATCCATAAATCTGGCATGTTTCCACCAGGGAGACCCATCATTTCTAGTGATGGGTCCCCTACGGAACACGTCAGAATATGTAGACAGTTTCCTACAACCCCTGGTTAAGAACTTACCCTCATACTTAAGAGATATTAAGGATTTATTGAACAAACAAGAGGATTTTTCTTGGGATGATATGGACTTTTTTTTGTGACTACGGATGTGGAAAGTCTGTACACATGTAGCCAAACCGAATGTGGTCTGGAAGCATTAAGATATTTCCTCTATAAACGGAATGCGAGTCTCCTGTAACATACGCACATGTTGCTGGATATGGCTAGGCTATTTTGACTAATAATGCTTTTTTATTTAACACAACATGGTTTTGACAAAAACAAGGGACAGAGATGGGTTCCAGGTTTGCTCCCTCATATGCTAACCTGTTTATGGGTGTAATAGTGTATTGCATGCCACGAGTGCACATCCTAAAAAGACAATTGAATCTATACCGTATGGCGAAATGGTAAGGGCCAGACGTTAACTGTAGTCAGAATGAACAGTTCGAAAGGAGACTACAGGCCATAGATCTGGAGTTTCGCAATAGAGGGTATGATGAAGGGGTCATGAGAAGGGCCAAAGAAAAAATAAAGGGAATGGATAGAAAGTGCACTTGGAAAGAAGATTATAAAAAGAGTGCGAACAAAAGGAAAAATAAGCACATTGACAAGAAATGAGAGATATGTTTTGTAACAAAATATAATCTATACAGCAATCATGTCTTAGAGACAAATTGGCCAATTCTAAATTCACTCACATTGTCTGAAGGAGTTCTTCCTAAAAAGCCCAAAATAGTCTTATCGTAAGGGCAAAACATTAAAGGATACATTGTGTCCCAGTTATATAAAAGGCAACCAGAGAAAATCAGAAGTAGACATGGTTACCAGGTAAACCATGAGGTTTCTATACTTGTGGAGGATGTTCTATATGGAAAATGGGTGTTAACAAAATACAGAGATTTAGATATAACACTAAAGTAGAATACATGATCAATTCTTTTATGAATTGTAATACCACATAAGTGATATATGTGATAAGTTGCCCATGTGGAAAATTATATATAGGTACAGCATTCGAAGTCTTAAAACAAGGTTGTTAGAACATGTGAGAGCTATAAAAAATGGTGCTATCAGATATCCTGTGGCCATTCACATACAGCAGTGCCATCCTACTAACACTCAGATTTGGTTTCATGGTATTGAACATGTGCCCCAATGTGAAAGAGGAGGAAACCCGGAACTCCTACTCAGGCAAGCTGAGGCAAGATGGATATGCTGTTTGCGAACTGTAAATGAAGGATTGAATGTAAATAATGAATTTAATTATTTCTTAGGAATTTGAATTCTGAATAGACAAGAAAAATCTGATGTTTTATGTTGATTTTATAGTGATGTACATGATGAAGAGCAACCCATATATAGTATTAATTCATTTAACACTTTGTAGATTCCAGTGAAATTGAGTGGTACTAATGGGGAAGCTTTTAATTTATTTTGGTTTATACTTGCGCCTGTGTATAATAACTTACCTGCATTGATTGGTACAGGAAGAACATATATATATATATATATATATATATATATATATATATATATATATATATTCACTGAATGAGAAATTAAGAGAGATCGACTACAACTAAGTATGGATATATAGTTGGAATGGGAACACAATATATTTAACACTGATACAATCATTCCATGAGGAATTAAGAGAGATCGATTACATAATATATTTAACATTGATACAATTAAAACGTCCGTTTGAAATATATGTATTAAAATATCGAAATTGAATTATGGAGACGTGCTACCCATTCCAATATGTCTGCCGGATTCACACACAGTGATGCAAGCCTAAAATAAATTTATATAGGTGATAGAATGAATGAAAATTATAAAACTCTTTGGGCTGCAAATATTGCATTCATTTATTTCAGAGAAGATTTAAGATTTAGATCACTAAAAATTGACATTTGAGTGCGATGTTATACATTCCGAGATTGCTGTTATAATAATATGTATTGATGCGAGTTTCAAAAATCACTATAGGTGTTATCAACGAAGAGAAATCACACAATAATTAAACTTTTAGCAAATTTGCGCATTATTTAACGTAAAAAGATCGAAACCGCTTGAAAAATGTGATTAGAGTGATGTATTGCACACTCCAAGGTGTCTGCCGAAATCGCGCTTATTGATGAGAGTCTCAAAACATCTAGACACTGTGACGAGAATGAAGGGAAATTATAAGTTGGCGGCTATGAGTAGGTACATTTGATTAAATAAATTAATTTTCGGTTTTGTAAATATGGGGAACGGTCGGATACAATAAATTTGAAATTGATTATGTAAATAGGCAGTTAATTAAATTTTGCTGGTGTTTATTTTTGATTTGATTTTATTTAAGAATACTTAGACTATCTGAATTGTGAATCGAATGAATGTGTTGCACATCTCAAGATGTCTGCCAGATTTGCATGCACAAACATTGGTTTTACAAAACCCACACAGGTGACACCAATGAAGGTATAGTATAAAAGTGGCGCGTTAGAACGAGAGAAGTTTTGCTTCTTTGTCGCCGTATCGGATTTATGTGGAAGGAAGAATCCATTTAATTTTCTGAGGTAGGAATTTGGTTATATGTGCTCTTAAGATGTCCCCATCGGTTTTAGCTTTGGGGTACAATCAATATGGGAAATGTATCGTGAGGATGAAATATTCAGTTCTGATGTGAAATAGATGAGATGTATGATTGCTGGACACATCTTATTGTCATGTCTTGGCGATCGTTGATAACATTTTGTCAACAAGCTAGTCTAGTCGAAAATAATTTGAATAACATCGACATTCGATCGGTTCATGCATAATCTAATTTTGAGATTGAATTTAATGAGGTTGTTTATTATTTGTGATGTCTGAAATATGAAAAATAAAAAAATAAAACGTAGATGTTTCACTTGGGACACTTTCACTTTTAAGTAACAGCAATAGATACTTTATAATTTCACGACATAGTATTTAATATTGCATTTTATGTACATTTCATGTATATAGACAAACATATAAAAACGCGTAATGGTACGGATAATGGATGTACAAATGCTTTTTAAGAATATTATTGTTTGGACTATAATTTGATGGAAGATCTATCTATTGTAGGTGGTTGTTTTTTCACTTGGGTTTCAATTTAAACATAGAATGTGAATAATTGTATCTGTAAACCGTAAACCAATATGTAGGCGGCAGAAATTTGTTGAACATCAAAATAATTGTAGGAGTATAGATTTAATAATTCTAATGCTTATTCAGTTTGTTTTTGTTGTGTTGTCTGTTCTCTTTTTATTAATTTATGGTTATTTATATTTGTATGTTTTTAGCCCTGAAGAAGTCCTGAGGGACCAAACGCGCTGGCTATGGCATTGTTTTTATTGCACATGGAGCTTTATATAGACGCTCACAAATGAATTAATAAAAATATTTATGTCCAAAGAAGATTTGATTGATGAAATAATATATACACATAGTATTTTCTAAGGATGTGAAGACACTTAAGGAGGTCTTCCTTCGTCTACACTTTGGATTAAGTTAGTGCGAGTCTTGGTTCATTATCATAGCACCTATGTTTTGGTGATTGAGGATTAGGGGGCTGGTCGTCTAGACTTGTGCACAGCTTATCCATAGAAATGGACTTGAGTTTCTTATATGAGTGAAGGGAAAGGTGTGGCCATATATGCCTCGGCCCCTGAACTGTTCGCATACTTCACAGGAATTGTCGCTTTTGAAAAGCGTTTTGAATGGCATTTAATATGGAGAGGTGGCGTGCTAATCTAGGCGCTGACCTCACCCCCACCTGAAAAAGAACCCCGTTCCAACCCGGATGTGGAAAGCAGCGCGCTCCTGCTCAGCAGACTCCACAATGTCTTTGGGCCTTGTATGTCCACACAGTTCACACCAGGAGGTTGTGTTACCTGTGGATGGTAAATCGGAAGGAGTGCCTTCTTCACGGTGTTTCGGAGGACCTGCACATATGGGAAAGTGGCTCTTTATCTTTCTGACTTCTGTGGACCCCCACTTAATCATTACTGGAACCTCAGGGCTTCCAGTATTTCATTATTGGAATCCAGTCCCCCCACTTCATCATTCCTGAAAGCAGATGACCCCCGGCGTAAGCATCTTTGATGATTTGAAATGCAAAATAGTACACAAAAAATACAGAAGCAAACATTTAAACAACTACACAAATGATTAAATATTTTAACTCAGAAAAAAATATAAAGCATCAGAATGTTAGTTTTAATGATAAGATTGGAGCCTTTCGAAATTCAATTAAGGATCCCTATCGTCCATATTCTGTTTGATGCATGTGTTCTGCTCCCATGAATCAACCTGAGGATGCAAGCTTAATTTTTAGCCTCCAGTTTCAAATTCATTCACATTTACAGAGCGTTTTAAAATATCACATGTCGCTTATTTATTTATATACCGACTAGGCTACGTGGGCCCCAGGTGTCCCCGGACCACGTGTTAAGAACCAGTGTGCTAAATCAAAGTTTTTTCAGTTACTTTGTCCTTTTGCCAGACCCCAAAAATAGAAGCTAGCGGAGGCCACCGCAGGCACCGTGTCCTTTGTAGTATAGTGTAAGGCTGTCGGTGAAGTAGCAATGCGGCCAAGCAGAGAAGTGAAACCCAAGGCTCCTTGGTGTGGTTCATTCTTTCCCAAACGGGGCCAGGCAAACTGAAAATCTGCCTGGCACACCAAGCAGGTCTGCGAGCAAGCATTGTCCCCTTTTCAGTGTCAAACTCTCCTGTTGGTGGGGTGCGGTACCCCTTGAACTCCTGGAAGACATGTCCTTGTGCATGGCTGCTGCAGAGTGCGGACACATGGAGAGCGGTTTGAGGCCTCCAGCTGTTAGTGCCTGGGGCAGCATTCCAGTGCATCGCTTTTATTTTTGTCCACTTGATAGAATGAAAGCATGTGGTAGAAAAAAAGAACTGCTTTGATTAAGAGAAGTCTCCAGCCCCTTCTCTCAAAGTAGGTTTGTTACTACTTTTGTAGTTAGGGCAAAATGGAAATTAGTTTCATGCACACAGCAACTATGGTGTCTCGCTTGTAGAACCCATTGAATGCAGTGATTTTAATGGTGCATGGTCATCATGGGATGCTTGTTTGCATGTACAGAATATTGGTCAGATTGCGTATCTCTTCCATGAAGGTTGCGGATCAGTCAGAGAAATCTTGCAGGCTTTGAGGTACATAAAAAAAGGACGAATGAAAATGACTCACTGCATGTAAACACAATTCTCATAGGGTTACCCAGTGCGCGCTTCACTCTAGGATCCTCACATCCCCTTGTTAGGGTCGCAGTATCATCTCAGTCAACACAGCGAAAACGTTTAGAGCCCTTCTAGCACCCCACATCTTCTTAAAGCCACACATCACAGTCCACCCACATCCCTGCGGGGAACTTTGTGTCCAGATGCCCTTCGGGAAAGGATGGACAGCTGCATTGACCAATAAAGGACATGGTCTCTGCTACCAGGTGGCCCTAGACAGGCTCATCCGCTCCTGTTCCTTCAAGCTGCCCCCGATCCAATGTGCGCACATCTTTGGCCTGCAGACCCACCGACGCCATTCCCAACCATCCTTACCAACACTTTTCTCCCACCTGTCACCATCCCCCGACTCCGTAAACCATCGGTTGTTGGATACCGCACAAGTGGCTACGAGGTGATCTATGGTGCAGCTGCACCTAACAAATTAAATACAAATATTTTCTTTTTTTGTAGACAACACAAAGTATTTTTAATGTAGCCTGACAGCCTCTCATCTTTGTTGCCAGAGTAACCGTTCTGTGGAGCAACACTTGACTCAGCAGAACATGAGTCATCGCTGCTTCCGTGGGAGATGTGTAGGAAATATGTTGCATTCTTTTTAGATGTATCCCTTAAAGTGGTGAAAAGCAGAAGCATGATTTTGAGGATTTTAAAAACGCCAAATTCTCAGTAGTCATAGAACCTTTAAAAAGTCAAGAAGGAAAGGTCAGAGGAAGGCTCGGGAGGTAGTGCCTGCAGTATTCGTTCGTAGGGGATGACTTTTAAAAATAGTTTTAGACTTTACTCGTTTGTCTTTGCAATAGAACAGAGGTTGTGTCAGCCCTGTCCGCGAGGAGCAGTATTTCATTGTGAAAGGTGTGTCCAATACATCGGGAGCAAAACAGCGAAACGTTCCCATCACCTTGGCTCTCATTGGAAGGTCCTAGTAAAAGGACAGGACGAGCAAGAAATTCCCCTGTGAGAAGTATCCAGTAGATATCGGAGGGCAGAAAAATGTAAGCCGCGTCCACCCTCACTTTATATGTTTGCACTTTTGGACCTTACACTCACACAACAAGCATTGGCAAAGCCAACAGCTCTCGCATGTGTGGTTTATCGGCTTTTGTTTTTAGTCACGCTGCTCAGCGTCTGGGATGCTGTGCAGCGTGACTAAAGTTAAGAGGAAAAAAATACTAGTCTTTGACTCTGGCGCCCTGTCATTTTGTAGGCATTCCCATCACATTTGAACGTGCCTACAAAATGATCTGGGCCCTTTTTTTTCTTTTTAATTAACGATCTGAGTTGGAGGGTGGGAGGACACCAAAGCAACAGTGGAGGATGGCTAGAGTGGCAAGGGGTGGGGAGGGTAGGAGGGAAGCAACATATGGGTTGGGAGAAAGTAACACACAGGGCGGAAACACTGGTGAGCTCAAGATGGACGGGGCAGGGAGGAGCATTTGGGCAACATAGAGCAGCACAGACTGCATTGGAGTGTTTCACACAAAAGAAAAAAGTTGTGCTTGCAAACCAACAATGGAAGCAGCAATGCCAGCCAGTCAGAGGTTGTAAAGAGGTAATGCTCCATGGGAGGGGCAAACACAAGATTGACAAGCTGGAACAAGTAAATAAGAAGCAGGCAACTTAGAGTGACAAGGAAAGATAGCCAATGGTAAGCAATGGGTAGGCTTTAAACACCTCAGTATTCTTAGCAGGCCACAGGATGCCTTCCAACAGACAGCATGTACGCTGTCTAGTAGTTGGAACCTAAAAGAGACATAATTTGTTATAGGAGTGGACCCTTTTACCTGATAATTGATTATCTTGTCATCTGATGGTGTTCATAAGATGTTTTCTATTCAGGGCTAATGTAGAGAATTGTTAAGTTGAAGAAATTGAAAAGAATGTCATTTTCGGTCACAAAGAGGGAGTGAAAGCTATGTCCAAATTAAAGTCTGAGTATTATTTGTATTTCGAAGGACCAAGAGGAAAATACATAAATAATGTGTAAGTGTATATGCTTAATTGGGGTTGTCAAAAAGATACAATGTACATAGGTTACAATAAACTAAGAAGCGTGGGCTGCTGGTCATGGGTTGTTACTGCATGTTGTACCTTTGTATCTGTTGGTGGAAACTGTGGTTCATGAGGAGGCTCTGTGATTGTAGCTTTTTGAAGGAGGCCTGTGGTCGTTAAAGTTGTGGCCATGCCTTCCTGTTAACACAAGGATGCATACTCTCTCTCATTACAACGGGACTCTAGTTTGTGGTAGATACATTTAAAAAATAAATCTAATCAACCCTGCCTTTTAAGGTATCCCTAAAGAGAAATATGGTTTTATATATGTATTGTAAACAATCCAGTGAGTGGTAAGGCTTGAGCTGCATTCCCTCATATAAATTGGATGATGGTAACAACTGTTGTTTACAGAGCTTACAAGTGGCAGAGCAGTGATGTGAAATACTTTTAAAAACACGTGCTTTTATTGTAAGGAATGCACTAGTGGCAGGAATAATTTATATTAAAATATTCCCTGGGAGGAAGTACCATGACACGAGCGCCATGACAGGAAGATGGAGTCCTAAGGAGTGCCATGGATGGAATGTGAAGGGAACGGTGTGGACAGTGCCAGCGCAGGCCACTCCTCAGACTCCACGAAAGTCATGCTGATGGGAGATCCATAGCCATTCTCCCTCTTATTCGCTGATCCACAGCCTCGTTCCCAAGACATGTAGATGATGCTGGACAACCGCCCTGGCTCCCAGAGAGGGTGTGATAGGGTTGTGGCAAGCATTGCATTTTTTACCCCTATGTTCAAGTGAGACAAACCACTCCCAGAATTCATCTGGGTACCCAGAGACACTTGCAGGAAAGTGGGCTCGGTGGTCTTCTCCACAGTTAAAGGAACACCTGTATCTCTCAAAACACTGGAAATCACATGTGGTGCTGAGTCAGTCGCCTGCACCCTGCGCTCCCTAGATGTAATGACAAACATTAAAAGAACTTGCAATGTGGAAGAGGGATCTGTCATTTTATCAAATAACTACCTACCCAAGGGACAAGGTGCTTTACACATCTGCTTGTCACACTCAGTGACACTGAGTGAAATAGCCTGTTTGAATATACCAGGACTCCCCTGGGGTCAGGGTTTGTCTTTTAGCAAAGCTCTAATCATACAACTTTCTGATTGTACCAGACTCTGAACATACTATGGCACCATTTGTCTCACATCTTTGAACAGTCACAAGTTCTGCATATACAGGGGCTCCGTTTTTGACTGTATCTGTTGAGGCTAGCTTTTTATTCACAGTCCAGCGCGGAACATAGCAACAGTTGCGTCATGCTGGATGCCTGCGCGTAGTAGGGTTCAGGTTAAATCATTGGTCCCTTTCTTACTTTAGTTTCTGAGGATGAGTCATGTGACTTGCTCTGGCAAAGTTGCTTTTAAGCATTCACTTGATTCCAACAAATGTCACTGTAAATAATCTCCCATTGCACTTCTAGCCTATACTTTCAGCCCAGTGATTAGGTTCATAGCAGAGGATTAACATTCTCTCCTTGAACAACTTGTGTTCTTCTTGGGTCGATCACTTCATCGCACTGTGCACAGGCCCCCTTGTTTTCCATAGGGTGCACATGCTGAGTGATGCACGGATGCTCGTGCATTTACGCGCTACTACCAGATGAGCTTCAGAGTCTGGGCTACTTATGCACCGAAGTTGGTTTACACCCGCAAAAGTAGCTTGTTTTGCTCAAAAATAATTTTATCGCGTGAGGATTTTCATTTGGGCAGATCTACTAAGAGGGCCTGGAAGTCGACAGAGGTGCTCCTTAGAGGGCTCCAGTGCTCTCTAACTTCGTGCATACCCATAAACGTACCAGCCTTTGAGTATTTCTCCTGCCATCTCCAATCAAACTCCACCCCCAGAAAGGTTGTAAATGTACTCCTGACAAGTATAGGAGTAAAACTTTTTTTCAGGGAATGGAGTTTCTCTACAGGGGAATAATTATTCCCACCGGAGGCATAACAAATAAAACTTTTAACAAGTGAATTTGCAAATGCTCTGCAGATTTTCGTGCATGCAAACATATACATGTATATTTGTTCAGGCGAAAACAGAATAATCCATTTTAAAAATCGGCATGTATCAGACATGTTAAATCAAATGATGGTTTAGGGAAATCATCTAAAAGGCGTCCTTATAAGCACTATAGTTTCAGAAGAAAAACGCTGTAACCTTTGTTTATTTTTTTCCGAGTTGCAAATATTTTTGGTGTACATTTTGTAAGCCACAAGTTGCACAGCTGTTTAACAAAAGGGCAACCTTTGTTTACTTTTGTGAGTTTCAAATATTTTTGGGTACATTGTTTTTCAAATGAAACTACCAGCCGTCCATTCTTCTGTACGCATTTTCAAAAAACAATGAGCATTGTGGGTGCATAACATAGAGGTAGAAATTGGTTCATTTTGCAACCGCACACATTTTTATATTTGAACCACTGTTATCAATGCAAGCTGGCCTGATAGCTCACTGTATTTCCTATGAGAACTCGAACAGTGAAGGTTTTACATGAATGAATCATAAATGCCAGTCTGAACATCCTATATGTATGGGAGCATATCTGGCCTTAGCTGCTGGCGGTCCTCTCTCCCACATATTGATGTTCTGTAAGCTGTCGCCCCAATAGTTTGTGGTCTAGAGGGTGGAGCCTACGTGTCCTGTGGAGAAAATAAACATGCAGACGTGTTGCCCTTGAAGACAGCATGTCCTGGCCGCACTCCTGGTTAGGATGCCGAGCAACAGCAGAGCTACAGTTTAAGAAGGCCGCATTGGCAGGTGAGGGGCTGTCATTTCACTGGTATGAGGCTGTGTGATTTCTTTGGATTGACAGGGTTGGGATTGTCAAAACTGCACGGATGAAGCATTGAAGGCTGGAGTAGGGCTGAGCGCGGTTACATTAGATCACTCCTGATTTGTAGGAGGAATGGGATAGGATGAAGTGTGCATCCTACTGGAAGGGCTGGTGATTGGTCCAGTGAGGTCATTGACAGCAGGTCTGTCCATGTCTGTTGAGAGAGATGTTGGGGATTCGGTGACTGGCTAGCAGCCACCTTCTGTTCTCTGTTGGTGCACGGATGAGATCCTTTCAAGCTTTGGCTAATGTGGCGCGGTTTGTTCTGGTTGGTTACAAATCCTAGTGGGTGAATGAGTGGATGGGTGGGATGTACTGAGCTGCTGTTTTCACAGACTGCTCCAGGCATGCTTGCACTGGTTAGGTGGTGGTACTACTGCGGGCAGAAGCAGTAGGAGCCTTAAGGGGATGAAATACTGTAGTATAATTTTTTGGTGCAGGTTTATGTCCGAGGACTGGATCTCGACCTGCCCTTTATCTTATGACTTATGTCAAAACGAGATTCCTGCTTTTGGTAGCCAGCAAGGATTAGTTTGTTCCAGTGCAGAATTGTAATAACTCTTCAGACCGGGCAGAAAGAGCAAAACGGCTTTAAGAGAGAGACGCTATACCCAGGCCAAGAGATGCAGTTAGTTTCTTTGTAAGGGACACAAAAACACATTAAAAAACAGCATTGTGATTTAGTGTGGAAAAAATAGAGAAGATTTGTGTGTTTTGTCAGTCATGTCCAGGCTGAGAAATAATTGTGATACCCTGGCCTGTAAATAACATTTAATGTCTAATTTCTGAGATAGGGTCAGTCTATGGACACTTTTATTACTACAGGTTGTTGGCAATCATGTATCTGAGTTCACTTAAAAAAAAAAAAAAAACTAAATGTAACTGCAACGTTAAAAGGCTTTAACTATGTTCAGAACTGCCCATTGGCCCCCTGTGCTGTGCAGCCAGTCCTATTATTTTAGGCAAACGCGCCTTGCACTTTGAGGCTTTCACTTTCACTTTTAACATTGTTTGTACTATCTCATAAATTCCATCATGCAAAGTGCTTTTGGATAAAACGTTAAGACTGGGTGAAGGTGTGTGACACATGACATGAGGCCAAAATAATATAGGATATGGGAAAAAAAACCGAGAATGAACCTCCGTTTTTGTCAGCGTTTCTGTGACACCTCCTTAAGTCCCTTACACATTTTGGCTCCTTTGATTACAATCTATTTTCAAGCTGCGGGCTTTATCCTAATGAAAAATTAAGAGATTTCATTGTTTTACTTATTTTCTTTCGATGTGCTCCTCAACTCCACGATCACTTGAAATGTTTGGCTTGTTTTCTAGATTGGAGGCTGCACACGTTTATTTCGAAAAACTGAAAAGCACACTACAGACACGTTTTATCAGTATTTGTTAAATTTCCACAAAAGGTATTTACGTCGGTCGCAGCGTTTACCATGTCATAGAATAATTGTGAGAAATCTGTTTACCATTTTGTGAGCCAATGGCATGTTTTTTAGGCGAGGGGCAGAGCCACGTTTGAGGACAATTGTATCAAATCTAGACTGCGCCGCAGGCGTGTCATTGTGAAGTGTGGCCCCTCTGCCTTTTAAACGTACTGGCTCCTCTGGTGATCACTTTCTTATGTGGCCCCTGTGTAACTCGACTTATCAGAGATGCTGACACGAGGTCATTTATTGACTATTCGAACCGGAGCAGTTGTTCTTGTTAATCACTTTCTATGAGGGATACTTGCTCTCCTGCATGCTGTGGTTTGCTGTACCCGTGTGTTTGTGTCTTTGTGTGTGTGTGTATATATATATATATATATATATATATCACCGAGGGAAGCTCCGAGTATTGTTCCTGGTGGATGTTCTCTAGTGAATGAAGCTTGCACCGCGGCTGCTTATATGGTATCTTAAAACTTGAGAAAACCTTTTCACTGCAGAAAAGCGGCACTGATTACCTTTGTCAGCGTTTGTTTACCATGTGGCACCCGGATATTTTTCGGCTCATTTGCTGTTCTAATGATTTTTTGCCAGGCAGTTTGGTATGAAGCCGTATACCCTGGTATTATATTTTTTTTGGGAGGGGCAGCACTTTAGACGTATTTGCTTGCTGGGCCTGTTTTTTGTTCCAGGGTTCTCCGTTTGTTGTGATCATCACATAGGGTCTCCAGGTGAAGTACGGCCTAGTCATCATCACGGATTTTACACCAGAGGTTGAACGAAGACCTGTTGTTAATACTTCACATGAGTCACTTGAAAAACACATCCCCTGGTCGGGAACTCGGCTTTTGACAATCCTTAATTTAAGAGTATTTAATCAACACTGACCCTCTGTCATGTAGACAAAATTTTTCTTTTGCCTTGACTGGGATCAATATGGGCATTTGATTGTGGGTGACAGAGTAAAAGCAGGCTCAGTAATAGAATAAGCACTGTTCACGACAAAGCATAGGTGAGGACACATATGACTTCTACAGTGCTGTCCCTGCCCTAAGTCTGCATTAGCGGCCTGAAAAGTACTCGTAATGCAGAGAGAAGTAGCCTAGAGAATGGTCACCGCCAGTGCTTTAAATGGAGCGGTACTGCGTACCGGCACTTTTTTGTTTTGAGAGGGAGAGTACCTGCACTTCTCAAGAAAAACGCAACACTTAATTGGAGAGTACCAGCACTTCTCAGAAACAAGCAGGTACTCTGGTACAGAGTATCTGCCCTTCTATTTTTCCATTTCAAGCCCTGCACCGCAGTGGGATTGTCACGGTGGCGTAAACAGGATGATGTCCTGACGTAAACCTGCACATATTTTTAAAATAACCAGCGCTGTTTTAGGGCTGTTTTGCGTCCGAGGAAAAAAAAATCCTAGTAAAAATAAGGCCTGAAGCCCACCCTCCTGGAAGCCTGCGCACCACTATTTTTGGGACGTGGTGATGAGAGGAGGCCGCCTCACTTGCTGTGCGATAAGACCAGGCGGCAGCCGAGATTCACTAGGCACCTTTTTACACCCTGTATTTTAGAGACAACTAATATATATATTAACAGATATCTACTTTTGAAACCATAGAGGGGCGTTTGTGAACGTTGCAATGTCCAGGTTTCCTGACCTCTTTCAGTCATCTTCTCAGGCATAACGGAAGCAGTATGGCTGCCAGGGTAGGCCTCGTACAAGGAAGTCCTTGTTCCTCTGCGGATACGCGGGAAATAAATGGCTACCTTGTAGCCACGCCGCCCCACCTGCTCTAAAAAAACAAATAAAAAAAATAAATAAAAAAAAACACGCTGCAACTTTCATACATTAGGCAAACTTGAACACATTCCTCTGCAAAGCCAAACACAGACACCCCCTTCTCTTAGCTCCTCTTCATGAGGTAACTTCTCTGTGGAAGCCCTAATTACGAACTCGCTGCTGCTAATGGGTCATCTGCATGAGTCCACTTGTCATGCTCTAGTGTCCTGTGTCAAGTCCCCGCCTCTTCCTAGCATTTACAGTTAGGTTAGCAAAGATACCACGCGGCATTTGATGAATAGTCCCACATCTGTCTGGTAGAGAGACCTGCAGGTGCCATGTGACCACTGACCCTGCACTGTGATAATTCTGAGCAAGCACACATGCTGATCCTCTTCTCACTGCAGAAACTGGACCAATTCGATAATCACATTTCTGAAATGTAGAACCGCATAAGTACTATTTTGAGGTTGGCAGATGTTTGGATTTGGCCATTAAAATCTGCTCCAGGAGCAGTTGGCAGCTTGGACTGTCCATTTGTAGGAAGAAAGGGACAAATAGCTTGCGTGTGTCACTGTGAGGGACAGCGTAACCTTATTCCTTAATTAATTTTGACTTCTTCTTTTGTTTAATTTATATTTTTTTCAGTTTAATGAAAAAAACAAAAATACACTTCACGTAAGTTCCTAAGAAAATAAATCTAAATCAAGAATATCAGTGTAAATAATAAACAATGATAAAAAACATATCCAACACTCAAAACATTTTCATAGACTTTCTTCCTCTGTTGATGCCCTTTCATTAACAGCCAGTTTACTTCCACAATGTTAACTACTAAAGACAGTTTACCAATTCCCTTCAGCAGATCTGGATCAGTTTCACAAATCTGGACAACTTGCGAGTACTTTGGATGAGGCTCTCAAAGATGTCTTGTTTTTAGGAAAAGTGACGTGATACCTGGAAAACACGTCTTGCCAAGTCACTTCACTACCAGCGAGCGCAGCTTCACAGTACTCAGAACTGACTCATACATATCAACCACTAATTTCCATCTTGGCTCATCGTATCCCTTGCAGATCGCTTGTCTGGTTTCACTCACGTATGGCCCCTTGCATATCTGTTGTTCAGAAAGTCTGATAGTCGAAAGCTCTGCGGGTATGGGGGGGGAAGGCATTGAGTACTTCATCACCAGGTTTCTAGTAATTTAGCAGACTCTCTGTCACCACAATAGGTTGACATGTTCAGCTGGAGCGGCCACTGTAAACATGACAAACAGCGTATGGTGTATCTTGCTAGGTTGTGGGGAAAGACCAGCATTCATTTGCATATATATATATATATATATATATATATATATATATATATATATATATATATATATATGAATATATATATATGAATATATATATATATATGAAAATATAGGGCTTCCAATTCACTTCCATTTTCACTATTGGAGACTTTGATCTCTTTGCTGTCAGTTGCGTAGAACCTTCAAATGGTAGGCGGAAAACCACTCTGTACCCTATGTGTGGCCCCTCCACTCCTATTTTAAGCACACCAAACTTAAGCTTAGTTTCTTTTATATGGCGGAAATTAATAGTCTCTGGCACAGAACGTTTACTGCCAGCCAGTGCAAGACTTGACTTTTCTGGTTCCCGCAGGCTGCCGCTGGTGACGTTTACTATGGTGTCCAAGGAGGGACTTACCGCTATGTCTTAGGCAGAGGAAGTCTTCTCCGCTGTGTGGCGGAATGGAGGCGGAGCACCATCTGCCAAGCGGGCGAGCGCCGAATGACCACCATTTCACCAAGGGGGATTGAAACATTTGCCTTAATGGCAGATACATTTTCTCTCTCCCTGTTATACACCGTCTCTCCCTCTCTCCTTCCGCCCTTCTCCCTCTCCACTTCGCAAATGTGGAGAATTACATTTTCATTACTATCTGGGATAGAAGCAGTACACTTTACTTTATCGCTCCTAATTGAATATCCACGGCCTCTAAGTAGGATCTATTGGATCTGCTCGGGCAGCGCCTGTTTCTGAGTCATGGCTGGAACTGTACTTTGATATAAAAAGGCAGTTTGTGTCTGCTGAGTCAAATCCAGCTCTGCCCCAGGGAATCCCAAGCCAGCAATTTGGAGTTATCGGTGGATAAGGTCATTCTGCCTGGTCTTTCAGTGCGGAGCGCTGATGGACATCAGCTCGGGGGTCTGAGGTGGGTGCCCTCACTCAGTAGTCGATTACATCATTCAGGAGGCGTGGTTATATTGTGGCTCTTGTTCCAGCTATTTTCCTGCATTAGTTGTTGATTGTGGGGAAAGAGCTCTCAAGCACCTTCCTTTAGGGGGCACCAGGACTCCCAGAGGGGCAGACTCTGGCTTACACTGCCCCTGGGGTGCCAGAGATTTAATTCTACAGATCAGTGTTCACTCCCATGTGTGGTAGCTGCTTTTGCGCTGCTCCAGTGTTTGCTAGATGTTCTCTCTTCCTGCCAGTCATGCCTCGGCTGTGGACTCCAGCAGGTGCCTGCTTAGGATGCCGGTGTCCTACAGCTTCCATTACCGCAGAGGGTCACCTCCATGGACCCTCCATCCAAAATGAAACTCCACTAACAGGCCAGTCAGTGAAGATCAGTGGTCTTCATATTGTGTGCTGCTCCCCCCTGTGGGCCTGTGACTCTAAAAGGAAGGGGGCGCCATGCCTAGGGGAGGCACGAGTCCCACAACAAAGCAATACTCATATGCCAGGTGTTTTATTTCTGTGCTAAAGTTGATTGCGAGCACGCACAACTGCCTCTAAACAAAGACCCAAAAGGAAGTCCTCGCACACAATGACAGGAATATCTTTTCCACTGTTATTGTATAGGTTAATCTTGTTTCAAGCCTCTTTTTAAGGGCACTTGTGCTCATTCTCGGGGCTCTCGTTGAACATTGCTGAAGAGCTAAGTCCAAATGCAAGATGGAGGAGAGTCACAGATGTGTTGCAGGAAGACAGCTCATGATGAAGGTCCAGTGAGTTTACTTAGTTTCAAGCAAAGAATCCTAGGGGGACAATCAGTTCTCTCGAATTGTTGAAGTACTGAGGAGGAGGGAATCACTGCCAACACTCAGAGGCTCGAGCTGGTGGTTAGTGATTGGAAGGTGCTGGAACAGGGAAAGGCAGTTTATAGAAGTGCAGGTAACTATAAAAGTGGGAACTTTCAGGTGAGAAGAGCAATGGTAGCTAGGGGGCAATGGCGTGTCAGAAGGGCAGTGTCTGTTAGGAGGCGAGTGACAAGAAACAATCAAGAAGTAGGATTGACGTACAGTGAGTGATAGGCGAGAGAAAGTGTGTTGTGGAGAAAAGACTGAGGATATGGGGGGGTGATGCAAGAGGTGATATTTGGCACTAGACGCTCGGGCAGTTGGAAATTAGCAGAAGAGGTGGACATTGACAAAGGCCAAGGGCAGTGATTGAGGAAGTGTGTCATGGTGGAGGGAATGGCAGTGATAGGAAAGGTGGGCACTGACAGGAGAGGTAGACGCTTGTAGGAAGCTTCTATGCTGTTCAGTAAATGGGGCCGTTAAATGTCAGCTGTTAATGGACAGGAGAATTGGATACTGACTTGATGAAGGGGAAGTGACATGAAGGCAAGTGGACATGTGAGAGGGCCAGTTTTTGGAGAGGTCATTTATTTTACTCACCATCCACCAAAGCTTGAGGGAAGTCTTACACAAAAATATTTTTGGGCGGGCACGGCTCACCTTTACAGAGTTTGAAGACCACTGGTGTAGTCTCTCCCCAGGTCCTGGCTGTTCCATTTTGGATATCCTCCTGCCCTAAGGGGGGGGGAGGACTGTACACAAATTATCAGTGATTAACAAGGTCTTACAAAGCCCTGAAGTCGATCTGGAAATGTCAAGTTATTCTGCTCCAGGAATCTCTCTTTAAAATCCTTGTACTTGTGTCTCACTGGTACTTCCAAAGTAACCCACTCTGAAGCCAAGAAGAAATGTGGCTACTCTTTTGCACAGCTCCCTCCACCTCCTCGGAGTGGAATTAAGAATGCAGAGTAAGGGCTGCTTGATACAGAGTAGTCAGAGTTTTAGGATTCATTTAAAATATCCATTTTCCACCAAGGCTAGAAAGAGCAGTATGCCATCTTAGAAGAAACTGCAGATTGCCAGAGTTCAAAGCTGTGTGCGGGGGTCGGCTCTATGCCTATCCTTAGACCGCAGATGAAGAACCGCTACAACCAAGGTTTGGACTTAGGGACAATGAAAGCTGTATGATTGCTTAAGAATCCTTGGGAGGTTCATTTCCTCTCCCCGAAGCAAGAGTACTAACACAAACTCATCAGTAGGTATAACGCAAATGTGTCAGTAGGTATAACGCAAATGTGTCAGTAGGTATAACGCAAATGTGTCAGTAGGTATAACGCAAACGCGTCAGTAGGTGTAATGCAAACGCAAACTCCTCAGTAGGTGTAACGCAAACTCCTCAGTAGGTATAATATAATTAATATAAATGCCCCAGTGAGTGTAACATAAATGGGTCGGTAGATATAACACAAATGTATCATTAGGTATATTACTATATATATATATATATATATATATATATATATATATATATATAATAATTTCTTCAAATGGCCTCCTCTAGGCGCGCTCCATAAAGTCGGTGCTCGTGTCAGGGAAGGGCCAATCCCTGTATAAAATTCTTCACAAATTGACAAAAGTCAAACACGGCACTCACAGGATTCTTGAGTTTCTAATTTATTCGATCGATTTACCCAACACCAACACGTTTCAACCAACAAGGTCTTAATCAAGACCTTGATTAAGACCTTGTGGGTTGAAATAGGTTGGCGTTGGGTAAATCGATCTAATAAATAATAAACTCAAGAATCCTGTGAGTGCCGTGTTTGACTTTTGTCAATTTGTGGAAAAAAAATATATATATATAAATATATAGCCACATAACATTTTGGGAAAATCTGATGGTTTGGGCTAACTCTAGACACAGAAAAGCATGTGATCAGTCAGAGAGACGTAGGCAGGGTGCAGTGAATGTTTTTTTGGTTCAAATTTGAAGATCAGGACCGAATGTGCTAATACTAAAATCAGATGAATGTCCAATATTCTCGGTGCATTGCCTGAAAGAGAGCACTGATGAGTAGTTTTCTTGAACCAGGTAGCTTGAGAAGTAGTAGGGTCTGGCTTCTCAGAAGTCTGGTTTTCCAGAGTGTTCCACCTTCTGTGAGACGTAGACAGCTGAACGGTGTGCTGTGCCAGACAGACCGTCGTGTGGCTCCAGAGGTGACCACTTGAGGGCGTCAAAGAGCAGGAGAGAATTGTCGGATTTGTGGGCGCTAGCGAGCCGTCTAGCACTGGAGCAGTAGACTGACTTAGGGGGGATAGCCTTGTCTCGGGGTGTCAGGGGAGCAGTTTGATATCACCAGAACCTGTATGGAGGGCTTCCTTGCCTCCCCCCGAATTTTAACCGGAAGTTCCTTTCTGGAGCATTGCAACACCTGAAGAGCCCCTGCCTCAGAGTGGGGAATGCTGTTAACCATATGTGAGTTCTTTGTCGGAAATACATATTGTTTCTGATGATGGTATTTTGATGACAACAGCTGTTATCATCCGGTGATGACTGGTGGAATGATTACGTTCGCATCGCTGCGCTCATTTGTTCCAGGTTCTACAACGCGCACTCTTCATTAGATGCCAGTGGTCGCCAGTGAGTCAGCCCGGAGGTTACAGTCACCAGCATGCTGCATTCTGGGATTTGGAGTTCCAGTATGACATGTATGGGCTTTAGAATCCCAGCATGGAAAGTGCTGTTGGCTTAAAAGCGAGGGCACATGGCATGGATCCTCTTGGCAGCTTTATTGTCTTAGGTCTTTGATTTGAGCTGAGAAGTTTTATTATAACGGATGGGATCGTGTTTGCATGTTACCTGCAAACCTAGAATCGTCCTCCTGGGTAGGAATGAGAGCCAGCCGAGCACACTTTTGAGCAAAAACTTGGAAACACCATGCACACGTTGGCCCCCTCAACAATAACGTTTTCCATGATGCACATGTGAACTACCAAGATGAAAAAATGTCCTTTTTAATCGGGCATGTTTCTTAATTTGTGCAAATTATGGTCTTTGTCATTTCTCAATAAGTCATGTCATTACTCGTCTTTGGTTATGTACTTTCGAAATGAGAAATTGTCCCTTAAAGCAAGAAATCTCTTATGTCTTTCAGATATTTCAAGGGCTTCCTTCGCGACAGGTAAGACATGTCCAGTCATTAAATGCTATTAAGTGTCCTGCCTTGGCTGCTGACGTGCATGCATGTGTGCCTGTCCTTACACACTGAATCATTCTGAATCCTTACCTTTCTGCGGCGTGCACTTTTATCTCGTGTGTCTGTGTGTAAGAAGTGCATAGTTCCCTATCAAATGTTTTCTATTGTACAAAAATTGTTGGTTGATTTTTCATGTTTGCATGCACTTTAATACACACAAGTGCCTTTGCGCGGCTTATTGCCGCACAGTCTTCATATCCTCATCAGAGATTCCGGTAGTTTTTTGTGCGGCGCTCACCTACCCCCTTCTGCAGCAGAGTACTTTACATATACAGAGAATCTACTCCTACCCCTGTGCATTAGACACTTCCCTTTAACACAGGGCTGGGGCATGGTGATGACTTCTTGACAGGTGTGCTTGCTGCACTAGATACCTGGCTTGCTGCAGAGTTTCAGGAATCTCTGGGCAGTATCCTTGGTTGTGACGCCATCACTCCGTGCCAGCCTGTACTAGGATGGTTTTAATGTGTGAATTGTGTCTTCATGCATTAGTTAAATAGTGCAAACAGTCTCGAGGCAGTTTAATGACTTAGCCAGTTCCAAAGTTCTGCATCATTATGCTAACATTTTGTTTGCTTATAATATCTCTATCCAAACCAGTAAAACGCAATTTCCCAGAAAAGTAAGCTCTTGTGAAATTCAACATGAAATGACTCGTGCTCGTCCTGCACTTTGAGGAGGTGCCGTACTTGCATCAAGGTCATTCTGAGTGCGGAGACTCTCAAACGATGTTCGAAGCACCCACTGGTTGAATATGTAACTGTATGTGCGTGCCCCTTGGTGTCTACTGAAAAAGATGCCAAAGTAACAATATGTTCGATGGCATCTGTCGCTGTAGATACACATGGTATGCATAGCTCGCCATCTGGTGTTGGGTCGGAGTGTTACAAGTTGTTTTTCTTCGAAGAAGTGTTTTCGAGTCACTGGACCGAGTGGCTCCTCCTTCTGTGCTCATTGCGCATGGGCGTCGACTCCATCTTCGATTGTTTTCTTTCCGCCATCGGGTTCGGACGTGTTCCTGTCGCTCCGAGTTTCGGAACGGAGAGATAGCTGAAAACGGAAGATTTTCGACGGTATCGTTGCGATCCGGTTCGAGATAAACACAGACGACAACGCATTGAACATCGAAGCGCTTCGGTGCCCTTCGGGGTAGATTTCGGCACACCGTCGGGGCCTAGTCGGCCCGACCGCGTGGAGAACAACGCCGATGGAACGGACCCCGTTTCGATTCTGCCCTGAATGCCACAACAAATATCCCTATACGGACCAACACTCGGTCTGTAACCTGTGCCTGTCACCCGAGCACAGCGAAGAATCCTGTGAGGCCTGTCGGGCGTTCCGGTCCCGAAAAACTCTGCGCGACCGTCGAGCGAGAAGACTGCAGATGGCGTCCACGCCAAAGGAGCATCGACAGTTCGAGACAGAAGAGGAACAGGAAGAATCCTTTTCCATCCAGGATTCAGACTCCGACGAACTCGACAATACAAAAACTGTGAGTAAGACGTCGAGATCAGAAATTAAAAAAGGCAAAAAGGCCCAGGGGACGCCACTGCCAACCGGCCATGGCTCCACCCAACTTCACGGTGACCAACAATCGGCACCGAAAAAGGCCCATTCAGTGTCGAGATCGTCCGACTCCGGTCGAGACACCGGCACGCAGCCTCCTCGGGACCGAGAGAGTGCTAAACAGAAGCATCGACACCGAGAGTTCGGTGTCGACACGGATCGACGCCGAGACAGTGGCGCCGAAGACCATAGAGGCCAAGATTTTTCGGCACAAAAGAAGAGGAAGGTTACCTCGGAGCCGAAAAAACAAACAACAGGGTTTTCGGAGCCAAAAAAAGCACCAACAGACCCAGTTTCAGGCTCCTATACTGAAGAACTTTCTATGTCTTCACAAATGAAAAGACACAGATTCGAACAGGAACTGCAATCCACTGAAGTGGATCACACGCAAAAGCGTATCTTTATTCAGCAGGGGACAGGGAAGATCAGTACCCTTCCACCTGTCAAAAGAAAGAGAACACTTCAGTTTGTAGCACGAGAGGCTCCTCAGCAACAAACAGCAAAGACTGTAACACCTCCTCCCTCGCCTCCACCTGTAACTCCGGCTTCGCCAACTTACACCCCGTCACATTCGCCAGCTCACACCGCCATGAGCCACGACGACCAAGATCATGACGCGTGGGACTTGTACGATGCACCAGTGTCTGATAACAGCCCAGACACATACCCAACTAGGCCATCACCACCTGAGGACAGCACAGCCTATTCACAAGTGGTGGCTAGAGCAGCTCAGTTCCATAATGTGGAACTACACTCTGAACAAGTAGAGGATGACTTTTTATTTAACACCCTCTCCTCCACCCACAGCTCCTACCAAAGCCTGCCTATGCTCCCAGGCATGCTACGCCATGCAAAAGAGATCTTCAAGGAGCCAGTTAAAAGTAGGGCAGTAACGCCTAGAGTGGACAAAAAGTATAAGGCGCCTCCTACGGACCCTGTATTCATCACCTCTCAGCTGCCACCAGATTCTGTGGTGGTAGGGGCTGCCAGAAAACGGGCAAATTCACACACTTCTGGGGATGCACCTCCCCCAGATAAAGAAAGCAGAAAGTTCGATGCAGCCGGGAAGAGGGTCGCTGTCCAGGCAGCAAACCAGTGGCGCATCGCAAACTCACAAGCGCTGCTAGCGCGATACGACAGAGCCCACTGGGATGAGATGCAGCATCTCATTGAACATCTCCCAAAAGATCTACAAAAAAGAGCAAAACAGGTTGTTGAAGAGGGTCAAAACATTTCCAACAATCAAATACGCTACTCTATGGATGCAGCAGACACAGCCGCAAGGACCATTAATACGTCGGTTACCATCCGTAGGCACGCATGGCTCAGAACGTCTGGATTCAAGCCAGAAATTCAGCAGGCAGTACTTAACATGCCAGTAAACGAAAAACTTCTGTTCGGTCCTGAGGTCGACACAGCCATAGAAAAGCTCAAAAAGGACACTGACACTGCCAAGGCCATGGGCGCACTCTACTCCCCGCAGAGCAGAGGATCTTATACCACCTTCCGCAAAACACCTTTTAGAGGAGGGTTTCGGGGTCAGGCCACACAAGCCAGTACCTCACAGTCCGCACCGTCCACCTACCAGGGACAGTACAGGGGAGGTTTTCGGGGCCAGTATAGAGGAGGGCAATTCCCTAGGAATAGAGGAAGATTTCAAAGCCCCAAAACCACTACCAACAAGCAGTGACTCACACGTCACTCACCCCCCCCACACAACACCAGTGGGGGGAAGGATAGGTCAATATTACGAAGCATGGGAGGAAATAACTACAGACACTTGGGTCTTAGCAATTATCCAACATGGTTATTGCATAGAATTCCTGCAATTCCCTCCAGACACACCACCAAAATCACAAAATTTATCAAAACACCATTCACAGCTTCTAGAGATAGAAGTTCAAGCACTACTGCAAAAAAATGCAATAGAATTAGTACCAAGTACACAAATAAACACAGGAGTTTATTCACTGTACTTCTTGATACCAAAAAAGGACAAAACACTGAGACCAATTCTAGACCTCAGAGTAGTAAACACATTCATCAAATCAGACCACTTTCACATGGTCACACTACAAGAAGTGTTACCATTGCTCAAAAAACACAACTACATGACAACACTAGACCTCAAAGACGCATATTTCCATATACCAATACATCAATCACACAGAAAATATCTAAGGTTTGTATTCAAAGGAATACATTACCAATTCAAAGTATTGCCTTTCGGTTTAACAACCGCTCCAAGGGTATTCACAAAATGCCTAGCAGTAGTCGCTGCACACATCAGAAGGCAGCAAATACATGTATTCCCGTATCTAGACGACTGGCTAATCAAAACCAGTTCGCTCACACAATGCTCAAACCACACAAATCAAGTCATACAAACCCTCTACAAACTAGGGTTCACCGTCAACTTTGCAAAATCCAACGTTCAGCCAAGCAAAGTACAGCAATATCTAGGAGCCATAATAGACACAACAAAAGGAGTAGCAACGCCAACTCCACAAAGAATTCACAATTTCAACAGAGTCATTCAACACATGTCTCCAAATCAAACAATACAAGCAAGAACAATACTACAGCTCCTAGGCATGATGTCCTCATGCATAGCCATTGTCCCAAACGCAAGACTGCACATGAGGCCCTTACAACAGTGCCTAGCCTCACAGTGGTCTCAAGCACAGGGTCACCTTCTAGATCTGGTGTTAATAGACCGCCAAACTTACCTCTCGCTTCTATGGTGGAACAGTATAAATTTAAACAAAGGGCGGCCTTTCCAAGACCCAGTGCCACAGTACGTAATAACAACAGATGCTTCCATGACAGGGTGGGGAGCACATCTCAATCAACACAACATAAGAGGACAATGGAACATACATCAAACAAAACTGCATATAAATCATCTAGAATTATTAGCAGTTTTTCAAGCACTAAAAGCTTTCCAACCAATCATAACCCACAAATACATCCTTGTCAAAACAGACAACATGACAACGATGTATTATCTAAACAAACAAGGAGGAACACATTCAACGCAGTTAAGCTTATTAGCTCAAGACATATGGAAGTGGGCAATCCACCATCAAATTCGCCTCATAGCACAATTTATTCCAGGGATCCAGAATCAACTGGCAGACAATCTCTCTCGAGATCACCAGCAAGTCCACGAATGGGAAATCCACCCACAAATTCTGAACACCTACTTCACACTCTGGGGAACACCTCAAATAGACTTGTTTGCAACAAAAGAGAACGCAAAATGCCAAAACTTCGCGTCCAGATACCCACACAAGCAATCCCAAGGCAATGCCCTATGGATGAACTGGTCAGGAATATTTGCTTACGCTTTTCCTCCTCTCCCTCTCCTCCCTTATCTAGTAAACAAATTGAGTCAAAACAAACTCAAACTCATTTTAATAGCACCAACGTGGGCAAGACAACCCTGGTACACAACACTGCTAGATCTTTCTGTAGTACCCCACATCAAACTGCCGAACAAACCAGATCTGTTAACGCAACACAACCAACAGATCAGACACCCAGATCCAGCATCGCTGAATCTAGCAATCTGGCTCCTGAAATCCTAGAATTCGGACACTTACAACTTAGCCAAGAGTGTATGGAGGTCATAAAGCAGGCCAGAAGGCCATCCACTAGACACTGCTACGCAAGTAAGTGGAAAAGATTTGTTTGTTACTGACATCATAATCAGATACAACCACTAGACGCAACTCCAAAACATATAGTAAATTACTTGCTCCATTTACAAAAAGCAAAGCTAGCCTTCTCTTCTATTAAAATACACCTTGCAGCAATATCTGCATACTTGCAGACTACCTATTCAACTTCCTTGTATAGGATACCAGTCATCAAAGCATTCATAGAAGGTCTTAAAAGAATTATACCACCAAGAACACCACCTGTTCCTTCATGGAACCTAAACGTGGTCCTAACAAGACTCATGGGCCCACCTTTCGAACCCATGCACTCTTGCGGAATACAATTCCTAACCTGGAAAGTTGCCTTTCTCATCGCCATTACATCTCTGAGAAGAGTAAGTGAAATTCAAGCGTTCACAACACAGGAACCTTTTATACAAATACATAAAAATAAGGTCGTCCTACGACCTAATCCAAAATTTTTACCAAAAGTTATTTCACCGTTCCATCTAAATCAAACGGTAGAACTACCAGTTTTTTTCCCACAGCCAGATTCTGTGGCTGAAAGAGCACTACATACACTAGATGTCAAAAGAGCATTAATGTACTACATTGACAGAACAAAGAACATCAGAAAGACTAAACAGCTATTTATTAAATTCCAAAAACCTCATGCAGGTAACCCAATATCAAAACAAGGTATAGCCAGATGGATTGTTAAATGCATCCAAATCTGCTACCTTAAAGCAAAAAGACAACTGCCCATTACTCCCAGGGCACATTCAACAAGGAAAAAAGGTGCTTCAATGGCCTTTTTAGGAAACATCCCAATGCATGAAATATGTAAGGCAGCCACATGGTCTACGCCTCACACATTCACCAAACACTACTGTATAGATGTGCTCTCCGCACAACAAGCTGCAGTAGGTCAAGCTGTATTAAGAACTCTATTTCAGACAACTTCTACTCCTACAGGCTAAACCACCGCTTATGGGGAAATAACTGCTTACTAGTCTATGCAGACCATGTGTATCTACAGCGACAGATGCCATCGAACTGAAAATGTCACTTACCCAGTGTACATCTGTTCGTGGCATCAGTCGCTGAGATTCACATGGGCCCACCCACCTCCCCGGAAGCCTGTAGCAGTTCAGAAGTTACCTTCAATTTTGTACATTTGTATATATATTATTTAAACCTTTAATAGGTACATACTTACACATTTCATTGCGCGGGCACTATTACTATAGTACAACTCCTACCTCACCCTCTGCGGGGAAAACAATCGAAGATGGAGTCGACGCCCATGCGCAATGAGCACAGAAGGAGGAGCCACTCGGTCCAGTGACTCGAAAACACTTCTTCGAAGAAAAACAACTTGTAACACTCCGACCCAACACCAGATGGCGAGCTATGCAGACCATGTGAATCTCAGCGACTGATGCCACGAACAGATGTACACTGGGTAAGTGACATTTTCATTCCCTTCCCTGCCCAGAATGAATGAGTGCCCAAGGCAACAGCTATCATAGCAATAATTGGAAAAGGAGAGAAGCTGGAAGAGGGGTACTTTTGTCACATTCCACAGTAGTGAAATTGATATTGTCACCTCCTCAAGATCTGAAGCAGGGTCCGCTAATCACACTACCACAAAGGAGTTACTTTTCCAGCACACATGTGCGTGCGATTTTAAGCATCGGCACATTTTTAGGGTCGAGCCTGCGTTGCATGCGCTTGTGAGACGCTTTAGTAGATAGAAAAGGGCTCGGAGCTCCGTCCATGTCACGTCAGTGTCTTTCATTGGTTCGTGGGCTTGCCTTTCAAAATCTGCTTGCTTTCATTAGTGGAAGGCACGCATATGTCATGCCTTTTCCGGTGGTTACCCCTCCTCGAGCGCAGCAACCAAGTACTGAAAACATGCAAGGCTCACTTTCCCGTCAGGTTTGTGGACTACTTTTTTTTTTTTTTTAGCAGCACAGTTCTGCTTGGCAGAAGTCGAGCGCTTTGCATGACATTGACCCCGTTACATAGTTAATTGCTCTTTTGCCGGTTACGTGCATAATTGCACTTTTGCCGATAGGTTTCACTACGAGTGAACTGTAGCAGCGCGGTCGCGCTCTTTTTTTTCTTTTCTACCTGCATGCTGTCTTCACCTGTCCCTACGAGTGAACTGTAGCAGCGCGATCACGCTGTTTTTTTTCCATTTAATGTGGCAAGAAAAGTCCGGTTGGGAATTTAAAACTGCTAATAGTTGTAACTCTGAGAAATGCGAGACCCTATTGCATTGCAAATGCTTGTTTGATAAAGTCTCAGGGTCTCCGAAAAAAGGATTTTGAAAAGCATTTTACTAACACCAAAAGCAGAGGGCTGAGAATATGGTAGAATGGCCATTATCAAGTCTCTCTCTCCCTCTCTTTCTCTCTCTCTCTCCCCCTCTCCCTCTCTCCCAGTGGCCATTTCCTCACGCTGTGTGCCATGATGAGCAGAAGCACATTGTGGTGAATGATAACTGAACATACCATTAAATAATGAGAGCTGATGCAAAGCCCCTATTGTATGTTTATATGTATGTATTTATGAGATTTTGGGGTAACACGAGTGAGGAGATGGCTAAAGCTGGCTCCAGGCCAGACCTAAAACACTAGACACACCTGCAGTGCTTTATTTTTAGAAGCAATAGTGGAAGATAGATTCATTACACTTGACTTTAATGTAAGCCTGGGTGCAATAGACAAACACAGTCACGTAAAGATGATTTTATTGCTCCCATTTAAAAGCTGAACACCAATTTAACAATTTTCCTAATGTGGTTCAACAACTATTAGCAGAATCATGCTATGCTACTTGATATTGCGTAGCGCATAGTCTGCTATTAGTAAGGCCTCGTGGTGCTTCCACCTGTTTGGGGTGCCTCCGCATGTGCCCCTGGGTTTTCCACCATAGACTGCTTCCTTAGTTGACTTCTTTATGATATGTTCTTGGTGTTGGGAAGTGTCCAGCTGTGCTTTGGTATTATGTTCATAGAGCACTTTGTATTTAGGTTTTTTAAAGTTATGTGCTCGTAGGTGTCCGAGAGGTGTATCAGAGAGCTGTTATTTATTGCTTGTGCCTCACTTAGAATAATAGCCTGCCTTGTGCCTGTCTCGGGGTTTATTGCATCTCTGTGATTGCCTTTGTTTGGCATTTATAAGCTGTGTGTGTATGAGGCATTCTTTCTGATGTGATCTGTTGCATGTTTATCTGTGTTGTATCTTGTGTGCACGTGTTGTTGGGGGGCAGAATTGATAGCTGGCTACATGAACATATCAGTGATGTGTTAGAGGTCGGTGGGGATGTTGAGTATAATTTATAGTGTTGTATTGAGCACGTGTTTTCTTTTTTCTTTCAATGTTGTGGTTTGTGTTTGACCAAAGTTAGCTGACAAAACGTAGCTGAGAGAAGTAGCAGAGCATGACACTTTATAACAAGCATTTGCAATGCAAGGGGTCTCGCGTTTGCTCATGTTAGAGCTGATCGCGTTGTAAACTCCTAACCCGACTTTTCACCTATCGGGCAAAAGTGCATTTATGTACGTAACCCGAAAAAGTTAAATTAATTATGTAAAGCGCTCGACTTCTTCCAAGCGAGATCGCGCTCGTAAATGAGAGAAAAACAAGTCCATGAGCCCGATGGAAAACAGCGAGCCTCGCATGTTTTCTGTTCTTGGTCGCTGCGCTCGAGGAGGGCTAACTACCGGAAAAGGCATGAAGTATGCGTGCCTTCGACTAATGAAAGCAAGCAGATTTTATTAGGCAAGCCCACGAACCAATAAAAAACACTGAGACGTTAACAGGGCTCCGAGCCCTTTTCTAAACACTAAAGCGCTTACTGCGATACGCATGCGCAAGCGCATGCAACGCAGGCTCGACCCTAAAAAGTGAATATCAGCCATATTCTAATCTTTCCATGAAAAAAATTCCCGGTTTAGTTAGCCACTCCAATACAACTAATTTGTTTTCAAACCTTAAAGACAAATCATGTCTGCAAGACGCCCCTCATTTCAGTATCTATTATCCAAAAAGTTGTCTAGATCATTTGGGGTTCCTAACTAGCCCCACGTCCACTGGGTGCCTTGTTTTGTGTTCTGGGCTTTTCTGTTAAAAAATAATTATCCGCAAAGCCTACAAGTTCCAGAAAACATTAGATTGTCATATGTGAGCTCCAGATGGGAAACTTGATGGCGGGCAGTATGAAGCGATGTTGTAGCTCTTAGGATGAGTAGATGTAGTGCTTGTTCTTACGGTGTGGAGAGGTTTGCCCTTTCTCTGTCTACGTGAGATTGATCTACAGCCAAGTGATGGTGCGTTCGTAGTCTCTGGAAAATGAGCCAGTTTGCTAGTCCGTAAGCATGCCTTTCTTGCAATACCATATTCCAATGTGTGCTCGAATGTAGTGCCTTATTTTTGCTTCGAGGCGGCTTCATGCTTCTCCACTGATGGGAATGATGTTCTATGAATACCTGATGGCCGTGCCTCGCTATGAATACCATGCACGCCTACACAGATTGCGGATATTTCGCTGTGATCCTGTTGAGCCGTGTTAGATGAGAACAAGAGACTGCTAGCATATAAATGAACGGGAGGATGCTGTGTGCATACAAAGTCACAAGCTCAGTTCTTATGGGCAGGGGCCTTGAATACTGAATTAGTGGGAATGTTGCGCAGATTAACTATGGCCTCAAGTCATTTATCAGCCTAACATCTACACTACCTTATTGCAGGACCAACACCCAATTTATCACGTTCTCGGGTCAAGGTAAATGTAATCAATCGTAGACGTGTTTCTGCAAATTTGTTTGCGAATTCAGTTCCAGTTGAAGACCTCTTAAGCATTTGCATTCAGGTCTGCAGAAATGGGTCCTGCTCCAGCAAACTTTTATTGTGGTGAATTGACTGCACTGGCTTTTTTTTTCTGGAAAATAGCTCAGATGAAGGGTGATTAGTTGTATTTATTCTCATTAAAATGTTCTTCCCTTGGCCTAACCAAAGTATAGCCATTGACTTCTGGATGTTCAGCACCCTGGGTCGTTTAATATGTTGTATTAGTTCATTTTATTTCTGTTTTATTTCCTCTTGAGAGGTCGTACGGTACTGCTTGTAACCGCAAAGGTCTTGTTAGCTTCTGACAGCTATAACTGTTGGAGCAGAAAGTAAATGCCGACTATTTGATGAAACGTTTTAATACAAGGGTCGGGATAAGCTGAAATGCTTCACCCTCTTCCCGCTGTTTTCATTACACCGCTGTCATTAACAGCGCCGGTGTCAATTAGTTGAACCAGAGTGAATTTTGTGTTTTAATGTAGTGCTTGCCCCTGGAGCTATTAGTCAAGTGTGACAAATGCAGAGAGATGCATTTCTCTTAAATAAAAACTATTGACTTTTGTTGCATGTTGAGTACACTGTTTCCTGACAAACCTTTTTTTTGTCGTAAAACTGCAGTATTTCACAAATTTATCATTCTGGTTAAAAGGATCTTCTGCTGTTCCTTGCTTAACCTCCCCCATTGCCCATTGTTAATTAGGCTGTCCATGTGGGCCGCCCTGCTCCTGACTAATGATCTGGATCTTGGCTCAAGGCTTTCAATGGGAAGGGGTATTGGTTCCTGACCTGTATTGATCTCTTGTCAGCCTGGCCCAAGATGAATCCTTGCAGATCCAGATGGATTGCGCGGCTGCTCAGCGGAGTCTGCTCCTAAAGCTATGAGCTTGCAGGTCTCGCCAAGCCTGGTCTGGCAAAGAGACTCTGGATCCGACCCAGAATCTTTGTGGCAGTGATAAGAGGGACAATATTGGTTGCTAGGGTTAGGATTCTAGGGGAATTGCAGGATTGCTTACATCCTGCTCCTTTGCGGAGTCCTCTCTGAGACTTGAGTTTAAAATAGAACTAATATTATAGTCCACGGACAACTAAAAGAAGGTACATGAGGTAGCTGGATTTTTAACTCGGTATTGGATATGATTTTATGTAAAACAACACATCCATTCTAGCTTCCGCTAAGTACTTATTTCGTCTGGCCTGCTTCCTATTTGTTGTATGTTTGAGCAGACTACGTTTCGGGCCTGGGTTTATCTGCCAAAAAATTTCTTATATTGATCAGTACAAGACGCTCCAGAATTTTTTATTTGAAACACAAATGCTATAGATAACAACACATATGTGCAGGAAAGTTTATGAATGAATGAATAACTTTATTGCATGATTACTTAAAATCGTTTCACAGATAAAACAATAAAAATCAGAAAGGTGTATAAGTAAAATATGCAACCAAAAGTGCATTCCCACGTCAGAAATTGTCATCTACCTATATATGAAGCAATATATTGAACGGATAAAACAAGAATAAAAATCAGGCGGAGTGTATAAATGAAAAATATTACAAGAAATGGATTCTCACATCATAAATCACTATCTACCTATACATAAAGCAACATAGGATGCCCACTCTCGGTACAACTCACCTACTAACAATAGATGGAGAAATATTAAGAAGTGTGCTACTATCAAGAGTTAACATACTACAGTGCTAGCGAGAAATGCTACACTTTGTCATAGTGAAACAGCTACCTACTTTGAAATGCGTACATCTTTACAAATCACCCAGAGCAGTGAGATAATGAAAACATGCACTATATCAGGCACTATCTTACTGCAACATTAACAAGGGAGCCAGAAATAGATGAGAAAGTTAAAGTGCATAAATAGTGCATACCATCATTTAGAATCATCCTCTTGGGGAAAACAAGTAAAGTGCATGCATAGTGCAAACCATCTTTTAAAATCATCCTCCTAGGATAAGGAGATACAAAGGGGTCTTGATGTAGCTTTACAAGCGGTGGTAGGAGAGATAATAACGTTTTAGACACAAAACCCCCTCACAAGGTCACCTACTTAACCAGTGCTCATATATTTTACCTAAATGGCATAAAAATCGCAACAAGAAGGTTAAAGTGTACAGTGCAGTCCCAGGTAAAACAGGCATTGAGCTAGAAAGAACAGGCATTTTAATAATAAGCTTCCTTTTTGGGCAGAACTGCCCCTCCAGATGCTAACTTTTGCTTTTTTGGGCATCCCCCAAGCGGCTAGTTTCTTCCACAGAGTGTGGTGTTCAACATCATCAAAAGCTGCACTATAATCAATGAAGCAAGCAAAGAGCAGATGGGATGGGGACTTCTGTGCCTTGGCACCCAAATATGAAAGAGCAAGTACATTATACTGGAAGAACTGGATGTTATTGTTGTCCGTAATCCAGTTTTCGAGCTCTTTGCAAAGGCCTTAACGTCCACATCCAAAAGTGCTATCAACCTATAATTTTTGGGTCGAGTAATATCCCCTTTTTTATGGAGTGCATGCAGTATTGACCCTTTTCAGGCTTCCGGGATCACAGAAAAATATAGACAGTCATTGAGTAAAGTAGTCATAGTACAAAAGTTTTAGTCGTTCCTGAAGATGCTCCCTGGAAGGGCATTTGGTCCTGGAGCCCCATCATGCCGAATACTGCTAAGGATGGCTTGCACTGACTTGGCAGTAACATTTAGTGACCTGTTGTCAAGGCCATCTAATACATGTTGCAACCCTATGGTGCGTTGAGCGCCTACATAGTCTGGATCCACATATAGTTTTTCCACATGACTTTCCCAGTCGCGAGCAGAAACCACACCATCCTTGCTGGTAGATGTGTAGAACAGGGTGCTGACGTAGCCCCAGAATTCTCTGCTTTTCCTTGGTGTCTTCAATGCATGTATTCGTATCCAGCATTCCTCTGAATCCTTTGACTTTAGTTTTCAAATTATTTTCTTATGTTCTTTCCTTGCCAGCCTTCCGAGGGCTTCCATAGAAGGTGTTTTATTTTTCCTATATCATGATTCTGCCTACCTGCACGCCTTTTTTTGTGTTGATAATCCCTGGATGCTGAGTTTTTCAACTCCTCTTGTAGCTCCTAATTGCCAATGCTGACTGGAGCCATTGAGCATATTAATCATGGATCTCCACTGGTCGACCACCCGGCTTATCATAATTTCAAGCTTTGGGGAACCATTGGCCTGTTTCCATAATACGTACTTGGAGGTACAAGCTGTGCCCCATTTGATCCGTTTTGCCAATGGAAATAAATTAGATGATAGTTGCTTCCCAGTAGCCATGTAGGACAGGTGCCTTGCCACTCCAAGACCGATTTCTATTACCACAGGTTTGTGGTCACTTTCGGTTCTGTTAATGACTTGATGACTTAGGCATTTAGCCCACAGTGTTGTACTTACAAAAATTTAATCTAGCGTAGAAATATTTCTGATTGTTGGTAAAAGTGTACCGACTACAATTTCATTATGGTTAGTCATTCTCAATCCAAAATCTTAAAACAAAAAAAATCGAAGTCCATTCTTACAGAATCCCATTGGAGCCCAGCCTCCTGACCCAGGTAACAAAGATTATAGTCTCTTGCTATCACATATTCATGATTTGGGTGCTCATACAGAAATTTTTTCAACAAAGATAAAATCGATTTAACATTTGCCTGTTTTTTTTTCACCCGGTTGGGATTTATATACAGATTTATAATTGACACTGGTGTTGGTTTGTTGATAAAAGGCCAGGCCATGTATGCTTATCACATGGACATTCCTTGTTGATTAATCCCAGACCTCCACCTTGACAACTAGATCTAATGTTACATATGCTGCTAGACCTCCCATGTGTCTTCCCCAAAAAATATTTTGTGCTGGAGTCTGAGTTGTTAAGAAGCCAGGAATGGGTAAAGGGTCCACGACCAGGTTTCCTGAAAACAATAATAGCGTTCACAAAATCCCTAATGGTGGAACTTGTAATGAGGGAATTCAGGCGAGCCACCTTCCAGCTTACTAGTTTGATTAAACTTTTGTTGTTTTGGGATGTAATTCCTTACGGCTAAAGATGTGTTTTTCCTTTTGTAGTCAGGGCTGCAGGGAGCCAATCCCATTTGGGCCAATCTTGGTCACTGAAGTCACTTCTTGCATCTGCGTGTTGTATGCCTCCTATATCCCTTTTCACCGGCATAGTAATTCCTTTGTCCATCATCAGAGGATTTATCGCAGGAGTTCCTTTTAGGATGCTGGATGGTTTCTTACCTGAGTACGGCGGTGGTTTTTTCATCGAAAAGACGGGCAGTATTTTTCTATTTCTGGTTTGCGAATTATTATGCCCCAGTTTATTAACAAGCCCACGTTTTCAATGCTCTGTTCAGTTCATGCTATCAGTGTAGATTCTCTCTGGCTTATCCAAACATAGGTATTGAAGTTTACTGAAAACAGGCTCCCAGAGGTAAGATTAGAAAGCAGTGGTAGGTTGTGCAACAAATGCAATATGTTTGATCTATTAAGAATGTTCAAAGTCCCCTCATGATGCATATTATGGGGTAAAAACTAAGGCAGACTGTTCAGAATTCCTATGCCACTTTATATTATTCATGCTTAGTTTTCCATGGTGTTCCTGCGCACGAACAGACCCGTATATGCCAGGGGGTTCCAGAATATTTGTGTAGTCTGGTTGCTGGTGGTTTTGACCTGTGCTCAAGGCTTGCAACTGTTCCGCCGACATTGCCTCCTTGGGTAGAGCTACCTCTTGCAATAGTCCCTGTTCCTGATGGTCTCATATTTGTTCAGTCTGTGAGGTTATAGGAGACTTAGCAAAAATTATCTTGTGTGTACCCTGACGCTGAGCTGTCAGTGAAGTGTTGTGAAATACGGCAGGTGTCGCTTCCTGTATGACTCTGACTGGCGAAAGGCCAGCTTCTTGTGCCCCACACCTGGGTAAGTAGTGACAGAATTTGGTATTGCGTCCCCACTACGCCTTGTCTCTACATGTAACTCTTCACTGTTTATGGGGGTGTTTTTTTGGGAGGCACCCCCAGAGCTGCCCACAACGGCTCTTGTCATTCCCACATTCTCCAGCTGCGGTATCGAAGACTTCCGCTTAGGGGAGCAACCCCCAATTTGCCCTTCACCGCCTTCGGCCTTGGGGTATGACACCTGACCAGATGCCATCTCCACGTTTCCAGTCTGCGATGCCATTGACTTCCTCGTTAAAGTTAAGCCCCTAGTTGGCATTTCTCATCCTTTAGCCTTGGGTCGCACCATCAGAGCATACATAATCGCCTGGTCAGTATTTGCTGAAGGTGTTATTGACTGGGCGTTGTGACCACATTCCTCATTGCTATTGATGGGAAATTTATGACCGCCTGAACTGGCCAATTCCTCCACGGTTATAACCACAGCGCATCATTTTGTAAGAGGAATGGGTGCTTAGGGTAGGGAAGGTTTTTCGATAGAAGATTAGATAAGTCTTGAGCTGCCCGGGATTGTCCCTGGGAACATATGTATTTTCCCATTGAGGCTCGGTCTGTTTTTATTATTATTTTTTTAATAGTGTTTTTAAGTGATTTCTTCAGTTTTTTCTTCTTACGTCTCGAGACCTGCCTGCCTGACAGAATGATAGTGGCTTCTGATTCTTGCCCATTTGTGCCATCCTGCGCAGCAGCATCTCCCACAGACGTTGACAACATCAGTTGTACATTAGTTGGGGGCGTGTTACCTAATACGCTACCACTTCCTCCTTCATTGCCATCTATTCGAGTGAATAGTCCCCCCATTTTCAATTCTCTCTATAGGCAATAAATCCCACTGCATTTTTTGGGGTGTCGGGTAATTCGGTTTCCTGCTCACTTCAGGAACAGTAACTAATGAGTGTTGCTAATATCTCAGGCAGGGTTGCTAATTTATCTATTAAGTCATTGAGACTCCACCCCTGCCCCTCCCTCCTCCCCCAGTCATGCTGCCTTTGTTCCATTTGTTCACCTAATTTTACAGCTTTCTATCAAGCATGAATACACTTTGAACCAGCATGTGTGTTAGTTACAGATGGATCTCTATTTAATGCAACTGCCATGTAAGCGCTTTAACTGCAGCTAAGAGGGAGGTTTTTTGGTGTTCATAATACAACCAGTTCTAGCCTCTCTCCCGTCTCCTTGCAAGGCGAGTAGTCTCTTGCAGTTTCAGCAATGGGGGCCTCCCTCATCTCCACATCCCCTCTATGGCCCTCTGTTTTTATCTCTCGTAGTGGCCCGCATCCATGTGCAGTTGCGGAGAGCATGTTTCGGGGGCCCTCCATTGAACCTTGTGAAGGGGTGGAGCAAGACTAGCTGTTGCCGGGGGCCTCTTGTTCTTAAAATGTCTCTAATTGAGAATGCACCGGCTGGTGTATCTCTGCTACTATTAACACATTTTTGCTTGCTTGGAGGAATAGCATGGCTACCAATTAACAGATGGGTCACCGCAGTTGGAGAAGAGATTCCACCTCTGGATCTCTGTCCCTTCCAGTTGGGTTTGTCCCTAGGTAAGGCCTGTTATGGTGACTGCTTCTCCTTTTTTCTAAAGCTGTGTCTGCAAGCTCGAACGGTTCCCCAATAGTTTAACCATCCAGGCTAGAGCCTGCAGTGCAACTAGATGTTCCTGGCCCGAGTCTGGGCACTTGCGAAGTTCGTATTAATAAAGTTAATTGGCCAAGTTCTGGAGCTGAAGGAGTAGTCTGTGTATCCTGGCCACCCAAGAGTTTCATATCCTCTCCTGTCTCACCCCTTGCTCTTGTAAAATAGTTATGAATAAAGGCTTTTCTGGTGTTCAGGCTTGGACCATGTACTTCCTTGCCCTTGGGGCCCATCTTGTGCTCCTTGCGGGGCTTAAGCACTTGTGCCATTGGCTGGTCGGCCTCCAGTTCTGTTACATTTCCATTATCTCTATGGAGTCTTGTGACTTCACAAATGACCTTCCTTCTGTGTAACAAACGCCCATCGTCTTCCTTGGTTTCCTCCCCAGCTCCCATGTTGAACATATTGGACAGCTTTTGGACACAGTCAGCACACTTCGCACGAATATGAGACTGCTTCCCTGCTGTAAGCTTCCACCCCACCTCGCTTTGATGCAATACCTGCATGTGGAAAAAATTCTGTGGGCCAACGTCCAGTTGCCCCCAAATACCTTGAAATTTCTTTGTGCTTTTTGTAACTCAGATACTAGTCTTGAGGATTTCAAAACTCTTGATGATCTTGATACAAATGGGTGAGCTAGCGTCGATCCGAGCGTAGGCCTCTGTTCCTGAAAATACATATGCCTGCCAGCAAACTTGACTACCGGAACCTTATATATGAACCCTAGGCTGGCTGCTCAGTTGTATTAATGCTTGTATTGACGCTGTCAAATATCTTTTTTCCAGGTTCACCAGTTCATCACTTTGAACTTTATACTTGCTGCTTACCACCAATGGAGCGCTGTCTCACCCCTTGCCCTCTCCTTCTCCAGATACCTCAGACAAGGGGTGCTCAAGCACGCTCCAGTTTAGGGCTCCACAGCTGTACTGTCCTGGGGCACATGCAGATCGGCCCCGCTGTAAGGGCAAGCTACACCTACCTAATGCTTGCCTCTTCCGCTCCACCAGCAGGGACCATGGCTCTGAGCCTACTGCTGTCCCGCTCATGCACCTTGCTTGGCAGCCTGGCTGCCCAACTGCTTAGTTGCTTTGCTACTTTCCTTTGTTAATTGGCAGCTTAATTGGGTGAGAAGGGCGAGGAGGTAGAGGGCTCCTCCACATGCGTGCGCTCCTCTCAGCTCTACCTTGTGCCCCAATCAGCCCTCCCCCGCGGCAGCTGCTGGCCTGACCTGCTGACTGCTCTCAGCTACTTGATTCTGGGCCTGATGGACCTGATGGGTCACGGCGTTCACGCGTTGCTCTCCAGTGGCAGTCCAGCAGCCGTAGCAATGTCACGTCCCCTGTGCTGCTGCCGTCGACCCGCGCCTCTAAGAGCCTGGTCGTGGTAACCACAGCCGCCGGCCCTCTCCAAAAGGAACCGTGAGTGCCACAATCTCCCTGCAGAGATATGAACCGATAATCCCAGGGGCACTCGCGGCTCCGGCCTCCTCCGGGCTCCTCTTCCTCCTCTTCCATGCGCTCCACTACGCACGTAACGATGCTGCGGATGCACCAGTCTACCTGGAGCATGAAAACCTATTTGTAGTTCCAGGTAAGATCTCCGATGCTGCTCCTGGCTGTACAATAAAACTAGATTGACACGTTACAGTGTTGTGTTACATTACAGTTTTTTTTATACTACAGTCTAACCATTCATATGACTTGGTAGTGGTTCTGGATCTGTGGTAGCATGTTTTCCCTCAGAAGGTCTTCCATGGGGTTGGGGGTGTTGGAGGGATACATGTCTTTGTAAGTGATCTTGGTGTGGTTTAGAATGTGAGGGTTTTCTCCACATTTGTACTATGAATGGGATGTGTCCTCGTGACTTGGCAGCCAAATCCATATTGGAGTGATGGAGATTATGGGTTTCACTGGGGTTGTACGACCCTCCTCTTAAACCATTTTGAGGTCATAATAGACACCCTATTGAGGTTGACTCCACCTGCTTCACTCTAACTGTTACCTGCCCTCCTATTTGTGGTCCTTATGTGTCCCTGTCCTGGCGTTTCCCTTAGCAGCTTAGGCCGTCTCTAATGCTTGTGGCCCTCAATCTTCTAGTTCCCAGATCCCTGTCACTGGGAACTCCTGTCCCAAGTTTCCTTCTTTCATCCATCCATCTTTGGTGCGTCTCAGGTTTTGTGTCTGGTGGGTCATGTATGTTTATAATAATCTAAGTTGGAAGACCAAATTCATCAACAGTATTTTATGTCCTAGAGCTATGCAACCATCTTGTTCAAAATCAAGGCAGCAGAGGGTTTGCTACTTAAGCTCAAAAGGATACATTTTCTAGTGCCGAGTTCTGCCCATTAGCTCTGCCAGAGGCCCACTTATGATTCTTCAGTTTTAGCCTCTCACATCATGCCAACAGGTCTGTTCGTTCTTCCCTCAAACTTTTGAGGTGACAACTTCCAATGCTTGTTGTTCAGATTACTTTCATCAATGGAAGCCCTCTGTGATGAGATGGAGACTGGTATTGTTGTTACTGTTCTTGCTTTTCTTAACCTGTGGGTAGTGCTGTTACTGAGTGGCAGGACCAGAATCTGTTCCTATAGCACGCAGCATGCTCTAGCATCTGCATGGGCACATCCTTTTTTTTCTTTTTTTGTATGTGGGTCGAGCCCTGATTCTCTAGTACTGAGTAAAATCCTTATGCAGTGCTTACATCTGATTCCTGAGGTCTTACTCATATTGAATAATGTATACCTCAAACCTCGGGCTTCAAGTCATGCGTGCCACTGGTCTGCCTGTTGTTTGCTGCAGTTGTTATACACATAACAGGTGTGCCTCTTGCTTGGGAACAGTTGTTCAGTAATTGTCACTGGTTATGTGTGCTACCATCAATACCAGGTCCCTCAAGAACTGCCTGGCTCTGATGCAGAATAAGGTTGAACTAGTATCAAAGAGAAACTGAATTTCATCACCTGCAAAGAATAAGTTTCAGGGTGTAGGTGTTTTAGTTCTCAGCATCTGGTGCAGCACCGAGCCCCCTTCCTGCTTACGAGGAAGAAGACGTTCCTTTAAGTGACACTGTCCATTCGTAGGAGGTACGAGTAGCCTCAGGGGAGGTGAAAGAACATGGTTGAAAGATAATCTTTCACTGGGTATTTAAAGATGTGTTCCAGCTAGACCCGTTCTCTAGGTCCGGGGGTGGGAAGTGCACAGGAACAGATAATCCTTCAGAGAGCATGGTTGTTGAGTGTGAGCTATCAGTGGAGGATGAGAATTGTGGTGCTAGTCTCTTTGAGATAAATTATGCATGACGTGTGAGTTGAAGTATGAAGAATGCTGGAGGAGTGGTTAACTGTATATCTGTCCGAGATGATGATAATCTCAGGACTACTTCCACTGGTAATATGAAAGTAAATTGCCAAATCAGAAAGTTGTGCTTAAGCACTGAGGTTATTCCGTTTCGATGCACTTGGTGCAAGTGGAGTATGGGAACGTGTGCATATAAGTAGCGTTTTAATTGGTAGTACTCCCTCTTGCAAAGGACTGGTGTTGACTAATGTGGGTATGTCAGATGTTGTTAAGGGTGGATTGTGGGTTATTGTGAGACGATATGAGATTTAATGCGATATTTTGTCAGTTGTGCCAAGCTGGGGACCTTGACATGTGGCAAGATGAATTCTTTGGTTTTTATGGTGTGGAGTTGTTGTGGTGTTGCGGACCTGTTTTCTACCCTACTGTATTACTGTTGCTTGTGGTGGAATGTGTTTTTCCTGCTGATTCATATTTGTGTACTGGGCCTATGATGGTATCTGTAGTATGTTTTTGAGTGGTGTGGTGCTGGGAAGCACTGTGGTTTCCTGAAATGATGTGATCCATTGTGGAGTGGCCTGGGGTGTTGCACCGGTGAGACATCTCCTGCATGACTGGTTAAGGGCATTACAGTTGATTTGAGTTGAGTTTGAATGTTGCTAGTTGAGATGAGTCTTCATTTCCATTTTTAGCGCAGTCATTCTTCAGAAGGTCATTGGTGATCCCAGATTAGTCCTTCAGGTAGAGAAGAGTATTGAGAATGGTCTGTTGCTAAGTGTATTGGAAAGTTTTCAGGTTTGAGAAAATCTTCATGGTACTTGTCTGCTGTCTGAGTGATGGGGTGGGGTATGGACAGATTTGTTAGGTTTGGCAGGAAAGAGGAGAATCAAGTGAATACACACCCTGGATACCAAGATCTTTGTTTAGTCAGGGTGCCTTGGTTTACTGAGTTAAAACTGGAAGTGTAGCTCTGTAGTTGTCAACTTCTGGTGGTTAACCAGATTGTTCAGGATACGTGCTGTCTGTGTTTGATAGACTAGTTCAGAGACTGCTCCCTTAATGGCGATGTTGCATAGGATTAACAAGAGTTTGCGTATGAGAGGTAGGGTCTTACTGACTGTACACATGGCTAGTGGATAAGAGCCTTGGGGGGCATTGGGCTGATTTTCTTGTTTTGACTAAATGGTTTATTTGGAACAATAGGATGGGTTATAAACTGATCAGCATTTGCTTCCTGGGTTGTTCAGAGTCTTAAGCATGGGTCAGGAGAATAATTGGTTGAAGGCACTAAGCTGAAGCTGGGTGACATTTTTGATTAGATGAGCTGGTTGATCCTTCACACTGGTTGTGAAGTGTTTGGGAAGATTGTTGCATAATTTCTGCAAAGATGTTGATCGGAGCTGTTGGGTTGCATATGTGTTTGATAATTTGAAATTTATTTTGTTGAAGAACTGGAGACCTTTGATATAGATGTACTGGGTTTTTCTTGCAGTTTTGAATGGCTTAGCCGGACATAGTCCAGTTTGTTCTGCTAGCTGGAGAACCAAGCGCCATTTCTACTTAAGACATTGATATCTCCTTTTTATTAATTTTGAGAGTAGAGTTGTGTACCATTTCGAGGGCCCGATCTTGTGAGAACAGCTAAGCTTCTAAGTTGGTACAGCTGCCACAAACCATAGACAGCCATTCATAGATGTAGTACAGGCAGTTTATTGGAGAGCCCTGAAATTGCTTTAGTTTATAGCTAAGTATGTTGAGGTTGGAGTGCTTTTTAATCAACTTATTCAGCTTTCTGATCCAAAGGTGCGTTTTGGAATGGTGGTATGTTTGGGTAATGTGATTGTGAAGAGAAATGACGGGTTATTCTGCAGTAGCACTTTGAATTTAATGTTGCTACTGCTGGGAGGGTGCCTGAAATGAACATTGCATCAATTGTGTATCCTGCTGAGTGAGTTTGCCCTTTAATCCCTTTTTTAATTTTTTGGGGTTTCTTTGTTTGTGGTTAGGTATTTTGTAGGACATTTGTTAGGTTAATCAAACCTGATAATGAAATCTTATATAATGGTGAACCATGGGTGATTTAGGATACTAGTTGCTATTGATTAGGTAGCAGCTTCTGTTAATTTGGCTTTTTACAATAGTGGTCTTTATGTAATAGTTAAAGAAAAGTTGGTGTTGTGTGGGATGGGGAATCATAGGAATATTGACTTGTAGTGTGCTGTGAAGGTTTTAAACATTTAATGATCCCATCTGGTTAGGTTGGCTTTGTTGGATTATTTTGCATGGGTTTGAGACTCCTCGTTGATGGTGGAGTTCACTGGATCATGGCAGACATATTCCATATGAAGGGCCCATAGCAGCTCAAACCACCTGAATCTCAGAGATGCACAGGGTGATTTTTTTTTTTTTTTGGCTTTGACTGGTTCTGGCTGGTTTTGCTGGAGTATTGTGTGTAATTATTTGCTAGAGGTAAATGCTTGCAACTCCATGGATAGTTTTACATAGTACAGTGAGCAGTTTGTATTGGGTATTTGGTATTGGTTTGATGTAATCCAGTACTAACTTGGGTTACTCCATGCAGCACATAGCTGTTGAGATAATTGGTGGCTTGGTATGAATGTAGATACTAGAGCAGAGAGATTTGTTACTTTTCAGTATTACCGAATTCTGTAAGAATAACACACAGTATTGACAGTTCTTAAACATGGTAGAGGTAACATCAAACCAAAATGACATCATATCATTAAATAGCAACCACACTACTGGTGAACTGGTTACAAGGGCTTATGCTGTGTCTCATCAATGCAGATAAAATAGACTTCACAAATGAAAGGATTGATTGGGGCAGTGTCAGATGCCTTCTACCTGACCAGGCTACCTTGACGGAAGCAAGGTGCGAAAGAACCATAATGGCACTTGAGGCGAAGGTCTTTGATCGCTTTGTCACAGTCTGTCAGTGATGTGATGTGTAGACTGGACTGTCCGTGTGTAGACTGGGCTATTCATGAAGACATCTGTGGTGGCTGATTGAATTAATGAGCAAATATTAGGCAATATACAAGTCTTGCGTCATGGCAAACATGGTGTGGTTGGACCTGGTGGACCAGGATGGGGGAAAGGTCTGCGCCCCCTTCTAACTCAGTTCGCCTTACTTGTAGAGACCCTGGTGTTGATTATCTGCACCAATAACAACATGAGTGGGAAAAGTGGTCACTAGGTTAACAGGATCTAACTGTTTCAGTGGATTCTCTTCCAAGAGTTATGAAATGCTTAAGACTTTAGAAGAGCTGAACAGAAGTTAAATACCAACAAGACCAAATGGTTTAGGTTAGGGTGTAATGCAGTGGTGCAGGACTCAAGTGGGAAAATTCTTAACCATGACATACCTTATAAAACGTGGATGAAGACTTGGGAATTCACATTACTGAAAAGCATGAATACCTATACAAGGCAAGTACACTCCACACCTGGAGACTCATTGAGATGAGTTGAATAGATGGTTGATATTCCCATTGTCAGTATCATTAAAATGAACCTCCAGCTGAGGATCTTTTTTTTCTTAATTTGGTTTCATAGATTCTTGATTATTTATGCAATCTGTCTTATAGTCAGTGTGAGGACAATATTAATAAATATAGACTGCAAACAATTAAAAATTCAGAAAGATTTTCAAGACGGTGCAAGAAGACCTCCATCCAAACCAACTGTCAAATATTGCACCTCCACCCTATCCGAGCATCTTATATATACAACCCCTAGATTGAATGAATGCGTTTTATTTTTTTTCCAGCATTTCACTACTCTTTCCCGCTCTTCACATGCCCTGTTAAGGAGGAGCAGAAGACGAAAGGCATACACCTGTGGGAGCAAAAGTGTGCCTCAAAATCTGGGCACATTGCAATTTTTTTCTCAACCAAACTTCCTAATTTTACTGAATTGGTGACGGTGTTGAACCTCAATTTCATGAGCCAATGTGTCCCCGCATAAAGGCACCTCCTAAAAAATTACATTCAGAAATACAATTAATTAAATGATTAGGCCCACTCAATTTTAGAGTTCTAGATGAATGAAAAGTTAAAAGGATTTTTTTTTTTACAGTATTCTAAAATAAGTGGTACAGAGCCAATGCCATAAAGCCTCTCAAATGCAAAGTAATACAAGGTATATAAAAATCAGATAATATTCAAAGTCTCAATGGGCAACACAATCAGAAAAGTATCTGACAGCATCCCTAGTAGAACAAGAAAGTCTTCTGGCTCACCTCAAGAATCAAATGTTTTAACACGCAATTCATAGAAAATGGAAACTTTAACAGATTCATCATGGTGTGAGCGAATCTATCATTTCTTCAGCAAATCCGAGCACAAGAAAAATAGATGTCACATTACCTTAACACCGAAGCATTAACCCACTACAGGAATGATTATTCAGCACCTGTATGCTAACATCACCTAGCGATGTTTGAATAAAACAAGATACATTGACAGTGAAAGGCTATGCGAATGAATAGGCCTCAGCGAATAAACGGGAGACATGGCAACATGTTTCAAGTTACTTCTGAACTGAGGAAGGTTCATCCTGAACAGAGTAACAGTGAAATCTGCTAATACATTTTAGCATGACTGTGTGCTGCGAAGCTTGTGGGGACAGGATGTATGCAGGAGGGAGGAAGAAGCACAGATTGAGTGACAGAGGTGACGTCCATCTTCGTTAAGATGGCCTTTTACACAGAAATTTAGCCTAATTAACATACACTACAAAAACACACTTCTACACATCATAGAAAGCGTGTGTTCTATGGCATGTATGGTTGTAAATACACATGCTATGCATACTACTGCCATCTAATGTTGGGTCCAGACGTGGGCAAGTTTTTCCTTTGAAGAAGTCACGAGGTAAAGTGGCTCCAACTCTCGGTGGTAGTGCGCATGGGCATCAACTCCATTGTTGGATTGTTTTCTTTCTGCCATCGGATTCGGACGTTTTCTTCGGTACTCTGGTTCGCAATTGTTTTTTGCGGGCTCCTTTCAGTTCGTTTTGCACCTTGAGTCTGTCGGTATTGTTTTTGTTCCCATTTCCATCTCTGTTGTCGAAAATACAAGAAAACTGTCACTCGTTGAATCGATATCCTTCATTCGCAGCCGTCTGGCCTCGCACATTTGCGTATTCTTTCTCATCTCATTGGATTCAACCTATGATGTGCTGCTAATGGAACACACTCCATTTCGGGTCTGTCCCAGCTGCCATGCAAAATATCCGCACACAGACCTCCATTAGGTTTGTACCCTGTGCCTGTCTCCTAACCACCACAAGAAGAACTGTGAGGACCGTCAACCTTTTCGTTCAAAGAAGACATAGTGGAATCGCAGACTGTGGCAAAAGGAGATGCAGCATGAAGACCTCAAGGAGACCCTCTGACATCTTTGGTCACCATCACGACGAACAGGAAGAGCAACTGCATGAGGCCTCGACAGCAGAAGAAGCCCTTTCTGTCCCGGACTCCTAATCAGTCTCCGAAGTTCAGTTTGCAGATCCACGATCTTCTCTAGGCAAGGTATGATAGAGCTCACTGGGATGAAATGGAACTCCTCCTCTAACATCTCCATGCGGAATATAAGAAAAAAGGCCAGCAAATTGTTCAGGAGGGTAAATTAATCTCAAACTATTCCATTAGATGTACCTTTGATGGAGCAAACACAGTGGCTTGGGGTGTTAACACGAGCATTCTATTACAGAGATATACCTTGTTACTTATATCTGGCTTTAAACCACAAGTACAACAAACACTTCTAAATGCCCGATTTCACCAGAAACATCTATTTGGCCCACAAGTGGACCAAACATTAGAAAAAAATGAAAAAAGATAATGAAGTTGTCAAATCTAAGGGGCAATTCAAACTCCCACTCCTCGTGGCTCCTTTTGGCACCCCGTGTACAAACAGGGCACCGAACTGACATAATCGGATCCCTCTACCTCTTCTTATAGATGGCAGCATCAAACCTCCCCCTCAAGAGGTTTGTACAGAGGCACATAAAGGGAAAACAATTCAAAAGGTTGTGGGTAAGGGGTCTCCACTTGCGCCACTCTCTCCACCTCTAAACAGTGACTGTCTTTTCATTCCCCACGACCATATAACACCTGTCGGGGACGTCTACAACAATTCTTTCCCGCTTGAAAAAACATAACAGATCAGTGGGTATTGGATATTATCCAGCATGGTTATTGCTTGGAGCTCATCAAAGCACCCCCAAACATCCCACCCTGCAAACTCACACTTTCAGTAGAATATTTACATTTTCTAAAACAAGAAGTACAGGCTCTCTTTCAACAAGTAGCTATGGAGCCTGTTCCTCATTAACAGGGCATAGGAGTATACTCTCTATTCTTCCTCATTCCCAAAAAAGGCTGATGACTTTGACCTACCCTAGATCTTAGAAAGCTAAATCATTACATCCTTTCAGAACATGTTCATGTGGTAACTCTCCAAGATGTGATCCCTCTGTTACAACATGGTGATTTTGTCTACACTAGACTTAAGGACACCTACTTTGACATTCCAGTCCATCCAACCCACCACAAATACCTCTGGGTCATGATGCTAGGAAAATATTACCAGTTCCAGGTGCTTCCATTCAGGGTCACTACCACACCTTGGATGTTCACCCAGATATCTGGCAGTAGTCGCAGCACATCTCTGCAGACAGACCATTCTTGTCTTCCGATACCTCGTAGACTGGCTGTTCAAGGCCAGTATGTTTCCATTATGCCAATAGTACACACAGGCCACTGTTCTCATTCTTCATCAGTTGGGGTTCACAATCAGTATACAGAAATCACACCATCAACCTTCACATGTTCAGCAATACCTTGGGGCTAACCTCAACACACATCTAGGATTAGCTTACCTGAATTTGGTCAGAATTCAAAACATGACAACATTAACAAAACAGATTCATTCCAATCAACACAAAGCAGTCAGAACAATTCAGCAACTCCTAGACATGATGGCATCTTGCTTTGCAATAGTACCACATGCCAGGCATATACGTACCCTGCAAGAATATCTGGCCAGTCAGTGGTCTCAGTTGCAGGGTCAGTTACAAGATCTAGTGACGGTAAATAGACGCTCTCATCACTCTCTGCAATGGTGAAACATACAAAACCTATCGAAGGGGGCGGCCGTTTATCGACCCTGCTCCCCAGATCATTCTCACAGAGGATGCCTCCCTCACAGGATGGGGTGCTCACATGCATGACCTCACAATTTAGGGACTAGGGGGTTCCAAACATCAAATTCTACACATCAATTACTTGGAGTTTCAAGCCATTCACCTGACATTGAAAGCCTTCCTAATTCACCTAACAGGCAAAGTTGCATTCACCCGGACTGACAACACTGCAGCCATGTTTTATCTACAAAAATTTGACATTGAGCAATACATCACATTCACATATTAGTGGAAGACCTCCCAAGCATGAACAACAGCTTTGCTGACCTCAGCAGGATGCAGCAACAAGTCCACGAGTGGGAACTTTACCCTTGACTCCTCCTCCCATACTTTCACAAATGGGGGATTCCACACACACATCTGTTCGCAGCCGCAAACAATGCACAATGCGTAAACTTCACCTCCAGGCACCCACACCCTCTATCCAAGGTAGTGCCCTATGGTTGAACTGGTCAGGGATATTTGCCTACACTTTTCCACCTCTCCCTCTTCTTCTGTTTGTGGTTCGGAAGCTCAGGCAAACGTCTCACCCTCATTTTAGTTGTTCCTGCTTGAGCTCGACAACCATGGTTGACCACAGTACTGGAGCTCGCAGTAGTGCCACACAAGATGCTTCCCCTCAACTCGGATCTTCTCACTCAAAACCATGGAGAAGCCAGGCACCCAAATACAAAGGAACTCAACCTTGCGATTTGGCTCCTGAGGTCACAATTTAGTTACCTCAAACTCACACAAGAATGTGTGACCATTCTCAAGGAGGCACGTAAACCTATGACCAGAGTATGTTGTGCAGCTAAGTGGAAAATATTTATTTTCTACTGTTCTGACAAACACATTGACCCTTTCAATGCAACTGTTTAAAATATTGTGTGCTATTTACTTCATTTGCACACCAGTGGTTCAGCATATATTTCAGTACAGCTGCACTTAGCCTCAGTAGCTGCCGATCTGCAAAACCGGCAACCGCTCCAGGCACTAACCTTGAAGGAACCTTTCTTCTAACCACACAAAGACATAATAGTCGTTTGTACTAATCCAAAATTCCTCCCGAAGGTAGTTTCAGCTTTCCACCTAAACCAGTCAATTAAACTACCAGTTTTCTTTCCGAAACCTCATTCAGTTGCAGAAAGGGCCCGGCATACATTAGATGTAAGAAGAGTGTTAATGTATTATATTGACAGAACTAAAGAATTTTGTAAAACCAAACAACTTTGTTGCATTTTTCTGCCCTGCACACGGGGCAGCCTATATCTAAATTAGGCACCTCAAGATGGATAGTCAAATGCATTCAGATTTGTTAGACAAAAACTAAAAGAACTTTACCTGTGCCTCCTAGAGCGCACACTACCCATAAGGTAGGAGCATCTATGGCCTTCCTGGACAATATACCAATAGCTGAAAACCTGGTCCACTCCACACACTTTCACTAAACACTACTGTGTAGATGTCTTAGCGTGCAAGCAAGCACATGTAGGACAAGCAGTGTTACTTACCCACTTTCAGCCAACTGCAACACCCACAGGGTAGCCACTGCTTTTGGAGAACACTGCTGCACAGTCTATGAAGAGCATGTGTATCTACAGCCACACATGCCATTGAATGGATTATGTTACTTACCCTGTAAGCATCTGTGTGTGGCATGTATTGCTGTAGATTCACATGTGCCCACCCTCCTCCCTGGACACCTGTGGCCATTGCCGTGTCTTCATTATACACACAAATCTCGTACTGTCATTTACTTACACTCCATTCTGACTCGATGGTGGGAAAACAATCTAACAATGGAGTTTGATGCCCATGGGCGCTATCACAGAGAGAATGAGTCACTTTGACTCGGGAAACTTCTTTGAAGAAAAACAACTTGCACACATCTGGACCCAACACTAGATGGCAGGAGTATGTAGAGCATGTGAATCTACAGCACTACATGCCACAAACAGATGCTTACATAACATAATCCTTCAAAGGCAATTATATTAAATCATTTGATACAAGCAGAATCAAGTGTAAAATAGTATCTTGCTCATTGTTAATAATGCAATATAAATTCATAAAATTCTTACATTCCGCTGTTGTATTGTGACAGCAGCTACACTCCAGATACTTGCAGCAAACATTTAGTGTTCACAAGCATTTATTACTGATTGGCCTTTACACATACTGAGGTTTTGCTTTTGCTTTTATCTGAAACCCAATAAAATTCAAGTGCGAGTGTCAGAGGTACCACGTGAAGTGATATAAAAACTATTAATATGACGTGTAAGTCTTTATCGTCATAATCTGAACATTAGATGCATATCATCAACTAGGCTGTGGTCTGCAAAGAGTTAATTGCATTTTTGTACGTCTGTCTATAAAGTCATGCCTTTGACAACCTAGGAGTTTGTATTAGGGCACAAATGGCCGATTGCTCGAGCTGATGGACTTTTTCAGGAAGGAGTGGTATTGGGTATATACCAGGTGCGATCTTCAAGAGATCCGTTGATGGAGGTGGTTTTGTCTGCTTGGATCCGATATATGCATGAAGACATTCACTCGAAGGTTGGGTTTGCCACAAGGTTTATTCTCGTTTTTGGGATACTTGCTAGGCTTATTAGAGAGAGAACGCAATAACAAGACATGCCTCACACAGAGGTTGAGAAATTAAATCTTCATGAACCGAAATATGTACGTACCGTCAATTTACTGCAGATTTTTTTTAAATGATGAATTTAAACACTTGAAACATTTTTTTTTGTTTTTTTTTATTGACGCTTTTTTTCTTGTTGAACACGTTATACTGGAGTGTAAAGTGATGAGGTTAAAAGGCCATGGAAATGTACAGGGAGTGCAGAATTATTAGGCAAATGAGTATTTTGACCACATCATCCTCTTTATGCATGTTGTCTTACTCCAAGCTGTATAGGCTCGAAAGCCTACTACCAATTAAGCATATTAGGTGATGTGCATCTCTGTAATGAGAAGGGGTGTGGTCTAATGACATCAACACCCCATATCAGGTGTGCATAATTATTAGGCAACTTCCTTTCCTTTGGCAAAATGGGTCAAAAGAAGGACTTGACAGGCTCAGAAAAGTCAAAAATAGTGAGATATCTTGCAGAGGGATGCAGCACTCTTAAAATTGCAAAGCTTCTGAAGCGTGATCATCGAACAATCAAGCATTTCATTCAAAATAGTCAACAGGGTCGCAAGAAGCGTGTGGAAAAACCAAGGTGCAAAATAACTGCCCATGAACTGAGAAAAGTCAAGCGTGCAGCTGCCACGATGCCACTTGCCACCAGTTTGGCCATATTTCAGAGCTGCAACATCACTGGAGTGCCCAAAAGCACAAGGTGTGCAATACTCAGAGACATGGCCAAGGTAAGAAAGGCTGAAAGACGACCACCACTGAACAAGACACACAAGCTGAAACGTCAAGACTGGGCCAAGAAATATCTCAAGACTGATTTTTCTAAGGTTTTATGGACTGATGAAATGAGAGTGAGTCTTGATGGGCCAGATGGATGGGCCCGTGGCTGGATTGGTAAAGGGCAGAGAGCTCCAGTCCGACTCAGACGCCAGCAAGGTGGAGGTGGAGGTGGAGGTGGAGTACTGGTTTGGGCTGGTATCATCAAAGATGAGCTTGTGGGGCCTTTTCGGGTTGAGGATGGAGTCAAGCTCAACTCCCAGTCCTACTGCCAGTTCCTGGAAGACACCTTCTTCAAGCAGTGGTACAGGAAGAAGTCTACATCCTTCAAGAAAAACATGATTTTCATGCAGGACAATGCTCCATCACATGCGTCCAAGTACTCCACAGCGTGGCTGGCAAGAAAGGGTATAAAAGAAGGAAATCTAATGACATGGCCTCCTTGTTCACCTGATATGAACCCCATTGAGAACCTGCGGTCCATCATCAAATGTGAGATTTACAGGGAGGGAAAACAGTACACCTCTCTGAACAGTGTCTGGGAGGCTGTGGTTGCTGCTGCACGCAATGTTGATGGTGAACAGATCAAAACACTGACAGAATCCATGGATGGCAGGCTTTTGAGTGTCCTTGCACAGAAAGGTGGCTATATTGGTCACTGATTTGTTTTTGTTTTGTTTTTGAATGTCAGAAATGTATATTTGTGAATGTTGAGATGTTATATTGGTTTCACTGGTAATAATAAATAATTGAAATGGGTATATATATTTTTTTGTTAAGTTGCCTAATAATTATGCACAGTAATAGTCACCTGCACACACAGATATCCCCCTAACATAGCTAAAACTAAAAACAAACTGAAAACTACTTCCAAAAATATTCAGCTTTGATATTAATGAGTTTTTTGGGTTCATTGAGAACATGGTTGTTGTTCAATAATAAAATTAATCCTCAAAAATACAACTTGCCTAATAATTCTGCACTCCATGTAGTTGCTTAGCAATAAATAATTTTGGCAGATCTTGGTCCCCACTTAAGGCTGCCTTTCAGATTGCACGTCCCAGATTGGATGATGTGGAAATATCATGTAATATTAGCAAGGGGCGTGGTTGGATGCAAGTGTGTGTTTGTGCCATTCCACTCTGCATTGGAAGCAGTGAACGCTTGAGTTTATTGCGGTACACAATATCTTGGCTATGTTGAAAAAGAGCACATCACCCAAGTGCCATATCGCAGTAGCATCAAGAGTAATCGAATAAACAAATTGTGATTTATTCAACAATAAAGCATTATTTAAAAAACGGCTTTTAATTACCGACGGGCCTGTATTATGGAACTGCTAATTGTCAGCGGGTACAAGTTGACCACGAATAGCCAGCCTCGCTGTTTCCTGGAAGTTTGACTTGGTGCGAGGCAGAGAAGCGCGCTGTCCTGTGCAATGTTCCTTTCCCGCCGTGACCTTTTGAGAGCATCATTTCTGCAGAGTCATCTGTGCAGGTCATGTGTTGTCTGCCCTGTGGGCCGCCATTTTAGCAGAGAGGCCTTGTTACTGCGGGTGAATGGGCAGCCGTGGTAGAGCCGCTTCCGGCATCGTGCCCTTCACGCGCCCAAAACATCAAGGAACTTAGAAAATGCCCTGGCTGCAGCTCGCTTGACCTCTTCCAGGCGGGCCTTTAAAGGGTCCGTGCTGACCTTTCCCCAGCTCTGGTGGAAAAGGTATTCGGTGCTAGTAATGCATCCAGGACAGCTAGATGTGGTACTGACACAGAGCCTGTTTGTTCTGGGGGCTGCAGCGGGATGCTTTGACAAGCTACTCACATGCATCATATGGTAGTATTTTTCACCCGAACTGAGGGTCTGGGGCCTAGTGGGTAGCCGTGCACTGTAGCACCGGGACACTTTACTTATAAATACTGCCCTCAGAGACCAAACTATGTGATCGTTGACACAAAACGGTATTTTTCTGTAGGTGGATGGATTGGTGGTTGGGTGGTGGTAACCATGTTTTTAGTCTTGTATATACATGGGCGAAATCAAAATTATACTGGCATTATTTGGGGAACTTCATGTTATGCTTTTTATGCAAAATTCCCGAAAAGCGCTGTTATGCCATATGAGGTAATTATATGCCTTTCACAGTAAAAATTCACCACGGAAGAGCCATTTTACAGCGGACGTACAAGAACAAGAGAATACAAGCGATGGTGTTCGTGGTTCTTTGGGGATTTTTTTTCATCTTTTTAAGCGCAAAATTCGTCCATGGGTCAGTAATTGGCACCAGGACTCATTTCATGGTAAAATATACCACTAAATAACGGATTTGCATTTTACATAATTTTTCTGAAATTTTGCTTAAAAACGTAAAAGCTAATGACGCAAATTTTGCACAACCCTAGAACTATATTGTCATGGACGAGCTTTGTTGAGGTCATAAACTACACGGCTGAGTGGTTTTTAACTGTCACCAGAACCCAGGGAAGGCATTAGAAGACTGTTTAGTTATATTTTTTTTATATTGTTTATTGTGGGGTAGTTGGCTTGAATTTTTTTTTTCTTTCCGAAAAACGAAACGGTTACTGACGCAGGACTATATTGTTTAGTTCTACGTAGTAAAAAAAAAAAAAAAAAAAACACAAGCAAAATTAGTTAAGAATGTAGGGCTTTTTTTGTTTGTAGAAACCTTTTGTTTTGTTTGGAAAAAAAAGTATCGCCTTCTGTTTGTAATAAACCTTGGTTGGTGAAGCTCTTCTAGGCGAGGTGCAGCAGGCAGTGGGTACTGTTTGGGATTGGAACGTTCGTGATTGGTTTTCCCTTCATAAACACAATGTTGATTAAATAAAGGACACTGATAAAACCTGACAGGATGGTTTGTGAATGTTGTTATGAAGACGAAGCACATATTTAACAGGGACGTGTGAAAGATTTTCCATATTTCAGGAGTCCAAGTGAAATGTGTTTTCATGCTGCTGCATTTTATACTATAAAAACACCCAAATAATATAAATGCGATGTATATAGAATGTTTGTATATCTGAACATGTACATCTATATGCATACGTGTGTGTGTGTATATATATATATATATATATATATATATATATATATATAATAATGAGAAGTTTGTCTTGACTTTATATAAATATAATGAACTGCCTCTAATTTTCCTAGTACTGTCTAGTTGTAAAATTGCTGTTCAGTTAGTGCTGTACTTTAATAAGTTGTTACATTGGAGCTGGGATATTTCAGTGCGGACTGTCGGAGCCAGCAGGCAGTGTGAAATGCAGGGCACTGACCAGAATTACAACTGCTCTTTAAATAAATGAGACGAGCAAGAAGCAATTTTATTTTTCTTCATCAGTTTTCTGTGAAAATCAACTGTCTGCTTATAGGTGCCATTATGGTAGAATCTTAGTTCATTAGAAGGTAACGAAGGCCTAACTTCATATTACCCACACGTTCTGAAGTACTGCTGCTTTGTAAAGTAGCATTAACTGCTTAAAATATATTTAGCAACCAGTTACAAGCTACATCGTTCTTTGTTTTCACAGTACTAATGCCGCATTTATTTGACATATCTGCAACCGTATTATGTTTTAAATAAGAAATTGATAAATATTTTTAAGGTATTTGGATCATTCCCTTGGCATGAAACGAGAGAGGGTGAGAGGAGGGAGAAAGTTTCATTAAAAAGATTTCAGGGGAGGGAAAGTATTTGACTCTCCGCCCCAGATACTCTTCAGTTCCTGAGTGTCACGTTGTAGTTTGCTTAGATACTGGCTCTGCACGCCAGCCCCTGGGATTTAGGAGCTGGTAACTGGAATCTGAAATACTAATAAAGAGATACGGCCCATTCGCAGGGCTGTGTACAGGGTGAGTGTGTGACCCTCTGTTTAAGGAATGAAAACCAGTACTGCAGTACGTATACTGAAGTCACCTCCGAGAACCCGTGAACTCTGCTCGATGGTGACGTCCTTATACCGTAAGATGAGTGCTACATACCTTTAATATCTGTTCACGCTGTCCCACTGAAATTAAATGTGGTGGTATTTGGGGGTAAGAGCACTAATACAAGAATATTCACACGTGTTACTAGCGAATGAAGATGACATGTCATGTTACCACCACAGTATATCCTAACACGTGGAAAAAAAGTGTAATGCCTCACAGGTTCCATATTACTATGGCTTCACAGAGCAAAATAAGTGACCCCCCCAACTTACTTGGCTTATTTAATGACATTTTATCTCATTGGACAAATTAAACCCCTTGTGCTATGGCTCTAGGTAAATCATCGTTTTTAGTTTCACAATAGGAAAGAGCAGCTTAGCATAAACCATACTTGCAGATTGCGGTGTGTTAAATATTGTTTATTACCCTAGAGGGAGGGCAAGGGGTGATATGACCTACATGCTTCACATCTCTTGATTCATCACTGCTTCCTTCACCCCCACAATACCCGTCTGAATGCATTGTGTGTGTGTGTGTGTGTGTGTATATATATATATTTATTCCTGGAAAAAAAAAAGGCCCACATACGTTATAGTTCGGTTCTGAATTTACTCGTACAAAAGCAAAAAAATTCAACAGTTACAGTTCTTTCAAGTAACTATAATTCACACCCCAAGGTAACCATAACTTGCACCCCCGCCATGAACAGATTTTTCTTCAATAATTTGGAGTAATTTGGGGTAATTATCAGTGCATGGCGAGGGTGCGAGTTATAGTTACTTGAAAGAACTCTAACCATAACTGCTGAATTTCTGTGCTTTTATACGTGTAAATTCAGAACCTAACTATAATGTACCTGTAACCTGTTGTTTTTGTAATGAATTTCTATGGGATTTTTTACACACACGTTAATATTTGTCAGGTTGTGGCAAGCCAATCAGGGCCTTGCTTTTCCCAAGGATCCGAGGAGGATCCGCAAATCCAAGGATCAGCCAGAAAAAAGGGCAATATTTTGCCCAGGACCCCCCTCCATGTCTTAAGGTACCTGTATCCTCACCCCTTATATGTTTTTACACTGTGTTTAAAATGGCAGCTGCAACCTTGCTGTTGGGTTGCGGCCAGCCAATCCGGGCCTTGCTTTTCCTCTGTGTCCCTATATGTACAAATTTGTTTTCCTGTTAATTACAAGAAAACCACTAAACTGGTTCACACCAAATGACAAAAAGGTTGCTTTCTGGAGCAGAACCTACTTTTCTGCCAAATTTGGTGTAATTCCGCCCAGTAGTTTTGGCGCTATCGCTCTTCAAAATTCCTTTGGCAAAACGAATGGTGAAAAAAGTGTTTTGGGACCCACCTTTTTCCTCGGCCCAGCTTGACACATCACCCCAAAACTTTCCAGACAGCAGCTGATGTGCCTGGCAAATCTTTTGGGAAAAGTTCATGAAGATTCATCAACCTGCACCAAAGATATAGGCAAATTAAAAAATTAAAAAAATGTTTTTTCCATAAAACTAGGCCCTAACTATACCTAGTGGCGACTGCCACTAGGTTTTATTTATATATACAAATATATATTTTCAAACAAAGATGGTCTAAAGGTTGCTGGGTGGTGCACTCCACTGCCGGTGCTCGTGACGGAGAGAACCAATCTCGAAAAATACAGTTTACCAAAAGTATTCACTGCACTCCATGAAGTTTCAATAGTGCCTATTTATTGATGCCAAACTAACAATCAAGTGATTGTTAGTTTGGCATCAATAAATAGGCACTATTGAAACTTCATGGAGTGCAGTGAATACTTTTGATAAACTATACAAATATATATATATATATATGTGTGTGTGTGTGTGTGAGCGCGCCGTGGCAATGAATGTAAATGTGGCCCAATAACATGATATTTAGGGCAACCCCACTGATAAAAGCACATTCATATGTTTATTACCACAGTGTAAAGGTCAGACTTGAGTTTGCAGCAAAACTAACAGGGTGAAGACACTGTTTACTGCCTTGCCGATTGCATATTGCAACTACTTGAGGTACTGAAACAATTGTAATGGTGTCAAAGCTTCACCTAAATCATTATCATCATGCTGCATACATTTAACCCTTGCACTCTGGTTTTAGTCCAATCTTTAAAAAAAAAAAAACTGAAAGAAGTCATGCCATAAACCATTTATGCAGGTGCACAGAATGTAATTTACTTGTAATCCTGTTGTTTGGGGGGCTTGCAATGTGACCCCTCCACCTCCTGAGTCATGGCCCCATTGCACACCGAAAAATAATAGTAGCTACTTCAGTTAGTGTATAACAATCTACCTGTCTGTCTCCATCTGTGTGTGTAGTTATAGTAAGGTCAGTTTCCATGCCAAAAACATTTTTTTGTAACTTTGGCACCTTTTGATGAAGCTGCACAAAACTTAACTTTCCAAAAAGCTTCCTCTGCCTTGGCTCCTTTATAGAAAGCTTTGTGCTGATCCATCAAGCATGGGACAAGAAAAATTGGGGCTCCAAAAAGTGTTGTTTTCTATGTTAATTCCAACAGGAAACTTTGCTGCCTGATACAGAAAAACTGGTTTATGTAATTACACCAAATTTGTCAAAAAGTAAAAACTTTGTTCAAATGTATGCTTTTTGTGATGTGGTGTAAATACATTCAGACTTTTAGAAAAAAAAAAAAAAAAAAAAAAAGGGCTCCAGTTTTGCATGAAAGGATTAATGCTCAGAAAACATTAGGTATATCTGATTGGCTGGTTGCTCCCGCAGTGGCATTTTTTTTATTTTTAAAAAGGCCATTCTGATTGGCAGAGGGAGCTATGTCTGCTGTTTATCACATTGGTATAGTTGGCTACTCAACGGGCAGTTGAGGTGCAGGTTGCACAAGGGTATTGGGCGTATGCTCAACTTCGAATATTCCATATCCACAATATTGCAACTCCTTAATCCCAACGGTGACTTAAAAAAAAAAATGTTTACAGTCAGACATAACCAAGGGATCTCATGCAGGAATAATTTAATAGGATAGATTCTGTAATTCGAAAGATTGATCACTCAGAATCCAGTCCATATGAAATTAAATTTTATGCAAAGACATATAATGAGTCTTATATGTGAAATATATATATGAAGATGTTTTTGTATATATGTACATAGAGATTACCCTTTATTCTGTTAAATATTAAATTGCAGTCGAAGAATAGTCCTTTAGGTACATGGAGCAACAAAGATAATATCATAAACCAAAGAATGTCCAGTCAACTATCAAAAGTACAAAGAAGTGGCCTTAGATTGTGTATCCACCACTTGGCCCCAGCGAAAAGTGTCTGAATTTTCAAATATGAAGCATCAAAGGCAAATCTCATTGGTTGATGGGAAAGTTGCTGACAGTTTGCTATCAGATGGAGGCCGCCCGTGAGACCATCGCCACAACATTGTGTCTACATACAACACAGGTGGAAATAACCATAAGCATATACATCTGTATGAGTAATATAAAGGTGAGACATAATAAAGCATGCAGAAATACATCCATGGTTTGCGAGAGCACAGCAAAGTGAAAAACACCGAATGCACACACGTGGTTCATTGAAGTGTAAACATCTTTACAGTTTACTTCACCGTGTAAAGTAATGAAATGACGACCTGAAGGTGACTGATCCAGGATCAACAAGTCAGTAACACCTAGTCCACAAAAGGGAAGCACTCAAAGAACGAGGACTCGGTCACCTAAAAATGTAAATGATGGTATTGTGCAGATACCCACAGAGATCAAAAGCCTCACCAAGTTACACCCAAGCCTGATGAAATGTTATCAACACACATGAACTTGGAGAGCACCCACAAATAAAAGTATCCAGGCAGTAGTGAAATCTTGGGGCTCGTGAATATACTAACGAAATACAGAATCGTAGCAAGGATAGATAATGACAGACACTCACCTATCAAGTAAATAGTAATGGGTAACGTGTCTGCAAAAAAAGGATGAATATATCACAGAGTGGAACAGGACGTAGAATAAAAGATGATTTAAATTGATGATACAAATATGAGCAGTCACAAGCGTTTACCGGATAACCCCAACTCAGCGGGGTCGCAAACACTGACAGCAGAACAGCGAAGATGTCTGGATTGACACCCTACACTTGTGCCTTAAGAAGGAGAGCTGAAGGGAATGAATGCGGAAGTTGTCTACAAGGATGCATGAGCTTGGAAATGAGGAAATGAATGGTTTGGCCATCTTGGAATGGTTGTATACAAGTAGAGGAAAGGAATAGCGTAAAGGTTATATATAATAAGAAATAAATCAGTGTGTCTAATTACTTCAAATCCTGTAGACTGTCATTAAACTAATTTAAATGTCCTGAATGAGGTAACGTGTAAGGTCAAATGCAGTGCAAGAAGGGGTCACAAGCTATAGTTGACAGACTAAACTATGACAGAGTTCAGTTTTTTTCGGTTTTAAAGCTAGTTGTTATTTTAATTTCAACATGTAAGTATAACGCCACTTTAACCTTTTTTTTTTTTATGTGACTTCTTTTTTTGTTTTAACATAACCTAATATCGTATTACTGTACCTAACTATAACATACTTTGTTTTTATAGATACACGTGCACACCCACTCTTTCTTTCTCCAGATGTTGCTGGTAAAGTAACTTGAACATAGAAAAATGCGCTGATGTGCCCAGGGTCACACGAGTTTCCTGTTTGGATAATGCTGAAATTAGCAATGTCTCTATAACGAATCACTTAGTTGCAGTTACAGAAACAAAACACGGCATCTTTCGAGCCCTTAAGTAAAGTTAGTGTTGTGAACAGTCCCAATTTGGAAGGGGCATAGGAGGAGATTTCGAAAAAAAAATTGGGGCATTTATTTCTTCCCCATTGCGTTGAAAAAGGGGACGGGCGCAATTTCAGGCTCATAAAGTCGGGAGTCTCCCGCCCGAGTCGGGTGTGCACGTACGTACACCACTCGCAGCCTCGCACTCTAGTTGTGGTGCTATAAAGTATGTGGACGGTTTTACTTAATTGTCCCTGAGGAATGAAGAACGGTGCCATGAGATGGACCCCCGTGGTAGTGGGGGTAATACTGCGTGCGCACCCTAATGAGACAGGTGTGTAAGATAAACCTGTTGGACATAATATTAGTGCTGTTGTGCATTTGATAACAATAAGTGCGTGGGCTCGGCTATTAGTATTTACCCGCAGTGAGACAGGTGTGCAGCCCCCGTGTGACGTGTTATTCCTGCACCGCCCCCGGACGGGGGTGCCTGCAGGTCACTGCCCCCCATGGACGGGCTGCGGGGCCGCGCCTCGGGCCCTGTGAACGGAGGCGGGCGAGATTAGCATATTAATACGGTGCCTGCTAATCTCCCTCTCCTCCTCCCTCCCCGGGCGGCGCTAGGCAGCCAGACTCAGCCCCCCGGTCGCCGCCGTGCGCTCGCCTCGCTCGGTGCCGAGGCCGCCATGTCCCTGCCGCCCTCCCCGGGGGCCCGCTGAGGAGGAAGGGGCGGGCCGCCCTCCGCCCCTCCGAGGGGGCGGAGCTGAAGAGCGACCCCGGGCACCCCCGAGCCGGCCTCGCCCCGTCGGCAGGTGCCGCCTGCATGGAGGGCAGCGGCTGCAGCCCCTTCCCGCTCTGCTGGACCCGAGGTAGCGCCCCCTGCTCGCCGCCGCCGGTGCCCTTGTCCTCGTCTGTGGAGTGAGTGACGGGCTCCTTGGCACCCGGTGCCTGCCTCTGTTGGTCTGCACCTTTGTGGTTGTGTGTGTGTGTGTGTGTGTTACCGGCACCGGCTCCAGAGAGGCATGTTTGAGGAAAGGATTAGACAAAAAGGCCGTTTAATTGTTTAAAAAAAGAAAAATTGTCATTCACTGCCGGTTCCGTGCGTAGTGTTAGAGCTTTTTTTAATAAATAAGAAAAAAGGTTTGCATTTGTATAGATTTCGGCACTGCTAAGAGTCTTTTACGATTAACTTTTGTTATCAGTTTTTACGATATTCAAACACGTCCTCAGCTAGGCTATAGAGTGATGCCAAATGATGTGCTTTAAACTAGTGAGTTTGTGTCCGATTTTAGTTAAACAAAAATGTCATTGAAGGGCGGTGTGGAAGCAATTTGCATTCCACCTCTTGGCTGCTTTCCCATTCTTGCTTTCATTCACCCCCTGTATTTCCTCCTTCACTGCCGCCATCTTTACGCAGCTCTGTCATTCAGTCCCTCAGTTCCATCTTCCATTGTCACCCATCTAAACCGCCGTCTAGTGCTCAGCATCTTTACTTCCGACAACCCCGGTGACCCTGCCCTCATCACAAAGGCTTCCGTGTATTCCTTTTGGGCGCCAGTACTGTCCCCATCTGAACTTCTGCATGTGACCTTACACATGTCTCACCCTCTTTACCTCCATTCACCCACTGTGACTCTACAAGACTCTCACAAGCTTTCCCCTTCTTCCATTCCACCCTCGGGTGTCACAGATCTCTCTTACCACCTTCTTTAGTAAACCGCTCTCCCCGGTGAACCCACACCTGTCACTGCTTTTGCTTCCATTCCACCACTTGTGGCCCTACACATCTCTCCCCATCTTTACCATCATTCCACCACCTGTGACCCTACACATCACTCCCCATCTTTACCTTCATTCCTCCACCTGTGACCTTACACATTACTCCCCATCTTTACCTTCATCCCTCCACCTTTGACCCTACACATCTCTCCCCATCTTTACCTTCATTCCACCACCTGTGACCCTACACATCACTCCCCATCTTTACCTTCATTCCACCACCTGCGGCCTTACACATCTCTCCCTATCTTTACCTTCATTCCTCCACCTGTGACCCTACACATCACTCCCCATCTTTACCTTCATTCCTCCACCTGTGGCCTTACACATCTCTCCCCATCTTTACCTTCATTCCTCCACCTTTGACCCTACACATCTCTCCCCATCTTTACCTTCATTCCACCACCTGTGACCCTACACATCACTCCCCATCTTTACCTTCATTCCTCCACCTGTGACCTTACACATTACTCCCCATCTTTACCTTCATTCCTCCACCTTTGACCCTACACATCACTCCCCATCTTTACCTTCATTCCTCCACCTGTGACCTTACACATTACTCCCCATCTTTACCTTCATTCCTCCACCTTTGACCCTACACATCTCTCCCCATCTTTACCTTCATTCCACCACTTGTGGCCCTACACATCTCTCCCCATCTTTACCATCATTCCACCACCTGTGACCCTACACATCACTCCCCATCTTTACCTTCATTCCTCCACCTGTGGCCTTACACATTACTCCCCATCTTTACCTTCATTCCTCCACCTTTGACCCTACACATCACTCCCCATCTTTACCTTCATTCCTCCATCTGCGACCCTACACATCTCTCCCCATCTTTACCATCATTCCACCACCTGTGACCCTACACATCACTCCCCATCTTTACCTTCATTCCACCACCTGTGAACCTACACATCACTCCCCATCTTTACCTTCATTCCACCACTTGTGGCCCTACACATCACTCCCCATCTTTACCTTCATTCCTCCACCTGTGGCCTTACACATTACTCCCCATCTTTACCTTCATTCCTCCACCTTTGACCCTACACATCACTCCCCATCTTTACCTTCATTCCTCCACCTGCGACCCTACACATCTCTCCCCATCTTTACCATCATTCCACCACCTGTGACCCTACACATCACTCCCCATCTTTACCTTCATTCCTCCACCTGTGACCTTACACATTACTCCCCATCTTTACCTTCATTCCTCCACCTTTGACCCTACACATCTCTCCCCATCTTTACCTTCATTCCACCACCTGTGACCCTACACATCACTCCCCATCTTTACCTTCATTCCTCCACCTGTGACCTTACACATTACTCCCCATCTTTACCTTCATTCCTCCACCTTTGACCCTACTCATCACTCCCCATCTTTACCTTCATTCCTCCACCTGCGACCCTACACATCTCTCCCCATCGTTACCTTCATTCCACCACCTGCGGCCCTACACATCTCTCCCCATCTTTACCTTCATTCCACCACCTGTGAACCTACACATCTCTCCCCATCTTTACCTTCATTCCACCACCTGCGGCCCTACACATCTCTCCCCATCTTTACCTTCATTCCACCACCTGCGGCCCTACACATCTCTCCCCATCTTTACCTTCATTCCACCACCTGTGAACCTACACATCTCTCCCCATCTTTACCTTCATTCCTCCACCTGTGACCCTACACATCTCTCCCCATCGTTACCTTCATTCCTCTTGCTGTGACCCTACACATCACTCCCCATCTTTACCTTCATTCCTCCACCTGCGACCCTACACATCTCTCCCCATCTTTACCATCATTCCACCACCTGTGACCCTACACATCACTCCCCATCTTTACCTTCATTCCACCACCTGTGAACCTACACATCACTCCCCATCTTTACCTTCATTCCACCACTTGTGGCCCTACACATCACTCCCCATCTTTACCTTCATTCCTCCACCTGTGGCCTTACACATTACTCCCCATCTTTACCTTCATTCCTCCACCTTTGACCCTACACATCACTCCCCATCTTTACCTTCATTCCTCCACCTGCGACCCTACACATCTCTCCCCATCTTTACCATCATTCCACCACCTGTGACCCTACACATCACTCCCCATCTTTACCTTCATTCCTCCACCTGTGACCTTACACATTACTCCCCATCTTTACCTTCATTCCTCCACCTTTGACCCTACACATCTCTCCCCATCTTTACCTTCATTCCACCACCTGTGACCCTACACATCACTCCCCATCTTTACCTTCATTCCTCCACCTGTGACCTTACACATTACTCCCCATCTTTACCTTCATTCCTCCACCTTTGACCCTACACATCACTCCCCATCTTTACCTTCATTCCTCCACCTGCGACCCTACACATCTCTCCCCATCGTTACCTTCATTCCACCACCTGCGGCCCTACACATCTCTCCCCATCTTTACCTTCATTCCACCACCTGTGAACCTACACATCTCTCCCCATCTTTACCTTCATTCCACCACCTGCGGCCCTACACATCTCTCCCCATCTTTACCTTCATTCCACCACCTGCGGCCCTACACATCTCTCCCCATCTTTACCTTCATTCCACCACCTGTGAACCTACACATCTCTCCCCATCTTTACCTTCATTCCTCCACCTGTGACCCTACACATCTCTCCCCATCGTTACCTTCATTCCTCTTGCTGTGACCCTACACATCACTCCCCATCTTTACCTTCATTCCTCCACCTGTCACCCTACGCATCTCACTACCTTTACTTCCATTCCAGTGCTTGTGTCTTTGGGCCATTTTACCCATCTTTACTTCCTCTGTACCCTCAGCTCCATTCTTTTCTCTCCTTTTCCTAAATTCTTAACTTTTAAACTATCCTGATCTTGCCTGGAACTATAGTAGCGTGAGTGAAGAGTCATTTTGTCAACCCCCCCCCCCCCCCCCCCCCAGCCCAGCTTGTATGAAGAGCCATCTGTTGAAGCTCATAAGGACTACCTGGCACCTGCCTTGGAAACATTTTAGGTGTTGGTTGTGGTCGTCTACGCAGGCTTTTCCCCAGGGTGAGCCCTGGTCTTGCCTTCTGTACCCCATCTATGTGTGCTTTTACAAGTGTCTCATGGCTGTCAGTGGAAGGCAATGTACATGTTGGAACCATAAAAACACTAGAGATTTGTAAAATGCAATGGTTACTGCTCCGACACGTGAAATCATCTCTTCTCGGAATCTTGTATGTTAAGATGTACTAGGGAAAGACCTTGGCTGCTAAAAAACAGCCTCTCTCTAAAACAAAGACACCTGCCCCACTTGACATTTGTAGGCCAAGGGAAAGAAATATGAGGCTTGTAGCTGAAAGAGGCTTTGTGCCGCAGTTCGGCCTCTTTGTTCAATTTGCAAAACCTCAGGGTTAGACGACAAACCAGAGGTGGCCTCCCCTGGGAATCTGCACCGTCATGATGTGTGTTGAAAAGGCCATCTGCAGCATCAGTTTTTATTGACTAGCAGTGCGGCCAGCTGAAGGCGATAGGCTGGATCCACTTAAAAACGTATGTCTTGTAGCTGGCAGCCAACTCTGAAATATGCTGTACCCTCTGGAGCCAGTAGCGATCCCAGCTCTCCCTTCCTGGTGCGCAGAGAGGTAGTGGAATGTGGCATCTAATTCCATTAATGGACCAGTGGAAATCTATGCTTATGGATTTATTTGTTTTAAATAACTTACAGTGTTGTCGTCTTTCAGTTAATGAAATTAGAGTATTGATGTTGCAGTGCTTTCTTACCTTTAGTGCTGTTTAATCAGATCTCGCTTGGCTTAGGCAAAGGTACTGGGGAAATGGGTGTGTTTCAGATTAGATAAAAATATATACATCCATATAAAAAACGATAGTTAGGAAAGCATCTGAAAGCAGTCTCTACAGATTTGATTGTTTTTCTAACTGATTTTATTGTTTTTCGAACACAACAGCGTCACAGACAGGTTTGTTTGTGCAAACAGTTCTGTATACTTCATGAGGTCTGGAAACCTCTGGTCTACCCTGTCTGCAACCTCTCCACCAACCCTTCCTCTGTCGGCCTCATTCGTTCCCTCCATAGCTTTTAGAAAGTCCCGTGCACCATCTTCCTTCATGTAAAGGCAGACTCTGGGCTTGATAGTCCTCAGCTTATCTTTGAGCAACTATACGGCTTCTCCACGCGTTTGTTGAATTGACTCCACAGTTGGTGCTTTAAGATTGAAGATTTTTGAGGAATTACAGTGTGCATATGTATGGGAGGTTTGGATTTGAAATACCGGTAGTTGGGCTGTGTTGTCAAATTTAGTTGTGTTGTTGAATTATGTAGGGACTTACTGATGGGTGTAAAAATATTACATTATATTCATGCTAGTGGACCAGCTCAGTTTTGTGCAGATATGGGACTCCTGGAGTAAAAAAAAAATGTCTTGCAAAATTGTTTGATGTTTGGTATCAGAAAAGAAGCAATTGCTCACATGGATACAGCCAAATAGAGCAGATAGATTACTTTGATGAAAAGTAAACTGTGAGCCTTAAGCAACATAACCAAAGTTTCCAGCTATGCTTGTGATAAATAGCCGACTGTGTAGAGGACTATTAGCTTAATGGTGGTTGTGTATTCATCTTGGGTGGTCCATTCCATAGTCTCATTCCTTCCTCTGGTGTTTCAGGGTCCTCATGCGAAGTGAGGGTAATACAGTGTTTGGATGAGTGCCTGCGGTGGGAGCTGCCTGGTGCACAGGCTAAGGCAATCACAGGGCCCAGTGGAATGGCCATGCAACGTTTGGTTGGATCTCTCCTCTGCATGTCTCTGTATATGTTGGGAGGGGCGCGGCTTCTTCAGTGAACGCAGGGTCCAGGAGCTGCTTGCTACATTTCCTGTGATCTTCCTGCCTCAGATAATGAGACTATGCAAAGTTTGGCCGTGTTCCAACTCATTGCAGACTGATGTGTGGTGGCTATGCACACGTTGCTCCAGACAGTTTGTGATCTGCAAAGAGTTTGTTAAACATAAAACCACTTTTAAAAAAAAGGTATCTTGTTACAGCGGTAATTATTATTGTTATTATATAGCGCTTACTACTCCTTATGAGGTGGCGAATCGCTTCTCGACGAGTAGCATGCTACTCCAGAACCCAAGAGGAATTAGTGGAGGATTAGTATAGGGAAATATGAGTATAGTATTAATATTGTTATGAGTTATTTTGAGCAGAGGATATGTGAGTTTGTTATTTGGATTGACTAGAGTAATGGAGGGATGAATCCAAAAGTGTTAATTGGGAGTTTATAGTAATAGGATGAAGCTTGGGATGAGTAAAGGTGAGATGAAGGAGGGAAGAGTCTGTGGGAGGGGGCTAGGGAGGGCATAGTAGCAGGAGGGGTTTTAAATTAGTCAAAGGTGAGCTAAATGAGGGAGAATTTAGTAGGGTTGTTTGGGAGCTCGTGATAGTAAACTGAGGTTTGGGGTGAGTTAGATGAGGCAGAGGAGGGAAGAGTTTAGGCAGGGTTATTTTTGGAGATGAAAGAAGTAGAATGGGTTTGGGATCAGTCAGAGTGGGGATGGAGGATAGATTGATAGAGACTAGGGTGATGGGGAGACAGTAAAGCTTACCAGAGTGTACAATTTATATATATATGTTTTGAATTTTATTTATAGATTTATTTGTATTTATTTTTTATTTATTCTCTTGTGCAGTAGGACTAGAGTAATAGATTTGTAAATACATAGTAAGGGAATACATGTGCAAGGAATATAATGGGTATAATATGAGAAGAAAACTAGTATTGTATAAACACAGACTTTCAAGATGTATAATATTTGAAGTTAATTAATAAGTGTACTTTTCTAACATTCATTTATCTTTCCTCAATTTATGAATAGCGAAATGCCTGCTGTTAAATAGTTAAGATAACATTTGATCATTGTGATATTTTTAAAAAAGCAGGGATTCATAAGGATATAATATAACAACTTATCTACCAGCTATGCAATGACCTATGAACATGGTAAGCATAGAATATTATAAACATATGTATGTAAATATACATTGTTAAACAGGCTTAAAGGGTATGTGAATAATTTATTTTCATGAAAAAGTAATGATACATATTTCTTAAAGAATTATACATATCTAGAATATACACCTAATCAGATTATAAATATTTATCAACACAGACATATACAGTCCATTTCTGTTTGAATATGGTGGTTATAAAGGAAAGAGCCAACTTTTGAGTAGCCTTCTGAAGACAAGATAGTTGACTGCTTGAACAGATAAGAATGTACCACCTATTGTCTTTTTCTTGTATGGTGGTGTTTTAAGCGGTGTGCCAGTCTTGAGCAGAGGTTTCTTTGTTGAATGTGCTTGGTTATTTTGTTTCTGATGAAAGGCAGCCCTGTTCCATGTATATCTTTTTGGGTGATACAAAGCAGCTTGAAATTGGATTTCTGGCAGTGGGTAACCAGTGTATTGCTCTTGAGGCAGGGGGAATGTGGGCTTGTGGCTTCACATGTAATAGTAGCCTGGCAGCTGAGTTCTGAATATGTTGTAAGTTTTTCATAATAGATAAAGATGATCCATGGTAGAGGCCATTGGCATAATCCAGTTTGGATAGTACAAGAGAGATAGTAGCCTGCTCCTGGTATGGAAATTCGAGGTGGGGAAGATGTGTTGCAGAGTCTTCAAGGTGATGAAGCTTGATCGTGCTAATTTGTCCACTTGAGCATTCATTGTTAACTTAGTCCATGATAATTCCAAGGTTTTTACCTACCTTGGATACTTGATGAGGTGGTCAGAGATCGTCCGGCCAGGTGCACAGTGGATCATAATTTTTCCAGTTGCCACATGCAAGTATTTCTGTTTCGGAAGCATTCAGTTTGAGATGGCTCCAAGTCATCCAATGATCAACGGCTCTGAGGCAACTGAAGATTTGTGAGTTTTCAGTGCCTTTGTGGCATTCCAATTTAAGTAGTATTTGTGTGTCATCTGCATAGTTGTAGCATGCGAGTTGAAAATCCTTGATCAATTCCGGTAATTACATCATGTAGATGTTGAAAAGCATAGATAAGATGATTGATCCTTGGGGTACCCTTGCTTTTGTGAGATAGGGTTTGGACGAGAAGGGGGAGAATAGATAATAATAGTTCTGGTTTGAAGGAAGGATGTAATCCAGTTGAAAGCAGTCCCTTCTATGCTGGCTTTGTAGAGTCTTTGAATGAGGGTGTCATGGTCAACAGTATCAAAGGCAGCCGAGGGGTCCAAGAGAAGTAGTGCAACAACTCCACTGTGGTCAACTGTGTTATTAAAGATCATCCCAGATTGCTATGAAGGCAGATTCAGTGCCTCTTCCTGGGCGGAATCCGGTTTGGTAGCCTGAAAGTATGGAATTGTCTTCAATGAATTGTGACATCTGGGTGAATGCTGCTCTTTTTATCAGTTTGTCCAGGAAAGGTCCATTTGTAATTGGTCTGTAGTTGTTGGGGTCCTGCGGGTCTAGGTTTGTTTTCTTTAATAATTGAAGTACGTATGCCTTTTTCAGGTCTTCAGGAAAAGTTCCTGTAGTTAAAGAGTTATTGATGATTCTTCTTACAGGTGTGGCAGCAGACGTAGATAAAAAAAAATGTTATTGAAAATGTTTGATGGACACAGGTCAGAAGGGCAACCGGAAGGCCTGCTTGTTTTGACCAAATCCTTAACTCCATAAATTCACCTTGTGATACTTGTTTGAAGTACTGCAGAGGCTGGGTTGGTTTAGTCCTGGAGGGGATTTTAGGAAACTGGTTGGTGCTGATGGTTTTCCTCTGTTTTAAATAGGAGTGCAATGTGTCTGCCTTGGTTGTGTAATGAGTTGCCAGTTTGTTTGTGAAATCTTGAGTAGGATGACTTCTTCTGTGCATTTAGGTTTTCATAATTCATTGAGAATTTTATAAAATGCTTTTTTGATTGATTTAGATATTCTGTTAAGTTTGTGTAGCTGAAGTTTGTCTTCAATGTTGTTTGTTTTGAGCCAGGTCCATTGCAGCCTTCTGATTTTTTTGCTTTATCTTTTTAAGTTCTGTGTTTCTCCAAGGTGTTGTTTTTTGTCCTGTTTAGTTTTTCTGAGCGGTATTAGGATATCAAAAGCTTCCTGTAGCCACTCATAAAGTTTTGGAACATAATTAATTGTGTCTAGATCTGTGTTAATAGTTGTGTTTCTAAGTCTTCAAAATTGAGTTTGCTCCATGGTCGATAGATGAATGTATGTAAGTTGCCATGGGGTGTGCTGTTATGTGGTGTTTTATGTGGGCAAGTTATCAAATGGTGGTCTGACCATGTGATTAGCGTAATGCTTTGAACAGTAAATAGTTAAGGCTTCGCAAAAATGACATCTAGGATGTGTCCAGCGATGTGTGTGGGATTGTGTACTATCTGATGTAGGTTCAATGTGACTAGGCCAATGGTGATAGTTGTTGGGTGGGCATATGTGGTTTGTAAAACCAAATGTTTAGGGCCCAAAGAATGCATACATTTGAGTATAATGTTATAAGGTTTGAGACAGTATTTAGAAAAATGCCTGGGAATGTTGAGTTTGTTAGGTGGAGGTCAGTAAAGGAGGGGAAAGTTGCAGGAGGAAGTTGGTGTAGGGTTGCATCTGATGAGGAGGGCCTCACACCCTTGTGTGGAAATGTCTGTTTTACTGAGATTTATTGCTTGTTTGAATGTAATAGCTAGTCCACCTCCTCTCTTGACTATACAGTTTTGTGTGATGGTTTGATAGCCTGGAGGAACGGCTTCATGCAACACTGGGGCCATGTCATCTCCCAGCCATGATTCCCTTACATATAGTAAGTCAGGTTGTGTGTCCATGAGCAGGTTGTAGATGTGGTGCTTGTTTTTTTAGAGTGATCAAGCAATGATGAGCAGGCAGTTTAGAAAATGTGTGTTTTTGGTGGTGTTTTTGTTTTGGAGAAGGGTGAGCAGTATATTTTGAGCTTGTAGCAGGTGTGTTGTTAGCTGTAATAATTGTGTGAGGGTCACAATAGTCCTGTATTTCAATATAGTGTTCCTCTTTCTGCAGGCTGAGGCATTCTGTTGGGTATGTGCGTATTGGTAGTGGACTTGGTGGCTGACAATGACATGATGAGTTTTTTTTTTTTGTAGAGTAGCCTTATTGTGTAATAGGCAAGGGAATGCGATGTTGTTAAGAGTGGCATGTTTATTTTGTTTGCATTTGTTTAGTGTGGAAGGAGTATGGGTTAGGGGTGGTGGAAGAGCATGTGGATCATAATGTAAGGCTCTAAATTATCCACTGGATGAGAGGCGGGTGAATAAATGTTGCTGTGTTGGAGTGCTTGTGGTAGTTGTTTGTGAAGGGTGAGAATTTAGGAGTGAAGTTTGGGTAGGCTTTGTATTATTTGTGTAGTCATGAGGGTGGGAGTGGGTGTGATGGAAAGTATCATGAACGTCTGTTATTTTGATGTGCTGATGTGTGTGTGTGGTCTGTTTTGTTTTTGTGGACTAGTGAGAGGAGATATTGATTTAGTGGTTTTCTATGAAGGATTTCCATGTGAGTGCTGGTGAGTGGTATTAGACTATTACAGGTTGTGTTAGTGTGTTTTGGAGAGGAGTTTATGTGGTGTGTAAGAGGGGGTGGCTGTGGGTTAGGAGTGCTTGTGTTAGTTTTGATCACTGGAAGAGTTAATATGTGTGGTGGAATTGGAAGGATTGTATATTCTGTGTAATTGGTGAAGAGAGGGGGGAGGTGTTTGTAGATGGTGTGTTGGATGGCTGGGTTTAGGTATTGAACTTCTAATGTTGGAATATGTATATATTCAATTTCAAAGGGTAATTGTACGGGGAGAGAAAACATTTTCATATCTGTGTAACTAAATGATGTATGGTTTGTGAAGAAAACATAGAGGTTTGCCCAATGATTCTAAGTGTTCTATTGTAAATTTTAGTAATTAGAGGTTAAGAACCCAGACACTTACTGTTTCTAAAATGTCTCAGACTATATTGACTTCTCTTTTGGCCCAGCCTAGCTCATTTATTTGTTTATTAGGTGAGTGTGCAACCGTTTGCTTAATTCAGACTGCATTAGGGGAGTAATATAAGGTATATCAATTCTGACGAAAGTACAATGTGGGGGAGATGCTTCCAGTCAGACAGGTAGGTACTCATGGCTGATGATACTGTCTGTAGTCAAGGCAGTGTGCAAGATTGTGGATAGTTCAGTTTTCAAGAAATTCCTGAAGCGCAAGTGGTTTGGTTCTGATATTGTTGGGGGAGAAGGGGTGCAGGGATGAAGGAAATCCACAGTCTCGGGTCTTGTTGCCCCAGCCGATGAATGAAGGTTTCCAGCAGGGTGTAGCGTGGAGCTAATTTCTGTAGCTACTTAAGGGCTAGTTCTTAGAAGTCTTTATGGACCGTGAAGAGAACCTCAAATGTATTTGCAGCGGCAACTGGTAACCAGTGTACAGCTTTTAAAGCAGGTTTGAAGTGTGCTCTTGCGTTTGATCTTGCTCTGTAGTGCTCAGCACTCTAGTTGAGACTGACTGTGTTGGCAGAACTCTGCTTATTTGATCAGAAAAATCCCACGAAAGTGTGATCTGTAGGGAGAAAACAAAATCCTTCTCGCACCATTTCTCTTTGAAGTCATTGGCACTGTGGTGATTGTGGTAAATAAATGGACTCTGCAACGGTAGCATCACATTTCACTTGTTTCGCTTTGTTGTGGGTTAGGGTACAGTTAATTTTTCTAGTGATTGGTGGAATGTTTGAGCCTTCATGTTCATCATCACCTTTGTATAATCAGTTGCCACTTAACAAACTACGTTTTTTTTTTTTTTAGCTTTCTGCCATATTTCAGTTTGAAGGGATATATTTTTTGTCAATTAACCTTTTTTTCATGCTAACTGATAACTAGTGCATGTATGCTTAATGAACACTGGTGATTTGGCAAACTTAGTGTGTTATTCCATCTTAGAAAGGTAGCACAGTACTTCTAAGAACTTTAAGCTTTCCATAATGCTCTGCTGATCAGACAAGAAATCCACTGAGTAGCTAACTTCTGATAGGATATCTTTAGGGTGTAAGAGAAAGTATGACTATTTTCCCCAAGATCAACTACCACACCATATTATGACTCTAGAAAGTCATCCCTCAGAATCCCTCCCCGTAGTTAAGTTTGGGCGCAAGGAGGTGATGTGATCTTAGTGAGTGTATGAATGACTTATGCACATTTTGGAGGCAGAAGTGCTGAATGCTCGGTGAGTTTCCATGTGCACCTTCACAGCATTTACAGAATGTTGGTTTTGATGCTTTAGTGTACAGGCGGATTTTTGTCCTTCTTAGTGGAGTAATTGATATAGACTTTGCCTTGGTGTGTGCATTAGGGTGATAGAAGCGTGACGAGGAAGGCAGACGAGGCTGGTAGAATATGGAAGAGCTGCTACTTCTTATGGTCACCCGATGTCAGTCTTTAGGTTCCTGCCTCAAGATGTTCTCAAGGTTGGCTGCCACTGTACTGGACTCGAGATTGTGTCTGTAGTTCTTAGTCTCACATTTCTGCATCCATGTTCAGCACTGTTGACTAAAATCTAATGATCCTTCTGGCTACTTTTATGCATTGCCTTGCCAGCTTAGCTTGTCTTGCATGTTAGGGACAGCTGTGTTCTGATTCTGTAGAGTAGGAGAGCACCTTGGCTGTTTGACCTTTCTGAAGTGGTCAAAAACTGCTCAAGGTCCCAATATGTGGAGTTTCAGTTTAAGGGTTTCGAATACCACGCTTAATTTGTGTCCTTTTAGGTCTGGTGGAAGACATGTTTAACACAGTGATTCAGAGGACGTTTTGCTATATTGTTTGAAATGAGACTCCGAAGAAGCTGAATTTTTTGTCCACCCTATGTCACAAATTGTTATTTTGTCGACCTACTCCAGGAAAGAATACAATGTATGACACGATTACTTTGAAAGAGAAAGTCGTCCATAAAAGCAGTGCAGAGTGCCTTTGAGAGCATGCTCACCATGATTAATTTATATGTAGATTGTGACCTTTTCCGAGAGTACTCGTTCTGAAAAGTTTGCGAAAAAGAGCGGTGTGTGTTCTGATTAGTAGCTAAATTGCCGCTGACAGTAGAGAGAAACCCAAACTAAAGGCCCAAATAACTGGCCCATTCCCCACCAACACCTGACATTAATTAAACTACAATTTTCTCTTCACTTATTCTCTGCAAACAAACCACGAGGTTCTTAGTTGTGCACGCTCCTTATTTTTAAAATCACTTTTGAAAATGATTACACATTTACAACTTTAACACAAAATGCAACACACAAAAAGCTTATCTCTATGGGCATATTTAGACCTGTTGTCTTCGTCAACATTGTTCTGTTGCTCTCTTTGAATGCTGAAATTATGCAAATCACTCTGCTTACTTGGGGCTGTTTAGTCAGACTAGGCAGTATGTGCTGTCAGACATGTGATCCAGGGAGTTAAACAGATTCTGCTTTTGGAACCCGTAATGCTTCGTATACTTGCGCCACTTTTCAGTTTGTGTTGATTTCCATACCTACTCCTGGAGATTTTTTGGAATATTATGAAAGTCAGAAATCCGTGCAAACGATAGAATGAAACCTCTGATGAGGAGGGTCCGGCCTTTAATTTTCATTGGATATGCATTTGTATGATTTTGCTTCACTAGTCATGTTGTAATTGGGCTCATTAATTATTCAACTACCACACTTGAACAGTGATTCCCAAAATAGTGTATTTTTTGTGCATTATATTGCATTGCAGCATTTCTAGGTAGGCTTTCGAACTCTCCTAGAAGAAGGTTAGAAAGCTTTCTGCAGCATGAACCTTTAAAAGCAGTATTTTGACCATAAAATGAGTTAAATTCTACTTTTTCCCCTCAGTACATTTTGAATGCTTGATGTAATTTGTTATTTTTTTTTTTTAAGAACAACTATAAACCTTGCAAAAATCCACTTTACCCAAGTAGGAATGAAAATTGTATAGAACAATTAGATGGTGGCTGACATTAATGCTTGAAGTAAGTGTGAGGTTGGGTACTGCAAACACACAAAGCAGACGTGACCTACTGAACAGCGTCTTATAAGGAACTGTCCGTTGTCTGGGAGATCTTCATTCACCCCTTTGTGTCCTATATATGTTTAAGGACCAATCAGATTCACAAAAACATGTTAGCCAGGGCCTCACACACTCCACTGGGTGTCATGCTTCATCATTACCTGTGCCACATTCATGAGAGAAATTTCTAGTGGTGAATGGGCTCCCGGTGGTGACAAAGTACTTTTTGTGGGAGGTGGCGGGTGGAGTTTAATGGAACCAGGACCTAGAGAACCTAAAAATCCCTATGCCCTAAATTGATGTAGTAATAATGTTCAGCCCCATGCATCGTTACAGTTAACCATCCATTAGGCTCAACTATATTAAATACAAATTACTGGGTTTAGGGAATTAGGATTTTTAAATTCTCTAGGTGCTGGTTCCGTCACCCCCAACCCCTCATCCCACCACCTCCTCCTTCCCCACAAAAGTGCCATGGGGAACCCATTCACCACTAGAAATTTCTTTGGTGAATGTTGCACAGCCATTGAAGAAACATGATGCCTAGGGCCACGCTTAACAATTTTTTGTGAATTTGGATGGTCCTTTCCACATGACACAGTGAACAAAGAGCTCCCAGACAAAGGTCACTCCCTATAAGAGAGCCCTTCAGTGGGTCATGGTTGCTTTACCTAGGAGTACCTGTGTTTGGAATGTCTAGGAGGTCGAACACAAACGTTGACAGTCCACTTTCCTCTCATTCCCCTGGACCAACTTAAGAATCTGGGAAATCAGGTCCATTCGTGTGTGCAAGTACTGGGTTGAGGTACGCGAAATAGCATCTGTGTCAGATGTGAAGACAAATAGGCATGTTTACTTCAAATACGTCTATTACCATTAGGGGCGTACAGGTGTGTAATATGCATATTTACAGCGCTGTTAAGTGAATAGATCAGCGCTCGCTCTGCTTTTTCAAGGTGCAAGAGATGTTATTTCAGTTTATTCGCAAACTCTTGAGTTTCAGTGCAGAGAGTTAGAAGATGAACTCATCAGAATTTGCAAGCTGCTCAGATGGGTGTTGGGCGCGGCTCAGTGATTTTGGCTGGGTGGTCTGTGGTACCAAGTTGGGGTGCAGCGAGGTAATTGAGAGCACTTCTGGACGCTGCTTTAAAGCAGGTGTTGGTACCAAGCGAATAGCTTTGTGTTTAACTGACAACCTGATAGCTTGGTGTCAATAACGAGATGCAGGAGCGTACCTGGGGTGAATCTACAATCTACATTGTCCTTTTGACAAAGTTTAAAACTTTGTCTAGTGGGGCAAATATAAAATGTTAAAATGTAATGCTCATTGTCTGACAGTCTGACCAAAGAGGACGTTTTGTTGTGATGTTGAGGGGAGGGTGGTAAGTGATGTATCCTGCCTTCTCTGGTGTCTAAACATCAGCTTATCCCACTTGTAGGGAGCTGAAGTAATCCGTAAATGAGGCAGTACAACTCTTAACCTGTGAAAGTAGAATGATCCTTTACGTGTTGATCTGCATCCGCTGCAGGTAGACTGACGACCTTAGGGCGAATCCAAGAACCCACCCATCCCTTATCCGGTTCCACGTAGGATGTATTCATGTCCCATTGCACAAAGGGCATTGTAGAAACATGTGGACATTTTCTCCCTTGAGATTACGCTTATGTTTGGCTCAAGGTTTTAACTTTCTGGAGATTAATAAATAACCTAGCAGTACTGAAGTCTGGCAGTCACACATTTCTTTTAGCCAGTATGTACTTTTAGGCATGCAGAATTCCCACCAGATTGAAGTTCTGCATGTGGGATTGCTTGCACATGTTTGGTTCTCTGTATGACGAAAATATTTTTCACCAGCCAAGAAACGTCTACCCCCATACAATTATTGAATAGTATAGTCCTCCCTTCACATTGTCTGACAGTTACTCCCTCTGTGATAGGAATACATTTGTGTTTCAAGGCTGACAAGGTTTCTGCAGGATGTGTGTGAATATTCACACACAGGTAGACCCACCTGGAATACTCACATGCCCGCCTTAAACCCTGAATTAACATTGTGGAAGTAGCTCTGTGCTGACAGAATTGTCTCATTGACAAATGTAGTTTGTGCTGAAAAACACCTGCTATTCCTGATTGTGTGAATTGGGATTGGACATTTACCGTCTCGAGTGTGCACCTGTATTAAACTTGGGTGAGTAATGTTCTTCGTGTATCTGACAAAGATTCATCAGTTTTGATACTGGATTTGTGCAATAGTTGGCTCAAAAGAGAAATAACGACTTAGTAAGAGTTCCTTACGTCTTGTACGTCCTGCTTTGTTATTGTGATTTTCTGAGTTTTGCCTAAATATGGGTCCTTCTCACAAATCTGTCTGGTGCTGATGTTCATCGAATTCGTCCACACAAACTGTTCAGGTGCAGCCCTCACTCTGTAATGAAAGCCAGGTGGAAACGATGATAATCCTCCAGAAGGGATAACTGGAGTCGAACATCACTGTGTGATAAACAAAGATGACTAGGTGGTTTGGTCTGTTAGTACTCATCTTAAGAAAATACATCAATATGCCAAACATTTCTTGTAGTTTGTAGAGGATGTGATGAGAAACCCGAGAGGTTATATCTGCTATGCATGTCTAATCTCTACATAATATAATGTGAATGGTTATTTACCAGTGGTGTGACTTGTTTGTGATTGTTTGCACAAGAAAAGCTGCAACAGTTTTCACTGTTTCAATATGTCTATAGGTCTGTAATACATTTGTAAGGAAATGGCTCCCTGTTGCAGTTACCCCCCACTTTTTGCCTGATACTGATGCTGACTTGACTGAGAAGTGTGCTGGGACCCTGCTAACCAGGCCCCAGCACCAGTGTTCTTTCACCTAAAATGTACCATTGTTTCCACAATTGGCACAACCCTGGCACCCAGGTAAGTCCCTTGTAACTGGTACCCCTGGTACCAAGGGCCCTGATGCCAGGGAAGGTCTCTAAGGGCTGCAGCATGTCTTATGCCACCCTAGGGACCCCTCACTCAGCACAGACACACTGCTTGCCAGCTTGTGTGTGCTGGTGGGGAGAAAATGAATAAGTCAACATGGCACTCCCCTCAGGGTGCCATGCCAACCTCACACTGCCTGTGGCATAGGTAAGTCACCCCTATAGCAGGCCTTACAGCCCTAAGGCAGGATGCACTATACCACAGGTGAGGGCATAGGTGCATGAGCACTATGCCCCTACAGTGTCTAAGCAAAACCTTAGACATTGTAAGTGCAGGGTAGCCATAAGAGTATATGGTCTGAGAGTTTGTCAAAAACGAACTCCACAGCTCCATAATGGCTACACTGAATACTGGGAAGTTTGGTATCAAACTCCCCAGAATAATAAACCCACACTTATGCCAGTGTTGGATTTATTAAAAAATGCACACAGAGGGCACCTTAGAGATGCCCCCTGTATTTTACCCAGTTGTTCAGTGCAGGACTGACTGGTCTGTGCCAGCCTGCTGCTGAGAGACGAGTTTCTGACCCCATGTGGTGAGGGCCTTTGTGCTCTCGGAGGACAGAAACAAAAGCCTGCTCTGGGTGGAGGTGCTTCACACCTCCCCCCTGCAGGAACTGTAACACCTAGCAGTGAGCCTCAGAGGCTCAGGCTTCGTGTTACAATGCCCCAGGGCACTCCAGCTAGTGGAGATGCCCGCCCCTGGACACAGCCCCCACTTTTGGTGGCAAGTCCAGGAGAGATAATGAGAAAAACAAGGAGGAGTCACCCACCAGTCAAGACAGCCCCTAAGGTGTCCTGAGCTGAGGTGAACCCTGCCTTTAGAAATCCTCCATCTTGATTTTGGAGGATTCCCCCAATAGGATTAGGGATGTGCCCCCCTCTCCTCAGGGAGGAGGCACAAAGAGGGTGTAGCCACCCTCAAGGACAGTAGCCATTGGCTATTGCCCTCCCTGACCTAAACACACCCCTAAATTCAGTATTTAGGGGCTCCCCAGAACCTAGGAAACTAGATTCCTGCAACCTAAGACGAAGAAGGACTGCTGAGCTGAAAAACCCTGCAGAGAAGATGGAGACACCAACTGCTTTGGCCCCAGCTCTACCGGCCTGTCTACCCACTTCTAAAGACACTGCTCCAGCGACGCGTTCCACAGGGACCAGCGACCTCTGAAGCCTCAGAGGACTGCCCTGCATCTAGAAGGACCAAGAACTCCCGAGGACAGGGGCTCTGTTCCACAAAGACTGCAACTTTGCAACAAAGAAGCAACTTTGAAACAACACACGTTTCCCGCCGGAAGCGTGAGACTTTGCACTCTGCACCCGACGCCCCCGGCTCGACTTGTGGAGAACAAACACCACAGGGAGGACTCCCCGGCGACTACGAGACCGTGAGTAGCCAGAGTTGACCCCCCTGATCCCCCACAGCGACGCCTGCAGAGGGAATCCCGAGGCTCCCACTGACCGCGACTGCCTGCTTCAAAGACCCGACACCTGGTAAAGACTCTGCATCCACAGCCCCCAGGACCTGAAGGATCCAACCTCCAGTTCAGGAGCGACCCCCAGGTGGCCCTCTCTCTTGTCCAGGTGGTGGCTACCCCGAGGAGCCCCCCCCCCCCATGCCTTCCTGCATCGCTGAAGAGACCCCTTGGTCTTCCATTGAAACCTATTGCGAACCCGACGCTTGTTTGCACACTGCACCCGGCCGCCCCCGTGCAGCTGAGGGTGTACTTTTTGTGCTGACTTGTGTCCCCCCCGGTGCCCTACAAAACCCCCCTGGTTTGCCCTCCGAAGACGCGGGTACTTACCTGCTGGCAGACTGGAACCGGGGCACCCCCTTCTCCATTGAAGCCTATGCGTTCTGGGCACCACTTTGACCTCTGCACCTGACCGGCCCTGAGCTGCAGGTGTGGTTACTTTGGGGTTGCCCTGAACCCCCAACGGTGGGCTACCTTGGACCCAACTTTGAACCCCGTAGGTGGTTTACTTGCCTGCAAAACTAACAAACACTTACCTCCCCCAGGAACTGTTGAAAATTGCACTGTCTAGTTTTAAAATAGCTATATGCCATTTGTGTGAAAACTGTATATGCTATTTTGCTAATTCAAAGTTCCTAAAGTTCCTAAGTGAAGTACCTTTCATTTAAAGTACTGTTTGTAAATCTTGAACCTGTGGTTCTTAAAATAAACTAAGAAAAGATACTTTTCTATACAAAAACCTATTGGCCTGGAATTGTCTCTGAGTGTGTGTTCCTCATTTATTGCCTGTGTGTGTACAACAAATGCTTAACACTACCCTCTGATAAGCCTACTGCTCGACCACACTACCACAAAATAGATCATTAGAATGATCTCTTTTTGCCACTATCTTACCTCTAAGGGGAACCCTTGGACTCTGTGCATGCTATTTCTTACTTTGAAATAGTACATACAGAGCCAACTTCCTACAACATTGTTATCTAAAAAAAATAACATGAACGCAACTAAAGTCTTATTTCTCTGTAGTGATTTATAAAATGATTTATGTTTTCAAGTCTAGTCTTCTGATTTTACTGACACACTGCCACCCATGAGGGCATCCTGGCACAAAGGGATTGCTAGGATAGTGGCCAGAGGAAGGTGTTAGCAAGCTCTGGAAAAGAGAAACGTTTTCAGCGCTTTACTGAAAGACAAGTCACCATCAATGAAGTGGATTTAAACAGGAAGTGCGTTTCATAACTTTGCAGTCAGGTGACCACATAGTTAAGACTTTTACCCAATTGAGACAATGAAGAAATGTTCTGTTATGAATGTCCAGATCGTCACACAATACGGGTTGTCATGCTAGTTAGTATATTACCCGACCACGCCAATGATATATATGCACACCATCGAACGTAACAGCTGAAGCACGCCCAGTTGGCTCAGAAGTGGCTTGAAAATTCACTCTTTTTAAAGAGGAACTTAGTAGCATCCATAATGTGTTTGATCCCAGACAGGAGAATGTTTTATTTCTAAATACTGGCTCTAACTCATAAATATTTGAATAGCCTCTGGGTGACATGTATCATATGACCCTTCCAATCTATTCCTTGGGTACCTCTTGCACAACAGCCCCTTTGTCAGGTTATCTCAATGGAGGAGAGTGGTCCTTCTAAACTCAAGCTGACATACTCTGGACCAGTGTCTGTATCTGTGAAATGTCCCACCTATCCTCAAATAATTAGAATCATCCCATTTACTCAGCTTTAGCTGTAGTACTGCACGGAAAACTCCAAGCAATTTGGCGAAATCAATACTAACGATGTTTTAAAAATGTAAGTCAACAAAGCAGATCAACCAGTGGCGTGACAAAATGTGAGCCCCCCCCCTCCCAGGATATGCTGAAGGGGCCCCCCACACTCTCATCACTAGGGGCAGACGTGGCCTCTGTGCATCGTGGGGCTGCGGGGGCCTCTGTTACGCCTCAGATCAACTGGTCTAGGATATATCAGGAGGTCAGCTGTAAGTTGAAGCATGGCTTTACAAAGTGGACTTGTGGAGACCTGCCTATAAGGTGTCTCTAGTTGTTCCTAAATGTACCAATGCACGGACAACATGGTTGAAAAATTGTTTTCTGGAGGGATGTTTTGAACTTGCACAACTGCTACTGTTGAAAGCCTGCTCACTTAGACATATTTTTGAATTAAAGTTCAAAGTGTTTGTTACAATCAATCTGGAAACTCAACTATTCTCTTTGAAATCCCAATTCTAGGGCGATACCATTCTTTAGGCATCTTGAGCAGCTCTCTAAAACCAAGACAGTATAATGAGTGATGGTTTACAAGCTACGGATGGCAACACTTAAGTGCCTAGCTGTCCAGTGTCTTCTGATCGTACTTTATTCTTTACCTTTAGAATATTCTCCAGGTGCCAGAAGGGCTCTGGAAACTTCATAGCTGTGCTCACGTGCACCTCTAAGTGACGTAATGGAGTTCTGTATAGGCATTGTTCTGTCCTAGCAATGACAGAGTGGCACCGCATACGAGTGCCGACCCTCCCTGCTGATGTTTTTTTTTTATTTCTACGCCTTCAAATGTGGATTCGGAGCTTCACTCCCACTTCCATTGGTTTATGACAATCCCACAAAATGGCATCCAGTGTGCTAAGGAACAATGCCTCCTACTAAAATGACAGGTTTCAAATCATGCCTTGACTGTCGATCACAGATCCCCTATGATGTGTCTTTTTGGTACTCGAGTTAAGAAGAGCACGACTCCAACGCATGCATTACGTGTGCCCTCATGCACCTGAAGGTGGTCTGGGACCACAAAATCAATAGGGTCCCAAACACATGAAAAAGTCACAGGCATCGTGCAAGTCCCTCTCCAAGTCATTGGCTCAAACCCGCTCCTGAGGCTGTTCCCGCAAGAAGTCATCTTTGCGATTGAAGTTCTCAGGTGAGATAAAGTCTAAGCCAGAGCGCAGGAAGGCGAATTAGGACTCAACCCCATTCTGCCACTCTCGTACAAAAGAGAAGTTGCAAGTTTTTAAAGGTGCCAATCGACCTATCTCCCGTTCTCCAATTGGGGCGTTTTCCTCAGTTGATCCCGATGCACCCTGAGTTCGCCAGGTGATCTGCAACATCGCAGCAGGTTAAGGCCGTTAAAGAGGTTTTGCTGCATAGCTTTAGCACTCTTCTGGCTCTTTCTGGCGCACCTTTGCACTCCAAGGATCCACAGGGCCACACCAGTCTGTTTATCATTAGCTGATCAACCCTCGATGCCCTCTGAACCCCTATATCTGGCCCTAAACCAGCATTGCTCAACCCTCATTGAGGTTGCACTCCAAATCCTCTGTTGAGGACTCTGTCCCCATGCAACTTGACCTGATGCTAAGCTTTAACTATTGCAGACACGCCCTCAGAGGCTCTGTGGCATACTTGGCTCCGACTCTGACCAAAGCTTGTCACAGCCCAGAGATGGCGAGAATGGGAATGGGGATTATTGCCCCCCCCCCCCCCCCCCCAACAATGATGATGACTGTTTTTACATGGACTTACAGGAGGCCAGTGGACTTCGTACATCCCTCAAACAGAGTTAATTTTGCTTGTTGGGCCCCCAGTGGAAGAGAGCGCATCCTTAGCTGTTGTAATGAGACGAGGAGCTGAGGTCCTGGATCTACAACTGTTTTCACTTAAAGTCAACATAATATCCTTAATGTGGTTCTGCAACCTGGGCCAGCCCCCATCTGAGCACTTGCTTTTGTTTACTGACACCTTTACGAATATCTTTATTGGCACCTGGTCGAAACCTTGTTTGTGTCCACCAGTGAAAAGGGAAGATAGCCAGATGCCACAGGCTGGATTCTGGTGGTCTTGATTTACTGACACAGCATCCTACACCAGAGTCTGGTGATCCAGGCTTTCACCATCAAGGAGAACCCCAATTAATTCCCTGCTGAACATCACCCCCTTTCAGAGAGGGAGTTGAAGAGGATTGAGGTGTTGGGGGGCAAATGTTCTCCTATGCCAGGCCAACATTGAGGTCAGCCAATACTGTGGGCTTATTGGGGCACACACACTCTGGGACATGGGCAGAGTGATCTTGCTGGCGGCTTTGAAGAAATTATGGCATCATGGTCTCAAACCATTCCAAACGGTCTAGGTGCAGCCAAATATACGATTCATATTGGCCTTGATATTACTGATTATCCAGGGTGGGTGGTTTGTGGCACCAGTTTGCTGCTACATTGCCATGCATGATTGCGATCCATAGGTTTTACAGACGTTCAGCCCTCCTTTATAGATATGCCTTTTGATTACTTGCATATGTTTGGCGACAAAACTGATTCAGCCCTAGAACGCTATAAGGAGCCTAGGTCCACCAGACTCAATTGTTTTTCTTTTTTACTTCTGCCAGCCAGTTGTCTGCCAGTGCAGGAAATGTTGATGCTTCTCCAGGGGGTTGGTGTACATGCAATGCCAATCACCCCAGCCACCTCTGCACTCAACCCAGACCTTTCGTGGGTGAGGACGTGGATCTGGGATGCAGCACAAATGTAATTCAGGGCATCATTCCTCCCAATTCCCCTCCAATGCAGTCTCAGCCTACAAGCTGCTTTAGTTTGTCTGTAAGGGCACACAACCACCCTGTGAGAGGAAGAATCCAGTACGTTCTCCTAGGGTGGCAATCTATCACATCCGACAGATGGGTCCTTCAGATTGTTCAGCATGAATATGCCCTACCCTTTCTATCTACTCTGCTGCACCTCCCCCCACACCAGACCGGCTCTGAGTAGCACCTGTCCTTACTAATGCAGGAGGTATGAGCTTTACACTCCAAAGGAGCAAATGACAGAGTTCCGAACTTGGAAAAAGGGACAGGTTGTTACTCTTGCTATTTCTTCATACTGAAGAAGGACAAAGAGCTTCAGCCCATCCTGGATCTTTGCCCTCTGAATGTCTTGCTACTGAAAGAAAAATTCAAAGACTCGGGCTGGCCCAAGCTCAGTCTGTTCTGGTTCTGTGCTGCTGGATGGTAGCCTTGGACCTGCAGGACGTCTTAGTCCTGGATCTCAGTGAGAGCAGTTCTGCATTGCCCTTTGAACCTCCTGCACCCTCCTTGTCTGCCACTCCAGACAGTGTAGGTGGACTCTGCAATGGAACCTGAAGTCCCAGTGGAGCGAGCCTCAAGGCAACCCATCAGATACCATCTACGTTTCGGAAATAACTGTACTATCTGCAGTGGTGGGTGCTCTGCTGCAGTTCGTCCAGCAGCAGCCCCGCTCCCTTACCCACCCAGAGTTGACAGTGGTAACTTATGTGTCACTATGGGGTTAGGGGGGTAGCGATCAGAGAACTGTGGTCTTTGACAGAGGCCTGATTATGATAACAATCTGTTGGAGTTGTGGGCTATTCATCTGGTGCTGAAATCCTTCCTGCCGTCTGTCAAGGGGGACAGGAATGGGTTCTCATGGACAACATCACCACCATGCTGGGCTGCAGCAAGCGGTGCGGGGCCCTATGCCAAGAGTCTCAGCTCCTCTACAGTTGGCTGGAATTTCGGGATTGAGCCCTGATCGCAAACCACCTGGGAGGACCAGTTCACAGCAGACAAGCTCAAGTGGCTGAGCCTTGAAGATCACAAATGGTAGCTGTATCTTGAGGTGAGACGAGATGAGGGGGGTTGGGGAGGCTTGCTAAATCGTCTTGCCACCATTGAAAATGTGCATTGTCTAACTTTTTGCACTTCCTGCAAAATCTCTTATTAGGAGAGACATTCCAGCTGAAATTGAACACAGGACGCCTGTACACATTCCTGCCATTGCCTCTCCAAACCTGGGTGTAAGAACGAGGCGTATGAAAACCAGTACACAGCTTCAAAGGTGACTCGTGTTGTTTATTCTAGAAAATGTAATACTCCGTAGAGAAAGCATCCCGACCTCCGCCTCTCTCCGCAACCGTCCTTTCCCCTCTCCACTCACCTCCCATTCCATCGCACGCTCACCATTCTCCATTCGTCTCCTCGCGCACACACAACACACACATTCTCACATTCACCTTCTCGCGCTCCCATCTGGATATAGGATATAACACTGGGTTCTGAAGAAGATCTGTCCAAGTCAACCTTGTGGCTTCAGGTTGTTCCAAGAGAGTGTGGTACCCACAGATTCTGTGTGAGTGTCTGCCCCCAGTCAGATTGCTGCTCCAAGAGGATCTTCTATTGCAACAGCAGAGCAGGGTTCTTCACTCGAAACTACACCTCTATGCGTGGAGGTTGAGCAGTGGCAGTTGACTGCGTTGGATCTACTACCTGAGGTTGTTGATGTCATCCTTGCTGCCAGACGTCCATCTACAAAGTCCATTTACTGCAGGTCCCAGGATAAATCTGTGGCCTGGTGTAGAGTCTGCAAAACAGACCCTTTGCTAGTCAAACTGTTGGATGTTTTATTGTTTGTTTTGCTTTGGCCCAACAAGGCCTGGCAGTAGGCATTATTAAAGGGTATTTGTCAGCCCTTTCAGCATTTTTGCGTTTGCTGGACCAGCCGTCCTTTAAATCACCTGTTGTGATGTGGTTTATTTATGGTTAATGCACATACTCCCTCCAAAACAGTTTGTGATGCATACAGCGGAACTTTAATTTAGTTTTTACTTTTCTCATGTGTAACCTTTTCGAGTCAATGCAAACTGCTCATTACGTCTTCTCTCCCTAAAAACTGTCCTTCCCATTGCGATTAAATCAGCTTGTCTCTTGGACAAACTCCAGATTCTCTCATTGCAGTCACCCTAAATCACCGTTTTGCGGGCAAATTGGTTCTGAGGACTCGAGCGGCCTTCTTGCTGAAAGTCACGACTCTTTGACCATTTGGGCAAGCCATAACTCTTGCAGCATTTTCATCCGTCTCGTTCCTCGAAAGAGGAGAAGAGGCTCCATCGGTTGGACCCCCAAAAGAGCTTGAAGCTTTAACATTGATCTTACCAAGGACATTAGGGTAGACGAAAGACAAGGATGTGCATAAGATCATTATTTTTTTAGGTGCATAGTCCTCTGCATTATGATCTGCTATGCACTGACCAGAAAGCAACTTCTGGCAGGCCTGAATAGCCTATTCCTCTAGGGCTAAGGCTCCTACCACTGTGTTGACATGCGGAGTGCCTGTCCTGAAAATCTGCCAGGTTGCATCATGTACATCGGCAACATCCATGTACACGTTAACTATGCACACTGCCTTGATAGCCATGTCCTGTGGGAAATAAATTTCTCAGTCCTGCAAGATGTTTTGCAATTGTATTTATATACCCCTGACGAGGCGTCAAAGCAAAAGGATTAGTGGTAGATTAGTATAGGGAAATATGAGTAAGGTATTAGTAAAGGGAGGTATGAGTTAATTCGAGCAAAAGAATGTGAGTTGGTTAGTCGATTTGAATAGAATAATGGAGGGATAAAGGAGGGAAGAATCTAAAAGTGTTAATTGGGAGATTATAGAAGTAAGATGAGGTTTGGGATGAGTAAAGGAGAGGGGGAAAATGTAAGTTTGTAGAAATGTATTTTGGGCGATCATAAAGGGTAAATGAGGTTTGGGATGAGTCAAACGAGATAAATGAAGGAGAATTTAGTAGGGTAGTTTAGGAGTTCATAGTTGTAAACTGTGATTTGGGTTGAACCAGGAGGGAAGAGGCTAGAAAGGGTTATTTTGGAGATCATAGTAGTATAACGGGTTTGGAATGAGTCAGAGAGTGCAGCTAGAGGATAGATTGATAGAGGTATAGGGTGAAAGACTGATTAAAGCTTTTAAGAGAGTAAAATGTTTTTTTTTCTCTTGTACAGTGTGATTAGAGTAGCATAGATACATGATTGCATAATCAAGGGATTGACTGTGTAAGGAATATAATATACCGAGATTTAAAGCTGTATCGTACAAACGCAGGCTTTCAAGAGTTACAGTATTTTAAGTTAATTTATTTGTGTACTTATATAACAGTATTTGATCTTTCCTCAATATTTCAATAATAAAATGCTTGTAGATAGTTAAGGTAATATTTATCTATTATGGTAGCTAAAATAAAAACAGACTCCTAAACATCTAATCAAGCAACTTATATAGAAACTAAGCAGTGACCTATGAACTTGTCAAGTGGAGAATAATATACACACACACACACACACACACACACACACATGTATATACACCCCTACAAATACATATATACATTTAATTGAAGTAAAGTATACATTTGTTAAACAGGCCTAAAGAGTATATATTTTAAGCTAAAATAGTTATTATATGTATTTGTACAAAGAAATACACATATCTGGATATATACATGTAATCAAATTAGTCCACTTCAGAGGCCGCCCCTGAGGAGGTACTGCCTCAGTATCTATTCTAAAGATGACCTCAGTCTGACATCTGGGTAAAGAGGACAGGTGTACAGGGGTATAGCTAATACAGGTGCAGGGACATAGACCAGAGAAGCCCATTAAACCCCGAGAATGTAAGCATTTTCCTACCCCAAGAACAGCCAAAGGGGATTTTTTTCTTGTTTGCACCAGGGCCCAAGGCATCCTTTCTACCCTGCTGCAGGTGCAGCACCAACATCTCATGCTTAAAACCTGAAATAGGAGCATAACTGATTCCTAGGAATACCATGCACAGGCTAGGCAGGACAAAGGCCGGGATAACAGAAATAATTTACAGGAAAAGGAAGCGTGTCCTTTTGTTGACAATGACTTCCTTGCACACTCCCCAACACAATTGAGTGTCGCAAGACGTTTTACTGGCAGCAGATGGGCGCAGTTACCTATAATGGTTAAATGTTTTCATAATGGTACACATTGAGTGATTCATAAATCTTTAACTGTGTTTTTGCTAAAACTCCATGGCTTTGTTTAAAGAAACAGTACTCCCCGATGAACCACTCTATTTAATTGGGCTTCCACGGTGTTGTAACATTCATATTGAATGAACTGTGATCCAAAGGCCAAATGTTGGTTGGTTATGCAGTACCTAAGGGCCCAAATATTGTGTGTCTTTAAATGCTCAGCTCTTACGTTCACTGTTATTGAGGTTGGCGCACTTACAGCAAACCCTGAACCATTGTTGGCCAGGTTCACAAGCCTTGCTTCAAAAAGTCGAAATCTGGGTTTCTTTCGTTATTTAAAGTAGGTTTCTATCTTTGTGATCACTCACAAACTTTCCCACAAAGACTGTTTTTTTTTTTTTAAACAGTCGTAAATATCAGTGAGTGCATCTCTCGATCAGTATTTACCTATGCCGCGCATTTGTCCATTTTATGGGGGGGGGCTATATATGGTTGTGTCTTTGGAGATTCCTTCGAAGACAAAACAAAACACTGGAAACGTTTACTATAATCTGTTTTTAAAGCTCCTCCGCTAGTGTTTCTGCAGTGGGCTGGCCTAGCAAACTGCTTGTGAATACACAAACGTACATGTTGTGGCGTTTCCATTCACTTTTCATATGTCACCTCCAGTGTCGTCTGGTGCTGCCCATGACCCAAACCGTAGCAGCGTTCAAAACCAGACATGCTAGAATACCGTGCCCCGCTGTAAGTGCACGTCACCATGATGAAATATTAAGTATCGTGATTCTTGGGTTCAAAATGTGAACTACAGAGTCAAATATGCTTTTTGTGCGTTTAAGTTAGGTTTAGTTGCACGCCCCGTTGTACAAAAAGGTTTAGGCAAGGTGCTTCTAGGTGCTTGGAGGAGTGTGTGCAGATGGAGAGATCTCCTGGCAGTGGGCGCAGATTGTGAGGTACGATAAAATGACTGATACCGGGGGCGCAGGTACAATTACTGGGTACTTGTACAAGTCCTTGAACGGTAAAGGGTAGCCCCGTATAACGAAAATGGCGGCCACCCGGTGGCGCGCAGCCCCACACACTAAACTTGCGAATCCCCCGACCTTCAGCAGATGCTAACATTGTTCATCTCTCTTGGGTCGTGACTACCCCCCTCGCGTTGCTGATGTACGTGTGGCATACTCTCTGCGGCGTCCGAGGCCGCCAAGGGCTGTACGGTACGTATATTAAGGTAATCTGTACATCTCATAACAACAAAACTTAGAAAGTCCGCTGAAAATACAATTAGAACATGCATAAATTAATCATTTTGAGGGGATTTCCCAATGTCTCTTGTGGCGTTTCGTTTGAACTTGTATAAGTTCAGTCTGGTGGTATTTATCTAAGGATGTTATTGGTGTTTCAGTGCCAGCTGCCCTCTGGTAGCCGTGGGCCGCAATGCCCGGTCTGCTCTTTTGTGGTGCTGGTGATGCCCAGTGCGGGTGCCCTGACCGGTGTTGTGTATTCAGAGGCGTCACGGACAGGCTTGCCCGCTTTGTCTTTCCAGAGCAGGATTTTTTTTGTTTACACGTAGGTGCATCTTACGTCACTGCAGGAAATCCTCCTCCGTGCCGTCTTGTGGCCGGGCTGTGAGCCACGGGCAGGTTGCATCCGGTCATGTGGCCGCCACCAGCAGGGATAATGCACTTCACTGCGGCCGCCCGACGACCCTTACCGGGGCCGTGCGTATTTTGTGATTACTACTACATAAACATATGTCTGTAAAGAGCACATTCACTTCTTGTGCAACCGCTTGGCACTGATGAGGTGCCTATTGTAGCCCAGCTCAGTGGTCCGCATTTTATCAACCTCAGAAGGATGAAAGGCGAGTGCACCCCTTTGGATTCGCAAACTGTGACCACGAGGTCTAACATGCGCATTGAACGTAGTCATTAGTCCTCTGACCATGTAAACAGTGTACAGTGTCCCTGAAAATGTGTGTGCCATTAAAAGCTACAAGCCTTAATAATTAGCCACGATCTATTAGCGCGAATAAATAATAAACACAAAGCCAGAGCTCACCCAAGGGGGAAACCAAAGGGAAGAGATCCGATATGACAACACAAAACAACTATTCTAAACAAAAAAAAAACTATTTTAGGACCATAATTCAAGATGGAGACCTGGTCCCTGCACACATTTTAACTCTTTAAGTAGTAGAATCATTACACTCAAAATCGTTCCAGACTTCAAAAGTCTCACAGTGCAGGGCAGATGGATGGATTGTTGCCACCCTAGGCCAGGTACATTTCACCACTCTCGCCCCAAGGAGTGTGTGTGCGGTGGGGGTGCTGGCCATGTGATGCCTCTGGCTGGAGGCACCCACGGTGGCCATCTTGAATTGTCTTTACAATGATGATTTGCGAATGTAATTTAGCACTTCCAGATATTTCCATTAAAACTGCGAGCCTCTCTATCCGAAGCGGATGGGAATACTCCGTTCACAGCTGAAGACGCGCAGCCGGGGGACAGATTTGCTGGCGTCAGTGATGATGCAAACATTTCTTTCACAAATGACAAATCTAATTGAAATCTTCTCAGCAGCCTTATAAGTTAGGACTGTGTAATACACTTCACGCTTTCCCGCATCTCGGCCTAGATGAACGATGATTGTGAACGTGGTTCTCACATTTTACAACCTCTTCTGCGATTATGCAGAATCCAGACTCTAAAAATAGGGATTTGTTATAGCGTTTCTTGGAAAAATATGAATACATTTACGCCTCGTTTCCGTAGGCCAATGGGACGCCGCCTGTGTTTGCAGCTCAGTGCGTGTTTGTTGTGAGAGTTGTCTGGTACTGTTTGTTTTTACTGCACAGCGCTTATACCCTTCTTGCCCTGGGGTAGGTGTGTTAGGCAAGAGGGCATTTTTGTGAAGTGGTAGTTGTGCGCAGTGTAAAGAGTTAACGGAGAGCCACGCGGGCTCTCCCTGTGTGCCTAACGTGCTCTGCGTGTCCGGGAGGGGCACGGAGCATGATGGTATAAATAAAGAAGGGACTGCGGGTGACGCAGTTCCATGCGTGTTTGCAAGTAAGCACAGTCTCCGTGTGATCATTTACTGTGCTGGGTGTGGCAATCTACATTGGCGACGAGCGGGATGCAAATGCTTCACGACAGGAGAATATAAGAGAGAATGTCGATGCCAAGCTGAAAAAAAATAACGTACCGGGAGGAGTGCGGTGCAGTGTCGGCTGCCGCGATCCTGGTGCCGGGCCGGTTGCCGAGGAAAAAAACCACGAAGGAGGCTGGTGGCGCGAGACTGTCTCGCGGCGGGCGAAGAAGAAACTGTAGCCGGTCTCCCGACCGGGAAGCCCGAAGACGGTGAGCCGCGCCCCGCCCCCACTTGAGAAGCACCACGTGGAGCTCCAGCACTCCACCCCTGGGCGTCCCTCGCTGCCCGAGAGCAGCTGAAGCAGACGCGTGCTTCCCTGGCCAGGCGCGCGGCTGCTAAGCGCTGCTGTGCTGCGGCAGAGCAGCCGGGCGCGCCGCGTGTCTCCCGCGAGGCCGGAGGGCCTGGAAAAAAAAAACAAAAGTGAAAGAAGCGACGCGTGCTGCACGCGCGTCTTTCCCCGAGGCTAGGGGATCAAAAAAAAGAAAAGAAGTGACGCGGGTTGCACGTGCGTCTTCCCCGAGGCTAGGGGGTCAAAAAAAAAAAACTCAATAAACTAAATAAAAAAAAAAAAGGGAAAACGAGTACATCCACACAGGCAAAAGTGCAAGAAAAGGGGGTGAAGGGGGAGAAGCTGCACCAAGAGACAGTAAAGAAAAAAAAGACAAAGACGGAAGGACAGCATCACCTCGTGTACATCACAGGAGTGAGAAGGGGCAAAGATGAGTGCCCCACCACAAGATGATGCCAATCCTCCACCGCCACCAGGGAACCCCCAGCTCCCAGCACAGTTGAACAACAGAGTTCACTCCTCGATCATTTCGTTACCACCGTTTAGCCAACTGATTGACCCGGCTACCGCTGCACCCAGGTGGCGCTTGTGGATAAACAGGTTAGAAAACTACTTTTGTGCAACCAGGGAAACGGATGGGGAAGTGCGGAGGTCGGTAATGCTGTTGATGGGTGAGATGAACTACAGGAGCTTTTTGACTCGCTTCCTGACACAGGGGACAAGGCTGATTTTGACGCAGCGGTAACTGCTCTGAACAAGCACTTCGACCCTCAACTTAACTCGGATTACGAACGTTTTAAACTGCGACAGGCCCAGCAGACTGAAATCGAGTCGATGGATATGTTCTATGCTAGGTTGAGAAAGCTAGCGAGCTCGTGCACAGGTCTCAACCAACAAGAGGAGATCCGAGCGCAAATCATTCAAGGGTGCCGGTCTAATGCTTTGAGGAAGCTGATTTTGCGACAGCAGGGCATGTCCCTCGATGACTTTCTGATTCTTGCAAGGTCACATGAACTGTCTGCAGTACGAGCGGATGCGATGGCGGCAGTAAGAGGTCAGTCACTAGCTGCTGCATCATCGTCTCGTGTAGTCCAGGTGAAAGAGGAACAAGTGGATGCGATTCAAACACGTCCGGCAGCGCAGCGTAAGACAAGCACTGCCAGACCCAGTGACAGGGCCTGTGGAAGCTGTGGGTATGAACACCGGCCGAACACAGGATGCCCGGCAAAAGGACAGTCCTGCAACCGTTGTGGCAAGTCAAATCATTTTGCCAAAGTGTGTAGGTCCAGGAGGAATAAGCCAGGAGAGCAGAAGGGACGGGATACAAGTGTTAGAGCTGTATCCAAAAACACGGAGGAGGTGAGAGACTAGGCGACGGCGAGTGGCACCGGTCTTCGAGGAAGATGAAGAAGAGGACATATTTGTAATATCTTTCACGGGGGGTAAGACACGGAAAATGAGACCGCCGCCCATGAGTGACGTTCATGTCAATGGCATGCTTGTCTCCGTACTCATTGACACAGGAGCGTCGATCAATTTCATGGATGAAACACTCTTCCACAAACTAGTACCTGCCCCGCCACTGACCCCGACAGCTACTAAGATATACAATTATGGAGGGCGAGACCCTCTTCCCCTCAAGGGAACAGTGGAGGTGGCTGTAAGCAGTGGGGACAAATCAACAGAAACCAAGTTCTATGTGGTGGCTGGGGATCGTGGCACTCTGCTAGGATGTCACACGGCAGAAGAGTTGGGACTAGTGTTTTTTGCACGACAAGTGTATGATACTCAAGTGGAACGCCTTCTCAACGAGTTTCCGCAGCTATTTGAGGGGTTAGGCCGGTTAAAAGGAAAACGCATCAAGTTGCACATAGATCCCAACGTGGCTCCGGTGGCACTAAGACATCGTCGGGTACCCTTTCATCTGAGACCTGTCGTTGAGAAAGAGCTGCAGCTGTTGGAAGACCAAGGGGTCATAGAGAAGGTGGATGGGCCTACGCCGTGGGTGTCGCCGCTGGTGATTGCGCCAAAACCCAAGCAGCCAGGAGCGATTCGCCTCTGTGTTGATATGCGCCTGCCAAATAAGGCTATTCGAAGGGAGAGACACAACGCCCACCATGGACGACATCATTGCAGATCTGAATGGGGCGCAGTGGTTCTCCAAGCTGGATCTCAATGCGGGGTATCATCAGCTAGAGCTAGACCCGGAAAGCAGGAATATTACCACATTTTCAACACATGTGGGGCTGAGAAGATATAAGAGACTGAGCTTTGGAGTGTCCTCTGCTGCGGAGGTGTTTCAAAATGCGATTAGGGAAACCTTGTCGGGATTACCAGGAGTAATCAACTTGAGTGATGACATTCTAATACACTCCAAGACGAGAGAGGAGCATCATTGTCATCTACGTGCAACGTTGAAACGGCTGTCTGAAGCAGGACTAACGCTTCACAAGAAGAAGTGTGCCTTTTACCAAAATTTGGTAGAGTTCTTCGGATATGTATTTTCGAAAGAGGGCCTGCAAGTGGACCCACGGAAGGCTGAGGCTATCCGTCAGGCTGCGGTTCCGCAAAATTCCACGGAGGTTCGTAGTTTCCTAGGGATGGCCATGTATTGCGGAAGGTTTATACCACATCTAGCCACCATGTCTGAACCTCTCCGGCGGCTAACAAAAGGGCAACACCGTTGGGACTGGACTCCCGAGGCACAACAGGCCTTCATGGATATTAAGGAGGCATTGCTAGACAAGGCAACTATGGCTTATTTCAACCCCAGCAGAAAGACCGAGGTAGTGGTAGATGCGAGCCCCGTCGGGCTTGGAGCCGTCCTCTTGCAAGAACAGAGGTATCAGGAATGGATCCCGGTCGCATATGCCAGCCGGGCGTTGTCGGCCGTTGAAACCAGGTATGCGCAAATTGAGCGTGAGGCTCTAGCCATCCGGTGGGCATGCCGCCATTTTCACTTGTACTTGTATGGGCACGAATTTCAAGTAGTGACTGACCACAAACCTTTAGTTCCGTTGTTCGCTGGTTGCCCGCGTCTTGCACCTCCGAGGATTGAGCGGTGGACCGTTCTCCTTCAGCCTTATAGGTTCACTGTCGTTTACCGGCCAGGGGCGAACAATCCGGCAGACTATCTGTCTCGCCACCCTTGTTCGCAGGTGTCGGATGCGCAACAAGAACAAGATGAGGAGAGTACGGAAGTCTTTGTAAGCATGGTCGTGCAGTCGGCGTGTCCTAACGCCCTTCTCGTACCAGAGATTGTAAGTGCCACGCAGGAAGATATCATATTGGGCCATGTCAAAGACGCGTTGAGCCATAAAAAGTGGAAATATTTTCTAGAAAAAACACATGCGTCTCGCCCTGAACAGAAAGTGGCCATGCAAAGTATATGGAAAGTGCGAGATGAACTATCTACTGATAATGAAGGGTTGGTTCTAAGGGGAAGAAGGATTGTACTTCCACAAAGTCTCTGGTCTAGAGTGATTGAGTTGGCACATCTAGGACATCAAGGGGCTGCTAAAACCAAAGCGAGATTACGTGCCAAGGTATGGTTCCCAGGTATGGACAGCCAGGTTGATGAGATGGTAGGACAGTGTCACTCCTGTATCATCACGTCAGTGGAACCTCCGAATTGTCCAGTGGTAACCGAGCCGGCTACTCTGAAACCATGGGCTAAAGTAAGCATGGACTTCGGAAGTTTTCCAGATGGGAGGTTAACTGCTGTTCTGATTGACTCCTATACTAAATTCCCGGTGGTTGAGGTGGTGTCGTCGACGGCGTTTGAGAATGTGCGGCCAGTTCTACAAAAGACATTTGCTTTGTTTGGTTTGCCTGATGAAATTCGAACGGATAATGGTCCCCCATTCCAAGGCCAAGAGTTTCGGTTATACCTTGAGGGTTTGGCAATTCGTCATCGGAAGATAACGCCTTACTGGCCTCAGGCAAATGGAGACGTGGAAAGGTTCATGCGAACTTTGAACAGGGCTCTTCGGATTGGAGTAGAGAAAAAGGAAGACAGCGAACAGTGTCTATACCAATTCCTGAGTGCTTATCGTCAAACGCCCCATAGTACCACTGGTTGTGCTCCCTCCTCTTTGATGTTCAAAGTATCTCCACGTGACTGTATTCCATCAGGTCCTAAATGGAAACCTCCTGTGTTGGATGTTAAAGCCACTCAAAAACGACGGCGAGCTACTAATCAGAGGGCGAGTGCCCAACGACGAGCAAAGTATCGAGGGTTCCAAGAAGGAGACCAGGTGGTGGTGAAATGTCGGAGAGGAGGAGGAAAGTTTATAACTCCGTTTGAACCTGAGATATGGGAGGTTATTGGTGTGAAGGGATCCATGATCACTGCGGCAAGAGGAAGACAAAGGGTGACACGAAATGTGTCGCATTTTAGGAAAGCTGGACGGAGGGAACTGATGGATGAAGAAGGAGAGTTTGATGATGTTACAGGCGGGTCATCAGTGGTGACTAATGAGATGGAAAGTGTCAGGAGGCCAATGCTGACTGAACAAACCCGACCTGTTTGTACCCCTGGGCAGGAAAGCTTGTGCACAAGAAGCAACAGATATGATTTACGTCCCAATCCTGTACCGAGTAGTCAGTTGAAAGACTGTCTGGAATATAGGGTGCTCATAGTTGGAGTTTCATTGCCATGTGATCATAATAGGATACCGAGGGGAGATCTCCTGCTGTTTCATAAGGACAGTGTTTTCGTTGTGGTGGACTGTTCACGTGTGTTTTCTTAAGAACTATCACTAAGTGACTCTATTCCGTCATGTGTTAATTTTGGGTCAAGTTTTCGTTAATTCCAGTCCCCATGTGGAGTAAAACATGGGGGGGATGTAAAGAGTTAACAGAGAGCCACGCGGGCTCTCCCTGTGTGCCTAACGTGCTCTGCGTGTCCGGGAGGGGCACGGAGCACGAGGGTATAAATAAAGAAGGAACTGCGGGTGACGCAGTTCCATGCGTGTTTGCAAGTAAGCACAGTCTCCGTGTGATCATTTACTGTGCTGGGTGTGGCAATCTACACGCAGGTATGGGGCTGACACACTACTACACTGCGGACAGAAGCAGCGAGCTTAAAGGTGTCTTATTCCTGCTGCTGCAAGTTCCTGCAAGACACAAGTCCCCAAAACATCCCTTTTTATGTGTTGGTGTCGTATATTTAAAGAGTTCCTACATGTTTTCATTGCATTTTGGAATAATACCTTGATTGTTTTGTCTGGTTTACAGTGTTAATTATTTTCAATTGATTTAATTATCTTTGAATGTAGCAGTTAATATGGTGTATATAAACACATTTATATCGACAGTACATAATGTTTTATCATTTATTTGCATTCAGCTCGCAAGAAAAAAATATTTTGAAGCTTGTGCACATTCATGCAACTATTGACGAAGTGGGGAAAAAGACAAAAGAAAAACAAAAATTAAATGAATAAACAAATGTCCTCTGGAGGATCTCTACTGATTAGACCACACATCTGTTAACTTTGATTATGAGATCGGTCTATATATAGCTTCCCCACCTCCTTAAAAAAAATTCTACTCACATCGTCTTGAATGAAAGATTTTCTTAAAAAAAAAAAAAGTCCAATCAAAATGTTGTAATTTTAAAATTGGAGACCATATCAAAGATGGGTAGCTTGAGTAAACAGATGTGGAAAGGGGATGCAGAACTTAAGTAGGGGTCTCGCTCTTTAACTCTGTATATGTCCTTGAACGCAGTCCAGTTTAAGGAGCCTTACCTTACTCAGTTACTAACAACAATCATCGTTTCTTGCTCAGAAGATTCAGGCCAAAACTACTGCATTTGTTGTTAGCGGTCCTGAAAGGGATAGAATGAGGTAAAAAAAAAAAAAGGGCCTTGTGGTTGCAACCATGTTTGTCTTCACAAGATGCCATACATTTTGTTATGTTCTGTGGTTTTTATGTGAAACTTAGGAGAGATTTTAATATTCTGCTTCTGGAGAGTTGTAATTATAATCAAGTTCATCTAACCTTGATGTTTTCACAATTATTGAATGATGATTTTATATGCTACTCGATTGCTTGATTTTTACATGGTACAGTTAAAGTAAGAAGTGTTATGATTGTATGATGTAATACGTTTATTTTATTTTTTATGTGGGTTTGTGTAAATTCCGAAATAGCGATATGATGATGATGCTAAGTACTGATCTCTCTTTTTATCTATTTTGAACCTCATTAAAAATGTATTATGCCTCAAATAACTAAAAACCCATACATCCCCTCGTTTTTCAGACAGCTGATTCCATACGTGCATTAACACCTCTGTGCTTTTTACTTCAGCCTGCTCCACTGGAAAATCTTTAAACTCAACAGAGCCTATTAAAAAAGGCATTCAGGGGTACCTCTCTCTTGTCTTAATTACAGAATATTAGCACTGTAGAGGTTTTTTAGACTCTGGTGAAACTGCAGTAAATCACTCCAGAGTCAACTGACTACGACCTGTGTCTATTTTTCTGACATGCAATAGGAAGATTTCAGAGATTTTGTAGAAAATGTGTCCTCATTTTAGTGTTCTAGAGTAAAAATCATAATTTCTAAAGCCAAAATTAAGTCTATTGTTCTTTCACTCTAGTTTCCTTCGTAGCACATGCTTTCAGTTTCAAAAGCCTGGTTCTATCATCATGGCATTCAGTTTTGCCTTACATTTGTTGTGAATATAGAATGTTAGTAGTCTAGTTGCTCATTGGAATGCTGTGATATGCTGCAGTAGAACACCACCAGGGTGTCAGTCAACCTACGTGCTGCTGTTTGAAGTAGGTGTTTTATTCAGCATGTCAGAGTTTTTTTCTTGCATGTCTGAGAAAGATTTTTGTCAATTTACAGAAAACCTGTTCTCATTTTAGCTTCTGGAGCATATTCCATAATTTCTAAAATAAATTCACAAGAGGAAAAACTACTTCTCTCAAACGTGGTTCATCATATCCCAGAGGAAGAAAAGCATTTTTTGCAGGTTAAAATCACCTCAGAACTCACCTTAATTCCTAAAATCGTTGTACCACTTGATATTGTGACTAAAATCTGTCATCCACACAAGATGACGGACGGTGTGTTGAAACTTTTCAATCACTCACCACCAGTCACAGATCTGGGTTTAATCCATCATTCTTTTGCTCACCATGCCACCACAGTTTGGACCCAGCCATATGCAAATCAATCTTGACCCTGCTCCCCATGGGAACAGTCCAGCCTGAACTGCTCGGCTGTCTGCCATCATCTGCTATCACCATTTCTATTTGATCCTTTTGTGGCCCTCAGAAGCAGGCGTTCACCATAATGTTTTCAGTCGGGCCAAAATGTAAGAGCCCTCTCACAAAAAAAAAAAAAAGAATCCAACAGCTATGCTTGTAATCTTTCCCCTAAGTAGTCATACGAAAAAGACAGCATCTAACAAACAAGTCTGTGAATCTTAATGTCTAATTTACAATAGCAGTAGTAACAAAGTGGGAGAGAACTGCCAGGTTCCTATTGACTGAGATATCGGTTTGTGGCTCTGGCCGTGTGACTCCACCAGGACCATTAACAGCCTGGAGATACTGGGATAATGTTACCTAAATACCTCCCACACCAGTGCCTGAGCTTAGTTTGTTCTCATCTCCCTAAGTTTTCTGTACTGAGGCGGAGCTCTCCAGTGAAGGGGGTGGGTACCAAGGCCCAGGTGACAACGGCCGGAAGTAGCCTGGCTTTTGGGGGCAATGTTGTAGCAAACCCCCAGAGGACTAAAAATTATGCATACATTTAAGAAAAATGTAGTAATAAACTGTAGCACTTTAACTCCGGTCCCTGCCTAACAACATAATTAAAGTCTATTATAGCAGGCTCTTCGCAGACCTGTGCTCTCCATCCTTTTGAGAAAGTGTCTGGAGGTCTCTCTCGATTGGTGTTTCCTCTCCAGGCAAATCCCAGGGTATCCAGCAGGGCACCCAGGGAAAGGGCTGATAGGTTAAGGGGGACTTCCTTGGTTGGCTTCCCTATATAGGTCAGGAAATGGCACAGGGCTGGGGCGCAAAGACCACCCCGATATCTTCTCACATTAAACCTTGTTGCCCTTGTCCTCAGTTCGCCAGACTGCTTGTGCGCCTTTCACTGCATCAGGGGCGTAACGCAGGCCACCGCTACCCCAGTGGCGTACAGGTCCCCCACCTTTCGGGGGACACGGGGCTCCCCACCGTTTAGGGGTCCCATTTTAGCCTAAGTTCTAATAATTCTGTAAGATACCCGATTCTAAGGGGCCCCTCACCACATTCTGTATGGGGGGCATCATTTGTTGGTATGCCACTGCACAGCACGACATCCACCTCACTCATGGAAGCCGTAAACACCTGCCTTAGTGCAGTCGCTGCAGTCACTCCAGGCCCTGTTCAACTCCCTGCTGAACGCACTGGGACACCCGTGTGAGTTTATACTTGGTGGCTGCGGCATCTACAGAGCCTTAATCGCAGCTGCCTGTAGCCAGTGCAGGCCAGTTCCCGCTCTGTGACTACTGGGCGGCTCTACTGAGCCCTTTTCGCTGCTGGCTGAAGCTGTGTAGGTTGGGAGCTGCTCCTCAGTTGCCCCACTTTGGCCTCTGCTGAGCCAGTTTCACAGCTAGCTGCCTCTGGACAGTTCAGTGCTGACTCTTTCCTCTCCGAGTGGCTGCATCTGTTTGTTGTCTCTCTGTCTTGTATTGCCTGCATTATTTGTTGTGGGCTTCCAGGCCTCTGCTCTTTGGCCTTGTCTGCCTGTCACAAGCACAAGCCTGTGCGCATCCTCACATATTTCTTCATGGAAGGTTTTAAAGACCTCCCCTCCCCCCCCCCCAATCTCTCCTGGGTTAATTAGAAAGAGCTGTCGTAGCTGAGTTGCTCATGCATAGAGGCCACCCCTCGTCTCTCGGGAACAGGCACCTTAGGTGAGTTGAGATGGGTTTCTGTTTCGACCTGAAAGGGACCCCTTTGTGTCTCCTGGGTGGGCCCAAAAGAGCATCTCCTCTGGCAGCCTGTAAGCAGTGCACGCACACCCGCTGCACTCCAGCAGGCCAGGGGTGACCCTACAGAGCCTTCTCTCTATGTGCCTTTAAACAAAGCACCCCTGCCGGCGGCCCTCGCTTGCTCCTGGGCAGTTCCTGAAGTGCATTTAGTATGTCTGCATGCACGCGAGTCCCCCCACATCACTCAACATCACTCAGCAATCACTTTCACGGAAAAAGGATACAACAATTACGGAATGCTTGTGCTTTAAGAGAAAACACAAGTAGCTTGTGTTCGAAGTAGTGAGCAGCCAATGAAATGATTGACACATGATGGTGGATAGTGGCCTTATGCTAGCTTTTTACCTGCTAGAATTTCATCATACTCTTAGCGCATAGTATGCATGTGATGCTATCCTCCATGTCATTGCTGTCACCGCCATACAGTCATGGAGGTATAGTGAGTACTTCTTTGTATGTGCCAGCTTTTTTAATTTTACCAACTTTATTAAAGAAATATGTTGATGGTAGACTGCAGATTTAATCCGCAATAGACAAGATGTTGGTATTGAAAACAAATACTGATTCAAATATCGATTCAACAACATGACATAGTTGTACACAGATCCTAAGTTGCAGTGAGTACACACAATGATGATTAAGCTGAAGTAATGAACTTTTCATCTTCCCACTTTTCCTAGTCTGTAATCTGTTTTTGGGTCTGCAATCACTGCCTGAACAGCTACAATAGCTTCATTAATTCTTGTTTGGAGATCTCGGAGCTCCTCAATGTGGAGTAATCGAAGAATTCGAGCAGCTTCATTAAGAACAGCATCTCCTGTATCGAAGCCAAGAACGTGCTTTTCTAGTGCAATAGGCAAGCCCTCTTTGGACTGATTTGCCTTTGTCACAGCTTCCTGACTCAGACGTTCCTGTACAAGGATTCGAATTGCCTTCAACAATATCAAGTAGTCATCATGGCGCTGAATCTGGAGGAGATTAGCCAAGGCCATCACACCTGCCTTGAAGTCAGGATTAGTAACATCTAAATTTATGAGTGGCTCCACACTTTTCGGTGCATTGTCAGCATTAGCAGGTGTGGCGTTTTTATATTTATCAGCATTATCACCATATTCAAGTCGAACTGCCAAGCCAAGAAGCCAGTCAATGGATTCCTGTCGCTCCTGTGCTTTGAAGGGACAGTTGACATCCTTTTGATACTTTTCATAGTGATTGGGCCATTCACTGCTGTTTATGTTTCTTAAATTTCCTCGTTCTTCAATCTTGTAGTGTCTGATTTTCTGATCTTCGAGCCAGACCAAGAAGTTTCTAAATTCCGTTTCATCTTTGCAGTTGAACCCCGATGGGTTGTGGTAATCCAAAGCCTGAAGCTTTCGGCGAAACATGATCGGACGTAAGCGACCTGTTCACTGGGATCACCGGCCACTGACACCGGAGAGCCAATCGCAATATTTGCAGGGACATGGGATTCAAGAACTGCTCTTTGGCTCTACGGGTTCTAAAAAGCCATAATTCAACCGATGTAATTCTCTCAGTAAGCAAGTATCTAGCAACAGCTTGGCGCGTACGATGCCGTCTCCAAAAAGTAATTCAAAGTCCCATCCCTTTATAGATAAGTTTTAGAGCCACATGTGCAATTCAAGTTATTGTCCTAATGTTTTTACACCAAGTTAAAGATGTGTACTTATTTATTCCTTAAGAATTATTTATTATCTTGTTTTATGTGCTTTTATGGCCATGGATCGAACAAAGTTGATGATGATGATGATGATGATGAATTATTGACCATGTGGTTTAGACAGGGCTTTGGAACAGATTTTTCTTAGATAATACGTGGGTAATCATTTTGTGGTTCTGCTACTGTATCACTAGTGTTAGCCGCAAAGAGCTATTTTTATGCACTTGTCTGGCATTAGTGCCATTTTAACATGAATCTGATAACCATTTTAAGTTACTATATAAGCTTTTATTACATTGTGCTTGTGTTTTTAATGACTTGACAGTGCCTAAATTTGCCTATACGATTGTGCCGGTTGCAGGCGCCCTTACTAAAGTATGCCACTTAAACTACCAAGAAACTGTACTATTATGTAACATCAACTCAGCACTCTAAAGCTTAAATCATGGGCCTGATAGCTTGCACTTATCTTGGTGATGGTACCACCTGGGAAACTTGAATCTGAAACCATCTCATATTGTTTTAAGAGCCTTAAATATTTGTATTATTTTTAACACTATGAAGCAGATGTTCAGAAACCTTGGCATCTAAATGTTAAGTTATGTATCGGGAACAATGGTGGACTATAGTAGGCCATGGCCTATAGAAGCTATTTTTATTCTAAACTCTATTTTATGCCAGTGTGAAAGTATAATGGAACAAATGCACCTTCTTTGTATAATTTAATGTGTAACTTTTATGACCCATGGTCGAATAAAGTATATATATATATGTGCCAGCTTGCATCTGTCAACACTTTTACCAGAAAGGATTGACCCCGCAGAACCAGTAGAATGCAAAATAAATTCAAAACGGAGCCAAAAATAATTCACCCAAAGGGCTTTCACTTGATCTTTTTATCATTTGATTTATTCAGTGTATATAATTATGTAAGCCAAGTTAGTCTTGAAGCTGCAAGGGCAGTATAGCTACCAACAAACACTACAGAAAGTCAGTGTTATCCTCTTGGCACATAAATTGTCAAAAGAGGCAGTACACGATCCAGTTTAAAAGGAAATTATCAAATCACCACCTCACTTACAATAAGTAAACCAGTGTTTCCCGTGAGAAACCACATCCTATGCTCAGATAAAAGGCCCATAAATTGTGCACCTGTCAAGAAACTTCAATATTAAGTTAAATAAAAGCAGCAGTGCCTTTTGTGTAAAGTAAGTTATAGCTAGAGAGCTTGTGGTGCCAGTGAATATATCCGAGCAAGCGCAGAATGATGAAATGCTCGGGCAGAAGTACCTTCAAAGAACAAGCATTTACAATGCATTGGGTCTCGCGTTTGCTCATGTTAGAGTTGATCGCGTTGTAAACTCCTAACCCGACTTTTCACCTATCGGGCAAAAGTGCATTTATACACACAACCCGAAAAAGTGAAATCAAGTACATAGCGCTCGACTTCTGCCAAACGAGATCGGGCTCGTAAATTAGAGAAAAAAAAGTCCATGAGCCCGATGGAAAACAGCGAGCCTCGCATGTTTTCAGTACTTGGTCGCTGCGCTCGAGGAGGGCTAACCACCGGAAAAGGCATGAAGTATGCGTGCCTTCCACTAATGAAAGCAAGCAGATTTTATTAGGGAAGCCCACCAACCAATAAAAAACACTGATGTGAAGTTGACAGTGCTCCGAGCCCTTTTATAAATATAAAAGAGTCTCCCTGCGATACGCATGCGCGAGCGCATGCAACGCAGGCTCGACCCTAAAAAACACCGAGCACCGCAGGTCAGCAGAGATCCGAGGAAAAAGAAGCAAGAGCTGTTGACAAAAAACCTCGAGCCTCTTTATGATCTAAACAATGCAGGTTATAGAGGCAAATATTGTGATTTTAAATACATATATATATATTAATCTGTTAGTGATGGTTTTAGGAAACAAGAAGTTTCATCAATTTCAATATATTTCTCCTGCTTTCTGTCCGGAGATATTTATTTAATTATACTGACACAATGAGTGCATTTATTTTTCATGCAATCTTTTCCGGCCCAAAGTAAAATAACGGCTTTAAAATACATAGTGCGAATTATTTCCCCTGCACATCACCATACTTCCTGTACCATTCTTTCTGGTGATAGAAGCTTCAAGGTTGCAGTTTTTGAAATGATTTTAATTAATCGCCCATAAACGTGTATTCATTCATTCATGGTGGAAAAAAACCTTCACAATAGACAATGGAAACATTAACTTTTGCCAACAGATCCCAGCCTTTTCCTTGAAAAGTTACATTTTATTAGAAGGAAAGATAGAGAGTCCAAAAGCAGGACCAGCAAATGAAAATTAATTCATAATAGTTTTCTGTTTGACAGACAGAAACTCACGCGCGTTTTCGTTGTGCATCTTACTTGGAGGCCTACAGCTAGCACTATAAAATCGTCAGTAGGTTTTTTAATTTGTTAAATAGCTTTCTCTCATGCATATTCTGAAAATATAAAAATCAAAAATGCAAGTTCTTCCTGTTGACTACATCACTAGAATGGGTTTAAGTGTGCCACCAGCAGCCATTCCTTGCATTTGAACTCTTTTCCTGCTGGAAGTTTCAAGCCTAATCTTTTAATGAGGAAACGAGACTTCAGGTCCAGAAGGCAAAGCAGTGTAGATTTAAAAAAAAAAAAAAAAACATAGATTGGCTATAGGTGCCTGACAGGACTTCGGGGCTTCTATGATCGAGCAGTATGTCGCATGACATTCAGGAAAATTTGCGCTAGAGCCCACCATATTACACAGTAAATGGGATTATGTCCCATGTCACAGTTCCGGAACAACTCGGTGGATTAATCTCAGGGACTTGAAGTTTCTCATTTAACCTTGTAGTTATCAAGCAGTGTGCTGGGGGCTAAAACCCTTGGACTTGCTAAAGAGTTTCCTATGATGAGGAGACACTTATTTTTAGTTTTGTGGTTTTGTGTGACATGTTGTAGATTCAGATGGGGGGTAAGGTAGCCCTTCATGTACGTGCATGCATGGGTTTCCTTGCTTAAGTATGGCTTGAAAAATAAAGATACATTTGGAAAACGACAGTAGGCAGGTAGAAAACGATGTAATGGAAACATAATGTGCTATAATATTTCAGAAGGGAAGGAATATGTTTACCTCAAGCCCGTGTATAGGACAGGCGGGCCGTTGGATTATTGTTCAGTCATCTAGTAGGGGATAGGGCTTCAGCTGACAGGTAATGCCCTTTCTTTGTGTTTTTGTAAAGCACCCGCCTCCCAGAATATTGAGAAATTCTCCTCCTCTGATATCCTTAGCTTAGCTGTTAAGTGACTCCATGTTCTATGCAGCCCAGGCAGTCTTAGATTTATAAACTATACCCTGTTGTATTCTGGGACTCGTAATTTCACCTTTCAAATTATATACATTTAAGCTTTCAGTGCAATGTTGACAGATATATAGTAATATCATTTTTATCATTGTAGCTCCCTCCCTTTGTATAGTTTATACTTTTAGTTTGTCTTGCATACTGGGCTCACTTCTTTACGATTAGGCTACTTTTCGTGCCGTCCATCAGCTGAATCTACTATGACTTCCCAACATCTTATTAGCTGGGATCACATGTAGAATGCAAAAGAGTGATGGGTGAAATGCTTGTATTAGTCTCAGCCACTGAAAATTACCTTGGGCTGCTTCCCAGTCCACTGTGTTGTTCATCCTACGATGCCAGTTCAGAGTGGACCTTACTTGGAGGTTTGAACTGGACCGTTCCTGTTAGAGCAATGCCAAGGATGATTTGCGTATGACTGGGGCTAATCTGAGGTGGTATTGTAGGCACAAAAACGATGGGTTGGAATGCTGCCCTAGTGATTGGCTGGAGCTAGACTATTTGCAAGGTTTCCTCGCCTCACCTTTTGTGCGTTTGGTGTCATGCCTTAAATAGCCAACCGACGGCCCAGAGATGCGTCCTGTGCTCATTATGTAACTGGAAACAAGCCGCACCTGACTGATGAAGCCCAACTAGGCCAGAACCATCTTTTCAGGAGGGCTTGGCATTTTGAATTGAGCTGTTCCTATTGGAGCCCTACCATGCCTGACATACACATGGGTGGTGCAAATCTGAGGTGGCATAGTGGATAAAAAAACGATGGATTGGATTGTTACCCCAAGTTTTTGCAGGTGGTTACACTATTTGCAAGCATTCCTCCCTTCGCCTTCGGTGTTGATGGGAATATATCAACTCACCAACTTTCTGAAATATCGTTTTAGACAGCTGTCAACTTTGCCCATATCATGGGATTAACTTTCAGCTGTATGTGTTTTTTTTTTTTCTTCAACCTACAGTATACATATACGTACTAGGCAAAATTTAAATTACAAGTCCCTCTTGCGGCGTTGATGACCGGAAAACCAGGACAGGCCGAGTAGTCACCTCCGAGTAGCCGGTGTCTTAAGGTTCTGTCTGTATCAAGCCAATGCACATATTAGTGTTTTTTTTGCCCCCATGGGGAGTAATTCATTCAGGCCAGAAATCTGTTTTTGCCCTTATGTTCACAAGTTCACATCTTGGCGTAACCACTCAGCCTTTAATCCACCCTTGGTCGATAAAATAAGAGGCCATTACGTTGGTAGCAATAAAGATCAGTTATCCAGATCCAGGTGCCGCTCGGGACGAACGTGTGCTTTACAAATACACGTTATGCTTTGTGAAGAGAACGTGGGTTGGTTTATAGCGCCCGGAAGCCTTTTTGGGTAACTAAATATTGAAGCGGGTGGGGGCGATGATTTTCTTTTCGGTTCTTGCGGCAAGAACCGCACAGTTTTTCTGTACAGTTCGGCTGCAGGTGGAGGCCTTTGAAATCGATCTGCAGCAGCTGTTTCTGCAAATAGAAAATAAATTGCACGTTTTGTCATTTTGACAGCAAGAACGTGCGTCTTTGTGACGTGTAAGATTGCATTACAGCGTATACAATTCGGAGGTGTTAAAACTCCTTTTCCTTACGCCCTTGTGTTGTATTTGTAGGTTTCTGTAGTTGTCTCCAAGCCCCGGATGTGAAGGTTGAAAGCATCTTTAGAATCTGGTTGGTCACGGTCAGATTACCCTTTTTTTTTTTTTTTTTTTTTTTTTAAAGGAGAGGGGTGCGGGGGAGATTTGTTTTGTGTTTATCCGTTCAGCTGGGAACCGTATCCCTCGCCATAATCTTTTCTTTCTGATGGTTTCCCGGCCGGTGGGCCCACATTGTTATTGAGGGTGTCGCCTCGCTGGGTATTTAACTGTGTAAAACCGTCTAATTGAAGGAGACATGACATGCTGTGCTTGCTGGTAACAGAAAGAATATGTGTATAAATGTCAAATTTATTCGCGTCGCGATAATTGTGGCTGTTGTGTTTACAGTGAATATGATGGTGAGCGGCAGTTTTGAGCGCACTGAAGCCCATTCCTCAGTGCGCACGCGGCAGACCTCCTCGCGGTTCTTGTTCCGATAGACTGTGTAACGGAGCTCTCGAGTTTCCAGGGTTCACGAGTGGGTACTTGAGGGAGGGGGTGGGGGGGAGAGAATAAAGGGATTTCTATCATTTCACGTCCCAGATTATAAACCACAAACACTGACTTGAGCGAGTTACTCGTGCATGAACCTGGAGGAACTTCAGAGCTCTCTTTGAGTTGTCCAAGTGAAGCTTTCACGAGTGCACGGCACTAGTCGTGGCCCACACCCGACCCAGGTTCGTTAACAGTACCATACTGCTCAATGTACGCAGAGGTGTGCTAGACCTGAATGTCCAGCACCTGAAGTGTTGCCACAGTTAGGCCTGAGTGCACGGCACATGAGCATGGGTGTGCTGTCCTGAGTGCATAGCACCCACGGTGTCCCACACTGGGTCAGAGGAGAGTTAGTTTTGAGTGCATGCCTCATTTGCAGAGATGTGCTATCCCTTATTGCAGAGCATCCTCGGTGTCCCCCACAGATGCGTAGGTGAGTTAGGCCTGAGTGCAAGGCGCATGTGCAAGATGTTGATTGCATAGCACCCTAGTTTTCCCATACAGGTGCAAAGGTGAGTTAGGTCTGCGTGCATGGCACGTGTGCAGACGTGTGCTTGATCTCAGTGCCCAGCACCCAAGGTGTCCCATGTTCCTTCTTGGGTTAGGCCTGAGTGCACAGCACAGTAGCAGAGATGTGCTAGCCATGATTGCACTGCATCTATGGTGAAACACACAGGTGCATAGCTGAGTTAGGCCTGAGTGCATGGCACATGTGCAGAGGTATGCTAGCCATAGCGCCTTTGTTGTCCCACACAGGTGCATAGGTGAGTTAGGCCTGAGTGCATGGCACATGTGCAGAGGTATGCTAGCCATAGCGCCTTTGTAGTCCCACACAGGTGCATAGGTGAGTTAGGCCTGAGTGCATGGCACATGTGCAGAGGTATGCTAGCCATAGCGCCTTTGTAGTCCCACACAGGTGCATAGGTGAGTTAGGCCTGAGTGCATGGCACATGTGCAGAGGTATGCTAGATCTGAGTGCCCAGCACCCAAGGTGTCCCACATGCCTGCGTGAGTTAGGCCTGAGTGCTCAGCACACACACAGAGATGTGCTGGACTGGAGTGCACAGCATCTACCATGTGCCTCACAGGTGCATAGGTGAGTTAGGCCTGAGTGCATGGCACATGTGCAGAGGTATGCTAGATCTGAGTGCCCAGCACCCAAGGTGTCCCACATGCCTGCGTGAGTTAGGCCTGAGTGCTCAGCACACACACAGAGATGTGCTGGACTGGAGTGCACAGCATCTACCATGTGCCTCACAGGTGCATAGGTGAGTTAGGCCTGAGTGCATGGCACATGTGCAGAGGTATGCTAGATCTGAGTGCCCAGCACCCAAGGTGTCCCACATGCCTGCGTGAGTTAGGCCTGAGTGCTCAGCACACACACAGAGATGTGCTGGACTGGAGTGCACAGCATCTACCATGTGCCTCACAGGTGCATAGGTGAGTTAGGCCTGAGTGCATGGCACATGTGCAGAGGTATGCTAGATCTGAGTGTCCAGCACCCAAGGTGTCCCACATGCCTGCGTGAGTTAGGCCTGAGTGCTCAGCACACACACAGAGATGTGCTGGACTGGAGTGCACAGCATCTACCATGTGCCTCACAGGTGCATAGGTGAGTTAGGCCTGAGTGCAAGGCACATCTGCAAAGTCCAAATATAGATATTTTTATGTAAAACCACACATTGCACTTATCCCCTGGCACTAAATGGCATTGTGCAAGCACAGAATGCCATCACTCGGGTAACCCAGTGGCAGAAGTGGGCTGACCCCCTAATCCAGTCTGTATGGTGGAGGAAAGCAAAATGTGACTGACGCTGACTTGAAGAGGGATGAATGGAAACGCCAGTTGAGTGTGTATGACGTATATGTTTATCAAAAACAAAAGGTATTGGCTTAAAACCTTGCAACAGCCACGGGATACAAAAAATGTGACAATTGACAGTCATCAAAAAAAAAAAAAAGTAAATGGAGTTAGTAGATATGTTTTATCGTTTCTGTATTTTAATATAGCTCATCCTGTAATCTTTCTCTGTGTGTGCTCTAAAGCTCTTGAACTAAAATATCACATGACCTCACAATTCTAAAGGGAATATACGAATGAAATCGAATATTAAAATAAGATAATGTGTTTTTTTTCACTCATTGCGCAAGCAGCCAGCAGAAATGCATGACTTGAGTGGTTTGATGTATTGTATGGTGTGTGCAGCACTGCCTTTCTAGTGCCCAAGCCCACTCTGTAGAAAACCATATAAACAAATAATTAGTGCATCCCAACCCCACTATTCGTTCTCTGTAGAGTATTTTGTTTCTGTTTCAGTCGGAAATTTGCTCCTGCAAATAAATGTTCCTGCTTGGTGCTCGTCCCGCTGTTGTCTTGATCGCCATTGCATTTTAGCTGTAGTGGTGCTTTAGTTTGAGTGACTCACATACATTTCTATACTCTGGGAAAGCGCCTAGTGGCAAGAATGAGACATTGCACAAAGCCTTTGTTGGAAGCATTATGTTGACGTGTGAGGGTGACTGGTGTGGTGTCTTGGGTCACTGCACCTGAGCATGTAATGGAGAAAGAGGTGTGAAAGATAAGAGCACATGTATTTAATTTATAGTTTAGTCTGCTTGTGCCTGACTATATACATCTCTCTGGATCCATCTGTGGGCGAGAATGGAGTTGTGCGTGGTATGCACTGGTTACCATCGGTCCCTATCCTCACACCTTTGCCCTGGGGTGGGTATGGGGGATGATGGCATGGACCGGCCTGCAGATGAGGAATACAGCCAGTCGTGGTGGGTGCTTTCAGGTACTCCATGGCTTGCACACAGGCAGCCTTGATGGAGGCTCTAATGGTTGTCACAGAACCAGAGGACAGTGGCCGGCAGACAAGGGCTGTATAAAGCCAGTTGAAGAAGTGAGATGTTGGCCATGCGTTTGAAGCTGGAGGTCAGAATCGAAGACCTATAGACAGCCAAAGGTGAGAGAAGACGAACCCGTGGCCTACACAGACTATAGTTAGCCATTCTGAGGAATTGAGGTAACAGTGGATCGGAGGCACAGCCAGAAGGTATACAGCAGGAGCTGTAGTCAGTTGTTTTTAGGTTCCACCTTGGACTGATAGAAGGTAATCCGCCATCATGTACTAGTTTAAGGCCGCCAGGGACTTAAGGTCACAAACACTCTTGACAAAAAAGCCGAAGAGATGTGGTAGTTTAAAAACATCAGGTTATGGCCACATTACCACTTGAGCAGTACCATCTGTTGCATTGCCATTACGATTTGGCAGTGCCAGGCACATTTTAGCCGTTGTTTGCTAAAGTCCCTCTATGGCGTCAGGAAGAGCAAAGATAGTAGTAATTATATATATATATATATATATATATATATATATATATATTTGCAATTATGTGAAGATGCTCGTTTACCTAAGGGGTGTCATACAGTAGGGCCAACGAATTGGCAGATTTTTAAGGTGACAGTTCATAACATACATAATTTCCATGTTCCCTGGTTGTAAATGTATTTCATGTGGATATCTTTATGATCCGGCAGGGATCCATCTCTCATGGACTAAGATTGGACAGCCTTGGTATAATCTAACCCCACTGCTTATGAGGCCTGATTAAAATGGCATTCACTGTTTATTGTGTACCAAGATGTAACAGAGCCTATGTTAACTTTTCTTTCGGTCCACTCTTGTACGTTTTTTGGAACCATCTTGTTCTCCAACAGAATGTGTTTGCCTCAAAAACAGCATTGAGCACAACTAATCTGCTTGTTGGGTGGGAAACAGACTGATTTGAGCGCTAGTGACTATCTAGCTAGTAACAGTTGCTCTAATGAGGCCTGCCATAGCTGTTAATGAGCACTGTGTTAATCGTTTTGTGAAATTGAGGCAATACTCTACATTGCCTAAAATGTAACAATCTGAGAACTACTATTAAGATATTGTATTCTGTGGCTCCTTGGTGCTCACCCCCTCCACAAGAACATCACTACAGAAGCGCAAACATTTACAGCTCTGCATTAGAATGACTCATCCAAAGAGCATTGCAGAGAAGATTTTAAGCAGTTTTAAAGTGTTCAATGCTAATAACATTACAAGACTTTTTTTTTTTACCCATGACATAGGAAATATGCTAGCCTGTTCCTGAAAGAGGTATCTGATAGAGACTTCTAGTTGCAGATTGCTTACCTTAGAATTTCCCTCAGGCATCAGATTGGATCTGGGGATTTTTCTTCGAGCAGCACCCCTGTGTGCCGGTAGGTGGCGTTGGTCAACTCTGCGGGCTTTGTTGTCGCTGTGATGACACCGCAGTCATATGTAGACACCACACCAGCGCGCTGACGTCTGTTTCTTTTCACGACTTTCCACACCAGTAGCACGATGCCATGAAGAACACTGAGAATGCTGTACCAAAACTAGGGCCCTGTCCTTAGAAATCAGTTCACAGTGCGGGGAGGATGGGCGGGTCGGTAAGGAATCTGCAACTAGAATATGTCTCTACCAGATGTATCGTTACCGAAAGTAAGTAACTTGTACATCTGATAGAGACTTCTAGTTGCAGGTTCCTTACCTTAGAATAGATACCCGACCAATACCATTCCCGGAGTGGGCTGCAAACGAAGACCACCCCAAAAAGTCCTGCATGACCAAAATAGCCAAGTCAGCACTTAGTTATGGTGTAGTTTCCCTCATGAGGCTGGGGAAAGGGGACATTATGAACCAATTAAATTGGGAGTCAAGTTGTCAAAAATTCTCCTAAGGCGTTTTCTATGGACCCAGGGTTTCTGCAGGGGCCAAAATCTTTCAGAAAATGAACATAAGATCATTGTACGAGGTAAGTTTGATTTTATTTTCCTTTGTCCAGAGTCTAAATCTTAAGCCACAAGGGTCTCAGAGCGGACTTTGCCCACAAGATGGTTTGTATAAATGAGAGCTAGAAATCCGAACTTTGTATTTGAAATAATTTAATGAATCTTAAGGTTTTTTTTAACCTTTCTTCTGCAAAAAAGACATTCAACTCTCTTCTACCAAGGTCAGGATTTGTGGCCAGTAGCTTTGCTGTGTCATACTGAGACTAGTCAAATTCTATTTGTTCATGAATTTCTGACTTCTGGATATAGTTCCCTAGATCAGATAGTCACTAGCGCTCAAATCAGTCTGTTTCCCACCCAACAAGCAGATTAGTTGTGCTCAATGCTGTTTTTGAGGCAAACACATTCTGTTGGAGAACAAGATGGGCTGGAGTAAAAAAAATCCTTCGTCAGAACATCGTTTTTTTTTCTTTTGGAAACTGAACTACTAGGAGGGAAGTCTCGTGGACTGGAATCCACTCCCACATTTTAGTTAACAGTCGACACTGAGTGAGTGGGGGGCTTTTATAGTGTAATATGAGATATCCACAGCTATGTAAACCTTTTTCTCGAACTTGCTTTAATGTTTAGGCTCAAGTTCAGAGGTTTTTACTTGAAAAGGTGACTCCTCTCGCTACCCCGTCCTCCCCCACCACCATTCCCAACCCCAGATAATCTGAAAAAACAAGGGTGGCCTTCCTGAATAAACACGTGGAAGTATGAATACTACTGATCCACTGTTGACAGCTAATCCATTTGCATCACTGTTACAACTAGATTTTTTTTAAAGTGCCTAAGCAGAACAACTCGCTTAAATACAGAGCTATTCAATTGATTTCAAATAATATATTCATTTTTATTGGGAGAAGTAATGAAAGTACACCAGGCCCCTTTCTTCTGTTACTTTGTTCCTCTAAAACCAGTTGTATTAAATCTCTCTGGACTGGACCAGGTCTCTGTAATGGCCACTTGAGGGCTACTTTGAAACTCTTGTTTTTAGGTCTAGGTTTGACAGTCTAGTTGCCAAAGTAACTTATTGTTGACAATATTCATCGTGTGGCCTTTGAGTTTACACTTTCCAACCATAGGCTTACTATGACCTGCCTCTTCTAACGATTTGGCTTGAGAATTTGTCAGTGATGTCCTGGCTCAGCCCAGTGGAGTATTCTTTGCTCACCTAATGCTGTTGCCTGGTGAGGTGCATCTTTCCCTTGAGTGTCTCTCGCTCTAGTGTGCTAACTTTACTTGCATTCGCACATTAAAACCACACCTATTGGCTTTGCCAGTGCGTATTTATCATTATTACTATTAATGCTCTTTACCAAAGGACGGGAGCTTTGAAGAAAAATCCATGGGACAGCTCTTAGAGTTCAAACATTTGTTGTGCAGATCTTAAAGGATTTGAGCTAAATCCCGCTTTACTAATGGATCAGTGATTTCTTTGTAGGCCGCAGAACATTTTGCTCTGTTTTTCTGAAGCCGCTCACTTCATCCCATATCCAGAGCGCACTGCGTGCTCGATTGCGCCATTGTTTTCCTAATTGTATGTGACTGGATGATCACCTTTTGCTCATTTTCATTCGCGAGGTGTCAGTTGGTGGAAGCCATCAAAAGATGAGGCATGTTATGAAGAATCTGATTAAAGCATTTTTGGAGTGTGCATTTCAGTTATTAATAACAAGTAACAGTCTGTGATCTGTATTGACTATGCTTGTGGTTGGTATTATTTTGCCTGAATAAATAGGGTCACAATAGAATTCCGAGCATGTGTCCTCGTAATCTGTTTCTGCATGAATTAAGTGCCGTGTACTGGTGGCCCTGACTTGGCTGTGCTTGCTGGCCTCATTATACTTGTCTGCCAGAGAGATTAGTTTGATTCACCATGTGATCCGGGGAGAGATTTGTGACCAGGTCTCAGAGCATCAGATGTGTTCCCTGCTGATGAACCCATCTGGAGCAGTAACTACTCTGATCTGCCCTTGGCGCGCCCACTCGGATTACAACCAAAGCATCCTTTCTACTGATCCCAGAGGGTCTCATCCTTGCTTTCTGCCAGTCATGTGGACGCTGCGCACTCTTACCACCGCTAAAGTGGGGGCTGAGAAATAACCTTCTATGATCTGAGACAACCCAGTCAGTACATCCTGTTACATTAAAAAAAAAATTGAGGGATGCCAGCCTGACACTCGGTGAAAGATGTGATGCTCAGCAAATGTCTTGTGGCTTGAATTTGTACACACGTTTTTAAAATCCATGGAGCCAGCAGGCACAATTCTATGTCTGGTGTTAAATAGCATTATTTTATATCATTCCAGGGCCACAAGAATTATGCGGCCAGGGAGGACCAAATTATGCGGCTCCATTCACTAATTTATGCAGCACGAAAATGCTGCACATGCTTATTTTCAGTATTTGGACTGCACTTAGATGCAAGTGGCTGGTAATGGAACGTCCCCTGCCATTTAAAGATCTTTTTGGAAGTGGCTTGTACAGCTGTTCTGCAAATATACTTTTAAAACTGCGGCGGGGATCCCGGGCTCTGCATGTTAGGCTGCCGTATGCGGAAAAAGACTATAAATGAGCTGTATCAGACTATCTCTCTCTCTCTCTCTCTCTCTCTATATATATATATATATATATATATATATATATATATATATATATATATATAATATCGTTTTTACAGAGGTGGCGGTGCTTAGCCTCAGACATTTATCGACTGTGCATGGCTAAAAAAAAAAAAAAAAAAGCCTTTAATGGTTCCAAGACAGCATTTAATTGGGACTTCTTTACCTATATGTTTTAAAATCTACTTAGTTAATAATGAAATTCGTTTTCTAAGGCAGGCTGTCCTTCAAACTTAGTGAAATAAAATTAAAGAATGATAGGCTCTCTTTAGAGAGTTTACCTTCCAACAAAAGAAATGTACATATAGTTTGAGCGCGTAGCTTCACGAGAGGTTGACTCAGAGACGAAGGAAGGGGACACCCAAACCGTTGACCAGTGTGACAGACCTTATTTTCTTTTATATTATTATGACAAGGTGTCACGTATAGGGTAAGTCATCTATTACCCTTAGAGGCCGACTCGGACCTTTGAACCCAGACAGGAGTAAGAGAACGTCCTAACAGTAAACATTAAACCAATAAACATCAAATCATCAATTTGGAGTCAATAATTTATACGCACCATGAACTATGTGGCCACGTATCACCACACCAATTTCGTAAAGTTTTAACACTTAATTCCTTTTAGATTAACAACGCTAAGATCATATAAATCATGCGCAAGACTGAATGATGAACATATGAAAACAACACAGGCTGGCCAAAACGTCTGAAGAATCTCAATCTAGACAAAATATTAATCATTTGACACTCCAGAACAACAATACAGAATAACAAATTAAAAATAGATACAGTATATATTTAGTTATCACAGATGAATAATTCACATTCATTTAATAAAACAATCACATTTAGATATTGGATCAGGCATCCCTGACTATCACTCTAATTCGATAATCATGTTTGGACTTCATACAAAAGAAAAAATAAGACAAATTAATTTGGAAAACATCTAGTTATGGCGCTAATGAAAAAGCGGTTGGATTTTCTAAAACAGAAAACAGAAAAACCTGCAAGAAAGACAAATGCACATCTGTTATACCTCTCCTTGATGGATCGGCAGACAGCGATGTCTTCATCAACGGAGCATCTGGTCTTCATTGGGCAGCATCAGTATTAGAAACATGAATGGGGAAACAGTTCAGTAAAATTTGAACTGTTAGAATCGGAGGCAACAACAGAAACACATCTAAACAGGACTGAAGCTAAATGAAATCTGACTTACATCACCTAAAACTTTGCTATGTTATAGTCCAAAAAAGTTACTACCAAAGCCTGTATTGGACAAGACTGAGGTGTTTTAGTGAGCAGCTAATAAAACATAATCTGCACTTCATGTGTATCTCTTGTTCTTTGCACCCAGGATTGGTTCATCTCCTCTCATCTCTGGTCACCAACTTGTGTAGTTGAATACATTTTATTTTATTCAGAAAGCAACATGAAACATGACATTGAGCGCTGAAGCCCATTGTTTAAAGTTACAACTATTAACTCGAGGAAGTAACAAATGCAACAAACAAGGAACATAATTTTTCCACAGTGTGCAAGTCACACAGGATGTTGAATAACTAAACATTTAAACATATAAACATTTCAGAACTTTTTATAAGGTCAGCAGCAAATGAACAATGAACATAGTTTAAATATCGAGTTTCTAGAAAATGTTGACACATAGGCCTTTAGAAATTGCTAAACGTAGGCCTTTTACTTATGCTAATACATGAAGAAAATAAAACATGTAATCATTTCAAACTTCATAATTCTTTAATAATTCATCTTAAATCCTTTTCTTTAGTACATATAATTATGAATAAACAAAAATGTCTACATTAGACAATAATTCTTCATAACTTGATTTGTTTATGGTGTTCTCCATGTTAATTATTTTATAGCACACATTTATTTTTCTAACATGTTTTATATTGAGGCTTTTAAAACACACATTACATTTATATTTTGCATTTTAGTAATTCAATTTTATTAATAAAACTTGCTCTCTAACTCCAGATCAGCAGAATTTAACCCAGCGATCAATGGGGGAATTATAGATGTCACAACCACATTCCCCCACATCCACGCAAATGTATTTTAAATGTCCTTTTATGTTGCACTTGATTCTGATCGCAGGCGTTCCTGGTTTTTAAAGATAAAGGAATCTGTGCATATAAAGATAGTGCATGGCCCAGGGTCACATATTTTGCTGTTTATTTAGCACGTAGGTGACTTATCAGGTGTTTCAAGTCTGTCTAGGTGAGGAGGGCGTGTTCCACTCAGGTGAGAATCATCAGGAGGCAGTTGTCTGAATCATGATGACTTCGGAAGGATGTAGGCGGCAGTGATCATGCAAGGCTCCTGCCCTCTGCGAACTCTTTTGAAGTCCTCTTTGGCCTTCAAATGGATAGGCATGGAATTCCACAGAAGCTTTGTTTATGGAAGTGTCTCTCAATACATCACTTGTAGCTTGCAGAGTGTGTTTTCAGATGGTCAGTGAAACAGGGTTTGGGCGTATTCTTGGCTTATTGACGCAAAAAAAATGTGTGCTTTTATTGAAGTGCACCTTGTCTTTAATTGGGATTTGCCTTCAATATAGTGCAAATCTCTCAGCGAAGGAGTAATGGGGTTGGATCAGCCATTTACGAAGAAGGCACAAGCAGCATAGTTTAGATCTCTTTGGATTTTACTGACGGTCTTGACTGGTAGATGGCATTACACATTTCCAGTGGTGGAGCTGAGACCATGATTTGTTGGAGTAGAAAGAATTAAGGGAAGGAAGAGTCACCATACAGTTGTCACACGTGGTGGGGCACGCTCCCAGGGATGGTTTTGCTGATGGTATTCTGTTGCACGGTAAGAGGCATTGTACTTTTTAGATAGAGCAATGCTGAATTTAAAGTCGCAAGTCCTGGTTTCAATTTGAAAGATGTCAGCCCAAGATCATAACTATTATCATTAGTTTGGGGGGTTCAGGTCAGAAGGGGAAAACTGCTTTCAAATTACTTAGAGCATGTTATCTGACACCATGTCTATAGAGAAACCCCTTTTTAACAGACCGGAAAATGGTGGCTCCTCTGTCACTAGTACCTACTTCTTGAGATCTTTGACTCTCTGATTCTCTCTTCCCAATTGCTCGCATCGGGCATGTCTTCTTCATTTGGCAGATTTCTGGATTATGAGAAGAATACTCAAATTAGCTGACTTGGTGCAGATTCAGGTTCTCTAGCCCAGGTCCTCATCATTGGAACCTAGAACTCCTTCAAAATACCTGCTTCCAGGACTGGATGCCCAAAACCCATGGCAATAGCTTGGTACATCACCTTGGCAATATATACCATTGGTATCCTAGCCATGGTAAAGCAGGGTGTCTGGCCTGCCTTAATTGCATCCAGTTTCCTATGAACCCCTGATGTCACTACATCTAGACCCTACAACCCTAGGTAAATGATGCACGTGCCAGTAATGTCCCAGGTGCATCCTGTGCACAGTTCATCATTTTAGAGAACAATGATGAGATGAGAGCAACAGGGGGTGTACAACGGCTATATAGATGGACGGGTTGGGGTGGAATGTAGGATTGGAGATCAGTTTTCCTTAGGCCTAGGACACTCTTGCTAATTTATCAATAGATTATGCTATTTATAATTGTTCTCAGCTTATCCTCTTAAAATATCCCTGATCCTTTATTTCCAAGTCTCTGTGGCAGCCGAATTTCTTCTTTCCTCAGCCCTCATGACCACCATTCCTCATCTGTACATCTTTAGTGCTTTGAAGCCCCTTCGTGTTTTACAAGTGAGCATTCTGAAAAAGCACGGACCCTTCTCTGCTCTTGTTATAGTTCCCTCCTTAACCCACAGGCTCTCTCTTCTTGTCAGGGCTTTTAACGGGCTTCAGCTCCATGCATGACTTGTGGTGCGGCAAAGAGGTGGCCTGTGGTTAACGGGAGCAGGCGACCTGCATGTCTCCTTGCATGCAACACAGAGCTCTTCTCGGCATTGCACTCACAGGTGTGCCCCCAACCGGCCCTTGTGCTCTTTACAAACAGCTCTGAGCCATCTGCCTACTCGATATTGTAGATTGTCATATTGCGGCCGATAATTAACATGTTGATTGAGACTCCAGGAGGGGAAGAGTTCGACCCTCTTTGACTTGTTTAGTCCAGTCAGTGCTTCAGTCCGTCCAGCTGGGCTCGACCATTTCCTGAACCCTAACAAACAGCGCATGCAACCAGAGGGAATGCAAACTCTCCTGTGCCACGCCTCCGACCCCTCTCGCCTATCTGTGTGCAGGTTTCGCTGCCCCTCTGCCTCCGTGTACCTCCCTTTGGTGTGTGCTTTGTGGCGCTTTATTACTCTAAGGTTCTTTCGAAATGCTGAGCTCAAATGAAGTCATATCTTTATGTGCGTGGTTAATTGAAAGCACTACAAATACATATCATCACAACCAAAACAATATAAAATCACAAACACTGAAGCCACGTAATCCTCTCTCAGCTTTGCGCAAGTTGATGCTCATTCTCTCCTATTCAACCCCTACCTCCCCCGCTCTACCCAACTTGTATTTAACCCACTTCAGGCTCATCCCTTCCAGTATGTCAGAGACGTTTTAATGTATGGGCAAAGTGGGATCTGGCCCAGGGCCCCATCCTTTCATCCCCCCGTGGAGTCAGCTCTGTTCTGCAGCGAGTCTTGCCCTGATGCCCTTTATAATTCTTGAACATTTTTTTTTAATACCGTTTCCTTTAATTTAATATTAATGTGGGTGATGCGTGAGTCTATTAAAGCCATTGTGCTGAGAAATGTTGTTTTTGGGTTTCATGCAACGACTATAGAGTAGTTTCAATTTAAGAGAAACATGACCTCATATGAGAAATGGGGGTGTTTCTCAGATATTATTTGCAGTAATATTAGTGAGCCACTGCTGTTACAATATTAAAAAAAAAACACACCACTATGTCTGAATATTAGATATAAGCAAATGTAGAATTTGGACGAGTGTGCCTGTGCACTGTCAGTGACCTGGCAAAGAGGATATAAAAGAGCTGAAATTGGATCATGAATTCAAAGCTGTTCCAAATATGACCCCCAAAAATACGTTTGGCTCATGGCCCACAAAATCGTAAAGTGGTCCCGCTCAATAGCTGGTGCATTTTGATGTGCTCATGAAGTTATGTTATGATATTTTGCCAAATGATGTCGCAGGGAATGGTCGGTTCTAGATTCGGAACTAGTGTCAATGCTCTTTTGTTATTTCCTGAAGTTTCTTTAATATCTGAGTCACTGTAGCGAGGGACAGACTCTTGCATTATCAAGGTAACCTTTGAGACATGCGCGTGGAGGTGCAGTATGAAGTTTGGAGGCCACCGCTTGTCTTGAAGCCTCAGTGACTTGAGATGATCATGGGTTGTAGTGCCAGCTTTGACATCTGGATTGTAGGCGGGCTGATGGGTGGGAAGGTGTGTGGTTGCTGCAGTGGAATGTGAGTTGTGATGCAATATAGAATATGGGGTTGAATGCGGAAAGTGAGTTGTGATGTGATATAGAATAAGGGGTGGAATGTGGAAGGTGAGTTGTGATACATTATAGAATATGCGGTGGAATGCGGAAGGTGAGTTGTGATGCGATATAGAATAAGGGGTGGAAGGTGAGTTGTGATGCATTATAGAATATGCGGTGGAATGCGGAAGGTGAGTTGTGATGCGATATAGAATAAGGGGTGGAAGGCGAGTTGTGATGCATTATAGAATATGGGGTGGAACGTGGAAGGTGAGTTGTGATGCGATATAGAATAAGGGGTGGAAGGTGAGTTGTGATGCATTATAGAATATGCGGTGGAATGCGGAAGGTGAGTTGTGATGCGATATAGAATATGGGGAAAGTAAAGGTTCTGAGGGATGGCGGTTGGTAGCGGACGCTGAAGCGGAGTTGGTGCTGCATCCCTGTCTCTCTGCTGTTTAACAGACTTGAGAATCAAGAGGTCTTATGGATACCAAAAGTAGTGCGTATTATTACTACTGAGGGATGTTTGCGCTTTGCGTCGAATGGAGACCTTCAGGGTGAGATTTAGTCTGCTTGTGGAGGAGCTCCACAGTTTCGAGGATAATGCATGTACAAGGATGCAGGTTGATAAATCTGCCTGTGCATGTACTTTTGAGTTATGTAAACCAGGTCACACTGCTCACAAATGGGAGGGCTCGCTTCATAGGTGATTTTTAAGGAAGATGGTATGTGGCTACTTCCTGGAGTGGACAAGCTCAGGGGATCAGTGTTCTAGGCCAAGGATACAGAATATATTGTGAGTTTAGGTTAACGTCACTTTCTCTTAAGGATGAGTGTGATAACATTTGAACTTATGACACAAAAGGTTGTTTGATAGGAATATAGTGCAGTAACGCTATTTGTAAGGTAAGTAGTAATAGTGGTTACTTATGAGCTGTTCATACGAGTCTTTTAGACCTCCCATGTACAAGCACCCAGAGCAGATCCTCTTGGCACACAAATGTTTTTGTGCAAAGGGGTTATTAACCCCGACTTTAAAATTATATTTTGTATGTACAGTTGTGACTAAGTTTAGGACTGATTTTCTTTTGTTCTGGTTTTTCGGCTTTTCTTTTGCTAGGCTCTAGTCTACCCATGGCCACTGTTATAACTTGTATTAATGTTCATAGCATTTTGGTTAAACCGTCAGTTTAGTGCTAGTAGAAGAAAATGGTACAGCCCTTCCTACCTCCTCCTCCTCACGTTACAATGGTGTAGCCCTAGCTTGGCGGGAGCTTGCTTTAGAATGTTTGGAGAGACTGCTGACAGGACGGAGCGGAGGAGGAAGCGGCTAGTGGAGACCGAATAAAGACACCCACAGGGTACTTGTCGTTATGGTATTATTGCAGCATTAACTGGCGACGAGCCGTCTGCGCAAGGGAGCAGCACGGTCTTCTCTTCTTTTGTGTGCCTGCGCTTCCAGTTGTACGTTTGGGCACAGTGCAAATGAATTCATCACGGAGGGGGCCAAACCAATCTTATGACCGTCGAAGACATAAGGTACTGTAAGAGTGTGTTGTGCCCAGTTGAATTTAAACCACATGAGGGTGCATTATGAGACCCTGATCCTGGAAACGAAGCTGGCTCACAAGGAAGGAGGGCATTCAGGGGTTAAGCCTCTATCTGGTACTGTGAGGAGTGCCCCGCGTCGCAATGCACGTTCGGCAAAACGAGCTGTCTTTACTTGCGGACAGTGTGGTGTTCCCCTACTGTGTGCGCCTCCGCTGCCTGTCGTGCAGCAGCCTCCCTCTCAGAGGACTGAAACGTGTACCACCTAGTAAATGTCATGGCCGCCGCTGCACCGGTGTTTACACTCAGTACCCTCCCCTGCAAAGGACCCACAGATACTTTCATGCGAGTAGAACCTTTTAGTACATTATATATGCAACATCTTGCTTTGTTGCTACTGATGTATCGGAAGTAGTGGCTTTTAAGAACCATGTTAAGATTATAAAAAGTGTTTCATTTATTGCCCCGTTAGAATTCTCATCGCACCATCAGCTGAAGACGTTATTCTAGAGCAAAGTGTGTGCAGCTTGCATATTGTTTGATTTTCTTTTTTTTTATTTTTTTTATTTTATTTATATACTGTTGACTGCTACCTGAACCGATTGTTGATTATAAAATGAGAGTTGGTGGTGTTGACCAGATTAGGGCTACGCCTTTTATCGCCTTTGTGAAAGGGGAGTTTTGTAAGCCTCATCAGGATTTGTACCTGAGACCTGTATGTTAAGTACAGGTCTCACCTAAAGGTCCTGGCTGGCTGCATCCTGGCTCCTGTGCCCCATCCACCTGCCACAGTGCTTGTGTTGAGCTTTGTGAGGGGTTGGGTAATGTCTACCTGGGTGGAGCACCTGCCTGTTTGTCGGTTTCCACAGTCTATTGTATTGTAATTGTTATTCTACTTATATAGCACATACTACCTCTGATGAGGCACCAAAGTGCTTTACGACGAGTAGCATGCTACTTAGGAACCCAAAAGGATGAGTCATGGATTAGTATATGGGAATATGTGTACAGTATTAGTATAGGGAGGTATAATTTAATTTGAGCTGAGGACGCGAGCCGATTAGTTGAATTGAATAGAATAATGGAGGGACAGAGGAGGGAAGAAGCCAGAAGTGTTAATTGGGAGATCACAGAAGTAAGATGAGGTTTGGGATGAGTAAAGGAGAGTTGGAGGAGGGAAGAGGCTGTAGAAAGGGATTGGCGAGATGATGGAAGTAAAATGGGGCTTGGAATATGAGGTAAAGGAGAAGTAAGTGAGGGAGAACTTAGTAGGGTTCTATAGGAGGTCATAGTAGTCAACTGAGGCTTGGGTGAGCCAAAAGGGATAAAGGAAGGAAGAGGCTAGAAAGGGTTATTTTGGAGATGATAGTATCAGAATGGGTTTGGGATGAGTCAGTGAGTGGAGACAGGGGCTAGACTCATAGTGGTATGGGGTGCCACTCCAGCAGTGAACACTGTTCTCAAGGAGTTGTGTTTGCGCTTTAGTTCTGCCCTGAGTTTGAGTTGGCTGTGCTCCTGAAAAGCGTTACAGGCGCCTCTTCTGGCACTCCTGCAGCAGATAGACTCCAGAGGAGGAGAGACCTGTTTTTGTGGCTTTAAAGTTGATTCTGAGGGTAATACACCTTGACCTAAGGTCCTAAAATGCCCTCTAGTATGCGGTTGAGTAGTGATAATAGCCGAGTTTTAACAGATCCCCACTCTCAGTCCTCTCCCCTTTGGGGTGGGCTTATTAGTTGTGCCTATTACCAGAATCGTATATATACACACATATATATATATATATATATATATATATATATATATATATATATCTCGCCTAGATCAGCTACAAGACCTCCTTTGGCAGCGATAAGTGATGAGAACCCATAGACATTTCACCTGTGGCAGATTGTCTGACAGTGATCCGGAATTTGGTCCCAAGCCTATTTTCATAAACAAATGTAACTCCTTGGAGGTAGGGTTGGTAAAGTGAGACCAAATCTAACGTCAGATTTTCCCTTTTATTGTTCTCATCAGTTGCAATTAATGCTTGGAAGCTGAATGCGGCTTATATTTCATATTGTTGTGTAGAATACCCGCTAGGTGCATATGAACGTCTCAATTCTGCGCAGGGCTGCCGTTCTGTGTGACGTTTTGGCATTGGCCGTGTCAGCACTCCTTCGCGGTCATAGCTTCATGTCTATTCCCTCTCCCACAGGAAAGAGGTCCCGTTCACACCCTGCTGTCTGCGGTACAAGAGTCCAGTTTTTAATATTTATAGCTCCCCTCAGTGCCGGTCCAGTGCCAGGATTTTCCGTCTGGCAGGCGAACATGAGCAGGCGCTACATTGAGAGAAAAATAAAAGTGATGTTTGAACAAGAATTTTTCAAGTTTAATCGAGAGCTTTTTTTTTTTTTAATGCAATTGGTTAATTTTGAGTCCTGACAAACCCATTTAAAAACAAAACTGCTCCAATGGATAAAATAAAATAAAAAAATTCCGTACATACTGTGCCTAGCAGATATATATATAATGTATGATAAGGTTCTGATGTATACAAAATTCTGCAGATTTCTTAGCTTAAGGATGTATTTCTCCCCCCACCCCAGGTATCATCAAACTGCTCCACAAATCTGTTCCTGGAACAGTAGATCTCCAGTGGCACCATGTAGTGGTGTTTTGTTGCAGACCAGGCTCCGCCCACCGGGAAAGACCACACCAGCATATGTATAATTGGTGCAAACCTGTGCGCTGCCTCAGTGCCTGTTTTTCTCTGCCCCATCAATGCTGTCTGGAGAGCTCTCTTGGTATATCACTTACAAAATGTCCTCTGTATCAGCTAGCGCCTTGGTCAGATATCCTGTTAAAAAGTTTCAGCATTCAAGCACTCTCATAAGTGTCAAATGTTGCGGATTACTATGGGATCTTTGCAGCATCTGCGTATGGTGTTTTGGCTCTGATCACGACTGCGTCACATGAAACTCTTGTTACCAGTAGCATCTGAAGTCCATCAGAGAGCAGCATGGCAAGTTATTTTTGGCCAATGGCTGCAGTGATGTGCCAAACCATACCCCTCCCTGATAGGTAACGGTGTCCCAAGTGGTGTTGAAACCCAGAAAATGCCATAGGAAGAAGAAATCCTCTATTCCTCAAGGAAAATATTGTGTTCCTGGAACAGGAGGTCACTATGCTGTTCTCAAATGCCAGACTTTCTCACCATTGATTTGAGTGTGAAGCTGCGAAAGATCCAGCTGAAACTCCCTCTTCTGTCTTGTGACCTGCTCAGATCGGGAACTTCTGTCCAGCCATGTTGGATGTGTTCTTGAAAGTTCGGGTACTTTCTGGTCCAGTCACCCTAGTCCAAGTATAGGCAACTTCCCATAGTCCAAGTACATCCCTCACACTCCAGATTCCTTGAGAGCACCAGGGTTCAAGTTTCATCTTCAAAATTGAACCTTAAGGATATCACCCTGCCCCTTCAGGTGTGGAGTCTAAGCGATTAAATGTGTAAGGTAACCTCACTGTGTGTTCTGTGAATGCAACATGCTTTGTAGACCACTATGTCCCTGCCTTGTGGGAATTGGCCAAATTAGCAGTTATAAGCTTAGCAGGCCACATGAAGACACCATTCTCAGATCCTGTCAATGATGGTTTAGATGCTTCAAAGCAGATTCTGAGGTGTGGCTTGGATTCTGCAGATAAAAGAAAATCGTTACATACTCTCGGAAGTGGTATTTCTGGTGGATACATGTTTCCGCTTCTGGTTGTCGCCTCTCTGAGTCAGTGCTGTGTGTGTGCTGGGGCTTGGAAACACCATCAGGAGCTCGGTGTCACCGCACAGGTTGGCTCCCCTTGTACTCTAATGCCGGTTTATCCAGTGGGTGGAATAGCAGCTGAAGCTGAATGGTGCCACCTGGTGCCACAGCAGAGCTGCTGCTGGGGGCAGAAGCTTTCAGGACGAGTCTGACTCGGGGGAGGATTTTCATAAGGGTTGGAATCGGAAGGAAGTCTGTCCATCAGAAGTATTACTTTAGGTAATTAATATTAACTTCTTCAAGGTGTAAAATTAGTCTCCATGCATTGTAATTCAAGCACCCTGTATGAGGTGGAATGATGCACTGAGCAGCCAATCAGTCGCATGAGGGCAGAGAGAAGATACTCTTGTGTGAGGAGTAAAAGCTCACAGTATAATTTTAGGAATTGGTAACCAGAGGTCAAGCCAGATTCAAAAAGAGACAGAGCCCCAGCTGAAGCCCCAATCCGTCCAAAGATACAATCAAAGGACCTAGGACTGGGGTTTGGTTTCCGATAGTTTTCGTGGTGATCTGTGGTTTCTTTGGTGGATGAACTTCAGCCGGTAAGGCAGATCAGTTGATTTGAGCATCTACTGCAGAAGTAAGCATAAAACGTGCATAAGGTTGGTACCAAAACTAAGATGTCCATCTCGGCCTTCCTCTTTTGGTGAAAGGAGCATCATTGAGCTAAGTAGTGGTAGTAACAATAGTTATACACGTGAAGAACATCAGTCACAGAGAATTACATGATCTGTATTCAGCAGTATCTAGGCCAAGACCTCCGGGCTGCACAGACTGCAGCTTGGGGTGTTGTATTTCATCCCAGGACATCACGTGAAGGCTGCTTTGTGAAGTTGTATTCTTGAGGAGGAGGTGCGTTCGGATGCACGTACCAGCTGTCTGTGGGTAGGTGGCTCAGGCTGCACGCTTCAGACAGCAGGATTCAGTGTCTTGCCACCTTGGAAATGTTTTTCGCGCCCCAGGTGGCATGCTATTTATACAATATCTGTTACATTCTGACGAATCCACGCCTTTGCATGCACCCTCTAGGGCCAGAGGTACAGAAAAAGAATTGCAGGCGCATAGAGAATGTGGTTTAGGAGGGTATCCTGGAACACGTACAGTTCCGCAGAAAAATTTAATTAATTCATACGTATTGTAAAAATCACATACGTTTCAAAGAGCGTCCTAGAGATCCACAAGTGTTTTCTACAGCTTTTCTAGCGGTGTGGGATGAGATCACAATAAAAAAAAGACATGCTGGCTACTGCGGATCCACAGACCAGCTGCCATATATTGCTCAGTCACAGTATGCTGAGTAGACGCCGGGACTCGAACCTGGTTGTTCCCAGTTCCAAAGTCAGCAGCGCCGGCCGTGAGGCCCATCTCCCTTGTTTTTAAAAAAGCAATTTGACTAGATTGTGATTCCACCTGCCATGATTTTGATTGATCATAAAAAGTAAAACATGAGAAGGGGTGATGTAGTGAAGTAAAATCCAGGTTTGCAACTTATCTAAATATGCCTTAAAATAGGCCCTGTGTAAGGCCGGCAGCGAGTGGGAGACTTGGTTTTGCTGCTCAGTGAGAGCCACGAATAGATTTTGTTCTGGCAGGGTCAGGAGGCATCTTTGTGTACATTGTCAGCTGCCTCTTGGCGCGGTGCCTACCATAGTATGTCACTGCCGCGGCAGCTACATCCTTCCAGATAGGCCGCCTAAACTTTCTGGTAGAAATCTCGCCGGGGGCTTGGGTTTCAAGGCAAGGCGTGCGCTTGTAATGGGTTTGGAGCGGGCGGGTCTGTTGGCTGAGACGGACTTTGAAAGCAGAACAGCCGCTTTCTGATCTTGGGCCTCAACTTAAGCAAAATGGTGTGATCCCGGGCAAATCGTTGTAAAGCCCCGTGACTCTGTGACCCTAGCAGCAGAGGAAGCGGGGTGCCGCGTATGTGAGAAGGCTGCCCAGGGGCTGAAGGCGGGACAGGCAATCTGATGCCATTGAAGGGACCAGGTGTGTGTGTGTGTGTGTGTGTGTGTGTGTGTGTGGAGGGGGCGCGCGAGGGGGGGTTGTTATCTACGCAGAAACACTTTAGTATCAGATGCAGATAAACTCACCTCTCCACGTTTCACCTTCTAATAGATTTACAGTTATTAAAGTGCTCACCAACATCAAACGTTCATTGTAATATAATGGAATTAAGGAAAAACTCTGCAGGCAGGCGTCGCTTTTCGCTAAAAGTGAGTGGGAGGATCACTTCAGTGCATCATTATTTCTATAAAGATTTATAGCCCTCTGGACAATTTTATAGGCGTAAATACGCACGGGGTGCTACCCACGCCTGTTTGCTCCTCTCCCGCACGGACAGCATTCGTTAAATAGTTCTTCAGCTCAGGTTTTGCCCCGTGAGTAACATCAGCTCCCCCCCCCTCCACCGCCCTCCGGTGTTCTCTGCCCCCCGGGGGCTGCCATGCCCCTCTCGTTCCCCCCGAATAGGAGCTGCCTCGTCTGCACGGTGCACTCCCTTGGGTTTCACGGCGTTTCCACCCCTAGGGGCCGCGTCGTGTTTGTTTTCGTGGAGTCCATGATGTAATGCTGCTCCGGGCCCCTGGGACTGACGGAAGAAAGCCCCCCCCCCCCCCCCCCTTCCCCTGGTGACTCAGGCCGCCATTGTGTGGCCGATTAATCCGTCGACCTTGCCAAGGTGTAACGTGGCCAGAAAGGGGCCGTCGGCTTTCTGGAAAAAGTGAAGCTTTGAAGCTTGCAGTGGAAACGAACCCTTTTATATTCACTGCTTGTAACCCCCCCCCCTCGCTGCAGCCGCCACCGAACGCCCACTGAGCTCGCCCTACCCTCTGCCTGGTGAGGTACTCTACAAAACACAGGGGAGGCCACAAAAAGCGCAGTTTACGAATGTATTTGTACACCCCCGGTGCTTGGTTAACAGTGGTGTGTGTATAAATACATATATATACACACTTTTTATTTTTTTTAATATAGTACTGACATACTTGATAGTGTTTGGAGAGAATAAAGGGGATATATTATATATATATATATATACACACACACACATATATATTATATATATATATATATATATATATGTATATATATATGTATATATATATATATGTATATATGGATTTATTTCACCCATTGTCTTGTATTAAAGGGGTATGTTACACAAAAAACGGGGCAAGCTCCATAACTCTAAGGCCCAGGGCAATATCAGAATATGCAGAAGCTGGCTCACGCGGAGAATTGGCGGGGGAGGGGAAGAAAAGTAGGGGTGTATCCTTTAAAATCTTTAGAAATATCAGTACGAAAAGGTAAGCCCCATAGGATGACCCTGACGAAATAATAAACCTTTGAGGCCCAGCCAAGAGCATCTTTCTTTTGCAATCTTGTTCTGACCTTTAAAGGATTAAACATTAGTCTGATGCACTAAGAGCATAACCTTAAGAGCGCAGAGATCTCAGCAGACGGCGCAGCATTCCCATCCCTCAAACCTGTCTTAGCGGCATTTGCGGGGGTAACGTGCTCTCCATCCCCCCCTTCGAATTTTGGGGCTTCCAAGAAGAGCATTTTGAAGAAAGGATGTGAAAGAAACAACGTAGGTGCAAACTTGAGTACACTGTCTCCATTTGGTGCAATGTAGGATTTTTTTTTTTACCTCTAATAATCTGTTAGGCGAGCCTTATAGCTGATTCTTGTTGTATTTTTTGAACTAATGGTCATATGCCATTTCTTAATTTATATTGTAGTAATTTCTACAATAACCAGTACAATTCCCGTAGTTTTTTCCCTCGCCAAGCCTTTGTATTCCAGTGCACAAAAAGTGATATGCTTCAGAAAAGTTGTAGTAGAAACCATTTGTAACTGGCCAACAGCGCTGGCATAAAAGAGAAAAAAGTGAGCGAAACGTTTGTCAACAGTTGACATATTGAGACATCTGAAAGGTACCTTTAAGGAAAGCAACCAACCCTAGGGGGGGATAATGTTATTAGATCTTTCACTGAAGCTCAGCTGATTTGTGAGGGCACATTTTCTCTGGCAGCTGCTCCTGATTTAAATCATCATAAATGACAAACTCCTTGAAATCTTTTTTTTTTTTTTTAAATAAATAAATGGGTGTTGTATACCTATAATGAATATAGAGTAGCTATGTTGCTCAAAGTCTATCTCGGGAGCGGTGCCTATTAAAGGACTTGTCTTGAACGCACTAGCAGTTTTGCATTGCTTGCCAACTGAGTGGTAGTAAAACTATGGTCCTGTTGAAGCAAATCAAGTCCCTTTTATGACAGTTGCATAAACAGGTCTCTGTTTTATTAACTTCACAAAATAAAAACTGTGGGAACCAGAAGACCTAATACACCTCTTGCATTCCAAGAATCCAGAAAAAAATAATTACTGTTTAAGTACAATTTTGTATTTTTAGGTTTTCAGATAATATCCCTAATTAGAATGGCCAATTCTGTAATAAAACTGTCATTCATTCTGAGAAGTGTATTAAAAAGCCCTGATTTATGGAACAAATTACGTTTCTGAAATGGAAGTTGCTTTAAGTGTAACACAATTTTTCTAAGAAATAAAAAGCTAACAGAGCAGGTTACTGAAATATGTTTGAGGATTTGTGCATTAAAGAACTGAAGAGGTTTAGGCACATTAAGGCCCATGGGAATCCCACATGGCTTGTTTCTCATGGAAATGGGAAGGTTTTGAAGATAATTTGAGTGGTGAGGTCATCCTCTTCCTTTAGTAAAGTTTCATACTTGGTTTCCTGTAAAGTGTGAAGCATTGGTCCTTGCAAGTGAAGTGGGATGGAGAATTGCCAACAGGTTTGTGGCATTTGGACCCCCTTTGTGTGTGCTCAGAGATATTGTCACCACTCCTCTAAAGACCATTTGATTTGTCAGCAGTTGTTAAAGTGATGGAAGATACTCCACTTGTTGGGTTTGTTGACTCCTCCCTGTGTCCCTCGACAGAGGCTTTCGATTTGGCAGCTCGTCATTTTGCAGAAGTCTTCTTTCACAGGTGGAACCCATGAGTCTTGGAACAAATCAGTGAGTACGGTTGACGGGCCCTCTTCTCTAAGGCGATTACTCATCGAAATTAGACTTTCTTAACCTTTGATCCATTGTATGCAGTGCTCTTTGGCATAGATTTCTCTAGCTTTTGGAACCTTCCTGAGAACTGCCCCCTTCAAAAACATTTGCATGCTACAGATTGTCTAATCCTCTATTTTGTCCCCCAGTTTTTCCTTTAATTCTTTTTGTTTTACTTAAGTCACGCCATGTGTTCTCAACATTGTGGAATGATTGGGTTTCTACTGTGCACACTGTAAATTAAATAAACCAAAGATATGACTTCGCATTTTTCCAGTGAAACAACGCAGCCGTCTAACAAGCAAGTAAGGGCAATGCCAATAGGTCGGACTTGATTGTGCTGACGCACACAAACTCAGGCATATATGTGCACGGATGACTGTTGTGCCATGTGTCTCTGCACCTTTATGTTTTCTGTGCCTTCAAGGTCTATGCCTTCCGATTTTGTATTCCCCAAGCTTTAGGTTCACCAGCAGCACAAGCTTAGGGAATAAAGCAAAACATGCAAGACTAAGTAGACGCCTTACATTAGGACACTTCCATTAATTCTTGCAACTGACTAAAGCAGGTTAAGTTCCAATGAAAGCTTTGTACGAACATACCCTTTAGTAAAAGAGAGCCTTGTCAAGTAAGGGCCATCTTGAACTATAACAAGGATGTTTTATGTATTTATTTTTGACAAAGCCAATACAATGTGTACACAACTTTAAGTTAAATTAATTTAAATTAATGATAAAGCCAGTTCAACCCAAAGTCGTCGTTTGGGAATCATTTTCCGTTTTGTGCTCTATCCTTAAAAGTCTATGGAAGAAAATATGCTGTAGTGACGGGTTTCCTGTGCATCTTTTCCGAAATTCTACTTACAATTTTTTTTTCTGAACTCGCTTAAATGGGATATAGAATAGAATTTACATTTAGTTCGTATTTAACTTGTACTTGGTATTTGCAAACTCTTACGTGAAATAAGCCCTGTGTATTTTCATGCTGTCAGAATGGACCTGCTGACCAAAGAATGGTTTAGAATTAATATTAGAATATTTTTTTTTAGAAAAAAATGTTCTCGATGTAGTTAAATAATTTTGGCATTGATAAGGTTGTTATTTACAGCGCTATAAAAAAAAAAAAATATTCTTTCTGTAGATGCATGCTGTTCATACACTTGTTAAACAGGCACAGCCTCCTGTGATTTACGCAAGGTGTGAGTGCGTGGTTACTAGGGAAACTGTATTTTTTTTGAATGGTGCATTATAAAAGCCATTCCAATTAAGATCATGTTTTTCCTTCAACCTGAATTGTCATTGGAAGATCAAATGTTGCAGCATCTGTTGAGAATTGAGTGGTCCACACACCAGGTCACTACAATGAATCTTCGATGGCACATGCATGTGTCTAGGCAAGAGTGCTATAACACGACTGCAGCGGAAGTGGAAATTTCAGGTCATAAAATATTGAGCCGCTAGATAATCGATTGCTGGCTTTTTTCCTTACACAAGAGGATTTCATTTTTATCTTGGGAGACGATAGTCAACCAAGCTCGTTCAAGTAAATGAACATGTACGGTAGCTGTTGCCGCCCCGGTGTCGCGTCCATCCATTTGTCTTTGCTGATCCTAGCAGGAAGAAGGCCTGTGGGCAGGCGGCACCGTGCGGACCGGCAGCGCCTTCCCATGTAGGCCATTGAGGCCTGGCTCGCTGTGTCGGGGTGTTTAGCGAGGCCGGCCCATCCATCTTCTCCGCAGATCCAGGCTGTTCCCCTCTGTGACCCGCATGGGCTACACGAAGCCTGTGCAGATGTGCTGGGCGTGTAACCACGGCCCACTGGAGGTGGATCTACTGTTCACTGCAAAGTGTATTGCGGTCATTGACGTTCTGTACAATCCCTCTCAAAATTGGTCCTTTCTCTTTTCAATAAAGGCTCGGGCGTGAAGACGGCATCATTTATTGATGGGAGGCGAACACGAGGAGTCTGGTCTTTTTTGCTCCAGGTGAGATATGTTTCGGTGCCGTTTCATGATGAGGTGCATCTAGGGCCTGCAGCAGGGGTGTTCTCAGCGCACAACTCCATGCTGTCGACTTGCCTCATCGCACAAAATGCTCAGCCACTGAGATGGAAGCTGTCGCTTTGTGTTGCCAAGTCCAGCACTTTGGGCATCTGAAGCCGAGAGGTGCCCCTGGCAAGGTTGTCGCTTGTACGTTTGTCCCTTAAAGGTGGACCCCTTAAGCAGTTGCATGTCCACCACACTGCTGCACATTAACTCATCCACGTTAGTTTGTGAAAGGTTAGAATTAGACCAAACAGGCAGTATCTAATTTTGGAAAGAGCATTGTCAAGTCGCCTTGGTTTTGTGGTGGGAGTACAGTGCCGCTGCACAGAGCCTAGAGGCTGGGAAAAGGGAGGCTCCCAGACTGAGTATAATCACACACGAGCACGGTTTCTCCGGTCTCCGTTTGCGTGGGACTGAAGAAACCAGCGCTACAAAGACATCCGCGGTTACTGCGAAGTTTAAACCCCCAGGGATGTTAATGCCATTGGCTTTTCCGCGTGTATTATTTCTACAGCGCTGCTGGAGGATGACGCGGTTTGTCACACATGTGTGAGGATGGCGTTTCCTGTGTAATGTATCAAAGCGTTCTAAAAGTTGCCTTAATGGGTATTGGGTGAAATTGTGAAACGTATACTTTTGAAACGTATATTTTTCATGACAATTGTGTGAAATTACACTAATATACGCCAGTATGGGCGTCGTACTTCGCAGTATCTTGACTGAAACTGGGACAACACCTGCAGGAGTTTACAATGGGACGAGGTGATGCCGGCATTCACACCGAGTCAAGGCGAGACAGACGCAGGGAAGAGAGGCAAGAACTGCAAAAGTGGGGCACACCACCCAGTAAACTGGCTTAACCACAGCAGCAAAGGTAGCCACAGGCGTTGCGCTCTATAACTACCACCTTAGAATAACAAAAAAACTGCCACAAACAAAATATAAATAACGAATTAGCCTCACTCTGGGCGATGGAGGTCTCTCTGTTACTTCATCTGGTTTTGCTAGGACATCGAGGAGAGATGATTGTGTTCAACACAACTGGTCCTTTTACATGATGGGGGTGATGTTGACCTATAGAGGTGTTGGCAGAAAATAAGGAAGTGCAAATATTCCCACTATTAAAGTTAGGAGAAGAGGTATGTACTGGTGTATGTCCAAGGAGAAAACTGTCTGAGGGCAGGCTTGCTCGAAAAAATGAAAGAAAATATGGGCCCATAGAGAGATGCCTAACGAAGAGCAGTTTGAGGAGGGCAGGTATTTTTTTTTTACCAAAGTATGAGTGGGATGGAAACTGGTGAGAGCCTCACACCAACCTTGGAGGACCTTAATAAAAGACTGGGTTCAATTGTCCTGTTTCCTCAATATGTTCTCGACGACAATGAAACTTCATCCAAAAAGGAGTTTTGCTATAAGATGATGATGTTGATAACTCATTGAGTTCCATGTTTAGCTCTGTTTGTTCTAAAAATGGAAGAAAAGACAGTCACACAGTAAATTATGATAAAAATATAAAGAAAACCATGGCCGATGTAGGCAGAACAAGTCCATCTAGGTGCATGGCATCTCTGGGTGTGACGTTTCACAGTACCTTCGGTTCTTGCTTTCATTGTGACATTACAGAGCAAATCTTAACCATTTGTAAGATCTCAACTCGATCATGTTTCTTCATAATCTGGACCTCTTAGTGAAAGTCAGTGGGCTTCTAAGGCCTCCGTCTCCGTCTCTTTTGGCATTGGAAAAAGCTGAATTGCAGTTCTGGTATATAGAATGGGGCCGCTTGCAGGGAGCCAAAGGAACTGCGGGGGCTCCCCCGCATTTTCACTGCTACTAAATGTTGTGCTGCACCCCGAGTGGGCACCCCAGTTTATATAAAAAGATAAAAAAACATGTTGCCTGCTCCTCTGCGGCCCATGGAGCTGCTTGCCGGAGCTGTTGAGGTTGTGGGCGCACTGAGACAAATATCCACCCTTGCCAGTTGGCCAAAGGCAGTGCTCAGCGGTGGTTGGATTAACATATAATAGTTAAAATTACTTCACGTTGAAAAACCCCCAAAAAACCCCAGATATTTTATTTAAAAAAAACAAAGATTGCAAGGATGTTACAGTTAGGGAATAGAATAAAAAGACCATAGAAATGCCCTAAGGTAACTATAACCCGCTCGCCATGCACTGCTAATTACCACAGATATTACAGCCCTCATGACATCTTTTATAACACTGATAATGTCACTGTGACATTTGCGATAAAGTTATTCATTAAAAACTTTGCATGGCGGGGAGCAAGATATAGTTACCGTAGGGCACGAGTTGTAGTTACTTGGAATAACTCTAACTATAACAGGTGCGTTTTTATGGTTTTGTACGATTAAAATGTGAGCCTAACTATAACATCCCTGTAACCTTGAGTTTTTGAAAGTAAATATATATATATATATATATATATATATATATATATATATATATATATATATACACATACATTAATCACATATACACTAATCACGTTGTTCCACTTTCTTAATCAGTGTTTGCCCGTGGTTTCAGTCCCAATATTACAGGGAGAAGAAATCTTAACTGCTATTTCTCGTAATTCACCAAACTGAATTCATTTAGGATAATATGATCCCTGAACAAATAAACATTTTTTTCCATGGATGTTTAACCCAGTTCAGTCTTTGTATAAATTCTGGTAAAAAAGGCTTTAACAATGACAGTGCTGCTGTCAGAGCCTTAATGAGCACTCCCAACAAGCTCACCCTTGGAGACCCATCCTTGATGCAAGCATCTACCGATGAATCCTCCCCAGTGCGTGAAAATAAACATTGCAAACACAGAGTCCTGACTGCTGAAAGGTAGACTGTTCAACATTGAACTTTTTTTTTTTTTTCTTTCTGTGTCTTGTAAACCTTGTTAAAACTACTCTGTATTGTTAATGCACTACAAATAAATGCACATTTTAGAATACATGTTTTTAATTTCCTTGCAGTGTGCTTTGCATTTAAAATGTGGCTTATAATAATGCCCCTTGTTGCATAAAACACATTTTAAATATTACCTCTTTTGCCCCAAATACAACATATTTCTCAAAGTACTGACACACCTGCAGTCTCAGGTAAACAATGAATGCAATCTCTCTAAAGAGTTCTAAAATAAATGAAAACATTATGCAATATAAAAATAGATGGCAATTAACATGTATTATGGTCCTATAGTGCCACCTTGGGGTTCAAGTGATATTTATAAACCACTCGGCCTTTGTGGTTTCTATTCAGAACCCCTTGATAGTAGTAAAGGTTAATATTAAACAGGAAACTGCCTTTACTACATGGCTGTAAGCACGCAGTCGTTACCACGCTTGCCTGAACCACACATGTGCCTGAATCACCCAAATGCGTGATTAAGGCAACAAGCATATGCGTGGTTCAGGCACACAGCAGTAACAGCCCCTAGAGGAACGTGGGGCTGAGATAGTTTTTAGGAGAGGGTGGGGTAGTTTTTAAGGTTCGGGGGTTTTCTGGTCATTTTTAGGACAGGGTGGAGTAGGTTTTAGGGTTTTGGGTGGGGTGGGGTAGTTTTTAGGACAGGGCGGGGTAGGTTTTAGGGCTCAGGGTGGATGGTCAGGGTAGTTTTTAGGACAGGGCGGGTTAGATTTTAAGGTTCAGGTTGGGGTACTTTTTAGGACAGAGGGGTAGGTTTTAGGGTTCAGGGCGGGGATCAGGGTAGTTTTTAGGACAGGATGGGGTAGGTTTTAGGGCTCAGGGCGGGTGGTCGGGGTAGTTTTTAGGACAGGATGGGGTAGGCTTTAGGGCGATGGGTCGGAAGTTTTTTAGGACAGGGCCAGGTTGGTTTTAGCGTGGGGAGTTGGGGTAGTTTTTAGGATGGGGGGGTAAGTTTTAGGGTTGAGGGGGCCAGGGTAGTTTTTAGGACAGTACGCGTTAGGTTTTAGGGTTCAGGGCAGGGGAGAGGGGGTCGGGGTAGTTTTAAGGGCAGGGTTACTTTTTAGGGTCAGGGCGGAGGGTGTAGGGCTCATGGCAGGGGGTAGAAGGGACAGTTTTAACGGCAGGGGCGGTGTGGATTATGTGTAAGGGGGGTGGCGGGGGACAATTTACCACACCTGGTCCTTTACTAAACATGCTTTTACAACTAAATCCATTGTAAAGGCATGTGTGGTAAAGGCATGCATGGTAAAGACGCAGTTGTTGTGACCACGTTCTCAAGGCATGCGTGGTTCAGGCATGCGTGATTCCATCACGCAACCATAATAAACAATTGCTATTATGTATTCCTATATATCAGAGGTGGCTACTAGCACCTCTGCAGTTATGGTTAAATCGGACGTTCCTTGAAAAGGCATTTATGTTTACTAAGTAGCTTTAACATCCTTCCCATCTGTAGGAAATCATTTCACATTTTAACTACCATAGGATTCTTTGCTCCTCAATACAGAAACCAGCATTGGCGGTGTCAATGGGTCTGGCTTTAATGTGCAGCACCCTGCACGCATACAGGCATGCTGCTCCCCTTGCACTCTCACGGCCAAACCTTTCACACTGTCTCCATACCAGAGCACCTCTCCCTTGCACTAACACACCTCTGCCTTGCGCGAACACGTACACACCTCCTCTTGCACACACAGGGGCTCCTTCCCGTGCTCTCCTAGAGATACACTGGTTCCCTGCGCTCATACAGATATTCCCCACACTCATTCTTACAAACCCCTCGAACTCCTAGTCGCACCCCTCCTCCGGCACTCTCACACCCCCTTCACCTGCACGCAGACAGTTGCCTCCCCTTCACTCACGCAATTTCACTCCCCACTCTGCACTCACAGGTAAACATTGTATCTGCACTCATATAGGCACAACCTTCACCACGTACTCACATAACAATCCCTCCATCCTGTATTGACACAAGCACTTTTGCTTCCATTTTCGCTTGCTATGACACACTGGTCAGCCTGCCCTCACAAAGGCACTTAGCCCGCCTGCACTGATTAAGGCATTATTCTTACCTTGCGCTTAGACAGGCACAACGCTTACCTTGCACTCGTACACCCACACCATAGACTTTGCAGTCACACACAAGTACTGTGCATTGGAGATCATCACAGGATGAACTAGTTCCTAAATGGACAGCAGAGGTGTGGAATTGAATAAAATATTTACTTGTCCATGGGGCAGTTTGCTTTATAAATCTCTTTGAGTCTGTGTGAACCTGCTAACTTGCATGTTTTGAAGATTTTCACCAGCTCTTTTCTAATCTTTTCCTATATTGAGAAAAGCTGGAAATGTATTCCTTACAACGGCCGAAGTAGAGATTTTTCCAGGGTTGAGAAAAAGTGTTTAAAGAAAAAGTAAACTTGTAACCACTCGATAAATTTTGCATGAGCAAATCTACAGATGCATATTTACTCATGCTAAAATACCATTCACAAATATTTTTCAGGAGCGCGATTTCCTGCTCTGCATCTGTAAATTCTTGTGAATTCATGAATGTCATAATTCTGCACTAATTAAAAAACACCTATGTCTATCAGTGCACTTTTGTGACTTTCTATAGAAATCGGGCCCCTAATTAGGTCTGCCGCTAACCAAGACCTTTTGTTTTCATTAGAATTGTATTTTTCTCTCTATCGACTGGCTTTACTGTGAGTGTGTAGCTCCTTTCACAAGGAACATATTGGCATACAAAGCAGTGTTGTTCACTGCCAGGAACTACTGTGGCAATGTGTGCTTTCTGAGACCAAAAACGTTTTCTTTTCTTTTTTTTTTTTGTGCCAATGTTTGTTACAATGGTTGAGGGCCTAGCAGCTGCTGTAACAAAGTTTTACCAAAACCATGTCAAAACAAGACCCTCATTGACGAAACCAAAAGACTAACAATGAATGTCAGATTGGTTAGGTTTGCCAATGCTTTATTTTCATGTTTCACATAATCTTGTTGATACTGGTTACACTGATTTTCCATTATGAATATTTGTGTTAAATACTAGCATGCATCAACACATTTTACTAAATGATGCTTCAAAGAAATAGAATCAGAAATTTCACGGTAATTTAGCAAAATGTTTTTTTTGCTACTGGCATTTTGTTCTGATCATTTTATTTTGAAAGCAAAGAATCATCAATCCTGCATACAACCTTCTGCAAACATTTGCATCTAATATCTAATCAGAGAGCATTTTGGGAGCATTATACGTAGCCTTATATTGTTAAAAAAAAAAATTGTGTACACATTTTTACTGGAACCACTGTCAGTAGTGCAGTATCAGCTTTCAACATATTAGAATAGCATTAACATATGGACACAAATATTATTTTAACTTATTTTAACTTCAGACACTTCCCTTACCCGCAGCTGGCAGCCAAAGGGTCTGTGATGCAGAGGGTTGGGCCTTCTCGTCACAAGGAGAAAATAAACATGAAAACTTGTCATTGACCCCTGACAATATGTCCTGGGCGTTGGGCTATAGGAATTCCACAGCCTTGGGACTGTGTTGGGTAGGTAAATACTGAATGGAAATATATCTCCTGCACTGAATTCATTTTATGCAGCAATCAGGCATGTTTCACTCTTGCTGTCCTAGTCAGTTTTTCCAGACTCTCTCTCTCACACAAAACCCCCCCACACCCTTCCACCCCCTCCATGAATCAGTGTACGGTGCATAAGCCATACAGGTGAGTTTTGGACAGGCATCCATTATTGAGGTGCTCATTGCAACAGGTGAACCTTCAATAAAACAATTACCTGCTGGCCCCTCGGACCGAACAAATCCCTGAAGCACAGTGCCAAAACGTACCCCCTCTGGTGTGTGGGCAGAGAGGGTGGGTCGTCCCCATCCTCGCTTCCACCACCGCGCCTTTTTCTGGAGCTGCACAAACTGAAATGTGTCCTCAAAGTGAGTGTTCCTTTTTAACCAATTGCCATGTTTTTCGCAGTTGTCCTCCAAAATATGCTATCAGTCAAAGAACGAAAATATTGTCATAACCAGGCCTTCGGTTAGCTTCTGCTGTTATATTTTGCATGTTAAGTTCATTTGCTAAGGCAGCATGCCTGGCCCACATAAGGTTATCTCATGTTTAAACTGTTAAGAGGCTAGACCTTGGGTTTCATGGTGTTGTAGGGACTGCAGTTTAAATATAGACACTGTGACAGTTCTGTTAAGTGAATAGTCTGAGGCAGTTATTCATCTATTTGTTTACTTTCTGTCTTAACCCAATGATCCTTTTCTAATCACCACAGGAGGAAGATGTTGCAACAAAGTTGAAGTCTGCTCTTTATTCTTGCTACAAGGTATGGGTGGGGTCAAGCGTCTACTAGGTAGAAATTTGAAGAAAAAAAAAGGAATTTGGTCTGTACTATATTTTTATATTTGCGAGGCAGAAAATAAGAGAAGTATTCTGTACGCTTATCTTCATATGAGAAATTAATTCAATTTTTATATGAATGTCAGGGTGTGGAATTCCTAAAGCCTGACGCCCAGGACACATTGTTTGGCACAAGGATAACAAGTTTTCATGTTTATATTGTCCTTCGGACAAGTAGGCCCAACCCCCTGCAGCACCAACCCTTTGGCTGCAAATTTACAGTACCTCATTATGGAGCAGGGAAGGCATTGCCTGCATGTAGGTAATATTTGTGTCCAAATGTTAATGCTGTTCGAACCTTTATTAATGGTTCACTAATGCAAAGCCTTTATTATTAGGGTGAGCAATCTAAGAAATTGTTGTAAGCTCAGACTGCACCACTGACAGTGGTTTAAGCATAAAAACGTGTGGACATGTTTGCAAAGTTTTACAATCAGAGGCTACGTATAATGCTCCCAGAATGCTCTCTGGGTAGGTGCAAATATTTGCAGAAGCTTGAAAGGAAGAGTGATACTTAGCTTTCAAAATAAAATGCTGATTAAAAAGGGGAAAAGGTTTTGCTAAAGTACTTTGAAATTTTTGGTAACATTTCTCTGAAGCATCCTTTAGTAAAATGTGTTGATGTACGCTAGTATTTACAAACAATATTCTTAATGGAAAAATCAGTATAACCAATTTCAGCAAAATTATTGGAAACATGAAAATAAACCAGCTTTGACAAAGCCTATAGGTCTGACACTGGTGGTCAGTCTTTTGGTTTTGTCAATGTGTGTCTTGTTTTAGCAGGGTTTTTGTAAAATGTTGTTGTTGTGGGAGTTGCTGGACCCTCCCCATCATAACAAAAGTAGCAAAAAGCAAAAAAAATATTTTAGTCTCAAAAAGCACACATTGCTACAGTAGTTCCTGGCACTGAAAGAAACTACTTTGTCTCAATATGGTCCTTGGGAAAGAGGAGACTGCTGGCATTCACAGTGAAGCCAGATGATAAATAAAGAGAGAGAGATGGAATTTTAATAAAAACGAAAGGTCGGGGAAAACAATTAGCCCCCTTCCTAGTTTTAAAAATCGACCGGGACGGGGTCCCTAGGGCTGAAGTTGGTCTGGGGATTGGAACTGCAAACACCCCTCCTCCCCCTTAATATATTATCTGTTTCCCCTCCGGGACATGTCCCACCCAGAGTACAATGAAAAGCAAGCATGGGCAACTGCGCTTACCCACCTCTCAGTTTTGCCGTGATCTGTTGGGTCTTCTGCGGTTTCCTGAAAATATGAAAAACTTTTTTGGGACCCACCAGTGTGTGTGTGTGTCTGTCTGTCTGTCTGTCTGTCTGTCGGTCTTACAGCAAGTCAGATCTCATCTTGAGACCCGCTGACTCTTCTCGTCCCTAGATATACATAAAACTCAAAAACTACTGAACGGATTTACACCAAATTACAAAAAGTGCTCTTCTGGACCAAGATCTAGCTTACTGTCAAATTTAGTGTAATTCTGTTCAGTGGTTCGCGCTGTAATCGTATCTAAAATCCCTGTGGAAAATTGAATTGGGAAAACGTGTTTTGGGAAACCCCCCCTTTTTCTCACCCTCCGCTTGACGAATCACCCCAAAACTTTTGAGACAGCAGCTGAATTGAATGGCTAAGTAGTTGTGAAAATGTCATGAACATTTTTCAAACTGCACCATTTACACCTAGATGATGTGAACAATCACAGATTTGATTATTTTATTTTGTAATGTTGTTTCCTGTTTCCGTGGGTCTTTGTAACATCTCTTAGCGCATTAAACTGTTTGCTCATGTGGTGCTGCCCCTGTTGGAAAGAAACAGTGGAAGGCTTTGTAGGTTCTCTAACCCCTTGCGCTGCTTGAGCTCGACAATGAGGTCTTGGCGGATCACCATCAAATTAATGAGGCAGTAACGTGCAATGCAATTAACCTGAATATAATAGTTCCGCTTGCTTCGCCTCACCTTGAGCTAGATATATATTCAACACAAAGCACAGGAGGACAGCAGTCTAGGTGTATTTAAAGAAGAAACAAACAGTATAAGGGTGAATTTGACAAATTGATCATCAATTTCAAGGGTTGCCATGCGTGGATGTTTCGTGAGGTCACGACATGTAGGTCTTTCAGTATAACAAATTATTATGCAAAAGACCTCCCATTAAGATGGATGGTATGCCAATATGTTTCATAAATATTCATGCCCGTGAATACCCCATTGCAATTTTTCCTCAAGGACAGTCTGCCAGTGGCCTCAATTTAAATGCCTGTGATTACGTGGAGATTGTTTGTAGAGCTTTACCCAGTAGACTTGGGGGTGAAGTATAGAGCAGTTAGTTAGGTACAGAGCGAGTACCTTGAGATTGTTTTTAGGCTAGCACCCAAGTGGCTTGGATGCAAGGGATCGTGCAAGTGCCTGGAGAATGTGTTTGGGGACTGCCCAGAATGCTTGGAAGTGAGGTGCAGTGCGAGAACTTTGAGTGTGTTTTAGGACAGTCACCAGAAGACCTGTAGAGGAAATACAGTGGAAGTGCCAAGGTGCAGAGCGAGTACCTGGAGACAGTATTTAAGGTAGTACCCAGAAGGCTTGGAGACGACATACAGCGCGAGCACCTGGAGATAGTTCTTATGCAGGTACAACGAAGGATTGCAGGCGTGTTGTGAGCACCTTGTGATTGTTTTTAAATCATAGAAGTAATCGTTTGCGGTAAAATGTGGTGGGATGTTTGCTTTAGTTTATATTAACCAAGAGACCATTCACACAACACCCGGCTGTTTTATTTATTTATTTTTATTAGTATATAGCAGCTGCAGGGCTTCTAATCACAGTAGGAGGCGATGGACAATTGTTAGGGTTGCGCGCACTTGACCATGTTGTAATCGCTATGTGGGCTTCTAAGCACACTCATGTCACGCTGTCACTTTCATTATTTTGTGAGGTTGCCGTTTAACAATCAATTGATTTCTTTTGTGAAAGGCATGCATACTTCATGCCTTTTTCGGTGTTTAGCCCTCCTCGAGCGCACTGGTAAACTACTGAAAACACACAAGGCTACGTGTTTTCAGCTGGTTATGGACTACTTTATTTTTTCATTTCCTGCGCAGCGTGAGCTTGCTGGGCAGAAGTTGAGCGCTTTGCATGACATCAACCTTGTTACATGGATAATTTCACTTTTGCTGGTTACATGGATAATTGCACTTTTGCCTGTAACATGGATAATTGCACTTGTGCCAATAATTTTAACTGGGAACGAACTTCTGTTTCCTTTTCTGTGTCTTCTTCACGCTCATGGCGACCATCAACTTGCATATGTGAAACTGCTTTGCTTTTCATTATTCGTTTGTGGCAAGAAAAGTCCAGTTAGGAGTTTACAACACTAATAACTCTAACTTGAGCAAACGCGAGACCCGTTGCATTGCAAATGCTTGTTTTTGAGACATGCTGTTGGTTGAGGCCGGCCGTTTGATTTAGCAGACTAGACCTCCGGGTAGGTCGCCAGGAGAGCATGCACATCACAAGGAGATGAGCATTTGATGTGGCAGTGTGTCAGCTCTGGGTGTATGTCAGGCTGGTTAACTTAACAATATTCTTGATATAGAGTTCATCTACCGCTGGCTGCAAATCAGAACCACACATTTATATTACGTTATTTTATACACACATGCATATGTATCTATTTAATTATATTTACATAAGTACTAGGGGTATTTGAAATGCGCGTAACTTGCTTTTACATAATGACAACAAACTGCATAATTATGTGAAATGCAGATACGTCTTTTTGTGCTGAATACTACATCCTTGTGTCACTTTTGGCCCAGGGACGTATTTAACAAAAAGTCCTGTGTACAACAACCACGTGCTTTCTGTTTTTCCCCTTACATTCATGGTAACATTTTACCGCAAATGGCACCATTCGCAGTAAATGTTTACAGTGAGTGGCACGTAATTAGATGAAATAGTGTAATATAATTTTGGGAATTTTGGGTGACATTCATAACATTTTCCCGTAATGACACACATTCTGCACATGTAATTTACATTTCACCCAGGCCAAATATATACCCATATATATTTGTGTGTGTGTGTGTATACACACACACACACACATATATATGTGTATTTGTATATACACACAAAACAATCTTAACACTACCCTTTCCTGAACCATGAAACCCATTACTACCTCTTAAAACCACTGGTTGCCCCGTAATGTTACCCATGTTTGAACCCTAAAAACCCTTTCCGCCCCACAAAGCTACCCTTGAACTCTAAAAGCACCTTACTACTCCTTAATGTTACCCCTCCTGAATCATTCAAAACCTTTACTGGTCCTTAGCTGGCCCATGTCTGAACTCTTTACTACCACGTAACTACTACCCTGAACACTAAAATCCCTAACTACCTGATAACCGTACCCTCACTAGAACTATAAAACACCTTAGTGCTGCCTATTCCTGAATACTAAAAAGTCCTTTCTATCCCTTAACTGCTAGCTCTTCCATTAATAAATAAAAAAAAACCTTTCAACTCGTTTACGCTACCCTTTCCTGAACCCTAAACAATCCTTACTATCTTCTAATGCTGCCCTTCTCTGATCCCTAGAATCCTATTATACCTTAACCATCCCTGTACTGTATACATTCTTTACTTCCTCAAAACTCTACCCACCCTGAACCCTAAAAGCCCAGTACTTAACCCCTCCCATTGATTGTAAATCTTTGTTGTAAAATGTTGTTGTGTTGGATGCATTGTAAAGGTTTATTGCCACCGGTGTGATAGAAGTGCACAGATTCACGTGACAGTGCATACCATAGTCATACTGTTGCCTCTTAAAATTGAGGTCTGGTGCCCTGAACATGTAAACAAAGCATGTGTTGTCATTTGGAAGAAGTAAAGTAGGCCCAGGTTGATTTGATTTTTCCTTGATAGCAGGGACTCCAGACTCTCTCCCGCTTCCATCATCTTTAGTGCCCTGTCTGCTGACCCTGTCTCTGTCGCAGTGCATCTGCTCACCTTTACTTTAGTGCTGACCCCAGTCTACTTCCCTACACTATCGTACTAAGCGCTGTTCCCCTCCACACTGCCCCGGAAGTGCATCAGAGCACTGCCCCGGAAGTGCATCAGAGCACTGTCCCAATTACTCTGTTCCTAGGGACCTATCATTGTCCTCTGCAGTGACCTTCACCCTGCTCTGTGGCTCCATATAGTGATTTGCAGCTGAAAACAAACTTTATTTGGTGTGCAGGTGCACACACGTGCGCAGGACAACAGATATGGTGGGTTGTTGGGGAAATCAAGGGAGCAGGAGTTAAGCGGAAAAAGTAGAGTGAAGTGGATGGTACTGTGGTTTCCCCACTTGTTATAGAACATTTTAATTTGAGGTCCACCTTATATTGCCTGTGTTGTGGTGTTCACTGTAATTTTACTCTCTACGCATGTCCTACTTGCCTCTACCCCTGATTGCTACTCTCCTCCCACTGGGATCACTGACAAGTAATGAGAGACAGAGTGACTGCTGCTGCTTCTGGGGTTTGTAGGAGATCAGTAGAGTTGGATCCGAACAGTGTGCTGAACCTCAAGAATGAAGCTGGTTCAGAGGTCAGGTGGGATGGATGGGCAGACGGTCCTGCATCCGGGACTTGTGGTGGTCTGGAGCATAGGATAGCTAAGGTGCTCTGATGGGCATCCTCCACCCCACCTCATATAGTCTTATAAACTTTGCAAACTCCATTCCATGCACACTACCCTCCCCGGAAGAAACAATCACACACCTTAGCGCTCCACAGAGAGCTGACACCATTGAAGTGAATACTACAGTTATTACAGGAGAACAGCTTCAGAAAGTCAGCTTTGTAATGACCGTCTACTCGCACAGTGACCACAGCAAGATGTAAATTGTTCTTTGAAATAAAAATCTTCAGTTTCTAATTGTAAATGTATTTTTTGCACCTGAGCCTCCTCAGCAGCGGCATCAAGCTTGGCTCTCAGACAGTTGATTTGCTTTCGCTCTGCAGTCCATCCGGTCTGTTAAAACACTAACGCTGCGGTGTCACCTCTTGTGTTTCAGAATATGACAGACACCTAGCATCCAGCAAAAACATGGCGGCCGCTTACCTCGACCCGAACTTGAATCACACGCCAGGCTCGAGCGCCAAGTCGCGCCTGAGCGCGGGCTTGGAGCGCTCTCCCGGGGCCATGGAGCGCGTGCTGAAGGTCTTCCATTATTTTGAAACCAGTAATGAGCCAATGACTTGGGCCACCATCATCCGACACGGAGACGCCACCGACGTCCGGGTAAGTTCGAGCCCGGCCTGTGGCATATGGAAAAAAATAAATGCTTAATATGTTTCGTGCAGCACGGGCTATTTTACAAGAAGATTTTCTATGTCATTTTCCAGGAGGTGGATGCACACTGTGGTCATTTCACTTGACAGGTCTTGACAGTCTAATTTCTTATTGTTCCAGAATTTAAGTGACGTGATGGAAATGGGAGGCTTATTGAGATAGGTGGACTCGTGGAAATAGTACTTTGCAAATGCAATATGGCAATAAGAGAGCGTGCTGGGGGTCGGTGTCATATTTTAAGTGAGACATATTAGAGGTGTCAGTGATGCGAAATAAGTGTCTGAGAGGGGAGGGGCAGGTTCGGACAAAGAACGCATGGGGAAGGTGGCAGCTGTAGACGAGGCTGCCAGTGGTCCTCGTGTTTCATGATGGAAACTGGATACCAGCCTTTTTACATTTGCCTGTTTCTCAGCAACCGATGCCATGTGTTCTTTTCACTGACATGACTTTACCAGAATTACCTGTCTCTGCCCGTATTTGAGTTTTTGCAAAGAAAACCGAAGCAAAGAAAATGAGTTCTTTACCTTCTAGCATTCGTTTGACACGAAAGGCGCTGTCCTGGGATGAGGTGACTTTCAGAACCAGGAGTTTTGCACCAGAAAGAAGGAACGGATGTACATCCTCCCGTGAATGTGCTCTCGTACCAGCCTCAAGCCCATTTACTGGTACATGTAGTGTTGCCGTGCATTGCTTTTTATTCAGAGGCACAGTTCGTATAGCTTTACACTCTGTAAAATAATGTCCAGTTATGTCTCAGGTTGGAGTAGCAAACTTGTATGTGGAAGTGAGCTGTTGCGTACCCTCCTTTCACTTTGAAACGTTAAATCCGCCACAAATGTTGCATTAATCTTCTTTATTAAAGATCACAGTACAAACAGGAAACAGGTCTGAAAGTAACCGAAGCTCATCTCTCGCACTCTACATTCTCACGAACCGTACTCCGTCACATAACCATACCATGTAATCCACTCAATATTCTAATAACTAGGTAACACAACTCCCTCCCCCATTGTACCACAAAACCCGAACCCCATTGTAACTATACCAAATTAGCTACATATGAACTATTCCTATGCCTAAAAAAACTAACTAAAATAAAATAAACATGCTAATAAAATCCATTATATTACATATACCTTTAACTATCCCGGAAGAACTCTTTTCCTTTTAACACCAACAGTATCACTTCCACTATCTCCTCACCTTCCACCAATTCCTCTTGTCCCATTCTTCCATTACTCACATCTTTCTCCCATTCCACCCCTTGTCCAATTTAATTTCCACTAGTATCAATACTATTGTCCATTCCATCCACATTATGTTCCTCCACATCTTGCGCTTCCCCATTACCAGTACCACTTCCACCCACATTACCCTTCATCCACATATAGGTCTTTTGTTCCATTCCACTTCCATTATCCTCTTCCATCCCTTTTACCGACAAAGACACCCTTTTCAAAGTCCACACTTTTCCATCCGTAAGTCGGACAGCATTCCGCAACACTACAACCACTTACTCTGATTAAAAAAAAACAAAAAAAAACGACTCTCCTTTTTAGGTACCCAACGGCTTTTTATTCTCACCCAATCTTCAACTTTTACCTGTGCATCATAAGCACCCTTGCTTTTATCATAGTATAATTTACTCTGTTCATGCACTCTTTCCAACAGCTCATGTACCGACACTGGAGACCACATTTCTACATCACTATTTCTTAACCAAGCTGGATTGAACTTACATCTGGCCTTCCTTCCTCTCATCACAAATGGGGCTAATCCAGTAGTATCGTTACTCGGAACCCTGTAAGCCCATATTGCTTTCTGTAACTCCAAATGCCAATCACACTGTTCATGCACTGCCTCTTGGATAACACTCTTCACTACCCAGTTAAATCTCTCCACAGTTCCATTACCACTAGGATTATAGAGTGAAGTGGTTTTATGCTTCACCTCAGTTCTCTCAAAATATTGTTTCGCCACATTCGAAGTAAATTGCACCCCATTATCACTTAATACCAAAGCTGGAATGCCTTCTGAAACAAAAACTCTGTCCATAAATTTTAATACCGTCACTGTGTCTATTTTTTTCACTATTTCAATCACCGGATATTTGGTAAATAATTCTATCAACACAATTACATATTCTTGGAGTTCACCGACCGGGCCCAAATATCTACTGCCACACATTCCAAAGGTTGCTCTGGAATAAGACCCTTGCTCATAGTAGGTTGCAAAGTACGTAAAGGTTTGTCAGCACTAGAACAAAGCTCACACGACCTCACAAATTTTTCAACCGCCTTGTCCATTCCTGGCAACCAGAACACCCCTTTTACTACTGCCTTAGTCCTTACAACACCAAAATGCCCCTTATGACATAAACTCAAAATCCTACCACGTAATCCCTGTGGTGGAACTACTCTACTGCCTCTTAAAACTACTCCATTATAAATGGACCATTCCGATCTTACCTCCCAAAATGGTTTTAATTCTTCTGAAATTTGTTCTTTCCTAGGCCAACCCTCACACAAATATCTTACCAGACTTTGTAATACCACATATTTTACCTGTTCCACCTCCCATTCCTTCCTCTTTATTGCTAGCTCCCCAGAATTATGAATCAAAGCAACCTTAAAATCATTCCGAGGGTCATCCTCACACACCTCCAATGGCATCGGAAAACATGACAATCCGCCAATACATTCTCTTTACCTGGCATATACACCATTTTGTATGCATCGTCTTTCAGTCTTATGGATAATGTCGCCATTCTTGGTGAAGCATTCACACATCCTTCTGTAGTCAATATTGGACTAATGGCTTGTGGTCACATTTTATAGTTACTGGCCCATCCCAAATAAACGCACGAAAATGGTCCAGTGCCCACGCACATGCCAATGCTTCTTTCTCAATAATAGGATATTTTGTCTCAGTTGGTGACAATGTATGTGAAGCAAAAAGGATAACCCTTCATTACTTGCGTCTGTTGTAATTGTACATTTCATATTTGGATCAAACCCACCCAAAGCAAGTACCTTAGTTAACAGTTCCTTAACATCCTTGAATTACATTTCCCATTTCATGTTCCACACAAATATTACATTTTTCTTTAACAGTTGATGAATATTATACGTCCTGTGATATATTTTGCAAAATACTCCACCATTCCCTAGAATGATCTTACCTCATCTTTATCTACTGGTGCTGAAGTGCCCATAATTGTTTCCACCAAAGAAGGTTTTGGTCTAATTCCTTCTTCACTAATTACATGGCCCAAATAATACACACACCCGCACTCTTGAGCGTCTCCAACACTGCTCTCAACCTCTTATCATGCTCCTCTGTCACTTCCAAATACCAATATATAATCTTTGAAAAATCTCACACCAATTTTTTTCAAAATAAATTGTTCATCAACCGTTTAAACACTGCGGCCGCCGTTGCCAATACAAACAGCATGCGTTTGAATTGATAGTAACCAAACGGTGTGATGAATGCTGTAAAACCTCTGGATTCTGATGTAAGAGCTATTTGATGATAAGCCGCTGACCGGTCCAACGCTGAAAACCATTTAGCTCCTTTAAGTGATGGCACCATTTCCGTGATATTTGGAAGAGAGAACTGATCTATAATAATGTTGCTGTTCACATAGAGTAAGTCAACACAAAGGCAATGTTCCCATAGCTTTTACGCGCAACCACTATAGGCAAAATCTAATCTGATCTTTCAATAGGTTTTATCACGTCACGTTCCACCAACTTCTCCAACTCCTTCACCACTTCTTCTCCGATTGGTATAGGAACCATCCTTGCTTTGTTTTTTTGGTACTGCATTTCTTCTTAACACGATACTGTGCTCAAAATTTTTTAATAGACCCAAAGTTTTTGTAAACACTTTCGGAAACTTGCTTATCATCTCTTTGGCCAACAAGTATCCATTGTCCAAAGTACAGAACTTTTTTCGAACTGTTAGGATCCAAAATATGTAAGTTCCCTTGATCTACACATCCAAGAATTGATGGACCGTGTTTAGCTACATAGAGCTTCCCTCTTGCCTTCCTGTCCTTGAAAGAGAAATCTAAACATCTGAATCCTAAATTGTCAATCTGTTCACCAGTAAAACTCTCGTCAGTTATATCTGACGGTGTTAAATGTGAGCCGATTTTTCCCTTGAAATCTTTGTTCCAGACAACCTCATTCACAATAGTAAATGGTGATTTAGAGTCAGCATACATGTTAATAGCTCCTCCACCTATTGTCATATCACACAGTGATTCAGTTAAGGACTTTCCTTCCCTTATGTTTAACGTACTTTGTACATTTTTAACACAATCGCCTTTCGAACTTCCTCTTCCATTTCACTCACATCCGGACTTTTTTTTTCCAGGATGCAATTGACTTTGTTCTTCATCCTTCTACACACTTTAGCAAATGTCCCACAATCTCACAATTACTGCATCTTTGTTTCACTGCTGGACAACTTTTACTGTATGCAAGATGTTCTCTGCTATCACACCTATTAACATATTTTGTCCTCTTCCATTTTTCTTTCTTTTTATAAAACTTTTAGCTCATCTCTGTGTCCTGTACTTTCCACTTTGCACTTGTACACACTTTCTGGATCCTTTTCCGAATGCTTCAACTCTGACGCACACCTCCCCGATATTTCAGCATTTTGAATAATTGCCAACACCTCCTCCAATGAAGCATCTCCATTGATCCATAACCTTTCTTGTATGGTAACATTATTTGTATGCATGACCAACTGATCCCTTAACAACTTGTCATGTAAATTTCCAAACTTACAATCAGTGGCCAACTTCTTCAATTCTGCTACGTAGTTATCCACAGTTTCATCTTTATTTTGCTTCAGTTGGAAAAATGTATACCTTAAAAAGCCCATGCACACCTTGGGTGTAAAATAAGTGTCCGTATCTTTCAAAGCTGCTTCATATACATTAACATCACCACTTATTACTGCCTTGGACGTGCTAGGAAAAGGTTTAAGTCCTAATGGTCCTAGAGAATGTAATATGATCCTTTTCTGTTGTTCTGCTTTCATGTCGCCCTTTTCATCCACTGACTCAATATAATTAATAAAATACTCCTTCCATTCTGTCCATATAATTGGTGGTTCAGACCCTGTCACCCAAAATGCTTAAGGGGGTTAATTGTAAAATTCTGTTGTGCCATATTATTTATTAACTGTCTAGTCTTAAAACTCCTGAAAGTTTTTTTTTTTTTTTTTTTAAATAAATGCCTGTTTCAATTTGCTCCGTTTATCCTCCTGCACACTCTCTGCCGGGCCATCTAGTACTCCTAAATTGGCCTCCAAATTAGGTCACCTGTATGACCTGCGTGTAACCCGCACTTGTCCTCACAGAGGCTACATGCGCGAGGTAATGTGCACACCCGTTCTCTCCCTTGAAGTGAGAGTTCTGATGTGCGCGTAACTTTAAACAACGCGCATTACAACCGTTGAATTGCTGCTCACGTCGGATTAACTGCTCACCACAAAATAAGTGTGTCCTTTTTCTCCTGTTGAATCACTCCTGCCTCGAGTTGAACTGGTAGCAGACGCTCCGAATGCTGCACGTATTCTCACATTTGCCACGGCTTCATGAAATGTGATTTCTGTCCGTATTCGCGTCTTCTTCCCGCTCGTCGCCAAATTGTTGTGTGCTCCTTCCTTTCACTTCAAAATGTTAAATCTGCCACGAATGTTGCATTAATCTTCATGAATAAAGATCACAGTACAAACACGAAACCGGTCTGAACGGTAGCGGACACGCATCTCCTCTCTCATTCCACATTCTCATGAACCATACTCCGTCACAGAACCATAGCATGTCACCCACTCAATATTCTAATAACTAGGTAACACAACATGTGCCTCCTCCCAGTTAATCCACATAATATTAATTAGTATTAGGGCCTTAAAACATCAGTGCCTGTATATCCCGCTTTTAAAGGTTAAAACTGCATCTCTTTCTGTTTCCCAGAGTTCTTCGTGTTAGGGACATTCATTATGAGAGTAAGGTGAGCATGTCTGCGACTCTCTGCCTGGTCCGGATCCCGCATTTGTGAAGATTAACCATTGCCTTGCAGTACTTAAGTTAAGGGCATGGTTCCTCGCCAAAAGAAGCTTTGCTGGCACAAAACTCAAGCAGTGACAAAGTCAACGCATCTGGCTCGTCTGTAATGCACATGGTGCTTTCATGCTTGCAGAACTCTCAACAGAATTAGCTTTTGCCGCTCCTACGGTGTATTTTCATTGGCGCGGTGTAAATATCTGCAGTATGCTGCAGCTCTGTATTTGTAGCATGGATTGCATTAGTGCTGCCAGCAGACTGCTAAAGCTAAATGCTGTTTGTAGCCAGAGGCAAAGAATGATATTCATGATGAGAACTTAGAAGTGGCATGTAAGCGGCCTGGGCATGCCCAGTTTCCTGTCAGGAAGGGAGGTCTGCTGGGTTATATCATAGCTGGTGCTTTGTAGAGTTTGTGACATATGAAGATTAAAGAGCACGTGGCAGATGAAATTATCAAAGTAGCATAATAGAGTCTCGGATTTTTTGTGGAATTATCTTCATTTGTAATCTTGATGAGCTGCGAAAGCATTATTGTCCCTGATTGTGAGGAAGACGGCAGTGATGTTCCAGCGTTGAGGATAGTACGGCATGGCGACCCAGATAGAAGAACATAGTACAGCAGAATCTGATTGACTTGTATCCCATATCAGCTGACTGAACTGGGGTGGGGTGGATTGTATTGCAATAGAGTGGGTGGAGTGGAGTAGAGGGTGGTGGGTTTGAGTGAGTGGGGTGGATTGGGGTGCAGTGGATTGCAGTGGGATGGATTGAAATGTGGGATGGATTGGATTGGAGTGGGGTGGGGACAAGTGGGGTGGATCGGATTGATTTGGGTGGATTGGAGTGGGGTGGATTGCATTGAGGTGCGGTGGGGTAGATTGGAGTGCGGTGGGGTGAGATGGGGTGGGGTGTACTGGGATGGTGTGGAGTGGACTGGAGGGGTTGGATTGGATTGGAAGGGGGTGGATTGGAGTAAGGTTGATTGGACTGGTGTGGATTGCCCTTGCTGTTGTTCGGACGCTGCCGGAAAACATTGCGAGATCTGAGTTCCGTGAGGCGCCTCCGGAGTACCGCTGGACCCCCTGCTGGAGCCCCGTTGAGGACCCATGGAGACCTGCCGGAGACCCGTGTGTAGACTGTTCCAGTTGTGCCGGGTGCCAGACAGTTCGGAGGTGGGGCGGGAGCAACCAAAGATTGAGGTAGGCGTGAAGGCAGGCGGCTCAGCCTGGGAGGCCTGGCAGGCGAATTTAGCCGCAGAACCTGCTCTTGGCCCCAGGCCCCATACCAGCAGTAGTATCTGTCTGCACAGACTTTACAGATTGTTGCTCCCCCAGTTCATCAGATGGAGGCGGGAGTCAGGTGAGCTGGGTGTGCCGGGTGTGTTGGTCTCTGGGTGTTCCGGGGCGTGTTGGACTAAGCTGTTGTCTGCCATAGCCACTGTTACCGTTGCCTCAATGTACCTGCCAAGCCCCCCCCATCACCTGTCCCCGTGGGCCATGGTCAAAATTGCGAGCCCTGTGAATTTTTTAGCACTTTTGTACCGGTGTTGAGAGGCCCCCACAATTAGGACGGTGTATGATTTGCAAAAGTGGTGCACAAAGGGAAAAAAAAAAAAAGAAAAAAAGGGAAAAACATTAAATTACCCCCGGCCTTCCAGAAGTAGCCCAAACTCGTCATGAGGCTGGGTAAAGTAAGGAAGGATCCTGTTGCAGCCCGAGGCGCAATAACAGCAGCAGGAGAGGCCAGGGCGGTGGCTCAGCACTCAGTGCCACAATATTCGGGGGGGGGGCCCACACATCCATCCCTCCACCGCCCTCCCCCCCCCCCCCCCCCCCCCCCCCAGTGTGTTCAGCACTCTGAGGCTCCTCATCGCTCCACCAGGATACTACTGCCACATTGCCAAAATGCAGTGCACTGAAACAACATAAGCCCTCGCTGCTGGATTGTTTAAAAAAGAAACCCCTCGTTGTGGCAACGGAGGATTGCACGACAAACTGTCACTCCCCTCTGACCTTGGACATAGTGGAGAACTCAGAGGAGAAGGCATCACTGGTGCCCTGTCTGTCAGGAAACGCGTGCCATAGTCTCCTGTTCCAGGTGGCCGTACACCCCCGAGGGCCCTGCAAGTTCTGTAAGCCCCATTGAGGTGGGGTCAGGAGTAGGGGCAGTCCTGTGTAAACAGTCAACCACCCAGGAGGACTGGATCATTGATCAGTAAAATGGCAAATTACTGCTGACTGCAATCCCCTGTCACCGTTTTTCATACGCCACGGACTGGGATGTGGAACCAGGGGGCCAAGCCCTCCAGTCCGATCTCAAACCCATGCCCATGAGTCAGACGGGGAAAGTATCATGCCCTGATACAGGTTCAAGGGCTTACCCAGCAAGGAGTAATAGGGGAAAAAAAACCTTTGCAAACCACGAAACAAAAGGAGGAGCACCCAGCCTGTTGTTGTCGCAGCCTAAGGGCATCAATCACCGCAGCAAGACCCGTGTGGGTCGCCTGCAATGAGCATTGCGATTTCCCCGCCTAGGGTCACCGTGGCTACGTCAGTTGGCCGCATGGAGGCAAGCGTGCCAGCTCAAGCTGTACAGGCAATTGTCTACGGCAAGAAGGATTGATCACCCCCCCCCCAGGATCCAAAGGGGTCAGACAGGGATGGTTTAGCAGCTCCCCTGGCCATTAGTGATGCTCTGTGCCCAGAGGATGCGGACTCTGCTGGTATGTCAGCGACAGCTCCATCAGTGCCTTTCCTACAGAGCCCAGGTCGCCGCCCCATAGCCGTGTCAACATACACTCAAAATCACACAGTTGAGGCACGGGAGATGAGGCAACAGTCTATAATGAGTTCCCCGGGCTCAGGTGCCCACGCTCGCTTAAAATTCCTCACCTGTTCTCCAAGAGTTACACCGGACCGCAACTTTACAAAATTGCTCCTCGTAAAGCAATGCCAATCAAAGGGTTCTCGTGATACTTTAAGTAGAGGAAACATCCATTCAACAAGCCATTCCAGAATTAAATGTCATTGGTTCCGGGGATATTACATCAATTGATTTTCTCCCACAGATGGGGATGCGGTCGGGGACAACTACACTGATGACATAGGCCACAGCTGACTTGGCACAGGCAATTTGTGGTAAAAAGGATGCCTTCGATTCCTGGGGCGTTACGATCACGCCGTACCGTTCTCCTGACTATCCTCTGCTTCTGTTGATTGCCCCCAGCATTAAGTCAACAATAGTGCTGAAGCCATTTTCAATCTTAAAGGGCGCTCAGGGCAGGCTCAGCACCCCTAACATTGCAGGAATGTCTGGTACGAGTACCCGACTGTGGGCCAACTGGGACTGGTTGCCATCTGTTCGGTCACAAAGGCCAGTTGCATGAATACCACAATGGGGTCCTATTGGGCCTGGTGCGAGGGGCTGTCCCTGTGCTCTTGGAACATCAATGGGTTGTCACGTCAACTTGAATCCATGGAACTAATATCTTTCCTCAATGATCATGACATTATTGTCTTGCAGGAAACGGGCGGAGAAGGAGAACCCACTGATGGGGTTCCACGAGTTCTCGGAATCCTCTCAACGAGAAAAGAAAAGTGGCCAAGCCAAGGGGTGTCTAGCTATTTATGTTGCTGTCAAACTTATAGGGTACATCACCCCACTGGGATGGAAGGAGAATTGGGTCCAGGGGATTAAGATTGATAAGGGGACCTCCCAGCAATCACTTACTATGATTAATGTTTCTATAGCACCTGGGATAAAGGAGAAAAGAGGGAAGTTGACCCGGCTAATCCAGTTGCTGGGTGACTTAGTAGGCGATTATCCACATGCTGATTTTTTGGTTATGGGGGACTTTAATACAAATTTATTTCAGGACTTGTTGGAAGCCCCGCATCTTGGGGGTAATTATCATCTCTTGGATCAGATAAGACCTAGGGACTGTCCATACAGTGTCGTGTGAGAAAATGTTATTACACTCTTTAACAGCATGTGGTTCAAAGCCACAGCAAGCCACAGCAAGATGTACCACTGGGCTGGACGCGGTCAGATGGGCACTCTTACTCATATCTAGATTACACCTTCTGTAACATGACATTTCTTTCCTCCATAAAATGTTTTCGGATCTGTTCTCGCTGTGAGACTGATCACCGCCCCCAGATAGTAACTATGAGATCGAACTTTGACTGTCATGTCGAGGTACGGGCGGTGGGAGGCGGTGTGTGTTATGAGGCATTGAAGCACATTCGATGGAGCTCCTCCTCAGGAACTATCATAAAAGGAGAGTGTGCCAACTTTTTTGGTCCAGATAAGGCTGACTGACGATCTCTCATTGAGCAGTGGGACAAGTTTAATTCTTCTTGTATTTTATCAATACCAGGGACCCGTGCACAACCTTGTTCCCCATCCATCCACCATGATCCTCTGGGATGCTTGATTTAAAGAAAGCACAGAACAGGGTTGCCAGGGCATTTAAGAAGCACTCCGACTCTGAGGTGCTGACTGTTAAACTTAGAGAGGCTCAGAAAGCGGATAAGAAGGCCTTTTTATTTTTTTTTAAAACAGAGGCGCTCAAATATGTTCTGGGAAAAACTCCTTCGTGAAAGTAAGGATTCAAACCCACAGAAGTTTTGGAGCCTTGTAAATGATCTGACAAGGAACCAGTGGAGATCTGGCTCCTCCAATATTGGGGAGAGTGATTGTTTTTTTTTTTTTTTTTGGACAAACCACTTTGCTGTTTGTGACTTGGAATGTACTGAACAGGGCAGCGGTTGCAATGGGTCAGATGTTCCTCGGGTCAACCAGCACTGCAGGGGGTTGACTGTGAGCCCCCCACCCTGGAAGTTGGGTTTTTCTTCCCAATGCGGTTTTGCCACATAATTGACAGGGCAAGATGGGATGGTGCCCATGGGCCTAACGGTATTTCGCATGCTGTGTTCAAACAGGATGCCCCTTTTTGGGCGGACCATTTCGCAAGCTTGTTTGATCAACGTCTTTTTTCTTTGAGGATTCCCGACTCATGGTATTGTGCTATCATCCATCCAATTTACAAAAGTGGCTCAAGGTCAGATCCAGCCAACTTTAGGTTAATAGCTCTCCTCGATAATGAGGCCAAGTACTACGCTGGCCATCTTCTAGAGGACCTTCGATTCTGGGCTGACTGGAATTGCTTAATATCCATCTCCCAAACAGGGTTCTCAGCCACTACAGGTACGTCCCTGAATCTTTTAGCATTGTCCATTTTGATAGACAAGGCACGAATTTCGGCCTCTGTTACTTCGTCGAATTTAGGACGGCCTTGATCGGGTGCCCAGGCATGCTCTTTGGGCAAAATTACAACTTTGGGGTATTCCTCCTTTGCTCCTGGGGGCCACTATTGAACTACATACCGACACATGGATTTGCATGAAACTAGGAGACAGTTGCTCTGTCTCTAGAAAAATTCCAACGTTTTGCGGGTTTAAACAGGGTTGTGTCCTTGCTCCCCTGCTATTTATTTTGCATTTTTCCGATCTGTCATCTGTACTCGATTCTGTCAATTCACAGCCCCCCAAAATTGGGGGCTTGCGACAAAGCCATCTGCTGTATGCAGATGACCTGACAATGCTTAGCTATACAAGGGTTGGCCTTCAACGGCTGCTTAATAAACTGGCCTCGTATACAGCTGAGAACGACCTTGAGGTAAATCTGCTTAAGACAAAAGTGGTCTCATTTTGCAATTGAATACCAGTTGGTTTTATAAGACTAATAAGCTGACCTCTGACTCATCATATAAATATCTGGAAGTGCATCTCGATTCCAGAGGCAGCTTTGTCATCCAAAGGAAGGAGATAGAAGCTAAAGCGGTTGCCCTGCATGTTGCTTTCGCAAAGTTATCTAGATCATTGAGGGGCCTAGTTTGCTCCACCTTTTAAGTTTGAGTGTAAAGCTCATCCCCTCACTGTCTTATGGTCGAGAAGCAATGATGGATGTTGGCACCAGGCTACTAAATCGTCTGGTCATCAGGATCTATAAGAGGGTCCTCTACCTATCGCAAACTGCATCTCCTGCGCAGGTGAGACTGGAATTTGGGCTTTTGGACCAGCAAGCTGTGGGTGCCGGGGCGTTTTTGAAATTCTGTCATAAATTGCGCGGGGCAAAGACTGGCAGTTTAGAGTCAGGATTATGGTGGGAACTAAGCGCACATGAAAGTAAAGGGTCATATCTCAGCTTTTTGGTTAACTGCAGACAGTTACTGGAAGCCGATGGGCTCTGGGTTGCCAATCTGTCGCAAGCAGCATTTAATCAGGGGATTAAGAAGAGTGTTCAGCTCTGGTCTTATCATAGTGACTGAGCTCTTTTAGTCAACTGAGAGCACGCCATGTCAGTTATCAACTCATTTCATCCAGGTTCTCCTCTGGGCAATCTCTCTTGCACTTATGGCATCCACCGAAAAGAAAAATGTATGGCACTGAGGATGGGTGACTGGGGCTTCCAGAAACATGTACTCTTGGTGCTTAGAGCCAGGGGAGGGAAGCACGTGTACACACTTTACCACATTATTAACGTTGTGTACACTTCACCGGTGAAACACACACCTTTTGTAATTTCAATAACGCTCCATTTTATGCGTGCACCAGAACAATGTGTGTATGGTGACACGCACACCTTTTACACCGTTATTAATACTGTTTGTGCTTGGCGTACGTACACGGAGATTGAGAATCACCGGTGATACGCACACCCTTTGCTATATTTTTAAGATTATACTCAACACAATTTTCCAAATCTAGAGTGAGAATATATATATATATATATGTTCGATGGCATGTGTAGCTGCAGATATACATCCTTTGCATTGTCTGCCGTCTAGTGTTGGGGTCGGAGTGTTACAAGTTGTTTTTCTTCGAAGAAGCTTTTTCAAGTCACGAGATCGAGTGACTCCTCCTCTCCGTGAAAGTGCGCATGGGCATAGAGTCCTTTGTTAGATTGTTTTCTTTCCGCCGTCTGGTTCGGACATGTTCCTTCTTGCTCCGGTAGATCTCGGTTCAGTACTATCTGAACTTCTCTATCTTTTCCTTCAACGTCAGTATAGTTTTCGAGCGTGTTTTCTAACCAGACTTGTTACGATTGTAGCGTTGGGATCGGTTAAACGCCCTTTCAGGTGCCTGCGTCCTTCATGGGCCATCTTGGACCTACTGCATCACAGGCTCGTGGTTCGGACTCCATTTTGATTCTGCCCTCAGTGCCATGCCAAGTTCCCATACACCGCCCAGCACTCGGTGTGTAAGCACTGCCTCTCTCCATACCACAAAGAAGAGGCGTGTCGATCCTTCTGATCCAAGACGACTTTACGGAATTGAAGAGCAGGATGGCTAGAGATGGCATCGAAGTCGACAGAACAAACACCTGACATTTTCGGTGAGCAACAGGCGCAAACTACAGTCTCCATCCCAGACTCCGACTCTGACTTTGACTCAGATGGGGACAGCCAAGTTATTCCTGCGGTGCAGTACGTGAGTACACCGGCCCCTTCCCATCACCAAAAATAGATTAAAAAGTCACAGAAGGCCTTGGGCCCACCACTGCTTCTCAGCCATGGTTCAACACGAAAACTACATTTCGTTGACTGACCATCAGGTTCAGTGCGAAAAAGGCCAAAACGCACTCCACCGAACAGACTGCCACGCCTTTTTCGGGATCGAGTCATAAAATGGAAGCTTCCACATCAGAACTGAAACGGCTACAAGCCACCTTGGAGCTGAAACATCCAAGTTCCTCTCTTCCGAGCAGAAAAAACTTCCATCTACTGCAGAAACCACATTTTCGGCCCGTTTAAAGCAGCCTATCACCAAGCTTTCGGAGCATTCATTTGTAGGAAGCAAACAGGTTCCATCTCCAGAAGAGTCAACAGCCATTAGACCAATTCAGATATCCAAGCATAAGGAGGAGCCAAAGACAGTGCATCAGCCTTCTCCACTGCATTCGCCTTTCCTTTCCACATCTCCACCACCTCACACCCCACCACCACCCCCTTCACTCACGCAGTTTTCTGTCTCCTCACACAGGGATTATATGGGTGAGAATCCTTATATTATGGACCCATGGCATATGTACCATTCAGATCCAATTCCATCTAACAACCCTGATCTGTATCCCACAAGGCCATCTCCACCTGAAGACACCAGGGCCTATAATTGGGTCATTTCCAGAGCAGCCACATACTATAATGTGCAGATACACTCTGAGCCCATAGAGGAGAATTTCCTATTCAACACTCTTTCCTCTACACATAAGCAGTACCAATGTTTGCCAATGTTACCAGGCATGTTAAAACATGCTCTTGACATTTGTAAAGCGCCAGCAAAGACTAGGGTACTAACACCTAGGGTGGATAAGAAATATAAAGCTGTACCATCAAATCCAATTTTTATAGCACAACAATTGCCACCTGATTTCATCGTGGTCAGGGCAGCCAGGAAAGGGGCGAACAGTTAGTCCGGAGGGGATGCTCCTCCCCCTGATAAAGAAAGCCACAAATTCAATGCAGCAGGCAAAAGAGTGGCAACTCGGGCTGCAAATCAGTGGAGGATTGCCAACTCCCAAGCTCTTTTAACCAGCTATGACAGGGCCCATTGGGACGAAATGCAAGAGTTCCTTCAATACCTCCCTATAGAACACCAAAAAAGGGCACAGCAGGTAGTGGCAGAAGGACAAGCTATTGCCAACAATCAGATTAGATCTGCACTAGACACAGCTGACACCGCAGCTAGGGGAATTAATACTAGTGTTATGATCAGAAGGCATGCTTGGTTGTGGTCCTCAATGTTCAAACCTGAAATACAGCAAGTGGTCCTTAATATGCCATTTAATAAACAGCAACTATTTGGACCTGAGGTGGATACCACCATTGAAAATTAAAAAAGGACTCCAATACAGCAAAACTCATGGGTTCCCTTTACACAACACCTTTTCGGGGCACTTTTCGTAAGCCTCAATTCAGAGGAGATTTTAAACCCCAAACATCAGAGGCCTCTACGTCCCAACAAAAACAGGGACAACAATATTATTCCAGGGGGTCTTTTAGGGGCTCCTATAGAGGACACTATTTCATAAGTAGGGCAAATCCTCTGCCACAAGAGTTGCCTTCACCTCATCAAAGCAGTGACTTTCTCTGTATCCCCACACAGCACACATCTCTTGTGGGAGGAAGACTGCAATATTTCCACCGTTATTGGCAACAAATTACATCAGATCAATGGGTACTGTCAATTAGCCACAATAGTTATTGCCTAGAACTCATCTCCACTCCACCAAACATTCCCCCTCGTTCACACAGGCTTTCTCCCGAACACATTGTTCTGTTGAAACAAGAGGTAGAATCTCTTCTACTCAAAGGTGCAATAGAGGTAGTATCCATCAATCAACAAGGAACAGGAGCATATTCTCTATACTTCCTTATACCAAAAAAGGGTGGCACTCTCAGACCTCTCGATCAGTATATTCTCTCAGAGCATTTCCACATGGTCACTCTTCGGGATGTCATCCCTCTGTTACAAAAACAAGACTACATGACCGCATTAGATCTACAAGATGCTTACTTCCATATTCCTATACATCCAGCACACCGCAAGTACCTACGGTTTGTAATAGCAGGCAAGCACTACCAGTTCAAAATGCTACCCTTTGGAGTAACAACAGCATCAAGAGTATTTACCAAATTCCTAGCAGTCGTTGCAGCATACCTCAGAAGATAGTGCATAAACATCTTTCCCTAGCTAGACGACTGGCTAATAAAAGCTAGTACCATTCAAACTTGTCAATGGCATACACAACATACAAACAATACCCTACACCGTCTAGGGTTCACAATCTATTACCAGAAGTCTCACCTTGAGCCAGCGCAAATACAAGCATATCTGGGAGCAATTCTGAACACTTAGTCAGCATTAGCTTATCCAAACCTACAAAGAATTCAAGCGTTCCACAGTCTCCTATCTCCACTCCAATACAGTCAACCTTGCACAGTAAGATTTATCATGAAACCCTTGGGAATGATGGCATCCTGCATATCAGTAGTGCCCAATGCACGTCTAAACATGAGACCCCTGCAACAGTGTATCTCACAGCAATGGTCTCAGCGAAAGGGTCAACTTCACGATTTAGTGTTGTTGGACCGCCAGACTTACAAAACTCCGCAATGGTGGAATCACACCAACTTATCAAAGGGGCGGCCGTTTCAAGACCCTGTGCCCCAGACCATAATCACCACAGTTGATTAATGACATGTTGGGTAGCCCATCTCCTCAGTCTTACAATACAGGGAGAATGGGACTCAATCCATCAGACTTACCACATAAACCACTTGGAATTGCTGGCAGTGTTCTTAGCAATCAAAGCATTCCAGCAACAGATCACACACAAGACAGTCTTAATATGGACAGACGACATGACAACAATGTATTATCTGCAAAAATGGGGGGAAACACACTCATTCCAATTGTCCCTTCTAGCACAAACAATTTGGAAGTGGGCAATTCACAGTCGCATTCACCTACTGGCAGAGTACATCCCAGGGATACACAACCAACTAGCGGACCTCTTAAGCAGGACGCAGCAACAAATACATGAATGGGAGATTCACCCACAAGTAATCCAACATTACTTTCAGGAACACCAAACATAGACCTTTTCACAACATGCGAAAACGCGCATCCAGGTACCCACACGCTCGATCAAAGGGCAGTGCTCAATGGATCAATTGGTCAGGGATATTTGCTTACGCTTTTCCCCTCTCCTGCTAATTCCGTTTATAGTCAACAAGATCCAGCACACTTCCCTCACTATGATACTCGTAGCTCCTGTGTGGGCACATCAACACTGGTACACAACACTATTGGATCTATCTGTAGTACCACATCACAAGCTCCCAAACAGACCAGACCTACTAACTCAAAACAATGGTCAAATTACACATCCCAATCCCAGTATGCTCAACCTGGCGATTTAGCTCCTGAGGTCTTAGAGTTTGGATATCTACAGCTTTCATCAGAATGTATGGGCATTCTAAGGGAAGCACGTAAACCTACAACTAGTCAGTGCTATACAGCTAAATGGAAACATTTTATGTATTACTTTCAACCCAAAAACATTAGTCCACTTAAAGCATCCGTACAGGATATTGTATGCTATTTGCTTTACTTACAAAGAGCAAATCTTGCATATTCATCTATTAAAATTAATTTAACAGCAATATCAGCCTACCACCAAAACAGACAGCATAACTCTCTGGTTAGAATTCCTGTCATCAAAGCTTTTATGGAAGGCCTTAAAAGAGTTAATCTACCTAGAGCTCCACCTGCTCCAGTCTGGAATTTTCACATTGTGCTCACTAGGCTTATGGGTCTGCTATTTGAACCCATGCACTCTTGCACACTTCAGTTTCTCTCATAGAAAGTTGCTTTCCTGGTAGCAATTACTTCCTTAAGGAGAGTAAGTGAAATTCAAGTATTCACTTTAGAAGATCCCTTCTTCCAAATTCACAAACGCAAACTAGTACTTAGGACAAATCCAAAATTCCTACCCAAAGCGGTCTTACCATTTCACATCAGTCATGAATGTAAAAATCACAAAGCAATGTTATAGATGTGGCAGCAGTTTTCATACTACAAAATATAATAAGTGTATAGCAATTAACACAGTGTAGAAAATGTGGCAGGAAATGTCATTTTGCCGTTGTATTCAAACAAGGTAATAAAGAGTAGCAATAGTAGAGGATACATTTACATATCAAATTTATGAAGATCGAATACTTAGTGTGGGCAACATAGAAAAAGAATAAGGGAGAAGAGAAAGGCTAAAAAGCTGAATTTGTAGTTAAAGGAGAGAAAGTTAATCTAAGTATAGATTCAGGATCCATGTACACCATTATTCCAGAAGCAATGTTTACAGAAAAGTGGGTAAATGAAAAATGAAGCCCTAAATATATTAATCCAGGAGGATATCAGGGTGAGAAAATAGATTTGATAGGATGTATGGAAACCACAATAGGGTATGAAGAAAGACAAGTTCAGGGAAAGGTATACGTAGCAGTAGAGGGACCACCAATTCTAAGCTGGGCATATCAATTTGATCTTGGTATAATTGTGAACCCAAGGGCTCCCAGTCAAGTGATGGTTGTAGATAATGCTTCTATAGATACTATATTAAATGAAGCTAGTGAAGTTTTTAAAACAAATTAGGCCATTTGAAAGGATATGTACAAAAGATTGTGTTGAATCTTGATGCTATTTCTGTACAGCAAGAGGTACGTCGAACATTTTAGATGGCGAGAGCGGCACTAAAGGAAATGCTAGATGACATGCTTTCATCTGGAATAATTGAACCTGTGGAGACGTCCAGGTGGATATCTCCAAGATGATCACAGAAAAATCAGATGGAAAATATAGGTTGTGTGTGGATCTAAGATCTTTAAATCAGAATGCGGTAGTAGATATTTATCCGCTGCCAAACATTAATGAACTCATTTTGGCTTTAGGAGGAGGTAAATATTTTTCAAAATTGGACTTGGAGAATGCATATCACCAAATTAGACTTCATGAAGATTCAAAACCTCTTACAGCATTCATCACCATGGAGGGCACCCTCCAGTTCACACGTATGCCGTTTGGCTTATGCTCTGTAGCGAGTGTATTCCAGAGGATGAAAAATTAAGTTTTCAGAGGAATGTCCAACGTTTTAAATTTCCAAGATTACATTTTAGTTTTTGGAGACTCTGTGCAACAACACAATATGGTGCTCAGGGAGGCATTAAATAGAATCTTGGAAGCAGGTTTGTCTCTTCGAGAGAGAAATGCAAATTTCTGGTTGACAAGGTTGAGTACTTGGGATATACCATCACTGCAAATGGAGTAAAACCAAAGGAAAACTTGCTGGATGCAATAAGATTGGCCCCTCCTTCCAAAGACCAGGATCAATTGAGATCTTTTCCAGGTCTCCTAGAGTTCTATGCAGAATTTGTTCACAGGTTCTCTGAAAAAACTGTTTGAGATTGTTGTTGAAGAAAGGTAACAACTTTGAGTGGGGATCAGAGCAACAAAAATGTTTTGATCAGATGAAAGAAGAGATCTGTAATGCTGGCATATTAACACCATTTAATACTAAGTTCAACTTGATTCTTACAGTTGATGCCAGTGCCACTGGAATAGGGGGAATTCTTTCACAAGTTCATGGAAAACAAGAAAAAACATTGGCTTTTGCCTCTAGAACACTCACTACTTCTGAACCTAATTATTCTGTCATTGAACGTGAGGCTCTTGCAGCTCCATGGGGGCAGAGTATTTTAGAACCTTCTTGTGGGGGGACACAGTTTTTAATACGAACAGGTCACAAACCTTGGGTAAAGGTATTATTATCGGGAGGGGCTAGGAAGGGTTCAGCCAGACTGGCTAGATTAGCTGCTCGTCTTCAAGAATATTGTTAAACTTTTCAACATATTCAGGGATGGAAAAACTGTCAAGCTGATTGTTTGTCACGTTTATCTTTGGATTAGCATGTTGTGGATGCACAGGCAGTACAGAAGAAAGAGGGAGCTGGAGCTTCAGTACATGATGTAGTAAACACTGAGGGTGCACAAGCTATCACAGTACAAGAGTGGGTTAGAGAAATGAATTCGGATACTACACTTAAGGAAGTAAAGAAGTTAATTCTATTGGGAGGTAGAAGGGAAAGTTCTGTAGCCATCTCAGTTAGACCATATGTAAACGTTTTAGAGAATTCGCCGATGCGCAGCAATGATGTGATTATGAAGGGAGACAGATTTGTTCCTCCACAGGGATTATGGTCAAGTTAATAGAAATAGCAAATGAAGGACATTTAGGACAATCCAAAACAAAGATGATGTTAAGAGCAGATTGGTGGTGGCCAGAGATGGTTAACCAAGTAGGTGATTGGATAATGAAATGTGGTGTATGCAAGGAGAGTGAAAAACGTTTGAGAGTTTGAAGACAGACAGACATGGGTCATATAATAGATCCAGGTAAGGCTTGGCATACATTATGTATGGACTTCATTGGACCTACGAATGAGTTAGAAGAGATTTTGTGATATGCCATGGTAGTAGTGGATGTGCATAATAAATGGCTTTTAGTAAAATGTACGAGAGAAGTTTCTACAAAACTACCATTTCACTGTGGAAGAGCATTATGAATGAAGAAGGTGTTCCCATGGTGATCATAACAGACAATGGGATACCATTAACATCTCATGAAAGGAATTTATTTTTTAAGGCAAGAGGGATCAAACATAACCGTACTGCCCTTTATAATCCACAAAGTAATGGTGTAATGGATAGAGCCAATAGATTAGTTAAAGGGGCCATCCAAATGGCTTCGGACAGTCATCAGGATGTTAAAACTATAATAGAAGAGTTGGTCTGGGCTTATCGCACAACTGCTAATGAGGTTACCAACAAAAGATCCCTTTTAAGTTAATGAGGAGGAGATTTCCTGGGACAAAATTAGTACCTGTGTGGATGAAGGAAGTAGTTGAGCGATCTAAACGAGAAAAGGGTCAACAAGATGAACAAACCAATAAAGAACAAGTTCACAAGAACATTCAAGTAGGAGATTGGGTAAAATTAAGATGTGCACAGAAGGGAAGAGGCCTGATGAAGTTTAAAGGTCTTTATAAAGTTGAATGAATCGCTTTGCTGTGGTTTTAAATAATGGAGAAGTATGGAAAAACAGGAGGGTATCGTTATATCAGAAGGGTGGTGAATGTAAGTCCTGTGAAGATAGCTTTAGTAGTAGTAATCCATTTATGTTGTTGTCAAATGAGGAGTAGTGTCGCTCAGCTCAAAGATCAAACGAAGTTAGAGTGAGTACTAATGAGAGAGGTGATGTAGGAAATATTTTTTTTCAAGCAGAATTGAACCTCACTAATCAGACGTTTGATTTAACGAGCTGTGTAAGAACCCGCAATCCACCTGTATATTTAAGAGATTACATTCAAAGATGAATTACATTCAAGATTGAAATTTGTAAATATTTATTTTGTTTATAAAGTGAGGAGTATGTGTTATGCGCCTAAGTGTTCTCTAGGTGATAAGAATGTATAATGTTACCACTTTAAGTGGAGCGCAGTGCAGGATTCCAAGGAAGACAGTTGATTAAGACGACTGGCTGAGGGAGTGTTTTGGCTGTAGATCTTTCATTTGAATAAACTAGCGCTCACTTCGTAAAGATGTCCCTGTTTCTTCTTATTGGCTACAAGAATTTTGCATGCAGCTCTTTGGTGGCAGTTCATAACTCACTGTGCTAGATTATGATTGTAATTTACGAACTGCACCGTAACAAGAGGATCGCTGTGACAAAAGCAGTATCACCCTGAGCTCTGCACAGAAAATCCTGTTCTGTGATCTGCATAGTACACCTTCTTTGCAGCAGGCATATTAACCCTCTGCGCTACCTCAGGTGAGTCAAAACTGCCACTCGACAAATCCCCAATCTCTCTCCAGCAGGTACATTAATCACAGTTATCTTGGCACTTTTATTGTTGCCTGAAAACGTTTGGATATACAAGGAACTCTGCAGTGCTTTTAAAACTGAAACACTGCTACAACCCCTATTCAACCCCTTCCTTCCCCCCATCCTTCCAGCATCCTGGGGAAACGGTCAGTCCCGCCATGAACTTTACACTCTACCTGAGCCACAGACTAATGATAAACCCAAATCTATGCCTAGTTCAAGTGGCTAAATCTTATGGTCACCCTATAACTGAAGGAAAAATGTACCCTTGCAGCTCAAACTGCTGATAAGAACCACACGGTGTACTTGTTAGTAGATAAACCTATTAAAATCGTATAAAAGATTAGGCTACTATTTTAAAAATTAACATCCGTTCACATGTTTACATTTTCGCAGAATACGCTTAACCTGTGTTTTTAACATAAAAATGTTCACAGCATTCAAATATGTCAACTTTATTGGGATTCGTGTTTTAGGTGTTTGTCTCCTCTACAAATACCGTCACCCCCGTGGTTGTGCGTTCTCTTTCTACACCTTGTACACAGAAGTTCCTGGGGTGGATGGGTGTGTGTGTGTGTGTGTTTTGGTACTCTATTCTATTGCAGTTGTAATTATCATTGGCTTCATACCCTTGGGATGCACCAAAATGCATGTGTGGCTGGTCATAATAATAAATTGTTCTTGATCCAGTAACTTGTTAGTTTTATAGTACTTGACACTGCCCTTCTAAGCACGGTAACTAAAAGGTGCTTGAGATATCAATAGACTAGAATGCTGTTTCTGCCTTGCGGGGTTTCGGATTTGTGACTTTGACATTAGCGCTCATGGCTGGAGCAAGCAGTAACTCAATGTGCCATGTAGTTGTCCTCAGCCTCCCTGATGGAAGAATGGCCAGGGGCCAACCTGGCACCGAACACTAGCAATAAATGTGCATCTGCAGAGGTGGAATAATTCTCCAGGCATCAGTTCTGTATATTTTATTAGACAGTAGACTTTTGCTTGTAAAGCCAATATCCTAACTGTCAAGCTATTTTAAGACTGCCAGTTCAAAAACTAGGGTGTAATAGCTACAGGTCGGTAGGTGATCACTGTGACACCGCCATACACGGTTAAAAATGCATTTCATTTGGGCATTGCATCATATATTTGTGGATTATGTTCAGTGTGATCATTTCTGTACTCGGAATCTGTTCTTTACTTGTGCTCCATTTAGCCTCAAGAATGTTTATCCAATGAACGTCTCTTCCGTCCATTTGTCGCAGATGGAAATAAAGTGATGTTGTTAGTGTCACAGTAATGTTTGATAGCCCTAGTGAGGGTTCTAAACTCCAAGGTATTTTGGTATGCTCCTTGACACTGAGTGAGACAATACCTTTCTCGCGGTGTGTCCTCCCTGCATCCGAAAGTACACACACCCCAGGCGATAGAAATGCACTCTTTTTAAGTAGTTTCAGTGTAGCATTAGCAAGCAGGCAGCACAAATTATTCAGTTGATGGGATCTTCACATTTTCTGGGACCCAATAGATTGTTTGCAGAAAATAACCACCCTCCTCAACAGATCGCACAACCATTCATGCTATTAGGGCATATCCTGAGCTCATCAACTCTTCTACAGCTTTCAGAAAGGTACTTTTGATTGCTTGGTCTGCATAGTGTCTGCTGTTGCTACTGATTCGTCCCCGGTCTGGTTCTGGTGGCAGACCGTGTTTGCTAAGCGCTTCTCCAGTGTCCTGGTTGCAGTGAGTGTAGGCCGAGGATGCACTGTCTTTGAGGATTGCCAGGGCATACCTTCTGGTAGGGTTTACTTGCATAGGCCATGAATTCGTACTCCAAACGCTGCCCACCACACAAGAAAACCCTCTCCGATCAGGTCTTACTTAAATATTTGCATTTGGCACGTAGCTGTAACGTGGGGCTATGTAACCCACCGTACCCTGTGGTGGTGCTGAAATAAACCATAGCGCCAGTTTCCAGTTGCTATTATCTGTCACAGCCTGTCCGAAGAAGACCCACAGATTTGTTAGATAGTTTTGGGTTAAAACGTCAACAGCACGACTGAATCTTTGCATGTCCCTTGACAACTTTCCATGACCTACTTACTGCACGGCGCTCATTGAAACAAACGAAAGGAAGCCAGGATACATGATCAGGGGGAAGACAAACCTGGGCTCCCAGGCCATTCTCTTCAGTGCCTTTCTCTGTTTACCAACAAATAAAAGAATTGCAACAATTTGATGCCTGGCAGTAGATCATTCAGCAAAATCTACTCATTTTAATTAATTTACATTGTGTGAAATGCCCCACGGAGGGGCGCAGGGTGCCAGAGAAGATAAAAACAGTTCATGACATAATATAACACATAAAACGTAATTCATTTTCAATTAAGGGAACGTTTGATTCGGCTCTGTCATAAAATGAAAACATGCAATTACTAAAAACAAACCTTTAATTAAAAAGAATCTAAACGAATTCCAACGCCCTGCTGGCAGGAAAACAATCATGTTGGCCTGTTACCTCTTCATAGCACCAGAATTTCCAACCACAAATAAGGCTGGGGAAATGAATGAAAACATTAACCGTATGCGTGTCTAAGCAAAGGGTGTTTCACTCTTCATGAATAAGAGCTGCTTAAATGCCAGTTTACCCCGAGGTCGGGTCGCCGAGTGAGAGAATGTTTGGGAGGTGTATGTAAGTTTCTTAATCTTTGGAACTCAATGCAGCAGTTAGCGATGGACAACGTTTGCCGTGCGGAGATTACCTTGCTTGTCTAATAGACCTGGAATAGGAAGAAAAACGGAAAATACCAGTATGTAGTGGGCGTGGTGAGGAATTGATATATTTTTTCTTCAAAAGATTACAGAGACTTTGAGTTTGCTTGATCTGTATTTTTTTTCTTGTGACAGTTCGGTTGCTGTGATACTACATCAACTCTACAGAATATGTTGTGGCTGTTGGAGATTCTGTTTTACTAAATGTCATTCGACAAGTTTTGTAATTGTGCATTTGATGAATCCATTAGACTTCACAGGTCTGGTATTGCACGGTCTGTCAGTCGTCTTACAGCCAGTGTTGTGGCAGCTAATAGACGTGTATGTGTAAAGTAAGACAGTGAAGACAGATTTCCAGTGACATGCCTAAAGAATCTATCTTTTACCCTATTTAGAAATTTAGATAGGGTGGCACTTTAAGAGCGTTAGAAGATAAACATTTGTCAGTAATTTGAAAATGGAGTATGAAACGAGTATTTTGCATTGATCATGGTACGACAAACGGTACATGATTTATGTATGTGAAGCCTCTTTCCGGAAACTACGCTAACTCTGATGGAGACTGGGTTTTATCCTTCTACATTAGTGACTTTGAATCAAGTATTGTACAATGCCCGGGCAGTGGTGGTTGTGTGGGTGATTACTGAAGAGTTTTTGCCCATAATTGTGATATCAAATCCCACACCCCTTCACCCTCTACCTTATAACTTGGGGAGCTGATGCTAGAGGATTATTTGGAAGTGACTGTCCCAAATACCGCTGAACACTTGTTTTAACCACCTGCACAAATTTCTTTTAATTGCGTCATGCGCCAGTTGGCAGGGGAACAACAAATCTCTACTTACCTATCTTGCGTGATGCTACCCGAGCTCCTCCTCCCTGTACCTTATAGCTTGAGGAGGCGATGCGTCAGTTTTCCAAGCGTGTCACCGAATTGCGATTGACCCAGCAGGCTGCCAATTTTTAGATGTACAATTTTAGAAAGGCAGTGACCACCTTGCAAATTATCGCGTAGAAAGTATGTCCAGTCCTGTTAGATCACTGATGCTCCGCTGGTGTAAAGGTAGGAACGTGAGAGGTAAAACCCGAAAAATTAACAAGTAACCATTGTCCGATGGAGGAGGTTTGTTGGAAGACATTGTAAAACAAGTTAATGAAGCAGTGGTATCAAAAACGTGGGAACTCACCGGATATCTTGCTGGGGGAAATCATGCATGAAGTAGGTGCTGTAGGTAGCTATTCCATACCCTTAGGTTATTGAAAATCACCTGGGAAATAGTTCATGTTCCTCACCTAGACTCATGCAGTCTGAGATGTGTAAAGCATAAAGTAGCGGTGTTATTGACCACACAGAATTGATAAGTAGGAGATCAAGGGCTTCTTTCGAGCCACAGAAGGTTCACAAAGATTTGATTGTTCCAGCTCCTGCATTCCCACCAACCCCTAGATTTATATTAGAAATTGTGAATCTGATGTAGCAAACATTGCATTGAATCTTGAACTACTGCTCTATGCACATAAAAATAAGTTAAAATACACCTCTTGACAGAAATGAACTTGAAAATGCAGGGATCAATATTGAACACATCATCTGATGATTTGACTCCTGCAAGAGTATGTGGGGAAAGTACTGGCCGGGTACACAACTGTGTATTTCTTGTAGGTTGATATTAAATAAATGAAGTCAGAGGGACTGTTGGCAGTGTGTGCCATCTTTACAAATTCAAACTCAGCTGCATGGTGTTATGTGTAGGAGTAGCATCGTATGTCAGCTTTCTCAATCAGGCACCAAAAGCTACAAGCATAATGTTCAGCAAGGACTAATACACTTGGCTAATATTGGAATAAATATGAGAGGCTTCACAGGGTCCACTTCAAACCTGTAAAATCTAGTTCTGAAATAGTTGTGTGAGGGAAGCAAAAAAAGTCAAGTGTCATCCAAAAGAGTGGAAAGATTAATACCATAATGCCAGTGGCAGCTGAAACGTCAAAGGGTACCCATGAGTATCAATCAAGCAGGACAATGTTACTGTTTTAAAGGTAAACTCTCTCAGTACTGTGCTATTGGGGGATGTTGTATTTGGATATATGAAGGAAAGGCAGCTCAAATTAAGGCCTCTAGTCTAAACTTCTCAAAGGGGTTGTTGCTTTACACACATTGTAGAACTTGGAGAGCTCACCACATAGAACTTAAAATAGCTTTTCTTTGTTACGTCTAGGGGTTGGTAAATGATAAAACTAATGAGATCAAGTCTGTTATTCTGGACACAGAGCAGGACTTAATACGAGCTGGTATGCAAATCATCAGTCTCGAACAGGGGTCTTCAAACTGGGGGACAGGCCCCCCTAGGGCGGGCCTCAAGTGATCCCAACTGGGGCACCAGGCTGTAGCCCAAAGATGCATTATGCAGATAACAGTGCTCTTTCTTACGCAGAAAATAATTTATTGTATTTTTAAAAAGGTAACAGAACTTAACTACAATGTTTATATAAGTCTAGACACATTTAAACATTGCCACCTTAGTAGAATAATTGTGGAAACAAATCTGAAGGGGGCCTGATGATTTTTATTTCCCTTTCACCGGGGGGTGCAGCATTAAAAAGTTTGAAAAACACTGGTCTAGAAGATGCTGATTGCTCACTGATTAAGAGAGGGTTGGTAGGTCAGTTTGTTCACATGTTGTTATTAAAGCATGGATGTATTATAATGAATCAGCCAGACTTTGTTGAAATTTATGGCAAAACTAGACCAAAGCAACATCAACAATTGGATCCTTCAATGAGGACTATTACGGGAAGTTATAGTAATCTACAAATTGTATTACTAAATATAAATGTGACAGATAGGGATAGGGATCTAGAATACTGAAAGTTACCTCCGGAGAGTGGGTGTTTGCCTAAAAACTGTGGCCGTGGTAATTGGGCATAATCTGTTGGTGGTCTAGTTTCGACAGCTCTGATGTGGCATATGTATATGGTTATGCATCTTTGTAGGATTTGGAAGCTATATGTAGAGTAATATTTTTAAAATCTGATGTGATGCTCCTCTTGGAGTCGTAACTACTGACATGCTCTGATTTTAATTCAAGATTTTAGTGTATCAGCAAAGCCTGCACAAAATTACAATAGAGGACAGTCCCTCAAGTGATGTATTATCTGGTATCTCAGTGAAATGTGCTTTATTATGTTATCTCAATTATATTTTCTATATCCATGAAGCAATTGAATGTGAAATGTAATTGGATTTCGAAGTACTTGAAACTGGTGGGAGCTGCAAACTTTACTGAAAGTCTAAACTTACTTGATCGAATATACAAAGTTCGGTAATGTGTTGTCCTGAAGCAGAGTTGATTGTTGGGATTATTTTCATTTAAAATTGGACCCTCAATCTAGAGATGCCCTGTTAAAAGATGTATTAAACTTGCATGGCCCCTTAATGTAGAGCATCTTTTTCTTTTAATATCTGGTATTTACGCTCAATTTTTTTTATTTGCCTGAATGGTTGTCCTCCTGCTCCTCTGTTGTTTTTGTATAGTTCTGATCTGCAGAAATACATTGCCCCGCGTGATAGTTCTACCAAAAATGGGCTTGCAACAAATATCTGTTTTGTTAAACATACCACCTCGTATTTCTAGGACTTCACCAACTAGCTTATCAGAGAAAGATCCTCCAATTCTTAGTTCAGTAGAACATATTGAAAGTAAATATACATACAAGAAATATCATGGTTTTTTTTCCGAAGGGTTGCAACTTAGTAAAGATATAGGCGGGTATTAGATAACCAACAGTTACATATGTACCTGATGCTGATCCTTCCACTGAATCACTGATGTAGTACATCGCACTATTTCAGGATTTTTTATTGGCACTGGCTTGTTGCCCTTCTTCTTTGTTGTTCTTTTTGGAATGTTGCTCACAAAAGGAAGCAGTTTCATAGGAACCAGGAGAGGGAAGGAAGTCAGAAGCATTCCTGATGGTCAGAAGGTGATTGTCTCTCAAGGGCATTTGTGTCTAGAATCTTTTACAACTGGCCTTGTTAATAAGGGTGTAGCAGAAATATTGAACACATACTACCAACTATCTAATGATCCTATCCGCTCTCTTCATCTTGCTACACTAAACTGATTCCATAAAGATGCAAGGTAGAGTTCTAGTTATATATGAGCAAAGTTTAGTTCTGATTTTGTTCATTGCTGTAATGTCAAGTGGTTGTTCCCTATCTGTTGGAATACTATTATGAAAGAATCTCAGTGGGCTTCATCTGAAGCTTCTTTGAAGGCGGGGGTGCAGCAATTGTCTCAGTGTCTACCTTGACAAAATATAGAGAAATTTGGGAAGGCATTGATGAATCCAATTTTCTGCTCATTATGTTTTAAGGGAGTTTAAAATTTGACTCAAATCGTCTCTGCAAATGTGATGGACCTACATTGGAGATAAATAAAATCAATATTTGTAAATGCAGTATCCAAGCGACTCAAGAAGCATTGATTTTCCTACTTAATTACCAAAAAATGTTTTTCTTAATTAGTAAAAAAAAAAAAAAACAGTTGTGTGTTTTTACTGAGTTGGCTCGTTTGAAAATTAAATTGTACATACACAATGCACAGTTTCAGCATGATCAGCTAGTCTCTATGCCCCCCCAATACAAACCTTTGCCTCATGCATGAGCAGAGGCAAAGTCTCTTTCTACTATTCGATAATACCTTCTAGTATCCTCATAGCATCCCATCATTCTCTCAGTTCATTATGGTACCAGAAATTAAGGATCCCAAAAAAGCTTAAGGGATCCCGCTGTTCTAATTAATGTTAGAGACAATGTTTGAACTTCAAGGTGATCTAGTCGCGGTTTCCAGCAAATCATATGAAAGCATATCCATAGCTATCAGTGACCAGAGTGCTTCAACCAGTCCCTCAAAGTAGGTGAGGCTGTCTGGCTTTTTAAATGTTTAAAACATTACAATCTTTATAAACCCCGTAACAGCACTGTAAGATGTATTAGTAAATGATTCCATTAACTTAGTGGGTCACTTAAAGTTACCATGATCATGTAAGTGTCACCATGCTTTTGTTGTGAGCTATGGTTTTATCTCGCACTGTGGATGAAGGGAGGGATGGTTTTTTTGGGGAAAAATGGTTAAGAAGTGCTGCAGAAGAAAGCTTCTGTTTTTTCCCCTGCAAATGGCATCAAGAAAAGGGTTTGTAGTGCTAAACTCGCCAGCTTTTAGGAACACGCAGACTTGAATCAGAAAACCACTGTTCAACACAGTTTGGCATTTTACTGGGACATAGCACATTTTTGTTCTGCTTTCAACATCCTTCCAGTTAGTGTTAGAAATGGATGTGAACCCAATGCTAAACATGTCTGAAAAGTAGATAAAATTCTGAATTCCGCAAGGGGTCATTTGTGTAGATCCTTCAAAGTTTTTCCTAAGAAAATAGCAGTTGAAAATAAAAAATAATGCAATTGAGTTGGAAAAAAAACAGCCATTGTGTCTACACTTTAATCTGTAACTTCTTATAACTACGGCAGGTTTTTTAAAAAGCGATATGCCGCTGCGCCTGCTTGACCCTTCTGGTTGCGGGGATATATAGAGCTTGTAGGTTCACCAAGAACCCAAGGTTCCCAGAGCCACTAATTAAGCTGCACTTTGCAATGTTTTTTTTTATTGTCTACCGGGTGGATCGTAACTCATTTGGTAAAATATGAAGAGTGAAACTTAGGTACCAAGGAAACATAAGTATCTCCAAAATGGGCACAAGATAAGGAGTTTAGGAGCAGTGGTTATTTGCACATCTCTGAATTTGATAGTACCCATACTAGCATGTGAATTAGAGGGCATTTCTCAAAATGACTTATTTCTTGCACACTGTCTTCTTACATTTGGAAGACACAAATGCAGAGGAAAACAATTGGTAATGACACTTGTTCTACTATTCTGTGTTTCCCCCTAATGCTTCCATTAAACATTGTACCTCACTTGTGTTGTTAAGCCAGGTGCCAGCAACAGGAGACGGCCCAAAACTCAACGTGGACACAGCACATTTCTCCACTGAAAACTGACACTTTTTTGCAACGTGCCTAGCTGTGGATCTTGGGTCTTTGCTCAGCTGGCACCTACGGAAACCTAGCAAACCTGCACATTTCTTAAAACTAAACACCCAGTGAAGTCCAGGACGGGGTGACTTGTGTGGCTCCTGCCAGGTTCTGTTACGCAGAATCCCTTGCAAACCTCAACATTTGCCTAAAAAGACACATTTACGCCACATTTCTGTGATGGAGGATTCCAGAACTTGAGATGAGCCACCAATTTCCTACCACCCAGCGTTCCCCTTGGTCTTCTGATAAAAATTACACCTCACTTGTGTAGGTGGGCCAAGTGCCTGTGACAGGGAAGGGACAATAATGTGGAGAAATTGGGGGTGGTATGGTGGGTGGGAGGAGGCCAATGCGGGTCCAAAAGGGCAGTTTCTTAAAAGAAAGTTTTTAAGCTGACTCTGCTTTGGGCACCCTCACAGGCTATTGCCCCTATCAGCCACCCGGGGAGGCAAAAAGACAGTTTTATATTAAGAAAAAAAAAATGAAGGGGGAGAAAACCCACCTCTGTCCTTAAAAGATTGGACAAGATTGTGATGGATAGTTGGAGATTATTTACAAATTACATTTTCTCAGTAAATTCCAAAATAAACTGTGTTGTCACTGAGGTTGCAGACCAGTACATTCTGTTTGTGTAAGGTAGATTATTATATGCCACCATGGACCGTGTGTGAGCTGGGGCAGTACCCAAAAGTCTGTCCAGTTAGTGTCATTTTGTACGCAGTATGAGATAGGTTACAAAATTGTAGCAAGAGTCGCCATTCACTGAGATTGCAAGACAAGTGTTCAAACCTTTTTGGAAGGTAAAAATAGAGACACAGTGGAAGTGGTGGATGCCCTAGAGCATGGGTACTCGCAGACATTTTCTCAGGGGCCACAAAGTTTGGTTTGTGATGTGACCGAGGGCCGCATTGATGCTAGCAGGGTGGCGGGCGTCGGCGCGGAGGGTGGTGGGGGGTTTGCAGTATGGTGGTGTAGGAGAAGCAAAGCATATACATCTAGTGGCTGAAATGCATAATGTGAAACCAGAAAACCTGCTATGAATCCTGGCTTCCCCCCTTTTGCAAAATGTGTGATCCTAGACAATTCTTTTATTTCACTTTCTCTCCTTTTTCTTCATTAGTGCATGTCAGGGAATCTCAAAATACATGAGTTCAGGATATGCGCTGTACAAGACCTTCTCCTGTGTTTGATTTAATAAATTATCATAATGTTTATGTGTAATAGGAACCCAGGCCACCCAAAGAGTGAATATGAAAACCAACTTGCCTCTTAGTTCAGTGTTGGCATTGTTTTCAAGGGGGGAATGAATGTATCCGGATTTATGTTTGAAAACCATCACTTAGAAACAAAATGTTTCTCCATGCACTGATATAATCTGATGTACTATGTTGAAATTACTCTGCATGTTAATGATAAACAGTTTTTGATTTTTGAAGAGCCCTAATTGTATTTTCACAATTTTGGTGTAGAATGTCTTTAAAAATAAAGGTGTTCCTTCAGGTGCTGGATAACGTAGTTTCTTTGCCTCCGAATAACATTTAAATAAAGGCTTGCCTTTTATTTAACATATTTTAATCATTGTGCAGAGCTGAGTAAACAGAAGCCCAGTTCTGCTGTTGAGCAGGGGGCCGCATGTAAAGGTCAGGAGGGCCGCATGCGGCCCCCGGGCCGTACTTTGAGTATCACTGCCCTAGAGAATCTATGGTACGCCATGATTAGTAAGGTGAAGGTCTCAAGTCTCATACCAGAAGAGGTTGGCAAAGAACAGCGGGTGTCGACCATATTTTACCTTTTTGAGTATAAAGAGGGCAGAGTTTTCTGTTCTCGCCAAAACTTCAGGTCACTTTGAAATGTGCTAGTAGGCCGAAAACTTAGTTTGTTTGATTTGGGATTTTTGTAACAGGTAGCCGACCAACTGTGACCTCGTGTAATACATCCACTATATGTGCCTTTTTGCTCAGCATACCTATCTGCATTTGTCTGTTGTAAAACCAGGAACTATGTTCTATTTGCCATCTGTCAAAAAAAAAAAAAAATCTAAGCCAAACGTACTCGCCGCTTGAGCACTGAGTGGGTGATACCATGTGTTATACTGTGTCTAATCAATGCATTTTGTTTGCTCGAATTAAGATATCTAGTGTTTAGATTCTCATGGAGAATGTGCATTTTTCTTCTTCTCCAGGGCATCATTCAGAAGATTGTAGATAGTCACAAGGTGAAGAACATGTCCTGTTATGGGCTGCGCCTCAGCCACCTGCTGTCGGAGGAGGTCCACTGGCTTCACCCCGACATGGGGGTGTCCCACGTGCGGGAGAAGTACGAATGTGCACATCCGCCCGAGGAATGGAAGTAAGTTGAAACACGTTCTTTGCATTTGCTTCTTCTTCTCTTTAGCTCGTGTATTAATCAGCAAGCGGCACAAGGGTGACATTTTATTAATTCGTAAAACATTTTCCAGAGAGACTGATTAAGTGCTTGGCCTTTCAGTCAGTGTCACTGAGTTTCCTCATGTCAACTTTCACTCTGATCACCACCACCATAGCTCGGTTACACCTAGGAAGGGAACAGAGAATTGAGAGGATTCGTGGCAAGGCGGCCAAGATGTGGACAAACAGACTATAAATGGGGTTAGTGTTGAGGTTCCGCTCGTGGGAGTAAAGGAGCTTCGCAGGTCTGTCTTCGGATGCGCTGTTGAGACCTCTTATTAATGTGCTACATCTGCATCAGAGTTTTGATAGGTAACCGTTCTCATTTGAATAATCCCTAGTTGCCCAGTAAGGTTCCTGGTGATCCTTCTATAATGTAACACATGTCTCTAGCCTCTTTGCATCATTGGCCACCAAAGCTGGACTAGCTCTGATTTCAAAGTCTGCAAAAACAGCAGTTCTCAAACACCTCTACCATCTCTTTCCCTTCTTGGACACACTTTTGCCATCTAATTCCTCTCACTTTTCAGTTTCCCATTGCTTTTTATTCCTTTCTTTTGTTACTTTTTAAATTGACATTTGGAAAAAATAGCTTTTTGTGACTGCAGGACCTTCTGGACAGAATGAGATATTAGGTTGACACACGTATTGGCACAGTATTACTTGTTATGGCAAATGGCCCTTGGTTATTTAATTTTCTTTTTTCTTTTGTGATGACCATAAGTATTTTTGCTCTAGAATACTCCACAGGTTAGTGCGTAGTGCACTTAGAATAGAGCATGGTACATGCATCCCGCTGAACTCAGGCATGTCATCACGACCTACCATGAGGCTGCAGATGTGCTCTTAATTAATACAACCGCCTATAGAACCCTGTGCAGACAGCACAAGCACAGGCTCGTCGTAAAGTTGGGAGTCACTGCGCCATAACAGCACTTACAGCTAAATAAAAACACACTTGAAATTCAGACAAAACATTCAAGGGACGAACACCTCACACGTAGTTGGGACGAAATGAATTTGCATGTTTTTTGTGAAGCTGTGCCACCGTGCTCTTGCGCATCTTTTTAGAGTAAGGAAAGCACCCCTGCCTGGTAGGAATATAAACCTTGTTCGAATGCACAGTTGTCGAAAAATCAAAAATGCAGATGCATGTTGTACATTAACTTTTGTTAGAATAGTTTATTAATTGAATCTTCTGGAAAGGTTTTCATGTGTTTATTTTATTAAAAGCCATGTTGAGTGGTAAAAACCTCTTAAAACATAAACATGGATATAACAACGAATTCTTTTGTCTGGCGTGACCACCACCATTTGTGATTGTGGGATACAGCTGTGAGGCGGTGATGAAGAAAAGTTAAACAGTTGTTGGGTAAATTGCAGTCCAAATCAAATTTAGCCAAGGATGATCAAATAAATTATGAGTATTTAAATGTTCTTCTCTACTAAATGCAATGGTAAGGAGCTGGTGAAACCCAGTGAAGGGGATTGAGATTGTTCATACTGATTCTCATCTATGTTTTTGAGTTGTTTCAATTTAAGTGGGCTTCATCTCCTTTGAGATTAGTGTTGATACGTTTTGGCCCTTTGTTAGTTTGTTAGGGTCGCTTAAAGACTTGGTGTTCCTTACTCTTGTTTTTAAAAATCAGGTTTTAATAAGTATTATTTTAATGGACATTTTAGGGCATACCTTTGTTGTTCAATGGGAATTAGGAGCTGCTTTCATGTTACTCTGAGAAGAATCGGTCTCACCTGGAGTGGCTCATGCTTTTTTTCTACGGCATCTCCTCAAAGACCAATTCATCTGACACTTTTGGGGAGTGCCCCGGGTTAGTGAACGCTTCTTCTGTAATTAGCCATGAGAGCATTATCAGACTGGGCGATTCAGATCGCTTTTTCCCCTACCAGACTACTTGTTAAGTGAGTGTTGGTTTAGTGTGTCATGTGTTGCGATGGTGTGGTATGTTGCTTTATGAAGGGTGGACCGCTGTTGGACACTTAGCTAATTCTAGATATGATGCCTCTGAGATATGTTTGAGCCAGTCACGCAGTCTCCTATTTTCAGAGAAGAGATTGCGGAGCTTATGAACTTGACTGCGCTGATCTCGCCGACATCACCCCTAATAAGCTAATACCGGCCATAGGTGGTCATTGTCCTACTGTTTTTAGTGCCTAGTCCGAGGGACCTGTAATAACATTTGGGATTTTTACTCTAGTCCAAAAGGTGCAACGATCTTTGAGGTTTCCTTGGCTATCATGGTGTTTAGTATACTGTTATACTTACCTGTTAATAAAGTCCTATTTACTTAAAGTTTTCATTCAACATTAAAGTTATTAAGTGTTGTTTATTGTATAATACTGCATTCAGTATTCCTATTTATGATTTTTCATGATTGTTAGACTGGTTAACTGCTAGATGGAAGTACTTTCTCATTTGACTTGGAGTCCATATTATGCGGACCATAGGACTTCAAGGGTAATCAAACGTAAACACTCATAAGGCCCAATAAACTCTGCACCAAGACACCATCATACAACGGCACACATCTTAACAGAGATCAAAACACGTACTCAAAACACTTCAGGTAAGTCAGCAGATGAATATGAAAGCTCCACAGCATCAACCAATACGCCCAGGTTAAAAAAAGAAAAAGAAGTTAAAAAAAAATATATATATATTTATGTATTACCCAGTGGTGGTTGCCATTGGGTAGCTGTAGTTAGAACCATGTTTCCAGAGGTAAAACGCTTTTGGGTTTGGCTTTTATATTGGCGCCGATTGATGAATTGTCACCAAACCAAAAAAAAAATGCTCATCCACCTCAGCTCCTTCCTGGAGAGTTTAAGGGTGATCACTAAAGGGAGGACCTAAAAAAAAAAAAGAGGGGGGGCAAAATACGTTTTCCACATTCATTTTTCCGTAGGAAAATTAAACACAGCTGTTTACCCCAAATTTGTCAGAAAACGATATCTTGGTCCAGAAAGGGTACATTTAGTGATTTTGTGTAAATACATTGTCGTTTTTGAAGAATGAAACTTCAATTATTTTATGCTCTGGAGAATCGACGGGGCGATAGATCTCACGATGAGATCTGTACAGCTGCCACCACATCAACAAAGATGTAGCGATAGCCATTTAGGGCTCGAGACTCTGTCCCCTGTACTGAAACAAACTATTTAAAAGCATGTAGTATCAGGGTAGGGATACCCTTCCCCCCAGGCCTGGTGTCTGTTATGTTTAACCTGAATTTGCCGTGGATCTGAGAAATTATGGTCAACATTTTTAAAACAAACTTTAATACAACAATTCAACCCCAAAGCGGCAGGTTAGCCCTAGCACATTGTATTTTATAGGGGGATTGTATATCCCCCTCTCCGAACCACTGTGAGGCCCCGGGGACCCATTCCTTTCTGGCTGATATATAATTAAAGGACTGAGGCATACAGCAACCCAACCCCCCTCCCGGCCACTTTGTAAACTAAGGAAGGGTGGCCGCAGGGGATCAGAGGTCCCCAGGGCGTAATAAGGCTCAGGGAGGGGTGCTACGATGCCCTCATCCCCCTTTTTTGTTTTTAACTATATTTGGCCTGGAGGAATGGGGTCCCCAGGGCCTATTAGGGCTTGGACGTGAGGGAGCGGGGCACACAGTCCCTCTCCTCCTTTTTTAACATCTTTATTGTGCTCCACACCGGTGGATGGGGTGTGTAGGGGTGCCAAATGCCCCAAATTATGTTTATGGGCTCCAGCATGTTCTATGCCATCATTGATTACATTAATGCAACATCTGAAATTATATAATTGAAGACAGCACTGTGCACTGCAGGGGCGCCCTATATGTTCCTTCATTATGGGATATTTTTTCTAGGACAGCTGAGGGTGACAGACAGTCTCAGAGAATTTTCAATAATAGAATAATGGCATAAGTACATTTTATATGTATGAATTATTGTAATTATGATGTTACATTTATTTTTTAAATTTATTTCTATACCTGAAAAGGAAACTACAAAACACTTGATTACGTATCCCTTTAGTTGACGTAACAACTCTTTGCAGGATTGAACGTATTTTTTTTTGTCTTGTAATTAGAGCAGTAGCATCCTTTTTGTATGTTAGAATGCAGCAAGAGTTCCTGGGATTTTTGGTTGATGCAAAAACCCAGGAGTTAAAGGCCGCTTATGGCCACTGTTAGTGCGACATTCTTTGTACCTTATTTCAAGATATTTTCCACCATTCTGCATTTACCCATTAATTAATATGGACTTTGCAATGGAAGTACCATTTGAATGGTTGGACTGGGAAGAAACACTGATATACGAGGTTTGATGCAAGTTGTGTTTGATGATTATGTCGGCATGTGTTTGAGTTGTCTGTTTTGTACAATACCAATTCTTGTGGTGGGCTTTGGATGATGGAGTGCCGAAAGCATAACAAAAAAGGTGGTTCCCTCCGTGTGTTGAGTGGAATCAAAATGATGGTAAAGGGAAGGAAGGACAAAACCCAACAAGCATTTACTATTCAACGGGTCTCGCATGTCTCCTGGTTAGAGCTATTTATTAGCAGTTGTAAACTCCCAACCGGACTTTTCTTGCCACATTAAATGGAAAAAAAGAGCGCGATCGCGCTGCTACAGTTCACTCATAGTGAAACGTATCGGCAAAAGTGCAGTTATCTACTTAACCGGCAAAAGTGCAATTAACTATGTAACAGGGTCGATGTCATGGAAAGTGCTCGACTTCTGCCAAGCGAGATCGCGCTGCGAAAAACGATAAATAGTAGTCCACAAACCGGACGGGAAACAGCGAGCCACACATGTTTTCAGTACTTGGTCGCTGCGCTCAAGGAGGGCTAACTACCGGAAAAGGCATGACGTATGCATGCCTTCCACTAATGAAAGCAAGCAGATTTTAAAAGGCAAGCCCACGAACCAATGAAAGACACTGATGTGACATGGGCGGGGCTCCAAGCCCTTTTCTAACTACTAAAGCATCTCACAAGCGCATGCAACGCAGGCTCGACCCTAAAAATGAAAACATGGAAAAGGGACAGCAAGCAGGAAATGGAGCTAGCAGGAGAAAGAAGGGTAAGTAGGTAAAAATAAAGTGAGAAGGGAAAGGATTAGGAGAAGGGAGAAAGGAAGGATGTGGGGAATAAAGGAAACTTAAAAGTAAGGAAGGAAATGTGGAAGGAAAGGTAAAGAGAACAGAGTATTGAAGCCTGCAAGGATGGCTGGAAGGTTGAAAGGATCAATTGGCAAAAGGGATGAAAAGTTTGAGGGGAAAGGTGGACGGAAGAGAGCAGTGAAAGGGCGGATGGGTGGCACTGGGCAAATGGTTGGGCTTGGGAACGGATGGATAGATGAAAGGATGGAAAAACGAAAGGGTGTGGATGGATGAAAGGATGCGTGGATGGATGGAATGGTGAATGAATGTCAGGGTGAATAAAATGGATGGTGGGATGAAAGGGTCGATGGAAGGGAGGGAAGCTGAAATGGTGGCTGAAAGGATAGGAGGATGAATGGATTGATGGGCAGATCTTAAAGTAAAAGGAGCTAGTTTAGAGGGAATTAGGCTTATTTAATTTGCCTTTTCTCGGACATTAGCTTTTTTGGGTTAAAATTTCTTTCTTTGAGAGGAATTAGTAGAGTCATGTAAATGTCACCCTTTTGTATGTATTATTTCATAGATGGAGGAAATTGTGCCAGACTCACACAGAACAGAACCAGTATTTAGTGCTTTAAAGACGCTGTACTGAGAAGGCTTTCTAGCGGCGCAAGAAAATAGATTGTAATTATTTTCTGTGCATGAATTATTCATTGTCTAGTTACTTTTACTGTGTACAGTTTAAGAGCATGTAGCAAATAATACATTTTTATTACCGGAGAGATTTGTTCTGAATAATCATAATGTTGCTGCCATATTTGTAATTATAGTAAATTAGATGGTACAAATGTCAGAAGGCATAAATATTGAAATTAGCTCCTGGAGACGAGGAAAGCGCAACGTTTTTGATTTGTTTTTATAAAGAAAGCAATTAATTTTATTGTTTGTACCTTTTTGTCATTTCAAAATTAGATCAATTTTAATTACACATATGTAACTATAATACAACACAACATTACGTCGTGTCACTAAATGTAATAGTTATATGGGGCAATATCAAATAAATAATTTACCTAATTTTTTTGTAAAGATTATTAAAACATTAACAGTATCACCAAGGCACCTTATCCAGCAGTGCGCCTTCTTTCAGTTCACCACACTTCATAATGTTGCTTCCTCTGTGCACATCTCCCGGCTCCGGGGGGCGTCCTGCCTGTCTCAATCCTCATTTCATACTTTTCATGTGTGCAGTGTTACCTGTTAATGTTACCTGCTGTGACACATAAGAGACTCCTCCTCACGTCTTGAATTCCACGAGAAGCTGAAGATCTGGTCTTTCGAGAAGTCCCACTAGGCCAGAGGTCTGTCTAGACTAACACCCTCCCAGGTGATAGTGCACTCCTACAAATCTTCAAAACCTAGCACACCTGCCTTCTTTTACAAATCTAGAGAATTGTTTTTCAATACACCCTTGACCTTCCAGTGGACTGTATGCTCTAGTTGGCTCTGCTTCACTACAAGAACGATGGAACTTGAACTGGGCTTGTTTTTAGGGTTGATGAAAGGAGCTTTCAAGGTCCTCTGATCTGTAAGAATGGGAAGTGATGGATTCTTCAAGACTTAATGGCATAATATATCTATTCCTTCCAGTGTAAAGTCCGTCTGAAGACCTACTTGATCCCTTTACACAAAAAATGAAGGAATAGTGGATGCTTGTAACTGTTGGCCAGTACCCATTCCTCCTCTGTTCCCATCCTGCTATTACACTGGAGACATATTCACCCCGTAGTCAGCAGTATTGTTTTCTCCTTTGTCGTCCACTCTGTTGAATATCTGTTCCACAGATATGCTAAGTCAACAGATATGCGATAGAGAGCAGTTTGGGCACATACCCTTTCAATCAAATCGAAGCTGTGTATTCCCTGGAAAGTCCTCATCAGTTAATTGTCTGTGTATAACTCCAGAGTCTTTCTGCCATATAGTGGCTTCGGAAAGAGAAGCAGTGAATATATTCAACTTTACTATCGCACTTGAAATGGATGTACTGCACCATGCTTCATTCAGAAACTATCCCTGATTCCAGAGTTGTGTTTTGTTTGACTATGTGGGTTACTGCAATAAGTCTTCCAAAGGTTAGGTTACACTGTGTGCCTGCATATTAGTGTCTTGCCTTTGAGGGTGCTAGTTGAAAATATTGCATGATAGAATTAGATATCCGCTGATCCTACGCCGGGGGAGCCTAACACTCACACAAAAATTAAATTTGTGCCTCCTTATTGCTATGGCTTCCATTGGCCCCCTGAGCATTGATACTGACAGTGACATCAAATCCCAAGCCTAGTGATTACAGCTGGGAAACTGACTTCAGGCAAAATGTTCACATTTACTGTGCATTCTGCAGCCTGATGGTGGTGCATCGATTGAATAAGGACATAAACACCTAGACACCAAAGCTATCCAAAGCATATGGTAAACTTACTTTGACAGATCAGTGATCTGGTTGGTTAACTTACCACGGTTGTAGATAAGTCCATAAAGATTTTACGTAGCATCATGGAGGGGAGCAATAGTTACTCCACAATGATGCCACTTATTTTTTAGGTCGAGCCTCGGCAGCGCACATGCACTGTCTCTCGACATGTTGTAATCTACTTTTGTGGGCTTTCATCCCGCCCATCTCACGCTCATCACTCTCATTCATTCCTTGGTCTGCCTTTCAAAATTCCTTTGATTTTGTAGGTAAATGCATCACGTTTGAGGCCGCTTTGTTACCGCCTTGGTGAGTGACCCTGTTACAGGGATTATTACGCAACCGGCCATATACCTTAGTATGACACGCTTTTTTTTCTTTTGCCTCTTTGCTTCGTGCTCGGTGACCGTATGTTGTTTCTTCCTCGTCCTTGTTTTTGGGCATGCTGCGGTTTGTTTGTGGTGTCTCCGCCCCAAAGGCTGCAAGCTGGTGGGGTTCTTTTTTATTTATTTATTGACGTTTCATACAGTGCAACTCAATTGGAAGAGCGCTTTACATGAATACCACTTCCGTCTGTAAAGTTTCATGTAGTGCAAACTCAATTGAAGGAGCGCTTTACAGGAGTACCACTTATGTACAAGTTTAGTAGTTGAAAATCATACATACTGGCGCATTTTAAACAAAAAAAACACACAAATCCGCAATGCAGCTCTCCTTCTGTGCAGGCCTCAACATGTGTATGGCACTACGCCCTCTGGGGGCTAAATATATAGTTCCACTGCATTACTTTCTGACATTCTCTTTTCATGTGCTTATGCCCTCTAGCGGCAGACTATATGGTTTACATAATCATGTTTTTTCCAGATGCTCTTTTTACTGTGGTGTTCTCCAGGAGCTGTTCTCAGCATTACGGTCAAGATACTACAATATTTGCTGCACTCGAAAACTCGCCCTATAATGCTTTGCGGAGCATTCCTTTTACAAACAATGTTTGCCTGTAACTCACTGTGGTGGTCCTAGAACACTAGGGCCACCATCAAAACGTTCAGCACAACATGATCTTTCTGTCTAGATCATATCTGTGTCCCCACACTAGGTTGAGGGGACCCCAAAATATAATCCCTCCACCATTCAGTGTCTTTTTAAGCTCTCGCATGGCTGGAACTTTTGTTTTACAGCTGGGAGTAGTTTGTGTTTTGAATATTTGCAATTTGTAATATTATTCTAGTAGGCCTATAATGTGTAATGCACTATGCTCTCTAGGTGCCAAATATATGGTTACGTTGCATTACATTCTGCCATTCTCTTTTCAGGTGGTTTTGCTCTCTAGAGGCTCACTTTATGGTTACATGACCACGTTGCTTTGTGGGGCATTCCTTTTGTAAAGCATTTGTGCCCAAAACTCGCAGTGTGGTCGTCCTAGGACAATGGGACCACCATCAAAATGGTCAGCACGACACACACTGTCTAGGTTGTCTAAAGGTCCCCACACTAGGTTAGGGAGGTGGTGGTGGGGGGTAATTATAATATCAATAAATATAATATTGGCAATATTTTTATTTTTTTGCTGCATATAGAGGAAGAAGGTAAATGGAAGTGCATTAGCAATTTGCATGGCCACTGGAATTATGCGGCAGAGAGGACAAAATAACACGACAGGGTTGCCCAATTTGTGTCAAGAAAAGTCCAGTTATACATTTACAGTGCCAATAGCTATAACTCGAGCAAACCTGTTGCATTGCAAATGCTTGTTTTTTGTAATGAGTAGGAGATACGTTCTCTAGTGTGCAGGCTTGTACCTGACCCTGTTCTTCAAACAGTGCTTGTTGATGTCGAAATGCAATCTTTAATTATTTTTTTTTAAAACCAAAAACTATTTTTTCAGAAGTCTTAGAAGATATTGGTACGTTAAACATGCTGCATGTCTGATCAGGAAAGTGCACGTTATCAGGTCATGTGCTTGTGTGTGTACATTTTGCTGATATTGCATGAACAAGCCATTATGGCATCTGCTTGCTTTTCTTTTTCCCTTTTGTCTACTTTGCGGTTTTGGTTGTTCGAAGGAAAGTGATCTTTCCACAGCTGGAGATCATGGTGTAAACGCGACTGTAGACATCTCTTCTTTGAAAGGCTGCACACTGTCTGCTGAAAAGTCAGGCTGTTAGATAACTTAGTTTTTAGGTCGAGCATAGCAGCGCGCAAGTGCTGCTTTTCAGACTTGTTGGTATGTTTCTGGGCTTTTAACCACGCTCACCACTATCTCTCGTTCATGGGCATGCTTTTCAAAAGTCCTTTCTTTTAGTTGGTAACTGCTTTACATTTGTCCCTCCTTAGGGACCGACCCTGTTACGTGGATAGTTGCACGTTTGCCAATAACTTTGACTGCAAGCGAACATCTTTTTCCTTTTGTGTGTCTCCTTCACGCTCACGGCGGCTCTTTGAATCGTCTCGCTTATGTCAACTGTTATACTTTTTATTTTCAGTTTGTGTGGCAAGAAAAGTCCAGCTCGTATTTTACAACGCTAATAGCTCTAACTCGAGCAAATGCAAGACCCATTGCATTGCAAATGCTCATTATATTTTTGTTGTCATGTCATCGCATAGTAAGGTTCGCTTAAATTTTCTTCTCATTAAAAGGCTGTACCTTGGTTATAGCTGTTGTCTTTCGTGCAAAATAAGTTTATGTCCTTTAAATGTAATATAGGAATGTCAGAACTGATCAGACAATAACTGAGGGAATACTTCAGCAACACGAAAGATAACCGGTGTAGTGTGCCCATTGTACAAAGAGTGCAAGCATTATCATTCGAATTAAGAAGTTTAATGTCTAGGGCTTGACATAACTGTTTTTTGCAAGCCCTTTAGTAAAGCAATGTGTTTGCCGATAACATGAATGCACAATAATTTGCTTTCCTAAACGTTATTGACACATCAGTCAATGAGTAATTGGGAAATTGCAGCGCCTACATATAATTTAGGCCAGTTAGATATTTCCATTGCTCATGAAGGAGAGGGTGCCTTGGGGAGTTCCAGCTCGCACTCATGTAGAAGGGTGATTGCTTCTAGGAGTGGGACTGGATATGTTCAGGATAACTTTACTACATTTGAATGTGGTCAGTAACATCCACTTATTGCATATGCTCAGCTTGAGTACAACCAGCCAGACTTACAGCTGTGTTGGGTGTATGAAACTGATTGACGTGGGATGTGAGATCATGTATGCCAAATGTAAACCAAGGAGCAGCAAATCCACACCACAGATTTACAATGTTCAGATAAGATGTAGTTGCATACAGTAATTTCTAGATGAAACTCATTTACATCCTCACTGACGAGCTCTTTTTAATTATTTTGATTACCCCATAGGTTCCCAACCAGTCGATCTCAAGCTACCAGTAGCTTCCAGACACTTTCAGAGTAGCTCACAGCCTTGAGCTCATTTTTAGGTTGAGCCTAGGCAGCGCATGTGCTGTCTCTGCGAGACATACTATGTTCAATAAATGGGCTTTAACCACACCCACTCTTGCCCTTCGTTCTTTGCTGTGCTTGTGTTAAATGCTTCACTTTTAATTGAGCAATGTGCTAACTGGTCCTTCTTTGCATGCTAAGTTCCCACCCAGGGAGCATTCACTAAGAGAATATTTTTCTTGGTCAGCACACTACATCATGCTTCCTTCTGTTACAGCATGTGATGGACCCGCCTCCCTCCTCCCGTCTGGTTTTGCCTTTCATCCCATTTGTGATCCTTTCTCCTAGCGGCTGGGCGCCATGCTTCATGAAATGCTAATATCTGAAAATAAGAATGAATATTGAAAAAAAAAAAGTCTTGTTTTTAATTGTGCAATAAATAAATAAAATACAAAAAAGGCAGCGCATTGGGGGTTCACATTACAAAAATCAAACAACATATTTGTAAGCGAAAAAAACGGAGATCAGTTGTACCATGCCTAAGAACAGTTTATCATGTGTGCTGCCGTGGCCACAGGATGTTTTCCATGTCCGATTCACTTAGGTGGCTGTGGGTGTGTTTAATGTATACAGCTTATTTTCAATAGCTTAGCTTGTGGCTTCTATCGAAATGTCGAGAATGCAGCCGTAAATTTGGGACAGTAAACGGAACAAGCATTGGCATAGCCAGTAGGTCTCGCCTTTGGGCCCTCACAAGTGTTTAACCGTGCAGCACATGGGCACACGGTTAAACTCTTAAAAGGCCCCAAAGGCGAGACCTGTTAGCAATGCCAATGCTTGTTTAAATAAGCACAGGGTCACACATTTCTTTTAAAGTTAGGGGAAGGTTGTGTTTACTTTACATTATTATCATCAGGCTGAAAATAGCAAGGCCTGAAAATGAGCAGTGCCCAGTCAGGTTTATGACCCAGGCTGGGACACAGAGATGAAGGACTGAAGCACTGAAATAAAGCACTCTTAAATAAAAGTCCTGGTCACCTCAGTGTTTAAGCACAAGAATAAAAATATGTTTCTGAAGGCTTTTAAATGGAAGAAAATGAAAAGTTACCTGAATGATTAAGTTAACTATTCATTTCAATTTTCTCCCATTTCAAAATGTCCCATTTACAAGCAGCAGGCCTCCTGTTCCAGCAACCAGTAGACACTGCCATATTTATAATTGAGAGGTACAGTCATTTGTTTGTAAATGGGAAACATTTATAGTGAAGAAAAATAAGTCTTAATGTTTTCTCCATTTTCAGTTAAGCCAATTATGTCTTAAATATTTTATGAAGCATGGTTCTCCACTTTAAATTACTCCCATTTGAGCAAATAGCTATATTTTTCTATTACAAATATGGGTTAAATCTATTTATAGTGTTAAATACAAGATTATACAACATACATCCACCTGACTGGTGGGGATAACGAACAAAACACATGGCGGGTCTACAGGGTGTCGTTTCTGATACTCAAGGGATAATGTGGGCTGCTTGGGTAAGACCCAGTATCCGTAAGTTAACCGGGCACATGAGCTCCTGGAATTTGTCAGATAAGGAGCTTATACATTCTCCCCAGGTTTGCTCAAAGCTCAGCAATGTGTGGGACTTGAGTGTTGTAAGCTTGTCCATACCTAGAAGATCCCATAGTTTACGGAGCCAGTCTAGGTGGGCCGGTACCTGGACAGATCCCCAGTAAGACTTGTTTTGCCGCATTTGGCGCTAAAGTAATGGCTCGCCCCTTTGGTGGCTGCAAATGGTATGTGAGTGGATTAGGTAGTCCTAAGAGTATGTAGTTAGGGAATCTGGGATGGTCCGTGTTCCATGTCTTATTACATTAGACAATACCTCCGTCCAGAATGACTGAATCTTAGGGCAATGCCACAGTACATGCATAAGTGTGCCAGGTTGTCCACAGCGTCTCCAGCACGGCGCATCACTATCTCTTTTCCATTTAGCCACTCTAGCTGGTGTGTAATATCAGTAGTGGACAATTTTAAGCATGATTTCCATACCCATCGCATTGCAGGCAGATGTGCGTGTCCTGCACCAAATATCTCTCCATTCCTTGACAGTGAAGGTGCGTTCACACTCAAGTTCCCAGCGCTTCTACGCTGGAAACTTGGAGGATTCAAGAAGGGTGATAAGGAATTTATAGATGTCTGAGAGTATGCGCTTATCGGATGAGCGGGTGATCAGCCACTTTTCAAATGGGGTCAGATGATGACTCCCGTGGGGGCGTATGAGAGGTTGCTGTACCCAATTCCTAAGGGCCATATATTGCCAGTAAACACTGGAAGGAAGGCCTTCATATCCCTGAAGTTGTGTAAAGTCCTTGATGCCCTCCATCTCGAAGACATCTCCTAGCCTCTTACAAGCCAGTCCTCTGTCAAGTGTCGAAGGGAGGTGCCCTTCACTACTGGGGGGGAAGTCAGGATTGCCTAAGAAGGGTGTCAGAGGTGATGTGTGAGGAGAGTTTGTTGTGTCTGTACTATGCCCCAGACTCCCATAGCGGCCCTCAGTATAGGATAGATCTATATGGGCGGCGCACTCCACTACTGGTGACGGAGTAGACCACTCTTAAATATTATTTAATGAATAATTCACCACACTCCATGAAGTCCCAAAATAGCATGTGTTTATTTCAGAATAAAGCAACAAACACCAACGTGTTTCAACTCACTAGGAGTCTTGTTCATGGAAAGTGAGTCCTTTCTTACTTTCACCTTTTATAACAGATATCCGTACTGCCCATTATGATGCATTCTGGATATTGTAGTCATCCAATACATAATAAAAACCTCATTTATGTTAAAATAAATCTGGAAATGAACTCCCATCATGCAATGGGTACTTTCTTCAATTTTGCAGAGTCTTTTTTAAACACTTATTTCAAGTCAACCAATATATTAATATCACTATATGTTTAATCGAGGGCATTGTTCAATAATATGCTCATTCTATCGTTAAGAAAGGACACAACATGATACTATGAAATACAGGAATATATGCTATCTATAGTTCATTTGGTGACCCAATTAATAATATTTAATTATTATACAAATCTAAGTTATCTGTTAAGCTTAGTGCTACAGCATTCGATAACTACATCATTGCTCAAATATTTTAATCACGACCATTTTTAATCAAAACCAGTTATTTCAGTGTAGGCTGAGTGCCATCACATACCCATATTTTTTGTGACCTCATTTCTTTCATATATAATATATATATATATATATATATATATCAAAAACGAAGTTGTCCTCATGTGAAAGCGCACTCCCAACAGGTTAATATAAACGGGAAGAAAAAGCAAAGCCGGCATCTCACAGTGAATTCTTTAAGCAGTTTCATTATTCCAGGCCTTAAGTTATAAAATCATCTCTGGACACGTGTTTTAAGGTCAATCCTTTCTTCAGCAGAGAAAAATATAAAAGTGTTTCACCCTCGTAGGTGCAGCCAGTGCTGGAGGTGTTCCAGGCATCTCTTTCTTATTGAAAAGACCGGCATGGCTTCAGCTTGTCTAATTACAGGCACCTGATTAGTCTCTTTAAATACTAGTCCGCCCCAGTGGGCCTCTCAAGTGAGCAGTGCATGCTGGTTGTGGTGGTCCTGCAATTTTTTCATTTTGCCCCAAGTGGGTTGCTGGAGCCAAACAAAATAATGACCCAAAGTGCAAGTATATATATGAAATCAAAGCGACTCCAATTCAAAGGCACCGCGCTCTCACAATACCGGTGCTACCGCTGTGGGCGAGCCGATCCCATGTGAATTAATTTTATATCAAGAATTAGCAGTGCACTCCATCGAGGGAAAGTTTCTCGTTTTTATTACTCTTTTAAAGACTTGAAAACAAAAAGAACAACGCGTTTCGACCGTTTGGTCTTCTTCGAGTTCACATGTTGTTACTATGGCGAATCCTATTTATAGTGCCACTTCATTACTAATTACATTGCATTCTGGTAATCGTAGTTTCTGTATGGCAAAACAAAAAGTGTTCATAATTATATACATCAGTTATCTAAATCAATCAAACAAAATCATTCATGCCGATAACAATTTACTCATATTCATTCCATATCATGATTTCTCTAATATAAATACGCAATTTTACTTGTAATGTTGCCACTTCCACTTCAAAAAAATCAACCAATCTACCTTAAAGCATTGATTATCTTATGTAACTATATCTCCAGGAGAAACAGAACATAATAAATTATAATAAATCAATTAAAAGTATATCAAATTCACTCTGTAAGAAAAAGGGAAAATATCACAAATATTGTATGTATTGTGCATAACTTTAGGTGAAAATATCACAAATATTGTATGTATTGTGCATAACTTTAGGTCCTCAACCAAAAAAAAAATATATATATATATATATATATATAATTTAGCCCTGGAAATGTCATTTTAGTCACAGGTATGACTCATAAATGAAAGAATAATTCCTCGTCCATATTTAATCCATACAATATTTTGGCACGAAGCTGAATAATGTATCTGCTTTCGAGTCGCCAAGGTTTTAGGGTCATATCACTCTTATTGATTTGTGATAGGCCGAAGAATCGAATTCCTCTCCAATCCTTTGTATGATGTTTTATGAAATGTTTGGCAACAGCATAACTCTGATCCTGATTAGTTATAGCGCTAGTATTTTTGAGAATAATTTTCTTTAATGGACAGATAGTACTGCCTATATACCTTAGGTCACATTCAATCACATATACTACATATTGACTATTACACGTGATTCTTTGAGTGATGTGTATCTCCTTTCCTTTATAGTCTGTAAATGTTTTTGTGTTTCTCGCAATTTGACACACCTTGCATTTGTTACATTTATAAAAACCCATAGTTTCACTGCTCAGCAAATTTTTCACTGTTGGTGCTCATCAATGACTTTTCACCAGCATATCTCTCAATGATCGTGACCTTCTATAAGTTATTTGTGGTCTAGGGCTTATCTTATGTACAATGTTTTGATCACTTTTTAGTAATTCCAATGTTTTCTAAATATTTTTTTCAATGTCTTTGCTTAAACGGTGCAACACATTTTCATTGGTTTCCGTCATATTCAGTGTTTTATCTACCAAGGATTGGTGTTGAGGTATCATATTTGCTCTTTTAGCACCTAATTTAATGTTTGCTCGTGGATAGCCTCTGTAACTAAATTGTTTCTTAGCCTTGAGAAATTGAATTTCAATTTCTTTGTCATTGGAGCAGTTCCGTCTGGTTCGTATAAATTTTCCAAATGGAATTCTTCTGAGTAAGGATTTAGGATGAAAACTCGTCCTATGCAAGATGCTATTCGTAGTGGTGGCTTTTCTAAACATAGTTGTATTTATCTGATTATCCCTTATATAGACACAAATGTCCAACAAGTCAATTTGCTTGTCATTGATAAGGTATGTAAAATGTAGTCCACAGTTATTGTGATTCAAACTTTCAAAGTAAGTAGCAAATTCATCCTTAGTGCCATCCCAAATCAAGAATCAGTCATCTATATAGCGCAGCCATAAGACCACCCTGCATAAGTGTTAAGAGTAGTTCTCTTGCCATGCTAGCTCTCATGCAAGGCGATGAGTTTTCATCCTAAATTTGTGTGCTAAGCCTGTGTGCTAATAAGCGGCCCACCTTATTGACCCCAGTATAGTAGTTCTGTTTTAAGCACAGGAGAGCGTATTCAGCTTTGCCGGTGTTAAGGGCTTTGAGTTGTTTGTGGGTGGTAGTGAGCTGCCTCTTTACTCTAAAGGTGCATGTGCGTTTATGTTCTTCCAACTCCCTTCCTGCAGTATCCAGCTGTTATCATTTATCTCTGCTGTTTTTATTCATCCGGGTTGCCACCGCAGAAAACACCCACGGATTACTGCTTCTAAGGTGTCCCAGATTAGCGCTACAGGGATCTTTGGGGTGTCATTGGTATGTAGGAAGTCTTTTATGGCAGACGTTAATTCTGTAACTATAGCTTCTTGACCCAGGAGTGTATAATTAAAGCACCAAGTGCGGTGTTGTGTTGAGGGACCCGGCAAATGAGAACTAATGGTAAGTGAACGGAAATAGCAGCCACCCCTATGTCAACAGCCCTAGTCAGTGTAGTCCGATAATGGGAGAGTAGAAAATAATCAATCCTAGCATAGGACTGATGTGCTGCAGAGTAAAATGTGTAGTTCCTCGCAGAAGGGTGATGTTGCCTCCAAACATCTGCCAGGCCTGACCTCTGCGTGGAGCTATCCATTGAGGCATCAGGAGCCAAATTAACGTTGCCCCCTGATCATACTAACCCTATCTGGGGTAGTTAATGTTCGTCCCACTGCTTCCTCCAGGAAGGCCTCCTGGTAGTCATTAGAGCCATATATGTTCGCTAATGTGACAGTGCAGCCTTTTATGTCGATACGTAGGGAAAATGCTCTGCCTGTTATTTCCTTTTGGGTATCAATCATCCTCCCCGGGAAATGTCTGGCCAACAAGATCGCTACTCCAGCTTTCTTTTCCTGTCCTGAAGAAAAATATTGGCGGTCAAACCATCTGAAGCGCTTAAGCCTCCAGTCAGCATTAAGGAGGTGTGCCTCCTGAATGAGGCAGATGTTGGAGTTCAAGTCCCTGAGCAGAGATAGGAGTGCTACTGGGGCATTTATTTAAACCACAGATGTTAAGACTTAGAACCTTAATCTTTGGGCAGCAAGTGTAGTAGGCCATTAGTACAAAAGAAGGCAAGGGCCCTCGCTTGTGTTCTTAACGGGGTCATCTGAGTGTAAGAACGCTGTATGGCATCTAGCCCAGTGTGAGCTATGAGTGAGGAGAGATCAAGAACAAACAACACAACCAGGTAGTTTCCCGCCTGGGAACAGTCATGAGGAACATGGTGTGAGGGTCCATGTTGTCGGCAAAGTCCATCTAAGAGCCCAGGAGTGGAAGAAAGGGAGCACTGCCGGCAGCAGCAAAAGGCTGCTAGCAGGGGCATACATTGTCCCCCGGCCCCCCCACCCCGAAGTGCACGAGGGCAGGGTTAGTCCCAGGGGAAGGGCCTGGACACAAGGTCTGCTAATCAAGCGGGCATCCATTACTCATTATCAGGGTCAGAGGCACTCTGTCCTCTGCAGCTGTTGCGGTAGGGCAGCCCGCTTCAGGCACCGTTCCTGAACTGAAGGCTTGTGAATTTGTTTCTTTTTCGTGCTGGGAGCAGGGCCCTCTGTCGCTGAAGGGGTCACACACCTCTACGGCGGGTCATCTGTCTGCAGAATGTCTCCTCCCAATAATGAGCGTGCTTCCACCAGAGTGCGTAAACTGTTTCGTTATTCCATACTAAAGTAGTGCAGAACCTATGTCCCGGTTTATATCTGATCCCCTTTTCGCGAGTAAGGCTGATGAGGGGCCGGGGAGCTCTTCGGCGTTGCAGAGTAATGGCAGAGAGGTTTAGGTTCAGCCATACCTTAGTACCTTCAAATTCAGTGACAGTCTTGTCTCTAACTGCAGCCTTGCTTGCGTCTTTCTCTTTATAGTAGTAGAGACAAGTTAAGATGCCTTATGGTTGTTCTGGGGTTTGGGCAGGGCGTCCAGCTCTGTGTTCAATCAAGCATGATTTCTTGGTCTGCCAACACCCTTGAAGAGACGAAGAACATAGTCCTCTAAGTTACTCACATCCACCTGGAGCCGGACGCCTTTGTGCATGTTGCAACACCTTGACCTGTTCTCAAGGTCTTCCAGTTGGTAGTTAAGATCAGCTGTTTTATTTCTAAGGATAAGAATTTCATGCCAGTGCTCCTCCAGTTCTTCATCTCGTGAGTCGCGTGGGTGTTCTAGGGAGTCGACTCTCTGCTCCAGTTCCCCCCACATTCATATCAGATATTTTTAACGTCTGCTGCCAGTTCCTGTTTCAGGTCCGCTATGTCATCCCTCCGAGTGCCAAAAAGGCTTTCAAGAAACAGCAGCGTGACTGGGGCGTTTGCCACCTAGTTGCCATCTGGGGAGTCGGTGATTGGGGAAGGCATCTCCTTCGGGTCTTCCTGTGCTTGGTCAGTCTTCTTTCCAGAGGATTTTATTAACAAGTCTTTGATAGTGGAGTCCTTCTGGGCCTGGCGGCCATTGGCATGATGGTTGGAGGGTAAGATGAGGCCTCTGAATGCAGGAAGAGGGAGCTACGTCAGTCTGGCTTCTACTTCTGGATTCAGGGATCCACGTCAACTTGATCAGAGGCCCCTGAATGATCCTTACACCCCTGTATGCAGTAAAGAAAGAGGGGGTAGTTTGGCACACAGCGTCCTGCCCTGTGCCACTCGGCGCCACCCCTCAGTGACAAGTATTTCAAGACTCCACCGGGAAAACACCTCAAACTAGTAGTGCTCTACTAGGTTTACCTTAGAAAGAGGATCACTTCACACCCTCGGTAGTTGGTGGTCGCAAGTCGTCAGTGATTGGGTGTAGAGTAGCCGATTGACTTCAAAGAATAGAATATAGCCTGCCCGTTTTGAAGAGCAACAAATTACACTGACTTTTGCTTCTGAGGTTTTCTCTTTGTCCTCCTGGCACCCTCAGTTGAGCATTAGGTGAGAGTCAGCAGGGTGCCATGTAGTACCATTTGCGGGGGTGTAGGCATGGGAGTGTGGGCAATAACCCTCTCCGCTCTCCAACAGTAGTTTGTAGGGTGGGAGGGTAAGCATCCATTAAAAAGCAATTGTATTTATGGGGAGAACGTGAGACTCATCTCACAGCCAGTAGTTTACTGGGCGAGGCTAGCGATGTCTGTGGGGGGGGTGAGGCCCCTGATCCTGTTCTTGCCTGCACGGCCTGCATAATCACTCCACTGACCTAGTGTTGTTTCTCCCTCCGGATCGGCTCCTGTCAGGTAATGCTGAACAGCTGCCACACTCCTTCTGCAGTCCTCGCAGGTGGGCAGTTAGTAAGCGGGACTCCAGAGGAATCCCTCTATGGCTGCTGCTCACTGGGCCCAGAGGCCTCTCTCGCTTGGCGCCTTCTCTTTTCTGTCTCACAGGCCCTGATTGACACATGTATCTTCAGGGCACCCATGGGGTATCCGGCCCGGGCCATGTTAGTCTCCTGCAGCGTTGGACTTGGAGCCGCGAGATGTAGCTAGGCATCGCAGGCGCCACGGGTTCCGCCAGGGCCTGCTCACAGCCTCCATCTTAACCATGGTCTCCATCCATGTGCTGTAAATGTTCCTGATAGGGCTCAGAAATTTTCTGGAAAGCCAACCATCTGCTATCCCTGCACTCTAGCCGTGCTCAGCTGCGTGTAAGTGGGGCAGGAGGCTGGTCAGGGAGTCTGGATCACCATTTCTGAATATCGCGGCGGCGGAGCTCCGCGATAGTGCATCCTATATGGGCACCATGTTGGACACACACCCCTTCTGCAACAAATATGACATCTTCTCTGTAGGACACTGGGAGCAAGATGCCTGCTATTTTGAAATGAGCGCAAATGTAAATGGAGTTTTATGGAACTATGTAAACATAAAGGTAAGTCTTTAGTTACATTTCCTCTCATTTCAAAATGATGCCTTTATACACAGCAGGCATCTTGCTCCCAGTGGTTGATAGACATCTGGCTTGCAGACACAGTGCCATATTTATAACAAAAAATACAGCTATTATTTAAGTGCAGAAAAATATTCTGTGTTATGAAAATTTTTTGTGAAAATGTTTCTGCACTTGAAATTTCTCCCAGATAAAACAAAATGGTGGTATGCTTGTGTTATACCTGTTATTGTGTCAAATTTGGCAAAAGGTATGTCCTGTGCCACAAGTACATACAACACAGGCTCTGTCACCCAATAAACATAGATCCCATTCATACGCACACATGTTCATACATCCCGAAGAACATGTTCTCTCTGACACAAATTCCAGCCCTGTTATGGTGCTACTGGTCAAAGTACTTTGTTCAATCCATAGTATCTGGCTGTATGGACATTAGGCTTAAAGTCATTGACGCTGGGTAGGGGGGTGTCTGGTAACAGTACATATGTTGCTTAGCCTTCAGTAGCTCACAGTGGTTTTCGTTGATCAGAAGTAGCTCTCACTACAGAAAAGGTTGGAGACCCCTGGTTTAAGTGCTGCCTCCCCAGAATCAGCAGCTCAGTCACTGTCACATCTTCTCACTTAATACCACTTATCCTACCCTTAATAATCTGTTTTTATAGCACTTCAAACCACACTTCTGTTGTTTACAATGTAAATAGAAGATGTCAGTGTTAACCAATGTAGGGTACTTAAAGACATGTTCTTGCAGCATGTCCCAGTCACCACTGAGGGAGGAAGCCTGTGCCTTCCATGCTGACACCTGAAAGTGGGTATGAGCTCAGCTTGCCGATTACCCCTGCAGCAGAGCACAAAGGCAGCAACACTAGAACAAGCTCAACTTCCCTTCTGCTGATTCTGTGCCACTGCAGGAAGTGCTCCATTTTGCTGAAAGATTTCTACATGCTAGAGACATTTATATCAGTGCTCAAGCATATTACCTGTGCATCTCTAACATGGGGGAACACGCTATGTACATATATAATATATTTATATACTTGTCCTTGAAACTTGCATATTTGTGTCGCAATATACTTCTATACATTTAGGGCCAGATGTATCAAAGGGTTTTACCCATTCTATGTCTATGGGAAAATGTGTTCGTACATATGACCCTTAATGTTTATAGAACATGTGTATGGATATCTGGATCCTATATGTGTGTGTGTATATATATATATATATATATGTTCGGTGGCATGTGTAGCTGCAGATACACATGCTGTGCATTATCCTGCCATCTAGTGTTGGGCTCGGAGTGTTACAAGTTGTTTTTCTTCGAAGAAGTCTTTTCGAGTCACGGGACCGAGTGACTCCTCCCTTTCGGCTCTATTAAGCATGGGCGTCGACTCCATCTTAGATTGTTTTCTTTCCGCCATCGGGTTCGGACATGTTCCTCTTCGCTCTGTATTTCGAATCGGGAAAGTTAGCTGAAGTATCGAAAATTCAACGGTATTGTTATCGCTCGGTTAGAGTTAGTGTATCGGCACCGACATCAAGACCGCTTCGGCGGCCCTTCGGGGCTTCCACTCTTCACCGAGGCCTGGTCAGCCCGTCCACACCCATCGTCCCAGACTAATGGACCGGACCCCCTTCCGTTTCTGTCCTAAGTGCCACACAAAGTATCCTTATACAGACCAAGGAGTTGCCGAAGACTTCCGACTCCAGTCGAGAATCCAGCACTGAACAATTTCGACACTGAGTGATCGAATCGACCAAAGCCCGAAAAATCTCCTCGGAACCGAAAAAGACTGTCACAGCAGAAACTTCGGTACCGAAAAAAGCAGCCTCGGAGCCGAAAAGCTGCTCTTATACAGAAGAGCAAGGACTTTCCAGCCAACTCAAGGAAAGACATTGATTCGAGCAAGAGTTAGGTATGGAAGAACCTGACCATACACAACGGAGGTTACATATCCAAAAAGAGACTGGCAAGATTCAGACTTTACCTCCACTCAAATCGAAAAGGAAGCTTGCATTTCAGGAAACAGAAATGCAGCCAAAGGCAAAAGTGGTTAGAGACAAATCTCCACCACCAATGGTCTCACCACAACCATCCCCACTGCACTCACCACAATTGTCGCCAGTGGGAACACCTGTAATGCAGTCACCCACACATACTGGGATGACCCAAGATGATGCTGACGCATGGGATTTATATGATCCACCAGTATCGGATAACAGTCCAGATTGTTATTCAACAAAGCCGTCACCACCAGAAGACAGTACTGCATATACGCAGGTACTATCCAGGGCAGCTACGTTCCACAACGTAGTAATGCACACACAGCCAGTGGAGGATGACTTCCTTTTTAACACTCTGGCATCCACCCACACATCCTATCAGAGTCTGCTGATGCTCCCGGGCATGCTCAAACACGCGCAACAGGTCTTCCAGGAGCCTGTAAAGGGAAGGGCTATCACGCCTAGAGTTTTAAAAAAGTACAAACCTCCTCTAACAGATTCAGTGTTCATAACACAGCAGCTCACACCGTACTCAGTGGTTGTAGGGGCAGCAAGGAAAAGAGCAAACTCTCAATCGTCAGGAGATGCTCCACCACCTGACAAAGAAAGTCGGAAATTCGACGCTGCAGGCAAGCGAATGGCATCACAAGCAGCCAATGAATGGCGAATTGCGAATTCACAAGACCTACTTGCACGCTATGACAGGGCACACTGGGACGAGATGCAAGACATCATACAGCACTTGCCCAAGGAACACCAAAAACATGCCCAGCAAGTAGTGGAAGAGGGACAGGCCATATCTAACAACCAGATAAGGTCCGCACTAGGCACGGCAGCACGGACTGTCAACACGGCTGTAACCATTCGCAGACATGCATGGCTGCGAAGTTCTGGATTCAAGCCAGAGATTCAACAAGCGGTGTTAAATATGCCATTTAATCAACAACAGTTGTTTGGGCCGGAAGTCGATACAGCCATTGAAAAAATTAAAAAAGACACGGACACGGCCAAAGCCATGGGCATGCTCTATTCCCCACAAGTCAGAGGCACCTTTAGAAAACCACAATTCAGAGGGGGGTTTCAGCAACAAACATCTGAACCTTCCACCTCTCAAACCAGACCCACCTATCAATCACAATATAAAAAAGGGGAGGGTTTCATGGTTCCTATAGAGGACAATTCCCAAAAGGAAGGGGAAAATTCCAACCAGCCAAACCAAGCAGAGATTTCGATGTCACAACACCCCAACACTCGTCACCAGTGGGGGGGAGGCTAACCGCATACTACCAAAACTGGACACATATTACCACAGACGCATGGGTCCTATCAATTATCCAACATGGTTATTGCATAGAATTCACAACATTCCCTCCAGATGTGCCACCCAAAACGCACAGACTGTCTCAGCAACACTTAGACCTATTACAAATAGAGGTCCAAGCACTGCTACAAAAACAAGCAATAGAGCTCATACCCAATCACCAAAAAGGAACTGGCGTCTACTCACTATATTTCCTGATTCCAAAAAAGGACAAAACGTTAAGACCTATTTTAGATCTCAGAACACTGGATCTCTTCATCTAATAAGATCATTTCCACATGGTAACACTTCAAGTCGTAGTTCCCTTACTAAAAAAGGAGGAATACATGACAACATTGGATCTCAAGGATGCGTATTTCCACATACCCATCCATCCTTCACACAGGAAATACCTAAGGTTTGTAATGCACGGCATACATTATCAATTCAAAGTGCTACCTTTCGGAATAACAGCCCCCAGAGTATTCACAAAATGCCTAGCAGTAGTAGCCGCTCACATAAGGAGACAGCACATGCACGTATTCCCATATTTGGACGACTGGCTAATAAAAACCAACACTCAACAACAGTGTCTTCTTCACACGCAATATGTCATAGAAACTCTACACAAACTAGGGTTCTCTATAAATTACCAAAAATCACATCTGCAACCATCCCAAATACAACAATACTTGGGAGCAACACACAAAGGGCAATTGCCACTCCAAGTCCACAAAGTGTCCAATCGTTCCAAAATGTAAGATCAAGCATACAACCAAACCAACACTACATGGTAAAGTTTGTAATGAAACTACTAGGCATGATGTCCTCGTGCATAGCCATTGTCCCAAATGCAAGATTACACATGCGGCCCTTACAACAGTGCCTAGCAAAACAATGGACACAAGCACAGGGTCAACTTTAAGATCTAGTGTTGATAGACCGCAAAACACACTCCTCGCTTCAATGGTGGAACCCTATAAATTTAAAAAAAGGCAGCCATTCCAAGACCCAGTGCCTCAAGCTATTATCACAACAGATGCTTCCATGGTTGGGTGGGGAGCACACCTCAACAATCACAGCATACAGGGTCAATGGGACAATCAACAAAAACAACTTCACATAAATCACTTGGAACTGCTAGCGGTTTTTCTAGCATTAAAAGCGTTTCAACCACTAGTTGCCCACAAACACATTCTTGTCAAGACAGACAACATGACAACCTTGTACTATCTCAACAAACAAGGGGGGGACACACTCGTCACAGCTATGTCTCTTAGCACAAAGGATTTGGCATTGGGCAATTCATAACCACATTTGCCTAATAGCACAATACATACCAGGCATTCAGAATCAGTTAGCCGACAATCTCAGTCGAGATCACCAGTAAACTCATGAATGGGAAATACACCCCCAGATCCTACAGGATCACCTCCACCGCTGAGGAACACCAAACATAGACCTATTTGCAACAAAAGAAAACGCAAAATGCCAAAACTTCGCGTCCAGGTACCCACACCCTCTGTCCAAGGGCAATGCTCTATGGATCAGCTGGTCAGGGATATTTGCTTACGCTTTTGCCCCTCTCCCACTCATTACTTATCTGGTAAACAAACTAAGTCAAAACAAACTCAAACTAATACTCCTAGCACCAACCTGGGCTCGCCAACCGTTGGTACACAGCACTGTTGGACTTATCAGTAGTACCTCACATCAAACTACCAAACAGACCAGATCTGTTAACACAACACAAACAACAGATCAGACACCCGAATTCTTGTCAAATCCAATATTTAACTTGGAAGGTAGCCTTTCTAATAGCTATCACATCACTTAGAAGAGTGAGTGAAATACAAGCATTTACTATTCAAGAACCCTTTCTACAAATACATAAACATAAAGTGGTTCTTCGTACAAATCCAAAATTCTTACCAAAGGTCATATTACCATTCCACCTAAACCAAACTGTGGAACTCCCAGTCTTTTTTCCACCACCAGACTCAGTAGCCGAAAGAGCCTTGCATACATTAGACATAAAAAGAGCACTAATGTATTACATTGACAGAATAAAACAATTTCGTAAGACAAAACAATTGTTTGTAGCTTTCCAAAAACCTCAAGCAGGTAACACTATATCCAAACAAGGCATTGCCAGATGGATAGTTAAATGTATTCAAACTTGCTACATTAAAGCAAACAGAGAATTACCTATTACACCAAGAGCACATTCCACTAGAAAGAAAGGCGCCACAATGGCTTTTCTTGGTAATATACCAATAACAGAAATTTTTAAGGCTGCCACTGGTCTACGCCTCATACATTTACTAAGCATTACTGTGTAGACATGTTAGCAACACAACAAGCCACAGTAGGACAGGCTGTATTAAGAACATTATTTCAGACAACTTCAATTCTTACAGGCTAAACCACCGCTTTTTGCGGAGATTACTGCTTTAGTAGTCTATGCACAGCGTGTGTATCTGCAGCTACACATGCCACCGAACGGAAAATGTCACTTACCCAGTGTACATCTGTTCGTGGCATAAGACGCTGCAGATTCACATGCGCCCTACCACCTCCCCAGTAGCCTGTAGCGGTTTTTTAGTTGCATGAAAAATTGTAAATATGTAAATACATATTATTTTTCGACATTAGGTACATACATTACTACTCCATTGCATGGGCACCTCTAGTATACTCACAACTCCTACCTCACCCTCTGCGGGGAAAACAATCTAAGATGGAGTCGACGCCCATGGTGCGTCCAGCAATGCTGCGTCCCTCCCTTGTTTGACAGCGTTTTGCTAGTCCTATCTCTGGAGGCAGATTACGCAAATTACATGCGGAGTGTGCTACTGCTTTCAATGTCACGTAATCGCAGAGGGGCTTATTACTGTGCATCACAGCAGTTGAGTGACAAAGTGATCATTATCAAAGCACACACTAATCAGTGATTCCACTGAGGTGTGCAGTGCAGCGGATGTGACGTTCTCCAGGGTGCAGCGAAGCGCTTGGACGGTTATAGTGCAACTGGTTTACGCTATTTACCGCCAGTGTGCTTAAAGCTTAACCATTAACTGCTCCGCTTTTCCCCGTGTCTGCTGCCCCCTCGTGGTATGTAGGGGGAACCCCTCATTAACAAACCTGGCTGGCCTGGTGCAAAGATTAATGTCGTCTTTCCAGGATTTTGTTTTTTATACTCATATTCTGCCCACAAGTGACTTGGATAAGTCACATACTCCTAACTACAATATTTTATATTGCCAAAGCACTGTGTGCATGGGATGAAGGACCTCTGCCGTACATTATAACAACATTGCAAGTGACCTAGGCGTTCTATGACGCTATAGGAACAAGGCTGAGTGCCTTTATAAAGAAATGGAACGCCAAGTTGACTTGCAATAAACATGTAACATACAGCAGAGGGTATTTTATTTCTTATGATGGATGGTGTCAACCATCACCCTTACATCTTTGGTGTCTCGCTCTTTCATGTTCCTTACAGAAAAAAAGAATACAAGCAGATTCACCAAAAAACAGCTAATTCACAAAAACATTAGATTTGTTTCACTGTAAGTCAGGTTAAACAAGAATGCTGTCGCTCAAACAGCTTAAAAACGTGTAAATACTATCTTTTTTTTAATGATCTACAGCTTGGAAATAAATAAACCTGTTGCCAAACTCCTTTCTGCTGAACAGTTTTTCTCTTTAGAAAAACAAATGAAAAGAACGAAAAGCCAATTCCTTTTGTCATTGTTTAAACTGCAGCTATAATTATGCTCCTGGACCTGCCTTTCACCTTGGCTGCTGCCTCTGGCAGCTGGAATTATGTCAGCACAGCACTGTAATAACTTATTACAGTTGAGCATCTACCTAATTTATTTATTGCAGGTGACTACAGACAACTGAACTGTAATAAGAACATTAGAGATGAGCTTTTTAGGATTGCAGTCTCCCATGTATTATTGCTGTAATAAAAATTGGCAGTTCTTAAAACAATGTCTGCCTTGTCTGCTGCACGAAGGTGTGTATTATGTATCAATATGACTTTTATGATGTAACCACAGATTCCTCACCTTGTAAATATTTCCATGCACCAGACTGGATCTGGAACTTTTTCTCAGCAATTTTCTTTCTACCGGTATTTGACATCATGTAGCTCCATGTCGAGTCCATCCTGCCCCAGAATGGATGTCTAGGCCACAATATAAATGCCACCTCTGAGCGTCATCAGTTTTTCTTTCCGTGCCTTCTGATACAGCTCTGGAGCTCACTCTTTCGACTTTACAATTGGGACCGCAGGGCCGCAGGAAGGCCTGAAAGGCCCTGATGAAGTTGAGGACGTGGATGCTTTCTCGATCTCGAGGCCATTCCAAGTGATGTTAGCCTCTCACTACAAATTCTCGGGTAAGTCCAAATCGAAAAGAAAAAACTCTAAAATGACTTCTGTTCATCCTGCCACTCACCAGGAGAAGTTATGTGGATATCAGGGTAGCTTTCTGCCTCTTTTCTGTTCTCCTGCCTCAGAACGGATCCCCAGCCAGGTTCTGGTTCAGCTTGAGTTTCTAGGCCCACTGCCGACCCCTAAACTGATGCAGACCTTCAAGAAACCGTTGTTCAGCATCTCCGGTACCGTTCCTGATCCATTAGGTGCACCTTTGGGCCTCACGGACCCACTGAGGCCACCAGTCAGGATCCATCTTGAGGGGACTGTGCGCCTCGACCCTGTCCCGCGATCTACTCCGAACCCATGGCTGACACACTCTGACTCCTTCGGTGCTGAGAACTGAATCACTGAGGTATTCGACTCTTTAAAAAAAAGTCCTTGTCAACTCAGTATTGGAGCGTGAGAGCCAAATTGTTTCTGAATGGTTTTACATTTTACACAATGAAAAGTTACCTGAATAATGAAGTTAACTATTCATTTAAATGTTCTCCCATTTCAGAATGTCCCATTTACGAAGCAGAAAGCCTCCTGCTCCCAGTGGCCAGTAGACGCTGTGCCATATTTATAACTCAGAGATGGTCATTTGTTTCAACCAGACCCTAATAGATCCCCTCATGGGCACCAGGGTGATTCCATAAACTTGTGCCCCAGTCAATAAACATATAGTAAGTTGGCATAGACCAGTTGCAGGAGATCAATCTCCTCTTCCACCACCCCACACTTGAGTATTGTGGTTCAGATCTTTACCAGACGGGTGTTCCCTAATTCTTTTCCTACAGCACCTCCAGGTAGACAATTCAAGCATAAGGAGGACTTAGGAAAACACAATTTCTCTTCTGACAGCCTTGCCCTTAGATCAGTCACTTCGAGTTCTATCTTAGGATGTTGCATGTCTGCGTTGTGGGATATGGTGACTGAGATCTTGCCAGCAGTCCTGAGGACCTCTTAGTTTAGCTCAAATAATTCAGGATGGCCAAGACTCTGCAAAATGTTACTTGTTCAGAGCCAAGCACTACCAACTGTTAGAGTAGTCAGTACTAGCATGGTGCTTCCGTGATGTGTGTGGATTAGATCCAGGGGCTTCTCAAGTGATGTCCAAACATCACGAATGGATATGTCATTTGATAGTATCCATCTCTTCAGAGACAAGACAGACTTGGCCCTAAAGGGTTTTAAAGGCAGGAAGATAACACTGCACTCCTGAGTCTTTCAGTGCCTGTGAAGGCAGCTCCTCCAAAATATTGTCCCCTTGTTAGGGTTCAGAAGAGACATTCAGCAGAAGCAACACCAAACCCTGCCTCTGCAGTAACAGGTCTTCCAAGCCTTTTGAGGAGGCGGCCCAGGGTCCAGCCAACATCATCCAGAGGCAACACACTACCCAATCCCTCACCCCCCCTGCCACAGCCCCTGCAAAACCACTTTAGTGTGCCCCTTCCGGCACACTGTCATCTGGTTGGAGGCTGGATAAGTTATTTTCTTCAGGGATGGCAAGGTTTCATATCAGACAGATGGGAGCTACAAATCGTTGCAAATGGCTCTGTCCTGTCTTTCCTATCCACCCCTCCACGCATGTCTATTTCACCACAGCAGCTTCTGGAGAATTTATCTAGTTTACGGAAGGAGGATCAGACTCTTTTGGAGAAGGGAGCCATAGGGTGGGTGCCAGGTTCAGAGATAGGAACTGACTGCTATTCCTGTTTCTTTCTGGTGCAGATGAACAGAATACTTCATCCTATTCCAGACCTATACCCTGTGAGCACTTTCTTCAAGAAGGACAAGTTCCAAGATGCTCGCTCTGGCCCAAGTTCTGTCTGCCCTGGATCCTGGTGACTGGTTTGTGGCAGTGAATTTTCAGGAAACCTATTTCCATGTCCCTGTCCCTGCAGTCCCACAGACACTACCTGTGATTTTAGGTAGCCCACAAGCACTTTGAGTTCTCTGTGCTCCCCTTTGGCCCTCCCCATCCAATCTTCCCCAGCACCTCTGAGGTGTCATTGGAAATGATGTTGGTGGTTGCTATTACCTAAGGAAATTGAGATTACCTGTCTTCCTGTACATCAAGGAATGTTTGCAGAAGGCAGACTTGGCTCCACTATTGTGAACCACCTCCTGACAACAGCCGACCTGTTGACATCTCTGGGGTTTTCTTGACTTTCCTCCTGAGGTGGTATGTATCATTCTGGCAGCTGGGCAGCCCTCCACCAAAACCATCTATGTGGGGTGCTGGGAGAAATTTGTTGCGTGGTGTTCTTTTATGCATATCCAGCCCCTGCAATCCCACTTATCGGACATTCTTACTTTCTCCCTCTTTCAGTCACCTGTTTTGATAAGTTTCCTAATAGGCCTGATTAACATGTTAATGATTAAACCTTTGTGATTCCCCAGTGGGATCTGAATTTTGTTCTCACATTTCTAATGTGCACCTCGTTTGAACTGGTGCACAGTTATACTCTAAGGTTACTTACCCTGAAAATATTGTTCCTCGTTGCTATCGTGTTGGCTCGTTACATGATTGAGCTACAAGAACTTTCAGTTCTGTAACTGTACTCCACCTTCATTCTGGAAAATTGGGGCAAAGGACTGAGGTGGAATTCCTTCAGAAAGTTGTCACATCTTTCCACATCAGGTAGTCTATAACTCTACCAGTATTCTTTGCCTCTCCTCATCCATCTAAGGAGGATGTAAGACTACTTCACTTAGACACTGAGAGCTCTGAGCATCTACATTGATCCCACGAGGGACCATCGGGGAAAGATTAGCTCGTCATTGGGTTCTTTGTAACAAAGAAGGGCAGTGCAGATATTAACCCTCTGCTGATGGATTGCCCTTTGTATTAATCTCTACTGTGGTTTACCCATGAATAAACCTCTGGAAGGCCTGCAGGTTCATTCCACCAGGGCCAAGTCTATGGCCACTGCTTTGGCTCATGGAGTGTTTATATTGTACATCTGCCAGGCTGCCACATGGGCATCAAGCCACAACTTTGAGGCAATATAGCTCCGATAATCAGATCTTGCAGGAGGGGCATTTTGCCTCTTCAGTCCAGCAAGATTTTCTGTTGTGAGCCATTTTGCAGACTCTTCATCTGGGGAAGTACTGCTTTAGTGTTTATTTATAAGGTGAAGAATCTGCGATTAGAAGTATCCATCAGAAGAAAAAAATACTTGCCTTTGGCAGCGCTGTTCCGGGTGGATACTCTACCTAATCGCAGATGACTCACCGACCAACATTCCTTCTCCTCGTTCTGTGGAATGGATTCCCTTGGTCTATATTTAAAAGATTACAATTGGAGATCTGCACACTGTTATGATCTTATTATTGCGTCTGATGGCAGGGACGAATATCAGAAAGAAACTGATGTCAACGTGCAGAGGCGGTGGCTATATTGTAGTCCGGACGTCCGAAGTGGGACAGAGCCAACACAGAGTCACTAAACTCCACCAACTGGCACGTAAGGGAACTACTGACAAAAATCTCCATATTCCATAGCCTGGTTGTATAGACATGATGAAGAATCTGCAGTTAGAGCATCCACCAGAGAGAGGGTTACCAAGTGTATTTAACTTGTTAGTTTTTACTAGAGGTGTGTGAATTTCACATCACGTGTAATTATGTGAAATTTCCCACACATTATGGGAAAATACCTGTAATTACATGAAATGCAAACCCAACAGTTTCTTGCTTTTGTTTGGCAAAAAAAAACCAGAAGCAACGCAAACAGCAGCTGCTTACGTTATACAAGTTTGCTTTTTCCCCATTTACTCCGCAAAATTTTTGCCATACTTTGTGTTTACATTTGTTTAAGATACTTGTGTAATTGCTGTTATGTATTGTCATACACATTATGCTATAATAAACGTTGTTTAAAGCCGAAAAATAGTCGGCTTCCACAAAAATACGTATTGCATCCTGTTTTCAAGGAGCATACAAATATCATGGATAATAAAAAAAAAGAAACAGTGAAAGTAAATGTTTGTTTACTAGTTTGATGCCTTGTGCCAACTCCACTGGAAAGACAGCGGTGTCAAACATAAACAAGCGTCTACAATGCAATAGGTCTCATTTTCTTGAGTTAGAGCTATTGGCATTGTAAGTTCATAACTGGACTTTTCTTGCTGCATAAATTGGTCAACCTCCTCCTAATTTAGTCTTTTTCCTGTCATATAATTCCAGTGGCCCAGCATTTAACAAAAGCACTTCCATTTATCTTCTTCCTCCTTCTTAAAACATACAATTATCATATAAACCTTTATCAAAAAATCAAACTTTTGGCATTATAGTGTAATGCTCAAAACACAATAACAAAAATATAATTTGGGATGGATTGGAGGTTGAAAGGAAAAAGGGAGTCGGGAGTAAAGATGGAGAGTGCAAATGGCGTAGTAACTGTGTCATGGGCCCTGGAGTAAGAAAGGAAAACGGTTGACTAGAATTTCGGTAGGAAAACAAAACCGTAATTAAAGTTGATTGAGGTCCCTACGTATCTGGGCCCCAGTTCCACTGCACCTGTTTCTCAATTGATAAACAGGCCTCAGGATAGAAAGCGGATGGGGCAGAAATAGAGAAGCAAAAGGAAATACAACAGACAAAAGGGGGAAAGAGAGGGGGTTTTAAAGAATTAGGGAAAGAAAGAACGAGAAAATGAAAACACAACTAAGAAGAAATAGAGCAAATGTGTGAGACAAAAGAAAAAAGGGAAGGAAGCTAGCGAACGAAAAATAAAGAGAAAATAATGGAAAGTGTGAAGAGAAAAACGAACATTAAGGGGAAAAAAAAGAGATGGTGAGAGAAACGAAAGAACCATCACGTGTGTACTGACACATTTCCCACAGACACAGAATGGGAAGACCACTTTGAGTCCCGAAAAGTCTGGAAAAAGAGGGATTTATAGTAAAATGTGAATTGACAGATAAAGATAGGAAAACACCAGAGGAAGGAAGAAAGATCTTAAAAAAAAAAAAAAGTGAAAGGACGGATACGGAGTCAAATGAAAGAGCAAATAAAGACAAAGAAAGAATGAAGGGAATATAAAAAAAATAGGGGAAGAATCAATGCTTGATGAAGAAAAAAGAGGGACAAAACAAGGAAAGAAATAACTAGGTTTTCACAAGTTTGAAAGAGGAGGGAGGTGGTGGGAAATAAAAAAAAAAGGGAGAGGAGTAGAGATAAACAGTTGAAAGAAAGAGCAAAACTGTTAATGTGTGAATTTTAAGAGCTGGAAAGAGAAAAGTGAGGGAGAAAGAAAACATTGAGAGTAAACAGAGTAAAGGAAATGAAGTGAGATAGGTGATACAGACCTTCCCAAATAAAGATGGCAACTAAGAATAGATTAAATCTCACCCCGCCCCCCCCCCATGTTGTCAAATAGAAGTCAAAGAGTGTGGAACAGCAGGAGGTGCATTAATAAAGTTGTACGTGAACCCCAGTACAACAATATTGGGTCACTTCAGATCAGGATTGGGGGTATAGACAGAGAGGCGTCCCGGCCCAGTGCTGGAATAACAGAAAGGCCGTGGGTAAGGAATGAGAAACGGAGCGCCGTGTAATTCCTGATATTGGAATAATGGGGTGCTGGAGGTTAGGGTTGAGGTGGACCAACAGAGTTGTATGTGGGCTGCAGTACTGGAATAGTAAAGGGCACACAAGTTCAAAAGTGAGGTATGTTAATGAAGCAACGTGTGGAACCTAATATTGCCGTGCCAGTTTGCCGAGTGTTAGCCTGGAGGTGCCTTGGTGAAAATTCAAGTGGGGCCCAGCATGGGAGTGGCTTTGCCTCTGAACCACAGAAGTGAGAGGCGTGTGTGTGAGCCTTAATACTGAGAAGAAACTTGCACTGAATGTAAGAATTGATGGATTGTGGCGGAGCTGTGGTGGTTCCCAACAGTGGCGTTGGATGTTAGACTTGAGGTGCACTGGTTGAGCTGTGTTTTTTGCTCTTTTTGGGACCAATATTGGCTTGGTAGTGGGAATGAATATTAGAATTGAGGTAACAGAATTCTATGTGAGCGGGATACCAATATAGGAAAGGAGGTGACCTTGCCAGGGTAGAACTGAGGTGCACTGATCGAGCTGCGCCCGAGATCCCAGTGTGTACTGACTGTAAGAACTGAGGTGCTCTGGAAAACAGCATGTGTGGGATTTTGGCACGGCTGAGGAGCTTGGATTGTGTGACCTGAGATGCACTGATAGAGCTGCACCTGAAGTCCCAGTGCTGGAACAGCAATATGTACTGACTGTATGAACTGAGGTGCTCTGGCAGACAGTGTGTGTGGGGTACTTGCAGGGGCACGGCTGAGGGGCTTGGAGTGTGTGAACTGAGGTTCACTGATGGAGCTGCGCCCGAGGTCCCAATACTGGAGTAGCAGAGTACTGACTGCAAGACCTGAGGTGCTCTGGCAGACAGCATGTGTGGGGTTCTGGCACTGGCACAGCTGAGGGCTTGGAGTGCATGAACTGAGGTGCACTGATAGAGTTGCGAGTGGGATGCCAGTATGGAGCAGAAGTGGGCACTGTCTCTAAAGATTATGGAGCATTGTTAGCGCTGGGTGTGTAGGTTATAAGCAATTACAAGCGATCCTCTGCCTAGGGGCTACAGGCAGACACACTTGGTAAAGAAAATTGGAGCTAAGGAACAATGCGAGACAGGCAGCTGGGAGAGGGTGCAGAGAGCCCACAAAGACCAAATATGACCAAGTTAACAGCCTGATTAAGCTCCGAGCAAGAATGCTCTGCAAATAAAAATGGGAAGCTTCCCTGGACAGGAAACAAAATAAAAAAACAAAAGTCCCCTACAGCCCAGATGAACTGTAACTATACAGTAGTTGGTCCCTGCTTCTACACAGAAGGAGGGACAAAGAGGCATGACTGACCACTAGCAAGCAAGGATTTTTAAATGACACTGAAACTAACAAATGAAATAGCTGGATGCCACAGAATATGTATACTTAAAAGTATGCAAGAACTGGTACGCTTATGTTCGACCTAAAAAGGCTCCCCTTCCTTTCTGACCTGCCTTCGAAATCCCTCACTTATTCGTCCTAACTCATGCTTTTCCCCCTCTTTTTCGGATACTATGCAAATTATGAGATGGGTTAGAAATTAGCCCTTTATTTTTCCTTCACTGTATTGATTTATTGGGTAAGAAAATGTTTAACCAAAATAGAAACTCTTTACCTTTTGTAGAGCAGCATAAAGCCTCACTTGAAACAAAGATTTATAGTAGCAAATGTAAGTTGTAGAAATTAAATGTTAATTGTGGAGTACAGCCTCTGGACATCAGTTGGGTACATAAGTTGAGAGGTCACAGGCACATTCTAAACCTTTTTGTTTAATATTTCCCTGATATTGCATAATAGTAAGAGGTTGCTTGCTTGTTCCAATGGGGTAGGTCAGTTACTCCTATTATGTCTAGTTTTTACGTCATCCATTGCAGCAGAGAAAGAAAATGTGTTGTGATCTCAGATGTGATCCACTTTTTGTCATGTTCTGATATGTCAGTGTTGAATGTTATACCTGTAGAAACACAGGTCCCAGGAGCGCATCTTCCATTGTTAGGACCATCCATATTGGCAGACGACCTCATGTGGTGTGTGTAACGAAGGGGCAGTCTTGTGGCGGTTATGTAGGCTGTGGTGTGGACCAGCACCTGGAGTAGAAATGTATTTTACACAGTTCCATTTAGAGAGGGTAGGAACATGATTTTCCTTGTTACTCTCCCCTTGTTTTTAACCTTGGCATGGGATTTTTAGGTAGTAATAAAGTATCTTTTCACAGTGCCAATAGTCAATTTTAATCACACACATTCCAGTCCTTCACTTCATATAACTATAGGTTTGAGAATATCCCTGTAGTCAACATCGGCACACCTCAACTAAAAGATCTATGGCGAAGAACCCCCTTGCGGGGCCGGTCGGGCATTGCAGTGCCGGCCCAAAGAGGAGCAGGCCCAATGATGAAGCATGCCACCTATTGGCGGGTGAGGGCTCTTGCTTCTAGCAAATAAGTGCCTAGATGAACTTGTCATTCTCCCTTGGTTGGGTTTGAGAAGGACTCCACTCCACGGAACAGTGTACCTCATTGTTTTTGGCTGTGTGTAGAACCAGAAAGCCCAAGTTCAAAACCCAAATTTTGTGAGCAGTTTCCACAGTTGATTACTCCTTTGTAACTGCATGTATTGTATTGTAATAGTATTTATATAGTGCTTACTACTTCTGTCTTTACTACTACATATGATGAGCCGTGATACCATCCTTTTGTCTAGTTGCTCTATTAGGCCCCGTAGTGGGGCTAAATTTGGGTTGTGTTGCCATCTTTCCCAGCTGAATCTCTATTTCACCCTCCAGTGAACAGAATACATCTTATACTGCATTGCAGTGGTATTGTGTGCCATTACGATTTAGGGCTAATTTTGAATGGTGTCCGTCCTGCGGGGACTTTCTGTATGGTGCAAGGTAGCTAACAGGGAGGTCATGATGGCGTCTGAATAGGTTTCAGAAGCATGGCATCATTTGAATGGCTTTTTAAACAATGTTGGTGCTAACTCGATACATATACCATAATGGAGATCATAGAGCATTGCCAGTATGCTTTGATGTAATCCCTTGAAAGAGATATGCTCTTTAAAGGTAAAAAGTAAAAAACAAAACATAACAGTTAGAACTCGTGGGCTGCACTCTTTGCTGGCTGTGGGATTCACATTTATGCACATCAGTATGAAATATTAGCTCCTGTTTTTTCAGGCCTAATCGTATGTAGCTTAAAGCATTTCGTTGGAGTTCTGGAGCAGCGCTACCATCAATCGATCAAGCATTTGTAGAGCGTGCTACTCACCCGCTAGGGTCTCAAGGGGCTGATGGGGGGGGAGAAGGATTGCTACTGCTCGAATAACCAGGTCTTGAGGCGATTCCTGAAGGTCAGGAGGTCCTGGGTCTGTCGTAGGTGGACGGGGACCATCCTGTGGGATTAAAGGAAAGCTTGGAGAAGGTGACCAAGAGGGAGAACAAGGTGGGCTTTGTGGCTCAGCTCTGGCTGTTCACAATTCTGACTGGGATGCCTGAAGGTCCCTCACCTAGGTAACAAGATGGGTATTAAGAAAAAAAATTGGAAAATTGGTACTTTGAGTTTTAGCTCCACGCAGCAGTACACAAAATTAAGTGGGACACTCTTCCCGGAGCCTGGCTCCCTTCGTTGGGTGTATCTTAAAGCGAAGGTGCTTAAGGATGGGCCATGGGAAATGCCAAAGACTGTTGCCATCACAGTTTTTTAAAACACCAAGGGGACTATGATCATGTCTTGAAATAAGGACTACGTGCCTTTCTTTCACATACCAACCCACCCTTTAAGTTTCAATCGGATCATCCTCCAAATGTGCGTTTAGTATTCGTGCATGCCGGCCAAGGAGAGCTGCAGGCCTGAGCGGATCTCAGTAAATTATGGGCTACTGCTTTGAAGGTGGGTGTCATTAAGTAAAAAAATGTTATTGGGGTCTATAAGCAAGTGTAACATCGTACAGTTTCTTACAAGATTTTTCAAATGTTTTGGTAGTTTATATCGTCACTTATTAATGTCCCTGTTTTCCCCTTGCAGATATGAACTCCGACTTCGGTATTTGCCAAAAGGATTTTTAAACCAGTTTACAGAGGACAAGCCCACGTTGAATTTCTTCTATCAGCAGGTACTCATTTCATGTAATTTCAGCATTGAGAAATCTGGCACCCTAGTTCAGTTTTTTTTTTTGTCAGTTCTAGCTCTCGGCAGCCTAAAATCTGCTAATGCTTTCTTAGAGCCAGTTACTTTTGGGAAATCATATTCTGCTTCCTGTACTCTGCATATTGTATAATCATATATGTAAACACTATTATCAGTCGAAATCGTATCCTTAGTATATGAAAATATTGGATGACTCACTGCATATTTAAATAAATTCCTTTTTGACATCTAATAACATTATAATGAAAGTGCACAGAGCACGGTGGGACCAGCATAGATGCATGCCTCCTGTTCCCCATTTGCCTTAAAAGCAGCTACTGTAGATAATAGTATTTTTCTAGAGCTTATTATGGTTACACAGGTCTTGCATATTTCTCGAAGCAATTTATAGTTTTTATTTACTTTAAACAGGTCCTGAATATGTTTGTTTCCACATTAGCCCTATTTCCTAGGTCTCGCCTGCAGATAGCTTTGTAGCTGTCTGTTGTCAAAAGACCAATTATGGACCATACCAAAGTGGGGGTTTTGCCAGTCCATTGGTTACAATTGGTTGGCTTTCTCGTCACTCATTTCTTCGTTTCCTATTTGATGGTTGTCCCTCTCCTGAAGAATAGCATATTTTCTCGACTTTTGATTGGTTGACTTGTCTCCTTTGACTGCTCACATTCAGGGAAACTGCTTTTGTGCCTGTGTTTTCTTGCTCTGTTCCTCGGGTGCTGCCTCGAACCTAAATATCTGACCCCGCACAATCAATGTAGCTTCCTTGCTACCTCCCCTACTCCCAGTTCATCCATTGCTTCTCCAACCATCTAAAAAAAAAAAAAAAAAATCCTTCTCCTATTACCTCAAGCTCCTCCTTTGCTTCCCGCCTGTTTCCTATTGTGCCTCCCACACCGCATTGACTTCTACCTGCTCTTCTCTTGGTGCTCCAACAGTCCTGAGAACCACCTGCACTCTTGTGTCCCCCTTGGGTCTGCGGAACCCTGAGTGGAAAAGGCCATGGCAGGCAAGATGAGACCCCGAATCACAGTTCCGCAACTACCCTTGGGTCTTTGAGTATCTCGGGCAGCAATGGGTCTGAGTGTGCCAGAGCACTGGCATGGGTGACTGTTTTTTCCTTAATTTGACGTCAGAGTTTTGAATTACTGAGTTTCCTAAAATATATATTCGCTAGCATGCACTCTACAGAAGAGTTGAAGGCCCGGCCTGTAAGAGGAAATAGGAACTGGTGACTAATCAGGCTCTTAATTCTTACATCCCACAGAGAGAATGGCATGGCGGGCTTTGCATTATATGTGCTGTCTCCTTATTTACCAGGACCCACCATTCTTGTAAAAAAAAAAAAAAAAAAAAAAAACAGACTTGACCCAAGGTAACCTTCGTGTGCGGGGACAGCTGGCGGCTAAGCCCCCAGATTAACACTGCAAGGCCTGGGAGGACACCAGTGGCCTAGCTACCGTTGATGCAGCAGGTGCAGTGACAGAGGGGCCGACAGAGCCTTGACAGTTGTATATAACTACCCCCAGCAGCACTCAAATGGGACCATCCATCCTCGCTACGCCACTGCACTCCTTTCAGAGACCCTTCAGCCCGGGCCTCGTCCTCTGGAAGCTCAAGAGCTAGAGCGGGTTTAACCCCTTCGCTGCCGGGCCTTTTCCCCCCTCAGGTGCCAAGCCTTTTTTTGGCAATTTGGGGCAGTTCACACTTAGGCCCTCATAACTTTTTGTTCACATAAGCTACCCACGCCAAATTTGCGTCCTTTTTTTCCAACATCCTAGGGATTCTAGAGGTACCCAGACTTTGTGGGTTCCCCAGAAGGAGGCCAAGAAATTAGCCAAAATACAGTGAAAATTTTGTTTTTTTCAAAAAAATGGGAAAAAGGGGCTGCAGAAGAAGGCTTGTGGTTTTTCCCCTGAAAGTGGCATCAACAAAGGGTTTGCGGTGCTACAATCACCAGCTTCCTAGCTTTCAGGAACAGGCAGACTTGAATCAGAAAACCCAATTTTTCACAACTTTGGCATTTTACTTGGACATACCCCATTTTTTACGATTTTTTGTGCTTTCAGCCTCCTTCCAGTCAGTGACTGAAATGGGCATGAAACCAATGCTGGATTCCAGAAACCGCAACATTTCTGAAAAGTAGACAAAATTCTGAATTCAGCAAGGGGTCATTTGTGTAGATCCTACAAGGGTTTCCTATAGAAAATAACAACTGAAAAAACTAAATATTGAAATTGAGGTGAAAAAATCTGCAATTTTTCTCTACGTTTTACTCTGTAACTTTTTCCTGCAATGTCAGATTTTTTAAAGCAATATACCGTTACGTCTGCTGAACTCTTCTGGTTGCGGGGGTATATAGGGCTTGTAGGTTCATCAAGAACCCTAGGTACCCAGAGCCAATAAATGAGCTGCACCCTGCAGTGCGTTTTCATTCTATACTGGGCATACAGCAATTCATTTGCTGAAATATAAAGAGTGAAAAATAGCTATCAAGAAAACCTTTGTATTACCAAAAAGGGCACAAGATAAGGTGTTGAGGAGCAGTGGTTATTTGCACATCTTTGAATTCCGGGGTGACCATACTAGCATGTGAATTACAGGGCATTTCTCAAATAGATGTCTTTTTTACACACTGTCTTATATTTGGAAGGAAAAAATGTAGAGAAAAAGAAGGGGCAATAACACTTGTTTTGCTAATCTATGTTCCCCAAAGTCTCCCGATAAAAATGATACCTCACTTGTGTGGGTAGGCCTAGCGCCCGCGACAGGAAACGCCCCAAAACGCAACGTGGACACATCACATTTTTTTAAAGAAAACAGAGGTGTTTTTTGCAAAGTGCCTACCTGTAGATTTTGGCCTCTAGCTCAGCCGGCACGTAGTGAAACCTACCAAACCTGTGCATTTTTTAAAACTAGAGACCGAGGGGAATCCAAGATGGGGTGACTTGTGGGGCTCTGACCAGGTTCTGTTACCCAGAATCCTTTGCAAACCTCAAAATTTGGCTAAAAAAAACACGTTTTCCTCACATTTTGGTGACAGAAAGTTCTGGAATCAAAGAGGAGCCACGAATTTCCTTGCACCTAGCGTTCCCCCAAGTCTCTTGATAAAAATGATACCTCACTTGTGTGGGTAGGCCCAGCGCCCGCGACAGGAAATGGCCCAAACACAACGTGGACACATCACATTGCTTCATAGAAAACAGTGCCTACCTGTGGATTTTGGCCTCTAGCTCAGCCGGCACATGGGGAAACCTAGCAAACCAGCGCATTTTTGAAAACTAGAAACCCAGGGGAATCCAAGATGGGGTGACTTGTGGGGCTCTGACCAGGTTCTGTTACCCAGAATCCTTTGCAAACCTCAAAATTTGCCTAAAAAAAAAAAAAAAATCCTCACATTTTGGTGACAGAAAGTTCTGTAATCAGGGAGGAGCCACAAATTTCCTTCCACCCAGCGTTCCCCCAAGTCTCCCGATAAAAATGATACCTCACTTGTGTGGGTAGGCCTAGCGCCCGCAACAGGAAATGGCCCAAAACACAACGTGGACACATCACATTTTTCCATAGAAAACAGTGCCTACCTGTGGATTTTGGCCTCTAGCTCAGCCGGCCCGGGGGGGGGGGGGGGGGGGCAGAAATGGCCTAAAATGAATTTATCCCCCCCGCGAACGCTCCCTCTGCGTGACATTGGCGCCAAAAAAAAAATCCCCAGTGCCTAGTGGTTTCTGCCCCATTGGGGGCAGATTGATCTAAAATCAGCCAATCTGCCCCCAAGGGGGGCAGAAATGGTCTAAATACAATTTGCCCCCCAGGGGAGCGACCCTTGCCTACGGGGGTCGCTCCCCCTGCGTGACATTGGCGCCAAAAAAAAAATCCCCGGTGCCAAGTGGTTTCTGCCCCCCATGGGGGCAGATCGGCCTAATTACAATAGGCTGATGGGGGCAGAAATGACCTAAAATAAATTTGCCCCCCAGGGGAACGACCCTTGCCTAAGGGGTCCCCTTACGTGAAAAAAAAAAAACTCCCTGTTTTCTAGTGGTTTCTACCCCCCTTGGGGGCAGATTGGCCTCATAAAAATAGGCCAATCTGCCCCCAAGGGGGGCAGAAATGGCCTAAATATAATCTGCCCCTATGGGAGCGACCCTTGCCTAAGAGGTCGCTCCCCACACCTAAAACAGAAAAGGAAAAAAAAAAGTATCCCTGGTGTCTAGAGGTTTCTGCCCCCCCTGGGGGCAGATCGGCCTAATAATAGGCTGATCTGCCCCCAGGGGGGGCAGAAAAGGCCTTAAAAAAAAATCCCCCCCTGGGAGCGACCCTTGCCCAAGGGGTCACTCGCTTATGTCACTTTCAGACAAAAAAAAAAAACATCCCTGGTGTCTAGTGGGGTATCAAAGGGAAGGAAATACATTTCCTTCCCTTTGAAGCCTCTCCGGGCCTCCCCCACGTGATCGAAAGAGAAATGCTGAGCATTATGATGGGGGAGGCTCTGTGATTGTCAGCGCGTGTTCGCGTGCTGACGTCACGGGGGGGTGGGGGAGTTCGGGGGTTGAAGGGGAAGGGATTCCCCTTTCAGCCCTGACCTGGGGGGTTGGGGGGGCGGCCCTCGGGGGGAGCGCTAGCGCTTCTCCCGAGGGCAGTATGCTGGACGTAATAGTTACGTCCATGGCGCCACACGGGCGCTGCCATGGACGTAACCATTACGTCCATGGCGGGGAAGGGGTTAATGGACTCGAACCCGCTCGGTGTGGGAACGGCTCCTCGGCGTGTGCAGCCATTGGACAGCCGTTACAGCGAGGCCGAGAGGAGCCTTCTTTTCCGCGGTGACATGCGCAGGCTCCCGCCTCTTGACAGAAGGCGCGGTGATTCCCGCCCTGCCCTCCGCGGCGCCTCGCAGAGGCCCGACTCCTGCGGATCTCCGACGCCGTTACCCTCACAGTGGGTGAAGGGGGCGGAGATGAAGAGGGGCGCGCGACGACCTTGACCTTCCGGGCAGGAGGGAGGGGGCAGCCGCACGCTCCAGGCAGAGGTGGCACACGTGCTCGGCACTGGGCGCGTGCCCTTGACACCGGTGCCTCGTGACGCGCTACTTCGGGCATTCTTTCATAGATGCCTTTGACCGCATTCATTCTTCGCCCCTGTTTCGTATTTTCAATAAACGTAGGTCAGCCAGTTAATGTTATCGAGTGGCTCCATGCTCGACCTGTGCACGATATTATCCTTGGTGGTGCTGTATGTTATGTTTAATAATCATTAAGTAGGTGGCTGGGTGTATGGGATGAATGAATGACTTAAGTAGCCGTGCAGCCATTTTTAAGATGATTATTAGAGATCTCGAAGGTTTGCGTTCCATATGTGTCATGTTTCAATCCTTTCTTCTTTAACAAATCCTTTTAGGATAATTACTTGCTGTAGACTGTGGTGGATGCAACAACAGAATGCTGATTGGCAGCACCTCGGTTTCTTATTCGCTTTAGTAAGCCCCGACTTATTTCTGTGCAGCATTGCAGACGGGTTACCCACTGCCCACTATCCCCGCAAACTTCATCCGATCCGAGAGTAAAGTTCCAGAAGGATGGCGGATATCTATCTCACAGCTTGGGGTCTCTGACCTTGACAACAACAATGCTGCCAGCCTTGCTGGCCGTCCACGCCGAGGTCAAGCTTCCTTCCAGGTGTCACCTGGGTTGTCTTGGTCCTTCCTGTTCGTTGACAGGAAAGAAGAGGAATCTGCCGGTTGGATGTGTGTAGGAAGCTGCCAGGGCAGCCTCTGCTCAGCAAGGACTGGCGTTTTTTTTTTTTAGCAATGATGCAGAAGATATTTTTGAGAGAGGTAAGCGTGGGGAAGTCAGCCAAGTCAAACGACCTTGCAGTTGTGACCTTGTTAATATTGAAGTACAGATTGCCTGTACGGGGCTACGAGGGATTACTGCAAAATCTGTGATCAAGGAAGCACTTTATATTCTCGACCAGAAAACCCAAAGCCATCGAATGCTGATTTTTTTTCCTTTTTTTGCAGTTAAATGAAAATTAAAGGCTTCACATTTCATGCTTGTTCTTGTCATAGATGAATGAGGTGAGCATCTAGCATGAACGGTGACAGCTCACCGTCTGAGCCCTTGGGTTTCTGTCATATTAGATTCATTCCAGTACAGGCAGGGGTCACCCCCTCAGGTTTACTCTTCCCGCATCACCGTGCATGGAGCTGAATACCATGTTCAGGGATTGTAAAACTTCCCCCCCCAATGCAAAAGTGTACGTGTAATAACATTACACCATTCTTTCCGTAAATAGGCAGGGAGGAATCTGCCCACTCCAACCCCCAGCTGTGTGTGCTAGCGGTCCAGCTCTTGAGATGGACTTAAGTGGGCATCACAATTTTATCTAGCCATCTGGCAGTGATCAGGAACACTTAGGCAGAGTACAAAAGCAAACTAGTTTACTATTTTTGCAAATTAGAACTTCATATTAAAACTGCTAACCAAAGTACTTCCTATGATTCATGCGTCCCAGATGACCTAAGGCTCTTGTCCCTGGAACGCGTGTTCCTGGTATGCTGAAACCTCTGATTCCTGTGTGCCTTCCCTTTTCTCACCTCCCTTAATTTACAACTTGAAGAGCATGAAAGAGAACGTTAAAGGTGACCCTGAAGGTTCCCCTACAGCAGGCGGACCCTGGAGCCTCTTCCCCTTGCAGTATTATTTTTGTAATAATTTTATTCATGGACTTTTATACGATACAGCAGTTTATCAATGCGACTTAAAGTGATCGTACATATGATAAATTGCTGTATCGTATAACGCTCAGTGGTGTTACACATTCGTGCCATTATGAGTACACTCAATTTGCCAAATAACCACCATCATAATAATGGAATATCAGTGCATCACTAGCATGATGTATCATTGCCCTCTTTGCTTGGTAGTCTAGTCATGGTAGCCTATTATCTTGTAGGGAGCGGCTGGTGGTACTGCAGGTTGAGTGAAACCGGTGGCTTCACATCTTCGAAGTGAACGTGATTCTTAACCCATTGGATTTGTGTGGGTTATTTGGGAACACTATTCGGTACGTCCTGATGGAGAAGGGTATCCCACATGTCTTTTGGTCTAGCTGTCAGCAACTAAGTGGTGAGGATTTCCAAGTTTTCTGTACAATATAAGATGTCTTTAAACCAGTCTTCATGCTTGGAAAGGTTTTCCCCTCTACTGTCTCATTGCCACCCTCTTATTTACCAGCAGTTGGGCAACTTTGACAAATTTATGGAATGCTACTGGCATGTCCCTGGCGTAGCACAGGAGGGCCACTGTGGGTATATTTCGAGTATATGCAAGCCTGTCATGTAATCTGAAGAAAAAAATATGGTGTCTCAAAACTTTGCTGCTTCTTGGCATACTAAGTCAAGTGTAGCCAATTCACCTCTTGACAGCGACGACATCTGGCGTCATTCACCAAACCGTTTTCAAGCATGTCTCGTGGAATCTGTGTCCTGCGTAGGAACTTATAGAGTGGACCAGTCTACGCCTGTCGCCGGAGGAGACTGCTTCGGTATGTGTGGAAAGAGATGACTATTTTTCACCCATCAGCTGCTGTTACATTCCAATTTCCCATTTACTTTAACTTTGAGCTCCCCCGTGTTTTGTCTTGGATGGATGTGTATAGTTTGGAGGTCAAGAAGGCTAGCTGCTTTCACGGATCATCTTGTCAAGGGCAAAGAGCATCTGTGGTTCTGGGGGAAGGGCTTGAGCTAGGGTAACAGTAGGCCTATGTTCTAGAATACCCCATTCTGTAGTGTCTTGTAGCCCCAAAGATAGAAAGGGTGCTCCATTCTTCCTCACTGTCCGCATCTTACCCGTCTTGTTCTTAAGGGTTGGCTTAGTGTCACCTAGGCGTCTGAGGTTAACATTGGTATCTTCTTGCTGATCGGCAGAAAATGCTTCCCTATACTCTTGCAGTGTTTCTAATACTTGGCTATTCGTTATATAGTTTCCTTTCTCTTGTTTCTCTCCTGGCCAGTACATTTAACAGTAGAATTCTAGTAAAAGTCAGCTTTTTCACTCACATTTTGATGGTTTTTTTTCCATCTCAGAATACTGTATTTCAGAATTTATGTGAAGAGTTATTGCCCTTGTCCATCCCTGTTCACAGGCCAGTTCATTTTGGGATGTAAAGGTTCTGTAATCGTTGTTTGAACCATAAATAAACCTGGATTCCATGGTCTACAGTGGCTTTAAATTGCATTTTGTGTGAGGGTTATTTCGACTTACCACTTTACAGGATTTCAAGCTCTTCCTTTGTCCTGAATCTGGCAACAGTGTTTTCCCAAAAGGAAATACTTCTGTTGGCAGTGCTCCCCTTATTTCTTCCTGAGGTGCTTTTAGATTTTCCCATGATTGATATTTGCCTTCCTGTTTTTTTAATGCCTTTCTCCTCCTCCTATTGTGTATATTTTAGCAGGGCTCCACTCATATACTTAGAGTACATAAAGCATTTTTGCTCACAGGAGAGGCGCTTTGAGAGTTTGAAGGTACATCGGTTTGTCAATTTTCACATGCTTCCATAGTCAGCCTGGAGGTCTCCAACAACCTTAACTTCTGCTTGTTGTAGGATCTGGCACCAGTTAAGGCTGTGCATGTAGATGTAGTTAGGCGGTGGCATATTATGTGGCTTCCAGTACTGTGCCTCTCAGGATGTAATCTGCAGGTCTGCTTTATGGCTGCGTCGCAGGCTTCCTGCTAGTATTATTGTTTGAACGCAGACTTTTGATTGGCATCTCAGTTCAGACAGGCCTGGCTAGATAGCCTTCTTGGTTATGGTGGCCTATCTGGCCCAGTAGTTGTCTCCATCAGAGCTTTTGATTGTTTGATAATCTATCTCAAAAGCATTTAGAAAATTGAACTAGACGTTACAAAAAGTAGTGGTCCACCGTGGCCCTTTGCCCTCCCTCCCTGTATGACCTACTATCCACTGAAAGTCCTCTGGTCTGATACAGAAATATTTGGGTCTTGGTAGCTGGCAGGTGTGTGCTGAGAACCCTTGGCAGTCAGATCTGTGCCACGGGCAGGACTGCAATGCTTCCAGCGCTCTGCTAGCTTAGAGGCTGCCAGTTTGAGCAAAGGCGCCTCCTTCGGCTGCCAACATTTGTGTTTTGATGCTGTTCATATCCAATTTGCCTTATTTTATCATCTGCGCCTGTTGGAATTTTGTTTTCTTTATTTTCGATGCCTGTCTCTTCTGAAGAAAATCCTCGTGCTCAACTTCCTACCACAATGTGAATTTTTTTTTAGCAATTGACGTTTAATCAAATTTCGGCCAGAATTCTGGTTAATGAAGTTAAAACTCCTCTGTTTTCTGGTCCTTTCAGTGCGGATGAAAATGTTTACCGTCTTGTTACACCCGTATAACCACCCCCTAGACTGTGTAAACACACCCCTTTGGGGTGTCTTTTTCTTTGATGCACTTGCGATTTCCTGGGATTTTGGGCAGGGGGCGCGCACCACGGCATAGTGCGCCCCCAATACAGGTGCGGGCTGGATCGGACCGGTTTCGGCCGGCAGCCCAGCTGTGGCTGCCGCGAAATCTTTTGAAAATTGCGCTCACCCCAAGGGGGTGAGCCGATTGGCTGAAGGGGGTGTGGTGGGGGCTCCCAGGTAATCAGCAGGGGCAGCCCGAGTTAGTTAAAAGGGGGACTCAAGTCCCTTTAGGGTCAGGTTGTTTTCTTGACCCTGGGCTGCCCCTGACGATCAACGCACTCCTCCAGAGGACTGGAGGAATTCTTTCCCACCCACCCATCCCCAAAGAATAGCAGGATTAGGAAGACCTTAGGAGGGAAGGAGTCATGTTTTGGCACAAAACAGGTGGATAACCTTGGCATCAAGAATACTAGTGCAGGCGAACTCAAGACGGTAGCATGAGCTTTTTGGCTCAAACCAGGGTGGCGGTGCTGTGGGTTTAGGAAAGGGGCTCGGGACGACCGCTACTGCGAATGTCCATAGCTCCCCCCACGGTACTCCATTACATGGCCCTGGAATTTTTTAATTTGGGGGGATGAGACTGCGCCAGGGGACCAAGGTATGGCCTGGTTGCCCAGTATCATTCCCATTGGGTGCCAGGGGGGAATCCCTTGCTTAGGGTTGGCTCTGGCATGGTTGGATTGGGGGACAGTTTTCATGCTAGCCCTCGTCCCCTCTATCTTGAGGGGGCAGGTGAGTCTCGCCTTATGAAGCGTAATTGGTTTTGGGGGGAACACGGCCGCCAGTTTACAGGCGATGCCACAGGTGCCTGGTGGGTGGACAACCATGACTCCTTTTTAAAGAACATAAACTATTTGAGATGCATAATTATGGACATTTAAGGATGAAAAGAAATACTGTACATATGATGATGTTTTTTTTTTATGTCGTGTTTATATGGTTGTGAATAAATACGGCCTGAGAATTGTTATATTCTATATCGCAGGAAGGTTTCAGTCTGCTTTGTTTACTGTGAACATAAAGTATGCTACTCCAAGCAGTGGATCATAGAGGGGAAACCAGTGTGAACTGTTTTGTTTGTGGGTATCGATGCGGTCCCCCACCTGTGAGAGCCTCGTCAATGTTGGCCTCTTCCACCTTTTTGGAGGAAGTGAAATGAAATGCGTGCAAAGGCCTGGTTCTTTCCGAAGAATAGTGCTGTTTTTTTCCACCCACATTGAGGAGGGACTGAGATTAACGTTTTGCTGTTATGAGGAACTGGGGAACCTAAGTGTTGAAACTTTGTTTTAGGCGTCTGTCTCACAGTGAACTTGCTAATACCTCACACGTTTTTTAATCTCTTTAGAAATTTGATGTCCGTTCAGTTTTGAGAACTTGGAGACACCTGGCAGACCTTTGGATTTCCCAGACCTAGACCATTGTTTTTTGTTGATCACATCAATTGCTTAAGTTAAAACAGTCCGAGATTCACAAAACGAAAACTGGGGTTGAAATCCAGCTGGGTGGGTGCTCTGGTACAGGTACTGGGCTGGCTCTTTGCAGTCAGTGGGCTCCATCCAATACTTTATAGAACTGGGCCTGGGGTGAGTTTGAAGCCATTACAAAGCTCAAAGGGTCTGTCAGTATTAGTATGAAACTGATTCATTGCTTTGGTCTTAAAACCCTTTTCACTATTTAACAGCACTCCCTGTTTATCATCTTAAAAAGCAGCTTTATTGAATCTATATAGGCAAATTTCCAGACCTTGAGTATGTGAAAGACTAATTGTATTACTGTAGCAGTAGCCCTCACCTTGAGTTGACCTTTGAAGGTGCGAAAGTAAATGTGGTCTGGGCTTGGATGTTTAGTTATTATGGTGCACAGTTAAATAGATTGATATCTTTGTAGCGATAGGACGTCGCCTTCTTTGTGAATTATGACTTGAGTCATTACTGCTTATGATGATTTCATCAGAGATTTTTTCTGTATATAAGGAAGAAATGAGGACCATTAGTTCTCGAAGTTTAGTCGTTACTGTAATTATCGATTGCACAAAATCGTGAATTATAAATATCAATTTAGATTAATTACGCCGATGGAATATTTGAACATTTACGTCAGTGCTATTGATGTTTGAGTTGTAAATAATTGTCTCTATGGTTTATGTGTCCATGAGTAGACGGTGTTTGTCAATAAGTAGCCAAAGAATGTGCACATGTCACGGGCTTCACTGCCCCAGCTGGCACCATCAGTCCCCGCTTCCATCAGTGTGCCAGCTTCACAGGGAGCTTTGCCCTGCGTTTCTGGCGTGTTGGCAGTCGTGTTGCGCTCCCGGAGTCTCCTGTCCGTGGCCATGCATTCCAGCACTGCCAAGCGAATGTTTGTCATCCTAATGACTGTTGATTGCAGACCTCTGTGGAAGTCTAGCAACTCATTTGCCGCATGCAAATGGCATCTCATCTGTCCCTGGTGACATGGCTTAGAAGCAGAGAAACTCATTAAGACTAGTTATATTTACATATGCAAACATGCAAATTAGAAATTGAATACGAGGCCTTCTGAATAAACAAAGGGCATGGAAAACCAGTGTAAAACTGGGTCCATATTTAATTTTGTAAAAAGATGCATATTCCTATGCGTCTTGTGTTTTTAATTTGCAGGATTCAGATCCCTGTGTATGATTATTCTATTGCATAGCAAGTACAGATATTTGAGGCATTGGGCTTGGATGGTGGTCAGTTGTTTTTTCTACATTTTGCCATTTCGACATCCAAGCGTGCCTAATGGCTGTTGGTCTCGTCTGAGGGTGTTGTTTGGTGTCCATAGGACTTGCTCTGATGGAGGTGCGGGCCAGAGGTTGCAATTCATTCTGTATTATGGTTATAGATCTTGTGAACGGCTTCAGTTAATTGTGCTGGTTTGTGAAAGGTCTCTTGGTACAATTAATCATTGAATGGGGTGACAGAGATACCGACATGTGGATGGTTCTTTGTTGTGGTTAACAATATTTGAAGGAGGTTCTCAAGGCGGTTTGTAGGCGGTGACTGGTTTGAGTGACTGTTACCTGGAAGGAAATCTTAGCCTACTGGAAGTTGTTGCTTTTGAACCAATAATGTTGCATGGGCCTAAGGGTTAGTGTTTGTTTTCTGAGTTTTTCCAGGACATAGGTGGTGGTTTGTGGAGCAGTATCTTGGTGCTAACTTGCTGATTTGTCATATTGGGATCAGTGGAGGTATTTGTGAGATGTAGCCGAGAAAAGTTGTTAACCATTACCTTATCAACACTAAGAAAGTCTCAACCCCCACCTCCCGCTCCCCCAGTACTCAAAGTATCTCACTGGCCCTGCAAGAAGTTTTCCCTGCAGAAGTGTCCAGACCTGGAATAGTCCTTGGTGGATTTTAGATGGTTTAGCACTTGTGCAGGACAGGCATGTAGAATTCATCTTTCGTTTGGGGCTTGTGGAACAAAGACCAGAGTTCAAAACAACATAAATAATAGTACTTTAAGATCTGTGTTGATGTTTTGGGGTACTGCCAATTACTCGCACAGGTCAACTAATCATGCCACGAACATTTAGTGGCACAGGATGCTTTGGCTGTGTTCATTGAATTGATTGCTTGAGGGACACTTGCTTAAAGCACTTTAGTCTTCGACCTCTTGGAGCTCATTGCAGAGTCCGTTCTGAAGAACAGCAGGTGCAGTAAACCTAGGGCAGCAAAGTCGATATATTATTTACCGACAACGAAAGGCCGCTTAGTCAGCAGTTTTCCAGCGGGAAAGAGGGTTTCAGAGTCCAGGTGTTAAATCTGTGAGCAACGGCATCCACCTCGGGGATCTCTGTAAAATGTCAACACAGAAGACAGCAACTGTGATGTCCGGCACAAGCTTCTAAAAAGGGCATGACAAAAAAACAAATCTTCATTTGGGGGATAGTGCAAGGCACCTTAAAACAAGCATTTGTAATGCAACAGGTCTTGCATATTTCAAACAAGTCATTTGTCATCTTTTGAATACAGTGCCCACAAGCAAATAAAAAAAAAACATGAGTGGAAACTGAGAAAAGGCGACTTAACAAAATAAAATAAAGTTAGCTTTAAAAATAAAACTTTGCAATTTTGTTTGACCTGCTGGGGGTGTTTTTGCCAGTCACCAGCCTTCTGTTTGCAGGGCACTGGAAGTTAGAACAAAATATCACCTCAAACACGTCCGGAACAGCGGACGGGCACTAATTAAGTTGAAATCAATTATTGCGTGATCCCTGTTCCACACAGAGGAACGGAAATGATGCTAGGCATGTCTTGACTAATTACTAGGCTGTAAAGAAGAGTGCCACGCAGACCAGCAAATGATGAGCGACAGACGGGCTCCAAGCTTTTTACTGAACACAACAGCGTCTCGCATACGAGACACATGCGCAAGCACTCGCAGTCTCAACCCTAAAAACATGTGTTGCTGAGTGGGCAGCCAATGCCTGCAGGCCTCAATGAGTAGCTGAAATGTTCTCACTTATTTTATCAAACGGATGACAACATTTTTGGACATGTCTCTCTTTAACCTCCCTTTGGGCAGCCCCAAATGCAATGTATTTCCTCAATCGAGGTGAAAAAGAATACAGTCTCTGGTAACAATGGCCTGCATGGAACTGTGAGTTAAAAGTTTGATGCTGGAAGAAACACATGGAAGTTTTGCTTAAATCTGGTTCCGTATTTCTTAGAATAAACGGTGTTAAGAGCAGTAATGCTTTAATAGGGAGTTGCTCTTGTGGCCAGCATAATACAAGAGGGTTGAAAAGCGCAGGCATTTTACTGAATTCATAATTGATTCAAACAACCCATGAGCCATTGTGTGACCTCAGTGAATAAGCCAGACTCTTCCTTAGAGGGTGGAAGGAGTGCATTTTTAAGGCAGTTAAAATATTTCTGAGAAATGCTGCCTGCTAAAGCACGTTTTTAAAATTAAGCGTGATCAAGGTATTAAGTAATCCAGTTTAATTAATCCATTCAAGATTGTTGTTCTGCAGTAACATCTATGTGCTCATCAGAATATTGTCTTATTGGCACAAATGTTTGTGCCACTGGAAAAAATAGTCCGATTTCATCATTTTTAGCTTTCGCGCATACAGTGCTCATGCTGTGCTTGCGGAATCTCTTGTAAAGATTAAAAAAAATCTTGAAGGGCAGATAGCTCACCCATTACTTACTTTTACTTACCATTGATTGGCTCCCACATCACTCTCATTTTCTTGTTTTCTATTGGTCAGTGCCTCCTCGCTTCTGGCTTCTTCCTGGGCTGTGCTCTAATGCCGTGGAGCATGGACCAAGTACTGCTTCGTGTGGCTAGTGTCCTTCCACTGGCAACAGGCACCTGCAGGTACTCTTTTTTTTTTTTTAATTATTTTTTTTTTTAATTTTATTTATTTACTTTTAGACATGCACTTTTACAGAGTGCATGCGTCTGCAGGCCCTCTCCTTCACCCCAGTCCTCCTCCTGCTCTCTGTGCTGTCACCCTCCCCCTATCCCTCTCTTACCCTCCTCCTATCCCTCACCCTACTCTTGCTCTCAGTAGTGTCAATCTCCCCCACCATCTGATCTTTATAACTTACTATCCTTCCGCCATCCGTTCTTTTTACATTACCTCTGCAGTTGTTCTCTTTAGCCCAGTCTAGCGCCCCTGATGCAAATTCTCCCCTCCCCCCCCCCCCCCCCCCAGCCTCTTCTCTCTTGTTGCTTGCCATCTGCAACCCTCCTGTGCTGTTTTAAGACATATTGTACAGCAGCTCAGGCTGCTGGTCAGCATGGCTTAAAGCAAATAAAAACAAAGCGCTGTGACGCAGTCACCGCTGGCCACACAAGTGCAGCATCTTTAAAAAACATTGACAACACCAATAGGTCTTGCATGTTGATTGTTGGCACTAAAAGTTTCTTGCATGACTCTGGTGAGCATGCCCCCAAGTTCAATGTCTATTCCTTTGTCATCTTTTCTGTTCTGCGAGTGAGCCTGATGATCTCGCAAGACTGAGAGAGGCCTTATTGTTAAAAGGATTGAGGCCCCAGGACCTTTCTGTGGTGTCAAGGGTGGTGAGGGTCACCCAATGTGCACCCTTCTTTAAAAGAGTGAGTAATTTACTCTCTGCCTGGTGTTTCTGGCACTGGTGGTGCAGTATTATGTCTCGTGAAGTGACTAGCCTTCTGTGAAAACGGTTCTGCTAGTATCGCCTAGCTGAGCCTTGTTCGTCGGTGCGTGTGTGTATGTATCGTGGTTGGAGTGTAAGTACTATGTGCACAGAAGGTAACTCGACCTTCTCAAGACTGTCTTAGTGGAGTATTGGAGAGGTGCAGTGGAGGCGTTATTAACTACCTGGTAGTTTTCGTAGTTGAGTGCTATGCACCGGTCCTTTGTGGTGGCACTCCAGGGCTGTTTAGCGAGTGTTGCAGTGTTTTCATGATCGAACTAGGTTCCCACTAGGAAGTGGAAAGCAACTTGTGATGACATTATGGGTGAAGGTGTAATGGAGGGCACGGGTGGGTTTGTTGGATATGGTGCTGGTCCGCAGGTTGGTGGCCTCCAGGCTGGTTATGCATTCTCTTACTGGGTCTCTGTGTCTCAACATCAGCGTGCATGCAGAGGTTGTGAACTGGTGTTGAAGGCTGCACAGGATACTGGGACACTTCTGTTGGGTTAGGGAGGCCATCAGCCTGGCGCGATGGGATGATACGTGCAAGAGTTTGCTTTTGGTAGGGTAAAGATCTGCACCTCCCCTTTCCCGCATATATGTGTCACAACTTCCAAATACACAGAAGGCGGCTGGTATTAATCTAATGGGAAGAGAGAGTTAATATCTCGTCAGAGATCAAGTCGACGGGCTGCTGTCAGATAGTCCCCTTCATTATAGTTAAATTATATTTAAAGCTTCTAATTGAGAGACTGGATACATTCCATGTACGTGATTTGTGTCAGCAAATGGGGCCGCTTAAGCTGTCTGTGAACTGAATAATAAGAGCGTTCCAACTGGGAGCCTAAAGGAAAATGGGGCATCCAACTCTAATTATTTCATTTTATTAGATCTCATTGCCTTCTGAGCTGGGGAGTCAGTCACTGAGCGGCGCGAATGTGGCCTGGTTTTTGCACGGCAGCCCCGGAAGAAGCTTTGCCTGCCGCCACATTTAGTGTGAATTATTGCCGGTTTCCCGCCCGCCGCAGGGGCAGGAGTTGAGTAATGTGGTCCAGTGTCAGGAGGATGTGCGGAGGAGGTCTGCAGCAGGAAGGTGTAAAGCTAGTGCAAACTGCATACCAGGTTTAATAAACACACCAAGGTCCATACCCGTTTGCTTCTCAGGTTTGTGTCATTCAGGCCAGAAGGTTCACCTGTAGACTAGCGATTCCGTTCATTTCTGTTTGTAACCGAGCCCCACTAGAGAGATCCATTGGGTCTAAACCGAGTGAAAATGGTAGCCAGAGAAGCATCTTGGGCCAGAGGCCCTGGATAACGAAATAAATAAAAACAAGCCTCCGCATTGCCATAGATTGCGCCTTTAATGTGGCAACGGTAGCTTTGGCAAGAAATGTAGCTTCGGAAAGAAAGTGCTTTATGTTCTATGCTTTTATGGCGTTGGAGTTTGTATTGTATGCATAGGAATAAGGTCGTAGGTGGTGTTCTGTGCTTTCGGAGTCTCCATCACCACTACTTTCCTGAGCTGTCGGAGTGTGCACCACCATCTGGAGCTCTGGAGTGCTCGAGGACCAGTCCGAAGGAGGAGAGTACTTAGTTGTGTGCATGTGAAATGATCCTATTAGCTGCGCGCGCATTTGGTTGGTAATGCAGAACATGCCTACGCATGTGGGGCTGCAATTGTGGATGGGGGACTTGTATCGGGCAGTGCAATGTGCTTCTTCACAACCTAGAGTGATTAGCAGAGCAGTAGCACATTAGAACAACGCTATATACACTCACCTCGACTATGATCCGTACTCTGGTTTAGTAAAAGTGCTGGGGCAGTCCAGCCCTACAGGGGTGTAAAGCCTGCCTTAAACAGAGCCCTCTCATAAACCGAGCTGGGGACTGCTCAAAGATTTAACCCAAACGGGACCCTGGTATGTTAAAGGGCCGGTACACTTAGAAAGGAGGCATAAAGAGAGCGTTCAGAGAATATACACCGAGATACACTATGAGATTGTATTATTAGAACTCCGGTATAAAGATATCACTGCTATAATTTGGTGGCTCACTGCTTTGCATCAAATGGGATAAGTTGATTGACTCGTGGCTAGTAGATATTCTATAAAATCATATGACATTCTCAGCAGATGCGCTTCACAAAGATGTTGCTAGGTAATGATGGCCACGGTAAGGACAGTAAGATCCGGAGAGAGATCTTTCTCCATTGTTGAGCCAGCCAGCCCGTGCAATTCCCTCCCACGTGCCCCGTGAGCTGAAACCAATTTGGCTGTTCAGGAAGTATCAAAACACCTGGCTATAAGGTCACCCCCTCCCCTGTATCTCTCTTTCCCCTGCCTTCGTATCTCACACATTTCTTCTGATCGCTATAATCCTATTATAGCGCTATGAAGTTCAGCAAACAAGCACTTTAAAAATTAAATCACCCTAACGGGTGCTGTTAGTGCTTGTAATGCTGAATGACTGGAGTGGAAGAAACTTTCATATGTCAGCGTATTGGCGAATTGTAATCCTTTCGTCAGCGCGCGGGGGTTACATGACGCCTTGTAGATGTTTAAGATGTCGGGGAGACAGCATGGTGCCCCGTGTAATCCTGCAGGTGATGGGGACATTCTAGGATCTGGAGGTACCCCGTGAACAAACTGGTGTCTGTTGGATAATCAGGAGACTAAAAAGGCCAAAGGGTAGTTGAATGTATTTGTAATTGCGTTTCCAAGCACTCCGGCAATCCGTCAGGAGGCATATGTTTTAATAAAATACGTGCCAGGGGATGCAGCGACTGACGGGTCACCTGCCAGTACTCTGTTTTAGGTGATCTGTCAGATAGGTCAGATGAGTATTATGATGTGTTAATTTATTTAAGATCTTTTATAGTGCAGAAATGGTCATATTGTCAGTGGAGCACTTTGTAATGTCTGTGGAACATGAGCTATAAGAAGAAAGAAATCTGCAAATGATGCGAAAGAGTCTTGGGTATACCAGACACTTAAGTGTAGTTTTGTGAAGTTTTATGAATTTTAGGAAGGCCATCAGATCAGGGTCGAGTCTGAGCGTTGTATGCAAGTCCCTTGTATTGTTGGTATTTTAGGGTGCTATTGGGTCCTAGTGGGGCGTCCTATTCAGTGCAGAAGGGCTATTGGAACAGTGGCAGCATTGAATAGGATACCAGAGCTGTGATTAAAAGCCCTTTTTCAGTGTCTAAATGCCGTATTGGTGGTGTTGTCATCACAATATTGAGATATGCATTTGGATCCATATTCGTGTTGCAGGCATGAGAAGGCTTTATTCAGTGTCCTCGTGTTTTGTTTTATCTAGATTACTCTGTTTCCCTCGGCGTCTTCTTTCTCCTCCTCAGGTGTGAATTCTGTGCTTCAGGTGGGTGACCTCAAATAGAGGGCTTTGCGCATGATGCATTCTCAATTTTGGAGACTCTTTCTGCAAACGTCTGTGATTTCTCATTGACTGCAGTCAGACTGGTCTGGTATCATTGAAGCAGAGGATTGTGCTGTGCACTGTTGTTTATAGAAATGACTAAAATGTATAATAGCTGGCAAGGGAAGTTGGAGGTGTATTATGTGCATCAGTGTGTGATCTGTAGGACTGTGGTATTTATATAGCTTCCTAAGGGTCAGTTTGTTATGGCAGTGTGTGTGGTTGTAAGGGAAGATTTTGGTAGTAGTTTAAAAAATGGGGTAAAATAATTGCAAATGGATATTGTATTTAAGAGCTTCTTTAGTATGGCTTTGTATTGATGTCACTTGACCTCAAAAGGAGGGTGTTCCTGTAATGTGCACAGTAGGCAAAGGTTGGTACCATTATTCCATGCATGTAAAAGTGTGAAGTAGAAAACGACCATCACGATCTATGCACATAACCAACCCATAATGTAAAATCAGTGCCACAGTGCTGCCCTCATGATCTGCAGTGGCACAGTATCCTCTCATTGGTGCTAGCGATGGAGAGCTAAAATGCCTACAGCCTGTAACTAATAAAAGAGGAGGTCTGCAGGGGGTGGTTTGCAGGATAGGATCAGTGTCCTATGAATATTACAGCACAGACCTCTAGTAGCTTGTCGGCTCCAGCTGATCAATCCCTTTGACCCTTTGCCTATTTACCTTTCATCTTTACAATGCCCTGGTCAGACACCACTAGCCAATGCTTTACACCTAGAAATCTTGCTCTGCTGTCCGTTTTCATGGCACCCTGGGCTGGTCACCACAGTCCTTCAGTAAATCATTGCCCTGTACTATCCCCAGCTACCGTCTCGCTCCAAAACATTGAAACGGGTTCATTGTAAATAAATGCAGTACAATCGAGTGTGCACATAAATGCAGTACAATCAGGTGTGCACATAAATGCAGTACAATCAGGTGTGCACATAAATGCAGTACAATCAGGTGTGCAAATAAATGCAGTACAATCAAGTGTGCAAATAAATGCAGTACAATCGAGTGCGCACATAAATGCAGTACAATCGAGTGTGCACATAAATGCAGTACAATCAGGTGTGCAAATAAATACAGTACAATCGAGTGTGCACATAAATGCAGTGCAATCAAGTGTGCAAATAAATGCAGTACAAACAAGTGTGCAAATAAATGCAGTACAAACAAGTGTGCAAATAAATGCAGTACAAACAAGTGTGCAAATAAATGCAGTACAAACAAGTGTGCAAATAAATGCAGTACAAACAAGTGTGCAAATGCAGTACAAACAAGTGTGCAAATGCAGTACAAACAAGTGTGCAAATGCAGTACAAACAAGTGTGCAAATGAATGCAGTACAATCAAGTGTGCAAATAAATGCAGTACAATCAAGTGTGCAAATAAATGCAGTACAATCAAATGCGCAAATAAATGCAGTACAATCAAATGCGCAAATAAATGCAGTGCAATCGAGTGATTTGATGTGTGTTTCTTCTTCTCACCATGTTCGAGACATTTGCTATGTTTCAAAGCAGTATAATTATCAGAGGCAGCAATGCAGGCATCAGCGAGAAAGATTTCATCATGCCATATATTTCGAAAATCATCTTCCTTTTAGATATGTCAGACGTATACCGATGAGACTGACTCAAAGTGATATCAGTTTTGACAATTTATTTTTTGCATTAATTATTTCCTATGGTTGTCTTGTGACTCCTGAGGATAATGATAATTTTATCATTTGCAGGTTTCGCCCCTATGCTGAGATTGTTTATTTGGCTGTATATGTTTAGTTGTATTATCTGACAGGTATTAGATTTGTCACCATCAAGTAAAACGTGCCCTTTGGCCCCGTCCCGACGGCTGCCTTTATTTGCATTGCCCTGTTAATGAGGAGTGTAACCTTTAAACAGGACATATTCCTTTGTTGCTGCAGGAGAAGTATTGCAAGGCTGTTTGTATTTGGGTCTGGTGTAAATTTTGAATACGCTTCCCGTCTTTGGTTTTGTCAGAATTTACACCACATTATTAAAAGCTGCAATATCAGACAAAGAAGTGCCCGTTTAAAATTAAATATTCTTTGCTGACCAGTTTGTAATTCACTAAATAAGTGACAAAATGATCTGAACACATCACGTCGTCGTAACTGATTTTTTTCTCTCACTCAGATATCTGAATTTTTAATTATTTATATATAATTTATATATATATATATATATATATATATATATATATATATAATATATATAATCAGACTATAATTTTTAATTCCAGCTAATTTAAATATATTTAATTTACTACCAACATTTGTTTTGTGAACTTGAATGTTTCATTGATATATATTTGTAATTTGTTATGCTGTTGGTATTGCAAGCTGTCGGATTCGCAGACGTGCCATAGTGGATTCACAGATCTCAAGAGCCGACTTTTTGTGTTAGACTTATGAATCCGGATTTCTAAATTTCCTGAAATGGGAAAAAAAGATTAACAGCGTGCGTTAGATCCAAAAGATTCAGTTCTGGCACACCATTCATATGTGTGCATGGCACAACAGGGAATGACATGTCACGTGATGTGCACATCCCTCACGTCAGCACCGAGGTAGTTCAGCTCGGTGTCATGGGACATAAACATGGTAGGTAGGCGTGGTCCTTCACACATCTTCACTGGCCCTCATAAAGAAGGTCTGTCACAAGAGGGTGGGGCCTGTTAGGGTGTGAATGTGACAATTTCACGTGTTCTGAAACGGCAGGGAAGCCATCAAGCTCTCAATAAAGGTTGATGCCACCTCTGAAGTTATTAACAAAGGGCACCTTCAGTCTCAACAGAGACAACCTTTTCATTTTATACATAGATCCTGACCTATTTACTTTTTGATTGTTTATGTATGATGTGCACCTGAGTTACCACACTGCACTTTGTGGCTGTACAAACATCATCAAGTAATCTCACACCTGTGTTTGAACTCACACTGACCCCACTTGCACTTTTGACCCACAGGCGTTATGCAGGGCTTCTCGGTGAGAGGACGCACCCGCTCATCATGACAGCATGGAACAGGAAGCGGGCTTGTAGGCAGGAGTCAGTAGTACTCTTGAAAACGGAGCTTCTAATTAGGCTGAAATGAAATACTCGAGATCATGAAGTCTTGTTTTGTAAGCCTGCCAGCATTGTCGGTCCAGCTACTTTTCTTTGAGTTTCAGGCCTCCGCATGATTGTTGCTTGTGCAGTGTATTTTTTTTATTTCTTCTTGTGCCAAGAATTCTATTTTTAGCAACACATCCTAACTAACATTTGGTCTTTCTATTTAAATCCTAATGCAGGATCTGGTTTTGTTGCTACTTGAAGTTGTAAATGTAACCAAAATATTTGGTACTCTTTGGGCAGTCAACAGACGGTCCTAGTATGTTTTATTCTTACTCTTCTTTCTAAGCGGTAACATTGGTTTTTCCAGTATCGCCTCTTAGTACAGATGTTCTGTACTTGAGACCGTTTCCTTTGTTTACCTCCTTGTTCTAACCAGCATTTGCAAAGCCAGTAGAAAATGCCATTGGCCTTGTGGTTTTGTCAATGCTTGTTTTATTTTGCCCTGTTGTTTTTGTAAATCTTTATTCATGGGGTATCTGGTGGGCCATTGGGGATATAAAACAATATTGGCTAACAGAAAGAATGTTGTTTTTTTAAAGCACACATTGCCATAGTAGCCCCTTGCCCTAGTGAGAACTACTATGTGTGTGGACGTTTTCATTGGGAAAGAACAGAATGATGTCCCTCACAATAAAGTTAGCCAGTGGCTGAAGTAGGCAGAGCCATTACCCGATGCTGCCTTGAGAGGAAGAAGAATGCGGATGTCAAAACCAAGGACCAGAAGAAGAATGTCCTATAACTATTTTATATATGTATTTTTGCAGAATCAGAAGGTCTTGGCTAACGCTATACCTAAACGCTTGTCTTCCTCCTCTCTCCCCTGCATCTTGCATCCAGACAATCTCTCATCACCCTGCAAGATTAATCATGTAAATGTGCCAGGACACCCCACCCCCTCCATTAGAACCTACCCCAGTCTCCGAAGTGTCGAAGCACCCCCTCCTCCCTTCCCCTTCCTCCAAACCGCCACCCCCCTCCCCACCCAATCAGGGCTTTCCCCAGCTATCGCAGCAGCTTGTGGTGTACCAGTGATTGGTAGGTCTAGCAAATCAGCCAGCATGGCCGCTCAAGCCCGTAATCATCTGCAAGTTTAGTGTCCCTGTGGTCCGATGCATATGGCTCTCCTCAGGGTTTGCCAATTCAGCCATATCTTTCTTCCACTTGGTTAATGTGGGAGCCTTTGAAGGTGGCCAGAATCCCATCCCAGTAGCCTGCCACGCCTGGACACCGCCACATCAAATGTTTGAAGTCTGCGTCCACATGGCCACACCTCAAACAGGAAGAGGGTCTCACTGGATATATTGTTTGTAAGGTCTTAGGGGATAAGTACACCTGATGTATGACGTTATAGTGTGCCAGTTTAAAGCGGGCATTAGATGACACCATCCAAACCCCCTCATGAATGGTGACCCAATCCTTCAGCATCAACGGGTCATCCAGCAGAGCCCGCCATTTATTTTGTACTGGAATGACCCCCTTCTCCCCTCCCTCCCCACAGATTCAGTAGGGACCCCAATATCCAGGATTCCAGGGGAGCCCCTGGGAAGTATGGCCAAATTGGTTGGGCTGTCGTCAATATCTTAGCATAATGGAGAAACTGCTCTGAGTCCAATCCAGATGTGGTGGGGTAACACACTGACCACAGGGTATAAGTCACAAAGGGTTTCACATCTTTCTTCACGCCACCGGACCACAGACATTGATTTGGCTATCTGGGAGAAGGGCATAAGGGCCCACAGAGGCATATCAGGAGCAAAGGGTGCGCAGCACAGCACCCCCTTGACCACTCATTTCCACGTCACGCAGACCAGTCTGACCATGGCTGGTACCCTAGCTGGCACTCCAGAGCCCATCATGAAGAGTTCAGGTAGAGAATGGTCCCCACAAGTACCTGCCAGCAAACCAGTGTACTGCATGTTACAGCTGTGCAGCAAAGTGTATAGTTCCAAGTGAGGCAGCTCAAGTCCTCCTTCACCCAGGTCCCCCTAAGCTTAGTAAGGATTATCGGATTACTCCCTGTCGCCCACAATAACTCTGTGATTAATTTATCCAGTTTGGTTAATACATTCCTGGTGATGTCATAAAGTGTCCATAAATATATAGCCGGAAGTATGCCCTTTCCAAAGGCCTCCATGGAGACCTCCAGGAGCTTTTCAGCCATCGCACCCACCCTGATAAAATTTTATGGGCAAGCCATCACTGCCCGGGGCCTTATCCATCTTCAATGACCATATGTCCGACACTATCTCCTCCTTGGATGTAGGAGCCCCCAAACCACCCCCTCTTCCCTAGTTAGGGAGGGAAGGTTTGTGCCACTCTAGGCTGCGTACTGGCATAGAGCATTTCCAGGTGTGTGCGAAAGGCCTTAGTTATGCCTCGTGTACAGGCCCTGACTTATCATGAATCCTTGCCAGCGGGGGACCCGGGTCTCAGTGCGGAGGAGACTGGCAAACATTCTACTAGCGTTATCTCCTTCCTTGTGGAGCTGCTGCCGATAGCTGGTATGTATACATTTTTCTAGATGGTCCCATGTTTCTAAAAGCTCCTGCTTGCATTTCTTCCACTCCATCAGTGTCTGTGGCCGCTCTGTTACCATGTGCTCTAGAGTGCCCAAGTGCTGCTCCAGAGCATCTAAGGATCTGGTCAGTTGTTGCTTCACCCCATACTTTACTTTTAAGAATTCTCCTTGCAGCTCCACTTTCAAAGCGTCCCACTCAGTACCCCGTGTCGACACACTGCCCCAATTTTCTGCAAAGTAATGGTCAACTGTCTCTCTCACCACCTCACTGAACACTGGATCTGTAAGGGCCTTGGTCCGCGTTCGCCAAAAGGGTATTCCTGGGGGCTCCTTAGACGGTGTAAACATCGCCAACATTGGGGAATGGTCGGAAATATTATATGCCAGATAGGTCACATCTTCCACACGTTGTAACAAATAAACATCTAAGAATAGTCTAAGCGGCTGTAAGTCCCAGCTATGGGCACATGGCAAGAGTATACCTTAGTTTGACGGTTTCTCACACTCCATACATCCTCAAGACCCGCCACATTCATCACTTCCCTAAGGGCACATATCATAGCGGGCTTAGTGTTCGCTCGGGGGGGGTGTTCTAGGTCCCCATCAAGCACACAGTTGAGGGTCCCCCTTGAATAAGATCTTACTAGCTATATCCATCACTTTACTAAAGACGTCCCCATCGTCTGTATTTGATGCATAGACATTCACTAGACAGACCTCCCTAGCACCCAGAGCACCCTTAATAATCACGTATCTCCCGTGAGGATCAATTATAGTTTTCCGAGAGACAAAGGGGACCACAGGGGCCACTGATATTAAGATGCCCCTGGCATAATTGGAATATGATATGTGAAGAGCTTTCCCCTCCGTCTATGTCTTAGGGAAGTTACACAGTTCCCCCAAGTATGCATTTCTTGTAAGAGTGCAACTGACACTCCATACCGTCGTATTTATGACTACACCCTCCTCCTTTTCTCTGGGTGCCCCAGCCCATGTACATTCCAGGTCAGTACCTTCCAATCTTCTGCCATTGTTCTGCAAATCTCAAGTACCCCACCTCATGCCTCTGAGGATAGGGCTCACACCGACATGCAATCTGGGCATTCCGGTAGACTAACTGGGATGCTTTATTTTCCATTAGCCAATACCTATACAGTAACAATACTGTAATGCTCAACAAATGTAGAAACTTCACACCCCCCTCCCATGGGCAGTGAGTCTAAACAATTGAGGCCCCAAAACGTTTGCTCAACCTCCAAGTCCGACCGCCTCAAACCCCCACTCAAAAAAGAAATAACTGGAAAGGTCACTTTCCGATGTGAGCCTTGCATCCTGTCGGGTGGCGAGGCCTAAGACACTCAAGCCCCCAAGAAGTGGACTACAGCCCACATGGAGCCCTCCACCAACAAGCTCCATATAGTGCTCGCTAAGAACATTGTCAAATTAATTTTCATCAATGATATATCAAGCTAACACCCCCGCCTTTTGCATGATGTACGTATAGAGTACATAAACAGAGGGATCTATGCCCCATTTAACATAGTACATTAGCAAGCAGATTCTGAATACCTCCTCTCCCCAATGTTTACACTGCTCTATCACAAGCTTCAGAGATGCAGTAGTTCAGCTACCTTTACCAATTTGGTACCACTTGTCAGTGTGTGCCATCAATACAGTAGTCTGTAGGGAATCAAGTGACCCAAAGCAGGACGGCAGACAACAACCCGCCCGCCTTTCACCAGGCAGTCCTGCTGCAGTAGTCGTATGACAGTGTTGAGGGGGGGGGGGGAGGGGGCTATATTTCAGACTTTGCATCCCAAGCACACCAAATCAAGAACCTGTCCGCGGGGCGTCACCAACTCAGCCATCAGTTCCTACGTTTCTTTAGCCCGTGAGATAGCTCAGCCTGTATCCAGGTAATCGGGAACCCCTCTTCAGGCCCTCCAAGCTGATCCTCCAGGCAGGAGAGGGCCTGCACCCCCGGTCGGGCACACGCACCCACCAGTGTTCATAGTTGCCGTCCATCACTGCGGCACTCGTGGCCGCCTCAACAGTGCTTGCCCTCAGGGAATCAAGACCTGCTCCTCGAGGCAACGTCAGGCTGACCTCTCCACATCTGCGGCGGCCTGCCCGGGCGTCTGCACCGCCGTCGACCACCGGCAGGACCCTGAGGCTTGCACGCTCTTCCTTAGACTGCTGTCTTTCAGTGTCGGTAGGAAGCGCAGCTCAGGGCACAACCGCCTTCCTCCACCACAATGCCTTGGTGTGTCACCGTCTGTCTGGTCGCAGCCTGCCGCCAAGATCACCAGGCCAAGCTGTGCCTCGGAGTGCCTGGTCTCTCCCAAGAGCGTTCTAATGCCTCGTGATGGGGGGGGGGAGCATCAGCGGTGCAAGAAGTTTCAATTGCACAGCTTCTGGGTGGCTGTATTGCGCGGATGATGGTGGATAGTGTAAAGGCTAGTGGGGAGCTCTAGAAAAACATTACTGTGCGGCCACCTTGCCAGGCCACTCCCCTTCCTATGTCCTCTATTTGCTCAAATGTCTGTCTTCTGATTGTGAAACGAATGTCTACATGCCCAGCTATTTTATTAGATGTCTGCACTTTAATAATATTGCTGGGTATTGGAGGGTAGCGGGAACATCCATGGTTAAGCTCAGTTTAGCAAAAAAGAGGATAGTAAATTTTGCAGATTTGCATATTGCTTTTATCTACATAAAGTTTAGAGTTCCTTCTTGTCTGAGCACATTGGACTTTATTAGACATTAGCACTTCAACAATACCATTGGGTATTAGAAGGTAGCGGGAACACTTAGATTTATACATAGCCCAACAACAAGGAGTGTTAAGTTTGTAGATGTGTACATTTAATGTAATAGAGACAACAAACTATTACAATTCATCATAAGAATGTGGCCATTATGTGACTATGCCTTTGACATGAATGTATTTTTGGGGATCTTTGCCTATTCAATTTAGTTTTACACCTGAGTTTCCATATGTTTTTATAAATGAAATTGATATAAGATAGGGATTGAAAAAAGTGGTATGACGTTTAGGTAGCAAATATGTCGCAAGTACGGTACCATGATATGAATTAATGATTTATTTGGGACAAGGGCCAAGTCGATATAGTCATTGCGTCAGTTGTTATACGTTTTTATAGTGATATATTTAAATAAATAGTTGTATATGTCAGATGTTTTCTGGATGGATATGTAATTTACAATATTGTTATGGTTTTTAAGTAAACATTTTTTTTTTTACCTTACCTTTACCTACCTGTGTCTCTTTTCTGTCCAAAGACTCAATTTTGGAAAAATTGAAAACTCTGGTGAATGTGCCCTAAGTAAGCTAGCATGAGGTAAAACCTTACTGTAGGGCTGGGACACACTTTAGAGCTTTCTAAGTCTTTTAATGTGTTCATTCGTTCATTCCAGTAACAACGTTTCGACTTGTTCGAATGTCTTTTCTGCTTGTGTTGATCTCTGTGTTTCTTACGTCTGTCCAACTGTTAGTGTCTGTTTTCAGTGTGCTTGTCTGTATACGGTTCCCCCCTGCTCTACCTCCTCTTTGGGCCGCGCTCCGTTCTTTATTTGCTTTCCGTTCTTTATTTGCTTTCCGTGGCCTGGTGCCCAGCTTACGGCCTTTTGGGATCTGTTGCCAGCCCCCCAGCAGACATCTCAAAGCCAGGAGGCAAACATGACGCAGAGATCCATGGTCTTACTTAGCCTTCCCAGTGTAAATTGGCATCTGTGTGTTGGGACCTGCTAATCCAAAACCATTTGTGCTGTTGGGTAACACAGTATTACAGGAGCTGCGTTAAAATGTTAAATCATTTGCAGGATTCTCACACCAGCAACTGCGTGAGTAATCTGAGTTCGGCCACACGTGTGGTGTCGTGCCTGCTTCCCTTTGCACTCTTGTGTTACTGGTAGCCCTTGGTGCACGGCCATTTATAGCAGGTGAACAGAAGATGCCTCAATGACGTCATGCCCACCATGTGGTGTTAGTAAATTACTGCACAGCACCCATTAACACCATTGTACCAAAGCATTTTCAGTCCATTATTAGTGGTATTTATTAGTTACGAATATTTACATATGCCTATTAATCACCTATTGTGCTTGCAGTTTGGCTGATAATTTGTATTCGTACATACTGCTTTTTATCTTACTTCTGCAATTTATAAGCATTACACATAACGAATTCGATTCTAAAATTTTCCAATATAATGGTGCACAATTTTCCCAGCTTGGAAGGCTGAAAGGCTAGGATTCGAATTCCTGAGCTGCATTTATCAGTGGTGGACATTCAACTCGCTGAGCCATGTGGCTGTTTTACATATAACACTTGCATATATTGTAAGTATATATTATAATACTTGCATCACTTCCGGTTTTATGATGCCCCTTATATTCTAGGGTTATCCATTTAAGTTAAATTTATCTTTCTACATCATCCCTTATCTTTTCAATATTGGGTTCTCATAATATATATATACTGTACTCGGCCCTTATACATTTTTGAAACTGCTTATGGTGCACGCACCTATATAGTGTTTTTCCCTGTCGCATCACGTAACCCCTTCTCTGACCTGCATCTTCACACTTGGTGCAAGTTTCTTTGTCCACCTCATGGCCCTTTCGGGGTTTGGTCAGCAGTAAAGCCAATTTAACAAATATTTACCATGTGGCTCTTACCTTGGAAAACTGATCAAGCAGCATCACCACTGATCCTATGCGTGTGGTGTTACATTATGCTGTGTTTTATGTTATGCGCTGGGTTATTTTATCCAGTGTGTTAAGCGCATCAGTTGCCCCTGAAGGTGTTCTTGCACTAATAGAGAAAATCAACACACCAGCGAGAAATCCCAGTAGCTAAGCAGCCAGAACTGCATATCCAGCCTTGGTGCCTGAAAAGTCAGGTCTTTGAGGCCTTCCTGATCCAAACCAGATGTGTCAAGTCACTGTGTGCGCAGCTCAGGTTTAGACACTTGGATGCACACTGTGCACATACCCGGAGTATGGTGTGGAACCTAATGCATCTGTCTTATATACCGTGACCTCTTGTATTGAATGACATTGTTTATGTAATTGGCACATCTTCAGCTAAAAACAAGCAGTGTAGCTGTGCTACAGATCTACTTGTTTAAAATAAACTATCCGAATTTCAAAGGGGGGGAACCCCTTCTAAGAGTTCTGTTTTGATAATCTAAATTTCTAATTGTTTTAGCCATGGGATAAGTGTGAATTATCAATTGCCCGATTTGGCAAGTTTTTGTTTTTCAGCACCTACAGGCCATTTGCGGCTCTGCCGTTTGGGCATAGGAGCATCTCCCCCATCCCCTGCCAGCAGCAGACGCTGCAAACCTTTCTCAAGGAAGGGGCAATAAACTGTTTATTGTCCCTTCCTTGTGAAATGGGCGGGGCCATGGGGTGGCGAGCAGGAGGGGGAGTGCACTGTGCACTAGCCTCATTGCGCATGTATGTTTGGCCGACTGACGTGGGCCGGCCAAACATACATGCGCAGTGTGCTCTCTCCAGCCTGGCACTGCGTTGCTGGGCTGGAGAGAGCAAGCACAGACTCCCAGTCTGCCTGGGAGCGCCCTGGCTGGGAGCTCCCAGCCATTCTTGACGCTGCTCTGAGCAGCGTCTGGATTGGCCGCAGGGCAGGCTGGGAGCCTGTACCTGCACAGCAGGACGGCAGAGGGGAGTGGTGCGTCAAGAAGTGGCGTGCAGGTAAGTTCATTATTTATTTTTTTTAATTCAAATTCCTTTACCCTTTTGCTTGAATATGGTGGGACGTACCAGTAATTAGTTAAACACAGAGTTGAGCTGTCAACAAAGAGTGCAGCCCAGTGGCGTGTTTAGCCTCTGAGTGTGTTCAGTCGTACCAATCCACTAACCCTCAAGAAAGCAGATCTGAAACCTACTAGCATAAATTGCTCTGATTCCTCCTCTGTATATCAATAAAATCATCTTCTCATTTACAAGTTTCCCATCATCTTATTGCTAGGTTGAGTCTAAGGAGTATAGTGCCTAGTGTTGATGGGTGCAGGGTTCTGTATCGAGCCCAATACGCTTTATGGACATTCGACCCTAAACATCTTGAACGTGCACTTGCATATCACAACTCTGCACCCTGCAAGCGTTTCTTGCATGACCGTCGCCAAAGCTGGTGTGACACGATTGGAAAAACTGGAGTGAGCTTATTATTCTTTTTCTGTTTTAACACGTTGTTCTCCCTTTTCTGCCATGCAATCTTCAGCATGTTGGAGTTGCCCTGCAAAGAAATAGCTATATATTAGTTTTTGACATTGACTATCCACTTGTGATTGCTATAGTCATCGTCTCCATCCCTATTCACAGGTGTATTCCTCCCACCCTAAACCCCATCTTACCAGCACAGCCATCATGGCTTTTTAGGCATTTTGAAAAGTTACCTGGGGGGTGCCACAAGGGCATTTGCAAATGCATTCTGTAATTTTGGCACAATGATAATTTGTGTGAATTCACCTACAGCTGAGAGCAGCAGCCTTACCAGGATGTTATTCTTGCAACGAAATTTCCCCAGATCATTGTCCAAATTCTCTTGCTAGTGTGAAATGTGTATTAAAATTTCAAGTTGCAAGTATATAGACTTGTGTTCACCATGTTACCTCTACTCTTGATCACATTACACAGGCAACCCCCAAGCATACAGAATGCCACATGTCACTTGAGCAGATGTGAAGTGCTGTGTGCACTCTTAAACCTCCGAGTCAGACCTGAAGCCTGGCTTAACAAGACTTGGTTTAAGCAACCGCACGTTTGTGGGGATTTTCAGCTGCTCTCCGTCTCTATTCGAGTTTAGTTGACTCGCAGTGGCAGCAGAGTTGGCTTCAAACTGTGATCACTGGTGTGTGTGTGTGTGTGTGTGTGTGTGTGTGATATTGCTTTAGGGTAGCAGTGCTTTACCTGCATCACACTGCTTCCTAGTCTGTTGGTCAGTGATATTTGCAGGGAGGTCATAATAATTCTGAATATTTGAAACTACCGATTTTGGTTTGGCTTCTGACCATAAGAATCTAGGAGCCCTCTCGACCCATGTTGCTTCCTGCAACTGAGCTTCAGGCAGGGTCAGGATCCAAAACCGTCTTCTCCATTGCCTAATTTGTAAAATAATAGGCGCCTTGAGTTTTTCTCAGAAGGCGACACTCAGAAGCACAGAATAATGTTGGGATTGCGAATGACAGAGCTGCTTAGTCTGGATTAGACCTCAGACCTCTTTCAACTTCCAAGACAGTCCCTGTCCCTTTATTTCACTCTTGCAGGTTCTTTTTCATCCTGTTTTCTCCCTTTGTCATCGTTTTTCTGTCTCTGCCAGTCTTTCCTACATTTCGTTATCTATCCACAGAGCTACTTATATTTTGTGCAGTAGGAGCCTTGTACCACAGGGATGTGGGAACCAACTGCACCTCAATTATATCTGTGTGTTACTATCCAGCCTTGATGTACGTGACGCATGTTGTGCCTTAATTGCAATATAGATCAATGCACCTTTTAATGCCACTTTCGGTATAGGTATTGAAGAGCTTTTTTTTTTATCAGGTCTGATTGTGCAAACACATCTTTTGCCTTTCCCATCAATGTATTTTCCCTTTTTGCTTCAGCAGCATTTTTAGATTTACACCCTACAATGGCTCGGGCTTGTCCCGTGCCTGGTCTCTGTTCAGCTGTGTCTACAGGCATTCTCTGCAAGGGAACCCTACTTTTATAAGTGGAAAAACTTCAGTGCTTTTTCTGTTCAACACATTCTGTGCAGTTTTGGTTCACACGTCTCGTCTTATGATTCCCCCACAATATTCTCCAGGAAGTGTGCCAAATTTGCTTTTTCAGTAAAAGAATTGAATGAAGCTCATGTAGTTCCGACCTTGAGCAGTGAAACACAAGACCTTCATTTTTTGAGTTTTTTGTTTTCGGAAACCATGCAGTGTAGTTTAGTGACGAGAGCTTTGAGATGCAGCCTCGCGAGCCAGACACAACAGAACACCCGTGGCTGCAGGGTACTGCTTGTAGTACTAAACATTAAAAAGAACAGTCAAGGGAGAGGAAACGCTCTGCTTATAAATCGGACCGGTTCTGCCATTGCTATCATCGTTTGCGGCTGGCTACACGACTACTGGGCACTCATGACCCCGGGCGGGCCGGATAGACGTATAAATGCCAGCCATTCCAGCAGAGGCCGTACCTCTGGATCAAGGGTTCACCACTCCATCCCGTGTAATTAATGCCCCTACTAGCATATACATCTTATTCATCCCTGAACCAGGGGCCCCCCTAAAATAGCGCGAAGGGGGTACTCCCAGTGGCTTGTCCTGCTGTACAAAAAGCTCTTGAATAAATTTCATTATGATGCGTGCAGTTCTTACTGTTTTTTAACTTACTCACAGGTAATGTCAGAATGACAAGCGATGCTACTTTGCTGGCGCAATACACCACGTAGATGCAAGTCAGCAAACTGAAACGTGCTTTTAAAAATAGCCATTTTCACCACGGTAGTAAACATTCTGATTCTAGATTGAGGTGAAAGCGCCATCTAGTGGCCAGAACATCGCCAAGTGCTAGCAATACCATCTGATGAAAAAGAAAGAATGAAATAGAAAAATTAAGACCGAGAATAACAAAAAATGTTGCGTACAGAAAAAGGACAGAACACGCCTCCTAAATGAAGGTCCATGCAGGATGCTGAGAAATTTTTCATTAACCATAACTTCAGAAACGTATGCTAAATTGCTCAAGAAACGTATGCTAAATTGCTCAAGAATACCACTGAAGGAAATAATTCACACAGTCAGAGCCCGGGGACCTGCAGAGACATAAACAAGTATTGAGCATAAGCTGAGCCTTAAGACAATGAAAAGGGCAGTCGTCGATGATGGAATCAATCACAACAGACGCAGTCCGAATAAACCGATATCTATGTGTGGAGGAAACAGAAGCGTAGCAACATCTCTGTCCTGACAAGGAAGCGTGGCTTGGTGCCGCAAGATGGCGGAAGTCCTCTAAGGGAGCTCCCGACCGATCAAGAGGATCTTAACGGATCTGGGTAATGGACTGGACGTCCCGCCCATCCAACCTTCTGGACATGCCCCTGGTCTCCGGAGCGGGGAGTTTCCCGATTGCGCACCTTGGTTTGGCTGTGGTGCCTCAGTGGCGGCTGGCAGTATTAGGTGGGAGGAGGGGCGAGAAACACACTCATGCTTTCACACACACGCACGCACATCCATTAACAACACACATCAACATTCAAACATACACGCACGCACCAATCATTCATTTGAAAAGATCACACACACTTACCTTCAGCCTCGGAGGTCCCAGGGTTGGGACTGCTGCCTTTCCTCGCTGGCTGCCCTTAGGTCAGCCAATGAGGGAAGGCAGTCCCAACTTCGTCACAGAGTGGGATGAAGTCAGTGAGACTGCTGACCCCACCCCACTCTGTGACGAGGTGTCACTGATTGACACTCGCCCGGGGCGCTTCAGGGCTTAAACCTGAAGCGCCAGGGTTGAATTAAATGGGTGACAACCTCGAGGCACCTTTGCTGACCTCTTCAGCCCAGCAAAGTTCAGCTCAGGCAGCCAGGAGTCTGCGTAAATTGCGCATGTCTCGCTCCTGGCTGCCTGACCTGAACATGAAGAGTGTTTGTCAGGCTGACCTTTGTTCAGCCTGACCGGCACTCTTCATGAGGTGCCTCCATTTGAACTGGCCGCTATCACGCGCCAGGGCCAGTGACCTTGCAAGCAGTACGTGTGATGGGTCGAAGAAGCTGCGTGGCCAAGGCTTGATGCAAAAACGCCTTTGCGTAAGCGACCCGCCTTGGTTTCACCTCACCCTAATAATTATTGTTTGCTAACTGTTATCAACTGCCACCAGTGGTTAGCCCCAAGCTGCTTCCCCGTGCACACACGTGAATGGGACTGTGCCGAACTGCACGGTGCAGGAGTGCGGTTTTGGAGGTTGCCAGAGGTTGAGTCTGGTTATGCCTCCCCGGTCTGCACCCGTGCTGTCTCCTGATAAGGGGTAGGAGGGTTCTCCATGAGTGCCACAGCAGACCACATTGGTGTTGTCAACATTGCCCATTGTGCACCATCCTAGTGCATCAGTGGGGAGGCAAGCGATCAACTTTATCACACTTTTTATGCTCCATTACGCTCCTAGATTGCAAGGCTCAGAACTGTCTCCCTGGTGGGGAGGCTGCGAACTGGAAAACCTCATCCCTTGCTCATAGCTCCCATGATGATGCAAGATCAACTAGAGGGCACATCCCATAGGCCCGTGGCGTCGGCCATGGAGTGGCTGAGTGAAGGAACCCCGCCCCCCATGGAGACAATTGACATGTTTATTCAAGCTACTGCGGAAGCTACAATGACACTGGAAAGGAAAATGGAAACAGTGGTGATCAAGTTTGCACTGTCACAAGTCGATCAACGGAAGCTCTTGAATCATATGAAGAAGAATGAAACGCCCTTGTAAGAGCTTAAGTCACAAATAGTGGAGCAACGCAACCAATTGACCAATCTCTCAGATAGATTTTTTTCTTTTCTTTCTAAGGCAGGGTAGAAGATGCAGTGTGACCATCCTGGCGCAATAATATCCATATTAGTGGAGTGCCAGAGTGGTTGAAGGGCTCTGATGCCACTAATTTTATGGAGGACTGGCTGTCCAAACTTCTTCAATGTGGAGGATGCCCATCGCTTCCCTGCTTGTCGCCCTCCACCAGAAGCTTCTCCTAGGCTGGTGGTAGTCAAAATATTAAACTTCTGTCTCCCCTGCACAGAATAGAAGTGTACGTGTCATTCTCATTGGTGCTCTCTTGACTCCCCTCAGCATGCTTCTCTGAGGTACAGAACAAATTACAGGAGTGGGTGCCAGTGTTCCAGTGGGTGCCTAATATACTCTGATGTGGTCACGTCCGGTGGGCATAGTTGTGGCTGAAGCTGCATGTGTCACCTGATGGCTCAGGAGTGTTATTGCTAAAGATAAGATTTCTGGACCAACGTGATGTCTGGAAGGGTATTCTAAAAGTATCGGCAGGATACCTTTTGATCAAAAGCCCGGGGTCCCAGGATTAACAAAAAGTACTCTAATGTGGGTGGTGAGATGACAGGGGAAGCTCCTCCCCCTGCCCAACATGCACCCATTTACTAAATACCACAGGGTCATGGGAGATGGCAGGTGGGGGTGGCACGGTTGCCCTCCCAGAATCACATCCATTTAAGACCAGTCATGGAGATGTAAGGATTCAAGGGAAAGGTACACTTTTTAAATGCAATTGTTCTTAAAACCTTTTTTGAGAAAGTTGAAAGGTGGTAGACCTAGCAGTATTTTTTTTAGCTAATAAAAATTACTGAGTGAAACAAACTATCTGTCAAATATTATAAAACTAGTGAAATATTAGGTTTTTTACAACCCTCCAGTAAACTTTCCAGAAGCGTTTTGGATGCAAATTTTATGACGTGCCTGATCAGCGTTCATCTTCTGTTATACTCTGCCTACCTTTGGCACAAAGCTTCTTGCATCGTTTGAACGCTGTGCTTTTGCAACAGAAGCCAACAAAACTGTTATAAATTGTCATGCAATTAATGACCTCTTTTTAGCAAGTAGTCTGTTTCAGCAGGTGCCATACTACAAAATAAATGACAGTGACAAATTGCAGCAATGAAAATCTTATCGGTATTTTACATTTTTGTTTTTTTCTTTAGGTAAAAAATGACTACATGATGGAAATAGCAGATCAAGTGGACCAGGAAATTGCTTTGAAGTTGGGCTGCCTTGAAATCCGGTGAGATTGGTTTACATTTTTTTTAAATAAGTTAATTTCTTCAAGGTTTCAGTTTTTTTTCAAAACATTGTTATTGTGTACATCTGGTGCATTTGTGTAAATAACGAGTGACATCTCTGAACCCTCTCCGGAACATCTGGTGTCACTGGCGTTCTTGTTGGATTATTTTTCCAGTGCTTCTCATTTGTCACTCGATTCCTGGGATCTATGATGTTGGATGCTCCCTGTTTCTGCCGTGCTTGCTCTCGAGGCTGCTTACCATGGTCTGGTAGCGGGTACCCCCCAACTTCAACAATTCCCATGCCGCGGTTGCTGTTCAGCTGTGTCTCTCCCTGCTGGCGCAAACGCTCGGCTTTGCCAGAAGTAGCAGGATGTATTCTAGGTTCAGGGACCGGAGGCGCTGTTTCACTCACTGAAATGTTTCTCGCTGCCTCTTAACTTCAGTAGTGTAGTCTGGATAAATGTCCACCGTAGCCATTCCTATCCACCAGTGCCCATGGGGCCCGCTCCACTTGTAGGATGTGACCTCGGTCACGGAAATTAAGCAGCCTTGCCCAATGGGCCTGGGTGGTGCGCTCTATGTGCCCTCTATAGCATGAACATCTTCAATGCCTCACCGCCTATGCGCCCCCTCTCCACCTAGGCACCTCCATGAGGAGCCTGTCCACTAAGAACAGTTCAGGGGTTCGGTCTTTTGATGTCTACGTCTCTCCCCCCCCCCCCCGCCCCCCTGACCCCCAACCAGACTGACATTGTTCCTCTGGGAGCACCCTTCGGCCTCCTCCACCCTGCCTCTTTAGTGGGCAACAGTTTTTTGTCACCCTTGGAGTCCCTAGGTTTCAGGCTAGTCACGACATGCTCTTTTTTTGTCTACCCTCTCTACCAGTTTTTTATGGTCTGTCCCCAGGAAGCCTAGGTCCAGGGCTACTACATCAATTTCGTTCTCCAAGGCGCTAAAATGTGGCTTTGTGGTTCATCAGACTGCGATTTATTTCAGAGGAGCCCAGTCTGCAGGCTTTATTTTGTTGTCTAGAGGGGTCTGCAGACGATCCCATCTTCTGCACCTTTGTTAAACCATTCCACTGCTGAGCCTCGGGCCCTGTCCCCTGGCAGCCCTTCGTGGAGTGGTTCCGCCCACCTTTTTCTCTACCCTCTTTCTCTGCTTGGGATATGTTTGAGGGTAATTCCCGGCTAGGCCTTCAAAACCTGAAGACACCTATAGCCTTTTGACAGACGCTGCCGATCTCAGTAATGGGCAGATTTGCTCTCTTGAACATGGTGGCACTACCACAATTACTATACCTACTCTGAACGCTCCCTCAGTGAGGGCCCCAATATTATTTTAAAGAACTAACCTCACTTAGTACGGCATTTGTATAGGGAAGAGGGCGGCTCGAGTGGCATACGCTACACTCCGGTACGGCAGGGAGGGCTGGCTGTTCGGATTTCGAACTATACAATTTGGCAGCGCAATTGCAGTTGCTTGCTAGATGGATGACAAGTAGGCGGCAACAGGATGGGCCCATGGATGGGTTTACAACTACGCATCTTGCGGTACTTGGATTGATCCTCCGAGCTGAGGCCCTTTCCGGCGTGGGCCAGTGGGCCAGCAGGCCTTGAAGACCATGCAGAAATGCTGGAGAACAGTTATGAGAAAATGGGATATTCAATTGCCATACTCCCCATCGCGGTCCTGCTGCTACTGAGAGGTGGAAGGAATTGGCACGGCTTGAAGACATGGACTGCAGCAGGCATAACTAAACTCGGTGACCTGTTCCGAGATGGGATTCTGACGCCCTTCAAGACGTTCAGCGCAGAATTTAGTCTTCCAGGAGGTCAATTTTTGAACCATGAGACAGCGCTGGCAATCATACGTAGGCACTGGAGGATGGGGGATGTCGAACCGCTTACTCATGCATGCTGTTAAGTTCTACAAGCAACAGAGACAGTGAAAGCAATTACTTGTCTATATCGACATTTACAAACAGAGACTCTCAGGCCCATAGATGGAATACGGACCAAGTGGGAGACAGACTTGGGCGCCTCCATATCAGAGACCGATTGGGAGGGCATTTTGAACAGAATACTCAGAGCCTCTAGAAATGCCAGATTTAGGCTCATCAATTTCTATATCCTATACATAGCATATTTATACCCAGAAAGGATCAATAGATATTTTAACACAAAAGAAGCGGCATGCTATCACTGCAGAGAGATGGGGGAGTCCTTTATACACATGCTGTGGACGTGTCCAGCTTTAACCCAATACTGGACGCAGGTTGTAAAACGCCTAGCTGAAGTTATCGAAAAGCCAATCCCACCTACACCCGCCCATTGCTTACTTTATTGGTACCCACACACTGCTAAGAAAAAAATCACCAGCAGATTTCAGGAGCTGGGTCTATTGTTAGCCTAGAGGGAAATCACGAGAAAATGGAAAAAACCCAAAGGCCCTTCCTTGTCGTCCTGGGTAAAGGAATTGGAAAAATGGGCAGAATGTGAAGGGACCCTGCTGCGTATGGAGGTACACAATGGATAGGAACAATGGAAAATGCGCGAGTCTCGGAACTACTAGTCATGGCCCTGAAAACACCCCCCAGGAGGATTAAATAGAGAAGAAAGGACTACAGGGCATAGTGAGAAGGTTGCAAAAAACAGCAGCTACACAACAGCTGCGCTGCTCACCCACATGGGCTCAAAGAACATACTAGTTCACCTGCCACACCACACCGGCGGGAGGAGAGAGTGAGGGGGGAGGGTTAATAATCATACCCCAAGCAGTAGGTAGATGTAGACGTGAAGCACCGATTTTGATACTGCAGATTTTGCAAATATACGTGCATAATACTGAAATCTTGTGCTATAATGGAAATATACGGATGAAGGCTGCATTATTAGGATTGGGGGGGGGGGAATTGCTGATTGTTTGAATGATGTTATGCAAAATCTAATACATTGTGTTTAAACAAAAATCAGGGATATGGCACCTTTGCCAGGGCCATTAACAATCTGGTCTATGCTTATCTGAAGTTTTTGGACCTCGGTCTTAAGGTTGAGGTGAAAGTCCTCTTTTTTAAGTTTATTCATTCTAGTGATGCCTAGTTAGGGGTTAGCTAACAGGGTAAACAAAGGCGTACAGTACCACAATTTTAAACCAGAGCGGGAGAGGATATCTCTAAAGAATGTTTTTAATGTGGAGGGTAAGGGCCAGAGCATGTCCCATGGTACCAAGATGTAACTCAAACAGAATTAAAATTGGTTTCTGAATTAGAAGCAAATAAGAGAGTGAAGGAATTTTGCGTCATGCCTCAAGTGGTGACTTTTTGTACATGCCACAGGAAGCGGCATTACACGAAATCTTAAAAAATAAAAATCCTGTACCAGCAGCTCCCACAGTGGATAGTGAGTTGACTGTGGGTGAAGGGACCCGAGAACACTCCCACAACTCTTATCCTAGTTCGCATGGGCCTTTAGCATTTAGATCCAGATGTCCTAAAATATCCACCCAAATATGGGTTTTGTGTTGGAAGTAGATATCAATGAGAGGAAGGTTCTTTCCTTAAGGGATTCAGTTGTTTACTGGACTGTGGTTCAAAGGACGCATCCCACACTTGAACAGGTCAGCAAAGGACTGGTTGGAAGACATTATTTTGGCTGACAGAATGAGTTACTGTACACTGAGACTGTGAACCCTGAACTAGGAGTCAGCAAGAAACTAATCGTTACCCTATTACACATTACTTTACTGTTAACACTTAACTGTCCTTTGCCATTAGCTGGACACTTGGGCATTAGAAAGAACCAGAGCATGTTGGACTCTTTATTTTAGTCGCAATGTGGTGCAGGGATACAGAAGTTCTGCAGAACCTTTAAACGACAAGATATACATCAAGAAGGCAATCATACGAACAAGTAGGAGTTTACATACTCATTGTTTTTATTAATTTAATCACCTGGGTCCAAAACAACACATTTATCTCCTTGGCTAGAAATGAAGAAAACACATCTAATCCTAATGATATCAAACCTATTATTACATGGAGATTGGAAAAGCGCTAAGACATTCACAACATTTAAGAGTACTTGCTTACTTCCTCACGGCTTAGTGAGATACATGTAGGAAATTTTATTCACTCGTGTTCTATAAGACTTTGACCTATAGTACTTGGTAAACAAGTGAATAAATAACAGTGCGAAGTTGCATATAAAGCGATTGATTGAAAGAAAAAGCAGTAGTCAAAAAGGAGATGCATAAAAATGCAGAGTAAAGGGAAGAAAGAAAAGAGTAGGAAGATTATGTACAGTTTACTAATAAAGTTCATAAAGATTGTAGCAAAAAGTAATTTATACTGAGTTGATCTGAAAGTGCAGGGATCGAAATCTGAGTAGTACTCTATGCAAGTCAGAAAGCATACATTATACTAACGTAATTTCTTATAGTGCATCTCAATTTGGCTGCATCTTTTTTGCAAATCATGGTTGGATATGGTGCTGTTGGTTAAATGTACATTATTCTTATTTAGAATGTTTTAACTTAACGGAAAGGGATCATAGAAAGTCTGTTTCATAGTACAGCTCTGTGCTTGCTATGCCATATTTTACGCTGTCAGAGTTTTTTGATAACTTATGGTTGCGGTTCCATGTTGCGAGTAATATCAGCAGATAAATCCTAGTCGGGTCTCTAGTTTTTACAGGAATTAAACATTCTTGCTTGCTTTCTAAAGTTCTGGCATCATTCCATAGTTAACGTGAGACATTCGGGGAACATTTTGTTCTGCTAGTGACTGTTTAGAAGCTTTCTAATGAACAAAATTAATTAAAAAAAATCTGACTGGAGCAAAATCTATTTTATACTCCAATGAACTGAAAGCGCAGGAGTTGAACCTTCCACAGTACTATATTCAAGTCCAAAGCACACACATTTCACTAACATAATTTCTTATTTCTCTTCATTAATTGGCGACATCTGTACCGTAAATCTTAGATTGGATATGAAGCAGTTGCTGATAGTCAGACTTACATTAAACCTATTTCGACTGCTTTCACATAAAAATGCGTTTATACATACATCTTGATTGTGTTCTAATGATATATTGTAATTGGGGTATCTTAGGCAAATTTATTACTGTAAGTGTCCCAATCCTTTCTTGGGCGAGTGGTGCAAGGCTAAAAGCACATTATGCGTTACTGAACTCTCAGGTCAAGAATGTGTGTTGTTAGTCATGCAGCTTGAATCCAGGTATGTATATTCCCCAACGTATAGATTCAGAAACGTTCTTTTTTCCCTCAGTATTTGTTTTCTATCTCCTACCCTTCTTTGTTTCTTTCTACTACTGACGGCTAAAAAATATGATGTCCTCAATCCTGTTTTACTTTGTTTCGTATGTGTACAGAAACCAGAATTTCCTGAAAGCCCTAAGGTGCAGTTCCTCTATTTTTAACAAGCCTGATTGCAAAACCTACGTGCACTTTGTTATAGGGTCATTTTATTCTAAGCACTAAAGTATAATTTCAGTTCATTAAGTCATTAATATAATGTCCTCTGATCCATTGAGCATCTTAAAACGAAGACATGTTGCCTAATACAGTTGCAACATCTAAAGAACTCTTATAAATCCATGATCATCCCTGATCGTTGCAAACGTTTTTTCTCTTTTTATACTTAATCGTGTCACTTGGACACATCATATTTATTAAGAGTAACCCCCTCTTAAAAGTTATATAGGGTTTTGTGGAGATGTTTTATGAAATACGATTATCCAGTAAACGCGAGGTACACATTTCTGTTAGTAATCTTGTAAAATTGGAAACCCTTCTTACTGTAATTTGCCATGAATCACACTTTGTAGTTTGCAAAATCAACCTGTTATTGTTTTTTCTGCTTGTAAAGTAAATCATGCCTGTTAACCATTGATGCTTTATTGCCTGTTTGGTCTATAATAATGTTTGCATGTCCTCTCTCCAAGAAACATTTTCTATAGATTCAGTCTCAAAATTATAGGCAGCATTAGATATACATAGCCTTGTCCTTAAAAGTATTCCCCATAGGGAATATTACTAATCCGGTACTTCAGATGTGCTGTTAAAGCATGTAATAGACTATTCACAGAAGTAGGTTTTCTAAACAATTTAAAATGTATTGTGTTCTAAAATATACGTCACAGTCAGGAAAGAAGATGTTAAATTTGCCCAATTCCTCCTATCTCTATATTGTGCTCATTTATATTGAGTGCCTGATGTAACTTAACCAGTTCCTCTGTGGCACTTTTCCTTATTAAAAAATGCATAACCTATGAAGTGCAGCTAAAATACTTTATTCTCAAGGAGTTGTGCATCTGTCGTGAAGATCCATTCCCTCTCAAACCATCCCAAAGCAGAGCAGCCCTTATCCTACTTGATTTGTCTGCACTGTTTGCCACGGTCAATCACCATTTGTTGATTGACCGTCTGCATAGCGCTGGAATCAAAGACGCCACCTTGGCCTTGCTTTATTCCTCCCTTTCTGATGTGTTCAGTTGGTTGCCCTTAAGGAGTTTACATCTGATCTCTTTACCTCATGGGGTCCCTCGGGGCTTGTCACTGAGCCCAACCCTGTTTAACAATTATGTCACTTTTCTGGCCTGCCTGATTGTCTTTTGGGTATTTGCTAGTATCCGATGGTGACGAGACCCAGATTGTAATTTCGCTTTCTAGCAGTGACAACAACACAGGAGAGACATTCCGGAACTGCATGTACGCAGTCAGCATTTTGATCAACAACTGTCTTAAATTAAATTCTGCCAAGACTGAGGTCATCTTATTCAGCAACAGTGTCTCCTTCTGATCCCCTTCATGGTTTGTCCTAAGAGCTAGGAATCCTTCTAACACCCATTAAGAAGGTGAAAAACCTTGTAGTTATAGTTGATGAGAAACCAACCTTCAAAGATCAAATTAATGCAGTCATTTCTTCTTCCTTCTATACTCCCAGTATAATAAAGAAAATTGGTCAGTACATTCCTTACAATTTATTGAAGACAGTTGACTCATCCTTAGTCTTATGTAGGCTAGATTATTGCAATGGCCTTTATCAGAACTTGCATAAGAGTTCCTTGAACAAACTTCATATGTTGCAGAACAATTCAGTGCGGATGCTTCTGAGCATACCTAGTTTTCAGTCTGCATCCAAGCCCATAAGTACGTTTATGTTGGCTCCCTGTAAAGCAGCGTATTGCCATCAATGCCCCTTGCTTTGCATTTAAAGCATTGAATGGAATAGGCCCTGACTATTTGAAGGAAAACTTAAATTGGTACTTCCCAGTTGAACGTTACGGACTAGTGTCCAGAAAGTTGATTGTTCTCCCACTTCAAACATTCCTCGCGGGGAAACAGAAGCTTTGTTATCTGCACTGCCTTAAAATGGAACAGTCTTCCAATAAGTCTGAAAGTTGCCACCACTTTATTAGCCTACAAGAAATCCTTGAAAACCTGGCGATTTTGCAGTTAGTAACAGCTCTTTAACCTTGGTTGCTTACAATGCCAAGACGCCGCCAGACATTTGTGCGCTACAGATTTCATCATCAAATAAAGTGAACCATAAGAGGGAACAAATCTCGAACACTTTGCTGTGCCACTCTTTTTAAAAAAATTTTTTTTAAGTACATTCTCATTAAAAAAAATAGGTGGGATTCAAAAGAAATTCGGGGAGATTCATAATCATGTCTGCGTGTAACAAAAGGTTTGCAGGCCTACTATTCAAAAAACTTTTATGCAGCTTAGTCCGTCTTTTGTGAAATTAATGTGTATATGTATATATATATATATCTGTGTGTATATAATTATTTCACATCCATTGTGACTAGTAACATATTCACTCAAGAGGTGTCATAAATGGATTTCAGAAAATCTGTGGTGTCCTTAATATACGAGGCCAGGATTCATACTAATGGTCAATATATATGTATGGGGATTCATAGATTCTTTTAGTTAAAGAATTATTACCAGAAACCATTGGTCAACCAGGGGTGTTTTGTGGATTTTAGGCAAAAACTGTATAATGGGAGTTCTGGATTTGGCTACAGTGAGAAAGCTATAATCATCATTATTAAATATGGCAAGCTCCTTCCATTTAGTTAATGTCACAGTTAACTTGGTTTCTCAAGACTTTAAATCTGTTCATGTCGGTTGTATGTAACAAACAGCATTATTCAATTGTTTTTAAGATTCTTAATTATAATCATGATGGTTTATAACAACTACCCCACCATTTATCTGCTCTCCTTATCATTTGTATCATTATTCTGTTGAAATTTCAAATATTTTTTTTGTTCCTTAAGATTGAATGACGATTAAATAAAATGTGCTTTATCAAAATCTCGCAACACACAACGATGGAAAATATCAATCCAATTGAGTTGTAAGTCAGGAAGTAAGACCTGTGCACCATTGGTGACACTGCCTGTCGTAGATGTGCCATTAGATTGGATCTATATTGATATTGTTGGTCTCTTTGATGTCCCCCTCAGTTTTCTGGCATAAGTACATCTTAGTTGTGATGGACCATGCCATGCTACTAGCTGTCCAGAGCTTGTACCCCTCAGAACCGCTACCACTATACTGCTAGAAATGGCACTCATGGGAATCTTTTCTGAGGTCAGATTCCACAAGACAATGTTCTCTTACAGAGAAACAGATTTCATTTTTGGCTTAATGAAAAATATGTGGGAGCTACGTGGCTCTCCATATTGTACCATACACAAATAAATGGGTTGGTGGAATGCTTTAACAAGACCCTTAAGGGGAATGATGGGAACGCTGCCTAATAACCAAACAATTAAGTGGGATCTTCTTTTGTTTATCTACTCTTACTTGTCCGCAGTGAAGATGCACAGAAGGCTTCGAGTTTCGGTCGCTTTAAAGATCTCTTTGGGCAACCAGTGGGAGGCTCACTCAGCCTTATTTACAGATGATTGGGAAGGAGCGTCTGGTTCATTTCAGAAGGCTGAGGTGGACTGTGCGATTGGACTTGGGAAATTTAGGGCACAATACATGTGTCAGATTAAGAAACACCCTCAGGCTAGCCAAGAACTGATGAAGGAATGATATAACCAGAGAGTCATGTTTTATGGACTCCAGGAGCATCTAGAGCTTTGATGATAAAAGGTGAGGGCCGTTGAAGTTAGTGCAGAAGGTTCCTGAAGTTAACTATCTGGGGGACACAGATGCCATATGGCAATTCAAGCTGGTGTCTCATGTAAACCAAATGAAGTCATACCTTCAATGAGATTTTACAGTTAATATCCTGGTAATTCAGAGGAGGTTGCGAAGGACCATTACCTACTCCCACTATCTATTGTGTAGCAGTGGGGAAAATAGCGCTGTATAATGGCTACATCTACCCCAGGAACAGGCTTCTGAATAGCATAAGTAGTGTAGAGAGGTTTTTGGCAGATTTTTCCCATCTCATTGCTCTCAGTGGTGAACACCTGCATATGTCCATGATATATATACACAGGGGACAGCTTGCCAATGAAAAGCAGAATGTCGTACAAAGCCCAGGAATACATCAAGGCAGCGATTGCTAGTATGTTGGACCTGTGATCAACTGAGTAATCTCTTAAGCTGTGACCAGCCCAGCTGTGTTGGTTCCTAACATGGGTCCAGTGACCTCAGTTTTTATGTAAACTACCGGACCCTCAGTGAGGTAGCCAGAACTGGTGCACACATGGTTTCCCCCAAGCTGACGAACAGGTGTTCTGGCTAGGTGTTGCCTGTTGCTTGAGTATCTGTAACCTTCCCAGTGGTTATTGGCAAATCTCACTGACACTTAGCACCAAAGAAAGATCTCTTTCTCAGTGCCTGAGGGGGCCATGTACCAGTTTAGGGTGGTGTGGTTTAGTCTCTATATTGCAAATGCCACTTTTCAGCTCCTAGTGAACCGTGTTCTTTGAAGGTTAGAAAAGTTCAGCATAGCCTAATTAGACAAGATTGGTCTGCTAAGTAATTCATGGGAGAACCATCTAAAGCGCCTAGAACAGGTACTGCCAAGTGTACAGAGTCTAAAACTGACCATCAGGACAGCGAAGTGCCAGGTAGGATAGTCTTCTGGGGTTTACACTGGGCATTAGGTGAGTAACTGGAACCTTTGCCCTTTTGATGCCAAGATCTTATATAGGAGGTCCCACTACCCAGACCGATGTTAAAGCTTTGTTTTATAATTCACTGGTTATTACAGTAACTTTGTTGCATGCCTATAGACCTACAGGCATCTCTTGACAGCTCTGACATCCCAGAAACAGCCCAAAAAAGTCATGTGGACTGGGGAGTTTCAGTTGGCCTTTGAGGACCAGAAGGTTGCACTATGAAGTACACCTATGCTGTCTGGTCCAGTCCCTCATTATACAAACGGGTGCCTCAGACTTGGGAGTTGGAGCAGTTTTCTCTCAAATTGATAAGGATAGCGAGCATCTGTTGGCATTTATCATGTACAGTCTGCTTCCAAGAGAATTGAACAGGGTTGTCCTTGAAAAATGAATGCCATGTTAGTTTGGATGTTGGGGAGATTACGGCCTTATTTGATTGGTACTAAATGTGTGGTCCAAATGCTCACAATTACTCAAGTACTTCATGGTAATAAAGGATGAGAATTGCCAGTTACTGAGATGATCAATCGTGTTGCAAGGTCTATGTTTCACTGTGGAACCCAAAGCCAGACTGCAAAATGGGAAGGCAGATGGTTTTCCCACAGTTTTTGCGGAAGCAACTCTTTGGTAAACAACCTAATGCCCTACGATTGAGGCCCTGTAACTCCTTTGTGTCCTGTCACTGCCCCCCCCTGGCATTTGACACCTTTCCTTGGACACGAAAAGAGAATGGAGAATGGAAAAAGACTTCTGGAGCTCAATCAAAGAATAAAGACTGATCTTTTATGTTTTTCATGGCTTTGTCTCCTTCAGTTTGGCTCTTCATTTAGCTTCTACCTCTTTCATTTTTTAAAAGCCATCTTTATTGCCATTCCCAATTAAACAAATGGCCACTTTACATTGAGAATTTATCCAGACCATACATATCCGACCATTAAAATTTGTGGCACCTTCATTTTGCATACGTATCAGTTGCTAGTTATAAAGGAGGGTCCTGGTTAATCCTCAAGTTGTGTGCAGCCTTAGGGAAGTAGAGATGAGAAACAAACTGGTTTAAACATGTAAACATTGTGGAAGAGGAACAGTTCTAGAGTTACCCGCGGGTGGGCTAGGTGTGACTCTGCTCTTCCTGTTGTGAAGTGATCAGTTTGCGACATTTGGCACACCTGTTTGTTGAGGTGTGTGAGGGTAGCCATAGGCAGCTGACTCCAACCTGTCGCTTGGGCAAGGATGGACTGGATGATACCCTCATTTTGGGTCACAGGTTGTAACGGTGATTGGGAGTAGGATTAATGAATATTGTAAAAGTATAATATTACCATTGCTGAGCCAAGTGAAACTTATCAGGGGATACTACTGGGGCAGGTTATCATCTCTAGGTGTTTGGCCCAGGCATCTCCTTCTTATTTACCTGCTAGAGGCCAAGACTGGCTTACTATTGTCCAGTAGTTCTTCTTTAGATTTTTCTACCATTTGTAGACAGTATTGTTGTTACATTACTGATTTATACATGTTCCTTTTTAGGTAGAACGCGCAAGTGTTCTGGCTTGTTGTAATCTATCTGTGGGCTTTCAATCACGCCCACCGCACACCCCATCGCTTTCACTCATTCATGGGCTTGCCTTTTAAAAATCCTTAGTTATCATTGATAAATGCTTTGTTTGTCCCTCCTTGGGGCAGTTTTGTTACCGGCTTGGCCATCGATCCTGTTACATGAATAATTACACATCTGTCGACAAGTTTGACTACGAGCGAACTTCTTTTTCCTTTTGTCTCTCCTTCACGCTCATGCTGGTCGTGGCGCTTTGAATTGGCTTGCTTAGTTCAACTGTGTTACTTTTCATTTTCAATGTATGTGGAAAGAAAAGTCCAGTTAGGAATTTACAACGCCAGTAGCTCTAACTCAAGCAAACTCGATACCTGTTGCATTGCAAATGCTTGTTTGTTCTGCGCTCCTCCCTTATGCTTTATCCATCATTAGCAACGATGCATCGTGCTCCCTCAATCAATCCCGCAGCACTCTGAGGCGACAAACAGTGGTTTGAGATCTCTTCGAGAACTGCGAGTTTAGAAGAGAGACGTTGTCTTGTGCCGCCTCCTCGCAGTTGCATACGTAACATTTGCTCATTGTCGTCGTGGAAGGCACAAGAGTTACACTTCAGGAGTTAAACTACAAGCTATACGAGGTGGGCTGTGAGAAATTTCATCTGTTCAGGTGCATCCCCAGGTTTTGTTTTTCGAATCCCTGGATCGTGGGCTCTGTTGCGGCCTGTGGCGTGCTCGCAAGACTTCAGACCCTGTATGCTTTGGGTAAGATTGCATTTTTTTCCTAACTGCAGCCTTATGATTGCTAGCTGGCCTAGCACGACCTGAGAACACCGGGGTTATATGGCGGATTATTGCTCCTCGAGAGATCATCGTGCTGGTCATATGTCCTGGATCCTGCTGATACTGTTAGCAAGTTGTTCCCTACCAGTTTGGTATCCTTGCGGGTTTCCCCTGTGGATTACGTTTTTTAAACCATGTGAACTTGTAGAGTGAGAAAGCATAGCTTCATTTAGCTATATCCATGTGTTAGTCCTTCATTTTGGACTACAAATTTGAAGTTGAAGAGTGTTTAATCCAGCCTGTAAGGGATATCTAAGTTCTTTCATATCTAAGGCAGGTTACAAGATGTACGTATGCCAATTATACTGAATCATAAAGTCCTGATGAAGGTGTATTTATATTTTTCTTCACTCACCGAAACGCGCGTCGGCTTGTAAATTGGCATGTCTTGAACATTGGCATGAAGTGTTTGAAATTGGCAAATTTGAAGCCCTGACCAGGATTGGCTACCATCAGGCCTGTAACACGAGAATTTGAATCAGGAAATTATAACCTAGAATTGGCTGTTATGTTGAATTTTATACAATCCAAACTACAACGCATAATTGTAGCATCAAAGCAGTAACTTTATTGTGCTGTTTAAATATCCTCTCATGTATGAGGCGGTTGTAATTTTGTATGTATACTATTTTGTGATTTTGTTGATTCTGTGTTATTTGTTTATTTTTGCGTATTTACTGTTATGTTATTTATGTTTTCATATATGTATGTTTCATTTAGGGTAGGGGGTTGTATTATATATTTTTTTTTGGTTGATTCTATGTTGATTATATTATGTGCGAACTGAATGTTTAATTAGCTATAATAAATATCTAAATTGAAATATATTGTATGTTGTATATTTGAATTTAAGATTTCCATTCCTATGTTTGCTATGTTAATGGAGAGTAAACTACGTTATACTCATAATATGGCGAGGTGAACATCTAACACCTTGTCCAAAATGAAGCACCGGGAGGGGTACAGACTCAACTGTCATCTTATATGCATGCTGGCGTTAGGCTACTCTGTGTGAACATGCTCCTCTACACGAGAAAAACATGAGATTTACCCTAAATCCATGATTAGGCTTGGCTGTAATGTAATAAGGAACAAGTAGATATTGTAGCTAGAGGCAAGAAAACTACTCACATTGCTCGTGTAAATGTTTATACCTTCAACCCTTGCTACAAGGGTAACAATAGTAGTGCACAGTGCGGTCTGAAACATTTCTGCTGCTATTGGGACCCAGGGGGGTGGGGTGTCCTCTCGCCCTTTCCTAACTTTGCACAGCTCAAGAACTTCAAAGTAACTATGTAATACAAAGAGAAGGAAAGAGAGATTTTTGCACGGCTGATGATGTATCTCAGATGAGTGAGTTGGAGGCCTCATTCCTTGGTTCCTGAGACGCATTTGTAAAGAGAGACTGGACAGCACAGGAATGCGTTTGAAGTGAACTGAATTATGATTAAGAGTGGGTGGATTTAGAGGTCAGATATCTGGTTTGCTATTTGTAAGACGGGAGGAAGGTTGCACCAGCAAGGTGCAGTGAGGCAGAAGGGTTAGGGCTGATGAAGGCAGAAGAGCTATAGCCAGACTAGCAGCAGGGCAATGACATGAGAATGACCTTGACCCAGTGGAAGCTCTATCCTCCAAAACAAGTAATCTGTGATGGGATTTCTTGCACTTGTTCTACCAGCTTGGGCTGTTAGAGGCAGCAAGGGTAGCCAAGTAGAGCTGGGCAGTTAACAAATCTGGGTTTAAAAGCCTCATGGACCACGTGAACATAGTCAATGGTCAAATCTCTTCATGAACTACCCAAGAAGCCAACTACTTCATGTATATGACAGCATACTTGAAGTAAAAAATCAATACCCCTCCTCCCCCCCGAAATACTTAACAAGATTGTTCATTTCTAGATTAATTTTGTGTTAAAAATATTAGAACTAACTGCAACAATCTTTCTTTTTAGGCGATCCTATTGGGAAATGAGAGGCAATGCACTTGAAAAGAAGTCCAATTATGAAGTATTAGAGTAAGTATAAGTTTATTTTATCGTACAAATAGTATTACAGAATATTTTAATTCAAAGGGTCTCCTCAAGATCATGGGTGTCAAGGGGTCGCTTTCTACACAGTGTCCACTTCATCTCATGGGGCTCTCTCCAGCACATGATGCCTCTTCAGATGATGCCCGTTTAATGCCTGCTGCTTCCATTAATTATGCCAGCTTCATCCCTTAGTTTCTTCTTCCGGTCATAATATGCACTTTTGGCTACAGTGTCCCCTTCCACAAGTTGTGTTAACCTCAGGGCATAATGTACTTAATTTACTGCCCTTTAGCAGCCAACAGTGAGCAAAACGTGGCTTTGCCATTTTAAACCACTGAAGCCACCCATCTTTTTCTGGACTCTCGGGAGCTTCGAGACTCACATGGATGGCAGACATTTATAGAGGGTGTTGTAGTAATTCTAATGGGACGTATCCAGTACTGGAATTGTTGCGATGTTGTCATTTAACAGGAGTGTGAGGTTGGGGACATCGGTAGAATGCATTATGGTGCCCCAGTTAGCATGAGAATTGGTGTCCACGTCACAACTGGAACTTTTCCCCTGGATGCATACCACCTGTAAAGGCTTGGGAAGAGGAATTAATCTATGCAGCAAGTCAAATGGAAACTTCTTCGGGTTAATTGAGCAAATGATCAGGTTTTCGGTATTTGAACCATTGAGGCAGAGCCATTTTCTAGTGCAACAAAGGCAGACTTGCTTCCATTAGATTGCTGCTTCGTATTGACTTTGGAGTCCTTGTAGTTTGATGGTTGCGGTCCACATACATGTGAAGAGACGATGCTGCAGTCTTCAAAGATGTAGGCCAGCAGCGTTATGCTGTTGAAGATGACGGCAACAAGATTTGATTTTTCATTATAGCGTTGCCCATCTCTAGTCTTGCATATCTTATGTGACCCATTCAGATGCCCCAAAATAAAAATATAATATAAAAAATGCACAAGAGATAACATGGCTAATATTGTCCTGTATTTCCACATTAGGGTTCTGGTGACATTTGTCAACCACTAGGCCTTCTAGTTCGTGGTACATGATGCCTCCAGAAACCCTAGATGCCAACATTTTAATTATATGGCATGGTTGCCTGTTATGTACCTTCCCTATTTACACGTGCTTATAAGACACTGACCGTCTTTTTCTCATTTTATAAATTGTGGGACTGATATAGCGAATTACCATTTGATCATTTTTACCTTAAAGGTTTCATTATGTTTTTTCTAAGTGCTTAGTAATTTGTATCCCTTATTGGTATTCAATATTGCTAAGATTCTCCTTAAGAGCCAGATGTGCAGAACATGTATTGTCTATTATATGCAGCATTATTAAACCACACAGGGTGATGGAAGCAAGGGTGCAAAATCATTGCTGGTCACCCAACGCTGGCCTCTTGTCAGAGAAGTCCTTGTAATATAACCCAACAACTATACAGTAAGCACAAAGTCTAATACCCTGGACCATGACCGTCTATACACTGCAGCACATCTTCTATTTTAAGTATCGTTGAGGCCAGCTAGACCGGTAGCTGGCACCCACCTGCAGGAATAACTGTTGGCTTTGACCACCCCACAAAATCTAAAGATCCTACAGCGGAGCTCCTTTGTACCAAGCTATTCTGCAACCACTTGTCACGTATAGAAGCAGAAGCATCTGTTTTTAAATACCTTGAAGGCTGGGCATCCTTTAGCTGGGCACCCTTGTTGACAACCCATCCTGGGAGCAGGCCATCAGTTTCTACATCTGACCGACACACGGCCAAGCATATCCCATACCTGGATCCTGTTATGTCCAGCTCCACATGCAGTTAACCCCACGTAAAGCGACAGCTGATGCCTCTGCCTGCCCCCTTACAGCCAACACATTCTAGAGTAGGTGTTCGCAGAAGATGACTGCTGTCTGTTTCACCGCTTGTGTACTTCCTGTGGCTGTGTGCCCTTGTAGCCTGCACTCCTGCGGCGGACACCTGACCTGCTTCAGCAGCTCCTGCACCGACCACCCCACTCATCAAACGCATCCTAAGACCGGCCACTCCTGTGGCCGACTGCTACCCGCAGCACCTGTCCTACAGCCGACAAGTCACCTAATTCTGACCAACACACACCGCCAGCGCGTCACATTCACCCTACATATCATCATGACGTGTACGGCCAGCAAGACTTACTTCCTTTCTTATACATCTCCCTTCACAACTGCCTTCTGTCGTCACCACTTTAGTTGTACGCAGCATCTGTGCAGTTTGTCTACTTAGTAAAGACTCGTGACCTTGAGCAACGAGTGATGATGCAGGGACATAGTGCTCCTGTTATGAGCAACCAACATGACAAGTTTGGTGACAGACCATTCCCAATAACACATCAAACTTCTCACGTTTGTCTAACCTTCTTGCATTGGACGATACTTGAAGGAAATGCGCAGTGGTTCCCTATCACCTTTAAAACTTGCCCTGTTCTGCATATGTTTCTTGTAAGATTTTATCTTGATTTTCAAACCATTGAGCAGAGTCGTAACCCTTGATGAAGTTACTCCCATTCCAAACCGGTCATGGCATCTATGATCAGCACCTGCGGTGTTGTGTTGAAGCGAAGCAGGTTCTTTTGTGCGATGAATATTGATGTTTCTTAGTAGCTTATAATTTTACTTTTGATAAATAGTGGCCTTTAAGGTCACAGGTATGGACTGTCCAAAACAGTGTTTCAGATTTTTCTTCAGAAAAGAGAAGTTTTTTTTTTTTGTTTTTTTGTTTTTAATACCTAGGTATTGGCGGGTAACTGCAGTCACATCCCTTGTGCTGTCCACATTGGACTAATTTAATGCTCTCTAGGTAGGGGCACCACTGGCAGCATAAAACCGCTCCAGAGATTACAAAATGCAGCTGTGAGGCTTTTGAAAAATATTAAGAAATATGAAGCAGTCTCTGAGGCCAGAAAAGAATTGCACTGGCTTCCAGCCAAAGAAGGAGTAGCCAATATTGCATGGTACGTTCCCTACGTTCCATGACACCGAAAAAGGTCATCATCCCTCAGAAACGTAAAGCCACTTAGGGTGGAAGAAGTTTCTCCTATTCTGCCTGCCTGCTCTGGAACCAGTTGCCTGATTATCTAAGAAAACAGTCCAATCCTCTCTTGTTCAGAAAACATCTTAAAACCTGGATTTTTTTTCTGCTTAAACACACCTTTACTTATTAGCCTTGATACAATTCAGTAGTGCCTAGACGCCCATGGGCAATTGCGCGGTTTATAAAAGTAGTACCATAACAGTTACATGTATGTTTTGTGTAGTGAAAGCGTGTAGAAGCGGCAGATAGTAGAAAAGGCCTGTGGCTAAGGGCCCACAGCAGCAGCTGCCATCTTAGCATATCAGGGCCACGGGCATTTACCAAGGACTTAAATCACTGCAGTTAAGCTGTGAGTACCTTAACGGTAGGTCATGTGCGCACAGTGCCACCCCGACATGCTCACTGTGTCTTAAATTTAGGCTGGCATGTAGTGCAAACCTGTCTGAAAAGCAGTATATCTTAATTTACCATTTCTTGTTTAATTTTATAAATCGTATTATGTCAAATTTCTTAAAGCCGTGGATAATATTTGTGCTATATTTTATGTAGAGCCCTTGTGTCCTTTGTGTGTTTTTACAGTCATTGACGACTGAAATAAACGATTTGGACTCATTTGGATCTGCATCTTCTCCGGGGTATTCTGAGATGTGCTCCATGTCCCCACATATTTTACAGAAATGTGGAAATATCAACACGTTATCAGATATTTTTCAGAAATGTTTACTGTCTCTTTTCTTTGGGCAGCGGTATGACATGTCATCCTAGGCAGTACCTATTAAAAATAGTCTTTCTTCAATGTGAAATTCGCACGGCACCCTTCTTCCCAAGAAGCAGGACAAAACGAAATTGTGTTTTTTATGTCCTGGTGTAGGGCCTAGGCGAGGCGTTGTCCTGGAGCGTGTGGGCTCACAATAGACACTTGCTGTGCCACTCGGCAATGAGGAGGAACCGCACTGGTCAGGAGGGAGGAGGGAGACATGCGCAGAAGCAGTACGCAATAACAACAACTTGAGGCCCTCTTCCCCACTAAAACGATAATTCAGTTGCGCACAAAGATCCGAGCTCATCCCGAGAAATAATATAAAAGTTGTGTAGTGTTAGATAATACCCATTGAAAAGTTTTGGTACCCAGAAAGCTGTAGTTTACTGGTGCTCTTCAACCTAGAGATATTCTAGTGTCCATCAACTTCCTAAAGTTTCTTTTATTAGACTGGTTTAACATTTGCAGTGATGAGGGTAGTTTAGAATTGTTGCCACTTGAGAGTCCTAGCTAGAAGAGTCTCAAGGCCCGGCAAGGGATTTTTGTGATTTCTTCTGGCCCCCTCAGAAGCTCCTCTCTGACCATGTAGTTTTAGAGGCTTTGGTGTCTTAGTCCAGACTGGGTGCAGGAGCCAGCGACGCCTCGGGAGCAGCATGAGGCGGAGCCTCGGAGGTGGCACTAGACATCTGGAGGCCTAGACACCTGATGGGGAAGTGTAGACAGCTTGGCAGCGTGGATTGTTCGAGATCGCCGCACAGAAGGTAAGATCTGGTGCAAGTCTCTAGGGAAGTTGTATATCATCAGCGGGCCGTTTTGAATGGCTGAGCCCTCGTTTTTGAAGTACGAACTCACTTTGATGCAGGAGTGCGGGTTTAGGTCAGAACATTGTTGTGGATCCTTGAGAGCCCTTTGGATGTGTATATTTGACACTGTGGCGCTGGTATTGTACATAAAGTGGCGCCATAAAAACTTGCGACCTTGTGACAAGCTGAGAGAAAATCGTTCTTAGCGACATAAAGTGAAAATTGTTAGAGGCCTCTTCATCCATTTGATGACCGGGATCCTCCTTGAATTCTGTTAATGGGTTTCCTACTGTTTGACGCGCAGCAGCCGTCCGGCGCAGACGGCTGTCACGTCACGTGATTTCGGTTCTAAGGTCGCTCTGTGAGCACCGGGTGCACCACGCTGTTCATTACACTGATGTCGTGCTCATACTTTGTTTTTCGTGTTTTCTACATTTAATTTTTTTAAATACAGAGTTTAATATGAAACAATTCGTTTTTTTAACGAATATAATAATAGAGTACAGTGCACTGGGTGGGAACACCATTTTCAAAAGAGATTTAAAATAGCTCGAATGTTTGTCTATAACTTTAGATGTGTGGCGTGCAAATCTTATATAAGGGGCTATTGCTTCACACCAACTCTGTACTTGTTAATTGTACGGTCCACGGGTATTTTGGGAAAAACCACGTGTTCTTTAATCTCCAAATTTTCGGAGACTTGTATAGTTCAGGTGCCTGGCGGGCAGCAACAGTTAACAGGAGCTTAAACCTTACTGGTTGCTGCTGATGTTCTGTCATTGCAAGATGTCACTTAGTGATGAACCTGCACACTCCTCTGCCCTCGTGACTTCTATCTGTGTGCGTGGCATCTTCTTCACCGCAACACACACTACCTCAATTTCCACTCAGTCCCAGCTACGCCAGAGCAAACACATTCTGCAAATGGTACCAGCCTTCAAGTCACTCCATACTTTCCAATAGGAAATGACAGTAGCGCATATTTTCTTACTACAGCCGTATGCATCTTTTCATTATATTCTATTGCATTAATAATGTCACAAAATGACTCCAGTTTCCTGAATGATTGCAGCAAAATTTAGTATCTACAAGTAGGGCACATATTTACAGTGCTGTCGCATCAATACCCCTTTCCAAGTTTGGCTTCAATTATGTTTGTGTAGGAAACTGTCTCTTTATGTACTATATCAAAATGAAATATAATGTGCTGAGAGTCCAGTAATTCCCTTACTAGTAGACAGGTGCTTGGTCCGGAAATCCCAAAGTGCTCTCTTAGGGGGTAGTGTGCTCGAGCAGCCTCAAGCTTATCAGAGAGGAGTGTTAGACATCTGCAAATAGACACACAGTCATTAAATAGCACACATGACTCAAGAAAGAGATCCAAACCTACTTATAAAAATAGCAGCTATCTTTAAATATATTTAGGCACCAGAGTCAATACGATCAGGTAAGTACATTTTGCAGGAGAAAACATTACAGTTTCGAAAAGTTGTCACTTAGTGCAATTTCTGTAGCTCCAATATTACCCTAGGGAGAGAACCTGTGTTGCAAACAGGTACTCTACAGTAACTTACAGGACCAATCTTCCAGACTTAAGGTACGTATAGGGCAGGGTCCTAGGCCACACCTTGGGCAGTACTGTTTCAGCCATGTGCAATAGTGTAGTTCAGCATTGGGTGCCCCTTGGAAGTCAATGGGGATTAGTCCGGTTCAGAAAGGTTCTGCAAGTAGGAACTGGAGGGCCATTAAGGATGAACCAACAGAGGGGGGTTCAGATCTCGCGATGCTCAGGGAGAGAGACACCGGTGGTCCTCTGCTTCTTGGGCTGGGGTGTTATGGTGCAGAGATGCAGTGGACTGTCAGGTTTCCGTCACCTGAGGCTGTCGCAGTAGAAGGGGGCCTGCACAAAGAGGATGCAGGCGTCGGCTTGAAGGACACAATGGTAAGACCTACAATGGACTTGAATCTGGAGGATCTGGGGACCATGTTGGCACTGTTGGGCCACTTCAACTAGGGCTAGGGGGCTCGGGTGCAGTGGTGCTGTATAGCGTTGGGTTTTGGTGGATGGAAGTCCACTCAGTGTCTTTTGGGGTGCCTGCAAGATGCAGGGAAGCAGCTCCGCTGCTCCACGGGAGTTCCTTGCTCTTTAGTGAAGGCTGGCAGTCCTCCCATGCTTTTGGAGGTGAAAGCAGCTGCAGGACTAGGCATCTTTGGCACAATTGGCAAAGTTAGCAAGCAGACTGGCATGGTAGGCGCTGAGTCCATGACTGGTCTTCCGTTTTTGTCTCTGTAGTGCCCTCTTCTTCAGGTCAGCAGGATCCGATTTTCTGGTGCCAGGGGCCCCTCAAATACTGAATGTAGGGATGTTTTTTTGTAGGGTAGTAGCCAATAGGCTACCTACTCCTGGGGTCCCTACACCCCCTATAAGACCACTTCCTGTGGGAAGTGGGCGTAACCCTTTTCCAGAGTTCCTATTTCTGCTATCACCAAGATGCCAGACTTTAAAATTTCCTGTCCACATTGGGCAGCTCACCTTGGGGTGGAACTGACCTAAGAGGTGGACAGGCCTTTCTGACTAGTAATTTTCCTGCCTGTCCAGGTGCCAAATGGGCCTTGGGGTTTGGGGGGTGGGGGAGCAGGGGAGGATGTCAGCACCTCCTTTGAGGGAAGCCAGATGTGCATACCAAGGGCAGTGAGCTTCTTTGAAGCCCCCGCCTTGGAATGCAGATATGTAGGTCATCCTTTTGGGTGGGGGTCTGTTAACTCCCCTGCCAAAGCAGGCCTTGTTCCCGACTGTCCAACAGTGGAGGCTCTTAGCTTTGGGGATCAGAAACATGTCTGTTGTTGGGAGGCTGGCTAACACTAGTTGGCAGAAACACCAGCAGTTCGTAGGAATTGGTTTTTTTGGGGGTGAGGGGACGACCTCTAAGGTGCCTTCTGGGTGCATGTATTAATCTATCCATCACTGGAACGATTTAGGGTTTATTAATGCAAGTTGTTTGATACCAGGCATCCCTAGTTTCAGTGATGCCATCATGTAGCTGGGGAACTCGTACTGACTAGAGTCCTGCACATGTACTTAAAATGGCTTCTGCGATCACTTACTGTGTCTAAGAATAGACAAAGGCATAACAGGGACATATCTGCTGCTGCAGATATGTCCACACATAATATAATGCACCCTGCCTTAAGGCTGTAAGGCCTGCTCTAGGGGTGACGTGCATATATTGCGTGCAGTGTTAATGGGCCTGGCACACATGCTGTGTGCCATGTGGTGTTTTAAATTTTAGCTGCACCAAGACTAGCAGCCTGCTATGGCAGTCTGCATGAGCTAGGTGAGGGGTCCCTGAGGATGGCACAATACATTCTGCAGCCCTTGGGGACGCTCTTTGGTACCTATGCCATAGGTACCTTTGGTGCCATTTACTAGGGACTTACAGGGGGGCAAAGGTATTGTCTATTGGGGAACAATTGCACAGTTTTAGGGAAAGAGATCTGGTACTGGGAACCCGGATATTAGGAACCCAGTATACTTTTAGTCAAAATTGCATCATGTACCAGGCAAAAAGTGGGAGTGACCATGTCAAAAAGGAGGACTTTCCTACAGTTTGGGTGTGGTTTCTATGAGGATTACCCATTATAGAAGCCAGCAACTGACCATAAATGTAGTCTGTTTTGGGATGGAGGTAAGTTACCTTTTGTGTTGTCATTCTGTTTGCAGGCCAATTTGATTGTAGTGTCATGTTTGTAACTGTATTCTTAATGGTTGTTAGAAAGTGGGTTATTAATTGGGAAGGATGTGGGTCCTTCTCAAGTCTTAAGTGCACAACCTTCCATCTGTTGGGAACCAAGCAGTCCATTGTAGCAGTTAACTCCCAGGAGAGCCAAGCAGACCAGTTCAAGACCTACTCATGCAAGGTAGTTTGAACTAGCACCCCTGTCCTCTGGTACACAACAAACAAAACACAATCAATTTTCTAGTCTGTGCTTTTACTTATAAAAAGAAAAAACAATTTATTACACCCATACTACTCAGTACTACACATTAATTTACAAATATTTGTATAATGGCAGGTGGAAATAAATACAGTAGCACCCTCCTAACAGGGAGCCCTGACACCATGATTTCCCCTTTATCACCCCCACTCTCCTCCAGATATACCAGCTGCAAGGAAATGCCTCCTTGGCATGGTTAACCCCCTAACTTTTTGCCTTTGCTGATGCTAAGTTTTGATTGAAAGTGTACTGGGACCCTGCTAACCAGGCCCCAGCACCAGTGTTCTTTCCCTAAACTGTACCTTTGCTTCCACAATTGGCACAGCCCTGGCACTCAGATAAGTCCCTTGTAACTGGTACCAAGGGCCCTGATGCCAAGGAAGGTCTCTAAAGGCTGCAGCATGTCTTATGCCACCCTGGGGACCGACCCCTCACTCAGCACATACACACTGCCTCACAGCTTGTGTGTGCTGGTGGGGAGAACAAGACTGTCGACATGGCACTCCCCTCAGAGTGCCGTGGCAACCTCACACTGCCTGTGGCATAGGTAAGTCACCCCTCTAGCAGGCCTTACAACCCTAAGGCAGGGTGCACTATACCACAGGTGAGGGCATATGTACAAGAGCACTATGCCCCTACAGTGTCTAAGCAAAACCTTAGACATTGTAAGTGCAGGGTAGCCATAAGAGTATATGGTCTGGGAGCTTGTCAGACACAAACTCCACAGTTCCATATTGGCTACACTGAAATCTTGGAAGTTTGGTATCAAATTTCTCAGCACAATAAATGCACACTGATGCCAGTGTGTAATTTATTGTAACATACACCCAGAGGGCATCTTAGAGATGCCCCCTGAATACCTACCCGACTTCTAGTGTAGGCTGACCAGTTTCTGCCAGCCTGCCACACACCAGACATGTTGCTGGCCACATGGGGAAGAGTGCCTTTGTCACTCTGTGGCCAGGAACAAAGCCTGTACTGGGTGGAGGTGCTTCTCACCTCCCCCTGCAGGAACTGAAACACCTGGCGGTGAGCTAGTGAGAGATGCCCGCCCCTCCGGCCACTGCCCCCACTTTTGGCAGCACGGCTGGAGGAGATAATGAGAAAAACAAGGAGGAGTCACCCACCAGTCAGGACAGCCCCTAAGGTGTCCTGAGCTGAGGTGACCCCTGCCATTAGAAATCCTTCATCTTGAGTTTGGAGGATTCCCCTAATAGGATTAGGGATGTGCCCCCCCCCCTCCCCACCCCACAGGGAGGAGGCACAAAGAGGGTGTAGCCACCCTCAAGGACAGTAGCCATTGGCTACTGCCCTCCCATACCTAAACACACCCCTACATTCAGTATTTAGGGGCACCCCAGAACCTAGGAAACTAGATTCCTGCAACCTGAAGAAACGAGAAGGACTGCTGACCTACAAGCCTGCAGAGAAGACTGACGACGACAACTGCTTTGGCCCCAGCCCTACTGGCCTGTCTCCAACTTCGAAAATCTGCAATCAGCGGCGCATCCGACAGGGACCAGCGACCTCTGAAGCCTCAGAGGACTGCCCTGGCCTAAAGGACCAAGAAACTCCAGTGAGCAGCTGCCCTGCTCAAAACCAGCTACTTCTTTGCAACAAAGAAGCAACTTTCAAAGACTGCACGTTTCCCGCCCGAAGCGTGAGACTTCACACACTGCACCTGAAGCCCCCGGCTCGAGATCCAGAGAACAAACACCACAGAGAGGACTCCCCGACGACTGCGAGTCCGTGAGTAGCCAGAGACGACCCCCCTGAACCCCCACAGCGACGCCTGCAGAGAGAATCCAGAGGCTCCCACTGACTGCGACTGTCTGTAACAAGGGACCCGACGCCTGGAACCAGCACTGCACCCGCAGCCCCCAGGACCTGAAGGAACCGAACCTCAGCGCAGGAGTGACCCCCAGACGACCCTCTGCCTAGCCCAGGTGGTGGCTGTCCTGAGAAGCCCCCCTGTGCCTGCCTGCACCGCTAAAGTGACCCGCAGGTCCCTCCATTGAAACCAATACAAAACCCGACGCCTGCTTTGCACACTGCACCCGGCCGCCCCTGTGCCGCTGAGGGTGTGTTGTGTGCCTACTTGTGTGTCTCCCCCCCCCCCCCCCCCAGTGCTCTACAAAACCCCCCTGGTCTGCCCCCTGAGGACGCAGGTACTTACCTGCGGGCAGACTGGAACCGGATCACCCTGTTCTCCATAGGTGCCTATGTGTTTTGGGCACCTCTTTGACCTCTGCCCCTGACCGGCCCTGAGCTGCTCGTGTGGTAACTTTGGGGTTGCCTTGAACCCCCAACGGTGGGCTGCCTTTGCCCCAGAACTGAGACTTGTAAGTGTTTTACTTACCTCACAAACTAACCTTTACTTAACTCCCCAGGGAGCTGTTGATTTTTGCACTGTGTCCACTTTGAAAATAGCTTATTGCCATTTTTACAAAGACTGTGTATGATATAGCTTTTATTCAAAGTTCCTAAAGTATCTAAGTGAAGTACCTTGCATTTAAAGTGTTTACTGCAAATCTGGAACCTGTGGTTCTTAAAATAAAATAAGAAAATATATTTTTCTATATAAAAACCTATTTGCCAGGAGTAAGTCTTTGAGTGTGTGTTCCTCATTTATTGCCTTTGTGTGTACAACAAATGCTTAACACTACCCTCTGATAACCCTACTGCTCGACCGCACTACCACAAAATAGAGCATTAGAATTATCTAATTTTGCCACTATCAACCTCTAAGGGGAACCCTTGGACTCTGTGCACACTATCTCTTACTTGGAAATAGTGCATACAGAGCCAACTTCCTACACCAGCCACACCATAAGGGCTGTGCAGTTATCAAATGGCCTGATGGCTGGCGTACTGGCTTTGCCAGAGTGCCACGATGTTTGTAAAAGCAAAAATATGCCCAATTTAAAACTTAAACTGCTGTGAATGGTACCATCTTACAGTGACATTCATTAAGGCCTGCCGTTACTCACTGTTAGCCCTGTGATTTTCAGTAAAGCATTTTGAAACGTTTCAGTGACCTTCAAAACATTTCAGTGACCTCCATTAAAACATGATAAACTGTTAACTCTCTTCATGACTTCCATCAAAACATATAGTGATTAATGGTCAATTTTGTCATCATCAGTACATTATTTCAGTTTAATATAAAATGCGTCTTTTTCTACTTTTAACATGTTGTGCTGCTCCTGCAGTCTCATGGCCATCCAACTGGAGTCCCCACACTCCAGAATTCCAGGATTGCTTGAAACTCAACCAGAAGTCTTCCAGGGTCATAAGCCACTGGAAGACGTAGGCTGACTTTCAATAAAACATTATGGGGGGCTCCTGTGGGAGGTGCTGCATTCATTGCAGCCCCCAGGACCTCTTGTTTACGTTTGTGGTGCTCTTTCCCTTCCTGGACCACAACAAAGAAAAATATGTAATTTTTCTATCCCTTTGCAAAGGATTATGTTGCACTTCAGGCACAGCTGATTGGCCTTCAGGAGCTTATGGAGTGACCCCCAGTGGCCATGCTATTTATCCTTTTCATTTTTGTCAGTCAAAGTGCTCTCTAAGGCGCCCCTTATTGTATTTTTTGTTTGTTCTGAGTCCCCCTTCCCTTTTGTAGGGCACCCAAGTTGGCCTTCATGGGAGCTTCTTTGGGAGGGCACCTGATGGAGCCTAGCCAGCTCCTGTGACCTGACACAGCTTTTTTGTGTGGGTCCTGAGCCTGCATTCTCTTCCCACCTGCCTGCGAAAAAGCAGAAATGGGTCAGTAGACTTGTGCTTTCTTTTTCTTTCTGCCTGTGGTCAGCCCATGTGAGGCTTGATGCACTGGGTGGCCCCCCATGCTCCAGACATGGGCACCTGGAGTGTGGAAATGCTCCTGGAACATGGGCGCTCCCCTGGAGCTGCCTTCTTGGAGAATGGTGGCATGCCCCCTCAAATAATCCAGTGTGCTTGCTTTGACCCCCAGGGCTCTTTGCCTTCGCTGGTTATATCCTGAAATCCATGAGTGAGATTTGTAGGAAAGTACCCTCTTTTTGGCATGGTTACCCCCACTTTTTGCCTTGGGTACCCACAGCATTGGGGCACTATGGGTTCCCCATGGGCTGCAGCATGTAGTGTGCCACGCATGGGAGCCCATGCAAAATGTGTCTGCAGGCCAGCCATTGCAACTAGCGTGAAAAGGTGCATGCTGTGGTAGGCCCTCCTAGCCCAGAGGGGAAGGTACCTGTATGAGAGGGCACCCCTGCATGAGCAGAGGTGCCCCTATAAACTCCAGCACCATTACGCTGGACTTCATAAGTGAAGGGAAGCTATTTTGTGTCCAGCTACATAATGGCAACTCCGAATCTGGGCATGTTTGGTATCAAACATGTCGGAATCATACCCCAGTACTGTTGCCAGTATTGGTTGTATGATTGCATACACTATGGGGGCTCCTTAGAGGACCCCTAGCATTGCTCTTACCAGTCTTTTGGGGTTTTCTGGGCAGCCCGCGCTGCTGCCACTCCTCAGATAGGTTTCTGCCCTCCGGCTGCTTGACCAGCTCAGGCAGAGGAAAGCAGAACAAAGGACTTTCTGTGGGAGAGGAGGCCTTGGAAATAGATGTTACATGCCTTGGGAGGGGTAGCCTCCGCAAGCCCACCGGTATGCTTTGAAGAGCACATTTGGTGCCCTCCTTGCATAAACTGGTTTGCACCAGTCTGGGGGCCTCCGGTCCCTGCTCTGGCGCGAAACTGGACAAAGGAAAGGGGAGTGACCACTCCCCTGCCCATCACCACCCTAAAGGTGGTGGGTGCCCAGAGCTCCTCCAGTTGGCCACTTGGTTCTGCCATCTTGAATCCAAGGTGGACAGAGACCCCTGGGAGCATCTGAGTGGCCAGGTCAGGTAGGAGATGTCAGAGCCCCCTCCTGATAGGTGGTCACCCTTTCTGAGCTATTTAGGGTCGCCCTCTTGTGTGGGCCCTCAGATTTGACTTGCAAGATTCCAGCAGGACTCCTCTGCATCGTTTACTCCATCTTCTGGCTACTGGCACTACAACTTGACCCTCCAGGAACCGACAATCTGCAAATCCAGCGACGACTTAGCTCTGCAACATTGTTTCTCCGGCTCCTTCCAGCAACTGCAACATTTCCCTGGCTGTGCATCATCTGAGGGCGACAAGTCTTCAACCTGCACAAGAAGCAAGAAAGAATCTCCCTTGGAGTGAAGGAGTCACTCCCCTGCATTCGCAGCACCAACTGCGACTACGGGCTGCATGGATCTTCTCTTCTCCTGAGCTGCGTGGATCCTGCTTCACAGGTGGTGGTGTGGAGCCTTCCCCTTGGTCCTCTCTACCAGCTGTCCAACTTGGGAGACAGTAAGCCCTTGCCTTTTCTTGCAGGGCAGTACCCCTTTGCACCACGACTCTTTCAGCTACCAAGGCTTGCTTGTTTCTCCTCCAAGGGCTCTTCAGGCTCTGAGTAGGCCCGGCCTTCAGTTTCCTGCTACACACAGTCTCCTGTCTGCTGCTCCAGTGACGTGGGACACTCCTCCAGGCGTGCCGAGTGGGCCTCACTGCGACTCCTGTGCCTGCTGCCCGTGGGTTGCCTGTGGGGGCTGTCTCCTCTTCTTGTGACTTTCCCAGCTGCTGAGGGTCACCTCTGACTCCCCTCCTTGGGTTGAGTCCCCTGGATCTTGCTGGTCCTCTTCAGCCCATGCAAACCTTCCCTGTCTCTTGCATTTGCCAATGCTTGTTGGTGGCTTTTCAGCCCCAGTAACCAACTGCATCACGACCGTGGACATCACTGGCATCACTCCTGGGACTCTTCTTCATCTCCTGTGCTGCACTGCTGACCTTCATCCACTGTCGAACTGGTCCTGCATCCACAGAAGGGTGGGTAGTGGCTCCTGCCACAACCGGTCACTCCATCTCGAACTAGACTTGGTCCATTTCCCTTGCAGGTCCGCTTCTGTCAGGATCCACCTTTGGGTTCTTCCAGTCTTGGTTGGGTTTTACATAATCCTTTTCCAAAGTTCTCCTGTTGGTTTTGGGGGAAACCAGGTGCTTACCTCTGCTCTCCTGGTCGCTGGGGGCCACTCTGGTACTCACCTATTGGGGTTCCTGGCTCCTCCAGCTCCCCTCCACTGATTCCACTTCCTTGGGTGGAGGACTGCCTTTCACATTCTACTTTTTTTAGTATATGATTTGGCCCTCCCCTAGGGTCCTCACTATTTGCTGTTGCTTTTACCAATGCCTATTACTTTCTATGCTATTTACTGATTGCTAATGTGTATATAATAGTGTGTTTACTTACCTCCAGTTGGGGATTGCCTGTTCAATAGCCTAGCATTTGTATAACACTGTGTGGTGGTTTCAGGTGTGTAAGTGTTGTGTGACCATAGTGGTATTGTGTAAGCTTTGCATGTCTCCTAGATACATCTTGGCTGCTCATACACAGCTACCTCTAGAGAGCCCTGGCTTCCTAGACACTGCCTACACTTCACTAATAGGGGATACCTGGACCTGGTATAAGGTTATAACACCAGAGGTGCTCACCACACTCAGCAGCTTCCTACCAGATTCTACTCATCTGTGCTTGGCCCCAGAGATGTGACTGTCCTCCTTTGTTTCTGTGGGAATGAGCCTAGGCCAGATGCTGTGTGAAAGGTAATTAGCACATGCAGATTCCAGCCCTACCCTTTCCTTTCCCAAAGACAAGCCTAAGCACTGTTACATGGCTGTTATGTGGAGAGGTGTTTGATAATCCAGCTGGCAAGCAGTGTAATTAACTTGTCACATCAAGGGAAACAGAGGCCCGGAATCTCATTAGTAACTGAGCAAGAGAAATATGACAAATCCTCAAGTACCGGAAGGAACGAAGATATGACTAACGTATCATTGGAGCTGCACTCAAATTTCATTTTACCATATGACTAATGCGTCACAGATATCTGTCGGTATCACAATACTGAAACTGTAGTTTTGTGCTGATTAATAACTACAGATGTACCTCTTCACACTATTAATGATCATACACATTATAACGCCTGCACCAGGTTAGTGCCAATCTCTGAAGGGTCTATTCCGCCATAGGCTGTATTACATAAATACCGGGATAAGCTAGACAGTAGTCTCACACACTCAGCCTGCATATGTTCCTCTAAGATTCTGGGCTGTTTTTAGTGGGTAGCATGAACATTTATTTGTTTACTTGTTTGACAATTTGTTTGGCATTTTGATGTTCCATACTTGTTATTTTTGTGTTTCAGGAAAGACGTAGGGTTGAAGAGGTTTTTCCCAAAGAGCTTACTGGATTCTGTCAAGGTACTCTCATTACGATCTTGTGAATTGATGCAAAATATGTTGCCCAAAAATATTTTTCTTGCACCAAAATATCAAATGAAATATTCTCTGCCTGGCTGTCCCACAAATGTAATGATGAGACATTTATTTTGTATATAACAATTATGCTGCACTTGCATTCGTATTGAATTACTGTGAAAATCTGTTTCCTTATTTAGGCAAACATTATCTTCTCTAGTAAAAGAGAAAATAAGCATATCTGATAGAGACCTCTAGCTGCAGATTCCTTACCTTTGAAGTCCCTGCTGTCAGCTTCGAATCTGGAATCTTTTTGCTGAGCAATAACATTTTATTGAAGATTTTTTTCATCTGTGCGAGGAAGAGGTCATCCAGGAAGATGTCAAGCTGTGTGGCGCCTGTCATCGCACCATGTCGGTGACTGGCCCCCTGCAGGTATGTCTCTGGTGCCTCAACAGGGACCACGGCTCGAAGTTGTGATCAGACTGCTGGACCATGGCCCTGAAGGCTTTGAGAGAGCAGTCTCTAAAGCTCATGGCAGCCCTGCAGTTGTCTTCGGTCAGCGCGACTCCTCGGATGTCACGGTCCCGCTCAAGAAGGTCATGGGACCGCTTCAGGAGCTCCAAGTCCTCTTCTTACCACTGGAGGTCCTCGGGGCACTCGGGGAAGAGGCACAAGAAGAAGTGCAAGCGGACTTGGACTTCGCTACGCCCGCCGGCCGATTAGGTGTCACGGGAACATCGAGGTTCTGAGCACGGTTCTGCGGAGCTGTTGCCAGGGCTGACCTCGTGTCTCTAACCCCTTATCCGGGAGTTGGAGTGACCCCTGCTCAAATAAGACTTTTACAAAGTCATGCGCCTCGCTTTTTTAGCAGGGTGCCTCAGTGGTTGGGTCTTCGGACCCCGTGGGGTCAGCAGCTGCCCCATCGATTCGACGCCAGCGGCTTCGGCATTGCGCCGTTGGGACCCCAGGAGCCGATATCTGATCTAGACTGGTGCCAGTTCCTCACAGTCGGCCTCCTCTGGTGCTGGGCCTGACGTTGACACACCCCCCACCGCTAGCACCCCCTCGTGGTGGAAGCCCTATCCTCAATCCAGATGATCTGGAGCTGAAATTACATCGCACAACACAGATTCCAAATTAGACAGTGCCGACTCACCACTGAGGCTTATTGTGATCAGCCAGGCACAGGTGAGGAGTGGGAGGGGTCCTAGGACCCTTGGGAATATGGATTAGAGGAGCAGGACTGGTATGAGGATCTAGGGGAAGCCATCGGACTGGATACTTCTCCAGATGCTGGTATGCTCTCACCACCTCCTGTGGCTACGGAGGAGGGAGCATCATATGCCATGGCGGTGCGTAGATCAGCTGAGGTCTTGAACCTGGAGTTGCCTACAGTGCCGGTCAGGCACTAACATCCTGACAGAGGTGCTTCAGCCGGGGGTTGCTACATCGGAGCCATTGTTACCCTTTAACGGAGCCATTACTGATGTCCTGCTTGGGATGTGGTCCAAACCCTAAACATGGACTCCTGTGAATAGGACAATTGGCTGTCGCCATCGACCAGGTCCTACCAACCCTAGTTTCCTCACCCAACATCCCACCCCGGAGAGCTTAGTGGTCCAAGCCTTCGCATCTCGTGGTGCGTTCCATACTGCTCCCTTGGATAGGGAATCCAAGAGGTGATGGGCAGGGTGATTTCTTCGACAGTGGCCCCGCCTGGCTACGTACCACTGGCTTTTCAGGGGATGTCCAGGCAATGACATGCCCTTCAATGGCTCAGGCCTTTTTTGGTGAGAAAGTAGACTCTGCGCTTGAGCGGTTCAAGGAGACTCGAGCCACAACCAGATCCTTGGGCCTCTCGGTGCCTGCTTGCCAGCAGTCTTCCTGTCACCCCTTTCGAGGCTTCGGGAGGGGCGGGGGAACCACAACAACCACAAGTCAGCCACCATCCTCCAGCTTCACAGCATCCAGTGCGAGGACAAGGTCATGGTACCTTCAGACCCAGAGGGTCTAGCCAGAGGTCAGCCACCAACAAGCCCCCCTCTTCTGCAACACCCAAGCTCTCCTAGTATGGTTCTGCAAGACCATGTTCGCCCATTTGGAGGGACGATTAGATTTCATCTCCCTCACTGGCGGTCCATAACATCGCACAAATGGCTCTTGCAAATCATACAGAAGGGCTGTTCCCTCCCCTTCCAGTCTTTCACTCCCCCTATCCCTCCATTGAAAGAACAGCTGATGGAGGACCATTTAATCTTGCTCCGCGAGGAAGTTATGGCTCTCTTGACCAAGGGAGCCATAGAAAGGGTCCCGATGTCAGAAGTAGGCAGTGGTTGCTATTCCGGCTACTTTCTGATTCCAAAGAAGAACAAGGGTCTTCACCCTATCTTGGATTTAAGGGACATCAGTCTCTTCCTCAAAAAGGAGAAATACAAGATACTCACTCTAGCTCAGGTCTTCTTCCCTCGACCAAGGAGACTTGATGGTAGCTTTGGACTTGCAGGATGCATGTTTTCCCATCCCCATCCTGCTCGCCCACAGGCGTTACTTGCGGTTCTAGGTGGGCCACGAACACTTTCAGTTTACCGTGCTTCCTTTCGGTCTCACCAGTGCCCCTAGGGTGTTCACCTAGGTGATGGCGGTGGTAGCAGCTCATCTGTGCAGGTTGGGGTTTTCAGTCTTCCCCTACCGCGACGACTGGCTGTTGAAAAGCTCCTATGTCCCAAGCTCTCGTCACCCACCTTCACACTATGGCGGACCTCCTGCATTTTTCTGGGGTTCACTTTAAACGTGCCGAAGTCACACCTGACTCCCTCTCAGAAGCTCCCTTTCATCGGAGCTGTTATGGATACAGTGCAGTTTCAGGTTTATCCTCCTGAGCAGTGGTTCCAGGATATTCAGGTTATGATTCCAATGTTTCGGCCTCTATCCTGGATTTCGGTGAGACAGTCTCTGAGGCTGAGGCTGTTGGGACTCATGACTTCCTACATCCTGTTAGTCAAAAATGACAGATGGCATGTGATGGCTCTGCAGTGGGACCTGAAGTTCCAGTGGGCGCAGCATCAGGGACACGGTTCAGATCTCGGAGGGAACTGCAAAAGACCTGCATTGGTGGTTAGTGAACTGCGATTGGATCAAAGGCAGACTCCTCACCCTTCCACAACCAGATCTCATAGTAGTAACAGATGCGTCACTTCTGGGATGGGGCGGCCATCTGGGAGAGGCAGAGATCAGGGGCTTCTGGCGGAGTCCGAACTCCATATCGACTTGTTGGAGCTCCGGGCGATCCGACTGGGATTGAAAGCATTTCTTCCTGGTGTGAAAGGGAAGATAGTGCAGGTGTTCAGACAACACCACCGCAATGTGGTACTGCAACAGGCAGGGCGGTGTGGGGTTGTGCCGTCGATGCTTAGCGGATCACGAGTGGTATCTCCATCCGGAGGTGGTGCAGGGACTCTTTCAGCAGTGGGAGGAGACTTGGTTAGATTTGTTCGCCTCTGCAGAAAAAAAAGCACAATGTCCGCAGTATTGCACTTTGGAGTTTCCAAAGCAGCAATCGCTCAGCGATGCTTTTCGTCGCAAGTGGAGTTCAGGCCTCCTGCATTCTTTTCCGCCCAAACCACTCCTGCCCAGAGTTTTAAAAAGATCAAGAACGACCGGGCCCAAGTCATCCTAGTTGCTCCGGATTGGGCACGGAGCGTCTGATATTCCGAGCTTCTCAAAATGAACATCAATCCTCAAATCAGGCTGCCTCTTCAGGAGGATCTTTTATCGCAGCAGCAGGGGAGGTTTCTCCACCCGAACCTCTCAACTCTGCGCCTTCATGCGTGGAGATTCAGCGGCGGCAGTTGATGGCTTTTGACCTTCCTCTCAAAGTCTGTAAAGATATTTTGGCAGCCAGTCGTCCCTCCACTAAAACGGTATACGCCTGCCATTGGAAACACTTTGTGTATTATTGTACAGGAAGGTCCATTGATCCTCTTTTTGCTTCTCTTTCTGATATTCTTCTCTTCATTCTTTCTCTTGCCTAGCAGGGTTCTGCCTTGGGGACTCTCAAGGTCTATCTTTCTACCTTATCAGCATTTCTTCGGCTGCCTAATCAGCCTTCTCTGTTTAATTTCCCCCATTGTACATAGATTCCTCAAAGGGCTTGTACATATGTTACCCCCTACAACCTTTGTTATGCCCCAATGGGACTTAAATCTGGTCCTCACATTTCTGTTGTGTGCTCCCTTCGAGCCTTTGCACAACTGTTCTTCTGGCTGCTCAACATCAAGATAGCCTTCATCGTGGTAATAACATCTGCCAGGAGGGTGAGGGAGATGCAAGCCTAGTCATCAAAGCCACTGTATCTCACTATCTATCCAGACGAGCTGGTACTCAGAACTCATGCTTCTTTCCTCCCCAAGGTGGTGAGCGCATTTCATCTGGGTCAGAACATCACCCCGCCCGTCTTCTTTGCTCCACCGCATCCCTCTAAAGAAGAGGAGCGACTCTATTTACTGGACCCAAAAAGAGCATTGTCGTTCTGCCTTGACCGCACAAAAGAGTTCTGGGTGGATGACAAACTCTTTGTGGGGATGTTGGAGCAAAGAAGGGCCGGGCAGTGCAAAAGCACACCATTTTGTGCTGGGTCGTTCTCTGCATCAAGATCTGCTACGCATTGGCCAAGAAGCAGCCTCCTGAGAGCTTGCAAGCTCATTCTGCCAGGGGCAAAGCTGCTACCACTGTGCTAGCTCGAGGCATACCAGTCCTGGAGATCTGTCAGGCGGAAACGTGGGCAACACCTTACTTCCTGGACAGTCCGGTACAAAGAGACGGACACTTTGCCCGTTCAGTCCTACAGGACTTCTTAGTGTAAGGAGTAGTATCCACAACCTACCACCAGGAGGTTATGGCTTGGGTATCTATTCAAAGGTGAGGAATCTGCATCTAGAAGTCTCTATCAGATGAACAAGTTACTTACCTTCGGTAACGCATTATCTGGTAGAGAGTCTATCTAGCTGCAGATTCCTTACACCCACCCATGCCTCCCCACTCTGCGGATAAATCTAGTAGGGTTAGGGTTTATCCCTTTCAGGGCCCTAGTTTTGCACAGACAAAATGTTGCTTCTATCCAGGACTCTGCGCTTCTGACGTGGAAGTTTTGTGGATAAAAGAACTGATGTATGCACGCCGGGGTGGTGCCTTTATAGGTGACCGTGACATCACAGATGGCTCCAATGACTGACGAAGCAACGTGGAGCCGAACGACGCCACCCAACGGTGCGCGCAGGGTACTGCTCAGCAAAAAGATTCTGGATCCGAAGCTGACACCAGGGAATTCAAAGGTAAGGAATCTGCAGCTAGATAGTCTATACCAGATAATGCTTTACCAAAAGGTAAGTAACTTGTTCTTTACAGTCCGATGACATCTTTCTACAATTTACACGTGTATGCAGTGTTCTTATGTGTTATTGCACTGACATCATTTTTTCAACAGAGCATACTTACACGTTATTTAATGTAAAATAAATCATCTTTATGCTTGTGCAAGAAAATAAGTATCCACCAGGTGCCCATATGCAGTTGAGTGGTAATTTAAATATATTGTGTAAAATATGTGTGTCATGTGTTGCTTATTAAACCAATCAAACTGATCATCAGGTGCCTTTGTGTGGTATAGATTTCATTGACCTCACTCTGCATTCTAGTGATAAACTTATTACTTTATAATGTGTACCCAGTAAAATATGTAAAGCCTCAACTACACTGGCAAACAGTGATCCTCCTGTGAATAAGAGAGCCTCTTGCCAGTTGAATGAAATCCCTGGTTTATCCTACATTGATGGAAAGAAAGGTGTGAAGAGTAACCCACCTTGCGTAATTGTGCATTATGTGACCAGCTGAAACCTCACTGAATGACCAACACAGTAAATGAGTTGTTGTCCAGTTAACGTTGAATAGTACAAGGCCTCACACCACCAGTCCCATCACACGTGATGGAAAAAAGCAGGAGCGGGTGTATCAAACGCTATACAAACTGGACTTTAAACCAGTCACAGCACATCATGCATTGGAACATCAATGTGGGATAATCCTCTACCGGAATTTTAATCCATGTGACTGTGATTCATGTGAGTTTTTGAACGTATACAGATTAGAACCAGGTCACAACAAGCATTGGCAAAGCCAATCGGCCTCGCATATGCAGGAGCTATTGGCTTTGTCATAGTGTTTTAGCCATGTTGTACACCATCCTGGCTGCTGTTAAGCTTGGCTAAAAGTTAAGGGCATAAAGAAGAGTTCCCCCAGCAGCCATGCACCCAGGTTGGTCATGTGTAGCGTGAGCAGTCTCGACATAGGTCTACAGGTTTTATTGCTTCTCCCTGGCAATGGCGGAGAATAGAACTTCTCACTCCATGATTCCAGGCATGTAAATGGAAGGAGGACATGTCAGCCCTCCGGTCACTTGGCTGCTGGGTGTTACTTGTCTATATTTGTGTGGTGACCTTAAGGGAACCTTGCAGTATTTGCTGATAGTGTTGTACTGGGCTTGGTGGATGAGCTCAGTGTGTATGTGATATGGATTGGAGTGGGACATATTGATATGGATTGGAGTGGGACATATTGATGTGGGTTGGAGTGGGACATATTGATGTGGGTTGGAGTGGGACATATTGATGTGGGTTGGAGTGGGACATATTGATGTGGGTTGGAGTGGGACATATTGATGTGGGTTGGAGTGGGACATATTGATGTGGGTTGGAGTGGGACATATTGATGTGGGTTGGAGTGGGACATATTGAGATATGGATTGGAGTGGGGCAGATTGTGATATGGATTGGAGTGGGGCAGATTGTGATATGGATTGGAGTGGGGCAGATTGTGATATGGATTGGAGTGGGGCAGATTGTGATATGGATTGGAGTGGGGCAGATTGTGATATGGATTGGAGTGGGGCAGATTGTGATATGGATTGGAGTGGGGCAGATTGTGATATGGATTGGAGTGGGGCAGATTGTGATATGGATTGGAGTGGGGCAGATTGTGATATGGATTGGAGTGGGGCAGATTGTGATATGGATTGGAGTGGGGCAGATTGTGATATGGATTGGAGTGGGGCAGATTGTGATATGGATTGGAGTGGGGCAGATTGTGATATGGATTGGAGTGGGGCAGATTGTGATATGGATTGGAGTGGGGCAGATTGTGATATGGATTGGAGTGGGGCAGATTGTGATATGGATTGGAGTGGGGCAGATTGTGATATGGATTGGAGTGGGGCAGATTGTGATATGGATTGGAGTGGGGCAGATTGTGATATGGATTGGAGTGGGGCAGATTGTGATATGGATTGGAGTGGGGCAGATTGTGATATGGATTGGAGTGGGGCAGATTGTGATATGGATTGGAGTGGGGCAGATTGTGATATGGATTGGAGTGGGGCAGATTGTGATATGGATTGGAGTGGGGCAGATTGTGATATGGATTGGAGTGGGGCAGATTGTGATATGGATTGGAGTGGGGCAGATTGTGATATGGATTGGAGTGGGGCAGATTGTGATATGGATTGGAGTGGGGCAGATTGTGATATGGATTGGAGTGGGGCAGATTGTGATATGGATTGGAGTGGGGACCGAGTGATATGGATTGGAGTGGGGACCGAGTGATATGGATTGGAGTGGGGACCGAGTGATATGGATTGGAGTGGGGACCGAGTGATATGGATTGGAGTGGGGACCGAGTGATATGGATTGGAGTGGGGACCGAGTGATATGGATTGGAGTGGGGACCGAGTGATATGGATTGGAGTGGGGACCGAGTGATATGGATTGGAGTGGGGACCGAGTGATATGGATTGGAGTGGGGACCGAGTGATATGGATCGGAGTGGGACAGATTGTTTTGGTTTGGCAAGGGTTCGATTGGAGTGGGGTTGATTGTTTTGGATTAGTGTGGGGCAGATTTGAGTCGGTGGGTTGGGAGCATTGGAGTGTTGTGGGGTGAGAGGTTTGGATTAGAATGAGGTGGATTGGATTGGTCTTGGTAGACTGGATTGGGAGGGGTGGATTAGATTGGGAGGGGTGGATTGGTGTAGGTGGAGTGGATTGAAATGGGCTGGGTTTGACTGGAGTGATGTGGATTGGAGTGTACTGCAAGATTGTGTTAAAGCGTACATTTAGGAAATTACACAATACATCAATACGCAACACTATCCAACACTCTTGTCTACAGCAGGTACAAATAACAGCACAACACAGCTAGAAAAGCCAGTGGGTTGCTGTGGTGGCAGGGTGCTGCATGGCAACTCATGGCACTGCTCAATGGGGCAGGGGAGCTGTTTAATGTGCCAGAGTGCAAGCTATGCTGGTGTTCATATATAAAGGTGCTTCTCAACATTGCAACATGTTGCTAAATACGCCAGGGTACCACTCCATGTGCCTAAGTGATGCCAGTATGCCACGGCCATGCACATTGTGCCAAATACAGCCAGGGCAATGCTTAATGTGAGGAGTACATCAAAATAAGATGGTTGGAGCAGCGCCAAAAGCCAAGGTGGCAGTTAATAGGCCAAAGTATTGCCATTAATAGCTGGGCACTGCTCGATATGTCAGGGTTGCATATGCCTGTGCCATGGTGTCAGCAGTTAACCTAAGGCAATTCAGTCAGTTTAAAGGCTAGGTAAATGGATGCATGTCCTATTGATTCGGAATAGCTGAAGGGTACTGCATCTGTTTATTCTTTACCTTTACCAGGTAAGGGGTATAAATTGTTGCCCTTTTGAAGTGTAGACCTTATAGGTATATAGCTGTGCAGTACATTGCATTGGCAGATGGAACATACCATAGCTGACATTGGATCAAATGAAGTGATCCAGGATAACTCCCACAAGGCCAAATGTTGTTAAACTAAACACCAGGAGTAGAACACTGTCTGGGGTGCCATGTGGAGTTATCTGGTTATGTTATTGTTGTACATACAAAAAGCCCACCGAAAGAACTATGTAGGAGTCAATATAAAATGTTCATCTATGGTAACCTCTTGGCACTGGGGCAAATTCTTGGGAGAGACTGAAAAAAATCAGATGAAGCTTATAAAACCAAGAGCAAAGCGCCATCAGCGCTCGAGGTGCAAAACAATAGGAACAGGCTGCAGAAAGAGATCGAAGACGGAGTCAAAGCAGCCCTCTCCCATACATTGTGTAATCACAGTAATTGTAGGCCTGTTGCACGCAAATCCTAGGGAAGAGGATATGGCTTAATGGCCTGAGCTGCCAACTTTGGAGCTGGGAAACCAGGTTCGAGTCTTGGCGTCGACTCAACATCCCGTGATTCTGGGCAAATATCTTAATGCCTCTGTGCCTACTGTAAATGAGTGTATCCTTCTCTAATGTAAGTGGTGCTCATGTAAAGCACTCCAATACCTTTGGTCAGTTGGCGCCGCAAAGAAACAGCAACATGCTGAAACAACATACTGCCATGGAGCACAGAGAAAAAAGTAGTGCGTGACAGTAAGGTATATGGGACGATCGGGCAATAATCCATGTAACAGGGTCAGTCTCTAAAGCGCTAACAAACCAACCTCAAGGCAGGACAAACGCAACTTTTTAACTAACAAACCAAAAGAATTTGGAAAAGCATGCTAAGGACCAATGAAAGTGATGGGTGTGATGAAAGCACACATAAATGGATTACAGCATGTCGAGAGAGCAGTGCTTGCGTGCTGCTAGGCGCGACCTAAAAGGAATTTTAGTAAAGAGCTCTAAACAGCAGTAGATATGCACACCCTGGATACTAAAATTTGAATTTTTTCTTATAAGTGCATACTTTATCATCTGAGTGTATTTCTATCTCTGAAACCTTCCGGGCTTTCAGGCATAAGTGCAAATTTTTTTGATTAAATACATGTAGATGTATACCGGCTCCTGCTTCATTGTTTCACACAACCCCAAAAAAATATGGATAAATACAGACAAAATTACCCCAAAATTAATATGGGCAAATACAGATGGAAATGTAAAAAAGAAATAAAAAGAAATACCATAAAACCAGGAGCCCTATTTGCAACCTATGTTGGCATCTCTGTGCTATATTTGACACCTTCCCAACACATACTGCCTCTTAATTCGCCGGCCTGCACGGCATTCTGTACCCGGTGTCTGCTACACCTTGTGGACCCCTGCACTTCACCCTCAAGGGCTTGTGTTTGTGAACAGTTATGTTTCTTAGGCTTCAGTTATTCTCTAGCCTCTAACATAGGGACCTCTTGCCAGCTATCTAGTAATGTTACGCAGTATTTGGCTTAAACCCATCATTTCTATGTGTTATTTTTTGCTACTTGTTATTCTGCAATATTTTGTCCCCTTTTAACTTGGAAATATATCAGGTGCAAGCATTGAAGACTTCAGGTAATGTCTCGGTAGCAGAGGTTGGCCTTCCGGAGCTAGCAGAGTCTGAACTGTCAGCTTCTTGGCACGTGCACCTGTGAAGCCCAGTTTCCTGAGCCATTAGGCTTAGAAATGGAGTCTGTCAGGAGGTATCAGCCTTAAATTATAGGGTCGCCTGTTTTAATATTGTCAGCTGCATTAAGACCCTGTGCCTTTCATGGAGGGGGGGTTTCTTTCATTGATGTTTACCTCATCTCACATTTCCGGCGAGGTGCAGGCACCATCACTGATCTCTGAAGACAGGTAATGTCAGAGGTTCACACTGAATCTGTCGCTTGTTTGTTGGTTCTTGTTAACTTGGGAAAACTGATGCTGGCGAAACCCTGCAGTTCGGGTTCTCAGGACACTTTTACCTTTGCTTTTACACTTACTGTGTGCAAAATGCACAAAATATGCCTAAAAAAGTAAACAAATGCAACTGGAAAACAGCATATTCCAATATGCAAGCCTTATTTTGCCATCTGAGGCAGGGGTCTCCAGACTTTTCAGTACGAGGGCCACATCATATTTACAAATATGTACACAGGCCGTAAAAAAACAGTTTTATAAATGAATAAATACAATTTAAATGAAAAGAATAAAGCTTACTTGGCTCTTTTTTGTATTCAGAATATGATTCAGAACTAGAAAGAAATGTGACAATTACAAAGAAACAATGTCATTCTGAAATTGCCAAATGATATATGAGTAAAAATGTCAAACATTAGCAAATGCTCTGATGAAATAATCAATTAGTTAACTGTAGTTAAAAAAAAGCAGGTTAGTCATTTTTGTATTATTGTTAAATACTGAAAATGTACAAATCTACATCAAAGGATAATTTGCCCAATTTTTTAGCACACAATAATCAAAATAAGCACACTCCAAGAAAGAACTGTAGAAAAAAAAAAAGAAACTCAAAATCAACTCGAGCCATTAGAGGTTGAACAAAAATAAATTGTCTGCACCTTTCTACACAATTCTGGCTATTGGAGTTTCCAGCAGCGTGGATTATCCTCATTAGGAACTCACTTTTTCAAAGATCTGGCAAAGACGACATTGCGGGTCCAAAATTTACGAGAGAGAAGAATCAAGAGGCTCTGCTGCCCCCTACAGGCTGCCAACAAAGTTGATATATATTTCTCTTTGATCATCGGAATCGGAAGCTTCGGAAAACAGAGGGCCGGTTCAAACCTAGTAGAGGGCCGAATCTAGCCCCCGGGCCATAGTTTGGAGACCCCTGAGCTAAGCAAAACTATTTCATTGGTTAAACCCTTTAAAGAAATCACCTTTTCTCCCCGATTACAAGCCCCACTATATTTTTTCTTTTATTGATTTATTTTTCACGTGTCAAGCCCATATTTCTAGTTCCACCAAAATCAATCTCCCAATTACACCACTTATTCCGAGCACCAATAAGTAAACCAAAAGCAAATGAAATACCTGATTGTATGTGCCGTATAACTCTCCTCTTCTCCCTCCCCGCCATATGATGCTATTGTGGTGCTCTGTGGGTAAGGGGATATGAGGCATGTAAAGGACTACCATGTCTCACTTTTTGACTGTGAGCCCTTAGCACTAATTTTCTGTTTGTGCCAGATGTTCACTGATCTCATACAATGAGCGACTCCAGCTAAACTGTAGCATGAAAATACATAATGCAGTGCTGTCTTGAAGAACAGTATGGCTGGTGTCCAGGGGGAGCCATTTGATGACTTGTAAGCATTCCTTAAAAATTAAAAAAAATCGAACCAGCTTAGTAGAACAACTGTTAAAATAGATGGGGACTGTAAAATGGGGATTCTGTTCATCTCATGTGTTATGGTTTTATTTCTGAAATAACCTCCATGTTACTCAAGGTGAAGGAGACATGGCACCTGTCATCCTTCTGGACGTTTCTGGAGTGTTTGACAAAGTCTCCCACCCATTCTCATCCAGTGCCTACACAACATTGTAATCTAAGGGCACACACTCCCATGGATATGCTCCTTCCTGGTGGAAAGGTGCAGTCAGCCTAGATCCATTCACCTTGCACACACTTGACCTAATCTGTGGAGTTACGCAAGGATCCTCCCTGAACCCAACCCTCTTCAACGCATACATGATCCCTCTAGCCAGCATCATCCACTCTCACAACATCGTCCTCTCCTATGCTGACGATACACAACTAATTCTCTCCCTCACAGACAAGATGCCCAGTACCTGAATTGAGTTCAATGCCTACATGACTAAAATCGCCCACTGGATGAAGACTAGCTATCTGAAGCCGAACACTGACAAGACCAAAATTGTGGTTGTCTGACAGAGCACATCACCGTGTGATTCCGGTTGATGGCCAGCAGAGCTCGGACTGACACCCGCCCTTACCACCCATGCAAGAAACCTCAGGATCATCACCACCACAGCAAACTCTGCATATTCGCCTAAATCCACACCTTTGCTGCTGCATGCTTCCATACTCTGAAAAGGCTGAGGAAGATTTTCATATGGCTCCCACTCAACACCTGGAAAACTCATACCTGCCCTCTGCACAAGCAAGGTGGTTTATGGAAACACCCTCTATGCTGGGAACAACATAAACCTCACCATAGGCTGCAGACCATTAAGATCCCAGCGGCCAGAATCACTCTTAACCTCCCATGTGAATCATACCACACCTGAAGGAGCTCCACTGGTTCCTCACACCAAACAAGCCCAATTCAGACTCCTCACCCATACTTTCAAGGCACTGCATAACACAGGCCATACCTCAACAATCTCATTTGCTTTCACAAACCTTGCAGACACCTCTGCTCATACGGTTTCCTACTTGCACACCTCACGTGTATTGAAAAGCAGATGCTGTGGCCAAGCCTTCTCCTACATTGCTCCTAAAGTGTAGAACTGCCTGCTGCTACATATAGGAGTCTCCACCTCATGTCTTGAATTCTGCTTTTCGAGTAGTCGCATTAGGCCAAAGGCATGGCTGGACTCACACCCGCTCACTGCCAGGATATGCTGTCAGGTGATAGTGTGCTCTACACGTATCACATCGCATCCCTCTGTGCTTTGTCTCCCTCTCTCTACTTGCTTTCCTCTCCCGGAGCTGTTTTGGAGACAGTGCTCTGCTCACAGCTTCTGAGAGGGCTCCGGGAAAACAGCCCAAAATTCCTTTATTGACTTGGCAGCAGTGGACAACAGTTTTTGTTTCCTACTGTTAGGTTTTTGCAATGAATAGCAAGATTGAGTGTCTAAAATTCACCGTAGAGGCTTCCAACTGAAACTATTGATATATAATTATAGATGGATAACGGAAAATAACTGGGTTGTTATTCCCAGATGAATTCTGAGTGACATCGATTAGACAACGAGTGACAATCGAGTTGTCAATTATGTCACTTAGCACCCTGATGCGAATACTGTCATCTTACTCTCATTTTGTTGGTGTGTAATTTTATGTTGTATGCTCTCCTAAGGCCCCCAAATAATCTGCTCTGCTTTCAGGAGAGTGTGACCGGCTTGTTCCCGCTAAACACTTCCTTTGGAAGCCATAACCAAAAGCTTCATTTAGCCATTCCTGCATCCCCAGCATGCACTAGTTGTAGGATTTCTAGAGTGTGGTTTTGTTTGATGTCTTCTTGGGTTTTGAAACCGATCGATACATTATTTACTTGATGAACCCTTTACTTTCGATGATTTTCAAGGTAGAGCTGTATTTCTTCCAAGCAGTAGCAGTTGCCTTCAGTTAGGTCAGGTTATATTGCTAGATAGCTCTCACAGTGTCACCGCTGGCCTGTGCAACACGTGGGTTTATATAAATAGCCAAATTAAGTTAGTCACATGAAAGACCGACACGTGGCCCTAATTGACAATTTAGACCGTGGGTTCTAGATTAACCCTTTATCACTTATCTATTAGTATTTCAACTTGCATTTCTATTTAGTGTACTGACTGAAAAAAATATGCATCCTTGCCACTTATTAAAAAATTTTTTTTTTAGTTCTGCTGAATAAAGAGGGTCTTTTGAAGAGCCACTGAATAGTAAAGTACACGCGGGTAGTCATTTAGTCTCTACAAATCTTCTGGGTTTACATTTTAACAACCGCAGTCCGTTGTATCTTCGTTATGGTCCTGCCACCACCAGCAGGAGACCTTAGCCTTTGAATGCACGCTGTATTATAGCTCATTAGTGCAGCCACTAATGAATAAGAACCAGCTATAAATCATGAGTCAATTAATATATTATCCCATTAAAATCAGGGGTTCTGCTTTGATGCGACCTTGTGTTTTCTTAAAAGAAATTAAAGTAAACAAAGAAACGCGAGTTTAATTGATTTGAGGTTTTTCAACTAAACTCTCAAAAGATTTACATTAGAGTCCGCTGAACTTTTGATTCCATGGTGTATCATGATCATATAGAAAAAGAAACACTCCAACAACGACGGGCACTACAAACCACGCTTCCTGCACTACAAACCACGCTTCCTGCACTACAAACCACGCTTCCTTCACAGTTCGATAAATCGGTGCTCTCTTCTCAGCACCAGCCGTTGATTGGTGCTTCTGCAATCCGCAGAGAGTAAGTACACACACACGTGGAATGGTGCACCTCAATATTAGAGCACAACGAGCAAAGTATGATGCAATAGATTCAGTTCCTTTATTTCATCAAGACAGCACCAAAACAGCCAACGCGTCTCATTCAATTTGTCTAAATTTCATCAGGGCTGTAAACAATGAACACAAAAATATGCATATTAAAAACAATATATGATCCTAACCCGTAGAACATCCCCAACCAAATTTAGTGACGACAAGGGTTACTGCTGTGACTTGTAGCCACCATACTGAAGGTAACCATCCATTAGAAGCCAACAGTCTCCAACCCACCTACACCCTCAAAATGGCTTTAAAAACAACACCTACGTTATAATAAAAACATGCCCCTAGATAGGGTCATTCAGAGATAACTCATATCCCCCTTGACTCTTTCGATTCTTAACCAGCCATGAGCAATTCAACAATACTGAGCATTGGAAAGGCACAGTGCACACCCCCAACCAAAAGGCATCTAGTTGTTGGGAAAGATCTCCTATCCTTAATCCCTCTATTACAGAGATGATTTACAACCAAGGACTCCCACATCATAATACGTGGGTTCATAAAATAGTATTTCGTCCCTATCTCTTGAAAGTCTGTAACGTACCTCTTATTATGGATACATATTGCTTTTTCATGACTAAGTTAGCTGATTACTTTGCCACATGACGTGTGAACAGGTGATTCTCTCCCCACTGCGGACACCTGCAACAGCCAAGACACCGTATTTAGTGAGTCCGCCATCTTGATCACACATGTCCCACTGCATAGCACCTTTGCAAGTCCCTTCAAAGGGGCCTACATACGAATCATTATGTGTGAAGCACATAGTGTCATGTCCCACACCGCTAGGTCATCATAACCTGTTTTAAAATAATCATTTTTGTATTCATTGTTTACAGCCCTGAAGAAGTTCAAACAATTTGAACGAAACGCGTTAGCTGTTTTGGTGCTGTGTTGATGAAATAAAAGAACTGAATATATTGCAACGCACTTTGATTGTTGGGCTCTTTAATATTGGGGTGCACCATTCCACTTTGCGGGTGTATCATAATCATACCGTATGTTACGTGATACCACTGATTTGACCTTACGTGGCCTGTGTTTTAATCATCGGGCAGAGCGAGGGCGTCCGGTAGCAGAGGGACTCAGAGGCTTGCGCCTTACCCTTCCTCTTCGCTATGTGCTTGCCATGGAAAGAAGAGTGGGGTCTTAATACCCAGCCCCACAGCTTGGGGTGCCATTTTATCATTCGCTCTGTGGTCCAGTACGGGTTTCACATTATTATTTTTTTATAGCTTAGAAGAGCGGCTTCTTCTCTGGGCCAAGTGTGACATCAATTCTAATTGTGTGGGCAGAGGAGAGTTCATATTGTCTTAAGAGGGATTTACACACATGTGGGTTGGTAAAAGGTTGGGCTGCAGCAATAGTCTGGGCCAGATCTGCAAGTTAAGTTCCATGACCGCCTTAGTGAAGTTTAAAATGGAAATTTCGGGCATGGCTTTGGTTAACGAAAGAAATGTGTAATTAGGTTGAAATGTAAAAATCGTGGTGTGAGGGTTTCTGAGTCAACATAATAGATAAACACACACATACTGAGTTGTGTCTGAGGGAAGTGTTTGATACCTCATGCTTGTACATACTGAAGTACTGATTACTTATTAATACCTGCAAGATATGTCAGTGGGCCAGCAGCCCAGAGCACGTCTCCCAGCGTCCCTGTACTCTGTAGATAAATCTACAAAATGTTTATTTTGGAGGTTTCGGCCAGCCGCCTTTTCAAGCAAAGAATCTAAAAACAAAACTAATTGTTATATGGCACGGAGATTAACGAATTTACTTTGGAGATGTTGAGTAACGCCTAATCATAGAGGGAGGAAATAGGGGCCGAGTGAAACATTTTTAAAAATCCCATTTTGGACGAGCAGAGGTTGAAGATGGGGGTTCACAAGGTGGCGCTTTTTATCACTGCAGATCCAGGCCGTGTTTTTAGTCCAGGAGTGGGTTTTTGGACGAGGGTAAGAGTCCAGAGTTATTACTATTTTGAAGCAATTCCTTCACAGTGCAGCTGTTTTCCTCCAAGACTGTAAAAGAGAAACCGTTTTCTTAACGAGTCAAGATGCTTCCCTGAGTGATCAGCAGCCTGGACCATCTACCAGGGCTCCAGGTTTTCTTGGCCCTTTCCTGTGAGGGGAAAGCTGGTGATCCTTTTGCTGGGGAAAGCAGTGACACTGGTGCTGTTGTTTGTTTCAGTGTCTATTCTCAAAGCTTTCTAGAATTCCTCCGTTTGAGGGCAGTAGACTAGAGTGAGAATCCCTGGAGGGTGCTACCTGTATTGATATCACTATCGATGGATGCACGTTGTTATTGTAGGTACCTATTATAATAATTTTCAGTCTTATTCGGGGCTGCATTTTTATTAGTTGTACATAGTAAAAGCAATACAAAACATAGCAGTGCCAAGAGTTTGCTGTGTGTTAGATCCTTTCATAGACTTATTATATTTCAAATAGAAGTGATAATATGTATTATTTTGTATTATGCGTAGAGTTCAGATTTTATGAACAGAATGTTTCCACTTAATTTGCAACTGTTTCCCCCAAATTGTTATATTCGATTTTAAATTGATTGTGAATGATGTGGTGTTGCATATTTTGTATCAAATTTTTCCCCAAAATAATTATTTGATTGCGTAATGAATTTACATTTTAGAGTTATGGTATTTCACACGGCAGCCAAGTGAGCTTTTCATCTGATTAGTGTGGGTGGGTGGGGGTGTCAGGTACTCAACACTAATACATTCATTGAAATTAATATACCATGCTTTGGTAACTCCCACCAGAGTATTTTGATATATCACTAAAGAGTTTACCTTTTCTGTTAGCTTGGTATTCAATAGTTTTTAATTGTTGTTGTTTTGTAGGCAAAAACATTAAGGAAATTAATCCAGCAGACATTTCGACAATTTGCCAACCTTAATCGGGAAGAAAGTATATTGAAGTTTTTTGAGATCCTTTCCCCGGTTTACAGATTTGACAAGGAATGCTTCAAATGTGCTCTGGGGGTAAGTGCAGCACTCTGTTCAACAGAGGAGATTTCAGCATGTAGATAGACAAGCAGTGCTTTTCAGTTTTGTTGTTCTGTGAGAGGTTTGGGGTCTTTAGTTGTCATTTTGTAAGAGATTTTGGTTATTGCTGCTTATGTTTTTAATTTAAAAAAATCCCAACCAGTAGAAACAAATAATGCTATTGACGATGCTGAAAACGAATAGTCATTAAGCTAATGATCGCATTAAGAAAGAAAAGTGTTGAGGGAGTAGTATTCTGTTTTTCTATTTGCCGGGCAGGTCATTTTCAAATATTCAACACTTAGAAAGAAAGCATAGCAGATACTGTTTATGTGCTTCTTCTAACAAGAGATTATGTTTTTGTCTCCTGTTCTTCATCTTTACCTGTACATAAATAGTCCAGTTGGATTATCTCTGTCGAGCTGGCCATTGGCCCAGAAGAAGGAATCAGTTATCTAACAGACAAAGGTTCGAATGTAAGTTCCTGTTTGGTTCTCACTCACTTTAGTTTATTTCAACTTTCTCTTGGGTGTTTTCAGGCTGTACACAATTAACAGGTTAACTTTGATTCTTCTTTTGACATTGATGGTGACTTTACAAAATGTCAATTTTTTCTGTTTTCAACTGTAACCCCTCACGTGTGTTTGTATAAATTTATTTATGTACGTCCTGACTACTTGTAAGACTGATGACTGGACCTTGCTAGCACTGAGACACAAAGCTTGACTTCTTCATCAGTTGTTTCAGGTATCATGATTGCACACAGGAATGTGCTTTCCACTCACTGCATCTTTCTAATTTCTTGGAACGTAGCAGTTTTACCTCAACTTTGTAAAGATGAAGAGGCAACTATTTTTAGTACAAAATATGAGCTATTTAGTGTCCATGAAACCCAGGCCTTTAATATGGTCCCTTTACTTGGGTACTGTGTTTTTTTTCAGGAGATGCCTTGTGCGGCAGGCTAAAAGGTAGAGCAAACGGAGGGTTGAGTGTGTATATACTTCCAACTCAGTTGCTCATTAATGCTCTTTGATGTTGATTGATGTCCAAAGTAGATGTATTCAGGTTGTAGAACTAACTTATGAAGGGATTGGAGACATTGGTGCCCTGTTTTTGGTGAATATGTATCTGCCACCCTCAGGTAAAGAGAAGTCCAAGAATGCGCAAGAGCTCCAGTGGCCTACCAGTGGAGTTCTATAAACCTACATTTTCGATAGTAGGGCCTTGCGTACTGGCAATGCTGACAGAGCTTAGTCAAGGGGAAGTGTCTCCCTGGATCTGCAGTAGGCAAGTATTGTAGTTCTTCTCAAGCCGGGAAAGACACTCTTGTAGGGGTGCATCCTACCGACCAATCTCCCTTTTAAACAAGGAACTCAAACTCCTGGTAAAGGTACTGCTGTTCCGCTTGGTGCCGGTAATCCCCACACTGGTGCACAGAGACGAGGCTGGTTTTGTGCCAGGGAGAGCTACCCGACAGCACCTGCAGCGACTCCATTGCTAGCTAGATCACATGAGCGCCACACAGGACCCCCTGGCCTTGGTGGCACTTGATGCGGAGAAGGCCTTGGAGACTATCAGTTAACGGGTTGTATATCTTTTGGGTCCTGCGTACACTAAGTTTCAGCCTGAAGTACTGTAGCTGAATACAACTCCTACACAGCCGCTCAGTGGCATGGATGAGAGTCATTGGGGTGATTTTGATGGAATTTCAGTTTGGGATGGGGGGCGTGGCAGGGGTGCCCGTTGTCAACCGCTCCTCTTTGCACTATGTCTGGCGAAGTGGCTGAGAATCAGGGGGACATAGTAGGTTTCCTGGAAGTAACAAACAAATCCCAAAAAGTGTCACTATATGCAGATGACAACATATTATTAGATCTGGCGGAGCCAGCGATATCCTTGCAGGCAGTCCTGTCCATGTTCAGGGTCTTTGAACTTTGCGCAGGCTACAAGATTAACTGGGATAAATTCATCCTGTACAAAATTGGAGAGTGGCCCGTACAGTGATGGTCCCCTTGGGGGTGGTGTTCTCAGCGTAGGGCTTTGGCTCCCTCAAAATCAAATAACACATGAGCCTGCAATGCTTATCAAGCAGAATTTGGAGGTGGTGTACAGAAAGATCCTACTATGACGTGAACCGCTGGAGATGTCTGCTTCTCTAGCTTATGGGTAGCGTGCTCCTTTTTAAAATGATCCCAATTCAGAATTCCTTTGGCCCATATGGGGGATATCCTTCATAAGGGTGGAGGCGATGGAGTACCCTCTTGTGGGATGGGGGTGCCCCTTCATTGCTCTCCGCACTTAGTGCAGCTTGGTATACCACAGTGGTATTGGCTTTGCCAGACCTAAGGGCACACTACTGGGCATTTCAACTGCAAGTGGTAGATAAATGGTGCGCTGCACCTAGAGATGACCCAGCTACTAGATTGGAGAGGCACCTGATGGAAAAGAAGTCCTACATACACTATATTTATGACGGATTCAAATGATCCGCACTAGTGGGTCCAGTGAAAGCCTCTCTCGAGGCATGGGATAAAGCATCAGTCTTCATGGATTGTAAGAGCAGGATGACCTAGAGAACCCCTCTGTGGATGGGTGGGTGGCTTGGGCGGCTTGCCAACATGAAGCCCTGGGACCGCTTGACTCTTGGGGACCTCACAGGAAGGGAAGGTTTAAAATCCTTCCAAGACCTACAAGAAGAGTTCCAGTTACAAGACACCATTCCAATCACAAGACACAGATACCTACAACTTAGACAAGCACTGTGTGACACAGTAGTGGACTGGGTAGAGCTGTAAGATTGCAGCCCTGCGGAGAGTAGGATACTCTCGGAGGTAACGACATTGAGGGCCATCTTCAGTACGTATCGTACACACAAATAATAGACCCGACAGTCTCCGACGCTGATGCGGAGCAGGGAGGTAGTGATAAAAACAATCTTAAGAATCAAATAATTGAAGGGTCTCCACAGGGTTTATTATCCTAGAAAAATGCTGTTCAGGATGGGCAGGGCACAGTCATCTACATGATTACAGTGTGGAGATGGGAAGGGCACCTTTTTCAATACAATATGGGACTGTCAACATATTCATCCATATTGGAGGAAAGTCACCACCCGCCACCTTCTCACACTGGGCATCTCGGGAGACGTGGACCTTTTTAGGAAACCGCTCCTTTTTTGCTCCCTGGGTTTTGTCCTAGCAAAAGGAGATATTGCCAAGGGATGGGCACCCCAACCCCCTCCTTCGTTGAATCAGTGGGTGAGCGAAATGATGCAGTGTATGAAGGCAGATAGACTTGTCTACACCGTAAGAGGTTGCCAATAGATATTTGACTGTGTGTAAGGCACACTGACCTGGACTGGATCCCAGGAATCAACCAGAACACCTGAGTGGATGGTGTTGTTTCTCTGGGGAAGCCAAAGCCTCGGTGCTGTAACCCTATAGTCCGTCGACCAATTGGAGGGGGGCATACTGGTGCCCCCCACAATTGGCATACTGGTGCCCCCATATATGTCCCTAGTTTATGGTACCTATTTACCCAGGGCACTGGGCACCACGGGTTCGCCAGGGGCTGCAGCATGTATTATGCCACCCAGGGGATCCCATGCAAAGTGTCTGAAGGCCTGCCATTTCAACCTGCATGAAAGGGTGCATGCACCCTTTTCACTACTGATCACTACACCAGGTCACTGTAAATCACCCCTATGGCAGGCCCTCCTAGCCATAGTACCTATGTGTGAGGGCACCCCTGCATGAGCTGAGGTGCCCCCACGAACTCCAGTTCCATTTTCCTGGACTTCGTGAGTGCAGGTACTCCATTTTAGCCGTGTTCTGGATGTAGGTCACCACCTATGTTCAGCTACATAATGGTAACTCCGAACCTAGGCATGTTTGGTACCTACATTTTGGAAATATACCACTGTACTGTTACCAGTATTGGTTGTACGATCCAGTGCACTCTGGGGGCTCCTTAGAGGACCCCAGGTTTGCTCCTACCAGTTTGCAGGGTTTTCCTGGGCAGCCTGCGCTGCTGCCATCCTACAGATGGGTTTCTGCCCTCCTGCTACTTGAGCAGCTCAAGCCCAGGAAGGCAGAACAAAAGTTTTCGTTTGGGAGAGTGAGGCAACACCCTCTCCCTTTGGAAATAGGTGTTACATGGCTTGAGATGGTAGCCTCCCCAAGCCACTGGTAGGTTTTGCAGGACACATTTGGTTCCCTCCTTGCGTAAACCAGTCTGCACCGGTTCAGGGACAGTCTCTGCTCTGGCACTAAACTGGACAATGGAAAGGGGAGCTACCACTCCCCTGTCCATCACAACGCCAGGGGTGGTGCCCAGAGCTCCTCCAGTTGGCCACGTGATTAGGCCACCTTGAACCCAAGGTGGACAGAGGCCCCTGGGAGCATCTGAGTGGCCAGGTCAGGCAGGTGATGTCACAGCCCCTCCTGATAGGTGGTCACCCTGCTGGGTGACCAATCCCCCTTTTAGGGCTATATAGGGTCTCCCTCTTGGGTGGGTCTTTAGATTAGACATGCAAGATTCCAGTAGGACTCCTCCTCAACATTTACTTTGACTTCTGGCCACTGGAACCGCTGCTGGTCTTCACAGGAACCTACAATCTGCAGCTCTGATGACGACTTTGCTCTGCAACATTGTTTCTCTGGCTCCTTTCAGCAACTGCAACATTTCTCCGGCTGTGCATCTCCTGAGGGGAGCAAGTCTTCAGTGTGCATCAAGAAGCAAGAAGGAATCTCCCTTGGAGTGAAAGAGTCACTCCCCAGGCACCAACTCCGACGACGACTGGCTGCATGGGTCATCTCTCTTGCAACTCTGCGTGGATCCTGAAACACAGGTGGTGATCCTGAGCGGTCCCCTCTACCAGCTATCTGACTTTGGAGGAGGTGAGTCTTTGCCTCTCGTTGCAGGACAGTACCCTGTGCGCCGCGACTCTTGCATCTACCAAGGCTTGTTGACTCTTCTGGCTCTGTGTAGCCCCGGCCTCCAGTACTCTTCCCTGCAATGCGTGGTCTCCTGCCTGCTGCTCTGGCGACGTGGGACTCCTTTCCAGGTGTGCTGAGTGGGTCTCACTGCAACGCCTGTGCCTGCTGCCTGTGAGGCTGCATCCATGACTTCTTGCTCTCCTGACTGCTGGGGGACGCCTGGGACTCCCCTCCTTGGGTTGAGTCCCCGGCAGCTCTGCAAATCCTCTTCTGCAACTCTTACCTTTGCCAAGGCTTGTTGGTGTTTTTTTTCCACTTACAAACTGCAACTCTTCTCCCAATGTGGGACATCAACTGACTCACTTCTGGAACTCTTCTTCTGCTCCTGTGCTGCATAGCCGATTCCTGGTCTTTACCGTCAGCATTGTCCTGCATCTTCAAAAGGGTGGGTAGTGGCTCCTGCCCCAACTGGACACGCCAACTGGAACTGGACTTGGTCCCCTTCATTTGCAGGTCCTCTTCTGTCTGGATCCATCTTCTGTTTCTTGCAGTCTTGCTTGGGTCTTTCACAGTCCTTTCACAAAGTTTCTCTGTGGGTTTGGGAAAAACAGGTATTTACCTCTTCTCTCCTGGTCGCAGGGGGGGGCACTCTAGTATTTGCCTTTTGTGGTTCCTAGTCCCTCCAGCTCCCCTCTACAGATTCCACTTAGCTGGTGGGGGCTTGATCTTCGCATTCCATGTTTTTTTAGTATACAGTTTGCCCCCATCCCCCCCTTTGCAGGGTTTCTATTGTTTACTGTTATTTCTCAGTTTTCTCTTGCTTTCTATGCTCATTCCTGACAACTAATGTGTATGTAATAGTGTGTTTACTCACCTGCTACTAGAGTATTGCCTATGTAGTATTTTAGTATTTGTCACTAAAATAAAGTACCTTTTTTTTAACACTGTGTGGTTCTTTCATGTGTGTAAGTGCTCTGTGATAACAAGTGGTATTGCATGAACTTTGCATATCTCTTACATAAGCCTTGGCTGCTCATCCACAGCTACCTCTAGAGAGCCTGGCTTCCTAGACACTGCCTACACCTCACTAATAGGGGATACCAGGCCCTGGTATAGGGTGGTAGTGCCATAGGTACTCACCACACACCAGGCCAGCTTCCTACAGGTGATAAGCTAGTCAACACCTCTCCATTTGTTAAGTCTAAGAATTTTAAATGGGAAATTGACTAAGTTTTCCTATCAACCATATATATTATTGTTCCTTTAGGAAGATGGTGTTGGAATGTACATTTGTGTCAGCCTCAGCCTTTGACTGTTTTCAGTGTTTGGTATCATTCATAGAATACAACAGTGATCGTTCTGCAACCTTTAGGTTCACTCCGAGGTATTAAGAAATAGAAAAATAGGGCGCTTACTGTCATTCATCAAGTTAAGCAAATCCAGTTTGGAAATTTAGCAAGGGCACGAGTAAAGCTTGGCTAGCTACTGAGGAAATGACCAAATTGTTTTTTTAGCTTTTAAACTGTGAGTAACGATCAACCCTAAAGTCACAACAGGGGGGCACATTTGATCTAGTACATTCTTAAAAATGAAGTTGTCCTTTATCTGTATGTGAAACTTCAGAAGAGTCAAGGTAGGAGCAAAAGGGTTCAATGCTAGCATTAAATGCCAAAGAAGATACTTTAATAGAAAACTTCTGGCACATAGGAAATCTCCAGTCATACTGGTCTCACAGTCTAGGATTAAAACATTAAGCAAAAACGACAAATCATTATTGTGGGCGCATAAGGGCAGTATTTGAAAGACAGCTCTAAACCAAACTTCATATTTGTAAAGATGGCTGCCCTAAGAGATTCTGGTCATTCATTAATAGTCCAAACAGTGGTCTGGAGGAAGCTCCATTCTGGGGAAGTTGAGAGGAACACATAAATATTTAAATGTTGATAATACTGTCAACTGAGATTATTTTTGTTCCAGAACATTAGATAATAACTGTAACAGTAAAGGACGAATTAAAACTTCTAAAACTGATGGTGTCTAAAGTTCTAATGGGATTCTCGATAATGTAGTTGGGTAAATTTGGAATGAAGGGCCAAGTGAATGTCTCCATAGCATACTTTGAAGCTCAAATTAAGAACCCCTGCCTGAGAGGATTATTTTTCTATTTACATGAAAAGCAATCACAGTTTTATACACAGCTACAGGGTGATCGCCCTGATAGAGGTTGAGACTCATTAGAATGCCTGTATCCTCTTGTGAAAGAAGCCAGTTGAGTAAACTTAACTCTGCTCCATAAAATGGGGTTCAGAACTAATAACCCCAAAGTAGATAGCACCTAAGCACTATCAATGTTGATTTATAATGCTACTAGAAACACTGTAGTTTGTCTGTTTGATTATTGGTTGGCTTTCGATGGAGTCGATCAGGTTGTGAAAGAAATCTGTGCTCATGCCGATTTAATCTGAAAATGTTTATTAACAGAAGAAAAACAATCTGTGAATCACAGAGCTGCCTGACGGGGATCCCTAGCACTCACTGTGCATAAAAGCTAAAGCATAGATGTATTGAATATAAATGTGTTACGACTCCAATGAAGATTGTGTGATGGAACCCATACATTAAAACCATGTGATAGTACACACTTGACCTTCAGACTGATAAAAGAAATGTAAACTTTTCACAGCTGAGGAAACTATTCAGGAGTTCTAGTCTACGATGCAAATGCATGAAAGTGAGGCTTTAGATGCCAGAGATGGGCACTGCTTGTTAGCCTTGATCAAGAGCATGACTGCTGCCACGTTACACTAAGGCAAAGAGCCATAATTTGGTCTGAACTCACAATGTGAGGTATTCCTCCCTCATTGTTGACTATCCATTCTTTGTATTGAAATACGTGGGACAGATTTAGCTGGCTAAAAGTGGCCCACCATTCACGCAGGATATTGACTAATGGCGTGCAGAAACTGGGTCGCTTTCTCACACCTGTTATTCACCCTTGGCACACCTGACATGGTATCTAAGATCCCGAAAGCAAGTGCCAATGCTCCCAGTCTGGCTACAAACTGTATGAAAGTATTTGAGTTTGCTGATTATGTTATTATCATGGATCACACAGCTCTATGTTTGCAACAGCCTTTAACTGCCCTCGGAGCCTAGAATGTTAAGAACAAATTATTTGTTAACACCAAAAAATCTGTGGTGCTTGTATTTAGCAGAAGATATTGCAAGATGAAATTGCCTTTTATATTGGTGATCAGATGCTGGATTGTTTGACAAAATATAAATATTTGAGGTGTGAGTACAGGAGGACGCCACTTAATATACAGGCTTTATACCAACTTGCATCCCGTAACATTACAGCAGCTACATGTATGCCTTCTCTTACTAATGGCGAGATCTCAAAATGCCTGGACTTAATTCACTCTCCTGCTCTCAGATTGATTTACCGACTTCTGCAATCTTGTTTTTAAAGCAGCTTGAGGTTAGTATTTAATCTACAGTGACAGATTTCTAAATTAATTTCACTTTTTCTCTACAACAGTTATTGTTGCATTCTGACCCCCATTAAATGTTAAAGTTTGGACTATCCCTGGAAATATCCAAGATCTTCGAGTCGTCCTTTCTGTGGACTACTTATTTAAAAGACTCTGTGTACATCAGTGTTATAGAGTACTTCTACCTATTTTGAAAATTCTAAGCCAGCTAAAAAGTTTGTGAAGCTTTCATTTAGCAATAACATTAATACATTTCATTTGAAAACAATGATCAGGTTGTGTATAAGATAACTATTGGAATTATTTGACCAAATCATATGAGGATGCCATTGGCAAGGGAAAGGAGGCATTGCTTTTGCATAATTTTTGTTGATACATTTATGTGAATTTAGGTCATATTGGGGTAAATTATGAATGAGTGCCAAACAGTGGCCTCTTTATAAAGAAAGACATAATCCTGTGCTTTACGCTTTTGTCTTAAATTGTTAGCAAAGTGGTGGAGAAGGCTTATTGACTGCTTTTTGCTTAGCTGCATCCATAGTTTATCAGAAGCACTGAGATCATTTGAATGCAAAGGACATCAGAAAGTCTAATTGGAATGTGAAGTTCATGGACGCAACAGTGTTGCATTTAAAAAAAAATATTTAGCATCGAAGTAACAGGCAACTGAATTTGTTTTAGTTTTTGTAAAAATTCTTAGTGCCTGACCTGTTTTTGGCTTTATTGTAAAATTGTAATTAGTTAACAATAAAATTACTAAACTGCAGTTCCTCTAAAGTTGCTCACTTTTGCTGGATTGCACATCGGAATAAGCTAAAATGGGACCCTTTTAAAGTTTGTTTGCAGCACATATTATATTTATTTGCAGTTGGTTAAGGTAATTTCAGAAAGTTCAAATTAAAAATCCAACCTATGCTGATCTTGTGCTCTCTGTTTTTACCTTCCACGCTGCTTAAACTTTGTCAGTTGAGGAAATTTCAGTTTTAAAGTATTAATACCAGTTATTTAACTGCTCAGAAGTTATTTGCATAAAACACTACAGTACTTTAACTGAAACAACCTAAACTTTTTGGCCTGTGACGTTCATTCCTAATTTCAGCTTTCTTTTTGCCTTAAATTACAGGCGCTTTTGCTAAAGGTCGGTGACACTTACTACTGCTCTGCATTCAGGGAAATCTGTACTGCACTGGTGGTACCATTCTGGCCTGGGTCTCCTCCTTCCTCTCTGGTTGGAACCAGTTAGTGATCACCAAGTCCTCCTGAGTTGCATATTTACTACTATCATCTAGAGTGTCTCGGGGCTTGATCTGGGTCCCTGCTGCTTTGAATCTGTACACAGTCTTCTACCAACATTAGATGAGGCTCTACATGGAGGGCCCTTTCCTGGGTGACATTTGTGCCTGAGGCTATTCTCGAGCAATTTTGAATTATTTGTACATGAGCAGTTTTACCTAAATTGAATACTCTGAAAGCTGTATTCGTTCTCACCACATTCCATCGATTCTCTGTTTCTACTAGAGCCTAGCTAGGCCCATTAATCCGGCTAGGTGTCTGTGACTTTCAGGTGAACTTGGACAAATTATCAGTGTATTATTAATCGTCACCCATCATTAAAATTCCATGTAGCGCATACACCTAGGTGGCGTATAACCTTCATTTATAATGTGTTGCCTGGGACAATGGGTTCGACCGCTGTTAGATGCCCATTGTTTTATCTCCTTGCAAAATCAATAAAAAGTCTTTATTAAAAAAAATCCATGTAGCAAGTGCAGCCATGACTGTCTACTACACAGTTCACCTTCTGTACAAGAGTACGCTCTCGTTCCCAGTGATAACTTCAAACCCATGGTCCATTTGAAGTTCAAGTGAAGTACTGACTCGTCTTCACTTAACTTATTTCGCTCCTCTGAAAGCTGAATTCCACTCACCAGCCTATTTGGGCCATGAACCTCACTTTTCATGGAGGCACACCTGAATAGATCTTCTAAGCCCAAAGAATATTTATACATAACGTATCCTCTTCTGAGAAAAGGCGAATGATCATGTGTCTGTCACTCAATACTATGAGTTGTGCTCATTCAGATAATGAATGTTAGTAGTTGAGATATATGTACCTTACCCTCATGGAATCCTCTTATGCCACAGCAAACTTTCCATTTCAGTAATTCACAAGAAGCAAATCTCAACTTAATTTGATGTTTTCCACGAATAATAAAAGACAGACTAAAACAAGCCCACTTTGAGCTTGCCTTACCTGAATTATACTCCTCTTCAGGTAACTGCACTTAATTTGTGTATCACTGTACATCCAATTGTATTTGCTTCGGCTGTTATTAACTGTAGTACTTTATAAGTACATGTGTAAGGAAAGATGGGGCTAGTGTGATAGCTACGTTTAAGACATTAAGTGCCTGTCCAGCATCATCATCTAACATTTATATTATGCCCGCTGTTAGTCTGCCAGCATAGTTGTCTGTTCACCTGAAGGGATGATGACAATGTGTGGGGGTTGTCTCATTCCCTCCCGTACATTCTGCTTTAAATCATAAGTTACGGATTGTGTAGATCTTGGCCAAGGGAAATTCCTTCAGCTCGCTAAGATGGCTGCCAAAGCTCGCAGGATATGGCCCTCGTGCGCAGGTCCCCAAGGAGTCTTGCACACTGTTCACTTTTCTCGATATGGCTGGTGGATATAGATTGATCTTCTTTATCTATAGGGCACTCTGAGACGTTGTACCACTGTGCACGTTGCAGCTACAGGGCGGGTGGCAGGAGACATTTGGGGAACAGTTTACAGATAAGGATGATAAACTATGCACACAGGGATACAGATGGCTACAGCAAATGTGGGGTTCAAATTAATTCACTACAATGTTATCCACCAAGTATATCTTACTTGAGCCACATTACGTGCCTTTTATCCAGTGTCTGGTCGAGAATGCTGACTTTCTACACATGTTGTGGGGATTCCCTGCACTTAGCACTTTTTGGCAGACAGTGGCCGCTAGGCCGAACACAGCCACAGGTTGGTTGGTCTCACGGGATCCAGACAGTGCATATTAGGTTTGATACCAACGCGTAAGAAGAAGGGCTTGAGTAGGTGGTTCCTGGTGTTGGGGTTATTCCGAGCTAAACGCAGGGTGGCCGTTCACTGGCTGTCTACAGACCCCACCTGGGGTGCAAGAGTGAATGAAAGACGTGGCTGAATGGACAGTAGCAGAGGAGAGCTGCATGCATAAATGCCAGAGGGATAATAAACTAGCTGATGACTTACAGGCCTGGGCCTCTATGCTTGCTGATCAACTTGAGCCCCCGGACGATAGGCCACCCTAGATGGATTGGTCATGTTGGTAGAGGGGAATGTTTCGGTCTATGAGAGGGTAACTAAGGTCTCTGACTGGGTGGTGGACACAAGTGCCTCTGGTGTGTGTGTGGGCGTGTGCTGCCTGAAGATGAGTCTGGGGAGTGGGGCTGATAGGTTGTTGCACAATGCTTCACCTGCTTTCAAACAGATTCTGCTCCACGAAAGTCTATGCATAAGCTATGGAAGTGTATGAGGCGTGGGGAAGCGATGGGGTTTGTGGTGTCATGGACACTCAACTGTTTGCTTGCTCCAGTTGGTAACGTATACATATGCTAATAAAAACTATACCAAAACATTTTTTTGCTTGTATAGGTATGGTTCAAGTAGCCCCGGTGAGAAGAAGCATGAACTAGTGCATGAAGTTTGCACCAAGTTAAATATCTAGTTTCCCTTCAAGATAGATAGGTTGAGACAAATAATTTATAGCTTTAAAATACAGAGTACCAGTATTGGTAGTTTGCGAGTTGCACTGTCTGCTGATAGTCAGTTTCATGACGAATAGGATGTTGGCATGTGCCTGGTGTCCTTATTGTGTGCTTGCCTCTCTTAAGGTGACCATTGAGGAAGCCTGACAAGTGGACTATTGCAGTAATCCAAATTGATCAAATGTAGAGCAGAGATTAGTGTTTTGTTCTTGGGAAACACATGTATAGGCAAATTTGTTGACAATGAGACAACAAAGCGTTTAGGCCAGTATGTATTTTCTTTTATTTATTTTTATTCCTCGGTGTCTGAAGGAGCTCTTTTTTTCAAAATGCCTTGTAACGCCCAACCAGAGCAAGCGGGAAGAAGTTACATGAATGCTTAATTAAAGAAACCCGTTTCAGATTTTTATTTCAGGGAAATAAGTCTTGTGTGTCATGCCGGTGTTAAAGTAGGGAGATCCAAGGGGAAGAATCCAGCACCACAAATCTTTTGCCACCAAAGGAATACGTTTTGAGTGACAGAACGTCTTTTGAGTTCCTGTGGGCCTTGTCTAGTGGGAATAATTTGAACGGCCTTCTGTCTCGTGAATGGTTAATCTGGGAGATAATCTCATCTATTTAGGGTAAACCAACTAAACTAATCTGCCATTTTGTCTTGCTGTGTTCTTGCTGCTCGGATCCTTGTAGCTAATACCTGTTCTGTTCCCCATATATACTTCAACTATTACTGTTGCGACCCTAATACCAAATTCTGTAACAGTTTGGACAGGCTGAGTTGTAAAACCTCCTAGGAGTAATATTTTAGTTTCCTTTTCATTGGATGCAGTTACCTTTTCTTTAAGTGTTGTGCATCAGTGAAAGGTACATTCAGGTGAAAGAGATCGAATAACACAGCAATTAATACGTTTTCTCCATGTTTGGTACTATGCCTGTATCCTAATGAAATACATTTAAAGAACAAATAGGTAGTAAATGGCAGAAAATTGCACTTCCAAAAGTTGTCCGCAGTGGTATGTATACAGAGCAGTAAAGTATGTTTCAGGTACGTGCGGTCAAGTGCCCTACCACCTGCAGGCACACTATGGTGGATACGAAAATACACAGCAAATCAAGAACAAATATACACAGCAAATCATGAACAAATATACACAGCAAATCATGAACAAATATAACCACAGCACTCAACAACGTACAAATTGAAGAAAGTACAAATGACAGTTTGCATGTAGCTGCTTTGTCAGTAAACTAGTCGGTATATTTCTTGATGTTCCAAAGGTCGTTTATTTTGGTTGATTTTCGTAAATACAGTCAAAAACAGGCACAGTCAATTTGTACGTTGTTGAGTGCTGTGGCTAATGAAATACATGTTCGACCAGGGTTGCGTGCTCAGTCCATTACCTACGGTGTGATGACCTGCTCCGGCTGATATATTGTAATGCTTGCCTAGCATCGCTGTAGCTTGTAGCATCTTTCAATGAAGTCCTCCACTGGGTGAGGAGACGTGGTCAGAGTTAGCCAGCATTGCAAAGGTGAGGGACAGTCAGTCTGCACTTGTGATAGCAAGATATGTTCCCCGTCTAGAGAAGGTCTGTTCTTCAAAAAATAAAGCTCTTCATCATTCATTTGAAACTAAAGCGAATACATTGTTACTTGACTTGGGTGCAATGAAGGAGCACTGTTGATTCAGAAAAGTATCACCATGACAATATACTGCCTCGTGAAACAGGGTGGAGGATACACCTGCTGCGTTTAATAAAGATAAGGTTGCTCGCGTGCCATGTATGTCTGCTGTGCCAAATGCAGGAAGGGGGCAGTGGGGCTGCCGAGGATAAACTGCATGCCACGTGTTCTTCGCAAAGCATTGCCACCGCTGGATGTGATTATTGGTGCACTGGACCCATTCTAGTGGATTGTTTGTACATTACTTGGTTTGTAAATCTTTGGCAGGTGAGCTTGTCCTTGGAGCTTCTGTTTCAGTTCCTGGCACCCTTCAGATATCTGTAGCTTGATATTCTTGCGCTATTGCACGTAAACGTATTTGCCTTGATCAAGACCCTGTTCATTCAAGCTGTTCCAGAGCCTCACCAGTTACTAAATAGCCCAGCTCTGTGTAGGTGTCCCGGTGCACAACCATCGAGGGCAGCCCTGCTAGAGCCGAAGCATTTTTTTGACCTTGTAATCACCCCCAAGCTACATGAATGGAGTTTGGCCTCATTCAGCTGCCCGCCTCGTATTCCAGGGTCTAGGCCTCTTTGCACCCCTTGCTTTAGACAGAAAATAGCGGGATGTGTGCTAGGAAAAGTGGGAAACGACGGCATTGTTTCTGTTTCCATTAACTGAACCAGCTCTTGGATTCTTGTACTGAATCCACGTTAATCACCGCCTCGCTTTGCTTCTCTGTTTTTTGACACTGTTATCAGCGGATATTCTTTGTGTGAGCCAGGTGATAGAAAGCAGTATTCTTCATAAAAATATATCCAGATATAAAACATCCGTGCAGCAGTTTGGAACATGTATGTGTAGCCTTGCAACCACGTGCCAGTGGAAAGAGAGATGTGAAATCAAGTTTTATTAATGCGGATTTAAACTTGAATTAAGTGCTAAAAGTAACAGATCAGTCCCTTTACTGAGTCCGAAGAACAGACGTCCACTAGAAGGAAAGCAACTGCTGCTGTGGTGTCTGAAAACGTTCTGCTGTCGGGAAGCTGCTGAGCAGCAGCACGTTGGAGCGCACTCCTCAAAGCACTGCTAGTGGGACTAGGATGCGCACTGATATTGAGAGCCGGGACTGGGGGCTCTTCACGCACATTGCATCTTTCCTCGTTGCCAACTGCACCAGAGCGCGCCACGTGCCGCCTTTTACCTGACAGACGAGCGGGTCTTAACCTTATGGCTTCTGTGGACCCCCAGAGAATCACTACTGGAATCTGCGCCCCCACTGGGCTATCATCGGAAACCTCTGCAATTGCTAGAATTCAAACCTCAAAACGATACACAGAAATATAGAAAGAAGTATACACCAAACAAATGTTTAAATATTGAAATATTTTACTTGATATTCATATATAGTAAAATAAACGATTTTTAAGTTTTGCTTCCTCATTTGTATATACTTTGTTAATTTTAATTTATTAATATTATTATTCTTGTTTTATTTTTATTTTTTTCTTTTTATCGCAAACCTTATGAATTGGCCTCGCAGACCCCTCGGACCACAGAATAAGAACCAGTCTGACAGGTCATGAGTCCTGAGAAAGGGAGCCCTTCTCCGTTGCGCACAATGAGTTATCTCATGACTACTGAACTGAGGTTTCAGAGTAATCAGGCGCAGAGTGATGGATTACTGCATGGAGGAGCGGGAGCTGGCTCTGTGCAGCACACCCCTCTAATATCATTTATCATCTATCATATATCCTTTGGGAAACAATGAAGCGCGCCGACATGCATTCTTATAAAGCGAGAACCAGTGCTTAATTTGTGCTGCTTGTTTCCGGTGCTGAGCACCGGCACTTATTTGTGAGGGCCGGGGCTTATTCTTCTGCCTCAAGCATTTGCTGCGAGCAAAAGACACATGTGAAAGACAGAAGAAGGAAAAACTAAAAAGCGTTATAAAGGGATAAAGTAGAAAGTTGCAGGATGAGCTGAAGGAGCAGGGGTGGCTGTAAATGGATTGAAGAGGCCCGAGGTGGCTTCAGGATTACGCTGCCTCAGTATTCAGTGCTGTCAGATTTAATTACAGCAGCCTCGTGTTTAAGAGAAGGGCTTTGAGCACCGGCACCTCTTTATTTACAAATTAAGCACTGGCAAGAACTGATGCTTTCTAGAGAGCCAGCTGTTCTCGGAGATGAGTACAGAGGAGCACCTCCTACGGTGAGCATTGTGAGGCGAGGACCCCAATATCCAACCTGCACGGCGACCCCTGTACCAGTGATGTACCTTCATTAGTGTTCCCCCCCTCCCCCCCCCCTGCATTGGGTTCAGTGGGACCTAGGAACGGACGGATTACAGACGTCCTGAGAGACCACGTAAGCAAAGAGACTTCCACGTGACCAGTCAGAGAAATAGTAACATGGGGAACAGAAAGAGGCGCGGCTCGCTGGAAGGGAGGTCCTTGTGTTCTGCTTTCTGTCCACTATCTATTATCACCATCACTTTCTGCCTAACTCATCCACATTACCTGCATACGTTCCGGAAAGGCAGCTATATCGCATTCATGATTGTTTCTTCCGTTTCGTTCTGTTATGTTTTTTAACTTGTTAAATTCATAAAAGGTTAATGTTAGTTTTGATATTAGCTAGTAGACTGAATTACAAATACAGTACCGAAGGCTTCTGATGTCGCTGTGCACGCGGGTCTGACGAGGCGCTCTACTCATGCCGGCCCAGTAATGCTAACATGTTGGCGCTAAGCTGCCTCCAACCACTAGATGGGAGACGTATGGCAGGCACCTGACTCTATCGAAGCACCAGCCGGCAGCGCCAGGGCCCTGTCAGACCGCAGAAATAAACCAAGGCAAGGACTGTGATGGGAAAGACTCAAATGACTCAGAGCACACCCACATTTTTATTCTTCATGCTCCTTGTTTGGATGAAGTGATCATCATTGTCCTTCCGAAGACCTTATTTATTTTATATATATATATATATATATATATATATATATATATATATATATATATATATATATATATATATATATTATTCGTATTTGCTCAGCGTGCACCTTATGGATTCTGGGATTGTTGGCCAAGCTTTCTGAGGCGCCTGCAGAAACTCACCATTCCATCCTCCAAGTAACCATGCTCTGCAGGTGCCCACACTTTGCCATGACTTGGGCTTGGCTACGAGGTTCTAGGCAGCCTGACACGAACCCTGGGCTGCTGGTAGGAGGCGGCTAGTCTGCAGTATATACGGCCTGCTCGATCTCCTGTAGCCTGCCATCCCTTTTGGTGAGTTCCCATTCAGGAAACTTTATGCCCTTTTTCCAAAATGGAGCAAAGATGTGACAGAATACAGGCGACAGGAGCCATGGTCATGGCCCCACCCAAAAACCTTTACAAAGTAAATAAAACTTCTTAGGCTTCCTTAGAAGTAGGCATTTTTTAGGCTCACTTAGAAGTCTGCAATTTCTTTCAGTTTTATGTTAAGCTTACATAGTAATAGGATGATGGCTAGCTCATACAAGGACAGTGAAATGTGAGGATTCCATGAAATACCAATATACAGTTGGTGTTGTGCTGTGTAAATGTAATGAGTTTATGGTGGTTTCATCTTTCTGTTTTCATTTTTAATATGCCTTTTTTTGTTTTCCAACAGCCCACCCATCTAGCGGATTTAAACCAAGTTCAGACCATCCAGTATTCAAACAGCGAAGAGAAGGACCGGAAAGGGATGCTGCAGCTCAAAATAGCAGGTGCACCTGAGGTAGGAAGTGGAGCAATTTGTGCAGAAGTTAAACTTGCATAGGAAAGTGTAGAAAGAGCTTCAAGCCTTGAGTGACAGAGCCAGCACCTAGACACCTCAGGGTTTGTGGAACCTTATCAATTCCCATTGACTTGAAAAGTTTACAAGGTAAGACGTGCGTGGGATAGTGTACGTAGCTCAAGCATTGAGAACTGCTAGTGATCACATTGGCCGGGATGAAGTACTCACATGTAGTAAATTTATTTTGAGTGCATTGAAGTTTCGTGTTTGAACTGCATCTACAATTGTCTGAAGGCAGTGCCCTTTACTTAGTTATGAAGCTTGTTTCAGACTCTGAGTGTGTCCAGAGAAGGCTTATTTCTGGCTCGGTTTGACCCATCCTACACTAATAACCTGGCCATGGTCTGGCGGGTGGTTTGATCCTGGAAACTGATCACTAGTTTGATGATGGCTAGGCAGTCTGGTTTCTTAAACGTCTGTGCTGGGTGCCAGAGAACATACAGATCTCTGTGTGTGGAAAGTATGTTAATGTTTCCTTTGGGCACCAGGGGTTGGCGGATAGACTAGTCAATAACATGTTGTCTCAGTCAGTATGGGATCTCAGCCCTTGGATTGATTACCTGTAAAACGTGATGTAGTGTCAGTGTAAAAGAGAGTACGAAGACTTTGCATGCCCTTACTCAGAACAGAGGGGTGCTGAATACTCACCCCTCAAGAGCCCCCCCGTCACTGCACTTCCATTTGTTTTGACAATATTGGTCCCCCGGACGGGTGCACAGTTTTGACAGATTTAAGTATTTTGTTGTTCTCATGTTGTCACTTTTGGACTGAATGACGATGAAGGTTTGCGTTTCATCTTCCTGATCAGTCCCCTAGTGCTCTCTGATAAAGTCTAGATTAGGATATTGTAAAACTTGATGAATTGTACCACCTCACTACACTCTTTGTGTAGCCCAATAAAAAGAGTAAAACCCTGGAGTTTTCTCTCACATTCATCTACTGAGAAGAGGAGCTAGGCCTCACATTAGACCTGGAAGGGTTTTTTCAGCTGCCCTAACAAAACCACTGCTTTTGGTGTTAGCGCTCACACCAGAGTTGCTGACGTTGCTTCCAGAAGTGATGTAGCAACTATATAAATGCACCACCGTGATGCTGATGTCAGTTCCGGTTACTTCATGCCCCACAAGTGCCAAAATCTACTAATACCTATGCATATATTCTCTACAGCATTCTATTTTTTAACTTTTGTAGCTTGGTGTTTTTGAGCTTTCTCAGCTGAGAATTTTTCAGGCACTAGATACTCATAGAGCTAATGTTTAAAGTGAAAAAAACGAAAACGCGATGTTCCCTTTCTAAGATCAAGGGGTCCCTGTTTCATTTGGGATCGTCTTTTATTTTTATGTAAAAGTAGTTTTCCTAGGCCCTCTGGTTCGTTCTCAACCCCAGCTCCCTGTTTTCTGTTTGCATGTCTCCGGAGAGCTCTGATGTAATGATGCGGCTGTTCCTTTCGGTGCCTCACAACAATCGTGCCTCTGTTGGCTTTTTTTTCTTCCCGTAGCCTCTGACAGTGACAGCGCCGTCCCTAACAATTGCTGAGAACATGGCGGACTTGATCGATGGCTACTGTCGGCTGGTGAACGGCGCCACGGAGTCCTTTATCATTCGGCCGCAGAAAGGTAGGTCCCTCCGGCCATCCGTCTCCATCTAAGATGTGCCCAGGCAGCCAACAGGTTCTCAGCCACTTAAAGACAATGTGGACTATGAAGGATCACAACTGATACATGTGTGTATGGGTTTAAGGGCATGCTGTTATCTCTGGTAATTCTTTTGCCTTCTGACGTGATGGGCGTTTATCAGGACCTATAGCTGAGTTCTGCAGGGTATTCTCACAGTTTGCACAAGATTACGACATGATCCAAGTAAGCGAAGACAAGTCGATGCTGATTGTAATTACGCTCATACAACTGTCATGTTGGAAAATGTGTAGTCACCCGGCGTCTCTGCATTAAATGTGCCCTTCCAGATGGGTCCCGCGAGGTTAACTTAGACAGCATCTGTTTCCCTCCGTGCCCCTCCACTTAGTGACTTAGTAACGTTTTTGTCAATAATATATTCAGGATCACGTAAGAGCCCCAAACACAGAACCTGTATTAACCTGTAAGAATGTAACCTGTGTTCTTTGCTCCAACTTGTGACGTTTCTAGTCGAGAAAAAAATCCCTGTGGAAGTACTTTCGTATTAGTAATTTTTGGAGAACAGCTTTTTCGTTTTTTACTGCCAAGACAATTACATTAAGTCAATTAGTTTAGCTGTATTGATTCTTTGTTAAAATAGCAATGCTGAAAAATTTAGATTGTACTTTTTTCATTAATACTTGATTTCATTTTTTTCTGAGAATGGGTTGCTTTTTTTTGTTTTTTCCCCCCCTTGCCCGTCAATGTTCTTCACCTCTATCCTCTCTGTAGCCATTTATAACTTATTATTTACTGGGACTTTTTGACATTCCTATCCTCTGGCCCCTTTTTGTTTGATTGTTCATTTATTTTTTGCAATTCAACCCCAATTCTTTGGAGGCAGTGTTCAAGGAGAAACACAATGTTATGTCACTGCCACTGAAGTACATACGACTGGTTGTACCTCAAAACGTGAAGTGTGTTTGTGTTTTTTTCTTTTTGGTTTATTAAGCTAATGGACTAATAAAAACTAAGAACGTCGTAGACCAGCAGGTAGCCATGGGTTTGTTTCCTTAAGTCTCATATTGATTTGCTTTGTAGCATCCTTAGAAAAGATATAGAATATACAAAAGATTTTCCCATGTACAAAAGTAAATTAGATATGCTTCCTATTAAATGTTCTTTGGGTCTTCTGGCGTGCTCATTCTGAGTAATAACAATTCAGAGGGGTGATATATTGAAAGAGTTAGAACGTAAGTACTGTCAGCTCACTGGTACCTTCTTAACTTCGGAGACCCCAGTGGCTGTAGAAGGGGGGGTAATGGTCCTCTGGAGGGATAGAATAATGGTTCTGACTGCAGCAGTCCCTGTAGTTCCCAGACACCGGTAAAACAGAAGCCATTGGAAATCATTAGCATTTATGAGGAAGTGTGCAAAAATGTATACTGGCCCTAAAACGTCCAATCAGATTGCCCAGTGAGGGAGGGCTTCCGTGTACTTGTCTATCAGAAAGGTCATCCGAAAAAGTGGTAGTAACACTTATAACCTAAAACGAAATGCTCGTCGGGTTTTCATAATATGCACCATTCTTCACTTTATTGTATTTTCAGGTTCTAGTGCTGTGCCCCATATGTACCTAAAGTTACTGAGTTAATTCAGTATTGGTGAGGTTGTGAGAGATGGCCTCTGATAAAGAGAATTCATTTTGAGGTGTTAGTGTCAGTGACTGAGTTAGGAAGGAGGTTCTTGCCTTTCCTGCTTTCCAAAACAAAGCAGACATGCATCGTCCTCAACTATTACATAAAATTTGTCCAACACAGTTGCAATCAGGTACAGCTGTCCTGTTAAATTTCCCCGCAGCAGCAACCTTAAATGGTGAAGCGTTGAAAGCAGATGCCAGGAAACCGCGCAAGTTTGGTCAAATATGTGGTAAATCTCTTTTAATAGTTGAGTTTTGTGTTGCATTAGATTTTGTAAATGTGTCTTCCTTTTTCTCATGCCATGACTTCATGCATGATGTCCATTTTCCGTTTCATCTTTTTGGATGTTTCAAATCTGCTTTTTATTCTTTTATTTCATGCCTGTTTTACATTACACTGCGTGGCTTTTTTTTTTTTTTTACTTTTCAACTTGTTATATTGATGATAGTAGTCTGATGCTCAGAAAGATTCATGATGAAAAAAATTACATTAAAATGTTGTATACTTGGTGTTAGATCGGGCGAGTCCTCCAGCATATGATGTTTTATAGATTCACAGGCTCTTAATTCCCCAGTATCAAGTTGGCAACCTGCAGTAAAACAGCTTGTGTCATTGAGAAAAAACAGATGCTTTGCTTTAGGTGCTGGAGCTCACTCTTGCCCAATATACTTTGTTGTAGAGGGATTCCTCCACCTACCCCCGCTTTATGACGTTGTTACTGCATGTGTTTAGTGCATGGGACATGAACACGTAAGGTCTGCTAGTTTAATCTACCTAATCAGAACTAGGGGGCTCTCTTGCTGCCTGGAGGTGTTGTTCTTGTAGTCCTCCGGTGTTTCTGGTACAATGTAGATTGTACTTCAATATATAATGGAATCTACCAAGAAAAGTGGCTTTATTTAAAGCTTGTGGCCATTGTGACCTGAGTTACATCTCTGAAGATGATCCACACCTGGAGTGTGCAGACTGCTATCATCCAGACCATGTCTCATAACATGTATATGGCAGTGTTTTTTTCCAACATGAGAGGGAGGATAATTAGAGTGATGTGTTGTTGCCCTGTAAAAGTATTAGAAACATCAATAAAACAGCCCAAAGTGGTCTCTAAATTGCCCCCTCTTGTAAGATTCACATTAATACAAATGAGATGGGTACTGGGAAATTTAGGTAGGAGAATCCCTTTAGCCTTATACATCCATTAACCTAACAGCTATGCCATAAAGTGCTTCTCAGAGTCTCTGGAGCCTTTTTTGCTCTAGCCTCACCCAGATGAGCTCTTTGACATGATGGGCCTCTGGCTGTCTCACCATGATTCAAGACCCTTGATGCCTCCCAAGTCAATGACTACAACTACCTCAGAGGAAGCTACACCATCAAAACAGTCAGTATCTTTGTTGCTGCACCCATCATGGTCAGCACCAGGAGCATCTAACACAGTGTGAACTTTGATGTCATATACTAAAAAATGCAGCTCTAAACTCAGCGGAATATTGTCTAAGGTGCATTAAAAGCAAAGAGATTAAAGAAAAAACAGTAGAAAAAGAGGGAGTATAAACCTTCCTGGAAAGAGATTGCATTAGTCTGAAAGAAAGGGGAATTCATCCCAGCATGAGAGATCACTGCTCCCAGAAAAAATAAGGCTATCAGAAGAATACATTATGTTGTGCAGTAGATCTGCAAGAATTACAAAGACAACATTCCTAGCTCTCAGGAGACAAGCAGAAACTGGCCAGCAAACAGTGAATGTTGACCTCAGATTGCTACGTGGAGAAGAAGTATGGGGAATGTTGCCTGGCCATCCACCATACTATAATGTGATTGTGAAAAAAAACACTGAAGATGTAATCTCTGCAGGTCGATGCTGAACTGAGAAGTATCTTCCTCAAAGGCTTTGCCATCTTCTTAGGCGAAGCCTCTCACAATTTCATAGTATCCTATGTGGCACTGATTAGCATTTATCTCTGATTTTGGCCTGAACATACAATTAGAGCAGAAGATCCAAAATTCATCTGTACCGTGGAGTAGGAGCCAGAGAAACACATTGTTGACTATGTTTCTGGGCCGCCACATTTCGTAAAAGAGGAACACCGTCTTCAATAATCCAAAACGTGTAGCACCCCCGGCTCTGCCCACATGCCTGCTGGGCATTGTCAACCCAGACCCTAAGGTGGCTGCAGTCGTGTGCTGGCATCCCTTGAAAGGTGTCTTGGTTCTTTTAGTGCTGGCGAGACGGACAGCAGAAAGGAGGGCATCGGAGGAGGATTTCTGGCAAGCTATCAATTATCATATGGGCGGACACTCTGGTAGTGCTGCATACTAAAAATGATGGGCAGTAATACGTAAAGGTACCAAAATTGCTTCCTCTGTTCTTTGATGGCCAACAGGGCGAAAGCAGAAATCTTTTGAAATAGGGCAGATTGGCCATCAAGCATGCTATGAAGTCTTTGGATGTGGTGGGCATGCATTGCTGTCCTACCTGCCGTAGATCCTCTGCCGCAGGTCATAATCTAGGTTTAGTAGCGAAAGGTTGGAATTACAGCATACGGTGGTACACTTTCCCCTCTCCGACCCCTTCATTATGGCACCCACAGTGAGGTATCTCTTTTCTGCCATATGTGCCCATTGCATTTCTGCACACTGGAAATGTTCCTAGTAAGCATACTGCTGGTCCCTGTGCAATATCTCCCCATAGCTGTCCACTGCTGCCTTCTTATTTTAGTTTCTTGCCACGCTCCCTCAACTCAATGTCTCCTCTGACCTCCCCCCACGCCCCTCAAACCCCCCTCTCCCAATCGTATGGTTGCCTATGCTGCATTGGTACCATCTGTGACACCTCCATGTTGTTCACACAGAACCACAGTAAAATGACATTGAAAATAAATTGCATCAACTTTGTTTAGCAACAGTTTTCAATGTTTTGTTTTCTTCAGTGCTGCCGGACAAAAATAAATTGGTACTGCAAAAATGTAACTCTTCCAAAATAAATCTACATAAAATAAAAAAAATAAAAAAGTTAATCGCTTCAAAATGCAAAATTTATGAAAATGCTTAAAAAATAATTGAAAGGTCAGTGAATGGAGAAAAGAACACTTCTTTTTCTAAGGAACAGACAGAGGAGCGAGCTTTAACATAAGGAAGGGAAAGATGAAACAAATAGAAGCTGCACGAGGTGTCCTTGTTAGGAACAAATATTATAAAACATCTAGAAAAAATAAAATGCAATAAACATTAAATAGGGGAAACCAAAAGAAGAGAAAAAAGAATAGGGGAAAAGGGCTTAGAAGTGATGGGAAAACAGCAGCAGGAAAGATAAAAAAAAAAAAGTTAATTTTCGATGTTAAAGTATTGGAAGTCATAAAAACTAAGTAAAAGAATGTTAATTGGTTTATAATTGCCTTTGTTGTATTTTTTTTGTAGAAGGCGAAAGGGCTTTACCATCCATACCAAAGTAAGTATTGTTTAAAGCTTTGCATGATTTTGTATTTGCTTTTTCAGCATTAAATCTAATTTGATTCCTGCTCCACAACTAACTGATCTAAAACAAAATATTTTCATTGATAGAAATCTGTTTTTGTATCTTTAACTATAAATAAAATGTATTAAGCAATGATATTTTTCCCTGGCAAGTTGTTTTTATAGACTGGTAAATTGTTCTGTTTTGAAGATAGTATCTATGTAGTGCCCTTACCTTCGACTTAAAAATAAAAAAAAATATCTCAGCACACCTTCCAGACATGGTGCTGTGGAAGATGCATACTTTGGACATACAAAATGTTGAGTTCCCGCTTGCGAATATAGGCGTAAGTAGAAGCTGAGGATAGACAAATCGTACTGTATGAATGTCTGCTTGTGAGCTCCAGGAATTCCAAGCAAATTTCAGAATCGTATCATAGGCTTAAGGCAGGGCTGCTTAAACCTGCCTTTGTCAGAGACTGATGCTCCTGAAGGGTATAAACGGCTCCTGATGTTCAAAATCAGTTTTTCCTTTGTAAAAATCAACATCCCCTATTCTTCTGCTGCGACCATGATTCTAGGGTTGGATTCCTTCATTAAAGTGAAGTAGTGTAATGGACGTGGTGGGTCTCTAAGGCTTGTTTCCTTTCGGTTTTGTTTGCCATCCTCTACAGAAGTCAGGTAGTGTGTTGTTGTCATGTGAAGGAGTCCATTTCAGATGTAATATACAATATGTAATTGATGCCGTTTAATGCTGCGGTGCAGCTGCCATGCACAAGCCAGAGCATCAATCTCTGACAATATAGATTAGATCTCAGTCTGCAATGGTCGCAACTCCTCTCTGTCTAGACGGGATCCATGTTTTCTCATACTTGGACGATTGGTTGATCAAAAGCAGGAACAAAATAGAATGCCTAATACACAGACAGGCAATAGAATATTTTACGCATTAGATTGCACAATAAACACCACAAAATCCCATGTTATGCCTCCTTGGATGCAGCGTGTTTTAGACTGCATCCTAAATCCCGTCAAGGCCAAAGCTTATCCAAATCAGCAAAGGGTTGCCAACCTACAAGAAATACGGCTTCATTTTCATCCAAACTTAGCTCCCAGCTCTCACATCCATGTGACTGCTAGGCATGATGCCTTCATGGATTGCAATGGCACCATACTCAAGGTTGCACATGAGAGCCTTGCAGGAGTGTCTGCCGGTCCAATGGGCACAAGGTTAGGGTCAGCGCGAAGATCTAGTGTTGATACAGGCCAAAGTGCACCCCTCTCTGTAATGGTGAACACCCTCCAACATGGTGCAAGGCGAGCCTTTTGTGCATTCAGTCCCGCATGTGACCATTACAACTTATGCCTCTCTTCTAGAGCGAGTGCACATATAGACCACCACACCATACTGGGGACGTGCCCCTCACAATATCAGGGGAAGTGGCCCATACAATTTCAGGATCGCCACTTCAACTTCCTGGATCTCATAGAAATACAACTCGCTTTCAAAGCTTTTTTCCAACTCATTCAAGGGAAAATAGTTCTCATGAAAACAGACATGGATGAAACTAGACAGCTAGAGGACTTTATGTAACCTGTCTAGTGGTGCAAAAAAGCTGAGCAGGGCTCGAGTAAGGTCTTGGCTGTCATGTGGGACGACTTCCTGAGAGAAGGGATTCTGAGGGAGACAGCCAAACAAAAAGTGATTGCCTACCATGGCCAAAGGATTTTGTTTTTTCAGGATGTGTGACTGGCTGCAACAAAAAAGAGGAATTGAGAAAGACCTTCAGTGACTTGGGGATTCAAGCTACTGTCCTGTTTACAGTGAAATTGCCAGTGGTTGGCGGAAGAAAGCCTTGCGCTTTACAAGGAGCAAGCAGCATAAGGTTTTTAAGCTGTATGAGCAAAATGTTTTAGTACATTAAGCATCTTGCACTGATGTGCTGTTGTGGCTTTGTGGTTTGCATGGGAAAGCTTACTACTTTTTGGTATATGATATCTTTTGTTTCCTCTCTTAGTTTCTCTTAGGAGTGTAGATGTACTCATAAGTGTCCTGAAGAATATTGGACGAAACTCATCCCCATATTCCCCCTCCAATAGTGTTTTCTTCCCCCAAAGGAAATCTATTTTTGTGATATTAAGTCTAAATGTGGAGTGCTAATGCCGCAAGGCTTGTGGATTTAACTGGGGGTAATTGTGATGGGCTTTAGCTCTTTGTTCTTCTGAGGCCTCGTTCAAATTGGGAGTGTATATTTTCAAGTACCCGCAATATGTTTCTTGCAAAGAACGAAGAGGGACAGCCCAACTTCTGCAGTGCCCTGTATAACTGGTCAACCCTTTATTCTAGTAACATGCCATGGGGTGCTGAAACTAATGCTGCAACTATCAGAGCATGATTTCAGTTTTGTCACTAAAACATTAATCCATTCAAGAGTGTAGATTACATGGTATTTTTATTTCCACATCAGCTATTTTAAATATAAAATTAGGTTACTGACGAGTGTAGTTTCTAGGCTGATACGCAGTACAGATTGGAAACCAAAAGACAAGCATTACAGTTGTTACAAGCAGACCCTTATATACTATACTCGACGTGCCTGCCCCCCCCTCCATCCCTCCCCTGAAGTGCCTGGCCCCCCCTCCCTCCCTCTCCCTCCCCCGACGTGCCTGGCCCCACCTCCCTCCCTCTCCCTCCCCTGACGTGCCTGGCCCCCTCCCACCCTCCCCCTCTCTCTCCCTCCACCACCCCCTCCCTCCACCCCTCCCCCCCTCCCTCGATGTGCCTGGCCCGCTCCCCCCTCCCTCGACTTCCCTTGCCCCCTCCCACCCTCCCCCCCTTCTCCCCCCCCACTCTCCCCCTCCCACTCTCCCCCCTATACTATACTCGACGTGCCTGCCCCCCCCTCCATCCCTCCCCCGAAGTGCCTGGCCCCCCCTCCCTCCCTCTCCCTCCCCCGACGTGCCTGGCCCCACCTCCCTCCCTCTCTCTCCCCCGACATGCCTGGCCCCCTCCCACCGTCCCACCCTCCCCCTCTCCCTCCCTCCCCCCCTCTCCCTCCTTCCCACCCTCTCTTGCTCCCTCCCTTCCCCCTCCCTTGCTCCCTCCCTTCCCCCTCCCTCCCCCCCTCCCTCGACGTGCCTGGCACCCTCCCCCCTCACTCCCCCTCCCTTTCCCTGGCCCCCTCACTCCCCCTCCCTCCACGTGCCTGGCCCCCTCCCCCCTCCCTCCACGTGCCTGGCCCCCTCCCTCCCCCTCCCTCCACGTGCCTGGCCCCCTCTCTCCCTCCCTCCCACCCTCGACGTGCCTGTCCCCCTCTCTCTCTCTCCCTCCCTCCCACCCTCTCTCCCTCAACGTGCCTGGCCCCCTCTCTCCCTCCCTCGACGTGCCTGGCCCCCTCCCTCCCACCCTCCCTCCCTCGACGTACCTGGCCCCCTCCCTCCCACCCTCCCTCCCTCGACGTGCCTGGCCCCCTCCCTCCCTCCCACCCTCCCTCCCTCGACGTGCCTGGCCCCCTCCCTCCCTCGACGTGCCTGGCCCCCTCCCTCCCTCGACGTGCCTGGCCCCCTCCCTCCCTCCCTCCCTCGACGTGCCTGGCCCCCTCCCTCCCTCCCTCCCTCGACGTGCCTGGCCCCCTCCCTCCCTCCCTCGACGTGCCTGGCCCCCTCCCTCCCTCCCTCGACGTGCCTGGCCCCCTCCCTCCCTCCCTCGACGTGCCTGGCCCCCTCCCTCCCTCCCTCCCTCCCTCCCTCCCTCCCTCGACGTGCCTGGCCCCCTCCCTCCCTCCCTAAAAACCCACCCACCTTCCCTCGACGTGCCTGGCCCCCTCCCTCCCTCCCTCCCACCCACCCACCCTCGACGTGCCTGGCCCCCTCCCTCCCACCCACCCACCCTCCCTGGACGTGCCTGGCCCCCTCCCTCCCACCCACCCACCCTCCCTCGACGTGCCTGGCCCCCTCCCTCCCATCCACCCACCCTCCCTCGACGTGCCTGGCCCCCTCCCTCCCACCCACCCACCCTCCCTCGACGTGCCTGGCCCCCTCCCTCCCTCCCACCCACCCACCCTCCCTCGACGTGCCTGGCCCCCTCCCACCCTCCCTCGACGTGCCTGGCCCCCTCCCTCCCTCCCTCGACGTGCCTGGCCCCCTCCCTCCCTCCCTCCCACCCACCCACCATCCCTCGACGTGCCTGGCCCCCTCCCTCCCTCCCACCACCCACCCTCCCTCGACGTGCCTGGCCCCCTCCCTGTCACCCACCCACCCACCCTCCCTCGACGTGCCTGGCCCCCTCCCTCCCTCCCACCCACCCACCCTCCCTCGACGTGCCTGGCCCCCTCCCTCCCTATCACACACCCACCCTCCCTCGACGTGCCTGGCCCCCTCCCTCCCTACCACCCACCCTCCCTCGACGTGCCTGGCCCCCTCCCTTCCTCCCTCCCTCGACGTGCCTGGCCCCCTCCCTTCCTCTCTCCCTCGACGTGCCTGGCCCCCTCCCTCCCTCGACGTGCCTGGCCCCCTCCCTCCCTCGACGTGCCTGGCCCCCTCCCTCCCTCGACGTGCCTGGCCCCCTCCCTCCCTCCCTCGACGTGTCTGGCCCCCTCCCTCCCTCCCACCCACCCCCCCCTCCCTCAACGTGTCTGGCCCCCTCCCTCCCACCCACCCCCCCTCCCTCAACGTGCCTGGCCCCCCTCCCACCCTCCCTAGACGTGCCTGGCCGCCTCCCACCCTCCCTAGACGTGCCTGGCCCCCTCCCACCCTCCCTAGACGTGCCTGGTCCCCTCCCTCGACGTGACTGGCCCCCTCCCACCCTCCCTAGACGTGCCTGGCCCCCTCCCCCCTCCCTCGACGTGCCTGGCCCCCTCCCCCCTCCCACCCCCTCCCTCGACGTGACTGGCCCCCTCCCTCGACGTGCCTGGCCCCCTCCCTCCCCCTCCCTCGAAGTGCCTGGCCCCCTCTCCCTCGACGTGCCTGCTCCCCCTCCCTTCCTCGACGTGCTTTGCCCCCTCCCCCCCTCCCTCGACGTGCCTGGCCACCTCCCTCCCTCATCCCCTCCCTCGACGTGCCTGGCCCCCCTCCCCCTCCCTCGACGTGCCTGGCCCCCCTCCCCCTCCCTCGACGTGCCTGGCCCCCTCCCTGCCCCCCTCGACGTGCCTGCCCCCCCCCCCCCTCGAAGTGCCTGCCCCCCCTCCCTCGACGTGCCTGGCCCCCTCCCTCCCTCCCCCTTCCCTCGACGTGCCTGGCCCCCCTCCCTCCCTCCCCCTTCCCTCGACGTGCCTGGCCCCCCTCCCTCCCTCCCCCTTCCCTCGACGTGCCTGGCCCCTCTCCCTCGACGTGCCTGGCCCCCTCCCTCCCTCCCCCCTCGACGTGCCTGGCCCCCTCCCTCCCTCCCCCCTCCCTCGACGTGCCTGGCCCCCTCCCTCCCTCCCCCCTCCCTCGACGTGCCTGGCCCCCTCCCTCCCTCCCCCCTCCCTCGACGTGCCTGGCCCCCTCCCTCCCTCCCCCCTCCCTCGACGTGCCTGGCCCCCTCCCTCCCTCCCCCCTCCCTCGACGTGCCTGGCCCCCTCCCTCCCTCCCCCCTCCCTCGACGTGCCTGGCCCCCTCCCTCCCTCCCCCCTCGACGTGCCTGGCCCCATCCCTCCCCCCTCCCTCGACGTGCCTGGCCCCCTCCCTCCCCCCTCCCTCGACGGGCCTGGCCCCCTCCCATCCTCCTCCCCCCTCCTCCCCCCTCCCTCGACGTGCCTGGCCCCCTCCCATCCTCCCCCCCTCCCTCGACGTGCCTGGCCCCCTCCCGCCCCTCTCTCGACGTGCCTGGCCCCCTCCCTCGAAGTACCTGGCCCCCCTCTCCCTCGACGTGCCTGCCCCCCCCTCCCTTCCTCGACGTGCCTGGCCCCCTCCCATCTTCCCCCCCTCCCTCGACGTGCCTGGCCCCCTCCCACCCCTCTCTCGACGTGCCTGGCCCCCTCCCTCCCCCTCCCTCGAAGTGCCTGGCCCCCTCTTCCTCGACGTGCTTTGCCCCCTCCCCCCCTCCCTCGACGTGCCTGGCCACCTCCCCCCTCCCTCGACGTGCCTGGCCCCCTCCCTCCCTCCCCCCTCCCTCGACGTGCCTGGCCCCCTCCCTCCCTCCCCCCTCCCTCGACGTGCCTGGCCCCCTCCCTCCCTCCCCCCTCCCTCGACGTGCCTGGCCCCCTCCCATCCTCCTCCCCCCTCTTCCCCCCTCCCTCGACGTGCCTGGCCCCCTCCCATCCTCCCCCCCTCCCTCGACGTGCCTGGCCCCCTCCCGCCCCTCTCTCGACGTGCCTGGCCCCCTCCCTCGAAGTGCCTGGCCCCCTCTCCCTCGACGTGTCTGCCCCCCCTCCCTTCCTCGACGTGCTTTGCCCCCTCCCCCCCTCCCTCGACGTGCCTGGCCACCTCCCTCCCTCCCCCCCTCCCTCGACGTGCCTGGTCCCCTCCCTCCCCCTCCCTCGACGTGCCTGGTCCCCTCCCTCCCCCTCCCTCGACGTGCCTGGCCCCCTCCCATCTTCCCCCCCTCCCTCGACGTGCCTGGCCCCCTCCCACCCCTCTCTCGACGTGCCTGGCCCCCTCCCTCCCCCTCCCTCGAAGTGCCTGGCCCCCTCTCCTTCGACGTGCCTGCCCCCCCCCTCCCTTCCTCGACGTGCTTTTCCCCCTCCCTCCCCTCCCTCGACGTGCCTGCCCCCCTCCCTCCCTCCCCTCCCTCGACGTGCCTGCCCCCTCCCTCCCCACCTCCCTCGACGTGCCTGGCCCCCCTCCCTCCCTCCCCTTTCCCTCGACGTGCCTGGCCCCCCTCCCTCGACGTGCCTGGCCCCCTCCCTCCCTCGACGTGCCTGGCCCCCTCCCTCCCTCCCCCCTCCCTCGACGTGCCTGGCCCCCTCCCTCCCTCCCCCCTCCCTCGACGTGCCTGGCCCCCTCCCTCCCTCCCCCCTCCCTCGATGTGCCTGGCCCCCTCCCTCCCCCCTCCCTCGACGTGCCTGGCCCCCTCCCTCCCTCCCCCCTCCCTCGACGTGCCTGGCCCCCTCCCTCCCTCCCCCCTCCCTCGACGTGCCTGGCCCCCTCCCTCCCCCCTCCCTCGACGTGCCTGGCCCCCTCCCTCCCTCCCCCTCCCTCGACGTGCCTGGCCCCCTCCCTCCCTCCCCCCTCCCTCGACGTGCCTGGCCCCCTCCCCCCTCCCTCAACGTGCCTGGCCCCCTCCCTCGACCTCCCTCCCCCCCTCCCTCGACGTGCCTGGCCCCCTCCCTCCCCCCCTCCCTCGACGTGCCTGGCCCCCTCCCTCCCCCCCTCCCTCGACGTGCCTGGCCCCCTCCCTCCCCCCCTCCCTCGACGTGCCTGGCCCCCTCCTACTCTCCCCCCCTCCCTCGACGTGCCTGGCCCCCTCCTACTCTCCCCCCCTCCCTCGACGTGCCTGGCCCCCTCCTACTCTCCCCCCCTCCCTCAACGTGCCTGGCCCCCTCCCTCGACGTACCTGGCCCCCTCCCATCCTCCTCCCCTCTCCTCCCCCCCCTCCCTCGACGTGCCTGGCCCCCTGGCCCCCTCCCCCTCCCTCGACGTGCCTGGCCCCCTCCCTCCCTCGACGTGCCTGGCCCCCTCCCCCCTCCCTCCCTCGACGTGCCTGGCCCCCTCCTCCCCCCTCCCTCCCTCGACGTGCCTGGCCCCCTGCCCCCCTCCCTCCCTCGACGTGCCTGGCCCCCTCCCCCCCTCCCTCCCTTGACGTGCCTGGCCCCCTCCCTCCCTCGACCTGCCTGGCCCCCTCCCCCCCTCCCTCCCTCGACGTGCCTGGCCCCCTCCCCCCCTCCCTCCCTCCCTCCCTCGACGTGCCTGGCCCCCTCCCCCCCTCCCTCCCTCGACGTGCCTGGCCCCCCCCCTCCCTCCCTCGACGTGCCTGGCCCCCTCCCTCCCTCGATGTGCCTGGCCCCCTCCCTCCCTCGATGTGCCTGGCCCCCTCCCTCCCTCCCTCCCTCGATGTGCCTGGCCCCCTCCCTCCCTCCCTCCCTCGATGTGCCTGGCCCCCTCCTCCCTCCCTCCCTCGACGTGCCTGGCCCCCTCCCTCCCTCCCTCGACGTGCCTGGCCCCCTCCCTCCCTCCCTCCCTCGACGTGCCTGGCCCCCTCCCTCCCCCCTCCCTCGACGTGCCTGGCCCCTCCCTCCCCCCCTCCCTCGACGTGCCTGGCCCCCTCCCTCCCCCCCTCCCTCGACGTGCCTGGCCCCCTCCCTCCCCCCCTCCCTCGACGTGCCTGGCCCCCTCCCTCCCCCCCTCCCTCGACGTGCCTGGCCCCCTCCCATCTTCCCCCCCTCCCTCCCTCGACGTGCCTGGCCCCCTCCCATCTTCCCCCCCTCCCTCGACGTGCCTGGCCCCCTCCCATCTTCCCCCCCTCCCTCAACGTGCCTGGCCCCCTCCCATCTTCCCCCCCTCCCTCAACGTGCCTGGCCCCCTCCCATCCTCCCCCCCCTCCCTCGACGTGCCTGCCCCCCTCCCTTCCTTGACGTGCTTGCCCCCCCTCCCTCCCTCCCTCGACGTGCCTGGCCCCCCTCCCTCGACGTGCCTGGCCCCCTCCCTGCCCCCCTCCCTGCCCCCCCTCGACGTGCCTGGCCCCCCTCGACGTGCCTGCCCCCCCCTCGACATGCCTGCTCCCCCCCTCCCTCGACGTGCCTGGCTCCCTTCCCCCCCCTCCCTCGACGTGCCTGGCCCCCTCCCCCCCTCCCTCGACGTGCCTGGCCCCCTCCCTCCCTCCCCCCCTCCCTCGACGTGCCTGGCCCCCTCCCTCCCTCCCCCCCTCCCTCGACGTGCCTGGCCCCCTCCCTCCCTCCCCCCCTCCCTCGACGTGCCTGGCCCCCTCCCTCCCCCCCTCCCTCGACGTGCCTGGCCCCCTCCCCCCCTCCCTCGACGTGCCTGGCCCCCTCCCCCCCTCCCTCGACGTGCCTAGCCCCCTCCCTCGATGTGCCTGGCCCCCTCCCCCCCTCCCTCGACGTGCCTGGCCCCCTCCCTCCCTCCCTCCCTCGACGTGCCTGGCCCCCTCCCTCCCTCCCTCCCTCGACGTGCCTGGCCCCCTCCCTCCCTCCCTCCCTCCCTCCACGTGCCTGGCCCCCTCCCTCCCTCCCTCCACGTGCCTGGCCCCCTCCCTCCCTCCCTCCCTCCCTCCACGTGCCTGGCCCCCTCCCTCCCTCCACGTGCCTGGCCCCCTCCCTCCCTCCCTCCCTCCACGTGCCTGGCCCCCTCCCTCCCTCCCCCCCTCCCTCGACGTGCCTGGCCCCCTCCCTCCCTCCCTCCCCCCCTCCCTCGACGTGCCTGGCCCCCTCCCTCCCTCCCCCCCTCCCTCGACGTGCCTGGCCCCCTCCCTCCCTCCCCCCCTCCCTCGACGTGCCTGGCCCCCTCCCTCCCCCCCCCCTCCCTCGACGTGCCTGGCCCCCTCCCTCCCCCCCTCCCTCGACGTGCCTGGCCCCCTCCCTCCCCCCCTCCCTCGACGTGCCTGGCCCCCTCCCTCCCCCCCTCCCTCGACGTGCCTGGCCCCCTCCCCCCCTCCCTCGACGTGCCTGGCACCCTCCCCCCCCTCGACGTGCCTGCCACCCTCCCCCCCGTGACGTGCCTGGCCCCCTCCCACACTCCCCCCCCCCCCCCGACGTGCCTGGCCCCCTCCCCCCCGCGACGTGCCTGGCCCGCTCCCACACTCCACCCCCCCACGACGTGCCTGGCCCCCTCCCACCCCCCCCCCCGCGACGTGCCTGGCCCCCTCCCACCCCCCCCCCCGCGACGTGCCTGGCCCCCTCCCAGCCCCCCCCCCCCCCGCGACGTGCCTGGCCCCCTCCCACCACGTGCCCCCTCTCGCTCTCCTGCGACATGCCTGGACCCCTCCTGCCACGTGCCTGGATCCCTCCCGCCACGTGCCTGGCCCCCTCCCGCCCTGCCCCCTCCCGCGACGTGCCTGGCCCCCTCCCGTCCTCCTCTCCCGCAACGTGCCAGGCCCCCTTTCCTGCCTTGCTGCTTAGCCCCCTCCCATGTTGTTGCTTGGCCCAACTCCCATCCTCCCATGTAGTTGCTTGGCCACCCCCCCCCCCATTTTTGTTGCTTACCCCTCCTGCATGACGCCTTGCCCCCCCCCACCTGCCCTCGCCTCTCGGGTTGCTACTCGTCCTCTTTGCTGGGCCCCTACCTTGTTGCTGCTTGCCCCCTTCCGCGTTACCTGCCCCTCCCACTCTCTTGCTCCACATTGTTGCTTGCACCCTCCCGTCTCACATTGTTGGTTGCCCACTCCTGTCCCAACCCACATCAAAAAATTTGAAAATTAATGTCTAATGAAGCATTCATGGTTAATAACACTTAAAGTAAAACGGATGTTTTTGTTTTTTATATGGATTCATATTAAAATTGGAAAATCAGACCACTTGCTGAGTTAAAACATTTTGGCTTCCAGTTTAGCTCGGGCTAAATCCAACTGAGAATTTAGGGACCCGACTGACAGCTTTCAGTTCTTCCTCCCGAAGGGTGGACCCTGGAGGAGGTGTGTCTGCCGTTGATGCTTTGTCCCCTGCGGCAAATGCCTTCCAAGGCACGTTTAGGAGTCGTGCAGCAATGATGTTTTAGAAAAATAATATACCTTTCACGGGATGAAGATTTTTTCATGGGGATTAATCTTCAAACCAGACATTGGTTAGGAATAATGTTCACCTCTCCAGTGCACTGTCAAATAAAAAATGTCATAAATGTAAGTGGAATTTTATGTGAAGTTTGAACTTTATAGGCAGAAACTGCAAGGCCTGAGTGGATGAATGGTTACTCCTTCCCTTAGAGCTGTCTTGACCGAGTTTAAATCCCAAAACCGCATCCATTGGGTCTTCGGAAGTAGATTCTGGCTCTCTTGGTTTCAGAATTGTTCCCAGGGCATGTCCTTCCTGTATCCTCAGGAAGCGTTGTGGTCTTTGCTTCCTTCTGAAAGGATTCCCTAAATTCCCTAAGAGTAGAGATTACTGTCGGAAAGGGAGGATATGTGAAGAGAGCGGACGGTGTAAGTAACCACTGCATGAGAGGTGGAGAAGATAGCACTGTAGCACGAGGTGGTTGTGGCCGACACAAGGGAGATATGAACGGTTAGAAACAAGGAAAGATTATTCAAAGGAAGCGGGGGGAGATGTTTGGCAAATTTAGCAAAAGAACTGGCGGTGGAGTAAATGAGTAACAGACACGGGCGGGGGGTGGGGGGGGTGAGAGGGACTGCCACGGGGAAGGGAGGTGTGACCAGCTTGTGAATGAGTTACAGACACGCGTGAGCCGGTAGAGCTCAGAAACTCGGATGCCGAAGGGTGAGAGTGACTGACAGGAGTGACAGCAAGAGGTGGACAAACTCTTGTGGATTCCACCTGCAGTGAGGATGCGCGCGAGGGCAGCACTTGTCCCTAGCTGCACTGAAGCGGATGCTCGCTTGCACTCTTCCGGGCTGTATAAAGAAGATAGATAATGGTGTGTATTTCAGTTATTTCCAGTGATAGTTGATAGTTTTGAATGCAGCGCTATTTTGCAACCGATAAGCGAGTCCTGGATGAGTGCGACTTTCAGTTCTTCCTACTTCACGCTTCTCACAGCAGCCCCTGTTCACAGGCCCAGCGGGGAATGCGGGCCAGGCCCAAATAGGAGGGCCGCAGGATCTGTGCGTCCTCGCTGCCAAGAGTGTGTTTTTTATTGAGGGAGACTTGTCGCGTCCTCCGCTTTTCAGCGGCTGAAGTGCACATCTGGAAGAGCTGCTGCCGGCCCAGCCCGTGACGCAGGAGCGCCCCCTTCTTGCTCGGGGCCCCGGTGAGTGCCGGGAGCCGCCGGTCCGTGCGCGCCCGCAGCCGTGCCTGGCCCTGGATGAGCTGCGGGTGCCTCCCGCCCTCAGCCCCGGGGCCGCGTTTCTAGCTTTGCAGACGGACTCCATTTTAAGAATGAGCTCCCCCCTCACGCGCAGTGAGCTCTCCAGAGCTGCAGGGGGGGCACGAGCCCCTCGCACACCAGGCTGGCGCAGCGCCCCGGGGCCCGTGCACCGAGGCCAAGACGCAGCAGCCCTGCCCGCTTATGTAAACTGTTGACATTAGCAGTGCATAGAAACCGTCCTTGCACGTGTTGCACAACACCCAAGTCTGACAGTCGGGCCCCTGCGCGGGCGGCCGGTGGTACGCCCCCTCCCCTGGAAGTAGCTCGCTCCTGGTGATGACAGTAGCTGCCCTGTTCCAGGGAGCCCAGTGTGTGCGTGTGTGCGGGAAGAATGTGCTCCATTCACAGCTTCCCCCCTCTCTCTTGCAGGCTGGCCAACAACGAGAAGCAGGGGGTCCGGACGCACGCAGTCTCCGTCTCAGGTAAGGGCCTCTGCTCGCACCCCCGGGCCGGGGGACTTCCGCAGCGCGCTCATTGCTTTCATGTATTGTTATTCACTTCTAGCAGAGCACGGATGCTCCTCGCCACCCAAGAATGTACATTTTTATGACACGTTGATTGCATGCATGTTGTGACGTAGGTGTTGAGTCGTTGTAGCAACCGCATCTTTTCATTTGCGTGGCTGAGTGGAGTGTTTTTTTTTTTGTTTTTTTTTGCGAGTGAGCGGAAAATAGCTGACCGGGTATTTCCGCGATGCCAGTAAAAATGCCTTTTTGAAGCCGTCTGCTCGTCGCTACATGTCAAAACACTTTCAAATAGTTTCCCACCCAGTTCCAGACAGCCGTAGAATGCATGCCTTCCGTGTGCTGTACCCCACCTCTCATCCTTCCGAGGATGACAAAATGAGCATCATTGCGTCTTTAACAGGGTCGCGTAATATTTAAGCACGCTATTAAAATGCAGTTTGTGATGTAATACATGAATAGTCTGTATTTCATTTTGTCGGCTTAAGCAATGTTTATTTTTTAATCCATTTCGTCAATGTAATGCATGCCTATGTTACACAGAAGGTGCAGTTTTGAAGAAGATCCCCGACAAAATTGCCTTATATCGCAGAAATTCACAGACTATGACAAATTCCGTTGCAACTGGACTTTGAGCATTTCTCAGACTCGTTTGACATATTCTGCCTAGGTGTGTGCCATTTTCTTGCTCATGAATGTGTGCGCCACAGAAGGAGATTCTGCATGCCAGGGTAGGCATGCATTCAAAGCATCAAGTGCCGCCCAGCCCTGCAGAATACAGATATTTTCCCCGATGGCATTTAAGTGAAACGCAGTTAAGCAAGTCGCCAAATAAAAAAGTCATTTATAGCTCCCTGACAGCTGGGGCACGCTCCTTGCCCGTGGTGCCCGGGAAGCATGAATTCAAAGGCTGGCTTGTTTCACTTCCACTTGCCTTTTGCGGAGGAACTAAACTGCAAAGGCTGTCAGGACTGAGGCACAGTGGAGCATTGTGGGCCCAAGGTTAATTGTTCAATTGCAGGGGAGATTCATTTCCCATTGGACTTGAAGGCCACATCTCGCTTTCTCATAGCGCACGCGCTGCCCTGTGTTATGTCTGTGCGGAAAGTGTTGTCAGTAAGACTGATGGAAGCCGTGCCTTATCAGCAGCGCGGCTGAGTCAGAATGGCCGTCATTGAGCGACACTATTGTGTAGTGTGTACTTTTGTAAAGAGCAGCTGCTGATCATACAAGTAAACGCAGCCAGCATGAGTAATCGAAGAAATGTCAGCGACGGGTGGTACGGTTTTCCAATTGTACTGACTCACCCCTAAGCTATTCAGACTGTGGGGTTGCACCAGTGCTGGGGCTGCAGTGTTTGTCTCTCTCTCCACTGGTGTGACTGCGCTGCCTGCTCGTTTTTTCCTGTGAAATCTGCAGTTTATGTATTTAGTGATTTTTTTTATTTTTTATTTTTTTTATTTTACATTGATCTGTAGTCATTCAATAAACTTTCACTGAATTGCTCTATACGTTCATCTGATTGCATTGAGTTCTTTAAAATTCAGCATTTTTTTTTACTCTATATGACTGTTTTGTTAGGTTTGTTAATGTGTTTTACCTATTTTTTTCTGCACCCATAAACTTAGGACCTGATTAAGATTTCGGTGGACGGGTTACTCTCTCATCAGTTACGAATATCCCGCCCACCGAAACATAAATGCCATTATTTCCTGTGGGATTTATATGTCAACGTTCGGGATATCTGTCACCATTGTGAAGGAGTAACCCGTCCAAAAATCTATATCAGGCGCTAAGCAATATATTGTGCTGTAGGAGGCCTGGGCTCAGACCTGACCCTTGTCATGCGCATGTCCTCTGCATCATGATAGTTTAAACCCCGCCACCTGGCATAGCTTGCTTTGCAGTTACTGCACTCCCGGCTGCATATTGCATTGCCTTCTGTGTTGGACCTCGCATCTTCAGCAAGAGGTGAAGGTTGCTGCTATAATAGATACTAAGAACTCAAGATGCTTCTTAACAAAAGTGATCAGGTTTCTCTCTCTTCCTTGTCGTCCTTCTTTCATCGGACTTCAGGAAACTGCTAGATTGTTCTTGTTGTACTTAGTTACTAGCATAAGCTCTAGAGCTGCTGCCCCAGCGGCAGGGAAGTCTTTACTACAGCTAGTCTTCATGGCAAGGTGTTTGGCTTTTACTGTTGTGTGGTTTGTTTGTACATTTGAGGTCTTAGAACATTTTGAACTTCATCCTGTGAACAAGATAAAGTTGAACAACTCTTTGACGGCACCCATTATATTAGAAAGTAACTACACACATTGGATGTCCTCCTTCTCCGCTCTGGTTGCCTCAGACTCCTGAGTCATTGTTGAGATGCTGGTCATGTGATTGGACATCTCCTGTCTCAGAAGGTGATGTCTAGACTTTGTTCTTTTCCATTGAGCCCCTCCTTCCAGACTCCCAAAGTCTGTGTGTAGGATAGTGACTGGCACATTAACTCAAGGATTTACCTGGTTGCTGCTGTTATGCCTTTAACATTGTCTTTTGCTGCAGTAGAATTTCCAGTGCACAGTTTAAATGGTAATTTCCTGGCCAAGGACCTGACCAACCCAAATAATCTGTTGTGGTATGCAGCTCAGATAATCACCCCCATTGATTATTTACACATCACACAGACTGCATACTCATCAGTTTTCACTGCACAGTTGAAGCACAAGTAGAAAGTTTAAATATGCCAATGTTTTGTTCAGAATGCCGATGTTTCCCTTCACAGCCCTGTTCAGAATCTAGATATGAGGAAAAGGCACTTTTACTTGTTATAAAGTTCAGATAATTTTCATATTAACATTATCACCGCAAGAGCATGTTTGAAAAGTCTCTCATAGAGAATGTTAAGGTTCTGCTTTTATTTGGCTGACAACACTACTTATAAAGTTGTAAATTGTTATTGAAAACTACATTGTCAAGTAGCTGTACTGGGTGTAACTGAACCATGTGCACAAGCAGGACCGTCCATGGGGCCGCCATGCAGTCTAAAACCTATGAAAATATCTAAGATACGAGTCTCGGGTATCCCTCACCACATTCTGCAAGGGGCCTCATTTTGTGTTACACCACTAAATGGAAGCCACCCCTTCCCATTCACACCACACCCAAACGGCCCCTGGGTATGTTTTTCAGCAGCCGACGTTTAGAAAAAGCAAGATCACACTAACAGAAGCATTTCCTAAAAAGTTGTCAACTATGTTTTGATTAATGCTACTTCGGGGCAATGTAGCATTGGTTCCTGAGTCCGCCAGGGCCCACCCACAACAGACCACTACCACACAAGCCACAGATTAATTACCCAAAATTCTGTCAAATAGAAAAGGGTCTCTCCTACTGGAAAGCATACCCCAGATTGTTTGTCCACACCTTTACTCAGCATGTTAGTAGTATGTTTACCTTCAACAGCTACCCACATTTTGTCAAAGACCATGTTTCCCAAGTGCGTCAAATTTTCACTGTTTTGCTCAGCTGAGAGCTCTCCGAGCCACTCACGCTAATATGACTTGCATGGCCAGGGTCCTAGAGAAGCACTCTGTTACAACCAACCCTCCAGTGACCCCCAGGCACTACTTTAGCTGTAAGACCGATGGATGTACTGATTCTAACCTGTGACAAAGTCTCAGGCCAGGATGATCACTATTGTCAACCGTGTATCTGAGACAGATCGTAAGATGTGGTCTCCTACTTTGGCTGCTGGTGAAGCTTGGATAACAGATTTTGCCCATAAGCAAACCAAGCCCTCCTCTGTGTATGTAGTGAATACTTATTATAACCGGATCCCCCCCATCTTTAAATTCACAGTGCAGTGCAGGAAGTTCAAGAATGCTGTGTGTTCATGTTCATTGTGTCAGTGAGCAGTCCCAACGCACCCATTTTAATCTGCATCAGACGTGTAAAGTTTTAGTGGGATTGAGGGAAACATAATAGAAACGGGAATATGACAGGAATTTATTTAATCAGATTGATGTAGCCAAAATGTATTTCTGCTGCAGGAGATTTCTGCAGGGTGCAGTAAAAATAATGAAATACACAAAGGCACATTCTTAACCTGCACAGTAGACAATCTGAGATTTATAAAAGAACCATTGAATATAGTCCGTTGTGGTCTTCTTTCTGTGTTTACTCAGTCACCTGACCATTACAAGCTTATGTGGTGTTCAGTGAATGGTCCCTGTGAGGAACATGTTCAAGATATAATAATAATCACCAGTATTTGAGTGTGCGGACCTAAAGGGCCGTATGTGTCTAGTGGATAACGTGGCTTAGTACATTTTTCTGCAAAAGGTAAAAACGCTCTGCAGGTTTGAGTTCCTGTCTATTGACCCATGCGAGTCTCACTAGTTGAAAGAATCAATTAGACTTTTGGATTTTAGTGGCAGTAATGTATGTTACTTGAACTGGAGGAAACCTCATGTCCAGGGCAATGGTTACATGTAAAAACAATAATGGCAACACTGCGTTCACAAAGTAACGCTGTACTGAAGCTCCTGCTTTCTTTGCTCCCTGTTTTATCAAACTTTATGTAATTATAGTTACTAAGTCCACCACAGCATAAACTACATTCATTGTGGGCAGTTGATTATTGTGAGAAATTGGGTTGTCGGTTGAAAGGAGTGTGAGCCCCTCTCATGCAACAGGCACAGATCTTGTCGGGGTCAACCACAGAAACCCCCTGCTAACTTCTCACAAAAGCAGTCAGGGTTAACTTGGAGGCAACACACATAGTATTTATGCAACACTCTAACATAATAATAAAGAGAATACACAAGAAAAACAATTTAGAAAAATAGAGCACCATCTAATTATTTGATTCCAAATTAGCAAAAATCCAATCAGAACAAGAGTTGTGAATTTTTACTGTTTAAAGTGGAGAAATAGTGCTGAAAAGATCAAACCACAAACTGCAGACATCTAGTCACGCGAGACCAGGCAAAGTCAAAAGTTGTGGGTGACCACGAAGAGCAAGCTTCAAATCCACACAGTGAATTGGGCCCAGTCTCTACTTACCTTCAGACTTAAAAGTTGAGCAGGGCAAGGCATCCAGTAGTGTCCTAGGAGGAGGATTTTTTGGGGACCTGCTGGACGAAGTTGCAGTGAAGATTTCTACTTTCAGACTTAGTTTCTATTTTGGGAGTTGATAATCTCCGGCAAGCGAAGCTCTAGCTTATAGGCGACAAAGACTCCACAAAACTGGGTACCCCTTCTGCAGGACATCACTGAATAGGATTTGCTGCTGTGGAAAAAAAATGTAGTGGGAGCTAATGTGCGGTCAGGCCAACCAGCGATGCACCTTGGGTGGATTGCGAGCAGGTAGGTCCCTTCTTCACTTGGTTTTCAGGGCACTTTTTTGCTGAACATTTCTAAACCCCAAAATTTGGATTTGGGCTATGTGGGTACCTTTAGCACCCTTCAAGGATCCAGGACTGAATGAGCACCATTTGGAGGGTCCTGACTCACTTAGGCTGGGCCAGATGTGGCTTCAAGTTGGTTGGAGCCTTTTCTGTCCCAGAGGCTTTGAACAGGCTAGCCAACCATCCCTTGTAGTCACTCTGGTAGCCCTGGGATCAGGCGCCAAGCAGGTCTAAAGCAGCAGGACAGTCCTATGAGGGCACAGTTAGGCTTCGTGCAGCAAGGCTGTCCTTTTGGAACAGCAGGACAGTCTCCAGAGAGTCTTCTGCAGGTGTAAAAGTGAACTGAATAGTGCGTCTGAGAGTCCTAGATTTGTACCTACTGCCAGCTTTGAAGTGGAAGAAATGTTTGGGCCCTCTTCCCCTGCAGATGGTTCAGAAATGTCCTGCCTCCCTGCCTTGGTCCCAGGATGTCTGAAGCCACAAAAAGATAGTGATTAGTTTTTGTGTGTTTGCTGAGACAGGTCCTTTGAAGTAGAAGCGTGGTTGTGCAGAGCTCCTCCCTTCCCATCATGCCAGGATTGCCTATACTACCAACACCTAACTCCTCCATTGTGTTACTCCATGGAAGGAATCTATAAAGGCCAAATGTCAGCTACACCTGTTCTTGTGACCTGGGATACAGGTTTCGGGCACCAAATGTTTAGGACAAGAAAATGTCAACTTTCTAAAAGTGACGTTTTCAGAATTGTGACCTAAAATCTGACCTTACCATTAAAGAAGATTTATAAATATAACTCTGTAGATACCAAACATGATTTTTCTACTTGTTCCCAATCAAAAGTTATCACTAATTAAATATAATGATATAAACCACTGTAATCCTATGGGAACGGTAGGCCTCACAGTAGTGAAAAACACATTTGTGAGTTTTCTTCTACTAGGACATGTACAACTTAAAATTACATGTCCAACTTTTTTATGGAACAATTCTGTTTATTAATACTGCCATCTTTTGTTAGAACACATTATGATGCCTAAAACCCATAGGGTAGGGCGCGAAGGAGCAAGAAGAGCTACTTACGTCTCACACTTGGCAGTTGCCTACATCTCAGGGGCAGGCAGCAGATCAGAGCAAGGTAGAAAACATTATGAACAAGTTAAAAGACAACCCCCATCCATATCCCTCCCCGTTCTTGCTTTGTGTATTAGCTCAGTGGATGCAGACATAGGCGCTAAATCAGATCAGGATGTGGATGCAAAGGGTGTGGGGACTATGTTGGAATTTGAAGCTGGTTCTAGGGGCAAATCGGGAATCATTTGGAGCAGTCTCAGGTACGTAAAATTGATTAATTGTTGAAATTCAGACAAAAAAAGGCAAATGAAGGGAGCCCACAACCCTGAATATACAATGCAGTATGGGTCAGCTGACACGGACAACCTCTCCATCCTCAAAATGTACCAGAGTTTGTGCAGCCAGGAATTGTGGTTTGGTACTTTATCAGTGTCCCATAGGGAGAGAATGCCCTGGTGTGATGCCCCCAGGGCCAAAACGAATTGCCTCCCTCCGTAGAAGTGTAAAGGATATTTCATAATGTTCGGGAGTCCAGGAAAGGTGGAAGCAAGGGCCGCTCCGCGCTTGGGTGGGGGGGATATTTTTAGGCCTTTTATAATTAGGCCGATCTGGTGGGGATGGGTGGGTAGAAACCCCTAGAAACCAGGGATATATATTTTTTTTAGTGTTTACTTTTGTTTTTTATATATGGGAAGCGACCCCTTAAGCAAGGGTCGCTCCCCTGGGGGGGCAAATTGTATTTAGGCCATTTCAACCCCCCTTGGGGGCAGATCGGCCTATTTTTGTTAAGCCAATCTGCCCCCAAGGGAGGCAGAAACCACTAGACACCAGGGATTTTTATTCTTTTGCGTCAGTTTCACACAAGGGGAGCAACCCCTTAGGCAAGGGTCGTTCCCCTGGGGGGCAAATTAATTTTAGGCCATTTCGGCAGACCAGCCGATTTCTATTAGGCCGATCGGCCCCGGGGAGGGGGAGGCAGAAACCACATAGGCACCAGGGATTGGTGTGTGTGTTTTGTTTGGGGGAGGGGGCAGCTCCTTGGGCAAGGGTCGCTCCAGATGGGGGCACATTACTGTTGGTTATATCTGCCCTCCTTGGGGGCAGATCGGCCTATTTTTGGAATGCCCATCTGCCCCCAAAAGTGGGGGGGGGGCAGAAAGCCCACCAGAGACCAGGGAAGTTTTTTTCCAAAATAAGAGGATGGGGGGGTATGGCCACACCCCCACTCCAAATAAATGGGGCCAAAGTTGTTCTGCCCTCTAGTGGTTAGAAGAGACCATTACCCCCGAGCCACACCCCGGAGGGGGGGCAGGAAGTCTACTGGATGCCAGGGAATTAATAATAATAATAATGGGCTGGTGGCTACCAACCAGTATGGGCCTGGTTATGCCCCCTCCCCAACTGAAGGGGGTAGCAGTCTTTCAGCCCTCCACCGCACACTAAAACATCTTATCCCACGGCAAGCAAGAGGACATTGATTATTTTGGGTTTTTGTTTTACATTTGGGCCATGAGAGCTTGGCTAACTCTCAAAATCATCCCACTTGGAACGGTGAGGGCTACACTTTATGGACTTTCAGACACTGCCATGTAGAAAAATACACAAGACCTAGACACATCTGAAAACTAAACATCTGGGAGATTCCAGGGTGGTGTGCTTCACATGCACCCGCACCATTTTCTTAACCACAATGCCCTGCAAACCTCCAACTTTGCTGGAAATCACACATTTTTCCCACATTTTTGTGATGGAACCTTCTGGAATCTGCAGGAATCTACAAAATTCCTACCACCCAGCATTGTCTCATCTATACCGATATTAATTCTGCTGCACTTGTCAGTCTAAAAATGTTTTTTTTTTTTTTTTTTTTTCTTCAAACTGCCCTTTTGGACCCGTCTTGGTTCCCCCTCAATTTTTACATGTTTTTGGTTCTTTCCTGTCACAGGCACTTGGCTCACCTACACAAGTGAGGTATCATTTTTACCGGTAGACTGAGGAGGAAAGTTGGGTGGTAGGAAATTTGTCCCGGTGCGGTGATCCCACACAGAAATGTGAGAAAAATGTTATTTTTTTAATTTTTATTTTTTAGCTAAACTTGAGGTTTGCTGAGGATTCTGCTCCCCCCGCCCCGAACCCCTCACAAAAACAGGTAGTTTTGTATTTCATAATTTTGATGTGTACAGATAGTGTTTCGGGCCCTTTCCTTTCATGGGCACTAGGCCTACCCACACAAGTGAGGTATCATTTTTATTGTGAGACTTGGGGGACCGCTGGGTGGAAGAAAATTTGTTTCTCCTCTCGGATTCCAAAACTTTCTGTCACAGAAATGTGAGGAAAAAGTGTTTTTTTGGGCCAAATTTTGAGGTTTGCAAAGGATTCTGGGTAACAGAACCTGGTGAGAGCCCCACAAGTAACCCCATTTTGGATTCCCCTAGGTGTCTATTTTTCAAAACGTGCAGGCTTCGTAGGTTTCCCTAGGTGCCGGCTGACCTAGAGGCCACAATCCACAGCTAGGCACTTTGCACAAAACAGGTCTGTTTTCTTTGGGAAAATGTGATGTGTCCACCTTGTATTTTGGGGCATTTCCTATCGCAGGCGCTAGGCCTACCCTCACATGTGAGGTACAGTTTTTATCGGGAGACTTGGGGTAACACTGGGTGGAAGGAAATTTGTGTCTCCTCTCAGATTCCATAACTTTGTCACCGAAATGTGAGGAAAAAATGTTTTTTTTTGGCCACAATTTGAGGTTTGCAAAGGATTCTGGGTAACAACCTTGTGGAAGCCTCACAAATCAACCCGTCCTGGATTCCCTTAGGTGTCTAGTTTTCAAATTGCACAGTTTTGGTAGGTTTCCCTAGGTGCCGGCTGAGCTAGAGGCCAAAATCTACAGCTAGGCACTTTGCAAAAAACACATCAGATTTCAATGTAAAAATTTGATATGTCCATGTTGCATTTCCTGTTGCAAGCATTAGGCCTACCCACGCAAGTGAGGTACCATTTTTATCGGGAGACTTGGGGGAACACAGAGTAGCAAAGCAAGTGTTATTTATTGCCCCTTGTCTTTCTCTACATTTTTTCCTTTCCAAATGTAAGACAGTGTGTGAAAAAGATGTCTATATGGGCACCCCAGAATTCAGAGATATGCAAATAACCACTGCTTCTCAAAACCTTATCTTGTGCCAATTTTGGAAATATAAAGGTTTTCTTGATACCTGTTTTTCACTCTTTATATTTCAGCAAATGAATTGCTGTATACCCAGTATAGAATGAAAACCCTTTGCAAGGTGCAGCTCATTTATTGGCGCTGGGTACCTAGGGTTCTTGATGAACCTAAAAGCCCTATATATCCCCGCGACCAGAAGAGTCCAGCAGACGTAACAGTATATTCCTTTAAAAAAATCTGACATCGCAGGAAAAAGTTAGAGTAAAACGTGGAGAAAAATTGTTGTTTTTTTAACCTCAATTTCAATTTATTTTTTATTTCAGTTGTTATTTTCTGTAGGAAACCCTTGTAGTATCTACACAAATTACCCCTTGCTGAATTCAGAATTTTGTCTCCTTTTCAAAAATGTTTAGCTTTATAGGATCCAGCATTGGTTTCACACCCATTTGTGTCACTAACTGGAAGGAGGCTGAAAGCACAAAAAATAGTAAAAACAGGGTATGTCCCAGTAAAATGCCAAAATTGTGTTGAAGAATTGGGTTTTCTGATTCAAATCTGCCTGTTCCTGAAAGCTGGGAAGATGGTGATTTTAGCACCACAAACCCTTTGTTGATGCCATTTGCAGGGAAAAAACCACAAACCTTTTTCTGCAGCCCTTTTTTCCCCATTTATTTAAAAAAACAAAATGTTCACTGTATTTTGGCTAATTTCTTGGTCTCTGTTAGAAATGGGGTCTTTGGTTGACAGTCAGGTTACCCCCTGTTCAAGCAAGAACCCTCTCTCTAGGCAGGGTAAAAGAGAATCACCCTCCGCTAACCCCTGCTTACCCCCTTGGTAGCTTGGCAGAGCAGTAGGCTTAACTTCAGAGTGCTAGGTGTAAAGTAAAACACTACAAAATGACACAACACCCGTTTAGAATAATAGGAAATATCTATCTAAACAAAACAAGACCAAAACAACAAAAACCACAATACACAAGTCAGATTATCAATTAAAAATCAAAAAGAGTCTTTAAGTAGTTTTAAACACACACTAATGCTGTCAGCGTGAAAAAAAGTACCCTGGGCACGTCAAAAATAACCCCGCACGGGCAAGTGCGTGTCAAAAAGGGCTTGCGAGGCGTTGATTCCACTCACGAGCGGGACTGTGTGTCGTTTCTCCTTTCGCAGGGTGGGGCACATCGTTTCTTCTCTCAGCAGGAGAGCGATGCGTCGATCCAGTCAGCCCTCTCTGGTCCGGGCAGGCCTTGCGTTGTTTTTCCACACACAGCGGTACTTGAGTCGGAAATCCAGCCGCACAATGATCCGAAAACCCTGCAGCGCGGGTTGTGATCTCCCAGCCTCCGTCAGCGATGCTGCACATCGTTTCTCCTGCTCTGTGCGTCGAGTCTTCTATCATGTTCCCTGCGAGCGTGGTTTCTCAGCTGCGGAGCCGGCGGCGCCTCTTTTCTTCAGATGCAGATTGGAGTTGCATTGATCTTTTCCCCGCACTGTACTCTGCGCATGGATTTCCTGGTCTGCCAGCTTCTCCTTTCAGGGTCCCAGGAACTGGATGGACACCACAGGGCAGAGTAGGAGTCTCTCCAGAGACTCCAGGTGCTGGCAGAGAGAAGTCTTTGCTGTGCCTGAGACTTCAAACAACAGGAGGCAAGCTCTAACTCAAGCCCTTGGAGATTTCTTCTCAAGATGGAAGGCACACAAAGTCCAGTATTTGCCCTCTTACTCAGGCAGAAGCAACAACTGCAGGATAGCTCCACAAAGCACAGTCACAGGCAGGGCAGCTCTTCTTCCTCAGCTCTTCAGCAGGCAGAGGTTCCTCTTTTTTCCAGAAGGCTTCTAAAGTCTGTGGTTTTGGGTGCCATTCTTATACCCAATTTCTCCTTTGAAGTAGGCCTTCTTCAAAGTAAAGTCTCTTTTGAATGTGAAATCCTGACTTGACCTGGCCAGGCCCCAGACACTCACCAGGGGGTTGGAGACTGCATTATGTGAGGACAGGCACAACCCTTTCAGGTGTGAGTGACCACTCCTAGCACAGGTGGCTCATCAGTTTATGCATGCTACACCCCAGCTCCCTTTGTGTCATTGTCTAGTGTGAGGTGCAACCAGCCCAACTGTCAAACTGACCCAGACAGGGAATCCACAAACAGGCAGAGTCATAGAAATGGTATAAGCAAGAAAATGCCCACTTTCTAAAAGTGGCATTTTCAAACACACAATCTCAAAATCAACTTTACTAAAAGATGTATTTTTAAATTGTTAGCTCAGATACCCCCAACTCCACATGTCCATCCGCTCCCAAAGGGAATCTACACTTCAATCAAATTCAAAGGTAGCCCCCATGTTAACCCATGAGAGGGACAGGCCTTGCAACAGTGAAAAACAAATTTAGCAATATTTCACTGTCGGGATATATAAAACACATTACTATATGTCCTACCTTAACCATACACTGCACCCTGCCCTTGGTGCTACCTAGGGCCTAACTTAGGGTCGTCTGACATGTAAGACAAGGGAAGGTTTAGGCTTGGTAAGTGGGTACACTTGCCAAGTCGAATTTTACAGTTAAAAATACACACACAGACACTACAATGGAAGGTCTGAGACATGATTACAGAGCTACTTATGTGGGTGGCACAATCAGTGCTGCGGCCCACTAGTAGCATTTGATTTACAGGTCCTGGTCCCCTCTAGTGCTCTGTACTAGGGACTTAATAATAAATTAAATATGCCAATCATGGATAAGCCAATTACATACACATTTTGTAAAGGCGCACTTGCACTTTAGCACTGGTTAGCAGTGGTAAAGTGTCCAGAGTAACAAAAACAGTAAAATCAGAGTCCAGCACACACAGCCTGGGGAACAAAGGCAAAAAGTTAAGGGGGACCTTGCCAAGGATGAAAAGTTTAACAGTCTCCTTCAAGGGAACCCACAAAGTCTGGGTACCTCTAGAATCCCTAGGATGTCGGGGAAAAAAGATGCAAATTAGGCCTGGGTAGCTTATGTGGACAAAAGGTTTTGAGGGCCTAAGCGCAAACTACCTCAAATAGCCAAAAAAAGGCCTGGCACCCAAGGGGAAAAGGCCTGGCAGCGAAGGGGTTAAGGAGGGAAAAGACAGATAGTCTTTTTGTGGGGCTGTTGAGGCCCCATACATTGAGGCTGAGGATCTTAATCTCCATGACAGCTAGTGTTTAATGTGAAGTGTCAATGCAAAGCCCCACTGGGAGGCCTAAGAAAGCATGACAGGGAAGCCTAGATCCCCGCAGTGATTCATCCTCGTGTAGGGTAAGCTGCCAGGGAAAGACCACGTTACGCAAGGTTGCAAGAACAACCATACAACCCTATTAACGACTGAAATAGAAACACCAATGAAAAAAACATACATCAGTCCATTAAACATGGCAACAGTAAGGGATGGACCGGGCAAGCAGAGCCATGTCCTGGCATGAGCCCCATAGAGGAGAGCCATCCCATCCGAGGGGAGATGATGAGGGCTGGTCAAGTACGCAAGACCCCCCTGGTCCGCCCGCTTCTCTTAGCCCATTCCGCCGGTAGGAAATCTTATCATGTCCAAGGACTCCTGTCTTCAGGGTGAATCAGTCTTGTCAGTGTCACCAGACAGCGAGTCTAAAAGAGACTTTCGTTCAAAGGTTTTAGCCTCTGGGTCCAGGCATGTGTTTCCAGGTGGATGACTTGACTGCCGCCAGCACATGTTTCGCTGTGTCAACCAGTCTTGCCGGCTGACTGAGCGCCTCTCCAGGCAGGAATTTTTAATGCCCATCACTCAGCAGGCCTCCTGGAAGGATTGAAGCTGTTGAAGTTTACTGTCATGGCAGAAAAAAATCTGAAAAGTATGACCCCACGAATATGGGATCCCAGCGTTCCGCATGTGAGCAGTGATGGGTCTCTCAGGACATGGCGTTAAGGGCAGTAATGTGCTCCTTTATGTCTGTTCCTTCAGTATTGGTTGGGACCCCTGAGTTGCGGATGTTTTTCTGCCTCGAGCGGTTTTCTGAATCCTCTGTATGTGTTTGAAAGTCCAGCTTCCGTTCTTGGATTCAGAGAATTTCTTGCTGTAGCCATTCGATCTCTTTGCTGCGTCCCATATCTTCATCTTTCAGACCCACTCCCCTACTCCGTCCAGATCATGGTGAATGCCCCGAATATCAGAGGGGAGGTCTTAGGTCATCGCAGAAGGAGTCGAACAGGGCCTCCAGGAAAGGAGCTGTTCACTGGACCTTCAGCATCATCACTCTTAAAGGGATGTTCAGATCCGGCCACGGATCTCTTGTCTCCCTCTGCCCCTCCCCCCACCCCCTTGGCTGTAACAGCATGTCCTGAAGAGAGCGGCCCTTCTTGGTCCAAGCCACGGACATTGCTGCACCACCTGTTCAAGGCCAGGAAGAGTCCATGCCTAGAAGGGAAGGGAGATGTAGAGCGCGTTCACGTTGTGGGAGGGGCCCAAACTGTGGTTTAACTCACCAATATCTCCGGAATTCGAGCCAAAGGCTATCTGTTGTGGTAGATTGGTTCCGGGGTCCCCGTCAGATAAAGCAAAAATGGCTGCGCTGGCAGATCCAGTCACCAAGGCCGCATCAGCCGTCAGCTCTGTCCGTCGCCGGCAATGTTGCGTCTTGCAGGTGCAGCACTCTCTGGGAGCCCTGGTGTCAGCGGACACCACCCAAGCCGTGAAGATCATTAATGGTGTTATGGCAGCTGTAGCATCTCCTCCACCGATCAGTGGGAGCCCCAGGAGTCGAGAGTTCGGGCAGGAAGGGCGCTACCCGCAGCAGTTAGTGCCAGGAGACGGAGATACGAGGAGAGATGTCTCAGCCGCCTACCATCTTGGCCACGCCCCCTCCCAGCTTTTTACATACAGTGCACCCTGCCCTGGGATTGTCTTATGTGCATTAGAAAGGAAGTTTTAGACTTGGCAAAAAGTTGATTTTGCCAAGTCAAATTGCAGTGTAGAATTGCATACAGGCTGCAATGGCAGGCCTCAGACATACTTTGAAGGGCTGCTTAAGTGGGTGGCACAACTTGTGCTGCAGGCCCACTGGTAGCATTTAATTTACTGCCCTGACTACATGGTATACCACTGAACAAGGGACTTAAAAATAAATCAACTGTGCCAGTCAGGTGTAAGTCAGTTTCACCATGTTTTAGGGAGAGTGAGCTCAAGCAAAACGGGAAGGGAGAAGGCAGAATGTTTTAGGGGAAGACCACCCTAAGACTGACAGGTCTAACAGCTATTTCAGTGTTACCTTCCAACTCAGTATCAGTTTATCAGCTCAAAATGTGCAGCTCTTGAAGGTGTGCTAGGACTCGGCCTGTGATCAGGTAGTGCTGGCAAGGCAGCTGGTTGAGTTAATCCGTCTAAGGCCAACTTGGGCTTCTACCCGTGTGAAATTAGTAAATTAGGTGCTATTCATTAGGATAAAACCTGATATTTACATTGTGTAGAGAATGCAGAAGGGTGGCATGAGCACTATGTAAGTCAGAGGTTATTAACTTAGTGTCTGAAGATTGGATTCAAATGGTTTCCTTTGGAGGAAAGCTGTAATATTAACACTTGCTTTGTTTTGTAAGTGCGTTTGTGTAAATGTCTTCTTACAATCCACCAGTGGTATCAAACTTCATTGTAAAAACATTTAAGTTAAAGGTAAACTCATTCCTTTAAGATTGAGGGCTAGCATCAGTGTGGCCGTAGCTTCCACAGTGGCTCGTAAGTCCTTTTTCTTTCTTTTCCTGAGGTATTGGGGCTACTTGACAATGGTGATGTGTGTGGCCCCGACCTTTCTATACCTTGACTATGTAGGAGGCTGGACTGGCTTGTAGTGAGTACCTAGGGGTACTTGCACCTTGCACCAGGCCCAGTTATCCCTTATTAGTGTATACGGTGTCTAGCAGCATAGGCTGATAGATAATGGTAGCTTAGCAGAGCAGCTTAGGCTGAACTAGGAGACGAGTGAAGCTCCTACAGTACCACTTAGTGTCATATGCACAATATCATAAGAAAACACAATACACAGATATACTAAAAATAAAGGTACTTTATTTTTATGACAATATGCCAAAAGTATCTCAGTGAGTACCCTCAGTATGAGGATAGCAAATATACACAAGATATATGTACACAATACCAAAATATGCAGTGATAGTATTAGAAAACAGTGCAAAGAATGTATAGTTACAATAGGATGCAATGGAGACACATAGGGATAGGGGCAACACAAACCATATACTCCAAAAGTGGAATGCAAACCACGAATGGACCCCAAACCTATGTGACCTTGTAGAGGGTCGCTGGGACTATTAGAAAATAGTAAGGGTTAGAAAAATAGCCCACCCCAAGACCCTGAAAAGTGAGTGCAAAGTGCACTAAAGTACCCCAAAGGACATAGAAGTCGTGATAGGGGAATTCTGCAGGAAAGACACAAACCAACAATGCAACAACGATGGATTTCCAGTCGAGGGTACCTGTGGAACAAGGGGACCAAGTCCAAAAGTCACAAGCAAGTCGGAGATGGGCAGATGCCCAGGAAATGCCAGCTGTGGGTGCAAAGAGGCTGCTACTGGACAGTAGAAGCGTAGGTTTCTGCAAGAACGACAAGGGCTAGAGACTTCCCCTTTGGAGGACGGATCCCTCACGCCGTGGAGAGTCGTGCAGAAGTGTTTTCCCGCCGAAAGACCGCCAACAAGCCTTGCTAGTTGCAAATCGTGCGGTAAGGGTTTTTGGACGCTGCTGTGGCCCAGGAGGGACCAGGATGTCGCAAATTGCATCAGGGGACAGGGGGGACGTCGAGCAAGACAAGGAGCCCTCTCAGCAGCAGGTAGTACCCGGAGAAGTGCCAGAAACAGGCACTACGAGGATGCGTGAAACAGTGCTCACCCGAAGTCGCACAAAGGAGTCCCACGTCGCCGGAGAACAACTTAGGAGGTCGTGCAATGCAGGTTAGAGTGCTGTGGACCCTGGCTGGACTGTGCACAAAGGATTTCCGCCGGAAGTGCACGGAGGCCGGAGTAGCTGCAAAAGTCGCGGTTTCCAACAATGCAGTCTGGAGTGGGGAGGCAAGGACTTACCTCCACTAAACTTGGACTGAAGAGTCACTGGACTGTGGAAGTCACTTGGACAGAGTTGCTGGATTCAAGGGACCTCGCTCGTCGTGCTGAGAGGAGACCCAAGGTACCGGTGATGCAGTTCTTTGGTGCCTGCGGTTGCAGGGGGACGATTCCGTCGACCCACAGGAGATTTCTTCTGAGCTTCTAGTGCAGAGAGGAGGCAGACTACCCCCACAGCATGCACCACCAGGAAAACAGTCGAGAAGGCGGCAGGATCAGCGTTACAGAGTTGCAGTAGTCGTCTTTGCTACTATGTTGCAGTTTTGCAGGCTTCCAGCGCAGTCAGCAGTCGATTCCTTGGCAGAAGGTGAAGAGAGAGATGCAGAGGAACTCGGATGAGCTCTTGCATTCGTTATCTAAGGAATCCCAAGAGACCCTAAATAGCCAGAAAAGAGGGTTTGGCTACCTAGGAGAGAGGATAGGCTAGCAACACCTGAAGGAGCCTATCAGGAGGAGTCTCTGACGTCACCTGATGGCACTGGCCACTCAGAGCAGTCCAGTGTGCCAGCAGCACCTCTGTTTCCAACATGGCAGAGGTCTGGAACACACTGGAGGAGCTCTGGGCACCTCCCAGGGGAGGTACAGGTCAGGGGAGTGGTCACTCCCCTTTCCTTTGTCCAGTTTCACGCCAGAGCAGGGCTAAGGGGTCCCTGAACCGGTGTAGACTGGCTTATGCAGAAATGGGCACCAAATGTGCCCATGAAAGCATTTCCAGAGGCTGGGGGAGGCTACTCCTCCCCTGCCTTCACACCATTTTCCAAAGGGAGAGGGTGTAACACCCTCTCTCAGAGGAAGTCCTTTGTTCTGCCATCCTGGGCCATGCCTGGCTGGACCCCAGGAGGGCAGATGCCTGTCTGAGGGGTTGGCAGCAGCAGCAGCTGCAGTGAAACCCCAGGAAAGGCAGTTTGGCAGTACCAGGGTCTGTGCTACAGACCCCCGGGGATCATGGGATTGTGCCAACTATGCCAGGATGGCATAGAGGGGGCAATTCCATGATCATAGACATATTACATGGCCATATTCGGAGTTACCATCGTGAAGCTACATATAGGTAGTGACCTATATGTAGTGCACGCGTGTAATGGTGTCCCCGCACTCACAAAGTCCGGGGAATTGGCCCTGAACAATGTGGGGGCACCTTGGCTAGTGCCAGGGTGCCCTCACACTAAGTAACTTAGCACCCAACCTTTACCAGGTAAAGGTTAGACATATAGGTGACTTATAAGTTACTTAAGTGCAGTGTAAAATGGCTGTGAAATAACGGGGACGTTATTTCACTCAGGCTGCAGTGGCAGGCCTGTTTAAGAATTGTCAGTGCTCCCTATGGGTGGCAAAAGAAATGCTGCAGCCCATAGGGATCTCCTGGAACCCCAATACCCTGGGTTCCTCAGTACCATATACTAGGGATTTATAAGGGTGTTCCAGTAAGCCAATGTAAATTGGTAAAATTGGTCACTAGCCTGTTAGTGACAATTTGAAAGTAATGAGAGAGCATAACCACTGAGGTTCTGGTTAGCAGAGCCTCAGTGAGACAGTTAGTCATAACACAGGTAACTCATTCAGGCACACTTATGAGCACTGGTGCCCTGATTAGCAGGGTCCCAGTGACACATACAACATATATACAGTGAAAAATGGGGGTAACATGCCAGGCAAGATGGTACTTTCCTACACAACCCCCCCCCCTCCTCCCCCCCAACGAAGGACAATAAGACTAGCCATGACCTGATGAGTCTTCATTGTCTAAGTGGAAATATCCGGAGAGTCCATCTGCATTGGAGTGGCTACTCCCAGGTCTATGTTCCACTGTATAGTCCATTCCCTGTAGGGATATGGACCACCTCAATAATTTAGAATTTTCACCTTTCATTTGTTTTAGCCAAAGTAGAGGTTTGTGGTCTGTCCGAACAATGAAGTGAGTGCCAAACAAGTATGGCCTCAACTTCTTCAGTGCCCAGACCACAGCAAAGGCCTCCCTCTCAATGGCAGACCAACGCTTTTCTCTAGGGGTCAACCTCCTACTAATAAAAGCAACAGGTTGATCCTGGCCCTCAGAATTAAGTTGTGATAGGACTGCCCCTACTCCTAATTTAGATGCATCAGTTTGGATATAGAATTTTTTAGAGTAACAAGGGCTTTTCAGGACAGGTGCAGAGCACATAGCCTGCTTCAGCTCCTCAAAAGCTTTCTGACAGCTAGCTGTCCACAATACCTTTTTAGGCATCTTTTTGGATGTGAGGTCATTAAGAGGGGCTGCAATGGAGCCATAGTTCTTAATGAACCTCCTGTAATACCCAGTGAGGCCTAGGAAGGCTCTCACCTGAGTCTGAGTAGTAGGGGGAAGCCAATCTATAATAGTTTGGATTTTCCCCTGTAGTGGTGCAATCTGTTCCCCACCAACAAGGTGTCCCAGATAAACCACCTTCCCCTGCCCTATCTGGCACTTTGAAGCCTTGATAGTGAGGCCTGCTTTTTGCAGGGCCTCTAAAACTTTCCATAGGTGGACCAGGTGATCATCCCAACTGGAGCTAAAGACAGCTATATCGTCCAAATATGCTGCACTAAAAGCTTCCAGCCCTTGCAGGACTGTGTTCACCAACCTTTGAAAAGTGGCAGGTGTATTTTTCAATCCAAAAGGCATTACTGTGAATTGGTAATGGCCTCCAATGGTTGAAAATGCAGTTTTAGGTTTAGCATCTTCTGATAATGTGATCTGCCAATACCCTGCAGTCAAATCAAAAGTGCTTAGATACTTGGCAGATGCCAGTGTATCTATGAGCTCATCTGCCCTGGGTATAGGGTGAGCATCAGTTTTGGTTACCTGGTTGAGACCTCTATAATCTACACAAAACCGCATTTCCTTCTTTCCATCCTTGGAATGAGGTTTTGGTACAAGTACCACAGGAGAAGCCCATGGACTTTCAGAGTGCTCAACCACTCCCAGTTCTAACATTTTCTGCACCTCTTGCTTTATGCAGTCCCTGACATGGTCAGGCTGCCTATAGATTTTGTTTTTGACAGGCAAGCTGTCTCCAGTATCTATAGTGTGCTCACACCAAGAAGTGGTACCTGGCACAGTAGAGAAGAGTTCAGAAAACTGACCCAGGAGATTTATGCAATGGTCTTTCTGCTCAGCAGTAAGACAATCAGCCAAAACTACACCTTCCACAAGAGCATCTTGTTCTCTGGAAGAGAAGAGATCAGGTAGAGGATCACTGTCTTCTTCCTGTCCCTCATCAGTTGCCATGAGCAGGGTGAGATCAGCCCTGTCATAGTAGGGTTTCAGGCGATCGACATGGAGCACCCTAAGGGGACTCCTGGCAGTGCCTAAGTCAACTAAGTAGGTGACTTCACCCTTCTTTTCAACAATTATGTGGGGTCCACTCCATTTATCTTGGAGTGCTCTTGGGGCCACAGGCTCCAAGACCCACACTTTCTGCCCTGGTTGGTACTGAACCAAAACAGCCTTCTGATCATGCCATTGCTTCTGGAGCTCTTGGCTGGCCTGAAGGTTTTTACTGGCCTTTTTCATATACTCAGCCATCCTTGATCTGAGGCCAAGTACATAATCCACTATATCTTGCTTTGGAGCTTTTAAAGGTTGTTCCCAACCCTCCTTGACAATTGTTAGTGGACCCCTAACAGGGTGTCCAAAGAGGAGTTCAAAGGGCTGAAGCCCACTCCTTTCTGGGGTACCTCCCTGTAGGCAAAAAGGAGGCATGGTAAAAGGATATCCCATCTCCTGCGGAGTTTTTCAGGGAGTCCCATAATCATGCCTTTGAGAGTTTTGTTAAATCTCTCTACCAGTCCATTAGTTTGTGGATGATAGGGTGTAGTGAACTTATAAGTCACACCACACTCCTTCCACATGGCCTTTAAATAAGCAGACATGAAATTGCTTCCCCTGTCTGATACTACTTCCTTTGGGAAGCCCACCCTAGAAAATATTCCTAGGAGGGCCTTGGCCACTGCAGGTGCTGTAGTGGTCCTTAAAGGAATTGCTTAAGGATATCTTGTGGCATGGTCCACTACCACCAAGATAAACCTTTTGCCTGAAGCAGTAGGAGAGTCAAGGGGGCCAACTATGTCAACCCCTACCCTTTCAAAGGGAACCCCAACCACAGGCAGTGGAATAAGGGGTGCCTTTGGGGTGCCACCTGTCTTGCCACTGGCTTGACAGGTTTCACAGGACTTACAAAATTCTTTTGTGTCCTCAGACATTCTAGGCCAATGAAACAAGGGAACAAGCCTGTCCCAGGTTTTCATTTGTCCTAGATGCCCAGCTAGGGGAATGTCGTGGGCTAGAGTTAGGAGGAACTTTCTGTACTCCTGAGCAATCTCTAACCTCCTGGCAGTTCCAGGTTTAGGATCCCTTGCTTCAGTGTACAAGAGGTTGTCCTCCCAGTAAACTCTGTGAGAGTCACTGACATCCCCATTAGCCTGTCGGACAGCTTGCTGTCTTAGACCCTCTAGTGTGGGACAGGTATGCTGTGCCACACTCAGCTCCTCCCTGGCAGGCCCCCCTTCACACAAAAGCTCAGCAGTGTCTGCTTCCAGCTCCTCTGGTGTAGGTTCTGCACAGGGTGGAAATTCTTCTTCCTCAGAATTAGAATCCACTGTAGAGGGAGGGATAGTAGGAAGTGCTTTACTTCTACTAGCCCTAGCTTTAGGGAGGACTTGGTCCATTGTTCCAGGATCCAAGTCACCCTGTCCTTTTTGCTTTTTGGCCTGAGCCCTTGTTAAAGCAAAAATATGCCCTGGGATGCCCAGCATTGCTGCATGGGCCTCCAACTCCACATCTGACCAAGCTGATGTCTCCAAATCATTCCCTAATAGACAGTCTACAGGTAAATCTGAAGCTACCACAACTTTCTTTGGACCAGTAACCCCCCCCCCCCAGTTGAGATTTACAACAGCCATGGGGTAGCTAAGTGTGTTGTTGTAAGCATTGGTTACTTGGTACTGGTGACCAAGTAGGTGTTGTTCAGGGTGGACCAGTTTCTCTATTACCATAGTTACACTGGCTCCAGTGTCCCTGTAGGCCTGAACCTCAACACCATTTATTAGGGGTAGTTGCTTGTACTTATCCATGTTAAGGGGACAAGCAACCAAGGTGGCTAAATCAATAGCCCCCTCAGAGACTAACACAGCCTCTGTGGTCTCCCTAATCAGACCAACCCCTACTAAGTTACCAAAAGTGAGCCCAGCTACTCCCTTGGATTGGCTATTAGTAGGTTTGCTCCCACCACCACCGCTATTAGTAGGGACACTAGGTGTAGCAGTAGGGGTTGTAGTGGTAGGAGGCTTGGTGCTTTTCTTTGGACAACTGGGATCTGTTGTCCAATGGCCTTTTATTTTACATAAATAGCACCATGGTTTCTTTTCCTTGTTTTGATTAGAAGAGGATTTGGGCCCACCACCCCCACCAGAGTGTTTTTGTGGCCCTGATGAAGACTCATTTTTAGATTTGTCCCCACCCTTGTCAGAAGACTTACCATCCTTCTTCTTGTTGCCATCTTTGTCACCCCCTGTATGAACTTTTCTGTTCACCCTTGTTCTGACCCATTTGTCTGCCTTCTTTCCCAATTCTTGGGGAGAGGTCAGATCAGAGTCCACCAAGTACTGGTGCAACAAATCAGACACACAATTATTAAGAATATGCTCTCTCAGGATCAAGTTATACAGGCTGTCATAATCAGTAACTTTACTGCCATGTAACCACCCCTCCAAGGCCTTCACTGAATGGTCAATGAAATCAACCCAGTCTTGTGAAGACTCCTTTTTGCTCTCTCTGAACTTTATCCTGTATTGTTCAGTGGTTAAGCCATAACCATCCAGGAGTGCATTCTTAAGAACTGTAAAATTATTGGCATCACTTTCTTTCACAGTAAGGAGCCTATCCCTACCCTTTCCACTAAATGATAGCCATAGGATAGCAGCCCACTGCCTTTGAGGGACATCCTGTACAACACAGGCCCTCTCAAGTGCAGCAAACCACTTGTTAATGTCATCCCCCTCCTTATAAGGGGGAACTATCTTGTGCAGATTCCTAGAATCATGCTCTTTTGCAGGATGACTATTGGGAATACTGCTGCTACCACCATGGGTTTCTAAACCCAGTTTCTGTCTCTCCTTCTCTACTTCTAAGGACTGTCTATCCAAATCCAGCTGTTGCTTCTTGAGATTCAGTCTGGTTTGTTCCACTCTCAATCTATTGAGCTCCCTTTCTAACAATCTGTCATCAGGGTGGGTGGGAGGGACATTCCTAGACACAGAAGTATAATGAGAATGAACAGAAGGAGACCTGTCCCTTACAGAGGGCACCCTAACAGCTTGGCTGACAGTGTAATGTGAGAGCACACCATCTGTATGATGTGACTCCACCTCAGTACCAACTATGCTAGACTGTCTAGTAATGGGCAGGCTAAGAAGTTTCTTTCCTGAATCTTTTCCTGGGGGAGTCCCTGGATCAGATTGGGAACCATTAGCTACTTTTTCAACAGATGGGGCACTTTTAGCCTTATCTTGTTCTCTAAGCATGTTAAGTAACAATTCCAAGGAAGGATTCTTCCCTACACTCAAACCTCTCTCTGTGCAGAGACTCCTTGCTCCTTTCCAGCTAAGGTGATCATATGCATGTTTGGACAGATCAACATTTTGGCCTGTGCCAGACATTTTTAGAGAGAGTTAAAGTGATAGAAAAAGAGAAAAAAGTTTGTCAGAGCTTTTAGAAAGACAGAGAAAAAAAACTTTTTGAACTTTTTAGAACTTTTTGAAAGTTTATAAGTACTTTTCAGCACTTTAGAAAAGAGTGAAAAGAGGAAATGCAAAACGTTTTAGTTATGTGTACACACACTGAACTTGTTTTGTATATTTTTCTCTTATGAAAAGTACAATGACAAGAGTGGTAAGTAGTCTCAAAGCACTTATCCCACCGCTGCACAACCAATGTAGGAGGCTGGACTGGCTTGTAGTGAGTACCTAGGGGTACTTGCACCTTGCACCAGGCCCAGTTATCCCTTATTAGTGTATAGGGTGTCTAGCAGCATAGGCTGATAGATAATGGTAGCTTAGCAGAGCAGCTTAGGCTGAACTAGGAGACGAGTGAAGCTCCTACAGTACCACTTAGTGTCATATGCACAATATCATAAGAAAACACAATACACAGATATACTAAAAATAAAGGTACTTTATTTTTATGACAATATGCCAAAAGTATCTCAGTGAGTACCCTCAGTACGAGGATAGCAAATATACACAAGATATATGTACACAATACCAAAATATGCAGTGATAGTATTAGAAAACAGTGCAAAGAATGTATAGTTACAATAGGATGCAATGGAGACACATAGGGATAGGGGCAACACAAACCATATACTCCAAAAGTGGAATGCGAACCACGAATGGACCCCAAACCTATGTGACCTTGTAGAGGGTCGCTGGGACTATTAGAAAATAGTAAGGGTTAGAAAAATAGCCCACCCCAAGACCCTGAAAAGTGAGTGCAAAGTGCACTAAAGTACCCCAAAGGACATATAAGTCGTGATAGGGGAATTCTGCAGGAAAGACACAAACCAACAATGCAACAACAATGGATTTCCAGTCGAGGGTACCTGTGGAACAAGGGGACCAAGTCCAAAAGTCACAAGCAAGTCGGAGATGGGCAGATGCCCAGGAAATGCCAGCTGTGGGTGCAAAGAGGCTGCTACTGGACAGTAGAAGCGTAGGTTTCTGCAAGAACGACAAGGGCTAGAGACTTTCCCTTTGGAGGACGGATCCCTCACGCCGTGGAGAGTCGTGCAGAAGTGTTTTCCCGCCGAAAGACCGCCAACAAGCCTTGCTAGTTGAAATTTGTGCGGTAAGGGTTTTTGGACGCTGCTGTGGCCCAGGAGGGACCAGGATGTCGCAAATTGCGTCAGGGGACAGGGGGGACGTCGAGCAAGACAAGGAGCCCTCTCAGCAGCCGGTAGCACCCGGAGAAGTGCCAGAAACAGGCACTACGAGGATGCGTGAAACGGTGCTCACCCGAAGTCGCACAAAGGAGTCCCACGTCGCCGGAGAACAACTTAGGAGGTCGTGCAATGCAGGTTAGAGTGCTGTGGACCCAGGCTGGACTGTGCACAAAGGATTCCCGCCGGAAGTGCACGGAGGCCGGAGTAGCTGCAAAAGTCGCGGTTTCCAACAATGCAGTCTGGAGTGGGGAGGCAAGGACTTACCTCCACCAAACTTGGACTGAAGAGTCACTGGACTGTGGGAGTCACTTGGACAGAGTTGCTGGATTCAAGGGACCTTGCTCGTCTTGCTGAGAGGAGACCCAAGGTACCAGTGATGCAGTTCTTTGGTGCCTGCGGTTGCAGGGGGACGATTCCGTCGACCCACGGGAGATTTCTTCGGAGCTTCTAGTGCAGAGAGGAGGCAGACTACCCCCACAGCATGCACCACCAGGAAAACAGTCGAGAAGGCGGCAGGATCAGCGTTACAGAGTTGCAGTAGTCGTCTTTGCTACTATGTTGCAGTTTTGCAGGCTTCCAGCGCGGTCAGCAGTCGATTCCTTGGCAGAAGGTGAAGAGAGAGATGCAGAGGAACTCGGATGAGCTCTTGCATTCGTTATCTAAGGAATCCCAAGAGACAGAGACCCTAAATAGCCAGAAAAGAGGGTTTGGCTACCTAGGAGAGAGGATAGGCTAGCAACACCTGAAGGAGCCTATCAGGAGGAGTCTCTGACGTCACCTGATGGTACTGGCCACTCAGAGCAGTCCAGTGTGCCAGCAGCACCTCTGTTTCCAAGATGGCAGAGGTCTGGAGCACACTGGAGGAGCTCTGGGCACCTCCCAGGGGAGGTACAGGTCAGGGGAGTGGTCACTCCCCTTTCCTTTGTCCAGTTTCGCGCCAGAGCCGGGCTAAGGGGTCCCTGAACCGGTGTAGACTGGCTTATGCAGAAATGGGCACCAAATGTGCCCATGAAAGCATTTCCAGAGGCTGGGGGAGGCTACTCCTCCCCTGCCTTCACACCATTTTCCAAAGGGAGAGGGTGTAACACCCTCTCTCAGAGGAAGTCCTTTGTTCTGCCATCCTGGGCCAGGCCTGGCTGGACCCCAGGAGGGCAGATGCCTGTCTGAGGGGTTGGCAGCAGCAGCAGCTGCAGTGAAACCCCAGGAAAGGCAGTTTGGCAGTACCAGGGTCTGTGCTACAGACCCCTGGGATCATGGGATTGTGCCAACTATGCCAGGATGGCATAGAGGGGGCAATTCCATGATCATAGACATATTACATGGCCATATTCGGAGTTACCATTGTGAAGCTACATATAGGTAGTGACCTATATGTAGTGCACGCGTGTAATGGTTTTCCCCGCACTCACAAAGTCCGGGGAATTGGCCCTGAACAATGTGGGGGCACCTTGGCTAGTGCCAGGGTGCCCTCACACTAAGTAACCTAGCACCCAACCTTTGCCAGGTAAAGGTTAGACATATAGGTGACTTATAAGTTACTTAAGTGCAGTGTAAAATGGCTGTGAAATAACAGGGACGTTATTTCACTCAGGCTGCAGTGGCAGGCCGGTGTAAGAATTGTCAGAGCTCCCTATGGGTGGCAAAAGAAATGCTGCAGCCCATAGGGATCTCCTGGAACCCCAATACCCTGGGTACCTCAGTACCATATACTAGGGAATTATAAGGGTGTTCCAGTAAGCCAATGTAAATTGGTAAAATTGGTCACTAGCCTGTTAGTGACAATTTGAAAGTAATGAGAGAGCATAACCACTGAGGTTCTGGTTAGCAGAGCCTCAGTGAGACAGTTAGTCATAACACAGGTAACTCATTCAGGCACACTTATGAGCACTGGGGCCCTGACTAGCAGGGTCCCAGTGACACATACAACTAAAACAACATATATACAGTGAAAAATGGGGGTAACATGCCAGGCAAGATGGTACTTTCCTACAGACTAGGTCTAATATTACTATGTTACCTTGGTTATGATCCCAGGTGTAGAGCTGTTTATCAATACCCTTGGTCACCCTGCTTCAATTAATAAAATCCAAGTTATATAGCAGCCAGCACAGGAGAGCAAGCAAACAGAGATGCTTAGATTGAGGGAGTTGCAGTGTAAGCACGGGAAGGAACCATGGCTTGTCCTGGCTGGGTGGTGGGGCAGTGATAGGCCTGTCTGCAGGGGTCACATATGAGGCTTTTGGGAAGTTTGTCAGACTGGACTCATAGCCTCCTAAGCCCCGCGGAAGAAGGCCTTGATCTGAGAATGTGACATGCATCTTTTCCTGACTGAATAGTGGTGCGTCATATCAAAAGAATGAGGTGTTCATCATCTGTGAAGAGCACTGATTGGTTCCACCGCCCCTGATAGCCACAGCATTACATTTGCGCAGATTCTGGTTTTGTGAGGTACTTGCATACTTCTGGCATAGCACAATCTCCTATTCTAGTACCTTCTATCTTTGCAAATAGGGTCTCTGTCGATTTTTTTTTTTATTAATATTATTGGCTGGTCACGAATCACTTGGAAAGGGCTGTGGTCCCAACTGTGCACCATCAGCAAGCCATCCTTCCGAATAGAGGAAGCAGACGTAGGTGCAATAATGTTTGCTCACTGGCAGTAGGCACAGTGCGTTATGGAACCATTCATGAGTGGTCTGCTGTCTGAGCTCTTCTCTAACAGCTCTGCATTAGAGCGTTAGTGATTGGCATGGTGCACTTCTGATCAGAGCGGTGGGCAGTATCAGTAAGAGACATCTCTATCGTTATGTACACCTAAGATGCCTCATGCTTTGCTTTCCAGCATCCTACAATTGCCAAAAGAGCCTCATAATGGGGCCCTTCTAATGATCTTGATGTATAGTTATAGGCATTTAAAAAAATCACTACTTTTTGTGGCACTTTGGAAGATGTGACACTGATAGTCCAACTTGGTAGTCGTGGCAATTGGGACTCAGACTAAAGAACTGTTCTCATTGTAGGATTGACTAAGATCCCCTCCTGTGTAAAATTTGACTAAATACTATTTAAATACCTGCGTCAGGTGCATTTAACAAGTGATCTGTGGAACTGTAATAACAGTTAAACTGAACGCTGCCTCACGACATAAGGCAATCTCATTCATGTGCTAAAAGTAAGCAGAGGCACAGCCTTGGGAAGTAATTTGTGAAGCAGTTAAGCAAACATCAGACCACACGTACGACAGCTACCTGTGTTCTGGGTTTAATACCAAAGTGTAGTTCTGGGGAGGGGTAATGAAAACGTGTACAGATGTTATTCTCAGTACTTGAAAGTAGAATCAAACTATTGCAAATATGAGCACAAGTGCCAACGGTACAATTATAGGAAAAGGACATGCTAAATTGTAGACTAGCATCACTAGAAGTTCGGAGGAGGTGGGTTAGGTGTGTTGATGCTGTTACCATCAATGTTGTTAGTTGATTTTGTGTGGTATGGAACCAAATGACTTGGGAAGGATTGTGTTTGTTGTATTTTCATTAATATTCCACTTCCAAAACTTCACACACTTAAAAAAAAAAAAAAGATATTCTCATTGCAAGCTATATTTATTTATATCGACCTATGATACACCTTGTAGTACAGTAGTTGTGAAAATGACATCTGTCCAAAATAAACAAAATCTCTATTTTAAAAAAAAAAAAACGCGGAAGACCGTTGTCCGTACTAGTAGCTGGCTTGGCCTCGTGCCAACGGATATTTTTATTTTCAGTGGTTGTTTGAAACACTCTTGGCTGTAGCAGTGAGCATTATTGAAAAAAGTGGTGTAAGGTTGACGTGGGCTATTTGCCAAATCAGTTAGTGATAGTTATGTCTGAGATTTGTGCTGTTGAAAATTAGATAGTGTTTTCATTAATCTTCATGGTTCTCTGAATTTATAATATCTAGAAAAAAATAAGGTGATGATCGCAGTATGCTTTTCTAGTGTTCTTTATATCTATTGAGCCAAACAAACGAATGCATTTTATGATTCCTCTCTGTAATTATCGAAATACCCCCATACTCACCATGTGTTAATTTCATTTGAAATTTTTTTGATGTAAAAGCATTTGTAATCGGGGGTGGTTTTCATTGTTCGTGTTTACTTTGTAGGTCTTGTCTAAAGCAGCTCATGCGTTGTGTGCTGCAAAACATTTTGTTCCCTTATAAGCGTACAGCCTGCCAAACAACTGCCACTGGCTGTCTTCATTGTTGATCTAATTTTCTTACTTCTTATTAGCTAACACATGTGGGCTTCACTTCCTCTTCTTGGGGGTGTCCCTCCCTTGTGCACAAGTGTGCTCTCTTCCACTGCTCCGTTACTTTTTGTCTAAGCGCTGGAAGAGAGGGGCGCGTTTTCCTGCTGTCCCCCTCGAGCATGGCTCACCCTCTCCCGCGTTCTCTTCCGGTGAACTCCGCCCTCATTCGCATCTCACCCCCGCCTCGCCTTTTCACCTGCGAGCCCACTCCCATCCGTTCGCTCTCTTCACGTCCCTCTTTGTTTATTGCACTTTGTGTTCTGTGCCCCCGTGTGCTTCCCCCCTTCCCCCGGAGAATGCCCCCTCTGAATAGGCCCCCGCCGAAGCGTTTTACTATTCCCACTCCGTGCATGTTGCTCCCGGGCGGCTTTAATCCCGGTTCGAGTTCTTTAACCCAGGGAGGGCTTCTTCTAGCTTCTGAAGACTCCCTTTTCCCTCATTCCCACCTTTTCTTTTCTTGTGAATGCTAGAATAAATGTATACGATGGAAAGCCGTGGATCATTGTGAAATTTGCGCAGTTTGAACATTGGAATGAGACGGAATCACCCTTTGCGACCGGCCTGACACTGGAGTGAGGCTGCGGGTGATTCTTGCTTTGGCCGTCTGTGGCCTCTTGGCCTTCTCCACAGTAAACAGTAAAAGACTAGGTGCCGCCGCCGGTGTAAACCCCGCTCACTCTAGCAGTAGATACCGTGCAGTTTGCATGCAGCTTTTCGTTGTGGTTGCCGTGGGTATTTCGTGCAGCCACGTTCCACGGACAGTCCACTCCTGAATAGCCTGCTATAAATGCACCTGCTGGAAATGAGATTGGATTGAATATCAATTCTGACGTGATTAATTTAGGAGGTGGGATGTCTGCTTCTGCTTAAAAGGGTTCAGCAGTTCACTGTGGGTAGGTTAGTGCACAGACTGATGTCTCTACCTCACATCTTAGCGCCCAGCTGTGGCTAACATGGTTTACAGTGTTTGGTAAGCGGCAACTAACGAAACAGAGGTTACAACTCTAATGGTAGTAGGATACTGGCTTCTGCTGGTATCCAACTAAATTATCCCTTCTGCAAAATGTATGTAGCATAAAATTTGAAGAAAACCATCTGAGGGGTATATGAGTATGTGGCGAAGGATCAGATGTGCATATCTTAATATGCTTTTCTGTTCCAAACCCGTAATGTCCGCTGTAAAATGCTTTCGTATATGTCCTTAGAAGGTCCAGGGTCCAGGCTGTCTGAGCCACGGAAGGGATAAGTCCTCTTTTCAGCTGAAAGTAGAACAATGCATCGATGTTCCCACAACGACAGTCTGAGCGTGGGCCATTCCATGAAGCTGGTTTGAGATGCCCACTATCCCTTGTGTTTAAGGCATTTGTGATCAGAGAAGCATCCGTTTTACTCCAATCTACAAGTAAATGGCTGTCAGGAGGAGGCATAACATCTCTCACAGTTTATCCATTCCAGCCGCAAATTGATTTCTGCCAACGTTTCTGCCCGTAGTAGTCAATGGAAAAGGGATCTAGCCTGTTTAAAGCGTTCCCAAAGTGTCCCCCCCCCCACCCCCCTTCCGCATCCCCCCATCCCAATTCAGTATGCCAAGATCAAAGGAGACAGATTGCTGCACGGGCATAAATACGTCTTTTATTGAGTTATTTTTTTGTTATCGGTTGCATGAAATTTAAATGATTTATTCAATATAAATTGGTGTGCGTGTCTTAGAAGGAGCCTCATTTCAAGAGAATTAAGGTTGCGATGCGGTGCTTACAATCCATTGAAACTGCTGATTTGAGAACAATGCTGTCAGAACGCCACCAGAGTGAAATGCTGATAACCCCACGCATGACTTTAGAGATTGACAAATTATATAATGCTTCACATCACTAATGTCTTCCGATAATGCATCATCTGATATCACGAGGTTCTCAAGAGATTAAACGTCACATTTGTTTGGTGATAGGAAAAGTTTATGTTCATTCTGCACGGATACGTAGTACCAGTACCACAGCTTAATAAATTATTATAATGTATTTAGACACCTTTATTGCTTAAGAGTGGAATAACAGACCCTTTATTATCAACACAATTTCCGTGAAGACATCTAGCTTCTGACATTGGGCTGCAACCCTGCAACTGAATGTATTGCCTGAAGATATTGATTCCTTCTCAGCGTAAGAGCAGCAGCGCGCCTTCTCTGTGCGCCTCTTGAAAGATTTCTAGCTGCTGGCGTGGGAACTGCAGCCTTACATCTCGAAGCTCTTCATTCAAAGGGCAGTTCCAGCAGCCTTTCTTCTGCACATCACTGCCACAAGACCATTGCCTTGCTGACAGTGGTACTGCAGGAATTCAGTCGTTATGTTTATTTGTAGAGCACACAGATGCTAGGTTCCTTGTCACTGAGAGGGTAACATAAGCCTGTAGCCAATAAAGGAAAGGTTGATATTTCCGATTGAGAAGCCAGGTTTTGCTAGCTTTCCTGAACTTGGCTAAATTGGTTCTGCATGCAAAGGCAGCTGTAAAGAAATTGCCTAATCTCGCTAATGCATTGGAAAAGGATTGGCCGAATGTAGGAACCATTTTAGCTTGGTAACATTAGAATTAAAGCATCGCAAAAGGGCGAATGTGAGGGTCTAGAATTCTGTGTATGATAGCGAGTTATTTGAAGGGTACTCTTGAATGACTGGATAACTAGCACAAAGACCTTAGAATAAAAGATGTCGTATCTGGTTTTAAGATGCCTGATAATAAACAGACAACAGCACTTTGCGATGGTGGGCATTTTAAGGAACACCCAGATATATTACATCAGCATAGTCAGATGTGGATCAGATTAAGGTTGCTAGTACCAGAGTGTACTTATTGTTGATGTAGGGTAGGAGTTTCCCTAGCATCTTAAGTTGCCGAAAACATAAACTGGACATCTTTGTTACTTGTTATTAAAGCTAAAGGTTGGAGTCAAAGGAGATATGCAGATTATGTACCACATTAGCCAGTGAAGGCAGAGATTACATAAACTCTGTCCACCATGATGTAACCAGGAGGATGGGGCCATGGACATAAGCTGCACCTCAGTTTTAACTGGATCTAACTTGAGTAAATCCACCTGGGTGTTACAATGAGCCAGTTGGTGAGTGACTTTAGATTTTGTTCTGAGGGTGAGTTATTGCTAGAGTCAAATAAAAGATAAATGTGTGTGTATCTAACTGTTATAGAGAAACTGTTGTGGTTTTTAGGTCTCGCATGCACTGTGTCTGGCGAGACATATTGTTTACAATTCAGTGGGCTTACAACCCTGCCACATAATACCATTAGTTGTTTTTGTTGTCACTTTCATTTGCAATCTTTTGATTGTTTAGCTCCCATACGCTTCCCTTCCTTTCTTTTGTTAGCTCCTTCCTGGAGCATCGACAAGTACATGTTCTTCCTCAACTTCGTTCTTCCTTGTCTTTTTGCAACACACTTTTTTTTAAAGCGTTCAGCATTATTTCTGGACGTGCTATGTGATTTCCTACTTTTAACACAAGCACACAGCTTCTTATTTATGTTGCTTTCACCGTATCTCCCATCTCTATTGATGCTTTAGATGCTTATACCCGCAACTGTACTTCTCTACGCCACTGTACTCTACTCCACTCTGTGTAACTCCACGCTACTCTAAGCTACTCCATGCCACTCTGCACCACTCTTCTCTAAGCCACTCTGTACCACTCTATGCCACTCCACCCCACTCTGCGCCACTGTACTCTGTGCCACTCCAAACTACCCCACCCTGCCCCACTGCACTTTATGCCACTCTGTGCCACTCCACTCTCCTCTGCTGCACACCACTAACTTTCAGAGATGCTGATCAGCAGCCACGCTGCTGTACAAATGTAAAAGACATCAGCAACGCCAATAACTGTCACATAGACAATAGCTGTTGGCTTTGCTAGTGTTTGTTATGGGACTGTAGGCAGAACGGGTAGCTTACATAAAGCAATGTGGGTTGATTTTGGGATGACTCTTGTTAGTAGCGTCATTGTATACATGAACTGCCAATGATACCCAGCTTAAGTTCTGTATAAACTAAAGGATGAGACACTTGTGATGGAGCAAAGGTCAGTTTTCCTCCTTTTATTGGCCTTTTCATTCTGTCTATCATTATTTTGTGCCTTTGAGTATAAAGCAGTTGCAGCCCATCCATATTTGTTGAAGGACCACGCCCCCACCTATTCCCAGCAAGAAGTGTCAGGCTGAACAAAGATCAGCCTGACCGACAATCATCTTGTTCAGGTCAAGCAGCTAGGCGCAGACATGCGCTAAATGTACAGGCCCCTGTCTGCCATAGCTGATCTTTGCTAGGTTGAAGATTTCACAGCCCTGTGGTCATGACCTCAGCCTAGCAAAAGTGCCTCAAGGCCCTCCCCGCGGTGACAAAGGGGGGTGGGGGAGGCATCACTGATTGCCTCAGACTGGTGCACTTCAGTTTTAAGCCCTGACGTGCTCAGGGCCAAGTGTCAATCCATGACACCTCATCACAGGGTAGGATGGGTTCAGCAGTCTCACTGACCCCATCCTACTCTGACACGAGTGAGGGACTTCTGCATTCTCTCACTTGATCATATTAGCCCAGTCTTGTACCAGTTCGGTGTAGTGAATGAGTCTCAACAAGTCAAGGAGAATTGGGAGGAGTCCGAACACCTCCAGGAGATTTGGGAGGGAGGGACTAGAAGGGAGAGCATGCATGTGCCTACAATTAAATGTAGTGCCCCTTCCTAGTTGGCTGGATTGTTAGTTGGTTCTTGGCCTACCGCGGGTTTTCCTGTGTCCCGTAGGGCCAAACCAGCTCTGGTGAAGTTTGGCAGATTTTAGATTAGATGTGGATTGAACAGGTTAGTATATTTGCAGCTTTTCATAAATCCGATGTATACACCCCTCTATAATATATATGCAGTATGATAGGTGACAAATATGATTTCTCGTAACAACACACATAGTGCTCCAGTACAGGAGAAATAATTGTGTAATACTGCTTTAAATTAAATATATAGAAAGTGTGAAAATCTGTAAATGATCACATATAAAAAGCAAGCAATTTAACCGGTCACCAAAATATTCGCCTTATTTTACTCCCTTTAGTCACTTCTAATAACTACCAGGTCAGTTGTAGGAGTCTCTATGGAGGAAGATCAGTGTTAAGGATACTTTTGATTGACCTGCTGACCTTTATTTTTGACTTTTTTTGTGGATGAACCCATCCAGTGATGTGTGTACAATACAACGAATATTTGTCTTACCTCATAGATTGAGTTTTTGTTCGGCAGTGATAGGCACTTTTATTGCCAGACTCGAGGTACACAGTGTGTTCATCTCGGAAGGATGAGATGCTGAATCTACCCTTCTCACACTCGAACCAGTAACTCGCAGGCCCGTGAGCTAGCACCGAACGTACTCTGCTATTTACTGGAATCATTACCTTACGTGAAGGAAAATGCAAGCGTGGCAATCAGGGACAGTCATGTAGGTGAAATTACAGTGTCACCTGTTGAGTTATAGCAGAATCTCATTCTTTAGATCCCAGGAGCCTATTCATGTGAGCTTCCCTGTTTTTGTATGGAAGTCCATTTAATTGTTTTTTTAATTTTTCCAGTGATTTTACCAATCGTGGCTGTGCCACTTGCTGTTACTGATTTTGACAATAAACTACGAGAATACAACTGTCGTAGAACCGCAGCAAACATTAAAGTAAGATGGAGCTGCCTCTGTGAAGTGGTCGGGATTAACGATGGGACATGATCCCTCAGGTGTGTCCTGAACAGCCAGAGGATGGGTACAGTTCGGGGAGGAACTCCCAAAAGGAGGTAGCGGAGCCTGTGAAAGGGTTGCTTCAGGGCTTGAGGTGCTCTTAAATTTTAGTTTTTAGAGGTAAATGGAGTTTTGCTCCTGAAACCAGAGATTCTGACATCCTTAATTAGATAAGAGGCGGGTTGAGCTGTATGGCTTTATAAGCAAGCCATTTGAAGCTTATCATGACTTCCTCAACCACATGCTTGATTTACTCTATTTCTTTTTTATTTTACGGCTTTTGCATAGTCTAAACGAGAACCAGACTACATCACATATTTTGCTTTATTTTAAGCACATGGAGGCTAAGTGATTTGCCTAAAATCACAAGATGTAAAGCAGAGGCCGGGATTCCAACCTGTTTCCCCATGTCCAACGTCGGCAGCTCTAGCCACTAGGTCACATCTCCTCACTTGCTTTTATCGCCCCTGACCTCCAACCTTTTACCTCCTTCTTGCAAAGGGTTGCACCTTTTGGTATTTTTAGTATTTGTTTTTTTTTACATAGCTTGAAAATGCTTATTTAGTTAAGTTGAAGAATATTTCTTGCATAGGAAGGAAAATGTAATCTCAAGAAGCGCGGACTGGCTCTGCATACGTTCGTCCAGTTGAATGAATAATTTCGCTTTTCTGGAGCAGCACAGAGCACGCACTGTTGTTTGACTCCTGTGCCAAGATTCCAAATCTCTCCTGAAAGCGCCCCTTGTGCACCGTCACATTCCTCGAGTCTGTTTAAGGGTTTCTATGGGAAAAGGTGGTTTCCGGACGTCTCGAAAGTTAATTTCAAACATGTATCTCATGTCTGAAGTAATGCACTTCTCCCTCCCCGATAAGTATTCGCTTTTTTTTTTTGGCCTGGTCGTTTTGAGCAGACACACTCAACCATAACTATAATTTTAATGTCATGTGTATATCAGTGTAATTTCATGAAATGCAACTGTCTTTATTACATGTCAGTAAGGATCTATGTAATGAAGCAAACGTGTTTGAGCTTGCGACTTTAAGGAGAAGATTGCGCATGTTTCTTATGTCCCAAATAAGCCATTTCAGTGCTTCAGTTACTCCTCAGTGTTCTTCCTCAATTTCCTTCTCACTTGAACTATCCACCCAGTTTAATGGACCCTGAACCCTCAGCGCGAGGTAAGATGCCAGGTTTACTTAAGCACAGTCTTGGTCTCTTTCCTCTGAGTGCATAGTGGTCCTTCACCTTCATGGTAAGGCCTACAGCCTGTCTGATGAGTTGCACGGGTGCAACTCATTGGATCTCATCCATGATCCAGTCAAATCCACTTGGTGTGCTCTCATACTTACTCGTGTTCATGCTGTGGAGCTGCCCATAAAGCTCCTCGCGTCCTTTTCTCTCTAATAGTGTAGCCTAAGAGACATTGGGGAGTTCTTTCACACATTTTTGCCTTCCTTGGCACAACAAAGCATGGGGTCGTTTGTGTGTGTGTGTGTGTGTGTGTGTGAGGGACAAGGTGTTCTTGGCTTCTCTTAAGTGTGTTGCCATCCATGACTGCCGCAACCAGGGATAGTTGAAACTGGTCACAGGATGGTAGTGAGACGCTATGACCCCGCTCCTCACACATTCTGTAGTATTTCATGTGCTGCAGTTTTTTACAAGATTGAAATGGAACAGTGGAGGTGAGGAGCAGCTGTGATTGATGTCTCATCCAGAAGGGGTGGTCATGGTCTGGACGAATTTCCACAATAGTGGTAATGTTCATTTTTTACTTCACCCTAGATGGTGGATGGTAGAGTCAGACCTGCAAGTTCTGTCACTTGCATTTCTGAAGAGAAGCATTGCTTTTATTTACCAGCACATGTAGGTCTTGACCAACCCCTGGTACATTGTGTCATTATTGCAAAGTTACAACAAAACAAAGTAAATAACTTTGTGGAGCTATCCCAGTAGTGATATACGATTGTGGGTGGGCAGCCTGCCAGGAAGCGAACCGACCTCCACTTGACGACCATATCCTTGCTGTCTTGGTGGTCAGGCGCGGGGCAGTTTAGAATAATGCTTTGATGAGTGAATTGTTGCACCTGGCTGGTTCAAGACAAATTATATTTGACTTACACTCTTAAGACCCATCTAACTCGCTAAGGCATGTTAATGGCACTGTGTGCTTCTAAGAAAAACTGAGGCCTTTCAGTGCAATTGAATAATGTTCAGACAAATGTCCTAGGAAAAGGAATGGGCTCCCTCTACATGAAAAACAGTGTCTCATTTACCAAATGCCAATAAAAATTTCTTCTAATATGAGGGCTTGGCTCAAAGAATAGAAATTGTCAACTCATGCATTCAGAGTAGTAGTCCTTTTCTGTGTTATTCTGGTTCCAGGACCTTAGGCGTATTACGAATTCTAATTCACAAGGCAGTCGCAGACGCACCTTGTGTGCCTCCCACTACTTCAAATCCACTGCATTGATGTGGCACTACTGCAAGGCTCTGGATGGACAATACAGCTTCTGAGAGCATTACTACATCCCGTAACGCTAGTGCAAGGGCTAGGATTGATGGCAGTGACGGGTTAGTGCTTAGGTTTAGGGTAGGAGCTAGGCTTTAGGATGTGGCAGCCTTTGCACACGGACAAGGTTTTGGCTCTTAGTAAAGTTTAGGGTGAAGCCCCGGTCTAGAGTTAGGGTTAAACGAAAGGCTAGTGTTGAGCTAAGCGTAATATGTTGCGAGGATTAATTTTGGGAGTAGGCTAAGGCGGGGTCAAGCTTATGGGTAGGTTTTGTTTCGTTTATGCTTAGGGCTGTGGTTAGCTTTGGGTTAGAATGTAAGTGTAAGGCTAATGCCAATGTTGATTTAAGGACTAATGTCGAAGTCCCCGTTGATGAAGTTGGTAATTAGATTAAAAGCTGATGTAGTAGCTCTGTTTTAGTGACCCTTAGTGTAGTAACACAGTCATATATTGATGTGCACAGCTCGGGCATAGTAGGATTGTCTTTGGGTACTCTTGCCTTTGCAGCAACATAATTTCAGGTTTTCTCAGCGCATTATACCTAGTGCCTTGGAGTGACTTTTACTTCTAACAAATAAGCAGCTAGAAATGGTAAGTTTGTGAGGAGCTGGTAGGCACACACTGATTGTGTGACTGTGTGCATATAAGTTGGACTCTCCTGATGGAAGATGACAACAGATGGATGGTGGCCGAGTCCATCCCGAGAACGTCCCTTTGGGTGTGTAGGTCAGACAACTGAGAAACTGAGGAGGTTGAGGTCTGCATTTCTGGGGGGCCTATGAGCTTTTCTTTGCAAATAAACATTTCAATGTCCTGGATGATGCTCGGCAGGTTTGTGTTCATAAATTAAGTCAATCACTGTAATATATCTGTAGGTCTTGACGATGTTGTGGTTAATTTTGGAGTTTAAAGCAACATAGTCCATGCACCAGGACAAACTTTTAGTCATTCTCCCTTTCGATGGCACCATAGCAGTGCTCCTTTTGTGCATGATGCAATGTCAAAACCATAGCTCAGGAAAATGTTGGCAGAACGCGGTTGTTTTAAGGGGCTAAATAAGCTTGTATCAAATGAAGTTTGCAAAAGGTTTGCAGGTCATTTGGAGCACATTATCTATGATAGATGTAATATTCTTGTTCTCTACGTATTAGAATGCAGTTAGTGTTAACTTCACTTTACTACGCATAGCTCCAAATTGACCTTAAAGGCATTATTTCTCATTGCTAACATTGACACTGAAAAAGATATATAAACAGGGATATTATTTATATCGTCGTCGTTTTATTTATAGTTTTGCTTGGGGTTTGATGCTAAAACCGAACATTTTGTATCATGGGGGGACATTAGTGCTATGTGAAAGTGGGGCAATCTTATCCTCAGTTGAGCCTCTTCGTTTTAATTTCTGTACCCCACACCGCTCCTCTGTTGCTTCTGCCCACTGCACCATTGTTCCCCTTCCCCTGTCATATTTTTTAGATCCATGATCTGCATTGCTGACCAGTGAAATACTGTGGATTTGTTGGCTTTGGTTAAAAAGTCCCAATAACAAAGCCTGGCTCCCCATCAGGCAAGGGGAGCTGCAGTGCGTGTGGCTTGTTGAAGCATAAAGTTATAGTAAGTGTCCTTCTGTTTCCCAGCATGTTGTGATTGTATTGAGTTTGTTCACAGATCAGGTTGTTAATTGCGTTAAGTGATTAGACTACCATTGCTTGATTTCTAGCATACAAATTAACTGGTGGCTGCCACTATGATTCTGTGAGATGAGCCTCAGGTCGTAAGGAGTGAATGGTGTGCTGCTGTGAATAGCTTGTGGCCCACACAAGATGTGTTTATTCTGTTATCTTGTCAGCTTTGAGACTGTAGGACAAAGAACAGCTACTGAAGAGACTTTGCATTATTTTTAGTTTTCTAACATTCAATGGGTATTGCATATGAGCAAGGCAGTGGCCTGCCACCGGCCCCTTGCATCCCTACGAAGGAGAGGGAGGGCTTACCCTCAGCTCTCTTGTACAAAAATCATAAAAATGTTACTAGACCTGCAGGTCAAGTAACGTGAATAATCTACTCAACTTAACTGTAATGTACTTGACCCATAAACGGGTCTCAAATTGTTTGACTCTAGGTAAATATTTTATTTTACAGTCGCCCTTTTCTTCATTCTCACATAGGAGTGCACCTTCAAGTGTGTGAGTTCAGCATTTCTGCTGTACAAAAGCTCTTTAGTTTGGAGTGTTTCTCAGTTTGTTTAAACACTCACTTTTAAACAGTATGTTACTAAAGCATGACCTGGTAGCACACTGTCATTTACAGACAGTAAATTTCCAAGAATGTCCAAAAACCTTCTCACTAACTTGCAGCTTTACTGATAAAACTATATAGTGTATTAACAACAATTGGTGAAAATTGGGTTTCAGAAAACATATTTATCATTTGCACATCACCAAGTAAAGTGTTCTGATTTGTTTTCATCCTAATAAAATATTTTGTCGTCAAACAGAAGTACAAAAAATGGGCGTTCACAACTACTAAAACAATTTTGAAATGTCTGTACAGTTGACTTAGTTATTTAAATGTTGTGTGCTAGGAAAAACCTGACACCCTACAGCCTTTTATTTCATGCACTTTGTACAACATGCCAGACAGATCGCAGTCTGTGCAGTCAGAAGGAAAAACAAGTCTAACAAACTGACTTTTGACCTCTGTCTCTGAACACAGCGCAAATGTGACAAGATTTAAAGGCGTCTTTATTGCTCCTTCACTTTCTGACTGAACAAAGCACCTGTTCCTTGTCAACTGTCCAGACTAGCCAAGTAGGTCCTAAAAATTGCAGCTAGTGGACGAGTAGATTTTTTGAGATCTAAAATGTCTGTGATCAGTACTGCTGTGACTTGTTGCAAATCTTGGCAAACTTGAGTGTTCTTAGGACAAGCCTACTAGACACTGCATGCACTCTCTCTTGTGAGGCATTTTGTGATATACCAAGATCATATAGGGGCTTGCCTGTTTCTTACTTTTGGCTGGCTTTCCTTGTCAATTTCACTTGCATGCTTTTTATTTGTGCTCCAGCTTGCCAGTCTTGTATTTGTCCCTCCCGTGGAACATTGCCTCTTTACCATCGCTTTGATGGGCTCTGTCTCTGCTGCCATCACTTGCTTTTCAGACACTACTTTTTTTTCTTTTGTGTTGGGCACTCTATGAGAGTACATGTGTTTCAAACTACCTTCCTCATGCATTTCTCTCCCCCTTCATTGCTGTCTGTCGCTCACCCACCTCCTTGTAGTGCTCCCCCATGTGCTGCTTCCCTGTTCCTCCCGCCTTCTCCTGTGTTGCTGAACCCGTCCCTCCTGCCCTCTCCCATGTTGTTTAACCCGTCCCTCCTGCCCAATCCCGTGGTGCTTAACCCATCTCTTTCGCCCTCTCCTGTGTTGCTTAACCCGTTGCCTCCCACCGTCTCCTGTGTTGCTTAACCCGCCCCTTCTGCGTTCTCCCCTGTTCCTTAACCATCCCTCCCACCCTCCCTCATGTTGCTTAACTTGTCCTTCTGCCCTCCCCCATGTTGCTTTTGTGTCCATCCTCCCACACTCCCATGTGTTCTTTTGGTGTTCGCCCACAACTATGTTGCTTCAGTATTTCCTCTGTGTTGCTTCGGACACTCCATTGCTTCTGTTCATATGTTTGCATATGAACTCAGTTCTCTTTAATTTGTTCTACCAACTGTCACACTGAACTCCCACCCAACTTGTGAGTCTTTTGCCATCTTGCACATAAGTCAGCAAGAACCAGGCACAGTACTTAAGTGGGTTATGTGGCACCTCTTCTATAGCAAGCACCTGTCCCTTCAATGTATGTTATGCAGAAATTACAGATTTGACCGAGGAGCAGTGCTTACTTTTTAGTATATGCTGGAGATAATCAATTGGGTGTGTTCTTCTCTTTGGATGAATTAGTTCCTCTTATGTTTCTGGAGCTTCTTACGGAACATCCCCATTTTCTTTACTTCAGGCCTATCATTTACTATGTCCCTGGGACTTTGTCATGTAATCCTGGGCCAACGGCTAGGGCTGTTGTCAAACACGTCAAACAAGTCCATTGGTGTTGTCATTTTAATTTTTAGTCTAATAAATAATCTGTTAAGAGGTGTCCTGCGTTGGAGTATATACTTGGAGGCAGATTATTGCTCCGTGCCTGACATTTGCACCTTTCAGACTATGTTTGTAAACATCAACTCTGTTTTGCTGAACCCTTTTCCATCACATCCATTGGCCCTGTAACAGTAGTCTTACCCAGTCCTAACATCAGCAGACTCATTACTCTGCCAGCATGTTTATGATTAAGCATGTGTGGTTGACATCTTGCTCCATTTGCCATTCTCTGGGTCCCTACGTCACTGTAAACATGAGACATGGGTGCTAGAGTCTGCAAGTAGCCCACAGCAGAATACTGTGAGCTTAACAGGATCTAAGTAAGCGTAGTGTCTTGCCTTTACCTGTTGCGTCACGCACTCTGAATTCTTCCCTTTCCACTTTGGCATTTGGTCTTTTTTTGTCCTGCTTGGAAGCTGGTTCTGGTGGCTTAGTGGACTAATGCGTCCACTGTAGGAGCAGGTTCAAATCTCGGCGGTCCACTCAGCCTTTCATCCAAGTCCTGGGGTTGATAAAATGAGTACCATTGATTTGAGTAACAATAAACATGTTATTCAGCGCCAAGATGCTTACGGGTTATGTGCGCTTTACAAATACACGTTATTTCATGCTTGTAATGCTTTGTAAAGGCTTTTGGTTACCTAAGCAGTTGTAATTTTTCAACAGTGTAACCCACTGTGACTGTGGGTCTCTTCCGGATAACACAGTCACAGGGGGTATTTGCAGTTGTCTGAAAGCGCAACATGAAAGCTTCAAGAAACATTTTGTTCATTCTGTTTTTGTTTTTTTCTGATACCTCTAACAAAGTGTCTCTGCCTGAACGACTGACCATCTTCCCTCTCAGTAACATTGATTGTGCTGGATAAGTCGTCATTTCCTTTTATTAAAGGTCTGATTCTAGGTGCCCTTAGACAAGGGTGTACGTGCATCAGTACATGTGTCTTATAGAGCAAGCATTCTTGTCCATCAGAGTTCAGGATTCTTAATGGGTCAGTTGTCCTCTGTAGTTTGCTGTCTGAGACTGTTAGCTGACTCTCCCTGTGGACCTGCACCATGTTCAACGAGGCAAGACGTTTGTTGGATGCAACAATACAGGGGGCATCTCACAGCATGAGCTTAATAGTGTTGCTGCCAAACCTATCTTCAGGCCTTTACTTGACTGCAGTCTTAGATGATGTAGAGGGCTTTCACCATCGCGTGAACATCAGCCACTGACTGCTTTTTGATTTTCTTCAGGAAGGAAGAGTTAAGTTCCAGGGTTCTCTTCCAATTGTTTCTGTAAGCAAGTTCTGACCATTCAATAGAATAAAATATCGCACCAGTTCAGATGTTGTCCTCTGTTGGTTGGGAGTAGATGGGCATTTGTGTCTCCTACACTGGGAAAACCACCTGCAGTTTGTACATTTTGTTTAAGGGGCAACCGTCATCATCAGCACAGCCTAAACGAAGCTACCCTGGTGTTAAAAAAAGATTCTGTGAGTGTAGGTAGCATCCCATTTTGGACATCAGAAGGAATATGTCTACTCCACCTTTGAGCACTGACAAGTTAGAGAAGAGGCGCATCTCCCCCAAGTCCTTCTTTAGTTGTGGAGCCTCTTACTGCACAACAGGAGTCCAAACAACTGTGAAAAAGTTTCCTACGACAACTATTCTGCTTGCAGGACACAGCATAGCCTACTTTTCTTTGGAATTACTTGTAGGACTATACACTACACTTCAGATCCATGCAGTGCTTAATTTGTAAATAAAGAGGTGCCGATGCTCAAAGCCCTTCTCTTAAACACGAGGCTGCCGTAATTAAATCTACCAGCACTGAATACTGAGGCAGCGTAATCCTGAAGCCATCTCGGGCCTCTTCAAACCATTTACAGCCACCCCTGCCCCTTCAGCTCATCTTGCAACTTTCTACTTTCTCCCTTTATGATGTTTTTTAGTTTTTCCGTCTTTCCTATATGTGTCTTTTGCTCGCAGCAAATGCTTGAGGCATAGGAATAAGCCCCGGCCCTCACAAATAAGTGCCGGTGCTCAGCACCGGAAACAACAAGCACAAATTAAGCACTGGATCCATGACATCAATGCAAACTGGTTGTTCCTGCAAGTTGTAGGCCAAGTGTCCTTTTAGGTACCAGTGGATCTGCAGACAAAACTGCATTGACAGTCCATGCAAAAACAATAAGCTTATGCAATTCATCCACATGTGCTAAGCTGCCTCAAGGGGATATATGAATGTATGTATTCAGTAGGTCTCACCTACAAAAAAGAGCAAGCAGTCTGGTTGTAATAGACCTATTGTGAATTTACAGTGGGCTAACAACCCACCCATTTCTAACCATTGGTTAGCTTTGTCCCCGATTTCCTTGGTTTTTATTTGATTTCTCGCTTTCCTCTTGTGTTTCTGTTTCTGTTTCATGGACCATAGCTTCTTTACAGTCCTTCTTGACTGGCTGATTTTTGTCCTTCCAGGGCTCACATTTAGGAAACTACATCTTTCTTTTTCATTCAGCAGTCCATGAGAGTGCATGCGTTTTATAGCTTTCTTTCTCTCGTGAAGCTTCCCCCTTCAAATACACCCCCTGTGCTTTGCTGCTCAACATTCCTTGCAGCTTGCCTGTAGAAGAAGAGCAACAGACATACTTTAGCTGATGTATAGCTGAAGAGCAGACTTGAAGGGTTGTTTCTGGTGTATTTCCTGGATTGCACATATTGCTGAAAGCACAGGCTTTGGCACACAAGCTTATGGTGCCTAAAGAAGGGCCATCTGCTGGTGAACTTAGTGTGACATTTCTTGTGGAGGCCCATGAATCTGCTCCCTGGGTTAGTACAGAGGACCAAATGGCTGTGTCCAATGGAAATTAAGCCTTGACAACCGTTTCCCTTTACATTCTGAAACTATAATATTTTTGAATTCTGTAAAAAAAAAAAAAAAAATCAAAAGTTAACAGTATTTGAAAAATAAGTCATGCACTTTATAAAGATTGAAAACATTGCTTTCAATGTACAATTTTAAGACACCATAAATTATGGTTTCATTTCCTCTAGTGTTTTGAAATGCTTTTATTTACTTTTTTTAAATAATGCTTTACAGACAAACACTGGCACCACCAACAACGCAGCACTAACTATAAGGCCAAGACCTATTGGCTTTTCCAATGCTTGTTTTTAAAACATTGTTATACTTTCCCTGGTAGCAGAAAAATTCTTGATAGTGGTGGGAGGATTGTTAAAATCAAAATTAAAAGCTGTCATTGTTCCAAAATATCAATTATGCTGCATTACGACTCTCCGAGCTTGTTGACATCACATGAATGATCAGACAAGATCTAAATAGTGCATTGCTGGTATCTAAAAAAAAATCAAATTGCTGGATGAATAGGTAAGAGTACATAGGAATTTTATAACCTTGGTCCATGTTACTAAGTCTGGGTATTTCTACAAGATGACGACGTCGTGGCATCATCAGATTTTATCTAATTCCACGTGGAAAATGTAGTTTTTGCCAGCCACTGTTGAACCGACATTGCACACTGCCACAGTAACCGGCTGTGGTATACAGCATCTCCCTGCCATCACCTCTCCTTATGATATAACAATGAAATAAACCCCTTTCTCTGAGAAGAAATGTGACCCTACCAAAAACACATCAGTCACTTTATAAGGCCACCAAACGACCCAGTAATGTTTAGTATTCTCAACCTAATACAGCCCCACAAACCATTCTCCGTGCTTCGTCATTCTGTGGCTGGTGCACTAAAGCGCTGCACAACGAAATAATTCATATTTGTTCATCCAGAAGTTAAAAACTAGCAGGTACGTGTTTCCCACCTATGGGTAGTCTGGGTTGCTACATAAATAATATGTCCCATTTATCTAATCTTCCTTGTGCTTACTGTTTTATCAACTCATGGATTTATTCTCCCAGAGGCCACAGAAGTTGAACCAGAATACAATCAATCAATCAGGGATTTGTAAAGCGCGGCTACTCACCCGTGAGGGTCTCAAAGCGCTTTCCATTTGAAAATAATAATATCCCAATATCATAAACAATGATTTCTCGTCGTGTATGCTTTCTGATTCACGTTTATGCAGATTTATTGCTGGTTGCATAAAAATAAACGGGACTTAGTTGGATAAATCGATTATCTTGTCCAGATTTTTTAAATCAACAGCATTGTTTGGTTTTGGCCCGTCTTGCAAGCTTAGGTTGACTGTTGGTGTACTTGTGCAGACTTGGCCCTAATTCCTGTTTGCTCGCTAATCCTGTTCCTTTAGCAGATTCCTATCTGTGCTTGATATGGGTTCGCAAATTGGGCACAGTTTGCGTCTGACGCTTGTGTTTACTTGCACGATTTGCTACAGTTAAACCTGCCATATGCACAAGAGATCTAAGGGCTAGGAAACCGTGTACAGTTATATAATATTGCCCATTTTGAAGTCTGTAACTCGGATTTTGCTGCAGATTTTGTACCCTCTAATCACACGCAGAGTGCAATGCACAGTTTACACCCATATTTGTGCACGGATTATAATCAACTCATCAGTGGGCGCCTTCCTCATTAGCATCATACATGAAGGCGTAAGTGAAAACACACAAACATTTTTAATAAAGGAGGCGGACAAAAGAGAAGTAATGTGTAGGTTAAAGTTGGGCCTAGAGTGTGCTGTCGGGGGTAAAAGTCCCCCTGCGCCCACTTACTCTGAGTAACAGAGCCGAATGTTCCATAATAAGGGGGCGCATCAATTACCGACCCTGTCTGATTCTGCCTTGTGATCTGAAAGGACGACGCGTGGACCCCAAAGTGTGCTGAGATTTTGGCACTAACTGGTGAGCAGTTAAATACAGGCTTCTTATCCTTTATTAATGATTTCTGTTCTGTGTGTATGAGATGCACATGGCACTGATTACCGCCCGCACACTTCAGTGTTTTTAATGTTTTTCCAACTGTGCTTTGCGCAGTGTGCATGCCTTGCTATTGCCTTCTGTAACAATTCTCATGTACTGACGCATGCATATGCATGGACACTTTTTGCAAGATTGTCCTGATAATGCCTAACCAAAGAGAGGAAATGTACTATATTGTTCTGTCAGAATATTCTCACCATGCAAGCTTCAACTTTACGTGCATGTGTATGAAGATACCAATGATGTTAATGTGTCATTGGATCTAAACTCTGATTTTCTATTTATTGTAAGTTACAGCGTGAGATATCTTGAACTGTTGTATCATTAATGGTGTACTGCTGGTATTAATGCTGTGTTTTCCCTTTCTTCTCTCTCTCTTTCTCTGCTCTTTCCTTGCATGCCACCTGGATCTGCAGATGAATTTAGTGGGGACGGTAATGCTATCTGTGTTTTAATAATGAAGCTTTGTCGGATATTTGTATTAATAACTTGAATGTGCTTTTCATCTATGTGCTTAATTTCTTTTCTGAAAGTGTTCATTCTTCTGAATAACCAATGTCTGTACCAAGCTGTTTGAATGTTGTTATACCACCTGCTTGTTTACACAGGTAAGTTTATATCTTTGTCCAGTGGCAGACCAATAGAACATCATTGTTGCCTCTATGCTGACTTATACTTTCTTAGAAATATAAATTACTAATAAACACAACTTTGAGTTAAACTGTTTTTCATTAACATTGGAACCACCATTGCTCAAGACGCAGACCGGCAAACATTGATCCAACACAAGAGAACAGTCAACAGCAAACACCGGAGGCTGTGGAGAGAGTTAAAAAATTAGGGGATGGATGTATGGTGATCTGAATTCACTGCAGATTTTTTAAAAAGCTTTTTCAGTTCTAGCTTGTCATAAAAAAGTTAGGTAGGTTCCATACACAAGAAAATTGATGCAAAGCTTTATAATATTTTTATGGATGTTTCCATTGTTGACATATTGTCTTTGCCTTTTTGGCAAGATTCTGTCTTGCACTCAGCCACCACAACAGCAACTAATGAGCAAGACAGGTCAATGAGTTAAGCTGTCTCAGCTGATATCTTCTTTAGGCAATTTTGAATCCCAGCATGGACAACTCGGCTTTTTCTACCCTTGGGGTCAGTAGACTGAGTACTATTCAGTTAGGTAACAGTAAAGCCAGTTTTTGACCATCCTCTAGCTTGTGCAGTATGAAGTGTTACTTGAAAACAATTAATTTTTTTATCATCTTTTTACCAAAAGCGCTGCATTATGTTCCAAGCATTTGGGCCACGTGGTCCAGCTGACCATTGATTACCATAATGATCCCCTTATTTGAAAGCCACTAATAAGCCACGTTTTTTTATCAGATATTTATTTTTTTACAGTTTATCTCGTTTTTTGTGGAATGCTGTTCGCCGCTATGAAACTGTCTCTTAGCACTAGGCAGGGCAAGGAATGTAACAGTAAAACGAAAGAAGACAATATAGTTTGTGCTTGAAACTGAAATGTTCTTGACAATATGCAATGCAGCCACCTTCGTGTATGAGAGTACCGAAGAAGCCTTTGAAGCGGGAGGCCCGCTGGGGAGCCTCGAGTAACTTTATGTAAATGGGAGCTGAGTCATCTGTAGGCATATAGCTACCAGGGTTGAAGAGAGACACGGATTTGACAAGTTAATGAATTCAAGATGTTATTGTAGGAGTAGGTGAAAGCGAGGTTCGGAACCACTGCAGAGCAAATGCCTTTACAGCATATAATCAGCAATAGATCAGGAGAGGTGAATATTAAGCTTTCTAAGAAATTTAAAGTAAGCCACACTAGAGGAGGTAGATGGGAGTTCCTCCGTGTACACATTCATTGTCATTTATAATTCTAATGTCGAATTGTATGTACATAAATTGGAGGGTGGCTAGTAGTTTCTGGAATGTTGACCCAAATCTTTTGGCTGGCTAGGATGGAAAATCTTTGATCGTGAGCTAAGTGTGTGGCAATGGAGTGGCTTGTATTTTAGGCAAAGGGTCTCTCAGGTTGCTTTTCCTCCAGTATCAGTGTACTTTCAGGGCTGGCTAGATGTGATTTCTTCTTTCAAAGCCTGATAGTCAAAGAGAATTCATGATTCTTGTATTTTAATTCTATATGGTCTGCAGCCCTTTTTTTTTTTTTTTCCAAACCTCTACAATAGCTGTAAATTCCATGATACACCTCAAACGGTTCTTTTCACCTTACCTCAAGCTCGACACACACCATCTGGCAAATCCACACTCTTACAGCGTATTGCTTTACAATACTATCGATGCACAGTTTTTCATAGGTTAACTTTAAAGTAGAGTCAATCGTTTTACAAAAATTAAATGAAATCCTGTTAAACAGGCTTCTTCCAACCAGGCATTGAACACCTCAACCCACATTGTGGCTGTTCCTTTCGGTATGAAGTTGAAGTTAAATCTATTCGATTTTTCAGAACTGTATGGCTTTTTCTTTTAATTGCAAGGGTTTGAATGCGCTCTTTAGTAGTAGAAACATATTCGGGTTATAACCATGCATATGATATCAGTCGTGATGCATTGAGATATGGGTGACATTGCTTTCACCCCATATCTTGTATTTTGTAATTTTAGATTTTTGTAATACCTTTCATTAGAATGTAGCATTGGGGCTGAAAGGGAAAGTAATGTAGGCATCCTTACAAGTGACAGTATAACCTACAACAAACATTTTGTCGCAGAAGGCTTGAAAATAGTGAAACTGTATTAGAAAGTAGAAATCAGACGGGCCAGTGAGGTGGGAACTCAAGTATATCCAAGTAAAAGGCCAGGCATTACGACCGTGGTCTTTTGGCAGTGAAGGCCAGCCAGATAATCTAAGCACATTGGTGTTGATTGTGGTGCCTGTGGAAGAAGGCACGGTTTAAAACTGGGTTGCAACCCTGCAGTCTAATCTTGTGAATATCTCTCTCACAATTATCTTTCGGTAACTGATGAGGGTCAAACAAAAGTATGTTATCTATCAGCTGCAATTTGATTTAAGTCATTTGTGAAGCGCAGCTGTCACTCCCATAGGAGCATCCGGGCGCTGTAGCGGAATGTAGGTGACTAGTGAGCTGCATGAAGCGGAAAGCAAACCTTTTTATGAAATTTGAAATAATAGCTTACAGAATGTGAGAGTAACACGGGGAATCTGAGATCCCAAAGATTCAGGTCTTGGGAAGTTTTTTGAAAGATGCTTCTGAGTCAATAAACCTTGAGTGGCTGGGGAAAGCGTTCCAGGTCTTAGTCCATAGGACAGTTAATGATTTGCCCCCTCACGTTTTCAGTCTGAACGGGGATGGTTTGAGTAGATTGGCCTGTGAAGATCTCAAGATTCTACTTGTAGTGTAGTGTGTGAACCTTCCGCAGAGGAATTTTGGACCAGTTGCTTTATATGCTGTAAAGCTCATCAGAAGGATTTTATAGAGTGTTCTTTTGTGAATCAGAAACCAGTGCAAAACTTCCATGGCTACAGAGGCAGAAGACCTTATCGATAGTTTGAGAACTGCCCTAACGGCGGCATGCTGTACTAGAAGTTTATGTATGACTTGCTTAGAGGATCTGGCATACAAGCTGTTGCAATAATCCAGCCTGGAGATGATTAATGCACATGCCGCGGTCTTCCTGGCAATGAGGGGCAAGAGGTCGAAAACTTTCTTCAAATATTTTATTAAGTTCAAGCAGGTCCCTGCAACTGCAAGGGCCTGGGGCCAGAACGACAGCCAGGTATCAAATTTAATTCCTAAATTTCTCACAACCTCCACGGTGGTAGGGGCAGGGGGAGCAGCATCTGGCCACCAAAGGGAAGGGACAAAGTCATTTGATTTGGCCAATAGCATGATCTTGCTTTTATCTGTATTGCATTTTAGGTGGTTGGATTGCATCCAATAAAGAATGGCGGTTAAACAATTTTAGAAGTTCAGTTTCGATCCCAAAGATGATTTTTCCAGAGATAGGATAAGCTGGGTATCGTCAGCATAAGAGATGGTATCAATCCCAAAAGATGTTATCAGAGAAATTAAAGGTACCATGTAGATGTTAAATAATACCGGACTTAGTAAGGAGTCCTGAGGGACTCCAGCGGTGACCATAATTTCTTCCAACGTGTAAGGACCATCTGTTTATGACCTTTGGGGAATGATTTTAGCCAGGGAAAGGCAGACCCTTCAATCCAGTACTCTCTAATACGATGGAGAAGAATGTCTTGGGACATGGTATCACATGCTGCTGATAGATCTAATAAGATGAGTACGGCATTCTTCCCTGCCTCCAATATTAGTTTTAAAGTGTCTGCTACCTCTACCAAAGCTGAGTTTGTAGTGTTTCGGACAAAAGCCTGATTGAAGGGGATTAAGTACATTGGCCATTTCTGTAAAAGTTGTTAATTGGGTGTTTGACAATTTTTCTATTATTTTACTCATAACTGGTTACAGTGAAAGCGGGTGTAGATTGGAAAGAGTTGTGGAATTTTCCAGAGGCTTTTTCTTCAAGAGCTTAACCACTCCCAACCTCCAATCTGCAGGTACCTCTGCTATCACCAGGGAATTAGTCAGGATCTGATTAATGACTGGGTTCACTACTTCAACCAACTTTTGGAAAATCGGGTGCTGGGGAGGGGAAGGATCATCAAGAGATCCTCATATACGTGAACTAATGAAATTGTTTGAACAGCCACTAAGGTACCTGTCTCTTCTCTTGAGGGTTTATCTGCCCCAGGACTAATAAATGGGGAAACTGATGTAGTGCAATCCCTTCGAATGATCTGTATCTTCTCATTGAAAAAGGACGAAATGTGATCACACAGCAATTGAGATGGTTGGGATCTGATTGTCCAGTGCCTTCAGTTTAAGGAAGGAGTTTGATATTTTAAAAATAAGTTTTTGATCGAATTTGGCTTCCTCTACGTGAGTGGAGAAATGGGCCTTTTTGCTGATTTGATCTGTTTGTGGTAGACTTTCAGTGCTGATCTAAATTGCCCTAAGTCTTCTGTATTGTATGCCTTGCCCCACTTTCTTTCAAGTTGCTTACAAAGTTGGTCTCTTAAGGCCGAATTAAACCAGTGGGACGGGGTTAGCGATTTTTTTTTTTTTCCTGGATAGGGAGGCTGATGATAGACTCGTAACATCCTGAGATATTCACATATTAAAGGATTCAACATTGTCCGCAACTCTTCCTTGTAACGTGGGGGTTGATTCAGGAAGAGATTTTGAGAGTCTAGAATCAGTATCCAACTTGCCCCAATTACAGTAGTGGGAAGAGTCTCTTAGGGAAATCTGGAGGGCAAAGTTTTCCTTTCTCTTGGGCAGTTGTAAAAGGAATTAACATATGATCAGGCCAACTCAACCGAATAGGACCCTCTACAGATAAGTGGGGGTTATTAGTGCATATGCCATCAAGTGTGTGGCCACCTTCATGAGTGGGTCCTACAGCCAAATTATGTAGACCTAAAATCCTTAGGGTATTGCAAACATTTCTTCTCTCTGAGTTCCCTATACGCTCCATGTGAAAATTAAAATCTCCAAGAATGGTAAAATTTGCACATCGGAGGGAGAGCTTCCCCAAGCGAAGACCAGGGAACCCGTACCTGGGCACAGTAGATCAAGGTTCCGGCAAAAGATTGAGATGGGCTAATCCTAAAACAAAAACCTAAGCTTCCAGCTCCTACTAGGACCTAACATTAAAAGTGTCAAGCTGGAGTGTATTTTTAAAAATAAAGGCAAGCCCCTCCTCCCGGACGTCCAGGCCTGTCCTGTCTGGGGGTAGTGTAACCCTTGGGTAGTGGAAAAGACGTGTCTGGATTACTCAATTCTTTTAACCAGGATTCAGTAATGAACAAAAAATCGACTTAAAGCTTAGAGGAATAAGGTCATGAATTTCCTGGGCATGTTTACTAGGGGAGCAGGGGTTATTCAAACCACCCTTCAGCATACACGTCTACTGGGACAGTGGGAGAACTGGGGGTGAGGAGTCAAGGATCCCAAAACATGCTCCACAATTAATACAGGAAACAGGGCCCTCTATCTCACCTAGAGATAAAATAAAATCACAATGTGAGATGGCTTTAAGACCAGTTTTTAAAAAGTCATCTGACATGGAAATACCCGATTAAAAAAAGGGGCAGCATGTCTGGTGCTGGTCGAGGACTAGTCGCAGACGGGCATGCCTTTGGGGGCGCACCTGCTGTGCGAGTCCGCTGCATAGGGCGACTTTTATAGAAGACTATCACAGCCCAGAGAAAAGACTAGAGCACCCTGAACCAAAATGGTGGCTCTAAAAGGCATTCCAAGAACCAGGAAGTGGATTGAAAAGTGCAAGTGTGAGTACAATTAAATTAAAAAGGCCCAACCGCCTCAAAATAATGATGTATGCCACCGTTTATTATTAATGCAAAAGATGCATAAAGGGATTTGAATCAGTGGCTCGCTCTGGCCAGTCTTGTATCATTTCTGACCAGCTGAGTCAAGCAGCTCAAGATGCTGTCCTAGACCCTAAAGCTTTGCACGGATTATCCACCACTTCGCCCTCCCTAATTTTTAACATCCATGTGAGGGCACTGGCTCAAGTGCTGACAAACTGTATGGATGCATTTATTACTTTCCACACTGGTGTTTTGTCAGGAGAAGAGCTCATAAAGTCCACAAAGATCATTGCCTGTCTTGTCGAATCTGTGCCTGGTAGCAAGGATGCAGGCTAACTGGTTGATCTTGAGCAGGAGAAAGAGATACATCTTGCTTAAAGAAAAGTTTCTTGTGGGCAATTGTAACTTGCAACTTAAAATTCAACTGGGGAGAAATGTGAGCCTGTAGCCAAGGCCTCTAGACACGTAGAACTCCGAAAAGTAGGGCATTCACTTTAGTCGCGAACCGCACTGACCTGCAGTAAGTCAGACCAAGCCACATTGGTGAAATGCACTCTTGAAGCTCTTCATGTAGTGCCACCATTAAGGCAGTTGTATAGTGTACCCCTGTGATAGTTTATATGGTGCACTGTTAAGGCGTGACCTATTGTGCAGCATTGTATACCTTCCTTTTGTGTACCAAGAGCTTTCATTTTGTGCACTATTGAGTTAATTCTTTTGTTCCATTTCAAGTCCTTCTTATTGTGCAAACCCATTTGAGGCCCTTCCTATTGTGCACCATTTAGTAGTGCATGTTTCTATGCACCGTTGGAGATCCTTTCTTTAGAATTTGGTTTGGGTGTTTATTATCTTGTACATTTGTGTGCTTCCTGTTGTGCACCTTTGATCTTCTTTCTGTATTGTACAGTTGTGGGGCCTTGAGATGGTCTCTATAGTGCACTCCTAAGGTGGCACCTGTAGTGCAGATTAAAAAGCTATCAGCAATTTTTTTTGGCTCGTTTATCTGTCCGGTGGGGTGGTTTAAGTGAACTAGATTAAAAGTGGTATAGGCTGACGTTTGTGTTTCTTTAATTTACTTCAGCATCTTATAAAAGATGTTTTTTATTGGTTCCCTGATAACTATTGATTTTCTGGAATGTAGATCACGTTTGAAACCTTGGAATGGGATAATACTGACTAGAATGGTGGTACAATTCCTGCATGGCAACTTGTAGAGAGGCTAGCAGTTTGTTTAGACATGCTTTAAGTGTTACCAACAAAGATACATGCTTCTTTTCCAGGACATGTCTGCAGCTATTGTTTTCATAAACAAGAAAAGCAAGGGCGCAGCGTACTATACCATAGGACCCTATATGAAAATTGTAATTGAGAAAAGTGGTTTATTATGGTGTCATTTGAACATACTTTCAAGAATAATGATATCAAGAAGTGTGATTTAACAAATCAATTAATCGCAGTGATATAAAGCAACATGACTAGTGAGAAGTTCAGAAAGAGGCCTTTTTATGCACCAGTATTTGTTGAATGCAGACTACTCTGTCAAATGTCCAATTTTTTTAAATTGCATAATTACATAATATGAAAATAGTGGTTAGTCCCAATAGTGCATCACATGGTACTTAATGTGAAATATAAATCTGTGCATACCAACTACCACTGAGAGAAAATGGGTTGGTTTTACTAGACATTTCAAAGAAATTGTTTGCTCAAGTGTGTGATAGTCATTGGTGTTTCGTCCCTGTCATTATTGAAGGGCCAGTAGGAGGAGTTTACACAGACATTCAGGGGGTCTGATAGCTGGAGTAAGGGAAAGTATTTCTAGGGGCACCTAGCTGATGTCTCAGTTGGAAACAATCGAATGGCGGGTCTGTCCCACAATAACGAACCACTTTTTTTCTGCTGCAGTTATTCTTTAAAAAGACACCTCTTGAGCAGTATTGTTGCCTTCGTGTACATTTTGTATTTGTTCGTTATGAGGTAGTGTGGGGGGACTCTCGCCAATTCAGCCCATATGCCCCACCTCCTTTCAAACAAGCCTCAAGGACTTTTTTGATAATTATTCCCTGCTCCTTTGCTGCACACTTGTATCTACCAGTTGTAATAAAGCTATTCGCCTGTGATCCAGACTGTCCTGACTTTAGTGTAGAAGACTGAAAAGCATCCCTATTACAAACAATTGAAAATGCATTCATGTGGTAGGTGTGTGCCTGTATTCCCTACAAGAGAGAATTACCCCCAGCAAATGCATGTGATGCAGACTCATAAATGCATTTTCTGCCATTAACCTCCCTTAATTTTTTCAACAGAAACCGATGACTATGCGGAAATTATAGATGAAGAAGATACTTACACAATGCCCTCTAGTAAGTAAACTACTTTTAACGCTTCTGCATACAGTTTATTAAAATATGTATTGATCACAGTGCAAGCCATAACTTCTAACATTTTGTGCAGCATTTCCAATGCTACGTTTGCATCGTTCATAGCTTTGTAGCGATAAAAAAGCTTGACATAGTGTACTTGTGCACCACACATTAAAAATTATGAATAATCAATCGTGATGCAGCAGGGAGAATAATACATTATTCCCATTAATATTTGCCACAAAGGTAAGAGTCAGGAGCGTTGAACTGTTTCACCAGATGTCACACCTTCTCACTCACGCCTCCTGTGCGTGATGGCTTGAGGATGTGAACAAGGATGCCCCCTTGTTTTGCTGTATTTTTTTTTTTTTTTAATCAGGTGTATGTCTCTTTTTTTTTTTATTCCAGGGAGCAGCATCATGCATGTGCCTACGAAATGCAGCTGGCTCCATTTTTTTTTTTTAATGTACCGATCAATGATGGATCAGTAAATCACAAGAAATGACATTTAACTTTTTTGTAGGGCGGAAGGGTTGGCAACAGTTTGCTGCAGGTCAGAACTGACTGCTAGAGGGATAGTCAGAAATATTAGCAAATTTGGTTTGCTTTGCCCAACGCTTTGGCCGAGTATAATTTGTAGGTTTTCCTTGCCATTTCTCCTCTGAGTCAGATGCCTCACCTTCTGTTAGATGTTATATTGGTGCTTTCAGTTAAGGCTCATAGACCTTTTGAGCGTTTGGCCAACAGTAACCCTGAGCTAGTGAACTGGAAAGCTACTTCTCTGGGTGCTGTCCTTACAGTGTGACAGAGACGGTCTTGCATGTGTTGATTTCTGTTCAGAGCCAAGGGCTTGTGTTGAATTTATATGATCTACACGTGCATGTCTCCTCCTTGTCCGTAGAATAGTTACAATATGTTTCAAGGTATCTTTCTCTTCGCTTGTCCACGTGCAAAAAGTCTTTTACCGGAATACTTTTGAATTAAGTTGTTAAAGCAGTCACTTTTGTGACTCGTGATCCCACTGACTTCTTTTTACACAGTATTGGCTTATTATGACTTCTGTCAAACGCCACTATTTCTTTCGAGCTCCTCCTCCTCTGATAATTTCTACCCCATTATACCCTCTCCCAGCCTGCTCCAGCCACGCTCTAATCAGTCCTTGAGCATGAGAAACTACAGTATGGATTATGATAACTTTAAGCATTCTTTTGTAACTTGCTTTATGTTTGTTTAAATAAGACATTCATTTCTTTTTAGATGCTTCCTTTGCAGTTTCCTCTTGGATCCACGATATCTTTTCTACTTTATATATTTATTTAATGTGCCTTTTACTATGGTCAAGTGCTTTCATAAAAGCCGTAGAGGGGCCGCAGATCCGAAGCAGGATTCATAAATGTGGTGTTTGAAAGCACTCTGGACGATGAGTTGTTTTTAGGACCTTTGCTTTCTCTTCTAAGATGCAGTACCTCTGCTGTGTCTGATAAGCAGGCAATAAAACCTTGGCCATTACTGAGCTGGCCCGCATGCCGACAGATGTTAGCTTACTTCCTGTTGCAGACCATCATTTGTGTGGACTTCACCGTTTGTGGCCTGTGCTCTTTTTTCCTCCTGTGCAGTACCACCTGGCATTCTAATATCATGGCGGTAGGCCTTGGAGTGAACCCCGACAAGTTAATCATTGAGAAATGCTAATTTGTATCTAGCACATACAAAGTTTACATCTTCTGAATTAAAGGGTATAGAACCATTCGTATCGCAAGAGGAACATCTCAGATTTAGATTGTGGCCTACTGCTTGGTAATATGACATGGAACAAGAATGTGTTATTTGTGAGGTTTCAGTGAACATTTTGTAATGGTTTCAGTCTGATGGTAACCAATGGCTTGAAGAACTCCCAGGAATAGCTCCTTTTACAGAGTAAGTAACTTTTGAAAAAACTTCTTTGCTGTCTTTGTTTATGGTTAGCTGATGGTGCTACAAGGGATACTTTTGGGATTTCTGGAAAAGAGTATTCTTTGTTATAATTATTTTAATGTATCTTGCTTTTAACACATCCTGGAATTAATTTATTTTCATGTATGCTAGTAACCTTTAAGATTTAAAAAGTCAGTTTTATCTTTCCTCTGAATGCAATGCAGAGAGCTATGGATTAGAAGAAGGTAACAGGATTTCCTTAAAACACCTATGTTTGTCATCTGCAGAATGCTTTACCTTTTTATTTGGAGTTTGACTTACTCATCTTGAAGTGTTTTTGTTTTTGCAATATATTTACTTAAACATGTATATTTGATGGGGATTTGAAGAAGGAAGCTGTGGACTTCAAAAGAACTGTACTGCCTTCACTATTGACTCGTGTTTCCGTAGTGAAAGCAGCACCACTCAGTATTAGAAAATGCTGATTAACATTATGTAGAATATCATTACAGCTCTCTCCATGACCTCCAAATCCGCAAGATATTAAGACTCCAAGACAAAAAGCATGCATTTAGTTAAAATCCTATCAAGCTTTCTCTCACCTAGGTCAGTATCCAAAATGGAGTCTTCATTATAAAAAGTACATCTTTATCAGAAGGAATGTGAGTGCCCATTTTACTTAATTACTGGATTAGGTTCATTTTGGGTTCCTGGCTGAAGGTTGAAAGTTGGTCATAGTTCTCTTAGTGATGCTTACAGCTATAATGCCTGTCTCAAAAGAATAAGTCTATAGGGCAATATTTGTATTCAAGTTATTTCATTGACAGAAAAGAGCATAGAATTGACAAGTACATGAAGTAGTTGAATCTTGCCTTTCTCCTTAAAGTCTTGTGTTCCTTCATTAGAGAGTAGTTTAGTGAGTCAATATGATGGATGCTTTCACCTCCTTGAAATTGAAATTCATGAGGAGCTTTCCCTTCCAGGTTCCCAGACTTCAAAATTGAAGAATTGATTGCAACTTGGCTGCTGTGGCCGTACATTGATTACTTAGTGTCTCTTTAGTCAGAGCAGATACATTGTTGGCTAATGTGTTCTTTGCTACCTTTCCTCTTAAAGGCTTAATTCAGTACCTTCACCCCCACCCATAAATTCCGACTGTGGTTTAGTTCTCACTAATTAGGATAGGCAATATCCAAAATTGTGGCAAAGGAAGTTGTAATTTTCAAGTAATAAAGGCACACTTATTCCACTTCTACGTGTCGCTTTTCCATGCTATCACAAATTTGCTCCTTCTATAGGTTGAAGAACCAACAAGATAACCTCTTTTGTGGAAGACCAGGTTTTTATTGGTTACATAGTCATACATATACAATCTCTGCACTCTATTTTAATTACTTTCAAACAGCAGTTGTTCCCTAGCACCAACCTGAGTGCTCTGTGTGTCATAGTTATAGTGAAAGGCTTACACATACGCTAGAAGCACTAAATTTACCGTGAAGTTACAGTTGTATAGACGTGGCTGGTTTGATCTTGCCATCCTATTGTTTACTAGTCCGTAGGATCTGCAGCTTAACTGACTACTGGCTTGTTCTTCAAAAAGTGAAACTTTGTTTGGAACTTTTAACTATTTATATCCCTAGAGGCATACTCAATCAAACGTAGATCAAATGGCAAGTCAATGTAACGGTTTAATTCACAAATGGCTGATGGTTTCCAAATATACCTATAATGCCAGTGCCAACTTGCATGTTACTAAAAGGCTTATGATCATTTTATTTAAAAGTGGGGTCTCTACAGCTTCCTTTTTTCTAATACCCAGTTCATTGTCCAATAAGTCATTTATGTGTCATACATTATATTGCAGTGTAAAGATCACTCAAAGAAAATGTTTTCTCCTTAATATATTTAAATTTTTATGCATGTTTATCTTGAAAGATGTATGTAATGAATGGCACAGGACGGGGTTATGAACGGGTTCCAGGTTGGTTGTTATGAAAGAGTGAGACCGAAAGTTTTACTTGTTTCATTTGTGCCTCTTAGGCTGGTTATCCCTATTTCATCTTCCAAATGCAGAGTTGTCTTCAAATTTAAGTTCTCAAAAGCATTTAGTTTGGTTGATGTCAAGTAACTTAATAAGTTAACACTGCATGAAAAGTAAGACCTATTTATTTTTAAAATGGTGTCTTTGATTTTTCTCATTTTAAAATGTGTTTTGATGTTAAATGTTAATTTTTTTTACAGCCAGGGATTATGAAATTCAGAGGGATAGAATCGAACTTGGACGCTGCATTGGTGAAGGACAGTTTGGTGATGTACATCAAGGAGTTTACATGAGTCCAGTGAGTGTTGTTGCAAAGAAAATGGTATTTCCATGTAATACCTGTTTGTTTTTCTGTCTTTTATTAATGCTAGTAGCACTAATGATGATTACAATGAAAAAAGCAGGAAGGAAGACTATTAATGCCCACAATAAATTGTTTCAAAGACATTGTTTAATTACAAACACTCAATGTATTGTCCTTTTTCTGAATGCTGTATCTCCAGCTGCACATGAGCAAACCTTTTGGTGGAGAAAGTCATTCAGACCGCAATTTTCTGCAGAGCATAAAAGATTTGCCCAACTTCTTGTGTTCTCTGCTTCCTGCAGCTTGTTCATTGTGCCAGTAAGTTCAGTCCTGCCAACAACTGTGAAGGTGTTACCTCCAATTTCCTCCCTACTTTGTGATGTATAAATGCTATGATCGCAGTAATTGAGTGATCAGAGTGTTTTTGATCAGGGTGTTTTTGAGCCATATTGTTCACACCCCCTTCCTCATCTGCCTTCCCCAATGGAAATGTTGCACACTGAGTTAGTAATGGTTTTCCATTTCTTTTTTTAATTTGGCCCTGTCCCTTCAACATGGTTTAATGGACCTACTCTCTAATATGTGAACAGGGTACATAGTTAATTGATGCTGTGGTCTAACGTACCACATAAAACCCGGTTTATAGGTGAACATATTATTTTGTGGAAAACAGCGCAGTGGCTTCTACTGTTACTGCACCTCACCTTTCCAAACCTGGCAGTTCCATAGAAAGAGTGCCACAGATCCCAGTGCAAGCGAAGAAAATGCCCTCCCACCCTTCTCCATAGTCTAGGCTGAGCACACTTGGCAGGTTATTAGTTGAGTTCTTCCCTACATGCAGGACAGGAAGACAGGCTTCTCTGAAAGCCAGTTTCATGGGTAGCGGAACAGCGCCCCTAACCACTGAGCAATCTTTCCTAAACCACAAGGGCAGGACAGTCACAGCAAGCTTCTGTAATCCAGAGGTGCTGGACATGCAGAGGTATCTTTTGTAGTCTTAGTGAACAAGCTTATGAGAGGAAGCTTCTCTTTATTTAGCATTGGATCTTTCATAGATACACAATCATTCCCCTTCGTCGAAGTGGGAGTCCAACGGTAACATAGTAAAGCAGTATGTAAAACTATCATAAAATATAATGGCACTAGGCCACCAGTTTAACAGCCTATCTATGTTATGGTTTAACACAGAACCAAACTTGAACTATGACCAATGAGGTGTTAGCACCCTCTACAACACTCCCAAGAAAGGCTGATTCCCTCAGCTTTTCTACTGCATGTCTCCCTGAGTTCTGTTCAGTTTTTCCTTATTTATCAACATTTCTGCTTCTACAATGTCTTTATCTTCTAAGAAGGGCCTCTTCAGATCGTGCAAGTTGGGTGTATGATGGAACAACGCATGCAAGAACCACACATGCCTGAACAACACGGTCGGAACAACGACCGTGTTGTTACCACGAATGCCTTTACCATGCATGCCTTTACAACAATTTTTCGTTGTAAAAGCATGTGTGGGAACGGCATGCGTGGTTCTAGCATGCCACCCGTGACCCTTCCACCTCTACCCCTAAAAATAAAAGTATCCCAACACACTCCAGACACTCTGAGCCCTAAAACCTTCCCCGACCTCCCCCACCCTGCCCCTAAAAAACACAACTACCCCAAAACCCCCACCCACCCTGAGCCCTAAAACCTTCCCCGACCCCCCCACCTGCCCTAAAATCAACCAATCTCCCCTCATCACTGCCCCTGAAATCCAAACTACCCCGATTCCCCCACCCCTAAAAACCAAACTACCCCAACACCCCTTCAAGCCCTTAATCCACCCCACCCCTAAAAACTAACTCCCAACTCAACTTACCTGACCAAACTACCCCGATCCCCCACCCCACCCCTAAAAACCAAACCACCCTGATCACCCCCACCCGCCCATAAAAAACAAACTACCCCAACCCCTAAAAACCAAACTACCCCAACCTCCCACCCCAAGCCCTTAATCCACCCCACCCCTAAAAACTAACCCAACCCTGCTTACGTCACCAAACTACCTCGATACCCCACCCCTAAAAACCAAACGACCCTGATCCCCCCCAAACCTGCCCCTAAAAACCAAACTACCTTGACCCCCAACCCGCCCCAAGCCCTTAATCCCGACCCCTAAAACTACCCCCTTACTTCACTTACCTGACCGCGCCCTCTCCCGATCGACTCTGCCTTTTTCTCTGCCTTAACCACGCATATGCATAGTTCAGCACATGCGTGATTAAGGCAGAGAAAAAGCCATGCGTTGTTCCTGCAAGCGTGGTTACAACATCGTTGTTCCATAGTCGTGGTTCAAGACGTATCCCATTTAAGTCCTGGGGAAAGAAAAGACTGCATGTGAATGACCCACACAGAGACTGTCTCTCTTGCCTTTATCCTCAAAATCAGGTAAAGGAATACAAGATTTCCTGTACTTTCTCTTCTAAAACTTTGGGAGACAGAGAGGGGAGGTTACTTCTGTGGCTGCAGAAGTCGAAATCACAAATGTCCAGTTCTTTTGAGGAGGACAGTGATTCATCTGCTAGACTCCACAAAAGGTTAAGATCCTCTGACAAAGGGGCTTCTGAAGAGAACAGAAAGGCCTTAAAATGTCATCATAAGGATCCTCAAGAAAAGGAGAAAGTAAAACTCCTCTCTACAGGGTCGGCCTCTTCTCAACCATGTACTCCATCTACGAAAAAGGGTACAGAAAGTATTCTCCTTCAGAACCGTCGATGTTGAGGACAAAACCTCCTCTCAAAACACTGTCAACAACAGCATCACTGTGTCGACATTGGTGTTGACAACAACGTATATAGGTGCACCCAGGCATGCTGACGCCAGTTCTTTTCTTTCTGCGCCAGCCTATGCGCAGATCCGGAGAAGAGCTACCCCTAGTCATTTTTTGACTAACAGCAACACTTTTGCTGATTCTTTTTGACGAGTTTTGGATGCTTCGAAGGATGTCCCAAAAGAGTTGATTCAAGCCCTGTGACTCCTGTCACTGAGTGATGTCATTGACGAAGCCACACCTTGTCTGTCTCTGGTGTCAGGAGCGCGGCCACAAACCAAAGTCACGCTACAAGTGTCAGGCCATTAACCCAAAAGTTTTGAGGGAGGGGGTCCCTGAAGCTCATGGCGGCCCGAAATTCGACTCCACATCGCTCCCGGTCTCGTTCGAGAGGAAGGTCAGGAGACCGGTTGCAGATTCATCACCACTCCTCCTTGTCCAAGTCTTCTCGACGGTCGGATCATAAGAATAAGCCGACAAAGAAGGCCAAACATTCTTTGACTTCGCCCTGTCGCTCAGACGACGCGGTAAGAGCGTCGACGCTCTAGGCCTCCATCTTCGGAGTCTCAGTCTGGGTCGGCTCCGTGCCACCCCTGCCCAATTCAAAGAATTTTTATCTGGCATGTGGCTCATTTTGGGCGGACTGACCAACCCTCAGCTCCTTCTAGCCCAGGGGAGTCAAGCCCCCTCAAGTTCCAAGTCATCTGCCAACACGACCTTCCCCGGCGTTGGGACAGATATCAATGTCAACGTCGGTTGGGCCCACAATCAATTTCGATCCTATACTGATCCCTGGCGAGCCGGAACGGTATCACTCTAAGCTAATTCCATTTTCCATTGGCTCTCCTGGGCCCAAGGTGGATCCTGACTCCTATTGCTATCTGTATCGACATGGGAATAGTGTAGAGGAGTCGCTGGACGCTTTAGAATACCAGCTTGACCCTGACATGGACTGAGTTCAGTATTTGGGAGCGACGTCAGAGGGTTAGACTCCTCCCATGACACTGGCATGCTTTCTCCCCCTACCGTGGCTACAGAGGTGGGAGCGTCATAGTCTATGGTGGTGGGAAGGGCTGCTGAGGTTTTGGACCTCAAGCTTCCTTCTTTGGAGGTCAGGACTAACCTGACCGAGGTGCTTCAGCGTGGGGCCTCCAGTTTGGAACCCCTCCTTCCCTTCAATAAACCCCTTATGGACGTCCTTCTTGGTACCTGGTCCAAACCCAGCACAGGGGCTCCTGTGAATAGGACGGTTGCCCGCCGCCATCGGCCTGTGTCGACTGACCCACAATTCCTAACCCTACACTTGAGAGCCTTGTCAGCCAGGCTTCATCATCCTCTGGCACGGTAGCTCCCCTGGACAGGGAATCAAAAAGACTGGATGATTTGGGGGAGAAAATATTTTCTTCAGCAAGTCTAGCGCTGCAGTCCGTGAACACTGCATGCCTTTTGGTCCAATACTCTCTGAAATACAGTCGCGCAAGTGCTGTCTCAAACCCCGTAGGAGGCCCAGACCGTTCTCTCCCAAGCTGTTACGAATGGTAGAGATGCAGCAAAGTTCATGATTCGTTGGGGACTGGATACGACCGACTCACTGGGCAGATCGGTTACGTCGCCTGAGGTTGAGGATGTCTGGCTTTTCAGGGGATGTCCAGCAATCCTTGATGACCATGCCCTTTGATGACACTCATCTCTTCAGAGAAAAAGCGGACTCTGCACTCGAGCGCTTTAAGGATTCCCAGGTAATGGCTCAGTCCCTTGACCTTGTAGCTGGTCCTCGCCTCCCACAGTTCGCTTTTCGCTCCTTTCATGGCTAGGAAGGAGCAACCCCGCATTCCTTTCCACCCGGCCACCAACCTGTGCATGCTGTACAGCCTCTGGGCAGACGCGGCGTCCCACGAGCCTGTTGAGCAGGGAGCCAGCGGTCCACCCAGTCCACTCCTTTGCCTTCAAGCCTTCTTAGTCTGTCGGAACATCAGGGACCAGTTGGCAGCAGGATCCACCATCACCTGCCCTACTGGGAATCCATTACCACAGACAGGTGGGTGTTAAATTTTTTTTGAAGGGGCTACTCCCTACCCTTCGAGACTTCTCCTCCGGCCACTCCACCATCATACGATCATCCATCGGAGGATCATTTGGCACTTCTCCGCAAGGAGGTCACAGCTCTCTTGGCCAAGGGAGCCATTGAGAAGGTCCATGCACCAGAAGTAGGTTGTGGTTGTTATTCCCGCTACTGTCTGGTGCCCAAAAAGGACAAGGGCCTTCGCCCTATCCTAGATCTCCAGTCCCTCAATCTCTTCCTCAAGAAGGAGAAGTTCAAAATGCTATCCCTAGCTCAGGTACTTTCTGCTCTGGAGACGGGATGGTAGCGTTGGACTTGCAGGATGCCTATTTTCACATTCCCATCCTGCCGGGCCCAAAGGTGTTACTTGCGATTTGTGGTAGGTCACAAGCACTTTTGGTTCACCGTGCTCCCCTTTGGCCTTACAAGTGCCCCTCGGGTATTAACGAAACTGATGGTAGTGGTTGCAGCTCATCTGCACAGGTTAGTGGGTTCAGTCTTCCCCTTATCTCAATGTCTATTGAAGGCAGACTCGCCCTAGAAAGTCGTCTCCCACCTCCAGACTATGGCGAACCTCCTGCATTTGCTGGGGTTCACTATAAACGTGCCCAAGTCACACCTGACTCCCTCTCAGATGCTCCCTTTTATCTGAGCTGTTCTGGACACAGTGCAGTTTAGGGCTTATCCTCCTGAAAAGCGAGTCCAGGATATTCAGACTATGATCCTGATGTTTCAGCCTCTATCCTGGATTTCGGTGAGAATGACTCTTGACGCTGCCGGCCTCATGGCCTCCTGCTGGTCCAACATGCCAGATGGCATCTACTGGCTCTGTAGTCGGACCTGAAGTTCCAGTGGGTGCAGCATCAGGGGAATCTTGCCGCGATAGTTCAGATCTCGGAGGTAACTGCGAAATACCTGCAGTGGTGGTTGTCGAATCAAGATTGGGTTAATGGCAGATCCATCTCCCTTCCACAACCAGATCTCACTAGTGACAGATGTGTCACTCCTGGCATGTGGCGGCCACATGGGAGAGGTAGAGATCAGAGGCCTCTGGTCTCCGGCGGAGCCCGGGCTCCACATCAACCTTTTGGAGCTCTGGGCGATCCAACTTGCATTGAAAGCATTCCTTCCCTCTCTCAAACGGAATGTGGTGCAGGTGTTCACCGACAACACCACCGCCATGTGGTACTGCAACAGGCAGGGCGGAGTGGAGTTGTGGACCCTTTAAGACCCTCCTCGCCTCTGGACATGGCTGGAACGCCAAGGCACTTCACTGGTGGTTCACCATCTGGCAGGCTCTCTGAACGTCAGAGCAGACAAACTCAGCTGTCGATGCATAGTCCATCACAAATGCCGTCTACATCCAGAGGTGGGAAAAGGTCTCTTTCGGCAGTAGAGAGAGCCTTGGTTAGATCTGTTCATCTCTGCAGAGAATGCACAATGTCAATTTTTGCGTGTTGGAGTTTCCAAGGTGGCACTCTCTCGGCGGCGCTTTTTGTCATGAGTGGCGCTCAGGCCTCCTCTATGCTTTCCTGCCGATACCACTTCTGCCCAGAGTTCTGAAGAAAATCAAGCATGACCAGGCCCAAGTAATCCTGGTGGCTCCGGACTGGGCAAGAAGAGTCTGGTATCCTGAGCTATTGAGCATGGCTATCGATCCTCCGATCGCAGCAGCGAGGGACGGTCATTCACCTGAACCGGTCCAGTCTCCACCTCCTTGCGTGGAGATTGAGTGGTCGAAGTTGACAGCTTTCAACCTTCCGCCCGAAGTCTGTAATGTTATCTTGCCACCCAGTCGTCCCTCCACCAAAATGGTATACGCCTGTCGTTGGAAAACATTTGTGGCATGGTGTATCAACAAGTCTGTTGATCCCCTCTCTGCTCCTCTCTCAGAGGTTTGCCTATTTGTAGGAGGCTGGCCTGGCTTATTGTGGGTACCTTGTGGTACTTGCACCCTGTGCCAGGTCCAGTTGTCCCTTATTAGTAGAATGGAGGTGTTTCTAGCAGCTTAGGCTGATAGAAGGTAGCTATGGCAAAGCAACTTAGGCTGAACTAGGAGACATGCAAAGCTCCTACTATACCACTTACATCATATAGCACAATATCATAAGAAAACACAATATTCAGAGTTACTAAAAATAAAGGTACTTTATTTTTATGACAATATGCCAAAAGTATCTCAGAGAATACCCTCACTTAGAAGGTAAGTAATATACACAAGTTGTATGTACACAAACCCAAAACAGGTAAGTAACAGTAAGAAAAGTAGTGCAAACAATGTAGAATCACAATAGGATGCAATAGGTGAACATAGGTCTAGGGGCAACACAACCCATATGCTCCAAAAGTGGAATGTGAATCACGAATGGACCCCAGACCTATGGGAGCTTGTAGAGGGCCGCTGGGACTGTAAGAAAACAGTAAGGGTGTCCAAAATACCCCACCCCAAGACCCTGAAAAGTAGGAGTAAAGTTACCCTACTACCCCAGAAAGACACAATAGTCGTGATAGGGGGATTCTGCAAAAACCACAAGCACCAGCAAAACACTGAAGACGGATTCCTGGATGTGAGGAACTTCAAGGCAAGGGGACCAAGTCCAAGAGTCCCGATAGTGTCCGGGGGGCAGGAGCCCAGGAAACCCCGGATGAAGGTGCAAAGAGGCTGCCTCTGGGTGGAAGAAGCCGAAGATTCTGCAACAACGAAAAAGGCTAGGAACTTCTCCTTTGGATGGAAGATGTCCCACAGCGTGCTGGATGTTGCATAAGTGTTTCCACGCAGAAATATCACAAACAAGCTTTGCTAGCTGCAAGGGTCGCAGTAGAGGTTTTTGGGTGCTGCTGGGGACCAGGAAGGACCAGGATGTCGCCGCCTTGGTGGAGGAGACAGAGGGGGCGCTCAGCAACTCAGAGAGCCCCCACAGAAGCAGGCAGCACCCGCAGAAGTACAGGAGCAGGCACTTATAAGATTTGTGAACCGGAGTCACAAAAGGAGGGTCCCACGATGTCGGAGTCCTACTCAGAGGGTTGAGCACTGCAGGACGGAGTGCTGGGGACCCTGGCTAGGCTGTGCACAAAGGAATCCTTGGAGAAGTGCACAGAAGCCGGAGCAGCTGCAAATCGCGCAGTACACAGGTTTGCAGTCTAGCTTGGGGAGGCAAGGACTTACCTCCACCATACTTGGACTGAAGGATCACTGGACTGTGGGGGTCACTTGGATCTAGCTCCTGTGTTCCAGGGACCACGCTCGTCAGGATGAGAGGGTACCCAGAGGACCGGTGATGCAGTCTTTTGGTGCCTGCGTTAGCAGGGGGAAGATTCCGTCGACCCACAGGAGATTTCTTTTTGGCTTCCAGTGCAGGGTGAAGGCAGACAGCCCTCAGAGTATGCACCACCAGGAAACAGTTGAGAAAGCCGGCAGGATGAGGCGCTACAATGTTGCTGGTAGTCATCTTGCTACTTTGTTGCGGTTTTGTAGGCGTCCTGGAGCAGTCAGCGGTCGATCCTTGGCAGAATTCGAAGAGGGAAGTGCAGAGGAACTTTGGTGAGCTCTTGCATTCGTTATCTGAAAAATACCCCAGAGGAGAGACCCTAAATAGCCAGAAAAGGAGGTTTGGCTACCAAGAAAGGAGTATTGGCTACCAAGAGAGGTAAGAGCCTATCAGAGGGGGTCTCTGACATCACCTGCTGGCACTGGCCACTCAGAGCAGTCCAGTGTGCCTCCAACACCTCTGAATCCAAGATGGCAGAGGTCTGGGACACACAAGAGGAGCTCTGGGGAACTCCCCTGGGAGGTACTGGTCAGGGGAGGGGTCACTCACCTTTCCTTTGTCCAGTTTCGCGCTAGAGCAGGGCTGGGGGATCCCTGAACCGGTGTAGACTGGCTTGTGCAGAGATGGGCACCATCTGTGGCCATCAAAGCATTTCCAGAGGCTGGGGGAGGCTACTCCTCCCCAGCCATTCACACCTATTTCCAAATGGAGAGGGTGTAACACCCTCTCTGAGGAAATCCTTTGTTCTTCCTTCCTGGGCTATGTTGAAAAGTGGAGTCAAACCAGTTGTTCACAAAGTTCGATATGTACCCTTCTCGGTCAGAGACGAAGTTTTATGCGAACTTAAAAGACTCACGAATGAGGGCATATTAGTGCAAGTGGAATCAGCAGAGTGGATTTCTCCCCTGGTTGTAGTTAAGCGTACGAATGGTAAGATCAGATTGTGTATTGACTTAAGAAGTCTGAATGAGAGCATAATGATTGATCAGTACCCTCTACCAAAGATAAATGAGATGTTTGCATGCACGAAAGGTATGAGTTGGTTTTCTACTCTTGATTTAAAATCAGCTTATCACCAAATTAAGCTTGATTCAGATTGCAAGAAATTAACAACGTTCATAACGCCATTTGGTTGCTATCAATTCACGAGGGTACCATTCGGGTTGGCTTCAGCCGCTGCGATGTTCCAGAGAATCATGAGTGACTTACTATTTGGTATTAATGGTGTTATGTTCTTTCAAGACGATGTTTTAATAATGGGTAAGACTAAGGAAGAGCATGATGAGACATTACTTCTGGTATTGGATGTGTTTGAAAAGAAAGGTTTGACTGTGGAGTTTGGAAAGTGCAAAATTGCTAGTAGGAGTGTTAAATAACTTGGTCATGAAATCAGTGAGGACGGCATAAAACCCAAGGAAGAATTGGTGAAAGCAGTCATGATGGCACCTGTTCCTCACAATAAGGACGAAGTCTGAGCTTTTTTGGGTCTGGTGGAGTTTATTTCGAAATTCATAGAAAGTTTCTCTGAAAAAACATTTGCCATAAGACAACTATTGAAGACTCGAGTTAAATTTGTATGGTACAGAAATTGTCAGGAGGAATTTGACAAACTAAAAGTTGAAATTAGTAAAGCTCCTTTCTTGAAGGGTTTTGATCCTTTAAGTAAAATATTTGTCACCACTGATGCCAGCGCAAAAGGTTTAGGGGCTGTGTTATCACAAAAGAATGACGAAAATGATGAATGAATTGTTGGTTTTGCTTCCAGATCATTATCAGATGCAGAGATTAAATATTCTGTAATAGAAAAGGAGATGTTGGCGTGTTCTTGGGCTTTAGTACATTTCAGGCAATATATATGGGGACTTAAAGTGATTGTAAGAACGGATCACAAGCCCTTGACGAAAGTTCTAACCAGTAAGGGGTTATAGAACGCTTCTCCTAGATTAGCCAGAATTTCGGTGAAACTATTAGATTTCAATTACGAGGTACAATACATACTGGGTACAAAGAATAGGGTTGCAGATTTTCTAAGTCGTTTACCATTACCTTTTGATTCTAGGAAGGATTCGGATGAGGAGTGTGTTGAGGATGAACAGGTTGCTTTGTTATTTGATGAGGGTCAAGATGGAGTCAAAATAGATGAATGGAAAATGGGCATGGGAACTGATAAAGAATTACAGAAAATATTGACGTATGTGCGTTTTGGGTGGCCGAACAAAAAGATTCTCTGTGAAACAGAGCGTAGCTTTTGGGAAGTTCGCAATGAGCTGAGTGAGGAGCAAAATATCCTCTTGAGGTGCGGTAGGTTTGTTCGTAGGTTTGTTCCACCAAAGTCACTTCGTGCAAAAATATTGGGAGTGTGTCATGAAGGGCATTTAGGTATTTCTAAAACCAAAGCGAGAGTGAAGAATATATACTGGTGGCCAGGTTTGGATGTGGAGGTGGAGAGATTAGTAAGAGAATGTTCCATGTGTGAGAATGCTGACAAAACACAGAAGACTTTCAACCCACCGTTGTTTCCTGTTCCTTGTCCTAATATGCCATGGGACAAAATTGGTATAGATATCATGGGACCAGTAGATAATATTCAGGGTGAAAAGAAATTCATTATTGTAGCCATGGATCACTTTTCTAAATGGCCGGAGGTGAAAATCACTGATAACGTACAGAGTGAGGATATCGTGAGGTTTCTAGATAAGTTGTTTATTAAGGAGGGGCTACCAAGATGTGTAATTTCTGATAACGGCCCTCAATTTATTGCTGACACTTTAAAAAAATTCTTGCAAAGGAATGGAATCTTTCACAAATTAACTTCAGTATATCATCCAGAAGGCAATGGTTTAGTTGAGCGGTTTAACCGAGTAATTAAAAGCACTTTACAATTGGCAGCTAGTAGCGGTTTGAACTGGGAAAAGGAAGTATTCAAAATGATTTGGGCTTACAGGATAACACCCAATGGTAGCACAGGTAAAAGTCCGTTTGTTATCATGAGAGGCAGGGAACCAGTAAGTAAGGAGTGTGCATGGATTCGGGAAGGAAAACTTTCTGAATGGTCATTGGAAAATGTAAAAAAAAAATATATTAGAGGCAAAAAAATTGTACAAGTTAAATTATGATCGGAAACAGAATGCGAGAATGGTTCCTGTGATGGTGGGTGACTGGGTAAGAGCTAAAAAAAAATTGTAAAGTGCGTAAGGATGAAAGCAAGTTTAGTGAACCTTTGAAAGTTACTAAGTTATTTTGTAATTCGGCACTATTGAGTGATGGGAAGGTGTGGCATCTAAGTCGCTTGGCTAAATGTAAAAATGTGTGTGATAAGGGCAGAAGGAATTATGACTGGATGGATGATGAGCGTGATGGGAATAGTATTGGAGGTGATGTGGGAAGTCGAGAAGTAAGAAATGAGAATGGAGCTAGAATTGAGAATGAATTCTTGGATGTTAATTCCGGTGGTAGAAGGGGAAGATTCGGAAGGAATATCGGAACACCACTGAAATTGAGAGATTATGTACATTAGTTTTATTTCTGTTATGCCATAAAAAGTGAACGTGTGATTGTTGTTACAATGTTCTATTTCAAAATGTTTCTTTTTCACTAGTTGATTTACTGTGTTGTATCATTTAAAGACATTTATATTTTTATGTTCAGAGGGAAGGTGTGTAGTGACGGGTTGGATTGAAATGTATTGTGCAGGGTTCCAATTGGAACCTAGAGAAGGTGACAGTTGAAGCCTGGAGGAGAGAGGAGACGTTTCATGGTGTGCAGGGCTTGTAATACTCAAAATAAACACTTAAAACTCATCTGTTTCAAGCGCGTCATTACAGGAATACCAGTATAACTTTTTGCTTTCACCTCAGTTCTATCAAGTATGTCACCATATGTTACTTTGAATTTTTCTGACCAAATTTTTTGTTCAATTATTGAGAAAGGCGAACCCGAATCAACTGTTACATCGACATCTATACCACCCATTCTCAGCACGCATACAGCTTTTTTATTCCCTCCTTGTTCAATTTCCAGCAAATCCTATTCAATGCAAAAGACCCCATTCTCATCATCCTGATTCTCCTGACACACCAAATCATTCTCTTCTTCGATAAACGTAATATTTCCTTTTTTTGCACTTTTGCAAACTCTTGCGAAATGCCCAATGCGACCACATAATGAACATTTCTGATTTTTAGCAGGACACTTCTTGTTATCAGCAAAATGGTCAGCGCTTCCACATCTAAAACATTTTTTAATATTGTGTTGACCTCGCTCATCCTTCTGTTTGTAGCGCATACTCTTCGTGTCATTTTTGCTAGTAGAATTTCCTTGGGTAACCAAAACTTGCTTTACCTCTTTCGTATCCTCTTCCATGGCTTTGACGCATCTACCAGTAAGTTCCGCTTTTTTAACTAGCGCAATAACTTCCCTCAACAGTGCTTCTCCATTTACCCATAATTTATCTTGAATATTAGGATTACTGGTATGCATTACAATTTGATCACGTATGAATTCATCTCGCAACCCACTAAATCTGCACGTTTTAGCTAAGATCCTAAGAGCGGACACATACTCTTCTACAGATTCTGACTTAGATTGTTTTCTTTGAAAAAATTTGAATCTGTCCACCGCTACACAGACCGTCGGAGAGAAATGAGCGTCTGAATCCTCTAATGCTTGAGTAAATAGGTCCCCACCATCAGAATCACTCCTAGATTTTTTTTCCATCTCATTGTACAATTTCAAGCCCCCAGGACCAATACAATGCAATAGAATTTTCTTTTTCTTTTCCGCAGAAACTTCTTCTTCTTCAAAGGTGTCGATGTAATTGCAGAAATATTCTTTCCATTCTTGCCACTGTATGACAGGATCCCCTTTTCCTAAAAGAAATGGTTGTGGTGCATGTAAATTCAAAGTAGACATTGTCTCAATAGAAAGATGAATAAACCGTAACTCGTGTATTAAAATTGTATACCCATTTTTATTTTTTTTAAACACACTGTTCCCCTACGCAGATGCAAGAATAGTCTAATCACTGAGAAAAAAGAAAAGAAAAAAAACTCAAACAGTCTTTCTTCTAATCCTTTGACATAATGTAGTACTTAAGGTTCTTTCCTTTCAATTTTCTCCGTTTACTTCCAGGTTCAAAGATCAGCAACCAATTTCCTCCTGGGCGCTGCTTCAGACTTGACAGCTGCAGTACACATTACTTCCTGTGCGCGGTCTTCGCACGCCCTGGAAACACTGCTCCCAAACTGATTGCTGCCACAGCGAGTGCAGCCTTCGTACGCACAGCTTTTGCACGATCTCGAGCTAAGAAGCGAGTGCAGCCTTCGTGCGCACAGCCTTTGCGCGATCTCGAGCTCCGAATACAGCTCGAGACGCGCCCAATAGATTTCAAAGTTGCGCGGCTCCCAAAAAGTGCAAATCCTCGACCAAATGTGGGCGATACCAGCCAGCTGCGCAGTCTACCGGGAACTGAGGAGAAGACTCTGGCCTACCAGGAACTAAGAAGAAGACTTCCAGTCAGAAGACGCAAATCTGTGTTGTCAAAGACGTGAAGAAGGATCAGGTCCAGTCGAAGTAAACCGGTGTGGGGGCTGTTCTTTACCTTCGTCGCCAATTCCTGTAATGATGCGCTTGAAACAGATGAGTTTTAAGTGTTTATTTTGAGTATTACAAGCCCCGCACACCATGAAACGTCTCCTCTCTCCTCCAGGCTTCAACTGTCACCTTCTCTGGGTTCCAATTGGAACCCTGCACAATACATTCCAATCCAACCCGTCACTACAGGCTACCCAGACCCCAGGAGGGCAGAATCCTGTCTGAGGGGTTGGCAGCGGCATCCGCTGCAGTGGAAACCCCGGAAAGGCAGTTTGACAGTACCGGAGTACTGCGCTAGAGACCAGAATGGTATTGGGGTGACAATTCCATGATCTTAGACATGTTACATGGCCATGTTCGGAGTTACCATGGTGACGCTACACATAGGTAGTGACCTATGTGCAGTGCACGCGTGTAATGGTGTCCCCGCACTCACAAAGTCCAGGGAATTTGCCCTGAACGATGTGGGGGCACCTTGGCTAGTGCCAGGGTGCCCACACACTAAGTAACTTGGCACCCAACCTTCACCAAGTGAGGGTTAGACATATAGGAGACTTATAAGTTACTTATATGTAGTGAAAAATGCCTGTGAAATAACGTGGACGTTATTTCACTCAGGCTGCAGTGGCAGGCCTGTGTAAGAATTGTCTGAGCTCCTGATGGGTGGCAAAAGAAATGCTGCAGCCCATAGGATCTCCTGGAAACCCAATACCCTGTGTACCTAAGTACCAAATACAAGGGAATTATATGGGTGTACCAGTGTGCCAATGAGAATTGGTAAATTTAGTCACTAGCCTGCAGTGACAAATTTAGAAAGCAGAGAGAGCATAAACACTGAGGTTCTGGTTAGCAGAGCCTCAGTGACAGTTAGGCACCACCCAGGGAACACATACAGGGCATACACTATGAGCACTGGGGTCCTGCCTAGCAGGATCCCAGTGACACAAGGGCAAAAACAAACATACATACAGTGAAAATGGGGGTAACATGCCAGGCAAGATGGTACTTTCCTACACTCTTTATTCCCTCTCTTGCCCAGCAGGACTCTGCTCTGGGCACCCTCAAGAAATTTTTGTCAGACATCTCGGCCTTTTTAAGCCTACCAAACCAATCTTCTCTGTTCAAATCTCCCATTGTTGGCAGATTTCTCAAGGGGCTCACACATGTTTCCTTCTATCCTGTTTATAATGCCCCAGTGGGATTTGAACTTTGTCCTCACATACCTCGTGTGCGCTCCTTTCGAGCCACTTCACTCCTGTCCTTTATGGCTCTTGACCCTTAAACTGCCTTCTTGATTGCCATCACCACTGCTTGCAGAGTGAGTGAGCTCCAGCCTCTTTTGTCGAAGCCACCATTCCTAGAAGTACATCCTGACAAGGTGGTGCTTCGTACAAGGGCTTCCTTCCTTCCCAAATTGGTGACACTTTTTCACATAGGCCAGTCAGTCACCTTGCCTAGTTTTTATGCACCCTCACATCCCTCTCATGAAGAAGAGAGACTCATCTGCCTGGATCCAAAAAGAGCTTTGGCGTTCTACACAAAGCGTACCAAAGATTTCCAGGTGGACGATCAACTCTTTGTGGATTATGTGGGTGTGAAGAAAGGAAGGGCGGTGCAGAAGAGGACCATCTGTCGTTGGGTAGTCCTCTGCATCATAATGTGCTACTCTTTGGTGAAAAAGCAACCCCCTGAGGGTGTAGGCACTCATTCTACCAGAGCAACTGCTGCTACAACATCGTTAGCACGCAGAGTTCCAGTCCTGGATATTTACCAGGCGGCAACGTGGGCATCTTTTCATACATTCACCAAACATTACTGCCTGGTCAGTCAGGGCCACAGAGAGGGCTACTTTGGCCGTTTGGTCCTACAGGACTTTTTAGTGTGATCTTAGTTTGCAGCCCACCACTGGGGATCGTATTTCTCGGGTAGCTAGTCTAAGATAAGGAATCTGCAACTAGAAGTCTCTATCAGATGTACAAGTTTCTGTTAGAGACCTATTCTAGTTGCAGACTCCTTAGCAACCTGCCAATCTTTCCCGCAATGCAAACTGATTTCTAGGGACAGGAACTTCTCTTTAAAGGCCCTAGTCTTTAGCACACCATTCTCAGTGTTGTTCATGGCGCCGCACTACTGGCGTGGAAAGAAACTTACATCAGAGAAAGCTTCTTGATGTACCGTTTAAAATCACTGCATCCAGATGGTCTGAATATCACTGACCATACCACTTGCTTTCTGCATAGCTGAAGAGTTCTCAGAACTGCATTGATTCCACATTCCAATTGGAATCTTCAATCGTGATTTTTTTTTTTTTAATTCAGCAGTGTCAGTTGTGCAGCCACTGACCTAACCATCTTGTGCTACCTGAGGAAGACGGAAGCCCAAACGTTGTAGTGGAAATATATTTTTGTTCTTTGGTGAGACCATCTGTTTGAGTCACTTCTTTCTTGGAGAGATATATATCTATCTATATAGATATATATCTATATATGTAGATATATGTATATATAATATATACTGATTATGCAAGAGCAGGCTGGCTTCAATAGAACCTTGTAAAGTCGCTTCTGAGTGAAAAGTGGAAGAAAATGAATGCATCATACTACTGCCATCAACTGTCCCAAGAAGATGTTGCATACTGTGGTAAACGTTTTGAGGATTGACATAGTCAAATGTAATGAAAGAAGCCCCTTGGTTTCAATCTCTGACCTTTTATACACAAGTTAATTACTAACATGCAACTGTTAATAGAACAAGAGAGAGTCCCACACTTCCAAAACTCCAAAAGGTCTGCCTAAAAGAGAATTCACAATGTTGGAAGATCTAAGAACGATGATGATGGATGTGAACTTTTGTTTTGAATTACACACGTCAGGTCTGGTAGAAAGGAAATCTGAATCAAATCAAATCAATAACCAACGTACAGTTAGTGCATAAATATCTTTTCATGGTCACCTGTCTATGTAAATTGTGTAAGCTCTGAATCGCCAAATGTATAAGTTAGTGCATAACGAATTCTGCAAAGGAGCTGGGAATCTCCACATCAACTAAATTTAAATCTGTGAACCAGATATTTAACTGTACAAGACAAGATCTCAGAAACAAGGAATCTATACTTGGCATAGAAATGCACAAGCTACTAAATTCATGTGGAGAGCTAAGCCCTCAGCTATGTCTGCACATGTATGATAAAACACACATTCTGTAAAACATGATAGACTCTATAGGATTAAAATAAGGTATTTCTCGAAAGGGTATGTCTCCCTTCGGTATATTGGATTAAAGTAGTGGCGTCTGATAAAAGTAGTAGTTTGTAAGCAGAAACATTCCCCCCTCCTCCAGTGCCTTGACAGCATTGCCATAAATGAATCGAGATGTCGGTCTGTCATACAAATTGTATACATGTACAATTGTACATGGAGCAACTTTGTCTATTAAGGGTTTTATGTAGCATACATCCTGGACGGAATCCCTTCATACTGATCTCAGATTTGCCACTCAAAGCTGTGATTTGAATATAGTTCCCTACTTACACATTGTGATTTTCTTTTCTGTGCCATTACCATGAGTGGACAGTTCTTTGTATCCACTTACTTTTTAACATTCGCTAAATGAGTACACAGTGTTAAACAAACATGGATATCACATGTTAATTGTTTGTTGTAGCCGTAAGGTATAGTTTTTTTTTTTTTTTATAACCATCATAGGGAAGGGCAAAGACTGATTTATGATAACATTAATTTCCCCTACGTTAACAGGCATTACAGATGGAGCAGGTCAGCACCTCATTGATGGCTATTGCATTAACTAGTAAAACAAAGGGAACTCGTACTTCCCAGAGCTTTCAGCAGGACACGTTCAGATTGAATTGCAGCACCACTCAGTTGCAGGGACACACAACAGTAGATCCGCTTTTTAGATTTTGTGCGTGCAGTTTTTCTGCTTTTAATGGTTTTTGACTGTAATAGGAAAAGGTAGTACCTAGAGTGGTTGACTTGTCTCGCTAATCCCCATGGAACAGCAGCTAAGCCGCACCCAATCATTGAGGCCAAGCCAGGCTTGAGCCATACTTGGGTTGCCCTCCTCTTATGAAGCGCCCTCTGGTACAGTTGCTAAGATATCTGATTAAGCTGCTTGCAGGTTAACTTTCCACTCCAAGGTCTTGGCATAGCCTCTTTCTGATGTTCTCTTATGTGCAAGTTACTAAATACTTTGTCATCCAACATGTTACATAACCTTTTGACTGAAGAAATTATGTACTGAGATGTTTTCATCTTCAGCTATAAAATTCCCTTTTTAGATAATACTACATCTGATGGCATGTGTGGGTTTTTTTTAATCAAGAATTTGATGAAATATTGTTTTAAAAACGATGGCCATAGTTTTATGGGAAGAGTCAAGAGCAGGAGGTGGAGAATGCCAACAGGTGCTCGCACATCAGCAGCAAGTATTTCCAATAATAGTTCAGAACAAAGTTGAAGATGAAACAATGACGGGTGCCAGGCTAGCCAAACACCTGCCACCAACAGGTGTCGGAGGGCCACACACTAAGGAGTGGGTGGTTGCCTAAATAGCGGGAAAAAGTGGCCAGGGCACACCCGTATCGTAAATCCAGATAACGTTCAGGAATTAAGTAGATGTCCGATTAGGCAATTTAGTGCAGAGGAATTTATTATAGATGCAAATGGGTGACGTGTTTAGTCTTGAAATAACCCGGTGCTGGTTGCGTCGGGACTTACACTGCATTTCCTGACGCAACCAGCACGGGGTTATTTCAATTTGACTTGAGGCGTATCATGGCCACCATTGATCCTTTTTACGCTCATTGACTGCACTTAGAGAAACTTAAATTTCTACTACCAGTCCGTTTTATGGATTTCCATATCCTGATATATATTACGCAAATCCAAAGCCTTGACAAAGTCTTGTAGACGAAACACGTGTTGGCTGTTTTGCTGTACGGACTCTCTGCTGTTTGTGGTCATCTGATTGTAACCTTGACCATTCATTAACATCTGGCTGCTTTTGGATCCATGGACTTACTGAACAACTTTCTCTCTGTGATCGTGACTTTTATCACCCATTTGCATCTATAATAAATTCCTCTGCACTAAATTGCCTAATCGGACATCTACTTAATTCCTGAACGTTATCTGGATTTACGATACGGGTGTGCCCTGGCCACTTTTTCCAGATAGTTTTATGGGAACTTCTCGTGTTCAGACCTCTTTCCTGGGAAATGGCTACCTCATAAAAAATCCGTACCTGTTTCTTGTTCACAGTATTTTCATCATTACTCCTCTTTTCAAACATTATCCTTGCTCAAGTGCAAGTAAAGGTTAATCGAAACATCTCACACATTTGCTCACACAATACTACTTTGGGTACAGCTGCATCTTTGATTGTCTCATAAAGGTCCCTTTATGCATTAATGTGGCTACTGGATGGGTCGGTGTGTTACTTGTAAAACGCTGGTCTCCTTTCCAGTACTGATGAGTTGTCCAGAAAATTGGAAATTGAGTATTGTAGTGCTTGAAACAGCAGATTTTGCCACAGCAGTTACTTTGTGACCAAAAGCTATTTTAGCTAATAAATAAAAAATAAAGGATTAGAGCTTCTCAGTTGTAAACAAACTTGAACACATTCTAATCAAATTAAGGCTTGTGTCTATTTCTGCTTCTTTAGGATATAAGACCTTTAGTAGAAGAGGAGGGCTTGAATTTGGTTTTGATTGTTAACAACTTACAAAGAATAAATGCACCACATCAGTTTAAAAATACTTCTGAAGGGCTGTGATAAAGAAGCCTTCTCCACACAGTGGGTTTCTGTCACGGTCCTTGGGCAAACTGCTACTAAAGTACTTTGTTAGTCACTCGTCTCTTCTGAACAGAAAGGATGTTATTGAGATCGGAATATGTCAGACAAGAGCAACAGAAACAAATGCAGCATTTGTGAGGCAAAAAAACACCGAAAAAGTGCCATAACCCTAAACATGCTAGCCTGAAGCTAAGTAGACGTCTGGAAACAAGACGTGTTTAACACCATCATGTACATGAATGCAGTGGTTTAAAAGCAGCTTTGGATTTGGTTAAATATAGTAGGCCAGGAAGAGCAGGAATTTCTCCATAATTACTCCAAAATGAGAGCCCCAACAATCAATTCACATGCTTTAGAACCAACCAAACTACCTATAATAATACAATCAAGGTCATGTTGAGTTTTCTAGGCATGGCAAGTATTTTCTAACCACCATAATTTTGTCCTACATGGTTCTCCCATGTCTTTGAAAGTCCCATCCTGCTGTATTTTGAACAAACCTGAGCATTCAGTAACCCCACCACATCTTCCATTGCAGTGTTACACAAAACAGCAGCTACACAATACCTAAAAACGCCATATCAAACAGATGTCTTTGCAGTTCCCCTCACGTGGCTTTCTAGCTTCTCAGCAGGCCAGTCTGGAAAGCATCTGTTGCTCTTCATTGACCACTTCAGTCATATTCTAGTGCATGTCACAGTCAAGTTACAAGAGAAAACTGAGTATAGTGCAGGCTTCTCCAACGAGTAGATCATGAGCTGCTGGTAGCTCTCCTGCTACCTGTGAGTAGCTCTCCTGTGTGCTGCCCAGCATACTAAATTTGAAGGTTTTGCCTGGCTAAATTAATATATTTATACAAAAACTGTCAAATGTGTATTTGAGATAAAAAAGGTACATATTTTCATATTTCATAAGTTGATGTTTGGAGAAAAATGCATACATTTCCAAAATCTATTTAAAGCCAAGTTTTGAGTGATAAATCGTGCACATTAGTATTGAGGAAACTCATTAATAATGTTATTACCTTGGTGCCAGGAGCATTACAGCTATGGATATTATATATTACTCATATAGAAGAATTCCACAATGATAAAGCCTTTTTTGCATTCCTGTAGGCAACCCTGCCAAATGCAGTGAGGTGTTCATTGCTTCTAATCCTGCATGGGGTGGCCGCTAATGCAGTCTTTCCTGGTTTAGTCACTAATCCAACATTATTGACATTAGGAGCTCGGAAATATGTTAATATTGAAAATAAGTAGGTCTGATTACAGAAAGGGTTGGATACCCCTGACATAATTTTGTGCACATAATGATATAATGTCTTCATGGTGATCCGGTAAGAGCTGAAACTGGACAGTGTATATTTCCTTGTGCCCTCCTCCCTGAATTTGTAATAAACACTTAGAGCAATACACACACACACACACACACACACTTTAGGCAAGCATACATTTATGAAGTGTTTCCTACTGGTTTCCCCCTGCTTATGAAACAGAAGTGAGGAGAGATCAACCTGAAAGTGAAGCGTAAGCAAGTATCACTCAGTACTTGTGATAATTAGACAAATAGTGGGGCTGCTTTGAGTGGATCATGAGCCTCCCGAGTCTCTAGAGACTTTGAGAAGTAACACACCCAGCTTAATGAGTAAGCAAGCTGTAAAGAATGATGAAGCAATTCTGTAGGGATTGGTGCTTGTGATTAAATCTCAGTTACCTGGAAAAGAGATTAGTTGTGGCAGGGAAACAGAGCTGGGCAAATCAAATATCAAAGCGTTGTCCCCATACTTAGCCATTCTAGAGATTGTATAAAGGTTTGAAAATGATGGAATGGAAGAAAGGTTTGATGTTGCTCAATCAAGACCCAGTTGGGTGTGTTGAGTTTGCCTTGTTATATATGTAAATTGGATAGGATGAGACTCTTAACTTGGAAGTCTGCGTACATTACACAGGGCTAAACCTCAGTTAAGGAATTAAACAGAATGAGACACTGCGTAATAAGAGAAAATCTGAAAATAGTTTCTCTGAACTTTGATTTTTCAGAAAACATGTGGAAATTGAAGATTCAGTTAAAAAGAATTATCCATTCTGGTGGTGGACAAGCTTCACTGGTTGCTGATAGTGAGATACCACATCCAGCAACCAAATCTTTTGGATGTGTGTAAATGTTAATAATTGAGAGATAAAGCTGATCCCAAAGGAGGGTGCCATAGGAGGAAGACATCAGAACAAGCTGATTATGGTTTGAAAGAAGAGAAGCCCTCGAGGACATAGGCCGCCGTCCACAGTGCAGGATTGAAAGTAGAACAAATGTGTCGAAGGCAGCTTGGAGATGCAATGGCAGAAGCTGATGGCTCCTCCGTCATCTTTGCTGTCAGTTCTCCCATCTGTGATGCTGCAACAGCGATGCAATACGTATGGGTTCGTATGATGCGAAAGGGATGAAAACAACAAAAGCTGTTTATAATCATTTGCCCTGAAACTGGGAGAGGCTGGATTCATCTGAAGCTGATGAGATCAGAAGCATTTAGGTGAAATTCTTCAGTAGTTGAGCAACCTGACATAACTTTAAAGCAGAATAAAAGACATCTTGCCTAAGAGATGGGTTAACAGTACTGGAAAGTTGAGAAAATTGCTCTTTAATATCTTTGATAGTCTTAGCATTAGTCATACATTGTAGCTGTCCTGGGAGTTGAGTTTAAATGCATATGTAGGGTTTGCAGAGTTTTGGAGCTTGAACAGAGAATTGTTGCTATTTTAACATACAAAGATAGAGGTGAGCAAAGCAAGAGACATCAGTTGGGAGATCAGTGATTCCTAAACGAAGCAATGTTGGGGCCAACTTTGTTTCATAGTCAGGAGACATCTTTGATGAGTTTTCATCAAATAATATAATCTGTTACTGATACAGTTGCATTCCTTTGGAAGGGAACGATTTTGTACATCGTTTTGAGGCCACATACAATCTTACCAGTCTGATTTTGGACTTTGTGTGGATGCGGTGGTAATGACGGAGGTCAAAATTACAAAGTTAGCTTTGTACAATTTAGAGATTTCCAATGAACAGTGTGCATCACGAACACCTATATTTTGGCAACTAATCTTGTTTTAGAACACATCATGGATAAAGCATGTTACTCTGCCGTGGTAACAGTATGTCAGAAATAAAATGGAGATGCTGTTTTGAAAAACAGTTGCAAGGCCCTGGAATATGGCGAGTACCTTAAAAGTACATACACATGAGGATAAAAATGATACTACAAAAGTGTGCATTCAAAAAGAGTAAAATACGGGGAAATTGAATGTTCAGTATTACCTGATAATTCTTAACAAACTGTACTAGTCCATTTTCTAACCAGTGAGAATTATGTATATGAATTGAGGGATAACCATAGGTTGTAAATTCATTGGAGATAGTGATAAAGTAACTGTGTGGAAGCAGTTCCATATACTGGATTACTTTGCATCCTGGTGCTCGACTTGGGCCACGAGACGGGCACTGAAGGTGTACAAACCAGTATTCAAGGTGGAGCGCCTACAAGGGATGATATGGCCTTAGGCACCAGTACATGTGTTAGGGATCTAGAAGTAGAATGTCCCTTTTGTCTAAAAACAAAATTCAAAAAATACATTCGTTAGTACAGTTTCCTGGTTTGTCGAGTTACAGCAGCGCTGCTCGCTCCACGTAGACCACAACATTGTCCACTTCCTCACTTATCTTGCTTTCGGTCAAGAGCTCGCCCCCCCACGTCTGCAGCACCACCTTGCTGTCTCCGTGTCCCTGACACCCGCCCACGCTGCTGCTAGCGTGTTCGAGGCCCTCCTCCACCCACAGGCATCCTCCTGCGCCTCATCCATGGTGTCTAGTGGGCTTCTGGTAAGCGTCGCTAGACCCGTGTGCACTGTGCCGTTTTCACCTTATTTGTGATTGTATTTTTTTTTTCTGCGCCTTGCCTCCTTGCACTCTTGCCCCCATTTGTGCCTTTTTCAGATTGCTGTATTCTGCTTGTGCATTGTGCCGTTTACCGTATTTGTGACTGTATTCCGTATTTTGTGATTTGCCTTTTGTGCCTTTGTGCTTTTTATTCCACTTAGTGCCTTTTGCTGTTTTCCGCTTTTTTCGCCCCTCGGACGCTCCCCCTTGCCGCTTTTCCCTGCCGCTGCCTCCCTACGGCCCGCCCCTCTCGTGTCCCCATTCGCTGCTCCCTCCCGCCTCCCAGCTGCTCCTCCCTCCCTTCTTAATGGCTGGCGCTGCGCATCGAGGGTGAGCGACCTCTGACCTGTTTTCGGTCAAGAGCTCACCCCCCCACGTCCGCAGCACCACCTTGCTGTCTCCGTGTCCCTGACCCCTGCCCACGCTGCTGCTAGCGTGTTCGAGGCCCTCCTCCACCCACAGGCATCCTCCTGCGCCTCATCCCTGGTGTCTAGTGGGCTTCTGGTAAGCGTCACTAGACCCGTGTGCACTGTGCCGTTTTCACCGTATTTGTGATTGTATTTTGTTTTTCTGCGCCTTGCCTCCTTGCGCTCTTGCCCCCATTTGTGCCTTTTTCAGATTGCTGTATTCCGCTTGTGCATTGTGCCGTTTACCGTATTTGTGACTGTATTCCGTATTTTGTGATTTGCCTTTTGTGCCTTTTGCTGTTCTGCTTTTTTCACCCCTCGGGCGCTCCCCCTTGCCGCTTTTCCCTGCCGCTGCCTCCCTTCGGCCCCGCCCCCCTCGCGCCCCCATTCGCCGCTCCCTCCCGCCTCCCAGATGCTCCTCCCTCCCCCCTCCCTTCTTAATGGCGCAGCCTGTCTACGCCCGTCCGCGACTGGAACGCGCCCAGTGCTTTCCCCCGGTCCGCACGCCCCCCGCACCACCAGACTTCGCTACTCGGCCAGCGAATTAATCGCCCTCAACCCCGGCCCCTCCACAACTTGCCACCAGGCCACACCGAAGCACACCAAAGGTCCCTTCTCATGCCGCGCCTGCAACTTCACCTGCAACAACCAACACTAACCACCTCCACTGCATACTCCTCAACACAGCTCTGGGACCTGCTCGACACCACCGCCCCAGACGTAGCCTTCCTGACCGAAACCTGGTGGAACGACTCCTCAGCACCTTACATCGCCATAGCCATCCCGGACGGCTACAAGATCACCAGAAGAGATCGCCCCAACGGAATCGGAGGAGGAATAGCCATCGCCCACAAATCTGCCCTCAAAATCCACACCCACACGGACGACACCCTCAAGACCGCCGAACACCTGCACTTCCGGATCCACACTGACCCCAACACTACTCTCAGGGGAAGGCTTATCTACCGCCCCCCAGGACCACGAGCTCCCTTCAGCGACTCCATCGCCGACCTCACGAGCACCCACGCCCTCGCCTCTACGGACTACATCCTCCTTGGAGACCTCAATTTCCACTTGGAAAACAACAACAACGCCAACACCACAGCCCTGATCGACAACCTCTCCAACCTCGGCCTCAAACAACTGGTCAACACACCCACCCACATCGCCGGCCACACGCTCGATCCAATCTTCTCCGCAAGCAACCACGTCACCTTCAGCCACACCACCGAACTCCACTGGACCGACCACCACTGCATCCACTTCACTTTCAAGAAGCACATCGAACACCACCGCACCCAACTACCACCTCTCTGCCGCTGGAGCAAAGTCACCGAAGACCAACTGACCAGCGCCCTCACCCAGAACCCGCCCACCGACTCCACCGACCCAGACACCGCCGCTCTCAACCTGCGACAATGGATCAACGACTGCGCCAACACCCTCGCACCTCTCAAAAGGCCCACCGACAACCAAGGAAAGAAAAAAGCCGCCTGGTTCACAGACGAACTCATCACCTCCAAACGCACCTGTCAGAAACTAAAGAAGAAATGGCTCCTCGAACGCACACCAGACAACCTGGCAGCCCACAAGGAAGCCACCCGCAAGCACCACCAGCTAATCCGACTCACCAAACGCTCCCATTTCACAGAACGCCTGAACAACAACGCACACGACAGCAAAGAACTCTTCTGCATCGTGAAAGAGCTATCCAACCCCAACGCCAACGACATCCCAACCTCCCAAGAACTCTGCGACGCCCTGTCCACCTTCTTCTATCAGAAGATCGCCGACATCCACGACCGCCTCAACACCACGTCTCCGCCAGACCCCACCTCCAACAGCTCCACCCACACCAACCGCCTGACCGCCTGGACCCACGTAGATGACTCGGAAACCTGCAAGATCATGAATTCCATCCACTCAGGTTCCCCTTCAGACCCATGCCCCCACCACGTCTACAACAAAGCCGACTCCACCATCGCCCCCCAACTTCGAAAGATCATCAACTTATCTTTCGAAACCGCAACCTTCCCGGAAAGCTGGAAGCACGCCGAAATCCACGCCCTCCTCAAGAAACCCAAAGCAGACCCCAGCGACCTCAAAAACTTCCGCCCGATCTCCCTCCTCCCCTTCCCGGCGAAGGTCATCGAGAAGATCGTCAACGCTCAGCTCACCCACCACCTCGAGGACAATTCCATCCTGGACCCCTCACAGTCCGGTTTCAGACGCAACCACAGCACCGAGACTGCTCTCCTCGCCGCCACAGACGACATCAGACAGCAAATGGACAACGGCGAAACATCAGCCCTCATCCTCCTGGACCTCTCTGCAGCCTTCGACACGGTCTGCCACCACACCCTACTAACACGCCTCCACGAAGCCGGAATACAAGAGAAAGCCTTCAACTGGATCTCCTCTTTCCTCTCAGGCAGGACCCAGAGAGTCCGACTCCCTCCCTTCCGCTCCGAAGCCACCAGCATCATCTGTGGCGTACCTCAAGGCTCCTTCCTAAGCCCGACGTTGTTCAACGTCTACATGGCCCCTCTCGCTCAACTGGCCTGACAGCACAACCTCTACATTCTCTCCTACGCCGACGACACCCAGCTCATCCTCTCCCTCACCAAAGACCCACACACCGCCAAAGCCCACCTCCACGAGGGAATGAAGTCCATCGCCGAATGGATGAGAAAAAGCCACCTGAAGTTGAACTCCGACAAGACGGAGGTCCTCATCCTCGGACGCACCCCCTCGGCCTGGGACGACTCCTGGTGGCCCACCGCACTGGGACCCCCTCCAACACCAACCAACCACGCACGCAACCTGGGCTTCGTCCTCGACTCCACCCTCACCATGTCCAAGCAGGTCAACGCAGTTTCTTCCTCCTGCTACAACACCCTTCGCATGCTCCGTAGAATCTACAAATGGATCCCGACGGAAACCAGAAAAACGGTGACCCAGGCCCTCGTCAGCAGTAGACTAGACTACGGCAGCGCACTCTACACAGGCATCCCAGCAAAAGACATCCGCCGCCTCCAATGTATCCAAAACGCCTCCGCTCGACTGGTCCTTGACGGTCCCCGCCGATGCCACATCTCCCACCACCTGAAAGACCTCCACTGGCTCACCGTGGACAAGAGGATCACCTTCAAACTCCTCACCCACGCTCACAAGGCACTCCACAACACTGGACCAATCTACCTGAACAACAGACTCAACTTCTACGTCCCCTCCCGCCAACTCCGCTCCGCCAACCTCACCCTCGCCATCGTACCGCACTTCCAACGCAAGACCGCCGGCGGCAGATCCTTCTCCTATCTCGCCGCCAAGACCTGGAATGACCTCCCTGCGACAGACCCAGGACCTTCTCACCTTCAGGAGGCTCCTCAAGACCTGGCTCTTCGACCAATTGCAGCAGCCCCCCTCCCCCCAGCGCCTTGAAACCCTAACGGGTACGTAGTGCGCTCTATAAATACTATGATTGATTGATTGATTTATTATGGTCGGTGTCTCTTTCACACTATTGGCCTCGCACAGTCGTTTCATTCTCTTTAGTTTCCAGGTGGTCGGATTTCTCTAGCTTTTCACGGTATCTCATTTTCTGATGACCATCAATAAGGAGCATACATTATCACTATTAATAAAAATCTAAATAAATATTGAAAAGAACAGTATAAATGAAACAACTTGCATGCATTTGTCGTATAAACGGTCTCCTGCCTTTGCGATGCCTGACGTTACGCTGTATTCTTTGGCATGAAAACACTTAATTAATGTTGCTCTTCCTCGCAAAAAATCAGTCTCCAGAGCGCAATCATCATTTTTTTCTATGCAAATTGTCAATTTAGCTAGTTGCATTTTAATTATCCAGTTAAAAAAAAAAAAAAAAAAATAGAGATAGGACCCTTCTACTGCAGATGGTGGGGCTCGTGCATTCTAAACATGTACTTAGTGGAATACAAAATGCTGCAACTACATTTTTTAATGGAGCAATTTGGGAAATATTCGGTAGCTGTAGGAAAATAGATCATCTACTACTTGCTGTCTGTTTGATTATTCATCGAGATACTAAAATTGGCCCTAGTTTTATTCCCAGGTTGAGGCAAACCGTTCATCTGATGTTACTTTTGGGAGGTCACTGAAATTATTATTAATGGATTGTTAAAAGTTGGTCAATAATTTGTAAGGAGTCCTCGGATTTATCTGACCTCGATTGTTGTGACCAAAATTGTCTATGGTTGCATTGATGTGTGGATGTAGATTTCTTTGTGTGTGTGTCTTGCAGGTTAGAGGTTCAGCTCGAATTTTCACTCTTTTCAGGTTCATAAATTTAACGCCATTGAGCCATTTAACTAAAACTTAGTTTATACACTGCAAAAGAGAATTGAGCTTGTGCCCTTTATCGATCAATTGGGGCCATATCAAAGTGTCATTCTACATCTATATTTGTAGCTGCTTTTTGCACGATTTTCTGCATTGCCCCTGTCAAATATCACACCTGCTCACAGAAGAAAATTCTAGGAATCTTTCTGATGCGACCTGCAAATTTCTCTGCTTTTTCCGTGCGATTCACCTGGTTTTGGTGACCCCATTGGGAAGTTTCCTTTAATAACAAGCATTTGCAATGCAGTGAGTCTCGCGTTTGCTCGAGTTAGAGCTATTAGCGTTGTAAATTCCTAAATGGACTTTTCTTGCCACATAAATTGAAAATGAAAAGTAAAACAGTTGACGGAAGCAATTTAAAGCGCCACAGCCTCCATGAGCATGAGCGCAAAGGAAAGACACAAAAGAAAAAGAAGTTTGCTTGCAGTCAAACGTATCCGCAAATGTGCAATTATTCATGTAACTAGTCGATGGCCCAGGCGGTAACAAAACTGCCCCAAGGAGGGACAAACATAAAGCATTGACCAATGATGACAAAGGATTTTTGAAAGGCAAGCCCAGGAACGAGTGATAGTGATGGGTGTGCGATGGGCGTGATTAAAAGCCCACAGATATCTTACAACACGTCAGAGCGCTCGACCTAAAAACGGATTGACTTGTGTGCTGTAATGCTGATCTCCTAAAAAAAAAAAAAAACACTAAAAGGGATATATAAGAATACTTGTAAGTCTTTTGAACTGACAGAAGAATGAGGTGGGATTATTTTGTCCATTTGAGACAAGTGAAATGGGTGAAAATCAGATGAATGAATGTGTTTTATCTTGCCTTGTCTCAAGCATATTAGTTTTATTTTGTGTTTTTATAAGTGTTGCATTGGTAAATCATTATTGTAAATGTGTATGTATGTTGATTGATGTACTTGTATTCTTTATGTGCTTTTTGAGTTTCGCGTTCTGTAGGGATCTTGGCATGTTGTATTATTCATTGAGCCAAATTCGTCAATACTACAAATGTACCATAATCTGTCTTTACTGCACAAGTACCATGGAAACATTTAACTTTTAAGTTGATTGATGTTGCATGACCCAGGTAGAGATATACAATAAATATTTGTCCTTGGAAATACTTGAGATTTTTTAATATTCAGTCTTTGGAGAGTCTGTTTGCGCTCCATTCTCTTGCTTGTGAAAAGGGTTCAAGGACTCCACTGATATTAACTTTTTCCCATAAAGGTTTCCTGATTACACTGGGTAACAATGCACTCCCACAAAGCTTACCCTTTTCTCTGGCAGATTAATCACATTTCCGCAAAACTGTTTTCCTTTTTTGTAAATGATCGTCTTTTGACGCCGGTGGATGCAGGTGTTGTAGAAGAGCATGAGTGAGTGAGTCAAAGCACACACTGTTTAAGGAGTTGGGTGTGTCAAGTCAGAAGAGGTGCACAAACATTGCTTAATCGTTTGAGCGCGGCGGTTCAAGTCAGTGGCTAGAAGCACTGAAGCTCCTGCTTTATACACCGAGACCACAGTGCATCTTCTCGGTGCAGGCCTCCACTTTGCCACGGTTCCCAAACGGACCGTGGTTGGATAGTAGTCTGCCAGCACTGGGTATGGAAGAAAGACTGTTGTGCTCTCAACACCAGCCGAGCTAGCAGCTGCGGATAGAAGAAAGACTTCTTAATGTGCTGTGCAGGCACAAACACTAAAGAGCTCACTGGCAATCCCTAGTCTTAATTAAGACTATATCTGGTGCATATGGATTGATGAGGTGAACCTACCCACGTGGCGACAAAGGGTGTATGCTCGTGCATCCTAAAAACATGGCTTTTTTTGTGCATATATATATATATATATCGAGTCACCATGCCCCCGGGCCGCGCTCAGTGTGCGCTATGGAGTTATTTATAAGCTGCAAGGGGACAGAGACAGTATGGCCGCAGTAACATTCCAGTTCTTTCAGTTAGAACGCATTCCTGCCTTTTTTCTTGAATGTTCGCTTCTGTGTATTGTAAAGCATCGCCCTCGGGGCAGGCACATCTGGCAAGAAAGGAAGTAATTTACTATTCTCACTATGAGGGCTTCTTCGTGCCAACTACAGTTGAATTGTTGGGAATGCACTGAGGTACAACTGAGTGGTATTTACCAGCTCAAAAATGTGCTCTGAAGATAATTACCAAGGTAATACGTTTTGAAAAAGCGGTCTAAGCAAATGAGCGTGGTGCATATGTATTCTACACGATTTCCTTTAATTGCAGAAAGTATTTCTCAAGCTTACAATCCCGCTTTCAGTGAGTACATTGGGCCATGTATTTCTAGGGTGAAACTGGACATTGATATCTCAGTATTGTGCTGTTTTCTAACGTGGATCCCTATTTACTCTCTTTTCGCTGTGCAGGAAAATCCAGCCATGGCGGTCGCCATCAAGACGTGTAAAAACTGTACTTCCGACAGTGTGAGGGAAAAGTTCCTACAAGAAGCCTGTGAGTATCCGTGCTCTCTGCACTCTCGTTGTCCGCTATAATACTGTATGCATGAATCAGAGTGACCAGATGTTCAAACCCTTGGAGGGGGATAGAACATTGAAATAGTACTAGAAGTTGAAATACACACCAAATCGTAAAGGCAATTTGCAGTGAAAGAAAAATAGGTTCCAGGGCTTCTTTTCTAGAACTGCTATAGCCAGACAATTGTGCCATTCTCCTTTAAAAGTTAGTTTACAAAAGTACTGTAAAGTAATGTTTTCCTTAATAAGCCCTCTTCCTTCACCATCCTGTGACTAAGTCCGAGGAGTGACAGTGCGACTGATCTTTGGCTTGTGTCCTCAGACGCTGACTGCAGTTCTTTAATGCCTGCTGCTGTGCATTGGTAAGGCTGGGCAACAGAGGAGGAAATTGTTTAAAACTTCAGTGTCGGGATTTACCCTGAAAACTTGAGTCTGTCAGTGGAATGCAGCACGTCTGGTCACCATAGGAGGAATGTATACAGGTGTATAGCGCAAACTGAGCTAGAGGGCAGGAAAGTGATTATGTTAATGTGACAGAAACAATATTTACAACAGGTTATGAGCTCTTTTTGCTACTGTCTGCAAGTGAGACCTTTGGACATTTACTGAAGGTGTATAAGAGGTTGATTAAGTGGGTTCTCCTTTCTAAATCTGTAGTTTGAAGTTGCTCCAGGTGGTAGGTGCATAGGTTGAATAGGCTTCTTTTGTACATTTTTCCTATCCTTGATTCCTAATCTAGCAGTAGGGGCTGTGTATGTGTTGGCCACATAGGTGTACCAAGTGGAACCAACTCTTCCATTATCCATTTACACACAACATGGTAACTAGTCTGCAGTCCGACACCCGGACGCTACACTTCAGAGATATTGTCCTCACTTGTTATTACCGCAGCGCACCAGAACTGCCTATCCTTTATCTTCAGTCATCAGTGCACTTGGCCACCTCACCATGCTCCCACGCGCCCCCATTGGCTCAGTGCTCAACTGTACTCTTACGAGCTTTCCACCTAGTCCGTCAGTCTCCTGGTGATGCTCACTAGCTCCACCAGGGCCCCTATTTGGTGTCCTCATCACTGACGCTTTCCACTCCTCCCCGTGTGGCTTGGCGTCGTCATTTGGCTTTTTCAATGTGGATGCCACTTGGACCTTTTTCTCATTACCATGTCTTTCCTCCCTCTAGATGCTCATCCCACTGGGTGGTCCTTCTTTCCCTTAGGCTCATCTTTACCATACCTCCCTCCATCCATTGTACCTAGCTGCTAATTTGACCCCATTCTCTTCCAGTGTGGGGCCACTTTACAAATAGTGGCAGGAGACCCATTGGGCATTTCCGCTCCTTTCTGCTTCCTCGGGGCACGTTGATATTACAGAAGGGCCGCAGCTGCCTTTTCGCCCTGTGCAAACGAGGGAGCCCGTTGCGCCCGCATTTGTGAACGAGAAGCAGCACCGAGAAGTTATTCGGAAGCACACAGACTGTGTGCCACAGATAAGGTGGTATAATGTCCGTGTGCGCTCGAGGGCGCCCCTTGCTGGGGTGCAAAATGTGGTCCCAGGAACCTCCCAGGGACACCTGTCCAAGCAGATGCAATAATGTACTCAAAAGTCTTGTTGCTTCAGTGACCCCGTCTTTTATTGCTGTGCCCTCCTAAGCGCTGGTGCAAACTGTCCTAGTGCATGGAAGCTGAGCGCAGAGCAGGTTCAAATATCATCAGGTGCACTCTTGCGGTCTGTGCTTGCGCACTGAGTTGCGTGAGCGCCACAGTGCAAATGGGGGTAGCAAGATTAATTTGTGATACGCGCTCAGATACTCAAATGCGATCCTCCTCGTCAAGAACCCTCAGTATCCTCTCTCCACACACCATATGCTGAATTTCCGTTCGATCCTCCTCCATACCTCGTTCAAATAGTCTTGGCTGTAATCAGTGTTACAGTTCTGAGACAACATTAACTATTGCAACAGTATGCAGCTATTGCAGAGCAGTATGCATTCCTAAAATTAACAGTTACAAAATCATTTTAGTAGAGGCATCCTTTTCTTCTTAAAATTAACCATTCCCGCAAGCTCATAGGAGGGCTACTCTGCTGTTCCTTCTTAAAATTCACCTTAAAACAGTCTCACCTAGACGAGGTAATTAACTCATCCCCACGCGCCATCTTCGGCACCCCAGGAGACATCTTCCTACACTCCGGGAAAACTTCAAGAACCTTTGCAAACTGCCGCCCTGGTGTTGTGGACAATTCACGCACCCATGCGGCACGCTTACAGCCTGCCAGCAATAACTTACCACCTCTGACTTCTCTGCGCTATATTAAAGGAGCAGTCATTCGTCCTCTTGTTACCTCTCCAGTGGAGCTCGCTCAGCGAGACTCTACAACCCTTCACAGCCTGATAGCACTCAGTCTCCTCCCCATTGAAGCACCGCAGCCTTCATGACCCTATGACCTCCCAAATCCCAAGCCAACCCCACCCGCCTCTGCACGGCCACACAGTTTCTTGGATCTGGGAGAATGGTCTTTAAATATGTACACATTCGGGTATAATGCCATTGTATTTTAATGTCTCCACTAAGCATCAGACTGAGTACCTCTGGATGTACCTGCCCAGTCTGAATATATTCTTTCTCACCGCTTGTTTGTGCTAACAGAATTTCTGGTAGAGATGCAACGCAAATAAAACTCCATGTTCAGTATGTGACCTTTGCCTTTCAAGTAAGACTTAATTTCTGTGATGCAAAGGTGATTTGTGAGTAATAAATAGTGCTCAAAAAGGAAGTTTAAAAGCAACGAGCAGTAAATGTTTTATGAGTTGTAAGAGATCATTCGGACTTGTAAGCCCATTTTTGTAACAGGCAACCTTTGCTTGTTTCCTGCAGTGACGATGCGCCAGTTCGACCACCCTCACATCGTGAAGCTGATTGGTGTCATAACGGAGAACCCGGTGTGGATTATCATGGAGCTGTGCACGCTGGGAGAGGTATGGGAACGCCCCTCTGCGCATCTTTTCACCATTCACGCCCGCGCGCTCTATATTGAGGAATACTGGGTGCGTTGGGTTGAATAAAGGAGGTGGGGGGAGCTTTGAGCTGAAAATTTCGCTCTGGAAAATGTGCACATGAATAAAAGATCTGAAACTGTGGCTTAAAAGTAAGCTCATGGTCCCCCTGCAGAGGTGTAGCCAGGTTGGCTTGGGTCCCCTGTAGTCCCGCTGCCCCTGCACCTGCTGCACTCTCGAGAGCTACGCCCATACATTTTCTTGCACATACTCTCCATAGGAGGCAGGAAAAGACGAAGGGGCTCCTTGTACACGCGTCCTTTTCGACAGTTTCCCCATGCGTCGTGATGAGCGATGAATAAACTGCAGAGAGTAAGCTACGGCTCCTTTCTCCGGAGCAAAAATCATCTTTGTAGATAAAACGACCCGAGGACTTCCTCACAAGTAAAGAAGGAAAATATTTTTAAATCTTTATTTTGCATGCAACTCTCAAGCGAACACTGCCACCGTGTGGCCAGAATCAGAAACTTAATCATCCGCCTCTGATTGTGTGGTGTGGTAAAAGCCGTTCCCTACCCTCCTCCAATATATTTTCTATAGAACAATACACATGACAGCGTGGTAGATCCAGTCCTGATTATATATTTTTGAGGAATACTGAGCTACAGCAAATGCTTGCTCTGTGGCCTCTGCACAATGATATCCAGACAGCTGTACAAAATGCCATGTAAAGGCAATGTGAGCCAAGCAGAGAGCCATAGCCAACATCATGATGCAGAATGCAGGTCCGGCCTATCATACAACCCTCTGTGCATCGGCCTACACCTAGAGCCACTGGCTTCTTGATCCCGAATCGTAGATCTGTTTCCCTCAGCTCCCTTCTTTTTTCCGAACGGCTCTCTGCATCTCACTACATGCTTATCTTTGTGCTTGGAAATAGCGTCTTCCGGGGCCTCGAAAGCACATACTCTTCATGCAGGATAAAGATGACATCCCTGCTGAAGTCTGCCAAGCCTCGCTGCACCACACTGGACTGTACTGAAGCGAGTCAGCAGCTTTCAGAGTCCCGTCTGCAGAGTAAACGCAGCGAAGGGCTACTTTACATTTTATAGATTGATGTGAGCCTAGGCATGTTCCAGCCACACACTTATTTTTGGAAGTGTTGACGACAGCCCTGCCAAGGGCTTTCAGGGCTGAGACTACTCACGGAAATACAAAATGTGACAGCAGATAAAGAGCTCTAGCCCTCTCTGCTCTGCCCTTAACTGCATGTTTGCTGCAAGTGTAAGTCCAGATCCCCTTTCAACCCCTGCCTTCCCTTTGACTTCGCTAAGTGACATTCAGCCATCTTTCCTATTCCTAGGCAACAGCTTAGTATTTTAATCATTTCGTCCTTCGTCCCCTTGATCTGGAATCTATCCATGTAATCCTTTTGAAGATGCCAGTGGCAATTCCGCCACATTCTCTTACTATAGGCCTATCTCTCTACACCCACAAAAACATTTGGAAAAAGAAATAAATAAGATATTGTTCAGTTATCTGGATACCAAAGTTCTCCTGGATAACGCACTATTAGTCTTCTGCATTCATTACAGCACAGAAACTTTCCTTTTAGCTGATATTTAAGCCATCCAAGCCCATCTGGACAAAGGCTTTACTGTCACCCTTATTCTTCTAGTCTTGCCCACAGTTTTCAACAGTCTCATGTGCTATACTAATTGACTATTTGTCTAATCTAGGGCTCTCTGTAGCCGCAATTAGCTCCTTCCCTTCCTAGCCAATCGTTCTCAAAAGGTTTCTTTACCCCCCCCCCTGCATTAAAGAGGCAAGGTGGCTTTTATACCAGCCCTCCTTAACTTCTACATGACACCACTTACTAAACTGGTGCAATCTTTGGCACCATTATTGTATTCTATACAAATGATACAGCTGATGGCATCCTTACCCAAAGGGATGTCATGCTGCAACACAACTTGGAGTGTCACTCTTTTTGTGGTAGGCAAATTTATTAATCTCAGCTGTCTCCTATTTAAGACTTTTTTTTTCTTTTTCAGCCTTTTTCTCTGACTTGGTCCACCATCTAGTGGCCTTGTGAATTAAGTTCCCCTCCTGTGCCCACCTCCTCATCTAGAAATCTGGGCATCAAAGTAGACTAAAATTACTCCTTTTCAACACAGATATGTGCTGTGTCGCCACATATTCGTCCTTACTCAAGGCCCTTAGCTCTTTGAGTTTATCCCTAAGGCTATTCGGAAAACTATGGTTCTCTAGTAGGGGCTGTCTATTGATAGTCATAAGCATTTGAATAGTTGCGCCCACGTGCTGGTATCCCAGAGCACTTCTTTATATAGTATCTTCTTCAGTGTAGATGTTCGTCTTACTTCAGGAAGTCCTGTAGAAACACTTAAGAAAGAAACATAATATGCAATCGAGGCAAATAGGTTACAGTGGTGCAATTCTTCAGATTGTATTTAGAAAAGGGCTAAAACACCTATTTATGCATAATTGCAGGTAAATGTTTTACACTAGAGCTCGAATTGTCTTCACAAACCCTCTTCTGTAAAAGTAAGAGATGAAGAATAAAAGGACAGTGCATCCCCATAGGCTGCTAATATGTGAGCCTAAAGAGTGATGGTGCCTTTAAGGCTGCAGAGACCACCAGTATCCCATCAAGCTCAGCAGTTGGCAATTGTTTCAGTTCTTTTTTTTCCAGTACCTGGTGACAGGATCCTGGAGCATTAAGCTCGGCCTTTCAGGCTTTTTTTCTCTGAAATTCACTTGTGAATTTTGTTTTAAATTACTTCACTCAGCATCTTTCATCATTACTCCAGTATTGGAACTTTCATAGATTCACATGCTTGAATACTTCCCCGTCGTCAAGATGGGAGCCCCTGGTGGAATATAAAACCAGACCTGAAGATGAATGCATACAATACATGAACTAGGCCTCAATACAATAACCCATCATAGTTGTTTTGTAAAATAGACCCAGACTCAAACTTGAACCAATCAGATTGCCTCACCCCTGTAGAACCTCCTGTGAGGAGCGGCCTTCCCTCAGATTTTCCACTGCACGTTGTGCTGAGGAGTCTCCTTTGAGCTCTGCTCAAAATTTTCTGGCGGTAGACCTGTTTCTACAGCTTGTGGACATTTCTATCTACTCTGGTGATTCATACTGGCTGCCATGTCAGAGACACCAAAGAAAGGCCTTTTCAGATCCTGTGCCTCATGTTTAAAGAAAAGATTATATGTGGAGGATCCACATGAAGAGTGCATTTACTGCCTTTATCCCAGCCACAAGACTAAGAACTGCAAAATCTGCAGGAAGTTTTCTACAAAGACCCTGAAGGACAGGGATGGTCACCTTCTGTCTGGCTACAAAGAGGTAAGACTGGACACTCTGCCTCTGATGAGGACAGTGCCTCTTCTTCTATTTCTGCCCCTAAAACACCTCTGAAAAGAAAACAAGAAAGTTCTGAGGTAGAAAAGCCACCTAGAAAAATGTCGCAACAGACACCAAAGGGTCAGGGCTCTCCACAGAAGAAGAAACTGGGTACAGAATCCCTCAAAAAAGCAAAGAAAACTGCTTCAGAGCCGGCCACTCCTCCTCCTAAAGTGCTTCACAGATTTAAGAAGCCTAGCTCAGCACCGTCGACGATGCCATCGTCGTCGATACCCTCGTTGACGACTGTTTCATCGGTGATGCCGGTGCTGGTAACCATCTCCATGTTGACGGCAGCGGCTGCAGGATCTTCGTCGACAAGATTATCATCCTCGTCGACGGGGCCCCCCATCTCTTCGACGCTTCTCTCGCCGATGACACTCCCATCGACGTTGCCCCCGGCGATGATTCAGACGCGCCTCTGTCGACGATGCTACAATGTTTCCAGCGTCGAATGTATCCTCGACGGGTGGTTTCTTGTCTTCAACGCCAAGATTGCTTCCAACCAAAAGGCAAAGACCATCTACGTTACCTTTGGGTCAACCTGCGCAACATATTCCGCTTAAAAGACTCTCTAAAGCTCGTTTAACACCTTCTATTACATCACCAAGCAAAGTTTCAAGACTCTTGCCATCTAGGTTTTTAGATGGCGATGATGACGATGAGGACTCAGATCAAGATACAATGTTTGGAGTAGCTAGAAGTCCTTCATAGCTACACGTAAAATGCCAGGAGTACTCGGACAACGATTCATATTATGGCCAGCAGTACTATTGCCCAGTACCACAACAGCAAGGAACAATATCTCTGCCCTCCGGTCTAGTGTCCGAGCTCCAGGCTATGCTAGCGGACTACAGAGAATGCTTCTACCCTCAGCCGGGGAAGGATCCCACACCAGCAATTTCTGCTCCAGCTACTCCGGCACCTATGCTAGTTTTTCCTACAACGCCACAAGTTCCTCTTCAGGCTCCACAGAGTCCTCAGGTACAGGCCTCTTCTGATGAAGCGGCAGAGGAAGGGGAGGTTCTCTCCGACCAGGACGAATGGGATGAGTATGTACTCCCGGCACCCCCCTCACCAGAGCCGTTAGCAGTCAAATCTCCTCCTGAGGATTTATGCTTACGCCTTTCATCCGATACCCCTTCTTCCATGGGTCATCAGCAAGATCACATCGGAGCCCTGACAGATAATTCTAATTGCTCCAGCCTGGCCACGTCAACCGTGGTACACAGAGCTTCTGTTGCTGTCATTGTGTCCTCCCATCAGGTTAGCACCCATACCGGACCTGCTCACCATCAGCCAGGGCCAAGTGAGGCATCCGGATCCCAAGCATCTCAGATTATGTGCATGGGTCCTGAGTTCAATGAATTTCGGCCATCTAGATAGTCCCATTGACTGTCAAACAGTTTTAGCTAAAGCACGTGCAGACAGTGCCAATAAGACGTATACCTTAAAATGGAAGCTGTTTTGTTTATGGTGTACTGTGAATAACATTCATCCGCTTACATCTGCTCCAGAACAGGTATTGCCGTACCATCTCCACCTGGCAAAGCCTGGTCTCGCCCATGCATCCATTAAGGTCCACTTAGCTGCTATCTCTAGATATAGACTATCCAAAGGACCGTCCCTCTGGTCTCATCAACTTATAAAGCAGTTTATGTAGGGATTATTCCGATCCTTTCCTTCAGCCAAACGACCTCCATCATCTTGGCAACTGAATACAGTCCTGAGTCAGTTGATGAAGGAGCCATTCGAACCTATTCATAAATCAGACATTAAATATCTTACCTGGAAGGTAGCGCTCCTATTAGCGTTAACATCTGCTCGCAGAGTAAGCGAGATTCAAGCCTTTACCATCCAAGAGCCTTTCATGAGATTTGCAGACGGCACAGTCATCCTATGGACAAACCTGAAATTTATCCCAAAAGTGCCAACTGATTTCCACATTAACGAGCCAGTGGTGCTAAAGACTTTCTTTCCGCTGCCTCAGACTGGGGCAGAAAGATCGCTGCATTCCTTGGATGTCAAACGATGCCTTAAATTTTATTTGCAGTGGACATCCTCAATCAGAAACTCCAGTCAGCTGTTTGTGGCATTTAGTGCGCCCAGGAGAGGGCTTCCTGTTTCTAAACTAACCATCGCTAGATGGATTTCTAGTGCCATAGCCTTTTGCCACCAGAAAGCTGGTCAACCGCTGGACACTAAAGTTCTTGCACATTCTACCCGAGCAGTGTCCACTTCCAGTGTACTCTTCTCTGGGGTATCCCTTCCAGACATCTGTCGTGCAGCCATGTGGAGGACAACACATGCCTTCACGAAGCATTACTGCCTGGATGCTGAGACGCTCCATGATGCCGCAGTGGGTCAAGCAGTTCTTAGACATTTGTTCAGATAAGGTGAGCTGTTTGTTTCCCTCCATCCCCTTCTGATTTAATCACATTTTCTGTTCATTATTAACGTACCTTTCTTGCATGTTCATATCTTTTTAAAGCATTATCTTATTGCTTTGCATTTAACTGTCTAATGACAATGTTTTATAATCATTGGGGTAGACAGTATTTCTCGATACAGAAAATGTATTACTTACTGCTTGCTACTCTAATTCAAGCATGTGAATCTATGAAAGTTCCAATACTGTAGTAAGAAATAAGTTACCTGTAACTGTAGTTCTCCAGTATTGGACACTTTCATAGATTCACATGCGGCCCGCCCGCCTCCCCGGAGGAGCTCACCTTCTCTCTTCTCAGTGTGCTGGGTTATTTCAGCACTTGTGCTCAGAAAATCTGAGGGAAGGCAGCTCCTCACAGGAGGTTCTACAGGGGTGAGGCAATCTGATTGGTTCAAGTTTGAGTTTGGTTCTATTTTAAAAAACGACTATGATGGGTTATTGTATTGAGGCCTAGTTCATGTATTGTATGCATACATCTTCAGGCCTGGTTTTATATTCCACCAGGGACTCCCATCTCGACGACGGGGAAGTATTCAAGCATGTGAATCTATGAAAGTGTCCAATACTGGAGAACTACAGTTACAGGTAAGTAACTTATTTCTATCTGACATTTTGAGGCTTTTTCTGACAGAAACCTGAGGCATTTTTTCCATTATTATTCCTTCTCTGTTTGACAGACGTCCTGCCTGTGGGAGGAAAAAGGCTAAATCAGACCCACACAATGTCTGTATTCTCTGCCTTCCCTCTAGTCATCTTCCAGACCATTGTCAACATTGCAAGAAGTTTTCACGCCGTAAACCTGAGAGAGAGAAGATTTGCCTCGAAGGCACGGAAGAACAGCACAGGCAGCAAGTCCAGTCTCAAGGTGAAATATCGGAGCGAGGGAAGGGTCAGTTCTCTACCAGGTCTCATATCTGCTTCTGAGGGGCATGGAAGATCCGCAGAGAGTGCCCGCTCAAACGCCATCTTTCCCGGTCGACGTTTAGAGAGTCAACGTCAAGACCAGGTACTGCACCGACTTGCTCGCTGTCAATGACTGGATCGCCGTTGAGGAAACAACACAGGTCACTGTCAAGATTATGTAAAGCACATATGCTGTTGACGTGCACTGTGAGACCAACGTTGAGGGGGCCAGATCCTTTGACCCCCAAGGAGTTTGTCGAAGTCCATCTCAATGTTGAGGAGAAAAGAGGCATATATATATATACTTCTGACTCGGGAGTACTCAAGGGCCTATTCCCGTTCATCACCAATAGTACTGCTGGATTCACCACCTCCTCCTCCACCACCTACTCAGCCTGCACCTGCAACTCCTGCACATCCACCTGCGCCTACGGCACCGCCACAGCCCAGATGGCACTCCAGAACATGCTATGGTCACGCCACCACAGACCTCATTCCAGGCGTTGCTCATCTTCTAGGCGCTCTCACCATCACAGCCAGCGTTCTCAGACAAGAACAACATCTAGACATAGATCCAGACACACAACATCCTCATCATCTTAAACAGGACGCTACTCACCAACATTAACGGATTCTTCACCTCCTCACATCTGTCCAGTGGACGACATATCCATCTTACAGGAAGTTTTAGTAAGGGGCACAGCAAAGCTAAACATACAGATGTCGGTTCCTACTCCTACCACATCTATTATCTTTGAGACACTTTCAACAAATATCGGCATCAAGGCCCCTACTTCCGTTGGTCTCAGGATTGCTGGAGCCTGCAATGGAGCCTTTCATCCCTGCAACTACCAAAATGGCTCCTTCAAGGCTACAGAAGAAATATAGCCCTCCGGAACAAGATCCTCTATTCCTTACAGCAGATCCACCACCTGGCTCAGTAGTCATTCCGGCGGCTGAGAAGTTTCATTCTACCACTCCTGCTTCTTCTGTTCCTCCTGATAAGTAGAGCAGGAAATTAGACTTTGTGGGTCGCGAAATTTGTAACATGGCTGCAACCACCATGAAAGCTGCAAGTGACACCGACCTCCTGCATAGATATAATAGAGCACTCTGGGACTTTATCCAACAATTTGCTGGCAACCTTCCCAGGGACAGGCGAGAGGACTTCCTAGAGATAGTTAATGAAGACCTCATTGTATCAAACCAAGTAATCGGCTCCACAGCAGATTCCTCGTTATTAGCTGTTCATGAATATTGTTATGACATAGCCTTGAGATAACACTCTTGGCTATGGCTCACGTCTTTGAAATTCGAGTCACAGTAACAGATTTTACATCTTTTATTTTCTGGATCTACCCTCTTCGGCAGCCACACAAACAACGAAAAGGCTCACATGAGGTCGGAAATGGAAACCCTAAAGGCTGTCGGTCTCGAAACAACAAAGATGTCCTTTCAGGCCTTTCCTATGCTGGTTTTATCCTTAAAGGGTTCAAACCCCTCATTGGTACCAAAGTAGCCAGCAGCCACAACAACAACCACCTTACCAACAGCACCAACAACGAAGGCAATCTACAGGGCGAGCTTCAGGGTCAGTTCTCTACCAGGGCTCTCATATCTGCTTCTGAGGGGGACAAGGAGATAAACACATAATGGGTGCCAAACAATTAATCTTCCCTTCCCCCTCTTCTGTTACCCACTCCAATGGGGTGAAGCACTACACATTATCTGGCAGAGTGGCATAAAATCACAAAAGACTCCTGGGTGCTTAATATTGTTCAAAATGGATATTGTCTCAGATTCACTAGCTCTCCGACCATACCACTAAAACCATCCAACCATCACTTGCACATGGTTTGGAAAGAAGTCAACATCTTGCTTCAGAAGAATGCATTGGAGATCGTCCCCCCACAAACAACAGGGATACTTTCTGGTGAAGAAAAAAGACACAAACAAGTTCAGACCCATTCTTGACATAAAAACACCCAACAAATGGATTTGGAAAGAGAAATTTCGGATGCTGGCATTACATCGGTTCTATCCCTAACTATGCCAGGGAGATTGGCTATGTTCTGTAGAGCTCCAAGACGCATATTTTCGTATTCCCATCGCAAGGAAACACTGCAAGTTCTTGAGGTTTGTAGTGGGGCAGGACGGCTATCCATACCAGGTCCTTCCATTTAGCCTCAAGTGAGCTCCCAGAACCTTCTACAAGTGCATGGCAGTAGTGGCTACACATTTCAGAAGGCACTGAATCTTTGTCTATCCCCATCTAGATGACTGGCAAATAAAAGCATCAACTTCACAAGAAGCCCAACAACATTACAACTAGTCTTGCAAAGCCCTCCAATGGTAGGGTCTACACATCAACTACAGCAAGTTAGTTTCCACTCCAGTTCAGACTCTGCAGTATTTAGGAGCCACCCTCAACACCATACAGGCGTAGGAGTGATTTTCATTGATCCATCAGAAATGTTACTCTCTAATGAAAGTCTCTTATCCCACGGTGAGGTCAGTGTCCTCCCTTCTCGGCTCCATGGCCTCATGTATCTTCCTTACTCCGAATGCATGCCTTCACATGCGCCCCCTTCAGGAATATCTCGAGGATCAGTGGGATCAAGCGACAGGCAACTGGGAAGACAAGATCACCCTCTCCCCCCATGTGAAGCAGTCTCTGATGTGGTGGTGCTCTCCGATCAACCTTCTTTTGGGGAGCCTTCCCACCAACAGGCCCCATCTCAAACCATAGTATTGTATGCATCATTGCTGGGGTGGAGAGCTTACATGGATCATCTCCAAATACAAGACAAATGGTCTTCAAAGGAGCTGGCATATGACATCAACCTCCTCACGCTCGGGACAGTCCATCTGGCACTCAAAGCGTTTTGCCCGTCATTCAAGACCCAATCCCTGCTTGTTCAGACAGACAACACAAACACCATGTACTACCTCAACAAACGGGGGGGGGACGAGGTCCAGACCTTTGTCCCACGAAGCTCAAGAGATTTGGAGTCTGCTCATAAGCAGACTCAGGATCATGGCAACTCACCTCTCAGGTGTGCAAAATGTGCAGGCCAACGCCCTCCGCAGCGCCCTGCAAGAAAACTACGAATGGGTCCTTCACAACGACATTGTGCAAAACATCTTTAGGCTGTTGGGCTCTCCGCATATCAGCTTGTTCGCCACCACGGAAAACAAGAAATGCCAAGACTTTGCCTCGAGGTACTTCCAACCAAGGATCTTGGGGAATGCCCTACGGATTGACTGGTTTGGAAAATTTCTTTACACCTTTCCTCCAATCCCTCTGATCCCAGCAATCCTCCTCAAGCTGTCCCACTCAAGGGCCAGACTCATCCAGAGTGGCCATGTCAGTGGTGGTTCACAAACATCCTTCACTGGTCAGTGTCCACATCTGAAGCTGCCATGCCGTCCAGACTTACTGATGGAGTTGGGGGGCCAGATAGTTCACCCCAATCCCTCCTCTTTGAATTTGGCAGCATGGCTCCTGAGCTAGTGCAGAATGGACACCTGAACCTGCCGCAAGACTGCATGGACATTTTTAAAGAGGCTAAGCTGCTGTCAACCCGTACAGCTTATGCCTTCAAGTAGAAGAGATTCAGCATTTGGTGTTCTTCCAAAGGGTTAGACCCTACATCTTGTCAAGAAGAAGGCATCCTTCCCTACATCCTCTGTTTGGCAAAATCTGCCTTACAAGTGTCTTCCATAAAAGTTAATTTGGCGGCTCTTACTGCCTACAGAAAATGACCTTCACAGACCTCTTTTTTCAAAATCCCTGTAATTAAAGATTTTCTTGGGAGGGTTAAGAAAGGTCTTCCCTCCCGTCAGGCGTCCTTCCTCACCCTGGGAACTTAACATAGTCCCCTTCAAGTTTAATGCAAGATCCATTTGAGCCTATTCATAAGGCATTTCTACAGATTCTCTTTTGGAAAGCAGCTTTCCTCGTAGTGATCACATCATCTTGTACGGTTAGCAAAATCCAAGTGTTATGTGCTAACAAACCTTAAACAGTTTTCCACTCTTAATAAGATAGATCTCAGAACCCATCCGCATTTTCTTCCCAATTTTTTTTAGGATTTTCATGTCAATCAAACAATAACTTTGCCAACTTCTTTTCAGAATCCTTCTACTGCAGCAGAAGTTTATCTGGATAAATGCACATTCTGCGCAGATTGGACTGACTTTTTGTCAATTATGGGCTGGTCCCTTCATGTTTGGCCACTTCCAAACAATCCCTCTCCCGATGGATAGTATCCTGGATACTTTTGTGTTACCAAGAGGTCAATAAGTCCTTATTGGCAAGACCTAAGGCCCATTCTGCAAGGGGCAAAGCAGGTACAGCCACTTTGATGAAAAATGTCCCTATTGCCGAAATTGGCAAAGCAGCTACATGGAGATCTGTTCACACACTCACCAAGCGCTACTGTTTAAACTCTGTCACTAGAACAGATGCTCATTTTGGACAAAACTCCCTCAGAAATGTATTTGCCTTGTCTGATCTTCTGTCCTCTGTGCTTTCCACCACGATTATGGGCTTGCTACTCTATTCAAATTGTTATGTTTAGCAATAGAGATCCCCTAGCAGAGAAGGAAGTTTCTCACCTGTAACTCCAGTTCTTTCGTAGGGGAATTTCTATTGACGTCCTAAGCAGTCCTCCCTCCTCCCCGGTGGACATAGCAGAGGAAAGTATTGCATTTTTATCATCAGAAAGAACTGAAGCAACTGCCAACCGCTGAGCATGATGGGATACTGGTCGTCTCTAGTGCCTTAAAGGCACAGTCACTTTTTAGACTCACATGATAGCAACCTTTGGTGCTACACTGTGCTTTTATTCTTCATATTTTACTTTTACAGAAAAGGGTTTATGGAGGCGATTTGAGCTCTGGTGTAAGAAACGTTTACCTAAAATTATGCATAAATAGGTGTTTTAATTTTTTTCTAAATACAATCTGAATAATTGCACCACTGTATCGTGTTTGCCTAGATTGCATATTATGTTTCTTAAGTGTTTACACAGGCCTTTCTGAAGTAAGGCGAACGTCTACACTTAAGAAGATATTATATAAAGTAGTGCTCTGGGATACCCGCATGTGGGCGCAACTATTCAAATGCTTATGACTTCAATGGGGATTCCCCTACGAGAGAACGGGAGTTACAGATAAGAACCTTTTCCTTCATGCACTAATAAAGCTCCACTGTAGACTGTGGGAGCTCTCTGTGGCTGGAAGCTACAAGCTTTCTGACTCCTCTTCTCCAGTTTGTTCAGAATGTGGCCGCAAAGATTGCGCCTCAATTTTCCTTGACGTAACTCTATCTCCTTTGCCCTTAAAACTCTCCTTTGGCTACCTGTCCTCAGGAGAATTCAATTGAGAGCACTCTCTCACCTTTAGAGTAGTGATAGGCACAGGCCCCAAGTATCTCCTGAACCTATTAGCCAGGTATTCTCCTGCTAGGGCTCTTAAGTCCTCATGGCACAGACGCTGTAGTCCTAGGTTCTGTAGGTCCCATATCGGCGGTCGTGCTCCATGCATGGGGCTGCAAAATTTGGGAATTTTTTACCTCTGCATATAAACTTCACCATATCTGAATCCTGCTTCTGAAAACTCACAAAAATGTGTTTCTTTTCTCCTTAGTCTTTGTCTGCTGCTGGTTTCAGCGACGAGCCGCTCAGGTTTGAGCAGCTGTGCACTTGTCAAAAATATTGTTCATATTAATTCAAGAGGGTCATTTGTTGTCTAGAGTTGGCCCATTGTGTTTTTCAGTTCTCTTGCTGTCATTTCGATTTATACCAGCTCCTATATAGTCCTCAGCACTGCCCTTGCTATTGTAGTACTAATATTCCCCTGGTCGTTTACTGCAGCACTTTTTGGAGTAAAGTAATTAATTTCTTTAATAAACTAAACTCCTGCCAGGAGCCTGTAATATGCATCCACTACAGTTTGTTTAAAAAAAAAAAAAAAATAATTCTGTTGTTGCTCTGGAGCTTCACCGCTACTTTAAGCGCCATCTTTGTTGTACAAATGTTCCCTTCCGCCCTGGTGCGGTCCCACATATGTGCGCCGCTACACCCCACGTTCCCCAATGACTGTTCTCTCCCGGTATTCAGTGATTTTCAGGACGTTTGCGTATTCCACACACCAGAGTATCCCGCAAACCTGCACAGATTTTGTATCGTTGGTTTAGTAATTTCTGTGGGTGGAGGAGAGAGTCTCTGGTGAAGGAGTCATTTGGAGAACGTGCAGCAAAGCAGCTGTGAGAAGGAAGCCCCGCCCGATGCAATTTATTTAAACACTCCACAGTTCCAGTACGGTTTTTTAACACTCAGACTATTGGCTGAGCGGGGAGACCGAACTCTCTTATCTGTAATTTTTCCCATGAGAGGCCAAGAGTTTGTTGATTGTTGGCTATCCACCCTTTTTTCCACTTAAATGTGATTTCCTCTTCCCAGGGAGTACATTTTACATGACGTCGACTCTATTTTCCGCCAGTATCAATTAAGTATTCATTACCATAACCCAGGTTGACTTGTGTGTGTGTGTGTGTGTGTGTTTTTTTGTTTTTTGGGCCGGTGTGCCTGGATACCAGTGCTTGTTGGTCTGTATTCATGGGGAACTTCTTGTGAGGTGGATGCATGTAGGTCCCGTTACCTGTATGCTTCGGTTCTTGAGGTCTGTGCACATTGATGCATATGTGCATGGGTACTTATATGTCTTTTTGTGTCTGGGTGACTGTATGTCTGACGGGCAATGTGGATGAGAGTTTAAGGTGCCTGGTTGTAGCACATTTGCTTTTGCCTAGATGTGTGTGCTCTATGAAAAAAATATGGCTGGATGGCTTTGTTGATGGTTGCTTGCTATTAATTTTACATTCATTTTAATTCCCGCACACCCACCAACACCCCCACCACAGCTACCAGCAACAACAGCCACTTCTCATTATCCAGTGTGCCGCCCCTTTCTGCAGATTGGCACCATTTCATATTAAAGAGTAAAGCAGATTGTTTTTTTTTTTTCAAATTAACATTTGTTGAAGTGTTTTTTTTAATATAAATTTCTTGTGAAACAGCTGTGTTCCCCTGCGATTGATATGCTATAGGTTGGGGTACAGGGAGGATCCCCTGGAAGGTGATCTCCACACTCTTGTTTACGACTGATCGCCAGAAGAGAATCCAGCAGTACCAGTAGTTTAGTTGTTTGAAAGTTTCTGAATACAAAAAACACGTTTTAGCTTTGTAGCGTTTGATTCTCCCACCAGCTGGTAGTTGGATCCAAAATAGTTGCAGAATATTATGCAAAAGAACATCCCTGACAAACTTAGATCGAGGCTGTGTCCTTTAACAGACCTCTCCAGTGCTGTTGGCCTACAGTGTTCCATGAAAGCTTTAAAGCATGAGTGATCGGGGATGACACCCGTGGCCTGAATATATGTGTGTAACAAGCATCATCATCGCTGTCAATGAGTTTGAAGTCCTGAAGCTTTAGTGACTGCTGCAAGTTATATGTGGAATTCTAATTTGATTATAAACATTTCTGCTGTGGCAAATAGTTAATCAATGTAGACACCCAATTTTGTTCAGAATGGCACTTGAGGGCTGTAATTGATGTCAGCAATAATGTAAAATTCCCTTGTTCCTGGAAGATGCAGTAAATTTAGCATTGGCAGAATGTCCATCATAAGAATTGTTGCTAGCATGCCCCAACATATTTATAATATCGCTGGTGGAAATTTTGCAAGTTGATATTTTACTGATAGAGGTATCAGTGTAGCCGATAGGGATTAGTAGCTTTTACACTACTGTAAAATAGTAAATCTGGTCATTTGCTTGGAACAGTTAACCTTTTCAAAGCTAAGAAACTTTGGCACGAAAGGGAGAATGTTGGCCATAAAGAACGCTGCAGGAGTTAAAATGCTCCGCATTAGTGAACTCAAAAAAAGGAGGATTCAAAGCAGAGCACTTTGGAAAAGAGTAGGAAAATGTGGTATCTAAACAGGACCCTAGGAGCAGTGAATGTGGGAAAAAGGGTTCCAACTGTCAGCCATGTCCTCGAAATGAAACCGTGGCATAGATGAAGCCAAAAGCTTCATTGCTTACAGGCTTCAGCACCAAAACACATTTCAAAGGTTGTTGGGATCAAACCAATGAGTGGTCCAAAACACATTGCCAGCTCCTTACAACCAGGATTTTAGTATGCATGTCATATTGCTTATAACATACAATCCTGCGTTTATGGTAGAAAACACAACCTCTAGAGGTTTTGGGTAAAGATCTGCAACATTGTGTGGCTTCATTTTCTCACACCTTATGCATTTTTAGAGACGACTGCTCACACTTAGTGAAGGTAACTTTTTATTTTTTTGCTGTGCCAAACAAATCTCAAAAATGTTTTTTCTGTTTTAACAATTTTGGGAATTCCTAGATTCGTCTAACCCAATTAATGAGTTTAGCAGAGAAACAAACCTTTTTATAATTATCAGCTTTAGCATTGGCTTTGAAGTCTTTAGAACTGGTGTGTATCCACAGAAACGTAGTCATTCAGAAAACATCACCACCATACACAGCAATGGAGCGGAACTCCGTGCAGGTCATTGTTGAATGAGAAGCTCGCTCATTGGCATTTAGATGTTTAATGAAGCATCACCGTTGTCAGAGTTTGCAGTATGTGCAAGAATAGCTCTAGAGGATAAATGCATGCAGGATTGGGAAATGCAACATGGATTGCCGTAAGAGATTATGGAAAAGGTAATGTTACGTCTGCAGGGACTCAACGTAAAAAAACATTGCAGATTCCCAATTTTCCCAGTTGATCAGAGGACACTTGGATTATGTTTTCTGCTGATGCTGCAAACACTCTGCAAAATGGTGGATTCCGGGTTGAGGATTATTAATCCTCTGCACCAACTTGGACAAGACAGCCATGCTTTTCTAAACACGAACAGATGTGGCTGTGCCACTACAGGCAAATACAGTTTTTGGAGTCAGTGCGGACCAAGGAAAGGGACTGTAAGGGACACTCCGATACAATGCAACTCACAGCAGAGTGGCCGAGGTTATAGGATGTTGTCATTTAAAATTGAATCTTATTCACATACATCTACCAAGAGAGACAGTGTGATCTACTGCAGATAGATGATGTGGCTTGAACTAGAAATGATTTGTGATCTGCTGTATTGCAAAAGGAAAGTGGCTCTAGATGTTGGCATTTGTTGGAGGTGGCTGAAACACGTGTAACATAGACTAGTTCAGTGTACCGTGACAACCGCTTAGCATGCACAGATCGTCTAAGGTTGAGAGAAATGCATTCCTTATTTGTAGATTGACCTTAACTAATGCAGTTTTAGAACCACAGTCAAATTAATAGATTTGTCTGTTGACCAAACCAATGCATTTTCCTTGTGATTCAGATACCAAGAGAAATAATTATGCTTTTGGTTTGACTTCAACAGTAATAAAACAAATACATTTCCTCCTGGCAGAACAGCCACAGACTAGGCTACATTTGACATACAAAGATAGATTGCTCACTGCTTTTAATATAATTCTCGCTCAGCTTATAAACGGCTAAGTAGTGCACCTAAAGGATGCTCTAAGAAGAGTAATGCAATCATGATAGTGCTGACTGTAAAGGCGTCTTTACAGAACCATCATCTAGACATCTTTATAGAATCAATGTAAGCCTCCTCGTGGCACTCGTTGCACACATTTGCAAGGCACCACTTCCTTGATACGTGCAAGACGGTGCACAGCTTTGGCAATCGGTTTTAACGAATGTAGTTAACATTATTAGCAGCTCATCCCTACCACATAATGAATACTACTTTTTTGTGGATCTGTAACAGAAGAAAATAAAATGTTATTCACGGTAATTGTAATTCTACATCTAAACACTAGGTGGCAGAATGATGTGAATCTTATGAATGATCTTAAACCATTTATTGGAAGTAAGACGGCGCACCTGGTACTCTCCTGAAGAGCCTGACCAGTGTTCATCAGGGGGCAAGATGCAAAGAATTTAAAGACAGGATGCAACCGTACCACACTACCAAAATCACAGACAGAAGTACAGTTTCTACCTCTCACTTCAAATCAAAGCTAACCTGGTGAATGGAATCAGTGTGGAAAAGATGGATAGCGGCCTACTCTTTGTTTAGTTAAGATGAAGGTGATGTGAGAGACACTCAGTGAAAACTTTCCATGGCTTTCACATCTTTATTTTAATGAAACTGTTAGCGTGCCATATGAGTAGTAACTTCAGCTTAGGGTGACCAGGTGTCCCTGATTTGCCAGGAAAGTCCAGATTTTTCGCCGGCTGTCCTGGCAGTCTCCTGCACGTTTGCCCCAGGTCCTGAAGTTCAGCGAGGGTCCACGGAAAGCAGCGTGAGGCTCGTGTTTACATGTTCCAAAGCAGTTGCAGTTAGTAGCTGTAGCTAGAAAGCAGTGTGTTTAACATACATGATACTGGGTTTAAAATGGACTTTTTTATTTATTTCCTTAGTGCCTCGTCTGTGTTTCTATCTTGATGAGCGCTGACATATTGCGGCCCTCGGTTAATGTAAAATTGTAGTCCTTCTTTTCAATCTCCCCCATTTTTTGGTTTTAAAAATCTGGTCACCCTACTTCAGCTAGAAAAAACAGATGATGAAATGTCATTAAAAAAGAAGACTGAAGCCAAGGCTTAAAACAAGAAAATGCATCGCGGTGGAGTGAATCTATAAAAATAGCCAATTTTAAGTGTTTTTGCTCAGAATTAAACAGTGTTAAACTTAACTCCAGCTACCAGCCAGTCCACTTTTAAACACTCTTGAGCAGATGACTGGACCCATGGGGGAAATGGAACACTGGAGACAACGAAAGTGCATTGTTTCCCCTTGTTACTGTACTATTGAGGGGCATTCAGATGTGTTACTCCCCTTTCAATGAACAGGGGACCACCCCCTTCTTTCTAGTTCTGAAGGGTCCTACTGTAACGTACCCAGTAGGTGATTCCTCCTACTCAGTAATTTGTGGCATTTAAGGACAAAGTTTGTGTTGGGGTGGATGCCACAGAGAACATGGCGTGCAGCTGCCTGTATGTGTGTTTCCCCAAAGTATGTCCTAATCCCTGTGATCAGACCATGTAATGGTTTCTCATCGCAGCAGTGAAAGAAATAGGAAGAGTCAAAAATGCAATTAAGGAGGGATGGGAGACAGAGCATGTGTTTCTGCCTTAGTGATAAAAGCCTTCAGCATCATTGTCCGTGGCATAGATAGTCGATGCTTCCTTTCATTTTGCTATTCTGGCATCCTCCACTCACACTAGGGCACGTCTCTTTCAGCATAAACCCCTAAACACAGTATTCTATAGACCTCAACACCCATATTTTATCACCCACTTTATAATCTAACACACAACTTACTATTGACATGTAGTTTTATTTTTAACCTTTAACAATGAGTTGTTTGGACACTGGCATTCCTGGAAAGAATCTCTGAAATCCAATTGTTCATTCCTTTGCTCACATATGACCTAAAAAAGGCAGAGATCTTGAATAGTTTATTGGAAATCAAATAGCATACTTCACGCTCTGCTGGAAAAAAAGTGACATGTGTCCATGATATCTTAAGTTCTCCAACAATATGGTATGAATAACAACGTTACTCTTTCAGGAGTTATTTTTAATAATTAAGATAACATTCAGCCTATTTGCCTAAAAAATGTATAATGGGATGTCAAGCAAAAGGTCATACAATTACTGTCTTGTAGCAGTAGTCTGTTCTTAAATTCCATTCTCCGAGTCGTAGCTTGGTCAGTAAGATTGGGGTGGGGGGCGATTAATCTTCAGATTTCCCAGTTTCCCAACAATCACGAGGGCACATAATATTAAAATACAATATTTGAAAAGCAGGACACATGAGTGGGTTTAAAGGGACAATGGAAAGGGAGGTGAATGCAAATTTGTAAGGGTACTAAGTGAGAGAAACCACAATATTTAGTTAAATAACCAACATTTTCAAGACTTTCAGAACAGAGTGGTACAGATTGTGTACGTTTTTGTCTGTGTGCATGTAAACATTTCTGGTGAAATCCGACACACATCTCACCATGCCAGACTAAAAGCACGTGTATTCTCCAGTTTTGGATCTTCAATAGATTTACATGCTTGAATCATTCCCCATTGTTGAAGTGGTAGTCCCAAGGTACCATAACATAGCAGTATGTACCTTAATAGCAGTGAACAGTCACTTTAACAACATATTTATGTCCTTTAAAAAAAAAAAAAAGACCAAACTTGAATTACGACCAATTAGGCAACACCCTTTAGAACACTCCCAAGAGAGGCTGCATCCCTCAGATTTTCTACTGCACGCCGTGAGAAGGGAGTCTCCCTGAGTTCTGCTCAGTTTTTCCTTACTTCAAACTAAAGAATTTAGCTGACAATGTCTGATACTTTCAGAAAAGGACTCTTCAGATCTTGCAAGCCCTGTGGAAGAAAACAACTTTGTGTGGATTATCCACATACAGAATGTTTTTACTGCCTCTACTCCAACCATGAGGTAAAGGATTGTAAGATATGTAGAACTTTCTCTTTGACTTTGAAGGACTGATAGGGGAGGCTACTTCTGTGGATACAGAAGTCTACCACTTCTCATGAGTACAGTGACACCTCCAAGAGGTCACAAAAAGGGCAATATCCTCTTATCAGGGAACATCTGAGGAGAGTAGAAAGGACTTGAAAACGCACAACAAGGATCTTCAGGAAAAAGAGAAAAGACACCACATCGCCACTGAGAAGGCCTCCTCTCAGCCCACAACCCCAGTCTGGAGTATCAATGATGAGAAAGTAAAAAAGTGTTTCAAAAACACAAATCACTGTCGACTGCAGTCTCGTCGATGATGGCTGTCATCACAGTCTCGTCCAGGAGGCCATTGTTGGCAGAAACAACGTTGACTGCTGTCGACATTCCCGTATCGCTGAAGAGAATTCACCCACCGTCAACGCTTTAGTCAACGATTATGCTGTCGGCGACAGCTCCATTGACACCGGCGTCGACAACAACACCAAAGAAGACATCATCGACGGCGAAACAACATTCATCAATGCGGACAATTCCAGTTCCAGCCATGATGTTGACAACTGCTTTGTCTGCGATGATAATAAAGGTGTCTAAAAGGACATTGACTCCAGCACTAATGTCTCCCAAAAACGTTTTACCTTTTCCTCCATCCCATTTGCTTGATATGAAGGTGTCCGATGATGATGGACCCTTTGGGCCTGTGCACAGTCCATCTGAATTATTGGTTAAATGACGAGAGGATGATGACATTGAGGAGGAAGACGAACAGTATTATTAGCAATATTATGCTCCTCTGCCAAGAAGGCATTACGTGCACCATTATCAAGCTCAACACATCTGAGGAATTTCAATTACCTGTTTCATAGGTCGAGGATTTGCATGCTGTTGCAGGATTATAGGAGGAGGTTCCTGAACCACCAATTGAACAGCGGGTGCTACCACCTCAACCAGCTGTGCCAACTATGCCTCATAATATCCCTCCGCCTGTAACTCCCAGGATGACGCTAGTCATAGCGGCTCCACTAAGAGAGGACCCCTCTTCATCGGAGGATGAAAGAGAGGAAGGAGAGATACCAGAACATACTCCTCCACAGAATGAGTGGGATGACTACCTAATTCCCACACCATCACCTTCACCACCTCACCCATCAGATTCTCCCCCAGAAGTCTTGGGAGGTTCCATAACTTAATGGACAGAACAAACCTTCTCCAAGGCACGCCTGCAAACAGAGCACTCAAAGTGGACACTACCCTTGTTAAGTGTGCTCTGGCTGCGGCTGTAAGTAGTTTACATTCCTTTGAATGGCAAAACTGAATGGCTGAGGAAAACTAAGCATGCCATTGGAGAAGATTGGCCATGCTGCAACTTGGAAGAGCACCCACATGTTCACGAAGCACTACTGCCTAGAATTAGCACACTGTGCTGATGCAGCTGTAGGACAGATGGTGTTACGTCATCTCTTCCAATAATGTGAGCCTTTATTCATGAGGTCTTTAAATTGGTATTTTCGTAGAGTTCCATGTCATGTTGTTTTAATCTGTATACTTGCCTTTTCATGTCTGGACCATTAAACTTAGGCAACGTAGATATATTGTATTAATTTCTTACCAACTATCCTCGAAGGGTATTTCCGTTGCCTCAAACGTACACTTATAACAACTACTTGCTATTCTGATTCAAGCATGTGAATCTATGAAAGATCCAATACTGGAGAAGAAAAGTAGTTACTTACCTGTAACATCAGTTCTCCAGTATTGATATCTTTCATAGATTCACAGGTGATCGACCCTCCTCCTGTGAGAGGCTCCTCTTATGGCTCCTGTGAAGTTAGTACACTTGAGCAGGAACATCTGAGGGATGTAACATCTCTTGGGAGCGTTCTAGAGGGTGCTGTTGCCTGATTGGTCATAGTTCAAGTTTGATCCTTTTTTAGAAAGGACATAAAAAGGTTATTAAAGTGACTGTTCATTGCTATTGACCCTATGGCAATTATACATACTTCTATGTTATGGTACCGTGAAACTTCCACTTCGATGACGGGGAATTATTCAAGTGTGTGAATCTATGAAAGATACCAATACTGGAGAACTGAAGTTACAGGTAAGTAATTTGCTTATTAGAGGGTGTAACACCCCACATGAAGCTTATACCCCTGTCCATTCTCACACCACATCATGCTCCTTTAAACCATTAACTGTTTATCAGGCTTCCACATTGTTGAATCATTGCAAATCCTCATGCCCTGTGTGACCCCTTACAGTCTGATTGATCTTTTATTGAACTACTCACAACCATGCTGTGTATTAAAGCATCACTTATTTGTGCTGGATCCAACCGACATAAAGGTAGTCATAGCAACCTGCGTATAGTCAGTGAAGACAAAAAATTATTAGCCACTTTAACCTTCCCTTTCGTGCTAAACTGAAGGACCAAAATATAAACCTACTTGGATCCCGTGTCTTCTAGATCCTCCCCAAGGCCGGGTTTTGATCTTGAAGGGGAAGGAAGAAACTCTTGTTTGTAGCTAACCTGTGCCAATTACTTGGTATGGCTGCATCATAGGTCTGTTCAAGTATGAGCTGTTTGTGATGTTTGATGTGGTCTACCATACCGCAGCTGATTCTTTCAAGCCTTTTCTGTCTGCCAGGACCCATGAATGTCCCCTCACTTCCATTCTCTCCCAAAGCTTGAGCTTATGTATTGTTAGTGTCTGTTTGTCTCCTTAGCTAGCTCATTCGCTCTGTTCAGTTGTCCTTTATGATTAGGGTGCGTTGGTCTTGCCTGCCCTGGGTGCTGCATTGTTTGTGGGTGGTATGGTTTCCTTCTGATTGACCACCACTTCTAAAGCTAAGCTCATCAGAAATTACCATCACAGAGATCAGCAGTGCCCTAGAAGATATCCATTGAGTATTTCTTGTGACTCTTACCTCAGCTGGCATGGCAAAGATTGCCAGTGTCCTCTTTGCTTGTAAGAGTGCAAACTGGATCCTGAGAAAGTATGGGAAAAGAGTAAATATTTTTTCATATTGCTAATTAGGTGTGTCACGGCCTGATTCTCAAAGTTCTTTCAGCGCCCACATTAGACTTGAGCATGTTGAAAAAGGAAAACGTTTAAAAACTATATATTTTTATAAGCAGAAGTGTGCAGGTAAGCCATAGAATTATGAATTTACTATGCCTTACAAATAGCACAATCTGATAGGAAGTATTCTGTTAGACGTCTGAGCATTTCATACGGTGCACGTGTGCTGGTACCGTGACATGCTTATGCCGTGATAGGTTATCTGCTGGTTGTTGATGACTTAAATGTGTGGTTGTGTTTAAACTAGAGTTTTTAAAGGATAAAAAATGCTAATGAAAGGTGCATTGGTAGCTGTGTGATTGTATAAAAATAATTCTTACTGAATTGCTTGCTTGCGTGTGATCAATCTGACACCTTGTTTATTTTCCTTACCCAAAAAGCTAAGGTCGTTCCTGCAGGTGCGGAAGTACAGCTTGGATCTGGCCTCTTTGATTCTGTATGCATACCAGCTCAGCACGGCGCTTGCCTACCTGGAGAGCAAGAGATTTGTACATAGGTATAGTATGCTTTATGCCATTGCTGTCGTCTTATTGAGTGGTGGGTGGCTGGAGAGAATTGTCGCATGCCAGTTCAACTAGTGCTTTTGTGAACTTACAGTGGGCTTGCAACCTGTCCATTGCTTACCACCGGTTGACTTTGTCACTGTCATTTGCTTGCTTCTTATTCAATGGTTGGCCCACCTCTTCCTCTCTTCCTGTGTTGGTCCCTCCACTGGAGCATAGCCTCTTTACGACACTTTTGATTGGTAACATGTATCCTTCGACTGCTCACATTTAGGGAGCAACATTTTTTCTTTTTCCTTCAGCCATCATGAGAGTGCATGTGATTTCTAGCTCTCTCTGTCTTGTGTACAGCTTACCCTCTCTAATTATCCCTCTCCCCTGCACTGTTCCCTCTCCCCCCCAGTTTGTCTGTAAACACACAGCATCCGGGATATTTTTGCTGCAGTGTGGCTGAAGAACTGACTACAGATTGTTTTTATTTCGTCTTCTGCATTCCACATGTTGCATGAAAGCACAAGTTTTGGCACATAAACATTTAATGGCCCTAAGGGTAAGGCCTTTTTCAGCACTCAGCTAGCATCTGTAGCCGAAAGTGTATTTGCATGACTTTTCTCCTTGAAGCCCATAAATCTGCTCCTACTACAGATGGCTAAATGGCTGAATCCTATAGGAAGTAAACTAGGCCTTTCCTTATTCAATGTACATTCTCTTATTCAATGTATATTTTCTTGAGTGTTTTATTTTCCTCCGTTATTTTGAATTTGTTTTTCTTTTACTTTTCTTGAAGAAAACTTGACAGACAAACGCTGGCAAAGCCAACAGCTTGACACTTTCATCATATAAGTGAGAGCTGTTGGCCTTGGCCAATGCTTATTTGTGTCTGGTCTGGAGATCTTTAGCTGGCTGTTGGGAGCGTGCCTGATCAATGCAAGGCCAAGGTATTTCACAAATGGTTACATGTGGCATTGAGTTTACAGTTCCTTACTGTACAGCCAGATAGGCTAATGAGTTAGTCGTCTGATACTGGCATGTTGGGTCACTCCAGAGTTTACATGATCAGCATTTCACTCTTCGGAGGTTGATACAACTTGTATCTGTAAGATGGAGTTAAAATAACACAGTGATTCAAATCTGCATGATTGTTACAGTATGCACTTATATAAATAATGTATAATTCTAATTTCTCAAACTGCTTTTTGACTTTCCTAAAATCACATTTAGATCACTACAGTTTTCTGGTTCTTTTAATACAGGACTATTTGCGCATGTGACTTTGTTCTTTGCCATATTTGGTAAATTATGTAGGATTTTTTTTTTTGTGCTTTTACGTCGTTCCTTCACGTCCAAATTTGCCTTTTACTGCAATGTTCCTTCTCAGTCAGCAAAGGCGAGGACTACTTTACAGCTAACATGTAAAGGTATTTGGCATTGAAAGCTTTTAATGTAATTTATGAAACATATGCACATATATATTAAACTGCATTACTTATCATGTTCTGATTTCATTAAGATGGATTTGGTAAATCTTAGTTTATTTGAGCACAGGAGCTCAGTAGCTGTGACTTCCTTTAATAAGCCTGCGCATTGCTTCCACCTCTAGAAAAGTTTCAGCCGCTACCCTGAAACGATTCGGCCGAGTACTCTACTCCCTTTACTATCAACATTATAGGATGTTTTGAGTACAGGAATGTTGACGCTTTATATATTGTGGAATATGTTTAGTGCCTTCCTTAATATTGTAACACCCATTTCAGGTGTTTAACTTACATCAGCAGACACGTAACATTTCTTCAGGCATGTTGTTTCAGTCGCATCCTATGTTGCACCTTGATACACAACAGAATCTTGGTGTTCAATCTCACAGAGGGTTTGCCCTTTGTTTTGCAGGGATATTGCTGCTAGAAATGTACTTGTTTCTTCCACGGACTGCGTAAAGTTGGGTGACTTTGGTTTGTCCCGGTATATGGAAGACAGTACTTACTACAAAGGTAATCCATTTCTTTCTAATTGCATTTTCTTGCATCGTGCTTTTTTAAGTCTTCTGTTTTGTTGACCTGATAACACTGACTGAAAGAATAGACCCAGCATAGCACTTCAGTTTTACCTCATCTTGAGTAAAGCATACAATAAAAGCGTACATGTTCTTGATGTGCCCTGGACTACATCCATGGAGAACTCTGTTCTCGTGAGGTTTTTATCCACTTCAAAGTGACTTAAGATTACAGCATTGCAGTACTTCCGCCTCTATAACTGGTGCTGCCCTGTATAGTTACGAAGTGCAGAGCTGCTGTTCCCTTTCCCATGATAAGTGTATTTATTACTCATACTTTCATGTTTTGCAGCTTCCAAGGGAAAATTACCCATCAAATGGATGGCTCCAGAGTCCATTAACTTTAGACGTTTTACCTCAGCCAGTGATGTGTGGATGTTTGGTAAGTTTTATTTGTCAGATATAGTGGGATGAAAATGTGGTGTGTGCTCGCAAACGTTTCTGAGCTCCTGTACTTTTGGTTTAAAAATTGTGTTTTTTGGTATGTTGAAGTAAATTCTCTCTTGAGTTGTAGTTCCAAGTTCATTTAAGGCCAGTCAAACAGGCCTTCAAGAACAAAGCCCTGTCATTTGGTACGATCACACTAAATATGCACTTAACAACAAGGTGCACTGTTCCAAAAAAGGCAGTAAAAAGGAGGAGTCCTAATTCTAGGTTTGGTAATTCCACGCGTTCCCTTCTCCACAATATGTGATTGAGAGTGCTCTGACCATTACACTCATTCCACTCTCCTCATTAGTTTTAGCCTTGGCCTTGCCCCCCCCCGTGGTCGAATAAAATTGTTATCCCTAGGTGGAGGGTTTTGAGCCAATTTTATTCTGTTTTGTTACTCTCTTTGTCTCCTCTCTTCCAAGCGCACCTTTGGGGTCTTGGCATTATCGAGTAAAGATCTCCGGCAAAGAGCCCCCCCCTCGGGGGGTGCCCATCAGGCATTGCAGTGCCAGCCTGACAAGGAGCTATTACGATGATGAAGCATGACACCCTTTTGGGTGTGTGAGGTTTCTTGCTCCTAGAATTAGGACTCCTCCTTCTTACTGCCTTTTTTGGAACACTGCACCTTGTTGTTAAGTGCATTTCATGAGGGAGAGCATACACTGGACTATTAACTTCTCCCTGTCCCTCCATTTGGTTTTGAACACACTAAATATACCACTACACCTCAGTTGATGTCATACCAAAGTATTCTTTTAGAGTAAGCAAAATGCCTAAATTCTGTAGGCATACAGGATATCAATGGAAACCGTGTTGAGTCTAACCTCTTATTAGCCATTAATCAAGTAAGTCAGTCACTGAACTTCCAGATGAGATTCATGTCACGTTTAGGCAATTGACATAACGCCACTTGGAGTCGAAAAGCAGATACATTATCTATTTTTCCATTAAGATGTATAGTTGATCCTTATTCCAGTGTAGTGTGTGATGTAAATGATGTCTATATATTTATATATGTATATATATATATACACACACACTTGTGTGTTCTTCAGTTTCCTAGTGCTCTGTCGTCAAATCTCGTACTTGAAAACTGGGATACTTTCAGGCAATCGCGGATGGTGCAACTAAGTGCTCCTGTGATTTCACTCATTGCAACACTTATCCACTGTTAGGCGCTCTGTGGGTTTGCGTCTTGTTGAAATGTAGTACTACCTATTTACTGTTTTATCAGTGTGTTTACTTTGTGTGCAAAAATCTTTACTGAGATCCTCAGAAAACGTGTTGTACGTCCATGCCCCCTTCATATCCAACCCTTTCAGGATTTCAATCACTTGAGTTTCCTTAGAAGAACTTTTCAGAAAATGTTTGCATGGCTTAAAATGTCATACAGGTCCTTCCCATAACCAATATCTGTTTTGTATGTTTTCGGATCTGCTGCACTGTGCCGCCCCCACTCTGTGCCAGAATACTGTCCCTCTGTGTTTAGCAGCATACAGACTGTGTCAACCACCATATCTAATTCCCTCACCTCTTCCTCTGAACTCCACGTTTAGACAGTTGGACGATACAAAAAAACAGTGATGAGAATTGATAACGTGGTAGTAAAAATGTAATTTGCTGCCTGTGGGATAAAATGATAGTGTCAACCGACCCTTAAGCTAAAACCTGTAACCAAACATTCTGTAATACTCAGTTTTCACATACTGTTAATGATAAATATGTCAAAAGGCATTCATTTTATGTGAGATCCATGAAGGAACAGTAGTAGTAACTTTCTGTAACTAGCATTTTCTTCACTTAATGCAGTTTGTAAAGTCGTGTAAACAGAGTTTCCGATTTCTGAGAACGTGAATAACCAAAAACCCATATTGTGGGAAAGCATATTCATTTACAAACATTTTGGTTGAACATAGGAAAAAGAAACCAAGAAGTGTTGAAAAATATATATATATATTAATTCAGATTAACTAAGAAAAATACGTTCTTAAAAGAGAAACATTGTGGACCGCACCGCTGAATCCGGGTTATGGAGCATAGTTTTAATAAAGCGAGGGAAGGAAACAATTCTAGAGTGATTCGGGGTTAGAAAAATGGTTGGAAGAAGGAACACATGTCCGCAATGGGGCATGAAAATGTGGAAAAAGGAGGAGATTGGAGGGGTCTTATATCAAGTATGGCTCCCTTCCCTTCAGAAAAGCATAAACAAAGAGTTGTGGGAGGGCGTCCCGGGATGACAAGAGAAACAAGCATTTGCACTGCAACCGGTCTCGCATTTGCTTGAGCTAGAGCAATTAGCATTATAAACTCCTAACCGGACTTTTCTTGCCACATAAATTGAAAATGAAATTTAGAACAGTTTCACATAACTAACTGGACTTTTTTTTGCCATATAAACTGAAAAGTAAAAGTTTCACATAAGCGAGCTGAAGGCGGCCATCAGTGCAAAGCAGACACACAAAGGGAAATAAAAATTCCCTCGTAGTGAAACCTATCGGCAAAAGTGCAATTATCCATGAAAAAGTGCAATTATCTATATAACCGCCAAAAGTGCAAATAACTATGTAACAGGGTCGATGTCATGCAAAGGGCTCGACTTCTGCCCAGTGCGATCGCGCTGCGAAAAAAAAAAAAAAAGTAGTCCAGAAACTGGACGGAAAACGTGGAGCCTCGTATGTTTTCAGTAGTTGGTCGCTGCACTCGAGGAGGGCTAATCATCGGAAAAGGCATGACTTATGCATGCCTTTCACTAATGAAAGCAAGCAGATTTTAAAAGGAAAGCTCACAAACCAATGAAAGACAGTGACGTGACATGGGCGTGGTTTGAAGCCCAAAGAGAGATTACAACACGGGACGGAGCGCTTTGTGCTCGCCCGTAAAAAGCAGGATAAAGGAGTTACCTAGTGACAATATGTGAGGGTGTGGTAAAATGAAAATGGTAAGTAGCCAGGTTTTTTTTTTTTTAATGAAACAAAGAGAAATCTTTTCGTTCTCCTTACACTTTTGACCTCTTAAAAGAATGTAAAAGGCAATTTCTCTGATTTGTTTTCTGCCGAACAGTTATTGGCACTCCGCTTGAAAATATTGATTAACAGTTTAGACGAAATGCTTTCTTAAAATTGGTATTCTTGGAGTTATGTCTTCTATGAAATCACGTAAAACCCGTTCATAATTGCCCTGTGCTGTTTGTCCTTCCGAGAGAAGGGAGAAGAGAATAAAGGAGGATGGCTAGTAATTGCGAGTGAGAGAGAACATAGGGTCATATGTACGAACACATTTTCCCATTGACACAGAATGGGAAAAACCCTTTGCTACATCTGGCCCTTAATCGCGTCTTCCCTTTTCCTCTGATTTGAAATTGTATTATGAACCTCCCTAGCAGTCTTCTCTGTCTTGTATAACTGTGGACCAGGGGAAGGCACCTAGCTAGCACATGATAAAATGCTCATTATCCAGAGCACCACCACCTGTGCATCTGTTGTATTTACATTTGACCTTTGTCCAATAATCTGACCTGGCCAGAAAACACCCAGGACACATACTGAAGATGCCTGCTCTCTAGACATAGCCTTTATCATACACTGACCTCTTCAGAATTATACTGGAACAATTCATGTTGCCATAACAGCTAAGACGAGCAGACCCAAAAGGCCTGTACATTATTATATTAATAATTTACCTAGGTTTTTACTTGATAGGGGACAAACGAGGGGTGAGGCTGCTATATCTTGATATAGTATAGGTACAGAAAGACGTGAGAAGTCTCCAAGGGTTAGCGGTTCTATTTAAGAAACGTTTGCCGTACTGACATTAAAGTCGTTTTATTTGGCTATATATATATTAAAAAGGCAGAGTTCACATTCTACCATCTTACAGCGATGTTCTGTTCCCTTTGCATATTAATGAAATGTTATGTTGCTGCTGGAACCACACAAGCACATAGACCTGAGGGCCATTCTCTGTGTCGAGTACAAGAACATCTCCACTTATCCTGTAATGTTATGTAATTATATTATTAGCCAAGATCATTTGATTTTACTGAGGTTATATGTATAATATATTTACTTACAGGGGGCTTTTAGCTTGGCCTGTATGAAATTTCAATCACGCCAGCATAATTTTGGGAATTTTGCTATACACTTATTATACAAAATTTCCTAAATTGCACCACTATGCCTCGTCCCTCAATTATTCGCTGTCTGCTGCACAGTTATCTAGACAGCATAGTAACAAGAATTGCCTGAACGTGAGCAGCTGTTGCTCATGGTACTCTATTTTTTAGCACAAAATGCGTCTGTTTTAAAAATGTATGCAAGGGCGCATATTGCGCTAAAATATTGTCAGATGACTAATTTGCATTTTGCATTATTCTCCCAAAATTTCACGTAACGGATTTACCAACCTCACTCACTTGAACTCTTCATAACCATCTTGAAATTTTATTAAATAGCCTCCTGGCCTAACGAGTTTCCACACACCTTCAAACTAAGGTCCTTTCAATAGGGATCAATTTAAGCATACTTGCTTTTAAGCCCACATTGTCACTCAGATGATGGTGGCTGCTAATACATAACTTTCATCTCCATTCTGACTTTTGGCTCACACCTGATTGTGACAACGTATAGGCCATCAAAAGGCATGTTGGATGTTTCCCAGAGTCTGAAGCTCCTAGCCTCAAAGCGCTCATTTCCAATAGTCATGGCACAACAGCGCTTTCCAGTACAAAGAAAAGCTGCTATGCACTTTTGAAAGACAAATTCAGATTTTTCCTTTTCATTATGTTTTCAAAATCTCTGCTGACCTTTTAAGGACATCCTCCAGCTTCATCTCTAACCTCTCGTGTCCATTGAATCAAGCAAGAACTCACCCCTAAAGTGTCTCTATGCTAAGCACTCAAGGAAGTTCAGACATCATTTAAACTGAGCTCTGACTCTTCAGTGCAAGGGAAGGGCATGCTTATGGTGCCTGGGTACTTCCCTGGGATGCCTTAAAGCCATGACAGCTCTCTTCATCGGGGCAGATGTGCTGAATTACATGGATATTTTACTCTGTTGACACCCTCTCTGTCTCGCTCTTCATCCATATAAGTAAGGTGTAGCCAGTGTGCTAAATCACCAGCACCTCGAAGCGCTGCAGATGTAAGTTCAACTATGGACCAAATTTCAGATGAAATTGTTGTTTGAAATAATACTAGAGCACACAGCTTACTGCGTGCAGTGGGTAGTAAGTGTTTGCATTTCCATTACATAGCAACATGGACTACTCACAACCCTTCATTTATTGAGCGTACAAATGTCATTTCCACAAACACTTTCGCCTTTGAACCAAAACGCCACTTCTTATTATACACTGAAGATGAACTTTTACAGAGGCAAGATTGGTCCTTTTGTCTGGGCAGGGGGGGTTGTAGTTTTTGACTGGTGCACACTGTGAGCCCTAGCAAAATGTGAAGATGTGTGGAGGCAGGCAGTGACTGCGAAATCCACACATGTATGTGTAGTGTTCTAAACCACCAGAGCCCCAACATTGCCTCGGATCATGCTAAACGCGCGCTGCTCTTATGTGCAGTCAGCGCCTCGTTTACAACTCTGGAGAATCGTGAGCATGCGATATGTATGAAGAAAATAACCCCATTTGAGAGGTGATTGTACAGATGACATCTAACCGAAATGTACGTATGAGTTTGAATTTTCCATTCGGTGCTTGCAATAATGAGTCAGTGTTTCTCTTTATATGACATTAGACCGCAGAGCATCGGAGGGAAAGGATTAAAGCACCTCCGTTCCTGCTCTTACTTACTGTGTAATACCTTTTGTTTCAGGTGTGATGCACTATTTTACTTAAAGCGAGCATCCTTTGGGGTTAGCTCGTCCTGTTTTATCCACAAGTGCATTCCTTTCAGGTGACGCACTCTTGCTTTTGTTAGGGCCTATCCTTTCCAGTAAGACGTGAATTTCTAAAGTGTGTATGTGCTTCTTGTGGTTTTCGTACTCAGTTGCAAATATTTTTTCTCAAAAGGTGTGTGCATGTGGGAAATTTTAATGTATGGCGTGAAGCCCTTCCAAGGAGTGAAGAACAACGATGTGATTGGTCGAATTGAGAATGGAGAACGGTTACAAATGCCTCAGAACTGCCCTCCCACCCTTTACAGCCTTATGACGAAGTGTTGGGCTTACGACCCCAGCAGACGGCCCCGGTTCACAGAACTTAAAGCACAACTTAGGTAAGGAGAATGGTGCACTTAAGTACTTTCAGGCAAAGATGCTTTGAGAACAGTTATGTTAAATGGTTCTATGAAAACGCATTTATGGAAGGAGTGTTTTGATAGTTTCTGTTTATTTTAAAGATAAACTTAAGTAGAAGATATATTCTTTCCTGCACCACCCGAAAATGCCATTTTTCTGGAAGGACTTTTTCTCAATTTCTATGTACAAACACATTTTGCTGAAGTTATTGTTTTTGTATACTACCGTAACCCCTCTTAGTGCGAGTCTAGACTAAAATGGTCCGTGAAGAGCAAGAAACAGAGGCGGCCACTGGAAAGCGGTACATTAGAGTATATGACGAAATGTTAGGCATGTGTGGGGGTGACTCCTGTGCCAGGCCCACAGTAGGACCTGCTGTGGTGGTGTGTGCTCTCTGGACACAACGAAGATCTTAATTGGAGCAAAGCAGATATTGTGATGTGAGAGAAACTGTTTGGGTTTCAGGTTTCATTCTGAGGGTTTTGGACTAATGGTTTAGTATGGACATTTAAATGATCCTTGACTAGATAGGAAGCGGAAATGTCGCTGCTGTTTCTGGGCTGCTGTACGGGGCCATGTTGTGCAGCGTTTTACATTTAACATGCTGCTGGAAGTGGCCAATCGGGTGAAGGAATTATGGGGGGAGCAACAAAGAGCAACAGCGCGTCCAGCTCTGAAAGATGCATTGTAGATTTTGAGATACTGACCTGTTACTTCTTACTCGTGAATATAACGGACATCCTGCCCTTACTCTCATCAAAGGCTTTTCAGTAAATTCGTTCTCTTTTGTGGAAGTTGGTAGATGAAGTTTGTGGAACTGGCTTGGCAGTTGTTGATGCTCATGGGAAAGCCTGTGTTCCCCACTACTTTGCATCCAAAGATTTCATCCTCGACATCTTTGGATGCAGAAGCGTATAGTTATTACTTCTAATTTTAACACGGGTATCCCACAGTGCCACCTGTATAAGCCAGGCATCCAAACATGTAGTGACAGATGGAGATATCGAGGAAGCCTGCTTGGATACATCCCAGCAAGCAGTTTTATTTGATGCAGCACTAGTTCTCTCGAATTTATATAGCTGAAGCCCTATTATTCGACCAGTTGTATTTATCGGTACCACTCCTGAACTATAGCAAATATACACTTTTCAGAAGAATTTGACTGAAGTGGAGCAGAAAATTATAATATGTCTCCCAGCAACAGAGGGCTGTTTACTAGCTTCCATTGCTCAGCAGGGTAATTACTGTATGTACGTACTTGAAGCCCTGTGCCATAGGCCCAAGGGTCCCTGCATCTTCAGCATGGATGCAAAGAGGTTCACCTAGAAATCGCAAATTAATTTCATGCCCTTATGACACACTTTAGTAATATTAAATTTAAGAATTGATTTTTAACAAACCAAATAAGAATACTTTAGTAAAATTCTGATTTTGTGTCGTATGTGGTATAATTTCTTTTTCCTGTAATGTTGAGCAAAGACTGTGATGTGAGTTAAAACACATTTTTTAAACATTCTCTGACCTGCACAAAACCTGGCATGTAGATACCAAACCTAATGCCCATTTTTATTTTTAAAGTTTCATAAAGGATCTCAGTTATTAAGAAAACAAAAAACGTTTTTCAGTAGAATGGCTTACCTAAATATAACTACACAGGGACCATGACACTTTACAGATGTGTGTGTTTGTGTTTTTTTGTTTTGCCAATAACTTTGGTGCTGTTTGATGATACTTCCAAAACTTGTGTACTAATTACTTCAGCTGCTAGGAGGAATGTTTCAGGGGCCCAGAAAATTGGAAGTGGGGGATGTAAAATTTGCTTTCCCCATGCAATTTCTCATAGGAATTTTGAAGATGACTATAGCCCCGCTCCTGAATGGAATACACCCCATTTGGCAGAAAGCGCAGGCCTCAAAAAATTATAAGAATGTTACTAGACCTGCAGGTCGAGTAACTTGAATAATCTACTCAACCTAACTGTAATGTACTTGACCCATAAACAGGTCTCAAATTGTGTGATCCTTCGCAATTAGTTTATAGAGTCATCTTTTTCTTCACTCTCACATACAAGCACACCTTCAACTAGGTGTGCACAGCATTTTTGCTGCACAAAAAACTCTTTTGTTTGATTAAATAGACAAAATGTTTGCTCCAAGTATAATAAGAAACTAGCCCACAAATAGGGGCCAAATGATCCATGACTTGCCTATTAGATTACTAATAGCATTACCATCAAGGCTGGAGTGTTTCTCAGTTTATATTTAAGCACTCACTTGTAATAAATATATTACTAAAGCATGATGTGGTAGCATATGGTCATTTACAGGCAGTACATTTCTAAGAAATGTCCTAACACATTCCCACTAACTTGCAGCTTTGCCGATAAAACTATATAGAGTATTAACAATAATCAGCGAAAATTGGGTTTCAGCAAACCTATTTATCTTTTGCACATCAATAAGTAAAGAGTTCTAATTTGTTTCCGTCCTTTTAATTTTTTTTCTTCACACACACATACAAAAAATGGGCTTCCACAACTACTGAAATACATTTTGAAATGTTTGTACAGTTGATTTGCTGTGAAGATAAAGACTGTATGTTGTCAGGTTTTCCTAACAAACAACAATTAAAGAACTCTTTTTACAGCAGGTCTGAGAAGTTCACCTTACAAAATCAGGGAACTCTGCAGTTAGAAGGGAAATTAATTGCAAGACATACTGACTTTTGACCTCTGTCTCTCAACACAGAGCAAATGTGACAACATAAGATTTAAAAGGGTCTTTATTTCTTCTTTACTTTCTGACTGAACAAGACCACCTGTTAATTGTCAGCTCACCAGAAGGGGTGAAGAGGTTCTAAAAATAGATCTCTTTTTTAGATTTAGTGTAAATATGTTAAGTAGTTTTGGAGTTAATAAAGGTAAACGAAATGTAGATATCTAGGGACGCGGCTCCAAAGCCAAATGAAAACTCAAGTGCCATGCCCCTGCCACGCATGGGCGAAGATTGTGCATAGCGTGGGGTTGGGTGGGCTTTGGGGGAATTGGCTGCAGGACCTAACTGCAAGCTATTGCCTCTCAGCAACACCTACTGCGCACGGCCAAAGGCTGTGTATGGCAGTAGTTGTATTAATGTATGGTATTTCTATGTTACTTTCTGTGGGGAAAAAAAAACATAGAAATTGACTGAAAAAACGAAAAGCTGCTGGGTTTTTATAGTTAGGTTAACGTTTTACCCACACAAAACCACACAAAAAACACCAGTTTTAGCTATAACAGATACTTATCTGAAGCAACTATAACTCTTACCAGAAAGTTATATTAGGCTACAAGTTCTAGTTTCTTAACATAAGAATAACTATAACTGCTGAATCTCTAGTTTTGTGTGTGTAAAACGTGAACCAAATTATAACGTTCCTGGAACCTTTGTTCTTTTTCAGTATTGGAACTTTCATAGATTCACATGCTTGAATCCTTCCCCGTCGTTGAGATGGCGGTCCCCGGTGTAATACAGAAGCTATGCCCAATTTCATATTAAACATTAAATGCATTAGGCCTCTAACTTTTAACCATTTCACAGTCATTTTGTAAAAAAGGACAAAACTCCGAAGACAGCCAATAAGATCATACCAACCTTTAGAACCCTCCTGTGAGGAGCTGCCTTCCCTCAGATTTTCCACAGCACGTCATGCTTAGGAGCCTCCTCTGAGCTCTGCTCAGTTTTCTCTCAGACATATTTTTTCTGAGGTGTTTGGATTAATATATTTTTCAGGAATTCTCACATTTTGGTGCTTCAAACTGACAACCATGTCAGAGACACCAAAGGGGCTTTTTGGAGCCTGTGCTACCTGCATGAAGAAGCGGCTACAAGTGGATGACCAGCATAAAGACTGCATATACTGTCTCTATACTAAACATAAGACCAGGGACTGTAAGGTATGTAGAAAATGTTCAACTAAGACCCTGAAGGACAGAGAGGGTCGTCTTCTCCTTATGTTGCAAAAGTTAAAATCTAAAGAAGATCCAGTCTCTGATGAGGACAGTGCCTCATCTTCTGAGTCTGCCACTAAGACACCTGTGAAGAAGCAGGCTGAGGTACTGATGACTGCTGAAGAACCCCCTAGAAAATTCGACTAAAAGTAATCCAAGGGTTCCTCAAAGTTTCGTAGCCCATCAAAGAAGGAGAAATATAAGGGATCAGATTCCACCCTAAAAGCTAAAATGAAAACCCTCTCTGAGCTCCCAACGCCACCTGTGCGGATTAAGCACACTTTAAAAAAAACAGCCTCTGCACCATAGACGACACGATCATTGATGGTATCTTTGTCAACGGCTCACGCATCAACGATGACTTCTACTGTCGTCACCATATCTAGGTCGACGGCAGCTTCTGTAGACTCTTTGTCGACGGTTTTAATATCCTTGTCGAAGGTGCGCCCCATTTCATCAACCTTGACTACAGTCCCCATCGAAGATGCTTATCTCGTCGATGATCCTCCTGTCGACTCATCGCTCGTCGACAGCTACACCGTTGACGCTCCCACTGCCGACGACACATCTGTTGATAGCACTTCGACACCTCCGTCGACAGCAACTTACCTCTCGTCGATGCTGAAGGAAACACCTGCTAAGAGACAGATACCATCTACATTGGCTCTTTTCTTCTCAACGGAACAGATTGATCTGAAAAAAAGAGTATAAACCTTTGCTTAACCCCATTGCTTACGCATCCAAGTAATTTGTCGAGACTGCTGTCTTCACACCTTTTAGATGGAGATGACTCTGAGGATGATGGGCTACATAGGGTGGCCGGAAGTGCTTTTCAATTACGGGTCAAATGTCAAGAGTAGTCGGATGATGATGATGATGCTCATTATGACCAGCAATATTACGAGCATCAGCAGCAAGTGCTGGTTTTCTACTTCCTTCCGGCTCAGTGTCAGATTTACAGGCAATGTTGGCAGATTGCAGAGAGCGTTTTCCACCAATACCTGCATTGGGGCAACAACTGATGATTCCCGCCATACCATCGACCGCTCAACAGTTTCAGCAGCCACAGGTTGTAACTCCTCAACCACCAGCTTCCCTCCAGTCTGTACCTGCGCAAGTACCAACATCTTCGGACAAAGAAGGTGAGGAGGGTGAAATCCATACACCACAGGATGAATGGGATGAGTATATAATTCCAGCACCTGCCTCTCCTGGAACACCTATAGTGGTATCTCCACCTGAACATATTGGTGGCTTTCACAACCTGCTGGAAAGGGCAGCCACCCAATTCGATTTACCGATGCCTGCGACTCAGCAAGGCTGTTTCCTGTACGATTTCAAGGAGCCTCCCAGGAAAACGGCCATGGCTATTCCGATAATTGACCATGTATGGAGTCAAGGTGTAAAGATAATGAGGAACCCTGCAACAGTACCTGCAGTGTTAACAAAATTGGATAAAAAGTACAGATCCACAGATGATGCTCCTGCCTGTCTAACGGGTCACCCAACACGGGACTTTTATTTCACAGGTGGCGCAACGCGCTCCAGAAATCCTTCTACACCGCTAACTACACCACCAGATAAAGAAAGGAGATGCCTTGATAATATCGGGAAGCGTTTTTCATCAATGTCGCCAATTTTTGTGAGTGCTGCCAATTCCCTAGTACTCCTGGGCAGATACGATAGGCTGTGTTCGGACATGACTCAGTATCTGGAGGAACTTCCAGAAAGTGCCAAGATTGAGACAAAAAAGGTGCTCATGGTGTGACAACGTTCCTCTGCAGAAATTATTGACCGTGCACTTAACATCGCTGCCATGGGCTTTAGACTACTGGCTGGTTTGGCAGTTTTGAGGCGTCAAGGGTGGCTTAAAGCCACTAACTTCCGACCTAAAGTCCAGACAAAGATTTTAGATCTTCCCAATGACGAAGAGGCGCTATTTGCGAAGCATGTCGATGATGCGCTTCAGACCATAAAGTCAGACACTGAGACTGCCAGATCGTTAGGCACTCTGCAGTATAAAAAAGCACCTTTTCATGGAGCGAGGGGCAGAGGGTGTCTTTCATTTCGTGGAGGATACCAGCAGTACAGATTTTCATAGTACTCCACCACCTTCCACACTAACAGGCAAAGGTAACCACCCTCAGCGGCTTACAACAGACCTTCGCACAGAGGAAAACCTGGAAGTCAGTCTAAAGAAGCTAGCCATGGGCAATGACTATCTTCATGTGCTGGCTACCTCCCGTTCATCCCCTTCAGTTTTTGAGGGAAAATTGAAACACCATATTCATCGGCGTCAAATGGGTACTGGACGTAATACAATATAGTCACCTCCTACAGTTCATTCAGATACCCCCAATAACGCTACCGCCCCAGGTTCGGCAAAGACATCTGCGTCTGCTCAGCTTAGAAGTGGAGACCATGTTGATCAAAGAAGCAAAATAAGCTGTACCCTATTCCCAGAGGTGCAGAGGCTTCTATTCCCGCTTCTTTCTGATTCTGAAAAAATCTTGTTTATGGAGCTGAACAAACACCAGAAAAAGCAAACATTCTGTATGGTCACATTGCAAGACATCCTGCAGCTTCTTAACAGAGCAGACTATATGGCTACCCTGGATCTTCAAGACACCTACTTCCATATTCCCATTCACCCAAGACACTGAAGGTTCCTGAGATTTGTGGTAGCCGGCAAGCATTTTCAATTCAAGGTCCTTCCCATTAGGCTCAAGTCTGCCCCGGGGATCTTTACCAAATGTAGCTCCAGTCGCAGCCTACCTGAGAAGAAAGAGACACCAAATCTTTCCATATCTAGACGAATGGCTAGTAAAAGCTCCTGACTTCCAGTGAGCAGGCAGATCCGTCAGAGCGACCTTACACCTTTTCAAGGATTTGGGCCTCACTTTCAACAGGGAGAAGTCACTACTCCAGCCTTCGACAAGGATCGCCTTCCTGGGGGCTATATAAGACACAGAGCAAACCAAAGCATACCCAGCACTGGACATACAAGGGAAGCTAATCTCCTTAGCAAAACAAATTCAAAGAAGAAAGTCTCTTCCAGTGTGAAGCTATAAGTCATTACTAGGGATGATGTAATTGTGTATAAACCTCATTCCCCATTGTTGCCTTCATATGCGTCCAATCCGAGAGGAACTGGACAAGTAATGGAAGCAGGGGCAAGGATCCCTCGTGGACATAATCGAGATAACTCTGCTCATGATAGCTTCTCTAGATGGGTGGGTAGTTCCCAAAAACATTTCAAAAGGCCTACACTTCTTACAACAGATTCCTCCGCTAACCGTAACAGACTCGTCAATGAACGGATGGGGTGCATGCCTGCAGGACCTTCGAGTAAGCGGCATATGGCCTTCCTCTTACCGTGCTTTTCATATCAACCTCCTCGAACTGACAGCAGTGTACTTTGCTTTGCAAGCCTTCCTTCCAAGAATTTGCGGATCAGCAGTGCTTGTCAGGACGGACAATACCACCACAATGCACTATCTCAACAAACAGGGAGGAACGTGTTCCCACCTACTGTCCAGAGAAGCGCAAACCATTCGGATTTGGTGCATTCAGCACTCAGTGCACATAACAGCGGAGCATGTTCCAGGGCTTCAAAACACTATTGCGGATTCGCTAAGCAGACTGAAAGCATCTCCTCACAAATGGGAGTTGGACCAGAGGACACTGATCGGAATATTCTTCGAGTGGGGCAAACCAAACATGAATCTTTTCGCAACCTCCCAGAGCGCCAAATGCTGATATTAAACAAGTCTGCATCACCAGCAAGGGTTGTTGGGGGGATGCCTTTTCGATCGCATGGTCAGGGATTAATGCATAAGCCTTTACACCAATTCCCCTCCTCACAAGGGTGATCAGGAAGATAAAGGCGGAACCCTGCCATATAATTCTAATAGCTCCAGCATGGCCACGTCAACCTTGGTACACGGAGTTACTGCTACCATCTTCATGTCCACCCATCAGGATGAAGCCAATTCCAGAGTTGCTCACCATCAACCAGGGACAAATACACCGGATCCCAAATCTCTAGGCTTATCGGCATGGCTCCTGAATTCAACGAATTCGGCCGCTTAGACATACCTAAGGATTGCAGACATCCTTGCAAAAGCACAGGCGGATAGCACAAATAAAACATACCACCTAAAGTGGAAACGTTTTTTTTTTTGTGGTGTGAATCCATGAACATACACCCTCTCTCCTCCTCACCGGAAAAAGTCTTACCATACATCTTACAGCTAGCACGCTCAGGGCTAGCCCATTCGTCCATTGGAGCTCATCTGGCAGTTATTTCTCGATATAAGAGAATTTCTGGGAAACCATCTTTGTGTTTGCAAAGACTGATAAAACAATTCTTAAAAGGTCTATTCAGATCCTTTCCTCCGGTGAAAGCCCCTCGCCCAGCTTGGCAACTTAACATGGTCCTAGGCCAGCTGATGAAAGAGCCCTTCGAAGCCATTCATAGGGTGGACATCAAGTACCTCACTTGGAAGGTGGCGCTCCTCCTTGCCTTTACTTCCGCACGTAGAGTCCGCGAAATACAAGCTTTTACGATACAGGAACCCTTCTTACAATTCAAAAACGACAGAGTTATTCTGCGCACCAATCCTAAACTCATCCCCAAGGTGCCTTCAGACTTTCATATTAATGAGCCTGTAGTGATGAAGTCATTCTTCCCAAACCCCCAGACTGCCGCAGAGAAATCCCTGCATCCACTTGATCTAAAGATATGCATCAAGTTTAATTTGGACAGAACGAAAACCTTTAGAAAAAACAAACCAGCTGTTCATAGCCTTTAGTGCCCCTAGAAGAGGACACCCTGTAACTAAACAGACTATTTCTCGATGGATCAAAAATGCGATCATCTTTTGCCACCAGCAAGCTGGTCGACCATTGGATACCAGAGTGCGAGCACATTCCACCAGAGCTGTATCCACGTCCTGTGCATTGTTCTCAGGTGTATCGATACTGGACATCCGTTGTGCTGCAGCGTAGAAGACGGCACATACCTTCTCGCAACACTATTTTCTGGACACAGAGTCGCTCCAAGATGCAGCGGTTGGACAAGCACTCCTTCGACATCTGTTCCAATGAGGGTGAGCCATTTGTTGTTCCCTCCATCCTCTTGTTTTATTTCATGTCACATTTTCTATATATTAATAACTTTCTGTTCTCCAGACTTTGAACTGCAAACAAAAGTTGTAAGGGTTGTTCACAATGTCTCATATATAACAGTGTGTAGTTATTGTACACATAGAAAATGTGCTAATCACTGCTTGCTATCCTGATTCAAGCATGTGAATCTATGAAAGTTCCACTACTGGAGTAAGAAATGAGTTACTTACCTGTAACTGTGGTTCTCCACCATTGGAAACTTCCATAGATTCACATGCGACCCACCCTTCTCCCCTGGGGAGCTCACTTTCATTCTCCCAGAACTAACTATATGACAGCTCTAATGCTTGGAAAATCCAAGGGAAGGCAGGTCCTCGCATGAGGGTTCTAGAGGGTTGTGTGATCTGATTGGTTGTCTTTGGAGTTTGGTCCTTTTTTACAAAATTACTTTGATATGTTTCTAAATTAGAGATCTATTGCACTTAATGTTTAAATGCAATTGGGCGTAGCTTCTGTTTTACACCGGGGACTCCCATCTTGACGACGGGGAAGGATTCAAGCATGTGAATTCATGAAAGTTTCCAATACTGGAGAACTACAGTTACAAGTAAGTAACTTCTTTCTTATAAAACAATTGTTCTGAGTGCCATAAGTGAAAGATAAAATACTGCACCCTATCCACAGACCAATGTCCCAAAATTTCAAATGTTTTTCTACTCCAATTTGTGCATTGTAGGTGAAAAAACCTTAATACCAGAGAGAACCACTTTGCAGCATATTCTAAACATGATCCCCCCTGAATTATTCTAAGAAGCATATAAACAAATGTAGGGAAATGCAGCCACATAGGCATTGGTCTAGTGGAGTTGAACCCTTACCTATCCAATCATGCCCTTTATTGGCAGTTTATGGAGAGCTCCAGTTAATCATTCCAGATCTTGCTGAGATAATGGGATATCGGACCACTTTTGGGATTTTACAGCTCGTCTTTTTTCTAAAACCTTCCCTGAGAGGATTCACTTGATGCCTTTTGAGATTGTAGTCTTTTTTTCTGATAGGAATTTTGTGTTTTCCACTCCTTCATTGCCATTCAAGAGCCCGGACAGTGGGAGATGCAAGGCAACCAGTGGCCGGCACTCTGTGCGAGGTCTGACTGCTTAAACGTTTAGTGGAAGAATAACTGTTTTGCCTGAAGGTGCTCAGGAGGAGGAGGTTGGAAGATCACCTCCAGGACTGAAAGCCGAGAAAGGCGTAGGAACGCCCAATAGCGACCAGTAAAGGGGCTCCTTCTGCTGAGATAATGCTCTGGACCCCTAAGGACTTCACTGGAGGGAGGTTCTGGATAGGAGGTAGGACAGGAAACAAACCCACTCCAAACAGGGCATCCCACCCTTTGCCATCGAGGATTTTGACATGAAATGCCTTCGCTGTGCCCTCCTGTTCCCTGTCGAAGACTGGATTAACTCTTACGTCAACATAAAAGCTGTCCAAGATACTGCTATCAGGGACATAGTTGACATTGAAACATTTGCTCCTAAGCCAGTTTACGTCATCAGGACATTCAGCTTTAGGCACTCAACTTCTTTGCACAAACCTTCGTCATCGAAGAGGAAATCTGGTACAGCAATGAGGATATGCTTGCTATATGCACTAGCGGCATGATCTCCAATACGAGACTGCTTCCTGGTTATTGTAACTACTGCAGAGGTTCTGGTACAGATAACGTTGCGTCCTCTGGTTCCACCTTTGGAGTCTAAGGTACTGGACGTACCATTTGATAAAACTCCTGCATATGTGTCTACTTCTCCAAAAACTCTAGTTTTACCATCCGGTGGCATTCTTCCTGTGGGTCCGCCATCCATTTTTTCTTCACCTTCGTCGTCCTCTTCAAGCATTCAGTCACACTTTCTAACTAGTATATCTCAAACTCATAGACCCCAATAGCATCTTCATGTTCTCCCTTTGGACAATATCTCCACGCCTAAAGAGGTTTTGCTGAGAGATGCTGTAAAACTAAGCGTTCTGGTGGAAATACCTCAATCCTTAATCTCAGTAACTATGGAAGCGCTACAAAAGGGAACGCAATCCATACCGAAACTTACCTTCACGCTGTGAGATGCAGAAGTTGTAGAAGATCATTTATAATACCTGCAAATTAAAATTAGTCCCACAGATTCTAACCTATAGACCACCAGTACAACACCTTATTCAAAATCAAACTCAGCAATTCTTTTTTTAATATAATTCTATTTATTAAGAAGCAAGACAAAAAATACAATACCTTATAGCGCCTAATCATGTGGTACTTAGCCCAGCGCGCAGGCTCACTCATTGTTGTGGCTATAACCTTATTATTATTAGGCCCAGGTTACAGAATAAGAGTTGATATTGGGTACCCTCCTTTTGCCCCCAAACACCCATGATGCAGGATTTCCCCTCTGGGAGCAACGTTAGCCATGTGACTGCTGCCAGCGTTGACACCACTCCTCCCCTGTATGTCTGCAGTGTGGGGCGCTCCCACAGTATATGTATGAATGTACCCTTCTGGCTACATCCCTGAGACACACATCGCTGTCAACCCTGCCAGTCGTAGCCAGCAGTATTCTAGGGTAGTAGGTTCTGTGCAAAATATTGAGCTGGAAGAGGCGGAATCCCACCTTAATTGCTACCAGTCCATTTCTCATTGAAAAACTCTCTGAGGTCTCGTTCCCACAGACCGCGTAGTGCCTCCAAGGCATCCGGCAGGTTAAGGAGCTTGCTATATATAAGGGAGATTGCCCTTGCGCCTGACGGGTTCATATAGATCTCTGTCCTCTAAGGGATTGGCCTCGGGTAATTGGTCGCCCCCTGGGATGTCTTTAGCTAATGTATGTCAGAGGCCTAAATATTGGAAGACCTCCCCTTCAGGCATCCTGAACTCCTCACTAAGTACGCTGAGCCCCTTCATAGCTGTGTCTGTCCAGACATCTCCGAAGGAGCTGATCCCCATGGAACCGCAGGTGCCCTGAGTCTTGGACAATCGCCAGGACTCTCATGGGTGCTGCACGTGAGTGTTTCAAACCATCCCATTCAGTGGAGAGCCCCGCCCCATGCGTGGAGTGTACCACTCTAACATAGGTCAGCCGGTGTGCTCTGCTTTTCTCTCTGACCCAGTCATTAACTGATACCAGTTGGCTGGCCAGTTATAAAGGCGGAGATCGGGAAGGGCTATCCCACCCTCCTATATCCCTGTGGTGAGCTTGTTCAAAACAATCCTTGGGGATCCAGAACTCCAGAGGAGCTGCCTCAACTCACCCTTTAAAGTCCGGATGAAGCTCTCTGGTATGACATACGGTGTATTCTAAAGCACATATAAGAATCCGGGTAAGAATCATTTTGTACAGGCCCCCCTGCCAAGCAGTGAGTGGTAGCGTCTGCCAGCACACGGCTCTCCTGCAAATGCTAAATTTGGCCAGTATGCTGTATAATTTATCTGTACGGAAATCTTCGAGGCATGGGTGATATATAGCTCCCAGATATCGTAGCCGTTTGGAAATCAGGAGTTTCCCCCGATCAGACAAAGTAGGCCACCAGTCCATGAGTCTGGGTGACCGATTTTACACAGTTTATGTGAATTCCTCTATATTTCCAAAATATGTGCATACATTGCATTACTCTGTCAATAGAAATATCTGGGTCTGAGACATATAATAGTATGTCATCTGCATAAAATGAGATTTTCTCCACCCACTCAGTATCCCATCGCAGGTCAGTGATTAGGGGATCCCTTCTCACCCAACGCGCCAGGGGCTCCTTTGCTAATCTGAGCAGCTTTTGGTAAGGAATTTACATGCTCTTGCCGTTAAAGACATCTATTCCCCCAGACAGAGAAAGCAGGAGCCGCGATATCTTAGTAGGACAAATTTATGGAGCTGCATTAGAGCTTAGAAAAAGGCAAGCTTCAACCCTGTTAGGTCGTTCTGTTAAAGCCTTATGGGAGACCATGCGTATGCCTGCTGATTATCTGAAGAAAGGTGTTCATTGAAGTTCCGCTTTATTGCCTCTTGGTGTCCCACCAACTTATTAGTGCCTCCTTGTATTCAGCCACAATGTCTGCATCGCAGTCATGTCACAGCATTACCCTTCGCAGAGCTTCTTGCTTATGGTTTACTTATTCAATGAGAAAAGTTTAGCAGAAGATCTTTAACCTCACATTGCCCGGTCTAGTGCTTTTCGGTCCACATACAGACAAGAAAATGCAAAGTTGAAGCAGAGGTGGAGAGTCTAAAAGCAGTGCGTCTGAACCAGTGGAAGAGGTTCCTTCAGTCTCAATACAGGCAAACAGACAGGGGACACTGTTAGATAGTGGATGCTTAAATCAAAATATAGCAATCTTTATAGCTAATCCAGTACTTCTAAAGCACCTGGATCCACAATTAAGTTTTCAAAAATGGGTGTGTACTTCAACTCAAGTGCTAAACTATCTGGGAGCGACTGAAGAAAAAGTGTTTATTTTGGACGGCAGAGTTTTATCATTACCCACCAGGCCTAATCGACTCTAGAACAGTCAATCAACTTCCAAGTGTGAGACAAGTCTCGTCAAAGCTGGGCTCACAAGAATTCAGTGACTATTTGCAGAAAGGGAAAGTGTGTGTGGTCAGCATGCTAGAGCTCAGCATAGTCCTTCTAGCCTTCAAATTTTCCATTATCTGACTACAGGCAGGATTTTGATCAAAACACCACCATTTATTTATTACCTTAATAAATAGTGTGGAACCAAGTAAAGGACACTTTAGAGGGAGTCTCAGATCTTCTTCAAATGGCTCATTCCAAGAGAATTGTCCATAGTGGCATCTCACTTTCCTGTGATACAGAACAAGAAGGCATCGCACCCAGCAGTGTTTGAGAGGAAAATCAAAAATGGGTTCTGGATAACAAGGACCATGTAAAAAGTAGCTACAGCTCCTTGGTTAAGAAATGTACTGTTAGATTTTGTTTGAAAATTGGTATGTTATCTTGTTTGAGAGTCGAGACATCGCTAGTTGGCTAAGCAAGATTTTGCTGCTTTAGCAGCTTCTAAACATTCTTAAAATAAGGATAAGAAAATCCATAGGAGAAATTAGAAGCAATGGGTGAAGTGTGTAGCAACAATAAACTTGAATACAAAGATCTTTCTCATTATGTGCCAGGGTCCGCCTTTATAACATTGCCACTTAGTGAAGAGGAAGAAAGCCTCACCGCCTCATCACTTAGATGTTGGATGTAAAAGCTTGTTGGGTGCTCCCGTTCAGGCCATCTTGGTTTTGTGAAGGCCAAGTATGGGTGGAACAGTTAATTCCACTGCAGGTTCCTCTTTGGTTGGCCCCTGCGGATTTCTGATGACTTCTAACAAGAACTGTGCTCACTGTCATCGGTTGAAAAACGACTGGTCCTAAGGCTAATGGCACCAAAATAGAAGCTTGTTCTCACTGGGCATCCTCTTAATTATCAAATCATATGTAAAGAATTTGCAGAGGCTTGTGAATTATGATAGGTTAGACGTGGGAAGTAGGAGGACAGGCCTAGGTATTACTTTGCAGTGTGGTCACCAGGGTTCCTTGGGCTTGGTGCAATCGCCACCCCCTCTTCCCAACTGTAGCTTACTTATGTTTAGGATGTTTTGGGAGCAAAGGAACAATAATCGAGCATAGCCCCTCGTTGGCAGTGTACCTCATACCCTGGATAAAAATATTGAGTCGGAGGTGAGGAGACTGATGTCTGATTCTATTAAGGAAAGCTTTGTGTTCGATCAGCGGAATCCGCCTCACCGCTAAGTGAAGGCACGAGCGGATTTTCCTCTAAAAGAGCTGCTCTCACCAGATTCAATAGGCAAAAAAATAAAAAACCTAAATGCATGTGTTTCTGGCCATGAGATGGCAGAGCCAAACGTGCACAGAATTGGACCCTTTTCTCAATGACTACCAGAGTTAAAAATAAACACTACGCATAGTCAGCAGAAGGAAAGTATATATGTGCCAGAAAATAACAGCTTCATTTTTCTGCAGACGTTTAGATTGTTTGCAGATTTTGATGAAAAATACAATATGAAGTAGCTTGTTAGTGCAGACGGCATAAGAAATCACTGATAATCGTTACACACAGAACAAGCTAAGAACATTGTTTTTCAAACTGAATATAAACCGAAGGCTCTGCTAAAGGGAGGTTGTGCAATGTTTTACTTCAGTTTGAGATTCGTGCTCGAGGGTTGCCAAGGTAACTGCTTGTGTGTACGCCCTGGGCTGTTCTTGTTGTAAGACTTGGGTGTTAGCCATTCAGAAAGCTTTGTACTTCAGCTCTGCGTTCCTTGCCATGGTTCTGGCTGGTGCGCGGGCCAGCACGACCAGAGGCTGAATAAAAATCTGGACCACAGTGCCCAGCTGTGGTAGATGGGGTGCAGGTTGCCGACCCCCACATCAGCCATGACGCTGTCTTGTCGAAATAATGGCAGCGATGTGGGCAAGAGGGCCCTCCTCCAGCGCTTAATTTGTAATAAAAGGTTCCAGGGCTCTCGTCACGAGGCCACCGCAGCTTCCATGACACACTGCCCCTGCCATGCTGTCAATGATGGTAACAAAACAACTACTAGCTGTCACACTTCCACAAGTGAGACAATGCAGACTAATCCTGGTCCCCCAAAGGTAATAGTCATTTTAATGTATGTTGAATTAATTATTAATTGTTGGTCATCTCGAAATTAGCCAAACAGCGCCACCTTATGGTAGACTGTCACCCGCGCTGGTGTCGATAAATAGGTGCCAGTGCCGAGCACTGATACACAGCAGCTCAAATTAAGTACTGCACTCCTCTCTGATCACAATCGAGCCTTTTTCAACAGCACACAGGAGCTAAAAAAAAAAAAAAAAAAAAAAAAAAAAAAAGCTGAGCCCTAAACTACAAACAGAGTAACAGGTGGCCATTGTAATTGGTGGTTGCTTGTTGAGTATGGTTGTACTTCGTGGGTGATGCCCTGTAACAAATTAACGAAGCAGCACATGAGTACCAGATGATTTCTTCACGACAGAAGGAAAACTATCCACAAGGTAGAAACGGGAACATCGCACCTCAGCCCCTGTCTCAAATGTAATGCGGGATCATCACATTCCAGACCCCAGAAGGATTTTTGAGAGTTCCAAATTCATTACAGGTAAATGAGTCGAGTTACAAATGACTAGGAACAACGAAGACACGCTATAAAATTGTTGTAGAAACCAGGACCGCGCTTCCCATCTCTCGCAGTCTTTTCTGAGGTGCTGATTAGATGAGCAGTTCCACATCGTGCGCGCGGTATTACCTGTCCCCACCCCCACATCACCAGGAATACTGCCGGCCCCAGCCCTACAGTCTGCCTTTCAGTAGTGCGACATCCCAGTGCGTGCACAACTTCGCACACGTACAGAAGATTGCACAACTTTTGATGCGCGCATTCAACCCTGTTCGAATGGCTTGCCCCATGTGTGCTTGTCTAAAGCATATTTAGGTAGGCTGCCCTGCTCCAAAAACTGACATCCTAGGTTACCGCTACATCTCAACAGTGCTTAATTTGTAAAAGGAACAGTGCCGGTCCCCGAAGCTCTGCTCGGAGCCCGCAGCCGTGGAGTTGAACAGCTGTGCACCAAATACAAACGCTGGTAGCCGTAAACTACATCATGCCTCTTTGATACACTGCCAGATACTCCCTGCCCTTTATCACACTCTTATCAGGTTCCTGTTTTCTCTTCGTTCGCCTTTCCGAAATGTTTTTTTCCCTATCTTGCTCTCGATGGCCCTCACAGGCAACCACAGGCTCATATTAAGAACTGCTTATCCATATGTGAAAATCCAAAGAATTACCACAAAGAGCAGTCTCTGAATGGCAGCAGCAGGGCCACCAGGATTCCAATGTGGAAAATCGCATAAGTGAGAATGGTGCCCAAGCTCACATATTCACACACCCATCCATCTACACATTCCTCTCAGTGACTTGGGTGCCACTGGAGAGATCTGTCTGTAACCTACTTGTCACTCTTGCCTAACTGTACATGTTCTGTGAGTGCTGAAAGCTTGCTCTAATCTGCCCTCCTGAATTTGGGCTGTGGGAATGCAGGATTGCAGTTGTTGCAACGTACAATTCCCAGAATTAAAAGAAAAAAAACTAGACTGGAGCAGCACATCCTGCATGGACATGGGAAACTTGGCAGGGCTGTGTGGATGAGGGGCCTGTGGTGGATGCCAGCCCATTCAACACACTGGTCCTGTTGCTTGTGACTTGACGTTGAACATCAGTTGGACACGTTAACTAGTGTCGGTTGAAATGTGCCTAGTGCAACCGACCACCAATACTCTTGTTGAATTATTTGAAATTTGACTTGGGATCATAACACTTTCCTCATTCCATAAATAAATAATTTTTCGATAGATGGGCAAACCTGTTAGCCCGCTGTTAAATGTTTAACCTAGTTTTGTGCATGTATAACATTTTGCATATTATAAGATGCCTGGCTCAAACTCGCAGGGCTCCCCTGTCACCCAGGGCCACTGAAATACTTGAAATATCCTTGCAAATAACATGCACCTTCTGTGCCATTCAGTGCTCTGTGCGTAGACGAAGAATGAAGCAGCCTTGTTGATAAAACTGGCTGCACTGGAGAGCAGCTTTCATCATCTTCGTGATTGTAATCCCCTTTGTTTTGACAGCGCAGCTACTAGTCAGACCTATTACTATCAATCTACAAAGTGCCCACCCCTTTCAACCATTCGTTTTCTTCACCCAGCCTCGTTCAGCCATTGGCTTGATACTTTGTCACTCCCATCTTTGCTCACCTTACTGGAGTATTTGTCTCTCGCCTAATGCCATTGGCTGTTTCAGTGCATACTTTAGCCTCCACTTACGTGCTTACATAAAAAATGTATGAGGGACTACTCTACAACAGTAGCCCTCTAATTCTGCTGATGATGGTTCCCTCCTGCATATCTCGTTCTAATGTGCTAATGATGTACGTGTCAGCACATTAAAATCAGACTTGTTGGATATTCCAGTGTTTGTTCTTTGCTCATGGTTTAAAATTCAGGACATTTTTTCCCAGTATGGCGTCTGTTTCGTTGTTTAATGGCCACATTCTCTGTCCTAGTTAAAATTATTCTCCAACACAGCTGTTCTTATTTTAAGCCACAGTTTTTCATATTTCTGGAACACTGCTTATTTTTGTGCGGTTTTCCTTATTCGCTGGCATTAGTTGACTTGCTCTGTAGCACAGATGCATTTACATTCTGGAATGCTTTACCTTATTATCTAGCATAGCTATGCACAATGTTTCTAGTGTTATCCTTCTGATCCAGTTTAGTTTATTCTGTTGCACAGTTGTGCTTATTTTCTGGCAGGATTCACTTATTCACAGCCTAGGTTATTTTTTATTCTCTGGAACACTTCTCAGTATTCTTTAGACTTATGTGTTTTTTTTCTTGGTCACGTCTTGGCTTCTTTTCTGACAAAGATGAGTTCATTTTCTGGCACAGTTGTCTAGTACACTTAGCTATGTCCCTGACCACACTTTGACAAGGATAAATATATGTTCAATGGCATGTGTGGCTGTAGATACACATGCTTTGCATAAGGCTGCCATCTAGTATTGGGTTCTGAGTGTTGCAAGTTGTTTTTGTTCAAACAATCTTTTCGAATCACAAGATCGAGTAATACTGCTCATGGGCATCGCGTCCTTTGTTAGATTGTGTTCTCTCTGCCCTCGGTTTTGGATGTGTTTCCTCCTGTTCCGGTATTTCTTGGCTCGGACTCTTCCAAACTTTCTTTTCCATCTATCTTTTGACGACAGTATAGTTTTTTTTATCAGGTATTTCCAAACTTAAAATAATCAATCCAATTCTCAGTGTTGGTTCAGCACCATAAGGCCTACTCCTTCAAGTGCTATTGAAATATTTAGAACTAATGGAACACACTCATTTAGGTTCTGTCCTCAATGCCACTACAAATTCCCACACACAGATCAACACTTGGTGTGTAACTTGTTTTTGTCCCCGGAACATAAAGAGGAAAATTGTGACACTTGTAGGTCTTTTTGATCTAAAATGACTCTCCGAGACCGAAGAGCACGTTGGTTAGGGATGGTGTCGAAGACACTCCAACATCTTCGGAAAGGACCATGCACAAGAGGAAATCGGACACCAGGCAGCCCTCTCGATCTCAGACTCCGTGTCGGACGTCGAATCTGACATTGAGAGACAGTTGATTCCAGCATCACAGTACGTGAGTACACCAGCCCCACCTTCACATCTAAAGACTTTTAAAAAAACTTCTAAGGTGGTCATTGGTCTACCACTACCTTCGGGCCATTTTCAGATCCAAAAATTACGTTTTGCCCTGTCTTCCGGCTCCGCACAGAAAATTACCAAGATGTTTTCGCTACCGACCAAGGACTCAACAGCATCGCACACAATCTGGAAATCGAGTCAAGCTTTCGAATCAAGCACTTCGGCTCCGAGAAAGATGCCTTCAACATCAGCTTCGGAGCAGACACCTTCGGTTCAACAAAAGGCTTCAATTCCGAAAACTTCAGAGCCGAGGATAATGGTTACCTAAGACTCCACTATTTCATCTGAAGGGACTTCACCAGTAGAGCCAATTTTAGAAGTTATGGATGCTAGTCCGTGTCAGATCCATATACAAAAGGGAACGGGGGAAAGAATTGCTTCTGCCCCTGTTTCAATTAAAAGGAGACTTACCTTTAAAAAAACATTGGACACTGCTCCTCCTCCTAAAAAAAAGTCTCCAAGGATAAAGACAAGGCTCCAGATAAATCTCAGCCTTCTCCACCTCACTCTCAGCCTTCTCACCTCACTTTCCTGTACTTACTCCTACTCCACCACAGTCTCCTACATCTTTCATACAGCCACAAGGTCTTCATCACCTCATGGAGGAGATTTAGGTGATGTTCCACAGGATGTAGATCCATGGGATTTATATGATCCATATCCCATACTCTCTAATGACCCTGATTTATATCCAGCAAGGCCTTCACCCCCTGAGGATGCAGCAGCATACAATCAGGTTATTGCAAGGGCATTGGTACACCATAATGTACATATGCACACCATCCATATGGAAGAGGATTTCCTCTTTGATACATTAACCAACACTCAAAAAGAGAGTCAGTTCCTACTCATGCTGCCAGGTATGCTTCGACATGTGTAAGGAAATGCCTCCTTGGCATGGTTACCCCTTGACGTTTTGCCTTTTGTTGATGCCAGTTATGATTGAAAGTGTGCTGGCACCTGCTAACCAGGCCCCAGCACCAGTGTTCTTTCCTTAAACTGTACCTTTGTTCCCACAATTGGCACAGCCCTGGCACACAGGTAAGTCTCTTGTAAATGGTACCCCTGGTACCAAGGGCCCTGATGCTAGGGAAGATCTCTAAGGGCTGCAGCATGTCTTATGCCACCCTGGGGACCCCTCACTCAGCACATGCACACTGCCTCACAGCTTGTGTGTGCTGGTGGGGAGAAAATGACTAAGTCGACATGGCACTCCCCTCAGAGTGCCATGCCCATGTCACACTGCCTGTGGTATAGGTAAGTCACCCCTCTAGCAGGCCTTACAGCCCTAAGGCAGGGTGCACTATACCACAGGTGAGGGCATATGTGCATGAGCACTATGCCCCTACAGTGTCTAAGCAAAACCTTAGACATTGTAAGTGCAGGGTAGCCATAAAGAGTATATGGTCTGGGAGTTTGTCAAACACGAACTCCACAGTTCCATAGTGGATACACTGAAATCTGGGAAGCTTGGTATCAAACTTCTCAGCACAATAAATGCACACTGATGCCAGTGTGGAATTGATTGTAAAATGCACCCAGAGGGCATCTTAGAGATGCCCCCTGAATACCAGTCAGACTCCTAGTGCTAGGCTGACCAGTTTCTGCCAGCCTGCCACATGGGGAGAGTGCCTTTGTCACTCTGTGGTCAGGAACAAAGCCTGTATTGGGTGGAGGTGCTTCTCACCTCCCCCTGCAGGAACTGTAACACCTGGCAGTGAGCCTCAAAGGTACATGCCTTTTGTTACAGCAACCCAGGACATCCCAGCTAGTGGAGATGCCCGCCTCTCCGGCCACTGCCCCCACTTTTGGCGGCAAGGCAGGAGAGGATAATGAGAAAAACAAGGAGGAGTCACCCACCAGTCAGGACAGCCCCTAAGGTGTCCTGAGCTGAGGTGACCCCTGCCTTTAGAAATCCTCCATTTTGAGATTGGAGGATTCCCCCAATAGGATTAGGGATGTGCCCCCCTCTCCTCAGGGAGGAGGCACAAAGAGGGTGTAGCCACCCTCCAGGACAGTAGCCATTGGCTACTGCCCTCCTGACCTAAACACACCCCTAAATTTAGTATTTCGGGGTGACCCAGAAAATCAGATTCCTGCAACCTACACAAAGGAGGACTGCTGACCTGAAAGCCCTGCAGAGACGACGGTGACAACAACTGACTTGGCCCCAGCCCTACGGGCCTGTCTCCAGACTCAAAGAACCTGCACAGCTACGCATAGGACAGCCCTGAACCCGAAGGACCAAGATACTCCTGAAAACAGTGGCACTGTTCAAAAACAGCAACAACTTTGCAAATTTTTTGCAACTTTTAAAGAACTTACTCTTTCCGCCGGAAGCGTGCGACTTCCCCCTCTGCACCCGACGCCCCTGGCTCAAGCTCCAGAGAACTAACACTGCAGAGAGGACTCCCAGGCAACTGCAACTCCGTGAGTAACCAAAGACACCCCCCCCCCCTTGCACCCCATTGCGATGCATGCAGAGAGGATCCAGACGCTCCCCCTGACCGCGACTGCCTGGAACAAAGAACCCGACGCCTGGACCAAGCACTGCACCCACAGCCCCCAGGATCAAAAGGAACCGAACTCCATGGCAGGAGTGACCATCAGGCGACCCTCTGTGTAGCCCAGTCAATGGCTGGCCCGAGAAGCCCCCCTGTGCCCTGCCTGCACCACTAGAGTGATCCCCGGGTCCCTCCATTGACTTCTATTGAAAACCCGACGCCTGCTAAGCACACTGCACCCGGCCGTCCCTGTGCCGCTGAGGGTGTGTTTTGTGTGCCTACTTGTCTCATTGCCATTTTAACTCAAACTGTGTATGCTACTGCTCTAATTCAAAGTTCCTTACATACCTATGTGGAGTACCTTACATTTTATGTATTTACTTCAAATCTTGAATCTTGTGGTTCTAAAATAAATTAAGAAAATATATTTTTCTATATAAAGCTATTGGCCTGGAGTTAAGTCTTTGAGTGTGTGTTCCTCATGTATTGCCTGTGTGTGTGTACAACAAATGCTTAACACTACCCTCTGATAAGCCTACTGCTCGACCACACTACCACAAAATAGAGCATTAGTATTATCTAATTTTGCCACTATCTTACCTCTAAGGGGAACCCTTGGCCTCTTTGCACACTATCTCTTACTTTGAGATAGCATATACAGAGCCAACTTCCTACAACATGCCACAGAGATCTTCAAGGAACCAGTTAGGGCAAGAGTTATTACACCAAAGGTCGACAAAAAGTACAAAGCAGCACGCTCAGATCCAATATTTATTAAAACACAACTACCTCCTGATTCTATAGTAGTAAGTGCAGCACAAAGGTGTGCTAATAATCCACAGGAGATGCTCCTCCTCCTGATAAAGAGAGCAAAAAACTGGATGCAGCGGGCAAAAGGGTAGCTGCGCAAGCTGCTAATCATTGGAGAAGTGCAAATTCTCAGGCATTCCTGGCAAGGTATGATAGGGCCCACTGGGGCGAGATAGAAGAACTGCAGGAGATAGTCTCAGAAGGGCAGGCCATCTCAAACAATTCAATTAGATGTGCCATTGGTGCAGCGGATACAGCAGCACATGGTATAAACACCAGTGTTATTATAAGAATGCATGCTTGGCTGAGGTGCTCAGGCTTCAAGCCAGAAATACTACAGGCAGTTCTCAATATTGGATAAAGAACACTTGTTTGGCCCAGAGGTTGATACCACCATTGACAAGCTGAAAAAAGATTCAGAAACAGCTAAAGATATGAGGCGCTTACTAACTACACCAAGTAGGCATAATCTTAGTAGGTCACAATTTAAGGGAGGTTTCCAGACATTATCTACCAAGCCTTCCACCTCTCAATCCAAACAAGGAACACCTTTTTTTTACCACAGAGGTTCCTTCAGAGGCTCTTACACAGGGGAGCAAATAATAAAGGCAGAGGTAAGGCGTCCACCACTAGAGGTTCTGCCTCAAATACAAGACAGTGACTGCCTACAAATCCCCCCAGCACACACCTCTCCAGTGGGGGGAAGACTAGCAAATTTATGTCCCGAGTGGCCCAGTATCTCCACAGATCAATGGGTTCTATCAATTATCCAACCTGTTTTTTTCTAGAACTCATTTCCACTCCACTAAATGTTCACAAACTTTCACATGATCATCTCATTCTCTTGAAAGAATCCCTTCTTCTCAAAGGGCCTATAAAATCATGGCCTTTGTCTCCACAATGGTTAGGAGTATATTCTCTATACTTCCTAATACCAAAGAAAGACGGTCATTCAGACTAATTCTGGATCTCAGACCTCTCAACCTGTACATACTTTCAGAGCATTTTCATATGGTCACTCTGGAAGCGGTTGTTCCCCTATTACAGCAAGGCGATTACATGACAGCATTAGATCTCAAAGATGCTTATTTCTGCATTCCAATACATCCAGTGCATCACTAATACCTCAAATTTGTCATTCCAGGAAAACATTGTCAATTCAAGGTACTACCATTCGGGGTAACAACTGCTCCCATGGTATTCACAAAATGTTTTGCAGTAGTGGCTGCATTCCTCAGAAGACGACATATTCACATCTTCCCATACTTGGACGATTGGCTCACAAAACCAATACCATCGAACAATGTCAGAGGCATACTTAGTACATAGTAATCCTTCTAGACATACAGGGATTTACAATCAATTTTCTCAAATCTCATCTCCAACCCTCACAAATACAACCTTATCTGAGAGCAGTTCTCAATATTCACTTGGGGTTAGCATATCCAAATCCAGCATGCATTCAGGCCTTTCAAACTTTTCTGTCTCAGTTATAGGAGAACCACACTTACACAGTGAGACTGGTGATGCAGTTATTAGGGATGATGGCTTCATGCATTGCCATAGTTTCTTAGGCCAGACTAAACATGCGTCCCTTGCAGCAGTGCCGATCTCGTCAGTGGTCTCTGTCACAGGGCCATCTACAGGATCTAGTGTTGGTGAACCACCAGACTCACCGCTCTCTACAATGGTGGAATCCCGTCAGTCTCTCCAAGGGGCGGCCCTTTCAAGGCCCTGTGCCTCAGACCACTCTCACTACGGATGCATCACAGATAGGTTGGGGAGCTCACCTCAACAGCCTTAAAATACAAGGCAGATGGGATTCCTTTCAACAAACTTATCATATCTGCTTGGAGTTACTAGCTGTCTTCCTAGTGCTCAGAGCATTTTTTCGCCACAACTCTTTCAAAGTGGTTCTATCCATACAGACTACATGACAACCATGTATTATCTGCAGAAACAGGGGGCAGAGGGCGACACTGGTCTTAATTGTCCCTTGTTGCTCAGACAATTCGGAAATGGGTAATTCACCATCACATTCAGTTACTGGCAGAATATCGCTGAGGAATATTTCACCTGTGGGGAACACCAGAAATAGACCTCTTCGCCACAGCAGAAAACTCAAAATGCCAAAACTTCACGTCCGGATTACCACACCCTCAGTCCAAGGGTGGTGTGCTATAGGTACGCTTTTTCACCTCTCCCAGTTATTCCGTTTCTGGTTCTCAAACTGAGACAAACATCACTCACCATGATCCTTGTAGCTCCCACATGGGCATGTCAGCCTTGGTACTTGGTATTTCAGCCTTTCTCAGGAAAAGAAAATATCAAGTATTCCCATACTTGGGCTGGCTGATAAAAGCAGATATCTTATCGGCAGCACACAGGTCATCAAAGTGCATTGCCTTACTCAACAGCTTAGGCCTGACTATAAACTGGGAGAAATTGAAACCACAGCCATTGTGCACATTAACTTTTCTAGGGGCAAACCTGGACACTCAGTCCAGCATGGCCTGTCCCACTGTAGAAAGACAACAAAAACTGCTATCTCTGGAAAAGTCAGTACAAAGAAAAGAATACATTTCAGTACGCCTTTACAAATCCTTATTGGTGATGATGTCTTCATGCATACCTCTAGTTTCTCTCTGCAGGCTCAAAATGTGCCCCTTGCAAGAACAGCTCAATCTGCAATGGCTCCAGGTCTCAGGAAGCTTCGAGGATCACATCAAAATCACTCTGGCCATCAGCAAGGCTCTGGTGTGGTGTCTCAGAAACATCATCTTTCCTCCGGCCTATCTTTCCTTCATCACCCAGCCCAGTGGATAATCACTGCAGATAAGTGGCAAATGGCCACCAGCTTTGCAAACAATGCACATCAATCTGCTAGAGCTGAAAGTGGTCCACCTAGCCTTGCAGGCTTTCCTCCCAAAGATAGCTGATTCAGAAGTGGTAATAAGAACAGACGATACCACTACAATGCATTACATCAACAAGCAGGGAGGCACAAGATCTCTTCCTCTCTCCAAGGAAGCTCGGGAGATTTGGAACTGGGCTGTACAGTATGGCATACTCCTAACAGCAGTTCACCTTTCAGGCATCCAGAACAAGGTAGCAGACTCGCTCAGCTGACTAAATTCGGTCCGTCACGAATGAGAACTAGACCAGTCAACCACATATTTTCCCAGTGGGGATCACCTATCATCGACCTCTTTGCCTGCTGGTCTACCACCAAATGCCAATACTACGCAAGCTAGAATCAGCAGAGGGGCTCATGGGGGAATCCGTTTTTCCATAGCATGGTCAGGAATCTTTGCCTACGCTTTTCGCCCATTCCCTTGATCCCCAGAGTCCCAACAAAAATGAAGAGAACCATGCACGCTGATATTAATAGTCCCATACTGGCCTCGCCAGCATTGGTTCACGGAGCTTCTTCTCCTGTCAGTGAAGCCTCGCATCCCACTGAGAATATCTCTGCATCTACTAACAACGAACAACAGGCAAGTCTTACATCCGAATCCGCAATCAATGCAGTTATCAGCATGGCTCCTGAGCACCTTGAGCTCACACACCTGCCATGGTTAATCACAAAAGATATATTGAGCACGCTGGCACACCTGTGGGCTTTATAGGTGCTTGTCTGACAGGTGCACGGGGTCCTACCTTTTATCTGGCGGTCATTGTGGGAAGAGGTGTGTGCAGTGAGTGAATCCCTGCTTAGTTACCCTCCTCCTCTAAATATATTAGTTTGGGCATTAGTAGTTAAGCTCTCAGGCCTCGTCCTTTTCCATTCCCCCTCTAGCATTCCTGCTGGAGGGATGTAATGCTGCTGCTGCTCGGAGTCTCTTCCGCGGTTGCTTTTTTCCACTGGGGACTGCTGGTCTTTCCTGGCGGAGTTTGTGCTTGAAATCTGTATAATAACGACGAGTGGAGGACGAGGCTGTGCTTTGAATTATTGAGGTAGAGGGCGTTCTAATTTTGCTTCGACGGCAATTGCCAAGGGGTTTTCACAGACCAAATGGAAGCTGATCTGTCCCCTGGTTTCAATTTGAAGCATGCGGTTGTAACGTGATCTGCCCAGGATCAACCAAGTTGGCTAAGTGGAAAAGCCAGTGCTAGACTTTAACGTTCTTGGCTTCACGTCACAAGTGTAATTGGTAAACACGTCTTACTAGTGAGATATTTTGTGTACCATTCACGGGCCGAGGCAAAGGTATATAAGAGGAGGGCACCGGTCGCCACGCGCTGAAGCTGGGGCACGGGGCTTTCTTAAGGGCGCTGCCCCTGAGAGAGGATGTAACTGAAAGTTATTCCCGGGTGTGTAGGAAACAGCGGCCTACACTGAAGCTGGTCTCCACTGACCGGGGGCTCTTGGAGCGATCCCCAGAAACTGAAACCGGTCCGGCCCCGTCCTCTGCACCGCTGGTGCACGCACCGAAGTGATGGTTCATGCTAGGCCACACCTGCATCAGAACAGAGGCGCCTTGAAGCAACTTCTAAGCCTGCTTGTTAAGGCCTCATTGGAGCTCTCGGAGCACTGCAGAACCGTGGTGGTTTCGGGGTGCGGTGACAGGGAGCGGCCCGCCAGGAATGACAGCGCCTGGCTTCGCTGAGTAGCGTTTGGAGCATTTGGCCGATGATGGGAGCTCCCGCAGACAGGAAGCGGGCCCTTCTCACCTGAGGCGTCTTCTCCAGCCGGGGCGGCGTGGTAATCCGCCCAAGCCGATGTATCTCAGGGAGGACAGACAAACTCCCGGAGAGAAAAAGGCTCCTGGAGGGCTGGCAGGTCCTGCTGGCGCGGTAACCCAGTGAGCTTTCTGTTTTTTTGTTTTACAACTGTTGATAAAGCGCATACCATTGTGCAATGACTCCTATATATATCGGCACCTTCATACATTTTCGCCTCGCCCGAGGAGCCCAGGGCCTGCCCCCGCCTGTCCGCGTCGAGGCACCGTCTGAAGGTGCGAGCAGGTTCCTCACTGCTAACCCGCGTGAGTAAGAGGGGCACGGCGCCCGTCGTCCGGTCGTGTCACGGGGCGCCCGGGGTGACCGGCATGAGCGTGCTTCACAGAGAGCAACTTTAGCCTAGTGCGACCGCCAAGTATGTGTAGTCTCTGTTGGGAGGTTGGTGGGGCACGTGTTAGTCTTACTTTAAACGCTCTCGTGTAACCCTTTGCCCTTCCTTTTTGATGTTTCTTGGCTCTACGAAATGTTACTATCTCAGTTGGTAATGGCGTTTTATTCTCTGTTATTGGAAAGAATGAACCGCTGAGTTTAGCCCTGTGGTAGGGTGACCAGATTTTGAGGAGCAAAAACCGCGACAGGACAGACATAAAAGAAGGACTAAAGACTCACTTTTATATCTGGCCTGTCCCGTTTTTTTGCGTAGCTTTGTGAATGTGTGCCTATACCTGTGTGTGTATATATATATATACACACACACATATGTATGTATACATATATATATATATATATGTACACACACACATGTACAAGACTCATATATAAAAGGAGCTATGGCGTGACCTCCCACCCTGCACCCCCATCCCACCCCCACCCACCTCTCTCTGCTCCCCACTCCGTCTCTCTACCGGAGCAGACAGGGGACTGTATTGCCTGACAGATAAAATACTTTAATTATTTCATACTTTGTAGGCCTCTTTAACTTATGCTTCCCTAGATGATCTGACCTTTGTCCCAAAAACCAGGACAGTTATTTAATAATATGACCTTTGTCCCAAAAACTGGGACATTTATTTAACATTAGGAGAAGCGTCGGGACACCGGGACAGTCCTCTAAAAACCGGGACTGTCCGTGGAAATCCGGGATGTCTGGTCACCCTACCCTGTGGGACTATAGCTCGCGGCCTGCATGTTTCCCACAGGCACATGTAGGCTTCTCTCACTGTGTTAAGTGTTTGTGGCGCAAACGGAGTACTTGCCCATTTAAAGCACTGGCCACGGCCCTTCATGGAACAGTTAATTGAGAATGTCGAACTAAATCACGAGCGCGGGAGTAGATCATCAGGGCATGGACACGCGTGCATCCGGTGAGGTGGTTTACTTGTAGCGCTATATCTTGCTCACAGGCTCGAGCAGTGTTCAGCCACATCGCTTCACCCGAGGTGATCCCCTGGCATCCCTCTGTTCCTGAACCGCCTGCCCCTCCTCCGCCTGTGGAATGCGGGCACCATGCCAACATACTGTATCTGACACAGCGCCTAACGAGACCGATTTGCAGCGCTGGCAGGGCAAACAATGGCACGCTTGTTACTGGGAGAAAAGCTTCGGAAGCTGCTGTGGGTTTCACCAGCGGAGGTCAGGAGAAAGGTCGTTACCCAAGGTGCCCCCTGTTAAGCTGCGCTGGAAATGAAAACTATTTTCTGCCGGAATCCATACTGCGGAGGTGAGAGTGTGGCAGCAGAAAGGGTTTGGAGACAGAAGTGATGGAGTTATGAAAAGCGAAGTGTGGCAGCAAACAAACTTTTTTTTTTTAAACTCTCCCTCACATAAATTGATATGGACAAACGTGACCGTAGATCTATTCCGGCGTACTTAATTGTTCACAAAGAGGCTGTGGTTTAAAACATCTTGAGTGGTTGTCATCTTTGTCTGCCCAGCAATTTTCAGGTAATAATAATGTGAAGATAACTTTGGAGGTTCATGCATTTGCTGAAGAGCTCTGTGTTTTGTCTAGACACGTTTGGCTCATAAACTAAAGGGGTTAACGTACCTATTGCCTAACACATCATGTAACATGTAGAAAACGCATTTGTATTGTATGGCGACAGGTAGGTGGGTACTGCTTTCAGACAGCGATCATTTTGTAGATTGCACTTCATAAGTTGCAGTCCTATGATAGCACAATGAGCTAGAAACTGGCATCAAGGAGCTGCAGACAAACACCTGTGCGTGGGTAGACCTAGTTTTAAGTTCATGCTGTTTGAATCAGTTGCATTCTTCCAGTGGCGACAGAAGTCCTAACATTAGACCTTCCTAGGGATCTTTCTGCCTTGCTGATATTGAAACGTGTGACATGCTGATCACAGCTTGTGCCATCAGCAAGCTTCTAACTCATTCAGCCATCCTGCCAGTCACACCTTAGAATTCGGACATGACCGTCTCTGCCCTTCCTTATTGGGAGCCATAGAGTATTGTGTAATGGTACCTTGTTGTTAGTGTGCTTAGGAGTGGACTCAGGCATTATGCGCTAAATGAAACTCAGAAAGTCGATATTAGAGCAGTATTGGTTTGGCCCAGAGCGACTAAGCTTGTGAAAAGCGAGGGAGACATAGACCTCTCTCTGTTTATAAGCTCAAGGTCAGAGAAGAGCCCACTTTAACCAGCTGCGGGGAGCGCTGAAGATGAACAGGTTTAGATGAGGGCCCCACTGAGGCTGGAGCAGAAACTTAAGAGCACCGAAACAAAACCTTTAAACCCCCACCCCCACCCCCACTCCCACTCCACCCCCTCCAAAATTTAAAAAAAAAGGGGAAAATATATTCTGAGGCCCTTCTTACTAATGAGAAAACCAGTTCCCTGGCCATTTTTAGGTCAAGCACGCAAGCACTCTGACATATTGTAATCTATCTGTGGGTTTTTAACGATGCCCACCGCACACCCATCACTATCACTCGTTTATTGGGCTTGCCTTTCAAAAATCCTTTATCGTTGTTAAATGTTTTACATTTGTCCCTCCTTGGGGCAGTTTTGTTACCGCCTTGGCCATCAACCCTGTTACGTGGATAATTGCACATTTGCGATATGTTTGTCTGCAAGCAAACTTCTTTTTCCTTTTGTGTCTCTCCTTCGTGCTCATGGAGGCCGTGGCGCTTTGAGTTGGCTTGCTTATGTCATCTATTTTACTTTTCATTTATTTGGCAAGAAAAGTCCAGTTAGGAATTTACAACACTAATAGCTCTAACTCCAGCAAACATGAGACCCACTGCATTGCAAATGCTTATTATTTACAGCAAGAAAGAAAACAGTTATTACATATTGGGTCATCAAAAATATTGATAGTACCAGAAAATTATTTACATCAGCAATTAAAAACCAGCACATTTTAACTAACAGCAGGAATAGGAGGAGGCAGCTGCAGGGCGTCCAGGCAGGAAAGAGATGGCAACTCAAAAGCCCCTCTCTCTCCCTTGAATCTTGGCCCCAAATACTACACACCCCGAGCTCCTCCCCCTGCTGGACCCAGCTACCAGTCAAGGCAGCAGCTAGGTTTTGCAAGCTTTCCTGAATTCTTGAACCGCCTAACCCTTTACCCCTCATCCTCAAGTACCCACACCCTGCCGTGGAATTAAATTCCAACAGCATGGATGTTGGTAATACTTTGTCCACCCCGTCGGGCTTGTATCTGTCCTTTGGGGTCACCCATGAGGAGCCCACTCTGAGCTGATGGTTTGAAAAGGCACTGAAGCCTTATACTGAGAAGATATTGCATTTCTTACCAGCCACCTCTGCTACACTACTCTGGCGAGTTTTAAACAGAGAGAACTACGTTTTAGAAGTTAAAAACTGCATCATTTCTCACAGTGGTCACCACTGATCTACTACAATGACCATAACGCATTGGTGTGTTTAAATCTGCATTTGTGGTGTAGTAGATGGTGTCTGAAAATGACAGTCACTGGACAGTGTGAGGCAAAAAACATAAGGAATGGTTATTAACGTAAAGTGCAGACATGCAGTGCTTAGTTTGAAAAAATTCTGTGCCAGAGCCCAAAGCTTTGCTCCGAAGCCTGTGGTTGGCCCTATGAAAGGTAGGGGTGCTGAATGCCAAGGCTTTCTAACTGAGATTGCACATCATGCGTCTTTAATCCTCCACCAGACAGCCCCTTCCTCTTTATCTCACTTTTACAGGTTCGTATTCATCCCTGTTTTCTCCCTTTGTTGATAATGTTGAGTCATCCACGTCCTTCCCCTTTTTGTATTTTTCTCTCTCTCTTGCTGTGGATCAAAGCATGATGATGAATAAAAATTGCCAGTCCCCAAAAACAAATGCCAGTGGACTCCACCTGCAACCGCTGGCTCAAATGATGCTGTGCCGTCATGATAGGAGCTGGTGGTATTTTGTGGGAGTTGGGCCTCAGCATTTAGTTGATGGTTGCTCCTCAGGCTTCCCTGAGGTGTTTAGCTTTCCAGATAACCCTTCGGCTCTCTTGAATCCCATGCTCGTACTTCATGGCATGATGGAGTGCCATTTCCTGTGTGTTGAAGTTATTGTGTAAAAGTTCAAGGGGTGGTGTAAGTTGTTGATTGAACTTGTGCACGTGCTCTTCAGGAGAACCTAGAACAACATAACTAATGCACTGTCGTTCGTGTGCCTTTGATGGGGAGATGAGCTTTGTTGACTAGTTTGATCAAGCTCATAGCTCCTTCTGCTATATTTTGTTTGGTCTGCTACTTTACATTAAAGGTTTTACCTCGCGGATGAGCAGCATTTGAAGCTTACCCGGAGAGGTGAAAAAAGTTAGTTTATAGTAACCTGTAGTGAAATGCTTATTAAAATCATGGGTACTCCCAATCATCTCTTAAACTGATGATAACAAATTATTTTGGGATGGGCAAATTGATGGGAGTTTAGTTTGAGTATGTTTTATCGAGAGAGTGTTGCTCACTGAATAACTGCTCAGCTAATATAACTGAACTGTAGAAGATGATGGTTTTGGTTGCTCGTGTAACAATCAATATGTTTGCATATTGAAAAATTCAATAAATATAATTAAATGTTTTTCCTCATGAAGTATCACAGAGATAGGTTATTTGCCTTGGATTTCACAATGTGCTGAAATTGGGTTTAGCAGTGGGTTGCTGAAATTAGAAATTTCTATGTTCCACATCGTAAGCGCTAGACCACCAAACTCTGTTGTAAATTGGTGAGCAAAATGTCCACCTTTTAACTTAAAAACCACCTTCTTAATCGTCCCGCCTAAACACCATGACAATACTGCTATTCAGAAAAATGGGCGCCGTCCAAGAGTAAAAAAACGGACTTATTGGCTTTAGATGGAAATTTAGAAAACTGCAGAGCTTTCTTGTGCTTCTAGGACTAACCGCACGTAAGGTTGTGTTTTTTTCTGAGAGGTCAAGAACTAGCAGTTAGGGTGTACTGCTTTTTGAAGTGCAGCTGAGATATTTACACATAGTTTGTGCTCTACTGTGATGTGAAAGACGAGTTACTAATAGGGCCACAAAGTGCTGTTCGAAAAAAATCCATATTTTTTAAAGATACATTTTATCAGGCATGTTGTGTTGGAAAAAGTAAAATCAAACAGGGGCCCGTTAAAGTAAAGAGTAAACATAGACTGACAGCGTCCCAGTACACAGTCTTATTCGGCCATAACACACCATGTATGTACAATTCGACCACCACTGTTTACTTTAAAGACGAGTTACTTATCAGGTTACATCTGTCGCACATGGTACTGTTAATGGGGGTCTCTCATTAGGAGGGTATATAAGAGCTCCCTTTCTTTGTTCGGGTGTTCGAGGTGTGTTGTAAGTTGTCGATTGAACTTGTGCAGAGTGTCTGCATCTTCGTCTAGACTTTCCATCCCACCTGACCAGTTACATTTGTGTTTCTTCAGTCAGGGGTTCTGTGGTACCTTGTTATCGAGTTCTCCCCTGTTGTTTTCTTAGGGGTCAACCAATGTATTGCAATGCGTCTCCTGGCTAGTAATAAAGTGACTTTAAAAATCTGGCCTTGTTTTTATTTTTTTATTTTTTTAGTGGGTTGGATCTATACCTAGCAGACTTGTTTTTTAGGAGTAGCAGGATTATGAACTGCAGATGGTTAACGTATCTGTTCAATACCTATGTCGAGTATTAGAGTATATATGCACAATCCCATACTAGGTGGCAATACGTGACATCCTTTTTATTACATTTGGGGGGCATCCCGTTGCCTTGTTCGGGCCTATTCTGTGCAGCAGAGCAGGCTCACTTAGGTTCTCTTTGGAAAATTAAAGTATATAAGACCGACCCTTGCTTTGCTGAAGGAGTCGCGTACAAGCACAAGTGCATCATACCACTTTTGTTCTCTGAGCCGCAATTGGTGTCCCACTTCCCTCTGACTTTCAACTCCTGTTTGGGCACATATTCTCTGAGTGTTACTTAGAGTCTAGTAATACAACCTCTCCCCTGGCCTGCACCCACCAGCAGGCTCAACACCCTGGACCCCTGTGCCAATGGTTTGGATGTCCTTGCATAGTACTCTTGTCACGGGTTCGGGCGGGTCTGATCAGGACTTTGGTTGGGACACGCCTTGAGGTCACCGAATATCCTAAAGAGGTAGTATACTGGGGCAGAAGAGCAGCTGAAGGCATACACGGAAAGGACAGCTATGGGCAGGTACAGGAAAGTAAAAGCAGAGCAACCCTTGTGTGAACAAACAGGAAACAGATTACTAATGGACAAACGTGCTGGGGTTGTACACAGAGTAGTGCGCAGAACCTCCCACAGTGACAGGGAATGTCAATGCCTCTGTGCAGTTTGCTCTTACAGATAGTCACCCTGCCAGCCCCATAGAAAGGAGGCAACAGAAGTGATTCTGTCTCTGGACCCTAGAGCACGAACAAGGATAGTACTTACATACACAAGACACACTCTTGTCGGTCCAGCTGGAAACACAGTGGCGATTCCTGAGAAAACAGCAATAGCACACTGTCACTGTTAGTCACGAAAGACAAGGTATAACACTAGACAAGGATGGGGGCTGGAATTGCTTCCTGGAAACCAGGAGCCAACCCCAGTACAAAGGAGGACACTTATACACTGGTGAAGACTGATAGAACACTTACCAAACACAAATAACCAAGAAGAAACGGAAACAGAAGGGAACAAACTAAGAGGCAGAGGCAAGAACTGAGAACAGGCTCAGGCTGAAGCAAAGGCAGGACTAGGACTGGAAAACAGGGCGCAGACTTCTGGCTGGGACAATCTGAGACAGGACTGGGAAACAGAGAGCAGGCTCAGGCTGAAACAAGGCAGGAGCAGGGCAGAGAAACAGGGGGCAGGCTCTGGAAGAGACAAACAGGTGCAAGGCTAACAGATAGGGAGCAGACTCTGGCTGGAACAATCAGGAGCAGGGCAGAGAAACAGGAAACAGTATCAAGCTGGAACAGAACAGGAACAAAACTGGAACACCATCCGATAAGGGGTCTGTAACACAAAGGAATCGAACTCCAATGCACGACAAGGATCTTGAGGAAATGGCTGCTTGTAAGCAGTTCCAAGCTGGGCTGCACAGGAGAGGTCTCAGGTGTGTGTGTGTGTAGTTTCAGACACTTGCAAGTCCTGGAGGAGAGGATCCGGTGAAAAGGAGCAACTGGACTTCTCCCATAGAAAACAATGGGAAACAGAATCCAGGCTTTCCTGACTACCAGGTTGTGCATTATGGGATTTGCAGTCCCAGGAAGCAAATGTAGTACTACACAAGTATACCATGGCGAAAAGAGAAACAAACAGGAGTCAGCAAGGGATTCTAGATAAGTGTTCAAGGTGATTCCCAGGCTTCCGACAGTCCCCTTACAGCGCCCCCTGGAAATGGGACGACAGAGTCGTAACAACTCTGGGCACTCTGCACAGCGCTTGGAAGTGAAGGATCTGTCCCTTGTCTTCCCTGAATATATCCATTGTGCATTCCAGCGTACTTAACGGATCCAGCTCAGAGATCTGCTGCTGTCATGCAGCTTTCCATTTAGGAATGTCTGTAACTGTGTTGAGTCTTACAAATTCTGGAAGTTGCCATAATAGAAGGTAACATGTATGGCTGGGCTTTGCCCATCTGACTCGTAGCAATTTCCATACCAGTACAATAGCTTTCACTAGCCGAAAAAACGATGGTTGCATTTTGTTTCTTTGAGAAAAAGCACATCAATAATTTGTTGTTTGTGTGTACGTCGCCCATATGTTCACTGTCTATGCTACAGACTGGGTCAAGCCAATCAGCTGCATACTGCATTTGGGGTGCAATATAATATGCTGTCAGGTCTGGAACCCTCCGCCCTCCCTCTTCGTAGGTGCTTGTTAATATATCCATTTTGACTCTACTCCTTCTTCTGCCCCAGATTAACACAGTGTAAGATGACCGAGGGACGTCTGGAGGACCGCGTGATGGAATAAGTATAGACATCTAGGAAACACCCCCATGTTTGCCAGGGCTATCCGACCTGCTGTTGACAAAGGGAGTGATACCCACACATCCTCTGAGCTTTGCAGGCCCGTTATCTATTTGACTGTGTTCCACTTGTGCCATCCTGCTCTGTGTGGGGGTCATCATTACTCCCAAGTAGTGAATGACTGTACTTCCCAGGGTATCCCCCGCTCTAGTAGTGCTTGCAGTGGTATGCCACCAGACCTCCCAGGGGTAACATAGGCAACTTTAGATTATTGACCTGATTGTTCACTGGAGTCTTAGTGTCCCCCCATACGTCTCTACATAGCATCTGTTGGGTTTGATATATGCAGCAATATATCATGTACATACAGTGATATCAGGTATTTCCTGCTATTGACTAATATCGCCCAGTTTGAAAGTGCCCCCCCCCCCCCCCCCCCCCCCCTCCGAGTTGGCACACCAAGGGTTCCATGGCCAGAGTAAATAATAACAGAAACGAGAAAATCTATAGTTGTATGTGTTTTTTCAAGCATGGACCGATGCAGAGACCTCCGATCTCACTTCACTTATGACTTGGCGAATGTTAATTCCAGTGTTGCTGTTGTTGAAATAATATGTGAAATGTCTTCCAGCGCTGCCATTATTAGGATACTTAGGTCTCCTAAGAATTAAAATAAATAAATTAACAGCTCTCTGCCGTTGTTCGCTTTTGTGCTAAGCACTCTTCGGAACTGAGTTGGAGTCCTGGTCCAGGGGATGTCTCCAGAGACATTCCCTCCTCTTCCTTCTCATTCAGAGATGTGTCCTCCCAAAATGGCCGCCCCGTCTCCTTCACGCAGCTAACTATTCCTCTCTGTAATACAAGCGATGCGAAAGGCTAGCATTGCCGATTTCTGGCAGAGCCTGGACCCATGTCACCTGTTTTTGAGAAATTTGTGATATCTGGCGTCACATTTGACTGCTGGATAAACACTGCGATCCAGAGTGCACGAGGAGCATATAAACTATTGGGAAAAGGCTCGAGCTGTCCGAATAAATGCCTCTCTAATTGTGGTCCTGGCTCGGATACCTTTTTCTGGCTGGTTGGAATGAAACGTTCTTCTTAGATGGATTGTCTGCTACGTATGTGTTTTGCCAGAGAATAGTTCCTATTGCTTGCGTTTTTGTGCTTTCCCGTCTAAAAATACCCCTCCTTTGGGAAAATATGTGTTTTTCTGACTTGTGACCTTTGATTTGTGAAGCTGGCCCAGCGATCCCAAGCAGCTGTCAGAGGTCGGCTCACGAATGGCGCCGAGTGCCTTCGCTCCTTATATAGACCTCTCTTCTCATTGACAAAACAAGGTTGTGTGCGTTTTTTAAACCGGTTTACTTGCATTAGGTTATTAGATTTACCCTCTGGATTTTTTATTTTTTTGGGGTGACAGAGTTCCCGAGCTTCATGGTGTTGTCTCCAGGGCAGCAGGCCTGCTGTTTTTGCAGTAGGGATCTTATTTCCCACAACCACTGGGAACTCTCTGGAGAAAGTGATCCAGCTGCCATTTTTGGCATCTTGGTTTTCACTGTTCTTCTTAACGCGCTGTGGGACGCTCTCTGCTTCACTTGTGTATTCATAGTTTTGTTCGTAGGTGCTTGAGGGGAGTTTGATGGTACTGCTGGGCTGGTATCCTTTATGTTGCTTAGAGATACCACAGCTCGAATGTGCAGCCTCCTGTAGAGGTGGTTGAGTAACTGCCTGTGGTTACAGCTGGTTGAGTAGTATCCAGAGGTACATTTAGGTAAGACTGTGAGGTGGGGGCTGTAGTTCCTCGGATGGAAACTTTCCAGACTAAATTCCCACCATGCCTGCTCCATCCACACAAATTCACATGCTCATCATAGGACTGTCGGTGCTTACCAGAACAGATTATATTGAGCAGGTTAGCAAAACACTTGCCTTAAACACCTTTGCAGTCCTCGACATGCTCCATTGTGCATGCATTTCAGGCAGTGGCTTGGTGAAGTCGCCAGAAGGACGTACCCATCAGTGTCAACATTTTTAGATTTGGCTGCAGATAGACTCGCTAGTCTCACGTTTCCCAAATAAATCACAATAGAAAAATATATCGATTGACCTATAGAGGGGCAGTTGGTGTGCTAAATTCATCTTTAGTCTGTTCAAGTGTCATTCTGATTGTATTACCTCCCACCTCAGCATACAGCCAGGCGCAGTGGATCATCCCACTTCATTCATTTATCTAGCACTATGAGTGAAGACCTTTTCCCTGATGACGTGTATAGCTGCTTAAAAATGAGTCCAGTTAGTATCAGGCCTGTTGGAGCCGTCTCTTATCTTTATAATTGTTTTGTTTGCCAAGTTTTATTTTCGTTTACATGTTTCGAACTTTTTTAAAAAATCGTGCTTTCCGAGGCCCGACCTGCTGGCTTTATTAGTGCTTGTTTTTTTTTTTTGTGTGTGTGTTTTTTACATTTTTATTTTGTTAACGAGTTTGACCTCGCGGCTGGGATCTGCCCGACTGCACAATGCGAACGTCACTGGAGATGCTCTTAAAAGGCGCCCGCCCCGCTGTCTTCTGTGTGGACGTAGTTCCCACCGCGGGATACACGCATCCTCTCTTCAGAGACCTCCATGCCCCCCTGCGGGAAGGTTATCTGAGAGGAAAGAAGTGTTTGGGATGGAAGGAAAAGATGGGGGCTGTCGGGAATGGACAGTGTCGCCGAGCTGTTTGGAAAGGGAGATACCGGAAAGGGGCAAGAAGTTAAAGATAAACAGTGACTGGGCTGTCGAGTGAAAGTGGAGTGACTGGGGCAAGAAGAGTACTGGTAGTGGAGAGTGTGATGGGTCGCGCCCGCACCGGTACACGAGCATAATTGTGTGAAGCGTGTCATAGAGAAGGCAGAGGGATTCATGGGGTGACTGAGTTCTTTACTGTACAAGAAACTTTACAATTCTCATTTTATGCGTTAAGTGTGCTGTGTCGTAACTGCCAGGTCATTAAGAACGGTGTGCGTGTCATGATGGAGCCAGGTACCCTAGCCATAGGCCAATAAGGCCTGTTACATTCCGGCCAGTGATGGGTGACATCAAGTGGTAGAGAAATCCGTGATTTATTATTATACTTGTTTTTTAGAGCTGGTTTGCTGTGTGGAATGGCTGCCCAAAAACCGGAAGCTGCATAAATGCACCCCTGGTTTGGGTAATGTAAGAAAATGCCTCTTTTTGCATGATCACCCCCAAAGTTTTGGACTGATGCTGCTGGTTTTTCAACTCAGTGCACTGAGGCATGCCAGCTGAGACCAGACCTCAGTGCTAGTGCTTTATATATTAACTTACTTATAAGTCCAGAGTGTGTACTCTGGGTCAGTAAGTTAAAGTATCCCTCAGGGCTACCTCACTTTCTGTGCCACCCTGGGTGTGAGAAAGTAAAACATATCTCTTATTAGTTGTCAACCCCCAGTTAGTGTCAAGGTGTGTAGTCTACACCATTCCCACCTTATTGCAAAACATCTGGCTCTGTAAGACCTCCAGATGTAATCCCAATAAAGGAACCCAAGGTCTCCATGGTGCTTTTTGGTATTCCTTTATTAACGTGGAGCGGTCTGTCAAAACTGTATTGGTATTGTGATGTGTCTGTTTCTGGTTGCGATGTCCTCTGTTACCAGAAAACGTGTGAGTGGCCGGAATGTTCTCTTTTACCAGGGTGTAATTCACACAATATATCCGCACAGGTCAGTCTAGTCTTGCCTCTCTCAGACCTATAGTCATATATGGTTTTGCGTGTTTTCCGGGGAAAAGGGGACAGGATCATACTGGGAAGTTCTGTCCCTATCCTGGTGTAGAATGCAATTTAAGTCACTGGCCCATATAAACTGTGTAGTTATTTAGGCATGATCAGTTTCATCCCCTCCCAAAAAGTGTCCATCATCAGAATTTGGTGTATATAAATTGATTAAGCAGATCTCTTGTCCATGACCATACACCAGGCTGTATCTGCCCATTCCATCTGCTTTAGTGCAGAAATGTAGAAGCAGGATTCCTGGGGCTAAAAAAATCGACACCCCTCTTACAAAAGGAAGAATACGTGGAGGAGTATAATTGGCGTCTCCATTTTTTGTGAACTTTCACTAATACTTTATCACTCAGATGCGTCTCCTGGAGAAATGACACTTTAATTCCTTTAGTATGTTAATTTAGGCCCCTTATATTCCTGGATATACATTTGTAGCATTGGTTTAAAGCAAGTCATGGATACCCAGGGGAACACGCATGCAAGAGGTCTGGGGTCCTCCCCAAAACGGAGACATTGTAGATATAATCTGCTAAAAGTAGTGCGTTGACCATCTAAGTTGGTTCCATATAGGTTTTAAAAATCTAGGTTGCTTCAACTTTTATGCGGTTAATCCCTTAATGAATCTCTTCCCCTCTACCCGCGCCCCAGAAAAAAAAAAACACAATAAAGGAGCCCGGTGTTTCCCAATCTTGTTCAACCCTGAACTCATACAAACACTGATATGAAAAAAACACCAACAATCCGCAGCAACAATGAAGAGTGCCACCAGTTGATCCCTGTCTCTGTTAGTTAAGTATAAGTGGTATCTGTCCATGATGGGTCGCCAAAGCAGAAGAGCAGACAACCACCCGGAGGGACAAACCCTGGAATCCCTACATTGTCTTGACACAATTCTTGCTCGTTGCTGTAGAGAAACGGGGAGGGGGGTGGTGGTGTATGCATAGGCATTTGATGGCTGTCACCTCCTCAATATCTTATCGGCCTCGATGCAGAGTTGATCATATATTCAGGTATGACACTAGGATAGGGCACCGCCGCTGCACGCTTAGAGGGAGGGTGTCCCTAAGGGGCATGAACCCCAGCAAAGGTCAACAAGTAGACATATAATAAAGTGACGTTACATGTCTCATTATGATAAATCTCAGTGATACTAGTTACATTACTTCAGTTGGATACTCCAACACTTTCAGACGTTATTGGTATGTCAACGGGGCCTGATGAGATTTCAGATCGCGGTTCTGTCATTCTATCTGCTGGCTCTCAGTCTGTGTCAACTGTCTCTGCCCCCTGGGTGCCATCATCTTGCACTGTGATTTTCCCACCAGGAGGATCCCCCCATCCAATTCTGGGGTACTTTGAAAATGGCAGGTGTTGGACTTTTTTGCTTATGCAGGGTCATCCCCAGTCTTTTTGCCTCCTGCCTCCTATTTTTTCTGACCTGTTGCCGTTGGCTTTTGAACTCTGAGCACTTTACCACTGCTAATCAGTGCTAAAGTGCATATGCTCTCTGTGTAAAATTGTATGTGATTGGTTTATCCATGATTGGCATATTTAATTTACTAGTAAGTCCCCAGTAAAGTGCACTAGAGGTGCCAGGGCCTGTAAATCAAATGCTACTAGTGGGCCTGCAGCACTGGTTGTGCCACCCACATAAGTAGCTCTGTAATCATGTCTCAGACCTGTCACTGCAGTGTCTGTGGATGCAGTTTTAACTGTAAATTCGACTTGGCAAGTGTACCCACTTGCCAGGCCTAAACCTTCCCTTTTCTTACATGTAAGACACCCCTAAGGTAGGCCCTAGGTAGCCCCAAGGGCAGGGTGCAGTGTATGGTTAAGGTAGGACATATAGTAATGTGTTTTATATGTCCTGACAGTGAACTATTGCTAAATTCGTTTTTCACTGTTGCAAGGCCAGTCCCTCTCATAGGTTAACACGGGGGCTACCTTTAAATCTGATTAAAGTGTAGATTCCCTTTGGGAGCAGATAGACATGTGGAGTTTGGGGTCTCTGAGCTCACAATTTAAAAATACATCTTTTAGTAAAGTTGATTTTAAGATTGTGCGCTTGAAAATGCCACTTTTAGAAAGTGAACATTTTCTTGCTTATACCATTTCTGTGACTGCCTGTTTGTGGATTCCCTGTCTGGGTCATTTTGACAGTTGGGCTGATTGCACCTCACACTAGACAGTGACACACAGGGAGCTGGGGTGTAGCCTGCATATCCTGATGAGCCGTCTGTGCTAGGAGGGAGGGGAGGAGTGGTCACTTACACCTGAAAGGGCTGTGCCTGTCCTCACACAATGCAGTCTCCGACCCCCTGGTGAGTGTCTGGGGCCTGGCCTGGGCAAGGCAGGATTTCACATTCCAAAGAGACTTTTCTTTGAAGTAGGCCTACTTCAAAGGAGAAACTGGGTATAAGAAGGGCACCCAAAACCACAGACTTTAGAACACTTCTGGAAACGAGAAGGAACCTCTGCCTGGAGAAGAGCTGAATAGCTGAGGAGAAGTGCTGCCCTGCCTGTAACTGTGCTTTGTAGAGCTACCCTGCAGTTGCTGCTTCTGCCAGAGTAAGAGGGCAAAGACTGGACTTTGTGTGCCTTCCATCTTGTGAAGAAATCTCCAAGGGCATGATTTAGAGCTTGCCTCCTGTTTTTTGAAGTCTCAGGGACAGCAAAGACTTCTCTCTGCCAGCACCTGAAGTCTTTGGAGAGACTCCTGCTCTGACAAGTGGTGCCCTGTCCAATCCCTGGGCCCCTGAAAGGAAAGCTGGTGGAAATCCAAGGAAATCGACTTCGGATGACTCCGGACCGATGCCGCTGCTGAATCCGGGGACGTCGCCTGCACCCGACGCCGTGACCTCCGCTGGAACACGACGATCTTCGCAGGCCCGACGCTGCTGCTGCCCCACTGTCGTCCGAGACTCCGTGGAAGTCGCCGCACCACGTCGTGACCGACGCCGCTCAAAGTTCGCGGATTCAACGTTTCGCACAGACGCAGCGATCCCCGACTTCGCGCATCAGCTTGTTTTCACTCTTCACCAAAGGTACTGTACTTGGGGGTCTACGCGACTCCGTGTCCAGCGCCGCTGGTGTCGGCTTGTTGGGAACGACTCCGTCACAACGCCGTGTTAACATCTCATCGAAGCATTTTTGTTTCTAAGCGCTATTTTTGAGTTTAATCTTTAAAAATTCATAATTTGACTTGTGTATGTTGGATTTTTGTCATTTTGGTCTTGTTTTGTTTAGATAAATAGTTCCTATTGTTCTAAACTGGTGTTGTGTCATTTTGTAGTGTTTTCATTAAGTTACTGTGTGTGTTGGTACAAATACTTTATACCTAACACTCTGAAGTTAAGCCTACTGCTCTGCCGCGCTACCAAGGGGGTAAGCAGGGGTTAGCTGAGGGTGATTCTCTTTTACCCTGACTAGAGTGAGGGTCCTTGCTTGAACTGGGGGTAACCTGACTGTCAACCAAATACCCCATTTCTAACAGCAGACATTACTCACAAAAAGGGCTGTGGATATCGGAGTCAGAGCTCAGCTCGGGTCCAAGCAAAGGGCTCTGGATTGAGAAGATCAGTGCAAGTCCTTTGTTTCTAGCATATAAACTCCATATTCAGTCATCTGAGAGGTTAGTCAATCAATCAGTCATTTGTAGAGTGCATTGCTGTCACCCCTGGGAAGGGTGTATCTGGGCGCTGGGGTGTTACTCTTCCCTTTTTTTGGCCTAATGTCTTTAGGTGGATTTATTTAATTATGTATGGATGTGCTGTATTGGCCAGTTATCATTTTACTATACCATGCAATTAAAATTGTGTGCGGACTGTTACTGTTGAATCAGCCATATTTATTCAGAGAAATAGCCTAAGTTTGATTTAGCAAAATACAAATCGAATTACTTGAACAAAAAAGTACCTGGGCTGATGCTTTAGAAAAATGTTTGACTTGTGCATCACAGCTGTAATGTCAGTGCAGTATTCTGATGCACTGTAATCCATGTCTTAAAATGGAATAACGGGGCTTCACCTTGAACCTCAATCAATCAGTCAACTTGCAGAGCGCAACTTGTCACCTGTGAGGGTATCCAGGCACTGGCAGGGACTCAGTCGAAGAGCCAGGTTTTCAGCATTCTAAGGAACTCCTGTAGAGTAGGTGAGTCCCTGGGGTGCAATGGGAGGCCATTCCAGGCTTGAGGTAGGAGGAGTGTCCTCCTCCTCCTCTGCTTCGTTTTATGTTGGGGTAAGGCCCAGCATGAGGGAGGGAGCGCAGAGGTATCTGGGGGGTTTGTGGAATCGAATCTCAGGCAGTGGCCGATGTAGGCGGGTCTGAATTTGTGCAGGGCCTTGAATGCATGAGCGAGAAGCTTGAACTGGCGTCTCTTCTGAACTGGGGGCCAGTTGATTTTTTTTTATATGGGGGTGATGTGGGTGTGATGAGTAAGATCTAGGATGAGTCTTGCTGCAGTGTTCTGGATGGTCTCTAGTCTTTGAACTAGGTGGCCCTCGATTTCCATGTAGAGGGTGTTTCTGTAGTCCAGTCAACTAGTGAGGAGGGCTTGGATGATTGTGTGTTTTGGGAAAGAAGCCACTTGAAAATCTTACATAACATGCACTGGATGAAGAAGCAAGAGGATGGAACTGCGAACTTAGGGCTTTCATTGAGACTTTACTGTCCAGAATCATACCTTGTTCCTGGCATGCTCAGCTGTGGTTGGAGTCTGCTCTAGTTCTGTGGGCTACCAGGATGCGTCCCAGGGGGAGTTGTCGGTGCCAGACATCAAGGCTTCAGTCTTGTTTGTTTTGAAGTTAAGGCAGTTCTCTCGTAGGGGATTTCCATGTATAGTCATAAGCACTAAATAGTCCTGCCCACGTGCGGGGACCCAGGAGCATATCTTCTTCGTTCTTAAGTGGAAATTTTCGCCTTTCTTCAGGAAGACCTGTAAACACTATAGAAAAAAGACAGATAATGCAGCCTATACATTTAGGCTACAATGGCCAAATTCAACATCTTGAGATTAAAAAAGAGCCAATTTGATTGAAAATGTATAATTTTATTATGTTTTACAAACAGAATAAATCTCCTTCACAAACCCCTTTTTTAACGCCAGATGAGGAAGAGCAGGGCAGAGTAGACTCGTAGGCTACCATTATATGGCTAAAATAGAGACTGTGCATTTAAGACCATAGAGACCACCTGTATCCCATCATGCTCAGCTGGTGGGAGTTGCTTCAGTTCTTTTTGAAGGCTACCTGAAACTTCTGAAGATTGTAAAATTACCTCTGATTACCCCACCAGGGAGGAGAGAGAGTTTCTCATGACTTATCATGGAAATTCTCCTACAAGGGAACAGAAGTTACAGGTAAGAGATTATTTCTTCTCTTGTAGGGGATTTCCATGTATAGTCATAAGCACTGAATAGAGTAGCAAGCCCATCCCTGTAGCTCGCGGTGGTGGAGACAGAGGAACCTACTGGAACATTAGACAAACAGATTTCTAAGAGAAGCCTGTCCCACTTGAGCATCAGCTCTAGCATTCGAGTCTCAACTGTAGTTTTTGGTGAAAGTATGTACTGATTCCATGTGGCTGCCTTGCAAATTTCTGGAATCTTGATTTTACGAAGTAAAGCAGCGGTAACCGCTCAATAAAATACAAGAAACTCAATGTAGAGATGGATTGTTTGACGAAGCTAAGACAGTACGTACTGGGCCATAGTTAATAAACAATTGGTCTGTTCGGTGAATATCTTTAGTTTTATCAAGATAAAATTTCAGAACCCTCCTAACATCCAGAGAGTGGAGAGATCTTTCTGCTGGAACAGAAGCATTCTGAAAGAAAGTAGGCAATGAAATGGTTTGGTTTACATGAAAGTCTGACACTACTTTAGGAAGGAATTTCAGGTGAGTTCTCATAACCACTTTGCTAGAATGAATGACAGTATATGGTACATGAGAGCAAAGTGTTTGTATCTTGCTAACCGGGCGAAATGAAGTTATCGCCATCAGGGAAGCTGCCTTCCACGTGAGACGTTATAGGGAAATCTTATGGATGGGTTTAAAAGGATCTCTCATAAGGCGAGAAAGCCCTATATTAAGTTCCCAAGGAGGTGTGTGTCGTCGGGAGGAAAAACATTATTCAAACCCTCCAAAAAATCCTTTATGACTGGGATTTAGTAAAAAGTGGTTTGTGATGGACATTTCTGTAAGCAGTAAGAGCTGCCAGGTAAACTTTTATGGAAGAGAATTGCAAGCTAGATATAGCCAAATGTAGATGGTACATTGGTACATGGTTCCTCTCCTGTTGGCAAGTAGTGGGAGCCACGTTCTTGGAGGAACACCAGATGCAAAATCTCTTCCACTTGTAGACGTAAGTGTAACGAGTGGATGGTAGCTTAGTCTCCTTGAGGACCCCCATGCAGTCTTGTGGCAAGTTCAAGTGTACATAGTGCACTAACTCAGGAGCCATGCGGCCAAATTCAGGGAGAAGACATTGGGGTGTACCATCTGGCCTCCGAACTTGGTCAGTAGGTCTGGTTTGCATGGCAGTTTGAGATGTGGACAGAGCGATCAGTGAAAAAGGTCTGGGAACCACCACTGTCGTGGCCATTCCGGGGCTATTAGGATCATATTGACACTAGAGTGGGACACCTTGATCAGGGGTATTGGTGGAAAGGCGTAAAGAAATTTGCCGGAACAGTAGATCCACAGGACATTCCTTAGTGTCCATGGATGGTTATACCTGGATGCAAAGTCGTGGCATTTTTTGTTTTTTGGTGTGGCAAACAGGTCTAAAGAAGGGGTGCCCCACAAGTGGAGAACACTTTGAACGACGTCCTCGTGTAAGACTCATTAGTGGTTTTCTTCGAGAGATCTGCTGAGAGAGTCTGCTTGGACATTCTGGACACCTGGAAGGTGAGTTGCTATTACTAACTGGGCCTCTCGTGACAAGGGTCTGAATTTGGTGCCCCCGTTTGTTCAGGTATTACATAGTGGTTGTATTGTCTGCAGTAGTTTGAACTAGCAGGGTATTGGTGGTGAATGATGGGCGAAAGGCCTTGAGAGTCAGATGTACTGCATGGAGTTCGAGGAGATTGATGTGGTACCTCATCTGCCTCTGGGACTAAGAGCACTGAATCTGGAGGAGATCCATGTGGGCTCCCCATTCTAACAACGAAGCATCAGTTACAACTGTTTGAGCAGGAACTTGCTGGTGGAATTTCTTTGGAGATTGCTTGGAGAAGATCATCACTTGAGGAATCGTATTGCATGTAGAGAGGGGGATCCTGTCCTCCCAGTTGCCCATCAGCTGATCCCACTGGTCTTCTAGACATTCCTGAAGAGGTCTCATAAGGAGGTGAGCATTGGGAGAAAGAAAGATGCAGGAGGTCATCGAGCCTAGTAGCGATTAGACTTCCCGCCGTTGGCTGAGGATTTTTCTTGAGAGCCTAACACTTCTGATGGATCGATAAGCGTCTCTCCTCTGAAGAATACACCATTGCATGAATGGTGTTGATGGCGGCCTCCAAGTAGTGTAACATCTGTGCTGATGTTGACGTTGACTTGGTAAGACTGACGTGAAAACCCAAGCGATGAAATAGATTGCATGTCCAATTGAAATGTTGTTGGGCTTTGTGAGAAATGGATGTGTTTATGAACCAATCATGTAGATAGGGGTAGAGAGAGATTCAGTGTTTTCTTAGATGAGCTGCCACCACAGCCATGCATTTGGAGAATGTTCTGTGTGCTGACTTGAGGCCAAATGGAAGTACTGCGTACTGATAATGTTCGTGACCCACGAGGAACCTGAGAAACTTCTGATGCTTCCTGATGATGGGAATGTTGAAGTATGCATCTTGAAGGTCGATGGAGCAAAGCAAATTCCATGATGAAAATGGGGATGTATTTGATTTAAAGCCAGCATCCTGAATTTCTCCTTCTAAGTCCATTTGTTGGCGAGCTTTAGATCGAGAATGGGTCTGAATTTGTGTTTGTCTTTCTTCAATACAAGGAAGTATCTGGAGTAAATACCCTACCCGTGTTGACTGTGGGGAACGGTTTCCACCACTTTTTTTCACATCAAGATGTTGACTTTCGTCCTGAGCAATTCTAGATGTGAAGTGGAGGGTTTTGGTGGAATGGATGGAGGTGGGGCAGTAAATCTGAGACAGTAATCATTCCGGACAACATTTAGAACCCAGGCGTCTGCTGTGATACGTTGCCACTCCTCCATGTGAAATGTGATGCTTCCCCCCTACTTGAGTGGGTAACAGAAGACTGGGAAGGAAGGACTCATGGTTTTTTAACCTGAGGTTTGTTTTGCACCTTGGGTGGGCTGTTGTGCAGCTCGCCCTCATTTGTTTATATTGTAGCTGGTATGAGCTTTGATTTTGTTGTTGCTGGGATCTACTTGGGAGCCAATGAGAAATTTGAACCCTCTGAGAATAAAACCTACGCTGATAGGGTCCGTATGACTTCTACTGTTCTTTGGTTTTTCTAGACCCACAGCTTTTAAAACATGTCCAATTCACCCTTCATTCTTTCCATCTCATCAGCATGGCTGCCCCATAGAGTGGTACCTGAGAATGACAAATTTTAAATGCGGTGCTGCACCTCTGGCATCAGGGATGTTAGTCGGAGCCAAGAGTGTCTCCGCAAGGTAACTCCATGGCAATAGCTTTGTGTGGCAAGGATGGATGAATCTGCAGCAGCGCTTATGATCTGGTTGGAAACCATTGCACACTCTTGTATGATTTCTAACCAATCTTCTTGCTTGTCTTTTGGTAGATGGTCAGCTAATTGTTGGATTGAATCCCACAGTGCATGGTCATACCTCCCCAAGAGGGCCGTAGCACAAGCTGCCTTCATTGAAGTGGCCGCAGTATTACAGACTTTGCAACATGCTGAGTCCAACTTTTTACTCTCCTTATCTGGAGGAGAGAAAGATGAAGGAGAGGTGGAATGAACTTTCTTTGCAGCTAATATAACTACAGAGTCGGGTGGAGGATCCGAACAAAGAAATAATGGATCTTGCTTTGGAGGCCTATATTTCTTCTAAAGTCTTTATGGAGCCGGCTTGATGATGGCCGGTGTGAGGAATAAATCCATTGCTGGTTCAAGGAGATGTGGTATCAATGAAAGCAATGGTCTTGTACCTGTACGCTAATGTAGCGTCTCAAAAATTACCAACGTGGACGGTGTAGAGACTGACATCAGTATATTACGTTTCATAGCCCCACGGACTAGTACCTTTTGGAAGGTTCAAATGTCATCCACCAGAGAGACACGAGGCAGTGGTGAGTATGTTAAAGTAGGAGAATAGTCTGCAGTGGAAGAGATGGAATAATCAGAATGCCGTCTCCTGGAACTTGATCTTGTTCTATGATGAGAACCAAGACGGTGGTGTTTTCACATTGTAGAGGAACGTCCTGGTTATGATGACAGGAATGTTGGTGGGAACTGGAACGTGTTGATGTCCTAGGAGCTGGTGTTGTCCTAGGAACTGGAGAAGGCAATACCCTTGGAGGCGCTGTTATTGGAGGAAGCACTGGAGGAGGTGGTGGAGGTATTGATGGCGGAGGAGTTGTAGCTTGAGTAGGAGGTAAGGACGGTGGCGACTGAGTCAGAAGAATCATCAGGGAAGGTGAAGAATCAGTAGAGGAATAGATTCTTCTTCTCTTCCTTGTCTCTCTCCTTGACGTCAACAAACTTCTTAACGTCGACCTCTCCCATCGATGTTTGGTTCTCGAAGTCGATCCACCACGATGTGTCGCCGGCGAACCAGCTCTTCTCGATGATGAGGAAGTTCTCGACATTGTATGCCTGCAGTGGGTTTGCGGCATATAATCCTTCAACGTCAGTGGTGTCTTGTCGTTCGCGCCCTTCGGCTTTTCTCCGACGTCGATCCAGTTTGCGGCGACGAACACAATGGTGCCATACCTGGTCTTGACATTGATGTCTTAGAAGGCGATCAGAGAATGTAAATTTTCCTACAAGAGAACAGGAGTTAAAGGTAAGAAATTTTTCCTTATTCATCATCCAATTGGCAGCGCTGGTCATGCATTGGTGAAATTTCGTTCTGGCAGCAGTGGAGTTTTCGGAGAGAGAGAAAGTTGTGTGTTGTGGGCGTAGGAAATAATGTTGAGTCCATGGGATCTGACTGTGTTGTCAAGGGGGGACATGTAGATGTTGAAGAGGGTGGGGTGAGTGATGAGCTTTGAGGGACTCTGCAGATGATTGGTTTGGGTTTGGAGGTCTAGGGTTGAAGGTGGACTCGTGTTCTGTCGGTGAGGAAGGAGGCGATCCATCTAAGGGCGGCTACTTGAATGCCTATGCCATGAAGTCTAGCGATAAGCTTGTGGGGGGACGTGTTGGCGAAGGCCTGAGTAATTAATGCTTTGTGGTATTGTATTTTCAACATATAGATCCTAAAGCAAAACGGTATGAAGAAGAAAATTTGGAAGGCCACCTATTAAATTGTCAATACTCCGGTTAGACAGCTTTTCGAAAGGCATTATCTGTAGCAGCATTTTTCACCCAGGTGTCCATGACGCCTTACTCAGGTGGTCCACCTGAGCTTAGAAAATTAAGTAATATGAGCAGATTAATAATGTCAACATAAAAAGCTAAATTGAAAACCTAAAATTTAAAAATGTTCTGGAAACGTGATGAAATTTGAAAATAGAGGCAGAAGATTAAATTGATATCTTTATAAAGATTTGTGGCAGCAGTTCAGGTACAGCAAATGGAATCGAATATGGATGACTCAATAGAAGAACTTGTATGAACTGTTACTTTGTCTTTTAAAAATAAAACTACATTTTGAAAAGCTCCAACCTTCCTAATTAATTTCTATTTTTGCTCATTTTTAAATTAAATAAAATATTTAATAATTGGTTCTGCTTTATGTATGCCTCTGTATTTGTGGGCATTGCTTTGAAATTCAGATTGCTTAGGTAGGGGTCCCCAGCGTCCAGTAGTGATTCAGTGGGGGTCCACAGAAGTCAACATTTTACGAATTGCTGATCAAAAGGATATATTGGAATACGTGAGCTCTGGAGTATTGTGACATACAAATAGAACTGTATGCCGTGTGCACAGCGTGAGTCCTTAGGAGGCATGTATCACAATCTTAAGATTTTTAGGAATGTATAGTAGTGGTTGCCTTTGTGGATGGGAGAAAGAAAGCCAGTGGCACGGTAGCTTCATGGGCAGTACAGACTGCTTTGAAATAGGTTGTTGTGGCTATGAGAAAAGCAGTAGTGGCAACAGAGCACTAGCAAGTGAGTTCTATGACCAGAAGTGAGTTTGTCAGAAGATGTTTGTGTTATTTAAGTTTGTCTTGTGCCAGTTAGCATTCATCCATTAATTTATTTCTTGAACATGTAGGGGGCGTTTGGAGTGCAAGGAGCCCATAGGAATGTGAGGAGATTGAGGGCCTAAAACAATCTTGCCTGGCAGGAGGAATGTGTTCCTGGCTAGCACAGAGTCTCCGTAGTCAAGTTCTTGATGGTCGCCTGTGATAGTATAGTAGCTAACATTGAAATGTGCCTTCAGTGGGTGTGGTGTCATTGAAATACACTGCACCGTCTGTTGTAAAGTAAAGACCCTAGGACGGATTGGGTTTCTTTTGCTTTGTGCAACTGTGCTTGGAAGTGCTCTAGTGAACAGTGACTCAGGATAAAGATCTTGTACCTGACCCTGCTTTGGCTGTGAGATTTATGACAAAGTGTTGGGTATAAGAGTTAGCTGGACTGAAAAATACTTTTTGGTGAGGATCATAAACTTCATTTAGGGGTTGTCACCGGTCAAAACTGCTAACTCTTTAGTAGGTTTGGTAAAGCTCTTGTAATGTGACATGTGTGGCAGACCTTCCCTGAGTCTACCTTTTGCAAAGAGAGAGGAAACCAGAACTTGTGAGATGGGAGAGGGGAACAGATAAACCTATGCCTTCGAATATGATGAGGTTAAACCAAGCATACAAGGCCTCTTCCACCTAACATAATCGAAAAAGGCATCAATATCCAACTCTTCAATTTCTCAGAAGTGAATAACATCCTGGATTCCTCCCAGTTTGGTTGCTACATTCTCCATGGCACAAAGACCACGTTGATTACTGTTACTAACCATCTCTGTGTGTTCTTAGATCAAGCCCTCTTGGCTGCACTGGTGTTACTTCATCTCTCTGCGCCATGCCATGCAGTCTCCCATGCCTCCCTCCTACACACCTTAGTCAAAGACCGCATCCGTAAAAATGGTCTCAAATTGATAGGCTACTTTCTCTCTTCTAGATTACAAACGGTTATTCTGATCCCTTTTTGTTCCTAGTACCATCAGGTGAACTATAGTTCAATTAGTCCCACCCTCCTCAACTTGAATATTTGTCCTTTTGGTTTGCACCTTTGTACTTGAGTTTCATATGCTGACAACACCCCATTATCATCTTTCACCAATAGTCTTGCCCACAGTCAAGAAAATGTGTCTGATTGTAATATAGCTGTGGTCTCTTGGATGCACAACAACTGCCTAAAAGTAAATTGAGACAAAACTTAAGTCCCTCTTTTTGGTCATAATTCAATTCCCTGGTTCCCTTGCTTGGCGGCCGGCGGAACTTGGTCCATTGCCTGTGCCAACCTCCTCTGCAGAAAACATAGGCTTCTGGTTTTACAATTACCTTTTATTTGTCAAACAAATCCTTTGTCTCCCTGCTCCTTGTTTCTCATTGCTAAGCATGCTAAGGAAAATCATCTCTCTACTCCCTACCACGGCTAGGGAAACGGTGGTTCATGCCTTAATGTCCTCCCACCTACATTATGGAAACGCCTTTTACCTCTTCCTTTCCCAGCTACCTTATTCATAGCTAAAAACTGTTCAGAATTTATCAGCCAAGCTCATCCATAATCTTCCCCCTGCTTCTATTTCTCACCATTTAAGAGACGTACACTGGTTGTCTGTTTTAAAACTTGCAACCTTGAAGGTCTTATGCCTTACTCACAGGGCTCTTCAAAGTTCCGGTCAGACTTATGTGTGAATTTTAATCAAGCCCCCTTAAACATATTCTATGTCTAGGATGAGTCGGTTGGTATCCATTTGACGATCTTTCATAGGAGTCAGAGGGTGTGGAAGCAGATGGAGGCGACAGAGTTGGCCTGCCTGGTCATGGTGAGCGTTGCGTCGAGGATGACGCAGAGATTGCATGCGTGGTCTGTTGGGGAGGGGGGTTTGCCGAGTGTGGGGGCCCACCAGGAGTCGTCCCAGGCTGACGGTGAGGGTCCTATGATGAGGATCTCAGTTTTATCAGAGTTCAGTTACAGTAACAGCACAACTACTAACCATCATTCACTGTGCCATTGTACAAGTGTGACATTTCTGGCTATTCCAGACCCCTAAAGCTATAAGGATGGCTTTGGCAGCCGTTATTAGTCATTTTTATGTATATTGAAGTACATAACAAATGTAGTGTCCTTCTCTATGAACTAAACAAACTGCACCACCATGTGGCACTGTCATAAGGGCTGGTGTTGACAATTAAGTGCCAGTGCCCAGCACTGGAAACCACCAGCTCAAATTAAGCACTGGTGTTACGTTAACAACAATTTGAATGGTGCTGTGTTGCAATAAGTCTGGCCTCGAGGTGCTCTTGAGTTTGGATAGTTTCTTGCTCTGGTATTGAAGATTCCTTCCAAGACTGGAGTTTTTCTGTTTCCTGTTTGGGATTATCAGGAATGTAGATGCGGCCAATGTTTGTGTATTGCTAAATTAGTATTGCTTGTTAATGTGGGTTGGGTAATAGCCAGATCTGTAGAATATCTGAGCTGTGCTGCTTGTGTGCACTGGCAGCTTTTGCGTTCTGTGCCAAATGCAAGGGTAGTGGCATTTAAAATAACACACAATACACTGATTTGTTTTTGGCCCTTGATAATTGCTGTTAAATAAGCTAAGCCGAGCAAAATATAAATAGAAAACATGCAACTATTTAAACGTAGCCCTTGATTGTATGGCCACTATTCAATTTTAAAAACTGCACAAAAACAGGAATCTGGTAAGCCTTTTAAGATATGAGCGTACAAGTTGCATGTAGTGTCCAGCAGCAGGGGTGTTAGCCCTCTACGTTCTTTTATGACGATTCGAAATTGTGATCACTAGATTACACACACATCTCTGCAGGGCGTGTATTAACCCCCCTGAGCTCTCTTACCAGGAGTGTATATGAGACTTGCTGGATATGAATAGCTCTCTGCAGTGAGTGTCTAAGACCACTATATGGTCTAAAAATACAGTCTTTTTGTGACTAATGGGATAAGCAGAACAATTGTTTTGTTGCAGCACTATAGGCAGAATCTCAAAATATTTTTGAAAGCATTATTGCATGTTCATGGTGGTAAATAGTGCAGTTATTGGTCCAACCACCATTTACCGTCGCATGTGAAAGTGTGGTTTAGACGGTAGTACTGTAGGACAAGCATGTTTAATCAGACGGACTTTAGTTGTGGTCTGAGCACAACATAATGCAACAAATAAACATAAGCACATTCCAGTAACATATTACTTTAAACAAAACAGTAGTACAGCAGCAAAGAGTAATGAAAGCTACCATCACCGCTAAACACCGTAACACAATACAGCAAATAACATAATACAGCAGGAAAAGCATAACACGGCGACACAATACCCCAACACGATACAACACAGCAACAACTCAATGGAAGACAACACATGAACACACCACCACACCCCCGAAAAGCACACCATTCCAAGCCAACACAGCAAAAAAGTAACACAAGACAACCCAACACCACAAAAAAGAAAGCATAATGCAACAGCACAACACCAAAGGCAACACATAAACATAGCACACCAGCACCTCAGCACAGAACAGTAGCTCAGTCATACTCCAACACAACACAGCCACACAAGAAAACAACAAAGACACCAATCCTACACACACATGAAGGCAGAAAAGTCGGCAGCAAAATTATAGCATTACGCAACACATCAATACAAGACAATGATACACTACTATAAAAACCACTATAATAACAACATTCAACACACCAACAAAGTAACGCAACACAAAAATACAATAACATGTCAAACTGAGCTAGGCACCATAACAGCACTCCAGTATTTAACACATAATTACAGTAGACCAACAACACAAGAGATCAGCAGAAGAGCACATTGCATTATGTCGCACTAACTCGCACCAGCATCCCAACAAAATGCAACACAACTCTACACTTGTGTCGTCTTGCATTGAGTTGGTATGTTGTGACTGTGTTAGGTGGATGTTTGTGGTGGTGGATTTAAGTGTATTTTTTTACTTTCTTGTGTTGGGTTTTGTTATTGTGTTTTCTTGTGTGGTTTTTTTCCAAAGTGGTTTTATAAATGTTGAGCATACACACGCTTTTGAGCATGCACACTCTTGTGCTACGTGTTGTTGGCCATGGTGGTGCCTCAGTTACAGATGCTGGGACCTACCACTGCACAATTTCTGCACAATGTTGTGTTGTTTTCTATCGATTGTTGCATGCTGTCACCTTTTAGAATTGACTGTTGTGTGCACAGTAACTTGTAACATCATCATGCTGCTACGGGATTTATTGTTCATGAACTAAGACATCCGTGCGTGAATACTGTTTAAAACCTATGACAAGAAACTGCTTTACTCTTATTGGAAAAATCTTCATTTTTAGTTGGATCAATTCAAAAACGTTTTTGAAGATGATATACTTTTAGTTGGCCCTGATGAAGTGACAGATAAATATTTAATAGTCGCGAAATGTGGTGTTCTGTTTTTTCTGGAGTAGAAGTTATTGAATCATACTAAATGGGCAATGATGTAAACATTACTGACCTGCGTCCATTCTGAAGTACTGAACAATCAAGTTCGAGGGCAGCCCTCCCAAAAGGTTAATTGATTATGAAGCAGTAAACAGTGGATACGCGTTTGTCAGTCATTTTGTAATAGTCTGATTTACACAAGCACTGGTACCCTGAAAATCATACCACCACACACCCGCATAGAAAATCCAGCCGTCAGGGGGTTCTACTCCTAGACGATGTCAACAGTGCCCTGGGCTTGTGGTGTGACTGAGGAGTTGTACCAGCGAGTAGTGTCCTTGGCAGGTGCTCTGTATCCTTAGAATCAGTCATGAATCGGCTCCTTCTGGGCCCGTGCTGGGCACCCTGGGATCAGTGCTTAGGGGGCTGAGTGATTTAAGTAGCTTGAGTTACACCTATGTGAAGAGGCTAATTCGTGAAGTGTGTGTCGAGTATGATACAGCAGTAGGTGGAGATCCGGTGTTACAAACAACCGTTGCAAAGTGCCCTTTCCCGCCAAGCTGTTAAACACGTATTCCCTTCTCCGTGCGCAGTGCCACCCTCCGCAGTGCCACCTTGCAGACACTGCTGAGCCTGAGGCGCAGGCGCTCGCCGGATTGTTTTGCTTACGCATTTGGCTCTGCTTTACGTCTGCAGGGTGGGGGGCATGTCACAGGCAGCTCCAGGAATGCGAGCACTCTCGCTGTTTCCCCGTCTGAGAATAAAACATCTCGGGGTGGCGCCGGGCGCTTGGAAGCAGTGCGCGGGGTGCCGGCCGTGGCACCGGAGGGACGGTGCCCCCTCCGCGCGCCGCCCATCCTCCCCTGCCAGCCTCCGCCTCCGCATGAGTAATTCAGGGGCCGTCTCGGCTGCCGGGAGCCCTGAACTCCAGCCCGCGATGCTCCTCGCCATGGCCTGGTTCAAGGCTCCTCGACGCAAGGCCAAGAAGGCGCCTCGAAGGTAACGCGCGCGCGCGCTTTCTGCCCCTCTGGGGCGGTGGGAGAGGGGCGAGGGATGTCGGGCAAAAGCGAGTTCCTGAAGGGAGATGCCTGGAGGGCGTGGCACGGCGATGGGCTGACGGAAGACATCCGCCTGGGAGGAGGGGGTGATACCCTGCGCGGTTAACACCTGGAGGAGGGGGCACTACATTCCCGGAGGAGAGACATCTGGATAGCTTTATAGCTTTATTTGGACCAACTCGTAGATCAGTACAAATTAAATGGTTACTAATACACTGTCAACAGCTCACACAATTCGCCCACTGCAGAGTCCCGTTCAGTGTTACGTGTGCACCGTTTTCTCTAACCCGTGCCCAGCGGTGAAAAAACACAGAACAAATTGTATGGTCGGTGAAAGAAATACTTTTGTAATTACATTGAAATAATAAATGATCTTGCAGGTTTAGCTTAAGTCTGTATGATGTGGAGCTGTGAACAAGGTATCGAGACGTTGTTCTCCAAGTGGTGCCCCGGGCAGTCATACGAAGGGTGCGCATCACTGCGCTCGCGCGGATCCTGCCTACTGTTTGTAGGAGACTGTGCGTGTCAAGCTGCGGCTCTCGCTCTATCTCTAGGCGCTGGATTCAAGGGTGGTTAACAGTCCTCTCTACGGCAGGCACGCCGCTGATAGATGAACAAAAAATATATTTCAGCTTCGTCTTTATGAACTTGAGGTTTCTTGTATATTTTTACCGCTGCAACTGAAGCGGAATTCTTTTGCAAAATTCGGGAGTCGTGCAATACTTTCCTAGAACAGTGTTAAAGGAGAATTCCCACCACGGTGCTGTGCTGGCTGCCAGAGGACCAGAGAATAGGCCTCACTTTTAAAGGAAAAAAGGGCTGAATCAGTCAAGTCAGAGTTCAGACCCGAGATACGCAGTAAGACCGTAGTTCTCAGCACCGAGTACTTATCTTTTTAGCTTTTCTTCTGCAAGCATTTAGTTTCGGAAAATCTGAGTAGAACGGCAGGTCTGACTGATCCAGCGCGCCGCCAGACCACATCTGCTCCCTAAGGGCCATATGTACGAACACATTTTCCCATAGACACAGAATGGGTAAAACCCTTAGCCTCATCTGGCCCTTAGTGAGGTGATCTGTAAGCTAGCACTGCATCACACAGCCCCACTAGACCAGATCTGCTCCCTAAATTGTGATCTCCAAGCTTTCACTGCTTTACTCAGCCCCACTAGACCATAACCTCCCCCCAAGAGGGCCCATTAAGGCAAATACTTATAAATAGTACATACATCGGTTTCTTGGTTTGGGAAATGTTGGCGCAGGTTATTAGGGTTGATTTACAGCATGTTTGCCCTGCTTTTATGAGGCCCATAAATCATTGTCATATCACCTGTACATGCAATAGGGGTCATGAGTTGTCATAAATCACATTATCGTCCATGAGGTTGAAGGACAATGGGTTTATGCTTAAATTGGTACATTTTGGTCATAAATCACTTTGCATATTAACAACCCCCATAAATTGTCGATATCTGCATATCACATGCCCATCAATCAATTCGCCACAAATCACTCTTGCGTTTAGTCCTTTGTGTATCTTGCCCCTTGACGTTATTCCTTTTTTATATAGGAGGGTACTCATTTCCTTTTAGGCTTAACTCGCTACCTTGTTTAGTCCTTGTGGCCAGCTCTCCAGCGGATCTGGGCTGCGAGTGCCAGATTTCGTGTACCTCCCCCGACTGCCTTACCCTGCGTGAGGCATCCCAAGGTAAGTAGTCCTGCCACCCGCTGTGTTGGGTGTGGCCTTCATTGTTCTTTAGCTCTCCTTTCCCGCCACGCCGCCTTTGGGTCATTACTCAATAGGTGGCTCCCCCGTTTCGGTCCATCTTATTCGCAGCCTGCTAGCCGCAAGGTGCCCCATAAGTGACTCCAAAACACCTCTGTCCCTAGGGAAGACAGGTGTACCCCGTCTTCTCCGAAGTATTCTGGTCTCTGCAAGTTGATTAGCCCGTGTCTGATGCTTTCCCAGCCATTTTGGACGCAAAACCTTTTCACTGACACGTTTAGCTTTTTCCTTGATTTGTCTAATGCCCCTGCTGAAATTGACCCCCTCCACTTTTGTCTGGGGGATGATCTCTGACCATATCAGCATTGCATTGCCTAGCCGCCTTGCAGCCACCGTGAGGTTTCCCCTAATGCTTTCTAGTAAGCCTCTCCTACCAAGTTGGACTAGGTCGTTGCCCCCCCAGGTGTATTATTACCACGTCGGGCTCTGCGTGCTGGGTTGCTGGCAGCTCCCCTAGTTTGGCTTGGAGGTGTTCTCCAAGCTTTCACTGCTCCACTCAGCCCCACTAGACCATATCAGCTCCCTAAGTGATGTGATATACAAGCTATTACTGCTCCAATCGGCCCCATCTGACCACATCTGCTCCCCGAGCTTGTGCTTTCCAAGGTATCACTGATCCAACAGCCTCGCAGACCACATCTGCTCCCTCAGCCATGTGTGTATATATTACAAACCACAGAGGGCAACCCAAATAAACCCAGGGCACTGGGTGAAAACTTCATTACATAAACTACAATGCCCCCAAAGGAGACCGCATTATTAACATGTGGGCTTCAAGCTTTTACAGCTCCAACTGCCCACACCACATCTGCTTCCCACTGTGCCACATCTGCTCACTAAGCGGTACAGTCACCCAAGCCACCGTTTTTTACATATGCACCTCACAAAAGATACTTCAGACGTCCTTAAGTAAAAGTGATTCAGTCAAAACCCGATACCCCTGTGAAGAAAATATACTGTGTGTAAGGAGGCCTCCTTGGTGACACAACCCATGTACTACTTCACTTCATTAAGTTTAAGATCTTACTGGCTTCTCTCTTCTTCTAGATGTCACTTAACCCGCGTTTCAGAGAAAGCTTGGTGGTTTAACCTCTCTTTAAATTCGGACTTAAAATCTGCATTTAGCCCACAGCTTTGCACAGAAACAGTCCCGTTTGGCTGTCAGTGCAACTCAGAACTCTCATCCGCTCATTAAGAACGTAACTCACTTGAGGTCTCGCCAGTGAATTCCCAGTATATATCCCCTTTAGAAATGACTGTCCATTAAGTGCTGAAATTCTGAGGAAATGCCAGCAAAGCAAAGATGTGACAGTTTAGATTTAGGGGTGTGTGAAATTTCCTTAATATGCTTTTGTGTAATTAAATGAAATTTCGGGAAAATCGCACATAATTACACAAAATGCAAGTCCATCATTTAGCGTGAAATGCATCCTCACGTTAATTTTTGGTGTGAGAATGCATTTCACACAAACAAGAAGTGCTGCCTGCAACAGCTGCTCGCGTTCTGGCCTTTTGTGTGGCTCACAAGGGCTCACAGTAAACATTTTGCAAAGGGAATTTCTTATAGCACGTAATTCCAAAAATTATTCATATTACGCCGGTGTAAATCAAATGTTGCCCTGGCCTACTTAAGATGTTGCTTTTCTTAACAAACTAAGGTGATTCTTATTACTGCTTATGCTATTGATTTGGTTTATAACTTTAGTTATAGTGGATTTCTAAAGAAAATCTTTGTTTGCAGGCTCTTTTTGAAGTACGGTTTATTAATTGTTTTGTTACTAATTGGCTGTGTACTAACCTTCTGTTTAAGCCTTTTAATCTGATCAGTTCCCTGGTAACCCTATCTGCTTTGATAGCGATTACATTGAAGCAGGTTAAATGTCAGCAGTAAATGCATGATAAAATAGAAATATTTATGTTCAGATGAAGTGGTGCAAGAGATTGAGGGGCTGATTGTCTACTGTCCATGCTGCTGGCTAGGTCAAGTAAAATAAAATTATGTAATGTGCTCTCCACGGACATACGGGGGCTTGAACCCTAGCCCTTACTTGACTGGATTTCTTATAACTCAAATTTACCTGCTTGTTATTCGTGGCCCAGTTTGTCAGCCTTCTGTTTGTCCCTCCAGTTGAGCATAGCCTTTTTTTTTTTAACCATCTCTTTTGATTGGTTGACTTCCATGTCTAAACTGCTTGCTTTTCAAGCAAAATGTTTTTTGGATCAAGCACCAAACGAGAGTGCATGTGTTTTCCAGCTGTCTCCCTTGTATACTTCTCTCCCCCTGCACTCCGTGTTGTTCACTATTGTACTTGTGCTTCTCTGCACCCCCTCTCTGTTACGCTCGTGCTCATGTCCTCCCTCCATTGCTTTCTTGTCCATGTGCTTCTCCTCCCCACTCTCAGCCCTCTGTGTTGCATCTGTACACCTAGCCCTCTGTGTTGTTCCCCCACCTGTGCCCTTTCTTTGTCGCCTGTTGCTTCTCCTGCCCACCCCGCCCTTTGTGTTGCTTCCCCCACCTGCACCCTCCTTTGTAGCCAATTGCTTTTTTTTCCGGCCTCACATGGTTTTCACCCCTTTCTCTCCCGCCTTGTTGCCCTCCGTGACCCCTCCATGTTGCTCTGCTGTCACTTTCACCCTCCGTATTGCCCCACCCATGATCGAAAAAGCACTTTTGCACATTTGTTTCTAATTTGCTGTTCCACCATAGATCATCAAATGAAAAACAAAGTGGCGGTGTCGTTTTGTTGGAACACACGTGTGGTGCACATGCCTACAAAATTACGATTCTATTTGTGTCATAGACTCTCCCCCCTCCCCCCTTAGTAGCCATGCTGTAAAACATCAGGAATATTATACCTCATGACTATAAACTGTCGTCAAAGCCAGTAGGTCTCAAAGGCGAGACTTATTAGCTTTGCCAATTATTATTATTTTTTTTTTTAAAGAAGAGCAAATGGTGTTTTCTTTTTCATTTGAAAGGTTTGTCCAATATGCAGTAGCTCCTCTGGTGAGATTGGCCCGATCCCAAGAGCTGCCTTTCTGTTTCCATCTGTGGATTATTAAGGGCCGCATTGAGAGCTCTCAGGCACACGCCATAGTCTTTCGTATAGCGACTGCGGTCCATCCCCCTGACCACAGTTCAGCACTCTGTACAGATGTTCCTTGCTGCTTTCAGAGCTGAGTCTGCCTAAATACTATACTGCAGGATTTTACGAATCTTTAAAGCTGTTGAGGGGGAGCTGCGCAAGGCGTTACCAGATCAGATTTATTTTATTTATTCCAGTTTTACGGTAGCACCGCCTTAATCCAAAAAGACGCTAGAGTACTTAACGGAGATGCATGAAAATAGTAAGTTTACACCTTTGCACCTGCTGTGGTCTCATGGTTTACACGTAGATATGGAACTAGATATTGCTGCAGCATACGGTGCAATAAGACCGCAGTGCAGTGTAAGGATACTTCAGTCGGTGGGCAGTGTCAGTATTCAGCTGGGTGAAAGTAGGTGATAAAGGATATACAAGTCGCTCAGAGAGGGGGGGATCAAGGAGAACAGAAAACAGAGACTCCGTTGGACAGGGAAATCATTGTTAAGGTCGGAGGCTGGTAATTTGTAGGATAACCGGATACTTGTGTCATTTCCTCCATAAGCCACAAATGGAGAATCCTAGCCCTTGGAGAGTCCCCAACTCCCTTAGTTTGTAGGTGTTCCATGGTGTTTGTGAAGCCCGTCTTTTAGTTGCGTACATGTGAAGTGTCCCATTCTTTATTCACTTGTTTTACTGTCTCTCTTCCCAAGGATGGTCCACCTCACCTCATTTTTGATTATCTCGGTCCCGGTGTCTTTGCCTTCCTCTTACACTGATTCTGCTCGCTGCATCTCCCTGCCTGCATTGCCCAATCCAAGTGGCAGTGTTTTTGTGTTCTAATGAATATCTTCCTGTTTCACTGTCTGCGTTTCCTTTTCCAGGTTCATATCTCAGTCCCACTCCCGATTCCTTATACTAACCACATTACGACGATAAAGTATGGTGCAGAAATTGATGCAGTGTTTCGTTTCAGTTGCCTCGCGTGGAGCTTTGTTGCTGCAGAGATATTAGTCTCATTCCTTTTCTCGCCTCCTCAGCACTATACTGGAAGAAGAGAAGCTGCAGCAAGAAGAAAGGATGAGGATGGAGTCCAGGCGGCAGATCACCGTGTCCTGGGATTCAGGCGGCTCCGAAGAAGCTCCACCCAAGGTACTGTGTGATGGCGCACTTGCCCCGCTCTCACAAGTGCATAGCTCTTGCCGGAGTAAAGATAAATGACGTTTTAGGGAGTGCTCTGTATTTTCCACAAATGCTGTTATATTTATTCATTTTTTCATTCATCTCTTCAGTTTGTCTGCTCCTGCTGTGCCAAGAGGAGGCACTTGTATGCTGTTACTGAATACCAATATTTTCTAAATAGACATATGTTTTTATGGTCTGGCCTGACTACGCTATCTTTGCGAGACAATTATGTGAGCATCACTAGAGAGGGTCTTTGGCTTCACCCACATGTTGGGAGTCAGGGTTACACGTTTTGATTAGTTAGAAATTGTGAGCTTCCGCAAAAAAGTGCTCGCTCTTAGTGATCATTTTGTTTATCAGTCTGCTTGAACTTTCAATGGCGCACACACATGACACTGTAATGATATTAAGTGTCTTAGGTAACTAGATAATATGTGGTGTTTTTCTCTGATAGCAGCATGGATGGAAGGAGGGTAGTCATTAACATACATGTTTATGTGTGGGTTAACAGTGCAACTGTCACCTAGCCTTTTAGCCTACACCAATATTATTCTACAGTTCTTTGCTTTCGCACACATACATATCCATTCCCATGCTATTTACGTGTAACTGTTAAAATTAATTACCATACAAGATTCTTTTAAAGCCAGACATATTTGCCTTGCCAATGCTTGTTAAATATATGTGAACTACACTGTGGTGAATAATCATGAAGCTTCTATTGCCTGAAGATGCCTCAGTTACTTGAATGTGCACTGCTGAGATATTGGTCTAACATGAAGATTTTATGTTTGTATCCCAGTAAGGTCAATACTGCGTCTTTATGGATTGGTAAAATGACTACCATTAAGTTGGGGCCGCTTAAAACCTATTATTTACAGTAATATTAACGTAAGTTACAAACAGGTAGTGTTGTTTTTGCCTTAATTAATCGAGGATGCAACTTTTAAGGAGGTGTAGTCCGTGTTCAAAGGGATCACTGCCAATTCCCTCTGATGTTTTTTAAAGAGGGTATCTTAGAGATGCCCCCTGCATGCCAGCCCAAACTGCTAGTGCTAGGGTGACCGGTCTCTGCCAGCCTGCCACTTCCAGGCCAGTTTCTGGCCACATGGGGCGAGTGCCTTTGTGCTCTCTGTGACCAAGAACAAAGCCTGTCCTGGGTGGAGGTGCTTCACACCTCCCCCTGCAGGAACTGTAACACCTGGCAGCGAGCCTCAAAAGCTCAAGCCTTGTGCTATAAAGCCCCAGGACACTCCAGCTAGTGGAGATGCCCGTCCCCCGGACATAGCCCCCACGTTCGGCAGCAAGTCCAGGGAGATAATGAGAAAAACTAGGAGGAGTCACCCCCTCAGCCAGGTCCACCCCTAAGGTGACCAGAGCTGATGTGACCCCCTCCTTAGAAAATCCTCCATCTTATTTTGGAGGATTTAGCCCCATAGGAATAGGGATGTGCCCCCCTCCTCAAAGGGAGGAGGCACAAGGAGGGTGTAGCCACCCTCGGGGACAGTACCCATTAGCTACTGCCCTCCAGCCCTAACACACCCCTAAATTTAGTATTTAGGGGCGACCCTGAACCCAGGAAATCAGATTTCTGACAACCTACAAAGAAGGACTGCTGACCTGAAAACCCCGCAGAGAAGGAAGACAACAACTGCTTTGGCCCCAGCCCTACCGGCCTGTCTCCTGATTCAAAGAACCTGCTCCAGTGACGCATCTTGCGGGCCCAGCGACCTTTGCCGACTCAGAGGACTGCCCTGAAACTACAAAGGACCAAGAACACCTGAGGACAGCGGAACTGTCTACCTCAAGCAAGAAGAAACCATCTTTAAAGGGACTCTCGCCTCACTCCAGAAGTGTGAGTCCCCACCACTCTGCACCTGGCACCCCTGCCCGTGTCCAGTGAAACCAACGACCAAGAGGATCCCCAAGCGACTATGACGACATGCCCACCCTGGGCTAACCTCTCTGCACCCCCACGACGACGCCTGCAGAGGAAATTCCGAGGACCCCTTGACCGCGACTGCCCGGAAAGAAGAAACCAGATGCCTGGATGAAGCACTGCACCCGCAGCCCCCAGGCTCGTGAAGAACCAACCGCTGGTGCAGCAGTCACCAGCAGGCGGCCCTCACCCTTGCCCAGTCAGCGGCTGGCCAGAGAAGCCCCCCTGTGCCCTGCCTGCAACGTCTGAGTGACCCCGGGTCCCTCCATTGATTTCAATTACAAACCTGATGCCTTGTTTGCCCACTTCACCCGCCCGCCCCTGTGCCGCTGAGTGTGCTTTGTGTGCCTACTTGGGACCACCCCTCCTCCCCCTCAGTGTTCTACTAAACCCCCCTGGTCTGCTCCCCGAGGACGCAGGTACTTACTTGCCAGCAGACTAGAACCGGAGCACCACCTGTCTCCATAGGTGCCTATGTTATTTGGGCCCCTCTTTGACCTCTGCACCTGACCGGCCTTGTCAGGTGCTGGGTGTTTGGGGTTGACTTGAACCCCCAACGGTGGGCTGCCTATGCCCCAGAGACTGAAATTGTAAGTGCTTTACTTACCATATCTGCCAACCTGTACTTACCTTCCCCAGGAACTGTTGAATTTTGCACTGTGTCCACTTTTAAAATAGCTTATTGCCATTTTATGCCAAACTGTGTACATTACTGTTTTGATTCAAAGTCCTATCTATACCTATGCAAAGTACCTTACCTGAATCTTGTGGTTCTAAAATAAATTAAGAAAATAATATTTTCTATATAAAAACCTATTGGCCTGGAGTTTAATCATTGTTTGTGTTCTCATTTATTGCCTTTGTGTGTACAACAAATGCTTAACACTACCCTCTGATAAGCCTAACTGCTCGACCACTCTACCACAAATAGAGCATTAGTATTATCTATTATTGCCTCTGTCAAGCCTATTGGGGAACCCCAGGCCTCTGTGCACACTATCTCTCACTTTGAGATAGTATATACAGAGCCAGCTTCCTACACCCGTCCTTATGTCAAGTCCCCTGGACCTTGCTGGGCCCCTTCAGTCTTACAACCCTTCTTCTCCGTCTCTTGCGTTTGCCAAGGCTTGTCGGTGGCTTTCCAGCCCCACTAACAGACTGCATCTTGGCCAACAATGTGGGACATAACTTGCATCACTTATGTGACTCCTCTTCAGCTCTTGTTCTGCACTTCTGACCTTCTTCATCCACCATTGATCTGGTCCTCCATCCACAGAAGGGTGGTTAGTGGCTCCTGTCATTACCAGACACTCCAACTTGAACTGGACATGGGCCTCTTCCTTTTCAGGTCCTCTTCTGTCAGGATCCACCTCTGGGTTCTTCCACTCTTGGATAGGTCTTGCACAAAAGTCCTCCTGTTGGTTTGGGGGAAAACCAGGTACTTACCTCTGTTCTCCTGGTACCCACCTCTTGGGGTTCCTAGTTCCTCCAGCTCCCCTCTATTGATTCCACTTCCTTGGGTGGGGGGACTGCCTTTCACAAGCCACTTTTTTAATATTAGGTTTGGCCCCACTCTAGAGCCCTCACTATTTGCTATTGCTTTTACCAATGCCTATTGCTATCTATGGTATTTACTGATTGCTAATGTGTATATAATAGTGTGTTTACTTACCTCCAGTTGGGGGATTGCCTATGCAGTATTTTAGTATTTGTGTTACTAAAAGAAAGTACCTTTATTTTTGTAACACTGTGTGGTTTTTCAAGTGTGTGAGTGCTGTGTGATTATAGTGGTGTTGCATAAGCTTTGCATGTCTCCTAGATCAGTCTTGGCTGATCATCCACAGCTACCTCTAGAGAGCCCTGGCTTCCTAGACACTGCCTACACTTCACTAATAGGGGATACCTGGACCTGGTGTAAGGTGATAACACCAGAGGTGCTCGCCACAACCCAGGCCAGCTTCCTACAGTATCTATTTTGTTAGCACAGGTTTACAAAGTATCGCTCCCAGCGTGTAATGCAACATTCTGGTCTTTGAGTGGCGTGGCAATAGGTAGCCTTATTTTTAAATGGAAGCAATGAGTCTTGAAGTGTTACCTCACTACACCAATGGTAATTTTTAAGTGAATCATCTTCAGTATTTATGATGAGGAGACACTTATAGCATTAATGTTACCTCAAGTAACCTGTTTCTCCTTCTGTATGTACGTGCTTTAGTTATGCTATCACGTGTGAATGAGCACAAACAGGTTAGCACGTAAAATTCTTGTTAATTTGAGTTTGAGGACAGAAATATATCAGTAATGTGCATAACATTGCTAAAACTGCTCCTCACTCATGTATGTTGCTCGGTTTATACACCCAACCATTAGTCTTGATTTCTCTAAAGGTCTTGCCACGATATCAAATCAGTTTTCGGTCCATAGCTAATGAAACCTCAAGAATATTTTCCCATTTGGTGGCATCTTAAAATCTCAGTTACCAATGTGAGTGAAGCTCAGTGTATGGAAACATAGTGTGAGGCTTTGCCTGTAAGGTATCAAAATCATTGGCGGTTCTTGCTAATCTCTTAGAATAGTCCTGCATTCATTCTGCCTCCAGTGTGATGTCACCAGTAAATGTCTTGAGAGTCTAAAACTTAGTCTTGAACTCTCTACCCGGTACCACACTAATCACCTCCATTATCTTAAAATGGGCTTTTGAGTGTATTCTTTGCCGTCTACTGCCATGTTGCTAAACTGACTCCATGCTGAAGCTACTCAAAATACTTGCTAATTATCAAAATACAATGATAAAAAAATCTTTACTGTGGTTTGTGTAGATAACAGTTGTGTCTGTGCTTCTATTTATCTGATCATTTCTTAATAAATTGGATGGCTGATCATCATTATTACAAAATCCATCCTAGCAAAAGAGCAAACCTCTCCACAGATTCTCCTCTCCAGATCTATAGCAAGTCTAACTTCAGCAAGTGTGTGGGAGTGCTTTGATACCCTTCACTGTAATTTAGTCTCCCACTCTCAGTTAAAAAAGGACAAGAGCGATAGTCACCAACCAGACTTGGTGAGCGTGTTTCACCAGAAGAGTGATCAATCGTACTTTACATCAAACCATGCCACCTGGAGAAACAAAAGAAATCAGAAAAATAGCAGCTGGTTTGCTGAAGAGGGATCACCTCATTAAGGCAGTCTTCATATTTGTATCACAACTGATTGCTTGCAAGCAAAGGATTTTACCACATAGTACTTAGATTCAAAGTCTGTACCTTTCTTTACCCAAACTACCGCACCTCTTCCATTCTCTAACTTCACTTGCCGCCTCCTAGCCTCATTTGTCATGTAGTCCCAAGTTTAATACTCTTTTGTTTTGTAAAATGTGGATTTTAAATTGGAAAAAAAAAGATTTTGTTCCTTGGAATTTTCTAACTTTAGCAACAGTGCCCTTTTATTACCTGTTCTTAAACCAGTAAGTCAGAGTTATTCTTAATTTACAAGCCTGAGGTTGATTTGTGGCCCTACTTTGAGAAAACCGGTTAGTGTTCCCTCCCTCTTCAACCTCTGCATTTTTGCCTTCAGATTCCTTCCCAGGAAATCCTCTACACAGAGCTGTCAAGTGACCTAGTGGGTTCACATGATTCCTAAAGAAATGTCTTTGTGGCCCGTAGGTCTCAGGTTCAAATCTGGGCAAAACCCTACCTCTTACCCTGTAGAAATCTAAAAATCAGTTCCATTGTATCAGTATGCAAGTTATTTCTAGTAAGACCCAGCAGTGTTTGAGTTGGTTGCTTGTCCTATTTGAATACGTTATAGTGTAATCTGCTGAAACAAGAAAACTTGTTCCTGTAGATATTTGAAATCAACAACAAAACCATGTGACATGTAATACCAGTTTTCTGAGCATTTTTATATGTACTTGATAGAATGTTTTTATGATACTTCTACCAATGCATTATTATAGATGTTGTCCTGAATTGCATTCTTTAAAGTATAGTTTTCATTTGCAGCCGAGTAGACCGGGTTACCCCAGTCCGAGGTCCAGTGAAGGTTTTTATCCCAGTCCTCAGCATATGGTGCAGCCAAACCATTACCAGGTAAATATCACTCGTAGTTATGAAAGATCTTTTTTAGTGTGACCCTCTTAAGATTTTCTGCTTCGTGTGTTTAGGAAGAGAAAAACACTTCCTGCTTTGTGTCCTTTGCACACTTTTCCAGGGCCCAGATATTTAGGGTAGGAGTTTGCTTTAAACTATAGCCACTTCATTGAATGCTTGCTGCTCTTACTGGATTTTGTAGGGACAGAGCCCACTTCAGATAGGCCATATCTTCCTCTTGAATGTTGCAGTTGAAACAATGGAATGCCCAGCATGATAGCGGTGTGCCATTTCCAGAAACAGTTTCCTGCTGTGGTGGTACAGAAGGGTTTGGAGAGTTTTTTTTGTTGTTTTAATTTCCTTTGCGAAAGAGACTTCTACTCCGTGCAATCTGATAAAGTTCAAGCTGCTCTCTTTGGTGAGCCTTGCAACCTCTGAAGGTCTCTGTAAGAACTGAATCCTCATTTCAACCTATCTTAGCCCTGTCATTAATATCCAGAAGCCAGCTTTCAACCACCTTGCTATATGAACAAGGTTTGCCAGCCCCAGTCCTTTGTTCTTTTTACTTTTTGTTAAAATAACTTGTTCACCTGTTGCATGTGTACTTCTACATGTGATACGTCGATGGCATCTTACATTGAATTTTCATACGCACGGTCATACTACTGACATTCTATGATGCTTACATTTTCTTGTTTTGTAGGTCTCCGGCTATCCAGTTTCCCATGGAATGCCAGCCATGTCTGGAAGCATATACCCTGGTCAGGCATCCCTAATGGATCATATTGATTCTTGTTATCATCGGGCACAGGATGTATCCATGTGGCAACCCAACATGGAGGTAACATATTCTTCAGTAAATTTTTAGCTTTATTGTACTGAATGAAAAATTGTGCCTTGTCTGACATTGTTAAACTTGGCACTAACTTACAATTATATGACAGGTAAGGAAAATAGAGAAAAAATGTATTTACCTTTGTGTGAAGTAGAAAAGGGTTAATCGGTTTAATAATTGTCACCTCACACAATACACTCCTGCTACATTCGTTTAAAATGTAATCCCAGGATCAAGGCACGAGGACCATTTGTGGGTAGGGTCAGTCTCCTTGAGGAACCCAACTAGTTAACTTTAATAGAAGTGAAGCCTTTTAGGAGGTGTGGTCTTGTTGCCGAGCTATCTATCAGCTGCGGATTATAAAAGCACAGTTATGATCACAACTTTACCACTTAATCAGATAGTGATTTTAGGCAAAGCACCTTATTGCTCTGGCCGTCATTTCTACCATTTGCCAAGTTTCACAGGGAACGTCTTCTGCATGGTTTTGCCAACTTGATGTGCTTTCCCTGAGTTACCCAACTGCAAACACCATTGTATTCTTGATTATCTGCTTGAGACTTCTAGTTGCAGATTCATTACCTTTGAATTCTCCCAAGGCGTCAGACTGGATCCAGAAGATTTTTGTGCGCCCGTAAGGTGGCATCAATCGGCTCCGTGTCTGTTGTTGCATTATCTGCGACAGATATGGTGTCACGGGTCCTATATAAGCACCACCCTGGCAAGCTGACATCAGTTCTTTTCATTCCGCGACAGCGATGATCCGAAGCTAGCTAACTTCGACTTTTTGTTTAGACTTTTTCGATTGTTCTACTCCTGGTGCGTCGAGGATGTACTCCAGAAAGACTGGCTTCAAGCGCTCTGGATCCTGTTATTGGGTGAAGTCCATGACAAATCAGCACCCTGTGCGTCTTTGGTGCCGGAGCACCACTGCGACCCAATGTCCTGCTCAGTGTCGGGCCATGCATCCAAAGGCATAGAGGGAGTGGTCCCTGAGGCTGATGGCGGGCTGACTCCCGACTTTGTGCAAGTCGAGTTCTTGGTTAGGAGGAAGGTCCCGGGATCGTTCGCGGAGTCCTCCATCATCATAGTCCCTCTCTAAGTCCTCTGGGTGATCGGGTAAGTCTAGGCATACAAAGAAGTCCAAGTGTTCTTCGACTTCTCCTCGTCAGTTGGCCGACTAGACGTGGAAGCGTTTGTAGGAAAGTGCCCCTTTTGGCATGTTCCCCCACGGACAGACAGACAGACAGACACACACTCACCATCACACACTCACACACACTCACCATCACACACACACACTCACCATCACACACTCACCATCACACACACACACACACTCACCATCACACACACACACACTCACCATCACACACACACACTCACCATCACACACACACACTCACCATCACACACACACACACTCACCATCACACACACACACACTCACCATCACACACACACACACTCACCATCACACACACACACACTCACCATCACACACACACACTCACCATCACACACACTCACCATCACACACACTCACACTCACCATCACACACACTCACACTCACCATCACACACACACACACACACACTCACCATCACACACACACACTCACCATCACACACACACACACACACACTCACCATCACACACACACACACTCACCATCACACACACACACACACACTCACCATCACACACACACTCACCATCACACACACTCACCATCACACACACTCACGCTTTTTGCCTGATATTGATGCTAACTTGACTGAGTGTGCTGGGATCCTGATAACCAGGCCCCAGCACTAGTGTTCTTTCCCTAAACTGTATCTTTGTTTCCACAATTGACACAACCCTGGCACTCAGATAAGTCCCTTGTAAATGGTACCCCTGGTACCAAGGGCCCTGATGCCAGGGAAGGTCTCTAAGGGCTGCAGCATGTCTTATGCCACCCTGGGGACCCCTCACTCAGCACATGCACACTGCCTCACAGCTTCTGTGTGCTGGTGGGGAGAAAAAGACTAAGCTGACATTGCACTCCCCTCAGAGTGCCATGCCAAGCTCACACTGCCTGTGGCGTAGGTAAGTCACCCCTCTAGCAGGCCTCACAGCCCTAAGGCAGGGTGCACTATACCACAGAAGCGTGAGACTTCACACTCTGCACCCAACGCCCCCAGCTCAAGATCCAGAGAACCAACACTACAGGGAGGACTCACCGCAACCCAGTGAGTAGCCTGAGACGACTCCCCCTGGTCCCCCACAGCGATGCCTGCAGAGAGAATCCAGAGGCTCCCCCTGACTGCCTGTAACAAGGGACCCGACGCTTGGACCAAGCACTGCACCCGCAGCCCCCAGGACCAGAAGGAACCGAACCTCAATTCAGGAGTGACCACCAGGTGACCCTCTGCCCAGCCCAGTTGGTGGTTGGCCCGAGAAGCCATCCTGTGCCCTGCCTGCACCACCAGAGTGGCCCCTGGGTCCCTCCATTGATTCCTATTCAAACTTCGACGCCTGCTTTGCACACTACTGCACCCGGCCGCCCCTGTGCCGCTGAGGGTGTGTTTTTTGGGCCTACTTGTGTGTGTCCCCCCCCCCCCCCCCAGTGTTCTACAAAAAACCCCTGCTCTGCCCCCGAGGATGCAGATACTTACCTGCTGGCAGACCGGAACCGGAGCACCCCTGTTCTCATAGGCGCCTATGTGTTTTGGGCACCACTTTGACCTCTGCACCTACCTGACCCTGAGCTGCTGGTGTGGTAACTTTGGGGTTGCCCTGAACTCCCAACGGTGGGAAGCCTATGCCAGGAACTGAGACTTGTAAGTGTCTTACTTAACTCACCATCTAACCAACACTTACCTCCCCCAGGAACTGTTGATTTCTGCACTGTCTACTTTTAAAATAGCTTATTGCCATTTTAACAAAAACAGTACATGATATTGATTTAATTCAAAGTTCCTAACTTACCTGTGTGGAGTACCTTGCATTTTATGTATTTACGTCAAATCTTGAACTTGTGGGTCTAAAAATAAAGAAAATATATTTTTCTATATAAATACTATTGGCCTGGAGTTAAGTCTTTGAGTGTGTGTGTGCCTCATTTATTGCCTGTGTGTGTACAACAAATGCTTAACACTACCCTCTGATAAGCCTACTGCTTGACCACACTACCACAAAATAGAGCATGAGAATTATCTAATTTTGCCACTATCTTACCTCTAAGGGGAACCCTTAGACTCTGTGCACACTATCTTTTACTTTGAGATAGCATATACAGAGCCAACTTCCTACAGTGTGGGTGAGGCCTGGGGATGAATGGGAGGAATCGCTAGACCCGTTACAATACCAGCCCCATGAAGCTCTGGAGTGACGTGAAGACTTAAATGAGGCCAGTGAACTGGCTACTTCTCCAAATACTGGTATGCTTTCCCCCCCCTATCGTAGCTACGTAGGCTGGAGTGTCTAATGCTGTGGTGGTGAGAAGAGGAGCTGAGGTCCTGGAACTTCAACTGCTTTCAGTGACCGTCAAGATTAATCTCTTGACAGAGTTGCTACATCCCGGAGCTTCCACCTCAGAACCCCTGCTTCCATTTAGTTAGGCCCTCACAGGGTCCTAATAGGTACCTGATCCATCTTCCTGCACCGGGGGACACAAGTTTCTTCACGCAACACCACACCCCTTGGTGGTCTCAAAGGCTCTACCTTCCAGGGCATGTTCCCTTCCACTCCCCTGGATAAGGAATCCAAAAGAATAGACTCACTTGGGAAGATGATGTTTTCTTCTTCCAGACTTGTATTGCGGTCCGTGAACACTGCATTCCTTTTGGGCCATTATTCCCACATGCTGTGAGACACAGTTGCACAAGTGCTGCCACAGGTCCCGCAGGACGCCTGGGCTGTACTCTCAGGATGTTGCTGATAGGAAAGATACAGCGAAGTTCACAATCTGTTGCGGACTGGACATGACCAACTCGCTGGGTAGAGTGGTTTAATCAACAGTGGCCCTGAGGCACCACGCCTGGCTGAGGACATCTGACTTTTCAGGGGATGACCGAGCTTCCTTGATGGACATGCTCTTCGATGGCACTCATCTCTTCAGAGACCAGGCATACTCGGCTCTCTTGCGCTTCAAGGATTCTCAGGCTGTGGTCAGGTCCTTGGGCCTTGTAGCGGCCCCCTTTATCCACCCTACTCCTCCCCCATCTGTCTTTCATCCCTTTAGTGGTTACAGAAGAGGCCTCCAAGCACGTCCATTCACGGTCAGCCACTGTGCCACTCATGCTGCCCTAGCCTCTGCGTGGCCGAGGACATGGGATCTACCGAACCCGTGGATCATGCAGGCTGCGGTCTAGAGAGCCTGCACCCACTTCCCTGCAGGAGCCTACCTGAGTGTTTGAGTGGTCCTGCCCCTTTCCCTCATGAACCTACACTGCACCAACAAAAAACTGTGGCCATTTCCTGTGGTGTCCCAGGCCCTGACCTGTGGGTGGGCTTTCATCACCATATAGGTGGGGGTGTAATTGGGCCTGAGTTGCAACTCTGGAGATCGCAGTCATAGCTGCTGAAAGTCATTAACATCTGCAACTCCACTGGCAACGATGAGAGGGAATGGGGCCACCAGTAAACATTGACTGCACACTACCCAGGGACATGGGTGCCTTAGAACTGAGACTGGGAGTCAGAAACCGGATAGCCTTAAGAGACTGGCCCATAGGCATGTGTCAGACACAGTAACCAGTTAGCATTTCCCACTGTAAGCCTGCATCGGTCATTAGTCTTAATCCATCGCTATTCCTTTAGCTGTAGTACCTTGTTTGAACCCTGTGTTCTCTTGAATAATGTTTGTCTTGTATTGCATAGCTGGTGTAATAAAGTAATTTTACTTTTCATAAAGTTAACTCACTGGATCGGCCAGTCATTGCTGAGTTCTGTGGTGTGGTTGTTGAGTTCTTCTCTACACCCACACACTACATCTTTGATAAGCCTTGAACTGCTTTACTCACTACCCTAAGAGTCGACTGTGGAAAGGGTATGCTTGGTACTTAGTTTTCCAAACCAGAGTATGTCAGGCCATTGGGTATTTGTGGCAAAATACTTCAACCACCCTGTTGTGGTGTAGTAGCCCTTTCATGCCCCAAGACACCCCAAAACAATTGTTAGATGGGTATTAAAAGGGAGGACTAATTGCTAGGGTTAAGATGCATACATTTAAGTAAAACGCAAGTTTTGCTGCGTGAATCTCTTCTGGATTCACATGCTGTGCATTATTGCACCATCTAGTGGTTGGACCTGAACTTCTCCACTTTTTTGAAAGTCTAGAATGAAAGCAATTAAAAAATACAGTATATCTGTCGAAATATTCTTAGGATGCAATATGGATCATATTCTTACTTGTGGCAAATTATTTTAATTAAGAAGCCCACAATATTTATGAAAATAGGAAACTGAAATAAAAGATTTGTTATTTGTTTCTTTGTTTTCTCAATTTTGCCCTCGTATTCTCAATCTCTTTCTTTAGGATTCTGGAAGCCTGGACATGCGAAGCATTGGGCAAGTCCTACCAACCCATCTAATGGAGGAGAGGTTAATACGGCAGCAACAAGAAATGGAGGAAGATCAACGCTGGCTGGAAAAAGAGGAAAGATTCTTGGTATGTGCATGTCTGTTTTTGTCTATTAATCTACTCAGTGGGTTGATTTCGTTTTTACAGTGTCACATCGAACATAAATCATAGATACATGTACAGTCTTTCTGCGCCTGTTGCTTTATTTTCTGCCCTCGTTTCTAGTGCCATTTTATTTTTGCTGTTGATTATCAAAATTCACGTTCTGAAGCATACTTTTATTTTTTGTGCAAAAAATGTTTTTGCACGTTATGCACTTTACATTTTAGTCAAACAATCCAGCAAATATTAGCACCATGGTTGCTAGGACACCAAAGCAAGATGACCCTTTATAAAAGGACAAAAGAATCCGGTGCAAATTCTCTATTCTATGGGAAATCTGATTCCCAAATCCAATGAAGATGGCAAGAGCGAAGATTATGGCTGATGTGGCTTCTGCCGTCGACCGCAGGGTCCATTGAAACAGAGTGATCAGTAGCTCATCCCATCCCCTCTGCTGAAGCATAGCAGCCACATTGAGACAGTGATGCTCCGGAGTGATATCTGTAAGAGGCTGCTTCACCCCTCTCTCAAACTCCCCCCCCCCCCCCCCCTCCCCCCCCCCAATAGAGGGCAATCCTTCCTGCAGAAGAGAACAAAATGGCAAAGTCCAGCATATTGGAGAATTATGCCTTCAGAGGAAGATCTGCAAAATGATAGATCAAACACACCGTCAGAACAAGGCCACAAAGACAGGCTTGACTGCGGGGAATAGGATGTGCCATTAAGGGAGGTGCTATGGGCAGTGAAGGAAATCAGATCCGCACTAGAACAAAGGATCAACAGGGTGGCGGTGGACTTTAACCTCCTCCAAGCAAACTTCAAGTTGACATCAGCAAGGGTACATATGGCCAAGTGCACACTGGAAGACCAAGCAGAGTCCATTAAGGAACTGAAAGCAGAGGTCTGTTACATACAGAAGGCATCTAACACCTACACTCCAGAACAGAAGATGCAGAGGGTGGAGGTCCAGGCGCAACAACATCCATCTTGTTGTACTTCCTCAAAGGTCCATCAACTGAGCAGTTTGTTGAAAACATAATCAAAACCACATCCAGAAAACATCTCCTGCCACTTCATGATTGAGAGGCTTCACCGCATCCCAGGGGTACTACCAAAACGTGGGGCAAGCCTGAGGCCAATCGTCACCTGTGTCCTTAACTTTGTGGATCAAATGCAGTCATGAGGTTCAGCACACCTAAACAGTTCCATACGTTTTGTAACAACACTATTGTCCTATTCTCAGGCTACACCCAAGAAGTACAAGCCAAAAGACAATCCTTTTTTAAACTGCCAAAGCAGAGCTTCTGAATCTGAATATAAAGTACAAAATCCTGTTTTCCTGCCAAAGTTGCTGGTTCTGTCTGAAGGGAAATCATAGACAAGATATAGCATGGGGTTATATCTTTATTACAAAACGCCCCTTTCTTTGTTATGACAGCATGAATAAATTAAGTTCACTATGTTATATTTGGCCAGGATTGGTGACAAGATATACATTATGATTTTGAGTTTAGGAAACGATATGGCATAGGGTAATGTCTCCTCTAAAAAAAATATCAGACCAGACCCATAGTTTTGGTTACCACTCTTTCGGATTTGACCTTTTTAATAAAGTCATAACCCCATGCTATATCTTATCCTAAACCAAAATCATAATTTATATCTTGTCACCAATCCTGGCCAAACAAAACTTAGTCTTACTGATTTTAATTTATTCATTGTGTCATAACATAAAGCAGGGCAGTTTTCTAGAGAATATCCTCGTAAATGAGAGGCTGAGAAGCAGTCATCAAAGCAGGTTTGGAAGTGCACATTCTGTAGTTGAATAAATTCAAAAAATACATTTGTATTTTGAAAGGATGTGAATTGTTCTTGCAGTTTGCAAGCCTAGAAGCATATTAAACTGTCATACATTTACACTTAATTTAAAATGGAGCGATGTGTTTGATAGGAGTAGAGCACCTTTCAGAAAGACGTTTGATAACTATTGCTTTGCTTTCTTCTATAAACAAACAAATCTCAACCAGATTTAAGATAATTTGTTATATTCATATGTACATCTGGTCCATGTCCATCCAGCTCATGCATTCTCTAAATTGTCAATTCGTTCAAGGCAGCAGTTGTGAGAAATAACCATTGAATTAAATTTAGTTGAGGAAACCTGTCCTTGTGAAATTCGGTAAACTGGGGCTCTCTTGGATTGATTGAACTGCAGACTTTCTTCCAAAGATCCTATTAGATTGTTATTCTGAGTTGTGAGATCCACCAGTCTAAGCATTTTTCTTAGGAGGAGTGGATAGATGCAGGAATCAAAAATAAATTAGTGAGTATTGCACATTACCTTAAATGCAGTTCAAAATCTGCTGCCCTGTCCATAATACTATATAGTAACACCCTTCCTATCTTGCAAATCTTCTCAATTTGTCTGACGGTCAAAGAGGTGTAAGAAGTAATACATCTTTTCTGCTGGAAACCTCTAAGTTCAGGACCTCAGCAGTTCAGTGACAACCTTCTCTTGTGCATGACCCTCATTCACAGAACCCTTGATACCAATCATCACCTGCCTAACTCAAATGAAGGCCCATCTATATAGACAACTACTTCTCTAGTGTCTGAGTAGGTAAGCATAATCTGAAGTCATAGATAATTTGCCTTATCTTTCATGACTCCTTGTAGAAACATATTTTTGTTCAAATTGGCAAAGTATGCAGAAAATGATGGATTGTGTTGCAATTGTGGCAAATCCATAATAATGCAGAAAAGTTGCAGCTGTAGAATAGCATAATTCCATTGGCCCTGCTTATCAGAACACTATGTGGTTTCTTTAGAGGGAGCTCTTTCTTCTTGCTTATCTATTGCAGATTCTGGAAAAGCTCATTGTAGGAAGTTGGCTCTATATATGCTATCTCAAAGTGAGAGATAGTGTGCAAGGAGTCCAAGGGTTCCCCTTAGAGGTTGATAGTGGCAAAATTAGATAATACTAATGCTCTATTTTGTGGTAGCGTGGTTGAGCAGTAGGCTTATCAGATGGTAGTGTTAAGCATTTGTTGTACACACACAGGGTTCAAGTCAACCCCAAACACCCAGTACCAGCAACACAGGGCCGGTCAGGTGCAGAGGTCAAAGTAGGACCCAAATAGCATAGGTGCCTATGGAGAACAGGGGTGCTCTGGTTGCAGTCTGCTAGCATCCTCAGTTAGCAGACCAGGGGGGTTTTGTAGAGCACTTGGGGGGGACACGGGCACACAAAGTACACCCTCAGTGGCGGCCAGGTGCAGTGTGCAAAGTAGTTTTGAGTTGAAAGCAATGGAGGGACCCGGGGGTCAATCTGGCGATGCAGGCAGGGCACAGGGGGGCTTCTCAGGCCAGCCACCGACTGGGCTAGGATGAGGGCCGCCTGCTGGTCACTCCTGCACTGGTGGTTGGTTCCTCGGTCCTGGGGGCTGCGGGTGTAGTGCTTTGTCCAGGCGTCGGGTTCCTTTGTTACCATGCAGTTGCGGTCAGGGGGAGCCTCTGGATCCTCTATGCAGGCGTCGCTGTGGGGATGCAGGTAGGTCGACACAGGGTATCCATGTCTTTGGAGTCGCCTGGGGGTCCTCTCTGCAGTGTTGGTTCTCCTGAACTCGAGCCGTGGGCGTCGGGCACAGAGTGTGAAGACTTACTCTTCCGGAGTGAGGCGGGAGTCCCTTTAAAGTTGGTTTCTTTGTTGCAGTTTTTGGACAGAGCCGCCGTCCTCAGGAGGTTCTTGGTCCTTTAGGTGCAGGTCAGTCATCGGAGTCCTCAGAGGTCGCTGGTCCTGCTAGATGCGTTGCTGCGCAGGTTCTTCGAGTCTGGAGGCAGGCCGGTAGGGCTGTGGCCAAGTCAGTTATTGTATCTGCGGGGTTTTCAGGTCAGCAGTCCTTCTTTCTTAAGGTTGCAGGAATCTGATTTACTGGGTTCAGGGTCGCCCCTAAATACTCAATTTAGGGTTGTGTTTAGGTCTGGGGGCCAGTAGCCAATGGCTACTATCCTGGAGGGCGGCTACATGCTCTTTGTGCCTCCTCCCTGAGGGGAGGGGAACACATCCCTATTCCTATAGGGGGAATTCTCCAAAACAAGATGGAGGATTTCTTAAGGCAGGGGTCACCTCAGCTCAGGACACCTTAGGGGCTGTCCTGACTGGTGGGTGACTCCTCCTTGTTTTCTCATTATCTCCTGCGGACTTGCCAAAAGTGGGGGCTGTGTCTGGAGGGGCGGGCATCTCCACTAGCTGGAGTGCCCTGGGCCGCTGTAACACCAGGGTTGAGCCTTTGAGGCTGACAGCCAGGTGTTACAGTTCCTGCAGGGGGAGATGAGAAGCACCTCCACCCAGTGCAGGCTTTGTTCCTGGCCACAGAGGGACAAAGGCACTCACCCCATGTGGCCAGAAACCCGTCTGGATGTGGCAGGCTGGCAGGAACTGGTCAGCCTAACAATAGGAATTGGACTGGTATACAGGGGGCATCTCTCAGATGCCCTTTGCATGCATTGTTCAATAAATCCCACACTGGCATCAGAATTCAGTGTAGCCATTACGGATCTGTGGAGTTCATGTTTGACAAACTACCAGACCATATAATCTTTATGGCTACCCTGCACTTACAGTGTCTAAGAATTGGCTTAGACACTGTAGGGGCATAGTGCTCATGCCCTCGCCTGTAGTATAGCGCACCCTGCCTTAAGGCTGTAAGGCCTGGTAGAGGGGTGACCCACCTATGCCACTACCTATGCCACAGGTAGTGGGTCGTGGGCATGGCACTCTGAGGGGAGTGCCATGTCGACGTAGTCTTTTTTCTCCCCACCAGCACACACAAGCTGTGAGGCAGTGTGCATGTGCTGAGTGAGGGGTCCCCAGGGTAGCATAATACAGGCTGCAGCCCTTAGAGACCTTCCTTGGCAACAGGGCCAATGGTACCGGGGTACCAGTTGCAAGGGACTTATCTATGTGCCAGGTCTGTGCCAATTGTGGAAACAAAGGTACAGTTTAGGGAAACAACACTAGTGCTGGGGCCTGGTTAGCAGGGTCCCAGCTCACTTTCAATCATAATTAGCATCAACAAAAGGCAAAAGGTTAGGGGGTAACCATGCCATGAGAGGCATTTTTCTACACTCATGTTATCCCTGTCTTTGTGAAAGAGCATGCCAAGTCCTGTATGCGTAATTAGATTATGTTCTGCCAATAAATGTACTGGAATGTTAAAGAAAAGAATAAAATGCAGTAAAGAATATAAACATGGTGTGGGGAAGCATAATTTCTCTTTCTTTGTCTACTTTCATTGATATTTGGCCCAGGAATGGGGATTAGCTTTTGTTCATGCAGTATTGTGCAGGCTAGATGTGGCTTACTTCTTCTTTCTCGCTTAGCTGGACTCATTTCCTGTTAATATAGCCTATTCTGTATTAGCCAGCACCTTTGTTAATATATTTACAAAATAGTAAAACTGGGTAACCCAGTATACCAATTTACTGCAGTTTTTAACGCACCACTACGGGCAAAAGAAAAGACAGGACCATCCTTAGCTGTAAGGTGTATTTTTGTGGGTTACCAAGGAAAACCCGGAGCCGTTCTTTTCAGTAGTTTTTTTGAAGCATGGACAATAGTTTGTGGTGTACTTGAGAGGTGCAAAGGCAGTCAGCACTAATTTTGGAAATCTTCATGGCTGATCAAAACAACTCACAAACTGATGCCTTGCATACACTAGTAACCCACTATCAAGGATTTCACATGCTTATAGTGCCTACTCATGTAGCTAGAGTTTGTTTGACCTCACGGTATTGAGCACAAGCTTATTTCAGTTGCCGTGATGGACATGTCAGAATGCTGAGTACCCAGTAACCTGGCCGAGGACACAACCTACTGCCTCTTTGATTAAAAAAAATAAGATATTACGTTTTGATGGACCTTTACATCAGGTTTCCAAATCGGTTATCTTAAACTGTCAACTTGCATCCCTTTTGGGAGTTGCTGATGTTGTGTTTTTGCCAGCTGCAAAGAAGGCTTGTGTTACTTGTGAATTACACAAGGCACTGTGGTACTGCTTATTGGATGCCTTTGGGTACATGCCTAACCTTTGGTTTCATTTCTCAGTTTCAGATTCCATTACTATTGCCAAAGGATTCATTGCTTGCAGTCATTTTACTCTCTGTTGGATTTTTGAGGTGGATTGATAGTTTTTTGTAGACCGGACATTGTCATTAGCATTTATTGTTCTCCACTCGCATCTCTCATAGTGCCTGTAAGGGATCACTGTTTTCATGAAATGTCTCTTTTCTAATGGATCCAACTACCTGTGGGTTCCTCACCTTATGAATTCTCCCAGTGCGCCAGCATTCGACGGAAATGTTTTCCTGGCTTTCCACGTTGATGAGGATGTCACAGTTGCTCAGCTCCGCACACGACTCCGTCTGACGTCATCGGAGCTATAAAAGTCCTCGCTGGTGTCAGTTACCTTTTTTCCGCTACTTCAATGCTAACAGTTTTCTACCTCTTCATTGTATCTCAACTGAATCAAGGGCATTATTTTGTAGTGCACCTATGTCTCCACTGAAGAAATCCGGGTTTAAACCTTGTAGCAAGTGAGGGGGCCATATGTCAGTGACGGATCTGCACAAGAACTGCCTCTTGGTGTTTGAGTTCGTCCTGTTCAAATCCAAAGGCTCTGAAAGAGATAGAGAGAGAGGCAAAGCTCTTTCTTTCAAAGGCTAAGAAGGAGAAGAGAGGTCGGCGAAGATTGAGGACACGGGACACTTCGTCGCACAGGTCATCGAGGTCTCATAAGAAGCGACGTTGACGGCATGAGTCACAGCACTGCTTATCCAGAGATCGGTCTGCGTCTCTGACTTCAAGGTCACGGTGCCTCTTGACTTGGAAAGTCAGCCGCACTGTGACTCCACAACCACAGTCACCTTAGGCATCTCCTGGGCCAACTTTGCTTGAGATCTCAGTCGCCTGCGAGTCCAACAGCTCATTTTTCCCCTGCATCTTCCCACAGTCAGAAGTTTGGGGCTCGAGTACCAGATCCAGCACAGCCAACGCAAGGGGAACAAGAGTACCCTGCCTTTCCGGCTCCACGACCGGATCCGTCTGCTCCACGACCGGATCCGTCTTTGTTCCTCAATGCTATGTTTAGCATTTCTAATAGGGCGATGGTCCCCTCTGGTGCACCTGCTGGTCCCACGGGTCCGCTAATAACATTGGACTCTTGGGTGTTGAGTGTAGTGGGAAAAGTTGATGCCCTTCCATTTCGGGACTCCCCCGCACACACACACACACACACACACCCCCTCCTTCCCCTGGCCCCCTTCCCATCATTAATTTTACTCAGAAGAGCATCTCCTGTTGCTTCAGCAGGAGGGGCACACCCTTTTGTTAAAAGGTGCAGTGGAGTTGGTTCCGGAGCAGGAAGAGTATTTCCTGTTTCCCAAGAAGGATGGTCACTTGAGGCCTATCCTGGATCCGAGGATTTTTAATTGGTTCCTCAAGCAGGAAAAGATCAAAATGCTGACCCTACCACGGGTGCTTCTTGTTACATTGAACAAGGAAGGCTGGATGATATCTATCTCCTTCCATATTTTCATATCCCTATTCAGAAGTCGCACAGGAAGTATCTCCGGTTCATGGTAGGGTCGCAACACTACCAGTTTGCGGTCCTTACTTTTGGTCTTACTTCCGCACCTCGAGTCTTCACGAAGGTGATGGCAGTGGTTGCAGCGGACCTCAGAAGGAAGGGAATATCTGTATTTCCTTACCTGGACAATTGGCTGATCAAAGCCGGGTCCCCAGAGTTCATGCTGCATCATTTGCAGGTGACAACCCAGTTGTTTAACCTGGGCTTTCTGGTAAACGTGCCCAAGTCTCACCTGGAGCCCTCTCAGCCCCTCTTGTTCATAGGGGCAGTACTGGACACAACATTGAATAAAGCCCACCATGCTCCACAGAGGATTCAGGCAATGATTCCAATGTTTCAAAAGGGAGCGCCTGTTCCAGTCTTCAAGGTCCTGCGTCTGCTCGCTTCCTGCATTCTGTTGGTCACTCACACATGTTGGCACATGAGGGCTCTCCAGTGGTACCTCCGAAAGCAGTGGTTTCAACACAAAGGGGATCTCAAAGAGTCGATAACGATCTCCAGAGACGCTGCGTTGGATCTGCGGTGGTGGACTTGTCTTCCACCTCCAGTGACCACAGTCATAACGGATGCTTCCACTCTAGGGTGGGGGAGCTCATCTGGGGGGCCTTGAAATCAAGTATTTGGTCTCCAGTAGAACAGATGCTTCACATCAATCTGTTGGCATTGCAGGCGATACATGTGGCTCACAAGGCCTTCCTTCCATCCCTTCACAGTCTGTCGGTACCAGTCTTAACAGACAACACTCCTGCAACGTGGTACATCAAAAAGCAGGGAGGAGTAGAGTTGTACCTTCTCTGCAGAGAGGCTCTGGTCCTGGGCACAGGACCATCATATTTGCATATTAGCAAACCATCTGGTCAGAGTTCTCATGAACAGACGGTCTCAGTCAGCACCTTTTGGACGATCATGAGTGGCATCTCCATCCGAATGTGGTTCTTAACGTCTTCTGGTGTGGGGAGCACCTCAGATAGACATGTTTGCCTCTCACAAGAACTCACACAGCTTGTCATTCTGCAGTCTCCAGTATCCAGTGCGGGGGGTGTTGGGAGATGTGTTTCAGCTGAACTGGAGTGACCGACTACTTTATGCGTTTCCTCCCATACCTTTGATTCCTCGAGGTCTGAGGAAGATCCGCCAAGACCAGGCCCAAGTCATATTAATAGAGCCGGATTGGACAAGAAGGGTGTGGTACACAGACCTCCTTCAACTCTCGCTGTGCCCTCCACTCTGTCTCCTGCACAGGTCAGAGCTCCTCTCGCAGTCACAGAGCCTGCACCTACGTGCCTAGAGATTGAATGGGTCAATCTGAGTTATTTTTCTCTTCCCTCTCCCCCCACCAGAAGTGGTGGATGTTATCGGTCAGGCAACACTCCACCAAGACTGTTTATGGCAGTAGATGGGAGAAATTTGGTATTTGGTGTGAAGAGAGACAAATTGATCCCTTTAAGGCCCATATATCTAATATCTTCCAGATTGCTCTTTCCTTAGCGCAGAAAGGTTGAGCAGTGGCGACAGTGAAAGGGTATTTATCAGCACTGTCGACTTTTCTTTGCCTTCCTGATCAGCCTTCTTTATTTAAGTCCCCTATAGTTCTTAGGTTCCTTGAAGGGTTAACAAACCAGTTTCCTCCCACTCCATTTATAATGCCTCAGAGGGATTAAATTTAGTTTTGACTTTTTATTGGGTTCACCGTTTGAGCCTATGCATACTTGCCCATTGAGGCTTAGTTTTTAAGATAGTTTTTCTAACAGCCATCATGTCGGCTAGACGTGTGAGTGAGCTTCAGGCTCTTGGTGTGAAACCGCCTTTTACTACTTTCCATGCTGTCAAGGTGGTGCTGATACCAGGGCGGCTTTCCTTCCTAAGGTAGTCACTCCCATTTGGGACAGCCTATAATTCCTTTTACCCTCCTCCCCATCTATCAAAGGAGGAGGAAAAGCTGCATCGCTTGGATCCGAAAAAGTCCCTAATCTTCTACATAGAAAGGACGAAGGACTTCAGAACTGATGATCAGCTCTTCCTTAGCTATGTTGGGAAAAAGGAAGGGAGACGCTGTCCACAAGAGGACTCTTTCAAGGTGGGTCATTCTTTTCATAAAGATTTATTATTCGCTAGCAAAGAAGGCTTTTCCTGAAAGCATTAGAGCATATTCCACCAGGGCTAAGTCTGCCACTTCGGCTTTAGCTAGAGGTGTGCCAGTTGCTATTATTGCAACAACCTGGGCCTCCCTCCACACTTTCGTAAAGCATTGTTGTTTAGACTCGGAAGTGGGAAGGGATGGTCATTTTGTCAATTCCGTTTTGCAGGACTTCTTGGTTTGACCAGTCAGGCACCCACCTCAGAGTGCAGGACTGCTTTGGGTTTCTATTCATAAGGTGAGGAATCCACAGGTAGTTGTTATCCATCAGAAGAACAAGTTACTTACCTTCGGAAATGCTTTTTCTGGTGGATACAGTAGCTACCTGTGGATTCCTCACAGTCCCACCCGCCTCCCTGTTGCCTGTCTGGTCATCCCAAGAGTACTATTAATGTTATAGACTATATTATGTATATTTACTTACATCTCTGATGCTGCCTGTGAGGGACCACTGTTTTAATGAAAGGTCTCTTTGTTTGTTCCTGTTTGAAACCTGTACTTCAGTAGCTAGTTATCTTAGAATGGGGGAGTAATCTAATATTTCTGCGCATTGCTGGGACACTGTTGTGCTCTTTACATTTTATGTTTACAAATACTGGATTGTCCTAACAAGCATTGGCCAAACCAGTAGGTCTCACCCATGTAAGAGCAATTTGCACTGTCAATATTTTTTAGCCATGTTGCACACCAGCGTGGCAGCGGTTTAGCATGGCTAAAAGTTAGTGAAGAAAAGGAGAGTTCCTTAAAGTGGAGTGGCGTAGAGTTGAGTGGAGTAGTGTTGTAGAGTGGAAGGGCGTAGAGTGAAGTAGAGTATAGTGGCATCGAGTGTCGTGGAGTGGTGTAGCAGGTGTTACGTAGAGTGTAGCAGAGTAGATTGTCATGGAGTGGCATAGAGTGGAGCAGTGTAGGAAAGTGGAATGGCATAGAGTGGAGTAGAGCTTTGTAGAGTCAAGTGGCAGTGTGGAGGGGTATGAAGTAGTGTTGCATAGAGGTAGTTCAGTAGAACATCGTAGAGTAGTGTTGTATAGTGTGTTGTGTAGTAGAGTGTCTGAGAGCGAGCATTGTAGAGTTTAATGAAGTAGAGTGTCATAGAATGGAGTATCGTACAGTGTAGTGTCATAGAGTGGCCTAGAGTAGTTGTGTAAAGTACAGTGGTGCAGGGTGAATTGGCGTGGAGTGCATTTCTTTTGAGTAAAGTGGTGTAGAGTGTATTGGCATAGAGTGCCATACATAGATCCAGTGCTGGTAGACGAATACAGTAAATAGGGTTTGGGCAGTAGAAGGACAAACGCAAGCTGATCAGCCTTAAACAGAGTCTGCAAATAGAAAGCAAGGAAATGTGAGTTACAAAGTCATTGGTAAGCAGTGGGTGGAATTCATACCCAGGGAAGCTTTCCGAATGTCCCCAAGAGTCCTACTAAGCAAACCAGAGAGCTTCACTGTCTGGTAGGCTTCCAACTGAAAAAAATAGAACTCAGACCTGTTAATAGATTTAAGTCCTCTGAAAAAATTTGACTTTTTTTCATGATCTTTCTCTAGTCATATTGTCTGCCTTGCTAACCATTTTGATCACCCACCTGTAATGGAAAGAGGGGCTAGTGTACTCTTTAATGCTATTTCAAATCTGTTATTGTAATCTTTAATCAGGGAAGATTTTGAAGACATTTTAATAGGGTTGGTCTGTGAAGGAAAGCCATAGTGCCTAAAACTTTTTTTTTCTAAATTATTTTAGAGGCCTGAAGATTACCACTGGGCTGTAGGTTGGGAGAAATCCCATCTACCATATGGGCAGACTTTAATTTCTTAGCTTACAGGTTTAGTGTCTTGAGTTTTTTTTTTTTTTTTTTAAGTACTGCATATTTTTGCTCTAATTTGCTTTAGTATCAGGGTGTTATCCAAAAAAAAGCGCATTCCACCATACAACATTTCGACATAAGCCCTAGGGACTGGCGTGTTAGTTTTGATCTACGTCATCGGCATCGGTCGAAAGAAACTTGTAATATAGCGGAGGTCTTGGTTTCAGAGCCGGTGTGCTTTTTGTGTCATATTTATGATTAATTATTTTGTCCTGGCTCATCCGAGAGAGTCATGGTCACCCGACTAGCGGGTACTGAACATTGGTGAAGGCAGGTGTCTCTATGACGGCATTATTCGCTGTTAAAAGCATTTCGGCAGAATTAATCGAGTTTCTGTTACCTTTCCCAGCAAGTCGCAACGGCAGCAAAATCGGAATTTTTGTGTTCTTTATCAGCGCCGTTGTAATCATATTGCGTCCAGATCTCTTCATTAGTGTTCACTGTCTCGAAAAGCTTGTGCAATGTTTAGAGCGCCTCGGTAATTGGCCCCACTTGCCGTTTCCCAGATACAGCCAAGTACATTTAAGCCGTCCCCCAGCAGGAAACGGGAACACGTTTCGCATTTTTTACCCTGTGGTTGGCAGTTTCGATGTGAAGTAGTCAGAGAACCGAGCGCCCGCTGCCCCGGGGACAACAAGAATGCAGACCTTCAAATGTTGCATTCTGAAAATGGTACAGTGGATATGTCTCTAGCCAGCCATCCTTTCTTAAATATTGGGCAGCGCATGGAGCTGTTTGGTGTGATTGCTGCGGGGTGCACTGTGACGATTGCGGGATTGATTGCGTTGCACTTGTGACAGAGTTGTGGGGCTCGGATTTCAGGGGCGCGGATATTTGTCCTTTTCGTTATTAGTTTCATCCGGGCTCCTTTTTTTCCCTCCTCTAGAAGCCCGACGGGAGGATCTCGAGAGGCAGCATAGACCGAGAGGACGGAGGCATCCAGTGCCCAGTAAGTGGACTACAAAGCCATATCCCACTTTTTAATTGCTCCTCCATCTCTAAATTATCTCTTTTTTTATCCCATTCCCCCCCTCTCGTGCTCTGTTATCTGCCTTCCCGTCTATATGATCTTTTTTTCTGTACCTACTGTTTCATGCTCCGATTTTTTTTGTTGCTTTCCCTTCCTGTTCGTGTCGCTCCTCACTTTCCACCTTGGTTTTTATCTCTTTAACGCCTCATTCTCATTCCACGTTCTTCTTCTCGCCGTCCTCTCTTGCATTGTATTTCTTCTCGTTTATTCTGTAATCCATGTGCTTGCTTCTTTTCCTGTTTCGCTCGCGCCTCTCCTATCTTTCTCGCATCCTATTTCTCACCTTAATCATCTCACATCTCGTTTCCCTTTCTTCCTCTTTTGTCTTGTTCCTGCTCCATTCTTTCTTCTCTCCCTAATATCGCTTCTTCATCTTCTCCCCTTGTAGCCCCCTCTTCCCTGTGTTGTAACGTATGCTCGAAGAGTGTTCAGGGTGTTACCAAACATTAACTCGCATTCACAAATGGGGGTTGTAGTACTTTTTCTTTGCAGAAATGCGGTAGTAGTGTTCATACTCATATCTGTTTCTTCGGTGTGTTCGCTGTTGAATGGAATGTAAAACAAAAAAAGACCCAAGTAAAAACGTGTTCGTTCTTGCTGCTGTCATTAGCTCAAGTACATATTTTTTGTAATAGTGTATCAGGCACTACTCAATTTGTATTTGACTACTGTTCTCGAAAAATTAGATACAATATACTTCCGTGGTCCTCCTCTCAGTGTCGAAGTGTGTTTTAATATGAAATCAGGATGGGAATAAGGAATGGCATGTAATAATGTTTGAATGAGAGCGGATTTCTCAGTGTGTGTGTGTTTTTAAGCTTATTTTTAGAACACATTCTCAGTTGGGATGGTCCATGTGAAATGTGAAGGTCTGGGAGGTGAAGTCAGTTTCCCAGGACTTAAGCATCCAGACGGAGCGGGGCTGGGATTGGTGCCAAAGCACTGTTAACCCGAGGTGTTGTCCTTAGGATGTTGTTGCACGGGTAGTGTACGGTCAATGTTTTATCCAGTAACAGCCTGGAGAGTATACCGTCTGGGGTCTTCAAACCGTTAGCCCACCACCCCCCTTTTAGTTTTTAAATGAATCCCCTTAGAAAAAAATACAAGAATAACACAAAATTGCCAATCATTTTGGATTTCAGCCAAAAATACTTATCGGATGCTACAATATTTTGGTATTTTGTACTAAAGGAAAATTAATTTCTTACTAAAGTCCGTGTGTTGTTCAGATGATGACACCAGTTCTTCGCCACATCAAGTTTGTTCATGATTTCAGTGGTGTCTTCAGGGGAGATGCTGTTGACTGTCAAACTGGTTGACCCGAGTTCTAACCCTCTCTGCACCAGTTAGTGAACTTGAGTTGTGTGCTTCTGGGCCCTGTGCCTCAAAACCTCGGACACGGAGGCCTAGTCTGTTTCCAGTGTAGCTTGTTATATTAAATAAAGGACATAAATGTGCGTGTTGGTGAGGTCTCAGTTCTGGGGGTTTTCAAATGTCTCGAGAGTTCATGCAATGCAGTACCATTGGGAAGAGCTCGGGTGAAGCACCTGTGCGCCTTCTTGAGTGGTACTTAAACCTGTGAATACTTTCAAGGCGGCATTTCAAGCAACCCCGCCAGCTACACGTTGCTCTTCGCTGATGACGGCCAAATAGCCAGAAACACGTGTCCGAAGATACGGCACTCGCCGCACCAACTTATGGTGAAAAACTTTCAAAACTCTATTCAAATTCGTGCTAATGACTGCATTTACCATGATGCCTTGGGGTCACAAATGCTGGAATGGAAGACAGGGTGCTCCCCATTTTGACTGTTGCAATTAAGGCTCCCGTGAGCCTCTGAGCTGACGAGCTCGGGTGAAGCACCTGTGCGCCTTCTTGAGTGGTATTTAAACCTGTGAATACTTTCAAGGCGGCATTTCAAGCAACCCCGCCAGCTACACGTTGCTCTTCGCTGATGACGGCCAAATAGCCAGAAACACGTGTCCAAAGATACAGCACTCGCCGCACCAACTTATGGTGAAAAACTTTCAAAACTCTATTCAAATTCGTGCTAATGACTGCATTTACCATGATGCCTTGGGGTCACAAATGCTGGAATGGAAGACAGGGTGCTCCCCATTTTGACTGTTACCATTGGGCAGATAAAGAAGGGAATAACATTTTTGAAAAAAAGACCACGACTCTTCGGGTTCTTCTATTGTTAGAAGTAGAGCTGCAAACCAGATGAATTTGCAGTTAGATAATTGTGATCATAACGAACATCTTGTTTGGAAACTTGCAGAATCTGTAGGTCATTTTGTGTGATTTAACTTGTCTCTAGAAAATCCCATTGTTTATGCATATCAAGGGGGATGGTTTAAAAAAAAAAAAAAGATGTCCTGCTGTTCTATATATTATTATTTTAGCATTCATAAATATCTACCAAATATTTTTTTTAAAAATCTTGATATGACTATCTTTTTAGAAACCAACTGTGTAGAGGTGAAAGTAACCTTTTATTGGACCATCTTACTTCGCAGGACACTATCTCTGATCTGAAGTAACAGAGTGTTCCTGAGGATATGCACAGTTTAACAAACACTAAGGAATGCAGAGGTTAGAGACTCACCGAGACTGGGGGCTGTGTTGAAATAGGGCAACTCGCAGCCGAAGACAAGGTCTGCTCAATGGGAACTGTTTCAGCAGTATTTTACCACCCACAGAGCCACATAATCCCGAGCATATGCCTTTGGAATTTATACTACCTACCTGCAAGGCTCTTCCTGCACCCTAGCACAAGTATAGGTGAATTGAAAGGCTGAACAGTTGTGCTGCAGGTGCCTGGAAAAATGCCAGCCTGTCTCAGCTTATCAGCTAAGGACAGATCCTACATTTATTCTCAGTCAGCCTTCTCATAACTATATGAGTGATACATAAAGGTACACATTCGCAACTAGATGGTTGTTTAGTAAGGTGTCATTACAGAGCTATGCATCCAAGGGAAACGACCTTCAGTGGCTGTTGATGAACAGCTTTGCGTCTTCTTGAAGGGAGGACTGTGATGGTTAATTGGTTGAGCTCTTCAAGTAAAGTGCTGTCGAATTGGGTGTTGACTCACAGGCCTTTTGACTTGTTTCTGTCAAGAGTCCACATCGAAGCAGTGAGGACGAACAAGCATTTCCCCCCTGCTGTGGTATGTTAATTATTGAAGAATGAAGAGAATTAAGTATGTTTTCTACTCTCTGTTGGATTGTGCGGTGAAGCTAGGCCCTCAACGATGGCACCCACAGCAAATAATGCCCCCATGACATAATCATCAATGTTATTGGATGTTCTGCCTTCAAGAATATTTATGCTCTTCCACGATGTATTAGATGATATTGTAATGCTTGCTTCCTGTCAAACTCCATCTGTGGGAGTTCTACCGTGTTTTGGTTTCCCAGAACTTCATTGATCGCTCCCTGTTTAGTTAGACCATTCATGTAAAACTGTTGAAGTCCTGACCTAGCAGGTACCCAGATAGACTTCAAAACCAGCCTCGCCGTCCCAGAACAGACTGCAGCAGGTTAGGTAATAATGATACATTTGAAGGTATCTATACACAGCGAAGAGGCTTCTTTCTGCTGCCAGCAGAATTTTACTCCTAAATACTTACGTAGAGTGCTATAAATGTTGGCATCCGTGGAAGTGTTAATGTTTACGTTTTCTACACGGAAGCCCGCTAAGGAAATTCTGCACATTATTACCCCTTTATGAGGGGGATCCCTGTCCTAGCTGGTAAGCCAGAACCTTTTTACTTCAACAAACCCATTTAATACAGGCCCATCTACGAGTCTAACCTCGCAGGCACATCTATTATCTATCTCTCCATTGCCTCTAACAAACAAAGTAACTGCTCCTTTCAACTAGGTCATCTCTGTGAAACCTGCATCATGGTTTTAGGCATGATGTGTTTGCTCTGTATCATTTCTGATGTCCACCTTCGGCGGGGCACATCCGTGCTTGATGCTCAGTTTACATGATTTCAAGTACCACGTTCATTTTGTACCAGTGGTGTTAAAATGTTAGTACTTATAATTATTTGGAGATATCCATTCTAAATGGAAAAAATGGAGCTATTCACACTTTCATTATGTTTAAAGTAATCTTTAATTTAGATGTTCACACAGTGTGTGCCTGTGTAATCCCAGCTGTAAATTCTCAGCAATTTACAGCAGTTAGAAGTACGGTTGTTTTCACAAAGTACTCAGTACATCTAATTGATTGTCTTACAGACTTTAATATCCCCATGTGATATCGACTTGCTCACATGTTACCTCTATCCACAATCACAGTCCGGGTAGCCAAAGTCCATGCCCCGTCTAAAAGTAACTAGACTGAATCATGTTTCCTGATATCGTTTAAGTGTTCGTTTCAGACTCCCACTTACGAGAGTTCGCAAAGGCTGTGGCTGGTGTCCAGTGAGCCAGACATTCAAAACTCACCTCCTGCACCACCAACTTCTGTCACATTGATCCTAATGTTCTAGAATTGCAGTCACGCAGGTTGAGAGAACAGGAACCACTTAATTTAAAAAGGCTGATTATAACCTCTTGTGTGTTTTTTTTATTTTTTTTATTTTATTTTTTAACGTCGTCAAATCACAGGTCCATATGATACCCAGACTCTGCACTTAACTAATCAGCCTCCCACTCTCTTAGGTCTGTGTTCACATTTAACCCCTTTCTTCTATGTCAGTGATTGAAAATCTGCAGCAGGAGTTGCAGCAAGGATATGAACTATGTCAAGGCTTCTTGTCCAAAAACTCTTAGCATGGGGCCTGTTCGGCATAGTTTAATTTTGTCTGTGTGTGTGTGTGTGGGGGATGGTGTCAATTGATTCCTTTATTGTTCATTAGATTCAAGTATTACCCACATTAATGTCAAACCACTTTTCATTGTTTTCTAGCGCGTTGGCATTAGACCCGTCCTGTTATTTTCCTTGTCCAAAAAATACCTTGTCTTAACAGTGGAGAGTTGTGTTTTGAATATTCCCACTTCTATCATTTAACTAGTTTGATTCAGTCTGCAGTTACTTACATTTCTTTTTGTGTCCCTCGCATGGCCTCAGAATGAAATGTGTGTGAATAAATGGAAAAACGAAAAATGAGGAAACCGAATCTGCGAGGTTTCTGAATCATGGAAAACCAGTTTTGAATAAAATAATTTTTTGAGGAAAAATCAAACAATATGTTAAACTTGGGTGGATTTTAGGACTACTGTGAGGGTTTTGGGTTCAGCGATGGGTAATATTTGAGGTGATGAGGGCTTTTTAGGGGTCAGGCATAGAGAGGGTTTTTTAGAGTTCAGAGATGGGTGAAGTGTAAGGATTATAAGTAGTTTTTACGGTTCACGGATGTGTGTGTAGGTGTGTGAGGTGTTTTTAGGTTTCAGGGTGGGTGGAGTGTAAGGGTATTGCGGGGTTTTAGGGTTCATGGAACGGGGACTTTAGGGTTTGTGAGGGTTTTTAAGGTTTGAGTATGGGTAGTGGCTAGGGTGGTGAAGAGGTTTTAGGGTTCACTATGGGGTGGAGTTTAGGGTGGTGCGGGGTGTTAAGGACTCAGGAATGGGTGGAGTTCAGATGTAGAAAGGGATTTTTAGTGTTCAGGAATGAATAGTTTAGGGTAATGAGAAGTTCTTCTATGTCATGGATGGCTGGTGTTTAAGGGTGGTGAGGGGTTTTAAGCGTTCAGGGATGGGTGAGGTTTGGTGTGCTGGAGTGTTTTAAGGGTATGGGATGGGTGGGGTTTTGGCATAGAAAGTGGGTATGGAGTTAGGGGGTAGTGAGTGATTTTATATTTTGGGGATGGTATAATTTGGGGGTCGAAAGGAGCTTTAAGCTTCAGGGATGAGTGTAGCTTAAGTGCGGTGAGGAATGTTAGGGGCATGGATTGGTGATGGGGCTTGTGAGGGGTCAGTGATGGATGGTGTCTATGCCTCAGCAAATTAAAATCATCCGAAGTAATTGTTTGAAAGTGTAAAATATCTAAATATGGTCCCCTGAAGTAAAGCACTCAATCAATCAGTCATAGAATTTGTAAAGCGCACTACTCACCCGTGACGGTCTCAAGGTGCTGAGGTGGGGGGTGTGCTGCTACTGTTCGAACAGCCATGTCTTGAAAAGTCTCCTGAAGGTAAGTAGGTCCTTAGTCTGACGCAGGTGGGTGGGAAGAGTGTTCCACGTCTTGGCGGCGAGGTGGGAGAACGATCTGCCGCCGGGGGTTGTTCTGCGGATGCGTGGGGTGGTGGCGAGGGCAAGGTCGGCGGAGCAAAGCTGTCGGTTAGGGGTGTAGAAGGCGAGCCGTCTGTTGAGGTATTCTGGTCCGGTGTTGTGCAGTGCTTTGTGAGCGTGGATGAGGAGTTTGAACATGATTCTCTTGTTGATGTGGAACCAATGTAGGTCTCAGGTGGGCTGTGATGTGGCAGTGGCGGGGGGTGTCCAGGATGAGACGTGCAGAGGCGTTGCAGTCTTTTCTGGAGTTTGGCCGTGGTTCCTGCATAGAGGGCATTGTGTAGTCCAGTTTGCTGCTTACGAGGGCTTGGGTGACTGTTCTTCTGGTTTCAGTGGGGATCCATTTGTAGATCTTCCGAAGCATGCAAAGGTTGTTGAAGCAGGAGGAGACGATGGCGTTGACTTGTTGGGTCACATACAGTGAAGAGTCCAGGATGAATCCCAGGTTGCGTGCGTGGTCTGTGGGCATCAGTGGAGTTCCCAGTGTGGCAGGCCACCAGGAGTTGTCCCATGCAGAGGGTGTGGAGCCGAAGATGAGGACCTCTGTCTTGTCAGAATTTAGTTTCATGCAGCTGCTCTTCATCCATTTAGCGATGGACTTCATTCCTTCATGGAGGTTGGTCTTGGAGGTGGCGGGGTCCTTGGTGAGGGACAGGATCAGCTGGGTGTCATTGGCGTATGAGATGATGTTGAGGTTGTGAGATCGGGCATTGTTAGCCAGCGGAGCCATGTAGACGTTGAAGAGGGTCAGGCTGAGGGATGAACCCTGGGGTACCCCGCATATGATTATGGTGGCTTCAGAGCAGAATGGAGGGAGGCGGACTCTCTTAGTTCTGACGGTGAGGAAGGAAGTGATCCAGTCCAGGGCTCTGTCGCAGATTCCTGCGTCATTGAGGCGTGTGCGTAGGGTGTGGTGGCAGACGGTGTTGAATGCGGCTGAAATGTCCAGGAGGATAAGGTGCACGACTTTGCCGTTGTCCAGAATGGTCCTGATGTTGGTGGCGACGATGAGGGCGGTTTTGGTGCTGTGGATGCTGCGGAATCCGATTGGGATGGGTCTAGAGTGTTGTTCTTGAGGAAGCGGGTCAGTTGTTTGTTGACAATTTTACCTATGGCTTTTGCCGGGAAATAGGGGAGGGAGATGCGCCGGAAGTTCTTGAGGTCCTTTGGGTCCATCTTGGGTTTCTTGAGGAGGGCGTTGATCTCCGCGTGTTTCCAGCTCTCTGGGAAGGAGGCGGTCTCGAAGGAACTGTTGATCTTCTGGAGTTGGGGTGCGATGACAGAGCTTGCTTTGTTGAAGATGTGGTGAGGGCAGGGGTCAGATGGTGAGCCGGAGTGGATGGTGTTCATGATTTTGATGGTGTCATTGTCGTTGACGTGGGTCCAGGAGGCTGGTGGGTGGTAAGTCTTTGGTGTCAGTGGTTGACGGGGGGGTCTGAGTTCTGAAGCTGTCATGGATGACTGCAATCTTGCGGTAGAAGGTGGCGGCAAGGGAGTCGCAGAGGTCTTGTGATGGTGGGATGTCGTTGACGTTGGAGCCGGGGTTGGAGAGCTCCTTCACAATGTTGAAGAGTTCCTTGTGGCTGTGTGCGTTGGTGTTAATGCGTTCTTTGAAGGCCGTTCTCTTGGCGGTTCGGATGAGTTGGTCGTGTCTGAGGATGGCGTTCTAGAAGGCTTTGGGGTTGTCCAGTGTCTGATCTTGGCGGCACTTCTTTTCGAGTCTTCAGCATGTTTGCTTAGATTCTTGTTGATAGGTGATGAACCAGAAGGCCTTTCTGTTGGTGCGTCTGTTAGAAGGGTTCTTGATCGGGCCGAGAGTGTTGGCACAGTCGTCGATCCGTTGCCTGAGGTTGCGGGCTGCTGTGTCAGTGTCAGTGGTGTCGCTAGGTGGGTTCTGGTAGAGGGTAGTGATCAGTTGGTCTTTGGTGACCTTGTTCCCCCTGCGGTGGGGGATCCGTTGCGGGTGATGGTGTGTTGTGGGTTTCTCGAAGAAGTGGATGCAGTGGTGGCCGGTCCAGTGGAGTTCGGTGGTGTGGCTGAAGGAGATGTTTGCTGGCGGAGAAAATGGGGAAGAGCGTGTGTCCTGCGGAGTGGGTGGGTGTTGTGACGAGCTGCTTAAGGCCGAGGTTGGCGAGGTTGTCGAGCAGGGTGGTAGATTTGTTGTTGGTGTTCTCGAGGTGGAAGTTCAACTCCCCAAGGAGTGTGTAGTCTGTGGCTGCAAGAGCGTGCGTGCGTGCTGATGACGTCGGTGATGGAGTCGCTGAACTGCTGTCGGGAAATGGGGAGGTCTGTATATGAGGGTCAGTCTGAGGGTGGTATTTGGGTCGGTGTGGATCTGGAAGTGCAGGTGTTTGGCGGTGCCAAGGATGTCTTCGGTGCTGGTAGTGATTCTGAGGGTGTTCCTGTGGACAATGGCGATGCCTCCTCCTGGTTTGTTGGTATGGTCCCTGCAGGTGATCTTGTAGCTGTTCAGGATGGCTATGGCGATGCCAGGCGCTGAGGAGGGGTTCGTCCAGGTCTCGGTTAGGAAGGCGATGTCTGGAGAAGCTAAGTCAAGTAGATTCCAAAGTTCGACGGCGTTGTTTGTGGACGGAGCGGGTGTTGAGTAGGATGCATCGGAGATGGTTGCGTCCTGTCTTGGTGGGTGGGTCATCGGCGTGGAGGCTGGTGAAGGTGTAGTTCCGACAGGAGAAGGGTCCGCGGGTGGGCTGCGGAGTGGCTTGATGGCAGGAGGGTGAGTGGGCCGGTGTTGAGGGCGTGGAGGGGGGTGGCGTTGTAGCGGAGATGGGTGTAGCACCAGTGGGGGGGGGGAGAACCAGGGGTTCCGGCTCTGGGCACGGTCCACAGGCGCCTTTGGCACGCCAGCGGAGGAGCTGCCATTAAGCAGGGAGGGGGGTGGAGAGGACAGCTGGGAGGCAGGGGCAAAAATGGAGCGAAAAGAGGGGGCGGGGCAGCAGTGGTAGGAGTGCACCGCGAGAGGGAGGTAGGGGGGGGGCCCGGGGGAGGGGGGGGAGGAGGAGAGAGCGGACTGGAAGGAAAAGTGAAGAAAGTGAAAGCAAGTCAGAAGAAGCACTGTGGGGAGCGAACGACAAAAGGGGCACAAGGGGGCAGACACGGAAGAGAGAGCACACAGAGAATGGGGGGTGGAGGGAAAAGCGAAGAAAGAGTGAAAGCGAGGAGCACTGTGGGGAGCGAACAGCAAAAAGGGCGCAAGGGGGCATAGATGGAAGAGAGCATGCACAGAGCGAAGAAGAGAAAAAGGAGGACCGAGGCAGAGGCCAGCCTAGTAGCAGAGACATAAATATCTCAGACAAAACTGTTTCTGCAAGTAAGAACTACAACCATTGCATTTACATTTCTAAAATAAACATTCAGAAGCTAATTTTGAACAAAAAGACATTCTATGAATTGGTTTCTACGAAAAGGTAGATGTCATCCATTCTGAAAATTTCCTGTAAATAATTTAGACGAAATGGTTTCTCAGTAATCGTATTCTATGAAATTGTTTTTCTATGGAATAACATACAACCCTCAGCATGATGGTACGCCAGGAAATGCTTTGGAATGTTTGTGGTTGAAACTCTTTGCAGGGATATATTGAATGGTTTGGTAGTAAAAATAAAGGAAACAGGTTGTGTACATGCTAGTTTACTGTAGAATGTCGTGGTTTGTAGTGCATGTGACTAACGTAATTAGGATAATATTTTTTTATTTATTAATTTATTTTACAGACTTCTAACCAGCACATATACCAACCAGTCGGTAAACCAGGTAAGCACATCTTGAACATTCATAGCTAGAATGAAAGAATTCTATTAAGGGCATGCTATGATGATTTCCTACATTAATATCAGGATATAAGCGTTACAATTACATTTACACTAATGTATCAGCAGTTTTAGATGCAGTGATAGTATGACAGTAGTTAGCACCATTAACTGTGTGGTACGTTTGTAGTTGTGTGTGTGTGTGTGTGTGTGTGTGTATATATATATATATATATATGTGTGTGTGTGTGTTCGATGGCATGTGTAGCTGCAGATAGTCCGCAATCTAGTGTTGGGCTCGGAGTGTTACAAGTTGTTTTTCTTGGAAGAAGATATATATATATATATACCTTCTTCCAAGAAAAACAACTTGTAACACTCCGAGCCCAACACTAGATTGCGGACTATCTGCAGCTACACATGCCATCGAACACACACACACACATATATATATATTGCGGACTATCTGCAGCTACACATGGATGTGTAGCTGCAGATACACATGCTGTGCATTATCCTGCCATCTAGTGTTGGGCTCGGAGTGTTACAAGTTGTTTTTCTTCGAAGAAGTCTTTTCGAGTCACGAGACCGAGGGACTCCTCCCCTTTCGGCTCCATTGCACATGGGCGTCGACTCCATCTTAGATTGTTTTCTTTCCGCCATCGGGTTCGGACGTGTTCCTCTTCGCTCCGTGTTTCGGTTCGGAAAAGTTAGTTAACAATCGGAAAATTTGACGGTATTGTTTGCATTCGGTATCTGGTTAGTAATAGCACATCGACACAGAAGAAAAAAAGAGCTCCGGCAGCCCTTCGGGGCTTCCACTCCCCGGCGGGGCCTGGTCGGCCCGACCGCGTGCGTCTTCAAGGCTCATGGAACGGACCCCATTCCGCTTCTGCCCCAAATGCCACGCTAAGTATCCTTATACAGACCAGCATTTGGTCTGTAATTTGTGTTTGTCCCCCGAACACAAAGAGGATACCTGCGAGGCTTGTCGGGCATTTCGGTCGAAGAAGACGATACGGGACCAGAGAGCTCGAAGGCTTCAAATGGCGTTGACGCTGGCTGGACACCCCGACGTCGAAGAAGAGGAGACATTCTCCATTCCTGATTCGGACTCGGACGAGCCCGAGAGTGAGCAGCCGACGAGGCAACAAACCGTGAGTAAACCAGCCCCGGCCAAAACTCACTCGAAAATTATGAAAGCCCAGGGGACGCCACCGCCAACAGGCCATGGCTTTACCCGTAAGCACGGAGACCAAGCATCGGCACCGAAAAAGGGCACACAGCAGCCGAAGACATCCGACTCCGGTCGAGATACCGGCACAGTATATACTCGGCACCGAGATACCGGCTCTGACCAAACTCGGCACCAAGAGATCGGCACCCTGAAAGCTAAAAAGGTTTCTTTGGAGCCGAAAAAGACTGCTGAGAAGGTTTCGGTGCCGAAACATCCAGCCTCTGAGCCGAAAACAAAGCTCCTATATGGAAGAACAAGGCCTTTCCTCACAACTACAAGGCCACAAGTTTGGACAAGAACTAGAGATGGGAGAGCCAGACCATACACAGAGGAGGCTCCACATACAGAAGGACACAGGGAAAATAAGAACTCTTCCCCCAATTAAAATGAAGCGGAAACTCGCTTTCCATGAAACGGAAACGCAGCCAAAAGCAACGGTGGCTAAAGAAAAACACCACCACATTTTTCACCACAGCCATCGCCACCGCACTCACCACAACTGTCCCCAATTGCAACACCCCCAATGATGCAGTCACCAACGCACACAGGGATGAGCCAAGATGACCCAGATGCATGGGATCTGTACGATGCACCAGTATCTGATAATAGTCCGGATTGCTACCCGGCAAGACCATCACCACCAGAAGGCAGTACTGCTTACATGCAGGTGGTTTCCAGGGCAGCTACCTTTCATAACGTAGCGCTGCATTCAGAACCTATCGAGGATGACTTCTTATTCAATACCCTGTCATCAACACATAGCCAATACCAAAGTTTGCCAATGTTACCAGGCATGTTAAAACACGCTAAACGGGTGTTTCAAGACCCATTCAAAAGCAGAGCCATCACACCTAGGGTGGAGAAGAAGTACAAACCTCCCCCTACCGACCCTGTGTACATTACGCAACAGCTAACTCCTGACTCAGTGGTAGCAGGAGCAGCCGGGAAAAGGGCAAACTCAAACTTCTGGGGATGCACCACCACCCGACAAAGAAAGTAAAAAATTTGATGCTGCGGGGAAAAGGGTGGCAGCACAGGCAGCCAATCAATGGCGAATTGCCAATTCGCAGGCATTTTTGGAAAATACCACAGGGCACATTGGGAAGAAATGCAACATTTCATTGAACACCTTCCCAAAGAGTTTCAGAAGCGTGCCCAACAGATTGTGGAGGAGGGCCAAAGTATCTCCAACAACCAAATAAGATCGGCTATGGACTCAGCAGACACAGCCGCCAGAACAGTAAACACAGCGGTCACCATTCGGAGACACACATGGCTACGCACCTCCGGATTTAAGCCAGAGATCCAGCAGGCTGTGCTGAATATTCCTTTTAATGGACAACAATTGTTTGTGCCGGAAGTGGATACAGCTATAGACAAGCTAAAGAAAGACACTGACACGGCCAAAGCCATGGGCACGCTCTACTCACCACACAGCAGAGGCACCTTTAGGAAGCCACAGTTTAGAGGGGGGTTTCGGGCCCAAAGCACAGAGCCTTCTACCTCACAGGCCAGACCCACATACCAGGGCCAATACCAAAGAGGAGGCTTTCGGGGGCAATATAGGGGTGGACAGTTCCCTAAAACAAGAGGGATATTCCAAAGCCCAAAAACCCTACAAACTAAACAGTGACTCCAATGTCACAAATCCCCAACACATAACACCAGTGGGGGGGAGACTCACAGATTATTACCAAAATTGGAAACACATAACTACGGACTCATGGGTCCTAGCCATTATCCAACATGGTTATTGCATAGAATTCCTACAATTACCACCAAATGTGCCTCCGAAAGCACACAACATGTCCAAACAGCACTTAGATCTGTTACAACTAGAAGTCCAAGCATTGTCACAAAAAGAAGCAATAGAACTAGTACCCAATCATCAGAAAGGAACAGGTGTTTACTCCCTGTATTTCCTAATTCCAAAAAAGGACAAAACACTAAGACCCATCTTAGACCTCAGAACACTAAATCTTTACATCAAATCAGATCACTTTCACATGGTGACACTTCAAGACGTGATTCCCTTGCTCAAACAACAGGAGTACATGTCAACATTAGATCTCAAGGATGCTTACTTTCACATACCCATACATCCTTCCCACAGGAAATACTTAAGGTTTGTAATCCAAGGCGTACATTACCAATTCAAAGTGTTACAGTTCGGGATAACAGCAGCACCAATAGTATTCACAAAATGCCTTGCGGTAGTAGCTGCACATATCAGGAGACAGCACATACATGTATTCCCTTACCTAGACGATTGGTTAATAAAAACCAGCACTCAGCAACAGTGTCTTCAACACACAAAATACGTCATAGAAACCCTTCACAAGCTAGGGTTCTCAATAAACTACCAAAAATCACATTTACAACTGTGTCAAATACAACAATACTTAGGAGCAACAATCAACACACAAAAAGGGATTGCCACTCCAGGTCCACAAAGGGTACAAGCATTCCAAAATGTAATACTAAACATGCACCCAAACCAACACTATCAAGTGAGGTTTGTGATGAAACTTCTAGGCATGATGTCTTCATGCATAGCCATTGTCCCAAACGCAAGATTACACATGCGGCCCTTACAACAGTGCCTAGCAACACAATGGAAACAAGCACAGGGTCAACTTCAAGATCTAGTGTTGATAGAACGCCAAACACACTCCTCGCTTCAATGGTGGAATCCTATAAATTTAAACCAAGGGTGGCCATTCCAAGACCCTGTGCCTCAATACGTGATCACAACAGATGCTTCCATGGTAGGGTGGGGAGCACACCTCAACCAGCACAGCATACAGGGACAATGGGACGCTCAACAAATCCAGCTTCATATAAATCATCTAGAACTACTAGCAGTGTTTCTAGCATTGAAAACATTTCAACCGTTAATAGCCCACAAACACATTCTTGTCAAAACAGACAACATGACAACAATGTATTACTTAAACAAACAGGGAGGGACACACTCATCACAGCTGTGTCTCTTAGCACAAAAGATTTGGCATTGGGCGATTCACAATCACATTCGCCTAATAGCACAGTACATCCCAGGAATTCAAAACCAGTTAGCCGACAATCTCAGTCGGGATCACCAACAAATCCACGAATGGGAAATTCATCCCCAGATACTACAAACTTACTTTCAAAACTGGGGAACACCACGAATAGACCTATTCGCAAAAAAAGAAAACGCAAAATGCCAAAACTTCGCATCCAGGTACCCACACCCTCACTCCAAGGGCAATGCGTTATGGATGAGTTGGTCAGGGATATTTGCTTACGCTTTTCCCCCTCTCCCACTCCTTCCGTATCTAGTAAACAAATTGAGTCAAAACAAACTCAAACTAATACTAGTCGCACCAACTTGGGCTCGCCAACCATGGTACACAACACTACTAGATCTGTCAGTAGTACCTCATATCAAACTACCAAACAGACCAGATCTGTTAACTCAACACAAACAACAGATCAGACACCCAAATCCAGCATCGCTCAATCTAGCAATTTGGCTCCTTAAGTCTTAGAATTTGGACATTTAGACCTTACACAAGACTGTATGGAGGTCATTAAACAAGCTAGGAAACCTACTACAAGACATTGTTAGGCAAATAAATGGAAAAGATTTGTTTATTACTGCCATAATAATCAAATTCAACCACTACATGCGTCCACAAAAAACATTGTAAGCTACTTATTACACTTACAAAAATCAAAGCTAGCTTTTTCGTCCATTAAAATACATCTCACAGCAATATCTGCCTATCTGCAGATTACACATTCAACATCACTCTTTAGAATCCTGGTCATAAAAGCATTTATGGAAGGTCTAAAGAGAATCATACCTCCGAGAACACCACCAGTTCCCTCATGGAACCTCAATATTGTATTAACACGACTCATGGGTCCACCATTTGAACCCATGCACTCTTGTGAGATGCAATACTTAACCTGGAAAGTAGCCTTCCTAATAGCTATCACATCTCTTAGAAGAGTAAGTGAAATACAAGCATTTACTATACAAGAACCCTTTATACAAATACACAAACATAAAGTGGTTCTACGCACAAATCCCAAATTTTTACCAAAAGTTATATCACCGTTCCACCTAAATCAAACTGTGGAACTCCCAGTCTTTTTTCCACAACCAGACTCTGTAGCCGAAAGGGCATTACATACATTAGACATCAAAAGGGCACTAATGTATTACATTGATAAAACAAAACAATTGTTTGTAGCCTTCCAAAAACCTCATGCAGGAAATCCAATATCCAAACAAGGCATTGCCAGATGGATAGTTAAATGTATTTAAACCTGCTATGTTAAAGCAAAGAGAGACCTGCCTATTACACCGAAGGCGCACTCCACTAGAAAGAAAAGGCGCCACAATGGCCTTTCTAGGAAATATACCTATGACAGAAATTTGTAAGGCAGCCACATGGTCTACGCCTCATACATTCAGTAAACATTACTGTGTGGATGTGTTAACAACACAAGCAGCCACAGTAGGACAGGCAGTATTACGAACATTATTTCAAACAACTTCAACTCCTACAGGCTAAACCACTGCTTTTGGGGAGATAACTGCTTACTAGTCTATGCAGAGCATGTGTATCTGCAGCTACACATGCCATCGAACGGAAAATGTCACTTACCCAGTGTACATCTGTTCGTGGCATAAGACGCTGCAGATTCACATGCGCCCTCCCGTCTCCCCAAGAACTGGTAGCCGTTTAAGTTGATGATAATTATATGTTCGATGGCATATGTCGCTGCAGATACACATGTTTGGCACAGTCCGCTGCCTGGTGTTGGGCTCGGAGTATTACAAGTTGTTTTTCTTCGAAGAAGTCTTTTTGGTCACGGGACCGAAGGACTCCTCCCTCCTCGGCTCCATTGCGCATGGGCGTCGACTCCATCTTAGATTGTTTTTTTCCGCTGTCGGGTTCGGACGTATTCCTTTTCGCTCCGTGTTTCGGTTCGGAAAGTTAGTCAGAATCTCGGAAGAAAGCGTCGGTATTGTTCCGTTCGGTATCGGGATAGTTAGGTACATCGACACCGATCATCGGAAGACTTTGGGGTAGTTTCGATCCCCCATCGGGGCCTGGTCGGCCCGACCGCGTGCGACATCGAAGCCGATGGAACGGACCCCGTTTCGTTTCTGCCCAAAATGTCACAGTAAGTATCCTTATACAGATCAGCACTTGGTCTGTAACTTGTGCTTGTCCCCCGAGCACAAGGAGGATACCTGTGAAGCCTGTCGAGCCTTCCGGTCCAGAAAAACACTCCGGGACCGAAGAGCCAGGCGTCTACAAATGGCGTCCACGCCGACCAAACAACGTTTCGACGACGAAGAGGAAACATTCTCGGTTCCGGAATCAGAATCCGGAGACTCCGACGTCGAACAACAGCAACAAACTGTGAGTAAGACTTCGAAAAGTAAATCCATCGACAAACCGAAAGCCCAGGGGACGCCACTGCCAACAGGCCATGGCTCGACCCATAAAACAGGCGACCCGTCGAAGGTGCCGAAAAAGGGCACGCCCATAGCGAAGACACCCGACTCCAGTCGAGGGACCGCCATGGAGCAACCTCGGAGCCGAGAAAGCGGCTCCGAGAGACAAAAACAAGATACCGGCACCGAAAAACATCGGCACCGAGAATCCATGCCGAAAGGAACAAAAATTCTGTCGGTGCCGAAACCGAAAAAAGATTCTCTCTCGGCGCCGAAAAATACCACACCTTCATCCTACTCAGAGGAACAAGGAATAAGTGGCCAAATGCACAGATTTGGACAAGAGCTCCAAAGTGTAGAATCGGACTACACACAAAAGAGACTGTACATCCAGCACGACACAGGGAAGATATCAACCCTTCCCCCAATCATGAGGAAAAGAAGGATCGGACTTCCAAAGGATGACGCACAACCACAAGCCAAAGTGGTTAAAAAAGTCACGCCTCCGCCCTCTCCACCACAGGCATCGCCGGCACAAACACCGCCACAAATGCACTCACCAGCGCAAACTACCATAAGTCATGACGATCAGGATCAAGACGCTTGGGACCTGTATGACACCCCAGTGCCGGACAATGATCCCGAGTCATACCCCACAAAGCCGTCACCGCCAGAGGACAGTACCTCATACTCGCAACTGGTGGCTAGGGCAGCAGAATTCCACAATGTCCAACTGCATTCCGATCCTATAGAGGATGATTTTTTATTTAACACCCTCTCGGCTACACACAGCCAATATCAATGTCTCCCAATGCTACCAGGGATGTTACGACACGCAAAACAAATTTTTGAAGAGCCCGTAAAATCAAGAGCCATCACCCCAAGGGTGGATAAAAAATACAAACCACCACCCACAGACCCAGTGTTTATTACTTCGCAGTTACCACCTGACTCCGTGGTAGTAGGGGCAGCTCGCAAGAGAGCAAATTCACATACATCTGGCGACGCCCCACCTCCGGACAAAGAAAGCCGAAAATTTGATGCGGCAGGAAAAAGAGTAGCATCACAGGCAGCCAACCAGTGGCGCATCGCAAATTCACAAGCGCTGCAGGCCAGATATGACCGCGCACACTGGGACGAGATGCAACTTCTCGTAGACCATCTTCCCCAGGAATACCAAAAAAGGGCGCAGCAAATAGTTGAAGAGGGACAAACGATCTCAAACAATCAAATCCGCTCTTCACTAGACGCAGCCGATACTGCAGCAAGAACAGTCAACACTGCTGTCACCATAAGGAGACACGCTTGGCTACGCACTTCAGGCTTCAAACCTGAAATCCAGCAGGCTGTCCTTAATATGCCCTTCAACGAGAAACAACTTTTTGGCTCTGAAGTGGATACAGCCATTGAAAAACTTAAAAAGGACACAGACACGGCCAAGGCCATGGGCGCACTCTACTCCCCGCAGAGCAGAGGCTCTTTCAGAAAAACTCCATTTAGAGGGGGGTTTCGTGGCCAACCCACAGACACCACCAGCCAACAAACAAGAACCACACCATATCAGGGTTCCTTCCAAAGGGGAGGTTTCAGGGGATATCGGGGGGGTCAATTCCCAAGGAGTAGGGGAAGATTCCAGACTCCAAAAACACCTCCACCTAAACAGTGACTTTCAAGTCACGCAACCCCTTCACTCAACACCAGTGGGGGGAAGACTAAGCCAATTCTACCAATCTTGGCAACAGATTACAACAGACAATTGGGTATTAGCAATAATCCAACATGGCTATTGCATAGAATTCCACAACTTCCCACCAAACATCCCCCCCAAAACACGCAAAATGTCACCACAACATTTAGAACTTTTAGGACTAGAAGTTCAAGCACTACTGCAAAAGGATGCAATAGAGTTAGTACCAGTACAACAAAAAAACACAGGAGTTTACTCCCTGTACTTTCTAATTCCAAAAAAAGACAAAACATTAAGACCAATATTAGATCTCAGGACACTAAATACCTACATCATATCGGACCATTTTCACATGGTCACACTACAAGACATCATTCCACTGCTCAAACAGCAAGATTACATGACCACATTAGACCTAAAGGATGCGTACTTTCATATACCAATACACCCTTCTCACAGAAAGTACCTACGGTTCGTATTCAAAGGAATACATTACCAATTCAAGGTGTTGCCATTCGGAATAACAACTGCACCAAGAGTGTTCACAAAATGTCTAGCAGTAGTAGCAGCACACATCAGGAGACAACAGATACATGTGTTCCCTTACCTAGACGATTGGCTAATCAAGACCAACACAGTAAAAAAATGCGCAAACAACACCACATTTGTCATACAAACCCTTCACAAACTGGGGTTTTCCATCAACTATACAAAATCACACCTAGAACCGTGTCAAACACAACAATATCTAGGAGCAACCATCAACACATCAAAAGGAATTGCCACTCCAAGTCCACAAAGAGTGCAGGCATTCCACAAGGTAATAAGTGCTATGTTTCCAAACCAAAAGATACAAGCAAAATTTGTGCTAAAACTTCTAGGCATGATGTCATCATGCATAGCCATTGTCCCAAACGCAAGACTACACATGCGACCCTTACAACAGTGTCTAGCATCACAATGGTCACAGGCACAGGGTCAACTTCAAAATCTGGTGTTGGTAGACCGCCAAACATACCTCTCGCTTCTATGGTGGAACAGCAAAAATTTAAACAAAGGGCGGACATTTCAGGACCCAGTGCCTCAATACGTTATAACAACAGATGCTTCCATGACAGGGTGGGGAGCACACCTCAATCACCACAGCATTCAAGGACAATGGGATATACACGAAACAAAATTTCATATCAATTACCTAGAACTGTTAGCAGTATTTCTAGCGTTAAAAGCCTTCCAACCCATAATAACACACAAATACATTCTTGTCAAAACAGACAACATGACAACAATGTATTATTTAAACAAAGAAGGAGGAACACACTCAACACAATTGTGCCTCCTAACACAAAAAATTTGGCAGTGGGCGATTCACAACAACATTCGCCTAATAGCACAATTTATTCCAGGAATACAAAACCAACTAGCAGACAACCTTTCGCGAGACCACCAACAAGTCCACGAATGGGAAATTCACCCCCAAGTTCTGAACAAGTACTTTCAAATTTGGGGAACACCCCAGATAGATTTGTTCGCAACAAAAGAAAACTCAAAATGCCAAAACTTCGCATCCAGGTACCCACACCGCGAATCACAAGGCAATGCTCTATGGATGAGTTGGTCAGGGATATTTGCGTACGCTTTTCCCCCCTCTCCCTCTCCTTCCATATCTAGTAAACAAGTTGAGTCAAAACCAACTCAAACTCATACTGATAGCACCCACATGGGCAAGACAACCTTGGTATACAACTCTACTAGACCTTTCACTAGTACCGCATGTCAAACTACCCAACAGGCCAGATCTGTTAACACAACACAAACAACAGATCAGGCATCCAAACCCAGCATCATTGAATCTGGCAATTTGGCTCCTGAAATCCTAGAATTCGGACACTTAGACCTCACACAAGAATGCATGGAGGTCATAAAACAAGCTAGAAAACCTTCCACTAGACACTGCTATGCATCTAAGTGGAAAAGATTTGTTTACTACTGCCATGCCAATCAAATACAACCATTACATGCCTCTACTAAAGACATAGTAGGATACTTACTACATTTGCAAAAAGCAAATCTCGCTTTTTCATCTATAAAAATACACCTCGCAGCAATATCTGCTTACCTACAAACTACTCATTCATCGTCTCTATTTAGAATACCAGTTATTAAAGCATTCATGGAAGGGCTAAAAAGAATTATACCACCAAGAACACCACCAGTTCCTTCATGGAATCTTAACATCGTCTTAACAAGGCTCATGGGTCCACCTTTCGAACCCATGCATTCCTGTGAAATGCAATATCTAACCTGGAAGGTCGCATTTCTCATTGCAATCACATCCCTCAGAAGAGTAAGTGAAATACAGGCATTTACCATACAAGAACCATTTATTCAAATACACAACAATAAAATAGTTCTAAGAACAAATCCAAAATTTCTGCCAAAAGTAATCTCACCATTCCATTTAAATCAAACAGTAGAATTGCCAGTGTTCTTCCCACAACCAAATTCTGTGGCTGAAAGGGCACTACATACATTAGACATCAAAAGAGCACTAATGTATTACATTGACAGAACAAAGCTAATCAGGAAAACAAAACAACTGTTCATAGCTTTTCAAAAACCACACATAGGAAATCCAATCTCTAAACAAGGCATTGCTAGATGGATAGTCAGATGCATTCAAACATGCTATCTTAAAGCCAAAAGAGAATTGCCTATTACACCAAAGGCACACTCAACCAGAAAGAAAGGTGCTACAATGGCCTTTCTAGGAAACATTCCTATGAGCGAAATATGTAAGGCTGCAACCTGGTCTACGCCTCATACGTTTACTAAACACTACTGTGTAGACGTACTAAATGCACAACAAGCTACAGTGGGCCAAGCTGTACTAAGAACATTATTCCAAACTACTTCAACTCCTACAGGCTAAACCACCGCTTTTAGGGGAGGTAACTGCTTTATAGTCTATGCCAAACATGTGTATCTGCAGCGACATATGCCATCGAACTGAAAATGTCACTTACCCAGTGTACATCTGTTCGTGGCATTAGTCGCTGCAGATTCACATGTACCCTCCCACCTCCCCGGGAAGCCTGTAGCCGTTTAGAAGTAGATCATAAATCTTAAACATCTGAACATTTGTAAATAATTATTAGAAACTCTTAACGTACATACATATTCACTCCATTGCATGGGCACTATTTATACCAAACAACTCCATCCTCACCCTCTGCGGGGAAAACAATCTAAGATGGAGTCGACGCCCATGCGCAATGGAGCCAAGGAGGGAGGAGTCCTTCGGTCCCGTGACCAAAAAGACTTCTTCGAAGAAAAACAACTTGTAATACTCCGAGCCCAACACCAGGCAGCGGACTGTGCCAAACATGTGAATCTGCAGCGACTAATGCCACGAACAGATGTACACTGGGTAAGTGACATTTTCAATATATTATATGTTGATAAAACTTGTACATTTGTAAATTTGTAAATATATATATCATTTTTTACACACATTATGTACATACATACTTACTCCATTGCATGGGCACCTTTACTATATACACAACTCCTACCTCACCCTCTGCGGGAAAAACAATCGAAGATGGAGTCGACGCCCATGGCCAATGGAGCTGCAAGGGGAGGAGTCCCTCGGTCTCGTGACTCGAAAAGACTTCTTCGAAGAAAAACAACTTGTAACACTCCGAGCCCAACACTAGATGGCAGGATAATGCACAGCATGTGAATCTGCAGCGTCTCATGCCACGAACAGATGTACACTGGGTAAGTGACATTTTCCATATATATACACACACACTTACACACCATTTCTTTAATCAATAAAGAGTCCCTGTCTTTGGGAAACCACCGTGGAGTGCCGTTCTCTTCCTTATCAGAGGCTAGAGAAAAGTGTATGTGTGTGTGTATATATATTGCATGTGACTTGAGAGGTGGAACTCTCGGTTAGGTAATGATGCAAGTTCCCATTTCAGTAATCGTTAAAAAAATATATATATATATTTCTCAACAGATCTGTAAATGTGCTTAGGTTATTGCTGGTTTTCAGTCATAAATATAGTGGATGGCAATATATGAAAACAACAGAAAGGAATACTGTTCATGTAGTGAAACATATATTTTTTACAATAGTGCATATGAAGTTACTAGAGTAAACGTAGCACACTTAACACCAACACTAACGTGAAAATATGGAAAAAGAAATAGATTTTGACAAGTAACTGAGTGACACACCACTTGTCAGTATGTACTGAAGAAACGTGTCCCTGAATGTTTTTTTATATGTTGAGTGCATTACGGTTCATGCAAAAAAAGTGCCTAGTCTTTGCGATAGTATTAAAAATACAGGTTACAAATGAGTTTTATTGTGCAATAATGGCTGCTTTCATCCAGTAATTCAGCCATATTTGATTTGTCCAACAGAGACTTAGGTTCAACCATTGCTTACACTTCAATAAGCACTAGGTAATCACACAGAAAGCGACGGCGATCAGGGTCCTTCCCCCCAACATCAGGGAGACTTACCAATTGCAAATGGTAAGTCGGCGCAAGAGTTATAGTAGATGAGGAAGCTTCACCCACATCTTGCGGGCCCTTAGGAGGTACACAGTCTGAAGACAGCCCTCTGGAGGATGAATCGCTTTCTCCTCCTTAAAGTGCAGACGAAATTGTTAAAGAGGAGAAAGTTTAGTTTAGTGAATTTATAAAGCGCATGGCTACCCAAAGGCTTCCCAGTGCTAAGAAGGAAAGTAACTGCATCAAATACAAGAAAAAAGATGAATAGGGAAAGAAAGTTAGCTCAGATAGAGGACGTTTTTTACTTTTTTCCTGAAAGATAGTTCTAGAGGTTCTCGCTGGAGTTCTAGGGGAAGGGTGTTCCAAAGGCGTGCTGCCTTGATTGAGAAAGATTTGCCTCCCCATGAGGACCTCTTGAAGCGTGCTATGTGTACTAGGTGGGTGGTGGAAGATCTAAGATATCTAGTGGAGGCATATGGAAGAATTTGTTTTCGAAGGTAGTGGGGTCCCTTGCCATGCAAGACTTTATGTATCATGCATAGGGCTTTGAAATTAATGCACTGTTTTATGGGCAGCCAATAAAGCGCGGCTAAGGCTGCATTAGCTGAATGATGCCTCGGCAAATTCATAAGCAGTCTTGCAGCAGCATTCTGTACGACCTGGAGTTTCTTCACTACATAGTCCAGAGAGCTAAGGAAAAGGGAATTGCCGTAGTTGTGAGAGAATCATGGCCTGAATAAGAATTCTTCTGGCCAGAGGAGGTAACAGCTTGAAAATGTTCCTTAGGGTTCTAAGGAGGCCAAAACAGGAGGAAGAGATCTTTTTGGCTTGTTGTTCCATCGTTAAGCGACAGTTCAGCTAAAAACCAAGGCTCTTTATGTGGTCCTTTGGGGGGGGGGGGGGGGAGATGGTAAAGGCATCTTAACAGTTTAAAAAAGAGATTGGCGGGGGAGCCGTTGCCTACGATCATCACTTCAGATTTCCCATCTTCGAGTTTCAGTTGAGACAGATTCATCCATTTTCCAATGTCAACCAGACAGAGGGAAAGATTGGTTAGAGAAGGATCTTTAGTGTTGGATAGAGATACTACTGAGTATCATCAGCGTAGGTTACCACTGACAGGTCATATGGTTTAACTATTTTGGCTAAAGAAGAAAAATAAATATTAGAGAGAGTAGGGTTAACAAAGAGCCCTGAGGTACTCCACAGGTCGAGGAAAGGATATTGGACAGGAAGGAACGATCTAAGACCTGAAAGGTTCTTCCTGTAAGGAAGGAGGCGAGCCAGGCTAGTGCTATGCCTTCTATCCCAATACTAGAGAGCCTACTACGGAAGGTATCGTGATCTACGGAGTCAAAGCCAGCACTGAGATCCAATAGAATAATAGCTGCGCGCCCTCCCTGATCTAAGAGTTGCCGGGTGGATTCAGTGACAGACATAAGGGCCGACTCAGTACTGCATTGGGGCCTAAATCCCATTTGTCAGTTGCTTATTGACATGTTTTTCCTTGATTTTTGCTAGAATGGGGAGAAGGGTGATGGGCCTGTAGTTACTAAGCAAAGTGGGGTCGAGTTTGGGCTTTTTCAGAAGAGGTTTGATGATTGCATGTTTAAGGGACTGAGACAGAATTCTTGAGGTTATGGAGTGATTGAGAGTCTTAGTCAAACGTGGAACGATGATGTCAGAAGCCAATGCCATAATGGCGGGAGGGGCGGGATCAAGAGGAGACCCAGACTTCATGTTATGGAGAAGGTCTGTGACCACCGACTCTGTTAGGGGCCGAAACTCTGAAAATAAAATCCCAGAGTAATGGGGATTGGCACACTTCTCCTTTATAGGCTCCTGGTTGGAAGTGGTAGGAAAGGAGGAGTGTATGTCAGTGATTTTCTCCTGAAAGTAGGTTACCAAGTTATTTCTATGTTCGGTAGAGGCCTCTATTGGTGATTCATTAGGGGGAAGGTGGCAGAGTTCTTTAAAAATATGAAAAACATTTTTGGGGGAGTTTGCCGACTGCTCAATCTTAGTGCTGTAGAATTAGGGATTGGGCTAGTTTAATGTTTTCATGGTAGTTTCTAACAGCTTCTCTGTAAATTACCTTGGAAGAGATACTATAATCTTTTCTCCACATTCTTTCCAACATCTTACACTTCTTTTTTTGTTCTAACAATTGCGGAGAGAACCAGGAGTTGAGATTATGTGTGGATTTTATTAGTCTTGTCTTAATCGGCAAAATAGAGTCAAGGGAGGTGGACATCCAGTTGTTGAAAGACTCTACCGTCGTGAGATTGGGATCATTATAGATAGAAGATGAAGAGATAAGAGTATTATGCCATACTTTAGGGTCGAGCTTAGACCATTGGCAACCGGTAGATTTAGTGCCTACTGGATGCCTAGAGAAACTGTCATAGCGAGGGGTGAATGACAGTAAAAAATAGTCTGTCCACGTAAGAGGCAGAGGAGTATGGAAGGAAAGATCAAAGAGATTGCTAAATGTAAGGTCGATGATATGGCCTTTATGGAGGGTAGGCCCAATAGTTCGATGGGTAAGGTCTAGTGCTACCATCGAGGATAAAAGTAATTTTGCCAAGGGGCAGTCCCTATTGTCAATCTGAATGTTAAAATCCTCAAGTATGGTTAAGTTAGGAGTTTTGCAGAAAGAACTTGATACAGAGTCGGGTAGAGCTTGTAGGAAGCTCAAATAAGGATGAGGAGGGAGGTAGATTAAAATTCCAGAGAAGGTAAAAGTAGCAGAAAGATATAGTGAAAAAGCCATACTTTCAGATCCTGGAATGTCAAGAGTGGTAGTAACACATGTACATATTTTCTTATGGATAATGGCGATGCCGCCCCCTCTAGTCCGGGACCTATCTAGATGGACAATCGAGTAGTTAGGGGGGAGTGCCTTGAGGATTTCGGAAGAGGAGTCTTCCTTAAGCCATATTTCTGTCAGAAATAAGATGCCAGAAAGACTTCACATAATTATTTACCTTGTGGGTGTTAAACATCTTTTATTAGATTAGCGACATGATGCAAACAGGACAATCTCCCTTCATCTTTTAATGTGTTTCTGACTTCTAACTTAATAAGGAGCTGAAGCTCTGCCTACTTAGTTTTGTAGGCCCAGTGAAGACATTACACAATTTGGATTCAAGAGGAGCTCAAATCCTGCATTGAAGGCCATTTCAGAGTTTTCAGAGCCTATACCTTGAAGGAAACCCTGTTGGCTAACAGACATTCATTCCTTCCATTACCCATTATGTATCCTTCCCCGTGCCCAGTCCCAGTTCTTTTAGCTGCCTCTGAAGATCCATGGTGTATTTTGATAGCCAAATAGAATTTACAGATACTGTGGAATAGCTGGGATTCTGTGAACTTGATCTTGTTTCTGAACTGTCCAGTTTTGCGAACATCCCCAGTGTATGTAAATCAGGTTTTTAAATGTTGTATCTGTAGCAAGATTCTGTGTCACAACCCACCTGTGTGTAGGTTCTCTGGTGTTCGAAACAACAAAATGAATGAAAAACTTAACTAGATCAGAATAATCGTATAATATATAATATATTATAGATACATTTACTTATGACTTTTCAGTATCTGTGTCATATGAAGAACTTCATCTCAAATTGTTTTATTTTATTTCCATGAAGAGCTAGTCTGACCGTTTCAACACTTCATTCATTAGATCATGCAGCTCCACCAAAGAAACCTCCTCGTCCCGGAGCCCCAAGCCATCTGGGTAGCATTGCAAGTCTTAACAATCCGGTTGACAGCTATAATGAAGGAATAAAGGTAAGTTTATTTGTATGTTTACAAAAGGGATAATAGATGGTTTCAGGTTTAGATGTATAGCATTCTCTTCTTGTTGAGAAGAAAGAAAAAAACTAAACAGGGGCTTCAGCTCCGACATATTACGGCCAGTCTGTGAATTATCAGGCAAAATGGGCTGACAACTACATGATCGAAGAACAACAACCTTAAGCTATAATGCTTGATTGGTGCCATGATTGACACATGGGTAATGGATTTGCAAGTGTAATAGCCCTGAAGGGTTTTAACTCAGACTGTACATTAGCAAAGGTTGCAGCTTAATTGTACAAAATACACTTTGTCTACATCACTGCTCTGTCAAACGTCCTAAGCTTCACACATCTCAGCTGGTCAACAACTTAATTGAATGGACGTTAATGACACATTGGTTGTATGCAGATAATCAGAGATGCTTTCCCGAAATGCCCCACTGAAGCTCTTTCAGTTGTATTTGTGCTCCTGTTCATCCTCAACACCCTCTCTTAAGATAATATTAAATCCTTTTAGCAAAATGTGTGGATTTAGAAATGTACACCCTCCTTTGACTGGGTTGCTGTCGATATTTGACGCTGGGGAAACTCTAGTGAATCTCGTCCAATCTCTACAGGCACAAGCTGATGTTCCCCACATTGGTGAATCTACCGATTTCTCCTATCTTGCTTTTCTTTGCTTAGTTCTTGTATTGGTTAGCAGCATGTTTACATCATAATATGTTCTTTCATGGAAAAACAGTCAAGCTCTGAATCAGTGAGTGCACAAGGGAAATAGTTTGTGTTCACCACGTATCTGTGTGTAGATCTGTGTGTGTGTGTGTATACATATATATATATATATATTGTTATATATGTATTTGTAGTGTGTGTGACTGTACATAAACATGCTCTGGATACTCCGGTTAATTAGTGTAGAACCTGGAAATTTGTTTTTCTTCAAAGAAGATCAAGTCACAAGACCTGTTATGACTCTACCCTTCGTCCACAATGCACAGCACAATGTTCAGCACAATGTTTCTTCTCTGTTCTGATGCATTTAGGCTGTGACAATCAAGAATGCTGCGCCAAAGTGCATTCAAACACACCAGATCTCCTATTTCTTGGGTAATCTTTTGTTACAGCAGCTCCGTTCTTTAGGCATACTTCAGAAAATACTTATTTTACAGCATGAGATGGTTCTGTTCACACTGACAGGTCTTGGCAACTGAAGGCCAATGCTCAGAGTGTCTAGATGCATCACAGCCACCGTTTTTGACAAATTCTACTGAGGGACACTCAAGAATGCACCTAGGACAATGTTATGGAACACACTTCATTCCACTTTTGTCCTAAAATACCTCTGGGTCGACTACCACCAGGACTGAAACTTGCTTTGCCCCGGACCACACTTAAGCGTCCTTTAGCAGTTTTTTCACATTCGGCTATAAGCAGATTCTCAGGCATTACAGGGAGAGAAGGTGGGATCATCGCTGTATGCAGTGGAAAGTGCTGTTGGAGACACTGGACATTTTCAGCGCTGAAGACTTGAGAGGCACCCAGGTACAAGAGGATGCCTCTGCAGCATTCCCGCACGCTAGGCATCAGAAGATCCAGAGGCATGCTTTTCCGCTTCTCTAACATTAGGGAGGGGATCATGGTTCCTCAAGCCAAAGGTCTACCACACACCAGCCCTGGGGCCTGTAACAACAAGATTCACGCTGCATGCGCAAGCCAATCTTCAAGGTCAGTCTCAAGCCCCTAAATGCCCAGTGGTCAAGGCATAGCACTGCTGCCACTGGAGGCTGGTATCAATCCTGGAGCACAGCATAAAACACTCAGTCCAGCTCCTCCAGCCTGTAAGTCTCTGACTCGAGGGGTTGCATTGGTGCCCATGAAGGCCCCACCCGAGGGCACTAAGCTGCACTGCCCCCTCTGCACCAAGGCAAGGAAAAGCTGCACTCTCCATCAAAATCGCCCCAGCATAGATAACAAGCTGCTGAAAAATCTAGTTCAGAGCTGAGGCTGAAGACCACCTTGCAGCGGGCACTGATGCCGAGATTGGACATCTCAGAGGGCTGTCTCTTCGAGAATCTGATGGATGTACTGGATTAAAAACAAAAAAAATCTTAAATGGCCCACACACCTGCAAGATTCTTGCCAAACCATCAGCATCTTCATCCTTTGGAGGGAGAGGTTCTGGTGCTCTTACAAAAGGGCCTAGTAGAACCAATACTTGCACACCAACGCAGTGCAGGAGTGTATTCCCTATACTTTTAAACCCCAAAAGGGACAGCTCCGTCCTGCTGATCCTCAGCCTTCGGTTATTGAACAGGTTAATTTCCTCTGAACACTTTGACATGGTCACTCTACAAGATGCACCCCTGCTTTGCCAAGGCGACCTCATGTCAGCGCTGGATCTGAAAGACCCATAATTTCATTTCTGGATCCACCTAGTGCATCATCAATACCTTCGCTTTGTGGTAAGTGGACGACAATACCAGTACAAGATGTTACCATTAGGGTTAATAGAGCCCCAAGCCTGTTCATAAAGTGCCTCACGTTGGTAGCAGCGCACCTGCTCCAAAATGCCATTTATGTCTTTTCATAGTTAGACAACTGCCTAATTAAGAGCAGCAGCCCTTCCTCAGGTCAGTCTTCAGCGCAGTAACAGAGAGGGCCTGTCCTGACAACCAATGGCATGGCATTCCAACAGCAATTACTTATCTTTTTCACGCTGTTTAATTACTGTTCGAACTGTCATGAAACTGTTGGAAATTATAGCCTCATGCTTAGCAATTGTACATTATGCCAGATTGCTCACATGCCCCATATAGGAATACCTCACAAGGCAATGAGCAAAATCAGAATGGCATGGGGTGGGGTGATGTTTTAAGATCATGTGTTGGTAATGTCCAGTTGTTTGCATTCTGTACTTTGCTGTAACAGCAACACCCTGTTCCATGGCAGACTCTATTTACTTCCCATTCTGCAAGCGACTGTTACCAACAAGGCATCTCTTGTGGGATGGGGAGCTCACCTCTGTGAGATGACGGTTCAGGGCCTCTGGACCCCTCAGCCCTAGCGGTGCTACATAAAATACCTGTAACTCCAATCCATTAGACTGACCCTCAAAGCGTTCCTCCTGCTCATACGAGGGAAAACAGTGCTACTGAAGACAGTCAACATGACAGCCATGTTCTATATCCACAAGCTGGGTGGCACCCACTCCACAGGCTCTCTGCACTAGGCACTGTTACACTTGGCACTTGAAGTAGATTCAGATTTGCAGGATACTTCGGACATCTAGTGTTGGGCCCAGATGTTTGCTACATGTTTTTTTTTTTTTTTTAAGTTGGAGTCCCAATATCTGTGGTGACTTTACCCTTTGTCCACAGTGCAACAGCATATTGGCTCCACCTCAGGTTCTTTTTCAGCTCAACAGGCGTATGCAGCGTACTTCAATCTACAACACTACAAGCTGCTATGAACAGATGATTACAGGGTAACACTTTTTGTGTGTGTGTGTTTTTGTTTTTGTTTTTCTGGCCACCATATGTTGATTTCTAAGAGTTAAGGTACTCCTTGACTCCAAGGAGGGAAGCTTCACGAATGTTACTAGGGCAACTGCCCCAGTGATGGTATTTAAAGAGTATTGTTCAGCTCTCTAAACTGACAATGTGCCACTGTACACAATGCACAAATACATACACGCCAGTGCTCGTTAGCTCTCATTCTGCTTAGTGCGTCATATACTCCAATAATTGTAGCCTTGATAGAATGGTGGTAGATTATGACTTGAATGAACTCTCAAAAGATGATAGACGGCGCAAACCCCAGCATCTAATTTTTAATTAACATTCACCACAACCTCAGCAATACCCCTTCTACTGTATGGGCCCTGCTGTGTGCCACCCATTTATACACTATTATATTTTCACCAAGTAGCCCTTTAATGAGCCCATATTAAGCAGGCACTGAATGCGTATTGTACTGCCCTATGGACTCCTTTCTCTTTTCATCCTTGGCTTCGATGTGCCATTCCAAGGGTGGGGGAAGGAGGACATAACACTGCCAGTTACCAATGAGAATTATTTTCCACTGTAGATTCAGGTCCGGCTCTATCATGCTGTTAGGATCTCTCCAATATTTGGCTTGCGTCACCTTCACTTAATTACTATGATCCTGATTCAGCCTGTAATATTGTTATTATTTAAATCCATTGTGAATATGAGTGTGCTAATATGATTATGTTGTATTTATGAAGAATTGCTTGTTTGTTATTTAGGAAGAAAACTGTTTAAAAAAAGAATGATGACAGGCATTGACTACTTAATGTTATACCTGCAGTACACCTGGCTATACTTTGTTATTGTATAAATTATTCCAGTAATAAAAGCAAAGAACAAAGAAACGAAAGTAAGAAATAGGGACACACTTTAAAAAAGTGCCCATTTTGTTCTTTTCTCTCCCGACTCTTACCACTCTGCCTAGAACCTTTTTAGTGAATTCAGCTCTAGAATGAGGAAAGAGTCTTTGTTACCTTTACTGATAAAGAGTCACATCTTCACCTCCGTACACATACCAAGCCAGAAGCTCAAAGCAGCGTACACTGCAGACTTTCAACTTTGCTTTTCGAAATTGTCGTAGGGCTCGTTATTGGAACAAGACTGCAGGATTTGGGTGGCAGCACCACCGCTTGTGGGTGAGTGAGTCAATCACACACCGTTTTGTAGCTGTCTGCCTAGCCATTTCGGCTAGCTAGCAACACCTCACCCAAGCATAGAAAGCAAAGGTGTGATTTGTGGCAACCTGACGCATGACACCTCAGTGAAGTTGTGGTTGACAAATCTTACCCCTTTCTCTCATTAGCAAAGGTTTCATACACATACCTAGGCAAAAGGAAGAGATGCAGGATAGTTTTAAATGTATTTTTGAAAAGACTGCAATCTACAATAAAATATATGAGCTGCAATTATTAGGAAGATAAGACATAGAACATTTAGGATTGTTACAGTCAAGGAAAAGAAAATAACAAACCCAAGTATATTCAAATAAACATTGGCATAGGAATCCACCTAACACCTAGCTTCTAAACGAGAGCCCAATTCGGCCCTTACTTAGTCCATGGAGGGAACACCCACCTCGTTATCTGAAAATAGGGGTCTGCCCACCGTCTCCTTGACTGGTTGCAGAGACAGGGCTGAGGTCAGCAAAGCAGAAGTGAAATGGCATATACCGTGAATGGATCTCCTGGCTGGAATGACCTCTCTAACCGTCTTTGGCCCATGTGATGTTTTTATAATAAAGCATGTTTGTGTTCAGATAAAGAGGCCTGACGTGTCGTGTGTCTTTAAGTGTTGGGCTGTCTGCACACTCTTGTGGTGGCAATTCTAAATAAATTATCATGTACCATTCTTGTCAGCCTTGAGCCGATGTACATGGTGAAATGTCGTGCACAGAAAATAACTATTTCGCAGAATAACAACTGATTAGGAAAATAAAACATCCCGCTGAAAAGCAGGCTGAGCTAAAATGAATAACTGAAAATAGAGCATGTATCTGGATAAAAGGTTACAAGCTAAGCTAAAATGTGTGTGCCCAAGCAAGGCTCTAAGATGAACCCACGACAAAACCATTAATGGTTTCCTCCCCCCACAGTACCACACTGAGCTTGTTAAATGAGGCAGCTCATTATGCTTGCTGAGGTGCGCAGATAAAAATCATGGTGACTGTTTCTAAGCCATCATGTGCCAACTCATAGTTGAGGTTGCTTGAATTTATAGCCCTTATCCACTAGAACGCCTTTCAACAACAATTCCGAGCCAACCAAACCCATGGCGTAACACAGCATAATGGGACCCCACCTGTAAAATGCAGTGAGGGCCCCCCCTTAGTCTCCAGTTTCTCACAGATATTCATTGGCTTTGAGCTGAATGGCTGCGTTCCCCCTGCTTCACAGGGGAGTGCAAGGGCTTGCATTATGGCCTTATCTAAAGGCTATATCAATGATGTCAAGATTGAACCCACACAACTAAGAAAATCTTACTTACCCCCTTATGTTCTCCCCATATCTCTGGACTCTATCATGTATGCACACAACTCCTCCAATCTTTCTGTAATAATGTAGCTAAATATCAATAAAGACTGTGTGATGCCATCAATAGGAATCTAAGTGTAGATTGTCCCTTTGTGTGATGTCACCAGTAGGGAGGGAAACACACACACACACACACACACACACACACACACACACACACACACATGTATATATATGTCATGTCTGCTTCTTTGGAGAAATGACAACAATACATTCCTGAAGTGAAGCTTGAGGTTTAGAAACCTAGACTTACAAACATAAAACACATGCAGTGCATCACTTTTTGGCCTAGTGGGGGTTTCCTTGCCTTTCTTCCCTGCCACCTCCAAAAAATACTTTTCAGCAATTTTGTTACTATCTTGAACCCCCTGCGGTCAAGCACCTGCCTAACCAGAGTCAATTTGGATGCTTAGCAAAATGTTTTTTTTAAAAAGCTGTTCCAGAGCTTCTGAAGAAAATTCGAAAATTAAAACAGTTGCTTTACTAAAGTATGCTTTTGCATAAAGTAGTGACCATACTGATGGTATACTGGTATGGAAAATAATATAAAGTGCTGTCCTTGCTGGTCTTTTAGTGAAAAACATTTCGACATCCCAAAAATTGAATCATCGTAAGTCCCTGGCATCAAACTGAAAGGCACACTGTGAGGGGAAAAAATGATGGCCCAGGTCCCGATTCACACTTGGAGCGCAAAAATGCATTAATGTGTGATAACGATATCCTTTTTCATATTATTTCCAGGTGTCACGCTGCTATTTTTCGAAAGATGTATTGCTTTCAGTGCAACTATCTAAAATATTTAACATCTTTATGGTGACTACAATGTTTTTATTTCAGAGGAAGATTACTTTATTTTAGGTATCTATATTTTCTTGACGTTTAATTTTTTTCTGAAATGAAAAACCTCATCCCCTTTCCACTGCTAAAATTGCCATCTGGTGACTAGTTTTAGAAAATATTTTGAGGCTACTTGAGTGGAGCCCACAGACTAGAAAAGTGTATGCTTCCCTTCCATGACAGAGTCTCCCCTTTGTGCCTGACCATCAGTTAATTTTTTCCTTCAACCCTTATGTACTAGAGTTGCGCTGCTGTTCTAAATTTCCTCCATATGCATGTCTTTACTGTGATCATTCCATACCACAGAGACCTAGCTATAAACTGTTTAAGTTTTTCAGCCATCCTCTTTTGAAATTTCCACCTGCCTTGTACACCCCTCTTTGGTCACCAACACTCAATCCCTCTAGTTTTTTTTTAGGTTATTTGTTAGAAATCCATTCAATGCATAAAATAAATGTTAGTAATTGGTTAGACCTCACTTATCAAGACATTGAATAAATAGCAGTGGTTTCAGGCCTGGACTACTACTGCACTTTTTAGTGCCTCTATTCTAATGATCGCTCAGTTGACCTTGATAGTGGAGACCAATTTGGGATGCAAGTGGGATGTTAATATCGGGGGCAAGTTCATCAGAAGCTGAATTATTGTAAATTCTATCTTCCTTTCACAATCAGGCTTTCTTTCTTGGAGGGGTGATCCCTTTAGCATCCTTACTTTATGGCTATTATTTTCATCTTCTCTTTCTTACACTCATAGCCTTCTAAGACTAGGCAAGGGTCAGAGTTCTGCTGCTGTAGGAATCGTGCCTGCAGGCTCAATAACATGGAGACACAACTTCCCTATTAAAGCAAGGCGTTTACTTAACACAAATGTTGTCCAGCATTTTGTCACAGATGTTGGGCAGCCTTTCCCCAGCCTAAACTGTAATGCATCTAAGGGCCTGATTTAGAGTTTGACCTGGGGGGGTTACTCCGTCACAAACGTTACAAATATCTCATCCGCCTGTTACAATCTCCACAGGCTATTATGGGATTGTAATACGGCAGACGGGTTATCCATCATGTTTGTGAGGGAGTAAGCCCCTCCGCCAAACTGTAAATCAGGCTTTGAGTTCTTGGCTGTTATACAACCATCCCTGGTAAACGTGGTGTTCGATGGCATCTGTCGCTGTAGATACGCATGTTCTGCAATAGCTCGCCATCTGGTGTTGGGCCGGAGTGTTACAAGTTGTTTTTCTTCGAAGAAGTCTTTCGAGTCACGGGACCGAGTGACTCCTTTTGTCTCCATTGCGCATGGGCGTCGACTCCATCTTCGATTGTTTTTTTTCCGCCATCGGGTTCGGACGTGTTCCTGTCGCTCCGAGTTTCGGAACGGAAAATTAGCTAATTTCGGAAGATTTTCGTCGGTATTGTTGCGTTCGGGATCGGCGTACTTAGATTCCACACCGCATCGAAGATCGAAGAGCTCCGGTGCCCTTCGGGGTAGTTTTTCGATCCTCCGTCGGGGCCTGGTCGGCCCGACCGCGTGCTGAAGAACGCCGATGGAACGGACCCCGTTCCGTTTCTGCCCCAAATGCCACAATAAATACCCCTACACAGACCAACACTTGGTCTGCAACCTGTGCCTGTCACCTGAGCACAGCGAAGACACCTGCGAGGCCTGTCGTGCGTTCCGGTCCCGAAAAACACTCCGAGACCGTCGAGCCAGAAGACTTCAAATGGCGTCCGCACCGACAGCCCAACGGGAGTTCGAGGAACAGGAAGAAGAAGGTACCTTCTCGATCCAAGACTCAGACTCCGAAGGATTCGACGATACACAAACCGTGAGTAAGACGTCGAAAACCACACAAAGAAACATTTACAAGGCCCAGGGGACGCCACTGCCACCAGGCCATGGCTCGACCCATAAATTCGGTGACCGACCGTCGGCACCGAAAAAGGCCCAAACAGTGCCGAGATCGTCCGACTCCGGTCGAGACACCGGCACGCAGCCTTCTCGGGACTGAGAAAGTGCTGGAGATAAGCCTCGACACCGAGATGCCGGTGTGGACACGGCTCGACGCCGAGACAGCGGCACCGAAACAGATCGACGCCGAGAGGTTTCGGCCCCGAAAAGGAAAAAAGTCACCTCGGAGCCGAAAAAACACGCAGACAAAGTTTCGATGCCGAAACAAACTGCAAACGACCCAGCTTCAGGCTCTTATACAGAAGAGCACTCGCTAACCTCCCAAATGCAAAAGCATAGGTTTGAGGAAGAGCTACAAGCAACTGATGTAGACCATACGCAAAAGCGTATCTTCATTCAGCAGGGGACAGGAAAAATAAGCACCCTTCCCCCCATTAGGAGAAAGAGAAGGTTGGAGTTCCAGACGGAACAAGCACCACAACCAAAAGTGGTGAAAAGAGTTACACCACCACCCTCTCCTCCGCCCGTGATTAACGTTTCACCAGCACAAACTCCATCACACTCCCCAGCTCACACCACCATGAGCCAGGGTGACCAAGATCAGGACGCGTGGGACCTATACGACGCCCCAGTGTCAGATAACAGCCCGGAGGCATACCCTACAAAGCCATCTCCACCAGAAGACAGCACCGCGTACTCTCAGGTGGTGGCTAGAGCAGCACAATTTCACAACGTAAGCCTCCACTCGGAACAGGTCGAGGATGATTTCTTGTTCAACACACTCTCCTCCACCCACAGCTCATACCAAAGCCTGCCTATGCTCCCTGGTATGCTCCGGCACGCAAAAGACATATTTAAGGAGCCGGTCAAAAGTAGGGCAATCACACCAAGGGTGGAAAAAAAGTATAAGCCGCCTCCTACGGACCCGGTTTTCATCACTACACAGCTGCCACCAGACTCTGTTGTTGTAGGAGCAGCTAGGAAAAGGGCCAACTCTCACACATCTGGAGATGCACCACCCCCAGATAAAGAAAGCCGCAAGTTCGATGCAGCTGGTAAAAGAGTCGCAGCACAAGCTGCAAACCAGTGGCGCATCGCGAACTCCCAGGCACTACTTGCGCGCTATGACAGAGCCCACTGGGACGAGATGCAACATCTCATTGAACATCTGCCCAAAGACTTCCAAAATAGGGCAAAACAAGTGGTTGAGGAGGGACAGACCATCTCCAACAACCAGATACGTTCCTCCATGGACGCTGCAGATACAGCTGCACGGACAATTAATACATCTGTAACTATCAGAAGGCATGCATGGCTCCGAACGTCTGGATTTAAACCAGAGATTCAACAAGCAGTTCTCAATATGCCTTTTAATGAAAAAGAACTGTTCGGTCCAGAAGTGGACACAGCGATTGAGAAACTCAAAAAAGATACGGACACTGCCAAAGCCATGGGCGCACTCTACTCCCCGCAGAGCAGAGGGAATTACAGCACATTCCGTAAAACGCCCTTTCGAGGGGGCTTTCGGGGTCAAAGCACACAAGCCAGCACCTCACAAGCAACACCGTCCACTTACCAGGGACAGTATAGAGGAGGTTTTCGGGGACAATATAGAGGAGGGCAATTCCCTAGAAATAGAGGGAGATTTCAAAGCCCCAAAACCCCTACTACTAAACAATGACTCACATGTCACTCACCCCCTCCACACAACACCAGTGGGGGGAAGAATAGGTCATTATTACAAAGCATGGGAGGAAATCACTACAGACACTTGGGTTCTAGCAATTATCCAACATGGTTATTGCATAGAATTTCTACAATTCCCTCCAAACATACCACCAAAAGCACAAAATTTAACAACACACCATTCCAATCTCCTGGAGATAGAAGTGCAGGCACTATTGCAAAAGAATGCAATCGAATTAGTGCCAAACACACAAATAAACACAGGAGTTTACTCACTGTACTTTCTGATACCAAAGAAGGACAAAACGCTGAGACCAATCCTAGACCTCAGAGTAGTGAACACTTTCATCAAATCAGACCACTTCCACATGGTCACATTACAAGAAGTGTTGCCATTGCTAAAACTACACGACTACATGGCAACTTTAGACCTCAAGGATGCTTATTTCCATATACCAATACACCCATCGCACAGGAAATACCTAAGGTTTGTATTCAAAGGAATACATTACCAATTCAAGGTACTGCCTTTCGGATTAACAACAGCACCAAGAGTCTTTACCAAATGTCTAGCGGTAGTCGCTGCACACATAAGAAGGCAGCAAATACATGTGTTCCCATATTTGGACGACTGGCTAATCAAGGCCCATTCGTTCATACAGTGCTCAAATCACACAAATCAGATCATACAAACCCTCTTCAAACTCGGGTTCACCGTCAACTTTACAAAATCCAACATTCTGCCGCGCAAGGTACAACAATATCTAGGAGCCATAATAGACACATCAAAAGGAGTAGCCACTCCAAGTCCACAAAGAATTCTAAATTTCAACACCATACAACGCATGTATCCAACACAAAAGATACAGGCAAAGATGGTATTGCAACTCCTAGGCATGATGTCATCATGCATAGCCATTGTCCCAAACGCAAGACTGCACATGAGGCCCTTACAACAATGAATAGCATCACAGTGGTCTCAAGCACAGGGTCACCTTCTAGATCTGGTGTTAATAGACCGCCAAACTTACCTCTCGCTTCTGTGGTGGAACAACATAAATTTAAACAAAGGGCGGCCTTTCCAAGACCCAGTGCCACAATACGTAATAACAACAGATGCTTCCATGACAGGGTGGGGAGCACACCTCGATCAACACAGCATACAAGGACAATGGAACGTACATCAAACAAAACTGCATATCAATCACCTAGAACTTCTAGCAGTTTTTCAAGCACTAAAAGCTTTCCAACCAATAATAGTTCACAAATACATTCTCGTCAAAACAGACAACATGACAACAATGTATTATCTAAACAAGCAGGGAGGGACGCACTCCACGCAGTTAAGCCTGCTAGCACAGAAAATTTGGCATTGGGCAATTCACAACCAAATTCGCCTAATTGCACAGTTTATACCAGGGATCCAAAATCAACTCGCAGACAATCTCTCTCGAGATCACCAACAGGTCCACGAATGGGAAATTCACCCCCAAATTCTGAACACTTATTTCAAACTCTGGGGAACACCTCAGATAGACTTGTTTGCGACAAGGGAGAACGCAAAATGCCAAAACTTCGCATCCAGATACCCACACAAACAATCCCAAGGCAATGCCCTATGGATGAACTGGTCAGGGATATTTGCTTACGCTTTTCCTCCTCTCCCTCTCCTTCCTTACCTGGTAAACAAACTCAGTCAAAGCAAACTCAAACTCATATTGATAGCACCAACTTGGGCAAGGCAACCCTGGTACACAACGCTGCTAGACCTATCAGTGGTACCCTGCATCAAATTGCCCAACAGGCCAGATCTGTTGACACAGCACAACCAAAAGATCAGACACCCAGATCCAGCATCGCTGAATCTAGCAATCTGGCTCCTGAAATCCTAGAATTCGGGCACTTACAACTTACCCAAGAATGTATGGAAGTCATAAAACAAGCCAGAAGGCCATCCACCAGGCACTGCTATGCAAGTAAATGGAAGAGGTTTGTTTGCTACTGCCATATTAATCAAATACAACCATTACACACAACTCCAGAACATGTAGTGGGTTACTTGCTTCACTTACAAAAATCTAACCTAGCTTTCTCTTCCATTAAGATTCACCTTGCAGCAATATCTGCATACCTGCAAACTACCTATTCAACTTCCCTATATAAGATACCAGTCATTAAAGCATTCATGGAGGGCCTTAGGAGAATTATACCACCAAGAACACTACCTGTTCCTTCATGGAACCTAAATGTTGTCCTAACTAGACTTATGGGTCCACCTTTTGAACCCATGCACTCCTGCGACATACAGTTCCTAACCTGGAAGGTGGCATTTCTCATCGCCATTACTTCCCTAAGAAGAGTAAGCGAGATTCAGGCGTTTACTATACAGGAACCTTTTATACAACTACACAAAAATAAAGTCGTCCTAAGGACCAATCCTAAATTTTTGCCAAAGGTTATTTCACCGTTCCATCTAAATCAAACAGTGGAACTTCCAGTGTTCTTTCCACAGCCAGATACCGTAGCTGAAAGGGCACTACATACATTAGATGTCAAAAGAGCATTAATGTATTACATTGACAGAACAAAAAACATCAGAAAGACTAAACAACTCTTTATTGCATTTCAAAAACCTCATGCAGGAAACCCAATTTCAAAACAAGGTATAGCCAGATGGATAGTTAAATGCATCCAAATCTGCTACCTTAAAGCTAAACGACAGCTGCCCATTACACCAAGGGCACACTCAACCAGAAAGAAAGGTGCTACCATGGCCTTTCTAGGAAACATCCCAATGCAAGAAATATGTAAGGCAGCCACATGGTCTACGCCTCACACATTCACCAAGCACTACTGTGTAGACGTGTTATCCGCACAACAAGCCACAGTAGGTCAAGCCGTATTAAGGACATTATTTCAGACTACTTCCACTCCTACAGGCTGATCCACCGCTTTTGGGGAAATAACTGCTTACTAGTCTATGCAGAACATGCGTATCTACAGCGACAGATGCCATCGAACTGAAAATGTCACTTACCCAGTGTACATCTGTTCGTGGCATCAGTCGCAGTAGATTCGCATGTGCCCACCCGCCTCCCCGGGAGCCTGTAGCAGTTTGGAAGTTACCTTCAATTATTTATATATGTATCATCTCAACCTTAAATAGGTGCATACTTAGTCACTCCATTGCATGGGCACTGTTACTACAATTCAACTCCTACCTCACCCTCTGCGGGGAAAAACAATCGAAGATGGAGTCGACGCCCATGCGCAATGGAGACAAAAGGAGGAGTCACTCGGTCCCGTGACTCGAAAGACTTCTTCGAAGAAAAACAACTTGTAACACTCCGGCCCAACACCAGATGGCGAGCTATTGCAGAACATGCGAATCTACTGCGACTGATGCCACGAACAGATGTACACTGGGTAAGTGACATTTTCATTATTGTAGCAGCCTGGACTGTCTCCTGTTTCAAAAACCCCGATGTATGTTTTTCCATTCTTAGTTTTGCCTCTGGGGTGTTGCAGTTTTTACAGGACAGTGAATACCTTAAACAGGGAGTATTTTAATCACATTTGTCAACTTATGGTGTTATTCAAATTGTCATCAAGTTTTGTTTTTAATGTGCTGAACCTCGGAAGTAATATTCAAGCGCAGAGCCATCCACTAGGAAAACTTTGTCAGGCGTCAGGCCTTAACAATATTCTGCCCTTGTTGATGCCACACCTATGCTGCCAGAATCCTCGCATCTACCTTACATGGATAATATTCATTGCCTCGTCAACATCTCTGATATATGGCAGCATCCTTTTATTCTTGAAGGCTCTTTACTTCCTGCAGTTCTCTCAGAAGCAAAGTTAAACTTGCTGGGCACTCACAATTTCAATTTTTAGGATGGATGGGTAGGAGCTTCTCTCCCATGTGTTGGTTTGAGAACCTGCAAGAATGGTGTTGCTCTCAAGAAAAATTTGTTCTGCGTTAGTCTGAAGATTCAGCAGTGTTCTTGGCTTGATCACTTCCTGCATCTGACTTGCTCCACTAGAAAGGCTCAAGGTAAGAGACAGACTGAACTCTCTAAATATTAGGTAGTTAACAAGTTGATGGTCCCTGTGTTGGATTTGGCATTGGCAGCCTTTACAATCGGAGATCTAAGCATTATATGAAGCAAGAGAAACAATCTTACCTCAGACACTGATAGTAGTATTCTGATCACTTCCCTGTTGGTTTATGGGTTATGCTTTTGTTCGCAGATGGAAATTGGGAGTCTTGTGTTTTAGTCAGTTGAAGGCACCTGTGTTGTCTTACAAGGGGAGAAACTATAAGAAGTGTGATCATTTTCAACCATATTTATTGCTGTCTCGATAATTATGCAGGATGGTTATTTATCCAAAGGGTTGATTGCAAAGCAGCTAATGTTTAAACCTGTCTAAACCACTTTCTTCTAACGTTTGACATCCACTCTCTAAGACTGCAAGCACAATCTTAATTTACTAGATCATCAGAGGCAAATTCATGTTGTGTTGTGGTTCTCCTACTCTTTATCCCCAGTCACTGTCTCTATATTGGGTGTGTATATTATGTTTTGATTAACAGTGTTAAAGAAGGGCTACACTAATGTCAACGCTGGCACTGATGGTATCTGTGGTAGTGCTTCCCAATCGTTATAGTCCACAATCCAATTTTTAGAACAACAAACTTTCGCGACTCGTAGATTTAATGAACATGAGGCCGGGGATGATTTTTTTATGTAGGAGTACACATAATTTGAAAATGCTGTGAATTACTAAAATAACATGCTCTTCATTTTTTAGCATTCCTTTCTAAGAGCAGTTGTTTGTAAATGTCATGACGTTGATCACACCCTGCCCCACCCCCCCCAAAAAATTTAACTGTTTACGCCAGGCCCCAAGGGATAGGATCCCCGGGACTGTGATTGGCCAGGGGAGGAAGGGATACGCAGCGTCCCCCTCCCCTCAAATACTTCGATATTTATGTTGCTGGCCTCCGGGGGATGGGGTCCCCAGGGCCGATAGCCTGAGAGGGGGGGGGTGCAGGGGGGCATGCAGGGATGGGTGGTTATACTGGTTGCCCGCAGGGACTGGCTGTAGGCCAGGCTCTGCGGCCAGCTGCTTTGGCTGTGCGCAGTACTGGACTGGTTGGTTGTAACTGGTGAATTTCTATGGTTTGCTACGTTTAAAATGAGAGCCTAACTATAACATCCCTGTAACCTTTGTTTTTTTAAGTGAATATATAGATAGAATAGATTTTTTTTAGATATATAGAGCTCACTCACCTTATACCCGGATGTGTCTTGGCACTTACTCGTGATAAAAAGCCTATACAACTAATCATGATTAAACAACCACGTTTTCAGTGTTTTCCTAAAACTTGATATAGAAATGGTTTCTTTCAAATCTTCAGTATGACGGTTCCAATTATGAGTAGTACACATAATGAAACTTCTGCCTCCCCAGGAGGACAACCTGGAACGGGGAACTACCAGATTCCTTACAGAACTTGAGTGAAGCCTCCTTCCGGGCTGGTACCATCTGAATCTATCCTTCAGATATATTGTCCCTCATCATGAAGAGCCTTGAAAGCAATACAAAGGCCCTTAGAAAGAGTCTGCTTCGTAACAGGAAGTCAGTGTAGCCTTCTGATAGCATGCTAGGCTGAATGAAATCTCTGGGCCTGAAGATTTTCATAAAGGCCCTTACAGTAATCTACTCTAAACAGGATTAGGGCAATAACTGTCTTTAACAGGTCAAATGGCAGGGATTGCGTAGTATTTTTTGTAATGCGTAAAATGTAAGAGGATGCAAAATTGACACTATTAATTTGCTCTCGGGGCAGATGACCGGTTACATTTAGACATCAAGGTTTTTAACCTTCTTAGCTAGTATCAGAAGAGAGGCGCGCTCCTTTGGCCACCATGAAGGGGTCCAAAAGGAGGTGTTGTTGCCAAATAGTATGATTTCTGTCTTAGAGGAATTTCATTTAAGACTGTTGTTGTCAATCCAAGAGCTGACTGCACTCATACATTTCCTAAAGGTGTTACTCATATCTGAACCTTTTTTTGATAGCGATACCACATTCTGTGTCAACAGCATAGGAAACTAACAATAGCCCAAAGGACATACAATTGCCAATGGCATAACATACAAATTGAATAAAGTTGCTCTCAGCGAGGAGACCTGTGTGACCCCCTCAAAGGTAAAGAAAATGGTTCAGATGTAATAAAAGAATGCAACAGGGCAAGAGCTGTTCCCTTGTCCTAAGGCTCTGTAACCGGTCAGTCAAAAGATCATAATTTACCTATCAAAAGCTGCAGATAAATCAAGCAGGATAAGGGCATCATTGCTGCCCCCATCCACTGAAGCCCTGGTTTCCTAATTTCTTCGGTGGCCACAATCAGTGCTGACTCTGCGCTGTGGTCCCCAAGGAAACCAGACTGTGTATTATCCAGCAGATGTTTTTTTTTTTTTTTTTTTTTCCCAGAAACATGGCCAAATGTGTTTTCATGGCCTTCTCTACCAGCTTTGCTGGGAAAGGGAGGCTGAAGATATGACTGTAACTGTTTGGATCAAGCATGTTTAGGTTACGTTTCTTCAGCAGTGGACAAACTGAAGCATTCTTCTGCTGTTTGGGAAACGTGCTCGAGGTAAGCATGGCATTAAAGGCCTTGGCTAGATAGGGGGCCACTGAATCAGGTACTAACTGCATTGGAACGCTTTACATGAGCATCAGATCCAAAGATTGAGGTATGGCCATTATGCCATATGCATATTTCTCAAACTTTTATGTGAAAATCATACTCAAGTGGGATGATTGTGTACGATTTTGTATTGTGACCACATTTCCTGCTGAGCTGGTTTTGTGAAGGAAAAAACAACAGCCTGAAAAAAATACTACAAAAGTTTGTTTTCAAACAAACTTGAGGGTTTGTTTGAAAACCAAACTAAGGGACGTAGTTCACCATCTTTTCAGAGTAGGGGTGCTGATATCAATGCTGCATCACTGAAGTCATAGGGATTTTGAAAAACCTTACAAATCCTATCTTCTCACAGAGTGTAGAAAATATATTCAGCAAGACGGTAGTATGGGTGTAGCATGTAGTTTGTGGAGCATTTTTGAGTACACTATCAAAAAGATATTACGAAAGCATTGTGCAGTAGTGTACTGTCATTTACAGCCAGCATATTTCTATCGACATGTGACAAGATAAATACAAATGTAAGCCACCTTATTTATTGTTTTTTTGCGACCCACCAGAAATCGGCTGGTGACCCGCCATTTGGGAAACTGTGATCTGTGGTGTTTATTAAATTGGACCTAGAGCCAGTGAAATCTATGGCATTAGAAGTTGTGCAGTAAACAATAGTGGACAATGCAGGGGAAAGAGAAGAAAGAGGACTATTGACTCATCAGGCCCACGTTGCAGTGCAGGGAGCTAGGAAGCCACACCAGTTTCAATGTTATCTTTTGAAGTAGTGGGGTTCAAGGAAAGAAACATGGGTATCTGTTTTGCCTTGCACATTGTTTTCCTAACACATCTCTTTGGGGATGGAATGTTTAGTGTTTCGCTTTGGCCGACAGAACCCTATTTTACATTTTTATATAGTAGATTTATGACTTCAGAAACAGTGAGCCTAGACTAAAGGTGATAATCTGGTGTTATACCACTAAAATCATAATTGCATACATCATTACCATGTCCTTAAGTCTTTTTTTAGACAGACACACATACTTAATTAAACAGGTCCTTCTGCACCACTGGCAACTAATTTGTCTCAGTCAGAACTGGTGTAATTCCATGTGCTACTGTTCCTGTAACCGTACATGCATCCCTGTCCTGAAGAAATTAAAATAATGTATTCTTTTATTTATGAAACATAATTAAATAGTGCTGGCCTCACCACTTGCATCTCAGCATTTTACAGTTAACCTAGCACACAGTGAGACATCTCATATATAGCAGTTGGTGGCATTCAGCAGCTCTTAACACTTAAGAGAAGAGAACTTTAAAGTTGACATTATCCCTCCCATTGAGGAGGACAACACAATCCAACTACTGAAGTCTGGACATCCTCATCATATTTGCCCTGACAGAAATTGACATTACATTGCAGAAATGGTGATGCTGGCAATCACCATCAATCTTGCCAGGCTTGAGTAAACTGGAAAAGTGTAGTCAAACCTTTGCAGGGAAAAAAAAGCTATACCCACTTTTGGACTCTAGTTACAAGCCTATTTCGCAACCACCTTAGATCGTAAAACAATAGGGTGAAAAATCTTACTAAGTGACTTCCAAATTACTTAAAACAAAATGTTATATTAGATGTGGATCAAACTGCCTTTCGACCTCAGAGGAGTACTGAAACTGCTTTGGTTTTCATCTTGAATTAGGTAAGGTGGAATTTGGACAGCAGACATCTGGCAGGTCTCATCCTCTTAGACCTCTCCGCAGGGTTCAGCCTTGTCGATCATGCTGTCATGATCAACGTATGCCAGAGGTAGGCTTTTCAAGGTCTGCCCTTGCTTGGTTCTCATGTTTGGGGCAAGTCAAAGCTAATCATTACCAATGACACTTATTGTGAAAAAAGCAGCTCAGGGGAAATACGATGTTCCTCCAGGACTCCCCATTATTCCCAATTTTGGTTAACATTTATGTTCAAACTTTCATTCTTCCTATTCATTCTTTTGGCTTAGACTACCTGGCATATTCTAACAGCACTCTGCTGTGTTTCACAAAGAGATTCAGCAATTTATGAAGCCATGCCTTGCTGCTTTCTGAACCAGGATGAGTTAAAAACAACTAAAAATGGAAATCGACAATACAGTAATTTGAATATGTCGCCCTGACTCCTTACGGAACAACAAATTCTGGCATGTAAACTTGGGGTCTCCACCTAATCAGGTCAATGTGGTAAGAAAAAAAGTAGGACTTAAGGTTAGCAAAGACTTGCTCTTAAAAAAACTAATTAATGATGTAGTCTCTGCATGCTTCTACTAAATTGAACTACTCAGGAAACGTCTCGGAGCAATCCCACCTGAGTTTCGGTAGTTGCCATTATCCATCTTTTCCAGGATGAACTGTGTTAATGCCTGCTGGAGGTGCTTTCCTGAACATTGTTCAGGTTTCAACTGATCCAGAATACAACTTTAGGGGTAGCTCTTCCAATACATGCATTCGAGTACATCATTTGAAGACGAGCATCTATGTATCTTTTTGGCTAAATATAAAGACACTTGTGATTTACCAGTTCCAAATAGCCTGTTAGTCACTGCGGTTGCCTGTGTGTGTATTGGGGGGAGGGGATGAAATTAGGGAAGGCATAGGAAGATATAGGCATCACAGATCATAGAAAAATTAAAGAACACCTGTATATATGATTTGAATAGGTTAGTCGGGTTTCTTCTGCAGGAGAGCCAGCACATTCCGAGAAGGCCTACAATAAGGGCACTGCAATAGTCAAGCATGGGTTAATTTATTGTAGTATGAGTCTCTTTCTATATTTAATGGCTTCTGACAACATGGAGAGAACTCAGAGGATTGTAGGATGCAAATGGCCGTATCTGGCAATAACCTCTTGCAGTAGTGTAAGGGTCCATAGTCTATAGAGGTTTTTATTCACGAGCACAACAATAACAACAGCTTCTATTTTAACTTCACTTCAACTTGAATTTATTAACTGCTGGGAGCCAGCGGTATACAGCTAAAAGAGTGGGGTCAACAATGATAGGGTATCATCTGCCTATGTAAAAGTTTGCAGCCCAAAGGTGGATATTACAGCTCTTGCATTGCACATGCAATGAATACAAACAAGTCTCAGTTAACACAGGCTAGCAGAAGTTCACAAGATGCCACATCTTAGTGCAGATTACAGTCCAGACATTTTGTCCACCTTTTCAAAGGTAAAAGTGCTTCAGTATCTTTTTTGGAGGCATGTGCCTGTCCTATGGTCTGTAAATTGGTTACTCCATCACTTGATTTTACTTCCTAGACACAAACCTACCATTTCGGACAAGTGCTACTAAGAAGCCTCAAAACCTGTATTCGTTCTGGCAGGTTTTGTTTACACCCTCACACTAGTTTCTACTTTTGAAAATGTCCTCCTGTAATGAACAGGTGGAAGTGGATGTAAGAAAAGCTAAATATGCATACTTGTATCATAGCTTAAGCACTTAGTCAAGGTGTCTGATACAATTCTCTGTTGATATATGTTTGAAAAGATCCTGCGGTTCAAGTATGTTGCTGGAAGCACCAAGTGGCAAGCATAGGTTTAGCTAAGTAGAGACATATGCTATTGGGGTCAAGTCTTTTATAGAATTCCACACGTGGCTGGATGGAGGTATGGATTAAAGTGACATACTCTTCTTGACTAAAGCGGTACTTGAGCTGATTTCTTTCAGACAACTTCGAACTGTATATGCTCATTGTATATACTCTATACTTTCCACATGCAAACCAGCCAGTCCCTTTCAAAAGCAGCCCTCTCACCTTAGCATTTCCTGTTTGTATGTCTGGAAACTAAAGTAAATAGAAAGATGCTTTACCTTTCCCTGACTGATAACTGCTAGTGTTCACATTGTTTTTAAAGTGTGTGTGACTGGGGAATTGACTTCCCATAATTCATTTGTTTTTCAGTCACAAAGTGGTTTGTGTTCCTTGTGACTTAGGGTTTTTTGGATAGCTAAAGAGTTGAGCGATGTTAAAACAAAAAGTCTAAATCTGAGGAAGTCATTTGTACATAATGACTATTTGACTCCTATGTAGGCAACACAACACCTATTGGGCCATTTTCCCTTCCTATTACTTACTACCTTAAAAACAAATAGCGTTCTCCCTTAAACTTTTTCACACCTTGCCTCTGTTTTCAAAGCCTTGCATGCCATGTTCAGTTGATCTTGCGTATAATGTTGTTATGCATGCATGTAAAACCTGTGTGTGCGTGCGCCCACGCTCTGAACATATAGCTTATGTTCTGCTTTCATAACCAGCTGTATGATTGCTAACTCTGAGGCTTTCATTTTTAATTAAATGCTTTATTTTTGTATGCTTTTATTTAACTTGTTGCTGCACATTACTTTGTTGCATTTATTTGCTAGATTTATTAATATTGTGTTTCTTTTTTCCCTTTCCTATGGTAAATTTCTGTAACCTCCCCTCCCATTTCGTTCAACACTAGCCATGGCGGGTAAGCACATTATGTGTGTGTCTGTATACCATTATTAGCATTCATCATAGTTTCTATGTGCATTACTCATGAGTTAGCTAACCCCACATACATGTTGTTATATTTTTTTAGACCATAGCTTGCTTGTGTCACCCATCCAAAATCAATCAGCAAATCCAAAGAAAATTAATTTAAGATCAGACTGAGCGAGATCTCTTGCATTCTGTCAGGTTGAAATCAAATGGATGATTTGTGTCTATGACAAAGCAGCAGTGTTAGGCTCAAATCATCCAAGCTTACCTCCTTTACTGTGGTGGACTGACAGCAAGTTCCGTGAACGGTTCACTTCTATGTAAGGAAACTCTAAGGAACTTTTCCTTCCTACTTAGTCATCCATTTCTGCAAACCACAGCACCAGCATGAGAATACAACTGTCTCATGGAAGGGGCCTCTACATGTCTGCTAATGCTAAAATGTTAGGTGTCATCATTCGTTCTGTCCTTGACTGTCCGCGAGGGCTCCAAAACTTCCATTGTTTTTGACTGAATTAGAAGATCCAATGGGTATGATGCTTTTCTAGCCTCACTGTTGATTCTTGTGGCCACTGTGCTAATACCAGATAGTTTGTTATTCCTCTCCAGGATAAAGTTCTGCAGATTTTTGCTGGTGCAGGTCCACTTCGCCTTCCCAGTTACGCTTGATGGCTTACTTGCTCTGCCAACAGGACAGTGTCATGCCAGATAGCCCCCTATTCCTGTGCAGGCAACAAGCATCTGCACCTCAGACTACTAACTTAGTCCATTTTCTGCCTGCTTCAGAGCCTCCTATTCGACCCTGAACTCACTGCCTTTGACTATTTACCAGATAATTCCCCTCTGTTCGCACCATGCTGCATTCTAATTTCGGAGATGGATCTCTTTTACCAAACCTTCTTTCTACTGCCACCCTTCCTTCTCCTGATTCCAGTGTCACAGCAAGAATTGTCCTTTTGTATTGTCCCATCATGCAAAACCGTCCTGATGATATATACTTGACTCTGTCACCCCACCGCCATCAATTCCTGACACCCATTGCTTAGGGCATTCCTCCTTAATGAGTCAAGTTCCCCAGATTTACTGTTACATTCTTAGTTGTTACTTATCCTACTACTCATTTATCAGTTCCCGCTCGTCTTGAACTTCTTCTCACCTACAGCTGTGCCTACCAGCCTTCTCATACTTGATTTTCATTCCTGTACCTTACACCCACCCTCGATCAGCTCCCCTCCCAATCAGGTTGATCCCAAATCCAGGTCTGGCTTGTAGTCCTTCCCCCAGACTGAACCAGAAATAGACGTGCAAGCCCCAGGCCTGGCCCTATCCTTCGTCTCCTGTGATTGAACAATTAATTGTATTGCTGATATCTAAATTATTTACCATTTTGTTGTATCCTCATTACCCAATCCACTCACTGATACAGTCCAATAACAGTGCACAGTCACGAACTCAGACCACGTCACACCTGGCACCTCATTGTCGAAAACACAACTTCTTGAAACACTCTTCTCTTCCCTCAAATCTTAACCAGCAATAAAGCCCAACCTCTTTTAGAGTTGAACTGCCTCACTGAATGTATTGAATCCACACACACTTGGCTAACATACCTATCCTCAATTCACAGAATCAGCTGAAAACAGATGTTTTGTAGTTGAGCTAAAGAAAACTTTCGCTGAAGATGACTATCTTGTGGCCAAAATCATTTATAAAAATAGAGAAAACAGATGATGGAGTGTGAATAGTACTTGTACTGTTTTCTGCGCTTCCCTGTATGGGGAAAAAAAAAACAAATAATTGTCATCAGCTTCCGAGGGCATTGTCTTGCCACATAACAAAAATGGCATATTCATCACAGAGGGATGAACAAACCAGGGTACCACACTTTTCTTCTGGACAAAATTATTTAATTGGCCTTTAGCCCTGCAGAACATAGGTCAGAAAAGCCTATTATCTTGAATCTGTTAGGTTGTGGATTGACTGACCGAACTCAAATTCCACAACAGCTGTAATAGGAAATGTATATTACTTCACCGTAAGCCAAGCAATGAGCATCTTAACACATACAGCTAGCTAAATGCAAATTTTTATGTTTACACACAACACCTAAACTGCAGCTACACCACAATGTGTGTATCAATTGCATCACACAACAGCTCAAAGCAAAACTGCATATACGTTTGTGATGGGAGTCGCGTAGATGTAAAAAAAACAAAAACGATTGTGCTGAAATTAGACCACTGCAGGACACTACCACATCAGTAGCTTCACTCTGTATCTAAATAAACTTAAAATACAAAGCCTGGGACCTATTAATGAAGAAGGAAGTTAACCATGTTAGATTAATATAAATCTTAACTGCCTGAGCTGATCATCGAGGGCAGTTTACTAGGTGGTGTCTGAAGATGCACTAAGATCCCCTGATAGCAGTGCAACATACCCTCTGCTGTCAAGCCTTGGGTATATGTCATCAGTGACAGTTAATAAAGTTGCCTTTGTACCGTGTAATGTTCGTAATTCAGCCTGATGAGAGTAAAAGAAAATTGACTCTAAGTAGGAGGAGAGTCCTTTTTCAAGGCCTTGGTTGAGTAGGACAGAAGGGAGATTGTGATGATACATAATTTTAAAAAACAACTGTAGATCTTTTTAAAATTTTCTTTTTAATAAAGGGGCCACTGATGCTTCCTTCCAAGTCAAGGGTATTATGCAGACATGAGTGTCATTGTACAGATGCATTAAATATGTGAGAGGGTTTCACTGGCCAGATTAAGGATGGAAGTGGGAAAGGGTCATCTGGAGAACCTGACTTGATCATGCCCATGTATGACCTAATCTCCCGAAAACAGAAAATCAAAACATCTTGCAAAATTAGTAAAGGCATGAGCAATAAGATCTTCATGTGTTGAAATGTGCCTTACAGGGTCACAGTCCAAAAGGGAATCTTGAAATGATCAACCTGGGGAACTGAATGAGGAGATTAGCCCTAATCACATCAGGAGTGAAAAAAAACTGTCAAAAAGGTGTCCTGCAAGATGAGTTGCATGCAGTACCATTATCCTTAGGCTCAAAGGCTCTACCATGATGTGTGCTTCAGTGTTACAGGCTGATTAAAGCCAGAGATTAGTCACCCAGCAAGTTAACTTAATCCATTTAAGATATAATATTAAACATGCTCCAGAGTGGGTCACCAAACATAAATGTGGGACCAGAGACAAGAGTGACCTACGTCTGTTGCAGAGAAGTGTTTCTCAATTCTGGCAACAATTATGAAACCCATTCCGAAGAAAATGACAGTGAGTCTACCGGTCTTGGCTAACTAGCAGCCAGTCTCTGCTCCTGTATGAGAATCTTGAAAACTCACCAGGAGACCATAGTAGGGAAACAGCCCTATACATGGCCAGCATTCAGACTTGGCTTATGTGAGGGGCTTAAACTGTGCTTGAGTATTTCAGTGAGGGGTCTCATCAGAATTGACAGTCCAGCTCACAAGGATTCTCTTCCAACCATCACAACTTATGACATTGTGCATTATGCTATTCCGCTGAAGACTAAAGGATTGGGTTAAGTATGTTTAGACAGTGGTTGGCCAAGGTAGCCAACAACAGTATTAGAGTTGACCTCCACCAGCCCTAGCCAATATCCCCCAGAATTCTGCACTCACGATAGCTGTGGAAGTTGCCCCCCAGACATCCTGACAGGAGTCAGCACCGATTGCCAGAGCATCACTGTGGTCCCAGGCGGCCCAGGGACTGTAAAAGTTTGAGGCTGCTTTTGGCCTCTGCAAGATGGCAGGAGGGGGAACTCCTGCTGATCGCGAAGCAGAGAAGAGTTCAGTGGGACCGCTGCTCAATTCCCTGCACTAGAGGAGAAGCTGCACAGCGGCTTGCGCTCACTTGGGATGGTGCAGGGCAGCCCTCTCAAGCCTCCAATCAAGAGCTACAAAGGACCCGGGGCAAAGGGCCCAGAGCAGAGAACAGAGTGTAAAGGTAAAGGCTTTTCTCTGTCTTGATGTGCTGAGTGGACTGACCACATGGCCGCTCTGGCACAAAGCCTGAAGCTCCTCGTGGCCATGGAATTTGCAGAGTGTGGTTGGGTTGCCTGCCGATCATGTCCTGACTCCATGAGAGGTTGGTCATCAGTTTCTGAGATGTGGACCAAGCCTGATCTCCAATCTCAGGTCTATCTGATGGGAAACTACCAGGCCTGAAGAAGATCGCGGTAGGCTGCCCTGTAGCGGTTGGGCTAGCAGCAGGATTGGGCTGTGATTTCTGCAGAGGAGGGCAAGAGATGAGGCCTGACATTAAAAGTGCTGGAAAATTAAGAAACAACATGGCTGCACCTTGAAAATGACCACAGCAGAGGGAGGCCTCGACACTGATTACTGACCTAAGAGACCTACAGTGGCTAAAAGGGCCATAGCCCTAGAGGGGTCCTGAAAGTGGGCATTACACAGTGGAACCCTAGGGTACGTGCTTGTGGGCAAGCAGTAGGGCAGATCTCTTTTCTCTTCCTGGCAGGCAAACTTGTCATGGGAAAGGTTAAAATGCTTAAATCCACACAGCAAAAAAGATCTGAGCAATACTTTGGGGGCTGGGGAGAGCAAGGATTAAGCATGCTTTGGGTGAACATGGGGAATAGCAAGACGATCCCCAATTGTCCAGTATCACAGGTACGCAGATACTGGCTGCTATAGAAAGATCATAACTTAGATCTTCACAAAATGCCTTACAGGTCACTGTCCATGGAAAAGTGTGTGCAGGTCCTGAAACCTGAAATGAAAGATTGAAATACCACGGTTCGCTCCCTGTCGAACTTGTCTCACCTCCTGAATACTGAACTGGAAGACATGGAGCTGCGATCCCCTCACACTCTCAGATGTGTGGCATTCCCAGAACTGGCTGAGGGCAAGTCCACAAAACATTTCCTAGAACATTGGATTAGAATGGTTTTGAATCTTTGAGGGCTTCTACACCTTCTTTATTGTAGAACGATCTCATGAGCCACTGACACTGTGCTCCCTTCAGACTCCTGCTCAAGTGCAAATATAGTGCATCTTGAGCTACAAAGACGGGAATGTAATCCAGCAACACATGCACTTAATTATGCTGACTAGAAATACGAGGATCATGTTATAAGAATTTTCTAAGATTACATGCCAAATGTGCAAAGACTGCGGAGATCTTTAGACATTGTAAAACAGAATTTGCGCGCTGTGGTACTCAAGTACATGTTGTTGTATCCGGCCACATCATGAGCGCTACATGGTGGGAGGTATTTCTTCATGCTTTTGGGTCCTGGCTCGAGATGGTTAATACTGCAGCAAGGGAGTCCCTGGTGTCTTTGCAGATTTGCTTCTGCAGATAAGAAAATGGATAATCCAACAGTTGAGGGCTGCCCAGACATCGATGGACCATGTTATGCTGTCCACTCAGATAACAGTGCAAAATGGCGGAACAATAAAGATCGCGACATCAACACTACTGGGGTGAGGCGAGGGTTCGGAGCACAATAGTTACCCATCAGATAGACCTGAGTTGGGATCCCTAAAGTCTGGCAATCATAATGGAGCATATGGGCTCGAAAAGGAATAGTTATGAGCTTGATTGATCTACTGGATGATACTGTCCACTGTGTGCTCTTTATCAAATGACTCAATATGCTGGGAACTATACTTAATGACTCTGTTGTGGTCTGTATTGAAACACTGAAATCACAATTGGGTCATTGGTTGAGAATTGATACTGGAGGATTTTGGTCTTAAACCTTTGAAGTGACCAAGGATACGAAGTAATTGAGTGGCCTGGTCGGGAGTTTGTTTTTTGTCTTTTGTAAACATTTCCTGCAGGTAGGGGAGCTGATAGTTTCACCTCTACTCTCACCCCAACCCCCCTACCCCTCCTTCATGCCCTAAATTGGGTAGTACCTGCTATTCATTTATGAGCAGGTGTACCTTGGCGGTTGCAACCTTCTACATTTGCAGTTACTAGCAGTGTTATAATTGCACGTTTTATCCCAGTGGTCTTTGCACTTCTGAAGCGTGCCTAGAACACAATTAGAGTTCTTTCTTTTTTGTTCTTTTCATAGTTGTTTTTATCACATGTTCAGGGTTGAACCAGATGGGGAAACACAGACGAGGTTGGTTTAGTGTTTATATGAGGTTTAAGATTTGGGTGGGAGGAAGGAGGGTGTTTAGAGGTTTTTATCAAATAGAATGCTTGCAATGCGGCTATTGTTGTGTGGATCGGTTATTGTACAGTTTGTCTCTAGTGCCCTAGTCGAGATCTTTGAGGGCAGAAGTCCACCACCAAATGTTGGCCAGAGAAGCCATCAATTCACCCCCACATGACAGTCATGCTGGGAACAGTTAGGATCTGCATCTTTTAAACTCAATTGGATGTTTTGTAAATGTCCACATCTCACTTTTGATTACTTAAGATCGCTTACTATAACAGTGAATTCTTGTTGGCATCCCAACTTGCAAAGTTAGTGATTCCGTTTGGAAGTGAGTTGTTAAAGCCTAGTCTACATTTCTCCATTTTCACACCTGTTCAAATGACTTAAGTTTAATGCCGACCTCAGCAGTTCAAGAGCCTCCTGAAACATGTAGGCCTAGCTATTTGTCTCAAGCCTGGCTTCGAAACTGATTTGGTGCTTCTGTTATTTGAAGATTTGGAAGTGAATCAAGTGAGAGTTAGTACAGCAGAGGCAAAATCTAGATATTGTTTAAATGTTTGTACATACAGGGAATTAAGGCTGCAAAATCTTCAGACCAAAACTAATAATTCTTTCCATACTGGCCAGTCTTCAGTCAACGTATGACCACAAAATGCAAAAGCTTATATAAAATGTTATAGGGATCGTTAGTCCACAGTTACTGCACAAAGCCAGATTATGCATAGTGCAGAAGTGCCTTTTGGAAGATGTCTTTGTGAGCAAGCAGTCAAGATTTATGGTGCATGATCTAACTATTCCTTTGGCTGGTGTCCTCCATGTCTAAGGTACAGGCTCTCTTTAAAAGGGACATGAGTTATAGAGAAAATTGCCTTAGAGTATACATATCTACAACAATACCAAACAGGTCTGCAAACTTATTTTATGCTACCACTACTTCTTTGTTTTTTGGTACAAATTGTTCTGAAAAAATACTCAAAGGGATTGAGAGGTAATTAATAAGGCATTTTTGAGTTTAAGTATTTAATCCTTCTTAATAAATATCTATTGAGGTAAATTTGTTAACAAACTAAAATATATTTTCAGAAGAGCATCCACGGAAGAAACCCTGCAGGCTTGTGAAATAGGGTTTCGAAATCAGACCAAGTTTATTGACATAGGAGTGAGGTGGTAAAGACACACACATGGCCGTAGACCATACCTCCACATCAATCATCCTAGCAGGCCACCTTGATTTTGTCATGCTGTTTTAATTTAAGTCACCTCTTTCATTTTGTTGAGTCATCCATGGAATGTTATATTAAGATTCCATTTATGAACATTCAAACACCATCATTGTTTCCATACAAAGGGGAGCGTTGGCATCAGCTTTGGTTCTTTAAATAGATTGCCTAGATGCAGAAGAAGTGTTCCACTCCAGAGTTCACAAACGGGTAGGGTTCAGATAAACTTAATGGTTTTTAGTGAACAAATAGAAAATGTGGTTGCACTTGCAGTAGGCTGAACTACGTCAGGGTCAGCAGAAGATAAGGCTCTCATTTAGATGACATTTACCTGCAGATTTATTCATGTGTGAATCTGTAGAGGTTGCTGGTGTAATTAAGTTTTTATTAGAGATAGAAAGGCATCGCATCGTACTTTAACTACCTACATTACTTCCCCCAAAAAAGCAATGGATTTTTGTGCATTTTAGAATCCTGCCCATATTTAGTAAATTAATAAATTCTCTATACTGTGTGTGTCTTTTTCATTTCCATTTGTTGTCTTTGTGTGGCAAATGTACTGGACTGTTGCCAATTTTAAGTGCACTTTCGGATTGGAGAGATAAACTGCTTCCCAGGACAATAACATTACACAGTGTCTAGGCAGTCTCCTGATCATACACTTGACATGTTGGAAATATTTTAATCTCTTTCTGAAGATCGTGAAATCTGCTTTGGGATATGCAGAACAAGTTCACACATTATTCCCATTATGCAGGTAACTATCCTGATTGAAGCATCCGTTATGAGCAGTCAACCTTAGGTGTGTGATTAGCTTTCCTGATTACAATATTTTACTAAGTTATCAGAGGTATGGGGGAGAAGGTGTGTGTGTTTGTGTGTGTCTGTGCAAGGAATCTGTTTTTGAAAGCCACCCACTGACTGATATGAGATGGTACAAATACATCAAGAGGGAGGTTATAGTATCATATCTGTCTGGTTAGAGATAAGATGAGCAAACAGGTTAGGTCAAGTGTTTTGGCTCTAGACTACCGTGAATGCCAGGGAAACTGTTGGGCGAGGTATTCGCACCATAAATCCACAAAAGAGGCACCTATGGTTAAAGGTGGACTTGGTTGATTGTGTTGACTTGTAATTCCGTTAACAGACCTCCATCGAATAGAATGGCCAGATTGCAAAATGTCTGCAATGCCTCTGTGGACAATAGGCATGGAGGATCCATAAAGCCTCACAACTGAATATCCAGTGTTTAAGTAGAGCATTTGTCTATGATTCCGTAGATAGTTTGTTCTTGTACCATTTGCCATAGCATGACCTGAGCGGTATGATCACATTTGTTGCAGTTGTCTTACAGTGAAAAACAGAAAATTGAATGCTGCATCAAATCAAAAATAAATAACTCAGTCTTACTGCGAAATTCAGTTGGTTAATATACTGTTGGTTGTGGTCAAACTTAACCTCTGCTTTGCAGGAACTAAAATTCAGCCAAGTTTGTTTTTACATTAAAATGTGACACTTCAAAGCAGGGTAGTTAGATCAGAGGAGTATAGAGATGAAAATGAATGGATAATCTAGAAAATATAGGATTAAACGTTTAGCAAGATGCTAACAAACAGTGAATATTTTAGGTGCACGAATGGCAAGTTAGCTGTTTGTTGAGCAGTAAATGTGTTATTCAGATGGTCTATAGATGAACATCAAAAACACTCCTTAGATGGGAAACAACGAAATATAGGAAAATGTAGAAACCACACCTTGAAACACAAAAAGTCCTTTAGGAATCATGTTTTCCTTGCCTCTCAGATCCATTTTATGATCTTAGACAAGTATTTGTTATTGTGTTGAGAGTCTGAAAGAATCATGTTTTGCTGATGCACAAGACAAATGCAGGTGGTGTGAACTTGTAATTTTACACATGCTTTACTGCTAGTAGTGCATTTTTCAGGCAGCATGTTTAATGTGTCTTAACAATCTATTGATGATATTTTTAAAATGTATCAGCAGTGGTACTGTATTCCTGCTGTTAGCTAAGTGCTCATCTTAAAAACCTCAGGAGGAGCAACAGTATTTAGATGAAATTTGGCCTTCCCAAGTAACTCTGCACTGGTCATCACGCTTGGTGTGCCATTAAAAATGCAATGCCCGCCAGTGTACTCTAAAACGTATGATCCATCTTGTATTTGTCATTTTGATTAATTTTTGCACTTTCAAGATTTTTAGATGGTACTAAGATTTTTAAGCTTTGTCTGTTATATTGTCAGATGTTTGGTTTCCTCTTTACATGATTCATAATAGAACCCACGAGTAATACCATGATATTCTCAGGTTGTACAGGGATTATATTTTTCAGGCACACTAGGATTATCATGTTAAATTAATTACTCCAGTATTGGAACTTTCATAGATTCACATGCTTGAATCATTTCCCGTCATCGAGATGGGAGCCCCGATACAATTACACAAGTAGTGTTGAAATATATTAACACGAGCCCTAGGCCTTTTCAATTTAATAGTCTATCATAGTCATTTTAAGAAAAAGGACCAAACTTGAGCATCCACCAATCAGACAACACCACCCTCTAGAATCCTCCTGAGAGAAGCTCCAGCACCTCAGATTTTCTATCGCACATTGTGCTATGGAGTCTCCTCAGAGCTCTGCTCTTTCTTCACACCTTTGGATTAGCTTGAAGCTATTTCTTCTCTGCTAAAACTTGTTTTGACTGATTGGGGTTAACACCTACAACATGTCTGACAAGGAAAAGAAGGGTTTATTCAGCAATTGCAAAACTTGTGGTAAGGAAAGTCTACATTCTGAAGACCCTCATCAGGATTGTATATACTGCCTCTATCCAGACCACTCAGCCAAGGACTGTAAGGTTTGTCGTACTTTTTCCTCTAAGACTCTTAAGGATAGAGAAAGCAGATTATTGATTTGGCTGCAGAAACTTAAGTACAGAGATAATCCAGTCTCTGATTCTGATAGTGATGACTTCAACATCCAAAAAGTCATCAAAAAGGGCGAGATCAGACACACAGATTTCCTTCCCAACAAGCAAGATAAGCCCACAAAAAGACTGCCTCAGGGTCTTACAAGGGCCGCAGCCCCTCTACTTCACCTCATAAATCTTCCAGGAAAGGGGAAGAGAGGTCATGTCAGCAGTTCCGAAAGGCATAAGAAGTCATCCTCTGTACCACCATCAGTGCCTTTCAAAAGGCCCTCGTCTACTTCTGCAGCTAAGAATGTACCGTTGGCGACGGACTCATCGTCGACGAGACCGTCGGTAGGTGCTTTTCCACGGTCGACGACGACCTCTACTGTTCCACCGTCTACGACAGTTGTGATGACGACAAGTGCCCCACCGCCTGCGATGTCATCGTCGACAAACATCTACACATCATCGCTGACGGCGGTAACAACGGTATCTGCTTTACCATCGTCGACGGCCTCGTCGACGTTAGATTCTTCGGTAAGGCTGTCGACGATCAAGATCTCCATGCGTTCATTGTCGACGACTCCACCGGCGACAAAGACTATATCTGCGCCGTCGGTGAGGGAAAAACAACATAAAAAACAAGAAAGACTTACCCCAAAGTACACCTCACCTAGTAAGGTGACCCCTCTCATACCAGTTCACTTGTTAGAGGGGGATGAAGAGTCAGACGAGGATGTGCCATTTGAAACAGCCCATAGCCCCGCTCAATTGAACGTCAAATATCAGGACAAAGACTAACTTGATGAAACTTATGACCCTCAGTACTATAGAGGAGATCAACAATATCAGGAAGGAGCATACATTCCAACCTCGTTGCTATCTGACCTCCGAGCGATGCTGGCTGATTACAGTAGGCGTTTTCCTCCTCAAGGGGAGCAACCTCTTCCGTCGCCCGTCTCCGGGGTTACTACTCCATGTCAGAGACCGACCTCTTTGCCACTAACAAGTTTGGCCACGCAAAATATGACTTTACCTCAGGACACTGACATGTTGGAAGGTGATCAGGAAGAAGGGGGAGCTCCTTGACACTCATTCGGAGTGGGATGAAGACATTATTCCTTCTCCTCATTCTCCTTCCCAGTCACAGGTGGATTCCCCTCCAGACGACATCAGGGGATTTCATAATCTTCTGGAAAGAGCAGGTAAACGTTTTGCTTTGCCAATGTCGTCCAATCAAACAGATTGCTTCCTATATGTTTTTAAAGAGCCGTTCCAGAAATCTGTGTGCTCTATTCCACTGGTCAGCTACTTATGGGAAGAAGGATTAAAAGTGATGCACAACCCTGCTACTGTCACAGCAGTGCTGCCCCGACTAGACAAAAAATACAAGGCACCAGAGGATGCCCCAGCATGTCTAATTGGTCATCCTCATCCGGACTCGTGGTGGCTCAGGCAGCACTGAGGAAGTCCAAGAATCCGTCTGCTCCAATTTCTGCACCTCCAGACAAAGAAGGTAGACGGCTAGACAATATTGGAAAGAGGTTCTCGTTGATGGCTAGCCTAGTGATAAGAGCTGCTAACTCCCTAGCGGTGTTAGCTAGGTATGACAGACAGCTATGGGAAGACATCGCCCGCATATTAACCAGTTGCCAGAGGTAGGAAGATCAGAGGCAAGGAAGACATTGCAGGAAGGTCAGTGCATGTGAGCGGAACTCATACTGTGCAGTGGACATAGCCACAACTGCATTTCGCCAGCTCGCAAGTGCAGCTGTACTTAGGAGACAAGGCTGGCTAAAGGCTACATCATTCCGGCCTGAGGTACAGATTAAGATTTAGACCTACCTTTCGATGGCCAAGCATTATTTGGTAAAGATATTGATGAGGTTTTACAATCTATCAAATCTGACACGGATACAGCAAGATCGTTAGGGACTCTCCAGTTTCGGAAGCCTTCCTTTTGAGCTAGAGGACATGGACTTCTTTCATATAGAGGAGGCTATCAGCAGTATCGATACTCAACCTATCCTTCCTCCTCTCAGCAGTTCCGTCAATACTACCCACAAAGACAACCACCACAAGCAGCTTATGGTAGATATGGCACTAGGGGACGCTCAACTCGCCCTGCTAAGGACTTGGCTCGTAGAGCCTGATACATCCAAGGCTCTGGGTACGTCCAACCCTCCTCCTCTGGTTTTAGGCAGAAAGATATCCCTGTTTCTCAAGCAATGGCAAGTCATCACATCAGACAAGTGGGTCCTCCAATTAGTGAAACAGGGCCACACTCTGGAGTTTATCCAACTACTTCCCTCCAATCCTCCTCGCAGGACTCCATCAAGGACACCCAGAACACCTCAAGAGGTAGATCATCAAGATGCTCCTCAAAGGAGCTTTAGAGAAAGTACCTCTGTCACAGCGAGGAAGGGGGTTTTATTCCAGGTTCTTTCTCATTTGCAAGAAGTGGAAGGGCTGGAGGCCGATCCTCGGCCTAAGAGAATTAAACGTCTACTTAAAAAAGCAGTCGTTCTGCATGATAAGCCTATTAAGCCTACAGGATGTCCTCCTGCGACTGAACCAGGGAGATTTTATGTCAGCACTAGACCTAAAAGATGCATATTTCCACATTCCCATCCACCCAACCCACAGACAGTACCTGAGATTCATGGTAGCCGTAAGCCATTTTCAATTTCGTGTCCTCCCTTTTGGCCTAAGGTCAGCTCACAGGATATTTACCAAATGCCTAGCATCTATCGCAGCTTTCTTCAGGAGGAGATATTCTCATATCTTGATGATTGGCTGATAAAAGCAACCACCTACGCAGGTGTGCGCAAATCAACAAGAAGGTGCGTTTCCTTACTCAACAGTTTAGGCCTCACCATCAACTGGGAGAAGTCCAAACCTCTACCATCACGCAGTATCACCTTCTTAGGGGCAAACCTGGACACTCAGTCCACCATGGACTGTCCCACAGTAGAGAGACAACAGAAGTTACTGACTCTAGCAAAGTCAATACAGGGAAGAAACTCTGTTTCAGTTCGCCTTTTCAAATCTTTGATGGGCATGATTTCATCATGAATAATTCTGGTTCCTCTCTGCAGACTAAAAATGCGACTGCTACAGGAGTAACTCAACCTTCAATGGCTCCAGATTTTGGGAAGCTTCGAAGATCGGATAAGCAAAACCCCAGCAATAGTCAAAGCTCTGACATGGTGGTCTCAAAAGCATCATCAGTCTGTCAGCCTTTCCTTTCTACATCGTCCAGCTCCGTGGACTATCACTACAGAACCCTCTCTGGAGGCATGGAGAGCCATTTTGCAAGATCTTGAAGTAAGAGGCCACTAGAGTTGAGGGCGATGCAGATCAATCTGCTAGAGCTCAGAACAGTTTTATCTCGCTTTGCAGGCTTTTCTTCCGAAGATAGCGGGATCAGACGTAGTAATAAGAACAGACAACACCACTACGATGCATTACCTCAACAAACAAGGAGGCACAAGATATTTCACCCTCTCCAGCGAAGCCCCAAAAATTGGGAATTGGGCCTCGCAGCAAGGCATCAGACTCAGCGGTGCATCTGCCAGGGATAGAGAACAAGATAGCGGACTCGCTCAGCAAAGATCGAGCTGCCACGAATGGGAGCTGGACCAGTCCACAGTGGATTACATCTTTTCCCAGTGGGGAACGCCAACAATCGACCTGTTCACTAGCAAGTGGAATGCCAAATTCCAGTACTTCACAAGCTGGCATCACCAAAAGGGATCTTGGGGGAATGCGTTTTCCATAGCTTGGTCAGGCATCTTTGCTTATGCCTTTCCTCCAATTCCATTCAGTCCTCACAAAGATGAAGGCAGAGCCGTGCACCCTGATATTGATAGCTCCGTACTGGCCTCGCCAACACTGGTTTGCAGAGCTGCTTCTTCTATCAATGAAGCCTCACATTCCGCTGAAACCATCTCTGCACTTACTAACAAAGGGCAAATATCGCACCCGGATCCTCGGTCGATGCAATTGTCGGCATGGCTCCTGAGCACAGGGAGTTTGCAAATCTGAATATCCCACAGGAATGTAGGGACATTTTGTCCAGAGCTAGAGCAGATAGCACTAATAAGGCTTACTCTTGCAAATGGAAAAGATTTTGTTTCTGGTGTCACCAGCGGCAAATTGATCCACTGTCCTCACCACCGGAACAAATATTGCCTTATTTATTGCATTTAGCGCAATCAGGCATGGTGCATTCCTCCATAAAGGTGCATCTGGCGGCAGTAACATCATACAGGTGTTCAGACTCTTCACCTTCGCTGTATTCCTCTAGATTAATCAAATGGTTTTTGAAAGGGCTTTTCAGGGTCTTTCCTCCATTCAGACCTCCTCCTCCCTTGTGGAACCTGAATATTGTTCTACCACAGTTAATGAGTCATCCGTTTGAACCAACGAATCGAGCTTCTCTGAAATACCTTTCTTGGAAGGTTGCTTTACTGGTGGCTCTCACATCAGCCAGACGGGTCAGTGAGATACAGGCCCTCTCCATACAGGAGCCGTTCTTGCAGATCAAACAAGACAAACTACTGCTACGCATGAACCCGCATTTCATCCTGAAGGTCCCTTTGGATTTCCACATGAACAAGCCTTTAGTTTTTAAAACATTTTTTTCCACATCCATCTACTCCTGCGGAAAGAGCATTACACTCCTTAGACAGTAAGAGATGTGTTAAATTCTACCTGGGCAGAACTAAGTCCTTTTCGCCGCTCCAATCAATCAATTGTTCGTAGCTTACAGTGCACCCAGACGAGGTCAACCGTTCTCCAAGCAGAGTATAGCCAGATGGATCTCCTCAGCCATTCGATTCTGCCATCAAGCAGCGGGCAAACCGCTGCATTCATCTGTCCGTGCTCACTCTACGTGGGCAGTTTCGTCCTCAGCAGCGCTGTTTGTGGGGGGTTCCCCTGCAAGACATGGAAAAGCTGCCTTGCATTTACAAGACATTCCTGCTTGGAAGCACTGTCTCAGGGAGAGGTAGCAGTGGGTCAGGCAGTCCTCAGGAACCTCTTCAGGTGAAGGTGAGGCATCTCTTTCATTCCTCCATCCTAGATCAGGTATGCACATTTTTTATGTCTGTTCCTTTCGGATACAATGCTTTTCATGTAAAAAAAAAAAAAGAAAAGAAAAGGGAGAGAAGTAAGGATGGGGGGGTTAACAGACGGTATTTCGTTTGAAGTATTGCTTTTTTATATATATATATATATATATATATATATATATATATATATATTACTCAGGTGTTTTGTGACATACATTGCTATAGTGTTCCATTGTGTATAAGTACTGCTCGGTACTCTGATTCAAGCTGTGAATCTATGAAAGTTCCAATACTGGAGTAAGAAAATTACTTACCTGTAACTGTAGTTGTCCAGTATTGGAACCTTTCATAGATTCACATGCGACCCACCCGCCTCCCCAGAGAACCTCACTTTCAGCTCACTTCTTTCCTCCTCCTCCGCCTCTGCCTCCTCCTCTTCCTCCTCCTCTGCTGCCTCTGCCTCCTCCTCCTCCTCCTCTGCCTCTGCACTTGTGCTTGGAAAATCTGAGGTGCTGGGGCTTCTCTCTAGAGGGTGGTGTCGTCTGATGGGTGGATGCTCAAGTTTGCTACTTTTTCTTAAAATGACAGTGATAGACTATTAAATTGAAGAGGCCTAGGGCCCTTGTGTTAATATATTTCAACACTACTTGTGTAATTGTACCGGGGGCTCCCATCTCGACGACCGGGAATGATTCAAGCATGTGAATCTATGAAAGATTCCAGTACTGGAGAACTACAGTAACAGGTAAGTAACTAATTTTCTTCTACTACAAATGCCGTTTTGCCTAAATCCAGTAACTATTAATTTAAAAGTAAACTAAGCAGTGTGTAATTTGTTTTTCTTTGTTTAGTTATTTGAATTACTTTTAATATCAGTCTTAAATACAGTTTCTTATTTGACAGTTGTGCTGATGGCCTGTGTTGGATTCCAGTTGACCATAAACTCGGAGACAAAATGACAAATTCATTGTGTACATTGTCTCTGTCCAGTCTAAGTCAGTGGCCTTGAGCCGTTTGCATTCCTTGTGCCTCCACCAGCTCTATAACATTTCACACATTGGTGAAGAATCCAGCCTTATGTTTTAGCAAATCCAGGGCATGTCTATGAAGTAAATCAGGACTGAGTTGACATTTTCCACTTCTCTGAAGAATTGAATGATTGCATTTGTTATAAATAAACCACAAGTCCGAAGATATTCCTGCAAGATGTAATTCAATTGCGACAAGATGTTCCTCACAGCTCAAGTGATTCCACTTTCTGTTGTGTGTTTTTACAAAGTTGTATAGTGATTAAATGTTGTCCTGCATGGGGCGGGGGTTATCAGACAAAAAGGGAGAACGTTATCATGTCTTACTTGTTCCTTTAGATTCAGCCACAAGAAATTAGCCCTCCGCCTACTGCAAATCTGGATCGGACCAATGACAAAGTGTACGAGAATGTGACTGGGCTGGTAAAAGCTGTGATTGAAATGTCAAGTAGGATCCAACCAGCACCTCCAGAGGAGTATGTACCAATGGTTAAGGTAAGAAGGTGGCAGTGTGTGTTTTTACAATTCTTTTGGCTGGTTTCAGAGCAAATAGGTTGATTCTGTGGTCGAGTGCATAAACTGTACGTTTTTCTGTAGTTAACTGTAGTTCCAGTTGTCTCTCTTAGACTGTTCCCTCATTTATCATGAAACCACTCTCAAGGTTTCAAGCCTATTGTATTGTGGTACATACAGTATAATAATAAAACTCCATTCTGTAGTGCTCAGATGCTTAAGAGATGAAATACATTCACTGGCTCATGCGCTAAACATGGAGCCAAGATGTCATTCACCAGTGTTTGTAGCACTTCATGTGAAGCCATGATTTTTTTTTTTAAAGATTCTGCTACACAGCAGGGTTGCTGTTTAGTACTAATTGTTAATAGTAAAATAATTTGAAATTCTAAGCTAAATGCTCTCCCTTTCTGCCTTCTCAGGGTAAGGAATAGTTGTTTTGAAAAATTATGCTTATTGTCGCTTGAACTTAGTAAGAGGTTACTTAAACTATTTTTGATTGCCTTAAATAAATGTTGAAAACAATATTTCGTAACTAAAAATGTCAATATATATCTTCAGTGTTTCTGCAGCACTTCTCTGCGTAGCCATCACGTGGAGATAAATTAATTCTTCACTTTGTTCTTTCGGATATTGGTCTTCGTTGTACTGACAACTTTGTCTCTTTATAATTTCTGTCACTGTAGAAGGCTCAAGGAGGAGCTCTGTGGTATCTTTCTTGGTAGGTCAAGTTTTCAGATTATGAGAAGTGGGTTAGGGAAAGGGTGTTTATGGAACTTGCAGGTAACACTTGGCTTCTTCAACTCACAGACTTGCTAAGCTTACAAATTTGCGAGAGAGTGCAGGTTTGTTTATAGCTCGCTTCAGATATAGAGACATATTAAAACATTTTATCTTGTGGATCCGCATGAATCGGTATTGCGCTACCCAAATTCAGAAAACTTTGAATGACGTGCTCAGTCATGGCACAAAAGCAGGAAAAGCACAGTAATGTTCTTTTATCCTTTCTGAAATGTTGCGATGCCTACTATGAGGCAGTGTTTTTGATAAATACTTCTAACCGTGTGTGCCTCACCTTTAGGATATCCCCACACACTAGATTGGATCTGGAAGATTTAAACATTATTGTTCCTGTGTGCTTGTAGTCGACACTGTGCGGCTCCATATTGACTTTGTTCTATCCCAGAAGAAACAATGGAGCCACTTATAAGCACCTCCCCTACACGTCAACATCAGTTCTTTTCTTTTTGCACCTTCGTATGTGGATCCGGAGTTCACTCCCAATTTTTCCTCGTTTGAGTTTTTGACTAAAATTCGACTCTTTCCACTGTGCAACTGAACTATGTCCACTCATAAAGCTACAGGGTTTAAGCCTTGCAAGGACTATCAAAAAAAGATGTGTGTAACAGGCCCCTATGAAGCGTCCCTCTGGTGTTTGGGTTTGGGGGCATGGCTCCAAGTCCTGCGAGAAGTGTGCCCTTAAGAATCCAAAGGTGATCCTGGAACACAAAGCTTTGAAACACAGAACATCAAAAGAAGTCTCAGAAGCTGCTGCTTGAAGTCAAGCACGCAGACCTTTTTCCACCACAGGTCTTTGTTACAGTCCAAATCTTCCATTAAGTTGAAGTCAGAGCAGAAGGCCAAGGCGGATTCATCCCAGTCCTGCTACTTTTAGCATCCGAAGTCACAAGGTAGTCATGGTGCCTCTTGGTCTTTCACCCAGTCCCCCACTGAGGAGCCAATTCTGCAGCTGATCCTGATGCACCACAAGTTTCCAGGGCTTTGGCAACATAACAGATCATGGCCTTTAAAGAGGCCATGTTGCAAATCTTTCGTGCTCTTCTGGCTCACTGTGGCAGGCTTTCGGGCTCCATTAATCTGCAGAGGCCTTCCGTCGAGTTACTGCCAGGGGGCTGTACTCAGAGCCGCCTATGTCTCTTGAACCCATATTGGGTTCCATTCCCACACTAGAGCTACCACCAGTTTGACACCAAAATCCACGCTGGCCCCGTTGACATAGACACCAGCCCTGGATGAAGTACTTGTTACTATAGTCCTTTCGAACTCCTAGCCAAATTCATCTCAGCCCCAACCATTGTCGCATCCTGAAGCTGTATAAACACGCTCAGTCCCAGTTCAATCCAACACAGACAGCAGCATGTCTTTGCCTCAGATCTGCACTTCAGCACCCAAGCATCTTTATCACTTCCAACTCTAATCCGAGTCAGTCAGCCTTTGGATATGACATCGCAGGTGGTGGGGATTATTTTCCCAAACTGTGATTATGACAGTTTGTTCCTCGACGTGCAGAGGACTAGCAGGGTTGGACTCTACAGGGAGTGCAGAATTATTAGGCAAATTAGTATTTTGACCACATCATCCTCTTTATGCATGTTGTCTTACTCCAAGCTGTATAGGCTCGAAAGCCTACTACCAATTAAGCATATTAGGTGATGTGCATCTCTGTAATGAGAAGGGGTGTGGTCTAATGACATCAACACCCTATATCAGGTGTGCATAATTATTAGGCAACTTCCTTTCCTTTGGCAAAATGGGTCAAAAGAAGGACTTGACAGGCTCAGAAAAGTAAAAAATAGTGAGATATCTTGCAGAGGGATGCAGCACTCTTAAAATTGCAAAGCTTCTGAAGCGTGATCATCGAACAATCAAGCGTTTCATTCAAAATAGTCAACAGGGTCGCAAGAAGCGTGTGGAAAAACCAAGGCGCAAAATAACTGCCCATGAACTGAGAAAAGTCAAGCGTGCAGCTGCCACGATGCCACTTGCCACCAGTTTGGCCATATTTCAGAGCTGCAACATCACTGGAGTGCCCAAAAGCACAAGGTGTGCAATACTCAGAGACATGGCCAAGGTAAGAAAGGCTGAAAGACGACCACCACTGAACAAGACACACAAGCTGAAACGTCAAGACTGGGCCAAGAAATATCTCAAGACTGATTTTTCTAAGGTTTTATGGACTGGTGAAATGAGAGTGAGTCTTGATGGGCCAGATGGATGGGCCCGTGGCTGGATTGGTAAAGGGCAGAGAGCTCCAGTCCGACTCAGACGCCAGCAAGGTGGAGGTGGAGTACTGGTTTGGGCTGGTATCATCAAAGATGAGCTTGTGGGTCCTTTTCGGGTTGAGGATGGAGTCAAGCTCAACTCCCAGTCCTACTGCCAGTTCCTGGAAGACACCTTCTTCAAGCAGTGGTACAGGAAGAAGTCTGCATCCTTCAAGAAAAACATGATGTTCGATGGCATCTGTCGCTGTAGATACGCATGTTCTGCAATAGCTCGCCATCTGGTGTTGGGCCGGAGTGTTACAAGTTGTTTTTCTTCGAAGAAGTCTTTCGAGTCACGGGACCGAGTGACTCCTCCTTTTGTCTCCATTGCGCATGGGCGTCGACTCCATCTTCGATTGTTTTTTTTCCACCATCGGGTTCGGACGTGTTCCTGTCGCTCCGAGTTTCGGAACGGAAAATTAGCTAATTTCGGAAGATTTTCGTCGGGATTGTTGCGTTCGGGATCGGCGTACTTAGATTTCACACCGCATCGAAGATCGAAGAGCTCCGGTGCCCTTCGGGGTAGTTTTTCGATCCTCCGTCGGGGGCCTGGTCGGCCCGACCGCGTGCTGAAGAACGCCGATGGAACGGACCCCGTTTCGTTTCTGCCCCAAATGCCACAATAAATACCCCTACACAGACCAACACTTGGTCTGCAACCTGTGCCTGTCACCTGAGCACAGCGAAAACACCTGCGAGGCCTGTCGTGCGTTCCGGTCCCGAAAAACACTCCGAGACCGTCGAGCCAGAAGACTTCAAATGGCGTCCGCACCGACAGCCCAACGGGAGTTCGAGGAACAGGAAGAAGAAGGTACCTTCTCGATCCAAGACTCAGACTCCGAAGGATTCGACGACACACAAACCGTGAGTAAGACGTCGAAAACCACACAAAGAAACATTTACAAGGCCCAGGGGACGCCACTGCCACCAGGCCATGGCTCCACCCATAAATTCGGTGACCGACCGTCGGCACCGAAAAAGGCCAAAACAGTGCCGAGATCGTCCGACTCCGGTCGAGACACCGGCACGCAGCCTTCTCGGGACCGAGAAAGTGCTGGAGACAAGCCTCGACACCGAGATGCCGGTGTGGACACGGCTCGACGCTGAGACAGCGGCACCGAAACAGATCGACGCCGAGAGGTTTCGGCCCCGAAAAGGAAAAAAGTCACCTCGGAGCCGAAAAAACACGCAGACAAAGTTTCGACGCCGAAACAAACTGCAAGCGACCCAGCTTCAGGCTCTTATACAGAAGAGCACTCGCTAACCTCCCAAATGCAAAAGCATAGGTTTGAGGAAGAGCTACAAGCAACTGATGTGGACCATACGCAAAAGCGTATCTTCATTCAGCAGGGGACAGGAAAAATAAGCACCCTTCCCCCCATTAGGAGAAAGAGAAGGTTGGAGTTCCAGACGGAACAAGCACCACAACCAAAAGTGGTTAAAAGAATTACACCACCACCCTCTCCTCCGCCCGTGATTAACGTTTCACCAGCACAAACTCCATCTCACTCCCCAGCTCACACCACCATGAGCCAGGGTGACCAAGATCAGGACGCATGGGACCTATACGACGCCCCAGTGTCAGATAACAGCCCGGAGGCCTACCCTACAAAGCCATCTCCACCAGAAGACAGCACCGCGTACTCTCAGGTGGTGGCTAGAGCAGCACAATTTCATAACGTAAGCCTCCACTCAGAACAGGTCGAGGATGATTTCTTGTTCAACACACTCTCCTCCACCCACAGCTCCTACCAAAGCCTGCCTATGCTCCCTGGTATGCTCCGGCACGCAAAAGACATATTTAAGGAGCCGGTCAAAAGTAGGGCAATCACACCAAGGGTGGAAAAGAAGTATAAGCCGCCTCCTACGGACCCGGCTTTCATCACTACACAGCTGCCACCAGACTCTGTTGTTGTAGGAGCAGCTAGGAAAAGGGCCAACTCTCACACATCTGGAGATGCACCACCCCCAGATAAAGAAAGCCGCAAGTTCGATGCAGCTGGTAAAAGAGTCGCAGCACAAGCTGCAAACCAGTGGCGCATCGCGAACTCCCAGGCACTACTTGCGCGCTATGACAGAGCCCACTGGGACGAGATGCAACATCTCATTGAACATCTGCCCAAGGACTTCCAAAATAGGGCGAAACAAGTGGTTGAGGAGGGACAGACCATCTCCAACAACCAGATACGTTCCTCCATGGACGCTGCAGATACAGCTGCACGGACAATTAATACATCTGTAACTATCAGACGGCATGCATGGCTCCGAACGTCTGGATTTAAACCAGAGATTCAACAAGCAGTTCTCAATATGCCTTTTAATGAAAAAGAACTGTTCGGTCCAGAAGTGGACACAGCGATTGAGAAACTCAAAAAAGATACGGACACTGCCAAAGCCATGGGCGCACTCTACTCCCCGCAGAGCAGAGGGAATTACAGCACATTCCGTAAAACGCCCTTTCGAGGGGGGTTTCGGGGTCAAAGCACACAAGCCAGCACCTCACAAGCAACACCGTCCACTTACCAGGGACAGTATAGAGGAGGTTTTCGGGGACAATATAGAGGAGGGCAATTCCCTAGAAATAGAGGGAGATTTCAAAGCCCCAAAACCCCTACTACTAAACAATGACTCACATGTCACTCACCCCCTCCACACAACACCAGTAGGGGGAAGAATAGGTCATTATTACAAAGCATGGGAGGAAATCACTACAGACACTTGGGTTCTAGCAATTATCCAACATGGTTATTGCATAGAATTTCTACAATTCCCTCCAAACATACCACCAAAAGCACAAAATTTAACAACACACCATTCCAATCTCCTGGAGATAGAAGTGCAGGCACTATTGCAAAAGAATGCAATCGAATTAGTGCCAAACACGCAAATAAACACAGGAGTTTACTCACTGTACTTTCTGATACCAAAGAAGGACAAAACGCTGAGACCAATCCTAGACCTCAGAGTAGTGAACACTTTCATCAAATCAGACCACTTCCACATGGTCACACTACAAGAAGTATTGCCATTGCTAAAACTACACGACTACATGGCAACTTTAGACCTCAAGGATGCTTATTTCCATATACCAATACACCCATCGCACAGGAAATACCTAAGGTTTGTATTCAAAGGAATACATTACCAATTCAAGGTACTGCCTTTCGGATTAACAACCGCACCAAGAGTCTTTACCAAATGTCTAGCGGTAGTCACTGCACACATAAGAAGGCAGCAAATACATGTGTTCCCATATTTGGACGACTGGCTAATCAAGGCCCATTCGTTCATACAGTGCTCAAATCACACAAATCAGATCATACAAACCCTCTTCAAACTCGGGTTCACCGTCAATTTCACAAAATCCAAAATTCTGCCACGCAAGGTACAACAATACCTGGGAGCCATAATAGACACATCAAAGGGAGTAGCCACTCCAAGTCCACAAAGAATTCAAAATTTCAACACCATCATACAACGCATGTATCCAACACAAAAAATACAGGCAAAGATGGTATTACAACTCCTAGGCATGATGTCATCATGCATAGCCATTGTCCCAAACGCAAGACTGCACATGAGGCCCTTACAACAGTGCCTAGCATCACAGTGGTCTCAAGCACAGGGTCACCTTCTAGATCTGGTGTTAATAGACCGCCAAACTTACCTCTCGCTTCTGTGGTGGAACGACATAAATTTAAACAAGGGGCGGCCTTTCCAAGACCCAGTGCCACAATACGTAATAACAACAGATGCTTCCATGACAGGGTGGGGAGCACACCTCGATCAACACAGCATACAAGGACAATGGAACGTACATCAAACAAAACTGCATATCAATCACCTAGAACTTCTAGCAGTTTTTCAAGCACTAAAAGCTTTCCAACCAATAATAGTTCACAAATACATTCTCGTCAAAACAGACAACATGACAACAATGTATTATCTAAACAAGCAGGGAGGGACGCACTCCACGCAGTTAAGCCTGCTAGCACAAAAAATTTGGCATTGGGCAATTCACAACCAAATTCGCCTAATTGCACAGTTTATACCAGGGATACAAAATCAACTCGCAGACAATCTCTCTCGAGATCACCAACAGGTCCACGAATGGGAAATTCACCCCCAAATTCTGAACACTTATTTCCAACTCTGGGGAACACCTCAGATAGACTTGTTTGCGACAAGGGAGAACGCAAAATGCCAAAACTTCGCATCCAGGTACCCACACAAACAATCCCAAGGCAATGCCCTATGGATGAACTGGTCAGGGATATTTGCTTACGCTTTTCCTCCTCTCCCTCTCCTTCCTTACCTGGTAAACAAACTCAGTCAAAGCAAACTCAAACTCATATTGATAGCACCAACTTGGGCAAGGCAACCCTGGTACACAACGCTGCTAGACCTATCAGTGGTACCCTGCATAAAATTGCCCAACAGGCCAGATCTGTTGACACAGCACAACCAAAAGATCAGACACCCAGATCCAGCATCGCTCAATCTAGCAATCTGGCTCCTGAAATCCTAGAATTCGGGCACTTACAACTTACCCAAGAATGTATGGAAGTCATAAAACAAGCAAGAAGGCCATCCACCAGGCACTGCTATGCAAGTAAATGGAAGAGGTTTGTTTGCTACTGCCATATTAATCAAATACAACCATTACACACAACTCCAGAACATGTAGTGGGTTACTTGCTTCACTTACAAAAATCTAACCTAGCTTTCTCTTCCATTAAGATTCACCTTGCAGCAATATCTGCATACCTGCAGACTACCTATTCAACTTCCCTATATAAAATACCAGTCATTAAAGCATTCATGGAGGGCCTTAGGAGAATTATACCACCAAGAACACCACCTGTTCCTTCATGGAACCTAAATGTTGTCCTAACTAGACTTATGGGTCCACCTTTTGAACCCATGCACTCCTGCGACATACAGTTCCTAACCTGGAAGGTGGCATTTCTCATCGCCATTACTTCCCTGAGAAGAGTAAGCGAGATTCAGGCGTTTACTATACAGGAACCTTTTATACAACTACACAAAAATAAAGTCGTCCTAAGGACCAATCCTAAATTTTTGCCAAAGGTTATTTCACCGTTCCATCTAAATCAAACAGTGGAACTTCCAGTGTTCTTTCCACAGCCAGATACCGTAGCTGAAAGGGCACTACATACATTAGATGTCAAAAGAGCATTGATGTATTACATTGACAGAACAAAAAACATCAGAAAGACTAAACAACTCTTTATTGCATTTCAAAAACCTCATGCAGGAAACCCAATTTCAAAACAAGGTATAGCCAGATGGATAGTTAAATGCATCCAAATCTGCTACCTTAAAGCTAAACGACAGCTGCCCATTACACCAAGGGCACACTCAACCAGAAAGAAAGGTGCTACCATGGCCTTTCTAGGAAACATCCCAATGCAAGAAATATGTAAGGCAGCCACATGGTCTACGCCTCACACATTCACCAAGCACTACTGTGTAGACGTGTTATCCGCACAACAAGCCACAGTAGGTCAAGCCGTATTAAGAACATTATTTCAGACTACTTCCACTCCTACAGGCTGATCCACCGCTTTTGGGGAAATAACTGCTTACTAGTCTATGCAGAACATGCGTATCTACAGCGACAGATGCCATCGAACTGAAAATGTCACTTACCCAGTGTACATCTGTTCGTGGCATCAGTCGCAGTAGATTCGCATGTGCCCACCCGCCTCCCCGGGAGCCTGTAGCAGTTTGGAAGTTACCTTCAATTATTTATATATGTATCATCTCAACCTTAAATAGGTGCATACTTAGTCACTCCATTGCATGGGCACTATTACTACAATTCAACTCCTACCTCACCCTCTGCGGGGAAAAACAATCGAAGATGGAGTCGACGCCCATGCGCAATGGAGACAAAAGGAGGAGTCACTCGGTCCCGTGACTCGAAAGACTTCTTCGAAGAAAAACAACTTGTAACACTCCGGCCCAACACCAGATGGCGAGCTATTGCAGAACATGCGAATCTACTGCGACTGATGCCACGAACAGATGTACACTGGGTAAGTGACATTTTCATTTCATGCAGGACACTGCTCCATCACACGCGTCCAAGTACTCCACAGCGTGGCTGGCAAGAAAGGGTATAAAAGAAGGAAATCTAATGACATGGCCTCCTTGTTCACCTGATCTGAACCCCATTGAGAACCTGTGGTCCATCATCAAATGTGAGATTTACAAGGAGGGAAAACAGTACACCTCTCTGAACAGTGTCTGGGAGGCTGTGGTTGCTGCTGCACGCAATGTTGATGGTGAACAGATCAAAACACTGACAGAATCCATGGATGGCAGGCTTTTGAGTGTCCTTGCAAAGAAAGGTGGCTATATTGGTCACTGATTTTTTTTTGTTTTGTTTTTGAATGTCAGAAATGTATATTTGTGAATGTTGAGATGTTATATTGGTTTCACTGGTAATGAAAAATAATTGAAATGGGTATATATTTTTTTTTGTTAAGTTGCCTAATAATTATGCACAGTGATAGTCACCTGCACACACAGATATCCCCCTAACATAGCTAAAACTAAAAACAAACTAAAAACTACTTCCAAAAATATTCAGTTTTGATATTAATGAGTTTTTTGGGTTCATTGAGAACATGGTTGTTGTTCAATAATAAAATTAATCCTCAAAAATACAACTTGCCTAATAATTCTGCACTCCCTGTAGACCCTGAGTTGTATTTGTAGGAAGGTAGCCTCTTTCTAGCCTTGTTACCCCCACTTTTGGCCTGTTTGTGAGTATATGTCAGGGTGTTTTTACTGCCTCACTGGGATCCTGCTAGCCAGGACCCCAGTGCTCATAAGTTTGTGTCCTATTTGGGTTCCCTGTGTGGTGCCTAACTGTATCACTGAGGCTCTGCTAACCAGAACCTCAGTGTTTATGCTCTCTCTGCCTTGAAAATTGTCACTGCAGGCTAGTGACTAATTTTACCAATTCTGATTGGCACACTGGAACACCCTTATAATTCCCTAGTATATGGTACCTAGGTACCCAGGGTATTGGGGTTCCAGGAGATCCCTATGGGCTGCAGCATTACTTTTTCCACCCATAGGGAGCTCAGACAATTCTTACATAGGACTGCCAGTGCAGCCAGAGTGAAATAACATCCACGTTATTTCACAGCCATTTTCACTGCACATAAGTAACTTATAAGTCATCTATATGTCTAACCCTCACTTGGTGAAGGTTGGGTGCCAAGTTACTTAGTGTGTGGGCACCCTGGCACTAGCCAAGGTGCCCCCACATTGTTCAGGGCAAATTCCCTGGACTTTGTGAGTGCAGGGACACCATTACACACGTGCCCTACACATAGGTCACTACCTATGTGTAGCGTCACAATGGTAACTCCGAACATGGCTATGTAAGATGTCTAAGATCATGGAATTGTCGGTATTGGGGGGACAATCCCATGATCCCCAGGGTCTCTAACACAGAACCTGGGTACTGCCAAACTGCCTTTCTGGGGTTTCCACTGCAGCTGCTGCCAACCCCTCAGACAGGTTTCTGCCCCCCTGGGGTCTGGGCAGCCCAGTCCCAGGAAGGCAGAACAAAGGAGTCCCTCTGAGAGAGGGTGTTACACCCTCTCCCTTTGGAAATAGGTGTGAAGGGCTGGGGAGGAGTAGCCTCCCCCAGCCTCTGGAAATGCTTTGATGGGCACAGATGGTGCCCATCTCTGCATAAGCCAGTCTACACCGGTTCAGGGACCCCCCAGCCCTGCTCTGGTGCAAAACTGGACAAAGGAAAGGGGAGTGACCACTCCCCTGACCAGTACCTCCCAGGGGAGGTGCCCAGATCTCCTCCAGTGTGTCCCAGACCTCTGCCATCTTGGATTCAGAGGTTTTGGGGCACAATGGACTGCTCTGAGTTGCCAGTGCCAGCAGGTGATGTCAGAGACCCCTTCTGATAGGTGCTTACCTCTCTTGGTAGCCAAACCTCCTTTCTTGGTATCCAAACCTCCTCAATGCTCTCAAGGTAGAGGTAAAAAGCCTTTCACAAAAGAAGTCGATAGAACCAGTTCTCACAGATCAGTGGGGAAAAGGAATCTACTCATGGTACTTCCTTGTGCCAAAAAAGGACAAGCACAAGTTCAGACCCATTCTCGATCTAAGAATAGCCAACAAATGGATTTGGAAGGAAAAATTCAGAATGTTGTCTTTGCATCAGATCTACCCCCAGCTTCACCAGGGCAGTTGGCTTTGTTCCATAGATCTGCATGATGCTTACTTCCACATTCCTGTTGCCAGAAAACATTGGACATTCTTAAGATTTCTTGTCAGACAAGAACATTACCATTTTGGCCTCAAGTCAGCACCCAGGACCTTCTCCAAATGCATGGCGGTGGTGGCAGCCCATCTAAGAAAACATCAAGTCTTTGTCCCTACCTAGACAATTGGCTCATAAAGGCATCCACATCTCAGAAGGTCCAACTGCATTTCAATTGGACCTACCAACTACTCCAACGACTGGGCCTTCAGGTCAACCTCACCAAGTCGACGCTTTCACCTGTCCAGAGGTTGCACTACTTAGGCGCCACCATCGACACCATTCAAGCAAAGGTGTTTCCTTCGGAGGAGCCATGTTCATCGATCCTCCGGAAATGTCAAGTTCTCGAGAAAGATCCCCAGTCCACATCAAGAATAGTCTTGTCTCTTCTGGGGTCGATGACGTGTTGCATCTACCTCACTCCCAATGCTCGCCTCCACATGAGGCCTTTGCATGAGTGCCTTGAAAACCAATGGAATCAGCTGATGGGCAATTGGGAGTACAGGATTACTCTCTCTCCACATGCAATACAATCCCTCAAGTGGTGGTGTTCTCCGAGCAATCTCTTGAAAGGGATGCCATTTCACCAACAGGCTCCCACACAGACGATAGTCACGGACGCATTGTTACTCGGATGGGGTGCCCATATGGATCATCTACAGATTCAAGGCTCCTGGTCTCAGAAGGAGAGATCTCCTAGAGCTGCATGCAGTCCATCTCACGCTCAAAGCCTTCTTTTCCGACAATACGGCCACCATGTATTACTTGAACAAGCAGGGGGAACCAGATCCAGGACTCTATCTGGAGGCTCAAACAATCTGGCACTGGCTTCTGGCCAGGAACTTAAAAATAACAGCGACTCATCTCCCTGGCATAGAAAATGTTCAGGCAGACGCTCTCAGCAGAGCGATAGACAAAAACCACGAGTGGGTTCTACATGACGACGACGTCCACTGCATCTTCTCCTTGTGGGGTACCCCTTCTATAGATATATTCACAACACCAGAAAACAAAAAATGCCTAGACTTTGCCTCCAGGTACTACCATCAAGGGACATTGGGGAATGCCCTATGGATAGACTGGATACACTTTTCTGCCGCTTCCCCTGACCCGGCATTCCTCATCAAACTGTCCCACTCCAAAACCAAGATGATACTCATCACTCCGGAGTGGCCACGGCAGTGGTGGTTTCTGGCCCTTCTTCACCGGTCACTCCATCCACATCTCGGGCTGCCATGCTGCCCCAGACCTCACGAAATTTGGAGGTCAGATGAGACATCCCAACCTCTTTCGTTAAATTTGGCAGCATGGCTCCTGAGCTAGTACAGTATGGTCACCTTACCCTTCCTCAGGACTGCATGGATGTTCTAAGAGAGGAAAAACGACAGTCTACAAGATCAGCATATGCCTTAAAATGGAAAAGGTTCTGCTTGTGGTGTCTGGACAAGAGCTTAGATCCAACAACATGCAGAGAGGATGTTATTCTTCCATATCTGTTGCACATAACGAAATCTGGCTTGCAATTCTCATCCATCAAAGTACACCTGGCAGCTCTGACTGCATACAGGAAAAGCCCTTCACAAACCTCTTTCTTCAAAATTAAAGTCATTAAAGACTTCATAAAGGGGTTAACAAAGATTTTTTCTCCTACTAGACGTCCTTCTCCATGGGAGCTTAGTATAGTAATTTTACGTCTGATGCAATATCCCTTTGAGCCCACACACAAGGCGTCTCTCCAACATCTTACTTGGAAAACTGCCTGCCTTGTAGCAATTACTTCAGCTTGCAGGGTTAGTGAGATCCAGGTCCTTTGCGCTCAGGAACCATATACAGTTTTCCATTCCTCCAATGTAGTAATGAGAAACTATCCAAAATTCCTACCCAAAGTTATTTCTGACTTTCATGTAAACCAGACTATCTCTGTACCAACTTTCTTTCAAAACCCATCTACTCCTGCTGAGAAAACACTTCACCCTCTGGATGTGAAGAAGGTACTAACATTTCATTTAGACCGAACTAAATCCTTTCGCAAGTCACAACAACTGTTCATTAACTATGGCCCAGTTCGAACAGGCCTGGCCACCTTCAAGCAATCCTTGTCCAGATGGATTGTCTCATGTATTTTGCTCTGCTACCAGTTAGCCAATAAGTCCCTTGATGGCAGACCTAAGGCACATTCCACTAGGGGCAAGGCAGCAACGGCTGCATTAATGAGAAACATTCCGTTAGCGGATATTTGCAAGGCGGCTACATGGAGGTCTGTCCACACCTTTACTAAGCATTACTGTCTTGATTCTGATGCTAGGACAGATGCTCAAGTAGGACAGGCTTCTCTTAGAAATCTCTTTGCATGATTTAATATCACTGTATTGTTCTGTCTACTCCACCACTGTCAGGGGGATGGGCTTGCTAATCTATTAAGCACTTATAACTATACATGGAAATCCCCTACGAGAGAAGGAATAGTTTCTTACCTGTAACTCCAGTCCCCTCGTAGGGGTATTTCCATGATAGTCATAAGCGCTAAATAGTTCAGCACGCCTGCGGGGACCCTGGAGACAGCTGCCAAGGGCGTCCAACGTGTTAGCAGACAAGTTAAGCAGGTTAACTACCAGTTGTCAAGAAAGGGTACTTGATCAGCAAGTTCTGCAAAACATATTCAATCATGTGGGTAAACCACATCTAGAGCTGTTTGCGACCAAGGACAACCAAAAATGGCAGGATTATGCATGCTGGCATTACCAGACAGGGTCAGGGGGGAATGCATTTTCGATCAGATGGTCAAAAATCTTAGCATACACTATTCCCCCTCCCCCCTAGTTCCTTTACTCCCTAGGATACTCAGGAAAATGAAAACAGAACCATGCTGACTTATCCTTATTGCTCCAAATTTGCCCAGGCAGTTCTGGTACACAGAGCTCCTTCTACGTTCGAAACAACCACACATCAAACTTACGCCCAATCTGACATTACTAGCAATGAATAAGGGCCAGATACTCCACCCAATCAGCCTTCTCTGCATCTGTCGGACTGGCTCCTGTATTCTATGAACTCGAAAATGTAGAACTTCTCACAGATTGTAGAGAAATCCTTGCTAAGGTAAGAACGGACTCCAATTCAGTGTTTGGAGCCAACAAAAATGTTTGTATCCGTTCTCTTCAACCGCCAGAACTGATCTTGCCATATCTCCTATAGCTAGCAAACTCTGGCCTTGCACATTCATCGGTAAAGGTCCATCTGGCGGTAATATGTCGCTTTAGGAGATCTGACAAGTCACTTTCGCTTTGGGTCCATGAAGATCATTAAACAGTTCCTCTAGGGACTTTTCAGAGTCTTCCCTCCTGTGAAAGAACCTCCTACTTGGCATCTCAATATCGTGAGAAGTCAGTTAATGAAAGCCCTGTTCAAACCAGTCCACAAAGCAGACCTAAAATATCTCACTTGGAAGACGGTGTTACTCCTAGCACTAACATCCGCTAGAAGAGTTGGTGAGCTGCTAGCATTCAGCATAAAAGAGCCTTTGATCCAGTTCAAAAAGCACAGTGTTGTATTGAGAACTAACCCCTTAAAAAGTGCATTAAGTTTTCTTTACACAAAACAAAGCATTTCGTATATCAGACCAGTTATGGGTGGCCTATGGAAATTTAAGAACGGGATTTCCAGCTTCCAAACAAACTATTGCAAGGTGGATTGCAACCGCCATTCAATTCTGCCACGCTAAAGCAGTAAAACCACACGTGGAGTTAAGGCCCATTCCACAAGAGCCGTTTCTACATCCACTGCTGGTGTGCCGATTCAGCAGGCATGCAGAACAGCAACATGATCCAGCAGACACCTTTACCCAGCATTACTGTTTGGACGTTGCTGACAAGACTGATGCAGCTGTGGGACAAGGTGTATTACGTCATCTATTTCAACAAAGTGAGCCAATTATAACTCATTCTTTCCCACAATCCGCTTTATCTCAGTAATATTGTTATTTTCATATGCTAACTGTTCTGATTCAAGCATGTGAATCTACGAAAGAGACAATATTGGAGAAGAAAATAAGTTACTTACATGTAACTGTAGTTCTCCAGTATTGGTATCTTACATAGATTCACATGCAACCCACCCTCCTCCACATAGAGACTCCCCTTATTTCTCTTTACTTTTACCTCACACTTGTGCAGAAAAATCTGAGGGACGGAACCCTCTGTGGTGAGGGGTCTGAAGGGTGCTGTCGCCTGATTGGCTGGACTTTAGGTTGTTTTAAAAGATACTAATAATCTATGAAAGTGAAGGTGTACATTGAGTTCTATGAAGATTGTACTCTACTGCTTTCTAGGTTACTGTGGGACTCCCACTTCGAGGACAAGGAATGAATCAAGCATGTGACTATGAAAGATACCAATACTGAAGAACTGCAGTTAGAGGTAAGTAACTTTTTTCTTCCCCACTGCCTCCCTGTCCAAGCTAGAGATTTGCACATTAATACATCTGACTATTGTGGGACTCCCCGTCGGGGGGAACAGTCAGTCAAGAACAAAACTGACGTTGACGTGCAGGGTTGCCACTTATATGCAGGTCCATAGTCACTTCTGGAGTTGAACAAAATTAACTTGGAGCTACACGTCACCATCTACTGGCACACCAGAGCAAAGGTGTTAAAATTATACAGATGCAGTCTGGCACAGTCTAAAGGTGCGGAATCTGCATTTAGATACAGTATCTACCATAAAGGATATTACCAAAGGTAAGTAACTTGTTCATCTTGGTTTCTTCTGCAGGGTTAACCTAGAATAAAGCGTCAGGATTTGGCTGTGTACAGCTCTGGTTAACCAATAGAATTTGTTGAATGGTTCAAAGTAGAATACGAAAGATGTGAAGAACAACCTCTAGTTGCCCCTTGGCCCTGTCTGCCAATCTGCAAGAACTTTTGATGTTCACCGTGTTGGCTTCTTTCACTCCTCTCTAAGTAAAGAGGCTGAAATGATCATACTTTTGATGAAGTTTCTTTACTTTTGAGTTGTTCGTTGCTCAGGCAAGACCTAAATTCTCAGCAGCAATCTTAGTGTTTGCCGAAGCTACAGGACAGAGCAAGAGGGGACTGTGTTGGTTGTTCTGGTCTAACATGTCAGTATTGGCGAAAGCTGCCATAGGTTCATGTGTAGTTTTGAGGCTAGCACCATTGTCAGTGCAGTGATTGCTATTGGGACTGTCACTAGTGGTTCTTTAGGCTCTTGTACCTGTTTTATTTTTATTTATTTTTTATTTTTTAATACAGAATAATGATTCTCATCAGATGATTGGCCTTCTCATACTTTGAAACATAGCTTGACAGGAGGATGACCACACTGAGACAGTTCTGTTGTCATATCCATTGCACACAGTATTTCCCATAATAGTTTAATAATATTCTCAGAGATCAAGATGTCCTATCCAGGCACTAGATCTTTCTCCTCATATTTCCTACTTAATTATTTTACCAGTGTTCTCATATGGAATACACCTACAGACTGTAAAGCAGTCTCCAACGGATAGCTCTCCAGTCCTCTGGAAGTTGCTTCCAGAAGTGTAGTTCAGCACAGTATGTAATTCAGAGGGTCTAGCCTCATTGAATAAGGCTGCACCACACATGTCCGGACCATTGTAGTGACAGCCGGCCTAACCAATGGAAGGGCCTCATGCTTACACACACTGACAGTCTGCTGAACTTGCAACACATCACCTGCCTCCACTCTCTTTGTCACTTTGTAAGGCCTGCTCAGTCAGTCATGCAGCTTGTGTGAAAAATATAAGATGTTTTGGAGTGTTTTTACCCAAACCTAAAAGGGCATATTTGATAGAAAAATGTGTATTGAGAGAAAGTAATACGCTTGTATTTGAAACCAAAATGATTGGAAATCCAAAACATTATAAAACTGTACTTTGAATGATTATTCATTGTGTGATTGGGCGATGTACAGTATTTCCTTCTTGCCTGTGGCCACTTGCTTCTGAGGCTGTTATTTCATTAGCCATGTGGATGTATTTTATATTGATTACGTTTTTCCTGACACTTCTGCTGGTATCCCTGTCTTAAGCGTTGGAGTAATCCGTCTTCTATAGCACTACTGAATTTTGAATATTGTCCTGACAAAATATTGTATCCAGAATATCGACAACCTGAACATCATGAAGACAAGTATAAGTAGTTGACTATAGGTATATTTACATTCTTATCCCCACTTTTACTTATCTTTAACATAAATCTCTTTCTTGGTTACATATCTATATCTTTCTCTTATACATCTCTTTAAGATCCATGGACTTGGAGCTAAGAATAGTAAATCTAAACTGATATATGCCACGGTGATATTATGTAATCAGTATTCTGGATATGACATTTTGACTAATAGTTTTTTGTCACTCAATATTGTGACATAAAACTGGGTGGTCTCTATTATGATTGTGTCTGATGTGGGCATTACTGCAACAACAATCAAAGTAATAAGTAGCTCTGGACTGTCTTCATTGTTCAGAAGTAGCTCCTATTATAGAAAAGGTTAAAGACCCCTTTTCTAAAGGATACTGCCAACTTATGTTCAAGTTACATACATTTCTGAAATGTTACAAAAACACCAAACCAGTGCTTATTGTACAGTTGGCACAGCCACATTATGCACAGGTGTTGGAGGCAATAACCACATGGTCCGAATGCTGCTTATATTGGGGTGATGAGTGGCTTATTGTGAGTCATCCACTTTGAATGTGATGGCACACTTACATTACTTGACTGACTTCCTAATCCATCCCATTAGTCAGATGTTTCTTTTAGCTATACCATAATGTTTGTAAATCCTGCAAACAATAATGTAGGTTTGTCAATCTGTTTAAGTTACCACACATGTATGAGCTCTGTTACAGTAACACCTCAAAATGTGTTTTACAAATATCTTTTATCTTTAAAGTAATAAAGGAGCTCTCTTATCCTGAATCTAAAAAAAAAATGCCAAATCACCCAGTCCCACAACACTTAGCAACAGCATTTGGAACATTCATTAAATAGTTTAGAACACAGCTTATGAGAAACTCAACTACTTCATCTTCCCACCTCACAAAAGACTCATTAAACCAAAAACTTAATACATGTCATAAAAGAATTAATTCACAACCTTTACTGTCTTTGAACTTACTTTTTCAAGAAACACAATTTTCTTGAAAAACCCTCAAAAAGTATCCCTCACCGAAGCACTGTCCATGGTACACTTAAATAAATGCCTGTGCCCTGCTGCCATCGCATGTCCCTATACACAATTATCTATCACCATGACAACGCTAGAAAGCTTTTTAGCTTTCTCTACCACAGTCCCATGTAGCGAACCCAAGTTTCCTTCTAAACATTAAAGCAAGTGTCAGTGTAGCATGTTTACATGTCAGTGGGCCTACATTTGTTGTTCACACAGTATTTGCAGTCCACTTCACATAAACTTTGTGCAGTGTTTTCGGTATGTAGAAAGTGCAGTGTAAACATAATTTGACAAATTGATTGGACTGTAGTCTTAAGAAAATTTAATCAGGGCTGTATTACACACAGTGCAGCTGGGCGCAACAGGCATGTGTGCCTGCTTTTTGCGATCCAGGGCACTAGAGGACACCCAGGGCTGCAGACACTTGTGCTGCTTTTTCTGGCATACGGATAGCGCTGGCCCACATGTATCCCCAGTGATATCATGAGAGGGTGGTCCCTTATTTGCTTGCTGGCTAGCCCATGCAAATCTCTTAGCCTCTGCACGTGTGTCGTATTATCAATGTGCGCACAGAAGCAAACATGCCCTTAAGAGTTGTATTGACATTGAACCACAAAACAAATGGTGAAGTGTGAGAGTGCCTCCTTTGGGCAGCCCTCTCAAGTTGTGAAAGTGGATGGCGTGGACCCCCTAGATATGTCCCTGCAGGTGGGTGCAGTATCTCACTGCATCTGCAGGCAAGGAGATATCTAACTCCTCTTTAAGGGTTGCTGCCTGCACAGGGAAACATGGAGCGGCTTTAAAGCAGCTACTCCATAATTCACTGAGTTTGTGGCTGCCTTTGGTGGGCTCATTCATTATAATAGGGCACACTGTCACGGTTTGCGCTTGACACACATGCTTAATGGTGCACCGTGGCACAAACCAGGTCAGTCTGCCCTAAATGTAGTATGGACCCAGATGTATTAGGTTGCAGTCCATACCTATTAGTATTTGCTCTGGAATCTCATAACACAGTATTGACTTAGAGCCCTAACAGTAAGCAGAGCGAGCTGTATGTTGTAGTAGCATTGTTGCAGTTGGCAACACTGGTTATTGTCCCTGCTCTTTTTATTTTTCTTCACATATCCAGTGAAGGTTAAATGGCTGGTGCAGTGGTGTGGGAGTGCATAATTTGTTACAATACTTTACGTCACAGCAGTTAAATTATATTTGGATTATATCTGAGGTGAGACCGTACAAGTGTCTACTGGAACCCTGAGAATTATATAGGAGCCTTAGATTATTGGTAATGATGACAAGACTGAGCATTTGCATTTGTTAATTCATGATAGTGTTCTCAATGTTCAATATAAGTCTGAATTTAGAAACCCACTGACATTTCAGTTAGGATCTTAAAGAATTCACAGTTACACAGAAAGAGATGTATTTCTTATTAAATTCTGATCTCATTGTAAATCTTTCCCATAGGGTGTTGGTTTGGCACTAAGAACATTATTGGCAACAGTAGATGAAACCATTCCAGTTCTACCTGCAAGCACTCACAGAGAGGTACGGTGCAATTTTTTACTTGTTTTGATGTGCATAGTAGGTAACTTGGTGAAGACTGCGCTACTAAAGTCCCATGTGAATATTTATGAAAGGATGATCGTACCTCTGAGAAATAGCATGCTCAATCAGCATCTGCGATTAATTTGGCACTTCAGTACTGTTATAGTAGTCGCACCTTTGAGGATACATATCCTGAATTTGTACAAATTAACTGTTTTATTCTTTGTCTTTCTGGCAATAGCATAGTAGTGCATTTTGTGTAAATATACAACATCTAACAGTATGCATTCCAACACGCTTCTATTTATTATGTGGAATATGCCAAATCTGAAACTGTTCATCACGGAACCACCGTTAAAATTAGTTGTAGCAAACACAAAACAGATCTTGCGTGCAAAGTTTCATCAGGGTGAACAAGGTTAGGCACTCGGCTGTGGCTTGCCTGTAGGAAACTGGACATCTTTGCAGATGTCCCTCCCACTTTTTTTGCCCCTTTAGAACTATTAGATGCAGATTTTCGACTCCGACAGTGCACTGAGGCCTGCTAACCAGACCTCAGTGCCAGTGTTCTTTCCCTTAAAACTAGGTGTGCCTAATTGTAACACAAGTTCCATAGGACTTTAGCACCATGTAAGTCCCTAGTAAATGATACCCCTGGTACCTAGGGCATGGGTACTAAAGATGGTCCCTAAGGGCTGCAGCATATCTTATGCCACCCTAAGGTACCCACACACACATTGCACACAGCCTGCCATCGCAGGCTCTATGTCCGGGCAGACACTCTGAGTGAAAACACGGCATGTCACATTCATTGTGTGCCATGCCAAAGTCCTTGCATTATTATATGTCACCCATAGAGCCCGAAGGCAGAGTGCATTATAATATGTGAGGGCATGTCTACATGAACAGATATGTCCCTGTTATGTCTAGTCATTTTACTAGATGTTACAAGTGACTGGGCAGCCATCGTAGAACACATACTGGACACTGGTCATCACGAATGACCCAGCTACATGATGGCTGCACGGAAAATAATGGTGTTTGCTATCAAACACCTTGTCATAATAAATCAATACTGATGCCAGTATTGATTTATTATGACATGCACCCGGAGGGCACCTTGGAGATGCCCTCTGAAACCTAGTGTGTTGACTGACTGGTATCAACCAGCCTGCCTCCACAGACAAATTTCTGAACCTCTGAAGGTGAGAACCCCTACCCTCAGAGGTCGGAAACAATCCCTGCTCTGACAGCCGGAGGTTTTATCACCTCTGCCAGTAGGATGGCTAGTGAAATAAGGCCAGGGACTTCAAAGACCCTGCCGCCTTTGGTATGCAACCCCAGCTTCCCCCAGACCTGAGGGAGGCAGCCCGCTGCCCTGAGGCTCATTTGGCACCAGGACAGGTGGGAAAATTAGCTATTCAGGAGGCGTGTCACACTTAAAGGTTGAGCACACCCCTTAGGTTGGCAGCCTTAAGTGAACAAGAAAATGAGAGTTCCATCATCTTGTGTGTGGTGGAATTATGAACTCTGGGACAGGGGATGTCCACTCCCCACAGGAAGCGGTCATCTAGGGGGTATAGTGACCCTAAATAGCCCACTGGCTACTACCTTACACTCCTCTTAACACCACTAAATTGAATATTTAGGGCCCCATGACATCAGGAAAGCAGATCTCGTCATGATTCAACTACTGTGAACTGAGGAAGAAAGAAGGACTGAAGAGAGCGGGAACTGAAGATTTGCACCAAAGATTGGCTGCACTTCAAATATCACTGGGACCGACTTCGTAAAGTGCTGGATACCCTCCTCTAAACCCTTGGAGGACTGCCAGCACCTCAACTGGGGAAGATCTCCCTTGGAGCAGAGGAGCTACTCCCCTGCACCTGCATACACGAAAGCAGCTGTCCGGTCCACTGTGTTGCTGATCATCAGGTTCACCGAGGTAACGACCTGCTAGAAAGAGGTCACCCAGGCTCTAGGAAGTCAACTCCATCTCCCCAGCAAGTTTCGAGATACTGACCCCTCCAGGAACCCCAGAGCACCAATACCCTGGGTACCGGAGCGGTTATAACATCCAAGGCTTGTTTATTCCAGTCTGGGCACCAGCGCTGAGGAAAACCGCCCAGCACGTCGAGGGATTTCAGGGACAGTGAGATCCAAGTCGAGAGTGGCCCAGCTGTCCTGTTTGCCCCTCTTCTGCTGAACCAAGACCCAGAGTGGGTCTCTGAATGCCGAGACCTGATGCCTCAAATTGCCACTGCACCCAAGCCACACAGCTCGGGTCTGAGAGAGGGGACGGTGCCAACAGAGTCCTGAGACCCTCGAGCTGAGCCCACCCTTGGTTTTGGCCAGACTGATCCCTCAGTCGCTGTCTGCAGCCTAAGTCTGCAGGAACCAACTACTACGAGGATCTTCCACAGAATGACCCTACCTGACAAAGCACCACCTCACACAAGCCCCCCATCCCGAGTTTGAGTGGACCACCGGTGTTGGTGCATGCCCAAGACCTGACCCCCTCTGTGGTAACCCGGTCCTCGCTAGCAGCCTCTTTTCCCCAGGACAGTTTCCCATTAAAGTGAATGTGACACTGAAACGCACCTCTGCTCCTGGACACCCCAGGGCCTCCAGAATTTAACTCTTGGTGCTGCCTTGCACCTTGCCCCATGCACACTTTAGCTCCCAAAGACTGGTCCTGTAAGTTGTTGCTAAGTGTCTGAATGCAGTATATGTTTTTCCTCCCATAGGATAACATTACTGCTTCAAAGATACAATAGAGTGCATTTTCTAAGTCTTGAACAGTAACTATCTTAAAAGGTATACTTACCCAATTACAATGATCTGGTTTCTAAATTAATATAAAAATCAGTGGATTTTTTAAAAATAAATTGATGTTGGATTTCTTTATTGTGTATGTGTCTCGCTTACTGGCTCTGTGTGTGCAATAAATGTTTAACACTGTCCTCTGGTAAGCCTCGCCCACAATACCACAAAAGAGAGCTTTTAGGGTTGTTTTTTAACCCCTGTCAGCCGATAATGGTCACCCTGGACTATCTGCATTGTGTGCCCTTACTTTGGTACACTACATAGCTAGCCGGCTTCCTACATTGCCTTCCTCGTGCAGTGGCTGGCAGGGAGCTATCACTCAGTTTGACTGCTTCTGTGGAAAAAGACTGCATGTCTTCCAGTAGGGAGTACAATGCATGACTTTTGATTACTTGAAGTGCCTTTCTAGTCAAAGCAGAAGTAAGTTGAGCAACCCAACTGAATCTTATAAAAATATATTGTTTACTGCTCAGCTGTTACCTTAGCACGTGGGAAATTGTATTCATATACTAGGCAGCTATGCCTCCACAGGGCTTATTTAAATTGGTTTCGGGCATATTTAAATTGTCTGTAAGTGTCATTCTCTACTTTAGTTGTGCTGAGCCTTTGTGGGACCCACCTCCCAGGATCATCTCAACCGAGCAGATAGTCCAGAGTGATCATCTCAACCTTTGGGGATAATTCCTTTAGTAATTCCAGGCAGTGTTATCGGTATTGAGCATGCTTAAGTTGGTTGTGAGTATGCTTAAATGGACTGAGAGTCCCTTCCTCAAGCCAACTTCAGTAGTTATGACTGGGCATTGGGAGAGATCTGTCTCCTGGGGTTATTTCAGCCCAGACGAAAGCTGATTCATTATTTGGAGGCAGGCTGCCCCTCTATTAGTAGTGTTAAATTACTTTTGAACATGATTAAACAAGTTCCTTCATAAGACCTCTTTAGTTTTTGTGACTGTTAGCACCTTTTCAGTGAACCCTCAAGAATGGTAAGTACAACCACATGTTAAAGTGGGACGATATGACCAGTTTCTGCCATAGGTGTGCTAAACTAAAACACTTGCACATGTAGGCAGCACTACATTCACACTCCTCTCCATCCATACACTACTCCTCATAAGCTTAATCATCTGGTTGCTCACATTCACTTCAGTGCACACCAGCAATGTACACACAATAAGAGCTCATTTTTTATCAAGGCACACAGCATCAAATTACATGGAATAATGTCCTAAGTAGGCCACACCAGAAACTCACCCACTTCCACCAAAGCACAATCATGTCGTAATGTGCTGCTCGTCCACAAATGCACTTAACTGCCATGAGTTTGTAGCACTGCAGAAATGCTAATACAATAGACAGAGTAAAGGGTTTTAACTGTACGTACAAATAGCATATATAAAAAACTTAAGTTCTAGTCCCACAGGACAAGCTGAAACCATTAATGTGATGCTTTAATTATAAAATAAATTATATAGAAGAAACTTAAACCATAGGTAATTAAAAGCTATACCGTGAATTAAGATGCACAGTAGTATGGCAGAGATAACAGTAGCTGAACTGTGAGCAGCCGTTTGATTGGTAGCTTGTGGATGGTTGAGTCTAAGACCTGCGAGCGCGTCTGACCTTATTGGTTTCTTTGTGTTAAATGTTAAGGGGACGCGTTCATTGGTTGATGGACCTTTTGACTAATATAAGATGTTCACATCCTTAATCTGTACATATCATAAATATCGTCAGACAAACAATAGGAATTCTTTGGATTCAGTAATTCTCACACACCATGACCCATTAAGACCATGAATAACTACACCTTTAGTATCCGCTAGAAAATGTATTTCCCTAGATTAACAATGATAGTATCACGTAAATTAGTCTCGAAACCACATGATCTAAGTATAAGAACAATAGTGGTTGACAAAATCTCCTAAAGAATCTCAATTTAACTAATGCGTTAATAACTAATCCTTCTAAAGACAAAGTACAAATCAACAATAAGCGTAATTATGCAATGGTAATAACTTACATTGAAATTCAGCAATTGAGTAACATCAAACAGCAATTCAGTTGAATGGAGGAAAACTCTCTAATGTCAGATTAGCATGGGCTTCATGCAAAAGAATTTAGTCAACATAAATTTGGAAACCATCTAACTATGGCTCTATTAAAAGGGAGCAGTTATTACCTAGAAACAAAAGACAAATCCACAATAAAGACATTAGTGATTTTGTTACACCTGTCCGTTTGGATCAGCAAGCGGTGATAGTTTTCGTCAGACGGACATCAGTTAGATCAGCTGCGGGACATGAAATGGGTAATGGTTCAGAATCGGGGACTCTTAAGTTCTCCAAACTATTAGAAAGAAAACGTCTAAGGTAGGCAGCAAAGGCGCTACTAGCTCTAAGCAGCGAGTGCTAAGAAGTGACCGAAGTGTCTCATGAAGTGAATTGAGAAACGCGTGAAGTGGGTTGGGAACCCTTAGTGCGGTAAGTTAAAATTGTCCCACATTGTCATTGTTCAAAGAACCGTGCGATAGCCATTAATCCAATAATAATATTATTTCAAATCTAAGATATAACTAAACAGTCTTTCACACATTGATGGGTGGCTCCTCCTCTTCTTTTACGCACATCATTCGACTCGTCAAGGAGCAACTTTTATATCATTCCGTCAGTACATCCATTGTTAGTTCCTGGGAGCATCGCTTTCTCAAACATTTTGAGTTAACATTTTAGAACGTTCAGGTTTCTACACATATTTCCTAACAAACTGTTTCTCGTGAAGACAGGAAAAACATTTTTGCTACTACTATAATTCTGGTCAACCTTCAGTTTGAACAATGCGTTGTTACTATTAAGCAAGCATGAGATCGTTTTTTATTCTGACATTGCATTTTTCAATATGAGGCTGTGTAATACCAAAGTCTAAACCTCGCTTGAGGCCTACAGTTAATTTAAGCAAATACATAGCATTTAATCGTAATTATAACAAATTACTGCATTTTCACATTCATATAAGTTCTAACTAATCCTTAATATGCATTTAATAAAGCATTACGCAGTATATGGCGTTACTGCGCACATTTTCAAGCTGCACGTTATTTTCTACGCTAATTCATTTTCATACGAATACAAGATACATAATACATGAAATATATTATTAGTAATATTTTCAGTGCTCACAGACCTTTCAGAAAAAAGTTGCAGTTACAAGTTCCAGAGTGACATTACACAGCTGCTGAACGTTTTTTAATGTTTTTTTTTTCCTTTTTTTTTTTCTTTTGGCCTTGTGGTTTTCTGAACAAGTAATTCCCTGCCTCTATACATTGGGCTGTTGTCATGATTGTACCTCCCAACGGAAGATGCAGATGTTCCTCACCTTGAGAATATTCCTCAGTCATCAGACAGGACCTGGAAATTTTCATAGCAGTGCTCCCGGGCATCCTCGGTGATTCAGTATGGATCTGTGTTGACTGTTTCCCATCCCCGGAAGTAATAGAGCTGCATATAAGCAACGCCCCTGTGCGGCGACATCAGTGCCTTTCTTTACACGCCTTCACATATTGATCTAGAACCCTGCTCCCTTTCTTCAATTGACAAATTCTTTCACAGGTCTTTCTTCTTGTGTGCAAAAGAACAATGTCCCTACAGAACAGTACAAAGTTAAAACCATGTGGTGACTGTCGGAATCAGATGTCCATGAGGGGACCCACATAAGGTCTGCCTCCAATGTTTGGGCTTGGGGCACTCATGCACCCGAAGGGAACCCAGGACTGTGAAACGAGCTGTACATTGCTAAACATAGAAAGAAGTCTTGGACCTTGCATAAGTACTTTTTTCAATTCTAAATTGAGGGCACAGACTCGTTCCCACTCTCAAAAACACTCTTGCAAGGGGTTTTCTTCACAGTTGTCTGGTAAGCCGAAGTACAAGAAGAAATGCAAGAAGTTTCATTGGTAATCAACCCATCTCTCCACTGTCTCTCTCCAAAGAGACGCTGGGAGGACGTCAAGGTGCCAATCAATCTCGATTCTGAGCAATGACCGCAGAGCTAATTCCACAACTGATCCCATTGTTCTCCAACAACCCTGGGCCATCTGTGACTCCTCCTCTCTGGGATACTGCGCATGGGCATCGAGTCATTTGTTACATTGTTTTTTTTTCTCTGCCGTCCGGTTCGGACTGGTTTCCTCTCACTCCGACAGATCTCGGTTCAGTACTTCTGAACTTTATTCTACCTTTTCTATAAACGTCGGTATAGTTTAAATTGCATTTTCTACTCTTATAGTCGATCCAGTTTAAATGGTCGGGTCGGTTTCACACCCTTAGAGGTGACCTCGCCCTTCTTGGGCCTACTTCGATGTCAGGCTGATGAAACAAACTCCGTTTGGATTCTGTCCTCAATGTCACACCAAATGTCCATACACTGACCAGCATTTGGTGTGCAATCTGTGCCAGTCTCCAGATCTCAGAGAAGAGACCTGCAACACCTGTAGGTCGTTTTGATCCAAGAAGACTTCCCTGGACTGAAGAGCGCGTTGGTTGGAGTTGGCGTCCAAGTCCACAGATGACACACCCAACATCTTCGGAAAGGAGCACATGCAGGAAGAGGTGGGACAGCACACAGCCGTCACCATTAGAGATTCAGACTCGGATCAGGATTCCAACGTCGACAGCCAGTCCTTGCCACTGGCGCAGTTCGTGAGTACATCAGCCCCATCACACCAACCAAAGACAGTTAAAAAGACTCCTGCATTGGTCATTGGTCCTCTACTGCTTTCGGGCCCATAGTCGGAGCCAAAATATACATCCGGATGACCAACCTTCCGGTTCGGCACCGAGAATATCCAAGACCAAAATGCATTCGGCACCAACCAAACAGACTATTACATCTGTTTCAGTATCAAGCTGAAAACTGGACATTTCCATTTCAGAGCCGAAAAATCTATATCATTTTTGCAGTCGACACTTTCGGTCCATGTCAAAATTCTGCAGCGAAACCTTTGAATCGAAAACCATTAGTAGCAAGCATACCACAGCTACGGAGGAGTCAACTACTATAGAGCCTATTTTAGAGGTCATGGACGCTAAACAGCACAATCTTCATAGACAGAAGGAAAGAGGAAGGATCATTGCTTCTCCTCCTGTAACCTTTCAGAGAAAACTGACTTTTCAGGAGACTTTGGATGCTGGGCCACCCCAAAGAAAGTCTCAAAAGAAAAGGAAAAGGCTACACAACAACCTCAGCCTTCGCCACCACATTCTTCTCTCATTCCTTCTACTACCCCACCTCCTCCCCCCCCCCATTCCTACCCCCACCTACTTATTCTACACAGTTTTCTCCACAGACATCCTCAGCATCACCTCGAGGGATGTCTTAAGTGATGTTCAGCAAGATACAAATCCATGCAGTCTATACGATCCTAATCCCACTTTTCCAATAATCCAGACCTAAACCCAGCCAGACAATCTCATCCGCCTATAACCAAGTGATAGCTAGGGCAGCTGCATACCATAATGTTCAGCTGCACACAGATCCTATTGAAGAGGATTTCTTGTTCAGTAGATTAACATCTACACATAAAGAGTTCTAATGCCTCCCTATGCTTCCAGGCATGCTTAGACATGCGTCTGACATTTTTAGAGAACCCGTTAAGGCTAGGATCATCACACCTATGGTGGATAAAAAAGTACAAACCTGCACCCTCTGACCCAGCCTTTATCAGGACTCAGTTACCATCTGACTCTGTAGTTGTCAGTGCGGCAAGAAAACTGGCTAATAGTCAGTCTACAGGAGATGCTCCTCCTCCATACAAAGAAAGCAAAAAATGTGATGCAGCAGGCAAAGAAGTGGCTTCCCAGGCTGCAAACCACCGGAGGATTGCAAATTCCCAAACACTCCTGGCAAGGTATGATAGGGCCCACTGGGACGAGATGGAAAAGCTTTTACAGTATCTTCCACCTGAACATCAAAAAAGAGGGCAGCAAATAGTAACAGAGGGACACGCTATATCTAATAATGCAATTAGATGTGCTACAGACGTAGCTGATACAGCAGCAAGAGGGGTCAACACTACTGTGGTGATTAGAAGGCATGCTTGGTTAAGATGTTCAGATTTTAAACCTAAATTACAGCAAGCTTCTTATATATGCCATTTGATGAGGAGCACTTATTTGGACCGGAGGTGGACACCACCATAGAAAAACTCAAAAGAAGATTCAGAGACAGCTAAGGCTATGGATGCACTATACACCACACCCACTAGAGTCACTTTTCGTAAGTCACAATTTAGAGGTGGGTTCAAACCATCAACTACAGAACCATCCACCTTACAACAGAAACAGGGCTCATATTTCTAAGCCAGAGGCTCATTCACAGGATCTAATAGAGGAAGAGGGAAAGCATCTGCTTCCAGAGGTTCCTCTACCTAAGCAAACCAGTGATTTCTTAAAAATACCTACAGCGCATACATCTCCTGTGGAAGGAAGACTGGTAAATTTTTATCCACAATGGTACATCATCACTACAGACCAGTGGGCTCTATCAGTTATTTCACATGGCTATTTTCTAGAACTCATCTCTACTCCACCAAACATTCCCTATTGTTCACACAAACTCCCTCAAGACCATCTCACGCTGTTGAAGGAGGAAGACAGTCCCTTCTTCTCAAAGGGTCTATAGAACCAGTACCTATACCTCAACGAGGATCAGGAGTTTATGCACTTTACTTTCTGATACCTAAAAAGGATGGTTCATTAAGACCAATTTTAGATCTCAGGCCCCTCAATCTATACATACTCACAGAGCACTCCCATATGGTTGCTCTGCAAGATATTATTCCCCTACTACAGCAAGGGGATTACATGACAGCATTGAATCTCAAGGATGCCTATTTCCACATTCTATACATCCAACACACCGCAAATATCTAAGATTTGTCATTGCAGGAAAGCACTACAAATTCAAGGTACCATTCAGGGTAACAACCGCACCAAGGGTATTCACCAAATGTTTAGCTGTAGTTGCAGCATTCCTAAGAAGACAACACAGATGTGTTCCCATATCTGATAGTGACTTCTAGTTGCAAATTCCTTACCTTAGAATTTCCCCCAGGCATCAGACTGGATCCGGAGAGTTTTCTTCAAGCAATACCCTTACGCGTCGGTAGGTGGCATCGGTCGATTCCTGGGGCGTCGTTGGCATCGTAGTTGCCGTGATGACGTAAGGAGTAGTATATAGACGCTGCCTTCGTGCAGTGACGTCAGTTCTTTTCTTTCTGCGCCACGCACTGGTCCGGAGAAGAGCTACCCTGGTCTCTTTTTGACTGTTTTGTGAGAATTTTGCTGCATCGAGGATGTCCCCGAAGACCGGTTTCAAGCCGTGCGAGGACTGTCAACCCACGATGTTGGTGACTGGTCCGCATCGGGTTTGTCTGTGGTGTCTCGAACGCGACCACGACCCAAAGTCGTGCTCCGAGTGCCGGGTCTTGCACCCGAAGGCTTTGAGGGAGCGGTCCCTAAAGCTCATGGCGGGCCAGCACTCGACTCCGTGTAAGTCCTGGTCTCAATCGAGAGTAAGGTCTCGAGACTGTTTGCGGAGCCATCACCACTTGTCTTCTTCTAAATCTTCGGGTGCAGGTAAGAAGTAGTCGTCGAAGAGGTCCCATCGCTCTCTGACTTCGCCCCGTCGCTCGCCCTTCGCGACGCAGGAAGAGCGTCGACGCTCAAGGCCTCCATCATCGGAGCCTGTGTCTGGGTCCGCTCCGCGCTTCCCCGAGTTTCCCGGAGCGACCACCCCAACGTAAAGAGTTCTATGAGGCCATGCACCTCATCTTTGGGCGGACCGACCCCAATACGGCGCCTTCGGGCCCAAGGGGTTCGGTTGAGGGGGCATTGGGTTCAGCCACCGAAGTCCCCTCCGGATCCACCCCAGTCGCACCCTTGAGACCTTCCCCGCCACCAGGCCGATTGTCGACGCTCCCGACGTCGGTAGTGCCCACTATCGATGACGACCCGATCCTTATCCCTGACGAGTCGGAGCGGCGTTGGCCGACGCCGTCTTTGTCTTCAATGGGGCCTCTTTGCCCCAGGTCGGATTCGGACCCATTTTCCTATGGGTTTGAATTCGGGGAGGGATTGGAGGGTCCCTAGACCCATATGAATACCAGGATGACCCATCTTTGGACTGGGCTAAGGAATTGGGCGACACCAGTGGTCTGAATACTTCTCCAGACGCTGGCATGCTGTCTCCTCCTACCGTGGCTACGGCAGAGAGAGCAACTTATGGTATGGTGGTCAGTAGGGCAGCTGAGGTCCTTGGCCTTGAGCTTCCTACTGTAGAGATCAGGTCCAATCTCCTGACAGAGGTGCTTAAGCCTGGGGCTTCCACATCAGAATCCCTTTTGCCATTCAACGAAGTCCTCACCGATGTCCTTTTGGGTACTTGGTCCAAACCCAAAACAGGGACTCTGCCTGCTCCAAACAACCCTAAATTCCTATCCCACACCCCACGCCTAAGAGTCTTGTCATCCAGGCTTCCCCTTCTTCAGGCGCATTCCCTTCCGCACCCCCGGACAGGGAATCAAAAAGGCTGGAACAGCTTGCTAATAAGTTGTTTTCTTCCTCCAGTCTTGCGCTGCGGTCTGTGAAAACCGCATGCCTTTTGGGACACTATACCCACTCTTTGTGCGATACGGTTGCGCAAGCCCTGCCGCAGATACTGGAGGAGGCCCGTGATATCGTCTCCCAAGCTATGAACGATGGGAGAGATGCGTCAAAGTTCATAATCCGTTGATGGCTGAACACAACAAACTCTCTGGGCAGATAGGTTACCTGATCAGCACTCACTTTTTAAATCTCCTATTGTGAGTAGATTACTAAAAGGCCTCACCCCTTTATTTCCTCCCACTCCATTTATCATGCCTCAGTGGGACGTCAGTCTTGTCCTTACACTTTTAATGTGTACTCCCTTTGAGCCGATGTACAATTGTCCCTTACGGCTCCTCACCTTCAAAACTGTCTTTCTTGTTGCCATCACCTCTGCTCGCAGGGTGAGTGAGCTTTAAGCCCTTTCATCTACACCGCCATACTTGTCTGTGCACCCTGACAAAGTGGTGTTGTGCACTAAGTCCTCCTTCCTTCCAAAGGTGGTTATGCCTTTTCATGTATGCTAGTCCATCACCCTGCCTACTTTCTATGCACCCCCACATCCTTCTCATGAGGAGGAGAGACTCCACCATCTTGACCCAAAAAGAGCGTTGGCGTTCTATCTTCATCGTTCTAAAGATTTCCGGGTGGACGATCAACTTTTTGTCGGATATGTGGGTGCGAAAAAAAGGGAAGGCGGTGCAAAAGCGTACCATCTCTTGGTGGGTGCTTCTTTGCATCAAAATGTGCTACACTTTGGCCAAGAAGCAACCCCTTGAGGGCTTGCGTGGTCATTGCACCAAAGCAACTGCTGCTTCCACTGCGTTAGCATGCAGAGTTCCTGTCCTGAAAATCTGCCAGGCAGCTACGTGGGCGTCCCTGCACACGTTTGCTAAACACTACTGCCTGGACAGTCAGGTCCGTCGGGGCGGCTACTTTGGTCGTTCGGTCCTGTAGGACTTCCTAGTATGATCTTGGTTTGCAGCCCACCTCCGAGGATGGTTTGCTTGGGTATCTATTCTAAGGTAAGGAATCTGCAACTAGAAGTCTCTATCAGATGTACAAGTTACTTACCTTTGGTAATGAAATATCTGGTAGAGACCTATTCTCGTTGCAGATTCCTTATCCCCCACCCATCATCCCTGCTTGCAAACTGATTTCTAGGGACATGGATTCCCCTTTCAGGTCCTTAGCTCTGGCGCATCAATCTCAGTGTTCTTAGCGGCTCTGCGCTTTGGCGTGGAAAGTTGTTAAAAGAAACTGACATCACTGCGCGACGGCAGCGTCTATATACTACTCCCCACGTCATCACAGTGACTAAGACACCAATGACACCCGCGGAGTCGACAGACGCCACCTACCGACGCGCAAGGGTATTGCTCGAAGAAAAATCTTTGGATCCAGTCTGGTGCCTGGGGGAAATTCTAAGGTAGGGAATCTGCAACTAGAATATGTCTCTACCAGATATTCCGTTACGGAAGGTAAGTAACTTGTACTTCTAGACGACTGGCTAATAAAAAGCCAATACAATTCACACTTGCCAAAAACACACTCAGTACACTGTCAATCTTCTACACGGTTTGGGAAATGACCTCAAATCCCATCTTCAGCCATCACAAATACAGCTGTATCTAGGAGCAATTCTGAACACTCAGTCAGCATTAGCATATCCAAACCCAATATGGATTCAAGCCTTTCAGAATCTCATCACTCTACTGCAACACAGTCATACTTATACAGTAAAGTTAGTGATGCAACTGTTAGGAATGATGGCTTTTTGTATAGCCATAGTTCCCCACGCAAGACTACACATACGGCCACTCCAGCAATACCTTTCCCACCAGTGGTCTCAGGCACAGGGTCATCTTCAGGATCTAGTGTTGTTGGACCGCTTGACCACTCTCTGCAATGGTGGAATCGCACAAATCTTTCAAAAGGGCGACCCTTTCAGGACCCTGTGCCTCAGATCACACTTACAACAGATGCATCACAGATAGGTTGGGGAGCTCACCTCAACAAACTCACCATACAAGGGAAATGGGATCACATTCAACAGACATATCATATCAATTACTTGTAATTACTAGCAGTCTTCCTAGCACTCAAGGCATTTCTGGCACAAGGTAGTGTTAGTACGCACAGACAGTGACAACAATGTATTATTTTCAAAAATGGTGGGGGGAGGGGAGACAATCATCTCAACTATCCCTTCTAGCTCAGACAATTTAGAAGTGGGCAATTCACAATCACATTCAATTATTGGCAGAATATCTCCCAGGAGTGAACAATCAATTAGCGGATCTGTTAAGCAGGACGCAGCAACAAGTCCATGAATGGGAAATTCACCCACAACATCCTCAAAAATACTTTCAGCTATGGAGAACATCAGAGATAGATCTCTTCCCCACCACAGAAACCTAAGAATGCCAAAGCTTTTCTTCTAGATACCCACACCCTCAGTCCAAGGGCAATGCTGCATGAATGAATTGGTCAGGGGTATTTGCTTACGCTTTTCCGCCTCGCCCATTCATAACATTTCTGATACTCAAACTGAAACAAACCTCACTCACCATGATTCTTGTAGCCCTCACATGGGCACGTCAACATTGATATACAACACTCTTGGATCGGTCTGTAGTCCCACATCACAAGCTTCCAAACAGTCCAGATCTTTTGACTCAAAGGAGAGGTCAAATCAGACATCCAAATCCCAGCACACTCAATCTCGCGTTACGGCTCCTGAGGTCATAGAGTTTGGCTATTTACAACTTCCATCTGAATGTATGGATATTCTTAAAGAAGCACGCAAACCCACAACTAGACAGGGTTATGCTGCTAAATGGAAACATTTTGTATGTTATTGTCAATCTAAAAACATTGATCCACTTAAAGCTTCAGTACACTATATTGTCTGCTTTTTGTTACATTTACAAAAAGCAAATTTTACATATTCTTCTATTAGGCTTCATTTAGCGGCTATAGCTGCTTACCTTTAAAACAGACAACATCTTTCTCTATTTAGAATTCCTGTCATCAAAGCATTTATGGAAGGCCCTAAGAGAGTCATTCCACCCAGAGTTCCTCCAGCTCCTGTATGGAATCTTAATATTGGACTCACAAGTCGTATGGGTCCATCATTTGAACCCATGCATTCTTGTACTTTACAGTTTCTCTCCTGGAATGAACTTTAGTAGCTGTAACTTCTTTAAGAAGAGTTAGTGAAATTCCAATGTTCTCTCTAGAAGAACCTTTCTTCCAAATACATAAAGACAAAATAGTACTTAGAACATATCCAAAATTCCTACCTAAGGTAGTTTTACCTTTTCATATTAATCAATCAGTGGAATTGCCAGTGTTCTTTCCACAGCCATATTCTGTTGCTGAAAGAGCTCTTATGCATGTGAATCTACAGCACTAAATGCCACAAACAGATGTCTACCAGGTAAGTAACATTGTCCTTCTTTACTGGGAATATCTTGTCACACCCACCGTGCAAAAGACTGTGACCTTCAAAGGATCAGAAATCTGGGCTATTGCACAAGGTAAAAGGCAACGATTACAGTTCTCAGGATTGAGATGTGCCAAGTATCCCACTTGGGAATCACATGATAAAGGTTTTTGTTATTTATATGAGCATTGATGCTAGGTTTTGCCAGTGCTTTCCTCTACTGGGATCTCTGCAGCTTTCTCTCATCGCAATTTACTTCATTTGGGGCAAATTCAAAGAGGGGATGCCTTCATTAACCTTAATGTGAAGGATTTACTTAGCCACCATTACTCTCTAAATGTGTCCAAGAGTAGTTCTCTCTTGGACCTTGTCATATTGTTTAGCCAATTTGAGATCAATTGATTTGATGACATCATGTTCTACGACCTCATTTTATATCTTGCTATGTGCACCAAATACCTGACTTTACCCCTGGCTCCATTAAATGTTACTTTTCCTGTGCTAATTTACTCTTCCACATTTTTGAATTATGCCTCACCTTTTTATACTTGCTCTGCTGTTTCAGCATTATAGTGGACTTTCGTATCATCTACAAAATAGCATCAGTTAACCACCAGATTCTCTGTAGTGTCATTTATAAATTAATTGGAACAAACTAAATTAATTGGAACAACCCGAACCAGGAATTAATAATTGAAGATTCCAACTTGTCCTCCTAAGATTGGACTCTTGTTTATCACTTATTCCTGCAGCAGTTTTTGATCCGTTTAATCAAGCTGGTCGCTATCCAAGTGATTTTTAACTTGCTTACCTTCCTTTTTTGTTCAAAAAGGGCGCAAAAGTTTTCATGTTTAAAGTTCCACTTTGTTCACTTGTTCTGGTCACCTACTGAAATACCTCATTTTAGACTAATTGGTGCAACACCCCCTTCGTGAAGTAATACTGCCAGGCATTTTCTAGCCCACTTTGGTTAATTTATTTTGAGTATATTCACTACGTGTCATGTTAATATTTTCAAACTACCAGTCTATTCCTTCTGAACGTGTGATTTACCTCACAAGCCTAGAAATTTCGAAATTAGTGATGTCCAGCTTAGTCAAAAGTTCACTTCCTGATTCCACTCTCATGGAATAGGATGTTATTGTTCTTTCTGCAGACTTCTGTGACAGCCTTTCTCTAGCAAGCAAGAAAGTAGGGATACTGATGGTTCTCTCACAACTTCTCTGGGTTCCATCCTATACCAGAGGGTGTTTAGCAACCGGTCTCATTGTTTGTTTTATTACATTATTCTACACTGTCTAGCTCACAAATCAGAATTTCCTTTAGAGCACATGTTAAGCAGGAATTTAATGGTGGAGAGAGCGAGGTGAAAGTCTGTCAGTGGGTCATGATAGTACAGAGTTTAGAAGTCATTGCCACAGATTGTATTGTACCTTTGGACTGATGAGGTTGTATCCACAAGCCTTTAAAGCGACCCGTGTGGTAATGCACTAACCACCGTCCGGACAAGTCATTATCCACTCATGGGCATCTTAACCACCAGGTAGGTCTGGAGTGATGATTGGGTATTCCAGAAAGAGCAACATAAGATCCAGGGAGACTGGCCTTCAGCAGAAACGCACGAGGTGAAACTGTAAAACCCTATAAGGTCTGTCTTGTTTCTTAGATGGATGAGCAGGATATTTCCGCCTCACTGTTTCCTTCTTTTTGCCATACTGTGTAGATTCTGGATGTTGAGTATGTATCTAATGAAAGTTCATTCTATGTAGAACTAGCTCACTCAGCCTTTTCATTTCTTCCAGATTGAGATGGCACAAAAACTGTTGAACTCTGACTTGGCTGAACTGATCAACAAAATGAAACTCGCACAGCAATACGTAATGACTAGCCTCCAGCAGGAATACAAGAAACAAATGTTGACTGCGGCCCATGCTTTGGCTGTGGATGCCAAAAACCTGCTGGATGTCATCGACCAGGCCAGGTTGAAAATGATCGGACATTCAAGGCCGCATTAATACCTTTGTAACTGACTAGTTAATCTTTTATGGAAGCACATTCTTCCAGGATGGCACCCGGCCTCCTACCAGCAGCGAGGATTATGTCTGCAGAGTCCTTGATTCCTGGGGACATCTGGTCCGACATCCACGACTGGCAGCATATTTGTACCTCTCTCGTTATACAGTTATGGGATGATTTGCTGTCCCATACAAGGCACTGTGGAAGAGCAACGATTGTACAAAACACCCACAGATCATGGAAACCAGTTCTTTTGGCACGCTCGCATCAAGAACACACTAGTTCCCCCCGCCCCCTCCGTGAAACCGATGAAACCGCAGAGCCAAAATTCTCTTAAGCAGCAGACAGTCAAAGTATTGGGGCATGGAGAATTCGGGGACACCCAAGGGCTGAGAATTCTTGCCCACACACTACAAGAAACTGTCAAGACTGGAATTTTTTGTATTTCTACAACACTTAAGTCGCAATATGCTAATCACAATTTACAAAGAAAGAACATAAAAAGCTATATTTTAAAGACTTAAGGCATTTACAAACTAAAGGTGTTTTCATCTTTTACCTTTCATGAGGATATGTGAAGCATTTAATTGGATATTAGCTGTAGAACACGACTGAAGCCCTTCTGCATCCTTTTCCGCAAGAATAACATGACAGTTTTTTGTTTTTTTTTGTACAGATGGCCATGTTACTTCCTCCGGCAGTGGAACTGCTGCTTCATTTCCAAGCAGCGGAGCACAGCATTTAGAAATGAACTTATGTAACAATATGTTTCCCATTTTTATATAATTTATAAACAAAGATTAAAGCCATGTTGAATATTTTAAAATGTCAGTACTTTCCTAACCTACCTACATCTCTTTCCAGCAAGTAAAATAGCAAAACGGTGCTTCTCTCATACCCCGCACACATTTCATTTTCCATTGCACATTTTGTTTTTTTTAAGCTCCCTTTAGTTTGTTGGGGGATATAAATTATTCTCAGGAAGAATATAATGAATTGTACAGTTACTATGACCTATTAAAAAGGTGTTACCAGTGAATGATCTTGGAGTAATATATTTGGCTTTTGGTTGGGTTTTGCTCCCACCTACCAGATTTGGCAGGAATACTAACGCTATACACTGTATTCACAACATTCTTATATTTGAGATGGATCCACTGCACTCTTATGTGTTCTCACTGTTGAACTTGCAATGATCTATTTGACTGTCTCAAAAATGTCACTTTTTCATTGCTTTACTTTACTTCTTTAGAGCCTTGCTCCTGCAACTGACATGCGGAAAGGTAAGTATCCAATGCTCTTCGTATTGTGCATTTTTATGCATTTTCGGAATGTTTGTTGCCTCCAGAGGATAGGAGGCTGTAGTAGGCCACTGGTACATTTAATTTTCTCTATCGCCACATTGGAAGAAGTGATACCATAGGGAGGGAAAAAAGTAACATTTGTGGATTTGTGAGGCTAAACTACTGGCTTCACAAGCCAAATCTAGAAAAAGCTTTTCACAATAAACTCTAAGCTTTAATATCAAAGAGTGATTCAAATAGAATAAGAGAAATAAAAAGACATCTGGCAATGAGTAGGCTTTTCAGTGCTGCACCATGTGTAGAGGCACAATGTTGGCCCTTGTTTTATGATTGGTATACATTATGTGAGTACTGAGTCAGGGGTCTGCTGATAAACGTATAGGCAGAGTAGAAGAAAAGAGAATTACCCTGTTAGACATTTTGCTAAACCACAGTTCTCTTTCCTCGTACTGGACCCAGATGTCTAGCATTGGCTGATGATGTACCCACTCGCCTCTCATCCACTGTATACTGAAGCAAACTCAATATACACTTAAATTATTTAGTGTTGAGGTGAAATTTAGCACTACTCGGTTGGAACATTTGCATTTGTATTAAAAATAAAGTGGGTTGTAGGGCAGGAAATTAGACATCACGTATCCAGTCTCGGCAAACGAACACTTAAATGATTATGACTAATCTTGTAGTGTATATCAGTGTGTATGTATGGTCCTCATATCCTCTTATGAGCAGATGAATGCATAAACTGGAATTAGAATTATTTTTCTGGCATTCTGATAGAGTACATAATCGTCTAGGGTAAGGACTGACTAAATATGACATTTAAGAAAGCATGCAAGCAAACTGCAATTGTGAATGCAGAATTAGGGAAACATTGGCAAAGCCAAAAGGTTTCGCCTATGCAAGAGCTTGTGACTTTAGCAATTGTGTTTTAGCCATGTTGTACGCCAGCATGGCTGCTGTTCAGCATGGCTAAAAGTTAGCATTGCAGAGGAGAGTGGATTAGAATGTCGAAGAGTGGAGTACAGCGGAGTGGAGTGTCATAGATTGGAGTAGAGTGGAGTGTTTTAGAGTGGAATAAATTTGCTGTAGAGCTGCGTTGAGTAAGGCAGCATATAGTAGAGTGGCATAGGGTGAGAGTAGAGTGTCATGGAGTGGAGTACTGTAGCGTGCCCCATGGTGAAGTGCTATAGAGTGGCGTACAGTGGAGTGAAGTTGTGTAGAGTGGAGGAGTATTGAGTGTTGTGGAGTGGCTGTGTGTGGAGTTTGCATGGTGTGGTAGTGCACTGCCATTACAGATAACACGTTTTCAGTTAAAATGACCATTATATTTGCACATACAGTTTCAGCATACAAACAGCTCATAGCAAATGTGACAAAATAAGAACAACATTTAAAGGCCTGTTTAGTTTAGTTTTTAGTTTTATGGATTTATAGATAGCTACCCTAGGGCATCCCAGCGCTAATGGTACACAACAATTCTTGGAAGGAACAGAAAAAGACAGATTAGCGACTAAAAAGAATAGTTTTCAGCTTCTTCCTAAAAAGAGATTCTGATGGTTCGTGGCGGAGTTCAGAAGGCAAGGCATTCCAGAGACGGGCAGCCTTAATGATGAAAGAATTACCTCCCCATTATCTCTTGACACTGGGTATATAGATCTGCCGAGTAGATGATGATCTCGGGTATCTCGAGGGAGCATGGATGAAGATCCGCCTTCTGAAAAAGAGTGGACCCCTATTGTGTAGAGCTCTATGGGTGATACACATGGATTTAAAATGGATGCGCTGTTTAATCGGAAGCCAATGAAGTGCTGCAAGAGCCGGCTTGGCAGATAGGTGCCTAGGAAAGTTTGTATGGAGTCTAGCCTCCGCGTTCTGCACAATCTGCAGCCTCCTTATTACATACTCTGGGGAGCTAAGATAGAGAGAGTTCCCATAATCCAGGCGGGAAAGAACCAATGCCTGGACGAGAATTCTTCTGGCTGAAACAGGAAGAAGATTAAGAATCTTCCTAAGAGATCTAATAAAACCAAAACAGAAGAGATTCTTTTTACTTGTAGTTCCATCGTCCGGCTGGGATCGAGCACAAAACCTAGGCTTTTTACCTGTGCCTTAGGCGGGGGCAAACTGATAAAGGCCTCCAAATGCAATGCTAAAAGGAGAGGCTGGAGAGCCATTGCCTACGATCAATACTTCAGATTTGCCATCATTAAATTTAAGTTTGGATTGGATCATCCAATAGCCGATATCCTTCATACAGCAGGCCAAATTAGCAGAGGAAGAGTCCACTGTACTAGAGAGGGAAACCACTAATTGAGTATCATCAGCGTAGGTGACCATTGAAAGATTGTAGGGAGTGACTACAAGATGATAAATATTAAAAAAGAATTGGACTTCGGGAGGAACCTTGAGGGACCCCACAAGTCAGAGGAACAGTATCAGACAAAAAAGAATGATCCAAGACTTGGAAAGTTCTTCCTATGAGGAAGGAGGAGAGCCAGGAGAGAGCCAGGCCTCCCACGCCTGCCTTAGAAAGTCTGTCGCAGAGGAGAGTGTGATCAACCGTATCGAAGGCTGCACTAAGATTGAGGAGGATGATAGGAGCGTGTCCTCCCTGATCTAATAGTTGACGGGCAGACTCAGTCACCGTTAGAAGTTGCAGACTCCGTACTATGTTGGGCTCTAAAGCCCATTTGAGTTGGGTGAAGGAGCTCATTACTTACTTACAGGAAGAAGGACTTGTGGAAGAGTACAAGGAGTGATGGCGGATAAGCTTTGCTCAACAGGAGGGATAAACACATGCTGGACAGCCTAAAGCAAAGCCAGCAAATAAAAAAACGAAACAGAAAATGTGAGTTACAAAGCCAATGGTAAGCAATGGGCAGAATGCATTCCGAGGGAAGCTTTCAGAGTGCCCACAAGAGAGAGTCTGGTAGGTTTCGACCTAAAAAACATACATTGATTGCTTCATTTTATCATTTAAGCCTCAGTGATCAAAAGGAGAAAACACATTTGTACTACCATTGTCCTGAAAATTAGGCGAAAGAGGATATCATTTTTGATTTCATACTGAAGGGACCAACACTCTGACTTTTTTTTTATAATGAAAGACAGAAGGAAGAATGTAGTGGGAGTAGTCTGGTTGTGTTTGATATTTAGAAAAAAAGCATGGTTTTCCATTTGAACTTTTTTTAACATATTATTAAAGTAGGAAATGTTTGTATACTGTCACTGATTGGCAAAATGACTGATTCACAAGAATTGTTCTTCTCAAATCACTTGCCACCCAAAAGACAAACACCTCATCCTTTAATTATTAAATGATCCTTGAGAATTATGTTGAGAGCCCGTACGGGAGAAAGGGGAAGGTATGACACAACACTTTCCAGTTGCCAACATGGCATAATCCCAATAGTCGTAGCTGCCAGGTAGCCCAATGTCATGTGTGACAAGTTCAGCCAGTTTTTGCTTTTTAGAATGCAGCATTTTGCATGCTGGATTTTTTTTGGTCCATACTTTGTGTTAAAAGTGAAACTTCATGTCTGGGAATGTAGTCTTTTACTGATTAAAATGTGAGGTCAGGCTTGAAGTTTTACGCTATTAGTTAGAAGCTATTGTAGTTCACCTCATGGCAGCAAAACATTTGTGTAGACTTGAAGCAAATGCTGAAAAGCAACAGTAAGAATGCTGAACGAATCCTGTTTTGTGTTTTGAGGAAAGGCCCACCTCTACACGTTATTGCATTTAGGGTATATAAAATTATTTACAACAAAAAGTGTCATGACAGTTGTTTCTTAATCCGCAGTGGGCTGCCGAGCGTCGAGGTGCCGTCAGGGGTCCACGCTGACTGCCGCACGCCTGGGAGTGGTGCTCCTGCTGCGGCAACCTACATGGCTAGTGGCATGTGGGTGAGCGGGGTGCACCCGTCCCGCGGCAGAGATGCAGCGGCCCTGATCTGGGGGAAGCAGACCAACTGCAGGGGGGCCTGCGGATGCAGGCATTCTGACAGCAGTGGTTCGCGGACTGGGCTGCAGGGGTAGCGGTAAGTAGCACGCTGCCCCCATGGACAGAGGCAGGCCGCCACCAATGATGAGTGCGACGGTGCCCCACGGTGCTGATTGAGGGCCTGCAGAGGAGGAGGCCACGGCCACAACAGTGAGTCCCCCGAAGAAGACCCCTTGGGGCGATGTAACTGTGGTGGAGGAGACCACCTAAGATGGGGCCTAGCTGCAACATGGTGACTTAAGGTTGCAGATTTTAACCTGATGAACCTAGGGGAGTCCTAGATTATTTGGGCAAAAGGAGCCCCCAGACAGGGACACAGGATGCTGCAGCGAGCCCCTAGCACACAAGCAAAGACCAGGGACTCATTTCTGGTAGGAGAGGTACACCTGGCAGGAGGACCAGCAATACCAGGAGCCCTATGCAAGGTAGTCCCCAGTAGAGGGGAGAGAAGAGGTGTAGCAGGGAGGCATGAGACAGCGCTCCCAACTGCCCTGTGGAAGCTGGGACTTCACCGCAACGCCCGACACTATCAAGGGACGAAGGGCAAGAGTGAAATTGTTGGCTTAGCAGTGCCTCATCCAATAGCCAGCGCGCTGGCAGTTCGTGGCAACGCGTGCGATCAATTCTAGAACATAGAGCAGAGGATGCCAAGAACAGCGCAAGGTGCAACAATATCAGAGTGATTGGACTCCCCAAAAAAGCCAAAGGCCCTGACATTGTGGGCTAAGGCTGGAGGAATGGCTCAAAACTGTAGTGGCCCCAGAGGGACTCTTATCCTTTTTTGCTCTGGAGAGAGCCTATAGAGTACCCACTAAGACACACCCACCGGGAACACCCCCAAGTCCATTGATAGCGCGGCTGCTGCATTTTAGAGACTGGGATACAATACTACGCCAAGCACGACTTTGGGAAGATCTGAAGGTTGAAAACAGCAACGTATCAATAGTCCCTGATTTCTCTCGAGAAGCACGCTGGCTAGCTGAGCGAACAGTGCCAGAGAGGGAGACTTCCGTGAAACAATCTCACAAGAGTTAGAGCTCCATGCAGTTTCCAGCTAGGCTCCGAGTGGTCACCCAGACAGGAGTGGAATTCTTTAACACACCACAGGAAGCGTGGACCTGGCTCTCATCTTGCCGGACATCAACACACAACGCCCCTGTCCAAGACAGAAAGAGGAAATGCCGCCCTACATCCCGTAGGAGACAGCCATCGCCCAGGATTGATCCACCCACACAAGCAGAAGTACAGGAGGAGCGACTGAGGGTGATGGTGGTGGTCGCATCACTGGGTGGGGCATCGCAATCCACTATATCCCTGAGTCAACAGGAGGGCGAAGACCAGACAGACTCAGAGAGCGAGACCATAGCTTCGACCAGTTCGAGTATAGTCCTTCCAGTGGTTACCCCAAGCACTGCAGATGAACTCATATAGTCAGGCAGCAGAGCGTCAAGGTTGCACTCAGTTAAGTTTCTTAACCACCGACCTCCCTGCGGGCTTCTACCTGGAGACATTAAGTTCGATACACCCTGCCCCGTAACATCAGCAACGGCGACCTTATTGCATGTTCATGACTAATTCCTGCACGGCCGACAACACGATGAGGGGCGGGATGGGAGCCGGGGGCACCCGGAACACCCTGCCACACAACAACGGAATCGCCACACCCACTCACGACGTAGCCTGAACATTAGAGGACATGCATATTTTTGACTCTCAGTTCTTTGACAGGGCGAGAACATTTCGTTTTTTGCCCTGGGGAAGGGGAGTTGAGTAGATTATCTGGTTCCAGTACAGTTTATATCGAGTTGCCTAGACAAGACAAGGCTGTCCCCTCTCCCCATTGCTTTTGGCTTTGGCTATTGAACGGCTGTATTCCCAGGGCAAGAAGCGCATACTAGGGCATAATTATAGCGGGACAGACTCACTACATCGCTCTATATGTGGATGATCTCTTGCTCATCCTGCGAGATGCGGGAGACACCCTACATGGGGCCCGCAGCCTGTTGGAGTGATTTGGGGGTATATCTGGCCTCAGAGTGAATTGGCAAAAATCAAGTCTTCCCTATGCTCAAGGGCAGAGCTGCCCCTCTGGGCCTTGGGGACCTGCAGTGGGAACCACAATGCCTACCATACGTAGGGGTTCGGGTTTATCATAATAACCTAGAAATGCTGTAGGGAAACTTGGAGCGGACTGTGAGAGGACTTTGAAGTAATATGGCTTTTTGGGCCACATTACCAATATCCGTATTGGGACGAGTGGCACTCGTAAAAATGATAGCACTACCCCGTCTGTTATACTTTTTCACCACTATCCCAATATGGAGCCCAAGAGCCTTCTTCAGAGAACTGAACTCCATGATTACAGGCTTCCAGTGGAGGACAGGCAGGTGACGATTGGCACTCGCTGTGCTGCAGCGAACCCTCGAGGAGGGTAAACTGGCTGTCCCCGACTTCGAAGCATACTATTTAGCGGGCCAATTACAGTGGCTGGCTAGCTGGCCGAACGATGCTAGACGGGGAGATTCCCCCTTTTACTCCAGACCTTCACTCCCTGACTAGGGTTGCTCTACAGCTGGACTCCCCGCCTGCTACTAGCCCAGATGCACAAATGCTGGCTAAGACATCTCCGCATATCAGTGTCACGCCCTATGCACCTGAAATCCTATTGAAATGCTTGCTGGCGTTGCTGCATAGAGGGGACTGGAGGAGGATCTCATGATGCAAGACGGCAGGGCGACCACTGTGGGGACCCTATAAGAAGCAGATTCTCTCTTACCCTTCGAAGACTTCCCCACCCGATATCAGATTCCTGCAGGGCATTTCCTGCTTTACAGAGATGATCGTCCAGCACTGGCAGGTGGAACGACTAGAACCGCCCATATGGGAGACGACTCAGTATCTAGTAACTGCCATGTTTTGGTCTTGCCCAAACACACGAGAGTTCTGGAGGTTGATTACACACTAACTCGCAGACACGATCAAACGAGAAGAACCAATCGACCTTAAACAATGCTTATTAGGAGGCTACCGCCAACAAGCACAAAGTCACCGACCAGTTTCAGGATTTGTCCCTGGTTTTGGCTAGAAGAGAAATAGCAGTGACTTGGAAGGCGGCACTGGGCCCACGAGAAAGTGCATGGTAGAGAGAAGTGTTGAAATGGGCAAAGGCAAAAGAGACAGTTAGGCACAGGGAAGCACAGAGAGACCAAGGGCTACTGGAGAGAGCGCGGGCATGGGCTGCTCCGGTATACGAGTGGGATCACTTGGGGGAGGGGCTACAAGATGATGCAATATCCCCCTGAATACTCTGCACCGATACACAATACAGAGACCAGACACCCGAGTCCGGCACCAATAGGGGCTACACAGACCCCTTTATAGACGTGGGAATGGGTCGAAAGCGGATAGAGGGACCCACCTCACAAAGCAGCAGGAGACGCTTGTCACAAACTGACACATCGCACTGTCTAGGCACACGAGAGGGATGGGGGGGGGGGGGGACTTCAGGCCCCCGACGGAGTCCTCTGAACTGAAGATTTCATGACATGACAAGAAAGACCTGGAAAATAAGAGGTGCCCTTCAATAACTAGATATGGGGCTACCACTGCGTACTTTAATTACCAAATGTAAGGAAATTTCAAGTATACCTCATCCTGTATGAAACACTGAAGGTATTTGATATGATATGGCGTAACTGACAAGGGGAGCTCCTCAAGGGGCTTTATTGTTTGTATTTGAAAACTAATAAAATATTATTATTTTAAAATTATAGTTGTTTCTTAAATAATATTTGAGTACAACACCCTCTTCAGCGCTCAATAAACATGTAAACCAGAATCCTGCAATAGTGTGCGGGAGTGAGCGTTGACATGTGAGTGTGTATACGAGAGGGAATGTCAAAGAGCATGCAAGAGAATAATAATTTAAGTGAGATTGGTTTCCGGCCCTGTAAAACACAGTGCACCCTACCATTGGGAAAGCACTGCGTATCTTAACAATGTTCCTGTTTCAAAGGAAATATGCGGTTTATGCATGTCCTACCATAAATGTACAATGTTTTCCAATAACTGAAGAAGAAAAAAACACAATGTGTGTTTTGTTGTGGCAGGCAGCTAGATAAATATATATTAGAAAATACTAATTACACAACTTAAGAAAAAGACTTGGAAAAACATAATTGAACTTCACCAGAAATAAACACAGACATCCGTAAACCCCAGCTATAAAACAGAAAATTAATTTGAAGATTTCTCCCTCAAATTATGTTAAAGTCTAGACATTGCTTCTAATTTGTTTATTATTTTTCTTAGGCTATGTTGCTTTGTTGTGAAGGGGAGAGAAATGTTTTGATTTACGTTTTAAGAAATACACTCTCTTTTATTATGTTTTGTTCTTTTCGCACAAAGTACCACTCAATGGAATGTTTAAGAGCCATGTTCCAAAAACTGCCCTGGCAGCGCACCAGTGATGTGCATCTGATTTTTGTACCCACAGGTACAGACGTGGCCACAGACACACGTGCAGCTCCTTCTGTAATACAGATAACTCCGCCACTGCATGTGTGCTACATGTTGCCTCTTCTCCTGTGCTGTATTACAGATGTGGGCACAGATGCATCGAGCCAGTCAGGAGGACACACACTCACTGTGCACTCTACACACAGCTTGCGGGCACTCGGTTCTCCTTTTTCTCCCTATTGCACTGCATGGGTGTGGGTCACAAGGGTCCCCATTGACACCATAGGCTTCCCACATGCCAGCAGTTTCAGTGATTGCCTTCAGGAAGATCTCTAAACCCCTTTGAAATGCAGGACGGTCATGCCACCTATAGGGAGAGTCAAATCAGCAGTTTCAAATTGCTGACCGCCATTCACTACATCTCTGTTTACAAAGCAGGTGCATGTTTGTGCGTGCACCGTAAACAGCACATAAACGCAATTGAGGACACTGAATTACTCTGCACCTTTCGCACCCAGTTAAGAGTGCACCATTGGGGATGTGGACACGCCGGCAACCAAGATGGTTTCTCTACTAGACCCTCTCATCTGCGATACACCGGGGGTCACTGGTAGCTGTTGGGTAGTGGAGGACAGGGTCGGCATGGCCCATTGTAGAGACTGTGCTGCCTGGCTTCGTTGTTGGGCAGTTCTCCTAGGCCTCACCAGCTCACCAGGCTGCGCCCAGATCCCCTTGCACACACCACACCTTGGAGGCCAGGTGGTGCCAGGGGCCACCAGTGAACCTGAGACCGTAGCAGTGGGTCCCCTGCTGAGAAAGGGGACGAAGACACTGCTGCGGCCCAGCTGATCACTGAACTCGCGGGCTGGAGACCCAAATTGTTGTGACTGCCACCACCTATGGACGGACCAGCAGTGGGCTGTGGCCTGCACAGCATGACTGGGCTGAATTCAGTAGTTTACACAAGCTGCAGTGCTTGGTTACTTCCCACCCATATTGTCTGTTCTTGAGACCTCTCCCCCAGCAGCTATGGGCCTCCTGGCCACCCCGGGACTAAGCGGCACGTAGAGCCTGTGCACTCCCTTCTCCTGAGACCTGTGAGGTTTGCCCACATCGCCACAACCACTATGGGGGAAAAAGCAATCAGACAGAACAAACTGCAATTTGACCCCCCAAAACGGCCTGGACTCAAGAGAAGATAAGTTGCATTCAATGCCGCATGAAGCACAATGTACGGCGGACACTCCTTCTGGAGCATAAACGCAGGATCCAGATTATTGACGTTAAAATTGATTCTGTCTGTTAGACAAGATAGGATAACGGAACATCTGGGCAGCAAAACCTCCACGCTGGATGGTGTGGGGTGGCGAATTTCATATCTAGCCGATGATGCCACTGTTGACAAAGTTGACAAAATGGAGAAGAAGCTTGCTGCGAAGATTGCTAAAAAATGAAGTCTTACAAGCAAGATAGCAGCATAATAACATTTGCATTGCTGGAGTGGCCGAAACCACGAACATGGGGCAACCAGATCACTTTGTTGAAGTTCTGCTCCCTGGCTTGTTAGAGAGGTCCACCTTCTCGACGGTGTTCCTGGTTGAAAGGTTGCACAGGCCTTTAGGACCTCAACACTATTGGGGGGGCCCCACTGCAACCTCTGATCACCGGCTTAATGAGCTGTCAGAACTATGATACTGCCCTCAACTGGCCTGGGAACAGGGGGCCTCTATTTCCAGCGATTGATGCTGTCCATTTTTCCAGACTTCAATTAAGCAGTCCAGGAGGCATGCAAAACATTTGCAGACATCACGTAATTGATTTGCGAGAAGGGGATTCGATATTGAATGTTATACCCTGTACGCTTGAAAATCGACATTGAGGGCGAATCCCACGTGTTCACCAACCTGACGGATGTATGGTCGTTCTCCAAGAAGCATTTTAAACTAGGGAGAACATTGCATCGACTCGCCGAATCGCCATCTCGGGCGATGTAATAGTTTCATGTCACATATTAACTAGACGTTCAGATTATGTACTCTATACTTACCAGACCATGCCCTTAAACAGCTAGGCTTGCCAGTTGTTCATGCTGACTACTTCATTCGCCCCCTCTGTGTCCCTTCTGTACAATGTTGTTAAAGCCATTATAAATAGCGGGATACGGTTTGAGGGGTGCTGCCATTCTTCATGGTACGTATCACCCTAGCAACTGGTTGGGAAATACTGAGGTGGGAGCCACTGACATTGGGTTTTTTAGTGCGGGTTAGGGGGAGAAGGAAACTGCTACTTTTCCTTGTTGTGCTGCAGATCGCATGTTTTGGTTTCTACAAATCATAATATTATAAATCAGTTCCAAGTGTCAAGATTCAGCTTTATTGAAATGCATGCCATTCAGTTGCTCTAGAAAACTAACTTTTATAATGTGGAGTGTGCATGGCATCGATAACCCAAGAAAGGGTAAACAAATCCTCACCTCCTTAGACCCCCAATGGGTGGATGTGGCCTGCTTGCAAGAAACTCATTTCCCATCGATTGGACCCACCACCTTCGCCACAAGGCTGGGGTAGCCACAGGTTTGTTTTGCATCCTAAAGCACACATGCCAGAGGTGTCTGTATATTGGTCCATAAAGGGTCAATTTTATATTGTCACACCAACATCCCGATGCACAAGGCTGATATATTGTGCTGGAAGGAACAATAGAGGACCATAGGTAGCCATAATAAATACATGCACCAAACATCAGCACTCCCACTTTTCTCCATGACGTACTGTTGATCCTTGCAAATATACGAGCAAACATAATCCTCTGGGGCGGGCATTTAAACCTTGTTAGGGATGCTTGATGTGACTGTCCTTGCCCTAGAAGTATTGCAGAACTACACTCTATGGGGTACTGGTAGACATCCTGGACAGACATGGCCTCAAAGACATTTGGCGCATGGCAAGCTGCGGGAATGCACCTTCTATTCTGCCCCTCACTGGACACAATCCGTATAGACTACTGGCTTGTTTAAAAGAAATTGCTGCCTTGTGGGTTACCGAGAGAGCTCATCTACTATGCACACTTTCCAACCACTCCCCAGTTAGGCTTGTGCTAACATTTCGGAGCTCCAGATTGTCCCAGCCCGATGGTGTTTCCCGGGCAAGGCACTGGATGATGCGTTTTTCTGCTCTGACGTGCAAGAGGCAATCCTAGAGTACATTTGATTTAACAAGGGATAAGTGTCATCCTAGGCAGTACTCTGGAATGCCTTCAAGGTCTATATTTGAGGCATAGCAGTTGTGTTGAAAGCTATCCACGTGCAGCTGGCGAAGGTAGAAACTGACATTAACCATCATGATTACACAGAGGGAACTTGTGTATATTGCCTTGCTCATCATCATCTCCTGCAATCATACAGAGCCCTAGCGGATAGGGAAGTAAAATATTTGGGTAAATATGCTCGGCTAGACGATATGGCCAGGGAAGATGCTGGCACAATGTTGGGGGGTGGGGTCAGCCACAGAAATCATGTCTCTCAACTGCGAACATTGAGCAGTGCAACATTGGTTACTACTGAAGACATTACCTCTGAGTTTGTAAGATATTATAGCCAACTATACACCATGCGTTTGACGGCAACCACAACTGTTGTGCACTTATCTGGATGACATTGCCATTGTATGGCTGGATGAAGCTTTCTATAAGGCCCTGGGAAGCGATGGTCTGACTGTAGAATTTTACAAGGCCTATAAACATGTCCTGGCTCCCCGTTATCTCGAGGTGTACGCTAAAGCCCTTGAGAAGGGAGCATTGCCACAGTTCTTACAGAAAGCAGTGATAATGTTGTTGCTGAATCCGGACGGAGAACCAACACACTGTGCCTCTTACTGTTGCCACTGATAAATGTGGATAACACAATACTCGTGTAAGAAGTTGGCTCTGTATATACTATCTCAAAGTAGGAGATAGTGTGCACTGAGTCCAAGGGTTTCCCTTAGAGGTTGATAGTGGCAAAATTAGATAATACTAATGCTCTATTTTGTGGTAGTGTGGTCGAGCAGTAGGCTTATCCGAGGGTAGTGTTAAGCATTTGTTGTACACACACAGGCAATAAATGAGGGACACAACCTCAAAGACTTAACTCCAGGCCAATAGGTTTTTATATAGGAAAATATATTTTCTTCATTTATTTTTAGAACCACAAGATTTAAATTTGAGGTAAGTACATAAAATGCAAGGTACTTCACACAGGTAAGTATAGAACATTGATTTAAAACAGTAGTACACACAGTTTTGGTTAAAATGGCAAATAGCTATTTTAAAAGTGGACACTGCAAAAAAACAACAGTTCCTGGGGGAGGTAAGTTTTGGTTAGTTTCTCGGGTAAGTAAAGCACTTACACAGTCAGTCTCCTGGGCATAGGCAGCCCACTGTTGGGGGTTCAAGGCAACCCCAAAGCCACAGCACCAGCAACACAGGGCCAGTCAGGTGCAGAGGTCAGAGGAAGGCCCAAAACACATAGGTGCTTATGGGGAACAGGGGTGCTCTGGTTCCAATCTGCTAGCAGGTAAGTAACTGCGTTCTCGGGGAGCAGACCAGGGGGGTTTTGTAGAGCATGGGGTGGGGAGGGACATACAAGCACACAAAACACACCCTCAGTGGCACAGGGGCGGCCAAGTGCAGTGTGCAAATTAGGCGTCGGGTTTGCTATTGAAAACGATTGTGGGAACCGGATGTCCCACTGGCGATTCAGGCAGGGCATAGGGGGGCTTATCGGGTCAGCCACCAACTGGGCTAGAATGAGGGCCACCTGCTGGTCACTCCTGCACTGGTAGGTGGTTCCTCTCGGTCCTGGGGGCTGCAGGTGCAGTGCTTGGTCCAGACGTCTGGTTCCTTTGTCACCAGGCAGTTGCGGTCAGAGGGAGCCTCTGGAACCTCTCAGCAGGCGTCGCTGTGGGGGTGCAGGGAGGCCGACTCCGGGTGTCCAGTCGCCTTGGAGTCTTCTCTGTAGTGTTGGTTTCTCCAAACTCGAATTGGGGACATCTGGTGCAGAGTGTGAAGACTCACGCTTCTGGCGGGAAGTGAGAGTCTCTTTAAAGTTGCTTCTTTGTTGCTATTTTGTTGCTGTTTCTGTACAGAGCCTCTGTGCTCTGGAGGTTCTTGGTCCTTTAGATGCAAGTCATTTCTCTGAGTCCTCCGAGGTCGCTGGTCCCGCTGGATGCGTCGCTGTGCAGGTTCTTTGAGTCTGGAGACAGGCCGGTAGGGCTGGGGTCAAGTCAGTTCTTGTCTCTGTCGTCTCTGCCGAGCCTTTAGGTCAGCAGTCCTTCTTATTGTTGTCGGTTGCAGGAATCTGATTTCCTGGGTTCAGGGTCGCCCCTAAATACTGAATTTAGGGGTGTGGTTTTAGGTCTGGGGAGGGTGGCTACATCCTCTTTGTGCCTCCTCCCTGTGGAGAGGGGGGCACATCCCTAATCCTATTGGGGGGAATCCTCCAAAACAAGATGGAGGATTTCCTAAGGCAGGGGGCACCTCAGCTCAGGACACCTTAGGGGCTGTCCTGACCGGTGGGTGGCTCCTCCTTGTTTTCCTCATTATCTCCTTTGGACTTGCTCCCAAAAGTGGGGGCTGCGTCTGGAGGGGCTGGCATCTCCACTAGCTGGGATGCCCTGGAGCGCTGTAACAACAGGCATGAGCCTTTGAGGCTCACCGCCAGGTGTTACAGTTCCTGCAGGGGGGAGGTGAGAAGCACCTCCACCCAGTGCAGGATTTGTTCCTGGCCACAGAGTGACAAAGGCACTGACCCCATGTGGCCAGAAACTCATCTGGTTGTGGCAGGCTGGCAGGAACTGGTCAGCCTAACACTAGGAGTTGGACTGGCATGCAGGGGGCATCTCTAAGATGCACTCTGTGTGCATTTTGCAATAACTCCCACACTGGCATCAGTGTGCATTTATTGTGCTGAGAAGTTTGATACTAAACTTCTGGGATTTCAGTGTAGCCTCTGACCACAGACACAAGATTAAGCCTGTTTCAATAAATATATTCAAAACTCAGTTCGTATATTTTTTGTTTCTCCACCCGGGCATGCATGAGTGGTACAACGAAAAGGGTGAGATCTGTTTCCAAGACTTCCCTTGGGAGTCAGTGTCATGTTCAGGTTGCCATAATCACCTTCCATCCCAGTTGGTTTAGGGTTTCAGATGAGGCACTGTGAGTTAGCCAGGAATTGGGCAGGCAGTTTCCAATGGTGTGGATGAACTGGGCCTCCCACATTCTGAAGTTCTGCCGTCCCAAATATGGAGTTCTAGTATCTTAGTAGGAACCGTATAAAAACTAGCTTGGTCTTGCGATGCTAGCGGGTGACACACCTTATTGAGCTGTGACCACTCACGGTCCTTTAAACTATGTTAAGGATATCCAGCCAGGGTTTCAAAGCCCAGCATCCCTCCTCCTCCAATTAGCAAGAAGAAAGAGTTGCATTGCACTAGGAAAAGACTAATACACCTCATATAAAAGATTGGTTAGTGGACTTGTTCTTTGTCACATCATTTGTGAAATCTGTGCTGAATTACAGCCCAACAACCCGTCCTAGGGATTTATCGGTGCCCCCTACAAAGCTACTTGACACAAGGGGCTACAGGCGCCACAGAGGAGAGATCGACACCCCCCCAAACACTGGATCCTACACCGGGAGCTTTGGGCTCACAACCCACGGGCATCATGTACCCAATAGGAAAACTGACAGCCACTAAGCTATTACTATTTTCTTGTTTAGACTGTCACCAGTACCCAGTTGTGCATGGCCTATATTTATCGTTGCCAACACGTTGTGTATGTTTACAGTATGTGATATGCTGTGTTTTGACAGATCTCCTGTTCTACTGATGCTATCATAGGACACCATGCCACGGTTTTAAATCCACACCATTACTGTGTGGAGATACGGATTGAACGATTCCTGTGGGATGTAGTCTAATATTTATTGTTTGAACTCTGGAAAATCTATAAACGTGTTTTGTAAAAAAAACAGTGCACCGTTGTGCAGAATAATTAGTGCACCCTGCATATAATACATCTATATGAGTAAAAGGTACTACTCATGCTCGTCACCAGTGACTTCTCTTCATTGCCTACCCATGCCAGCTCTGTACTGCCCACTACTATCAGATCTTTACACTGCTCATCAGTTCTGCTCTCCGAAGAGCTTACAAGTGCCAGCTGCAAACAATTCATATGAATGCCCGCTTGCCCACACACCCCGCTAGTGCTAGCTCCTTACAGTGCCAACTAGTACCAATTCCACTTTTTTCTATAAGTGCCTGCTCCTTATTCTGGTTCACTAATGCCAGCTGTTCGCAGGGCCTGCACCCCATCCTCCCGCCCGCCCCCCGCCTCTGCCAATGTGTTTACCAATTCCAGGTCCACGGATTGGCCAGTGACATGAGCTTCTCACTCTGCTTAAAAGTATAAACATGCAATGCCCATGACTGTCAACTACTTGTTCTGCCTCCTTGTGCTGTCCTCCAATGGCAGCTCTCTGTTCCTTCCATTATCTGATGGATGCTTATAACAAATTCCTCACCTTTAGAATGTCCCCAGGCTGGATCCCAGAATATTTTGTAGCATGGCCCTCTGTGCCAATAAGTGACATCGTGCAACACCGTTGTGACTCTGCTGCACCCTGGAAGTGACAACTAGAGCCGTATATAAACACCACCCAGGCGCACTGATGTCAGTTCCTTTTTTCCAGATGGATCTCGAACCAGCTTCTCTTTTACTCGTCACTTTATACGTTTTTCTTTCCTCCAAAAACTTTTTTTCCAGTGAATCAGCACCACAGGCTTTAAACCTCAAGGTGATTGTGGAAAACAAATGGCTGTGACGGATCCCCGTGAGCTGTGCCTCTGATGTCTAAGGTCGGGCTACAACTTCAAATCATGCAGCGTGTGCCTTGATAAATCTGAAGGCGATCCTGGACCATAAAGCTAAGTTGTACGTCACCAACCATTGCTGGAGATTGAGTAAAGGCTGCTTCCTTTTGCAGTCAAGGACATGGTTGCCGACCCATTCCCGTTCTTGAGGCCAGTCCCTGCAGCAGATCTTCGTTGCACTCCAAAAGCCTTTGGGTGAGTCAAATTGAAAAAGAAACACAAGAAGTCAACACAGGCTTTGTCCCAGCCTTGACACTCTCCTGAGAAGTTACAAGGACATCAAGGTGCCCTGTGGTCTTGCTCCTAGTCTCCTTCCTAGGAGGCAATTCCACAACTGATTCCAGTGTACCCCAGGTTTGGGGCTTTGTCAATAAAGCTGCAACAAAGTGAGGCTTTTAAGGAAGCCATGTTTTGCATCCTTGGCACTTTACTTTTTGTTTTGGTTACACCTTTGGGCCCCAAGGATCCACAGAGACTTCCAGCTAGGTTACCACTGGTGGGTCTGCCATCAGTGCCAGCAGCACCTCCTTAACCCACTTCAGTTCAACTCTAGAGCCAATGCCACATCCAGCTCCATGGTCCACACTGGTTCCTCCCATGTTGACTTCGGCACCAACGATGGAGGAGGACGTCAAGCCCATAGTTCAGTCCAACGCCCAACAAAACTGTCCCATCCTCGAACAAAGCTGCACGCAAGTTCAGTTCCTATATGCCTCGTCTCATTTCTTCTAGCTCAAACAAGACAATGTCTTTACCCAGAGGTGCTACTATTGGTGATGATCATGATGGTGGGGATGATTTTTCCCCCACAACACAATGATGACAATTTCCATACGGCCCTACAAGTGGACAGTGAGCTGGATACTTCGCCTGACACAGGAGAATCAGTGTCATGATAATTAGAAGGGCTGCCGAAGTACTAGATTTGCATTTGCCTTCCATTAAAATAAAAAGACATGCCCATGGTAAATAGAAAAGTGGACGTCACTATAGGCCAGCTCCTGATGACCCTGCCTTTCTTATGCAGCATCCTACCCCAGAGAGTCTGGTGGTGCAGTCCTCTACCAGTAGAGTCAACCTTAATTCCTTCCATATGACGCCACCATATAGAGAGTCGAAGAGGAGGGAGTCTTTTGAGAAGAGGAGGTTTTCCTCATCCAGACTTGCGTTTAAGTCTGTCCGTGCCAATTATTTTTGAGATACTTATGTGAATTTTGGGATTCCGTGGCTGAAAGTTTGCCAGCAGTCTTTCTGGAGGTCAGGGCTAATATAAAGCAGATCACTTAGGATGCGGCCACATACTTCATCCGGTCAGGACTGGATGCAACAGATTGCTTGGGCAGAACAGTTGGAACTAGCCTGGTACTCTGGTGACATGCATGGATAAGGTCCACAGTGTTTTTGGGTGAGGTCCAGGCATCATTCATGGATATGCCTTTCAGAATGGTTCCCCTCTGTGGTGAGAATGCTGGCACCCTCCCCTTGAGAGCTTTGACGAAAGCAGATCAAGTACACTCTTACTCTGCTTTACTATATCCGCAAGGCAGTATCCACACCAATTTCTGCCTTTTTGAGGCGTTGATAGGGGCTATGAATTCAGACCGCATCAAAGTCAACTGTCCCAATTGCATGTACCCCAGTCTTTTCAAGGTCACAAGAGTGAATCTAGCAGGCAATGCCCAAGCTAGCAGGGCTAACAAACGTCAAGGTCGCCAGCCCCTTCAGCAGCAGCCTCTGTCCCGCTTTAGTTTCCCATTGGTGAAAGGCAGGATCGCCCATTTTCACCATGGGTGGCAAGCAATAATGTCTGATAGGTGGGTCCTATACATAGTTAAGAGGGGCTAAGTGCTGCTGTTCCTTTCAATCCCGCCGCCTTTTCCACGAACGACTTTCAGATTTCGATTGTCCATTTTGCTGTGGGAAGTAGTCTCTTTTTGAGAAAGAAACCATAGAGAGCTACCAGGCCTTGTAAATCGCCACTGGTGTGTTTCTCCTGCTATTTCCTAGTGCAAAAGAAGTGTAGAAGCCTTGTCCTGTTTTAGACCTTTGACCTCTCACCTTGTTCCTTTGGTAGGACAGATTGAACATATTCATCCTCACTGATGTTCTCTCTTCCCTAGATCCAGAAGACTGGATGGTGATGTTTGACCTGCAGGACTCCTATTTCCTTCTACCCATCTTGCAGGCCCACAGATGCTACTTAATGTGAACACTTTCAGTTTGCCATGCCCCCCTTTGGCCTCACCAGTGCCTCTCGAGTATTCACAAAGGTCATACTTGTGTCCCAAACCCTGCCAAAGTGACTAATATGCCACTCAACACTTATTTGCCAGTTGGGATGATAGGGGTGATAAAGTGCCCAGTGAGGGCGAATCCTCCTCTTCCGTTTGTCAACTGGACGAAAGATGGGCAACCACTGAAGTTGGACAAGGTCAGTAGCTTTAAAGGGATCCAGCTCCTGCCGGTAAGGTGTCTCAGTTCCTTTATCAATTAGTACAGGACATCCTACCCTTTACTCTGTATTCATTCTTTGTTTCTGAAAGCTTGCCTTTATGCATTTTATCGATTCCAAAACGTTTCTTTTGCTACCTTTATCTCTTTTGGTTTTACTTTTTGCTAAGAATTGTTTTAAGCAGGAATCTGGTATAGACTCAAGTTTTGCATCTTTGGTTTGTTGTTGTAGATAAAGAATAGATTTAACTGTTTGCAAAACTGGTTTTACGTGTAAGTAACTTATCCTTCTAGTAACCGTTCCTTCCTCTTTTTGCAGTACGTCAGTATATTTGTTGAGCTTGCTTGTGCAATTACCTTTGCAGGATGATAGCTCATTTATATATTAAGCAGATAATTTTAGAAGGTGATGAATGTCATCTAAAATGAATCATAAAGCAGTTGAATATTTACTGATCATGATTCCTCACGGGAAACGTAAATGTTCTTGGTGTTTTCCTTAAAGGCTAGATTGTCTATTTTTGATCAAGTTTGCAGCGGCATAGGATTCAACATGGCAGAAGAACTTGTAGAAAAAGATCTTCCCAAAGTAAAAGCCTACTTTCTACATCTCTTTAGAAACAAATCACCAGCCCACTTCCATAATATTTTATGAGTTACCCATAGCAGTTTAAAGTTCGCCTAATGTCCATTTGTACTATGCTCTACCTAACCCTTCCACATACTCTTCCCTCCTCTATCCCCCTTTACTCATCCCAAGCCTTTGGGTTGAGTAAATTAAGGATATACTCCCAATTAACACTTCTGGATTTCTTTCCTCCTCCACCCCTCCATTACTCCAGTCAATCTAACTAACAAACTCTCATATCCGCGGCTCAAATTAACTCATTATTTCCCAATACTAATCCATCACTAATTCTTGTTGGGTTCCAGAGTAGCGTGCTACTCACCGAAAAGCACTTTGTTGCCTCGTCAGGGGTAGTAAGCGCTATATAAATACGATTACAATACAATACAATACAATAGTGGTTGCAGCATATCGTCACAGGTCGGGAGTACCAGTCTTGCCCTACCTCAATGGCTGGCTGTTGAAATCTGGCTTGCCCCAGTCAGTTGTAGATCACTGCAATATGACAGTGAAATTCCCTATATGTTTGAAGTTCACGATCAGTGTGCTGAGGTCCCTCCTCCCTCCTTCGCAGAGGCTCCATTTCATCTGAGCCATCCTGGATTCAGTGCCTTTCAAATGGCTACTGCTTCCTGAAGATTCCTCACCTTTTGAATATCTCAAGCGCCAGTCTGGATCTGGAAACTTTTCAGTAGCACTCCCACACCAGTAGGGACTGCTGCCTTGACTTAGGTGCTCATGACATCACTGGAGCCATATAGCTCTCTCTTTGGCGTGCTGATATCATATCACGTTTTTCTACACCATCGATGTGTTCCGAAGCTCTCAACTCTCCTCACCAGCTGTCAACGCTGTTCGACGATTTCTTTTTTCTAAAACATTTTGGTGCAAATTTCTTTCAACATGTCACTGTCCAAATGGTCTGCTTTTAAGCCTAGTTGGAACTGTATGAGTCAGATTTCCATTCTGGACCATCACTACATCTGTCTCTTGTGCCTTGGATCTAACCACATCGCCACCCATGAATCCTGCCAAAGCGGTCAAAGAACAAAAGGCCACAATGTTTATGGGTAGATCATGAGAGGAGTGCTTTGGACATCAAAAATACAGACTAGGATCAAAGTCTCCTTTGCCATTATCTTCAAGGTCATCAAATGAAGCACAAGAAAAGGCGGAGGCCCAACTGCATGCCTCTAGCAGTAAGTTGCTAATGCTTCGGTTTCACCCCAGCCGGCATCAGACCAAGAACATTCAACAGGAACAGGGTCAAGAATGCTCCTCCTGTTTATTCCTGATCACCAAAAAGGATGGCTGTCTTTGTCTGATCATAGAGCTTGGGGTTTTAAACTGGTTCCTCTAAAATAAAAAGTTAAAAATGGTGTTCCTCGCTCAGGTTCTGCTTGTGCTAGAATCAGAAGACTTAGTATCTGTCAACCAGCAAAATGCTTGCTTTCACATCCCAATCCCGAGTGACACAGGACATATCTTTGCTTCATGATTAGGTTCAATTTACCATCCTTTGGTTTGGCCTCACATCCACTACTCGAGTCTTCACGAAGCTGATGGTAGTGGTTGCAGCCCATCTCAGACTGGTGAGAATTCGAGTATTCCTTTAGCTGGAAGACTGCCTTCTGAAAGCCAGCTCTCCAGAGATGGTGTATTACCATTGCAAGAGACAACTATAGTGTTGTTTGACCTAAGCTTTTTTGTCAGCAAGCCGAAATCTCACCTGGTGCCCTTTCAGCACATCCTGCCCCTAGGGGCAGTAAGGGACACCAAATTGTGCCGAGCCATCACCCTCCCCAAGGGGTTCAAGAGTTTCAGGCTGGGTTTCAGGAATGAGCGAACATTCCACTCCTGAAGGTCTCACGCCTGCTCGGTCTGCTAGCCCACTGCATTCTGTTGGTCATCAATGTACGTTAGCACATGAGGACCCTCCTGTGATGCCTCCATAGGCAGTAGTACCAACACAATGAAGATCTCCAAGTCTGTATCAAAATCTCCAGGAATACTGCAGTGGGCCTGCAATGGTGAAGTGTGAACAGAATCTTTCTGTGGGGATACCATTTCACTCTCTTTTTCCGGTGGCAGCAGTAATCACAAATGCCTCCCCTCCACGGTGGGGTGTTCATCTGGAGGAATTGGAGATCAGAGGCCTCTGGTCTCCAGAAGAATAGATCCTACACAGCTTTTAGAATTACAGGTGATACATCTAGCTCTCAAGGCCTTCCTGCCTTCTCTTTGCGGTCTGTCTGTCGATGTTTCGATGGACAATACAAATGCAATGTGGTACATCCACAAACATTTAGGGGAGTGGAGTCGTATATTCTCTTCCATGGAACTCTACGTCTCTTGTCCTGGGTTCAGGACTATCAGATTTACGTAGCAACAAATCACCTGGCTTGAGTTTTCAATATGTGAGTTGACAGTCAGCTGGTGTCGTCTTTCCTACACGTATGGGGGCTCCATCCAGAGGTTGTAAAGGACATTATAAAACTGTGAGGGACTCTTCAGATAGACTTATTTACTCACTACCCAAACCTCTGTGCGCCCTCCAGTATTAGATGCAGAAAACATTGGTTGGGAGGGGGGGTGAAGAGCTTCTCTTGAACTCAAACTTTTTGCTTCTTTACGCTCTTGTTCCCTGTAGTGACGATTCCAACAGTCAAATAAGGCAAAGACTGAGTTTTATTTACAACCTGGCTAGTACATGGATTCCCTCCTGTCAGCACCGATCCAACTGGCAAAAATGGAATCCACACAGCTTAAAGCTCTAATGTGACATCAAATATAGAACACAAGATGCCTTAAAGGCATAATACATCTCCCTTTGTTACAACAAAAATAGGAAATATAGGAGGGTGAGAAACACAAACTACAAATGGGATTGCAAATACAATGAAGGGAAAATAAAGAACAAAAACTGTACAATAAATACAAATTGAAAATATTGTTTGTTGAAAGTACAGTTAGAAATACACATTCCTCTGAAACAACCAAGGAACACCAAATATACAATAATTATTTCCTTACATAATCTCTTAAGTACACAGGTGGTCTGAGACTCCTTTGACTTATATTCAACACCCCCTCTCCCCCTTCTCTACCACCGAGAACACCTTCTCCCCTTTCTCCACCTTTGCTTCCAACCATGTCATCATCCACAATCAACATAAATCCATTAATGCAATTTGGTATGAAATGTGGATAAACTGCACTCACCACTTATATGGTATAACGCACTTCTCCTCTTATCCCATATGTCCCCATTCTGTAGCACCACAGGCCATTCATGAACCATCTTAACTCTGACGGGGCCCCAATATTTAAACAAACCTGCTTCCTCCCGTACCTTCTTGATCTTGACCCAATCTCGTGTTTCCACATTTTCCTTCTTACTACACACAATTCCCTCATCAATCTTGTCCATACCACCATGCATCTATACCCACTCTGGAAGCAATTTGGAACCAGGTTTCCTTCTTCTCATGCATTCAAAGGGAGACATTTTAGTTGCCCCATTCTCCATAGAGTGATATGCACACATCATTCTGGAGCCCCTTCAAGATGGTACCTTTCAGCAATTGGTTGGCTCTCTACACAAGACCATTACCTTGCAGTGCGCGTGTGTTTGATAACACACCTTTCTAAAAATACTTTCATCTCATAAGACGCAAGTTGAGTGCTATTATCTGTAATGAGTATCATAGGAAATTCCTCTTCTCTAAACACTCTCTAAAACATAAATGGTATTCCTCGTTGTCACATCCTTCATAAATGTGACTATAAGCCTCCTTAAATAAACATCAATCACAACAAGGGCATATTTTAAATCCAATCTCAATCCCGGCATTGGTTTTATAAAATCCATTCAAACATTACACCACTGTTTTCCAGGATTTTCACTGTCACCTCCTTCTGACTGTACACCTGTCTTCAGCCTCTTCTCTCTCTCCTTGCAGTCCTGGCACTTAACTACCCAACTTTTCACCTCCTCACCTATTCCTGGCCACAAAACTTTATCCTGTAGCTTCCTATTGGTCAAAGTTTGTCCAAGATGCCCTTAATGAGCCACTTTTACTATCCGTTTCCTCAACTCTAGTGGAGGCACAAACTTGTCAATTCTCACTTCATAAGGACAATTCTTCTAAAATGTTGACATATGGCCTTGCACTAGAAGCCACAGTACTTTCTATTCTGCTTCCCTTGCCAATAATTTTCTTTACTTGTTTCAACACTTCATCAACCTCCATCTCTCTCTCTCCAACTCTTCATGGTAAACGGTCCTTCACCAACCTCAATATCTGTCAAACACACTACAGCTCCTTCCTGTTATTTTGTCACTACTGCTTCTTTATCTACAACTCTCCAATTCAAGGAAAGATATGACGAGCAATCTGCTTGAGCATTCTTCCATCCTGGAATATATTCCACTCTGTGGCAGTATTCTTGCAATCTTGCTGTCAACTTTGCTAGTCTGGCAGAGCCTCCCAAACCCCCACCCCCGGTGTCAAAACCTTTACCAAACGTTTATAATCAATACAGAGCGCAAACATCAAAAACCAGATGTATGTTTGGAACTATTGGACACCAGGCTGCAGCCAATGCTTCCAGTTCTATCCCAGAATTATTACGTTCTGTGTCCATCAAGGAACAGGAGGTAAAAGCCAGTGTTTTTTCTACTCTGTTGTGCACTTGGGACAAGATGGCTCCAATGCCACAGGCACTAGCATCCACAGTTAGAATCGTTCTCAATGAAGTGCCAAAAGGCACAAGTAGATCTGCAGTGGAAATTTTTCTTCTGATGCAATCCAAAGCATCCTGCTGCCCCTTGCCCAATTCAAAAGTACGGCATTCCTCAGAAGGCATCTCAATTGTTCAGTTTTTTCAGCAGATTTGTCATCAAATTCCAAATAATATTCCACAAGACCCATAAATAAACGCAATTGATCTTTGTCTCGTGAAATGGGATCCATTCTTATAGCTTTGAGAAGATCATCCTTCGACTGGACACCTTCACTAGTTATAGTGTGCTTTAAGTGTTAGATTTCCTGTACCAGGAATTTGCGTTCATCCTTCCTTAAGTTGAGGCCTGCCTCAGATAACCTTCTCAACGCTTGCTTAAGAACACAATTGTGCTCTTCCTCTATTCTCCCAAAAAACTGAATATCATCTTAGAAATAGATATTCTTCACCACTCTGAACACCTCTGACATCATCTGCTGAAACACTGGCAACCGAAGAAACTGCATCCATAGTGAATTGAAACATTCCTTCCATAGTTACGAATGCTGTGAGATTTTTCGACTCCTCATTTAGACAAATCTGATTGTAAGCGTTCTTAAGGTCTAATTTGGAGAAAGATTTTACCCCATTCAATTACAAGATCATTTAGTTTATATTCGGTAAAGGGAAACTTTCAGTAATTTTTTCATGTTTCACACTTCTCAAAGCCACGAAAAGCGCAAACAATATCACCCTTTTCAGTGATAACCACTAGCGACACCCAACTTACAGCTTCCACCGACTCAATTATTTCCTCGCAGGGCATGTCATCAAGCATTGTTTTTTTCAACGAATTTCTTGACTATAGGCACTCTTCTCAATTTGAGTCTGACTGGTATGGCTCCCTTCCTAAGTACAATCTCATGCACATAATCCTTCAATTGACTTAAATCCTCTCTGAACACTTCGTTGGCTTCTTCCAGAATACTTTCAACACCAATTTCCCCCGCCACCATAACTTGGCTTGGCACCCTTGGATTTATGATTATATGAAGGTCATGGTCAGTGGACTTTCTTTCATTTTGTAAATTTTCCCTAGCACCTCTTGATGCAAATATTATGGGAGTTAAAAAAAATATCCACGACTACCAATGTTTTTTGTTCCTTGATATCCCATAGCATTGGTATCCTTAGGAGACAGAGCAGTCTCAGGCCATTTCTCCCAAAATAGTATTTATGGAATGATAGTAAACATGGAACCTGAATCCACCATCAGTACCACCTCTCTACCCATGATCGAAAACACAACTACAGGTTGAGTTTTCCTACCCACACAATCCCCATTCTCATACTCAAAATGCGATCCTCACAATTATTTTGAGGGAACTACCAGCCCCTGCCACCCCCCCCCATTTCCATCACTGCTCCTCTAGATTTTACATTACTCTTGGACACATGCACATAGTGACCCCAACATCCACATTTCAAGTTCTCTTTGTTGGTAGTAAAATAGGATTTGGAATCTCCTAAATAGAAATTACTCCCACACCTAAAATAATTCTTTGAACCTTTGCCGTAGATATTCAATACTCCCATTTTCTCCTATTCCCCTTCCTCCTTATGAATAGTGGACACTCCAGCCCCTGCTTCTGCTGTATCCCTCTTACTCATCTCATGCATACAAAAATCTGCAATTTGTATTGCACCCTTCAAAGAAGGATTTTCTGCTGCCCACAACCTCTCTTGAATTGTTTTACTCCTACCTTTTACTATCAATTGATCTCTTATTAATTCATCAGTCATCTGCTCAAACTGACACTTCGTAGATGATTCCATCAATCTTGAGACAGTCGTCAATGGATTCCTCTGGTCTTTGAGGGTGTGTATAGAACTTATATCTTTCCCATTGCTATATTTGTCTCATTAGAGAACATACGCTCCAGACATAATTCTGCAGGCTGGGCCAGCAAGATGGCTGAGCTGCAGCACTAGAAGCGAGCTCTGGTCCAAATGCAGAATCCTTTAATATCCTGCCGAACTGTGACAGAGTGGGGGGGAGCATTGCAGCGGGGCCCCTGTGGGGCATACTTGTGCTGCTTGCCGATCTGCCGACTGCGGGCGGACTTAGGGTGCTCCGTCTGCTTGGGCCTAGTCAAGGTGGTGGTTGCGCAGGAGATCCAGAGCACGAGATAGAAGACGGTGCTTATGGGAAACGTGGCCCGCAGCGGATTGTGGAGAACTGTCTGACACTCGTGCCCTCAACAAGTGGTCAGATTGGGGGGCACACTTGAACACCTGCTGGAGCCTTCCATACACAAACGCGACAGCCTGGAGGAGGCCCGCAGAGAGTGCGATGCTTTTGCTGCAAGCTTGATGGTCCACAATGGAGGAATTAGACGCAGGCTCGTCAATCCACCTCCCATGACCGGGAGTGCTGCATGGCCTGGGCGGCCCGCAGGGGACCAGAATTGGAGGTCACCTGCTGACCAGTGCCAAAGGGTATGGGCCTGAAGGTGGACTGCCCCTCCCCCACCTAATTAGTAGAACAGTGTTCCTGACGGCAGCGGGACGCTGTGGGTGTCTCTCGGGCCTGGACCACTGGTGAGCCACTGGGAACAACACTTCGCACCCACATTTGTGCCAGTCCTTGACCAGTACAGGAGGACCGCCTTGAGGAATTGTTCCTCTAACCTGTGGAGCATGTAATGAGAACGAAGCGGATGACCTCGTTGGAGTAGGCCCCCGGGAAGTACTGTATGGTGAGCAGGGAATTGGCCCCTTCAGTGTTTCCCCCCCAACTCTCCATGCACCTCCTATCAACAGGGAGTCTGCCTAAGTGGGACCTGGAAGGAGGGGGCAGGCTGAAGAACTCAGGGGAGGCCCATGATTGGTCATCACTGGTACTGGAGACGTGTGGGAGGGACCTAAGTTTGAGCACCTACCTGCCGTGCTTTGACCCACCTGGCTCACCTCTGTGCACTGCTGGACCTGGCGGACGCTGGGAGTCCAATGCTTGATGTTAAAAAGGACACCTGCACCGGTGGGGAGAAGCAATGAATGGTTAGGCCTAAAGCTGGGGGCACTGGTGCCCGTTTCTGTTGCCTAACGTACACCAGAATAACCTGAGGTGACATAAGTATGTACCCTATGGGCAGACCTAGAGGATTGGATACAGTCTGGTGGCCCTCCTACAGTGCGGCTGGTGACCAGTGTCTGGAAGTGCACCGGATGCCTGCTGACGGCGGCGTCTAATGGGGTGGCCTGGCTGCCCCAGAGGGGACTTGATAGCGCACTGGCTGACATACTGGCACGGGAGGACATCACTTTCCTAATGACTACACCATGTGCACCTCGGCCAAGAAAAAAACTGCCCTGACGTTGGGTACAGTCTGTGCTTATCATGAGCGAGGACAGGCCGATCAGGGGCACTCAACAGACAAAAATTTATAAATTCACTGCATCAACTACAAGTGGAGGGCCACACACGGGCAGAGGCAATCGACCACAAGACACTGGTGAGCCATCGGGGGCTCAAATCCTGACAGCTGTCGAAGCATCAGGAATGGCAGTACAACCCAAGATAGAAGCCATAGCAATTGATGTAAACCTGCTTAGAACTGATCTACGTAAAGCAGCTGAGAGATCTGTGGCAACCGAAATCAAGTCCCAGAGATGCGAGAAGAAGTCTCTACCCTAAGGGCCCGGTTATCTGAGCTCGAAATGCACGTGCACACATTGGAGGTGAGAAAGAAAAATGCGGAAGGTTGGTCCCGCAGATCCAACCTAAGATTCGCTGGATTCTCTGAGGGAGCTGAGAGCAGTGCTCCGGAGGCCGCCTTGCAGAAGTGGATCAGGTCGACTTTCTCTTCTGTGACCCTATCACACTTATTTGCTGTGGAGATGGCATACAGGTCCTTGGCCCCACCTCCGAAACCGGGATTTATTTACAACCCATGAGGAAACTTGGGACTGTCTGGAGGCCCATGGGGAAGAAGGAACCCCAGCAGTGTCCAGGGGAGGGCTCCGGGTGAGTGCTTGGCGTGGTGGTGGCCTACCACACCCATCCAAAGGGAGAACCAGACGTAGACGCTGTTCAAAATCAGCTGCGAGGGTAACGGTACAACCTGACCCCACTCTGTTCTTAAAAACACAGCATCAGGAAAGAGCACTCGTTGAGGCAGACACCTCTGCTTCATCATCCTGCACTGAATCCGACTTGCTGGAGGACTGTAGACGCCTGAGTGGAGAGGCAGCGGAGTCATAGAGGTAAACAGCAAGCAGGGTGTTTTTGGGAGCTGGCCAGGGCCTCCGGGGGAAACTCTGCAATGAACCCCTGGCGAGTGCTTGGCATCCCAATATTTTGGGTGACACTGTCTACTCCTCAGTATGTTTCTTGACTGGGCTGGGAACTGGACAAATTCCCCAAGCATCAGAGATCCAGTGAAAACAGAACCCCTAGTGATCTCCATATGTGAGTTGAAGTGAGGAACCAAAGGCAGTGGCGGCAAGATGGCTTGCAGTTCGTGGCTGAGTGGTGTGATGGTCATAACTAGGAGAAGGCATTGTTCTCAGGCTTGACCGTACTGGATGAGCTTCCCAAGTCCTTAATGCACAGGCGACCGATATCAGAGGGGACTCCCTTTGTCTCACAGGTAACCCAGTCGTGTGAGACAGCTCCCTGTAGCCTCGGACGGACGCACACTGGGTCTGCTGCTGCTGGTAGTGGTCCTACTGTCAGCGGTGCAGGTGGCAGTGCTTGCGGCGGGGATGCTGGTGGTGCTGCCCGTGGTGCAGGTGCCGGTGCTGGTGCTGCCAGTGGTGGAGGGAGGCACCAGCCTGTCTCCTGCAGCCTCGGACAGCTGCCCACTGGGGAAGCTGCTGCTGACAGTAGTGGTGGCAGCAGTGGGGCAGGTGGCGTGCTTGCGCGGGGATTCTGGTGGTGCTGGCCACGGTACAGGTGGCGTGGCTGTTGGTTCTGATGGTGGGCACCAGGCCCTCATCTGGAGCCTCCGAGGCCTGAAGTGCCTTGGCTTGGCATTTCTGCCCCTTCCTCACCTTGGCAGATGCTGCTGGGACCTTGGCTCTGGCAGCTGGACTTTTGGAGGAGGCCTTGCTGAGTGGGTTGTGCTCCTTGCCCTTGCTGCATACTGTCCCCTTCTTCACCTTGGCAGGTGGCGGAATGGTTTGGTCCTTTGCAGGGGTCAGTGGCACACTGCCTGGCCTGACGGGTGCCCCCTTTGATCCTCTGGGAGTTGCAGGTACCACAGCAGACGCTGACTTGGTGGCTGAGGTGCTGGCCTGGGTTCTGGGCACCCTGGCCCACGGGAAAGGACGGTGGGGGGGGGGGTAGGGAAGAGGTCAATGTTTGCCAGGAAAAGTTTTTTAGACACACTGGGACGGTAAGATAGAGAGGGTTTGGGAGTGGAGGAAGAGGGAGTGGTTGTAGGAGGTGTCTGTCTGCTGAGTTTGGGTGAAGGTGCATGGACTGGGTGCTGTTGTGAGGTGGATGGCTGTTTAGTGGGTGGGTGCTTGCGTTTGTGTACTTTGGGAGGAGGGGGTCACAGACACATTGGGAGAGAACACGGGATGTGTGCATGGTTGTCGGGGTGGTGACTGCTCGTGTGGGGCGTGTTGTGATGGGCATGCTGGTGATGGAGGTAGTGGATGAAGATGTAGTGCATGCAGGTGTGAGTGTAGATGCTACTGGGAGGGAGGTGAACGATGAGGAGGAGGGGGACACAGTGGAACCAGTGGATGTTGATGTGTTTGCATGGGTATGGTGCCTATGAGATGAAGTGTGGTGCTTATGTTTGCCTGAGCCACTTTTGTGTGGTGATTTGGGTGAATGCTGGTCTGAATGTGTGCTTGGGATAGGTTGAGGTTGAGGGGATTGGGTCTGGGTAGAGAAAGTTGGAGGGGGGAGGCTAGACACAGGGACAAGGGCTGCCATCAGTGCTGAGGCCAGAGCCTGAAATGCTCTCTGTTGGGCCGCCATGCCAGAGTGAATGCCCTCCAGGTATGCATTTGTTTGTTGCAATTGCCCTGCTACACCCTGGATGGCATTCAGTATGGTTGACTGCCCAACAGAGAGGGATCTCAGGAGGTCAATAGCCTCCTCACTGTGGCAACAAGGCTGACTGGGGCAGGTCCTGAGGTGCCTGGGGCGAAGGAGATGCCCACCCTCCTGGGTGAGCGGGCACGGGAAGCACGCTGAAGGGCTGCTGGGGGGGCGGTGCTGGTAGGGGGGGTGACGGCTGTACCTGTAGTTGGGGTGGGCACAGAGGTGTCCGCCACCGCCAGACAGCTTCCATCGGAGGAAGGGTCGCTGTCGGTACTGTCCCCTCCTGTCTCCGTCGTGGTGCTCCCCTCGCCCTCCGTCACACTGGTGCCCTCACCCTCAGTAGATTTGGCCTCCAGGCCCATGTGGGATGCAGCTCCCTCCGTCGCCGGTGCCTCTGCTCCTCTGCCAGATGATGCTAATGCACACAAGGACAGGGTGACAAAACAAAAAGGGGGGGGAAGAGACAGAGGATACACTTGGTCAATGCCAGCAGCACCACTACGGTTGGCGTACACCCCACACAGGGAGCAGCCCTATACACTAGGCCATGCCCAACCATTTACTAAGACAGTCACCAGCCCATGGGGTACAATGCCTAACGCCAGCATCTGCACATCAGAAACCCACAGGACCCTGCCAAGTAGTAGATGGTCCCTTTCACTATTGGGGTAGGAGTGCTCCAGAGCCCGCCCATCAAGGGACCTACCCTGCCATGTTCGCCTTGGCGTAGGGGCACCCACAGCCCACATCCCCCACCCAAGTACCTCCAAACGCATGCAAAGTCAGCTTTCAGAATCTGCACTCACCTCCTTGTGGCTGCTGTGATGCCCTCAAGCGCCCATCCAACTCCGGATAGGCCACCGCCAGGATGCGGAACATCAGGGGGGGGTCATAGTTCAATGGGCCAGCTGGGCCTCCGCTGTCTTCTTAGCCCAGCGGTGCAGGTCCTCCCATCTTTTGCAGCAGTGGGTGCTCCGCCTGTCAAAGACCCCTTGGGTCGCACCTCCTTGTCGATGGCACTCCAAATACCCTTTTTCTGGTGGGCGCTGACCTGGAGGGAAAAGACAGCAGCAAAGGGAATTATTCACCCGTCCGGACCGTCAGACTCATTGCCCACCAGTTCCCACCCATCCCCTGATGCGCATACATTGACCACCTTACATGCTCCACTCTGGCCAGGACGCCTCAGCACCCCCCAACATGTGGCTTACATACTCAGCACTCCATACATTCATGGCCCACGCAACATGCTCAGTGTACTCACCTGTTTGTCTGGAGGACCGTAGAGTAATGTGTACTGGGTAGGACCCCATCCACCAGTTTCTCCAACTCCTCCGCAGTGAAGGCAGGGGCCCTTTCCCCAGACACATGAGCCATTGTCACTTCCAGACACAGGTCACAGCAGCACATGCAGTGCAGGTCCTCTCCTGTTGAAGGTCAGGTAGTAAGGGAGTGAACAGTTAGAAAATGGTGATCACGTCTGCGACAGTGCATACTGTCACCGCCGGCGTACATCGCCATTGGCTCCTGGAACCCATAGGGCCCAATGATAACCAATGCAAAGTTGCGCCACGGTCATCGACCGCATACTGCAACGGCGCACAACGCCAGCGCAATTACCTCATTTCCACTTGTCCCTCCTCACAGATCAGGCAGCCGCCATTTCAGGAGGGCACAGGGCATGGCACCTAACTGCGTCACAGCAGACATTGGCACATCAACTGACTCTCGAGTTCACATACTGTTTCTGTAAAGTAAATAAATCAACATTAGTGCAATAGATGTGGGAATATAACCCTCTGCTCACCGTTCTCTTCCACAGGCTTCAACCGCTGAGGCAGAAAATGAGATGGCGGCATCCTCCGGTGTACAGACCCCTGGTGGACCTTGCGACTATGGAGGACAGACACATTATCATTACCTATAGACTTGATAGGGCCACAATCCAAGAACTGTGTGCCCAATTGGAGCCAGACCTGATGTCAGCTATCCGCCAGCCCAAAGGAATCCCCCCTCTAGTGCAGGTCCTGTCAGTGCTTCATTTCCTGGTCCAGTGGCCATGGCATTAGGGATGTCTCAGCCAATGTTCTCTAACGTGTTGACCAGAGTGTTGTCTGCCCTGCTGAAAGACATGCGCAGCTACATCGTGTTCCCCCAGGTGGAGGATTTGGCCACAGTGAAGGCTGACTTTTATGCTGTGGGACATATCCCCAACATCATTGGTGGCATTGTGGTACACATGTGGCATTTGTCCTCCCCCCCGAGAAATGAACAGGTTTACAGGAATAGAAAAGGCTATCACTCGATGAATGTGCAGAGGGTATGTTTGGCGGACCAGTACATCTCCCATGTGAATGCCAAATATCCTGGCTCTGTGCATGACGCCTTTATCTTGGGGAATAGCAGCATCCCATATGTGATGGGCCAAATCCAGAGGCACCAGGTGTGGCTAATAGGTGAGCCAAAGGTCCCCACCCAGTATATGTTGGTGTCTGGGTATGGGGTTGTCCCTAAGGGTTAGTGTGTGTCTAACAGTTGTCCCTCGATATTTGCAGGTGACTCTGGTTACCCCAACCTCTCATGGCTACTGACCCCAGTGAGGAATGCCAGGACAAGGGCAGAGGAACATTACAATGAGGCACATGGGAATACAAGGAGGATCATTGAACGGACCTTCGGCCTCCTGAAGACCAGGTTCTGGTGCCTCCATCTGACAGGTGGATCCCTGTACTACTCACCCAAGAAGGTGTGCCAGATCATCGTTGCATCTTGCATGTTGCACAACCTGGCCTTGAGACACCAGGTGCCTTTTCTGCAGGAGGATGTGCCTGGAGATGGTCTTGTGGCAGCGGTGGAGCCTGTGGACAGTGAGGAAGAGGACACAGAGGAAGATGTGGACAACAGAACAAATATAATACAGCAGTACTTCCAGTGACACACGGGTAAGACACTAACTCCACTTTACATTTCAGTTATCTGTTGGACATTGGACAAGGCAGCCTCTTTCCCTATGTCTAAGGCCACTGACTGTTCCCTTTGGAATCTCTATTTTCAGATCTCTGTGCCCCAATCTGGTTCCTGCTATGTGTACTGCTGCCCACCAAAGGTCATCCTAAAGTATATTTCACTGTACATTTGCATTGCAATGCTTTGCTAATGTTGTACTAATACATTTGTGAATCATTAGACAGATTCCAGATTGGTATTTGTTCCAAGGGTGTTTATTTAGGTTCTCATAAGTATAGGCGGATGTGCAAGGGGTTGGGGTGATGGTGGAGGAAAGTCCAGGGTAGAGTCCAGTCTCTTGGTTTCACAGGTGCATTGTCCAATGGGGCATAGGAAGGGGAGCAATGGCAGTTCAAGGTGGACAGGGTAACAGAGTGGGACACAAGGGTGACAATCAGGAGAGTCATATTTCCTGTCGGGGGTCTTGGCAATGTTATCTGGCTTCTGCCTGGATTGTAGGGACCATTTGAGGGGTGGTTCTCCTTCTACAGTGGGTGGGGTGCTGGTGACCTGTTGTTCCAGTGGCGGGTACTCCTGTCCACTAGCGCCGGCAGAGGATGGAAAGCTGTTCCTCGGTTTGGCTTGTGTCCGGCACCCGTTGTTGTGCCACGTCCTCCCGCATGGTCTTGCCCATGTCAGCCAGCACCCCTGTAATGGTGACCAGGATGGTGTATATTTTTGTTAGGTCCTCCCTGATCCCCAGGTACTGTCCCTCCTGCAGCCGCTGGGTCTCCTGCAACTTGGCCAGTATCTGGCCCATCGTCTCCTGGGAATGGTGGTATGCTCCCAGGATGTTGGTGAGTGCCTTGTGGAAAGTCGGTTCCCTGTACCTGTCCTCCCCCTTTCGCACAGCAGTCCTCCCAGCTTCCCTTTTGTCCTGTGCCTCTGTCCCCTGAACCGTGTGCCCACTGCCACTGACCCCAGGTCCCTGATTGTCTTGGGTTTGTGGGGTTGCCTGGGATCCCTGTAGTGGTGGACACACTGCTGATTGACATGTCTTGGGGACAGTGGCATGGACCCGCTGGGTGGGTGCTGTGCTGGTGTTTTCTGAGGGGGAGGGTCAGTGGTGGCTTGGGACTGTGGCAGGGGAACCGACTGTCCAGAGGTTCCGGATGGGCCAGGTTGGTCATCCTGATCCAGGCGTGCAGAGCTGCTGTCGTCACTGTGGGCCTCTTCAGGTGGGGGACTGGATGTGGCTAGCACCTCCTCTCCGATGATGTGGAGTATGGGTCCTGTGGGAATGCAAATGCATTGTTAATGTGTCTGCATGTGCCATCTTGTGCATGGGTGAGTTTTCCTGTATGATTGTGATTCCCCTGTCAGCTTGGCCTTGTGTGAGTGGTGATTTTGTGGGCTGGGTGAGTCTCTCTACTGGGCATGCTGGGGTGATGGGTGTCCATGCATTGTTGTTGCATGCAGGGCTTGGTATTGGGATGGGTGGGTTGTGATGGTGGGGTGTATGTGAGGTGGTGGAGTGATAGGGGTGTGGGTAGGAGTAGGAGTTTGTGATGGCATGCAGGTATGGTGGGGGGGATAAAGTAGTTAAGATTTGACTTACCAGAATCCGGTCCTCCACCTACTCCTGCGAGGCCCTCAGGATGCATGATCGGCAAGACTTGCTCCTCCCATGTTGTTAGTTGTGGGGGAGGAGGTGGGCGTCCACCACCAGTCCTCTGTACCTGGTGTCTTGCAACCACAGAACGTACCTTCCCTCATAGGTCGTTCCACCTCTTCCTGATGTCATCCCTGGTTCTTGGGTGCTGTCCCACGGCGTTGACCCTGTCGACGATTCTCCGCCATAGCTCCATCTTCCTTGCAATGGACGTCTGCTGCACCTGTGATCCGAATAGCTGTGGCTCTACCCGGATGATTTCCTCCACCATGACCCTTAGCTCCTTCTCAGAAAACCTGGGGTGTCTTAGGGGTGCCATGGATGTGGTGTTTGGGGTGATGTGTTGGGGGGTATGCTGTGATGTGCGTGAATGGTGTATGGGTGATGGTGTTCTATGCCTCTGATTGAGTGGGTGCTCCTGGCTTGTCTCTCTCTGCCTGATGTCTATTTTATCACTGTAAGGGGTTGTGGATAATTTGGGTGTGTGTTTTATATTGGATTGGGTGTGTGGGTTTGGTGTGTGTGTGTGTCAGGTGTGTGTAGTTTGAATTGTCCAATGTGGTGTGGTTTTGTAAGTGTGTGTGTATTTTGAGCGCGGCGGTGTGTACCGCCAATGGTTTACAGCGATTGAAAGACCGCCACGGGGATTCGTGGGACGTGATACTGTGGGCTGATTCCTGTTGGCGTAATGGTGTGGGTTTTGCTATCGCCAGTTTATCACTGACCTTTGGGCTGGAGGACTTGGGTGGGCGGAATACCGTCACGGTATGTTGGCGGCCGTCAGCACGGCAGTAGGCGGCATTTACCGCCAGGGTTGTAATGAGGGCCTAAATCTGGTTGACATACGGAGAGAGCTCCACACGACGAATACCACCCCACTAATACAGAATTCTTCTGTTACTCCCTCACCTACGCGGCCCATAGTCGACTGGGAAGTTTTTTCCTAACAAATGAGGGTGACTTTAATGTCGTAAAGGCAAGATATCAAGTGCAGTTTCTCTTCAACCACGCCCCTCTGCTGCTGGAGTGTGGGGTACGGGGACAAAGACCTTTCATCCACTTGTGGAGGCTCCAGCCCGAGGCATTAGGGGGATCCGGAATATAACATGGACATGATGGTATCACTGCAGGGTTACTTTGCCACAAACTGGAATACCACTCAGACACGAGGTGCATAGTGGGGGGCTCTAAAAATGGTCATTAGGGGGAAAGCATTGGCAACACCTATGGGATTAGGAGACTGGAGTGGGACCTGAGGAAAGTCTAGGAGTGATTTAGGGGGGTGCAGGGAGGGGCACGAGGAATGTGGCAGCCATTTGGAATAGGCTGGAAGGACTATAGGCAGCGTCTTCACAAGGAAGGAGACAAATCGGTTCGCATGCTGGCCTGGCTACTCAAATGTGAATGGCCCCACGGATTATCTTCGCTCTCTGCAGACCCGATGGTACCAGGGCCGTGGGTCAGGCAGCAATTAATTTGCTCCTCCATGACCACCTAGCAGGAGTATATGCTGTTCCTAGATCAACAGAAGTCCCAGAGATCAGGGAATTTTTAACATCAATTGCGTTGCACAGGCTGGCAGAAGACTAAGCAGATGGCTTTAACAATATTACAATGCAATACAAGTGTACAATATTACACTTGAAGAACTGGGTGAGGCCCTTTGGGATATGGCCAAAGGGAGGTGTCCTGGGCGTGATGGTTTCCGGTTGAATACTTTCTGAAGTACTCGGCTTCTCTGCTTCCTGCTGATTTCTTGCAACCGTTTGGGAGGCACGTGAAGTTGGTGGATTACCAGCCTATATGTGGGAAGCCTTGATAATTGTGCTCCCCTAACCAGGTAAAGACCCAGTTGTCCCGGGCTGTCATAGGCCACTCTCAGTGCTAAATGCTGATGTCAAATTATTGGCTAAGGTCCTGACGCTGCGACTTTGAGTGATTACGCATCTGGTACGTGAGGATCAGTGTGATTTCATGCCTGGTTGAGGCACACACATGAATTTGAGAAGGTTGTCACACATACCGCATGAAACCCACAGCGCTCATAACCTTAGACATAGAGAACGCGTTTGCATTGTCCTGGGCATCTCTCTCTGAAGTTCTTCACTGCATGGGACTCGGTACAAATATCTGAAATGGGTGCAGCTCCTGTATATGGTGCCGAACGCAAGGGTGTGGCCAGGAAATGAGGTATCAGATCTCTTCGTCAATGCGTGAGGTACGTGACAAAGCAGCCCACTCTCACCACTCTTACTTGCGGTTGCTATAGAGCCACTAGCGATACACCTTAGAGCTGAACTGCGCGACTGGTGCATACAATTGGGAGATAAGACGCATGGAGTGTCTATGTATGTTGATGACACATTAATTAATGTGAAGGACTCGGAGCGGTCGATGCCTCTACTTTTTCAACTGCAGACTGACTTTTGGGGCGGTGTCTGGGCTGTATGTTAATTGCCAAAAGACAGTGCTGTTCCCTCTGGCAAGATTGGTGGGGACGACTGTGTCTGACCGCCTGAAGTGGGCTTACCATGGGAGACCTGGAATTTTTGGTATCTGGGTATGCAAATAACACCCAACTACAGTACGATTCAAATATGGGACGGGTTTTAGACGGCCTTACATCCTTTGTGTAATTCTGGATTACACTACCCTGGTCAGTGATGGGTAGAGTGGCCCTGTGCAAGATGGTTCTCTTACCCCGTTGCCTTTATACAGTGCACATTTCTTTCTGTATACTGCTCAATGAGCTGTTTTGGCATATCGACAGGCTGATGGTGACCCTTGTGTGGGCAGGAAAACGGGGTAGTACCTTTCTTGAGATCCTGAAATTGGACCCCAGCGGGTGGACTGGACCTCTCGGACCTCAGATTATACTATCTGGTGGGGCTATTGCAATTTGTGGCTGTGTGGTGTGATGACGGACATAACTAGGATAAGGCATTACTATCAGGCTTGACCGTACTGGATGAGCATCCCAAATCACTAATGGTGGGTGACCGCTATCAGAGGGGACCCTCTTTATTGTCTCACAGGTAATCCAGTCGTGGGAGACAGCTGGCGCCTATGCCAGGCTGCTCCCAATCTGGTGGTTACGCCTATTTCTACCTATCCGAGAGTCCATGGTTGTCACAAGGTGGGTGGTTGCCAGAGAGAGGGTGACCGATTCCTAAACGGCACCTTTCTAACAATGGAGGAGGATGCCACACACTACAACATAGACTACAGTCGATTTCTGCAATATGCAAGCATATCTCGCACAACCCTCGAGATCTGGCCAACATTCCCAGACGAGCCATGTGAGTCACAAGTTCTGCAGGTGATACCTGACCCTGGCTCCATCAAGGGTATTATTTCATGGTTAAATGCTGCCCTGAAAGGCGATTAACAGAAATCTAGCTGCGCAGTTTGGGACGGGGAGCTGGAAAATGCCCTTACAGATGGTGAGTGGAACAGGATGATGGCACAGGTCTGCGATGTAGCCAGCAATGCCTGATTCAAACAAGTGCAATTCTATTGCATAGGATTTACTCAGCGTGTCCGGTGGGCTGCACTTGCTGTGGGGTCCTCCCTGCAGATTTTTGACATGTTGTATGGGACTGAAGGCATATTCAGGAGTTCTGGGGTGGGTTAATACAGAGGGTGCGGGGAGTGACAAAGGTGAACATAGAACTAACAACCCTACACTGCCTGCTGTGACTACCACCTCTTCCCAAAAAAGGTTAAAAAAAAAAATGCAGGATAGATTTACACAGTTGGGCATAGCGTTGGTGAAGCGACGCATAGAAATACATCGGGCTAGTCAGGCTTCCCAGCATTATCTAAAAGGCTCGCAAATTTTCTGGAATGGGCAACCGCAGAGAAATGTCTCCTGCAGAGAGTTCAAACTGATGTCAGAGCAAGACCTTGAGGTGTGAGGGAGCATGCTAGAAAGGTTGGGTAGTGGGGAGTAGACAGGCATGATGGTTCAAGCTCTGATACAGCGGCAGTGGATAATGTGCTATGCAAATCCCTCTGAACCCCGTCTCCAGTGATCTCTCCCTGGGGGGATGTAGGAGTACCTTCCATCCATGCAATGACCCTAAATAGGTCATCGTGTCTCTATGAGTCTGCCGGAAGCTATTTTTTGCGTATCTTCTTCCCCGGCCTCCGCCTGTGATCTATCTCCTTAACAGTCTATTCTAGATCCCACACCAGTGTTGAAATGTTTCATGATACTCTGCACTTGCACTGTTGTTTGTTCTATGCATTCCAATGTTAATTTGTATTAAAGTGCCCTCTTTCTTGGCATGGTTACCCCCATTTTCTGCCTGTTGTCAGTGTTTTCGACTGTGTTCATTCGGATCCTGCTAACAGGGATCCCAGTGACTATGCTCTCTCCCTTCTAAATTGGTAGCTGTACCTTTTTCTCCCCACAATTGGCATACTGGTCCCCCCCATTATAAGTCCCTAGTATATTGTACCTAGGTACCCAGGGCAATGGGGTACCGGGGGATCCCTATAGGCTGCAGCAGTTATTCTGCCACCCATAGGGAGCCCATGCAAAGGGTTCTGCATTCCTGCCATTGTAGTCTGCGTAAAATGGGTGCATGCACCCGTTTTCACTACAGGTCACTGCACCAGGTCACTGTAAGTCACCCCTATGGCAGGCCCTCTCAGCCCAGAGGGCAGGGTGCAGGTACCTGTGTGTGAAGGCACTTCTGCACTAGCAGAGGTGCCCCCACAAACTCCAGGCCCATTTTCCTGGGCTTTGTGAGTGTGGGGACGCCATTTTAAGCGTGTTCTGGACATAGGTCAATACCTATGTCCAGCTGCATAATGGTAACTCCGAACCCGGGCATGTTAAGTATCAAACATGTCAGAATCATATCCCAATACTGTTGCAAGTTTTGGAAGTATGATTCCATGCACTCTGAGGGCTCCTTAGCAGACCCCTAGCATTGCTACAACCAGTCTTACAGGGTTTTCTGGGTAGCCCAAGCTGCAATCAACGAAGAAGACGCTTCTGCAAATTGTTTTCACAACTCCGGCCAGCTTTGCAACATTTCCCCAGCCGTGCATCCTCAGAAGACAACAACTTTCAGCTTGCACAAGAAGAAGAAGGAATATCCCTTGGAGTGAAGCGGTCACTCGTCTGCATCTGCAAGCACCTGCTGCAACGAAGACCGGTTGTGTGGATCTCCCCTCATCTTGAGCTGTGTGGATCCAGCATCACAGGTGGTGGTCCGGAGTAGTCCTCTTGGTCCTCTCTGCCAGCTGTCCAACTTTGGGGGATGTATGCCTTTGCCTTCCCAAGCAGGACAGTACCCCGTGCACCACGTCTCTTGCAGCTGTCAAGGCTTGTTTGCATCTCCTCCAAGGGATCTTCAGGCGATGGACAGCTCCAGTCCCCAGCACTCCTTCACGCGACACTCAGCCCTCTGTGTGGTTCTCCTGCGGCGTGGGATCGTTTTCTGTAGTGCTGCGTGGGCTCCTTCTTCAACTTCTGTGTTTCCTGTCCTGTGGGACTCTTGTGGTTGCTGCCTTTGCTCCTGTGGACTCTCTGTGACGCTGAGGGTCCCCTGTGACTCTCCCTTCTGGGTTGAGTCCTCCTGGGCCTTGCTGGTTCCCGGCAGCACCACCTTCCCAAAAAGTGCGAGTTTGCCTTTGCCAAGGCTTGGTGGTGGAATTTCTGCACTAACACCCGTCTGCAATCTTTACTCCAGCGTGGAACATCTGCATCCATCAGGAACTCTTCTCCGGCTCCAGGACTGCAGTGCTGACCTGTTCTTCACTGAAGACCAACTCCTGCAAGTACAGCTGGGTGGATAGTAGCTCCTACTCCTCCTGGACTCCACTGTGATTTTTGGACTTGGTCTCCTCTCTCCACAGGTCGTCTTCTTCAGGAATCCACCGCTGCTTTCTTGCAGTCTTGTCTGGGTGTCTTCTTTTTCTTCCAGTGATTTACTCCTGCTTTCCTGGTGGCTGGGGGATACTGTGTTACTTACAATTGTGCTTTTCTGGTAGTCCCAGCTCCCCTCTACACATTCCACTTCCTTAAGTGGGGATCCTGTGTTCAGATTCCATTTTTAGTAAATGGTTTGCCCCCCCCCCCCCCCTCTTCAGGGTCACTATTGGTTATTGCTATTTCCACAGTTTTCTAACCTTTTCTATGCCTATTTCTGAGTACTAGTGTATATATTTAGTGTATTACATACCTCCTATTATAGTGTTGCCCTTCTAGTGATTTGTGGTATTGTTTTATTTCATGTGTGTAAGTGCTGTGTGACTACAGTGGTATTGCATGAGCTTTGCATGTCTCCTAGATAAGCCTCGGCTGCTCATCCACAGCTACCTCTAGAGAGCCTGGCTTCTAGACACTGCCTACACTTAACTAAGAAGGGATACCTGGACCTGGTATAAGGTGTAAGTACCTCAGGTACCCACCACACACCAGGCCAGCTTCCTACAAAATTGAATTTAAAAGATTTTTTTTTATTTACTTCTTTGTAAACATTTTGTACAGGATGATCCTCAGCATCTAGAACCACTGGCAAAAATGTGAAGAAATGTTGACCCTCTTTCCCAAGATACTCAACAGCAAAGCTTTTTTTCCTTTCTGCCCTAACGTTTTGATCATCTAAGGCTACTAAGAAATGTTCAAAAATATCTAATCCTCCCACAGGATTTTGAGGTAACCCGTGATTTGCCAGGAATACTGGAGGTAAAATTGTGGAATTGGATTCTGTGTGAAAATCTTCTAACAGGTCTGTAGAAATTTTGATAACATCTATTATGTGCTTTCCTCTAATATTTCATTGACGGCCATGAAAGCACAATCAAAGACTGTGCCTTGAACTTCCTGTATGCTGCACCTCCCTCAATGGGGACAGGCTTCAAATGCAGTGAAAGCAGAGCTGAGTACTAGTAAATTACTGCCCTTATTACATCTCTTAACAGTTTTATATGGGGGAATGAAAGTACATGGCAGAAAGTGCATGGCAGTCGATACGTTGATTGCCTGCCCCCCCCATTGGACAGGCAAATCCAGGGGTTCACATAAAAGACAGGGCTGCATTTCTCTTCTCGCTGGCCGCGCACTGGAATGGCACGGCTGCAGCGGGGGCGGAGGTGGGGGTGCACGCGCTGAGGGTTAGAAGTCGAGCTCGAGATGAAAGCATGCTCCTCTTCTTGCTGTAACCTGTCACGCACACTTGCTCGATGCGTGCGGACCTGGTCTCGTGCTCCGGTAGCAAAGTTGACGGCACTTTCCATATTCCTCGAGCTGGGTTACTTGACGAATATCGCTATTAATAAAAGCGATTCCTTGGAGAACCGCAAAACAACTTCACTGGTCCTACGTGCTCATTAACACAAGCTGGGGCTGTGGCACGGTACCAGTGTATGTTGAAGGCAGCAGTCCAGGCTGCTCGCGACCCGGTCACCCTGGCACGTCACCCTCCGTGCTCACTGCAAGCTGATGGGTTCTGAGGCCTCCGCCCAGTATCCCTCATAGGGTAGACCTCCTCGCAGTTACCAGGGCCGGTTCTACACTTTGGCCTCCAGAGAATCCACCTATGTGCCTGGAAAATGGATCAGACCAACCTGAGTATTTTCTCTTTACCCCTAGACGTAATGGAATGTTGTTTCATTTTCAAGAAAACACTCCAGCAAATTTATTTATTCTGAAGGAAGGGCCAAATTTGCTCATTGGTGTCCGGACAAGTCGATAGATCCTCTTACATCCTCCATTTTGCTTTTTTGCTGGACCAGCAGGGATGCACAGTGGCTACTGTTCAAGGTTATTTGTCTGCCTCATCGGCTTTCTTATGTCTACTATGCCAACTAGTCCTCTTTATATTTCCCATTGTTATGAGATTAATAAAAAGCCTCTCCAATAAATACCCTACTACTCCCTTTATTATACCATAATGGGATCTTAATTTAGTTCTTACTTTTCTAATATGTTCCCCCTTTGAACTGGTACCCAGTTGTCCCTTACGTTTACTGACATAAAAGACTATTTTGTGAATTGCTATCACATTAGCAAGGCGGGTAAGCAAATAACAATCATTGGGCCCGATTCACAAAGGTAAATGTACATTTTTGTGTAATCTTACCAGCTTTAGGTATTCACAAACCTCATGCAGAGTTTTTCAAATCCTTATTCCCTACATCCATGGGTGCTGAGTTCTCCGTCCTGAATGTGGAGTCTCCAGCTGTGCAGACCTCAGCACACCTAATTATAGAGTGTGTGGAGTCGTAAAACTGTACTTAGTTTGTGTATACCTAAAAGTAGTAAACGTACACAAAAGTGCAAGTTTTCCTTTGTGAATCTGGTCCATTGAGCGTAAAACCCTATTTACCACCTTCTTCCCTTCCAAGCTGATGCTAAAAACCAGGGCTGCCTTCCTGCCTAAAGTGGTTAATCACTTCCACTTAGGCCAATTCATTACCTTTTTCACATTCTATTCTTTTCCAAACCCAACTAAAGACTTAATTGTCTTGGTCCCAAGACAGCGGTAAGGCTATACATTGACCAAAAATCAGTTCAGACTGGATGGTAAACTCTTTGTGGGATATGTTGTAAAGATCAAAGGCAAGGCAGTCCACAAAACAACACTGTCAAGATGGATAATCCTGTGCATCACGATATGATGCACCTTGGCAGACAAGGAGCCTCCAGAAGGTGTTGATGCTCATTCTACCAGGGCCATATCTTCTACTTTAGCACTGGCGAGAGCAGTGTCTGTGGAAGATATCTGCAAAGCTGCAACTTTGTCGTCCCTTCACACTTTTACAAAACACTAATGTTTGGATTCCAATGTGAGAAGACAGTCACTTTGCATGCTCAATTTTTCAGGATCTTTTTTATATAACCAGCTATCCACCCACCTACGGGTCTGAGACTACCTAGGGAATCCATGCTAAAGGTGAGGAATCAGCAGGCAAAAGTATCCATCTGAGCTGGTTAATTACCTTCAGTAGTGCCTTTCTTGTGGATACTATATCTAGATGAAGATTCCTCATCGGCCCACCTACCTCCCGGTTTCATGGCTGTCTGTACCAATAGACCTGTTGATATGTGACTTTTTAAATAACTGAAAGCTGCACCGACTTAATAATGTTGGTATTATTGGTGGCCTCGAAGGCATGCGGTAACTGATGTCAGCACAACGACAGGGGAGCTTTACAGCTCCAGTGTTGTCACAAGGTGCCACTTACCGCGCCAAAGTGGAGTCAGCACCCCCTCCCTGCTTGATAGAGCTATTGAAAAGATGTCAGATACCTACTCATGCCTGGGATATTCAAAAGGTGAGAAATCTACAGGTAGATACAGTATTCACCTGAAAAATCATTACTGCAGGTAAATACCTTGTTTCAAGCTTTTCCTTCACAACAATGAGTCCAGGACATGTGGGCTAGGATATTGATGTTTCATCCTCAGCTCTTAGTCTCTGTGAGGATGGCACTGAGGTTTCTGGGAGTACTGGCTTTCTGCATCCTGCCAATCGATCATGCCATTTGACACATGCAGGCTCTGCAGTGGGATCTGAAGATTCAGTGGGCATCACAACAAGAAAATCTTTCAGATTCGATCTGGGTTTTGGAGGAAACTCCAAAGATTTGCTCTGGTGACTGCTTGACTGCATTTGGACCAGTGTCAGAACACTATCCCACAACTGTTGGCGATGATGACAGACGAGTCACTGCTGAGTTAGGGAGGTCATCTAGGAGAGGTGATCAGAGGACTTTGGTCTCCAATAGAGACCTGTCTCCACATCAGTCTTTTTGAGTTGCAGGCCCTTTTCTTTGCAGTGAAAGCCTTCAAGGGAGGCTGGTTAAGGTCCTAGTAGATAACCAAGCCGCCATGTAGTATTGCAACAAGCAAAGTGGTGGGCTCTGTGCCAAGGCGCTCTGCGCATCTGCACTTGGCTGAATCATTGGCATTACCTTGATCGTACTCCACCTGGTGGTATTATTAAACGCCAAGGCAAACTCAGACAGTAAAGCCTAGCGGATCTCAAAAAGTAACTGCATCTGGAGGTGGAACAGGACATTTTCCACAATGAGAAGAACCTTGCCCCAATCTCTTTGCCACCACCAAATACATGCAAACAACAAACAATAAAGGAATCTTCGGACGAAAATGTCCCAATTGTTGCGGCAAATCGCAGGATGCGTCGGGACGTTTTGCACTTATTTCGATTTGCCTCAACAATTGGGACATTTTCGTCCGAAGATTCCTCTATTGTTTGTCACATGCCTTGAGAAAGCCCTGGCGTATTAGCAACAAGGGGCGAAACACGTGTTGGCTGTAACATCCTTGAACATTGGAAGTCTCTTTTTTTCTTTGAATTAAAAGATTGTGCCAATTGGAGCATAACATTGTTGAACATTGGAACTTGTACCTCATAATTAAAGACTGTTGAACTGGACTCTTGTCATGTATTGCACATTTAATGCTGCAAACTAGAAGAAACCTTTTCTGTGGGAGCTTACCATCTTTTTATACAGTATTTTGGCTAGCAGGAGGACTGGGGTCCAGGTCCTCTGGTTTTTAGTTCCCACAGCCCTCATAATACGGCATTCTCTACAGGAAGTCATCCGTCAGGACCCTTCTCTCTCACTCATGCAGAAGCTGAATTATTAGTGCGATGTAGAGAAGCTAATGTGCTGAACTGACCCTGAACTGCTTATTTAATAAAATCTGCTCAGCAAAAATCCTATGCATGAATCGACGGACAGGAGATGATGGAATCATGAATGTATGAAGGACTGTGTAAAGCAGACGAGATGTACTTTCCCAGGACTCGAACAATGGAGACACTGACTGGAGAAGGAGATGCAACATTTTTCATACCTAATGAGCGGGATGATGAGAACATCGTACAGTGAACCATTCAACACCTTGAGAACTGTGTAATACTATAATTCATAGATTTGAAGAACTGAAATTATTGGGTAGAGTCATAACTGGTGACTAATCGACCAATTAGGAATTGGGGGATAGTTTTGGTGACTTTGATATAATGTTGTGACAAAGGGGGAGCACTTTAGAACTGATGGAGAGATGTTGGGTGCAGATGTCCGGAGAGAGACTATGAGATCGAAGAGATTTGAGATTCTGCCATTGGGCTCATGCTCCTGAGAGCCTGATGCAATGCTGATCGATTGATGACCTGAAGACGAAGACTGACTTTGTTGCTGATCCATACTGTGGATAGGTAGCTATGACAATGTGACTGACTGAGTTTTTGTGCCTTCTCTTTCTAGGTACCAACTGCGCTGTTTTATAGTTTTTCTCCTAGCTAGATGTTTTTCCAAATTCATGTTCTAAACTGTTTTCGCATGAAGTCCCACATGCTAATGCTTATCAGGGTTAGGTGGGGTTCATAATATAAGACGCTGACATATACAGTGACAAATGATTGACGGACTGATTTGCTGAACTCTGCTACTCATGTTAACATATTCATCTTTATTGGGTTATGTTGAGGCATTAGAATGCATGTTTTCTCAAGTTCTGATTATGTTATTGGTGGTCACTAATGAATTAATCTTGAGTGGATTTGAATAAAGTTTGAATTAACCTCATAACTTAGTATTGTAACCAATAGGGAAATAAAAATTGCTAAACATATATTGAGATGTGGTTTTTCATGAATACTGACGTTATTAACTACTGACAAATGTTTTGCTTATTGGTTTGTGTATTGACTATTGATGCACATTGGTTACACCATAGCTAGGATACTGCATGCAAATCAAAAGGTTCATCGACCTATACGCGTCCCCTTGTAAGTTTACTTACTAAGGATCAGGCGCGCAAATTTTTTTTGGTAGCAGCTTAATGGTTATTTTCCTTGGAGAACTAGTTATGTGGTGATGGATGGTTATGGTGGTAGTTTACATTAGGGTTAGTTATTCATTTTTATGAGATTTGAATTTTGATTTTCTAAAATGGCAATTGTGGCAAGAATGATGTCCCCCTGAAGCCCAGAAATGACTTTCCCTGATCCGGGATCCAGCAAGTAAAGTTGGGTATGTTCTTGGTGTTTTAGTGATAGTGAGAAGGTGATAGATTGCACTTGCAAACGCTTAGGCAAATCACAGGTGAATTGTGATGTATGTGAGGGAATTAGGGGGTCTGCATACTCCAGTTGAGGTTTAGTAGGATTGGGCGTACTCTGCAGTATGAGAGTAGGGAAGTCATCGAACTTCATGTGTGTGGCGCTTTGTGCTAAAAAAATTGTCCACATGGTTGTTGGTGATGTACGGACCCTGCGTGGTCTAAGACTCCGGAGTATATTGACAAGTGTAGGAGACACTTGGGTTTTATGTTGTAATCTGTCTGGTTTAGCAAGTTGATCAGGCGTGGTCAGCAAGTCGGTGTGTGAGTTAAGTGGGTAAGAGAAATTTTCGACTGAGATCTGGCGAATCCTATGTGCACCAGGACAGACCCATAGATCAGTTGAGAGTAAAATTTGCGTGTCGAATTTTGCTTGCAAATGTGGGAGACTGACAAAGAGGAATAGCTGCATGAGCAAAAAGGGCCATCAGTGAAAATCCGTAAGGTCTTTGAAGCGATTGTGTATCTTCCTTTAGTAAACCAGCTGATTTGTTTTGGTTATTGATTTTTGGTTAGTGCTCGCAATAAATTGCATTAGTTTTGTATGAATCGGAGAGTAGGAGGACGAGCCACAAGATTTTGTCAGCCGCAGTGTGTAAGTGTGACGTCAGAGTGCGCCTCACAGGGATAGGTTAGTTAGTAAGAAGAGTCGCGAGCGGATTGGCAGCCGTCCGTGAGAAACAATTGGTTGAGAAGGTGGGTGAAGGAAATCCTGGGAGTAAAAGTAATTTCCTTATTGAATCGAATAAATACAACAGAGAAAGATGAAGTTTGTCAAAGCGTAGGAGTGCCATGAAGGGTGATACATACATTAGGGCGACAGTGGGGGAGCCTACCCCACCGGAAAATTATCTGGCTTATATTGTGAGTGAAGACCAAGGTGTAGCGCCATGTATTTGGTTAAAGCAGTGGTGTAAGTTGACTGAGAAACAGGGAGCTTTGGCATTTCCAGAGCATGGAGCGTTTAATTTAAGAATTTTGGATCAATTGCAAATGACACTCTTTGAGACAAAGCCTCTTCTGAGACCAGCACATTTTGAGGCATTAGCAGTTTGGGAGCTCATAGCGAGACAGCAACAAGAAATCAAAATTCAGAGAAGAATAAGGAAGGTAGAGAAGTCTTTAGCAGAGGCGAGATGGGATTGGGAACAGAAAAGGTGGAGAACAGAGGCGCTGCAGGGTGTTAAGTTGTTTCCTGCTATCACAGAGGAAGATGAGTCGGAAGGGGAAGAGGAAACTAGCAAGAGTGGTAGGAGTTCATCAGGGGGTAAGAAGAAGAAAAGGACCTATGTAGAAGAAGAAGATTCAGATGTTGAGGATCTTATTACTCAGGTGTTGAGAGACCGACCTCCACCATATGCGGTGCAAGGGGGGGGGTCCATGTACTAGTACTGCTCCAACTGCCCCAGCTCAAGTGTCGGGGACAGCGGGACCAATGCAAGCAGATAATGGACAGGTACAAGGAGTAGTGCAGAGTACTGCTAATGCAATGACTACTTCAGTAGTCCAGGTGCAGATGCACCCACCACCGGTACAGAGAATTTATCCAGAGATACTGATACTCGAGACAACCTCGAACTTAGTGGTGTCTACGGAGCAAGTGGTTCCGGGGCCGATGTTAGTTCAGACTGAGCCGACTCCAATGTTGATGCCTCAGGCACAGCCACAGGGTTTGCCAACAATTCACACCAATGACAGGGACAAAGTCAGATGTGACACCAGTAATGAATCAGAGTATGGGAGTAGCCCTTCCACAAAATGCGGGTGTCAGAACGGCACCAGATACAATCTCGCTGCCGATTACAGTTGGTCCAGCAGTACCATTATTTGCTCAGAAGAAGCCGACTGCAGGAGAACAGGGTGAAATGTCACAAAGCCTTGCGAGGAGGGGGTGAGAGATCATGTGCAGGTGGTTTCATCTATGGGTCAGACCTTTGATGGATCCCCAGACCATTAATGGATCTTAGTCCACTTGTTGCACTTCCAGATGCTGTAAATGGCCCGAGTGTGAGTCAGAGCTTGAAGCTTTTGACACCGCAAACTCCATGAGCAGTGGTACAACAGGTGCCATTTCCGAACGCCAGTAATATTTCATTACAGGGATTGACAGCACAGCAGTTAAATGAGTGGTTAGATAGTCTGAATACCCCACGAAACACGTCTAAGGGTGAAGAGCAAATTGATCGCGTAAGGCTAGCTACAGAAGTGACTGAACTGATTGAGGGATCAATGGGAGTGAATAGGTTTGAATCCTATACCAAACAAGAGCTGAGATATTTGTGTCCGAGAATTACGAGAGAAGTGGGCAAGATACATCAGAAATTGGCAGACTTGGCAGAGAAGCAGGACATAGAAGTTGAGAAAACAAAGCATTTGAAATGAAGTTATAGATTAGATTTTGAGGCAAAAGATTTCGAACACATGAGGTCAGCTGGGATGAAGGCTCACCTTAAAGAATTATTGCAGAGTGCTCAGCTCTGGGGAGCATTAGAGAAGTGGGAAGGCAGATGGGCAAAGAAGAAGGATAAACGAAAACGAGATTCGCAGGAAGAGTCTGAAAGTGTTCAGAAAGAAAAAGATACAGTAAAAATATTACCAATGAGGGAAATTCCAGGAGGGCAGTTTGTTCACGTTCCGTGGCACAGGAGTCATATTTTGTCATTCACAAACGATTATCCAAAACTAAGGGAGAAACCGGTTGAATGGTACCAGCAGACAAACAGATTTGTGAAGCTTTCGAAATGTCTGTGGGAAGACCTAAATACTCTGTTGGAGATAGTAGAGCATGCTGATTTGCAGGTTGAGGGCAAGGGAGCAGTGGATTGCCCGACAAGTGAACTGGAAAGAGATAGAGTTACAGGTGCACCATCACCCAAAGTGATGAAACATTATTATAAGGTCATTGAGTTTCTGAAGACAAGAATCTTGCCTAAACATATTGACTGGCAGAGAATTGACAGGACAGTGCAGGAGGTAAGAGTTGATACATGCGTCCTATGAGAGGTTGTTGAAAGCGTTCAAGGAGTACAGTGGCAAGGAAGTGATTGAGGAAAAAGACATGCTCCATTTTGTGTTCAGGTTTGTGGAAAGATTGAGACCTGAAATAGGTCAGATGATTAAGAGTCATTAGATTTGTTGGCAAGCGAAACCGATTGATGAGGTATTGCAGTATGCGAAATACTGTAGGTACGAGATTGAGTTGAAACAGAAGAAGCTGAAGGAAAAAACAATGGTGATGCAAATTAAGGCAACTCAGACAGGAGTGCAGGGAGCTTTTGTTCAGCAGATGCCGCAGCAGCAGGGAACTGTTATTTTCCAACCCCAGGTGAGAGGCAGAGGTTGTGGAGCTAATATGAATCGTGGTCCAGATTTGAATACAGTAGTGGTTCAAAATGATGTGCAAGGGATGAAAAAGATGTTGCCGTGCCATCTTTGCGGGAACGTGGGACACTGGAAACGGGAGTGTCCGATGATGGTGCAGGATGGTGTTGTTCAGCAACGTGGTGATGTCAATACATTTCAAACTGTAAAAGTCCCTAGAATGAGAGGACTTAGTTCGAATTTCCAGAATAACATGAATCAAGTGCAGAATTTTCAACCCATGTAGTAGATGCAAATGCCACGTGCACAATTGACACTGTTGCAACCAATGCAGAAGCAGGTTCCTATGGTACCTAGACAGCAAATGCAGATACCTCAAGCCCAGATGGAGCAGCAACAGATGATGCTTACTCAGCAGGTCACAAGTCAGAGACAAGACAGAAGTAGTGACACAGTGCACCTATTCCCATTACATAGTGAGAATGAAATAAACGACAAATGGACGTGTGAGAGTTTGGATGAGGAGCCGTGCATGCTTGCAGCGTCCCTAGAAGTAGATCAGAGAGGACCTTTTGTGAAAGGAAAGGTGATGGGTCATAGAGTCTCATTTCTGGTGGACACAGGAGCTATGCCCTCTACTGTAAGAAGTGCAGAAGTTCCGAACGTACCTCTTTCAGGCAGGACATTTCAGGTTGTAGGGGTAGCGAATAGACAATTGATAAATCCGATCACAGATCCAGTACAGGTTGAGATTGGCAATTTCCAGGGACTGCATAAGTTTGTAGTCTGTGATTCAAGTTCAGTATCCCTACTGGGAAGGGACTTGTTGCGCCAGGCCAGATGTTCGATTGATTGTTCAACTGCTGGAATAGAGGTTCAAATGAATAGTGATGACGAGGAAGAACAAGCTCCTGAAACTGAGAATTAAACCACTAATGAAGAGTACCCATTGATTGAGTTTTTCCTGATGTTTACTGTGAAAGAATTACATGCAGACTTTGCAGTGCAGGAAACTGTGCGGGGCCTGACAGGTAAAGAAATGGGTTTGATTAATGGAGTTGAGCCGATTAAGATCACTTTGAAGCTGAATGTAGTGTTTCCGCAGCTTCCACAGTATAACATGGCACAAGATGTTCTGATGAAAGTGGCACAGATAATTGGAGATTTTCTGAAACAAGGAGTTTTGAAGGAAGTGTTGAGCAGTCCATGTAATTCACCAATAATGGGCTTTAAGAAGCCTTGTGGGAAAGTACGAATTGTGCAAGATTTGCGAAAAGTGAATGGCATGGTGGTCAAGTGTTGTCCTGTGGTGCCAAACCCAGTGGTGATATTGTTTCAGATTCCATGCGATGCAGGATGGTTCACAGTGGTTGATTTGTCACAAGCTTTCTTTTCTGTGCCTCTTCATGAGGATAGTCAGTTTCTTTTTAGTTTCAAACTCCTAGACAGAGTCTACAGCTAGTGCAGGCTTCCTCAAGGGTACACGGAGTCACCGTCCTTGTTCAATCAGATTTTGAAAAAGAATCTGGAGTCATTGGAATTGCCATACTAATCGACTCTGGTGCAGTACATTGACGATTTACTGATTGTTTCCAAAACATGGGACGAGTGTAAGCATGACTCGATTGCCCTGTTAAATCATTTGGGAAAATTCAGACATCACCTTTGAAATTGCAGTATTGTCAGAAGTCAGTGAAATACTTGAGACACCAAATTGAGAAAGGGTCAAGGAGGATTTCCAGAGAAAGGATCACAATGATACTGTAGAGAAGTCCCCCGACTTCACAGAGAGATGTCAGAATGTTTCTGGGAATGGTAGGTTATTGTCTTCAATGGATTCCACATTTTGCTGAGATTGCCAAACCATTGCAGCAGCTGATATAAGGATGTTACAGATCCCATTACCTTAGATCAGGATCAGATGAAGGCGTTCACTGAGTTGAGAGAGAGTTTGTGCAGGGCTCCAGCATTGGGAATGCCTGATTACACAAAGCCATTCATATTGTTTTGTCATGAACGTGATGTTTGTTCTTTATCTTTCTTGACACAGGTCCATGGAGGTGCTTATCACCCAGTAGCCTATTTTTCAGCTACCTTGGACCCAGTTGCAGCAGCCTTACCAGGTTGTTTGCGTGCAGTTGCCGCAGTTGGTCAAAGTCTTTCACAATGTGAGGGAGTAGTGATGGGATACCCTCTAACAGTAATGGTTCCTCACTCTGTTGAGATCTTACTGACAAAGACAAAAACAGATTATTTGACTGGTGCCAGACTGACAAGGTATGAGACGCGCATTCTAGGTGCTCCAAATGTAACATTGAAAAGATGTACAGTGCTGAACCCGGCAACATTACTGTACTTCCAAGTGGTACTATTGAAATTGAAAAGGAAGAAGACATTGACCATGATTGTCTTGAGGTAACTGAGTTGTGCACGAAACCTAGACCTAATATCAGAGATACACGATTGGAAGAAAATGACCAAATTGTCTTTGTTGATGGCTCATGTCTCAGAGATGGTACAGGAACACTGAGAGCAGGAGATGCTGTGTATACAATTACAGGAACATTATAAGCTTCTTGGCTTTGAGGTGTATATTCTGTACAAGTAGCAGAATTGGTAGCTCTTACTAGAGCGTGCCATGTAGCTGCAAAACTGAGAGTTACCATCTACACAGATAGCCAGTATGGATTTGGAATTGTCCATAATTTTGGTCATTTGTGGTCGCAAAGAGGTTTCCTAACCTCTACTGGTACACCAGTAAGAAATGGTGACAGAATAAAAGAGTTGCTTTATGCAATACAGTTACCTGAAGAAATTGCCGTGGTGAAATGCAGTGAACATATAAAGTCACAAGACTACATCTCACTAGGAAATGGATATGCGGATCAAGGCGGAAAGTTTTGCGCATTGAACTGTTTATCGTTCAAGGACATTGCCGTGGTGAAATGCAGTGCACATATAAAGTCACAAGACTACATCTCACAAGGAAATGGATATGCGGATCAAGTCGCAAGGTTTTGCGCATTGAACTGTATATCGTTCAAGGACAAGTGGGAACTGATGTCAGAAGAAGATACTACATGTACAAGTTTTGCATTGAAAGTGATCGATACTATGGAAGAGTTGAAAACACTGCAAAATAATGTTAATAAAGAAGAGAAATGACTTTGGTCTAAACTAAAATGTGTTCAAAGGCCTGATGAAATATGGGTTTGAGGAAGGTCAGATGGTCCTGCCAAATAGTTTGTCGCAAATGGCCAGGTATTATCATGGGCAGGCACACGTTGGGAGGGATGCAATGGTTCGGTTGTTCAAGATTGACTGGTTCAATCCTAAATTTAGGCAGGCAGCAGAAGCAGTATGTCATCGCTGTATAATCTGTCAGCAGCTAAATGTGGGAAAAGGGACAGTGTTGAATTTGAGCCACATTGGAAGAGCAGGAGGTCCATTCATCAGAATGCAATTGGATTTCATTGAGATCCTTACTTGTGAAGGTTTGAAGTATGTGTTGGTGATTGTGTGCATTTTTAGTCACTGGATTGAAGCATACCCCACAAGAAGAAATGACAGTCTCACTGTAGCAAAGTTGTTGCTCAGGGAGTTGATACCATGTTTCGGGTTTCCGATCTCTTTAGAATTAAATAGGGGAACTCACTTCAGTAACAAGGTGATTAAACTCTTGTGTGCAGCACTCAACATTGAACATTGCATTGTTGTTACCGCACTGAAGCATCAGGACTGTCGAGACACGGTCACTCACCTGAGAAGCAGGATGTCTGCAGGGGTGATGGCACAGCTCTCAGCACTTCCTGGTGGACACAGAAACCCTAGCAGGTGTCCCAAAAGGAAAGGGGGAGTGGAAGAGAAAGAGACAAAACACTGCCACGTCTTGCCGGTCCAGCCAGGCACCCTGTATCTTCGGGGGGGGGGGGCAGGTCAGGTCATTGTTGACAGAGTAATAGTAGAGTTAGTGCACTCAACTTCCTTGAAACTAAATCTTTCTTTCTGATATGGGCACGGGAATGGTAGAAGAACACCAGGATGCTCCAGCACTTTTCTTGGATAATAATAACTCTTGGCACAATTACTAACACTGCATTACCAAAAACCCACACTGAGTACCATAACAAAAAGTACTGCAACACTAGGGCTGGCTTCACAGAGATTCACTGTCGCACTCTACAATTAGAAATGTAGTTGCACTTATCATGCACAAGAAAGACAAACAAGGGCATTAATTATATCAAGTATAACTTTCCTGCATGCATAGGGTTAAACTAAAAGGAACAAAAACAATCCAAGAAATACAAATGTCCACTCTGGGTTTAAACAGTTAGGGTGGCACAGTTCGGTTTGGTTTCACTGTGTGTGTAAGAAACCCTTCAAAAGCAAATTCCTCAAACCTCAAACACAGGCATGAATGACACAATTTAAATCCAAGAGTTATGCTATTAGAGAAAAAAAGTCACGTAAATGCTCTTTTAAAATTGCACTGTCACTTTTTGTAGTACTTGAGCTCAAGCAGATTTCCTGAAGCACATTTAAGCAGTAACTACAATAATAATGTAGAATGTTCAGAAATGCATTTGTCTCTTCAAGATAACAACTCTGCCAAAATATGACGTCTGAAAAACACCAGCTGTTCCAGGCAAGCGCGGCGCTCAAAGAACAAACTCCCTGGAGAATACTAGTCACATAGCTGCAGTCTTTTCTGGAGTGCTGGAGGAATGTCTGGTGTCAGCTGGTACAGGAATGAAGAAAAGAATTGCCTCAAAAGTCCTGAATACGAGGATGACAGAAGGGGCTGGACTGCCAAATCAGATGCTGAGATCAGGAAGAAAAACAAAACAAAGCCAAGCGGAGAGGCATGCTTCACTCTGCTATTTATAGCCAATCAGGAAAGCAGTTGAGTTTCCACATGTGGATGAGTCACCACACCCAATTAGAAGCACATGTCCACACCACACCCAATTAGAAGCACATGTCTACACCTGCTCACATTAGCAAACAAGCATTGATAAAAACCAATTGTGTAACACAGCACATTATGTTTACTTAGAAACATGAAGGTTTAACCAAGAACAGAGATATGATTTACCCCTAATCCCTGGGGATGCTGACAGATAACGCAGGAGGCACCTTGGGAATTCCTGACAGTCCTCCCCAGCAAGGACCCTCTCAAAGGGCAGGGGCTTGGAAGGGTGCAGGAGATGGAATTTTTTAGTAAGACGTTGAGCATGAACTGTGGACGCCGCTTCCCAGGAATTATCCTCAGGCCCATAGCCTTTCCAAGCCAATAAATAGTGTAGAACACCACGGATGCACCTAGAGTCAAGCATTTTGGCCACTTCAAATTCCCATGAACTTTTACCGGGGGAGGTGGTGAGGCATTGCGGGTATCAAGGGAATAGGGACGGAGTAACAACACATGAAACACAGGGTGTACCTTGAAATCATCTGGCAATGTCAGTTCTACTACCACAGGATTGATGATTTTGGCAATAGGAAAGAGGCCTAGAAATGGGGGGGGTTCATTTTCTGGATCCTGGCAGATGGAGATTTTTTGATGAGAGCCACACCTGATCTCCTATCTGATAAGAGGGAGCAGGTCTCCTTTTTTTGTCTGCTTGTTTTTTTTTTTACTTGAGTTTGGTGGAGTTTTAAATGGTGTTGTACTTGTTTTCTGAATCTCCTGTAACTCTTTATGGTGTTTCTGTACTGATGGGACTCTTGTGGATGTTTGGGACCCAGTTATAGGTAGCATTCTTGAGTGCAGACCAAACAAACTGTAAAATGGGGATACTCCTGTAGCCATGTGGACACTGTTGTTATATAAACATTCAACAAGAGGTAAAGCCTTATCCCACTCAGTAGACCATGTGTCAATGTAACATCTCAGGATTTGCTCCAGCGATTGGTTGGCACGTTCCGTCTGCCCATCCATTTGTGGATGATATGCAGAGGACAAGTGGATGTCCATACTGACAGAGGAACAGAAGCTTTGCCAAAACTGTGATATAAATTGGGGGTCACGGTCGGAAACAATCGTGGTGGGCAACCCATGAACCCGTACAATGTGTTGGACTAGCAAACCAGAGAGCTTGGAAGCCATAGGGAGGCATTTTAATGGAACAAAATGAGCCATTTTAGTTAGGTAATCTACAACCACCCATATGACAGTGTGTCCATTGGAAGCTCGACGATCAGAAATAAAATCCATACTTATGGTGTGCCATGGGGCCACCGTAATTGGCATGGGAAGTAACAATCCTGTGGCTGGAGTATGTGGGGTTTTAGCTCGAACACAGTGGAACAAGTCTGGACGTAGCTGCTGACATCCTGCACAAGTGTGGGCCACCAAAACCATATTTGACAGAGATCTAACATATTTTTCTCACCCGGTGACCTGCGAGGACCGAATCATCTCCCCAATGTAACACTGTATCACGTAATTCTTTGGTAGGGACGTACAACTGATCAGCATGGTATAGTAAACCCTCTTTTTCATGCACATCAGTTGAACAGGGAACCTTGTGTTGGGCTACCCGTATGTTCTCAAGGAACTCCTGGGAAGTGCACACAGCCACGATTTTTTCTGGGGGTATAATGCTTCTGACCTGTTCTAGCGCAACATCAGAGGAGAAACCCATCCTAGACAACGTATCTGCCTTTTGTTGTGTAGTACCGGGCCTGTAGGTGATTAGAAAGTGAAACTCGTTAAAGAATAGAAGCCAGCCTAATTGACGAGGTGTCAGGGCCTTAGTCGCTTGAAAAAATTGTAAATTACGGTGATCTATTTAAATAGTTATGGTGTGTCTAGCTCCTAGTAGGTGGTGACGCCATTCTTGGAAGGCAAGCTTGATGGCCAGGAGTTCCCGCTCCGCCCCGTGTAATTTTTGCTCTGCGGGTAGCAATTTCTTTGAGAAGTAAGCTACTGGATGGAAATGCCCAGACTCAGGATCTCGTTGGGACAAGACACCACCCACTGCCATTTGGGAAGCGTCTGCTTCCACGAAAAATGGCTGAGCCGGGTCGGGATGATGGAGAATGGGTGCTTCAGTGAATGTGTTTTTAAGATGTTGGAAGGCTTTCTCAGCTTCTGCATCCCAGAGGAACTTAACCCCCTTTTGTAGGAGACAAGTTATGTGCGATACCAAGGTAGAAAAGTGGGGTATAAATCTCCAATAAAAATTTGCAAAGCCCAAAAACTGTTGCACTTCCTTGATGGATATTGGGGCTACCCAATCCAGGATGGCCTGTACCTTGGACCTATCCATGGAAATTCCATCGGGACTGATCACATATCCCAAGAATTCTACAGTTGTAGCATGAAAAACAAATTTTTCCAGCTTGGCGAAGAGATGATGCTCACAAAGCCGTTGTAAAACCGCTCTTACATGCCCTATATGTTCCTCAGTTAAAAGCAAATAATCAAAATCTCGTCTGTGTACTACTACACAGATATCCAGAAACTCCTGCAGCACTTCATTGATGAAAAATTGAAACGCTGCAGGAACGTTACACAACCCAAAGGGCATCACTATGTACTCAAAGAGTCCGAATTTAGTTCGGGATGCCGTCTTCCACTCATCCCCCTTCATCACTCGGATCAAGTGGTAGGCGCCCCGGAGGTCGAGTTTAGTATAAGTGGGCGACTGACGTACCTGATCTAAAAGTACCGGGATCAACAGAAGTGGACACTGATTTTTTATGGTCACTTTGTTCACTGCGCGATAATCTATACAGGCACGCAACTCGCGATTCTTCTTGGGCACGAAGAACAAAGACGACGATACTGGTGACGTTGAATGAAGAATGAAACCCTTAGGCAATAGACCATCCGGTAGTCTTGCAGGCATCGATTCTCAGGCTCAGAAAGAGCATACACCCTACTACATGGTAGCGTTGCCCCTGGAATCAAGTCTATATGACAATCGTATGACCTATGCGGCAGCAGCTGGGTGGCCTTCTGTTCACTAAAGACATGGAAGTCTTTATACGGTTCAGAAATGGCCAGTGTGTCGTCCTGCTTGATAGCCATACTATGTGTGGACCCACAATCCAAGGGTGTCACTAGTAATGGTTTGTCTTGGTAACAGGAGTGCCAGCAATGTTTAGAGTCTAATGTCACTGTCCTTGCTGCCCAGTCAATTTTGGGATTCTGTATCTGAAGCCAGAGTATCCCCAAAATGCAACCAAATACTGGGGTATCTATGAGGTCAAAATGAATTTGTTCTGTATGGTTGTTTGCACAAAGCATGGACAAGGTTGTTGTTTGATAAACGATAAGCCAGGAGGACAATTCTGAGCCATCCACGGCTCTGACTGGTTCAGGGTCGTCTTTTCTGACAGTCATAATATTTAGGGTTTTAGCCAAACCCAAGTCTAAAAAGTTTCCGGTAGCCCCAGAGTCAAGCAATATGGGAATTACCTTATTAACATGAGGGGACAACACTAATGTCACAATAAGAGTTAGATGTCGAGGTACTGGACTGGTGGTATTAGCCAGAAGATGTGAGACCATATTGAAAGAAGCGCCCGATAAAATGGTCTCAGAAGTTATCGAGCCAGTTAGTTTTCCGCCTGGTCAGGAAGAGAGGATTCAGGCCCTGTTACCGCTCCGATGGCTTTCTTTGGAGCAGTAGGCTTGTTAGGACATTCCAGAGCAAAATGCCCTGCCTTACCTCAATATAAACACAGTTTCAATTTTTTCCTACGTTCTTTCTCTTCCTTAGATAGTGGGCCCTGCACACTGCCAATTTGCATGGGCTCAGGTGTATCATGAGTGGGAATGGTGGACTCCTTTTTTCTCAGTTTTGAGCACCACTAAGCGTGTGTTACCCCAGAATTTCTTCTCTTACATTCACTCAAGCAGTGATCCAATCGTTCCACCAGATGAATGAACTCAGAACACTCCATAGGAGGTTCCACAATTTGGGCTAGAACATCCTTGAGATCGTCCCAAAGGCCATGATAGAAGAGGGAGGTCCTCTTCTCCTCGGGCCACTCAGTCTCTGCCACCAACCAATTGAAAGAGGTGATATAAGACAGTAGATCCTTGTTTAACTGGCGCAAATTCAGCAACTCGTTGTCACTGGCTTGCACGAAGAGCTGTTTGGCGAACAGTTTCCGCAAGGCTTCCTTGAACCGGTTGAAATCATACAGTATAGGGTCATTGCGCTCCACCAGCGGAACAGACCAATTAGCTGCATTGCCTCCCAAATAAGAGATAATAAAAGCTACCTTTGCAGCATCGTTGGGGAAAGCAGCTGCCTGAAACAAAAACTGTAGCTGACACTGGTTAAGAAAAATGTTGAACTTGGCACTATCTTCAAAAAAACTTTCTGGAGGAGCTAAGGGCACAGGGGTTGGTGTTGTGACCATTACCTGCATGGGTTGTGTGGTGGTAGTCGTTGGGCCTGAATCGGGTCTAGAAACATGATTAGATGGGTTGAACTGAGGGGCCTGTAGTACTGGAGATCTTTGTTTGTTTGACTCCTCCCCAGGGGGTGTCTTGTGGTTTATACCGCTGTAGTTCAGTGTGCAACTCTAGGATGTCTTGCTTTAAGGAAAGAACTTCCTTCTGTAATCCTGCTAGGGCCCTAGCTAAATCTAATAAAGATGGAGCAGCCTGATCAGCTGAAAAAGCCTGTGCTAAACCTTTGAAAGTACCCATTGAGGAATCCATCGTCCAGACAGCCCTGTATGTTGTGGCTTGGCTTTATGTCAAGACGGAGCCACTCACCTGAAAAGCAGGATGTCTGTAGGGGGGATGGTATGCCCCCTGACCTCCTGGCACACATCTCGGCACTTCCTGGTGGACACAGAAACCCCGGCAGGTGTCCCAAAAGGAAAGGGGGAGTTGAAGAGAAAGCGAAAAAACACTGCCACATCTTGCCGGTCAAGCAAGTCACCCTGTATCTTCGGGGGGGCAGGTCGTTGTTGACAGAGTGATAGTAGAGTTAGCGCACTCAACTTCCTTGAAACTGAATCTCCCTTTTGGATATTGCCACGGGAGCAGTAGAAGAACACCAGGATGCTTCAGCACTTTTCTTGGATAATAATAACTGTTGGCACAATTACTAACACTGCATTACCAAAAACCCAAACTGAGTAACAATAAGTACTGAGACACTAGGGCTGGCTTCACAGAGATTCACTGTTGCAGACTACAATTAGAACTGTGGTTGCACTTATCATGCACAAGAAAGATAAACAAGGGCATTAATTATATCACGTATAACTTTCCTGCATGCTTAGGGTTGAACTAAAAGGAACAAAAACAATCCAAGAAATACAAATGTCCACTCTAGGTTTAAACAGGGTGGCAAAGTTTGGTTTGGTTTCAATGTGTGTGTGAAAAACCCTTCAAAAGCATATTCCTCAAACATGAAACATAGGCATGAATGACACAATTTAAATCCAAGAGTTATGCTATTAGAGGAAAAAAAAGTCACGTAAATGCTCTTTTAAAATTGCACTGTCACTTGTTGTAGTACTTGAGCTCAAGCAGATTTCCTGATGCACATTTAGGCAAGTAACTACAATAATAATGTAGAATGTTCAGAAATGCATTTGTTTCTTCAAGATAAGCACTCTGCCAAATACGAGGTCTGAAAAACACCAGATGTTCTAGGAAAGCGCGCCACTCAAAGAACAAACTCCCTGGAGAATACTAGTCACTTAGCTGCAGTCTTTTCTGGAGTGCTGGGGGAATGCCTGGTATCAGCTGGTACAGGAACAAAGAAAAGAATTGCCTCAGAAGTCCTGAATACGAGGATGACAGCAGGGGCTGGACTGCCAAATCAGATGCTGAGATCAGGAAGCAAAACAAAGCCAAGCAGAGAGGCATGCTTAACTCTGCTATTTATAGCCAATCAGGAAAGCAGTTGAGTTTCCACATGGGGATGAGTCACCACACCCAATTAGAAGCACATGTCCACACCACACCCAATTAGAAGCACATGTCTACACCTGCTCACATTATCAAACAAGCATTGGTAAAACAAGGATTGATAAAACCAATTGTTTAACCAAGAACAGAGATATGATTTACCCCTAATCCTGGGGATGCTGACAGATAACGCAGGAGGCACCTTGGGGATTCCTGACAAGGACTGCTGGAACATGTGAATGGTACTTTGAAATCCAGAATTGCTAAGATGTGTGCAGCCACGAATCTGAAATGGCCAGATGCATTGCCTTTGGTGTTGATGTCAATGAAAAATACACCCAACAGGAAGACAGGGCTGTCGCCTCACGACATCCTCATGGGCAGAGCAATGAGATTACCAGCAGTTCCAGCAAATGCACTTGTAAACATTACAGATGATATAGTTTTGGACCACTGTAAGGGTCTGGCTGATGTGGTTCGCTCTTTCTCTCAGCAGGTGCAGGCCACTACCCTGCCACCCGTCCACGATCCATGAAATAATCTGCGAGCCGGTGAGTGGGTCGTTGTTCGAAAACATGTTTGCAAGACGTGTTTAGAGCCACGCTGGAGAGGCCTGGTAGCTAAGGATAATGATATAGTATTAGTTAGGGGATTCTTTGAGCGTACACTAACATTTGGAACTGCTTACACGCATAAAAACAATCTCACATGCATGCTTACATCTTTTGAAAAGAGCTTGATAGAGCATACTGATGACAGGAGAAAAGCAATAAAGGAGAAATTAGAAAAAGGTTTAGAGAAAAGGACTTACAAGAATGAATTTGCTTACACTGCAATTAAGACGCAAGGAAAATTAGCTTTAGATGCATTACATGTAGGGAAGCTTTGTATATAAAGGCCAAAATCAGGCACTGACACTTTATTCGTGGGAACAAGTGAATGTAGGCATGTGTTTTTGTTTCAGAGTAAATTGACTTTTATGTTGAATGGTCAGGACCCTGCGATTCCTGGTATCTATTATATTTGTGGACTTAATGCTTATTACCGTCTTCAAAGAGGATGGTATGGGACATGCTATTTGGGGATAGTTTTCCCAAAGATTTATCAGATAGATGACTTAAAGAAGTTTCTGAAATTGACTGAGTTACATCATAAGCGACAGAGGAGGGAATCCTCTTCTGCTATTGTGGGAGATATATTTGGTGCAGTGATTCCTTCACTGGGAGTCATCCTGAACTCAATCAAGATACGAAAGTTGTCCACTATTGTGGATAACATGGTGATAAATTTTACAGGGGCAATACTCTTGACAGATACAGAATTAGCTGCGGATAGAGCTATGACTCTTTAGAATCGCCTTGCTTTAGACATCGTTCTAGCGAAGAATGGCAGTCTGTAAAATGATTAACTCTAGGCATTGCTGCTCGTATATTCCTAACAATAGTAAAGAAATAAGAGACTTAGGGCCAGATGTAGCAAATTGTTTTCCCATTCTGTGTCAATGGGAAAATGTGTTCGTACATATGGCCCTTACTTACTAACCTGATTAACTAAAGTAAGGATTTGAAGGAATTGAAGGAACTAAGTGTTTGGGAACAGGTTGGAAAGGGATTTGCTTCAATGGGAAATTGGCTTAGTAACATTTGGAATGGGGTATTATTAAAAATTATAGAGGGAATATTAATTGTGATTGCTTGCATATTAGGATTATGGGGTTCATGTAAATTGTGTCAAAATATTAAACTGAAAAGGTCTAAAAATAATCAGAGGAGGGAAGAACGAAACAGGGAAAGAATTTATAGAGAAGATTTGAGAAGGAGACAAAATACTGAAGAAACCGAGCTATGAAAATGTTAATGGGAAAAGGGGTGTGATGACATATTTAGTTATCAGGGGAGGGACTGTTGAAGCCAATATGTTAATTAGCGATATTAATGAGTGTTTATGAATTTTGAATAATAATAATAGAATGTAGAAAAAAATAATGTAGAGAATTAATGTGCACGTTTGAAAATGTGCCCTCGGAGGGTGGTCACCAAGATTCACAAATGTAATAATAAAATGAATAACGTATGAAATATAGAAAGTGTATTAAAACAATGTAGTAGCATGTCATATTGAGATATATAACATATGTTTTGCATTATATTGTAAAGTTAACTTAGCTGAAGTTGTGGCCTAGTTTTGCCAGGCCTCATGCAGAAGCTGAATTATTAGTGTGATGTAGAGAAGCTAATGTGCTGAACTGACCCTGAACTGATAATTGTTTAATAAAATCTGCTCAGCAAAAATCCTATGCGCGAACCGACAGACTTATTAGTTTGTGTATTGACTGTTGATGCACATTGGTTACACCATAGCTAGGCTACTTCATGTGAATCAAAAGGTTAATCGACCTATACGCATCCCCTTGTAAGTTTACTTTCTAAGGATCAGGTGCGCTAACAGTGACTAGGCCATTCCTACAACAAGTTGCAACTGTGGGCCCAACCCTCCTGGCTCACAAGAAGTACATCACCAAAACCCAAATAGTAAAAGGTGATTTGTGGCAGCCTTTGCGCATGGACTCAAGAGTGCAACATCTCAGGGGAGTCGTGATTAAACAGAGATTACCCTTTTCTCACATGAGCAACAAGACTCATTCACACACAGGCAATGAAGGAGATGCAGTAAAGTTTTCAATAGGTTTTATTAACAAGACTGCAATCTATTGTAAAATGCATGAGCTGCAATGATTAGGATAATGAACAATGCAAGAACCAGAATTGTAAAAACAAACATCGTGAATATAAAGACCTCCACCATCTTGCAACAACATGAGCTGTGAAATAGGCCCTAATACCCTAGCATGATGAACCTAATCTCTTACCTAAAGAGAGCTAGGTCCGTCTTTCTTGTCATCAAGTTGCGTCAGACTTCAGCACTACAATGCATTTCCTGGAAAATCCTTCATATCGGAAACGTGCAAAAAACAGAGAAAGAACAATAATAATCTGGGAACTGTTAAAATAGGGTAGCAACCGTATTGCGCTTAAAGTGTAAACCTTGAAACTTATCAAATACATTCTTTTGTATTTTGTTTTGAAGGGCTTGTTTGATATAACCTGAAAAGACAGGTTTTGATTAATGTATGCCTACATTTTCTTGGTTATAACAGTAACAGTTAAGCCCATGCATTTGTGTTATCGTTAAAAGAGAAACATTTATTCATATTCAAAAGCAATGTTTGGGGGCTTGAATTGAGTTAGGTGATTCATCCTATCAAGTAGTCTGTGGAGGAGACCTGGCCAAGCAAGATGCCTGGCGGGACACGCTTCAAGGAAGCTCCTCATCGCCACAGCCTTATCCTGAGGTATCCTGCTGTGTCTGCCATTTGTGAGGGCCTCCCTGGCGGGTAACGGAGTGCGGCTGCCTATCTGGCATTTTCCCTCCCCGGGATGGAGTGCTGAGGGCCATGCAGACTGGTGAGGAGGTGTGACGGGCCAGGACCATGTGGAGGCTGGTGGAGGGCTGGCCTGGGGTGGCAGCAGAAAGGCCCTGTTTATCCACCCTTGCTCGGAGGGGCCAGCAGGGGTGTCCAGTATTGCTCCCGGTTGGGGAGTATGTCACAACACCCTGGAGAGGAGGGCCGCGTGATGTGGGTGCTCCTGGCCTTAAACGCAGGGAGCGCATCGCTGATCGGGCCTGCGGGGGAGGCCCGTGAGGATTTGAGGGCCCAGCGCTAGAGGATCCTGCTCTGATTTCACCCCATAGCGGACCCTTGTCACCGAGAAGACCTGTCCACCAGTGTGCAGGGCCACGCTGGGGCCACATTGGCTGTGTGGGCCGGTCGGTGCCAACGCCCATTGCAGTTCACGGGCATGTGGTGGAGGCAGTAAATAAGGCATCAGGCTGGCCAGCCCGCCGGTGGCCCGTGGTGTTGGCCCTCCCACAATGTGATGCTGGTGGGATATGTCATCGATGGGGCCAGCGGAAGAGGGAGTGAAGTGCTGTGCCGCACTGTAACTGGTGCACTCTGGGCTGGCTCTTGGGATGGAGCCTGCCAGGGCCAATCAGCGGCATGCCGGGGATAGTGGAGGAGACCACTAGTATGGAAATGGAACTCGTGGTCTCTCTCTACATTAAGCACCTTGCTGTGGTGTGAAGGAAGACTGGTGACACTGTGCTGGCATTTCATTATGGTACACCGTAATACCTTGGTGCTGTTCTCATTGCTTATTGTTGAGTTCTGCATGGCATGCTGTTCCATCGGAGTGCACCCCTGGATCTGCCTTCATTGCTGAGTAGGTGAGGTGCTGTGCAACTTTGAACTCTGTGGGCTGGGCTCTGGTTGTCTCTTTCCCTGACCCTGTCAAACTGGTGCCGGTCGTGGATGGTCCCCTACACAAAGCAGGGATTGTGGTAATAGGGGAGAGAGGTACGGGAACTATGTGGTGGGGTGGCGCTCCTTGCTCCCCCCCCTTTGGCATGCATAGCAATGTGAAGACATAAGCAGGCGGCTCCTTCACAGGGGGAACACTATGGAACATTATACCACTTCCACCCCCTTCCTCAGCGCCAGGCATGACAGGGTAGGCTGGGAGATGAACAGAACACGCTTGCAACCAGGGAGGAGCCATCTTATGCCAAACTTCTTGCAGAGATGCAGGGCTCTATAGTGGCAGTTGAGGGGAAAATAGAGACTCTAGCTTTGGAAGTGAACCTCCTCTGAGCAGACCTCAGGAAAGTCTCTGATAAGGTTAAGGTGGCAGAGGGCTCCATCGCAGAGTTACAGACGGAGGTCACCATCATGCATAAACAATTGGCACAAGTCCCCTCCAAAACGGGGGCTCTGGAGGCGAGGCTGGAGGATGCTGAAGGCAGGTCACGGCGCAATAACATCTGCCTTCTTGGGTTCCCGGAGCATGCAGAGAGTGCCTCCAGGGAGGTCTTTGTGGAGTGTTGGATTGGAGATGTGCTGAACTCTGATGGGGTTGTCCACTATGTTCACAATAGAATGCGCACACAGGGCGCTTATTGCTTCTCCTAGAGCTGGGTCGCCCATGCAGGCCGATATTGTTTTTATTCTGAGTTATAGGGATCAAGACTGTATCACTGAGTCTGTATCCTGGGGGCGGCCAGGGAAACCAACAATGAAAATCATAAAATATCCATTTACCCGGATTACACAAACAAAGTGCAGAACTTAAAAGGCTTTCTGGCGGTGAAGGCCAAGCTCCTTTCCATGAATGTTCGTCATATGTTATTATACCCAGCGTGCTTGAAGGTAATCTCTGGAGGCAGGTCCCACTTCTTTGACCACCCTAAATAAGTCTGGAGATGGCTTGAGATGTGGGCCAAAGCGCCACCAGGCGATTCGGGCCTGGTCTGACACTGGGCGAATGGGAGGTTCTGGTAGTCCCAACTGGAGACAATGCGGCCCTGAGCAGATGGACACCATCAGAATTTAAATACAACAGGATGGTATGATGGCAGTGGTCCCCCCGGCTCGTTGCTGGCCCCTGATGGACTGTTCCAGGAGCTGGACATGGGAGCGGGGTCAGCACTGGATGTGAACTAGCCTTGTTTTTCAGAGATTTACCTTTTATCTCTCTTTCGCTATGGAATGTATCATTGTGGTGAATGTATATTGCCTAAGTTGTATGAGGTGGTGGGTGTGTGATCACCTTGGAGGAGAAATGGTTAGCATTAGCCGGTGCAGGCAGGCGTAGTGCCCAAGTGCCCTTGAAGTACCATCTTGCAGGGGTGGCCACATTTCATCTGGGGTTTGACATAATTGTAGCTCAGACAAGGTACACTTTGTTTATGGGGTGGGTGGTGCTACCTCCACTGTTGTGGTTGGTTTAAGTTTAAGGGGTTTGGGCTTAGGATGTTCGTCCTGACAGCAAATATGTGTATGAATTTACAGTATGCTTTGTTCTTCCTGTTCTACTGTTTACCTGGGGTGGGGAAGGGGGTGTTGGGATTCTTTCTTTCTGTGCATGTTTTTAAATGTTTGTTAGTTATTTTTACAGTGCAGATGTAGGAGGGACTATGAAAATGCTTCTCACACCCGAGTGGGGTGTATTGGGGGCGGTAGGTCAAAGGGGGAAGTTCATAATGGTCATATAGTTCGACAAGTAAATATAGTGACTTGGAATGTCAAGGGACTGAAATACTAGACTACTCATTACAGAGTGCACTCATTCCTGCGACGGATACTTTCTGCACCTGGCATGGTCCTGTGGGGGGTGGGGGGGGGAGGAGAAGAGTCAGCTATTATGGAGGGAGTAGGTTCTCAAGATTGTGGCGGCTACAGGCTTGGTTGTTGCTCTGACACCATTTACATGAATATTTGGGGTGATGGTGCAATCAGACACACTCCACAACAAATACACATGGGCAGGGCAACACAGATGTACAGGCAACAACACATATGCAACATGCTGCAGTATATGGCAATCATTGCACATCACAGATCCATACACCCACCTGTACCCAACACAGCCACAACCTTACAGCCACACCACGTGAAGGGCAGGTGGAGCCATGTCCCCTCTGCATACAGAAGAGAAGCCCACAAACCATTACACTTGTCCACTGGTTGACTACTAAATACACTTCGCACACATCACACCAAACTCAGAATATCTCTGCTATGTCAATGGCATATGCCATGGCTATGTAAAGAAAGTCACACCTAAGCACAGCCCCACCTAAAGAATGGTGTGCAAGCCTCTGGCACAATCTACATCAATTGCCACCTAAGTGTTGCCAAAATCAACTACATCTCATCTACACATACCTGTAGTGTGCACATACATCTGTTTGATGCAATGTGTTGCACACATAGGAATAAAAATTTACCTGCCATGAAATAACATGGGGCAGAATCATGAGAAATTGTGCCATACCTACTGTACTGCCACCTCACATGCGCCACTTAGCGCCCCCTAAACCCATAATGCCTGTTCAGTGAATTTAAATTGTGCACCATGGAGTAGAGTCAGTGCAAAATTTAAATTATCATGAATGCCATAGTAGGCCCCTGTAGGAGTGTAGAGGACAGGACTTACCATACACGCACTGTACTAAGTGACACTTCAGACAAACAGCTGTGCCCCCTCCCAAAGTCTGCACTGTTCATATGTTGAAAGTATGGCAGAAAATCCATTAATGAAAGCTACGAGATACACCTGTACCAAATGTGAGCAACATACTAATATGTGATGCACACCCTTGTACACTTCATGGCTGCCACAACCATCATCTGCCACTATGGACCACTAAGGGGCAGATTTATGAAAAAAAAATATTGCGCCCCTTAGCGTCCCCAACACCACCATGTTAGCGCTGTAGGTTAAATGCAGTGCACCGTGGCAGTAGTTAGGATGACTAGCGACATCATTTTTTATGCTGGTTTGGCGCTTTGCAGGGTTAGCGTCAAAAATTATTAAAGTATTACCCCCAAAGCATCATGGTAAATACAGTCAATTCAGTCCGTTCAAAAAGTAAAAAGAGTCTTTACTGTCTTTTGATGGCTCCCTCGAGCCACGGCTGATGAGCCTTGGGAGGCACCTGTGCACCATGAGCGGTACTTAAATCTGAGAAGACATTTGACGGCATTCCAAGCAAGTCCCTAGTCTATGCTGCTCCCTGCTGATGACGTGCTAAACCCAGAAACACGTGTAGTGCTGCACCTACGGAGGTGAAAGACTCGTTTTACTTTTTGAACGGACTACGAATCGACTGCATTTAACATGATGCTTTGGGGTTATACTTTGTTGCTGGAGTGTAAGCAGTGTTATCCCTCTCTTTGAAATAGTATCTCAGTCACGTAGGGAGCAGCGGACAGGGACTGATTAAGTTGAATCAGTCAATGCTTGGTCCGTGCTCCACACAGAACCAACAAATGGTAAGCGACAGGTGTGCTCAAAGCCTTTTACTGTACACAACAGTCTTGCAAGTGAGATGCATGTGCTAGTGCATGTAGTTGCAGGCACCACCCTAAAAAGGATGCTGTTCTTCGCCAGCTCAGCAGGCAAGCAAATTGCATGCCAAAGGCAAGTTTGTCTGTGCCTAGAGTGTACTCAGCACCAAGAACATTGGCTTTCACAAGTTAGGTAACACCTGATGGGTTTATACGCCTCTGAAGCTCTGTTAATTACTGAATCTCAAGTCTGTAGCATTCCATTAGCTATCTCCAAGGGCTACTGCATTCTATGCACTGACCATAGGGGGTATGTATCACCATTATATATTGATCTCTATATACATGCTCAGTGTTCTAATTACAGAGAAGGAAAGCCTGGTGTTATCCTTCAAATCAATCCTACTATCAACCTATCAGGAGCCCTCATCTACCAAATGTCAGGTTTCCCACAACATTCCTCAATTTCATAGTAGCCACTCTTGTCTCTCTTGCTCTTAAATCTTCCAATTTCTGTGCTGTTGGTGGGTTCAACATCTAAATAGACAAGGAGGATAACCCCCAAACAACGTACCTTTTTGATATCTTTGACACTTCACTTGAAACAGATAGTCACCCCGCATACACACAAAGCAGAGCATACACGTTAAATGTCCATAGCCAAACCCCAAGATTCTCAGTTCTGTCCTGTGTTCCTTTCACATTGTCAAAACACTTGACTGAGCCATTTAATTTCTTGGTTGTAACCTTCCCACTCACAATACAAATATCCTGAACTATCCAAAGCCAGATTGAAACTCAAGCTAAAGAACTAAACCTCTGCTCTGCTAGAATACCCCTCTCTGTATGGGGAAGGTTGATTCCCACGCAGACAGTGTTATTGTCTGGATCTCTAAAGCCTTAAACAAAATATCCTAACTCCAATGTTTCAACCAACAACTATCACTCCTAGTGTCCTCTGGTTATTGGATTCCTTAAAGGCAGGAAAAAGAAAGTGCAAGGCATTCGGGAGGAAATGGCATCTCAGCTAAAATACCACCACCTAGTCTATCTATAAAAAAGCCCAAAAAGACTACCATAAACTCTTGAGCAAATCGAGAGCTAATTTCCTAGTCAATCAAATTTCTATATCTAACAACTTGCCCAAGGCAATTTTCTCGATTGTCTACTCTTTTTTACACCTCACTGCCTGTGCACAATCTATACAGTCTTCTTAGGAAAAATATGGTATCTGTTTTTTCCAAGACACAAAAGTCTCAAAAGTCAGCAAAAGCTCCAAAATAATCTTCTCTGCCTAATTGCAACCCTGTCACCCTTACCATGATTTTCAAGGTTATTAACAGCTGCAATTCGGGCTCACCCTTAGATCCTTGCCCCCTTAACATCTCTTTTTTGCAGAGAATTGATCCATCCATATCATGGTTGAGCTGTTCAACAGCTCCATAGCTTCCTACATGGTCCCCACCATCTGGAAACAGGTGTTTCTTATTCTACTTTTAAAGAAACCTTCTGCTTTCAACTGTCCAACTATTGCCCAATATCTCTCCTCCCCTTTCCCACCAAATTTTTGAAAAATCTCTCAATCACTAACTCTCCTCTTACCTTAAATCCAAATCATTGACTTGCTCAATCCATCGCAGTGTGGCTTCAGATCTTAACCACAGTATGGAACTGACCCTTGAGTCGGCAACAGAATCTATTTGAGCATTGTTTGACCAAGGAGGTTCAGCTGCGCTAATTCTACTTGAACTCTCTGCTGTGTTTGATACAGTATCTCATCCTATTCTTCTTGAACTCCTCTTTAAACTGATGCCTTGCAAATAATCTGCTATTTTCTCACAGACTCTTCCCAAACTGTCACGCTACTCTACCCCCCCACCAAAAGTTCTATCAGACAGCGGCTAGACAAGGGTGTAACTCTTGGCTCCTCATTTTGTCCCACTCTGTGTACCATGATCCACATGATCCACCACTCTTTTGGAACTAACAGTATTTCTTATGAGGATGACACCCACATAGTTTTCTCCACTACTAAAACACCGTTCTCTCACAGGACAAATTTAAAGCCTTCCTCTGCTCCAGCTGTTTGAAACTAAATTCAGAAAAAATGTGTCATCCTCTTTAGACAACCCGGCTTGGTTTCGTCTTCTGCTGGATGGCACCAGATTTAGGCAGTGGACAGTACCATAACAGAGCAACCACCCACGCAGGACAGCCTGTGATGTGGCATTTTGAGGAATTTGCCTTAAGAAGATCTTAAGGCATGTGAGGTGGTGTACAAAAACAGCACGCTCTGCAGATATGACAGGTCTTTATCAAAAAGTGTTCTGATTGCCAATAGAAACGTAGGTCTTTTTTTAATGGGGAGTCAATGTAAGGTTTTTAAGTGAGGTGTAATCAAGTGATGTTTGGAGATGCCTAAAATGAAACAGGCTGCTCCAATCCGAACGACTTGTAGACTCTGCAAGGGCTATTTAGGAATGCCAAGGTACAAGGAATTTCTGTAATCCATTTGTGATGTGATCTAGGATGGACCACCTTTTTATGTGAGAACTCGAGAACTTAGAAAATAAGTCAAATATTTTTTAAGTGATTTAAGCAAGGTGAAACAGATTGTGGAAATCATGGGAACTGGAGATGGTTTCTAGCTGTCACAAAAGGCACTGTGGACATCAGTACACATGTTCATGTAGCACCAGTTTCTCAACAGTCCAGTCTGTCAAGAGGGGCATTTTGCTTGCTCAGTCCCGCAGACTTTTTTGGTCTGAGCCAGTTGACAGACCCACCGCCTTGGTAGGACTAGTATCTAGTAACAAAGCTAGGAATCTGTGGTTGGAAGTGTCCATGAGAAGGAAAAGTTACTCAACTTTGGTAACAATCTTCCTGGTGGATAATCTATCTAACCTCAGATGCCTCACTGACCCTCCCACATCCCTGTTCTGTGAACTGGGCTCTTTTTCCATCTAAAAAGTTCCCAACCTGGAACCCTGCAAACTGTTCATGCCAGCCTGCTGATGAGCTCTGCGTCTGAAGGTGCAGACAGCCTAAGAAAGCAACTGACATCAGTGTGCATGGGTGGTACTTACTTGCGACTCTGCTCTTTGCTTCCAGGGCAGAATAACATTGGCACAGAGCAGCAGAAGGCCACCTACTGCCATGCAGGAATACTGCTTAAAGCTTTCTAGATCCCGTGTGACACTTGAGGAATATCCAGAAGGTGAGAAGTCTTTGTTTAGATAGAGTATCCACCAGAAAGACCACTGCGCTTTTTTTCCCTCCCTCATCCTTTTCACTACCTTCCTTTTAAGCTCTCCCTTCTTACTATAACATTATCTACAATTGCCTCCCAGCTCATATGTTCGCACTATTACTGATTTTAACTCCCCTGTTCCATCCCTAGTCAGTCTACCTCTGGCTTCTTCCTTCTTGCTTCTGCCCTCTTCCACCACGTTTTCTCCTCGTTTTCTCCTCCCGTGTCCCTTTCTGTCAGTAGCTCCACATGCCCAGCAAAGGCCCAGCCTCTTGCAGCTGTAGTCCTCCATGAGTTTCTGCAGCAGAGACTCATAGTAGAGAGGGAAGTAAGCCATTCTCATCTGTCCTTGGTTCGGAACTCTCAAGGGACACTCTTCTAGGGTCCAACTTTACGGTAACCACATCTTTACGCAGAAATTTTACTGGCCCCCTAGTAAATGTTTATCCCGCTAGGCTGGAGTATTTTAATGGAAATAATCTGGTGGGCCAGCTGTTCACTCTCAAGGGACTCTCACAACTTTTACATGTTGAAAGCTAACAAACCTGGCCCTGCATGTAAAATATCTGAAAATTTTGCTAAACCAAAGACACAACTATTGACTTTCTTGTTGCTTGTTTATTGATGTTCTGCCTTCTTTGACACTTTAATTTTGTTTCTCGTAGAGACTGTAATTTTATTGAAGGACACTTTGGCAACTTCTGGATATAATATTAAATTGAATATATGAGAACAGCAGATTATTTCACGAAACTATCCAACTACCTGATTATTATGTTGTCATCATCGCTGGCTAGTGTCCCTTAAGCACCTACCTGAACTGCAATTATCTAACCTGTTAGTAAAGTACCTAATAGCCTTCCTCACACAAACACTTGAAACTTTGATGTCCCTAGATACAATTCACTCCCAAAGTTTATTGCTTTCCTGACTCTGTTCACTTACCTTTGTCATCCTTATCTTGGGACACTTTTCCATTTCCACTTCACTGTGGTGACTGGACACCTACCTGAAGTCTAGACGGCCTCAGCCATAGCACTGCTCCTGTGTCTTGATACCCCTGAGCTAAGGGGCACTCGCTAGTAGGATGCCTGCCATCACTGCAGACCTACCACTGGCCAGGCTTAAAATGCCACTGGCCTGCTCTTTTTGAGTGCCCCTTGATATTGTTCACTTATTACTTGTCAACCTCGTTGACCTTTTCATGTCTCTAATAATTGGTCACTTGATTGACATTCCCACAGCTTCAGTTAATTATTACACTTTTAAAGAGGACAGTTTTTGATATTTTAAAATGTTGCTGAGTCATTTTAAATCATCATGTTGCCCCGTTTGTTTTTTTAAAGAAACTATTTTCTGACTGTTACTTCTACCTGCAGATTTCTCACCTGTTAAATGTCCCAGGCTTCAGACTGAATCTGGAAACTTTTCAATAGTTCTCCACGCCAGTAGGGGGTCCTGGCCACCTTGGCACTGGAAGCAATGGCATTGTGATGTCACTAGAGTCACAAAGCGCACCCACCAGTGCCCTCAAGTCAGTTCCCTTTTCCGTGTTAAACATAAAATTTGGAATTGTGCCCTCCTCCAGATATCTTCCTCACAACTTTTGTTGTAATCCAAACTTTCATATAGGTGCATTAGAGGGATGTCTACCCTAAAAGTTCAGGTTTCAAACACAGAAGAAACTGAGAGGGACGAATGGTTTGTGGTACCTGGAGTCCAGCACCATGGACCCAGACTTTGTCAGTCTTGATACTTCGCCTACATGGGAACTCTACTCTGTGACTGGCTCATCCTACCATAAAGTAATGCAAAAAACTGCTGAAGCTCTTGACCTTCAGCTCCCTTCACCAGAGACCAAAGCTAACCTTCTCACTGAAGTGCTACACTCGGCAGCTTGCTACCCTTTAATGAAGCTCTCACAGAGCCCATCCTTTCAGTGTGGGAGAAGCCCATTACTATGTCTGTGGTCAACAGAGTGGTAGTCAGGAGATATAAACCAGCTCCAGGAGACCTGGCATTTCTCTCCATTGAACCTCTCTGCATGAGAGCCTCTTCATTCAGGCACCCTTCTACTCTAAACTAGCACAAGGAACCTACCTCACCACGCCTTTGGAGTGAGTATCCAAGAAATGGATTACATTGTGAAAAAGTCCTTTTCGTCTGGTAGTATGGACTTCATGTACCTTAATGGAATTCTTTAATGGAATACTACATTCGCACCTTATGGAACAGGCACCACTGGTGATCCTGAACTTGCTGGACCACCTTCAGCCCCACTTCACAGAGTTAAGGAGGGATGCACAAAACAGCTGCAAAGCAGGTCAGACAATTGGGTCTGGTTATGGCAAACTCTGTGACACAAAGCACTGGCACATCCATATCCCTGCATCAGCATGCCTGGCTCATAAATTCGAAAAATTTCCAATCTACACTAATGGATCTCCCGTTTGGTGAGTCACACCTCTTCGGATCACAAGCAGCCTACAGACTCTGCAACAGTGGGACTACCAGCAATACTGGAGATTTCGAGGCTTCCAGAGAGGTTTCTTTTTTAGAGGCAGGCAACAAGCCCATAGCTCCTAACAGCAGCAACAAGACAACCCGCTGTACTGCTAATATCGAGGACGTGGAAAAGGTAGATACTGTGCCTTGCCTCTTCCCCGCTGTCTTCCTCATCCTCCCCTCCAGCCACTGCTGGCAAGGAGCCCTCGTTCTTTCTTGTCTGAACACATGGTGCCAGTTGGATGACTGGATTCCTCCTTTCCCCAAACCTGAACAGCCTTACTTAAGACCAATGGGTCATGGAACAAGACTTACTTAAGACTAATTGTCCTTCCAGCAGGTCTCACCAGTCATTCCCTTTGCTGAATTTCACACTCCCTAGCAGACCACCTTCTAGCCCTTCAGCAGTAGGAAGAGATCTTATTGCAAAATGGGGTGGTGGAACTGGTGCCAGGGATGCTATTCTAGGTTCCAAAAAAAGGACAGTAGTCATCATCTGATCTTAGACAGTAAGGTTCTGAACTGGTTTCTGCGAAAGGACAAGTCAAAATGCTGTCCTTAGCACAGGTGTAACTTGATCTGAAAGCAGGAGACTTTATGGTGTCTGTCTACCTGCAGCACGTGTATTTTCATATACTGATTCATAGTCAAATAGGAAATATCTATACCTCACAGTAGGATCTGCACATTAAGGCCCATATTTAGACTTTTTTTTATCGCTGCATTTGCGTAATTTTTTGACACAAAAGCAGCGCAAACTTACAAAATATATTTTGTCAGTTTGCGCCGCTTTTGCGCCAAAAAATGGCACAAATGAGGAGATAAAGTATAAATATGGGCCTGAATGTTTTAGTAGTCCTTCTAATTGGTCTGATCTCAGCTGCTCGTGTCTTCACAAAGTTCATAGCAGTGGTTGCTGACCATTTCAGATGCACAGGAATCCATGTGTTTTCTTACCTGGATGACTGGCTCATCAAAGTAGAGTCCCCAGAAGTGGTGATGCAGCACCTGCAGATCACAGAGTTCAACTTGGGCATTTCTAATAACAAGATCACATCTCACCTCGTGCCATATTAGCTCGTCTTGTTTATAGGAGGAGTCTGAACACCTCATCGAATGAGGCCTTTCAACATTCTCAGGGAATACAAGATATTCAGGTTATGATTCCAATGTCTCTAGTGGAGCACAACTTCCACTCCTGACAGTCTGGCACCTGCTAAGTCTGCTAGTTCCCTACGTTCTGCTGGTCACTCACATATGCTGGCACATGAGTTCCCTTAAGTGGCTCCTCCACAAGTAGTGGTTCCAGTGTGGCAGAAATCTGTGGTGTTTCATCAGAATCTACAGGAATGCTAAGACAGATTTGATATGGTGGAGCATGAAAGGCAACCTGTTGCAACAAGACCATTCCTGCCACCACCATCAGTGACAACAGTCATCACATATGCTTTCACCCTCAATTGTGGAGCTCATCTGAAGGACCCAGAAATCAGAGGCCTCAGGTTTCTGGAATGGTAGATGTTACACAACTTCTGGTACTAAGGGTAATTCGACTGGCGTGCAAAGCCTTCCTGTCATCTCTTTCAGTCTGTCCAGCTCTTGATAGACAAAATGACCAAGATGTGGTACATCAATAAGAAGGAGGGTGCAGGAACACATCTCCTCTGTTAAGAAGCATTGCAGCTTTGCTCTTGGGTGCAAAAGCATCAGATCTGGCTGGTTGCCACTCATCTGACTGGGGTTCTGAATGCCTGAATAGACAGTTTCAGCAACATCACCTTGCAGACCCCGAGTGGCAACTTCACTCAGAAGTTCAATATTTGGGGTACACCCCAAGTAGACCTATTTGCCACACACAACAATGCTTAGGGGCATATTTATACTCCGTTTGCGCAGATTGTGCGTCAAAAAATTTGACGCCCAATCAGTGCAAACGTTGCCCCATATTTAAACCCTGACACCCGAGCCCGCGGACGACAAAAATCCACCGTGTGCGTCATTTTCTGGATGCGGCAACCCGCCCTGCGTTAATGATATGCAGGGTAGGCGTTCCCGTCCAAAAAACGACACACACGGCCGTGCGTCGTATTTATGCTTCCGGGCAAAAATGACTCTTGGCCGGGAGGCGGAGCAAAAAAATGACGCAAAGCCCGATGTGCGTCAAAATTTAACGCCTGGGTCAGGGCAGGCGTTAAAATGGGGCAAACACACCTGTATTTAATCAGAACACACAGAACAAACAGCAGAGCAGCAGAGCAGCAACAGGGAGACATGGAGGTGATTTTTATCCAGCGTGCACGTAGACGCAGAGCCCTGCAGAAACAACAGCAGCTACAACAACAACAGCAGGGACCCCAAAGGCAGCGCAGAAGGCAGGAGAGGATATTCCGCCCAAGAACAACCCTGAATGGCCTCAGGGAACACGACATCATACAGAGGTACTGGTTGAACTGGCAGGCCATTAAGCAGCTGCTGCAAAACATTGAACAGCAGTTGGCCCCCACTTTGGTGACACCCCGCACTATCCCAACAGAAACAAAGCTACTTGCCGTACTTCACCTGCTGGCAAGTGGCTCCTTTCAAACAACTGGTGCCCTGGTTGGCGGAATATCACAACCATCATTCTCCGCATTTCTACCAAAAGTACTGGATGCCATCATTCGCCTGACACCCCTCCACATCTGCTTCCCTAACACACTGCAGAAGTAGCAGGAAACTAAACAGGGGTTCTACGACATCAGTGGCTTCCCACACGTCCTTGGTGCAATCGACTGCACACACGTACGCCTTGTGCCACCTGCTGCAACAGAACACCTCTACCGCAACAGGAAGCACACACATTCAATCAACGTGCACGCCATAGTCGATCACCAGGGATTGATCAGCAACATCGTGGCTAAATATCCTGGGAGTGTACATGACTCATTCATCTTCCGTCACAGCACCATCAACCAACACTTCCAGGATGGACGGTATGGCAATGGACTACTTGTTGGTAAGTACAGAAACCTACTTATATACACACTGCACAGCAACCCTCTAGGACACACAACACATACACCACAACAGCAACACCTAGACAGGAACACACTGAGGTCCTCACATCACTAGCCATGTTTCTTAACTCACCATTGAACCTGTCACACATTGGAATTTACTGTACAGCTTAATGTGAAGACATTAATGAGTGTGGTTGCCTAAATGTCACCTTGCAAATTGTAAGTGTCACAATAACCTTTACATTAATACATTGCATAAGTTTCAAGGGATGGGATGTCCAGGGTACTTTGATATGAACGTGTTAACAACACTTTCAATTTTAACTCTGCATGGAACTATCATTTCACCCCCAGTGAAGACACACGGACACCTGTATCACAAGTCACAATGCTAGGGAGGACACACTCTATTGCAATTCCCAAAACATACTAGGGTTAGCAGACAAACACTTGCTCAGCCAAGGAAAAAACACAATGCAGAAGGTATAGCCTACAAGTATAGGTTGTCACATTAGTACACAAAAGAGTCACAGACAACACAAGACAACTACTGCCATTAAAGGTCTTTTCAATAGTGCCAGCTACATCAACATGATCCCATTCTGTGTTTTTCTTTCAGCTGATCAGTGGTATGGCATCCAGCCATGGCTAATGACACCATTTGGGAACCCGACTACTGCTGCAGAGCGGGCATACAATGACGCCCATAAGAGGACACGCAGCATTGTCAAGCGCACCTTTGGGATCCTCAAGTCAAGGTTCCGCTGCCTTGACATCACTGGCGGTAGCCTACTATATTCCCCAGAGATGGTCTGTAGGATCATACTCACTTGTGCCATATTTCACAACATTTGTGTAAAAAGGAACATTCCCCTCCTCGAACCAGACCCATACATGCCTGAAGACGACAAAGAGAAGGATGCTGCCCTGCAACAGGAGGGGGAACAACCAAACACGGCTGCTGGAGTGCGTAGGCGCCAACACATATTAAATAATTTCTTTTTTTCCTTAATTTTCACTATCACCACTTAATGCACAATTGTAAATAAACACAGATAACAAACACCACATCATGGTTTGGCCTATTCTTTTCTGCCCACCTTTAGTTTGAAATTGCTGAAGAAGAATGTTGTCTCATTGAGCAATAATGACATAACAATCATCACACAAAAAATATACACCACAAATGTAATGGCCACCATACAATGGTCAAATACACACACCATGTAAATGACAGACATCCTGTACAGTTCACCTTTAAAGGGCAATAGCTGGGGACACACATATGACTCACATACATGTAGGAAACATGGATCATCGCAGCAGATGGCACACAACTAAAACACCATCACTCAACTAGGGGAAAACAGGCCTCATACATCAGCCAGTTCACATGCTAATGCTTCAGGAACAGGAATGTAGTACTAAACTCTTGCCAACAGTAATTCCATCAACTTACTATCATTGCAATGACTATCTGTCACTAGAGTTACACATAAGCAGAACATACACAGCACAAGTGCTACACCTATGACAAGCATCCAGCACATCACATCCCATCTACATGTCAGCCCTTTTCTAAAAACAATACACACACTTGCAGCTGCTCACACCCCACCTGTCTGAAGAGGTCCCTGGAATGCCGATTTGTGTACACTCAGATTCCCTCATCTACACACACACACTCACAAGAGTCATCCAGTGTGCCACACCCTTTGTCATACTACCATCTCACTGCATGGAACACAGCTCATATAATACACTGCCTTGAAGTTTATAAGGCCTGGTATCACCTGTAGATTGATTATTCTGTGAAAGGTACTGTAGGCTATTTATCAGCTAATCCCATCTGACAGGACTAGTGAGACACAGATGGAGGCCACACCTGTGATCCCCTCCATGCACACCACCCAAATGTACATGCCCTGTCCCTGCAGATGCCTCCTACTGCATACATGTTTGAATGTGAGCCATTACATCATTAAGCTTTGACACAAATGTTGCTGTGTAACACTTTATCAGGGTTCATGTGTCACCTTCAAAGCAACACAGGACATACACAGTGTGACATCTCAACTGTCTAATGCTCCCTCTGACCAGTCCTAGTCAGAACACGTGATCATGTGATTACTGAAAGAGCTTGCACCTGATTGACCCAGCATCCTGTCAGCCTGACTGGCACCTGTCCGTGGGTCACTCTACAGATACCTGGGGTCCACCTATGGACCACACATGCTGTCCAATACCTTTTGTACCTCAGACACTAATTTGTCATTAGCCTCATCAATGTATACTCAAATACATAGTAGTGCATCACCTGACTGTCATTTGCATCAGATTTGTGACAGTGCCCATGAATAGCCAAATCTTGGCCCTTCTGTTGTCTGACCTTCATTAATGCCTAAACTTAAAAGTGTGACAGTGGACCAGGACCATAGTGTATGATGGTTTAAATGGCTTCCATCAAAGCCAGCAACCTCAGATAATGTCCATGAAAAGTCAACACATATGAGGACCCTGACTGTTCAAAACGCTGAGTAACACTTTTTCAAATGATAAAGATGAGTCGTGTGTTGAATACCAGCCATTTACTTCTGCACAGAGGCTATGATGTTTCATGATACATTACCATCCACAGAGGCCAACTGGAGTACAAATGTGGCAATGACATGCCAGATCCAGACACCTGAGACATTGTCTCACTCAGCACAAAAAGGTTGCCCATTCGAAAGTCTCATTACACGTGTTGAGTGACAGGGTGGGGCCATCCATGTGTAGGTGACCATGTCCTCAATGGCTTCTCTCCATTTTTGCTACAAACAATGCCCAATTGAAACAAGATTAGCTGCCACTAACTCATGAGGAGACCTGGAAGTTACAGTGACAACAATACACCCTGACAGTTGATAGTGGATCTACATTGGACCACACATATAAACATGTGCCATCCAATCAACAAAATATTTGCAAGCAGCCGATCACAGTAGTGTCCCAGTTGGAACCTAGCAGGAAGAATGAAACATGCCACTAAATCAGGTAATGCATAAAGGGACACATACATCAACAACCTATTTGTCATCAGCACATGAGGAACGTTGAGAGTTAGCAAAAAATATCAATGCAAAATGGTATGTCAGATTGCTCCAAAGAATCAATAGGGCAAACGTCAAATGGGCAAATGGGATTATTGAATGGCAAACAGTGAATCATACCCTATGGGCTTCCATGAGCCTGCTGCTGCAGGTTTAGCATTACTGAATTAATGAAAACCTTGGATAAATTTGCAAGTCTGGAAGGGCAAACCCTAGGGTGCTGGGGGCCTAAGTCCACCTCTACCACCCCCCAAATGTACATGAAATATGCACATGTGAAGTACACACATGCATAAGGCGCATGTGTGGCCTACATGTCAAATGTAAAACACATATAAGATACACAAATTCATAATTAGGACATGGTTACCCCCATAAAAAGTGTAGGTGACAATTGCACTACCTATTTGGCCTATATATAATTTGGATTACCGTGATAAATGTGGACACATTTTTGCTAAGGAATACATCCTGGTATCCCATTCATCATTTGAAATTAGCCATCAGCAATTACCCAAAATATGTGTACAAATATGGGTAATAACCATTTTGAGCAATCATTGCTATTGCACTGTGAATACCTTCTATACATCCTATAAGGGACATGTGCCATAGCTAACCCCAAATGTGTATCACTTGGCACCGTTTGGTCATGACAAAATTCTTTTCACAATTTGACAAATCAAAGACATATTTGTCAAAATGCGTCATATTTCCACACATACAGCTTGTGCGTCATAAATTTTGACGCATAGGAGTGCACATAATGCTGAGTCAAAAAATATAATTTTAAAATAAATAAATTAATAACCAGCATTACATGGCCACCATATTTTCTATAATGCGTCATATTTCCACGCATATGGCTTGGGCGTCATAAATTTTTGACGTACAGGAGTGCACATAATGCTGAGTCAAAGAAAATCTATTTAAAATAAATATATTAATAACCAGCATTACATGGCCACCATATTTTCTATAATGCGTCATATTTCCACGCATACAGCTTGGGCGTCATACATTTTTGACGTACAGGAGTGCACATAATGCTGAGTCAAAAAATATCATTTTAAAATAAATATATTAATAACCAGCATTACATGGCCATCATATTTTCTATAATGCGTCATATTTCCACGCATACAGCTTGGGCGTCATTAATTTTTGACGCACAGGAGTGCATATAATGCAGAGTCAAAATTAATTTTCATATTTGGTCATCATATTTGCCAGCGGCTTAAATTTCAACTCTAGAACTGTAAAATAAGCCTCAAACAAATATAAGGGAACAATGATGATAAATTGTTTGACTCTGCATTATGTGCACTCTTATGTGTCAAAAAATATGACGCACAATCTGTATGCGTGAAAAAATGACGCATAACGGAAAAATAATGCAGGATGTGATGTAATAGGATATCCTGTTTACAGATTCTGTACTGTGGGTGTACTTTCACTTTCACTTTGCAGTCTCAGATTATTCTAGACTGTGTGGCTGTGTGGAAAGTGTTGTCCTGTGTTTTAGTGCTTTTGTGTCCAGTGTACTTCTCTATTGTGCTTTTGTCATCATTGTCTTGTTGTTGTATACTGTCTGAGTCTGTATTGTATAATTTTGTCAAGTCCAGTGTTTCTTTTATTGTCTGTGGGAGTCTGTTCTGGGTAGTGTAATTTTGGGGTTAGTTGGGCTCTTATTCTTAAGTTTTCTTTGTTTCTCACTAATCTACCTTTCTCCATTTCCCTCTTTTCCTTTTTCTCCAACTTTTTCCACTTTGTTAGTGCAGAGATGTCAGGTAGGCCACGGCTTGCCAGGATGGGTGAGGAGGAATTGGGGGGATTTATATGGCTTGTTTGCCATTTCCTCCCACTCATGCTGGAGGCTGGGGGTCGTGTGATACAGGGGTATCACACGGAGGCCCGTAAAGTCCGGTGGGGGAAGGTGCGCCATCACTTGGTCCGTGTCTATGGTAGCCTGAGGAATGACCATCAACTTAAGCACCGCTGGGCTGATCTGATATCCAGGGAGCAGGATCTGCTGGACCACCTGGGAATCAGGATTGGTGGCCATGTTGGTGAGTACACATCAATTACATGTGAACAATTTAAAGCTGTGTGGGGACATGTGATGATTGTTACCCAATCTGCTAGATAAGTAGCTGACTGTGTGTAATGCTAGGGAAACCTACTGGGTAATTGTTGCACAATGTGAAGGAAGACAAATGCTAGCAGTCAGGTAGCTCATGTTTTCTACACATACCGGTTGCCTGTAGCTGTATGTAATGTAGTGTTGCCTTTGTGTCAGACAAGCGACACGTTAATGCCTCAATTTGAACTCTACAGGTCACAATAGCCAGTGAAAAATGGATGTTGAAACATCATACCTACATATGTAGACGCCATAGCTAGACTGAAATTTGTAAACCCAATATTATGCTATAAATGAGTGCTGCCTTCACGTCAATTGAAGTTAGCTATGTTGTCCACACATATGTCACATGTGTGTCTGGTTGGTGTGTGTTGAAAATGACCACATAGGCTGTTTGAGTTTGAGGGGTCATGCAGTCCTCAAGTAACCAGCTTTTGGATGTCTCTCTGGGATGCACATGATGAGATGAATGCACCCCTATATTGTTGGGGCATACTAATGGAGGTGCATCTTTGACACCACATGACTATCCTGGCCAGTGCAGGTGTGTAGTAGGGTGTGTAACTGTAGCAGAAGACTCATCCAATGTAAATGTTGCTCAAGAATTATTCCATGCAGTATGAGCATGTGTGAAAGTGTTTCATTACGCATGTCATATTCTCAGATTGTCTTTGTAATTGCAATTGTCTTGTCAGTGCACGGAGTCTGAGTATATTCTTCCTTCCATGCTTTACAGGTGGACCTGCACCGTACACTGTGGGAGAGGTGGCTCATTTTGCGGACCCGACACCTACAGTGAGTGTTGCATGTCTGCTATTTTTATTGTTTGCTAGTGATGCATGATGGACTACTGTGTGTTCAACAGAATTCAAGGTTTGATGCGCTGCCCATTCATTAGTATTGTTCCATTAGTGGGATTTCAAATATCACTTCAGTTTAAGTAGACCTATGCTTATCCATCTCTCAGATTTAGGGTCTGTAGGCCATTCCAGTCGGGCCCGCTATGGGGAATGGGATGAGTCATGTGGAATACACTGGTTAATGTAAGAGTTGCTCTGGGACTTGGCTTGGACTGAGTCTGCATTTCAGACTGACATTCTCCCAGATAGCTTCTGCAAAAGGCTTGTCTTAAATATGCAGCTTCCCTAGTTGAGGATGGACTGAGTACACTGCAGGTTGGATCTTCCGGGGCATGTACTTCCACAAGTTGAACTAGAAGTGTGTGGGACTAGAGTGCAATGGCCTAGGTGTTCATTCTACTCATGATCATGGGTGTTCTTGCTCCTCTGTGTGTGTGGGAAAATATGCCTCACTGGTAGTATGTGATGTTGGCCTAAGTCAGTACATTTTGACATGTGTGGACCTTGGGTAGGACAAGGTTTAGCTGACTCCAATTTGTTGCTAGCCCTTCATTGGTGTTGTGTGTGAAGGGAAATACTTGTTGACCTTTCTATACACTCCTGGGTGTGCATTGAATATGGGATTGTTGGTTGTTCTTCCCACCAAACCCTCAAAGACTGCCATGTGTTTGGGAATTGGGTACCTAGGACTATAGCAACCAGTATGTTACACATACTTGTGACCTTTTGCAACTTTGTTTTGAACCTAGTGTACACATTCGGTTATGGCACATGAGTTCTATATTAGCAAAAAACAATTACAAATGGCAGATATTGAGGGTTGTGATTGTTATCACATAGAGTGACATATGTAGTGAAGTCAGTAGGCGGAAGAGGTACAGCCATAATGTCAGCTGCATTACCCATTATTTGGATGACAAGTTTAGGCTGATGTCACCCATTATGTAGAGACATGGATATGCTAGGTGTGAGATGCCCTTTTGTATGCAGGCTTCCCCTGTACTTCCTCTGAGACTTTCAATGATCTATGTTTTGAAAATAGCTGTTACAACTACAGTAAAAGTAATGTGCAATTGACCCATTGTGCTATTCCACACAATGCATTTCCTATGGTAAATAGTTGCCCTTTCTCTTCACAGCTGCAAACATGAGTGCCGCACAGAGACATCAGTTTGAAAGGCGGGCAATGAGATACCGGCACATCCTGCAGGTGCAGTCGGGGTTCCGAAGGATGGCCCGAAAATACCAAGCGGATCGGGCCTCCGGAGCATGGTGGGCCTCACCACAGGGTGGCCCAACATTGCCCACAACAGCCACCACCACCACATCCACCAGTTCTCCCCAAGTGGCCCCAGCAACGGCGGGGACAGTTGACCCTGCCTCTGCAGCACGACCTGGACCCAGCAATTTCCGAGCTGCAGGACAGTCCAGTGGGCAAACAACAACTCCCACACCGTGCACCTCTGCCAGCACACAGACAGCAGCAGCCCCTCCTATTGACCCTGCGGCATTCCTGGCTTTAAACAGGAAAATGGACAAGTTTATTAGCAAGGTGGACAAGCTAAGCCAGGATGTGGCCTACATTAAGAAAAGGGTTCGGTCCATCAGGCGGACCCTACGGAGGGCCAACCTCTAGGACTTTATTGCTTGTTTTAAATTTATCCCTCCCCTCTCTCCTCTTTCCTTTTTGTAATGATAGTTGGGTTTTGGGGATTAGTGTTAGGTTAGTGTAGGTTGTTAGCTTAGTTAGTGTTAGGGAGGAGGGTGGGGGGTCCTTATTCTTTGTATTTTTCATTTTTGTGTGGGTGGGTGGGGGTCAATGTTGGGATTCCTGTCTGTTTATTAAAAATATATATATATATATAAAAAAATATATAAAAAAAAAAAATACAAAAAAATATATGATTGTTTAGGATAGTATAGTATGTGTTTAGGTTAGTATGTGTTGTCCTGCATGTTTCCTGTCTCATAATGATGGGTGGGGGGTTGATGTTTAGAGTAAGTTTAGCTTAGGTTAGTTAGGGACAGTTGTGGGTTAGGAGTAGTCAGGTTAGATTAGTGTAGGCATGACTTTTCCCTTAGTTGCCTCTGGTGTGAATACATAGGAATAAACATATAGTTAACCCTTTGCATTATGCGTTAACTGCTACTTGATCATGGGCTTGACATCAGTGTAGGTGATTGTTTTTCTATGACATTTGTGTCCTATGCTACACACCACAGAAAATGGAGGTTTAACATGGCAGCTACCCCTGTGCTAACTTGGTAAGTATCCACCATTTGGTAGACCCACCATTAGTAGTTTACATGGATCACCAAGGATTTGTGTTGATGAGTAGGTATTCTACATCACAAAGTGTGCTTCCAGACTTGGTATTGTGGTTAATTTATTAGGTTGAACTGCAGTGTGATGTTCAGGGACATCTTTGTAGATGAGGTGTTGTTAACACTCTTGTCTTGTTGTCTTCATTGCTGACATAGATCATGTGTGTAAAAATTCAGCATGACTTCCCTTCATGGAAGTATACTCAGAAAGGGTGATTGATGCAGTGTTTAATTGTTTGATTGTTGGGCTTTGCTTAGATTATGCTGCATAATTTCATTTTTTAGTATTGCATGGTGCCTACATTTCTCAGCCACCATTAGTTGACTTGGATTGCTATAGATGGAGCATTATTCTGTCCAACACAGCATAATTGTGTGTGGTTTGTCCCTTCATCAGTTATTCTCCTCAGGATGGTCAGGCTATAATGCAATCCTGGCCACTGCACAGATGTATCAGACTACATGATGTCAGGACAGTTGTATTGACAAGCTACATGGTTGTCACACAGGCACTTTAGAGTTATCTACTGCACAGTTGATGTGTCAAATAATACAGAGACATATTAGGTGTGCAAGTGCTATTTATTGATAGGTGCTGTAGTGCAAAATGTACATTGTCCATGTTTGCTGATTCCGTTCTGGTGCATTCTTACATGGTGATCCTACAGAAGGGGTGTGGATGATGCTCCTGACATGCTGGGGTGATGTAATAGACAGTGCAGAGGGACAGGATTTGCCGATTAGTAGGAGAGAGACATTCACTGGCAATGCTGACAAGCCATACAGTGGTTAGCAGAACAGTCATTGAGTATAGTTGTAGTGAGACTGGCATTTGACAAAACATAGGACCTTGGTCAAAGTAGGCCATGGTGCAGGGACTAGTGCTTCCGGGTACTCTTCCGTGAGAATGTGATCTGTTCCATGTCTTCTTCTTCTGATGTGTGTGTTGCCTGCTTTGTCCTTGTTGTTGTTGGTTGTGAAGGGGCAACACACACCTCAGTGTTAGAAGACGTGGAGTCAGACATCCCGGGGGCTACTCCCTGTGAAGTTCTTAAGGGCAGTACTGCTGCAAGGAGGGCCTGCTGGTTTTTGAGAATAGCAGCCACATCACGATGGTAGGCAGCCAGGTCGGCCCTGAGGGGTTCAATGTTGCATTAGTGCACGCGTTGACAGGATTGCTGTTGTAGGTGTTGGGCCAACTGTATTACAGCTATGCTGATTTCCGTCTGGGATTTCTGCAGTTCCTGCAAGATAGATGTTAGGGCTTGCATAGCTGCTGCCTGATCTGCAGATGACATCATGCACGAGCGCACCCCCTCAAGGCTGGCTGCCATATTTTGCATCCCCACCCGCACCTCCTTGGCCAGCTCCCGCTGTACTCCAACTACAGTTCTTTCAAAGCTGGTGCCAGTGTCGTCAGAGTCCTCAGCTGTGTAGGAGCTGGCAGGTCTTGCAATTGGGGTGGTGGGTGGTTCTTCTGTGATGGCTGCTTGTTCTGTGCTCCTCCTTGTGACTGAAGGTGGGGTCTGGAGGGTTTCAAGGACCTTTTGGATGGTCTCCTGGGGAATGGTTATGGGCTCGTCATCCATGTCATCAGGGAAATCAGGGACAGGCATATTGGCAGGAGATCCATGTTCCTCTGCAATGAAACAGGGTACAATTAGTGTGTCTGTGTTGTGACAATTTTGCAGTAACATGCAAGCCTTTGGATGAATTTACTTTGTGATTTTGTTTGGTATTGGTATCTGCTGTCCTTCATATGGGCATTGTTATAGGCCTATGGCCCACCTGTGTGCCAAATGTATGATATAGAGTTATCAGACTTGTCTGCCTAATCGCCTCTAGGTGTTGCTTTGTACCAATTAGGAAATAGCCATCTTTTTGTCCTACTCGACCCTCCGTGTATATCTATTCTTATGGTGAGACCTTTCACTGGCTGTGGGTGTTGTGATTGCCCGGGCAGCACACTTGCCTCTCAGGACCTGCCCCAAAATCTGATTGTTCACATTGACCTAATTGTAATTGTTATGTGGCATATCCTATGCATGGCAATGTTACGATGTGATATGGATGTAGACATTGTTAATGTTTCCAGCTGATGTTGGGTAATGTGTGTTTAATTGGATTGCCCTGTTTATAGTATCAATGTCCTATTTGGTCCTCTGACTGTGCAGGTGTATTTCAGTGACCAGTTGCATGTGTCCCCTCCTCAATGTTGTTGTCTGAGCAGTATGACATTAGTGATGTTGCCTTGTTAGCCAGGCACGTGAGGGACCCTGACGTATGCAGCATGTGTGTGTCCTTAGTGCTGTGTGGCTCCTATTGCTGTTTACTTTGGTTGATGTATGTGTCAACTATGGGCATTGACATTTGAGTGTTCTGGTGCCGTTGTCTTATTTCTGGAGATTGTTGCAGATGTCATCCTCACCCCCTAATTTAGGTATGTATGTTCCATGGGGAGGTTACTGCCATTGGCTACTATAGCTGCACAGAGATCAGAGGTGTTAGTGTCAACTGTTGTTGCAGTTACATTGCAGTTGTTGTTTTGGCTACTGGATTACTGATAGGGACCTAGTTGATGTAGGATATATTTTGACTGACGAGTGCCAGGATGTAAGTTTGACGTAGTGGGCTTCCCACCTGTAGAGGCTTTCCCTTAGCTCCATTGTTGTCATGACAGGATGCCCCCATGGGACTGTTGTTGGTGTTGTGTTATGTCGTGCCCCAGCTTCTGTCTGTGCTGGGCATGCCCCCCTGCCGTGCCCCTTTACCCATGCCACTCCATATATATGCTGACTTACATGCATTGTGTAGTAAGTATTCCCCACCCCGGTTGCAGTTAACATTATTGCATTATAATTCCCCATGCGACTTACCCTGCATGTGCGTTGTCTCTTGGTAGTCTGTGCTGTCCTGTCCTTGAATCCGTGTGACGATCTCCTCAGGGATGACGGCTGCAACCATCTCCTCCATGTGGTCCAGGGCCTCCTGGTGTGCTGGACTCCCCCCCTCCAGTCTGCAGTGCTGCCTTCCTGTTCCTGGCCATTTTTTCCTTTGTCCTACGTTTGCAGTCATGCCAGCGTTTCTTACACTCAGTGACTGTCCTGCGTACTTCAGCCACACTGTTGATCTTGTCAACAATTTGTTGCCATATGGCCTCTCTCCTGCTGATTGGCAACTTAGAGGTGATGAACAGTTGGTGCTGTTGTTCCGTCACCTCTTTAACCAGGATTTCCTGCTCCTCTGCACTGAAGCGACACTTTCTTCTTTTTCTATATATGTCCTGGTTCCTGTATGGATCATCCTGGCTGGTTCCTGGTCTGCTGTCATCTTCCTGGGGTCTGTAGTGGCATCTGGGATCCATTTTGGCTCTCCTCTGCTGAAAGGGCAGTGTTCGCGGGTATTTTTGACGCTATTGCGTCAAAAAAAACGGCGCTTTCCGGGTTGTGCTGTTGTAAATCGACCCACAGTCATTTACGTCGCGTTAACGTTGTTTTCCTTTATGACTTGACGCCGCTGTGTGTGTCAAAAAAAAATGACTCCCACCTGTTGGTTGCGCCGCCGTGCGTCAAAATATAAATTTGACGCCCGCACGGTGCATCGAAATGGCGTTAGGCGGCGGTAAAAAATTTTACGAAAAACTGCGCTGGCGCAGCTTTGCGTCAAAATGTATAAATATGGCCCTTAGTACCCAGTGTTCTGTGCCCTCCAATATCCATTGCACAGAGCCTTTTGTTTGAAGTGTAACTTTTCCATTTTTCCATTTCACTGCACGTTTCTCCCCAAACCCTTAATTCCTCAAGTGCTGAGGAAGCTTTGCCTTGACCTGGTCCAAGTCATCCTAATAACCCCAGACTTGCCAATAACGGTGTGTCATGAAGTCTTGATGCACCTCTCCTTAAGCCCTACATTCTATCTCCCTTGCAGGCTAGACCACTTCTCACAATCACACAGGTAGATGCTTCACCCCAACCTCCAGAGCTGCCGCCTTCATGCCTGGAGATTGAGTAGGGTAACATGAATGCATTTTCTCCACGTCTTGAAGTGGTCTATATTATCCTAAGTAGCCACAGACAACAAATCTGTATATTTTGGGAGATGGAGTAGGGTTGTCATATGTGTTTAGTGTGCCGACAATTCTGTAGATCCTCATAAAGCCCACTTATCTTACATTTCCTGCTTCACAGTCTCGTTAGCCCAACAAGGGCACATGGTGGGCAAAATAAAAGGCTACTTGTCAGTTTTGTCAGCTATTCTGTGTCTCCTGTACCACCAGTCCCTGTTCACATCATCAATAGTTATAAGGTTTTTGAAGAGCCTCACCAAGACGTTTTGTCCTACTCCATTCATAAAGCCACAATTGGACTATAATCTGTTCCTTACTTTTTTATTCTGTTTCCCGTTCAAACTATTGCACAGTTGCTAATTATGGTTTAAGGCTATTTTCCTTGTAGCCATAATATCTGCAAGGCTTATTTGTGAATTGCAAGTTCTGAGCATGAGGTCCCCACTTCAAACTTCTATCTTAAAAACCAGGACAGCTTTTCTGACTAAAGTGCTCAGTCCCTTTCATAAGGGGCAGTCTTTTACCTTACCTCCGTTCTTTCTTCCTCTGCATCCTTCTAAAGATAAGGAGGCTTCATAGGCAGGATCCCAAGAGAGCTGTTTGTTTTTATATTGCCCGTACCAAAGACCTCTGGATTGACAACCAGCTTTTCATAGTCTACACTGGGAAGATGAAGGGCAAAGCCATCCAAAAGAGGATGTTATTAAGGTGGATCATCTTATGCATTAAGATATGCTGCACCTTGACTCCCAAAGAACCACCAGATGGCATCAGAGCTAACTCCACCAGAGCCAAATCATCTACTTCATCCTTGGCAAGGGGAGTTCCCATTGCTGAGATCTGCAAAGCAACAGCTTGGGCTTCTCTCCATATCTTTGTCGTGCCCACAATATCTGCGCATTTTCCGACTGACCACATCTGACACAGCCAGAAAATAGGGGGATTAGATACTAGAGACAATGGTGGAGCGGCTCCCGCTCTACAGGTCTAACCCATTACATCCTATTGGTTTCAAATAGGATTGGTCACCACCACAATTGTTCTAACCACCACTGCTCCCCACTCTTTTTTTTTTGTTCTTCCCGGTTGCTAGGATCAAGTCTGCCCCCCCGGCCATTGGATGTAGGTGGGAAGTATTGTATTTTTCCTTGGCTGTTTCCTATTACAAAATAAAAGAGATCTTAAACATAAAAAACATTAATAGGCAGGAGAGATGTAAGAACAAGTGAGAGGCAGAGGGAAAAACAACAGAAAGGGAGAGTCAAAGGTAGTGTGCAGCTGTGGTTGGGCACTTTCAGAGGGTTGAGTGCATGGTCTAGCCCTGCGACCCAAGCAGTACATAGAGGGATATGCAAATACAGCGTGTTATAAATAAAGTTATGGTTCTGCATGAAATGTGCAAAATCACTTAAATTTGCCAGTTATAGAATAGCAATGCACACCTTAACCACCATCACTTTCTGTTGGGAAGGGATGTCCCTTGCATGTTGTGCAGATGTGTTCCCCTGCCCTGAGAGCCCAACTTCATGTATATGGTATCCTGACATTTGATTTTGGGACTAACGTCAAACTAATCTAGTCTATGATATGAAGCTGTCCTGTACTTGTCCTGTAATCTGAAGAGGTGCACCAAGAGTGTTCTCATTTCCTGACAGTAGACTGCCGTCCCTGTTGTGGATTTAGCATAGAGAGAGGTGGTGGCAGCATACCATGTTTTGAGAATCCATTGTGTGACCAGCTCTTTTTATTTGCGCCACACAAATTTTAGGCTTACTGGTCCAACTCATGTAAAGTTCTGCTTCTATACACATATCCAGTCCTTTGAGGTGACATCCAGCATGCTTTTTATGCATATTGATGTGTGTAGCCTTTATGGTACATACATTCTGTATGTGAGTGAGCCAGAGGAATGGAGGCCAGTGGGATCCATTCTGGATACTCCTTGGCTGGCTTTGCAGGGGGCACCGAAGAAACAAGCAAGAAAATTCTTATCACCCTGGATGTCGATTAGGGGAGAAGAAGTGAAGGAGTAGTGGCAAGGAACCATGGAAAAGTGTAGAGTAAGGAAACTTAGCAACACAAAAGGATGATGGACAGAGTGCTGAACAATGCAAACACTCACCCCCAGTCACAGATCTGGGTTTAATCCATCGTTCTTTTGCTCACCATGCCACCCCAGTTTGGACCCAGCCATATGTAAATTAGTCTTGACCCTGTAATCAGTCTTGACCCTGTTCCTCATGGGAACAGTCCAGCCCGAACTGCCAAACCAGGTCCTCCCTGGAACGGAAACAAGCATCCTGGGACCGGTTTCAGGGTATCACCCTTCATCAGCCAGGCTAGCTTGAATCCAGTGGCACAGTGAGCAAGGGACCCACGTCTGGGAATACCCTTCCCACTTAGGGCAACTTTAGCAACACAAAAGGATGATGGACAGAGTGCTGAACAATGCAAACACTCACCCCCAGTCATAGGTCGGGGTTTAATCCATCGTTCTTTTGCTCGCCACATCACCCCAGTTTAGTTTAGTGTATGAGGTGGGAGTAGAACAGCAGCCGGCTGGCACCTCATGCGCCAAGAGAGTGTGAACGTGTTTGAAGGCTGGGCAGCAAAGCCAACATCCTGGGACTGCTTCCATTATTGTGTGGTAAGAACGGTTGAACTGAGAGTAAGTGCAGTCATATTTGGAGGTGCATATTCTATAGAAAGTGGGGAGACCACCAAGAAAAGAGGAAAATCCTGAACAAGGGGAAAAGCAGAGAGGAAGCAGGAGGAGACGCAGTACTGCCTAAATAGCACAGACACACTAAATTGCTTTCTGTTAAGTCATGTGTAATATTCCATACTAGGGTGTACTATAGATCTTTTCTCTCTTGCAAAGACAAGCAGTTAGTTTATTTAATTGTTTGATTGTTGGGCTTTGAGCGTAAGCTCCCCCACACTACTGCACTGAGTAGGCTTGTGACTGATAGCTATCACTACCACTGGCAGTTGCATGCGGAAGGAGTAGTATTTGGCTTAGTTTGCAGAGCCATTATAAGACATTAGAGGCAAAAGAGCTCAACCCGCATGGATGTGGCCCAGAAGTCCATACTTGCCCTGTGGACACCCTCATGGGCTCTGACATCTGGCATACACAAAACCTCCAGTTGCGTTAGTTGTGCTGCATACAATCACTGGCCATTTTCAGTGGTTTTGCTCGTTTGACCCAGAACTAGCTGTTTTATTCAATTGAAGATGTTCATCTTACTGAGGACTAAGCCTGTTTTCTAGGTCCTATACTTGTGCAATGCATCTTAATGCTTTCAACATAGAAATAATTACCATGTTAACAAACAGCAAGGCCTATGTTGTATACAATATTAAGCATAGTAAAGTCCATGTCACACAGGTCACCCCAAGGTCAAATCTGACTGAACCAAATATCCAGAGACATAGAGGCACAAACCACTTCTGCACTAAAGTGCTACAAAGGAGAAAGCCCCAGAGAAACATCAAATATTTATCAGTATGCCTCTGCCACAGCAAAAGAAAGACTGGGAATCTAGTACTGTGCGATAGTGGTTGTGTTAGGCTGTCTTTATGTACCTTATTGGCACTAGGAAGATAGGTCTACTCCACGGATTGCCAATTACATATCCCCTGAATGGGACTGGATGTACCAGTATATCTGCAATGAAAAAGCGACACTTTCTGTAACGATCTTTATGGTGGATCCTCTATCTAACCTGCAGATTCCTCAGCTTTTGAATATCCTAGGTGTCAGATTTAATCTGGAAAATTTCAGTAGCTCTCACACTGGTAGGGGCACTGGCTCCTATTTGGTGCCAGAAGTGACACCATTGTGACGTCACTATAGCTAGAAAGCGCACCCTCCCTCCCTTGCTTCCTTATGCCAGCTCCCATCAGTTTTGTTATGAGCCTTCTGAAGTGAACAAGATTAAAATGGCATCAGATGGAAAAGGTGCAGTACAATCTCTAGAAAGAGGTCTTTATTAAAGTGGTTGACTTAGTAACCAGCTATGAAAATGGGGAGGAGGCTGCAGTTGGTGAGGAATCTGCAGATAGGTAGAGTATCCACCAGAAAGATTACCAAAGGTAAGTCACATTATCTTCTGATGAGTACTTCTATCTGCAGATTCCTCATCTTTTGGATAGATTCCCCAAGTGGTACTGGGCCAAGAGGTGGATTGAATTGCTGTTTAAACAAGAAATCCCAGGGTGGTGAGCATGCAAAGTGACCTTCCCTGAACACTTTATCAGATACATATCCCCACATTTATTTTTATCAAAGAGAGGCAGCTGACCCGACACCGCCGCTGTCTACTTTTCCATACCCATTATGTTCCACAATTTGTGTAACCAGTCAGTGTGTGTGGGTGTGACCTCCGAGCCCCAGTCTGAAAGTAGCAGGTGTTTAGCCACCCCTAGGGCTAGTGTAATGGTGCGCCCGCTAAGCGAGCGGAGATGATATGTCTGCGGATTAGGGAGTCCGAATAGTACATAGCTAGGAAATCTTGGGATGTTGGAGTCGTAAATTTCTACCACCTGTAGGACGGCTTCCCAGAAGGAGATAGTTTTGGGGCATTGCCACAGCAAGTGGGTAAGCGTGCCCCCTTGACCACAGCCACTCCAACACTTATCAACGCTGTGTGGTCTCCACCGGGCAACCCTCAGTCGTGTACAATGCCAGTAATGTGCGATCTTTAGGAACATTTCTTTAGTTGATATGTTGCGTGCGGTGACTCGCGCTCGATGTAGGATGTCCCTCCATTCCCTGTCCATGAATGAACAACCACACTCTAATTCCCATCTTCACCTGGCTGGCGTGTGGGGTGGCACGGGGGTAATCAGGAAGGTGTATAAGTCCGACAGGAGTCGTTTGTCCGATATGCGCATGAGCAACCATCTTTCAAATGGAGTGAGGGATCGGCTTGCGTGAGGTCGTATCAGTGGCGATGTCACCCAATGACGGACTGCTAAATATTGCCAGTATGTCGTGTCCGGAAGGCCATAGCCCTCCTGTATCTGGGCAAAGTCCATAATCCCCTCTGCATCGAAAAAGTCACCAATCCTTTTACAGTTAGCGTCTCTCCAAGACCCGAACAAGGCTTCGCTATGTGCAGGTGGGAAAGCCGGGTTCCCGATAAATGGGGTCTGCGGTGAGACCGGTGTGGACAGTCTCTTCCTCTCTTGGGCCTTGTCCCACGACTCCACTGTGGCCCTCAGGATAGGGGTGGACGGTGCTTCTTAGGCAGCCATGGGACCTTCCAGATATGTACCTCAGTTACGGCTTGGTCAATAAAGCACCAGTATTTCTCAGTGTATGGCCATAACCATTCTACCATGTAGCACAGTTGGGCTGCATGGTAATAACTCAGCAGGTGTGGGATTCCCAGTCCTCCATCAGCCTGGGCCAGATATGCTTGCATCTTCCCCATCCTGGCTTTCTTACCAGCCCATACATAGTCCCAGATAAGTGTTTGTATTTTATCCAGTACATCAGAAGGCGGCCGCAAGGGTAGAGTCCTCATGACCTTCGGCAGGAGCGTCATCTTGACCACAGCTAGGCATCCCAGCCAGAAGAGGCCATATGCCTTCCACCATGTCAGTTCTGTTTGGGCGTTCTGCAGGAGCGCATTATAGTTGTAGTCTGCAATAGCTCCTAGGGTAGGAAGGATCTGTAAACCCAAATATTTAATCCCATTTGTGGCCCAGGAGAAAGGCAGAGACGCCTCCAAGGTGGTCCTGTTTGATTCTGGTAACGCAAGATTCAGAATGGATGACTTGTGCATATTAGTTTTGAAGCCAGAGACTTCACTGAAGGCTGCCAACTCCCCAATAACTGCGGGGAGGGAAGACTATGGTCTAGCCAGGTGGAGAAGTACATCATCCGCATAAAGGGCCAGCTTGTGTGCCCTACCACCCATGGATATGCCTGTGATATGGGGGTGTGCTCTTATGCGTTCCATGTATAAAGCGAACAACAAGGGTGACAGGGGACAACCCTGCTGCGTGCCCCTGGACACAGGGAATTGTTGAGAGTGGGTTCTGTTCACACCTACTGCCGCTCTGGGCGTATCGTAGTTACAGCGTACTCAGTGACAGAACCTGGGACCCAAGCTGCAGCGCTCCATAACTGTATGTAAATACGGCCAGTGCACCCAGTCGAAGGCTTTCTCTGCATCTATAGAGAAGAATATGGCCAGCATCTGTGAACGTTGAATTGTGTCCAATAAGTGACAGAGACGCTTAGTATTATCAGCACACGATCTCTTTGGAATAAACCCGGTCTGATCCAGATCTACTAAATGCTGCATATAGGGATCCAACCTGTGAGCCGCTAAAAATCTTAGCGTCCACATTCAGCAGCGTGAAGGGGTGATAGGAGGATTATCGCCTTGGGTCTTTCCCCCACTTTTGGGATGACTGTTATTGTGCCCAGTTGCATCGAAGGGGGTAGGGAGCCAGTAGCGCCCAATGCATTGGACAGCCTTGGCAGTATGGGGGCCAGTTGGGCTCCAAAGACTTTATAAAATTCTGCCCCAAAGCCATCAGCACCCGGAGCCTTTCCTGCCTGGAGGCGCTGGATGGCTGAGAGCACTGCAGCGAGGGTAATGTCCCCATCCAGAGCATCTCTAGCCGCCTGTGGAATCTGGGGCAGGGGAGCCGAATCCAAATAGGCCCCCACTACATCTGCAACAAGGTCTTCAGCGGTATAGAGGGACATATAAAATTATTTGAATTGCTCGAGTATCTGGTCCTCCTGGTGCGTCAAGGAGTCATCGGGCAGAGTCAGCTCCGACACCCCCTTCTTCACCGCCTGCGATCGTAGGCAGTGCCCTAGCAAGCAATCAGCCTAATTCCCCTCCATGTAGTACTTTTGTTACGTACATAAAAGGCATGTTCTGCTTTGTCCATATCTAGTGCTCTTAACTGTTTTTGGGTCGTGTTTAGAAGCCTCCTGGTCGCCATCAACCCCGTGTGCCTATGTGAAGCCTCCAAGTCCCATATAGAGTCCTCTAGTTGCTATCTTTTGTTACGCCCGATTGTGTTAAGTCTTGCCGCTATGGCTATAAACTGACCCCTAAGAACCACTTTAAGTGCCTCCCATAGTGTACTGATTGTGGTCTCTGAGGTATAGCTTTTGAGAAAGTAGTGGTCTATTGTATCCCGAATTTCAGCGAGGTGTCATTGTATGTGAAGGCTTTAGTGTTGAGGCGCCAGTGTTTCCCACTCAATGGGTTGCGGGGAGCATGAGCTGCAAAGTAATAGGAGAATTGTCTGAGACAGAAGCCATTCCAATCTCTGAATGGGACACTGCGTTAGTGAAGCACGGCATGGTGAGGAAAAGGTCTATTTGGCCGTATGTTTGGTGGGTCACTGAAAAGAAGGTGTAATCTCTGTCTAGTGGGTGGTGTAATCGCCAGGTATCTGTCAAGCCTGCCTCGCTTAGCCATTCTCGAAAGCCTTTTGAAAAGGGTTCCGACTGACAGTATCGTTGGGCAGATCTGTCCAATTGGGAGTCTGGGTATATATTAAAGTCTCCCCCTATAATGACAATTGATGTTCGGCGTAAGGAGAACTCTCCCGGTCGAGTCTTTAAGAAAACTTTCCTGGTGGTCATTGGGGCCATAGACATTTGCTACTGTTATTGTACGATTGTAGATGGTAATATGTCTCCTGGGTATCTCCACTTGTGTGCCCACTATCTTCCCCGGGAAATTTGTGGCTATCAGAATCACTACTCCTGCCTTCTTGCCCTGCCCCGAAGAGTGGTACTAACAGTCATACCATCTTGACCGTAGTCGTTTCCAGTCTACTCTTAGTAAGTGGGTTTCCTGTAACAAGCAGATATCACATTTCATCTCCCGGAGCATTGAGAGAACGGCCAACCTCTTCACAGGAGCGTTAAGTCCCTTTACATTAAGACTAAGTATGCGTATCATTCAGTGCGTTGTAACTAGTGTTAGGTCATGTCCCAACTGTCCTGTCAAAGGCCCCACTACCCCGAAGATAACATCTACTTGTATCCTTCACACAGACAATATACCCAATATGGTCACAGTCAATAGGGTAGAAATACAATATTAAATATTTAGCGAACAATGAACAAAGTACCCCGCCTGGGAACGGGGTCAAATACTTCTGTGGGGTACAGTTTATTGCCATATTCCATTGCTCCTCCTCCTTTACTCTAGGGTTGTAGCCTTCGCCAGTCTATTGCCATCAAGTACAGCCGGCTTCCACATGTGACAGTCCTAACAGAACAAACTCTGTTGGGACCCTTCTGCATTCTCATCCATCAGGCAGGCGGAACACTACAAAAGTTGAACGGGATAGCCTTAATGTTCTGAGTCGGCTTCTGATGCACTGTCCAGAGTCTGCAGGCTTCTATGTAGTGCAGAACTCTCTTTCTTACTCTCCAGGTTTGTTGGCTTGGGCATTTTATATCTATTGGCTCTGGCTTTGCGGCGCCCCTCCTCTGCGTGTGGTCGTTGGTCCTGCGTGGGATCCCCAAGTGCAGAGTCTCCCATCCTAAGAGGCAATTCAGGTATCTCCTGGGCCTCTTCCATTGTGCGGACACTTTGTGTTTCGTTCTGCCAGACGAATTGTAGGTGAAAAGGATGACCCTATTTATATCTGATTCCATTCTCCCTGAGGGAGACAGTAACGGGCTGAAGAGCTCTACTTTAAGGCCCTCAAACTTGATTGTAGCCTGGTCATGGACTGCCGCTAAGATAGCCTCCTTCTGTCGATAATAATGTAGACAAGTCAGTATGTCCTGAGCTTGTCCAGGGGTGCGGGCAGGTGGCCCGCCCAGTGGGTTCGGTCTAGTGCGATGTCCTGGTCTTTCAGAGTGAGGGCACATGCCGGAAGAGGTGAATTACAAAGTCCTCAAGACTCCCTGAGACCGCTTGCAGCAGAACTCCTTTGATGTGGATATTTGAGCGCCATGACCTGGTCTCCAGATCTTCCAGTTGTTACTGCAGCTCTAGGTTCGGTTCTTCCAGTGCGAGGAGTTCCCTCCTGTGACTGTCTACTTCTTCATGAGCGTCCTGCAACTGCTCCAGCGTTTCTACTTGCTTTACCAGGTCTCCGACCTCCCTCCTCAGTCCCTTCACCTCTGTCACTATTTTACTGCTTTAAGGTAGCAAAGTCCCCTCTGAGGACACCAAATAGGTGCTCTAGGAATGCCTTTGTTATGGGAGCGTCAACACTCCTCGCTGGGCCCCATCATGTGGCAGTGCCCCCCTCCACGACCGGTTCCCCGGGGGGGATCTAGTTTTTTAACAAAAGTCTTTGTGAAGAGGTCTCTGAGAGGGTAGTCCTTCTTAGAGTGTCTCTGAGAGGCCATAACAGGTGGTTGAGACTGTTCTCCACAACAGGGCCCGCTGGCCAGGAGATCTAGGGCCAACTGGCTGAGTCCGCACTACCCCTAACAGACAGGTACTCGGTCCTGCGCACTTCTTGTCCACGCTGCCACACCGCCAGGCCCACCAGACGGGCCCGGTCGTCAGGCCAGCTCCAATCAATGGCCCAGCTACACATTCCCACGAGGGCCTCAGGCCCCCCCGTCCAGCACCACTGTGTGCTTCAAGTTATTATCCCCACCAAGCCCCCGGTCTCATGTGTCTATGCCTGTTGAGCGACCTGGCTCCCCTACCTGGGGCACGCTCCCCGAAGTTGGTCTGGCTCATAGCCTCTCCTCAGAGGCGGCGTTCGTCACTGTCCCACCGAGTTGGGAGACTGGCCTTGTCGCGCTGCGGCCCACCCACAGCCACGTTAGGCCTCCAGGCGTCTGCAGGGAGAGGGGTGGATGTTCGGGTCCTGGGAATGCGCCGGCAGCGCAGATAAGGTGGGGGACAGGAATCGGTGCCAATGTCCCCTATTCCTCCTCACCGCTTCTCTTGTTCCCGGCTTGGTGGCTCGTCCCACTGGCCGGCGTGGCCACTGCCTCTCAGCTCATGAGGCCCGGGTTTACCGCTCACCACAGCCCACGCCGTCTCCGCCGCTCTTCATCACTCAGGACCAAGCCCACCGGTCTCAGTGGGTCCCCAAGGTCAAAAAGGACATCTCGGATGGCCACCGTGTAGGCCTCAACTACACCCTCTCAGTCACCGATGATTGAGCTCCGAGGAGATTCTCCTATGCAGCTGCCATCTTGGCCACACACCCCCCCCTTTTAATGTTTTTTTTAACTCGTGAAAGTCGCAAATTGAATCAGATTTTGGATTTTTCATAAAATGACAGATGAATCCGCTACTTGTAATATCATATCTTGCAATTGCATGCTGACTTGTGAATCATCTGCCATTTTCTACATTTTTTCTGGTCTGTTACTAAAACCTTCCACACCTCTAAGACATCCCAAATCCCTATCTCCGTTAATTTTTTTTCACACACCACAGTTGTCAATGCAAAATTGGTTTGTGAGTTTCATGATGGAGAAAAAAAAATCTACAGAGACCTTCATCAGGTAATCACATTTGTTAAAAATTCAAATGTAGGGGAGTCGTTAATCTTTGAATCACAACTTTAAAGGGCAGAGATAACCAAAAATGTTAGGCGTTTGAAAAAGCCCACTTTTTCAAAAAACAGGCATCTGGAAGGCTGCTGAACAGATGTACCCAAGCACAACAAAAAACATGCTTTCTCAGTAAAGTTCTAAATTCATGCAGTTTGGCGTAAATACTCTGAGTTTTTATTGCTTTAGGTGCAAGCAAAATATCATAAAGCAAAGAAAATCCTTCTTTGTTTCTCTGCATGGAAGGGCATGCAATTTGGGAGGCCAAATCTTAGCTGAGTATGCTAATCGATTGCCAAATTGCACACAGATCTGTCTCTGTGAGGCAAAGTTATAGGCAAAGCAAAAAATGCCTTTTCAATGGGAAGTGTGGCTGAGCCATTAACTACAGTGTAACAATAGCTACTGTGTAAATTTCCTGTTGCTCCCATATTAAGCAGTAAAAGGAATTTTGCACTCTACATTTTACAACTCAAGGTAGATAGAGACCCGTTTTGCAAATCTAAGTGTTCTTGCATGGTCCCATATCAAAGGAATTGGAGATACAACAGCAGCTGCTTCTGTGTGCTTCTAAGTGGCAGATCCTCAACAGGATGCTCAGGGTGCAGCTCTGCAGCCTGTGAGCTGCCATATACTGCTCCTTGACTTTCCCCCACACTGTTTATTATTCAATTGAGAAGTGAACATTGTCCAGATTTTCATGGACAATGCCTATGGCCTGGGCAGCTCTCTTGGCCTCTCCACAAGGCTCCTGATGACAGAAAGGGTAGGAAAGGCTGCAATATGCTCAATCTACAGAGCTCTGTTTATAAAACAGCACTCAAACTATAGATGTTTGGATTGTGTGGGAAATGTACCTTTTCTGCAGGGTCACCCCAGATTTTTCTCCTTTAGCTGGACCCTATATTTTTGCTGGCTGTAGAACTCTGTGCACTTTATCCCTTCTAACCAGAGGTAAAGTGATGTGCTCCTATTTCCACATGGTGAAATTAGCATACCCTGAATTGGCATAAGACCCTAGTATATGGTACAATGTGTATACCAAGGGTCTGTAAGTTAAATGTAACTAGTGGACTGCAGCACCCATTGTGCCACCCACTACAGTGGCAGTGCAGACATGACTGCTGGCCTAACAATTTTAGCATGGCTGTTGCAGTTTTAAACTGCAATTTCAACCTGTCAAAATAACCTCTTTTGACTGGTCAATGCCTTCCCTTTCCTTTAACTATTAATGTGTCAGCCCTTTGCTGGCCTTATAAGTCACGAAGAAGGCCTTTAAAAGAAGCACATGTAGCAATTTAATGTTAAACATGCCCTTAAGGTGAAAAAGCCACACATGCCATTTTCACTGTACAGGACTGGCTCTTCCACAGGAAAACACTGAGTTACATTATTACATTTAATAATGCAAATTTTGGTTAAGAAACATCTAGAAAAATAATAAAACAATAATTTGTAATATTTAATAAAATCCCAATTCAATGGTTAGGTTGGATTGTTGATAAATATTTGAGAAAATACTTTTAGAATGTTTTACCTGCCTAACAATCCTGCTTCACAAGTCTATTGGGATTTTACTTCCTAAAATCTGAACAGAAAGCACTGTTTGTCAACCTGTGTAACAGATACAGAACCCAAGTGTGAGCAAACTCCTCCTAGCTCTGTAGACAACCATGTATTGAAAAGGAACAAAGATTAATGGTAATTAGCGCAGGACAGGAACCACTTGCTAGAGGGATGCTGAAAGATGGGTCTGCAAGCTCTAACAGCATAAAGGTAAATCAGTCAATTTGTAGGGCGCTTCTTGTCACCAGTGAGAGTATCCAGGCGCTGGCATGGTCCAGTTGCTTAGCCAGGTCTTCAGGGACCTCTGGAACTCTGGAAGAGATGGGGAGGTCTGGAGATTAAAGTGTAGCTTGTTCCATGTTTTTGCTGCTAGGTAGGAGAAGAGCGACCTCTGCATCTACTACATTAGATGCAGGAAGGTGAAGATTAGAGAAAGGGAGGTGGAGCAGATGTGTTTGGTGGGCTGATGGAAGTTAAGGAGGTGGCTCAAGTAAGTGGATCTGCAGTTGTGTAGGACCATGTAGGGCTGGTTCAGGACTGGCATCGTTTCTGTACAGGGTGCCAGTGGAGTTCCCTGAGGTAGGGAGTGATGTGAATTTATCTAGGGAGATCCAGGATGAGTCGGGCTGCAGCATTTTGTATGATCTAAAGTCCTCTGAGGAAAGCTGCGACCCCTGCGTAGAGAGCGTTGCTGTAGGCCAGTTGGTTGGAGATGAGGGCCTGGGTGATGGCGCTTCTTGAGCTTTGGGGCAGGCATTTGAAAATTTTACAAAGCATGCAGAGGATGAAGAAGCAGGAGGAGGGGTCAGTTGATCATAGTCATCATGGTTAGCTTGTTGTCCAGAATGATGCCTAGGTTCCTAGTGTGGTCAGTGGGGGGTAGGAGTAGGTCAGAGTCCTTGAGGGCCACCAAGATGCATCCCATGGAAAGCCTCTGTTTCTGAAGATCAATTCCTCTGTCCCATGTTGGGCTTCAGGCAGTTGTCCTTCATCCATTCAGTGACATCTCTCATGCAGTTGTGGAAGCTGGTCTTGGTGGTGTCTTCAGAGAGGGAGAGGATGAGTTGTGTGTTATAGGCATAGGATAAGATGTTAAGTCTGTGGGTTTTGACGATGCTGGCCAGAGGTGTCATATAAAAGTTGAAGTGGTGTGGCTAAGCTAAGATCTTTGGAGTACCCCAGAGATGATTTCCTTGGATCCATAAGTGAAGGGAGGAAAGGCAGACGCTTTGCATTTTTCTGATGAGGAAAGAGGCGATCCATCTGTGAATGGCTCCTTGGATGCCAGTATTGTACAGCCTTCTGATGATTGTGTAGTGGGAAGCCATACTGAGGGCTGTAGATAGGTCTAGGAGGATCACATCTGCAGTCTCTCCTCAGTCGAGTAAGGCTTGGATGTTGTTGGTAGCCATGATGAGGGTTGTCTCCGTGCTGTGGTTGCTGTGGAAACTGGATTGGAAACATCAGATTAGGAGGTTACATTCCAGATGTGAGAAGAGTTGTTGGTTGATGCTTGAAGGAAGAAGTGAAAGAAACCAGAGTTGTAGGCCCGTGTCAGGATACTTCAATTCGATTTCCTCAGAAGCAGAAGATAACTCCTCAGTCCCGACCCGAGCTACTCACAACGAATATTAATCCTTCGTGCTGAGTACCCCGGAGGGGGAAAGGGGAATGGGATGGTAGAGAGACTGCCACAGAGATGATGAACGCCAGTACTCAGTCTGCCTCTTCACATCTAAGATTGGATACAACACCTGCAAGAGTCACAGTCGCAATTACTAGGGACATACAACATCAGTTTTTCACTTTCTACTCTCAACACTTAATTCTCTTTAATTCTATTATTTCTTCACTCACCCTGAGTTCTCTGTAGCCTTGCTTCTCTCTATAAATGATAGCTCTTCTTAAAAAAATGCTTATTACTGATTCTGGAAGAACTTCTCAACCTTTGTTAGAGATTGGTTTTATGTTGCTATATATATATATATATATATATAGTTGGTGATAATGCGTTCTTCAAATCAGCTGATGTTATTTAATTTCTCCTGTCTTATTGTGACTTCTATCAATAATTGTATTTGTAAATGCTTGTTTATTAAAGTTCGTTTCTCCTTTCTTACTTCGACATTTGTTGATAACTTGTATTTGTAAATGCTTGTTTATTACAGTTAGTTTCTCCTTCCTTACTTCGACATCTGTCGATAACTTGTAGTTGTAAATGCTTATTTATTTAAGTTTGTTTCTCTTTTAAACTCTATTTTGGTTTATTACCATTGAATTTGTAAATGCTTATTTGTTAACAGTTCGTTTCTCCTTTAAACGTGGCCTTTGTTTATAACCTTGACATTTGTAGATACTTGCTCTTTTAAAGTTCGTTTTTTCTTTGACTTTAATATCTTAAACAAGAACCTTGTAAACATAAGGTTAATTCATACATTAACTCTGTAGCCTTGCCGACTTCCACGGGAACGGTCTACTATCAAACTCTTCGAATAAACCATGACAATATTTATCCGTTTTCTGTAATATAATCTTCAAATGTAATTTTACCTCACAGGAGTTTCTGTTCTGAAGTGCGCTATCTCTCCACACAGCTGATTCCTGTCAGACCTCAGTTGAAGTGCAAGGCTTCCAGCTGGAGAGCTCGTAACTTAGCAACCAACCGATTGCAAGACTAGAACTGTAACTAACCTTCAGGACTCACAGCGGCCATCTTGGATCTTCTCTTCTTGATTCTTCCTTTGAAATAAGCGCAAGATTACTCTGCAAACCTTCTTCCAGTTTGGGCTTTGCTGTCTCCACTGAGGATATCTCTTTGCTTTTCTCATGCACTTCTTTGATTTGACTTGGCAAGTTTGTGTGGTCATGACAGCCCGTTTGATGAGTGGCCATTAGAAAATCTTAAAATGTCACCATTGGGTCCTGTTTTAAAAAACAGCAAGGTGCATTGAGATTGAAACATCACATGTCATTGCCTCACGGAGATTCTGTTAATAATTTAATTACCAGTGAAGACGCCATGGTGAGAGATTAGTCAGTGGATGAGGCATTTGCTTTGTGGGACAAGTGTGGAAATTGCAAAATTAGATATATCTGCTTTTCGGCTAGTGCTGGTTCATCTGCATGATTTTTCATTGCTGGTGCTGCAATTTGATGGTGATATTTTCATTGACAGAATGTTAATGATGGGATGTTCAGTTTCATGTTCTTTGTTTAAGATGTTTAGTTCCTTCTTACATTGTTTTTCCTTGATTGATTTGTTGGAGGAGGTATTAGTTCCTCACAAGCTGTAATTTAGGAAAGTGCAAAGGCTGCTCGGTTGCTTAAAGTTCAACATTTTCTTTAAGGTTAGATATGTGCCCGGTGTAGATAATAACATTGCAGATGCATTATTTCATTCATAGTGGCAGAGGTGGTGTGAGCCAGCACCAAGAGCAGAACCAGAAAAGATCAAGATCCGCTGGACCTGTGGCTGATGGGGAGATATGAATGTTTGATCTTATTGAAAGGTCAATAGCTATTTCGACCACAAATGCATACAAGCAGGCCTGATAGCAGCATACAGGAGAGGATTGAATCCAGTTGAATTTCATTTAAGGCAATCAGGTGCTGAAACACCTAATGAGCCAGGTTGATATGGATTTTTCATTGGTCACTATTTCAAGTAAGGTGGCAGACACATCCTTTTACACTAAGGCTCGTATTTATACTTTTTTAGCGCCGCATTTGCATCTTTTTTTGACGCAAATGTGGCACAAACTTACAAAATACAATTGTATTTTGTAAGTTTGCACCGATTTTGTGTAAAAAAAAAGACGCAAATGCGGCGCTAAAAAAGTATAAATACGGGCTTAAGTGTTTTTGGGGCTGGGACCTGATGGAGGCTGAAGAATGTTGAAGGATTTTGGCAGGGTGGACTAAAGAAGGGGCTGCCCGATGTGACAGACGTAGACCAATTTCTGGTAAGTTGCTCTTGGACATTGTTGGAAAGTTGTCGTTATATCTTGGGAAGTGGCGTTGTTTTCTTAGTGCATGGCTTGGTTATTTCATGGAGCTTTTCCTATCTGGGCGATGTTGGGTTGGAGAGCAAGAAGTAGGTTGTTAAAGGAAGATGTTGTGGCTTCGGATGATGAGGTGAGAATACGGTTATCTCATAGCAAGATTGACCAGTTGGGGTCAGGAGGCTGTGATGCACAGAACGCTTCCTGGAGCATGTTGTTCAGTTTTCAAGTTGTCCAGGTTTGTTCAGTTGGTAGGGGCGATATCCAATACCGTTTTTGTACAAGAGGACTGTTCTTGCTTGACCTCTTACCAGGTTCTATGAGTGTTCAAGCATGTTTTGGAGGTAATGGATTTGTGTGCTGCTGAGTATGAAACACATTCATTTACAATTGAGGGTGCAGAGAAGGCTAAGCAATTGGGTTCCTCTAATGAGATAATAAAACAACTTGGTAGGTGGTGGACAAATAGCTATCGCAGATATGTTTATTATTTAGTTCACTAAATTAACTGTTCTTTTCCTTGCTTAGGTTATGTTGTGGAACCATGCAGTGATATTTATGAGGAATGGATTGTGGGGCATTCCTTTGTTCATTGGGTGCCATAACAAGTGGAGGCCAGGATATTCGACAGATAACTAGGACTTGATGGTGCAAGGGTGTTGGTTTCATGGTGGGAAAAGAGCAGATTTGAGGCGGGTGATTTGTTTGACATGTTAGCAAAACATACAACAGGAAGGAAGTGGCAGATTTATTGGTTTTTCATCTGGGGGAAATGATTTGGTTTACTTGTCTGCATTGATTTGCTAAAAACACTGAAAATGGATTTGGTCAGGATTAAGGAATGGTGACAGGGATGCACATTCTATGGACTGAGGAGAGTTTGGAAGGATGCTAAGGAGCTGTGTGCAATTGAGAAGAAGGGTCTACAGAGAAATTAGAGGTTTTTGTAAAATTATGGGGATTTCAGTATTGAAACACAAGGAGATTGTGCAGGGAAATCAGTCTTTGTTCCACAACGATGGGATTCATTTGTCAGATTTTAGCAGTGAGAGTTATCTGTCAGAGCTGTGTTTAAGAATTGCAGAATTGTTGGAGGAGAGGTTATGGAGTTAACAGTAATGTTTTGGGGATTGTCAAGACTGGTTCAGAGATAAGTTGGAAGGTGGGGCAGGAAAATGCCTGAGGGTTTTCCTGGTTGGCCTGCCAACAGGACAAATGTCGTATGTGGGGGGGCTCACAAGTGTGGGGGAAAACAGCTCAGGGAGGTGGGAGATATGATAAAAGGGATGTATTGGGTGAAGGTGACAGCTGAATGTTTTTAGTGACCTCAGTGGGTGCAGGATATGCATGATACATTGGAGTGTGAATGAAGGAATTTTTGTGGGAGGGGAAAAGGGAGATTTTAGAAGGGTGGGTTGGTTTAGAAGTATATAATGTACTAGTGAGTTTATCGTTAGTTTCATAAGGAAATTCAGCTAGATGTTTTTGTTGGGGTTATGATCAGTTTTCAGATTTGTTCTATTAAAGTGCCCTTTTACCCTTACAACTGGAGTACAGTGTCATCTTTGCACACCATCTTGCCTGAGTACCCCTGCACTTTCTAAGGGGCACTCGGCTTGTGTAAGCACTAGAGCAGCGCAGGAAGCACATATGCGCATGGTCCATCTGGCTCCCTGTCCGGCCAACACTGTTCTATATGGACTTGGGAGCCAGCCCGCTAATTATCCGCCGATAGTCCACGTAGTCCGGGAGCAAAGGCTGGGCACACTCCACCCTCTGAGCATATGTAGGGGGAAGAGCGCCAAGCATGGTTTATTCTTCAGTCCTTGAGAATATGGGGGGCCACTGGGGACCACGTGAAGTTGGTAGTGCAGCAGCGCTCCATGGATGGGCCAGTCTATTGGCCCCCCCCAGAGATATACTAGAGGTTTAGGAGGGAGACGCTACTCCCATTCCAACCTGCTTCAGTCCTGCGGGTGCCAAGTTGTATTCTTGCTTTTCCTGAGCCCTGGTGGGCCAGTTTGGACCGGGAAGGGCTACTTTAGCATCTGGTGGCCAGCTCTAGACACCAGAAGGAGTTTCTTCAGGCCTCCTGGCCTCTCGATATTTGCTTTCTTCAAGGAGATTGATTTTCACGATGTACCTTCTTTGTGCAGGACCTGTCTCCTCTCTGGGCACCAGGTACCTCTCCTGGTCCCAGGGTTTCCCTCAGCAGCACCCAAAGTAGAATGCCCTTCTCTATCTGTGCCCTTCAGGTCCCATAGTCTCCTGGTTTATGTCTTGCAAAGCACTTGGGGCAGTGAAGGTATGGGTCCTCTGCCTTCTGGAGTCCAACTCCAGCAGAATCCGTACACAGAAGATCCAGGGTAGCCTTCTAGGGTCCCCACCTCCCCAAGCAGGCCCTTCCCTCTAGTCTTCCCAAAGGGGGCGTATGGGGGCCAGTGCCACTAACCTCAGAGAAACAATTCCTAGTCCATAGGGGCCAACTGAAATCATAATTCCTAGGATCCATCCTTGCAGTAAGGGTAAAGTATCTTTCAGCTGGCATTCCTACTGTGTCATTTACTCAAGTCAAGGTCCAGACTGTTCTCAAAACGCTGTTCTTTGTGCAGGGGTTTATAAGTGTTGATGGAAGGTTTCTAGATGGTGGGGACATCTGTATAATCCCAGGGTGACACTTCATTACTACACCCCTGTCCCAAACCTCCTGTACAGTATTTTGGGACATTCCAATATGGCACTTTGAAGTGATCTGTTAAAAGATCTCTCTGTGAGCCTGAAGCCATACCCCTTAACTGCCAAAGCTGCTTGGTCCTTTCCATCCAAAACTTCAAAGGGGAGCCCCTTATTGTGTTTGGTTGCCCTTTGTTTCTGTGGGATTGAGCCTTCCCAGGCCAGGTGCAGTGTGAGAGATAATTAAGAGAAGAACTAATTACTTGTTAATGGCCCAATTGTGTGAGGAGGCCTTTGATCCTCCAGCTGGCCAATAAATTAATTAACTTGCCCCACCAGGCAGAATAAAGGCCTGGAATCTCACTAGAAGCAGAAGCAGAGGGAGAGAAATGTGATGAATCTTCAAGCGCCAGAGGTAGTGCTGATATAACAAAAGTGACGTAGATTAGCACTTGATGTTTTTACAATATGATGAGTGTGTCACGCTAGTCCTAGGCCTCGGAATGATGAAATTGTAATTGGGGGCAGAGTTTGTCCATAGTATACAATACAGTGACGCATACACACTCTTTTCAGTAACAACTATAGGTGTACCTATTCACAGTAGTAATGCTCACTCTTATTATAAGGCATACGCCATATCAGCACCAATCCCTGAAGTGCCCCAGCTATGTGAGGCTACCCCTGCTCAGATATCAGCCAGAGTTAAAAGGTAGTCTCACACCCTCAGCCTTTACATGTGCACACGTGTTCACATGCAACTAGCCCGCAGCCTTCTACCTTAGCTGTGCAGCGGCACAACTTATCTTAAAAATGCGGACCCTGGCAGTTAGCAATCCCATTTCATTGTAACAGAGCTTACAGTGAGTGAGACTCAGTCACAGCAGAAGTCCATAAACCAAGTAGTCTAAAAAGCAAAAAATCAAGGGGAATTAAGTGGGGCAGAACCTGTTTATCACATCCCCATTTAAGAACACCCCATGCCCAGCAACTACTATTCTCAGAGGCTGCCAGAAAATTATGTAACTCTCTTGCAAGGGCCGGAGACTGAACCTGCTGTCTCTCCAGCTTCTGATATATGTCCCCAATACGTAGGCCACTAAACATTGCACATCCTTGTTGATATTACTATTTGTTTACTGGACCAAAACTTGACAAATACTCTATCACATGTAACAGATCAACTGTATAATGCAGATATCCTCCCAATGACTCTGGGTGCTTTATAAAACGTTAAAGTAAACCATTAGGCAAGTAACCTTTTGGGGTCCCTTAGCATAAAGTATGATTTTTGTGGCGGCTGACCAATGTGGGCATCAAGGCTCTGACTTCCCTTTTTAGGGTCGAGCCTGCATCGCATGCGAGGCGCTTTAGGAGTTAGAAAGGTCTCGGAGCCCCGTCCACGTCACGTCAGTGTCTTTCATTGGTTCGTGGGCTTGCCTGTTAAAATCTGCTTGCTTTCTTTAGTGGAAGGCATGCATACGTCATGCCTTTTCCGGTGGTTAGCCCTCCTCAAGCGCAGCGACCAGGTACTGAAAACATGCGAGGCTCGCTGTTTTCCGTCCGGCTTGTGGACTTCTTTTTATCTTTGCTCGCAGTGCAATCTCGCTTGGCAGAAGTCGAGCGCTTTCCATGACATCGACCCTGTTACATAGTTAATTGCACTTTTTTCCGGTTACGTAGATAATTGCACTTTTACCGATAGGTTTCACTACATTTAATGGGGCAAGAAAAGTCCGGTTGGGCGTTTACAAATGCTAATAGCTCTAACTCAGAGAAACGTGAGGCCCGTTGCTTTGCAAATGCTTGTTTTTATTTGCTTCCTATAATTTTGTTTTTACTACTAGTCCCAGTAAAAATGACACTGACTGACTGCCTCAGGAAGCACAAACAAGTCAACCAGGTGCATCACCGGCCAGCTATTGACGATCTCACAGCCCTGAGGTTTGTGATTTTAATAGTGCCGTAAAGGTCTTTGCTTCTGTGCTGAAAGGTGCCCCCGATATGACACACTACAGCATCACCAAAAAGTCACCCCTGGTTGCTGCAGGTTTCAGCCTGCACTTCCCTGTTCTGCATGTCAATCAAGAAAGCTGCTTGAGCCACCTCCTGTTCCACAGCTCATCAAGAATCTCTGACCACATCCTGTGACAAGCTGTAGAGGGTGGGGTTGGCTAGAGGGGCTGCAGGCAGCCTCCGGTGCTGAGCGTGTGCACATATGCAGCTTTCCACCGATACCGGGCACAGCAGCAGCTGCTGAAACTTAGACATCTTCTGGGTAGCTTGTCTCGCCCAGCTGGTATTTGATGCATTAAAAAAACACAGGAAAAGGAGTAAAGAATGCACACACAAATTCCACTTAACAGCATTTAATTTGTGCCCAGTCCTGACAGAAAGTGCTCGTTGGCTGGACTGGCCTAACAGTCATTCACTCCAGGCCTACCCCCTGAAGGGCAGGTGTCATTATGCTGTGTGTACTGGTTTGTAGCGCTGACAGTGAAAAAATTGAGACATCCGGGACCCTGTCATGGCAGTGCATGTACGGGAGACTGATGTGCCCTGTCTGCCTGGCATATTCCCACCTGACATTCCTCAGCTTCTTTTCGGGTTTGCCGATCTGCCTATCTTAATTATCTGCGAGAATTTTTTTTTTTTAAAGCAAGCTCAGTAAAATAACTTTTTTTCCACGAGGATCACACAATTTTATGAAGCAAACAAGAAAGCCGAGGCTGATTCCAGGTTTTCTAGTTCTACATTGTAGATTTCAGACACTAAAAGATTATCACTTTCTCTTGCCCGTTTCACATCAAAGGTTACTGCTTTGTCTGTAATTCTAGGTGCACGAGGGTCGAGAATTGGTGGTAGACTGAAGCCACTTGAAAGCCTGACTTCCTTTGAGGTCTAAGAAGGCCTCGAACTTGGCCAGGGCCTGGCTTCGGGCTTGAGCTCCCGGTGACTCGCCTACCCCTGCAGAACACCAGCCAAGCAGGCTCAGAGGCAGCCCCTGTGAAAAGAAGACTCCTGCAAAATCGGTGAGAGATACATTTTACTTGTGCATCTTCATACATGGCTGGCATGAATGCAGGATTAAAGGAACTGCTCCTCTACCCATTGAATAACAACATCCTGCACAGCGCATGGACATTCTTACCTTAACTACAGACATTCCCTTTTAGAAACAAAATATTATTAAAGGAAACTGTAGAAGAAACTAATTAAGGAAATAATACAGAAGGCTTCGAAAGCTACATCATAAACAACAAGTATCCCTTATATTAGCAGGCATGGGGTTCTTCTAGAAGGGTTTATCTTAGGTTAGCACAGTCCTTACATTTCACAAGAAGAGAACTTTTCCCAGATGATCTCCTCCTGGAGGGATCACCCACTCGTCCCTTTGAGGATCCAACTTCCCCAGTTACCACACATCATTGATAAATCACCTGTATCCAGCACTTTCCATCCTCCAGACTCACAGCCTGATCATATACTCTCATTGGCTCAGAGAAATCAAAATCTTTTCCTGCACTTAATTGACTCTCACATCTCCTTCTTTCACATTCCAGCAATCACCACATTTCCCTTCGTACCTCTTTGAGCTTCTTTCCTCTTTTAAGGCACATCCTTTATCAAAGCCTCAGGTGGCATTTTCCACTTTTTTGTCATCCACTGCCAGTTCATTTGTGAACCAGGTGAGCTCACTCTCAATAAAATAAAAGGTAAAACCTTAGGCCCGAACCTATGGGGATTCGGCTAGAGGCAGCGGGGCAAGTGCCCTTGCTGCATCGCCCTACGCCAAAGTGAAAGGGCAGGAATGCGTCATATCTGTGGCATACAGCGCATTCCTGTCCTTTCCCCCTGCACTGGCACTCTTTCGGCAGTTTAGTGCCAATGCAGGCTCCCTGGCACCATGGTGCAGAGGTGTCTGCATTGTAGGCAGGATTGTTGTTGTGCAGAAAGGGGCACCCTCCTGCACAAAAAAAATCCTGGGGGATGTTTCCCTCTTTTTTAAGAGCAAATGAGGAGAAATAAAAATACTTCTCCCCTGGGAGGCGTGAAGTTTTGGTGCATCCTCAGGCTTACAGGCTCTTGTAAATCAGGGGATGCATCAAAATCTATGGGTGCTGTGTGGGAAAACCCACTGCAACGCCTATGGAACGCCTCCCTGGCGCAGAGTAAGGCAGCGCAACAATTTGCACTGACATGCCTTACTCTATACCTATGAGGCCATTCAAAGTGGCTTCGCGTGGCCTCATAGATATGGTAGAGAGGATGGCACTGCTGCTTCATCACCAAAATCGCCTCAACAACGGCGCAAGCTTTTAATAGATATGTCCCTTAGTAGCTGCATCATAACCCCGGTTAAGCTATGCATAAATTGCTTCTGTACTTTTTGTTTGATTGAAGGTTTGACCTCAAGATTTCTGTGATTGATATATTTTATATTTGGCTACTCGAATGCTCGCATAGCACTCTGGTACCCTAGGGCAGAGGTCTTCAAACTGGGGGTCGGGGGCACTAAAGGGGGGCTCAAGTGATCCCAGGAGGGGCGGCAGGCTCTGGCCACAAGAAGCATTATACAGATAACGGGCCTTTGTTTTAAGCAGAAGCATGTTATTTCATTTTTAAAAAGGTCACAGTACTTACCTGCACTGTTTAAATAGGCCTGTACATATTTAAATATTGCTATCTTTATAAAATAATTGTGAGAAATTCTAAGGGGGATCCAATAATTTTTAAAAAGGGGAGGGGGAGGGGGGGCGGGAGGGGTGGCACAGCATAAAAAAAATTGGAGACCACTGCAATAGGGTCATGTGGGTACAAATTGCCCACACCACGCTTTTTTAAATTTCATGCATCCAATCCATACCACTCGCTAGCGTCAACTGTACCTTTTCCTTAATCACTGTAAGCAGGGATATGGAATAGAATAAAATATCTACTTGTCGATGGGACAGGTTGCTTCATAAACCCAATTGTCCTGTAAAAATTCATTGTCCCTTTGGTGCCATGTAGTGTGGTGACAAACGATGGCAGCAATCTCATTATATAAAAACCCTGATAATAGCCTCTCCGATTATGCCAGGGCTAATTTTATACTAGGGCTTGAACGCCAGCAATTTGCTTATTTTGTCCCCTTTCTGCAGATCTACATACCAGGGCTGGAAGTAGCAGTAAGCAATGGATCCAGGTCTAGAATGCCCTTTTGAGTCTGTTCAAACCTATTACTTTGCATGTTTTAAAGGTTTTCACCAGCTCTACTCTAATCTTTTCCCATACTGAGAAAGGTTGGAAATTTACTCTTGACAAGGGTCAGAAGTAAAACTTCGTCCAGGGATTGGAAAAAAAGTGGTTGGAGGAAAAATGAACGTGTATACGATAAACAGATTTTCACATGAACATATCTACACATGCGTTGCTCGCATGTGAATTTACCTTGAAAAAACAAAAGGCAAGAGGCGTTTGGCAAAACAGGAACGGTTTGTTTAATCAAACATTACGGGTAGAAGAACAGTTACAGAACCGGACTCTGAGGACTGTCTCAAAGTAAGTTTTCTGTGCTGTTTTGTAAAAAAAAAAAAAAAAAAGTGTGTGCAATAAAACAATTACAACATTCCTTGGGGGGGGGGGGGGTGTTTGAAAGTCCTGATAAAAAATGCACAATGTAGGCTAGCTGTAAAGATTATGAGGAACGTGTGATCGCTGTGTGTGCTTTATTCTGATTGGCTGTGTGTTCATGTGGCATCTGACTTTATGGTGTTTGGGAATGCATGCATCTCTCCAGCCATGTGTGTGTTATATAGGGGAGGGGGAATCTCCTGGGACCATTGTGATGTCGCTGTTTAGCTATAATCTGAGTCTCCTGTTTGCACGTTTGTCTGCTGGCTTTGTGCTGCCCCACCTGTGACCTGCCTGTCTGTAATCTCAGGCCTCTGTCTCAGAGCCTGCTGACCATGTATTTTGGGGTTAGGGTTGAAGGAGAGTTCATGTTGGCTGGATTAGCTAATCCATGCAGACTGTCTGTCACCACAATACTGATGTCAAAAGGTTTGAGATGTATCGTTTTTGCAATACATTTTTATTACACTGAACTCTTGCATGCAGTCCTGTGAAGGCATTTTTTAATAATGAAAAATTAATACAATTAACATCTAGAAATAATGAGCAGGCCTCAGATGAAAAGCCATATTTTAAAAGCAAGGGAGAGCACTGGGCTTTCACATTTAAATGTATGAACTAACTTGCTGCAGAATGCATTTTTCTTTTTACCAGACCTAGGTCAGGAATGTGAAATGCTAAACTTTCAATGACACAAATGTGCTGAGAATAGAATGATCTAATAGAAAGTGTTTGGTTTTGACCTTCCTATAGGCTTGTTTTTCACAGAATATAATAATGGCCTCTCTATCCTCAGACCATTAATCTCCCCTTAGTCGCCCATTGGAGCTCTTTGATACTCCAACGCCCAGCTGGCTGCAGTTCCTTCCATTTGAAAAGCAAAAAGTGGAGGTCACTCCTTCAGCTACAATGTGGCTAAGCTGTGGAACGCCCTCCCCTCAATCTTAGACTTACTGATAATGTACTCGGATTCTGCAAAATTATAAAATCATGGCTATTCACCACCTGATCCCCCCTGAACATAATGGTTGGATTCCGTGTTGTTTGCCAGTGCTGGGATGGCCATGGATAGCCATGTGCTTTATAAATGCAAATATAATAATGTATTGAAATGTTTGGTTTAAGTTCTGTATAATGTTTCTGTATGAACAACAGTCTTGTTAGTTAAAATGGATGAGAAACGTATGATTTAACGGTGTAATGCAAAGGCCTAACTATGAACTGTAGTTGTTATAGTAATCTCATGGTGGGAACTCTGAGTTTCTACAAAATGTTTCATATAATGTTTCTTTATAATGTTAATATCTGTAAGCTTGTCTTTTGACTGCTTGGATGACAGAAGCGTCCCTGTTCCTATGAAGGCACGGTACGCTGATTGGATGTGCATTTCAAACACTGATGTTTCTAGACCCTTTCATTTTCATCGTCTGAATCTGTGCTACTCAGTTTCTTGAACCTCTCTATGGGAAGTTCTGCCTTGATTGATATTAGAGATTTTATGCTAAAAGCGTTATGTTTTCTCCTCTTGGTTTGGAGCTCTTTATGGCTTCTGACGCTTTTCTCTTCTCTATAGCTTAGAATAGGGATTTCTCCTACATGGAACGCGCTTTATGCACCTTCTCTGCTGTTAATTGATTATCAACTGATTGATTATTTCTGATGCTCATTAATAAAGATTTACTCAATAAGAAATATTAAATAAAGCTTTGAAACTCGCTGCAATACTCATTGACTCCCAAAAGATTTAAACTGGAACTGTGATACATTATTTGATTTGCAGCTCCTGATTACTCTCATATACAACAAACATCCTTCGGCATAGCCAGAGTAACAGCGGGGAGTTCTGATTTGATGAGTTGGTGTTGGAAAATTGATTATTGGTAAGGGCAGGTAAGTACCTACACTTAGTAATAGGCCACTAACCTCCACTTAGGTCTCAATAAATTAAACCCAGCTCAACCCTTGGTAGCTTGGCAACAAGCGACAAGGGTTGACTTAGGAGACAAGTGTGTAAAGCATTTAAAAATCACAAAACAGTAAATAAGTAAAACAAAAAACACAATAAAAATCTAACACCAATTTCTAAAAATAGATTATGTTTTTATCTTTAAAATGACACCCAAATGATTACATTCAGATAAGGGGAACCAGAAATATGAATTTTCAAAGAATTAATGTTTTCTAGCGCATAGAAGCAACTAGCGCTCAAAGGGTTAAAAAAGGTCACACTGGAAAGGGACAAAGTCCAGAGTTCAGGCCACCCATGAGGTAATACTGTCACACTTACTTTCAGAAGTGTTTCTTGATTTAGGAAAGTGGTCCACAGCACCCGCCAAGGTTCAGAGGCTCAGGTTTGCCTCTTGGGGTCTGGGACTACAACTCCCTCAATGCACCTCTTCAACCTATGGAGTTGCTCTGAACTTCTGTTTCTTCTCCCAGAGGTCCTTTCTGGGTCCTTGAAGTGTCCACAACTTGATCCAAGGTTCCAGAAGCACTGAGTTGCTCCTAAGGACTTGGGACTACAATTCCCAGAATGCACTTGGTCAGAATACTCAAATGGCCACTGGACGCTGGTCAGCTGGGCTCTGCTTGCAGGACTTAATGCAGGGGACTATGGGCAGCTCCTTTGTACCTGTAGCAAACAGGGAGTCCCTTCTTGAAGCAGTAGAAGACAGACAGGCAAAGTCCTTTTAGTGGTGAAGCCCAAGTGTGCAGCTAGTGCAGTCCTTTCAGAGTGCATTGTCCAGGTGCAGGTCAGGGGTACAGCAGGGTAGTCCTTCTTCTTCTTTGTCTTGTTCCTTACAGGGATCTGGTAGGGAACGGAGGTGTGGGTGCAGGTCTGCCAGTTTTTTCCTTGCTCCTGGGTGAAAAACAAGGGGGTAATGGTTCTCCAATCAGGTGCAGGGTCCTTCCCCCCTGTGATGACCACTTCCTGGGAAGTGTGGCAAAAATCAATCCCAGGGAGCAACATTCCTCAAAAATCCATCATGGCTGAAAGTGATTTTTGGAGGTTACATCTGGCTGAGCCCACCCACTGATGTAGCTAAAAAATCTTAAACACACCCATCTCCTAATTTAATCGGGGGAGGGGTGGGGGCACGTAATTGTCTGGGGTTACAGGATGTGAGGGCTACTCCAAATGTCCTTCCCTGCCTTTGAAGACCAGTTTGGCAGCGCTCCCCCTTCCTGCTTCTCCATCTGCTGAGGGGAGTTCTCCTCCCATAGGCACATTCCTTTGTGTTAAGCCCAGGCTACTTCACACCTCATCAAGGCAGCCTCGCCAGGTTGCCAGAGGCTGGCTTATCAGAGTAGTGCACTATAGGGCTGAAGTTGGCAACTTTTTAGGCAGAGTTAAAAACTCTTTACCTGACCAAGTTATAGTAAATCCAACAACTGTAAGCTGTGGGATTTATTAGAACAACTAATTTGATACCAAACTTGAGTCATTTGACACTTAAGAGGACTTTATAAATTAAAATAAAATTCTAGCCTATGGTGGCCATTCACTACAATGAGGGGGTGGGGGGTGAATTTGGCTTTTTTACTTCACCAGGGCTTATAAAACTATTTTTAGAACGTCCCTGCTTATAGTTACATGGCACCCAGCCCTAGGGACACATAGGCCTGTATTTATACTTTTTTTGCGCCGCATTTGCGTCGTTTTTTGACGCAAAAACGGCGCAAACTTGCAAAATACCATTGTATTTTGTAGGTTTGCGCCGTTTTGCGTCAAAAAGCGGCGCAAATGCGGCGCTAAAAAAAGTATAAATACGGGCCATAGTGCACACCTTAGGGGTGACGTGTAAAAATAAGGTAGTGTAAGACTTTGGAGGTACTTTTAATTCGAAAGTCAAATTTGCATGTAACTTTAATTTAAAAGCAGCCATTAAGACAGGCTTGTCTTTCAAATGACCCTGGGCACCTCAGCAGTGCACCTATAGGTGCACTACCTATGCTGGAGTCCCTAAACCTACATGCCCTACCATATATTAGGGACTTATAGGTAGGTTGACATAGCCAATTTTAATTAGCCTAATTTGCCTACTCATTGTACACAGAGCACAAGCCCTGGGACAGGTTAGCAGTAACCAGGGCACCATCAGAGTAAGGAAAACACCAGCAAAAAGTGCAAAATGGAGTCAAAAAGTTAGGGGGGGGGCTGTTTTCAAATACAAGCTCCACACACCCAGGAGAGTCAGCCCAACCCTGGTAGAGTCTTCCTGGCTTGTCGGGCGAGGAAGACAGTGAAGAAAACTGGCTGCCCCTATGTAAGACCTACTGTGCCTTACATCCTCCTGTCATGGTCACTCCATCTGAGGAGGGAACCCATCCCAACAGTGAAAGGACCCATCTTAAATGGAAACTTTCCTCGGGGGGGAAGGGAGGGAGATTCTTCTGTTCTCTCTCTGTGCCAACTTGGGTAGTGAAGTGCCCACCACCCCTATTCCTAACTTTGCTAGGGCAACTAGAGCTAGCTTACCCAAAGAGGTCACCCAACATTTGAGCAACCCCACCATGACCAACAGGATCAGGGGGCCTACTTTGCTTTTGGCCCTGGGGTCTGCCTCCCAGACCAGGTGCAGTGCTGCCATGAAGGATAGCACCCAGGAGAGGCTACTGACAGCTGTCAGCACCCAGAACCACTCCCTAAGCTCTCCACTGACAGGTGACAGAACTTCTTTAGGGGCAGCTGTGGGGTCCTGGCACCCTCTTGCTGTCTAGAATGGGGGGGGCTACCACCCCCTGTGGCAGACACCCTTCTTCCACTTTCTGAACAGCTGCCTAACTACTCAAGACTTTCTTGGGGTCAGGTGAGGCCTCACCAGGGCCAACTCTGGGTTCCACCACTACTGGGGCAGAAGGCCTTTGGCTCCCTTGCACTCTCTTTAAGAGGGGCCTACCCTTCCTTTTCTTCCTTCCTTTTCTTGGGGACCCCAGTCTCCTAACTGTAGGGACAAGCTCTCCAGGACTTTGATACAATCTGGAGGGAGGTCAGCACTAACTACCACCTTAAACCAGTCAACTATACCCTCCCTCTCTAGGGGCACAGGTGTCTCTCAGGCCAGTGGTAGGTACCCCATTCACCTGAATGGGGTGAAAGTGCCTACTCCCCACCCTCAGGGATCACCAGCTTACCATCTGTTCCTGTCTCCCAGCCCAATGCTATGAGGAATCCATCATCTGAGTCGCCCTCCTACATGGCGACACTGGACAGCCCAGCAAACAGTGAAAAATAGGGCAAAAAGTTAGGGGGCCTCTGAAATCAGCCATTTTCTCACAGATTATGCTGTAAACCAAATATTTAACTAAAGTCCCTGCTTCACAAATAAACCTCTCCCCCTCTTTCTTTGTTTAAGCAAACTCTGCATCAAATGTGTCTCTTCAGCACACATGGGAAAAGGTTGATTAAAAATAAACTGTATTGCATAAAACATCATTAGACTAAATATGACATGTATCCGTAATACTAAACAAGCAGTTGTCAGAACATCACACAGGTTACTAGTACTCTGCAAAAATAAGCAGTAGTCAGGTAAACATATAGGTTACTGGTATTCTGCAACACAAGCAGCAGTCAGGTTGTCCTTCCACCAAAAATGCACATCAGAACAAACATCTGATCAGAGGGGGCAAAGACATACGCATGAATGCACGTAAAATAAAACATTCCCCAGAACACACAAAAAGGGAACATCCCCTTATGGCACGTCATAAAACAACACTCCCCCTGACACAGATCATCGTTACCAACCAGGCATATAGTGTAGTAAACATATCATCAGAGAGGCCAAGACATCATTATGAATGTACATAAAATAAAACATTTCCGTATTGCACATGTCCTATAGAGCACACCCTCCCCCTCTAGAGGTAATGCAGGCCCTGAAATAGGCTGGTCACAACCATAGAACAGCAGCAGTATAAATCAGGGCATGAGAAATGCTGAACCGGTGAGGATGAAAACGAGACAACGCAAGTCATAGACTAATCCACCTCATAAGCATGTCTCCTTTTGGGGGGGGGGGGGGCGAAGACCACGCTCTTGTGCCCCTTTTGCACAAAATATGTTAGGGACGCTGTGTACCAATCTAGGAGCTCATGCCCTCTGTTAATGAATCAGGGGGGCTTGCACAACCAGTACTGGCAGGACTGGGGACCTCCATTGAGGGTCACCATCCTAGCCAGCTATCAACATAGGCAAAGTGGTCTGTCCCCGGCCTCCTCCTTGAGACCAGGGGAAAGGGGTGTCCACAAGGCAATCCTGAGTAGCGAGGAACCCTCCCTGGATCCCCTGCAAAGGAAGAAACCGTGAGGCAGCTGTCTGTCTAACTGCGGGCTGCTCCTCATGCCAGTGGTGTCCTCTTGGGTTGTGCACCCCTTCTAGAGCACGTTCTGAGCCCTCCTGGGGTTGCAGGCAGCCCGGTCTCCTGCAGTGGTTTCCTGAACACCCGCCAGGGACACAGCGGTAACTTGGTGGCAGGAGGTGCTGATTTGTGAAGCGTGCACTTCGGGAGAAGCCGCTGACGGGCCATGGCAGTGACTTTGGTAATAGGAGGTGCCGGGTTGAGCCCCAAGGGCGTCACGGAGTGTAAGCACCTCATTGGGCAAAAGGAACTACTCCTGCCAGCAACAGCACCGCCTGCTTCTTGGCCCCCCACCTCACTGGGGGTGGGGAGGACTTGGCTCTCTCGGTGGTGCCACAGTGAGGAAACCATAGCTCTCACTAGGTGCTTTGTGAAGACAATTTTCAGCCCTCCCCACGGGCTCCAACGAAACCGGCTGTGGCGCCTACCTAGTGCTACTGGGAAGGCAAGTTGCAGTGGAAAGGGGGTGGGGGGGAGAACACCAACCACCCAACCCCTGGAGTACAACTGGGGCGCAGGCAGATGCAGTGGGGCTAGAAGCAGGTCAACACATCAGGGCCCCTTGTAAGCAGAATGGCAGTCCTCCTGGGGGCCTAGCAGGCCACAGGCCAGCACACCAGCAGGTCAGTCCTCATGGCAGTACCCAGCATTCCAGTACAAGTCCATGCAGTGTCCAAGAATGTGGGGGGGCAAACCCCTGTACTTATACTCCGTTTTTGCCCCTTCCACAAAAGATTTCAATCAGCAATTGCTGTGGATATCCAGTTGCTGTGTTGCACAACCCTTTGCAAAATGGTCACCAGCAACATCTTTGCAGAAAAGACTGCTCCATGGCCACAGAGGCAGAGAAGGCATTTTAAAGAATGAGTTCAAGCTCAATAAATACTCCGCAGAAAATCCTCACACAAACTAGACTTTCTCCTTATCACAACATTGTTCCCAGAAAACACACTGAAGACAGTGCAAGTCCAAGCCCGCTAAGCTTGGAGGGAAACTCCAGGAAAATAAGGCATATATGGTTGGCACAGGACTGCACACACAGGTTAGTCTTCTGCTAGTCATCATTGCTAATGAAGAGCTGCCACCAACACACTAGACTTGGTGAAAAAAACCTTTACATATGCATCTTCATTCATGACACGCAGGATTACAGCTCCTGCACCTCTAGCCATTTTAATTACACCCTGTACAGCAAATGAACACTCTGTTTTACTGATAAAACTATATAGTCCAAGCATGAAAATGGCATCACATAGTGTAGTGCCTTGTTTTGATCTTATTCAAATATTTGTTTCCACCACATCTCAGAAATAGAAACAGTTGTGCTACATTTGTGTTTTCATAATTGTAAATAAACTGCAAATATTTCAGAATATATCAGACATTTAAATTGTGTTGTGTGCTAAGAAAAAAAACCTCTCCTACCCCCAGTATCCCGCAAGATTGCCACATAAACCCTCTCACTTTGAAGTAAGCAAAGGAAAAGTAAACACCAAACACACCAAGTCAAAAGACTAAGGGCCATATTTATACTTTTTGACGCAAAACTGCGCTAATGCAGTTTTGCGTCAAAAAAATTAGCGCCGGCTAACGCCATTTCGAAGCGCCGTGCGGGCATCAAATTTATACTTTGACGCACGGCGGCGCAACCAACAGGTGGGAGTCATTATTTCGTGATGCACACAGCGGCGTCAAGTCGTAAAGGAAACCAACGTTAACGCGACGCAAATGACTGTGGGTCGATTTAAGACAGCGCAACCCAGAAAACGTTGTTTATTTTGACGCAATTGCGTCAAATTTACCCGCGAAAACTGCCCTTTCAGCAGAGGAGAGCCAAAATGGATCCCAGATGTCACTACAGACCCCAGGAAGATGACAGCAGACCAGGAACCAGCCAGGATGATCCATACCGGAACCAGGACATTTTCAGAAAAAAAAGAAAGTGTCGCTTCAGTACAGAGGAGCAGGAAATCCTGGTTAAAGAGGTGACGGAACACCAGCACCAATTGTTCATCACCTCTAAATTGCCTATCAGTAGGAGAGAGGCCATATGGAAACAAATTGTGGACAAGATCAACAGTGTGGCTGAAGAACGCCGGACAGTCACCGAGTGTAAGAAACGCTGACATGACTGCAAACGTAGGACAAAAGAAAAAATGGCCAGGAACAGGAAGGCAGCAATGCAGACTGGAGGGGGGAGTCCAGCACACCAGGAGGCCCTGGACCACATGGAGGAGATGGTCGCAGCCGTCATCCCTGAGGAGATTGTCACAGGGATTCAAGGACAGGACAGCGCAGAATACCACGAGACAACGCACATGCAGGGTAAGTCGCATGGGGAATTAAAATGCAACAATGATATATGCTACCGGAGGGGGGAATACCTACTACACAATGCATGTAAGTCAGCACATATATGAAGTGGCATGGGTAAAGGGGCACGGCAGGGGGGCATGTCCAGCACAGACTGAATCTGGGGCACGACAAAATACAGCACCAACAACAGTCCCATGGGGCCATCCTGTAATGACAACAATAGAGCCAAGGGAAAGCAGCGACAGGTGTGAAGGCCACTACGTCAAACTCACATCCAGGCACTTGTCTTGCAAAATCTATCCTACATCAACTAGGTCCCTATCAGTAATCCAGTAGCCAAAACAACAACTGCAATGTAACTGCCACAACAGTTGACAATAACACCTCTCATCTCTGTGCAGCTATAGTACCAAATGGCAGGAACCTCCCCATGGAACATACATACCTAAATTAGTGGGTGAGGATGACATCTGCAACTATTCATAGAAATAAGACAAAGGCACCAGTACACTCAAATGCCGAATGCCCATACTTGACACATACATAAGCCAAAGTAAACAGCAATAGGAGCCACACAGCACTACGAACACACACATGCTGCATACGTCAGGGTCTCTCACATGCCTGGCTAACAAGGCAACATCACTAATGTCATACTGCTCAGACAACAACATTGAGGAGGGGACACAGGCAACTGGTCACTGAAACACACCTGCACAGTCTGACAACCAAATAGGACCTTGATACGATAAACAGGCCAATCCAATTAAACACACATGACCCAACATCATCTCCAAACATCAACAATGTTTACATCCATACCACATCCTAACATTGACATGCATAGGATATGCCACGTCACATGTACATTTCGGGCAATGTGAATAAAAAGTGTTTGGGGCAGGTCCTGAGAGGCAAGTGTGCTGGCAGGGCATTCACAACACCCACAGTCAGTCAAAGTGTAGTGTTGTAAGTGTAACGTATACTTTGCGCATTAGCTTCAGGCTTTAGGCCTTTGTGCACCTTGCCCTGAATGTACTATTACGCATTTGCTCACATCTAAGAGCCTCAAAGCACTTTGCACTAAATGCTTTTTATTAGGCTTCCTATCAGTTAATTTAGCAAATAGCCAGTCCTACGGTGTTGTGTATTAGTCAAATCACACTGTTTTGCCTACTTCAGCACTGGAGTTTGCCAGAACATATTCACTCTGTGCCCCAGTCAAGGATACAGTCTGGTACATTGCCGATAGACGTGGTAGGGGTTAAGATTTGGCATTCCTGCGTAGGGACACTTTGTCATCACGATGACCTATTACTTATAAAATCACTTCCTTGTCCCAAGACACGCAAGAGGGAGTTTCCAAACAGAGAACCACAACTAGACGCTGCCTGCCTTGCTGCAGATGCAGAACCAGATCACAGGCCATTGCTCTGATATGAGGGATGATGTCTCCCCAGTGATTCAGACAGGCAAGCTCGAAGCTTAACATGCTGTGCTATAAATAGAACAAACAGAGGGATATTAGAAACAGTTAGGCACCATGATAGCTTTGTACTAATGTTTTACTCTCCTGCTGACTATTTCAATTCTAATAGTTTGTATTGTTTGGGTTATTGTGGCTCACACCTAAATATCTACAAGTCAGTTGTACAATGCAATCATCATATAAAACAAATACTGTCTTTGTCATTTGTGTATGAGATCATACTGGAAAAGAGAGAATTGTGTAGGATCTGAGGCCCATATTTATACTTTTTTAGCGCCGCATTTGCGCCGCTTTTTGACGCAAAAACGGCGCAACGTTACAAAATACAATTGTATTTTGTAACTTTGCGCCGTTTTTGCGTCAAAAAGCGGCGCAAATGCGGCGCTAAAAAAGTATAAATACGGGCCTGAGTGACCACGACTTCCCTGAGAAGTTCCAAAGATGTCATGCGCTCGGATGTCTAATCATTCCTTTGCCGTGGGAGACCAGAGGCACTGCTAGTTAGCCAGAGCAAAAAGAAAGAATCAGGGTGACAGAGTTAATTACAAGTGTGTCAGACTTAGTCCCCCACACCATTAGCTATCCTGCTGCCTAGAAAGCCAGTAATCTCATGTAGGATAATGAGAGCCCACCCAACAAAATGTCTCTCCATAAGAATAGTTAAACACAGAGGGAGGAGTAGGACAAACATATGCCTATTCCTAAATTTTTACAAAGCAACATCTAGAGGCAAATAGGCAGACAAGTCTGATAGCTCTATATCATACATGTGACACACAGGTGGGCCATAGGCCTACAACAATGCCCATATGAAGGACAGCAGATACCAAGACAAAAACAGAGCACAAAGTTAAGGCATCCAAAGGCTTCTATCTTATTGCAAAATTGTCACAACACAGACACACTAATTGTACCCTGTTTCATTGCAGAGGAACATGGATCTCCTGCCGATATGCCTGTCCCTGATTTCCCTGATGACATGGATGACGAGCCCATAAACATTCCACAGGAGACCATCCAAATGGTCCTTGAAAGCCTCCAAACCCCACCTTCAGTCACAAGGAGGAGCACAGAAGAAGCAGCCACCACAGTAGAACCACCCGCCACCCCAATTGTAATACCTGCCAGCTCCAACACAGCTGAGGACTCTGACGACACTGGCACCAGCTTCGAAAGAACCGTCGTTGGGGTACAGCGGGAGCTGGCCAAGGAGGTGCGGGTGGGGATGCAAACTATGGCAGCCAGCCTTGAGGGGGTGCGTTCGTGCATGATGTCTTCTGCTGATCAGGCAGCTGCTATGCAAGCCCTAACATCTCTCTTGCAGGAACTTGCCAAAACACAGAAGGAAATCAGCACAGCTGTCATCCAGTTGACACAACACCTCCAACTGCAATCCAGTCAACGTGTGCACGAATGCAACATTGAACCCCTCAGGGCCGACCTGGCTGCCTACCATCATGATGTGGCTGCCATTCTCAAAAACCAGCAGGCCCTCCTTGCTGCAGTACTGCCCTTAAGAACTCCACAGGGAGCAGCCCCCAGGATGTCTGCCTCCACGTCTTCTAACACTGAGGTGTGTGTTGCCCCTTCACAACCAACAACAAGGACAAAGCAGACAACACACACATCAGAAGAAGAAGACATGGAACAGATAACATTCTCACGGAAGAGTACCCGGAAGCACTAGTCCCTGCACCATGGCCTACTTTGACCAAGGTCCTACGTTTTGTCAAATGCCAGTCTCACTACAACTACACTCAATGACTGTTCTGCAATCCACTGTATGACTTGTCCCCATTGCCAGTGAATGTCTCTCTCCTACCATTTGCCAATTCCTGTCCCTCTGCACTGTCTGTGACATCACCCCAGCATGTCAGGAGCATCATCCACACCCCTTATGTAGGATCACCATGTAAGAATGCACCAGAACGGACCCAGCAAACATGGTCAATGGACATTTTGCACTACAGCACCTATAAATAAATAGCACTTGCACACCTATTATGTCTCTGTGTTATTTCACACTTCAACTGTGCAGTACCTAACTCCAAAGTGCCTGTGTGGCAACCATGTAGATTGTCAATACTACTGTCCTGATATCATGTAGTCTGAAACATCTGTGCAGTGGCCAGGATTGCATCATAGCCTTACCATACTGAGGAAAATAACTGATGAAGGGACTAACCACACACAATCATGCTGTGTTGGACAGAATAATGCACCATCTATAGCTATTCTAGACAACTAATGGTGGCTGAGAAATGTAGGCACCATGCAATACTAAAACAAGAAATTATGCTGCAAAATGTAAGGAAACATTAACAAATTACACTGCATCAATCACCCTTTCGGAGTATACTTCCATGAAGGAAAGTCATGCAGAATTAGTACACACATGATGTAGGTCAGCAATGAAAGCAACAAGACAAGAGTGTGAACAACTCCTCATCTACAAAGATCTCCCTGAACTTCACACTGCAGTCCGACCTATTAATTTACCCACAATAACAAGTCTGGAAGCACTCTTTGTGAAGTAGGATACATACCAACACAAAACCTTGGTGATCAATGCAAACTACCAATGGTGGGTCTCCCAAATGGTGGATACTTACCAAGTTAGCACACGGGTAGCTGGCATGTTAAACCTCAATTTCCTGGGGATGGCGAGCATAGGACACAAATGTCATACTAAAACATTCAGCTACACTGATGTCAAGGCCATGATAAAGTAGCACCTAACGCATCATGTAAAGGGTTAACTATATATTTATTACTATTGAGTAACACAAGAGGCAACTAAGGGAAAGGTAATACCTACACTAATTTAACCTGACTACTACTAACCCACAACTGTCCCTAACTAACCTAAGCTAAACTTACTCTACACATGTAACGAAACGATCTAAACATCAACCCCCCACCCACCATTATGAGACAGGACACATGCAGGACAACACTTACTAACCTACACACATACTATACTATCCTAAACAAACATATTTTTTTTTGTAATTTTTTGTATATTTTTTATGTTTTTTTTTTTTTTAAACAGGAATCCCAACATTGCCCCCCACCCACCCACCCACACAAAAAATAAAGTAAAAAGAATAAGGACCCCCCACCCTCTTCCCTAACACTAACTAAGCTAATTACCTATACTAACCTAATACTAATCCCCAAAACCCAACTATCAGTAGAAAATAGGAAAGAGGAGAGAGGGGAGGGGTAAAAGTTCAACAGGGCAAAAGTCCTACAGGTTCGCTCTCCGTAGGGTCCGCCTGATGGAGCTGACCCTTTTTTTAATATAGGCCACATCCTGGCTCAGGTTGTCCACCTTATTGACCAGCTTGTCCAATTTTCTACTCAATGCCAGGAATGCGGCTGGGTCCACAGGAGGGGCTGATGTAGTTTGTGTGCCGGCCGGGGTTAAGCTTGTGCCAGGAGTTGACTGCCCACTGGACTGTCCTGGTTTTAGAACACGGCTGGGTCGAGGTCTGGAGGAAGAGCCAGGGTCTACTGTTCCCAACGTTGCTGGGGCCACTTGGTGAGACCTGGTGGATGTGGTGTTGCTGGCTGTTGTTGGCAATGTAGGCGGACCCTGTGGTGAGGCCCACCACGCCCCGGAGGCCCGATCCGATTGATATTTGCGGGCCATCCTCCAGTACCCAGACTGCACCTGCAGGATGTGCCTGTATCACATGGCACGCCTCTTAAATTGGTGTCGATCTGCGGCACTCATGTTTGCAGCTGTGAAGAGAAAAGGCAAATATTTTCCTTTGGAATTGCATTGGGTGGAATAGCACAATAGGTTATTTGTACATTACTAGAAATTTATTGGTTGCAGCAATTGTCACAACATAGTTCACTGAAAGGCTCAGAGGAAGTACATGTGAAGCCTGCATACATAAGGGCATCTCACACCTAGCATATCCATGTCTCTACATGATGGATGACATCACCCTAAACTACTCATCCAAATTATGCCTAAGGCATCTGACATTATGGCTGCACCTCTTCCGCATACTGACTTCACTACATATGTCACTCTATGTGATAACTATCACAATCCTCACTCAATGCCATTTGTAATTTGTTGTGTGCTAATATTGAACCCATGGGCCATAACCAAATGTGTACACTAGGGGCCAGATGTAGGAATATGGAAAATTGCGACTTGCAATTTGCTATGCAGAACAGTGTCTCCAACACCGTCTGCGAGTCGCTATGGGGTTGCTAAGACCCACCTCATTAACATCAATGAGGTGGGTCCCAATTTGCGCCCCCTTAGCGACTATGGGCACTCACGGGGATGGAGGCCTGCTGGGAACAGCAGACCTCCATGGCCGTGACTGCTTTTAAATAAAGCTGGTTATTTTTTCCCAAGTGTAGCCCGTTTACCTGAAAGGAAAACGAGCTGCACTTAGAAAAAAAACCAAATACTTTAATTTTGGATTATTTCAGGGCAGGTAGTGGTCCCTTGGACCACTGGCTGTTTTGAAAAAAATGTTTAGGTCCACTCACAAAGGGGAAGGGTTCCTATGGGGACCCCTTCCAGTTAGCAAGTGGGTTACCATCCACTTCAAGTGGATGGTAACTGCGACTCCCTTTGCGACCACGTACTCGGTTGCAAATGGAATTGCATACCACTGCGAGTCGCAAATAGGACGGGAAAACCCCTTCCTATTTGCGAGTCGGAAATGCATTTTGCAAGTATGTTCAGAATCACAAAATACATTTCTGCATAGCAAACAGACGTTTGCGACTCACAAAGAGCAATTTATGCCATTTGCAACTTGAAAACAGTTTGCTACATCTGGCCCTAGGTTCTAAATAAAGTTGCTAAAGGTCACAAGTACATGTAACATACTGGTTTCTACAGTCCTAGGTACCCTGTTTCACATTAACATGGCAGTCTTTGAGGGTGGGGTGGGAAGAACAACCAACAATCCCATGTTCAATGCACACCCAGGAGTGTATAGAAAGGTCAACAAGTATGTGCCTTCACACACAACACCTATGAAGGGCTAGCAACACGTTGGAGTCAGCCAAACATTGTCACATCCAAGGTCCACACATGTCAAAATGCTCTGACTTAGGCCAACATCACATACTATCAGTGAGGCATGTTTTACAACACACACAGAGGAGCTAGAACACCCATTATCATGAGTCGACAGAACACCTAGGCCATTGCACTCTAGTCACACACACTTCTAGTTCAACTAGTGGAAGTACACACCCCCGGAAGATCCAACCTACAGTGTACACAGTGCATCCTCAACTAGGAAGATGCACATTTCATCAAAGCCATTTGCCAAAGCTATCTGGGAGAATGTCAGTCTGATATGCAGACTCAGTTCAAGCCAAGTCCCAGAGCAACTCTTACATTAACCAGTGTATTCCACATGACTCATCCCATTCCCCATTGCGGCCCAACTGGAATGACCTACAGCCCCTAAATCTGAGAGATGGCTAAGTATTGGTTTCCAGAAACAGAAGTGATATTTGAAATCCCACTAAAGCAACAATGCCAATGAACGGCCAGCGCATCAAATCATGAATTCTGTTGAACACACAATAGTCCATCATGCATCACTAGCAAGCAATAAAAATAACACTCAGGCCACACTCACTGTAGGCCTCGGGGTCCTCAAAATGTGCCACCTCTCTCACGGTGTACGGTGCTGGTCCACCTGTAAAGCATGAAAGGAAGAATATACTAAGACTCGGTGCACTGACAAATAATTGCAGTTACTATGACACTGTGTGAATATGACATGGTAATGATACACTTTCCCACATGCTCATACTGCATGGATGAATTTTTATTCAACATTAACATTGGATGAGTCTCCTGCTACAGTTACACACCCTACTACACACATGCAGTGGCCAGGACAGTCAGGTGTTGTCAAAGATACCCCTCCATTAGTATGCCCAAACAATAATGTCTTCCATACATCTCATCATGTGCATCCCAGAGAGACATCCAAAAGCTGGTTACTTGAGGACTGCATGACCCCTCACAATCAAACAGGCTAGGTGGACATTTTCAACACACAGCAACCAGACACACATGTGACATATGTGTGGACAACATAGCTAACTTCATGTGACGTGAAAGCACCACACATTTATAGCATCATCATGGGTTTCCAATTTTCTGTCTAGCTATGGCGTCAACATATGTAGGTATGTTGTTTCTACATGACTTTCTCACTGGCCAATATGACCTGTAGAGTTCAAATAGAGGCATTAACGTGTCGCTTGTCTGACACAAATGCAACACTACATTACATACAGCTACAGGCATCAGGTATGTGTTGAAAACATGAGCCATCTGACTGCTAGCATTGGTCTTCCTACACATTGTGCAACAAATACACATTAGGGTCCATATTTATACTTTTTTAGCGCCGCATTTGCATCATTTTTTGACGCAGAGACGGCGCAAACTAGCAAAATACAATTCTATTTCGTAAGTTGGTGCCGTTTTTGCGTGAAAATGCAGCGCAAAATCGGGGATAGCAATGTATAAATATGGGCCTAGGTTTCCCTAGCATTACACACAGTCAGCTACTTATCTAGCAGATTGTGTAACAATCATCACATGTCCCCACACAGATTTCTATTATTCACATGTAATTGATCTGTACTCACCAACATGGCCACCAATCCTGATTCCCAGGTGGTCCAGCAGGTCCTGCTCCCTGGATATGAGATCAGCCCAGCGATGCTTTAATTGATGCTCATTCCGCATGCTCCCGTACACCCGGACCAGGTGATGGCGCACCTTCCCCCACCGGAATTCCGTGCCTCTGTGTGATACCCCTGTATCACACGGCCCCCAGCCTCCAGCATGAGTGGGAGGAAATGGCAAACTAGCCAAATGAATCCCCCCAATTCATCCTCACCCATCCTGGCAAGCCGAGGCCTACCTGACATATTAACAGAATTAAATGAGAAAAATGAAATAAACAAGTAAAAGTGGGAAGTGGGGAAAGGTAGAGTAGTGAAGGAAAAAGAAAAATAAGAAAAATAGCCCAACTAACCCCAAAGTTATACTACCCAGAACAGACTCCCACAGACAATACAAACAAAAACAGGATTGTACAAAACTAGACTAAACAGACTGAGGCAATATTAGGCAACAAGACTATGATCACAAAAAGACAAAATACAAGGTACACAGGACACAAAAGCAGTTAAACACAGGACAACACCTTTCACACAACCACACAGTCTAGATAAATCTGAGACTGCAAAGTGAAAGTGAAAGTTAACTCCCAGTACAGATTTAGTAAACAGGATATCCTATTACATCACTTCCTGCATAAAATGGGCGCCGTTTTTATGTTCCCGTTATGCGTCATATTTTCACACATACACAATGTGCGTCATTTTTTTTGACGCATAACATTGCACATAATGCAGAGTCAAAATTAATTTCTTCATGGTTCCCTTACATTATTGTGAGGCTGAGTTTACAGTTCTAGTGTAGAATTAATAAATTCATAAGGTACATGACATGTCCAACATATTGTCCATGTTGCGTCAAATTTACCACGCATACAGCATGGGCGTCATATTTTTTCCACGTACAGGAGTGCACAGAATGCAGAGTCAAAAAATATGATATGAAAATTAATAAGGTACTTGACATGTCCAACATATTGTCCATGTTGCGTCAAATTTACCACACATACAGCATGGGCGTCATATTTTTTCCACGTACAGGAGTGCACAGAATGCAGAGTCAAAAAATATGATATGAAAATTAATAAATTAATAAGGTACATGACATGTCCAACATATTGTCCATGTTGCGTCAAATTTACCACGCATACAGCATGGGCGTCATATTTTTTCCACGTACAGGAGTGCACAGGATGCAGAGTCAAAAATTATGATATGATAATTATAATTTCATGGCTAAATATGAGAAACATTTATGAAAATTTATATTTGACTCTGCATTCTGTGCACTCCTGTACGTGAAAAAATTATGACGCCTATGCTGTATGCGTGTAAATTTGATGCAACATGGACAATATGGTGGACATGTCATGTACCTTTTTATTTTATTAATTTTCATTTCAGATTTTTTGACTCTGCATTCTGTGCAGTCCTGTACGTGAACAAATTATGACGCCCATGCTGTATGCGTGGAAATTTGAGGCATTTTTACATTATGTCTTCATTTTTTTAAGTTGGGGAAGGAGATTTGTCATGGCCAAACGGTGCTATGTGATACACATTTGTGGTTAGCTATGACACATGTCCCTTATTGGATGTATAGAAGGCATTCACACTGTAATATTTATGATACGTTAAAAAATGTATTAACCATATTTGTACACATATTTTGGGTAATTGCTGCTGGCTATTTTGAAATGATGGATAGGATACCATGATGTATTCCTTCTCAAAAATGTGTCCACAATTATGATGGTAATGCTTTTATCTATAGTCCAAACAGGGAGTGCAATAGTCACTTACAGTTTTTATGGGGCTAACCATGTCCTATTATGATTTTGTGTTTCTGATTTTTGTTTTACTTTTGACATGTAGGCCACACATGTGCCTTATGCATGTGTTTAGTTGACAAGTACATGATTCTTGTATATTTGGGGGGCGGTAGAGGTGGACTTAGGCCCCCAGCACCCTAGGGTTTGCCCATCCAGATTAGCTAATGTATCCATGGCTTTCATTTATTCTGTTATGCAAAACCTGCAGCAGCAGCAGGCTAATGTAAGGCCATATGGTATGAATCACTGTTAACCATTCATTCATCTCATTTGCCCATTTGACGTTTGCACTATTGATGATTTGGAGCAATCTGGCATACCATTTTCCAATGACTATGTTTGCAAAATCTCAGCGTTCCTCATGTGCTGATGACAAATAGATTGTTGATGTATGTGGCCCTTTATGCATTACCTGGTTTAGTGGCATGTTACATTCTTCCTGCTAGGTTCAAACTGGGACACTACTGTGATGGGCTGCTTTCAAATATTTGGTAGATTGGATGACATATGTTTATATGTGTGTGCGAATGTGGATCCACTATCACCTGTCTGGGTGTATGTTGTCACTGTAACTTCAAGGTCTCCTCATGAGTTAGTGGCAGCTAATGTTGTTCCAATTGGGTATTGTTCATATCAAAAACTTGAGAGAAGCCATTGAGGACATGGTCACGTACACATGGATGGTCCTACCCTGTCTCTGAACACCTGTGATGAGACTTTCAAATGATCTACATTTTTGGGCTGGGTGAGAGACTGTCTCAGGTGTCTGGATCAGGCATGTGTCATTGCCACATTTGTACTCCTGTTGGCCTCTGTGGATGGTAATGTATCATGTAACATCCTACCCTCTGTGCATACATTTGTGATGTTTTTTTTTTGGTGTGATGATTGTTATAGCATTCTTGCTCAATGAGGCGACATTCTTCTTCAGCAATTTCAAACTAAAGGTGGGCAGAAATGCATAGGCCAAAGCATAATGTGGTGTTTGTTATCTGTGTTTATTTACAATTGTGCAATAAGTGTTGTTATAAGAAATTATGAGAAAAAATTATTGACAAGCTGTTGGCGCCTACGCACTCCTGCTGCCGTGTTAGGTTGTTCCCCCTCCTGTTGCAGGCCAGCATCCTCCTCTTCGTCATCCTCAGGCATGTCTGGGTCTGGTTCAAGGAGGGGAATGTTCCTTTTTACACAAATATTGTGCAATATGGCACAAGTGAGTATGATCTTACAGACCATCTCTGGGGAATAGAGTAGGCTACCGCCAGTTATGTCAAGGCAGCGGAACCTTGACTTTAGGATCCCAAAGGTCCGCTCAACTATGCAGCGTGTCCTCTTGTGGGCGTCATTGTATGCCCGCTCTGCAGCAGTATTTGGATTCACAAATGGTGTCATTAGCCAAGGCTGGATGCCATACCCCTGATCAGCTGAAAGAAAAACACAGAATGGGATCAATTAGATGTAGGAGGCACTGTTGTACAGATCTTTGATGGCAGTAGTTGTCTTGTGTTGTCTGTGACTCTTTTGGGTACTAATGTGACAACCTATAGTTGTTGGTGAAAACTTTTGCATTGAGTTTTTTTCCTTGGCTGAGCAAGTGTTTGTTGGCTAACCGTTTGTCAGCAGTATGTATTTGTTTTTTCAGTACAGTGTGCCCTCCCTAGCATTGTGACTTGTCATACAGGTGTCCGTGTGTCTTCACTGGGGGTGAGATGATAGTTCCATGCAGAGTTGAAACATGAAAGTGTAGCTAACACGTTCATGTGAAAGTACCCATCCCATCCCTTAAAACTTATGCAATGTATTAGTGTACAGGTTATTGTGAGACTTCCAATTTGCAAGGTGACATTTAGGCAACCACACTCATTAATGTCTTCACATTAAGCTGTAGAGTAAATTCCAATGTGTGACAGGTTCAATGGTGACTTCAGAAACATGGCTAGTGATGTGAGGACCTCAGTGTGTTCCTGGCTAGGTGTTGCTATTGTGGTGTATGTGTTGTTTGTCCTAGAGGGTTGCTGTGCAGTGTGTATATAAGTTGGATTTTTGTACTTACCAACAAGTAGTCCATTGCCATACCGTCCATCCTGGAAGTGTTGGTTGATGGTAGTGACGGAAGATGAATGCGTCATGTACACTCCCAGGATATTTAGCCACAATGTTGCTGATCAATCCTTGGTGATCGACTATGGCCTGCACGTTAATGGAATGTGTGTGCTTCCTGTTGCGGTAGAGGTGTTCACTCGCAGCAGGTGGCACAAGGCGTACGTGTGTGCAGTCGATTGCACCAAGGACGTGCGGGAAGCCACTGATGGCGTAGAACCCCTGTTTTGTTTCCTGCTGCTTCTGCAGTGTGTTAGGGAAGCAGATGTGGAGGGGTGTCAGGCGAATGATGGCATCCAGTACTTTTGGCAGGAATGCAGAGAATGATGGTTGGGATATTCCACCAACCAGGGCACCAGTTGTCTGAAACGAGCCACTTGCCAGCAGGTGAAGTACGGCAAGCAGCTTTGTTTCTGTTGGGATAGTGCAGGGTGTCACTAAAGTGGGGGCCAACTGCTGTTCAATATTTCTCAGCACCTGCTGAATGGCCTGCCAGTTCAACCGGTACCTCTGGATGATGTCCCGTTCCCTGAGGCCATGCAGAGTTGTTCTTGGGCGGAATATCCTCTCCTGCCTTCTGCGCTGCCTTTGGGGTCCCTGCTGTTGTTGTTGTAGCTGCTGTTGTTGCTGCAGGGCTCTGCGTTGACGTGCACGCTGAATGAAAATCACCTCCATGTCTCCCTGTTGCTGCTCTGCTGCTCTGTTGTTTGTTCTGTGTGTTCTGATTAAATATAGGTGTGTTTGCCCCATTTTAACGCCTGCCCTGACCCAGGCGTTAAATTTTGATGCTAATCGGGCTTTGCGTCATTTTTTTGCGCCGCCTCCCGACCGGGAGTCATTTTTGCCCGGAAGCAAAAATACGGCGCACGGCTGTGTGCGTCGTTTTTTGGACGGGAACGCCTACCCTCCATGTCATTAACGCAGGGCGGGTTGCCGCATCCAGAAAATGACGCACATAGCAGAATTTTCCCTTGCGCCGGCTCGGGTGTCAGTGTTTAAATATGGGGCAACGTTTGCGCTGATTGTGCGTCAAAATGTTTGCCGCACATTCGGCGCAAACGGAGTATAAATATGCCCCTAAGGGCCAGATTTATACTGGCCTTGCACTTTTCCAATGCCACATCAGCTACATTTTTATTTTATTCTAACGTGGCGTTGGAAGGGGAAAAACGATGCAGCACTCTGTAACCCCTTGCGCCACATTATGCCTGCGCCAGGCATAATGTATGGAAGGGGGTCATTCTGGCATTGGGGGGCTGTAAAAATGGCACAAAGGAATCTCATAAGTTCAGGCGTTAAAAAGGGCTTCCATTGATTAAAATGGGCCTCTCAGTGCTATGCAGGATTAGCTACAAATTTTTACACTAATCCTGCAAAGCACCAGACTAGCGCAAAAAATTATGACGCTGGTCACCCTAACTACTGCCATGGTGCACCGTATGTTAAATAAAACGCTACCATGGTGGTGTTAGAGGGGCACTAAGGGGCTCATAAATCTGCCCCATGGCCTGAAATGTTAACCCTATCTAAACAAGCAATTGTGACAAGACCAAAATTTAAAGACCTGTTTACAGAAAGTGAGCATTCATGGAAGGATACAAGGAGCGATGGTAAACAGGCTATGCTCCAGACACACTAAAACAAATAAAGCCAGCAAATACAAAGGAAGCAAATTTGAGTTACAGGGCAAATGGTGAGCAATGGGTTTAATGTATTCCCAGAGAAGCTCTCAGAATGTCCCCAAGAAGTCTTTTCACAACCAGACAGCTATGATGTTTGGTAGGCTTTCACCGCCTTACAAGAATTTCATGTGGGAATGCAATCAAGATGTATAGATTTTTACATTTTCTTTAGGCAAAGTGTGTAAAAAAAAAAAACACCAGTTTTTCAACATTTTCCAAGTGGGGGGGGGAGGTTGATTTTAAAGATAAATCTAAGATGGCAGGCACTACTTATATCTGCATATTTAATAGAAAATGTGCGCAAAAGGTGTTTTAGGGGACTCTCCTGCTTGGCCCTCAACAGGTAGGTGTTGAGTGAAAGCAACGATCAGTGGATGGGGACATGAGGAACACAGCAATACAAAACACAACCAGAGAGTTTGCACAGTCTGCTTGGTTATACCTAATACCATAACAGTGAAAAGAAAACTAATGGCTCAAGTGGACTTACTCATGATCCCATGCTGGGGGTGGGGGTGGGGGGGAGGGGACGCAACAAAATGTGAATGATCAGTGGAATAAGACGGTTGACCCAAAGGACTTATGTATCTTTATTCTTTCATTTTGCTGGTTACATGACTCTGGAGACAGCTACAGCTGCTATAGGTGAAACCTACAAAAAATTATGAAATTGCCTTTAACTTCACAGGCCAGCCACAATGTCCAAGAGAAAAAGCACAACATCCCACAGCCACTTCAACCGGTCCACACGTGTATATTGCATAGCTTGTTAGTGGTAGTGGACTGATTACAAAGGAATGTTTTTGGCAGTAAGATCACAATCCTCCCCATAAGTTTTAAAAATTATGAAAAGCACTGCCTTTATGACCGGCATAATTTCTAGGCTTTCCAAAGACCCATAGAAAGACCAAGCATTTGAAGTGCAATAGTTCTTGCATTTGCTCGAGTTAGAGCTGTTAGCGTTGTAAACTCCTAACCGGACTTTTCTTGCCACAACTTAAAAATCTAAAGTAAAACAGTTTCCTTATCGATGATGCTTGTGGCTCTGTGAATCGGCTCGCTTATGTGAGAGACACAAAAGGAAAAGAAGTATGCTCACAATCAAACTTATCGGCAGAAGTTAAATTAGCCATGTAACAGGGGTGATAGCCAAGGCGGTAACAAAACGTAAACCATTTACCAATGTCAAAGGATTTTTGAAGGGCATGCCCACAAACGAGTGATAGTGATGGGCACGAGGTGGGTGTTGTTAAAAGCCCAGATACATACCAACACATCGGAAAAGCAGCACATGCGCGCTGCTATGCTCAACCTACAAAAAAGACAGTTTGTTTTAATAAAAGATACAGAACAAGAAGCAACGTTTGTGGCTACGAGACATTCAGAGCTGGGTGTGGGGGAGAACAATGAGGGAGGGTGGTGGGATGCACCAGGAAGTAAGGAGGAAGCCATAGGGGATGGAAGGGAAGGCCCTGAAAACACATCCGGTTTTATGGAGTGCTTTCTGCCATTACCTCAAAGGAATTATTTCCTACAGTCTCTCACCCACCTTGTTAGGTTGAGCGTGCAAGGGCTTTGACTTGTTGCAAGTATTGTGGGCTTTTAACTACACCCACCACTTTCACTCCTTTGTGGGCTTGCCATTCAAAAACCCTTGATGTCATTGGTAATTGCTTTAAGTTTGTCCCGCCTTGGGGCAGTTTTGTTACCACCTTGCAGACTGACCCCGTTGACATGGGTTTTTGCCGAAATTCTTCAGCGTTTGAACTTTTTTTAGGTTGAGCATGGCAGCGTGCAAGAGCTGCTTTTCTGACATGTTGGTATGTATCTGGGCTTTTAATCACACCCATCACAATCACTTGTTCATGGGCTTGCCTTTCAAAAATCCTTTATCATTGGTAACTGCTTTACGTTTGTCCCCACTTAGGCAGTTTTGTTACCGCCTTGGCCGTCGACCCGGTTACTTGTAGGATTGCACGTTTGCTGATAACTGACTGCGAGCAAACTTTTTCCCTTTTGTGTCTCTCTTCACGCTCACGGCTGAATCGACTGGCTTATGTCAACGGTTACTTTTTATTTTCAGTTTGTGTGGCAAGAAAGTTCCATTTAGAAATTTACAACGCTAACTCCAGCAAACAAGAGAACCAGTGCATTGCAAATGCTTGGCTTTTTTTTGTCTCTCCCGTTTGTGCTCAATGGCAGACATGGCCCCCGCAGCACCAACATCGCAAACCATCAGTGATATAGGAGCGCTGTTCACTGTTACCAAAGCAGTCATTTCTTTTGGCTCTCCATAGCTCTCTCCCAAAATTGACAAACGCTTCACATAACAGAACACAGACATCTGCAATGCAGCTCTCCAGGCACAGCGGGAGAGCTGATACTACAATATTCACTGCCCTCAGTAAAATTTACCCCATAATGCTTTGTAAGCATTTTTTCAAAACTTTTTTGCCCATAACTCAGCCTGTGGTGGTCCTAGGACAATGAGACCACCAAACAAACGTTCAGCACAACACTCTTTCTGTTTGTCATATATAGGTCCCCACACTGGATTAGTGGGGACCCCAAAATAATAACACACCCCACCATTTAGACATTTTGTAAGCTCTCTTATGGCTGGGAACTTTTGTTTTACAGCTTGGAGCAGTTTGTGTTCTAAGTGCCTTAGTATTACAGTTACCCTGAAAATCTCGAATTCACTACACCCACTAGGGGCTAAATATATGGTTGCACTACATTACTTTGTGCATTCTATTTTCATGTAGTTATGCCCTCTAGGATCTAACTATATGGTTACATTACCATTTTTCTTATAAATATTTTTATTGCGGTGTCCTTGGGTGCTGTTCTGAGCATTACAGTCAACATACAATATTTGCTGCACTCATCATCCCATAATGCTTTACAGGGCATTCTTTTGCAAAACATTTTTACTCATAACTCAGCCTGTAGTGGTCCTGAGCCAATGGGACAACCTTCAAAACGTTCACCGCGACCGGCTCAGTCTAGATCACCTCTGGGCCCCCACACTAGGTTAGTGGGGACCCCAAATTATTAACCCCACCCTCTCTTTAACTCAAATTTGGCCTGGGCTAAGATTGTCATGTTAGTGCCACATTTTCTGAGGGGTCTGTACATTGTATGTTTTCCTTTCCCCTCTAGCCTCTGACAGACTATGGTGAAGCACAGTTCTGCTTTTCATAAGATATTTTCAACATTATTTCTGGAATGCGTGGAAGGAAGTGGCTCTTCACCCTGCTATTGCACCCTGAATTAACTCCAACAGCTGTGAACAAGACTTGCAGCTGGTGAACTCAAAATATGGTGTAGCATTGCCTGACTTGTGTTGGACTATGCAAGCGAAGAAAGAACACTGTCCCATACACCCTTATGACAGCATCCGAAGGACAACCTGTTAGAGGAGGTATTATTAGTGAGCACATAGCAGCTGAATAGTCTATCAGACATTCTCTTTAAAAGAAAGTTTCAGTTGGGAGTGGGGGGGGGTGCCCTTGGCAGAAAAGTTAATAGTATGTTAGCAGTTGCCAGCTAAGTAAGAGAAGTAGCCACACCTTGGTAGCTACACTTCATAGGGGGAGCAGAATGCCATCAAGAAGGACGCACTATGTCCAGGTGGTAGGTTCAAAATGTAGCTGTGGACAGCCCTTTCTTACTGATCGGGCCAATGAAGATCCTTGAGCTTAGATACAACCGAAAAGGTGGGTTCGCGTTTCAACTGGTTGCAGCACTTTACACTACCTACAGCAGCAGGCAAGATTGTGAACCACTAAGGTACCGTTACTGTAATCATACTTTCATAAGAGTTTCGATTATAATTTGGCAACTACACCGAAAGCCGCAGCTTCCATGCAAGGTGCAGTGACAGTTGCCTATTTAAAAAAAAAAGTACCATCAGCAAGCACATTGAATAGAGGTGAAAACATGGAAAGGCTATTTACCAACAAAATTCATAGCTTTAATGGGTCTATTTGCTTTGACACCTTTAGCTAATCTTGGCTTTGTATCCAACTGTACTTTACTGCTGGGGTTTTGGGTCCATAGTTACCCTGTTAACAGGAATCATCCAAGACGTGATGTCTGGGCTGACAAAATGATATTTGCTGTGGTGACACTAGGCAGATATGAATGCCCAAGAGAGCAACATCACCTTAATGCAGCCAGGCAGAGTGCAGAAAAGCAGTAGCAAACATGCTAAAGTATAGAGTATCAGTTGCCTTATAGTAGAGGACTACAAATTTATCAAGCGCAATTAAAAATTTGCAAGGTACTATGCTGCTGGCAGAGTTGACAACCCCTACAATGTCTTAACATTCAGTAATGAGTAGGTATATGACCCACAACTATGCCTAGGAATGTACTAATTGTATGTCCAGACCGGAGGCTTCATGTAATGCTTTCCTTCTTTGCTGTTAATTAAAGTATAAAATCACAGCAGCCTATCAGAAGGATTTTTTTTTAAATAAAGACTACATTTCCCATAACCACATCATGTCCACAGCGCCAATGACAGAACTAGCCCTATAAATGCTTGAACCTGCACGATATTCCTATTTCTTAGCTGTTGCTGTGAAAGGGAGCCAAGTAAATCCTTATCATTTATTGATTGTCATTTTAATTGCATTTGGTCATGTATTTACGATCGAGCGCTCCGCTCATTAAGTCCCTTCCAGCACCCGACGCACGTGATTGGGAGGGAGACAACAAGCTCTAGCACAGGAGGACCTTTAAGACCTATTTTTAGCTCGCCCTGCATGCGTCTTTGGGTGGAGGCAGTTCCCACTGTGTCAGGGCGCAAGCTACACGCCAGCCTCAGCAAGTTGACGGCCCCTACCAGCATCAAAAAAATTAACGCACCTGACAGGGAAAAACGCCTCCCACACGCCCTCCCCAAGACAGGGCAAGAGAAAGCCCCCTCTATTTTTCCCCATGCAGATCAGAGCTTTCTCCAACAGGAACTAGATCAGCTCTTGAGCAAGGATGCAATAGGTCACTGTCTCCCAGATTCTGCAATATTTTCATAGAAGGGGAAAAAAAAAAAATGTTTGCACCTGGTCATAAAGCTGAAAGATTTTAATGGCTGACTTATCTACCGACATTACAAAATGGAGGGAATCCACCTTCTGAGGGACATCCTCAGAGAGGGAGACTGGATGGCCAATTTGGATTTGAAGGACACTTCTCACTTCCAATTTGGCTGCCTCACAGGAAGTTCCTACTAACTTCGATGGAAGGACCAGTGGTTCTATTTCAAGGTATTACCTTTTTGCTGTCCTCCACTCCTTGGTGCTTCACCAAGGTGTTGCGACTGGTGGTATAGGCTCTTCGCTCCAGGGGCGTTAGTCTTATAATTTAGACAACTTCCTCATTATGACCCAACATCACACTCTTCCTACACTTCAAAGCTTCCTTATCTATGAGAAGGATGCCCTTTCTCCCTCTCAGTGCATACAGTTTCCAGATCAATTCCCAGTCCTCTCCCTTCCCCCACAAAAGTTAGACCGTTCAGAAGGAAATCAAGGCAGTCACATCAATGTTCTTATCTCCCTAGACCAGATCGTAGGTCTCCTGGCATCCTCAAAACAGGCTCTTTCCGGTCCCTCTTCATCACAAGGCCCTCCAGCAGTTGAAGATCAAACGCCTCCAGAAAGTGGTGGTTATTCAGATCTCATTACTCTAAATGCAGAGACCAGAGCCGAACTTGAGTGGTGGCTGGAACACGTCAGCATGGAATGGCATAGCAATTTTTGGTTCCCACCCAGGCATAGTACTTACTAGTCAGATGCCATTCAGTGGGGCTGGGGCACCAGATGCAGCAACATCTCCGGGGGGGGAGGGGCGACAACATCAGTTGCTTAGAGCTTTTAGAAAGGTCCTTCGCAATCCAAGCCTTGGCTCCTCCCTCAAAATGCAGCATTTTGCTGAAGAGAACACCTCAAAAGTTTGCTATATCAAAAAAAAAAAAAGGGGAAGAAGAACATGTGTTCCCATATATTGGGGCGGAGATAGCAAAGAGCTTTTGGCAGTTGTCTACACCACATTTCAGTGACTCTGGAATACCTGCCAGGTCAGTGCAATGCAGTGGCAGACTGGAACAAGATACCTCCAAAACTCCAGCGAATGGAAGATACTAATGTAAGTCTTCCAAGCCCTCGAGAACTGGTGGGGCTCATGCCACACAGACCTGTTTGCATCTCGACTGTCACCAGTTGCCCCGATCCTAGTAGGGATGTCAGTCATCAGTGCAGTGGCCATGATGTTGTGGATATGGGAAATGTAGTCTATTAATAACTCCTATTGGCCACTGATGTTATACTTTAAACAGCAAAGAAGGAAAGCATAATGCGAAGACTAATACTCGCCTCCGTATCCATAATAGAATAAAAAATTGACACCTAAGCTAGAAAAAATGTCAAACATCTGAATGAGACGCCTATGCTTTTTAGTGCCGACATTTCACAACTGTAGCCTCTGCTTGTACTGGAGGAAATGCCAGAAACCTTATGTGGGAGGAAACAGTCTATGACACTCAACCTACTGACGCCCAACACTGGTTCTATGCACCAGTCTGCTACCCCTGCAGACACTGGAATGCATTATGCTTAAAACAGAAAACATTTAGGTACTGGGTGAGTTTTCAGAACGCCTTGACAATCCATCTTAAGCACTGTTCAATGAGTGCCCTTGAGATCATTGAAACAAGGGTCAGCTTGCTAGATGACCCTCTCCCCCACCCAAGCCATCCTGAAATCAAGATTTGGAATTCTGCTTTTTCTGTATCCTTTACAAACGTGTGCAAACAGTCCATTCCGCTTCTAATTCATCAAGCAATTCCATATAAACTCCTTTAAGAATAACAGTGCAAGCCATTAACTGACTTTTTCTTAAACTTTATTAAAAGTCTGATTATCCATTTAGTCAAAAAGACCAAAGCCCATGTCATCATCAGATTCTTCAGACTCTTCCTTCTTTTCCTCCTCTTTCTTCTTGTCCTCAGCTGAAAATGTAAAGATGACATTAGTTAAGACACGTGGCAACAAGTCTCCGTCTAAAGCAGACAATCTTCTTGGGAGCCAAGTCAGAGAAACGAGAAAGCTTACTCTGCTTAAGAGCACAATTATATTGGCTTCTGTAGCCAAAGCAGTGCAAGACTAATTACTACTGGGTCAACAATAACGCACACCTTCCATACAGTCAAGAAAACTTGTACCTTTAACCAGTATTTCGATAGAGTGGTGCCCGGAAAAAAAAAAAAAAAAAAAAAAAACTATTTAATTATTGTTTAACTAGTTAAGACCTACTCGGTACCCTCTATTTGGTGTGTAAATAAAACACGAACTTGGCCCCAATAGGAGCTATTCAGAATATATTTTTACTTTGAAACGGGATGTTGTAGAAGGGGGGCGCTATGGCCAAAAGAAGCCATATGTTAACAGGACATTGTTTCAAGCTGAAAAAAAATGAGTAGCAATAAACTGCTCTGTAATGCACCATCACTAACATGTCAAGAGGGAAGGGACTCCAAATACTCTTCAAACACCCTTCTCCCCCACTAATAATCACACTGTGGACACTTTTATACGTTAGCAAGGTCTGTCTGACCAGACCAGTACGCTTGGCATCATGTATTTGATTGCATTTAAAAGGAGCAACAGAACTACACTGTTTAAGTAGGTTTAGTTTTTTTTTTTTTTTTTTTTTTTAAACCTGGACAACTTAAAACGATTTTGAAAAATTGAGGGCCCGAACACCCCCCCCCCCCCCCCCCCCCCAGTGGGATGGCGGGTTGGATATGGCATTAAGTGTAAAGAGCACTGTGCTAGATTCTAGCAAACAACTTTACGATCAAGTAAAGTTGGGGTTAAGGGGTTGTTGACTAAGGATTTTGACAGGACCACCCGATAACCACAGACTGATACTCAAGGACATCTAAAGAAATAGCTGTGACAGGATTTGAATTTGCAACATCCAGACTTTAACTAGTTAGTTATCGTTCTGAAAGGGGGGGGGGGGGGGGGGAAATACTTACCAGGAGCAGCAGCAGTTGATGCAGCAGCTGTAACGCCAGCTGCCGGGGCACCGCCGCCACCAGCTCCTACATTGCAGATCAGGCTTCCGATGTCAATGTTGGCAAGAGCCTGAGGGAGGGGAAAATGTCACTATCAACCGCACAAACATGGCCAACACTCGTCATGCTTTGCATCAAAACATTCAAAATCCCAAGTTAACGTTTGGATAAACCTAATTAATCACATTCATTTGTGTCAGCATTATAGTCTACTTCATATGGCTCCTGCTGTATAGGCGTACGGTGGTCAGATTTTCTAAACAAAAAAGGGACATTAAACAAAATTAGGACCAGTTTTAAATCATCCGAGGGGGCAGAATGACAGCGCTCGTTCACATGGTAATCCAGAACGAGGTACTAAAGAAGTAAAGTGTATTTTTCAAGCCAAGCATCTTACTCGGATAACAGCTGCTAACTATTGTTGCCTTGGAACACAAAAGTTGCCTTCCACTGTTTTTAGTTGACATTTAACGAAGATTAAACGCCCAGGACAGTCCTCTGTCTTTCCATATGGAAATCAGGACAACTGAAACAGTATGACGAAAGTTCCAGCATTGACAAGCTAGCAGAGCACTTGCTAAAGCTGAAACACTAGGAATTTATTTTGAGTATGTGCCGGCACCAATGATCCCATACCAAACAAGCACCTTACTGTTTAATCAAAACATCTGTTTGGCTTATACTTTCATCTATTCCTGAATAAGGCTACATGTAGACTTGAACTAACTCCCACACAGACCCACTTAAGCCTCAGTTATAATGTCCGTCTCCAGGCTTAGAAAGGCAGTCTTCAAGTCACAATGTTTTCCTGCCTGCGATGCGTGTTCCTTCCTTTTGCGAACCTGCCAGCCCACAGTATGAGAGGCAGGCTGTCTGAAAAGGACTTGTTCTGGCACACAATGTGACGTGTTTCCTGCATGGGAAAGCAAGATACTCCAAAACCAATAGTGTGCAAATTTAGGCGTGAACGTAAAAAAAAAAAAAAAAAAAAAAAAAAAAAAAAAAAAAAAAAAAACTTACATACCCATTAACAGCTGAAATGCTAGGTGCCAAGTCAAAAACAGCCAGATTATTAAAAACGTCATCCCTTGACAAATTAGTAGACTATTTAACCCACTTAATGTAATGAAAAATTAACCACGTGGGTGCTGAGACTCTGATAAAGTCATTTAGTATATTAAGTCTTCATTAGTCATTGATCTACAATACTTCAAATGACCAAGTCTTATGGAGCAGGCTAAACTGCCATAACTAAAATAAGATAAACAACTCGTGCAATTGTTATCGTGGCTCTTTTCCCTGGGTAAAGAAAGCGTATAATTGACAGACTGAAGCAAAAGTGAATTTCCCAGAAGGTAAAAATTATAAACAATCTGTCGCTAAAGACTCAAGTGTTATATTAAACTGGTTGGCATGGTAATCACTAGTCCTCGGCTGAAGTTGGATTGAAACCCCAAATGCGCTCAACTTTATGATCAGCAGGACTTCCTGCGGATGGAGCCAATAATCTTAAGTATCTGCCCCACACCAGTTATCTGCATGGGGGTCAATATCAAAATGAAATTTAACACGTATACAATCTAAACATGCACAAAACTGGAGAGACGTTCACCTTTGCAAAGAGGCCAGGCCAGAAAGGTTCCACTGACACTCCGGCCGCTTTAATCAGGGCATTGATTTTGTCCTCCTAAAACAGAAATTAAATGAAACTGCGTTAAAATTGTAACAAGTAGAGTATGGCGATATCTAACAATCAAAATCTGCCAATTAAACTTTCTATTCCGTCCACATTTTAACAAAATCTCGTTCAATCTTAGGCACGTATCACTCGCGGCCTCTTAAGGGTGCAAGGCCAACTCGATAGTCGGAGTTTTGGAAAGCCGTCTCGGCTATCACTGTGTGTGGGGGTAATTAAAACGGTACCATGAAAGAACCATACATTTTGGGGCAGCGGAGGGAGGAGTAAAGGAACAAATGAAACGTTGGGCCAATACAGGTGTGCACATCAGTCGGGTCAATTGCGTGTGGAGTGATAATTAAACAGTATTTTTTTTAGCTCAAATATCAGGCCACATCCTTCAACTACAAAATCGACCGGAAAAACACTGAAACGCTAATGTGGTATGAAGGCCTATTACCCAGTTGACCGTCTAAAAAACAGGTGGTCATCCTTATTCTTTAGGAAGCATTGTAGGTTTTAATGACAGCATTATTTTATCGGCAAGCTTAAAACAGTGACTCCCACACCTGAATATAATCTCTAATCCTAGAACTCAATACCTTCGATGCTTTAGTCCTAGCCATTTCAATGAAATGGAAGGTAGATGAACACACTGCAAGGCATATTTTAAAACCAGACCTTGCAATGTCTGTGTATGCATGCCGGAGTTTGGGCATTATTCGGGTGCATCACCCTGTTAATCGATGAGCCAAGCAAGGAGCATTAACATGCTGGGCGTCACGATATTCCTGTCACAGCAGCAATGGTTACCCCGGTGGAAATACGTACCGATTAGAACGACTCGCAGTTGCAATACACGGACTGCACACCACCTACTGGTGTCTGAATCCACAACACGGAAGTTTAGAGTAACCTCAAGCACAACCTGAAGCATCAATTTCCCAAACGCTGCAGGAGCGTGTGAATAAACCACCACTCCCACGCGTTTCTTTGTATTGTAGGAGCTATAGTCGTACAATCGTATGTCAAAAGCAGAGCAAGTGCCAGAACACAAAAAACCTGGATTACAGCTGCTACTCCGTGGACAGAATTCGCAAAGTGTGATTTTCACTCTTGTTACTGTGAAGCAGGTCTAAAGGGACAAAAGAACACTACAGGGTTCAGCTCAGAAGTGGGAGAAGAACCGCTGTCACCAACAGAAGACCAGACAGACTATACTTTCGCGCCTCTGCGCAGCTAGTATCAGTCACAATTAAAACCACTCAGAACACGGAAATTTGTATTTTATTTAATAACGTTTGTACTAAAATTAGACGGAGCGGCACACAACGTGAGCTGCGCCATGCTGAACACAGTGAATTGGGGAGGGGGGGAGGATGGTCCTTTAAAGAATCCTAACTGCACATCAGTTGCTTAGAGCTTTTAGACAGGTCCTTCGCAATCCAAGCCTTGCTCCTCTCAAAATGCAGCATTTTGCTGAAGACAGGACAGTCCTCTTTGTCTTTCCATATGGAAATCAGGACAACTGAAACAGTATGACGAAAGTTCCAACATTGACAAGCTAGCAGAGCACTTGCTAAAGCTGAAACACTAGGAATTTATTTTGAGTATGTGCCGGCACCAATGATTCCATACCAAACAAGCATCTTACTGTTCAATTAAAACATCTGTTTGGCTTATACTTTCATCTATTCCTGAATAAGGCTACATGTAGACTTGAACTAACTCCCACACAGACCCACTTTAGCCTCAGTTATAATATCCGTCTCCAGGCTTAGAAAGGCAGTCTTCAAGTCACAATGTTTTCCTGCCTGCGATGCGTGTTCCTTCCTTTTGCGAACCTGCCAGCCCACAGTATGAGAGGCAGGCTGTCTGAAAAGGACTTGTTCTGGCACACAATGTGACGGGTTTCCTGCATGGAAAGCAAGACACTCCAAAACCAGTAGTGTGCAAATTTAGGCGTGTACGTTAAACAAAAAAAAAAAAAAAAAAAAAAAAAAATCACTCATACTACGTATCCACATCTCGAGGTTACATACCCAGTAACAGCTGAAATGCTAGGTGCCAAGTCAAAAACAGCCAGATGATTAAAAACGTCATCCTTGACAAATCAGTAGACTATTTAACCCACTTAATGTAATGAACAATTAACCACGTGGGTGCCGAGACGCTGATAAAGTCATGTAGTATATCAAGTCTTCCATTAGTCATTGATCTACAATAATTCAAGTGACCAAGTCTTATGGAGCAGGCTAAACTGCCATAACTAAAATAAGAGAAACAACTCGTGCAATTGTTATCGTGGCTCTTTTCCCTGGGTAAAGAAAGCGTATAATTGATAGACTGAAGCAAAAGTGAGTTTCTCAGTAGGTAAAAATTATAAACAATCTGTCGCTAAAAACTCAAGTGCGATATTAAACTGGTTGGCATGGTAATCACTAGTCCTCGGCTGAAGTTGGATTGAAAACCCAAATGCGCTCAACATTATGATCAGCAGGACTTCCTGCGGATGGAGCCAATAATCTTAAGTATCTGCCCCACACCAGTTATCTGCATGGGGGGGGTCAATATCAAAATGAAATTTAACACGTATACAATCTTCGTATTATTTCGTAACTTTTGTACTAAAACTAGACCGAACGGTACATAAGGTGAGCAGCGCCATGCTGAACACAGGGAATTGGGGGGGGAGGGGGACCTCACCGTGACGGGCACGTCGTCGTCGTGGAGGATGAGAGCAGCGTAAATACAAGACAGCTCGGAAACAGAGGCCATTGCGTCGAGGTCTGGGTCGCTCTCGGGGGCGGATGGACGGATTAAAGGGTGCTAGCCGCCGGATTGAAGAACGCTCCAATTCGGCCTTAGCTTCCGAAGAAGAACCAAGCACCTTGTAATCCGACAGGAAAGAGAATGCAGATGGGCGGGCGTGAGTTATATATACCGCTGAGAGCTGCCAATCAAGTGACGGAATGAACGGAAGTAGTCGGAAATGACCGAGGCTCAAACAACAAGTGAGCGTTCAGAGATAGAAGAAGGACTACACCAAGCCAGCCCTCTGGCGGGCATGTAATACAGAAAAAGCTTTTTTTGTGAAAGATGTTCCCGCGCGTATAAATACTCTATAAAAGGACAAACAAAAGACTTGCTCTCACTGCCGCTTTCATTACAAAAGCATTAAGCCATAGTGTTTGTCTATGGCTGTGTATAAGGTTTATAGACCGAAAACGATTAACTTTAATCATAGCTTTCAAGTTTTCAGTTTGCTTAGGTGTGACATTTCAATGGTTTCACGTATTTCTAAGTGACATTCAAGTGCAAATGTGTGACACTTAAAGAGTGACACTTTCTTGCGAGGAAATTCAGTCGCACGCTGCGACTCCGTAGCACTATAATAGAAACGTTTTTATTTCCTACTGTGCCCATCAGGACTTCGATGTGTGTATCTCTCTGGTTACACACAAAACATCAATTCAGCAGTGCGGAGGGGACCTGTGGAGACATAGGCTTAACTTGCGAAGACATCACTCATAAATCTATATTATGTAACAGACACCGAGTAAGTTTTAGAAAACCAGTAACCCTGTAGCACAGGTTTTTGGCAAGGCTCCTTGCTCTTCTCAGTGCCCTGGCAATTCGTCTTTTGCTGTGTGTGCACACCACCCAGCTTGCATGATAGCAAACACATTCTGTGTGAAAAAACCTTGGTATTTTTCTCAGGAAATATATGAGGGCTAAAGTATCCCCTGTCGTATATTATAGGGATATTGCAAGTCACCTTGGGGTTCCATACCCATATAGGGGAACCTTTTCCACAAACCACTAAAACTCTTGGTGCATGGCTCTTTTATATGAAAGAGAGGGCATGTTTCCAAACACAAAGTATAATAAAAATGGAACCTCTGGTTCAAAATTAACCCAGTTAAAATTTGTTGCAAAAAGATATTGGGAACAGTTCAATAGAGGGCAGTGTTTTTTTTTAAGCTGCAGTAACTCAGAATGTGTAGAAACAGGCAGAACATATCTAGCTTTTCAATAGTTATCTAAGTAGTGGAAAAAAATATAATTTCTGCTTTTCACTGTAAGCAGAAAAAAAGAGAAGAAAGAACATCAATTCTTTAAACAGCTGCTTCATTTATGCTCAGTGACCTGACTTGCCTCTTACCTCGTCTGTTGGCTCTGGCAGCAGGCATTGTGAAGTTAGACCTCAAATGTAATAACTTATTACAGTCGAGTTCTGGCATCTTTTCTTTAGAATTGGCAATTGAGTGCATTACAAGTCGCTGATTATAAAGAAATTAGACACTGGCTTCATACAGGGAATTCAGAACCCCACATATTTTAGTTAAATTAAGAAAAACACGCCTCAGATTGTCAGCACAGTTTAAGTTGGAAGGACAGCATAGTGGATTATTGTTGCTGTGGAGACAGATGGACTTCAGCGCAGAGAAAGTGCATGGATAGCTGAATATACTGTGCTATTAAATGTGCACCCCAATGGTGAGTGTGTCTGCCAGGCTGAATTTCAGACCATCGGTTTTCGAAGCTGGGTTACAGGACTAGGCTGTACTGATTGAAGAGTCAGTGATGGTCACGTCCTGAGCTGTCAGAGAGCTCACCTGTGCCTGATGTCCCTTCTGATCACTTGTGTGAAAGGTGTGTAAAGCTTTGACAGCCAAACGCTGCAAATGCCTTATGGATAGAATACGCATATTAATTTACTAGTTTTGTGACATGATAGCAATGTCACCTTGAGTACACCTGGGGTGCTGGTAGCATCAAAGTAAAACTAGAGGGGGGTGGAGCTAGCCGGCTGGCAAGATGGGCGTCACTGCGTGAGGCTCCACCGGACTTGGGGCTAAAATTCTTAATTTCTCCTGATTCGGAGGTGCTGGAGGTGCTCCCCCTTGCTGGAGGCCTTTGCGAACGGACCGGGTCCTCCCATCCGTGAATTTGCTGGCTCGCTGCCTTGGGTGCCGGTGGGGTGCCATGGGTCCTGCCGGTGTCTGGCCGGGCCGGAGGCAGAGCGGCGCGCTCGGAGCTGCCGGGCTGCTGCAAAACTACTGTGGGGGCCGGGGAGGGGTTCTCCCTGCGGCGGAGGGGCAGCGCTGGCTGGGGTGGCCCTCGGCGGTCTTGTCGGGCCGTGGCCCCGTGAGGTTGTGGGCCCGGGCTGGGCCTGGCCCGAGACCACGCGGTTCCTTTGCGGCGCGCGGCTGCCTGGAGGCGCGTGCCACAGATACAGGGCCTCCCCGCCTTGGAGGTGGCTGCGGGGGCCGGGGAGGGGAGTTCCCCTGTGGCTTGTCGAGGAGGGAGGAGAGGCGGCCTTGGCTAAGGGGGCCATCAGCGGCCTTGCCGGGCCGCACCCCCCCCCCCCCTGTGAGGTAGTGGGCCTGGATCGGGCCTGGCGCCGCATGTCAGCCAGGAGGCGCGCGTCGCAGCTGTGAGGCCTTCCCGACTTGGAGGTGGGGACCGGCGGCGGAGAGGCCCGATTTGGAGGAGGTCCGCGGGGGCCCTCAGGGCGATGGAACCTTTGCGGTGCAGGGGCCCCCGTGAGATGCAGGCTGGAGAGGGCCTACCTTCTGTGGCCTAGTGGGAAGCAGCCTTGCTTTGGACCTCAGGTGGTGGGCCCCTGCTGAGGGGGCCTGCACTTCATTGTCGCCGGCCGGATCGGGCCGGAGGGGAGCCTTGCGGGGGCCTTTCTTTTGTTTGGGCCCGCATGTGGAGGTCTACTGCTGTTGTCCACTGCTGCCTATTGTAGGTGCTGGAGAGCTTCTGTTTCCCTTCTCTTTGGTGCTTGTGGAGAGCTGAGGAGGCACTTGGGTTGCCCCACGTGCACTTGAGAAGACAACTGTTGGTGCTGCGATTGCTGTACAATTACCTCCGGAGAAGTGCGGCTGTCAGCGGGTGTGATCTGATCAGTGACTGGAGAATTCCCTGTGAGTTGTCGGCTGCCCTTTGCTTGCTGCGGGCCCGCCTGCCTTTGGGTACTTGGTGGAGTGTCTGGGCCGGGCTTTCCGTGGAAGCCGCAATGGGTAAGGCGGAGCAGCAACAGGCCAAGATCTCCTTTGAGGGCGGTAGGCGGAAGGGAGGTGCCGCCGCGCTTCAATCTGGTGAGGTGCAGATGGAGGATAGCGTTTCTGAGGCTTCTGTCAAATCCATGTTCATGGATGTTAAGAGTAGGTTGGCCGGAATAGACGCTAAGTTGGACCATTTGGCAGAGCAGATGGACCGCATCAGGGCTCGGGTGGATGAGCATGGTGCTCGGTTTGAGCAGCTGGAGTCGCACACTTCGGAGATGGAGGATCAGCGACACGGGGAGAGAGAGCGCTTGTTGCAGATGGGGCGAGTGCTGGAGGTCATCAGGGCCAAGAACGAGGACACGGGCAGGATGGAGGATTTTGTGGAGCAAATGCTTACTGATTTGTTTCCTGGTGAGCTTTCTCGTATGCTAGTGGTGGAGAGGGCTCATAGGTCCCTGGGCCCCAGGCCCCCTCCTGGGACCCCGCCGCGACCTGTTATCTTTCGTCTTTTGAATTATCGTGACCGCAATGCTGTGCTGCGTCTGGCTCGGGACCACCGCCCGGTGGTGTATAGAAACACTGAGCTGCAATTTTTTCTGGACTACACTCCAAGTGTGAAGGCGGCACGTAAGGCGTTCTTACCGGTTAATCGCTCTCTGAGTCTGACTGCAGCTCGTTTTTCGCTTATCTACCCGGCTAAGCTTCGGATACAACATGGTGGAACATTGCATTTCTTTACGGATCCGAAACTGGCGGCCAAGTTTGTCAAAACGCTTCCTCAGTGTTCTGTAGCTGAACAGTCTGGAGCTTCGGGCTCGGAGCAGGCACGCCTTAGTGACACTGATTGACTGCTCTGCAGTTGTGATGATGGCTGGCCCTGAATCATGGCGGGTGCCATCTCGGTGGTGCCTCTGACTTCCTTATCAGTGCTTCTGAATCAGTTTATCTGCCTTTTTATTAGCCCTTTGTCCCTTCCAGCCTGTCTGTTCTTCAGATGGGCTGGATGGCTAGCCTTACGACCCCTGGATGAGTCCTTTTCTTCTGATGTGGGGTTCAGATCTTCTCTGTTTGGGGAAGGGGAGGGGGGGTGTTCAGCTTCGACCCGTCTGGGGGGTCCGCGTGGGTGGGACTGGGTCTTGATTTATTGTATTCGTGATGTTAGACTTGTATTACTGTTCTGTTGTGCTGGACGGAGCTGGCTGAGGATGGTGGTTGGATCTGTAGCAGGACGCCTGGAAATGGTGCTGGGAGGATGCTGGGGGCAATGACGACGGTTAGTTGCCTTACATGGAATGTGCATGGTTTGAATGATCAGCGGAAGGTGCGTCATGTCTCTGCTTACATCCAAAGGCATCGTATAGATGTGTGTCTCTTCAGGAGACTCATCTGGTGGCGCAAACGATGAAGCGGCTGAGGGCAGGGTGGATTGGAGAGTGTCATGGAGCGGTGTTTTCGAGCTATGCTAGAGGGGTGGCGATTTTTCTGCACAAGGGGCTGCAATGGCACATGCATCGTGTGATAGTGGATCCGAATGGGCAGTATGTGCTGCTGGGTGGGACATTGCTGGACAGGCCCTGCCGGTTGGTGTCAGAGTACAGGCCTAATGTGGATGACCCTGGCTTCATCTGTGAGGTGTGGCGTTTGATGGAATCATTGGGCAGTGGCGCTGTGATCTGGGGGGGAGATTTTAATGTGGTTTTGGACCCGGAGAGGGACCGAGAGAGTTCGACTAGGCCTAGGTATTCTGCTGCTGCTGCTGCTTTGAAGAATGTGATGAGTGATGGTGCTTTGGTTGATCGATGGAGAGCTAAGCATGGAGATCTGAGGGAGGGCACATGCGTTAACTATGTCCATAATAGCTTGTCTCGCCTGGATCGCTGGCTGGGGACCAGGGATGTGGAGATGTGGACGCATTCGGTGGAGCATCTGGCCCGGACCCTTTCGGACCATTCACTGGTGAAGCTGCAGCTGTCGATACCTGGGGCTCCGGGGGCCGCGTTTGCTTGGCGCTTGCCGCAGAGAGCTCTTCGAGATGAGGTGTTTCGTGAGGAGGTGCATGTACTGCCATTTGATAAGTTTTGTTTTGACCAATGACTTTGTGTTTCACCACTGCGCATATTAGTTGCTCAATGTTCACCAGTAGCACATGGTATGTTTTGTTCAGTTTAGCCGCCTATGGGCTTTGACATTGCATTAGTCATTACATTCTGTATTCTGCCTATTGGCTTTGACATGGCATTAGCCATTACTTTCTGTATTCAGTTGAGCCGCCTATTGGCTTTGACATTGCATTCCTATTGGCTTTGACATGATGTATTCAGTTTAGCTGCCTATTGACTTTGATATGCTATTAGATATTCTGCCTATTGGCTTTGACATGATATTATATATTGCATTTTGTACTCAGCTTAACTGCCTATTGGCTTTGACATGATATTCAGTTCAGCTGCCTATTGGCTTTGACATGATATTATACATTGCATTTTATATTCAGCTCAGCTGCCTATGGGCTTTGACATGATATTATACATTGCATTTTGTATTCAGCTTAGATGCCTATTGGCTTTGACATGACACTAGACATTGCATTTGATATTTAGGTTAGCTGCCTATTGCCTTTAACATGACATTGCATTTGATATCTAGGTTAGCTGCCCATTGCCTTTAACGTGGAGTTAGACATTGCAGTTGAGAATCCAAGCTGTATTTTTCCAAGCTGTGTTTTTGCACCAGAGAACCAAGATGTTTTTCTCACAGTAGACTAGACATGATAAGAGAGAGTACATGGGTGTTGTTCTCTCTGCTTGAGCTTGGGAACAGGAGTAGTCTTGGAGACCTGGCCAGTCTCCAAAAGGCTTGCTCAGTTTCCCAGGTCTGAGAGGAGGGGGCACACCTTTGTAACGAATGTAACAGGCTGCAGAGGGTCAGATTCGAATCTGCCGGACCTCGTGCTGGAACTAGGCGCCAGCTGCCAGCAATCCCGTGTGGGTAGATGAATCTCTTTCTCGTGGCTGACAGGGGTCATCAGCTTGCAGACCTTAGAAAGATGAAGCTGTAAAGAATTCCCACACAGTGAAGTATTTGTTTTGCTTTGCATTCAATATCTTATAAATATAACCTGCTGTGTATATTGCAAACTGATATATTTTGTTTGATTAACGCGGACTTGAAAGCTACTAATTCGTCATTCATAAATATTGTGGTTGGGGAAGAATTAACAACAATAAAAGTCTTCTTTGACCTCAGAAGTGCATTTCTGTTGTGTTATGTTAGTGCTTAGAAACTAGATAAGAGGAAAGCACTACAATTGGTACCAGGAGTCGTGGGGTCGGTCATTAAGAGGTGATTAAGAGGGTGTTGACGAGTTGGTAGATTTCTAAGTGCACACTTTAAAAGTGTAATTGTTTTTGTTGTTTGGAGAATTACAGAAATTGTTTTTTTGGAGAATCACAGAAGCACGGCAGACCATGTCTGAGAAGACCATGTCTGAAAATGCATGTGTAGCTAAAATGCCTGATAGTGTTTTGAGAAATAATTTCTGTTGTACATATGTAGAAAAAGTGTCTTTTGGAAGTAATGATGACAGAAAGGTCTGGATACCTTTATCTGCTTACAGAGAAATGCAGGAGAAATGTAGGAAGTTGGAACATGAAAATAGGAATTTACGTGAGCAAATTAGCCCGACTGAAAGTTATAAAAAGGCTGTTTTTGAAGAATCTTTCTTGTCCCATTCCAGTAATGAGGGGGTTAAGACAGCTCCGAGCTGCTTTGAGTTTTCGTGTGAGCCAGGGTTTTTGGCAGACAAAATGCATTCCTTAACTGATAACACGGACGAGAGAGACCTACCGTTGCAAAATGCACAAGTAAAACGAAGGATTTTAGAGCAAGACACCCCGAGTTTCATTAGCTTGTTTGATTTTTTGAAAAAGAATAGCTCTCATTTGAGTGAAATCCTAACACTTTTGTATATGGTCACTGTGAAAAATTATATGCAGCTGCGCGCTTGTGATTTGGCAAATGAAATAATGCAGACTTCAGGTTTTTGCGCAGTGCAAGAAGGAAAAACTGATGTACATGTAACTCAAGAACAAGGAAAGAAAATAGTGCCCCTAGCTAGAATCATACAATGGATCTGGTATTTGCAAGACAGGGCTAGAGTACCACAGATAAAAGAATTACCAATGAAATTGTGTGCACCATTTGAATTCGTGTCCACTGAAGATAAAAAGCATGTTTGTTTTACTAATGATTCATTGACTGAAATGTTGTTTTCTGGCACCGTAGAAGGAACAGCGTTGTATAATGTGTGTCAGATTTTAAAGCAAGAGCTACGTGAGATGTGTCATTTTTACGCTGATTTTTGGTTCATTGCTAATGTTTTAGCACCTAACTGGTTCAATTACCTTGCAGATGTTAATGAGAAAAATTCAGAGAGAGAAGTGTACACCCAGAATTCTGCCTTAGTGGGGATGGCTAAGTGGGTGCCCCAGAAATGTGAACAGCTGAGAAAAAAAGCCACTTACAGGTGGGCAGAGATGAGAGAGATGCACATTCCCCTAGATTTGATAAAAACTGTGCAGTACGCACAAAAGCAATCTGTCATGCAAGCAGTCACAGAGCAGTTGGGGAGAGGAAAGTTACCAGATCAGAAATGGCAAATTGATCAGGTTTTAGGGAGAGTGATTGTTGCAAATTACCAAGGAAAAATCGAAATTATGCTGATACCTAGAAAAGAATCTGATTCATTCATACAAATTGGAGACAGAATGGCCCAAATTGACAAAAATGCAGTGAATGGAGGTTTGGTAAAGAATGAGTCTGCCCCAGCCCTTCTGACAGTGCAAGAAAAGGGAAGCTGTGGCGCAGCAGATAAAAACCTTAGTGCTGATGTGTGGGCTGAAGCCCCAGGTGATCCTCCAGAACCTGCAGAAAATATAACAAAGGGCCCCAAAAACGTCCTGCTGATTATAAAACGCCGAAAGAAAGAGGAAGGGTGCAGTTTAAATGAAAAATGTTATTTGCAAGAAAAGTCATACTTGTTTCTTTTGCAGATCCTACCACGTTTCGCCACTGTCCCTGAGTGTGCTGTGTGGTCCCCCTTCCGGTGTGTGCGTGTGGGGTCGGGGAAGGGACCGAATCCCCAACCTGAACCTGGCTGAGTAAAGTGCCAGCACCATGGATCCATTTTGCGCAAACTGCGCCTTCAGTTCAAGTTCAACTTGTTTGATTGCATTCTTCCACTGGAACTAAGCTGTGGTTTTTTTTTTTTTCCCTCTCGTATGGAACTCTGACTTTTGCTTACCTTCCAGAAAACCTTTCAGGTGGACCGTGCACCTTTACATGAGCAGAACTCATGCCACATCAAATTGCTAACACTGTTGAATTAGAGACTCACTCAGAGTATAAAAATTGCCCAGTCTTTTCTATGTAGATGTATCTGATGTGAAAGGTTATGAAATCAATGTGTTAATTCACTTCTATTGCTTTACAGGGATTGCTTTGATCTGATGTTTTTTTTGTTTTTGTTTGAAACAAGAGATATGTGAAACAAAAATTCATTGGTCAAAGGGCGGAATGTACTGCCATTTGATAAGTTTTGTTTTGACCAATGACTTTGTGTTTCACCACTGCGCATATTAGTTGCTCAATGTTCACCAGTAGCACATGGTATGTTTTGTTCAGTTTAGCCGCCTATGGGCTTTGACATTGCATTAGTCATTACATTCTGTATTCTGCCTATTGGCTTTGACATGGCATTAGCCATTACTTTCTGTATTCAGTTGAGCCGCCTATTGGCTTTGACATTGCATTCCTATTGGCTTTGACATGATGTATTCAGTTTAGCTGCCTATTGACTTTGATATGCTATTAGATATTCTGCCTATTGGCTTTGACATGATATTATATATTGCATTTTGTACTCAGCTTAACTGCCTATTGGCTTTGACATGATATTCAGCTCAGCTGCCTATTGGCTTTGACATGATATTATACATTGCATTTTATATTCAGCTCAGCTGCCTATGGGCTTTGACATGATATTATACATTGCATTTTGTATTCAGCTTAGATGCCTATTGGCTTTGACATGACACTAGACATTGCATTTGATATTTAGGTTAGCTGCCTATTGCCTTTAACATGACATTGCATTTGATATCTAGGTTAGCTGCCCATTGCCTTTAACGTGGAGTTAGACATTGCAGTTGAGAATCCAAGCTGTATTTTTCCAAGCTGTGTTTTTGCACCAGAGAACCAAGATGTTTTTCTCACAGTAGACTAGACATGATAAGAGAGAGTACATGGGTGTTGTTCTCTCTGCTTGAGATTGGGAACAGGAGTAGTCTTGGAGACCTGGCCAGTCTCCAAAAGGCTTGCTCAGTTTCCCAGGTCTGAGAGGAGGGGGCACACCTTTGTAACGAATGTAACAGGCTGCAGAGGGTCAGATTCGAATCTGCCGGACCTCGTGCTGGAGCTAGGCGCCAGCTGGCAGCAATCCCGTGTGGGTAGATGAATCTCTTTCTGGCGGCTGACAGGGGTCATCAGCTTGCAGACCTTAGAAAGATGAAGCTGTAAATAATTCCCACACGGTGAAGTATTTGTTTTGCTTTGCATTCAATATCTTATAAATATAACCTGCTGTGTATATTGCAAACTGATATATTTTGTTTGATTAACGCGGACTTGAAAGCTACTAATTCGTCATTCACAAATATTGTGGTTGGGGAAGAATTAACAACAATAAAAGTCTTCTTTGACCTCAGAAGTGCATTTCCGTTGTGTTATGTTAGTGCTTAGAAACTAGATAAGAGGAAAGCACTACAGTGCAGGAGGCCATTTTGCATTTCTTTGCTGAGAATCATGGGTCGGTGAACTCGGCCGGAACGCTTTGGGAGGCCTTTAAAGTGTTTATTCGAGGGGTGTGCCTCTCTAAGCAGCACGGTGTGTTCGTGCCTTGCGTCGGGAATTAGCTGAGCTGGAGTCTCAGATAGTGGTGTTGGAGGCAAAATTGGCGATGGACTGGGCTGGTGGGACGTTGGCGGTTTTGCAGGACGCGGTTTCCCGATATGAGGAGGCATCTGACTGCGAGGTGTGTTTTTTGGGGAAATATGCCAGGGCACGGCGCTATGGGGAGGGTGACAGGGCGGGTCGCAACTTGGCGAATATGCTGCGCAAGCCTTGGGCGAGTGGGTATGTCACTGAGATAAACGGGTGGGGAGGTGTAAAGAAATGGCTCCCTGTTGCAGTTACCCCCCACTTTTTGCCTGATACTGATGCTGACTTGACTGAGAAGTGTGCTGGGACCCTGCTAACCAGGCCCCAGCACCAGTGTTCTTTCACCTAGAATGTACCATTGTTTCCACAATTGGCACACCCTAGCATCCAGATAAGTCCCTTGTAACTGGTACCTCTGGTACCCAGGGCCCTGATGCCAGGGAAGGTCTCTAAGGGCTGCAGCATGTGTTACGCCACCCTAGAGACCCCTCACTCAGCACAGACACACTGCTTACAAGCCTGTGTGTGCTAGTGAGAACAAAATGAGTAAGTCGACATGGCACTCCCCTCAGGGTGCCATGCCAGCCTCTCACTGCCTATGCAGTATAGGTAAGACACCCCTCTAGCAGGCCTTACAGCCCCAAGGCAGGGTGCACTATACCATAGGTGAGGGTACCAGTGCATGAGCACTGTACCCCTACAGTGTCTAAGCAAAACCTTAGACATTGTAAGTGCAGGGTAGCCATAAGAGTATATGGTCTGGGAGTCTGTTTTACACGAACTCCACAGCACCATAATGGCTACACTGAAAACTGGGAAGTTTGGTATCAAACTTCTCAGCACAATAAATGCACACTGATGCCAGTGTACATTTTATTGTAAAATACACCACAGAGGGCACCTTAGAGGTGCCCCCTGAAACTTAACCGACTGTCTGTGTAGGCTGACTAGTTCCAGCTGCCTGCCACACTAGAGACATGTTGCTGGCCCCATGGGGAGAGTGCCTTTGTCACTCTGAGGCCATTAACAAAGCCTGCACTGGGTGGAGATGCTAACACCTCCCCCAGGCAGGAGCTGTAACACCTGGCGGTGAGCCTCAAAGGCTCACCCCTTTGTCACAGCCCAGCAGGGCACTCCAGCTTAGTGGAGTTGCCCGCCCCCTCCGGCCACGGCCCCCACTTTTGGCGGCAAGGCTGGAGGGAACAAAGAAAGCAACAAGGAGGAGTCACTGGCCAGTCAGGACAGCCCCTAAGGTGTCCTGAGCTGAAGTGACTCTAACTTTTTAGAAATCCTCCATCTTGCAGATGGAGGATTCCCCCAATAGGGTTAGGATTGTGACCCCCTCCCCTTGGGAGGAGGCACAAAGAGGGTGTACCCACCCTCAGGGCTAGTAGCCATTGGCTACTAACCCCCCAGACCTACACACGCCCTTAAATTTAGTATTTAAGGGCTACCCTGAACCCTAGAAAATTAGATTCCTGCAAACTACAAGAAGAAGGACTGCCTAGCTGAAAACCCCTGCAGAGGAAGACCAGAAGACGACAACTGCCTTGGCTCCAGAAACTCACCGGCCTGTCTCCTGCCTTCCAAAGAACTCTGCTCCAGCGACGCCTTCCAAGGGACCAGCGACCTCTGAATCCTCTGAGGACTGCCCTGCTTCGAAAAAGACAAGAAACTCCCGAGGACAGCGGACCTGCTCCAAAAAGACTGCAACTTTGTTTCAAGGAGCAGCTTTAAAGACCCCTGCAATCTCCCCGCCAGAAGCGTGAGACTTGCAACACTGCACCCGGCGACCCCGACTCGGCTGGTGGAGAACCAACACCTCAGGGAGGACCCCCGGACTACTCTACGACTGTGAGTACCAAAACCTGTCCCCCCTGAGCCCCCACAGCGCCGCCTGCAGAGGGAATCCCGAGGCTTCCCCTGACCGCGACTCTCTGAAACCTAAGTCCCGACGCCTGGAAAAGACCCTGCACCCGCAGCCCCCAGGACCTGAAGGACCGGACTTTCACTGGAGAAGTGACCCCCAGGAGTCCCTCTCCCTTGTCCAAGAGGAGGTTTCCCCGAGGAACCCCCCCCTTGCCTGCCTGCAGCGCTGAAGAGATCCGTTGATCTCTCATAGACTAACATTGCAAACCCGACGCTGGTTTCTACACTGCACCCGGCCGCCCCCGCGCCGCTGAGGGTGAAATTTCTGTGTGGGCTTGTGTCCCCCCCGGTGCCCTACAAAACCCCCCTGGTCTGCCCTCCGAAGACGCGGGTACTTACCTGCAAGCAGACCGGAACCGGGGCACCCCCTTCTCTCCATTCTAGCCTATGCATTTTGGGCACCACTTTGAACTCTGCACCTGACCGGCCCTGAGCTGCTGGTGTGGTAACTTTGGGGTTGCTCTGAACCCCCAACGGTGGGCTACCTTGGACCAAGAACTGAACCCTGTAAGTGTCTTACTTACCTGGTAAAACTAACAAAAACTTACCTCCCCCAGGAACTGTGAAAATTGCACTAAGTGTCCACTTTTGAAATAGCTATTTGTGAATAACTTGAAAAGTATACATGCAATTGAAATGATTCAAAGTTCCTAATGTACTTACCTGCAATACCTTTCAAACAAGATATTACATGTTAAATTTGAACCTGTGGTTCTTAAAATAAACTAAGAAAAGATATTTTTCTATACAAAACCTATTGGCTGGATTTGTCTCTGAGTGTGTGTACCTCATTTATTGTCTATGTGTATGTACAACAAATGCTTAACACTACTCCTTGGATAAGCCTACTGCTCGACCACACTACCACAAAATAGAGCATTAGTATTATCTCTTTTTACCACTATTTTACCTCTAAGGGGAACCCTTGGACTCTGTGCATGCTATTCCTTACTTTGAAATAGCACATACAGAGCCAACTTCCTACATTGGTGGATCAGCGGTGGGGTACAAGACTTTGCATTTGCTGGACTACTCAGCCAATACCTGATCACACGACAAATTCCAAAATTGTCATTAGAAATTGATTTTTGCAATTTGAAAAGTTTTCTAAATTCTTTAAAGTCCTGCTAGGGCCTTGTGTTAGTCCCTGTTAGCATTTCTTTTAGAGTTTAAAAGTTTGTAAAAGTTTGAATTAGATTCTAGAACCAGTTTTAGTTTCTTAAAAAGTATTCCAACTTTTAGAAGCATAATGTCTAGTACAGATGTGAATGTGGTGGAACTCGACACCACACCTTACCTCCATCTTAAGATGAGGGAGCTAAGGTCACTCTGTAAAATAAAGAAAATAACAATGGGCCCCAGACCTTCCAAACTACAGCTCCAGGAGCTGTTGGCAGAGTTTGCAAAGGCCAACCCCTCTGAGGATGGCAACACAGAGGATGAAGATAGTGACTTGGAGGGTGATTCCCCCCCACCAGTCCTATCTAGGGAGAACAGGGTCTCTCAAACCCTGACTCCAAAAATAATAGTCAGAGATGCTGGTTCCCTCACAGGAGAGACCACCACCTCTGAAATCACTGAGGATAACTCCAGTGAAGAGGACATCCAGTTAGCCAGGATGGCCAAAAGATTGGCTTTGGAAAGACAGATCCTAGCCATAGAGAGGGAAAGACAAGAGATGGGCCTAGGACCCATCAATGGTGGCAGCAACATAAATAGGGTCAGAGATTCTCCTGACATGTTGAAAATCCCTAAAGGGATTGTAACAAAATATGAAGATGGTGATGACATCACCAAATGGTTCACAGCTTTTGAGAGGGCTTGTGTAACCAGAAAAGTGAACAAATCTCACTGGGGTGCTCTCCTTTGGGAAATGTTCACAGGAAAGTGTAGGGATAGACTCCTCACACTCTCTGGAAAAGATGCAGAATCTTATGACCTCATGAAGGGTACCCTGATTGAGGGCTTTGGATTCTCCACTGAGGAGTATAGAATTAGATTCAGGGGGGCTCAAAAATCCTCGAGCCAAACCTGGGTTGATTATGTTGACTACTCAGTGAAAACACTGGATGGTTGGGTAACTGGAAATGAAGTGTATGACTATGTTGGGCTTTATAATTTGTTTATGAAAGAACACATTTTAAGTAACTGCTTCAATGAAAAGTTGCATCAGTATCTGGTAGACCTAGGTCCAATTTCTCCCCAAGAATTGGGAAAGAAGGCAGACCACTGGGTCAAGACTAGGGTAACCAAAACTTCCACTGGGGGTGACCAAAAGAAAGGGGTTACAAAGCCTCCCCAGGAGAAAGTGGGTGACACTAGAAACAAAGAAAAAGAGTCCCCTGTAGGCCCCCAAAAACCAGACCAGGTGGGTGGGCCCAGAGACACAACCCAAGACAAAGGTGGGTACCAGGGTAAGAGCTGGGATGCCACTAAGGCATGGTGCCATAACTGTAAACAGACAGGGCACCACACCAAGGACACTTCTTGTCCCAAAAACCAACCCCCTAGCAAAATCCCAGGGGTGACCAGTGTAGCCATTGGGGATGACTCCTCAGATGAGGAGGTCTTCATAGCCTTCAACTGGAAAAAGGGCCCAACAGGTGAGTTGGAGATTCCAGAGGGAAGTAGACACTTCCACCACCTACAGGTGAATGGAATCCCAGCCACTGCCCTCAGAGACACTTGTGCCAGTCACACTATTGTGCATGACAGGCTGGTGCTCTCAAACCAGTACATCCCAGGTGAGATGGCCAGAGTAAGAGTTAGCCCAGACAGGGTCACTAATAGGCCTGTGGCTCTTGTGCCCATAGAAGTGGGTGGAACTTTTAGCTGGAGAAAGGTGGTAGTCAGTACAGACCTCCCCCTTGATTGTCTCCTTGGAAATGACTACCCAGAGGTTAGTCAGAGCCTAAGAGAAGAACTGGTCCAGGGCCAGTCCTCTCCCAAGGATTCTGGAGTGCCTGCCTCTGCAGTAAATGCAAGTAGGCCCCAGAAGAAAAAGAAAAGGAAACAGAGTAGAAAAGGTGGACAACCTTTAGCCAAGGTTCCAGCAAGCCAAGGAGATTCTGCTCCAGTAGGGGAGAACTCCAAAAGTGGCTCTGATAAAGTCCAACCTGACCCACAAGAAGTCCTGACTAGTCAGGCAACTGTTAGGCCTGAGTGGGTGGCTCCTCAGCTAACAGAAGAAAGAGTGGAAGAAGGGTGTTTACTACAAGATGTGGTAACCCCCCACTCTAATACAGCAGCCAGGCCCCCTGAACCCAAAGAAGCCCGTAACTTAGCCCCTTCCCTTGTAGGTGAAGAGCTAAAGGTGTGGTTCTGGGCACTGACAGCTGTCAGTGGCCTCGGCTGGGTGTTAGCCTTTATGGCTGCACTATCCTTGGCATGGTGGTCTGACCCCATGCCAAATAACAAGTTAGGCCCCCTGACCCTGTTGGTCATGGTGGGGTTACTCCAGCTCTGGGTAACCTCTTTGGGTAAGCTAGGGGTGACCCTGGCTAAGATAAGATTAGCAGAGGTGGATACCTCTGACCTCAAAATAGAGAGAATGGGTAAAGACATAAAAAGCACAGACAAGAGGCAGTTCAGACTAGGTCCTATCACTGTGGAAGTGGGTCAGTTCCCCCAGAGGGAATGACCTGAACAGGAGGATGTAAGGCAGAGTAGGCCCTGCAACAAACCAGCCTATTTCCTCTACTCTTCCTCGCCTGACAGACTAGGAAGACTCTTCCAGCGTTGGCTGAGTCTCCTGGCCTGTGGGCTGGGGGGGGCTTGTGTAAAGAAATGGCTCCCTGTTGCAGTTACCCCCCACTTTTTGCCTGATACTGATGCTGACTTGACTGAGAAGTGTGCTGGGACCCTGCTAACCAGGCCCCAGCACCAGTGTTCTTTCACCTAGAATGTACCATTGTTTCCACAATTGGCACACCCTGGCATCCAGATAAGTCCCTTGTAACTGGTACCTCTGGTACCCAGGGCCCTGATGCCAGGGAAGGTCTCTAAGGGCTGCAGCATGTGTTATGCCACCCTAGAGACCCCTCACTCAGCACAGACACACTGCTTACAAGCCTGTGTGTGCTAGTGAGAACAAAATGAGTAAGTCGACATGGCACTCCCCTCAGGGTGCCATGCCAGCCTCTCACTGCCTATGCAGTATAGGTAAGACACCCCTCTAGCAGGCCTTACAGCCCCAAGGCAGGGTGCACTATACCATAGGTGAGGGTACCAGTGCATGAGCACTGTACCCCTACAGTGTCTAAGCAAAACCTTAGACATTGTAAGTGCAGGGTAGCCATAAGAGTATATGGTCTGGGAGTCTGTTTTACACGAACTCCACAGCACCATAATGGCTACACTGAAAACTGGGAAGTTTGGTATCAAACTTCTCAGCACAATAAATGCACACTGATGCCAGTGTACATTTTATTGTAAAATACACCACAGAGGGCACCTTAGAGGTGCCCCCTGAAACTTAACCGACTGTCTGTGTAGGCTGACTAGTTCCAGCAGCCTGCCACACTAGAGACATGTTGCTGGCCCCATGGGGAGAGTGCCTTTGTCACTCTGAGGCCAGTAACAAAGCCTGCACTGGGTGGAGATGCTAACACCTCCCCCAGGCAGGAGCTGTAACACCTGGCGGTGAGCCTCAAAGGCTCACCCCTTTGTCACAGCCCAGCAGGGCACTCCAGCTTAGTGGAGTTGCCCGCCCCCTCCGGCCACGGCCCCCACTTTTGGCGGCAAGGCTGGAGGGAACAAAGAAAGCAACAAGGAGGAGTCACTGGCCAGTCAGGACAGCCCCTAAGGTGTCCTGAGCTGAAGTGACTCTAACTTTTTAGAAATCCTCCATCTTGCAGATGGAGGATTCCCCCAATAGGGTTAGGATTGTGACCCCCTCCCCTTGGGAGGAGGCACAAAGAGGGTGTACCCACCCTCAGGGCTAGTAGCCATTGGCTACTAACCCCCCAGACCTAAACACGCCCTTAAATTTAGTATTTAAGGGCTACCCTGAACCCTAGAAAATTAGATTCCTGCAAACTACAAGAAGAAGGACTGCCTAGCTGAAAACCCCTGCAGAGGAAGACCAGAAGACGACAACTGCCTTGGCTCCAGAAACTCACCGGCCTGTCTCCTGCCTTCCAAAGAACTCTGCTCCAGCGACGCCTTCCAAGGGACCAGCGACCTCTGAATCCTCTGAGGACTGCCCTGCTTCGAAAAAGACAAGAAACTCCCGAGGACAGCGGACCTGCTCCAAAAAGACTGCAACTTTGTTTCAAGGAGCAGCTTTAAAGACCCCTGCAATCTCCCCGCCAGAAGCGTGAGACTTGCAACACTGCACCCGGCGACCTCGACTCGGCTGGTGGAGAACCAACACCTCAGGGAGGACCCCCGGACTACTCTACGACTGTGAGTACCAAAACCTGTCCCCCCTGAGCCCCCACAGCGCCGCCTGCAGAGGGAATCCCGAGGCTTCCCCTGACCGCGACTCTCTGAAACCTAAGTCCCGACGCCTGGAAAAGACCCTGCACCCGCAGCCCCCAGGACCTGAAGGACCGGACTTTCACTGGAGAAGTGACCCCCAGGAGTCCCTCTCCCTTGTCCAAGAGGAGGTTTCCCCGAGGAACCCCCCCCTTGCCTGCCTGCAGCGCTGAAGAGATCCGTTGATCTCTCATAGACTAACATTGCAAACCCGACGCTGGTTTCTACACTGCACCCGGCCGCCCCCGCGCCGCTGAGGGTGAAATTTCTGTGTGGGCTTGTGTCCCCCCCGGTGCCCTACAAAACCCCCCTGGTCTGCCCTCCGAAGACGCGGGTACTTACCTGCAAGCAGACCGGAACCGGGGCACCCCCTTCTCTCCATTCTAGCCTATGCATTTTGGGCACCACTTTGAACTCTGCACCTGACCGGCCCTGAGCTGCTGGTGTGGTAACTTTGGGGTTGCTCTGAACCCCCAACGGTGGGCTACCTTGGACCAAGAACTGAACCCTGTAAGTGTCTTACTTACCTGGTAAAACTAACAAAAACTTACCTCCCCCAGGAACTGTGAAAATTGCACTAAGTGTCCACTTTTGAAATAGCTATTTGTGAATAACTTGAAAAGTATACATGCAATTGAAATGATTCAAAGTTCCTAATGTACTTACCTGCAATACCTTTCAAACAAGATATTACATGTTAAATTTGAACCTGTGGTTCTTAAAATAAACTAAGAAAAGATATTTTTCTATACAAAACCTATTGGCTGGATTTGTCTCTGAGTGTGTGTACCTCATTTATTGTCTATGTGTATGTACAACAAATGCTTAACACTACTCCTTGGATAAGCCTACTGCTCGACCACACTACCACAAAATAGAGCATTAGTATTATCTCTTTTTACCACTATTTTACCTCTAAGGGGAACCCTTGGACTCTGTGCATGCTATTCCTTACTTTGAAATAGCACATACAGAGCCAACTTCCTACAGGAGGACAGCGGATAACAGGAACGGCGGGGATTATGCAGGTCTTTGCACGATATTTTGAGGATCTGTATTCGGCCCCTGCTGAGTCGAACCTTGATGTGGCACAGGTATACTTCGCTGACATCAGTCTGCTCTGGTTTGATGACAAGCATAGAGCCTATTTTGATGAGCCCTTCTCGATGGAGGAGGTCAAGTCAGTAATTAGTGGATTGCCTGGTGGCAAGGCTCCGGGTCTTGATGGCTTGACCCCTGCCTTCTATAAGGAGTACTCCGATATTCTTGCTCCCTACCTTTTCGAGGTCTATGCTGAGGCGTTGGAGGCGGGCTCTCTCCCCACCTCCCTGAGGGAGGCGCTGATCGTTACAATACTTAAGCCAGGCAAGGATCCTTTCAGCTGCGATTCGTACTGCCTGCTCTCCATGATTAAAGTTGACAATAAAATCTTGGCTAAGTTGATTGCGCTTCGGTTGCAGCCATTGATGACGCAGCTGGTGCTCCCGGATCAGTCTGGTTTTGTGCCGGGGCGTTTGACTGCGCACAATTTGCGCACGTTTTTTGCGGTGTTGGGTAACCTCGCAGCGGAAGACGAGGCCGCTGCAGTGTTTTTGGATGCGACAAAGGCGTTTGATTCCCTGTCCTGGCCCTACTTATTTGCGCAGCTGGGTATGGTAGGTATGAGTGCGCGCTTTATAGGGTTGATTCGCTTGCTCTACACGGATCCGGTTGCGTGGCTCCGGTTGAATGGATGTATCTCGGAACCCTTCCCGGTGGCCCTGGGAACTCGGCATGGCTGCCCTCTGTCCCCGCTCCTTTACACTATTGCGATGGAGCCATTGGTGGCCTATTTGCGGCAACATCACAACCATAGGGGGCTGCAGTTTAGGCAGTGCCCGATTTTGGTCTCTATGTACGCGGATGATATTGCGCTGTATATGCAGGAGCCGAGTGGGAACTTGGACATTTTGCTCACTGAGGTTGTCCGCTTCGGTACCTTCTCTGGCATAGTGGTGAACTGGTCTAAGTCGGTGGTGCTTCCTCTTACTCATCGTACGGCGCGCTTCCCGTTGTGGTATACTGTTGAGTGGGCGGAGGGCCCAGTCCGTTATCTAGGCGTATGGCTCAGCTGTGACGCTGAGACCCTGTGGCTTGCCAATAATGGTAGGCTGATGGCCTGGTTGGAGGATAGGCTGGAAATGTGGCGCTCCTTGCCGCTTTTGCTGGTTGGGCGCATTGGCATTGCTAAGATGGATGTTTTACCTAAATTTCTGTATCTTTTTGTTAATCTTCCGCTGGTGCTGCCCCTGAGCTTTCTGCGGAGACTTCGATCGGCTTTGGTGCGGCTGGTGTGGGCAGCCCAGGATCGCGTGGGAGAAGCTGACGCTGCCATTTGAGCTGGGTGGGCTTGCCGCCCCAGATCTGGAGTTGTATTATTACTGTGCTCAGGCCCACTTTGCGTACTTTTGGATCCGCCCGGTGCGATATTTACCTCATCTTGCGGCAGAGAGTGATGCGGTATGGGCGGACCGGCTGCCGAGAGTGCTTGGATGTATGACTCGGACTCGCCCCAATGGGTGTGAACACTGTTGCGTATACGTCTGGGGCTTGGGCTGCTTTTTTGCATCGGTCGGGTGGATGTGAGCCTTTTGCCCCTACGATGCCGGTGTTGGAGGTTGCGGATGAGAGAATGTCCAGTGATGTGCGATAGCGGGACATCCTTTCTGCTTCTGGGCTGTCTTTGCTGGGGGACTGGTTTGTGAATGAGCGCCTGCGGTCGCCTGAGGAGGCGCTAAGCGATGGGGTTGATAATGCGCTGCATAGGCTGTACTTGTTATGGGTGTATGCGATGCTCAGGGCGCGATTTGCTGGTCTTCCGACTATGCCTCAATCTTGTCGGGCGCTTGAGCTGCTTTGCCGCGTGCAGTCCCCGCGTCAGCTTATCACCAAACTTTATAGATGCGCGCAGGAGCAGCGACGGGCGGTGGTGGAGGCTGCAAGAGTCAAATGGGAGAGGGATGCTGGGGAGGAGATCACTGATACTATGTGGAGAAGTTGCTGTGCGCACATGATAGCACTGTCGCCCAACTATAGACTGCGGTACATACACTTCAAATTCTTACACCGCTTGTATTATACCCCCCTCAGTCTACGGGCTATGGGGTTGCGTGATGATGCGCGTTGCGAACAATGCTTTGCCCCGGACGCTGATTTTCTGCATTTGGCGTGGACTTGTGAGGCGGTACACGTCTTTTGGGGTGAAGTGATGCGTGCAATAACTGGCATGACTGGCTTGGATCTGCCTTTCTCTCTTGTGGTGGCGTTGCTGGGCCTGCTGGATGAAGTGCCGTCGGAGTGGAGCCGTCTCGTGGGCATGTTGCTCTTGTTGGCAAAGAGAAGAGTGGTTGTCTGCTGGGGTAGGGGCCGGACTCCGCGAAAGGATAATTGGCTGCGGGATGCTGCATTCTGTCAGGAGCAGCTATCCATCTTCTGGGAGCTGGCCCTGGCACGTTCTCGCCCTAGAGACATCTGGGTGCCTTTTCACTCCTTTATGGAATCCACTGGTTAAAATTGAGAGAATCCTTGCGATGGGTGTGAGGTTATGTGCAGAACTGTTTGGACTGAATATTGCTCCTGCATGTGTGGAAAATGATGCTTTTTGGATGTTCCTACTGTGTGGATCTGTTCGTCCGCCTCTGTCCTTCTGATGTTATGATTGTTATTGGTTTATGTCCCAAGTACGTCTGTATTTAGATTCCCCCTGGGGGTGTGCTTCCTGCAGCTCTTATCGGCATGTATATGGGATGGTAGTTGAATCGAGGGCTTCGACCCTGCTGAGTACATTGTTCTCTTGGACTCCGCCTTGTTATCCCAGCTTGTGTTGCGCACACGCATATGGATACCTTGCGGTCTATTTGGAGTTCTCGGGGCTGTTGTTGTTGGTATTATGCAAATTTGTATAAATAAATAAATAAATAAAAACTACAAAAAAAATGTAAAACTAGAGGAAGAGACATAAAAGCATCCCTGTAGGGCGGTAGAGTACAGCTGGCTGTGTGGTGTCCCCACCCAAAGTTTTTCTTTTGAATTCAGATGAAGGCCCGTATGTAGAGTTTAGATGTCCGTTTCTTTTTAAACACAGGTGGTTAGGATCAGTCTTGACAAGGGGATTTCGGATGTTGCAGAGTTCCTTTGGGACCCGGGAGTCTTCCACTATGCTCAACGCTCGTTTCCACTGATTGAAAGTGACAGAGTACAGGCCTCCAACTGTGAAAATAATACTGATTAAAAGACAAATACATGCAGTTAACATTATGGGTGCCTATTAGTAGCTGGTGCTTTGTACCCTCACACAGTAATTGCTACTGTAGGTCCCAAGGTCAAGAACAGAAGAGCAGGGACAGATAGAAAACAGCAATCTAAGAGTAATGGTTTGCTGTAGTTTTCACTGATTGTCCTTCCCCAATGCCTGATCAGCAAATAGGATAATTAATTGTGAAGCAAGGTGTCAACCCATTGATGTCATTGTGGTAAAATGAGGCATGGAGCCCTGCAATCACTTTCGCTACTACTACTATGGCTGCCTCATTTGTTTGAAAAGTATACAGGTAATTGTCATGTGTCCCTAATGTGACACGTTCAAGAATGTATTTCATTTATAGTTGGACCTCATAGCATGTAAATGTGTGAGTGGTGCACAAGGCCTATGGTGCGTCATGTACCTATCATCTTGTGCCTCTGCTGCATGCATGTTAGTAAGGTGTCTCTGGTGTGGAGCCTCTGAACTGCAAGAAATAGACTTGTGACATCGAGCTGCATTAAGTTTTAGAATTCATGTTTTTCCCCACTCTGTAGTTTAACTAACCATAATTCCATTCAAGCTTGACTACAAGAATGAATGAGTCAGCCAGGATAGTTGGGAAAGCCAAGCAATAGAAGCACAAGATGATAGATACGTCATGTACCGTTTCTTGAAATAAAAACATGTATAGTCCTGCCACACAGTGCTTCACTTTGCTAGGCCTATGTATTGGTTCATATATTAAGTGGGTGTCAGTATGCTGCTGGCAAAGGTTGTTATGAGGTTCTTAGATTGCTGTTTTCTGGTCTGGCTGACGCAGGCCAAGTTGAATGCACTGTTCAAAGCGCCTGTGCCGGCCAGCCCTGAATGTCATACACACTTTTTAATTTCTTTGAATTTATGACTGTTGTTTGCACTATCCTTTTTTTTCCAGTTTTATTTATGCAAGTATCACAAAATACATATATTTGCACCAGTTGAGAATCTCAGCACGTGAACCATACATCTGATCTCGCTCCTTGAATTTTAACATAGATTTAGAACGAGATAGGTATTCTTGTACATGTTCACATGTTACCTATAATATACATGGCCAGGCCATACAATAATGTTTATACAGTGTGTTGGTGCTTCTACATAACAATGGCATACAGTAGTGGTGGGCTATCCTGCCCATATCGATACAGTGCATAATATATTAACTTTTTAACAATTAAACTGTGATACTGTAGAGCACATTACCAGATATAAATGTGAAGAGAGAACAGCCACCACACACCACCAGACCAGCCAACAATATCTCATCAGCCGGACCCTTAGTTGGGTCAGCTGAGGCCAATCTGTGGCTACATAAGCAGACCGAACAAGGGGGGGAAGGGGAAGCTGAGGTACCAGAGGTCGGAGTCGACTGAGAGGGAGACGTATCATCCTTCAGACACACTCAATCGTACATCTCACACTGCCACCATACCGCCCGATAGAGTATGACAGCACCCGTCTCTTGTTATTGGTGCTCATCAGCTGAGGGGTCCCCCTCTTTCTCCGCAGGCTCCCCATGCAGCCCTTCGATCATGCCACGCCAAAGTTCCAGATCCCGTTCTGTGTGTTCATCCATGCGCATCTTACAGAGGCGACCTTCCTCTGCAGTTGCCCACTCAATGAGGTCAGTTAACCACACCTCTTGTGCCGGAGGGGCCCGATTCACCCATCGGATCGCCCTAGCTGCGCAAACCGGAATGCCATTTTACGCCCTTTTTTGGGAGCAGGAGGCCGAGTAAACAGTGTTTCATTGTTACCTGTAGTGTCACAGCCGTTACCTGTCTTAGTGTTCACACTATTTGGTGGCAAAAAGATATAATAGAGGTACATATCCATGTGACGTGTTCAAAATTGGCGGGGGTTGCGCCACAACGAGCACAGCCCTCAGAATGTGACAGGAACAGTCTATGTTAGCGCTGCGGTGTCAGATAGACTCTGTACAAGTAATACAAATGTATCAATTTAAATCTGGCATTGCTAGTCCCTTCCCGCACTAATGAGCAGGACCTATTCCACTCACCATCTGTAAGCGGTGATCCCAGATCAGCCTCCCAAATAGCCCTCGTCTCATTGATATTAATCTGTCTGTCTCACTTTAGGGCCTTATAGATGTTAGAAAGTAGCCCACAGTCACATCCTGGGTCTATAATAGCCATCGTGAGGCGGGATTCAGTGGGTTCCACAGGGAAGGAGGTCCAAATCTCCCGAGCCGTCCGCGATAGGCTGGCGTATTGTAGGAATTGGCCTTGATCTATGGCAAAGAGGCTCTCAGCCTCTTGTTGTGTAACAAATACGCCATTCTGATATAAATCACCTGCATTGTTATATCCGCCTGCTCGCCATCTTGAAAAATCCAGTATTTCGAATGCTCTAACAAAAGGGCAAATCCACCAGAGCGAAGAAGGTGTGCATATGGCGCTCTCTGCAACACCCCTGTGACAGCTCTCTCCCACATCCTCACCACCTGCAACACTAGGAAGGGGATATCTCAAAGCAGTCTAGCTCCACACATGAGCAGGCTTGGTAACCAAGATGTACATATAGAACCTTCTAGTAACTTTTTTTCCCAGTTGTGGGTATCACTACACCACATGGTCGCATATTGTAACAATCTCGCCGTGTAGTATAGGTGGAGGTCGGGTAGTCCCAGTCCCTCTTCAGCTAAGTCCAACTTCAAGACCTCAAGACAGACTCTGCATCTCTTACCTGCCCAAATTAAGGAGCACAATCGTTTATCAATCTGCCAAAACAGCGAAGAAGGAAATTCACAAAAGAAGTTTTGCATGACATACAGACACTGCAGAAGTAATATCATTTTACTGAGTGCTATTCTGCCCAGTACCGACAGCGGGAGGGTGATCCAAAATTGAACAGAGGCCCGGAGGTCATCTGTAAGGAAATGCCTCCTTGGCATGGTTACCCCCTGACTTTTTGCCTTTGCTGATGCTATGTTTTGAATTGAAAGTGTGCTGAGGCCTGCTAACCAGGCCCCAGCACCAGTGTTCTTTCCCTAACCTGTACTTTTGATTCCACAATTGGCACACCCTGGCATCCAGATAAGTCCCTTGTAACTGGTACCTCTGGTACCAAGGGCCCTGATGCCAGGGAAGGTCTCTAAGGGCTGCAGCATGTATTATGCCACCCTGGAGACCCCTCACTCAGCACAGACACACTGCTTACCAGCTTGTGTGTGCTAGTGAGAACAAAATGAGTAAGTCGACATGGCACTCCCCTCAGGGTGCCATGCCAGCCTCTCACTGCCTATGCAGTATAGGTAAGACACCCCTCTAGCAGGCCTTACAGCCCTAAGGCAGGGTGCACTATACCCTAGGTGAGGGTACCAGTGCATGAGCACTGTGCCCCTACAGTGTCTAAGCAAAACCTTAGACATTGTAAGTGCAGGGTAGCCATAAGAGTATATGGTCTGGGAGTCTGTTTTACACGAACTCCACAGCACCATAATGGCTACACTGAAAACTGGGACGTTTGGTATCAAACTTCTCAGCACAATAAATGCACACTGATGCCAGTGTACATTTTATTGTAAAATACACCACAGAGGGCACCTTAGAGGTGCCCCCTGAAACCTAACCGACTATCTGTGTAGGCTGACTGGTTCCAGCAGCCTGCCACACTAGAGACATGTTGCTGGCCCCATGGGGAGAGTGCCTTTGTCACTCTGAGGCCAGTAACAAAGCCTGCACTGGGTGGAGATGCTAACACCTCCCCCAGGCAGGAGCTGTAACACCTGGCGGTGAGCCTCAAAGGCTCACCCCTTTGTCACAGCACAGCAGGGCACTCCAGCTTAGTGGAGTTGCCCGCCCCCTCCGGCCACGGCCCCCACTTTTGGCGGCAAGGCTGGAGGGAACAAAGAAAGCAACAAGGAGGAGTCACTGGCCAGTCAGGACAGCCCCTAGGGTGTCCTGAGCTGAAGTGACTCTAACTTTTAGAAATCCTCCATCTTGCAGATGGAGGATTCCCCCAATAGGATTAGGGATGTGACCCCCTCCCCTTGGGAGGAGGCACAAAGAGGGTGTACTCACCCTCAGGGCTAGTAGCCATTGGCTACTAACCCCCCAGACCTAAACACGCCCTTAAATTTAGTATTTAAGGGCTCTCCCTGAACCTAGAAATTAGATTCCTGCAACTACAAGAAGAAGGACTGCTGAGCTGAAAAACCCCTGCAGAGGAAGAACAGAAGACCCCAACTGCCTTGGCCCCAGACTTACCGGCCTGTCTCCTGCCTTCCAAAGAACCCTGCTCCAGCGACGCTTTCCAAGAGACCAGCGACCTCTGAATCCTCTGAGGACTGCCCTGCTTCGAAAAAGACAAGAAACTCCAGAGGACAGCGGCACTGCTCCAAAAGAACTGCAACTTTGTTACAAGGAGCAGATTTAAAGACCCCTGCAACTCCCCGCAAGAAGCGTGAGACTTGCAACACTGCACCCGGCGACCCCGACTCGACTGGTGGAGAACAACCAACTCAGGGAGGACCCTCCGGCGACTCTACGACTGTGAGTAACCAAAGTTGTCCCCCCTGAGCCCCCACAGCGACGCCTGCAGAGGGAATCCCCAGGCTCCCCCTGACCGCGACTGTCTGAACTCCATTTCCCGACGGCTGGAAAAGACCCTGCACCCGCAGCCTCCAGCCCCTAAAGAAACGGAACTTCTGTGCAGGAGTGACCCCCAGGAGGCCCTCTCCCTTGCCCAGGTGGTGGCTACCCCGAGGAGCCCCCCCCCTTGCCTGCCTGCATCGCTGAAGAGACCCCTTGGTCTTCCATTGAAAACTGAAGGAAACCCGACGCGTGTTTGCACACTGCACCCGGCCGCCCCCGCGCTGCTGAGGGTGTACTTTCTGTGCTACTTTGTGTCCCCCCCGGTGCCCCACAAAACCCCCCTGGTCTGCCCTCCGAAGACGCGGGTACTTACCTGCTGGCAGACTGGAACCGGGGCACCCCCTTCTCTCCATTATAGCCTATGTGTTTTGGGCACCTCTTTGACCTTTGCACCTGACCAGCCCTGAGCTGCTGGTGTGATAACTTTGGGGTTGCTCTGAACCCCCAACGGTGGGCTACCTTGGACCAAAAACTGAAACCTGTAAGTGACTTACTTACCTGTTGAAACTAACAATAACTTACCTCCCCCAGGAACTGTGAAAATTGCACTGTGTCCACTTTTAAAACAGCTTATTGTGTTTTATGTAAAAAGTATACATGCTAAAGTAATGATTCAAAGTTCCTGGAGTACTTACCTGCAATACCTTTCAAATGAGCTATTACATGTAAAATTTGAACCTGTGGTTCTTAAAATAAACTAAGAAAATATATTTTTCTATAACAAAACCTATTGGCTGGATTTGTCTTTGAGTGTGTGTACCTCATTTATTGTCTATGTGTATGTACAACAAATGCTTAACACTACTCCTTGGATAAGCCTACTGCTCGACCACACTACCACAAAATAGAGCATTAGTATTATCTCTTTTTACCACTATTTTACCTCTAAGGGGAACCCTTGGACTCTGTGCATGCTATTCCTTACTTTGAAATAGCACATACAGAGCCAACTTCCTACATTGGTGGATCAGCGGTGGGGTACAAGACTTTGCATTTGCTGGACTACTCAGCCAATACCTGATCACACGACAAATTCCAAAATTGTCATTAGAAATTGATTTTTGCAATTTGAAATTTTTCTAAATTCTTTAAAGTCCTGCTAGGGCCTTGTGTTAGTCCCTGTTAGCATTTCTTTTAGAGTTTAAAAAGTTTGGTAAAAGTTTGAATTAGATTCTAGAACTAGTTTTAGTTTCTTAAAAAGTATTCCAACTTTTAGAAACATAATGTCTATTACAGATATGAATGTGGTGGAACTCGACACCACACCTTACCTCCATCTACAGATGAAAGAGCTAAGGTCACTCTGTAACATAAGAAAAATAACAATGGGCTCCAGACCTACCAAAGTACAGCTCCAGGAGCTGTTGGCAGAGTATGATAGAGCCAACCCCTCTGTGGATAACACAGAGGAGGATGATAGTAAACTGGAGGAAGAATCCCCTCCACCAGTCCTATCTAGGGAGAACAGGGCTTCTCAAGCCCTGACTCCAAAAATAATAGTCAGAGATGCTGGCTCCCTCACAGGAGGGTCCAGCCTCTCTGAAATCACTGAGGATAACTCCAGTGAAGAGGACATCCAGTTAGCCAGGATGGCCAAAAGATTGGCTTTGGAAAAACAGATCCTAGCCATAGAAAGGGAAAGACAAGAGATGGGCCTAGGACCCATCAATGGTGGCAGCAACATAAATAGGGTCAGAGATTCCTCTGACATGTTGAAAATCCCCAAAGGGATTGTAACTAAATATGAAGATGGTGATGACATCACCAAATGGTTCACAGCTTTTGAGAGGGCTTGTGAAACCAGAAAAGTGAACAAATCTCACTGGGGTGCTCTCCTTTGGGAAATGTTCACAGGAAAGTGTAGGGATAGACTCCTCACACTCTCTAAAAAAGATGCAGAATCTTATGACCTCATGAAGGGTACCCTGATTGAGGGCTTTGGATTCTCCACTGAGGAGTATAGGATTAGATTCAGGGGGGCTCAAAACTCCTCGAGCCAGACCTGGGTTGACTTTGTAGACTACTCAGTAAAAACACTAGATGGTTGGATTCAAGGCAATGGTGTAAATGATTATGATGGGCTGTACAATTTATTTGTGAAAGAACACCTATTAAGTAATTGTTTCAATGATAAACTGCATCAGCATCTGGTGGACCTAGGACCAATTTCTCCCCAAGAATTGGGAAAGAAGGCGGACCATTGGGTCAAGACTAGGGTGTCCAAAACTTCCACAGGGGGTGACCAAAAGAAAGGGGTCACAAAACCTCCCCAGGGGAAAGGTGGTGAGACAGCCAAAAACAAAACTAGTAAAGAGTCTTCTACAGGCCCCCAAAAACCTGCACAGGAGGGTGGGCCCAGAGCCTCTTCACAAAACAATTCTGGGTACAAGGGTAAAAACTTTGATCCCAAAAAGGCCTGGTGTCGTAGCTGTAGTCAGTCTGGACACCAAACTGGAGACAAGGCCTGTCCCAAGAAAGATACCACTTCTAACTCCCATCCAGCTAAAACTGGAATGGCCAGTCTCCAAGTGGGATCAACAGTGTGCCCAGAGCAAATCAGGTGTCACACTGAAGCTACATTAGTCTCTGAGGGTGGGGTGGATTTAGCCACACTGGCTGCCTGGCCCCCTAACATGCAAAAATACAGGCAGCAGCTCTTAATTAATGGGACAAGTGTAGAGGGCCTGAGGGATACAGGTGCCAGTGTCACTATGGTGACAGAGAAACTGGTTTCCCCTGGCCAATACCTGACTGGACAAACCTATCCAGTCACCAATGCTGACAATCAGACTAAAGTACATCCCATGGCAATGGTAACTTTAGAGTGGGGAGGGGTCAATGGCCTGAAACAGGTGGTGGTCTCCTCAAATATCCCAGTAGACTGTTTGCTTGGAAACGACCTGGAGTCCTCAGCATGGGCTGAGGTAGAACTAAAAACCCATGCAGCCATGCTGGGTATCCCTGAACTGGTGTGTGTCAAGACAAGGGCACAATGCAAGGCTAAGGGTGAAAAAGTAGAGCTGGAGTCTGGAAAAATGGCCCAGCCTACCAAGAGAAAAGGAAAGTCAGCTGGGAAACCAGCTGCAACACAACACCAAAAACAGAACCTCTCTTCTCAGGAAGAAGTTCTGCCCTCTGAGGGAACTTAGCCTATGGAGCTGGAACCTTATCAGGTTGAGCTCTTAGGCCCAGGGGGACCCTCAAGGGAAGAGTTGTGTAAGGGACAAGAAACCTGTCCCTCTCTTGAAGGCCTTAGGCAGCAAGCTGCTGAAGATTCCAAAGGCAAGAAAAATGGAACACATAGGGTCTATTGGGAAGATGGACTCCTGTACACTGAGGCAAGAGATCCCAAACCTGGTGCCACTAGGAGAGTGGTAGTGCCTCAGAGTTTCAGAGAGTTTATTCTGACCTTAGCCCATGATATTCCCCTTGCTGGGCATTTGGGACAAACCAAGACGTGGGAGAGGTTAGTCAACCACTTCTACTGGCCCAATATGTCCCAGAAGGTTAAGGAGTTTTGCCTCTCCTGCCCCACCTGTCAAGCCAGTGGTAAGACAGGTGGGCATCCAAAGGCACCCCTCATTCCACTTCCAGTGGTGGGGGTCCCCTTTGAAAGAGTGGGTGTGGACATAGTTGGTCCACTAGAACCTCCCACAGCCTCAGGAAATATGTACATCCTTGTAGTAGTGGATCATGCTACTAGGTATCCTGAAGCTATTCCCCTTAGGTCGACTACTGCCCCTGCAGTAGCCAAGGCCCTCATTGGTATCTTTACCAGAGTGGGCTTCCCTAAGGAGGTGGTTTCTGACAGAGGTACCAACTTCATGTCAGCTTACCTAAAACACATGTGGAATGAGTGAGGAGTGACTTATAAATTCACTACACCATATCATCCACAAACTAATGGTCTTGTTGAGAGATTCAACAAGACATTAAAGGGCATGATCATGGGGCTCCCAGAAAAACTCAAAAGGAGATGGGATGTCCTCCTGCCATGTCTGCTTTTCGCTTACAGAGAGGTGCCTCAGAAGGGAGTAGGGTTCTCACCCTTTGAACTTCTGTTTGGCCACCCTGTAAGGGGACCACTTGCTCTTGTTAAAGAAGGCTGGGAGAGACCTCTTCATGAGCCTAAGCAAGACGTAGTGGACTATGTACTTGGCCTTCGCTCAAGGATGGCAGAGTACATGGAAAAGGCAAGTAAAAACCTTGAGGCCAGCCAACAACTCCAGAAGTTGTGGTATGACCAAAAGGCTGCACTGGTTGAATTTCAACCAGGGCAGAAAGTCTGGGTTCTGGAGCCTGTGGCTCCCAGGGCACTTCAGGACAGATGGAGTGGCCCTTACCCAGTACTAGAAGGGAAGAGTCAGGTCACCTACTTGGTGGACCTGGGCACAAGCAGGAGCCCCAAGAGGGTGATCCATGTGAACCGCCTTAAGCTCTTCCATGACAGGGCTGATGTAAATCTGTTGATGGTAACAGATGAGGACCAGGAAGCTGAGAGTGAGCCTCTCCCTGATCTCCTCTCATCAGACCCTAAAGATGGCTCAGTGGATGGAGTGATCTACTCAGACACCCTCTCTGGCCAACAGCAAGCTGACTGTAGGAAGGTCCTGCAACAGTTTGCTGAACTCTTTTCCCTAACCCCTGGTCAGACACACCTGTGCACCCATGATGTGGACACAGGAGACAGCATGCCTGTCAAAAACAAAATATTTAGACAGTCTGATCAGGTTAAGGAAAGAATCAAGGTGGAAGTCCACAAGATGCTGGAATTGGGAGTAATAGAGCACTCTGACAGCCCCTGGGCTAGCCCAGTGGTCTTAGTCCCCAAACCTCACACCAAAGATGGAAAGAGAGAGATGAGGTTTTGTGTGGACTACAGAGGTCTCAACTCTGTCACCAAGACAGATGCCCATCCCATTCCTAGAGCTGATGAGCTCATAGACAAATTAGGGGCTGCCAAATTCTTAAGTACCTTTGACTTAACAGCAGGGTACTGGCAAATCAAAATGGCCCCTGGAGCAAAAGAAAAGACAGCATTCTCCACACCTGATGGGCATTATCAGTTCACTGTTATGCCCTTTGGTTTAAAGAATGCCCCTGCCACCTTCCAAAGGTTGGTGAATCAAGTCCTTGCTGGGCTGGAATCCTGTAGTGCAGCTTATCTTGATGATATTGCTGTCTTCAGCTCCACCTGGCAGGACCACCTGGTCCACCTGAAGAAGGTTTTGAAGGCTCTGCAATCTGCAGGCCTCTCTATCAAGGCATCCAAATGCCAGATAGGGCAGGGAACTGTGGTTTACTTGGGACACCTTGTAGGTGGAGGCCAAGTTCAGCCACTCCAACCCAAGATCCAGACTATTCTGGACTGGGTAGCTCCAAAAACCCAGACTCAAGTCAGGGCATTCCTTGGCTTGACTGGGTACTATAGGAGGTTTGTGAAGGGATATGGATCCATTGTGACAGCCCTCACAGAACTCACCTCCAAGAAAATGCCCAAGAAAGTAAACTGGACTGTAGAATGCCAACAGGCCTTTGACACCCTGAAGCAAGCTATGTGCACAGCACCAGTTCTAAAAGCTCCAGATTACTCCAAGCAATTCATTGTGCAAACAGATGCCTCTGAACATGGGATAGGGGCAGTTTTGTCCCAAACAAATGATGATGGCCTTGACCAGCCTGTTGCTTTCATTAGCAGGAGGTTACTCCCCAGGGAGCAGCGTTGGAGTGCCATTGAGAGGGAGGCCTTTGCTGTGGTTTGGTCCCTGAAGAAGCTGAGACCATACCTCTTTGGTACTCACTTCCTAGTTCAGACTGACCACAGACCTCTCAGATGGCTGATGCAAATGAAAGGTGAAAATCCAAAACTGTTGAGGTGGTCCATCTCCCTACAGGGAATGGACTTTATAGTGGAACACAGACCTGGGACTGCCCATGCCAATGCAGATGGCCTTTCCAGGTTCTTCCACTTAGAAAATGAAGACTCTCTTGGGAAAGGTTAGTCTCATCCTCTTTCGTTTGGGGGGGGGGTTGTGTAAGGAAATGCCTCCTTGGCATGGTTACCCCCTGACTTTTTGCCTTTGCTGATGCTATGTTTTGAATTGAAAGTGTGCTGAGGCCTGCTAACCAGGCCCCAGCACCAGTGTTCTTTCCCTAACCTGTACTTTTGATTCCACAATTGGCACACCCTGGCATCCAAATAAGTCCCTTGTAACTGGTACCTCTGGTACCAAGGGCCCTGATGCCAGGGAAGGTCTCTAAGGGCTGCAGCATGTATTATGCCACCCTGGAGACCCCTCACTCAGCACAGACACACTGCTTACCAGCTTGTGTGTGCTAGTGAGAACAAAATGAGTATGCCGACATGGCACTCCCCTCAGGGTGCCATGCCAGCCTCTCACTGCCTATGCAGTATAGGTAAGACACCCCTCTAGCAGGCCTTACAGCCCTAAGGCAGGGTGCACTATACCCTAGGTGAGGGTACCAGTGCATGAGCACTGTGCCCCTAAAGTGTCTAAGCAAAATCTTAGACATTGTAAGTGCAGGGTAGCCATAAGAGTATATGGTCTGGGAGTCTGTTTTACACGAACTCCACAGCACCATAATGGCTACACTGAAAACTGGGAAGTTTGGTATCAAACTTCTCAGCACAATAAATGCACACTGATGCCAGTGTACATTTTATTGTAAAATACACCACAGAGGGCACCTTAGAGGTGCCCCCTGAAACCTAACCGACTATCTGTGTAGGCTGACTGGTTCCAGCAGCCTGCCACACTAGAGACATGTTGCTGGCCCCATGGGGAGAGTGCCTTTGTCACTCTGAGGCCAGTAACAAAGCCTGCACTGGGTGGAGATGCTAACACCTCCCCCAGGCAGGAGCTGTAACACCTGGCGGTGAGCCTCAAAGGCTCACCCCTTTGTCACAGCACAGCAGGGCACTCCAGCTTAGTGGAGTTGCCCGCCCCCTCCGGCCACGGCCCCCACTTTTGGCGGCAAGGCTGGAGGGAACAAAGAAAGCAACAAGGAGGAGTCACTGGCCAGTCAGGACAGCCCCTAGGGTGTCCTGAGCTGAAGTGACTCTAACTTTTAGAAATCCTCCATCTTGCAGATGGAGGATTCCCCCAATAGGATTAGGGATGTGACCCCCTCCCCTTGGGAGGAGGCACAAAGAGGGTGTACTCACCCTCAGGGCTAGTAGCCATTGGCTACTAACCCCCCAGACCTAAACAAGCCCTTAAATTTAGTATTTAAGGGCTCTCCCTGAACCTAGAAATTAGATTCCTGCAACTACAAGAAGAAGGACTGCTGAGCTGAAAAACCCCTGCAGAGGAAGAACAGAAGACACCAACTGCCTTGGCCCCAGACTTACCGGCCTGTCTCCTGCCTTCCAAAGAACCCTGCTCCAGCGACGCTTTCCAAGGGACCAGCGACCTCTGAATCCTCTGAGGACTGCCCTGCTTCGAAAAAGACAAGAAACTCCCGAGGACAGCGGCACTGCTCCAAAAGAACTGCAACTTTGTTACAAGGAGCAGATTTAAAGACCCCTGCAACTCCCCGCAAGAAGCGTGAGACTTGCAACACTGCACCCGGCGACCCCGACTCGACTGGTGGAGAACAACCAACTCAGGGAGGACCCTCCGGCGACTCTACGACTGTGAGTAACCAAAGTTGTCCCCCCTGAGCCCCCACAGCGACGCCTGCAGAGGGAATCCCCAGGCTCCCCCTGACCGCGACTGTCTGAACTCCATTTCCCGACGGCTGGAATGACCCTGCACCCGCAGCCCCCAGCCCCTAAAGAAACGGAACTTCTGTGCAGGAGTGACCCCCAGGAGGCCCTCTCCCTTGCCCAGGTGGTGGCTGCCCCGAGGAGCCCCCCCCCTTGCCTGCATCGCTGAAGAGACCCCTTGGTCTCCCATTGAAAACTGAAGGAAACCCGACGCGTGTTTGCACACTGCACCCGGCCGCCCCCGCGCTGCTGAGGGTGTACTTTCTGTGCTACTTTGTGTCCCCCCCGGTGCCCCACAAAACCCCCCTGGTCTGCCCTCCGAAGACGCGGGTACTTACCTGCTGGCAGACTGGAACCGGGGCACCCCCTTCTCTCCATTATAGCCTATGTGTTTTGGGCACCTCTTTGACCTTTGCACCTGACCAGCCCTGAGCTGCTGGTGTGATAACTTTGGGGTTGCTCTGAACCCCCAACGGTGGGCTACCTTGGACCAAAAACTGAAACCTGTAAGTGACTTACTTACCTGTTGAAACTAACAATAACTTACCTCCCCCAGGAACTGTGAAAATTGCACTGTGTCCACTTTTAAAACAGCTTATTGTGTTTTATGTAAAAAGTATACATGCTAAAGTAATGATTCAAAGTTCCTGGAGTACTTACCTGCAATACCTTTCAAATGAGCTATTACATGTAAAATTTGAACCTGTGGTTCTTAAAATAAACTAAGAAAATTTATTTTTCTATAACAAAACCTATTGGCTGGATTTGTCTTTGAGTGTGTGTACCTCATTTATTGTCTATGTGTATGTACAACAAATGCTTAACACTACTCCTTGGATAAGCCTACTGCTCGACCACACTACCACAAAATAGAGCATTAGTATTATCTATTTTTACCACTATTTTACCTCTAAGGGGAACCCTTGGACTCTGTGCATGCTATTCCTTACTTTGAAATAGCACATACAGAGCCAACTTCCTACATCATCCATTATTCTTCCCATGTTCAATTCGTATTGAAGCAGAGAGGAGTGAGCGATTTGCATACCCAAGTACTGAAACAACTGGGTGTAGGAAGTTGGCTCTGTATATACTATCTCAAAGTGAGAGATAGTATGCACAGAGTCCAAGGGTTTCCCTTAGAGGTTGATAGTGGCAATAATAGATAATACTAATGCTCTATTTTGTGGTAGTGTGGTCGAGCAGTAAGCTCATCAGAGGGTAATGTTGAGCATATGTTGTACACACATGCAATAAATGAAAACACACACTCAAAGACTTAACTTGAGGCCAATAGCTTTTTATATAGAAAAATATTATTTTCTTAATTTATTTTAGAACCACAAGATTCAGAATCCAAATAAATACATACATTGTAAGGTACCTGGCATAGGTAAGTATGAAACTTTGAAGTAAAACAGTAAGTTAAACAGTTTTGGCAAAAATGGCAATAAGCTATTTTAAAAGTGGACACTGTAAAAATCAACAGTTCATGGGGGAAGTAAGTACAAGTTAGTTTAGCAGGTAAGTAAAGCACTTACAAGTTCAGTTTCTGAGGCATAGGCAGCCCACCGTTGGGGGTTCAAGGCAACCTCAAACACCCAGCACCAGCAACACAGGGCTGGTCAGGTGAAGAGGGCAAGGTAGGGCCCAAATAACATAGGCGCCTATGGAGATGAGGGGTGCTCCAGTTCCAGTCTGCTAGCAGGTAAGTACCTGCATCCTCGGAGAGCAGACCAGGGGGATTTTGTAGAGCACTGGGGGGTCACAAACAGGAACACAAAACACACCTTCAGCAGCACAGGGGCGGCCGGGTACAGTGTGCAAAGTAGGTTTCGGGTTTTGCGTTGAAAGCAATGGAGGGACCCGGAGGTCACTCCGGCGATGCAGGCAGGGCACAGGGGGGCTTCTCGGGCCACCCACCAACTGAGCAACGATGAGGGCCACCAGCGGGTCACTCCTGCACCGGTAGTTGGTTTCTCTCAGGCCTGGGGGCTGCAGGTGCAGTGCTTCTTCCAGGCATTGGGTTCTTTGTTACCTGGTGTAAGGAAATGGCTCCCTGTTGCAGTTACCCCCCACTTTTTGCCTGATACTGATGTTGACTTGACTGAGAAGCGTGCTGGGACCCTGCTAACTAGGCCCCAGCACCAGTGTTCTTTCACCTAAAATGTACCATTGTTTCCACAATTGGCACACCCCTGGCACACAGATAAGTCCCTTGTAAAAGGTAGCAGTCGTACCAAGGGCCCTGTGACCAGGGAAGGTCCCTAAGGGCTGCAGCATGTGTTGTACCACCCTAAGGGACCCCTCACCTAACACATGCACACTGCCATTGCAGATTGTGTGTGTTGGTGGGGAGAAAAAGGCAAAGTCGACATGGCATCCCCCTCAGGATGCCATGCACACAAAATACTGCCTGTGGCATATGTAAGTCACCCCTCTAGCAGGCCTTACAGCCCTAAGGCAGGGTGCACTATACCACAGGTGAGGGCATAGCTGCATGAGCAATATGCCCCTACAGTGTCTAAGTCTATTCTTAGACATTGTAAGTACAGTTGTGGCCATATTAAGTATATGGTCTGGGAGTTTGTCAAAAACGAACTCCACAGCTCCATAATGGCTACACTGAATACTGGGAAGTTTGGTATCAAACGTCTCAGAATAATAAACCCACACTGATGCCTGTGTTGGATTTATTAAAAAATGCACACAGAGGGCATCTTAGAGATGCCCTCTGTATTTTACCCAATTGTTCAGTGCAGGACTGACTGTTCTGTGCCAGCCTGCTGCTGAGAGACGAGTTTCTGACCACATGTGGTGAGGGCCTTTGTGCTCTCTGAGGAGAGAAATAAAAGCCTGCTCTGGGTGGAGGTGCTTCACACCTCCCCCCCTGCAGGAACTGTAACACCTAGCAGTGAGCCTCAAAGGCTCAGGCTTCGTGTTACAATGCCCCAGGGCACTCCAGCTAGTGGAGATGCCCGCCCCCTGGACACGGCCCCTACTTTTGGTGGCAAGTCCAGAGGAGATAATGAGAAAAACAAGGAGGAGTCACCCACCAGTCAGGACAGCCCCTAAGGTGCCCTGAGCTGAGGTGACCCCTGCCTTTAGAAATCCTCTATCTTGGTTTTGGAGGATTCTCCCAATAGGATTAAGGATGTGCCCCCCCTCCCCTCAGGGAGGAGGCACAAAGAGGGTGTATCCACCCTCAAGGACAGTAGCCATTGGCTACTGCCCTCCCAGACCTAAACACACCCCTAAGTTCAGTATTTAGGGGCCCCAGAACTTAGGAAAACAGATTCCTGCAACCTGAAGAAGAAGGACTGCTGACCTGAAGCCCTGCAGAGAAGACGGAGACACCAACTGCTTTGGCCCCAGCCCTACCGGCCTGTCTCCCCACTTCAAGAAAAACTGCAACAGCGACGCGTCCCCCAGGGTCCAGCAACCTCTGAAGCCTCAGAGGACTACCCTGCATCTAAAAGGACCAAGAAACTCCCGAGGACAGCGGCCCTGTTCCACAAAGACTGCAACTTTTAAAGACCACACGTTTCCCGCCGGAAGCGTGAGACTTTCCACTCTGCACCCAACGCCCCCGGCTCGACCTGCGGAAAACTAACTCTACAGGGAGGACTCCCCGGCGACTGCGAGCCCGTGAGTAGCCAATGTTGACCCCCCTGAGCCCCCACAGTGATGCCTGCAGAGGGAATCCAGAGGCTCCCACTGACCGCGACTGCCTGCTTCAAAGAACCCGACGCCTGGGAAACACACTGCACCCGCAGCCCCCAGGACCTGAAGGATCCGAACTCCAGTGCAGGAGCGACCCCCAGGCGGCCCTCTTTCTAGCCCAGGTGGTGGCTACCCCGAGGAGCCCCCCCTTGCCTGCCTGCATCACTGAAGAGACCCCCGAGTCTCCCATTGAAACCTATTGCAAACCCGACGCCTGTTTGCACTCTGCACCTGGCCACCCCTGTGCCGCTGAGGGTGTACTTTATGTGCCTATTTGTGTCCCCCCCGGTGCCCTACAAAACCCCCCTGGTCTGCCCTCCGAATTCACGGGTACTTACCTGCTGGCAGACTGGAACCGGGGCACCCCTATTTCCATTGAAGCCTACGCGGTTTGGGCACCACTTTGACCTCTGCACCTGACTGGCCCTGTGCTGCTGGTGTGGTAACTTTGGGGTTTCCCTGAACCCCCAACGGTGGGCTCCCTTGGACCCAACTTTGAACCTTGTAAGTGCTTTACTTACCTGTGAACCTAACAAATACTTACCTCCCCCAGGAACTGTTGATTTGTGCACTGTGTCCAATTTTAAAATAGCTTATTGCCATTTTTGCCAAAACTGTACATGCTATTGTGATGATTCAAAGTTCCTAAGATACCCGAGTGAAATACCTTTCATTTAAAGTATTGTTTGTACATCTTGAACCTGTGGTTCTTAAAATAAACTAAGAAAATATATTTTTCTATATAAAAACCTATTGGCCTGGAATTGTCTTTGAGTGTGTGTTCCTCATTTATTGCCTGTGTGTGTACAACAAATGCTTAACACTACCCTCTGATAAGCCTACTGCTCGACCACACTACCACAAAATAGAGCATTAGAATGATCTCTTTTTGCCACTATCTTACCTCTAAGGGGAACCCTTGGACTCTGTGCATGCTATTTTTTACTTTGAAATAGTACATACAGAGCCAACTTCCTACACCGGGAAGTCGCGGTCAGGGGGAGCCTCGTTATTCTCTATGCAGGCGTCACTGTGGGGGTGCAGGGAGGTCGTCTCAGGGTGTCCACGTCGTGGGAGTCGCCTGGTGGTCCTCGCTGCAGTGTTGGTTTCTCTGGACACGCGTCGGGGGCGTCGGGTGCAGAGTGTTGGGGACACACGCTTCCCGAGTGAGACTGGAGTCCTTTTAAAGATGTTTTCTTCTTTGTAGTTTAGACAGAGCCGCTGTCCACAGGAGTTTCTTGGTCCTTTGGATTGCAGGGCAGTCCTCTGAGTCGTCAGAGGTCACTGGTCCAGCTCGATGCATCGCTGTTGCAGGTTCTTTGAATCTGGAGACAGGCCAGTAGGGCTGGGGCCAAGTCAGTTGTCGTCTCTGTCTTTTCTGCAGGGCTTTCAGGTCAGCAGTCTTTCTTCTTGTTTAGGTTGTCAGGAAATCTGTTTTCCTGGGTTCACGGTCACCCCTAAATACTCAATTTAGGGGTGTGTATAGGGCTGAAGGGCAGTAGCCAGTGGCTACTGTCCCTGAGGGTGGCTACACACTCCTTGTGCCTCCTCCCTGTGGGGAGTGGGCACATCCCTAATCCTATTGGGGAAAATCCTCCAAAGCAAGATGGAGGATTTTCTAAGGCAGGGATCACCTCACCTTAGGACTCCTTAGGGGCTGTCCTGGCTGGAGGGTTCATCCTCCTTGTTTTTCTCATTATCTCCTCCGGACTTGCCACCAAAAGTGGGGGCTATGTCCGGGGGGCGGGCATCTTCACTAGCTGGAGTGCCCTCCAGGCTTGAGCCTTTGACGCTCACCGTCAGGTGTTACAGTTCCTGCAGGGGCATGTGTGAAGCACCTCTACCCAGTACAGGCTTTGTTCCTGGTCCCAGAGTGCACAAAGGCACTCCTCACCCCATGTGGCCAAAAACCCGTCTGGATGTGGCAGGCTGGCAGAAACTGGTCAGCCTAGCACTAGTAGTTGAGCTGGTATGCAGGGGGCATCTCTAAGATGCCCACTGTGTGCATTTCTCAATAAATCCCACACTGGCATCAGTGTGGATTTATTGTGCAGAGAAGATTGATACCAAACTTCCCAGTATTCAGTGAAGCCATAATGGAACTGTGGAGTTGGTGTTTGACAAACTCCCAGACCATTTACTCTTTATGGCTACCCTGCACTTACAATGTCTAAGAATTGGCATAGCTATGCCCTCGCCTGTGGTATAGTGCACCCAGCCCTAGGGCAGTAAAGCATGCTAGAGGGGTGACTTACCTATGCCACAGGCAGTGAGTTGTGGGCATGTCGACTTAGTATTTTTCTCTTCACCAGTACACACAAGCTGTGAGGCAGTGTGCATGTGCTGAGTGAGCGGTCCCCAGGGTGGCATAATATATGCAGCAGCCCTTAGAGACCTTCCCTGGCCACAGGACACTTATCTGTGTGCCAGGGCTGTGCCAATTGTGGAGACAAAGGTACAGTTTTAGGGAAAGAACACTTGTGCTGGGGCCTGGTTAGCAGGGTACCAGCACAATTTCAATCATAACTAGCATCAACAAAAGGCAAAAGGTTAGGGGGGTAACCATGCCAACAGTGGTATCTTCGTACACTTGATCTCTCATGTCAACCCCACCTGTGGCAAATCCGCCACCTCAACTCTCGTCAGCCCTGCAATTGGGTCCAATACCGTCTTTCGGCGATTGAATTGGAGGCCAGATATGTCTCCAGAGTCAGCCGTCATTTGTAACAAAAATGGGATCGATCTTTCCGGGTCATTAACATAAACCAGAGTGTCATCTGCATACAGCGATACGATGTGTGTTCTGTTCCCCACCCTCATGCCCCATCTTTCTAAGCCTGCCCTCAGCTGTATGGCAAGAGGCTTCTTAGCCAATGCAAATAGCAGTGGTGGGCAGCCCTGCCGTGTGGCCCATTCAATGTCAAAGGGGTACAATACTATCATCCCCATTTGTACCCGTGCCTGCGGCGCCCTATACAGCAGATGCACCCATGAAAGGAAGTTTGGTCTAATGCCCATCCTGTGTCGTACCTCCAACAGGTAGTCCCATGACAAGGTATCAAACGCCTTTTCTATGTCTAGGACCACTAACGCGGCGTGGGTTGCAGAGTTGGATATCTCATGTATGACATGAGATAGCCTACGCAAATTCATATGGGTTCCCTTCCCTGGAATGAACCCGCATTGGTCATCTCGTACCAGATGGGTTACAACTCACCGCAAGCGGGTTGCTACTACTTTTGCAAGTCATTTCACATTGACATTGAGCATAGATAATGGTCTGTAGGACCTAGGATCCACTGGATCCTTCCCTGGTTTTGTTATCATGACGATCAGTGCTTTCCTCATTTGCATTGGGAGTGAGCCTTCTCCGTGAGCTTCGCAGAATGTTTCTAGTAATCAGGGATAACCGTTGCAGAATGTGCACAGTAAAACTCAGCTGGTATACCATCAGGACCTGGCATCTTACAGTGCACCATGGCCCCCACAGCTTCCTGTAGCTCTTCTAGCGTCACCTCCCCCTCCAGCTCCTCAGTCTGTTCCTCAATAAGACAGGGGATGGGGAGCCCGTCAAGATATCTATACACCTGGCTTCTGCTTTAGTATTCGGCAAGGTGTATATTCATTTCAGGTGATCCGGCAAATGTAGGTTCACACGTACTTGTCCCAAATACCTCTCCCCGGTTGGTCCTTGCAGTGACAGGATTGTTGGTAAAGGCCGTTCACTCTTAAGGATCCAGGCCAACATGCACCCGAGCGGTCTCCCTCACGATACAACCGTTGTCTGTAATCCTTACGTATATAACTATCCAGTCTATTCCAAATAGCTCCTATTTTTGCATGCGTCACGTAACAGTCTGCCTCAGAGACATCTCCGCTAGCCACCCGAAACTGAAGAGCAGTTAGGACGTCCTCTTGTTATGTGAGCTCCTGCTCCAGTTTTTTCGCAATACCATAGGATTTACCAATGCTCTCGCCCCTAATAACTACCTTTAGGGCTTCCCATTCTATGCCGTGCGTTCGAGTTGTAGACCAGTTCACACTAAAATATCCAGCTAGTGCCACCTGCATATCTCTCTTATATCCTGGGTATCCGAGTAACTCAGGCTGCAACTTCCACAGAAGGATCATCGGCCTAGGTGTATGGGTTTCACATTCTAAAAACAAAGGAGCGTGATCTGATAGAAATCTCACCTGATAAGCAACTCGATGGACATCTGGGGTGCCTATGTTGGGCAGCAAAAATCTGTCTCATCTGCTATATGACCCATGAGTGGGTGTGTAACAGGAATATACTTTGGAGGTTGGGTGTAGTTCCCACCATATGTCTACGAAGTGTAGTCTACTCATGACCTCGCGAAGTTTAGCTGTCATATGTGGCTTAGTGCCTAGTTTTGGTGGGCTCCTGTCTAAAATGCCACCCAGAATACAATTAAAGTCTCCTGCCCAGACAGATGACAGGCATTCCCATGTAGGGTACTAATTCCTGTTGCAGTGTTTTCAAGCACTGTGTATCAATCGAGTTGGGAGCATATTTATTCAGGATGCAGAGTTCACGCCCATCCAATTCACCGTGTAAAAAGATATAGGAGCCTTGTACGTCTGCTGCTAGGCTTTTGAAGCAGAAAGCCACCCCAGGGGCAACCCAGACAGAGACCCCCTTAGCATATGAAGAATATGTCGCCGAGTACAACTGTCCCCACCACTTTTTCTGTAGCTTTTGTGCTTCGCTATCCATCAAGTGCATCTCCTGGAGCGTCTATGCGTCTAAGGTAGGTGTGTACTCTATAACACATTACAAAAGAGTTCAGCCCCCTTACATTCCAAGTAATGATTCGCACTAAGGTACTCATCCTGAGTTAAATCCTCCAACATTCATATTTCCACCCCTCGACCTCCCAATATTCTGGTCCATGTCCTCTCTTCCTCTTAGCTCATACAGTACCCATGTGTATAAAAACAGAATACCAACCACAACACATAATCACATTCAACATCCCCAACCCTCCCCGGGTAAAAACCTCCCCCAACTAGTGTCTGCACGATTCTGTGTGTGCACCCCGCTATCTAGTCTAGAATCCAGAGGAGAGGAAGAGCGAATCACTACCCCCACTCGATAGCAAGGAATTGTTCGAGATGGTGTGGTCTAAGCGCATGTACTTTTTCAAGACCCCTCACACAACTGTCCATACCCCGCACGCACTTCGCTCAGGACAGTAACTTAATGCTGCAATACAAAAAACTAACTTATAAGTAACAACCTGGTATAAGGCTTAGCAGCTGCGGCAGAAAACAGAGGAGCGTGCCTGTTAGATCGCCCCCCACCCACCATATTGTAGCCATCCAGAGTTCCTGCCTTCCCCAGCACCGGCAGGCAACAGAACAGGAAGCGGGTGGGGTGAGAAAGCGAGAAAGAGGCGAGCAGAAATAAAGTCAATATTTCCAGGCCTGATATACCTTCATGGCGCTTTGGTAGCGCCTCTCAGCTAGCTGCAACATCCAAGTCTGGTGTCTGGTCAGCATCACCACACGGAGATCTAGAGCGTGATGATGCCTCTGAGGTGACTACTTTCACTAATAATCTGGCCTTCCCACGTTCCTGTCTCTTTCGTTCCAGACCCAGGATGCCATCCAGGCTCACTCTTACTCTGCCTCCATGATTGGTGTGGCGGCGCCTGTTATTTCTGCGTGTAGTGGCCTGTGAGTCTCCTGCCCCACAGTCTCTCCTGCGGCACCCCCTGTGCGAGGTCTCCAGGGGTCCCTCATACCGGTTTTCGGTTTCAGCCAGTCCCAGACTGCCTCGGGCATCTGGAAACAAATGCACACAGCTTGCTTGTAGTACCTTCAGCTTGGCTGGGTATAGGAGCATATAAGTTTAGCCCATTTCTTTCAGTTTTTGTTTGGCACCTATGTACGATTGTCTTTGGAGCTGCACTGCCCTAGTGTAATCCGGGAAGAAGCGTATAGTGTGATTCTCATAGGCGGGGCCTCTGAGTTTGCGCACTTCCTGTAAAACAATATCCTGATCCTTATAATTGAGAATCTTGGCAATAATCGTGGAGCTCCTGGCGGCAGAAGGGGGGCCAATGTCTTGTGCGCCCGTTCATCCACGAACATGGGTGACAGGGGGCAGTGGGCATTGTTTTTTTATCCACTCTTCTAGAAACACCTCCAGGGCCTTCCCCTCCACTCCCTCCAGGAAGCCCACTATGCGTAAGTTGCATCTTCTCGCTCTCCCCTCAGCATCTTCAGCCCGCGAATCCAGTTTGCACTTTTTAGTCTCAAGGATAGCTACCATGGCTTTCAACGTATCTATATCCGTCTGTAGGCATGTCACTTGCTGCTCAGTAGCCAACGAGCGGTCAGCCACCACCCCCACATCTACTCTCAATAAGTTAACGTCTACAGCCATAGCAGCAATTTGCGTCTGCATTGCCTGTCCGGATGCCTCAATAGCTGGCAAGAGCTGTCCTCCGGTGGGCTCGTCTCCCTTGCCCGTGGGCGTTGGTGGATCTTTCTGCAGACTCCCTCCTGCACCCTTGGTGGTATATTGGTCCATCCTGGTTTTCTATGCACCTTTGTGTGATCTGTCCTTGCCCATAGTGCATGGAGTTCCCAACGTCGATCTCCGACTGTCTCACAGGGCTCTGGCAGCCTCGTTCTGTCATGTTGGAGCCAGCAATAGAGATTCCGGTTTATGTCCGCCAAACAGCCAGTGCGCCCAGTCTAATCCACCTCTGTTTCCGTCACCATTCCAGGTATTTTCATAGTCGAGCAGCTAATACGGAGTTCAGACATCTATTTCCTGGCATCGGGCCATCCAGGGGGGAGGGGAAATGGAGGCAACCACGTCCAATGTAGCCTGCCGATGCCAAGGCCTAGGCTATCTCCAGTGCTCCTTGACCCCCTCCTTCTGTTCATCACTGTCTCCCGCTAGTCTCCGGCACACTCTACAAGGCCAAAACACCAGATCAGGTGCACCACTTTGCCCCAGCTGCGCCACTCTCCATATCACTGTCTATCCGCAGGGCCCTCCTTGCCTTCGCTACACATCTCCTCGTAATCCACTAGGCAGCACTCGGGCCCACCAGGCCCCGCAACACTCGTCAACGTCGTCGCACTGGGGGGGGGGGGGGGGAGACAGAGAGCGAAAAAAACAAGTGAGTCGCCTCCGCCACCTCAGTGTACCCCACCGGGTTCTTACGAGGCAACACTCCCACCCCGAGACTGAGCCTTACACGCCGATAATCACCGTCGTGGCCACCATGTTGGAATCAGGCACTCCTCGTGAGCGCAGCTCTGCGGCTCGTTTGTGTCTTCTTTTTTTCTTCCCCCCGCCTGCACTACAGACCCTCACCTGATGTCGACGGACTCGCCGGATCTACGGAGGCTCGGGTGGCGGGATGGTGCAGGACTTGAATGCCGGGGCCAGGAGCACTCGCTTAGTGTGTCTGGTAGGCCATCTTGTTGGCAGCGCTCCCCTGTTTGCACTCCTTAATTCTTAGTGGCAGGATATCACAGGTGACACCTCCGTTGATATAAAAACCTTTCTAACATAAAATCAGGGACATAAATGTGAAGAGGTATTTTCCTTTGGGCCCCAGGCGTCTTCCACAATATACAACGCTAATAAAAAATAGGTCCATGTTTCTAAATCAGACTCAGTCATATTTTACGCATCTTTTGACATTTGTGTCCCTGATGATATGTTAGAAAAGTTTTATATGAACTGAGGTGTCACTTGTGATATTCTGCTATTAGGAAGGAAAGAATAGGGCAAACAACAGTCATAAGTTCATATAGGTCCATCCATGGGAGAAAGTGGTGCAAAAGGAATTTAGATTCACACCACAGGTCATTGGACTGTTTCTGCCAATGCATGTAGTTGTAACTGTTAAATGGTTTATTGTATAACATCAATATACATCAATTTGTTGTCCGTCGAATTCCTAGGGGGGCAGAGAGAATGGGGAGACATGGGCTGTCCTAAGCAATCACCCTGCATCCTACTCACCTGCTATCAGACCCGCCTTCACCAAGCCAGAGGTCAGCTTGCTAGCCGGGACAGAGCCACTTGCCTGGGGGGCACAGCACTGCCTTAGGAAAACAATCCAGACCAAGTTTTAGCTGCTGGTCTGCCTGTACCAACAGAAGGTGACCAATCCCACAGGAGACTGAGCCAGGCTATTGCTGTCATTTAAGTTTTTCTTTTCCAGAAGCCCTGTCACTGAATGGCGCTGGCCACCACCACATGCACACGTGTTCCTGGCCAGAGCAGATTTTGTTTTGTCAAAACCGTGCCAATGCGTGTAAGTATGTATCAGCAAATTTACAGACCTATCCCTATAGAGACGAGTGAGGCCTGCAGTGCCCGACAGCAAACTAAGTGCATTTCCTGGGGTACGCAGCTGCAGTACACAGCAAACTGAAGTGCACATGGGCTGCTTTTATTCTTGCAGCAACGCCTCATCACATTTAAGTTTCAAGGAGCAGTAACTGCATGGCAAATGCATTTTAGAGCGGTGATACGGACACCAGCTCTAAAATGCGTTAGTTTGACCCCTGGTGCGTGGCACTTGGCAGGGCTGTGTAGTAGTAGCACTCTAATGATTACTTCGCTAGAGGTTTCTGTTCCCCTATTTCATTTTACAGCAAGACACAGGCGCTGTTGAGCTTTATTTATTCTGGGTCTTTCCATTCATTTCATTAATTTCATTAATTCATTTAAAATAACTAATGTATAGGATTATAAATCTCATTACGTTCCACAAACTTTGGCATCCGACTCTTTTTTCCTCTTTATTTCATTAAGAACATCCAATATTATCCTTCTGAGTTCTCCTCATCAAAATCCTCTCCCTCATATCTGGATCTCTTTGGGGTATAAGAGGAATAACTAGAAGACCGGGAGAGGGAAAAGGGAGACACCGAAAGCATGCCCTCTCTTGCTGGAATGCAGAATAATTTTCCACAAAAGTCACAACACCGTTGCCCCCAAAAGACTCGCCTCTCCTAAAGTCCTTGGACACCAAGGAAAGGTCACACATGGTCAGAAAACTCCACAAACCAAATTGCTCTTTGCAGTCTGGCTCTCCTTGCTGGCTGTCCTCACAGATCGGGAAGCACCATCCATGCAATGAGTGAAATTACCTCTTTGAGCTGGGATATGCCATATTCCTTGGTTCTTGCTGATTCATTGATGCTCCCAAGCTTCCCCCTAGTCCTGAATGAAATGAATGCTCTGGAAGAATATAAATAGCAGGCATAACTTCAACATCATTCACCCTTGTCATTTGATAGGAATAGCAAGCAGTGCTGGGGAAATGCTATCATTGTACAACTGAGGCGGGCAGAGTTCCTTCAGTGTTCCTGTTTTTTCCTGTCTCTGAGGTGGGATTTACTTTGGGGTTATGACTGGGGCAAGGGTGAGGGATGTATAAGTAATGGCACCACAGAAAACATCTTTCCCCATTATTCCTTTTCAGAGGCATAGGAGGCCAAGGCAAGACCTGGAGAACAGAAATATAATATAGGCATATCTTCAGGCGAGAACCTCTCTTCATAACCAATCAATGAGTTGGTGGATGCTTGGAGGGTTTCTTTCCCAACTGGCAAAAGATATCATTGGATGTTTGTTTTCCTGAGATGGTCCAGGGGTTTTGTCTGGAGTCCTTTGGTCAACCTGTTCACCGCCTCATAAAGATAAATAGTTCTTTAACGTTGGAGCATTGCCATTACATGGACATACAGACTAAATCGTTGTCAAGGAAAGGTGCTATGGTGCCGGGAGACATGTTGGTGGAAGGAATTTTTAAGCGATATGTTCTTGGTGAGTAAGAGAGATTCTTTGGAAATGTGGCCAGTCATAAATATAAAAACTGTAAATCAGTGGCCAGGATAGTGCATTTCAAAATGGAGAGAATTTACCTCCTTAGAGATGTAGTTTGGTAAGGAGACTGAATGACGTGCCCCAACTTGAAAGACACATAGCTAGCATTGCCTGTTTGAGTGCATCACCAATTCTACATAAAATTTGAGTGGATAATTAGACCTGAGAATTTTCCAATCTTTTATTCTGGTTATCTGTGATCAGAACGACCCTATACCTGGATGACATGATTTTCAAGGCCCAGAATACAGACATGATACATTAGCAAACAGAGTTGGCAATGGAGCTACTTCAGGATCTGGGTTTTGGAAATTGTGCAAAATCTTTTTTTTTTATATATTTTTAATATTTTTCAATAACAATGTGACAAGAGCAACTGACAGACAACAGTTCAGAAGGATGACTCCATTATCTGCATATTATTAACAGTAACCATTAACAACCCACCGCCCCCCACCACATCCACCAGAGACACTTGTTACCCCACATATTTTAGCTAATAAAAGAAAATAGCAGTGTGTAAACAACACTGCATCAAATAGGTACATATTTACACTCATCAAGGCGCACCCCGTTATGAAGCTATTTAAAATTAGCCAACATTTGACCATTGACTCCATTTTGTGCGAGTGATTCCATTTTGTACTCTGCTGCTGTGAGGAGTTTTTCCACACAAAGCTTGTTTTCTACACTGAACGTGCTTTCGCTCTTCTCACCAGAGCAGGGTCATAGCGTGCTAGAACATATTGTGGAGGATGTGGCTGCTATAGGAGAGTACAAGGCTGGGAATTTCATCAGAGAAAGGTATAGCTCTGTGTCAGCCTGGCCAGTTCTTTTGCGTGTTTTGGACACAGACCAAGTACAGCCAACGTTTGAATTCCATAATAGAAGAGAGGGGGTTATTAAAATCTTCCTCTTGGGTTAGTGTAAGGTATAAAAGACGAGGAAACTTGGCACCAAGAAAGGAACTCACCTGTGGAGCCGGTGCGCTGCCCAGGCAAATTTGATCCCATGTGTGGTCTCCTGCCTTGGCTGTTTTGAGCTGCGCTGGCAAGAATGATGGATATAACCCCCATGGTGATTCATTTTAAGTTTTGGGATATAAATATATCTATATCTATAAATCTATACCTAATATATATATATATATATATATATATATATATATATATATATATATATATATATATATATATATATATATATATATATATATATATATATATATATATATATATATATATCCTGGGGTGTTTGCTGTTCCATAATAGAGTATGCTTAGCTCCTTCAATCACCATGAAGATTCCTTGGGGGATCGGATAATGCGTATTCTGCAGGGCATAAGTAGCTTAAGTAGTGAGATCATCTCAAACATGGCTGCTCTTCCTATCAGCATGAGGAGCAGCCCCGCCACCTTTCTACATTCTCTTGGCAGGCTTGCATTACTCTCCTGAGACTGCGATCAAAGCATACTTCCCTATTCAGTGTCATAAATACACTGAGGTATTTAAACCCAAGGGTGGAATGTGGCAGACGTTGGGGGAGAAGGTACATCTCTGTCCAACTCTGTGGGTGATAACGCATCGATTTGTCCCAATTATTCCTCAAATGTCCTAAGAATTAAGGGACAGACCAGGAGGGTGTTAACATAAAGAATTATTTCATTCACATAAAGCAAAATATTCTCCTCCAGTGTGTCTCATCCAGAGATGCTGAAACCGAGGATCCCAGGGTGGTCACGGACCCTGCATGCCAACGATTCTATAGTGAGGGCCAACAGGAGAGGGAAATTGTGATAAACCTATTCTCAACCTAAACCTAAAGATAGACTTCTTGGGGGTTGTGCGACTTCTGTAAAGTGGTTGCTGCAATTATCCCAGCAAAAAATGAACACCATACAAAAAGAGATCAAGCAGGTTCTTAAAAAAATCAGAAATCTCTTTGAGATCCTTAGCCAGAATAGTGGGTCACCTATCCTCATTGATACAGGCTATTTATCTGGGGCATTTCCCTAATGGGACTCTTCAAAGGATGAAGGTTTTCCATTTACAACATGGTTTGATATATGCAGATCTGATCCTGTGTTTGTGGGAAGCCAGAAAGGAACTACAATGGTGGTTGGTGCATGTAGAGATTTGGAAGAGTTAAGCTATTTTTTAAACTCTGCTGGGCATGATAATAGATGTGGAATTTGGCAACAGATGGCCACTATTTGGGTCAGGAACTGCATGTTCATATCAATTGTCTGGAACTGCTTCCAGCCTAATTTGCTGTAAAGATCTTTGCCAAGGATGAAATACATCTACGCATAGATATTTCAATGGTGCTTTATGTGAACTATCTGGGAGGTAGTAAGTCAAAAGTGAAGATGGAATTAGTGATTTTTTTGTTTTGCATTTTTGTCTAAACTTGCAAATATTAATGATAGCGAAGTACCTGCAATGGTTGTCTAACAACGGGGTAGTTGGCAGCCTCATTATGTGAATAATAAGACATATTAAAAGTTAGATCTAGGGATTGTTCAGGAACTGCAATGTCGTTGGGGACAGTGTGCAGTAGATCTATTTGCACTCAGACTGACCTGCTAGATGTATTAGTTCTTTGGCTGGCAGCCAAACCCAAAATAATCACAACAGATGCCTTCCTACAGATGTGACTTTCTGAGCTGAATTATGCTTTTCTCTCATTCTGAATGATTCTGAGACCAGAGATACAGGTCAGGACACATTTAGCATGGATTCATCCTCCGATTCAGGAGGGCCTTCTAACACTCATAGAATGGAGGATTTCAGAAAGAGTTGAAGCCTCAGAGGCCTTTTGAAGCACACCACTGAGGATGAAAAGATGCGCTCCAATCACTTGAAATCTTTATCCACTGGAAAGCTGTTATCCACTCAATGTTCTCGAGGTAGTTCCACAATGATATGAAAGGTCGGCAGTGAACAATTGCACACATGGGTTTGGGTGTGTCGGGAGTCATTGCCACTTCTGTAAAGACGCTGCACACTCAGTTCATAAGAATCTTCTTTATTTACTTACTAGAGGGTCTCCCAAACACACTCGGGGAGGAACAGCAAGCATAACCGACCACCTCACACTCCAGTTCTCTGTCTACTCCTCACTTTCCAGAATCACCAGCTCAACTTACACACCTCACACACTAAACCCAGTGCAGCGTTCTATGACATGAACAGCATACAGGTAGAATGTTCCACTACACACTGGAACAGTCATTAGAGAATCCTGGACTCCAGGAATTCTTACAAGCTACAGTCAGGGTCAGGGTGGTATATGGAACAGTGTGCATTGCTCTTCAGCTCTTTTAGTACACATTCTGAATTTTCTGTAAGACTTGACCAAGAGCGTAAAGCCTATAAGACAATAAATCCCTAGAGCTCAGCCATTTTGGTGAGTCATGCATATGTGGAAGGACTTCCTATAGGTGAGCATCATTTGGCATACAGGTTACTTAAAGAAGTCAGATTGCAAAATCATCATGAACCTCAATATCAGCCCTTGTGCAGCTTTGTTCAGTTGCTTATGTCTTGGGCTGACAATGATGTTTTGTCTATTGAGGAACTTTCAGGTAAGTTGGTTACTTATAAACTAGTGTCAGATGTTCTTGCTCCGGATGTGATAGAAGGGTCTTAATTCTTGAGGAAGTTATGTTAGCACGGCATTGGCCTATCTATTTTATGTAAAAATAGTAAGCATTCAGCCTTGCTTAACGTCGATGAACCTTTTGACTCTATTAAATTAATATTACAAAGTGTTGTAACGTACATCAATAAAAAACAGTTAAACAACAATAGAGAGACAGTAAAAGAGGCACCATGACCAATTTGGCCACGAATAACCACACCTTTGGTATCAATTAAAAGGTTTATTTCCCTATATTAACAATGCTAAAGTCACGAAGATTAGTCTCAACATCAAATGATAAAGCTAAAGAAACATCACAGGCTGACCATATCTGCTAAAGTATCAAAACAACCAGAACGATAATCTCAATGGCGAAAACACTCATTATTAACAGCAATATTTGAGAAAAAGATATGTAATACATTTGTTGAGAAAGCAAAATTAACATCAGTTCATTGGCATGATGAAACACCTCACTAACTTCTGATTAGCATTAGCATGTTGGGCTTCATGCAAAAGTTTTTGTAACACTAATTTGGAAAGCATTTAACTATGGCACTATCAAAACAAACAGCACTATTAGAACACTAGCAGTTGGTACCTGAAAAACAAAAGTCAAATAACAATGCACAGACCAATCATAATTACCTAATCCCTAGGAAAGTCAGCAGAGCGGCTACAACTTCATCAGGGGGACAGCAGCATCAGCTTCAAGATAGGGAAGGGCAAGGGGGACGGTTTAGGATTTGGACTCTAAGATCACTAAACCATCAGTTCAGCATTAGAACAGGCATAATAAACTCAGAAAATAATAAAATACAGATTTATCAGTAGAGTCTTTGGTAAAGCATGAAATGTCAAAGTAACCTGAATGTTAGAATGAATGACCGAATGTCAGAAAGTGACAGAATGACCTCAAAATCAGAATAACCTAAAGCTCTCTGTGAGCTGTTCATTTAATTAAAATACATACATAATTTTAATTGGTCAAAAGCATCAGGCAAAGAAAGAACGTTCAATCATAAAAACATTAGATATCGGAAATACATTTGAAGAGACACATTATTAGTTTGCAAGACATTGATTTGTCACTTCTCCCATTTATGTAAGTCCAAACAATACTAATTGTAGCTTCTTAGACTTGCTTCCGACTGGTGTCAGTGGAGCCTTTTGTTCATCCATTCCAGAATACACTGCTGCCGGACAATAGTTACACAGATGTGAAAACATTCTCATATCAGTTAATTTCCTCGAGAGAAATAAATTTCATTAGTACAGGCACAGAATAAACTTGTGACTAAAACAAAAGAAGTTTGTTATACAACCGAAGTGTGAAGAAATAAATGTGTCTTTCGTGGGTACATTTATTAGATAAACTGTCGCTGTAACCTCGTTTGCTTGAGGCCCAGCAGAAAACAAGAAATGCTCGTATTATTTTGTCCATTTAATTGAGCAGAGAACATGCTCTTAAAGAAACATGTTTTTCATTACATCATTAGTACATTTTTATAAAAAGCATGTGCAGGCCTTGCACACGATGGTGGCTAATAATAAAGGCACATTTTGTGTCAACATTAATTTTCATCATTAAATAATTTCACACATTAATAAATAAGTATGATTACGTAAAAAGATAATAAGTTACGCTAAATTTCAGCTCTCACGGTTACATTTGGTATATCAAGAAGGATAAAGATGAATCAAGAGTGATCTGGGGCATGGCTGTCAACATGGCCGAGTAGACGCATCTGCTGTGAGCTCCGGCTTCTGATAAAAAATCCAACACGAATCCTGCCTTAACAAGGGACAAAACTGAACCCTGAGCGATCTACACACCAACAAACACAACACTGTGTGCCAGTAAGTAGATTGCGGGCCCCTGACCCACGAGACATCAAAACTGAAATGACGAGGGAGTAATCCTGAAAGACGTAGGTGGTGCAAAATGGCAGAGGGAGCCAGCTAAGGATTTCTCGGGCCTGGTTGCGCCCTGCCAGGCACTCTGGACTGCATATACATCCTTTACCCTGGGGTTCCTCAAGCTGGCTGCAGCATGCCTACTGTCCTACCTCCCCTAGCGAGGACTTGAGCGGTACCAGAGCCTGCATGGGCCGTGCGGTGGAGGCTAGGCCCAGTTGGGGCAGCAGATGCGCCGGATTAGGGAGCGGGCACATGGCTGACAGAGCCATGACAGAGAGTGCCTTCTTCACACCCGGTGGTGGACACTCCCACTGAGGAGACTGTGCAAGGAGGTCCCAGACAGAAGGCGCTACAGAGGGTTCCCAGGCCTGGTGCTCTTCTCGCAGTGCAGGTGGGGTTGCGCAGCTGCATTGGCTGTCCAGCCTGGATCTGAAATGGAGAGCCACAACAGGTGGGCTTGGTGATCAGTCCAGACCACGGCAGTCCAAGCGAGGTGCACTGGCAGTGGACAGAGGAGCCTCCCCCATACTGACTGACATCCAGGGCTCAACAATCATTGGATTGGTGACTCTCCCTTCATGCCTGAGCCCGGCTTACCACATCAGAGAAAGTGAGTGACCTAGAGAGCAAGCGCTAATGAGGCGAGTGAGGACCCTGATTGCTTTGTATTGTCAAAGGCCAGGGACACTACTGCATATGACTATTGACATCACTTGTATGCAGACACCAAGAGCTCTGATCGATCTGGGCCGCTGCTAAGGGTGCTGTGGGAGGGCTTTGTTCCTAGACCATACTGAGGGGCTGGCTGGTGGCTTGAAGGTGACTGGGTAGAGGTTGTGACTCCTCAGTGTGGCAGCCCCAGGCCACCAGCTGCATGCTCCTATGAGCAGAGGGGTGAGCAGGCGCAACCTGGGCACACCCAGGCTGGCCGTGACAAAATCCTGGGAGGGGCTGGAGACAAGAGAGGAAAGAAGGCATGTGGGTCTCCCTCGACCAACACTTGTTTTGAGGTGCCACACTGACTCACTTGGAGAGACTGGAGGCCATGGCAAAGGATAAAGAGGCTAAACAATTGAGAGGGCCAACTGGACAAGTACACAAGGAAAGTGACCCCTCAATATAAGGACGCCGCCTCTTCCCCAAGTAACACAACCCTCCTCCAAGTGATCCAATCCTCCAGGGAGGCCTTAGAGGGCAAGATTTGGGAGATGTGTGCTGAGGTGTTCCTCCTGCACCAAGATTTCCAGAATATAACAGGGTGCATGACAATAGCCGAATCCATATTCTCGGAGGTGAAGGATGCGACGTGTGACCTCCAGAAGGGCATGGAGGTGATCCACAAGGCCCTGCAGACATTATGTGGTGCTTGGTGGATGCAGAAAATCGGACACGTAGAACCAATCTCCACTTCATTGGCTTTTCGGAGGGAGTGGAGGGCACGAACACCAACGAATTCCTGACTAACTGATTGCTGACCGCTCTCGCCTCAGATAGGGTCTTCTTCATGCTTTGTAATAGAAAGAGCACACAGGGCCCTCAGTGCAAGGCCTCTGCCGGAGACTAAACCCCTCCCCATTACAGCAAAAGTCCTGTATTTTCTGAACATAGATATGATCTTTCACGAGACCCGTCTCAAGGGAAACCTGCAACATGCTAATGCCCGGGCTACAGTTGAGCGGTCCAACATCAGCGCCGTTTCTTTGATTCTGTGAAAACGAAAGTGCGCACCCTCCAACTTCAATACATGTTGTTATTCCCTGCAAAACTGAAAGTTCAGGGTAAATGTCGAGCCCTCTTTTTCCAGACGCCAGAGGAAGCCTGGCACTGGCTGGAGGAGAGATCCACACTTTCCCAGAGGCTGGACGGCACCCACCTAGAGTTCCAGGAACTAGACCAAAAACAAGTCAGCAATGGCAATGGAGAAAGTGTACAACTCCTGCCGGCTGAAATAGCAACGTTGGAAGTAGAAACGATGGAACAGGAATAACGGCTGTAGATCCAGGAATCCATTGAATCCCTGCAGAGGCAGTTTAAATAGTGAGGGTTCTGGGTTTCGACTGGACGGCAACACAATATGATGCCCTCCCCCCACCTCTACTTTGGGAGAGCGGAGCTGAGCCAGGCCTTTTGGGCGTTTGTTGATATCCACAGCTCTACTCTCTTGTCTCCTTCTCTTGCTTTCATCTTTTCTTCTCTCTCATTCTCTCTTCAAAACCTATCTTTTTCTCTCCTCTTCTGCTCTCTTTATGAGCTTTAGTGTTTAGTGATTTTGAACGCTTGGTGGGGTTTGGGCAACAGGCCTCTCATTATCCTCTTAAGTACAGTTGCTACATGTTGAAGCGTTTTGAGGGGCCTTGGAGGTTGTAGGGGGTGGGAGGTATGATTGTGAGGGTATGGGGGTGTTATCATTTTACTATTTTCTGTGTTGTTGTGGTGACTTCTGGAGAGCATGTGTGTGTACAGAGAAGTGTGATCTATGGGAAATGGTAGATACAAGGCATGGCATCAAAATAAATATGTGATGGCTGTGACAAGCATGAACACCACCAACGGACTCACTGTACTTACAGGGCACTGAATGTCATTTTCTGGGGAGGGGAGTGTATGTGGCCCTGGCACATTCAGGTTACACCTCGGACTCTAGGGGAGTAGCCAATTTTGATAATAAAATCCCCCCCTTCACGAAACGTGGAAATGGACTGACCCACAGGGTAGATATGTCAGGATCAGGTATACGTGGGCCAGACGTTAGCTTACCCTGATTTGTCTATATACGCCATCCCATCTTCAGGCACCCACATTGGCCAAAGTAGTACATATTCTACTAGAGTCACCTGGCTCCCATCACATTATAGAGGGAAAGTTACTACACGGTGGTTGATGCTAGGAAGTCGCACATCTGAAACGAGGAGCAACAAAGTTCATCTATCGAATGTACAGTCCTAGGGAGGGTGCCAACCTGGTATACATACCCAACCACCTTGGGTATCGAGATGCACAGAACACAGGAGGGATTCGTAAATGCCACCTATGTCACGTGCTGTAGATACAAAGTGAAAACAAAAGCACAACCAGGGCACTCGGAATAATGAGTCCACAATGAAGAAAGTTGCAGAATTCTTTATTCCTTTGTGTTGAGAAAGATCCAATCAGTGCTCAGAAATAAACATATCCTCATGGTTGAGAGAAAACCCATCAATGTTCAGAAACAGCCAACACGTGTTTCGTCCACACTGACTTTTTCAAGGCAAAAGAATGATTGACGACAGCAGTGTCCAGAGCCGTCCCTTAATGCATAGGGAAGTAACAGTCCTAAAGAGGTGAGGACTGTCTGGGTTGTCACAACCATCCCCACTTTATTTCCTGTATTAGAAGAGTATGGCCTGCATTCCGGTTACAAAATAAACTGGGACAAATTCACTATATTCTTGCCGGGACTGATACAAAAATGCGGGGAAATCTTAAAGGTTGACTGTGAAGGTTTCAAGTATCTTGGCATGTTCATAACACCCAGTCGAGACACTTGCTATTGCTGCAACTTGGAGAGGGTGGTGTCCAGCTCCCAGAAAGACACAGAAAGGTGAAAAGACTTATAACTGCGCTACTAGGGCATGCAGCCCTTTTTAAGATGATCACCGTGCCACAACTTCTGTACGCCCTACAAAATACCTACTTTCTACTACCAAGGGATATGGTACCACAAACTGAGGAAATTGTGAGGTCCCTCCTGTGGCTGGGAGGCCACCCACAGATAGCTCTAAGAACTCTACAGCGAAAGCCTTATAATGGTGGAATAGCCCTTCCGGATATAGAAGCCTACTACTGGGCTGCACACTTGGCCCCAATCAATGACTGGATAAATACTTCACAGGAACACAAACATATAGACTAAAGAGAGACACCTTGGCACATCAGTCTTACTTACACTATCTATTTGGCGGCAGGGGGACACGGGGTAAACTCCAAGCAACAGCGGTGGCTTTTGTGGTATGGTAGATGAAAAAGTTAGGGTGGGGACGGGAGAGTCAAGCAGGCAACACTGCTCTGGAGGGCTCATGGCTTAGGGAAATTAATAAATTACAGGGCTTTGGGGCATGGGACTAAATTGGGATCTTTCCCATTGTAGATATCCTGGAAAATGGAGATATCAAATCCTTGGCGACCCTTAGAACTGAATATAAACTACAAAGGTCACAGTTTCTTAAATACTTGCAATTAAAACACACGTGGATAGCTGAAGGCCTATCTGGCGGTGAGATTCCAAAATATAGCCCGTTAGAGGAGAGAGTTTTGCAAGAAGAACATACCAAGAGGGTAATTTCACTTACGGAACACCAAATAATAACATGCCTGACAATCTGCGTAACCTTAGAGACCGCTATATGAGAGACATAGGCACAATAGAAGACATTGATTGAGAGGCGGCACTCATGCACCCCAAGGAGGAAGCCATCAAGTCACGGCTACGCCTAGTTCAAATCAAAATCCTCCGCAGGGTATACTACGACAGGGCTAACCTGCATACGATGGGTAGGGTGACAGCACCAATTTGTCTGCGGTGTAATGCTGACAGGGCAATTTCATACACACTATATGGCTCTGCCCCCTTATCCAGAGGTACTGGACTGCGATCCTGACAGACCTGGGCAGAGGTCTAGACGTAACACTTTCGGCTGAACCTGCATACATCCTACTAGAGATCCCAAGTGATGTAGATGTCCCTCTCCCCCATCTTCTCTTCAGCGCACTAGGCATGATAGTCACAAATCGTGATGTAGCTCGGAAATGGGAGGCAGCAGAGGTCCCAGCCATAGAAGAGTGGAGGGGAAGTGTGGACCTCTATATGGCAGCGGAAAATATAACATATGCCAACAGGGGTTGGCCCAGGAAGTTCCGCAAGATATGGGGCTGCTGGATTAGCTACCATGGGCTAGACCTTAAAGACTATAGTCAATATGATGCATCGGACCCGGGACCCTAGAACCACTATAGAGGACGTGGGGACTGATCACCTGACTCCCACCTCTGTGAGGAGGCAGAGTAACAGCACTGTACTGCCAAGTTTCCCATGTATTACAATTGCAAATGTTGATGCTGTAGTTTAACTCACAGGACTTCGTGCACATTTTGTCCAGTTCACTGTTTTTACCTTTTGTTGCACAATCTGTATATTGAATACTGCCAAATAAAAAAGACATGTATTAAAAAAAATGAATCAAGAGTGGTTTGATACCTGACAAACCATCTGTAGTGAGATGCCTAAAGGTCTACGAGTCTAGAGCAAACCACGAGAGCAGTAGGGTTGATGGAGCTGTTAATTGCTGCTTCACATTCTCCCTATCAACTACTGGCATCTCTTACATGAGCACTTTGGGTCAAATGGATCATGTAGCAAGCAGGCATTGATATCACATGTTTTGCTGTATGTTCTGTGAGGGGGGCTGTAAGCTCTAGCTGTAGGAAATCATTCCTTCCCTGTACTGCGAGTGCGTGGCATCTCCCTCCAGTGAGTTTTCCTCTTTGGCATGCGTCCTTACCTGTCGCCATGTTTCCTGCGCCTCACGAGGCACCCAGGCAAGGACGGGCTGGCCGTACCAGTCATCAGCGGGTTCCCCCAGAGGCTGGAAGGATGGGGGGCGGTTTTCTTACTGGGGTCGGTTTTGTAGTAGCGCAGCAGTTTTAAAAGCACCCACCACTGCTGAGTACCCTGTATATCCATCAGGTTTGAGGTAACAATAAAAGTGTCAAGATAACTCTGGCGATTAATGTAACTACTGAAGGCAGATTGGAGCTGTGTTTAGTGGCAATTCTGACTCATCTAATGTAGTACAGAGGGTTAATAGGCCTGTGTACCATTCAGCTCACAGAACAGCCTTTATGTGCATAGCTCAGTGGGATACCACACATGTCACAGAGATCTTTTTTTTACCGTGCAGTTCATAAGTTACAATAATAATCTAGAACAGTGACCTATAAACTGCCCTCAAAAAGTTGCATGCAAACTGCATGGTACAGGTTAAAAGGTTATTAAAGGTTATGTTTTCCCCCAGTCTTTCATTAGCCTAACGTTGCAAAAAAAGGTTTGTTTGGGTTGAAATAAATTCTTATTAGTAAAGCCAACTTTAACAACTGTTACATTCTCAATCCTGAGTTTGTGCCTCTCTCCACCCAGCACTCTTATAAATGCTTACCAGTATGGATGACATGTGAATTGTATGTCAGGACCGGAGGCACCGATTATGCTTCCTCTTTCTTTTACTGACTCAACACAGCAGCCAATCACTTATCATTAAAACAAAAAAAATCAATACCCATGATGCTTTACAATATATCATATGTCCCAATCATGGCACAGGACCCCAGTCTGCATAAGTCATGACCCCAAAAGCCACTTCCCCTTTCTCTGCTCCTCCGCAGCAGATAAGTACTCATTCATTTATTTACCTATAGTATCACTCTATTGCCTTTTATGATGTGTTCTTGCAAAGCGATTCAGCTCGCATTGTTTGTTTAGTTTAGCGCTCATTGAGCGCTTCGTTTTTAAATCCGTTTTTCTGCCAATTCTGGCCTTTCGTGGAGCGGGAGTGGACTGCGCAATACTTGCGTAGTTCTATTTCAGATGTTTCTCTTCACCTCGCATCGCATTTTACGAGCTGTTTTTTTCCAGAGTGATTTTCTGAGAAGCCGGCTCGTTTCTCTTGCGACTAGGCCTTGTGGAAGTGTCCTCTGCTGTTTCTGTGCTCCCAATAGGCCTTGCTGCTTAGAGCTCAGGGCTGAAATAATTTGAATACGCTCTGCTTAGAGTGTGTTTTTACCCAATCTGCTCCCTCCACATTTTATAGGCCTGTTTAACCTGATAGGGATTTTTAGACACAGCTTATACTGATATCTCTTGCCAATTATTAAGATATCAAAACAATTATATATCAGGAGAATGGCTCAATGGGATGAGAATGAATCAGGGTGCTGAAGCAGATGTCTTAATTAGAAATGATTAATGAGTGTTTACGTATTTTGAATAATGACTTATGTAGAAAATGAATAACGTAGAGAAAATAATGTATACGTTTCAAATTGTGACCTCGAAGAATGGCCACCAGTGTTCACGAATTGTACTAATTAATGATTAATACTTATGAAATATTGAAAATGTATTACATTAATGTAGTAACATGTCATATTTAGGGTTGTGCAGTATGTTCTTGCTTATTAATTGTAGGCTTCACTTAGCGAGTGTCTTGGCCTAGTTTTGCCAGGCCTCATGCAGAAGCTGTATTTCTTAGCGTTTAATAAAAATGCTGACAGAGTGAACTAACTGTGAAATGCTCATTGTCGTGTTAAAATGCTTAGCTGAAGCTTTCCATGAGAACCAACTAACAGGAGACAGTGTCCTTAAAATGTATCGAGCTGTGTGTAATGTGTACAAGAGGTTCTTTCCCAGGAAGTAAACAATGAAGACACAGACTGGTGAAGAAGATGAAACAAATTTGATACCTGATGAGCCGGATGATAAGAACATTGTAAAGCAGATCAATCAACGACGTGTGAAGGGTGAAATATTAGAATTTATAGATTTGGTATAGAATTTTTACTGGGTAGAGTAATAATGTACAATTAATTGACCAATTGGGAATTAGGGGATAGTTTGGGTGACTTTGATATAACAACGTGACAGAGCGAAAAGAAAGCAGACCTGATTCAGATTCGACTTATGCAGATTTTGAGAGAAGAAGAGACTTTAGAAAAGATTTGAGATTAAGTCACTGGGCTCATACTCTCTGACTGAGAGCCTGATGTTTTGCTGATCGATTGATGACCTGAGGACGAAGACTGATTCTACTTGCTTACCCATACAGTGGATAGGTAGATATGACAATGGGACTGAATTGCATTTTTATGCCTTTCCTTTCTAGGTACCAACTGTGCTGTCTTAATAGTTTTCCTTAGCTAGATGTGTTTCCTAAAAAAATTTCTAAATTGTTTTGCATGAAGCCACACATGCTGATGCTAATCTGGGTTAGTTGAGGCTATTCACATGACGACTGACAAATTGCAGGGACAAATGTTTGGTGAGCTATCTTGCTAAATTCGATGTATGTGATTACTTCATCGCAACTGACTTTGCTATTGATCTGTACCGTTGCTTTAGAATGTATTGTGATTCAAGCCTTGATTAGATTGCGTTTCTTTTGTTGCTTTGGTCAACCAGTATTGCTTTTATATGTGTTTCATTTGATTTTGAGATTAATCTACATGACTTCAGCATTGTTATTATAAGGGAAATAAACGTACTAAACTTTTACCAAAGGTGTGGTTATTCATTGCCAAAAAGTCATGGTGTGTGATAATTACTGACTCCAATGATTATTGATTTGACTTATGATTATTAATTATTGTGTATTGATTATTGTTTCTGTTCTGGAACTATGGTAAGAACATCTTGAACGATTGAAAACGTTCATCGACCTATACGCGTCCCCTTTTAAGTTTACTTATTAAGGACTGACGCGCTAACAAGGGTATTACCCTGAAGATACTAGTAATCAACTTGAGATGAACCTGGTTGAAGCCCTTGATTGTAGGGTCCAACAGTCTGTTAACAACGTCCTAGTTAGGGCTGTGGGAGCTTTTTCTAGTCAGCTCCTCGACTACACTCGTACCCAGGGTTGGATTCAGGAGCCCCAGACGCAAGGCAAAGGATCTAAATCTAAAGATAAAGGGAAAGGAGTTGATTCTGACTGCGGACACCCATGCTGACACTTTTGAAAAACTTTGCTGCAAAAGAACCATCAAGCATAACTATAGTGTCAAAAAAGAATCTTGGTTTTCCCCTTCCTCTTCAGAGAAAGATACATCCTCAGAGGACTCTGATGACTCTGATAAACAGGGTCCTAGACCAGATCTAGAAGGCAAGGCTGCTGAGACACCAGAAGTTGACCCCACTATGGTGACATTTATGAAGAAGTACGCCAGGGACTCTGAAAAGGGCCTGGACAGGTCATGGCATAACTTCCAAGAGAAGCTGTTAGACATGCCTGGTCCTCTAACTAAAATTCTGGAGCTGGCTTTCCTTTTCCAAAGAATCAGAGACTCCAGTGGACACAGACATTTTAATTTGTTGGGCGCAAAGGGCCATATGTCAGCTTGGTAATACCAAATGTGCTATTTCATCCGAGCGTAAAAGGTCTATCCTCATGTGTATCAACCCCAAATTAAACGACCTGGCCAGCTCTCAAGCTGGCCCTTCAGGTGACGGATTACTCTTCGGGCGTCTTTCATCAAGGAACTACCAAAATTCTGACCTACCAATTCCTCCCTCGACAAGGCCCAGATGTCACTTAAAAAGGTTTTCAAAAGAGGCCTTTGTATCAGGGCCGGTCATTACGGAGGGCAATGCCCGGCCGAGGATCATACTCAAGTCCTCAAAATTACTATCCAGGAGGAAGAGGAGGTTGGTATGGAGAGCCTTCAGACACCAACTTCTACCCCACTCACTCCAGAGGAGGACATTCCAGATTCTGTTGAGGGTCCCGCCGGGGACAACAGGGAGCAATCCAGCACTCTGGATATTCCAGTAAGAATTATATCGCATTCTCAGATGTTACTGGGTGACAGAGTGGGATTATTCCTAGACAACTGGAAACAGATTTCTGGAGACCCATGGGTTCTTCAGACGGTGCTAGACTTCAGACTGGAGTTTTTCAATACCCCGAAGCAATTGCAGTCCCCCCTCCAATAAATTTTTCCCTAGCAGATAAGTATTTTATAGACTTAGAGGTTCAAGCCCTGCTCGACAAAGGGGCATTACGTTTTTCTTCCCCTCACCCTTGCGGTTTTATCAGCCCTATTTTCCTAGTACACAAGAAGGGTGGAGGTCATCCCCTTGTGCTAAACCTAAAAGACTTCAATCACTGGATTTTGTACAGGCACTTCAAAATGGAAGGAATTCTCATGTTGAGAGACATTTTGTTTGAAGGCGACTGGATGGTCTGGCTCGACCTCAAGGACGCCTATCTCTCGATTCCCATCTTTCCTCCACGCAGGAGATATTTACCATTCCTATGGAGGGGTCACTGCCTAGAGTTCAGGACTCTCCCCTTCGGCCTGTCGTCAGCCCCCTGGTGCTTCACCAAACTGATGAGGCCAGTGGTGGAGTCACTTCAAGCCCAAGGGGTGCGTTTGATAATTTACCTGCATGACATATTATTAATGGCTCGAGATGCACAGACCCTCCTGAGTCATTTAGAGTGGACTGTTCAGCTCTTACAGGATCTGGGATTCCTTATCAATGTGCAGAAGTAACTATTGAGTCCTTCCCAGGTGATAGACTTCCTGGGCTCCCAGATAGATTCAGTCCGATCACATCTTATTCTTCCTTCTCAGAAGATTTGCAGCATCAAGAAAGAATTGAGGTCTGCATTAGCCAGTCAGACTGTGTTCTTGAGGACGATTACCAGGATAGTAGGTCTCCTGGCCTCGTCCATTCAGGTCATTATTCCGGCCCCTCTCCACTATTGTGCTCTTCAGAGACTAAGGGCCAGATGTATCAAGTTTCCCAATAGCGATTACCAAATTGCGATTGATTTTTTGCAAATCACAATTAAGTAATCGCTATTGGAATGTATGAAACTCCAGGAGTTTCATATAGTGATTAGCAAGGGCTCACAAATGGACCTACCTCGTTAATATTCATGAGGTAGGTCGCAATCTGCGACCCCTTGCGAATGGCTACAATCACAGGAATGGTGGCCTGCTGGGCTCAGCAGACCACCATGTCTGTGATTGCCTTTCAATAAAGCAATCTTTTTTTCTAAATGCAGCCCATTTTCCTTAAAGGAAAACGGGATGAGTTTAAAAAAGAAAAATTAACAGGTTTTTTTCAGTTTTTTAAGTGTAGGCAGTGGTCTGTGGGACCACTGCCTGCTCTTAAAAAATGTTTTCGCATGCATTCACAAAGAGGAAGGGGACCCCAATTTGAAATTGGTGGCAACTGCGATTGTTTTGCGACAGCATTCACGGTCACAAAACAATCATACATACCTCTGCGATTCGGTATTAGGAAGGGACGCCCGTGACATGCCCCTTCCTAATACCAAACTGGTATGTAGTTGCAAATCCACTTTGCGAGTCAGTAACAAGTTACCGAATCGCAAACTGGATTTGATACATACCAAAATGCAGTTTTTGCAAAACTGGTTGATACATCTGGCCCTAAAAATCCAACACCTTTGGAAGGGCCTGACTTACTCGGAATAGATTCCGTTATCTGACAAAGTGAGAATGGAAATTCATTGGTGGCTACAGCATATGGATGCCTGGAACAGCAGAGACATTTTCGGATCTTATCCAGACGTAGTGATTGAATTGGATGCCAGTCAGTTGGGCTGGAGGGCTGGTTGTGTCTCGATTGCAACAGGGGGGGTCGATGGTCGAGATCGTAACAGAGTCTCCACATAAATTGTTCAGATCTTCTAGCGGGCTCATTTGCCATAAAGAGCCTCATCCCTCAGAAGACAGACTATTTAATGTTATTGAAGATGGACAATATATCGGCAGTCAGATATGTCAACAAATTGAGGGGAACAAAATCCAGGATTCTCGCAGAAATTGCCAAGGAATTCTGGCATTATTGCCTCAGCCTTTGTCTGGTTGTCATGGCAGATTACCTGCCAGGTTCTCAGAATACTATAGTGGACTGGAACTCCAGGTATCTGAGGAATTTCAGCGATTGGAAACTGGATCCGGTACTTTTTCACCAGATAATCAGAGAGTGAGGTCCTTGTGACGTGGATCTCTTTGCATCACATCTCAATTTTCAGATAACAACATTTTTCAGCTGGCGTCCGGACATTGTAGCTCTGGCAACAGATGCCTTTCTCCAAGACTGGACTCAGTATTGGGGTATGCTTTTCCCCCATTCATGATGATTCCCAAGGTCCGTCTCACATACGGCGACAGAAGGTGGAGATAGTTCTCGTGACCCCATCATGGAGAGCCCAGCCGTGGTTCCCGGTAGCTCTGTATTAGCATGTGCTCCCCTGCTTCTCATTCTTCCTCATCAGAATCTTCTGATGCGTCCGGAAGGTCTTCGACATCCGTTAGTCCTGTCAGAGAAACTGCTGTTAATGGCCTGTATGGTTTCAGGTCAGGAAGGAATTTCCTAGGCATTTTGCAGCAAGCTGCAGATTTCATCAAACATGCATAGGCAGCAGGCACTCATAAGCGGTATGCCTAAGGTTGGCGGAGATGGAGTAGTTGGTGTGACATACGGGGTTTCGATCCCGTGTGGTCGGATGTTGACTTGATTGTGAATGTTTTAGCTGAACTTGCAGGTTCAGGATTGGCCTACAGAACGGTCAATAATTTCAGGTCTACCATTTCTGCTGGTCATGAGCTGATTGAAGGTAAGCCTTTAGGGGAATATCCTCTGGTTTGCAAGGTAATGAAAGGTATTTGCACGTCGAATCCTCCTCAGGCCTGATATTCCCGCCTTTGGGATGTTGACAGTTTTGAGATTTTTAGACAATTGGACCTCTAATTGTTATCTTTCTAGAAAACAGATCTTGGCGAAACTAACTATGTTGCTCTGCCTCATCTCTTGTAAAAGAGTGTCAGATGTTAGGGCACTGGATTTAGCAGGGAGAGTTTACTGTCCGGAAGGTGTTACCTTTAACATCACATGAAGGACGAAAACTAATTGCAGGTTGGTAACGTGTTCGATGTGTCCTGAAAACCCACAATTTTGTGTTTTTCAATGTTTGAAAGCATATGAAATTGCCACTGAAGAAATCAGACAAGACTCTAGGGGTCAATTATCAATGTCTTTACAGAAACCTTTTAAACCAGTGTCGCCCACTACTTTATCTAGATGGATAAAATGGTTGATGAGCGAAGCTGGAATAGATACATCAAAATTTAGGGCTCACTCGGCCAGGGAAGCCATAGCTTCCAAGACATATGCTTTAGGTTCTCGTCTTGAGGACTTTATGAGGGCAACTGACTGGTCTCCTGAGTCTACTTTTAGTAAATGCTATCACAAATCTGTTGTTGATGTAGCGACTGTGGTAGCTGGACAGCTTTAAACAAGCATAATCGGAGCATTCGGTCCTGACAGAATAAAAATGTTCTAGCTTATGCGTCAAGAATTTTCAATTCTATTAAGGACACGGATGCGAGGATTAACCCTCCCATAGTTCTTTATGACACTTATAATGGACCAGTGTTAAGAGTGTTTTTGTGATTGATTGTTATAAATGTTTCTGGATTTGGCACACAGACATTTTGATAAATGTACATTCTTTACATTATGGAGGATATTACCTTCAATTTTGTCATTTTAGGGTCTCATCAGAAGACACCATGAATGATGAATCTCCTGGTCTTCAGCTTTGAGAAAGGTCAGATCTACGGACTTCGGTTCTGTTGGAAAGGCTTCTGCTCCTTCTGGGTATGGCTCCTGTTGAGCTCGGCTTGCGGTTTCTGGGACTTCGGATCTAGTTGAGTTAGAAAACTTTAATCTGTAAGGAGTTCCGTTTCTGATACGTTTTGGTATTTAACTGACTTTTACAAAGAAAGAGGAAGTGACTTTTGGGGTCATGACTTTTATAGGCTGGGGTCCTGGGCCATGATTGGGACATGTGATATGTTGTACAGCATCATGGGTATTGATGTTTTTTTGATGTTTTTTTGTTTTAATTATATTTGATTGACTGCTGAGTTGAGTCAGTAAAAGAAAGAAAAGCATAATCCTCGCCTCCGTGTCCTTAATAGAATTGAAAATTCTTGACGCGTAAGCTACAACATTTTTTATCCTACACCTTTTCTTATGTAACATTACTATATACTGATTCACACATATATGATTCATTGTCTTTGTATGTGTGTGTGATGTAAAGTGCTGCCACACCCTACACTGGTATGAGAGGCACTATAAAACCAATTGACATGAGAGAAGGGCACTCTAAGGTCATCCTTTACTATGCTTTAAAAGCTAATAAAATGTAATATATAATGAAAAATACGTTGTAGAATGCACCATTTGTGCAATTTTTCCCAATTTTTTTCAAGGGGTTCTCCTTCAAACCCTCCTTGTAGTGATCAGGCTCCCTTGCTGCTCTCGCTCGCCATGCACCATATGGGGGCTAATTCGAGAAAATTTGCCAAAAGATACCTTGGGTTCCCAGTCTGACAACGCACGCAGGGAATTCTGGGGCGAGTTCTGCATGCCAGCTCCTGGCATACGCCTCATACAGGTAAAATTTGGAAAAAATAAAAGAAATCTGTCTATCATTTCAGGACAAATGGAATACCAAATCATGTTTTATTTATTGTTTCTGTAAACTTTTTCTCTTTTCCCAGTCCAAGATGGCTGACTTTTTATTAAATTAGGTCGCTTCTTATTTCTCTGCAGGTCCAGTGAGGAGTCCATTTGTGCCACAATTGTGTCTTGGCATTGCTCGCTCCTGGTACTGTGGCTCTGCACTGTTTCCAGTCTTCCTCTTCTTTGCATCCTGTTGGACCAGCCTGAAAGTTTTTTCTCGGGTTCCCAGTTTTTTTTTCTTACTGGTTGTTTCCTGGAGCAGCGCCAGACCTTAGTACCGCTAGTAAAATCTGGCATATATAAACCTGCCTCTGGAGACAAACAGCCGTATCTTCAGACGAAGAAGCCTTCGTCAGTGTAAGCTAGAAGACCAGCTTGTCAGGTTGCAATGGCACTGATCGGGCTAAGGCTGGTTTTGTCTTCAGTAATGCGATTGGAAGTGCCTCAGTCTAGGCGAAGCCTGTGATTTCGGTATCCAGTCCTCTTTTGGATAACTTTCCTGCATTTCGGACTGCATTCCAACACATTTGTGACCATCAGGATCATAGATTTAATTCCAAAGAATAGATTTTGGAACATTCACTGGGTTCTCTGGATTTACAATCATATATTTCGAAATATAAAGGACTAGCCAGGGAAATTGACTGAACTGATTCAAACGTATTTACTCTTTTCAGAGAGGAGGACCAAAATTACAAACATGCTAGGGTGGCCAGTCCTCCTAACCTTCAAGCTCTCAATCATTTAGTCCTGCAAATTGACAGTCGACTTCAAAAAAGGCACCAGGAGAAAATAAACCAATCCTCACCCAAGAAATATTTGTAGACTACTGTTTAAACCCTTGCCAAAGGTTGTTGAGTCTGTGGATAAGCCAATGCAAGTGGGGTATGCCAAGGGACCTTTAACAGAAGAAGAGAAGGCAATGAGACGTAAACTTGGCCTATGTTTATATTGTGGTTAGTAAGAACACCTTCTGAATTCCTGCCCTGTAAGACCTGTACATTCCTCAAAGAAGTTGGGGAACTAGAGAGCTCACCCACTAGTGCAGGGAAGAGACACAAGTGATGAACAACTGCCCCTGTCTTCATCACTAAAATCCTCTAATTTTGCTTCTTCAAGGACAACTATTTGTCCAGCCTAGTCCCCTTAAAGTTCCAGTTCTGTGGAGCATCAAATAGGTATATGGACATTCAGTTGGCTTCACTCCATCAGATTCCTGTCACCAGAAAGAAACCTCCAATGGTTATGGAGGCAGTTGATAGTATTTTGGTAACTTCTGGATCATTAGTAGAAGAAACTAAACCATTACATTTAAAAATAGCCGCTCATTATTAGTTATCCACCTTTGATCTGATTCCTTCTCTTCGTTATCCAATTATTCTAAGAATCAACTGATTGGCAAAACACAACCCCTATATTAATTGGCCGATTGTCTCAAGAAATGTTTGCAACTCATCCTGAAGCTCCTGTTTCTGCAATTGCCCATCTTGAGGCAATCCACACATCTATTGTGAGGGTTTTGATCTGTTCTAAAAAAATCAAACGAAAGAACTACCTCCTCACTGCCCCTTTGATTGTGCCATTGAAATATTGCTATTGTACCTTATGAAATAATGTTTTCCTTGTCTCCCTTGGAAAGACAAGCCTTAAGGGATTATCTGGATGCTAATCTAGAAAATTGCCTTATTGTTCCATCTAAATCACCAGCTGGTGCCGCCCTATTCTTTGTTCTCAAAAAGGGATTATATAAACTTCACCCACGTTTTGATTGCACAGGCTTACATCAGGTAACTGTTAAGGATCAGTACACCTTACCTTTAATCTCAGACATATTAGAAACCATTCAAGAAGCAAAACTCTTTACCAAGTTCGATTTAAGGGGAGCTTATTATTTGATTAGGATTCGATCTGGAGTTGAGTGGAAAACAGCATGTAGGATACTCTTTAGACATGTTAAGTACGCGTATTACCTTTTGGCTTAAGTAACGCTCCAGGAGTATTCCAGCATTCTATGAACACAGTTTTTTCAGATTTACTTCTGCAGACTACTTTTGTATATCTTGTTGATATTAAAGGTTAAGAGAGAATAGATTATTGGCCAAGCTCCAACAATGTTTATTTCATAAAAGCTCAGGCCCTCATTACAACCCTGGCGGTTGGTGCAAAAGTGGCAGTAATACCGCCAACAGGCTGGCGGTAATTACCACCAAATTATGACCATGACGGAAAGATCTCAGATAGACAGCCACTTTCCCACACCGACCGCCAGGGCGGAAACAACAGTCACCAAGGCGGTAGCGGCCTACAGCCAGGCGGAAGTCAATATTCCACCCACCGTATTAAGACACAGGAAACCGCCACCTTTTCCGGGGTCTGTTTCCGCCAGACATGAAAAGTCTGGTGGAAACAGACCTCAGAAGTGAAAGGACTCATCATTAGTGACGCAGGGAACAACCATGCCGCCATGGAGCCCGAGCTGCATGTCTTCCCCCTGCTCTTCTACGTGCTGCTCCACCACGAACACCAACGACGTTGAAGACGACGACGATGAGTACAGCAGCCTAGCACACAAGGGAGGAGTGGAGGAAAAAAGAGAGTGACACACACACACACAACACACACACCCCAACATCATATACTCAACCAGATGCACAAGAAAATAAGTTATTCCCCCTAAATTGGCTGAATAATGCATGGACAACATGAATTTACTAAAGTGAGTGTAATAAGATAAACACAGTATAAAAATAACTTAGCCAATTTTACAGATATTTACAATAGTACAGTTCAAGGGACTCGGTTTGCGTGGGCCACATGGCCATAGGGCCACAGGGCAAAGTCCAAGGCCCCACTTGTCACCTGCATCAACATGGAGAGAACACTGCAGGGGCCTCAGTTGGTAAATAGGCAGGTACCTCAGGGGGACGAGGGATGGGGGCACCTCAGCCGGGAGGTGGAACAACACCACTGGTTCTGGAGGGGGCAACATGCCCTGTGCTTGGTCCTGGGGGAGTGCAAGGCCAAAGTCTCTCAAGTGGGTGACTTGCCCACATGCGCTGGAGGGGGCAACATACCCTGTGCTTGGTCCTGGGGAGTGCATGGCCACAGTCTCTCAAGTGGGTGACTTGCCCACTGCTTCTGGAGGAGACATCGTGCCCTGTGCTCTTGATCCTGGAGAGGCTGGGGTTGGTGGGTGTCTTACCCAATGGTTCTGGAGGGGGCATCGTGCCCCGTGTTCTTGATCCTGGGGAAGCTGGGGTTGGTGGGTGTCTTGCCCACTGGTTCTGGAGGGGGCATTGTGCCCTGTGCGCTTGATCCTGGGGAGGCTGGGGTTGGTGGGTGTCTTGCCCACTGGTTCTGGAGGGGGCATCATGCCCTGTGATCTTGATCCTGGGGAGTGCAAGGTCACAGTCTCTCAGGTGGGTGTCATACCCACAGGATTTGCAGGGGGCAGGCCGCAAAGCAGTCCATGGAGGCAGGATTACATACCGTCTGCCGGCGGTGATGGCCGATCAGTGGTGGAAGTGGTGGAGGGAAGCTCCAGCCCATCCCCTGCAACCTCGGATGGCTGCCCACTGGTGGTGGTGCTGCTGCTGCTGCTGCTGGTGGGGGGAAGCTTCAGCCCATCCCCTGCAACCTCGGGTGGCTGCACAACTGTGCTTGATGGTGGGGGCTCCGTCAGAGTTCCTGCCCCAGGCCCCTTGCCCTTCCTGCCAGCTGGTGCTGGTTCCTTGGTCTTCCTGGCAGCAGCTAGGGCAGGCTCCTTGCTCATCCTGGCAGCAGCTGGGGCAGGCTCCTTGCTCTTCCTGGCAGCAGCAGGGGCAGGCTCCTTGCTCTTCCTGGCAGCAGCTGGGGCAGGCTCCTTACCCTTGAGGCTGCCTGGTGCAGGCTCCTTCACCCTCAGGACATATGCCCTGGATCCTATCCCACCACGAGCCGGGTGTGGTGACTGCTGGGCCCGTGGACTGGGTGGCTGAGGTGCTTGGCTGGGTTTTTGCCACCCTGGCCAGACATGCAGGATGGGGGGAGGGATAGGGAAGAGGTCAATGGCGGATAGGAAAAGCTTTTTAGGGACATTGGGGAGGGAAGAGGGAGAAGGTTTGGGAGTGGAGGAAGAGGGAGAGGTTGTAGGTTTTCTGTCTGGTGATTTTGGGTGCAGGTGCAGGTGCATGGGCTGGTTGCTGTTGTGAGGTGAATGGCTGTTGGGTGTCTGAGTGCTTGCGTTTGTGTACTTTAGGAAGGGGGGACTTACACAGTGGGAGAGGACACACAGGACGTGTGCATGGCTGTTGTGGAGGTGTCTACCAGTGAGGTGTGTGTTCTGCTAGGTGTGGTGGTGATGCTGGTAGTGGATGAGGATGTAGTGCATTCAGGTGTGAGTGTAGACTGAACTGGGAGGGAGGTGGAGGAGGAGGAGGAGGGGAAGACAGTGGAAATTGTGGATGTTGGTATGTCTGCATCTGGATGGTGTTTGTGTAAGTGCCTGTGGAATGATGTGTGGTGCTTGTGTGTGCCTGTGCCACTCTTGTGTGTTGTCTTGTGTGCATGTTCGTCTGACTGTGTGCTTGGGATATGTTGGGGTTGAGGGGAATGGGATAGGGAAGAGGAAGTTGGAGGGTGGAAACAGGGACAATCACTGCCATAAGAGAGGAGGCCAGAGCCTGGATTGATCTCTGTTGGGCCACCAAGCCAGTGTGAATGCCCTCCAGGAATGCATTAGTCTGTTGATCTGGGTTGCCAGCCCCTGGATGGCATTCACAATGGTTGACTGCCCTACAGAGATGGATCTCAGGAGGTCAATAGACTGCTCACTCAGGGCAGCAGGGCTAACTGGGGCAGGGCCTGCGGTGCCTGGGGCGAAGGGGATGCCCACCCTCCTGGGTGAGCGGGCCCGGGCAAGTCTATGAGGGGCTGCTGGGAGGGCGGTGCTGGTACGGGGGTGGCGGCTGTACCAGTTGCTGGGGTGGTCACAGAAGTGTCCGTCACCACCAGGGAGCTTCCATCGGAGGAGGTATCTGTGTCTGAACTGTCCCCTCCAGTCTCTGCCGTGGTGCTCCCCTCACCCTCTGTCCCACTGGTCCCCTCACCGTCAGTGGACTCCGCCTCCTGAGTCCCGTGGGATGTATCTCTGTCTGTCGCTGGTGCCTCTGCTTCTCTGCCAGATGATGCTAATGCACATAAGGACAGGGTGACAAAACAAAAAGTGGGGGGAGATAAAGGATACACTGGGTCAATGGCTGCACCCAACACCACCGTTGGCGTACACAGCACACACACATACAGGGTACAGGTCTCCACACTATGCATTGCACTACCAGTGATATTGCTAGTCAACAAGGCATGGGAAGGGGCACACACCACCAAACCCAGCACACCTGGGATCCACGCAGCCTTGACCAGTAGTGGATGCCTACGACCTAGGTAGCAGGATTATCCCTTCTGGACCCTAACCACCAGGGGACCTATGCTGCAATGTCAGGCCTGGTGTAGGGGCACCCACTGACACACATCCCCCACTCGTATACCACTCTACCATGCATAGGTTATAATGATGGGCACTGTACTCACCCCCTTGTGGCTGCTGTGATGCCCTCAAGCACCCATCCAGCTTAGGATAGGCCACTGCCACTATGCAGGCCAGCAGGGGGCTCTGGGTTCGACGGGCACCCCTTCCTCATTGGGAGGCCATCCCCAGCTGGGCATCTGCCGTCTTCTGTGCCCAGCGTCTCAGGTCCTCCCACAATTTCTGACAGTGGGTGCTCCACCTGCCATAGACCCCCAGCGTCCACACTTCCTTGGTGATGACACGCCATATACCCTTCTTTTGAAGGGCGCTGACCTGCAGAGGGAATACACACAGGAAAATAGTATTAGTCAGACAGTCCTGCCTGTTACACTTAAGGCCTACCATACCCCTTCACATCACCATTTACACACACATAGCCCAGCACACAACCTGTATGCCACCAGGTGGACATTCACCCCCCCTTATACGATGCCTTCACACCACACTCCATTCATTCTTGTCACATGCATCGTGCCCACTGTGTACCCACCTATTGTTCTGGATGCCCATACAGCAGTCTGTACTGGGGTAGGACCCCATCCACCAGTTTCTCCAACTCCGCCGAAGTGAAGCTTTCCATAGTCACACAGGCCACGGTAGGTTCCAGACATAGGTCACAGCAGCCCATGCAGTGTAGGTCCTCTCTTATGGAAGATCAGGTAACAAGTGAGGAATATGATAGAAAATGGCGATCACGTCCGCAGCGGTGCATACCGTCACCGCCGGCGTACATCACCATTGGCCACTGTAACCCATAGGGCTCAATTATAACCAATGAGGAGTTGCACTGCGGTTCCCGACCGCCTCCCGCAACGGCGAACAACGTCAGTGGAATTACCTCACTTCCACCTCTCCATCCACACAGGACAGGCTGATGCCATTTCAGGGGGGGAAGGCCTTGGATAATTATTGCGTCACTGTTTAATTTTGGACATACAGGACAATTCTCACTGACCCACTACAATTTAACAGAATGCATTGTACTGTTGTAGCCCAACTGTTCAGTTTGTGACCTGCTCCTCACTCTTTTGTCCCTTAGATTGCTACCGTGGTGGATGAATAGGAGATGGAGACATATCCCTGTGTACAGACCCCTGGTGGACTTGGCAACAATGGAGGTCAGGCAAGTCATCCTCACCTTTAGACTTGACGGGCCACAATCACAGAGCTGTGTGCTCAATTGGAGCCTGACCTGATATCTGCTATCCGTCACCCCACTGGGATCCCCCCTCTTGTGCAAGTTCTATCAGTTCTCCATTTCCTGGCAACTGGTTCTTTCCAAGTGACAGTGGGCTTGGCAGCAGGAATGTCACAGCCAATGTTCTCAATAGTGCTGACCAGAGTGTTGTCTGCCCTGATTAAACACTTATGCAGGTACATTGTTTTTTACTAGGTGGAAGATTTGGCCACAGTGAAGGCTGACTTCTATGCAAAGGGACATATCCCCAACATAATTGGTGCGATTGATGGAACACATATTGCATTTGTCCCATCCCACCAAAATGAACAGGTGTACAGAAATCGCAAGAGTTTTCACTCCAGTCCCCCCCCCCCCTGAAGAGGCCCAAAGTGACGACAGCAGCTCTGCACACCTGGATCAGGATGACCAACCTGGCCCATCATGGGCCTCAGGACAGTCGGTTCCCCTGCCACAGTCCCAACCCACCACAGAGCCTCCCCCCTCAGGAAACACCAGCCTAGCACCCACCCAGCGGGCCAATGCCACTGTCCAGGGGAGAGAGGCACAGGACAACAGGGAAGCTGGGAGGACTGATGTGCGACAGGGGGAGGACAGGCCCAGGGAACCCACTCTCCACGAGGCACTCTCAAACATTCTGGGAGCATACCACCATTCCCAGGAGACCATGGGCCAGATACTGGCCAAGTTGCAGGAGACCCAGCGGCTGCAGGAGGGACAGTACCTGGCGATCAGGGAGAACCTAACAAAAATATACACCATCCTGGTCACCATTGCAGGGGTGCTGGCTGACATGGGCTAGACCATGAGGAAGGCAGTGGCACAACAAAGGGCGCCTGACATTAGCCAAACTGAGGAACAGCCTTCCACCTCCGCCGGCGCTAGTGGACAGGAGGCCTCACCACAGGACCAACAGGCCACCAGCACCCCACCCCCTGCAGAAGGAGAACCACCCCGCAAACGGTCCCTGCAATCCAGGCAGAAGCTAGAGAACAGTGCCAAGACCCCCGCCAGGAAGTAAGACTCTACTGAATGTCACCCTTGTATCCCACTCTGTCACCCTGTCCACCTTGAACTGCCATTGCTCCCCTTCCTATCCCCCTCGGACAATGCACCTGTGATACAAATAGACTGGACTTTATCCTTGACATTCCTCCATCATCACCCCAGCCCATTGCACATCCCCCTTTCATCATTAGCACTTAAATAAACACCATTTGAATAAATACAAGTATGGAGTCTGTCAAACCATTTAACCATGTATTTGTTTAACAAGCTTTAAACACTGCAATATAACTGTAAAGTAATGTATACATATTAATGACCTATAGTTGGCTGCAGTCAACACACCAGGAGCGATAGTGGGGCACAAATATCTGCAAATAGAGATGCCAAAGGGTACAGTAAGTGGCTATAGAAGTGGGAAAATCAGCCTGCCAGTGACAATGTCAAATACAAAACTGTCAATGGAAAGTTTAATTACAGTGTCTTACCTGTGTGTCATTGGAAGTACTGTCGTATTATAGCACTTCTGTTGTCCTCATCCTCATCGTCTGCCTCCTCATCTTCACTGTCCACAGGGTCCACTACTGCCACACACCCATCTCCAGCCTCATCCTCCTGCAGAAAAGGCACGTGGCCACACAAGGCAAGGTTGTGCAACATACAGCATACCACAATGATCTGGCGCACCTTCTTGGGTGAGTAGTACAGGGATCCACCTGTTAGATGGAGGCAACGAAACCTGGCCTTCAGGAGGCCGAATGTCCTTTCTATAATTCTTGTTTTTCGCCCATGTGCCTCATTGTAACATTCCTCTGCCCTTGTCCTGGGATTCCTCACAGGGGTCAGTAGCCATGAGAGGTTGGGGTAACCAAAGTCACCTGCAAATATTGAGGGACAACTGTTAGACACACACTAACCCTTAGGGCCCACACCATACCCATACACTAACAACCCCTGGGTAGGAACCAGGGGTGACCTATTAGCCACACCCGGTGCCTCTGGAGTTGAGCCATCACATATGGGATGCTGCTATTCCTCAGGATAAAGGCATCATGCACAGAACCAGGATACTTTGTATTGACATGGGAGATGTATGGGTCCGCCAGGCACACTATCTGCACATTCATGGAGTGAAAGCTCTTTCGATTTCTGAACACCTGTTCATTTCTCCGGAGGGTGGGGGGACAAATGCAATATGTGTACCATAAATAGCCCCAATAATGTTGGGGATATGTCCCATAGCATAGAAATCAGCTTTCACTGTGGCCAAATCCTCCACCTGGGGGAAAACGATGTAGCTGCGCATGTGTTTAATCAGGGCAGACAATACTCTGGTCAGCACTATTGAGAACATTGACTGAGACATTTCTGCTGCCAAGCCCACTGTCACTTGGAAGGAGCCACTTGCCAGGAAATGGAGCACAGATAGGACTTGCACAAGAGGGGGAATCCCGGTGGGCTGACGGATATCAGATATCAGCTCAGGTTCCAATTGGGCACACAGCTCTGTGATTGTGGCCCTATCCAGTCTATAAGTGAGGATAATGTGCTTGTCCTCCATTGTTGCCAAGCCCACCACCAGGGGCCTGTACACAGGGGGATGTCTCCATCTCCCTTTCATCAGCAGCAGTTTACGATCTAGGGGGCAAATGGTGAGTGGCTGGTCAGTATTCCATATTTCCAAACACTACACTGCATTGCATGTTGTGACTGTAACACAATATTATTGTATAGGCCCAAATGGTGACTATGTGTACTGTGACTGTGAGTTAGGTGCCATGGCCTGGCCCCCACCCCTGAAATGGTGTCCACCTGTCCTGTATGGACGAACTGGTGGAAGTGAGGTAATTCCGCTGACGTGCGCAGTTGAGGGAGGCGGTCGAAAACCGCCGTACTAATCCTCATTGGATCCCATTGGGCCCTATGGGGTACAGTGGCCAATGGTGATGTACGCCGGCGGTGATGGTATGCACCACCGTGGACATGACCGCCATTTTATAGCTGTTCACCCACTTGCTACCTGAATTTCAACAGGAGAGGGCCTACACTGCAAGTGCTGCTGTGACCTGTATCTGGAACCGACCATGGCTTGTGTCACTGGGGAAAGGGCCCCTGCCTTATCCACTGTGGAGTTAGAGAGACTGGTGAATGGGGTCTTACCCCAGTACCGAATGCTGTATGGGCCTCCAGACCAACAGGTGAGTACACTGTGAGCAAGATGAATGGGGCATGAATGCATGGAGTGCTGTGTGTGAGGGCCTCGTGTAGTGGAGGAGGGTAGGGGTAAGGGCCCTGGGCAGCGTGCTACACGTATGGTAGGCAATGTCTGTGGGTAAGGGGATGTGAGGGCTATGGTGTGCCATGAGTGTAACAGGAAGGACAGTCTGACTGATACTTTTTCCTATGTGTATTTCTCTGCAGGTCAGCGCCCATCAAAAAAAGGGTATATGGCATGCCATTGCCAAGGACGTGCGAACCCCTAGGGGTCTACGGCAGGCGGAGCACCCACTGTCACAAACGGTGGGAGGACCTGAGACACTGGGCACAGAAGATGGCAGAGGCCCAGCTGGGGATGGCCTCCCAACGAGGAAGGGTGCCCGTCGAACACTGACCCCCCTGATGGGCTGCATACTGGTGGTGGCCTATCCAACCGAGATGGGCACTTGGGGGCATCACAGCAGCCACAAGGGGATGAGTACTGTGCACCAATATACTACTTGCGTGTGGTGGGGTGGCATCCGGGTGGGGGATGTGGGCCTGTGGGTGCCCCTAGGCCAGGCCGGCCAGTGCAGGGTAGGTCCAAAGTTGGGCAGGGTCTGATGTCAACCTCCTCCAAACTAGCTAGTAGGCCTCCACTACTGGGCAAGGGTCTGTGGGTCTCAGGTATGCTGCAATTGGTGTTAGGTATCCCTGTCCATGGCTGCCCAGACCCCAGGAGGGCAGAAGCCTGTCTGTGGGCTGGCAGCAGCGGTAGCTGCAGTGAAAACCCCAGAGAGCTGGTTTGGCAGTACCCGGGGTCCATGCTGGAGCCCCGGGGATGCATGGGATTGGCTCCCCATTACCAGATTTGGCACGTGGGGACTATTTCATGATCTTAGACATGTTACATGGCCATATTCGGAGTTACCATTGTGAAGCTACATATAGGTATTGACCAATATGTAGTGCGCACGTGTAATGATGTCCCCGGACTTTGTGATTGCCCTGAACTATGTGGGGGCACCTTGGCTATTACCAGGGTGCCCTCACACTTAGTAACTTAGCACCTAACCTTCACCAAGTAAGGGTTAGACATATAGGTGACTTATAAGTTACTTAAGTGCAGTGTAAAATGGCTGTGAAATAAAGTGGACGTTATTTTACTCAGGCTGCAGTGGCAGTCCTGTGTAAGATTCGTCTGAGCTCCCTATGGGTGGCAAAAGAAATGCTGCAGCCCATAGGGATCTCCTATAACCCCAATACCCTGGGTACCTAGGTACCATATACTAGGGAATTATAAGGGTGTTCCAGTGTGCCAATTAGAATTGGTGATCATGGTCACTAGTCTATAGTGACAATTTTAAAGGCAGAGAGAGCATAAGCCCTGAGGTTCTGGTTAGAAGAGCCTCAGTGACACAGTTAGGCACTACACAAGGATACACATACAGGCCACAAACTATGAGCACTGGGGTCCTGGCTAGCAGGGTCCCAGTGAGACATATAAAACACACTGACAAATAGGGTTTTCACTATGAGCACTGGGGTCCTGGCTAGCAGGATCCCAGTGACACAGTAAAAACACCCTGATATATACTAAAAAGTAGGCCAAAAGTGGGGATAACAATGCTAGAAAGAGGCTACCTTCCTACACCCCGTCCTTCAGGACAGGCCAGGCTGAAGAAAACTCAGGCAAGCACCTCAGCCACCCAGTCCAGGGACACAGTAGTGTCGACAGCTACTGCAGGTGGGAGAGGATCCCGGGCACCAGGCAGCAACACTGACAGGGTGCCTGCACCAGGTGCATCAAGGAAGGGCAAGGAGACACCACCAGCTGCGACTAGGAAGGGCAAGGAGGCACACCAAGCTGCTACAGGGAAGGATAAGGAGGCACCCCCAGCTGCTACAGGGAAGGGCAAGGGGCAATCCCCGGCTGCTGACAGGAAGTGCAAGGGGCCTGCACCAGCAGGCAGGAAGGACAGGAGGCCTGGTGCTGTGACTCATTCGGAGCCCCCACCACCAACCATGATGGTTCAGCCGTCCAAGACTGCAGGGGAAGGGTTGGAGCCTCCCCCCACCACTGCCAGCACTGCCACCAGCACCGCCGCCAGCACCACTGCCAGCAGCAGCAGCCCCAGTGGACAGCTAACCAAGGCTGCAGGGGATGGGCTGGAGCCTCCCCCCACCACTGTCAGCACCGCCACCAGCACCACTGCCAGCAGCAACAACCCCAGTGGGCATCTGTCCAAGGCTGCAGGGGATGGGCTGGAGCCTCCCCCCGCCACTGCCAGCACCGCCACCAGCACCGCCACTTCCACCACTGAACAGCCATCACCACCGGCAGACAGTGTGTAGTCCTGCCTCCATGGGCTGTTGTGCATCCTGGGCCCAGCAAATCCAGTGGGTCTGACACCCAGTTGAGAGACTGTGACCTTGCACTCCCCAAGATTTGCATCACTGGGCACAATGCCCCCTCCAGAACCAGTGGAGAAGCCATCCACTCACCGCATCCTTCCCAGAATGAAGCACACTGGGCCCAATGACCCCTCTAGAACCAGTGGAGAAGACATCCACTCACCGCATCCTTCCCAGGATGAAGCACACTGGGCACAATGCCCCCACCAGAACTAGTGGAGAAGCCATTCGCTAGAGAGACTGTGGCTTTGCACTCCCCAGGACCAAGCAGTGGGCAAACCACCCACTAGAGAGACTGTGGCCTTGCACTCCACAGGACCAAGCAGTGGGCAAACCACCAACTAGAGAGAGTGAGGTGGGGCCTTGGCCTATGTGTTGTGGCCCTATGGCCCACGGACATTGAGGACTGGTCAGTGTCCCTCCATTTGTAAATATGTATATATGTTTGTAATTTAATGCACTTATTCATGTTCTTTAATCGTATTACACTCACTTTAATCAATTAATTTTGCCCTTGCATTATTCCCGAGGGGTACGAGGTGGATATGTAATGTTAGTGCATCTGATCATTTACATCCCCACAGGTACCCCAGCCAATGTCAGCGGAGAGGAGGTGCCAGCTATATCCAGTTCCCCAACAGAAGAGGCCCACAGTGATGACAGCAACTCTGGTCTTCAGGATCTCCCTGCCATACCACATGTCAAGTAATCTCACCTGTGGCCCCAGTGTCTGTGTATGGCATTGGTAGTACAGCGACTAATAGCACTACAACTCCCAGCAGGCACTGTTCCACCATTAAGAAAACCATAGCAGTTTAATACAATTAAAATAGCCCTGCACGTCAAACTAACAAACAATTCAACCCACCTGAATGCTCCCCAATTGTACAATCTATGGCAGTGACAGTAATGCTATGGGCATCTGCCAGTACAATACCACCAACACACAGCTACTGCTGTGCCCTCTGTTAAAATGGGCCACTTACCTCCCATCACCCATTGATAGATACTCACTGGGGAGTACATCCACATCTGCAGTGTTCTGTACCAGGTGTAACCTGATATATATGGCAAGGTAGAATGGTTATACCTAAGCTGATGGAAAGGTCAGTGTCCACCTTACATTCTGCAGCTGTCTGGTGACTTATTACTTAACTGCTGCTAACTGGGAGGTACCATGAACAACATCAAGCTACACAGTTGCCAAGAATCCGAATATTAGTGCCTGACCAAACGTTGGTGATACCATGTCACATATGTTCTCATTATGCTAATGAGGCTACTGGATTTGGGAGACACGATCACATGGATTGTGGCTACTAAGTAGAATTCCACACCACATGATGCCTGTCGGCCTAATCCGGGTTCTCCTGCTAACTAGCAGCGCCTCACCTCTGGCAGAGATGATTGTGGCAACCGGGCGCATGACTAGAAGACTCCTCAGGGGAATCGTGGTCGATCAGATCCCATCCCTTTCTGTCAGCTACCAAAGAGTCTCATGCAGGCAAAGACAACAGAGGCAGACTATACTTCAATAAGGATTTATTGAAGTAACTGCATCTTAGATAAAAAGACATGTATTGCAATAACTAGGATGATAAAGCACAATAAAAGCAAACAGGTGACTAACAGAGTAAAACACAAAAATAGTCCTACCATATTGTCACTAGGAGTGATGTATATGTTTCTCCTACCTAACCTATGTCTGAGCACAGTGTAATAAGCCTAATCTGCCATTCGGGTTTCCCCCCTGGGGTTCATCATCCCTCATACCCAGAGGAAGAAGCCTGTGGTGTAGAGAGACACCGTCCCCATGTGGATCAGAGGTCCGGCCGTCTAGGCAGGTAGCTGCAGCAAAATGGTCAGCAATCAGCATGCAGTCGTGGTCATCTGGCTGGAATCTCCCTCTAACATGTCTGCGACAAAGGGGTGCTTTCATAATTATAATAAAACAGTTGACATTTACACGTATAAGTGTGTGTTTTCTGTGAATGTTGGAGACACAGGATACCACGTTTGTCGGCAACTCGATCTACTAAGAACGCAATGCTTTCCTAGGCGAAAGTACAATGAGATAAAGAAAATAAAACAGCACCGCAAATATTGCTATTGCTTGAGAAATAAGGTAATGCTGAATAAAATGTAACAGGGTTGAAGCGCACAGAGGGAGGCCTAGTTAGCTTAAAACAGTGTGTCTAAAACATGGCTAAAATAGCTATACAACACCCTCCACTTGCCAGTCAAAGGTGATTTAAAGCTTAAGGTAAAAGAAATCAAATAACTCCTACGCTTAAAAAAAAATATATATATATGTCAATAGTGACAAGGTAAGAGACACAGAGGCTGAAAAAAGGACAATTTAAAGAGCCGAATTCAAGAGTCAGTGTCACTTTGGAAATCGCCAATTACATCCAGGACAATTGAAGCCAGGAGACGTTCTACTTCGTCAGGTGGTAAAATATCCAAATCATATCCAAGGAAAGCCGAAGAGCACTCATGTTCCAAAGCCTGAGCTCCAGCTGAGGCAGCAGCATTCCGTGTCATGCCCTCCATAGAGTTAAGAGTGGCAGAATGCATGAAAGGCAACTCGTAAATTGCTTCCCGTAGCAAATGCACCCCCAACGCGCATGTCGGAGAATGAGCCCTCAGCGAGAACATCAACAGATCAGCGTCCAATGAAAGTAAGTGCTATGTAGAAAGAGAGACTTTCAGTGCACATTCAAAGAGGCACCTGAGGCATTGAAACACGGGCTGCACACAATCCAAAATCAGTCGGAATGACAAAAAACAGTCACACTCCAGTTGTTCTAGGAGTGGTGCTCCGAAATACTGCATCATGCGTTCACGAAACAGTTGTGCTGGCGGTAGCGTTTTCATTGCTCCTTGCTGTGACAGGACAGCCATTCTGCTGAAAAAGTAGTAACAGCAGAATTCCACCTATGAAAGCCAAAGTAATCAGAAGTCATCAGAAAACACTTGGGTAGGAAGTTGGCTCTGTGTGTACTATTTCAAAGTGTGAAATAGCATGCACAGAGTCCAAGGGTTCCCCTTAGAGGTAAGATAGTGGCAAAAATAGATAATTCTAATGCTCTATTTTGTGGTAGTGTGGTCGAGCAGTAGGCTTATCAGAGGGTAGTGTTAAGCATTTGTTGTACATACACACAGGCAATAAATGAGGAACACACACTCAAAGACAATTCCAGGCCAATAGGTTTTTGTATAGAAAAATATATTTTCTTAGTTTATTCTAAGATCCACAGGTTCAAGATTTACAAGTAATACTTCAAATGAAAGGTATTTCACTCAGGTATCTCAGGAACTTTGAATCAACACAATATCATGTACAGTTTTGGCAAAAATGGCAATAAGCTATTTAAAAATTGGACACAGTGCAAAATTCAATAGACAACAAATGGCAACTCATTAATTGAAATAAATGCACATTCTAATTATGTATTCAGAAAGGCATTGCGGGTGCTCATACACTGAAACACATCGTTGCCATGATGTGTGAAACTGGGTTGCTAAAGAGCAGACCCGTTCTAGAAACAAAAAGCAAAACAGTGGAGCACACCCAATAATCAATATGTCTATACTTTGAAAAGAGATAATATCTAATAAATCAATTTAAGAAATCACAATAGGTTACACTATAGTGCCATTTCCCAAACAGTGTTGGTGGACATAGTCAGACAAAAAAAACAATATCGAAAAAACAATACTATCCACAAACGATATTATTCACAAAATAGACGATTTTCATACATAGAAAGAAAATATATGTTTTATATCCACATAACTATAGACATAAAAACAATAAACATATAAATAAAAAATCGAAATCCATCAGCCGACACGTGTTTCGTCCACACCGGACTTCTTCAAGGCTGAGAGAATCACAACAAACAACAACCCATTATAATACATAACATTTGTACAAAAAAGAAGAAAAAAAAGAGTTTTTTATATATAAATTTTTTCTTTTTTCCTAAATAAACATAATTTTTTATCAATAAAAAATAAAAAAGTCACCACACCAACACCGTGCTTATAGTGTAACAATTTAATAAATAATGAATAGTAACAGTGAAAAGCCACCACCACGTATCCTATTGTGAGAAAGTATTACTTGCTGTCAGAGAGAGTTATGTACAACACTCCACATATCTTCAATTATCAGATATGCAAAGGCCACAGAGGCCCCAAGAATGCTTTTTAATGCAGCATGCGAGCCCAAGTGCATGTAGAATTTGTGTCCAAAGTAACCTCACATTCTACCATGGTGAAAAAATAATTTCTGATAAGTCTATACCTTTAGTCACTTGATCGCCAGTTACACCCATGTCTCGCTTGAAGCTATCATAAACCACAAAATGGAAAGAGTGAGACCCCATAAGTCTCCTCTTATTGGCAAAATATTTTTCATAAGGAAAAATTACAGATTACAATTACACCCCTACTGACCTGCTTGCAACCAAAGTTAACCGCCTCTTACGTTCTTCAATTTTAGATCTCAATATTGCGTGTCACCACTTCCTTTCATATGTCCTAGAACCAGCTAAAAAACAACAAACAAGTGGAATAATCCTTTTATCCTTTCTTCAAAACCCCAATTTATATCGTTAACATAAAACCACAATTCACCCCATACAAAATATTTTTAGTTAATATCCACATGTTTCCTAGGAAGATTAACAAAACAAAGCTCCATTCGAACATGCCCAATACAATGAGCAATCGATCAAATCTCCAATGTTGCCTTACATCCTAGTCCATTTTGCAATCTTCCTATTGTATCCACGTCGTGTTAACCTTCTTTGGTGCCTCCAGACTTTCTTATAGTAAAAGCGAGCCTCACGCGAGCGTTCTTAAATGCCGGGTTTGTGTTCATAGGAAATAGCTGACATAAAAAACTGACTCTTGCCTGTTGCGTTTAGCCGCGGCAGCCATTTTGGAACAGTACCTATTATGAAGAAACACTTGTAGCTAGCGCACAGACCACGATGTATTGATAATATCATGTCCAAACTTATTGTAAGGACTGCACATCCAAACCGCGGCGGCCATTTTGAAACAAAACCTATTATAAAAAAAACACTTATGACTAGCGCACAGACCACGATGTATCAATAATATCATGTCCAAACTTATTATAAGGGCAGCCCACCCAAACATATGTGTAGAACAATTCTTTTTGACCGAAGTTGAGAACAATACAAACGCTTCCCACATAAACATTTTTAGATGACGCTAAGGGGAAATTTAAACATACGTCATAAACAACGCAGTAGTCATTGATATATCCACATAACCAAAGCGGCCATCTTTGAGTGGTGATTTTATTAGCACAGCCCTTCCAATTAACATGCTAAACTAATTCCTAAGTAACGAGGCATATAATCATTCTATTCATCCATGAATCACCATTGTCAACAACTTGACCACATCTTTCCACGATATCCTCAGTGTATCAGTATGGCTCAATTCTTAATGATGAGAGGGATAAACATCCCCATTCATCCTATCCCCAGCAATCCTATCATTTGGTGACAACAGTTAATACCACAAATACATGTAAAGACATATTAGAAGTGCGACATGCAGAGAAAAGGGTGGAAAAGTCTCTTCAAAGTGCGGAGGATTAGAATAAATCATATGTGTCCCAGAAAAACAGTTTGTCATTATTATACATATTCATCTTGTCAAGGTACATCAGACAGATACAGACCAAGTTAGCACATTTTAAAGAAAATGGTACAGTTCATCATCCAAATTCATTCCCATTTCGATGGCTCTTAATTTAATGATCCATTTTGATTCATTTCTTCGCAGATCCAGTGTTCTATTACCACCCCTGGGATTGATCGGAATGTGATTTATACCCATGTATTTAACTAGTGGGACCTCAATTCCTTTACATTCCATTATGGGTGGTAAAAAACTCTTGCAAACTTCATTTCTAATGGTTTTACTTCTTTTGTGGATCATTCTTGGCCTCTTAGGGAGCAGAGCAGCAAGTGTATTATCTGTCTGTAATACGTTCCAATGCTTGCATAGAATACGGTATATGTTGTGACTTTTCTGACTATAGGCCGTACAAAAATTCACTGCTCCATATGACGAGCTACCTCGCGTTTTGGTATTATGGCCCAATAAGGTGGTTCTGCAGACTCGATTGATCTTTTTTCTTGATGTCTTGATGATACGTTTAGAATAACCTCTCTGTAAGAACCTATCTTCCAATTTATTTAGTTCTATTTTGCATACAGTGAGATCACTACAATTTCTTTTCAACCTAGTCATTTCCCCAAACGGGATAGCTGAGATTTGACTTTTAGGGTGAGCACTTTCAGCATGTAATACAGAATTGCAGGCTGTTGGTTTGCGATACACTTTCGTGCAGATCTTATTGTCCACAATAGATATATCCAAATCCAAAAAGAAAACATTGTTCTTACTATATTCATACGTCATCTGTATGTTGAAAATGTTACAATTGACATAGTTATAGAATTCTACTAAGAGTTGTTCAGATCCAGTCCAAATCATTAAAACATCATCAATATATCTTCCCCAAAAGAAAATATTGTCAGTAAGGACAGAAGGACCCTTCTTCCAAACATGTATTGCCTCGAAGAAACCCATATACAAATTTGCATATGATGGAGAAAACCGTGAGCCCATGGCTACTCCCTGTGCTTGTTTGAACCATTGCCCTTCATGTATAAATACATTATTTTCCAATGTAAACTCAATCATGCATAATATCATTTCAGTATGTTCCCTATGGGATGCAGATCTTCCAGACAAAAAATATCGTACTGCCTACAGACCCTTATCTTTAGGGATACATGTGTATAAGGAGGATACATCCAAAGTGACCAACATCATATCTGAGGTCCAGGTCACATCCTCTAATTTACGGAGAACATCCTTCGTATCTTGTAGATATGAAGGGATATTTTTCACAACCGGCTGCAAGTAGCTATCGATAAACTCGGATAGTCTTTCCGTAGGTGCTCCTATTCCCGATATTATGGGTCTACCTGGTGGTGAGACGGTGCTTTTATGCAATTTGGGTAACATGTATATACACGGTGATGTAGGATAAGGATTGAAAATTTACTTGAATTCCAAATCAGAAATTAGACCCTGGCTACACCATAAAAGTAAAATGTTCTCAAGTTTGTCAACAATCATTTTGATGGGATTACATTGTAATTTCAGATATGCGTCACTATCAGCCAATTGCCTATCTATTTCCTGAATGTAATCTGCTCTATCTAAAATGACAATGTTTCCCCCCTTGTCTGCTTCCTTTATCACTATGTTTTGATTGCAGCTCAGTTCTTTTAAGGCCAGTCTCTGCTTTTTGGTTACATTAGATGATTTGCGAAAGTTGCCTAGTTTAATCTGTTTTTGTAGTTTGTGAAGATCTTCTTTCACTAATCTCCCAAACACTTCTATAGCATTATTGCTTGGCAGCTTAGGGATAAAACTTGATTTTGGTTTAAGGCCACTATCCAGAGATGTATCCTGGACAATTTTAAGGTCATTCAATAAATTTAATCTATCCATGTTGTTATAGTCCATATCTTCCAAGGTAAGCAAAAGTTCAATATCCATAACATCTTTGATTGTGTGTGTGCTTACTATAGCACTGGGTGTTGTTTCCATGTGCATCTCAGGCTTTTCTGCAAAATATTTCTTAAGTTTTAATTGTCTAAGAAACTTGAAAAAATTGATATGTACTTGAGTCATGTCGCAAAAATTAGACACACAAAAACCCAATCCCTTACCTAACACCTTTGTTTGTTCTTCGGTAAGGGCACATTTAGACAAATTCACAATCGAGATGCTACTGCAATTTTGTACGGCATCTGTCACATTTTCATTAGGCACAGATATCAGTTGTTTTTGGTTTTGTTCCTTGCTGCTCTGGTCTGAACCAGATATTGTTTTTTTTGTCTGACTATGTCCACCAACACTGTTTGGTAAATGGCACTATAGTGTAACCTATTGTGATTTCTTAAATTGATTTATTAGATATTATCTCTTTTCAAAGTATAGACATATTGATTATTGGGTGTGCTCCACTGTTTTGCACAGTGCAAAATTCAACAGTTCCTGGGGGAGGTAAGTATTTGTTTGTTTTGCAGGTAAGTAAAGCACTTACAGGGTTCAGAGTTGGGTCCAAGGTAGCCCACGGTTGGGGGTTCAGGGCAACCCCAAAGTTACCACACCAGCAGCTCAGGGCCAGTCAGGTGCAGAGGTCAAAGTGGTGCCCAAAACACATAGGCTTCAATGGAGAAGGGGGTGCCCTGGTTCCAGTCTGCCAGCAGGTAAGTACCTGCGCCTTCGGAGGGCAGACCAGGGTTTTTTTTTAGGGCACCGGGGGGGACACAAGTCAGCACAAAAAGTACACCCTCAGCGGCACAGGGTCAGCCGGGTGCAGAGTGCAAACAGGCGTCAGGTTTGCAATTGGTTTCAATGGGAGACCCAGGGGGTCTCTTCAGCGAAGCAGGCAGGCAAGGGGGGGCTCCTCGGGGTAGCCACCACCTGGGCAAGGGAGAAGGCCTCCTGGGGGTCGCTCCTGCACTGGAGGTCGGATCCTTCAGGTCCTGGGGGCTGCAGGTGCAGTGTGATTCCCAGGCGTCGGGTTCTTGGAAGCAGGCAGTCGCGGTCAGGGAGAGCCTCGGGATTCCCTCTGCATGCGTCGCCTGGGGGGCCAGGGGGGTCAACTCTGGCTACTCACAGGGTTGTAGTCGCCGGGGAGTCCTCCCTGTAGTGTTGTTTCTCCGCAGGTCGAGCCGGGGGCGTCAGGTGCATAGTGGAAAGTCTCACGCTTCCGGCGGAAAGCGTGGAGTCCTTTAAAAGTTGTTTCTTTGTTGCAAGTTTTAGTTTCTTTGGAACAGGGCCGCTGTCCTCAGGAGTTCTTGGTCCTTTTAGATGCAGGGTAGTCCTCTGAGGCTTCAGAGGTCGCTGGACCCTGGGGAACACGTCGCTGTTGCAGTTTTTCTCGAAGTGGGGAGACAGACCGGTAGGGCTGGGGCCAAAGCAGTTGGTGTCTCCGTCTTCTCTGCAGGGCTTCAGGTCAGCAGTCCTTCTTCATCTTAGGTTGCAGGAATCTAGTTTCCTAGGTTCTTGGGTGCCCCTAAATACAGAATTTAGGGGTGTGTTTAGGTCTGGGAGGGCAGTAGCCAATGGCTACTGTCCTTGAGGGTGGGTACACCCTCTTTGTGCCTCCTCCCTGAGGGGAGGGGGGCACATCCCTATTGAGGTAATCCTCCAAAGTCAAGATGGAGGATTTCTAAAGGCAGGGGTCACCTCAGCTCAGGACACCTTAGGGGCTGTCCTGACTGGTGGGTGACTCCTCCTTGTTTTTCTTATTATCTCCCCTGGACTTGCCACCAAAAGTGGGGGCTGTGTCCAGGGGGCAGGTATCTCCACTAGCTGGAGTGCCCTGGGGCGCCGAAACAAAAGGGGTGAGTCTTTGAGGCTCACCGCCAGGTGTTACAGTTCCTGCAGGGGGAGGTGAGAAGCACCTCCACCCAGTACAGGCTTTGTTCCTGGCCACAGAGTGACAAAGGCACTCTCACCATGTGGCCAGCAACATGTCTGGTGTCTGGCAGGCTGGCGAAAACTGGTCAGCCTACACTAGAAGTTGGATTGGTATTCAGGGGGCATCTCTACGATGCCCTCTGGGTGTATATTACAATAAATTGCACACTGGCATCAGTGTGCATTTATTGTGCTGAGAAGTTTGATACCAAACCTCCCAGATTTCAGTGTAGCCATTATGGAACTCTGGAGTTCGTGTTTGACAAATTCCCAGACCATATACTCTTATGGCTACCCTGCACTTACAATGTCTAAGGTTTTGCTTAGACACTGTAGGGGCATAGTGCTCATGCACATATTCCCTCACCTGTGGTATAGTGCACTCTGCCTTAGGGCTGTAAGGACTGCTAGAGGGGTGACTTACCTATGCCACAGGCAGTGTGAGGTTGGCATGGCACTCTGAGGGGAGTGCCATGTCGACTTAGTCATTTTCTCCCCACCAGCACACACAAGCTGTGAGACAGTGTGCATGTGCTGTGTGAGGGGTCTCCATGGTGGCATAAGACATGCTGCAGACCTTAGAGACCTTTCCTGGCATTAGGGCCCTTGGCACCAGGGGTACCAGTTACCAGGGAGTTACCTGAGTGCCAGGGTTGTGCCAATTGTGGAGACAAAATTACAGTTTAGGGAAAGAACACTGGTGTTGGGGCCTGTTTAGCAGGGTCCCAGCACACTTTCAAATCATAACTTAGCATCAGCAAAGGCAAAACATTAGGGGGCAACCAAACCATGCCAAGGAGGCATTTCCTTACAGCCATTATTTGTTTTTGTTGTGTTAAATTAAGTGTAGAAAAAGTCTCCCTTGCGCTCACATGTTGCCAGGGAACGTGACTTGCTTTCAATGTCTGTAGTGTCCAACCTAACTGGCTAATGGATCTTAGCTGATTTTGTCCATGTTGCAAAAATGATACATCACTCTGTACTATATCTATTGCATAGGATTCAATGTTATCTAAGGTGTATATTTGGCCAGACAAGGTATTAATCCCATTATCCACAACAGCTAATGCTTTATGTAAGTTTTCCTGATCTATTTGCCTTAACGGGGCAGCCGCCTCTTGTTGGGAAAGCTTCCATATTTCATTATATGCAGCATACAAGAAGTGCTTTCTGCGTTGTCTTCTGGGGCCTAACAGGAAATCCTGTAAATCTGTGTCATTGGACAGGAGACTTGGATGTTATTTGACAGATCCAGTGAGGAGGCCTTAATCCATTGCTGGCATAGTTTCCCTACACTATATGTTGTCACTAAACCCGAGTGTTCTGAGGACATGCAGTGAGGTTCCGGCCTATTCATTCTAAAACCCCCAGAGGAGCTAACAAAATGTGTATGGCACCCATTGGTGTCTACAGGCCACAATAACCACCCACCAAGACGTGAAAGTGGAGTGTTAAATGTACTATTCTGGACCCATTCATTGAGCTGATCTTCGGACGCATTTAGATATTTTTGCCATTTGTAAAATTTTGCAGGGGTGGGAATACTGGGTGCTTTCAGTTCTTTAATGTTCGCTAAGCCTAAACAGCTTGTTTGTTGTACTGTTTTGTTTAAAAATATCATCTGAACAGGAATCATACATGCTCTAAATAAAACCTCTCTTCCTTTTATTTGCCAATTTTATGTTCCCCACACACTTTTTAAGTCAATTGACTTCAACCAGTACTCATAGCCTTCCATAGCAAATCGGGAAACAAAGGACTCAGAGTAATTCAATTTTGTATCTGTCAACAAAACATTTTGACTTTCCATTTTTGGCAATTAAAAATAATATGACTCAGCATTTTTAACATTGTGCCCAGAAAAATATGAACTTTTTCCAGTATACGTTTTAGAGCTGCATATTGGTGGAGTCAGGCAGTGTTCCCATTATACATATTTAAAGATAGTCTTTGGGGTATTTGCTTTGTGAATGTAATAAAATGTCCATAATAGTTATAACAAAAAGTGTCTCCATAATTACCTTTAAATTGGTACAACTCTTCATTTTCAAATACTGTATAATACTTTAGATCAGACATCATTGCATCAACAGTTTTCACTTCCCAATCATCAGAAACTACTCCGGGTGGGATCACATCTGTCATGGAAAGTTTGAATACATATGGTTTTTGAATGACCTCGGTAGGCCCATGTATATCAAATAATACTTTGTCCCAAACAATCCCATCGGGAATTGAAATGGCTATAATATTCACTAGGGACAAGCCTCTGTGAATTTTGTGTGATGAAAAATCTGGTTTTAGGACCTCATCCACCAGTTCAACTGAAGATCGTTCAGGCAGAAAATGATCATGCATAAGGAGAAAGAAAACAATAACAAACCCAATCCATAGGAGAAAGGCAAGTACAGTCAGTCAAAGCCACAGATAAATCCAAGGACGAATAAAATAGTTAATTTTAAGTCAATGTATCAGTTTAGGAAAATGGCTCCCTGTTGCAGTTGCTCCCCACTTTTTGCCTGATATTGAAGCTGACTTGACTGAGAAGTGTGCTGGGACCCTGCTAACCAGGCCCCAGCACCAGTGTTCTTTCACAAAAAATGTACCATTGTTTCCACAATTGGCACACCCCTGGCACACAGATACGTCGTTTGTAAAAGGTACCATTGGTACCAAGGGCCCTGTGACCAGGGAAGGTCCCTAAGGGATGCAGCATGTGTTGTGCCACCCTAAGGGACCCCCCACCTAACACAGGCACACTGCCATTGCAGATTGTGTGTGTTGGTGGGGAGAAAAAGGCAAAGTCGACATGGCATCCCCCTCACGATGCCATGCACACAAAATACTGCCTGTGGCATAGGTAAGTCACCCCTCTAGCAGGCCTTACAGCCCTAAGGCAGGGTGCACTATACCACAGATGAGGGCATAGCTGCATGAGCAATATGCCCCTACAGTGTCTAAGTCAATTTTTAGACATTGTAAGTACAGTGTGGGCATATTAAGTATATGGCTGGGAGTTTGTCAAAAACGAACTCCACAGCTCCGTAATAGCTACACTGAATACTGGGAAGTTTGGTATCAAACTTCTCAGAATTATAAACCCACACTGATGCCAGTGTTGGGTTTATTACAAAATGCACACAGAGGGCATCTTAGAAGATGCCCCCTGTATTTTACCCAATCTTTCAGTGCAGGACTGACTGGTCTGTGCCAGCCTGCCAATGAAACGAGTTTCTACCCCCTGGGGTGAGAGCCTTTGTGCTTTCTGAGGACAGAAACAAAGCCTGCACTGGGTGGAGGTGGTTCTCACCTCCCCTGCAGGAACTGTAACACCTGGCGGTGGGCCTCAAAGGCTCATGCCATTTGTTACAGCACCCCACGGCATCCCAGCTAGTGGAGATGCCCGCCCCTCCGGCCACTGGCCCCACTTTTGGCGGCAAGGTTGGAGGAGATAATTAGAAAAACAAGGTGGAGCCACCCACCAGTCAGGACAGCCCCTAAGGCATCCCGACCTGAGGTGACCCCTACCTTTAGAAATCCTCCATCTTGAGATTGGAGGATTCCCCCATTCGGATTAGGGATGGGTCCCCTCCCCTCAGGGAGGAGGCATGAAGAGGGTGTAGCCACCCTCCAGGACAGTAGCCATTGGTTACTGCCCTCCTGACCTAAACACACCACTAAATTCAGTATTTAGGGGCACCCCAGAACCCAGGAAATCAGATTCCTGCAACAAAGAATAAGGACTGCTGACCTGCAGAGACAACGGAGACGACAATTGCTTTGGCCCCAACCCTACCAGCCTGTCTCCAGACTCAAAGTACCTGCACAGAGACGCATCCGCCAGGGACCAGCGGCCTCAGAAGCCTCAGAGAACTGCCCTGAACCTGAAGGACCAAGAAACTCCTATGAACAGCGGCACTGTTCAAAAACAGCAACAACTTTGCAACTTTCCTGCAACATTTAAAGAACTCACTCTTCCCGCCGGAAGTGTGAGACTTCACACTCTGCACCCGACGCCCCCGGCTCGAGGTCCAGAGAACCAACACTACAAGGAGGACTCCTAGGCGACTGCAACCTTGTGAGTAACCCAAGACTACCCCCATGTATCCCCACAGCGACGCATGCAGAGAGACTCCAGAGGCTCCCCCTGACCGCGACTGCCTGTAACAAAGAACCCGACGCCTGGACCAAGCACTGCACCCGCAGCCCCAAGGACCAGAAGGAACCAAACTTCAGTGCAGGAGTGACCATCAGGCGACCCTCTGCCTAGCCCAGTCGGTGGCTGGCCCGAGAAGGCCCCCATGCCCTGCCTGCACCGCTAGAGTGACCCCCAGGTCCCTTCATTGATCCCTATACAAAACCTAACGCCTGCTTTGCACACTGCACCCGGCCACCCCTGTGTCGCTGAGGGTGTGTTTTGTGTGCCTACTTGTGCTCTACAAAACCCCCCTGGTCTGCCCTCTGAAGGTACTTACCGATTGGCAGACTGCAACCTGAGCACCCCTGTTCGTCATAGGCGCCTATGTGTTTTGGGCCCTCTTTGACCTCTGCACTTGACTGGCCCTGTGTTGCTGGTGCGCTAACTTTGGGGTTGCCTTGAACCCTCAACGGTGGGCTGCCTATGCCCAGGAACTTGAACTTGTAAGTGCCTCACTTACCTGACAAACTAACCATTACTTACCTCCCCCAGGAACTAATGATTTTTGCAGTGTGTCCACTTTTAAAATAGTTTATTGCCAGTTTAACTAAAACTGTGTATGTTACTGCTCTAATTCAAAGTTCCTAACTTACCTAAGTGGAGTATCTTGCATTTTATGTATTTACTTCAAATCTTGAACTTGTGGTTCTAAAATAAATTAAGAAAATATATTTTTTCTATATAAAAACTATTGGCCTGGAGTTGTCTTTAGGTGTGTGTTCCTCGTTTATTGCCTGTGTGTGTACAACAAATGCTTAACACTACCCTCTGATAAGCCTACTGCTCGACCACCCTACCACAAAATAGAGCATTAGAATGATCTAATTTTGCCATTATCTTACCTCTAAGGGGAACCCTTGGGCTCTGTGCACACTATCTCTTACTTTGAGATAGTATATACAGAGCCAACTTCCTACACTCAGCTTGACATTTTTTTTGCAGTAGAGGCAGATAAGTCAGAAGAAAAGTTGTCACCATCGATGAAATAACCATCATCTGCACAAACAAATGTTGGAAGTGTATTTTCAGGAGGAGAAGCTGCTGGAGATTCCCTCGGTGGTGTATAGAATGTTACAATATCCATTTATGTAGTATTTGTAGAAAGTTGCTCCACATTAGCAAAAATCAATGTAAAAGTAGTTGTCAGTGGAACCAATGAAAGCTCGTTTTCCACCCTCCCCAAGCTCGGAGAGGTTTCAGCATTGCTGTTGAAGACTTGTAGGGGAATATCCTGATCTGTAGTGGGAGGGATCCGGGCACTACTCAGGGGTCCTCTAGGTCTGCTGTGCAAGATCGGTCACATAGTGTAGCTTAATATTGTTGATGGAGACAAAGCGATTTTCTTTAGCACCAGACAACGGTGGTAGAATCACAGTTCTGGTACCATGTATTCCTAGGACTGGAACCGGTGCACGATAAGAAGGACTGAATTCCTTTTTCACAGCAATCTTTTAATGCACCAGATCCCCAAGTTTAGGAATCCAGCCGGTAGATGTTACAGGTACATCCCTGATTCCAAAGGAGGCAGCATTGGCAGATGCGTTGTCATCGAAGAACTGTAGCAAGTCCTGTAAGACAGTGACACGATCATTTATGCCAAAGGGTGTATCTGCGGCCTCCACGCCAGGACCATCAAGATCTAGAACATACACTCGCGTTCCAAAAAGGCATTCATATGATGTACGTGCACCCCCTCCCCAGGGACCATCTAGGCAGATTGTTAAGTGCTCTCTGGACTCCATGGAGGATTGTTAGCCAGCTACGACTCGGGCCTAATATTCAAGCTGTTTTTTTTTTTTTTTAAACTTTGTTTATTGGTATTTCTGTGAATGAAAAACAAGCAGTACATGAGTGGGCCCATCGTCACAGGGTGGCCATCTGGATTTATACATTATAGTAGCAGTGAATGATAGTCAATTACATAGCCACTCTGCCCCTCTCACAAACATTATACATTCCAGCAATATAAACCACACATTAGCCAAGCCCTGTCCAATTACAGTGGTCGTTTTATAGTGAGGTCTGACGGTTTTCACATCTTTTCAAGCAGTACCATATAAACCTTAACTAGGTCAATAAGAAAGAGAAAAAGAGAAAAAAACGGCAAATCAAACAACATATTGTGTGCTGGCTTAATGGGCAGTGGCTCAGTGGGGTAAGTTATACATACATAACTAAGGTAGGTATCCGGGAGAGTCAAGTTTGGCGCCCACACACCCCTCTTCCCAATTAAGTGGGGCACTCTAATCCAAGTTGCACTCGGCCAACCGTAGTCTCCTGCCACGCCATCCACCTTCTAAGCAGCACCTCACCCATCCTCCAGGGGTACCTCGCCTTCTCCAGTCTCACGCATCCCCTCTGCCTCCTGCTTTCGAGCCTCCCAGTCTTCCTATATCTCATTCCAAAGTGGTGCCAAAGGTCGCGTCCTAATTCCCCGATCCTCTTCCCTGCGCAGCGCCTGTAATTCGGCCTGGGCCCACACTGACACATCTCGCCTCCAGTCCGACAACTGTGGACTCAATGGAGACTTCCAGGCCATGGCGATCCGCCGCCTGAACAAAACCAAAGCGAGGTCCAGAAACCTGCTGCCCACCCTCTTAGAGGGTGGCCTCTTGTGGAAGCCCAGCAGACATAGGCAGGGGTCTAGATTCAATTGCGTGTCAAGGGTTCCCCGCACATCCTCAAGCACTCCCTTCCAACCTCTTTGTATGGTATGACACTCCCAAACCATATGATGGAAACCCGGGTCTACCGCATCACACCAAGGACAACTTCTGGGCTCTCCACTATATATTGCTCTGAGCCTATGTGGAGTGAGGTACGTTCGATGTACAAAATTATATTGGATATATCGAAAACGTGTATTCTTGGAAACACTCTGGGGGTATGCTAACAATTCCATGTCCGTGAGATCTTTGCCTACTGCCTCCTCCCACCTCGTCCACAGACTGCAAAGAAGACAAAGTAGCCATAGTGAGAGCTCCATACAGTCTGGTAATCAAGTGTGCATCCTCCCCTGCTGTCAATAAAAGGTGCAGTATAGTAAGTGTTTCTGGTTCTGCATTCACAGTAAGCCATATTCTTCGCACAGCCAAAACCAGTGTCCTATATGTCAGAAATTGCCCCCTCGGGACCTCGCTCTTCTCTACAAGCTCCGGAAAGGAGCCCAGGATTCCCTCCCTGAAGAGATCCCCCAAGATCTGCACTCTCCCCTGCTCCAGCCCTCCAGCCGCCACATGTCAAGGTGTGACCGCGTCCCCAACTTAACACCAGACAGTGGCATCCCAGGGGAATAGGCCACAGGTGTACCTGTACACTTCAGACATCGTCTCCAGCAGGAGAAAGCTACCTGCAGCAAAACAATCTGTTTAGGCATGACACCCCGGGCGCCAAGCAAGCCGGCCAAGAGGCGATCCAGATGAATCACTCCACCGGGTGCGGTCAGATCCAGCCGCTGCCTCCCCGCCAGACATCTAGCCACCCACTGGAGTTGACACGACAAATAATACAGCTCAAAGTCTGGTACTGCCAGTTCGCCCTCCAGCGTGGGCCGGTGGAGGGTGGAGAGGGATGTCCTCTGGTGACCCCCATCCCCCACAAGCTCCAGAAGGAGCATGTTCAGGTCCCTAAACCAGGCCACCGGTATAGTCACCCGGCGGTTGGTGAAGTAATACAGCAGACGAGGTAACATAATCATTTTAGACAACGCCATGCGGGCCATCATGGAAAGTTTTAGGGAGCGCCAAAACGTCACACAAGATCGTAGGGATCTGAGCTCCGCTCCAAGATTCCCATCACGAAGGTCACGCAGGTCATGGAAGACCTGTATGCCCAAGTATTTAAAGGTATGAGGAGCCCAAGGAATATCCACTGGACAGGAGGAAGGACGCTCCGCTCCCTCAGTCAGTGGGAAAACATATGTCTTCCTCCTGTTTACCCAGAGACCAGACGAGCTACCAAATCTCTGAAGTAGAGTTAGAGCCCAAGGGATCCCGGACACGCCATCTCGTAGATAAATCAGCAGGTCATCTGCGTAGAGTGATATAATGTGTTCTTCCCTGCCACATGGCACCCCCGACCGCTCCCCTCCATCCGGAACTGCGCTGCCAGAGGCTCAATAGCCAGCGCAAACAATAGAGGCGAAAGAGGGCAACCCTGTCTGGTGCCCCGAAATATTGGATAAGAAGTCGATATCACCCCGCCCGCCCACACCCTCACCACTGGGAGACAATACAAGAACTCAACCCATCGTATCCAGTTCTCGCCCAACCCCATTCGGGCCATCACTGCCCTCAGGAAATCCCACCATATGGAATCAAATGCTTTCTCAAGGTCCACTGATACCAGTACGGCCCGGGGTGTTGCTACCCATGTGGTAGGTGTATAAGTGTAAAGAGCCTTCTCAAGTTCAGAGAGGTATTGCGCTCGGATATAAAACCGTTCTGGTCCTCATGAATGAGGTGAGGAACATGGGGCAGGAGTCAGGATTTTGAAGTCGCAGTTCAACATAGATAAGGGTCTAAAATCGGTCACTGACGCTTCTTGTGACCTGGTCTTAGGCAGGGGAACCACCAGTGCCACCCGCAGAGTCTCAGGCAAGGCCCCCACATCATAAGCCTCGGCGTAGAGTTCAACCAAAACAGGCGCCAGCAGATCTACCTAAGTCTTGTAGAACTCCATAGGGCCATCGTTGGGTATAAATGAGTTCGGGAGAGGGCGGCCACCTCCCCCCACGACCAACCATTCCCACCACCCCCCTATGTCCCACACGAACCCCTGCAAAGATTAGGTCAGAAATAGTTACGCTCCAGCACATTCTAAGGCAAGGAAACAGTAAACCCCAACTCCTGCTTCCCATGGCAATACCGCAACAGGCGGTTGTCCAGTAGAAACAAAGTAAACATGTCAATAACAATGAGTCATATACAGTTCTCTCCATCCGGTGAATAGCGGTCGGGAATCGGTGCTGGGGACTGTGGCCGCAGTGGGCCCAAAGACAAGCATAAGCCCCGGGTAAGGAGCAGCGCCCTTCAGTAAACCTCAGCACAGATAATCTGCCGTTCGGGGAGTCACCTGCGGTGCTGCATCAGAGTGATGGGAGTCTGAGTCTATGGAGTGAGATTGGTGATCCGACTCACCTCTGCTAGCTTCATCAGCCGAGGTCGCCTGTTGCAGTGAAGACGCCGCCTCCAATGCAGCCTGTCTGTCCAACTTCTTCTGTGCAGGTGTTGGCTTTGTTCTTGGGCAGGATCTGTTCCGCATCCTTCGCACTCTTCTGCGATCTTGCCGAAGTGCCTACCCCAACTGAGCCCCAGTGTTGCCTTTCGCCATGTGTGTCTCCAACCACTCCCAGGCCTCCTCCTGTGTCTGAAGGAACGTTGTGTGCCCCTCTAGAATCACCCTTAGCCTGGCCGGAAATAGGAACGAGTATTGGATGCCCGCTTCCCTCATAGCCCTTTTCACTGCTGCATAAGAAGCGCGTCTGGACTGCACCTCCTCAGTGAAGTCCGGGAAGAGGGTCACTGTTCCATTGTCCACGTGGAAGGGTCCCGCCTTCCTGGCTTGCTGGAGTAGGATATCTCTGTCTCTATAGTGGAGAAGCTTAGCCACTACAGTTCGCAGGGGTCGTCCCACCTCAACTAGTTTTGAAGGCACCCGCTGGGCCCTCTCCAAGACAAAAAAAGGGGTAAGCAGTTCCGGGGCGACCTCCTGCCGCAGCCATTTCTCAAGAAAGGACACCCCGTCTGTCCCCTCAGCTCCCTCCAGCAGGCCAATTAAGCGCACATTGTTCCTCCGATTTCGGCCCTCTGCGTCCTCAGCCCGGCGTTCCAGTCACTGAACCAGGTCCGTTAGCTGCACCACTGTGGTATGGAGCGCTTGTTGCACCGGAGCCATATCTGTAAGCATTGTCTCAGCACATCGTACTCTGTCAGCGAGCTTCTGATGGTCCGCACATAACAGGCCAAGCTCCACCGATACCTGGCCTATTTCTTGCTGGAGTTTTGTTTTAGACTCTTCAATGGCGCCCAGAATCTTGTCCAATGTATCCTGTAAGGAAGGTGTAGCTGGTGTAGCCATGTTTTTCCGGGTTGGATCGCCATCTCAGCTTTTCCCCTGTGACTTTCCCTTTGTGCGTTGTTTGGTAGACATAAATTCAGGCTGAGCGCGCCCCCAGCAGGTGGTAGCAGAAGCTACGTAAATTGCTCACGGATCATCAAGCTGCTCCCCTGGACTTCTCCTCACCACCACTGCCCCCCAGATGACGTCTTCATGAGGGTCCCCCCCACTCGGGCACAGTCAACAAGAGTTCAACAGTCCGAGGTCTCAGATGGAGCCCTCTGGGCAGATTACCGTCCAGTGTACAAGTCTCACAAAATGCCTCACTGGTCACGACCAGCCCGGCTCTTCACTGAACCCAGTCGGGACAGGCACGACAGGCATGTGCCTCAATCCAGTCCCCGCAGGGCAGCCTCCTCCCGCACCAGGCCGCCCTGCACCTTCAGCACCGCACTGTGGCCCGCCTCCTCATCACCGCTTGGCGGGCCCCTCCACCGTGCCCTGGGGGTCCCGCGCTGCTCACCGCAACTGCACTTCAGCAGTGGATGGCCCCCATGGGGCCGCCGACAGGCGCAAATCCAGGCATGCCCCCGGGCCAGTCCGTCTCTCGCCACCGATCTCACTCAATTGCAGTTGCCACTCTGGGTGGACGTGCCGCCGTGTTGTCGTTCCTGGCAGCCGATCCACTGCTGCTCTGTTGCAGCTCGCGGGCTCCCAGAAGCTCCGGGGGCAGCCTCCTCCTGTCTTGAGGCTACTCCCTTCTATTGCGGTCTGGGCACATCACTCTGCAGGCCCGGCTAGTGCATAGCGCCGGACCATGCCAGCCTCGTCCTCCAGGCACCTCAGTGAATCAACGGCACCGCTCCGGATGGCCCGGTCGCCCCCGCAGGTGCTCCCCGGGCTCTCTCAGGGTTATAGGCTTTCTCCGACCACCCCCAGGGGCCGCTCATGGAGGATAAAAACTGGGCCCGGACAGAGAGAGATTACTCTGCATCTGCCAGAATATTCTAGTTGTTAAGGATTGCTTTAAATCTCGGTTTCGTCGCCGTGCGACACTGTTTCCTTGGGATGAAATGGAGACGAGTAATGCAGTTGGACCCCTAACGAAGCCATGGCATCCCTGTAAGCCTTTGAGGCAAAATCAGGGCCCTGGTCCGAGTGGAAAGCAGCAGCTGCATATGTGCTGATAAGGACTCGCAAATCTTTAATAACAGTACGAGCGTCAGCTGAGCATTGTGGCCAAATCCACAGAAATCTTGAGCATGAGTCAACAGCAACTAGAATGTATTTGTATGCACTATCTGGTGTCAAAGGACCACAATGGTCCAAGTACACACATAGCAATGGTTTCTTGGACATTAGGAGGGGTGTCTGTGGTGGGCATTTCACGGTGGACCCTTTTATTTGCTGGCAGATGTCACAACAAAGGACATACTGCTTGGTCTCTTTATATAGACCTGGCCACCAATATCGTGATTGTAAAATTTAAATTGTAGCTGCCACACCAGCATGGGCCAAAGCAACACCCTCATGCGCTGCTTTCACTAACGCAGGTCTTAGTTCTTTAATGGGAATTATTCGAACTCCCACACCTGCTATTGTTACTTGTGCATCAAACAAGCCTGCCATCCGGTAGGACTATTTAGCAGGATATGCTTCAGGAAAAGGGGTGCCGTCAGCCGAAGCTGCCACGGCTGCCAGTGTTTCATCATCCACTCTTAGCTTAGAACGAGTTACTGCAACAACTCAAGCAATAGCTACTGCTGATTTGGCTGCTTCATCAGCCAATGTATTACCTTCAACGTATATTTCAACACGCTGATGTCCTAGTGTGTGTACAACATGGACATTGGGTAGCTTTCCTTCAGCTCCGCTACCTTCCACCACAGAAGTCTGTGTTTAACGGTGTTACCTTGTGAATCTCTAAACCCATTTTGGTGCCAGTACTGCAGACATTCTTTGAAGGACTGGACGCAATAATACAAATCACAGACAATCAAATTCGTCTGTTCAGGATCTGTATGTTCCAGTGCCATCACCAGAGCCATAAGCTTTGCAAGTTGTACAGTACGATCTCCTAGAGTCTGCGTATAAGTACTTTCTGGATGAAACTTGTCATCCTTCATGTAACCGCTCACGACTGCGCAAGCAGCGGAATATTGATGTTTTGTTCCTATTGCTGGTTGGGCTGAACCATCAGTATACAAAATCTTATGATATTGTTCGATAGGCAATGTATTTTCTGGACCTGGATACTCAAGTTCATATTGTAATAATTCTTGTGATTGTAATTTGGAATCAAAAACATAAAATCATGGCTGTCAGAGACGTTCCCCATTGAATCCAACGTGGATGTAGTGCTTTAGTGTTAAGAACGCTTACTTTCGTAACAGCCTCTAGGACTGGAATGGGGGTAGAAGACAATAATGCGCTTTCCCTGGGCAAGAGGTCTCTCTTTAAGGACCGCCATCTGGACAGCAGTGAGGATTTTCTCAGTGGGAGCAAAGCGTTGTTCAGTTGCGGAGTATAAGTGTGATTTATATGCAATTGGGACTGTCTCACCCTCATTAAGTATCACATAGGTGAAACCAATGGCACCAGTGATTACTCTGATGACCAAATGTTTTTTATTGTCCCTTGGATGCAAGTGTTTTGCTTCAAGCATCTCTTTTTGCAAAGCTTTTAGAATGCGTGTGTGTTCGACTGTCCAAAATTTACCAGTATAAAATCAGGACGTATTAAGTCGTACAATCGTTTAATGCATTGTGCATAATCTGGAATGTACGTTCTGCCAAAGTTTAAGAAGCCCAACATTGACTGGAGCTTCTTTATTGTGTTTGGAGGTTGTAGTTGTGTGCATTTTTCTAAAAAGTGGGGTGCCAGGCTCCTGCCTTCATCCAACAAATCACATCCCAGAAACAGAACACTAAGGAAAGCTATTTTTGTTTTTCTTTAAATTGAATTTCTAGCCTATTTTGGCAAATCCTACAACAATGCAGGCTACCCATCTTAAATACTGCATGAGGTAGTAGTCTGGGAGATAAATGTCATCCACATATTACAACACCTCAGGGTCAAGATTGATGTTACACAAGCTGAGAATAGTTCTGGGCTGTTCTTGTACCCCTGTGGGAGTCGGCAGAATTTTCTGAGATTCAAGGGCGCTAAAACTTGTTAGATCCCCACTTTCCGGCGCTATATTTTGGCAGAAAAACCTGTTGGATACATCCAGGATTGTCTTGTGTTTGCTGCGCACTATATTGTTCATAAGTGCTGTGCTATGTGTATTTTGTATAGCAAATGTTTTTGTGTGACTATTTAAATGTCTATAGTTTAAGACTATTCTGTATGAATGGTTGGGTTTAGCGAATGGAAATAATGGATTATTCATCGATGAGTCTGAGGTTTCGATTACACCCTGGTACTCTAGTTGATTGAGGATTCCCCTCGCAGGTGCTTTTGCATCATATTTTGTAGGGTATTGTGGTTGGGATTTTATTGGTATTATGTGGTAGGGGGAATCTTTGTCCCATCCTACATGATTGCAATATAACGCAGGTGCCTGTGCCAATGCCCAATCAATGGCATGCGTTTCAACAAGCTTTCTGGAAACAAGGGGCAAGAAAGATTTTTCAATCACATCCTCTCCATAAGGGAGATTGCGGATGAATTCTGGCGGCCAAACTTTTTCAGCCAGCAAAATATCATAAATAGAGACAACACGGTCCCAAAAGATAGTGTCAATTATGCATTCAGTGTTCCCCTCTAACTGAATAGTTACTCTGTACACCCTATCGGGTGGGGAGACACTCATGCCCGCAGTCTCAACTTGTAAGAAATCATCAGTTGCTTTCACCTCCAGATGCTCTTGGAGATCCTGGTGAACTATTGTGACCTCTGCTGCACTGTCGAGCAGTGCCATTGCTCACTTCTTGTTCTTCAGTAAAGCCCTCTTCTTGAGTGGCATGTCGAATTGTAACTGCTGCCACTTTTTTCTTTTTAAACTGGGGTTTTTGTTGGGGAGGTTTCTCTTCAGACGAGCGTTATGAGTCCTTTCTTGGTTTCACATACTGGGCTCGCTGCTCTGACCGCCCACCTCTCTCACTGCGTTTTTTCCGGTACGTCCTAAAAGGAACGAGATTGATGGGTAACAGTATATTGATATCTGTCAGGCGTTTTTATATTACCCCTATTTCTAAGGTTATACCTATTTTGTGGGGTCTCCGTATGTGGAGATTCCCCCGTTTCTTTTTTAGGTGTTTGTTGTTTTTTATCCCAGCGTTTTTTAGAACCTTCAAGCGCTTGCTTGGTAGTATCTTTATTTGATCTGCTTTGAAGTTGTGGTTTAATCAGTCTGGCCCACAGACTATCTCGACCAATACTAGAATAGGTCTCTGCGATAATTTTTGGTAGCTCCCGTTCTTGATCCTGTAGAGGAACATCACAGAGCTGCATGCGTACTGCTAGTGCAACTGCTTCCCCTTTAAGATTACTCAATATTATTAAGGATACTGTGGTGAAGTTGCCAATTAATTGCATCCCCAAATCCAGGGCCCGGGCTGCCCCATATTCATCTTGAATTTGTTTTAACACCTCTGGAAGATTGGCAAGTGTTGCTGTACCATGTGCAGTAGTATAGAGCGCGGCAAATACTGTTCCTCATGTATTGCAGTGATCAACTGTGGGAACCATCCTGAATGGCAAGCACATTGCAAGAATTCTATTTTTATCCTGAGGTCCTGTATGAGATAGAACTGCTTCCAGTTTATTTTTTATTTTTTGATCTAACCAAAACGGAATTTCCTCCCGCTTGGTGGGTACCTTACCCATGATCGAATGTACAGTCGCAGGCGTGGCTGCATGATGTTGTACTGGGGCAGTACGTGCTGGGTTAGTATTTAATGTTTGCATGACAAACTGTACTAATAATCTGTATATTGATGTGAGCTCTAAATATAAGCGGCAAACTTCAGCTATCGCTAAGATTGCTGCACCAGGTTGTTGTATATATGTGGTCAATATTGTATGTGGTAGGGCGCCATCAAGCCAATTATTAGGATCTTGATAAGATAAAGGTATTTCTAAATATGCATAAGCTCTGTATTGTGCAGGTACGTTTGCAGGTGTATAGTGGAGAAATGTATTTGTGTTCCCATCTACTGCTGGAAAGGTGACCCAAGAATAAATAAAGTCTGTTCTACAGGCTGGATGAGCCTCAACCCGCCTGGGCCGTTAGGCCATTTGGCAATAAATGCACAGTAAGGGGTGGTCACATATTTACTGCAACTGCTACCTGTTGTGGGATCGACATTTTAATGGTAGATGTATGTTCAGGGATAAGGACACCTAGTGGGGATTATTCCTTTTAAGGTTCAAGCTGGAACAACCTACAGCTCAAGATAGGTATTACCTATTTAGCTGAGGAGGAAATCCTCACTGCCACGGACGTCTCTGTATATAGTACTGAGGTGTCGTTAGCCTTAGATGAGACAGAGATACTTAGGAGGATCCGAATATTAGTGCCTGACCAAACGTCGGTGGCGCCATATTGCGTAGGTTCTCATTATGCTAATGAGGCTACTGGATTTGGGAGACACGATCACATGGATTGTGGCTACTAAGTAGAATTCCACACTACATGATTCCTTTCCGCCTAATCCGGGTTCTCCAGCTAACTAGCAGCACCTCACCTCTGGCCGAGATGATTGCGGCAACCAGGCGCATGACAAGAAGACTCCTCAGGGGAACTGTGGTCTATCAGATCCCATCCCTTTCTCTCAGTTACAAAAGAGTCTCATGCAGGCAAAGACAACAGAGGCGGACTATAGTTCAATAAGGATTTATTGAAGTAACTGCATCTTAGATTTAAAAAAAGGCATGTATTGCAATAACTAGGATGATAAAACACAATAAAAGCAAACAAGTGACTGTAAGGAAATGCCTCCTTGGCATGGTTACCCCCTGACTTTTTGCCTTTGATGATGCCAAGTTTTGATTGAAAATGAGCTGGGACCCTACTAACCAGGCCCCAGCACCAGTGTTCTTTCCCTAAACTGTACCTTTGCTTCCATGATTGCACAGCCCTGGCACTCAGATAAGTCCCTTGTGTAAGGAAATGCCTCCTTGGCATGGTTACCCCTGACTTTTTGCCTTTGCTGATGGTAAGTTTTGATTGAAAGTGTACTGGGACCCTGCTAACCAGGCCCCAGCACCAGTGTTCTTTCCCTAAACTGTATCTTTGCTTCCACAATTGGCACAGCCCTGGCACTCAGATAAGTCCCTTGTAACTGGTACCAAGGACCCTGATGCCAGGGAAGGTCTCTCAGGGCTGCAGCATGTCTTATGCCACCCTGGGGACCCCTCACTCAGCACATACACACTGCCTTACAGCTTGTGTGTGCTGGTGGGGAGAAAATGACTAAGTCGACATGGCACTCCCCTCAGAGTGCCATGCCAACCTCACACTGCCTGTGGCATAGGTAAGTTACCCCTCTAGCAGGCCTTACAGCCCTAAGGCAGGGTGCACTATACCACGGGTGAGGGCATAGGTGCATGAGCACTATCCCCCTACAGTGTCTGAGCAAAACCTTAGACATTGTAAGCGCAGGGTAGCCATAAGAATACATGATCTGGGAGTGTGTCAACCACTAACTCCACAGTTCCATAATGGCTACACTGAAATCTGGGAAGTTTGGTATCAAACGTCTCAGCACAATAAATGCACACTGGAGCCAGTGTGCAATTTATTGTAACATGCACTCAGAGGGCATCTTAGAGATGCCGCCTGAATACCAATCCGACTTCTAGTGTGGGGCTGACCAGTTTCTGCCAGCCTGCCACAACCAGACGAGTTGCTGGCCACATGGGGAGAGTTCCTTTGTCACTCTGTGGCCAGGAACAAAGCCTGCACTGGGTGTAGGTGCTTCACACCTCCCCCTGCAGGAACTGTAACACCTGGCGGTGAGAGCCTCAAAGGCTCACTCCCTTTGTTACAGCGCCCCAGGGCATCCCAGCTAGTGGAGATGCCCGCCCCTCCGGCCACTGCCCCCACTTTTGGCGGCAAGGCTGGAGGAGATAATTAGGAAAACAAGGAGGAGTCACCCACCAGTCAGGACAGCCCCTAAGGTGCCCTGAGCTCAGGTGACCCCTGCCTTTAGAAATCCTCCATCTTAGTTTTGGAGGATTCCCCCAATAGGATTAGGGATGTGCCCCCCTCCCCACAGGGAGGAGGCACAAAGAGGGTGTAGCCACCCTCCAGGACAGTAGCCATTGGCTACTGCCCTCCCAGACCTAAACACACCCCTAAATCTAGTATTTAGGGGCACCCCAGAACCAAGGAAATCAGATTCCTGCAACCTGAACTACAAAGGACTGCTGACCTACAAGCCTGCAGAGACGACAGACGATGACAACTGCTTTGGCCCCCAGCCCTACCGGCCTATCTCCAGAGGCGAAAACCTGCAACCAGCGACGCAGCAACAACTGGGACCTGTGACCTCTGAAGGACTGCCCTGACCCACAGGACCAAGAAACTCCTGTGAGCAGCGGCTCTGCTCAGCAACAGCTACATCTTTGCAACAAAGAAGCAACTTTCAAAGAACTCACTCTTCCCGCCGGAAGCGTAAGACTTCATACTCTGCACCCGACGCCCCAGGCTCGAAATCCAGAGAACCAACACCACAGGGAGGACTCCCCGGCAACTGCGACCCCGTGAGTAGCCCGAGACGACCCACCTGGACCCCCACAGCGATGCCTGCAGAGAGAATCCAGAGGCTCCCCCTGACCGCAACTGACTGTAACAAGAGACCTGACGTCTGGACCAAGGACTGCACCCGCAGCCCCCAGGACCTGAAGGAACCGAATCCCAATGCAGGAGTGACCCCCAGCCGACCCTCTGCCTAGCCCAGGTGGTGGCTGGCCCAAGAAGCCCCCCCCTGTGCCTGCCTGCACCGCTAGAGTGACCCCCAGGTCCCTCCACTGAATACTATCTAAAACCTGACGCTTGCTTTGCACACTGCACCCGGCCGCCCCTGTGAAGATGAGGGTGTGTTTTGGGTGCCTACGTGTCCCCCCCCCAGTGCTCTACAAAACCCCCCAATACTACCCCCGAGTATGTGGGTAATTACCTGTTGGAAGACTGGAACCGGAGCACCTCTGTTCTCCATAGGCACCTATGTGTTTTGGGCACCTCTTTGACCTCTGCACCTGACCGGCCCTAAGCTGCTGGTGTGGTAACTTTGGAGTTGCCTTGAACTCCCAATGGTGGGCTGCCTATGCCCAGGAACTGAGACTTGTAAATGTCTTCCTTACCTCACAATCTAACCAATACTTACCTCCCCCAGGAACTGTTGATTTTTGCAGTGTCTACTTTTAAAATAGTTTATTGCCATTTTAACAAAAACTGTATATGTTATTTCTCTAATTCAAAGTTCCTAACTTGCCTGTGTGGAGTACCTTGCATTTTATGTATTTACTTCAAATCTTGAACTTGTGGTTCTAAACATAAATTAAGAAAATATATTTTTCTATATAAAAACTATTGGCCTGGAGTAAAGTCTTTGAGTGTGTGTTCCTCATTTATTACCTGTGTGTGTACAACAAATGCTTAACACTCCCCTCTGATAAGCCTACTGCTCGACCACACCACCACAAGATAGATCATTAGAATTATCTAATTTTGCCACTATCTTATCTCTAAAGGGAACCCTTGGATTCTGTGCACACTATCTCTTACTTTGAGATAGCATATACAGAGCCAACTTCCTACGTTGGTGGATCAGCAGTGGGGTTTAAGACTTTGCATTTGCTGGACTACTCAGCCAATACCTGATCACACGACTAAATTCCAAAAATTGTCAATAGAAACTGATTTTTGAAATTTGAGCTATTTTTCTACATTTTTAAAAGTCCTGCTAGGGCCTTGTGTAAGTCCCTGTTAGCATTTCTTTTGCAGTTTAAAAGTTTGTAAAAGTTTGGATTTAAGTTCTAGAAGTAGTTTTTAGATTCTTAAAAAGTTATCCCAACTTTTAGAGAAACAATGTATAGCACAGATGCGATGGTGGTGGAACTTAACCTCACTCCTTACCTGCATCTAGGGATGTCAGAGCTAAGGACTCTCTGTAAGCTAAAAAATATAAAGACTGGGTCCAACCCTATCAAAGTAAAGCTCCAGGAGCTTTTGGCAGAGTTTGCAAAGGACCACCCCTCTGAGGATAATCCTACACAGGGGGAAGCTAGTGACCAGGCGGATGATTCCCTCCCTCCTGCCCTAGTTAGGGAGAACAGGGTCCCTCAAACCCTGACTACACAAGTGTTAGTCGGAGATACTGATTCTTCCATAGGGGAGACCAGTAACTCTGGAAGCATTGAGGGCAGCCTCAATGAAGATGACCTCCTGTTAGCCAGGATGACCAAAAGATTGGCTTTGGAGAGACAGCTCCTAGCCATAGAGAAGGAAAGACAAGAGGTGGGTTTAGCTTCCATTAATGGTGGCAGCAACATAAATGGGGTCAGAGAAAATACTGACATGCAAAAAATCCCTAAAGGGATTGTAACAAAATATGAAGATGGTGATGAAATCACCAAGTGGTTCACAGCTTTTGAGAGGGCTTGTGCAACCAGAAAAGTAAACAAGTCTCACTGGGGTGCTTTCCTTTGGGAAATGTTCACTGTAAAGTGTAGGGATAGACTCTTCACACTCTCTGGTAAAAAGTAAAGAGTCTTCTACAGGGCCCCAAAAACATGCTCTTCACAATCCTCATTTGGGTATAAGGGTAAAAACGTTGATCCCAAAAAGGCCTGGTGTCGCATCTGTACTCAGCACGGACACCAAACTGGAGACCAGGCCTGTCCCGAGAAAAGTCCTACAACTACTACTCCAGTTAGCACTGGAATAGCCAGTCTCCAGGTGGGATCAACAGTGTGCCCAGAGCAAATCAGGGTTCACACTGAAGCTACATTAGTCTCAGAGGGTGGGGTGGGCCTAGCCACACTTGCTGCCTGGCCGCTTAACATGCAAAAATACAAGCAGCAGCTCTTAATCAATGGGACTCGAGTAGAAGCCCTGAGGGATACAGGTGCCAGTGTCACTATGGTGACAGACTAACTGGTTTCCACAGGACAATACCTGTCTGGACAGACATATCCAGTCACCAATGCTGACAATCAGACTAAAGTCCATCCCATGGCAATGGTAACTTTAGAATGAGGAGGGGTCATTGGCCTGAAACAGATGGTACTCTCTTCTGCTATACCAGTAGACTGTCTGCTTGGAAATGATCTGGAGTCCTCAGCATGGGCTGAGGTAGAACTCAAAACCCATGCAGGCATGTTGGGTATCCCTGAACTGGTGTGTGTCAAGACAAGGGCACAGTGCAGGGCTCAGGGTGAAAAAGAAGTGTTGGAGTCTGGAATAATGGCCCCACCTTCCAAGAGAAAAGGAAAGAAGACTGGGGAACCAGCTTCAACACAGCACAAGAAACAGAACCTCTCTTCCCAGGAAGAAGTTCTATCCTCTGAGGGAACAGAGTCTATGGAGCTAGGACCTTATCAGGTTGAGCTCTCGGGCACAGGGGCCTCAAGGGAACAGCTGTGTAAGGGGCAAGAAACTTGTCCCTCTCTTGAAAGCCTAAGACAGCAAGCAGCTGAGCAAGAAAAAGGAAATGTCAACGCACATGTGTGGTTAATGCAGAGAAAACTGAAGAGTGCTTCAGGAGAGGACTCGGTCAGGTAAGTGGAGCTGGGGCAGGCTTGGGGGGTAGTTTTTAGAGGCTAGGAGTTGGATTAAGGGCTTGTGGTGGGGTAGCTTGATTTTTTAGGGGCGGGGATGGAGATAGGAGTAGTTCTGGTTTTTAGGGGTAGGGGGATTGGGGCAGTTTTGTTTTGGGGGTGGGGGAGTCGGGGTACTTTTGTTTTTGGGGTGGGGTGGGGTAGTTTGGTTTTTGGGGGTGGGGGAGTCGGGGTACTTTTGTTTTTGGGGGTGGGGGCGGGGTAGTTAGGTTTTTGGGGTGGGAGATGAAGGGATCGGTGTAGTTTGGTTTTTGGGGTTGGCGGATCAGGGTAGTTAGGTTTTTGAGGGTAGGGTAGTTACATTTTTGGGGAGTGGGAGGGTCAGGGTACTTCTGTTTTTGAGGGCAGGGGATCAGGGTAGTTTGGTTTTGGGGGCTGGGAGCATCTGGGTAGTTAGGTTTTTGGGGTGGGGTGGGTAGTTTGTTTTTTTGGGGTGAGGGATCAGGGTAGTTTGGTTTTTGGGTGTGGGGATCGGGGTAGCTAGGTTTTTGGGGGTTAGGGGATTGGGGTAGTTAGCTTTTTGGGGTGAGGGGTCGGGGTACTGAACTGGATGAGTGTTTGAAGGCAGCACAGCAGCCACAGGGGATAAGTACAGATGTAAGTCATGCTTTGCCCTTTACCAGGTAGTTGAGTGAGGGAACTGGATGTTGGCTCTGACAATGTGGTAATTGCATTGTGTCACAGATTTCCTCTGTACACATTGATGTACCGTAGCTATATATAGCACACAGGTGTGCACATACAAATGTATTTAGAGGCATGTTACTCAATTATGTTGTTCCCTCAGTACAATTGCATATAATGGTGCATATATGACTGTGTTGTGTGTGTCCCAGTATATTGCATGTTCTACTTTGGTGAGTGTAGGTACCCACCAACAGGTAATTCCTCCTAATGTATTGGTGATAAGGTATGTAGGTCCTTGTACTCTGACCTCTGCAGTGTCTAATTATTCCTGTTTATTTGCAACATAGGACAGACATATACTATTCATCACTAGTTTACTAATCCTGACAAGTGACAGCAGCATGTGAGGCTGTGATGTCTATCTGACATGTCACATGACCTACATGGTTAACATCTTCACACCTCTTAAAAGGTATTCCCCTTGGTAAGTGAGTGATGTACACAGACATTTGTGATGCCGCATCAGAGTAGGCATCATGCATGTTGGATACCATTGATGTGTTCCAACATTTCTTGGGGCATGCATTATCACATTCTAAATGCTTCTTACCACGGTTATCTATCAATTGTGAGGCACCACCTGGTCTCTTTCTGGTTCTGGACTGACCAAAGTAAGGGCGACCCTTTCCAGTAGCCACGGTGCTGCTGATAGAGTAACACCAGGCAGACCGTGACCTCCAGAAGGAGTCCCAGAGGAAAAACACCAAGCTTGAGAAAAACCTCAGAAGCAAGGAACTCCTGAAAAACAGATAAGAAAAAAGAGAAGCGTAATATGAAGTGGAAACAGCAAAAACTACAGTCAAGAAAAACAGGAGAAGTCCAAAAAATCACCGGATACAGGAGCGAGGAGCACTACCAGAATTGAAGTGTTTTCAACGCAAGGAACAGAAGACCAACTGAGCTTATATACTGGTAAACAGGAAGTGATACGCAGGAAGTTCTCAAGACACTATCTTGAATTGGGAAAAGCACATTAGAGTGAATGGAAAAATAGCCATGGTGAAAAAGAGGAAGCAAAGCATGCAGGGAAGGAAACACAGACTCCTGGTAAAGAAGAAAAGATGGCTAAGAGGAAAACCACAAAGAAAGAGAAAACAAGAAAAAAGAAAAAACCCCAGAAAAAACAGGTAAGAGAGATTATAAGGGCAAAAGGTGGGCGCAGCACAAAGCAGCGCCCAAAGAAAGATGTACCAGTCGCACTGGGAACTGAAAAATAGGCAGCACCCCGAAACATGGCTCAAAATGCGACCCGCAGCAGAAAAGACCGTTCAGGACACAAACCACCGATATGACCGCGGTCTGCAAGTGGGGCACCACAGGTCCTTGCAGCATCACATACATATGTTGATATCAGTAGCTAGGAGTGTTACAACCTTGCTAATGTTCTGTGAGTGGAAAGTGACCATTCAGCATTGTCCTTATGCATACTGTTGTAGGCATTATACATGGACAATGGAAGCCTATTCACATGTACATACTTTACAGATATGTGTCATCATCGTGTATCATTAGAAAGGTTCAAGGAAGAATCAACATTGCAATTTGTTATGTATACTTGCATTTGCTATGAAGGATGTGGCAAATGAGTCCTGGCTGTTTGGAAGACTAATGTTGCTGTGGCTAACTATGTGGTTCTGGTGTGGTAGTGCACATACATGTGAGCAGTGATGTAAAAATATCTGGGCTTCACGCTAGCTTCATGGTATGTGTACCTGTCATGTTAGCAACATGTGCTTTGGCCCACAGAATACTCCACTGACAGGTGTAAGGCTTGGCTTGTCTGATGTGTGTGATGTAATGTGCACAATCAGTCAATGGGGCACAAATTAACTAATTGCATGATTAGGTAGGTCTGATTGTCATCCTGCAGCACAGTTTAGGTGTCCATATTTATGTTACACTCTGATTGACATCTTGTGGTAGTGTGTGGGTCATAGGTCAGAGGCAACATGCCCCTTACTTGACAGATGATGTTAGTTGTCTCAAGACCAATAACCTAGATGAGTTAGTCCACTATGTTTTTCAATCCATGATACTTCATTATTGGTGTATGTGTGTGTGAAATGTGCTCTGACATCTTTACCTTTAACTTGCAATGTAAGGCAATTTGAGGTCTTACAAGTTTGAATTGTGTACCACTGTGTATGTTTATCAGTATGTTAAATGAAGTAGGTTTGGCTTATCTACAGCAGGCTTGCTTGCCTTTACTTTTGAACATGTGTCATAGCCCTGTACACATCAGGTTAAAAGTATTTGTATGTGTTGAGTATGTATTCATGATCAGTCTTTGGAATTTCACCTAAACTATTGCTTTGTTGGTGCTTGACCATGTTGTTGTGGATTCTGGCACTATCTGGGGGTATTGGTGACCAGGATGTAATGTGACTTATTTGTACTGTATGATGGAAGTGTTATCTTGTGAATGTGATGACCATAGCTGACTTTCTGTTTTTCAGCATCTGCACCGACAGGTGAAGGAGACAGGGCACAGCAGAGTGAGTAAGCTTCTGGCCACAGGACCACCAGTGATGTGAACACCGACAGCGAGGGACCCAGTGGCCTAGAGGGTGAGGGCAGTGCAACGGGGAGACCGGATCCAGTACATCTTCTTTAGAATCCTTCTCCAGTGGTCACTCCCTAGTGGTGGTGGACCCATCGGGGACCACCGCAGTACTATCCCTGTCCCGCACCCCCCATTCTATCACCGCCCTCCCAGTAGCTCCCCACCCAGTTGGCGTGCCCGCCCCTCCAAGAGGGTGGGTGTCTTTGCCGCAGGCACCTCTGCCCCACTTCCTGTTAGCCCTGCTGCCCTAAGTGAGGAGGCTATTCACCCCCTGAGGTCAATCTCTGTGGGTCAGTTGACAATTGTGAATGCCATCAAGGGACTGGCAACTCAAATGCAACAGAGCAATGCGTTCCTGGAGGGCAGTCACAGTGAACTGGCAGGCCTACAGAGATCATTTCAGACTCTGGCCTCGACACTGACAGCAGCCAATCACGTTTTGTCTACCATCCTCCCTCCAGCTTCCTCTTCCCAGTCCAAATCCCCCTTTCCCAGACCCAACCAAAGCACACAAACAGACAGGCATGCATCCACCTCAACATCCAAGGGTAGCACAGACAAACATAAGCACCACAAGACACACCACACGCACACACACACATACAGCATCCACCTCTAGACACAGCAACAGTCATGACCTGCCCTGACACCCCCACCACCCCCATTATCACAGACACAACAACTGGTACACCTGCAGACACCACACCAACATTCAGTGATTCAGCCACCGCACCTATCCTACCTGCAGACATCACCTCAGCATACCCTCAGGCATCCACCCCAGTCACCACACCCGCAGACACCACAATCACTGACACGCCTACATGCAGCACATCTACCATACCTGTAGTCACCATCCTAACAGACCGCCACCCACACACCACGGCACCCCCAGCACCTCCACCCCCCTCAGCCCAAGAAACATAAACTCCCACACTCACCCACCCAATAGACACCCACCACCCACAAGCACACCTCCCTCAAACATGCACCCAAAACATCCACACCGACACTTCATACAACCACTCCCTCACCGTCCACACCCAAACCCCCTTCAGATGACCGCCCCTCTGTGTCCAAGAAAACCTTCCTTTCCGAGTTTGACCTATTCCCCACTCCTCCCTGTGACACCCCTAAAAAGTCTGTTTCCCTCACCAAGTCCATCTCTTCCACCTCCAAGGCCTAACTTACCCCTCCTTCTAGCACCCATGCCCCTCCCCCCCCCAAAAAAGTCATCCCCTCCCAAACAGATCTCCCCCCCTCCCAAGCCCAAGACTAAACCCCCCTCCCAAGCCAAAGCCTAAACACCCCCTCCCAAGCTTAGGTCCAACCCTCTACCACCCCCCCCCCAAAGGATCCCTGAGGTTCGTGTCTGCCCCCTTGATGCCCCTACCTGTGGAGGTTAGATGGAGTCAGAAGTCAAGTGGGGTACCATGTAGTGCCCTTGATGCAGTTTTTATCCAGCAAAGGGCTGGCCTATGGTCTTGGACAATCTTATTATTTACAAATGTTTTACATAAAATGTAACCAAGCAACTGTTGGTTTTCTGGTTACATCTTTGTCCTGCATTTCCTTTCCTAGGTTTGAGTTGTTCCTGGCTGACATTGGTTGTGTGGCAGTATTTGTGTGTGCTGCTTGGTGCTTCAAGTATTGTCTGAGTTGTCTGTGAGGTTGTGTGCAGCGCTTTTATCCCTCTGGGATAGGGTATGTTTTGTGTGATGCTGGAAACTCAGCCTGTGTGAAGCCGAGAGGGTGGATCTCAAGCTCGCACTTAACAGTTATAAAGAAGCTTGTCGGGTAGCCAAATCGGACTACTCTACACGCAAAATCAGCGAAGCAGCTAACTCTTCTAGAGAGTTATTTAGAACCGTTAACGTTCTTACCACCCCCTTAGGCACTCCTAAAGTCGAAAACTCTCAAGACTTCTGTAATAAAGTAGCCAAATTTTTTGAATGTAAAGTTCTTGACATTCACTCTAGCTTTAGGTTGGATAAGAAACCAGCTAACTGGTCCCCCTGGTTAACTACGCATCTGCACCCTGGGGTGACAATGAACGGGGTGCCAGACAAGCCACTCTTACTTTCAAAGTTCAAGATGCCCTCTCATGAAGCCTTGTGTAAACTGCTCTTGGAAGGCAAATCTGGTTCCCCTATGGATCCTTGCCCCCCTGCTATCCTCCAATTAGTACCAGAACTAGTGGTTTCTATGCTTGCCCCTATTTTTCAGGAAGTGCTTGTAACAGGCCTATACCCCAGGGAATGGAAGGAAACCACTATTATTCCGTTAAAAAAGAAGGTAGCTGGCAAACCCGATGACTTGACGAACCTACGCCCAATAGCCCTTCTTCCTTATGCGGCCAAACTTTTAGAAAAACATCTTAATAAAGAATTGGTTGATTTCCTGTCTGCCTCTAAGGGCTTGGACAGTTCGCAACATGGTTTTCGGAGGTCCCATAGCACTGAATCAGCTCTCATTGCATCTTCAGACACCATACGTAGACTGGTGGACAAGGGGCAGGGAGTCTTTCTGGTGCTATTGGACCTGTCGGCAGCTTTTGACACCATTGCTCCCCATATCCTGTTAGACCGTTTATATCAGGCAGGTATTAGAGACCAGGCTCTGAAATTGATCGAATCTTTTCTATCTGACAGATGGGCTACAGTTAGCAGTGGTGACTTTAGATCCCCTGCCTATCTCTTGCCGTGTGGGGTTCCTCAGGGCTCCTCCTTAAGCCCGACACTATTTAACGTGTATGTAGCGCCGCTGGCAGAGTTGGTCCGCTCTTTTGGCTTTATTCCTACTTCATATGCAGACGATACTCAAATCATTATTCCTATTGACAAAGATCTTGAAGAAGTGGCCAGCCGCTTCAACGCCTGTATGACAGCAGTGAATCACTGGATGAAGACCAACTGGTTGAAACTCAACTGTGAAAAAACTGAGATTCTGTGTTTTGGCATTGGAAGGATACATTGGTCTTCTAGTTGGTGGCCTGAAGAATGTGGGACGCTTCCTGTTCCACGGTCTACCTCAAGAAATTTAGGAATAGTATTTGATGAGCAATTGTCATTTAAACCTCAAGTCAATCTGATAATTAAGACCTGTCTATGGACTATGAAGAAATAAAAAAAAATATTTCCCTTTATTCCTCAAACCTGTAGAACCATTGTCATTTTGGCTCTAGTCATTTCCAGATTGGATTATGGAAATGCGCTTTTACTCAATCTGGACAAAGAATCTTTGCACAAACTGCAGTTGATGCAGAATACTGCTGCTAGGCTACTATTAAAATTGCCTCGTGGGGCCTCTGTTAAGAGGGGCCTTAAAGATCTACACTGGCTTCCGGTAATCCAGCGGCTTTCTTTTAAAGCTCTCTGCATCACCCACAAGGCTGTCCATGGGATTGGGCCTAAGGCTCTAACCACAAAGCTGCAATGGCACAGGCCGAAGCGGCTGCTGCGCTCGGCCTATGCCTATCAAATTCAAATATCCCGCACTAAGAAAGTAAAGTGGGGAGACAGAGCATTTACCAATGCAGCTGCTAAAATCCGGAACTCTCTACCATTGAACGTACGGCAAGAACATAACTATCTAATATTTAGGAACTTGGTCAAGACTTGGCTGTTTCCTCAATAAGCTTGGGAGTTTTCTGGTTAGTTACCCCGCCTCACCCAGTTAGCGCTTCGATGCCCTTGGGCCGGAATGCGCTTTATAAATACTTAATACATACATACATACATACATATGTGTATGTAGATGAAATGTTGCTGTCATGGTGGTGTGTTTTGTTAGTGTCGATATGTGTTTGTTGTAGTGCTGTGTGGCTTTGTGTGTTTAGACTGTTTGAGTCTGCATGTATTGTGCATGGCATAATAGGTTTGGTGTACTGTGTGTGTGATGGGTAGGTCAATTGCTAGGTTGTATGATGTTGAAATTGTGTGTGTTTCATCACAGATGGTTGTATATTGTGTTGTATGTGTGCGTAGTTCCTGGCCAGTGTCAGTTGTGAGTGTTTGACATGTGTGCATATTTGTACGGTTATGGTGTTGTTGTTACTAGTTCATTTGTTATATGTGAACTGGTGGGGTTGTCCCTATGCTGTGTTGCCGTGTATAAGCCTTGAAGGGCCTTGAAGTGTAGTGTGTTTGCTGGCTGCAGGGTGCGTGCTATGTGTGGGTGTGTTTCTTGCTGTATGTGTGTGTATGTGTCACTGTAATGTTGCATGTGAGTATTGCCCTCATAACCCCCTCCCTATGGTATGTTTTGTCACAGTTGTAATTTGTACATTTTACAAATGTAACAGGTGAGTGTGTGTACTTACGGTTGTTGTCTTCCTCGTCTGCCATGATTTAGTTGTCTTGGGTTGAGAAGGAGCAGCAGGATGACATCCAGTAGTGGTTCCATGGCGACTCCAGATGAATATGGCTTCCTGGAGGGGAGTGTCTCCTTTCATACTGTTCGTTTCCACCTGGTATTCTGTGTTGGTCCAATTGTGGCGGGTGTGTTGGCGGTTTGCAAACTCATAATGAGTCCAACGGAAACATGGTCTCTGCCAAATTGATGGTGACTCTTCTCGACTGCCACTGTCTTGCATCACTGGCTGTGCCGGTGGTGCTTTGGCGTCGCCAATATCCTAATTTGGTGGTCTTCTCCACCAACCTGTTGGCGGTCGGACCGCCACCGCAAACATGGCAGTCCTCGGACCGACAAACTCGTAATGAGGCCCTAAATTCCAAGACCATAGTAATTCCATCATTTCTTCCAAACACGGTCATATTTTTGGGGACATTCCCCTGCCGTGTAAAAAGTCTTCCTCTAGTTTAACGCACCAGTCCATGCCCCTGGTCCATACTTTACAGTAAGATTCGCCAAGAGAAGAGGGCCCAACTACAGCTGGAGGTGACGGACCTCCAGAGGATACACAAGAGAACTGGGCCCGAGAGACTGGAGGCAGCTCCGAGCAGCCAGGGCACAGCTCGTGAGTTTAGACTTTGACAGGTCAGAATATGCAGCACTTCGGCTGCCCTATTCTTTTTATGTGGGGGGAAGAAATGTGGGTACCTCCTGACCAATAGACTTCGAGCCCAGAGGCAATCAATGATGGTGGGGACAATCAAGGCCCAGGATGGGTACGAGGTGGTTTTGTGACACACAGATAGCAGCTGCCTTCCAAGCCTTCTATCGGGACTTGTACTCCCCCCAACGATCCCACCTGGACACCTCTCATCAATATCTCAGCCAAGCCAGCACAACCCAACTTTCGGTGGCAGAGGCGGTCCCGCTCGAGGCCCCCACCCAAATAGAAGAGGTCATCTCCTCAATAGTTAGGTGGGAAGCCTCAAAATCCCCGGGAACAGCCGGTTTCCCAGGCCTGTTCTACAAAACCTTTTGCAATAGTCTTGCCCCAATATTGACTTGCCTTTTCAATGCAATTTCGGGCCCGGGCACGATACCACCATCCATGTTAGATGCATCCATCGTGATCATCCCAAAGGACCCCACACATTGTGGGTCTTACAGACCTATCTTCTTATGTAACGTGGACATCAAACTTCTTATGGGCAACCTCGCTTCCTGCCTGAACCCACTGACGCCTGGACTGGTGGATCCGGACCATGTGGGCTTCATCCCACACAGGCAGTGCAGGGACAACACCAAGCAGATCATGCACATCTTAGATAAAGGTCAATGCTCGGGCCAGAACTGATGGTGCTCAGCATAGACACTGAAAAGGCATCCAACTGTGTCCACTGGCCACACTTCCTGGCAACACTGGAGCACTTCAGCTTAGGGCCCCGGTTTCGAGCCTAGATAGTGAGTTTATACAGCCACCCGAAGGCCTCAGTCAGAGTCCACGGGTGACATCTGCTTAGGTCCCAGTCCGTCGCAGGACCCAAAAGGGGTGCCCGCTTCCCCCCTGCTGTTTGCCCTCTACATGCAGCCCTTTGAGCAGCGCGTGAAGGACAGCCCAGATACCACCGGGGTAATCTTTGGTGGTGAAGAACACACTATTGCATTTATGTGGATGACGTGGTGGTAGCCCTGGACAACCTGCTGAGGGCCCTCCTGGCTTTTTTAAAGGAGGTGGAGGCCTTTAGAGCGGTGTCAGGTTTCAGGATAAACATCTCGAAATCTCAGGCACGTAGCCTCGCGCCCCCAAAGGAAATGGTGGACTCGATGGCTCAGCAGTAACCGTTTCACTGGCAGCCGCACCCCATCCCATATTTCGGCATACAGATAGCTAAGACCCTTGCAGTCTTCAAAGCTGAACTATCAGCATTATCTCTAGAGTGTCAAACAAGAACTGACCCAATGGAGACTCCATCCTATTTAATGGTTAGGCAGAATAGCTGCCATAAAAATGTCTTATTTCTTTTCCAGGGGCTCCCTGCAGAGCCCCTGCGCCGCTCCCTTCAGCCATTACAGAGGAAAGTTAATCACTTCATATGGGCTGGTGGGCAACCTAGAATGGTCCGACATGTAGCTTACCAACGCCCGCTTGGGGGGGCCTGGGAATCCAAGACCTTCAGCAATATTACAGGACAGCCTACCTTCAGTACCTGGTCTAGTAGTCCCGGCTGGAGTCGGATAGAAGGTGGCTATTCACAGCCGTGCAATTGCCAGGGCCTCCCTCTGGAGGATCCCCTTTCTCCCGTGCTGCCATAGACCATGGGGTCTGAACTGTTCACCTGTCACTACAGCAACTATGAAGGCATGGGACCAGGCAGCATGGACTAGAGGTCTGACATCCTTCCCCTCTCTTCTGATGCCCATAGTAGGGAACCCAGACATCACACCGGGTTTGAAGCAAGGACCCTTCCGATCTTGGATCTCCCCAACATGTCGATCCTTTAGACACTAGTTTGACCAAGAAGGTCAACTGCCCTTTGAAAGCTTAAGAAACAACCACTCCCTACCAGAGACTGAGCGAATGCGCTACCTCCAGATTTGCTACTGGGTGATGGACTCGTCGATCCGGAAAGGGGCATGCCGACCCCTCACACAGTATGAGAAATGGTTACTAACGAAGACGACAGATAATAATATCTCAGACCTCTATGACATGCTACAGAAAGCGGCCCACAATCTAAAACCCAGAGCCAGGCAAGATGGGAGGCAGAACTTGGTAGACCTTAATCACCCCCGGAGTGGGAGGTGATCTACTATAGGGCCCGCCACACAGCACACAGTGCAGCTAGCATGGAGTTTGCAATGAAGATAGCCACATACTGGTACTTCACTCCGGCCCGCTCCACAAGAGCGACTGTTCGAGTTCACCTCTGTGCTGGAGGGGATGCGGTGACTCAGGCACATTGATCCATCGTCTATGAGATTGTCTAAAGCTGGCCTCCTACTGAGAGGGCATTGTGGATGAAATTGACCAACATATGAACACGCAACCCCCGAGGTTTCCGGCCTATATCGTACTGGGCCTCTGAAATCCTTTGATGTTCCCACTTAAGTCCTCAAGGGGGTGTCAGGTTAGCCTAGCCCTAGGGGCAGCCCTACAGATCAGGAGATGGTGGGGGGGACCTACCAGCCCACATTGACACATCTTTACCCCATGTAGTTTAGTTTATTCTATGTTTTGTTGGGAATGGGCTGCTTCTTCAGGGTGGGGAGTATAGGGTGGGGAGAGTTGGCAGTGTGGAGTATGCTGTTTCTGTTTTTGTTTAGTCTGACACAATGAGCTTTGTTACACTTCTCGCTAGGGAAGGTACACTGTTGAAGGTTCTACATAAAGGGACCCCGTTAGTGTTCATTGCTTTGATTAGGAAACAGGCATGGGGGAAATGTGGGTGGGTTAGGGGGTGTTTTTCTTTAAACTTTAGCCCACTTTACTTTGAATGATGTCCAACCAAGAGAAATACTTGTTCTCAATTTCTTCCATACGGGGTCACCCACCAGCACCACTCACTTCAGACAACAACAGTCCCTCTATAGACCTCTGTGGCAATCAGCCATGGCACTGATTATTTTACATCATTCATACAATGCCTCATTCCCTCATCCTTCTGACCTGGAATGTTAATAGCCTGTTGAACCACATTAAAAGAGGGGCTGAGGGGTAGTTTGGAAATTCGGGGGAAATTAGGCGGATGAGTAGGGGAGGCGCCAGCGGTTTTATACCCAGGTAAGACTCCGGGACCTGATGGTTACCCAATAGAAAACTATTGCAAATTTTGCCCAGACACCCCCCACACTGCTTAAACTGTATGCCGACACTGCCTTCAAAGGCCACTTCCCTGCCAAAATTGATCAGGCCACCATAGTGGTCCTACCTAAGCCAGGTCACACACAACCCACCTGCTCCTCTTTTGACCCATTTCCCTTATTAATAGTGAAGTTAAACTCTATGCTAAACTCCTGCAAATTTGCTTCTACCCATCAGTCGCTCTCTGGTTCCTCCTGACCAATGCAGCTCAATCCCATGCTCAAGCACCAGACACTGCATCTGCAGGTAGCAGGTTGCACTTTCCCACATCAAAGCACCAGGCAGTCCTGCAGCCCTCCTTCTCACAGACGTTAAAAAACCTTCAACACAGTCGACTGGTCCTACCTCACAGAGATGCTCGCTAGGCTGGACTTGGAATCCTGGTTTTGTGCTTTGATTAAAATTTTCTACATGAGGCCAAGGGCTAGAGTCCAGGTGAATGGGGTGTTCACCTGACAGGAATGCCCTCTCTCCCCCCTTTTATTCACTCTGGCCATCGGGGCACTGGCGGTACGGATTGGGTGCAATGCTTAGGTGTGGAGTTTTGACTGGGGTCTGGCCACAGATGACCACATAGCTTTATATGCAGACAATGTCTTGCTCTTCACGTCCCGCCCAGCTGAGATAGGTCCTAGTCTCCTATAAATCCTGGGGATCTTTGGGGAGGCATCCGGCCTGCAGGTCAACTGGGGTAAGTCCTTGCTGGTACCCCTGACAGGAGATCAACAGGATGTAGCATGGCAATTTCGAATCCTGATTTGGAAAGTCAGCTTCCCATAACTTGGTAGCCTAACCTGGCCTGGAATATCAGTGCTGGCCCCATGACCCAACGACCATATGAATACCTTACGCGCTGGAACTCTGGCCCACTGAACACCATGGGTAGGATTGTGTTATTTAAAATGATGGTTCTCACTTGGCTGCTCTATATCCTCCATAATTACCCTGCACACATTCCAAAACCCTGGTTTGACTCAATGCAGGCCATGGGACGTAAATTTATATGGGCAGGGGACACCCCTAAAGTGGCCTTTGGGAAATGTATCAGGACAATGTATGATGGTGGTCTTGGCCTGGCCCATTATGCTGGGGGACACAACTTCCCATTAATGGCTGGTTGCACGGGGGATAGGACAACTATGCCTACAGGGGTGAATTGGCCCTTTTAGGTTTAGATAATGTCCTGCACATCCTTTATGGGTGTCCCATCCCGCCTGAGCTCCCAGAGGTAACCCAGATGGCGTTTAAAGTATGGAGGGCAGCCCTCCGATGGATAAAGTGGAATCGAAAATTGACAAGGGAAATCTCACTTTTGGGAGGGGACTTGGCTCTCGCAAGTATCCTTACTGGAAGGGTTCCAGGGTTGGGACTCCAATAGGTGCTTCAAGAGTGGATGACATCTGGGGTGGGGCCAAATAAAGCCCTTCCAAGAACTTCAAACAGAATTCCGAATGCTTACTTCACAGTTTTACCATTAGTTGGAACTCCTTCATGCCTTGCAACTTTTCCAGGTAGGTGAGGACCGCCCTACGCTTGGTTGGATTGTTCAGCCCTTTAACATTAAGGCCCTCATTACAACCCTGGAAGTTGGTGATAAAGCCGCGGTAAGACCGCCAACAGGCCGGCGGAAAAAAAATGGAATCACGACCGTGGCGGAAACCGCCACCATAGACAGCCACTTTAACACTCCGACCGCCACGGTGGTACAAACAAACAGCATGGCGGTCACAACCTACCAATCCGCCACCTTTTCCGGGGCGGATTCACTGCGAACAAAAACACGGCGGAAACAAGACTTCGAAGGGAAAACGCTCACCTCTACACACCCCACGAGGAATCCGGACGCCATGGAACCCGAGCTCCAGATCCAGCCAGCCCTTATCTTCTTGCTCCTCTACCAGGAGCACGAACGCCGGCGGCGAAGACCATGGTGAGTACTGCACCTACGACACAGGGGAAGGAAAAAACAGGGACACACACACGCAACATCCCCACCCTCACCCTCTACAACACACACACTAATACAGCATGATACATTACAGTTACACCCCCCAAACCCCCCGGAAGAATGCAAAGACAAAAGGAAATGAGTGTAACCATTGTAATATATTAAAATCCAGTATGCAAAAATATATATACACTATTAACAAATATATACACCAAGAATAGTAGTCCAGGTAGTGCTCCATTGAAGTCCGTGGAACACTGGGCCCACACAATATGGGCGAGGCCCACACTCAATCCCCGAACATGACAGAGAGAACACTACAGGGGCATCAGATAGCAATAAAACAGGCACCTCAGGGGGAAGAGAAAGGGGAGGCACCTCAGCCGGTTGAGTGGACGACGCCAAATCCACGAGGGGGCCACATGCCCACTGTTCAATCCTGGGGAGTGCAAAGCCACAGTCTCTTAAGTCTCTACAGTGGGTGGGTTGCCCACTGTTCCATCCTAGGGAGTGCAAAGCCACAGTCTCTCAAGTCTCTACAGTGGGTGGGTTGCCCACTGTTCCATCCTAGGGAGTGCAAAGCCACAGTCTCTCAAGTCTCAACAGTGGGTGGGTTGCCCACTGTTCAATCCTAGGGAGTGCAAAGCCACAGTCTCTCAAGTGGATAACAGTCTCCACTGGTTCTAGAGGGGGCCTTGTGCCCAGAGTGCTTCATCCTGCCAAAGACTGATGTAGTGGATGTATCTCTCCAATGGTTCTGGAGGGGGCCTTGTGCCCAGAGTGCTTCATCCTGCTCGTGACGGACTCAGTAGCGTCAGTGCCCTTGGCGCTCATGGGCCAGCGGTGCTTGTTGCGGCGGTGTCCTTGGCAGCGGTGCTTGTGGCGGCAGTGTCCTGTTCAGTGGTGCTTGTGGCGGCAGTGTCCTGTTCAGCGGTGCTTGTGGCTGCGGTGTCCTGTTCAGCGGTGCTTGGGGCGGCAGTGTCCTGTTCAGCGGTGCTTGTGGCGGCAGTGTCCTGTTCAGCGGTGCTTGTGGCGGCGGGGTCCTTGGCAGTGACTCATCTGCTGGCGGGGCTGGTGCTGGCGGTCCTTTATGGCCCAGCGGGGCTAGTGCTGGTGGTCCTTTATGGCCCAGCAGGGCTGGTGCTGGCGGTTCTTTATGGCCCAGCGCGGCTGGTGCTGTCCTGGGCAGCTGGCTGGTGCTGGCGGTCCTGTCCTGGGCAGCTGGGCTGGTGCTGGCGGTCCTGTCCTGGGCAGCTGGGCTGGTGCTGGCGGTGGCCTCCTGGGCAGCTGGGCTGGTGCTGGCGGTCCTGTCCTGGGCATCTGGGCTGGTGCTGGCGGTGGCATTCTGGGCAGCTGGGCTGGTGCTGGCTGTGGCCTCCTGGCCAGCAGGGCTGGTGCTGGCGGTGGCCTCCTGGGCAGCGGGGATGATGGCGGCGGCCTCCTGGGCAGCAGGGCTGGTGCTGGCGGTGGCCTCCTGGGCAACGGGGATGATGGCGGTGGCCTCCTGGGCAACGGGGATGATGGCGGTGGCCTCCTGGGCAGCGTGGATGATGGCGGTGGCCTCCTGGGCAGCGGGGATGATGGCGGTGGTCTCCTGGGCAGCGGGGATGATGGCAGTCTTCTCCGCCGTGCTGCTATTCCCAGACTTGCTGAGTTTCTTGTGCCTCTTCCCCACCTTGGAAGGTGTCGCATCTGACTCCACACTCCCACCTGTACCCCTGGGAGCATCTTTGGTGGCTGGAGTCTTCCCCCTCTCCCACCGGGCACTGGCCAACTTTTGATGTTTGACAGGTGGGGGACTGTTCGTGCTGTGGCTCCGTGCCACAATGGCTGCCCTGCTGCCCGGTGCACTCCAGATTCCGGTGACTACAGGCACCACTGGTCCCGGAGATGTTGTGGCTGAGGTGCTAGGTTGGGACCTGGAGAGTCGGCCCTAGGAGACTGACGGGGTGGGGGAGGTGAGGGAAAGAGGTCAATGGTGGACAGGAAAAGTTTCTTGGGAACACTGGGACGGGTAGCTGGAGGGGGTTTGGGATTGGAGGAAGAGGTTGTGGTTGTAGGAGGTGTTCGTTTGGTGACTTTGGGTGAAGGTGCATGCGATGTAGGCTGTCGTGAGGTGGATGGCTGTTGGGTGGGTGTGTGGCTGCGTTTGTGTATCTTGGGAGGTGGCGTCACAGACACACTGGGAGAGGACACCGGGCTTGCGTGAGTGCCTGTGGGATGTGTGGTGCTTATGTTTGCCTGAGCTTCCCTTGTGTGTTGACATGTGTGCTTGCTGGTCTGAAGGTGTGCTTGGGTTAGGCAGAGGTAGAAGGGACTGGGTCTGGGTGGAGGAAGTTGGAGGGGGGAGACCAGAGACAGGGACAATAGCTGCCATCAGTGCTGAGGCCAGAGTCTGAAAACCTCGCTGAAGGGCTGCCTGACCAGAATGAATGCCCTTCAGGAATGCATTTGTTTGTTGCAACTGTCTCTCTACACCCTGGATGGCATTCAAAATGGTAGACTTCCCAACAGTGAGGGACCTGAGGAGGTCAATGGCCTCCTCACTGAGGGCAGCAGGGGTGACTGGGGCAGGGCCTGAGGTGCCTGGGGCGAAGGTGATGCCCACCCTCCTGGGTGAGCGGGCACGGGGCAAAGGCTGAGGGGCTGCTGGGAGGGCGGTGCTGGCAGGGGGGGTGGCGGGTGTACCTGTAGATGCGCGGGGCACAGATGTGGCCGCCACCACAAGGGAGCTCCCATCAGAGGACGAGTCCATATCACTGGTGTCAGCTCCTGTCCCCGCCGTGGAGCTCCCCTCGCCCTCCGTCCCACTGGTGAATTCCGAGTCCCTCGCCCTCCAGGGCCATGTGGGATGCAGCTCCCTCCTGCTCCGGTGCCACTGCTCCTCCATGTTGAGTGCATGCATTACCGCTACCGTTGGCGCACACGACAGACACAGAAGCCCCCTGCACTACGCCACGCACTTGGGGTCCACTGTTCAATCCCTGGGACATGGCCTACAAGTCTATGGCCGACATCTGCACTGCCTGACTAGGTGTACTTGGCACTGTACACAGGTGGGGTGGGGTGCCACAGGGTCTACCAGAACAAGGGGACATAACTAGCACACTCGCCCTGGCCTAGGGAAACCCACAACCCACCTCCCCCACCCAGACACCTCCACTGGGCGCAAAATCAGCAGAATGAGAGTGTACTCACCCCCTTGTGGCTGCTGTGATGCCCTCAGGCGCCTATCCAACTCCGGGTACGCCACTGCCAGGATCCTGAACATCAGGGGAGGTCATGGTGCGATGGGCACCACTCCCACGTTGGGAGGCCATCCCCAGCTGGGCCTCCGCCGTCTTCTTGCTCCAGCAGCGAATGTCCTCCCATCTCTTACGGCAGTGGGTGCTCCGTCTGTGATAGACCCCCAGGGTCTGGACGTCCTTGGCGATGGCACGCCAAATAACCTTCTTCTGGTGGGCGCTGACCTACATGAATTGTACAGGGGAAAAAGGTAAGTTATTACTAACTGCACAGTCACAGTCATTGGCCCCCATCCCTACCCTTGCCATGTGGCACATGCACTCACCGTCGTTTCATGCACGCCTCAATCTCACCCCCCATCTCTCATCCACCCCACTCCACACAGGCACAGCCCATACAGCATGCTCCCAGTGTACTTACCTGTTTGTCTGGAGGACCGTAGAGTAGCGTGTACTGGGGGAGGACCCCATCCATGAGTTTCTCCAACTCCTCCGATGTGAAGGCGGGGGCCCTTTCCCCAGACGCACGAGCCATTCCAGACTGAGGTCACAGCAGCACTTGCAGTGTAGGTCCTCTCCTGTCGAAGATCAGGTATCGAGTGATTGAACAGATAGAAAATGGCGGTCATGTCTGCAGCGGTGCGTACCGTCACCGCCGGCATACATCATCATTGGCTCCTGGGACCCATAGGGTCCAATGTTAACCAATGCTGAATTGCGCCGCGGTCTTCGACCGCCTACCGTGACGGTGTACATTCCCAGCGCAGTTACCTCACATCCCATTGTCCCACTTTACAGGTCAGGCAGCCGCCATTTCAGGGGCCCGCATGGCTCAATTTTTAACTGCGTCACACATACCTATGCCTTGCCTCAACACTCATACAGGCCAAATTTCGGATTATGATTTGTATTCTGTGTAAACTGTGGGTACGTACCTCTGAGTTGGTTGACTCTGTGCTCGCTGTTGTCCTTCATAGGCACCGTCCGCTGGGACATGTGAGGAGATGGCGGCATCCTCCGGTGTACAGACCGCTGGTGGGCCTGTTGACAATGGAGGAAAGATATGTGATCATCACCTACAGGCTTGATCGTGCCACAATCATGGAACTGTGTGCCCAGCTGGAGCCAGACCTGATGTCAGCTATCCGCCATCCCACAGGAATCCCCCCTCTAGTGCAGGTGCTGTCAGTACTCCATTTCCTTGCAGGTGGGTCTTTTCAAACAACAGTGGCCATAGCATCAGGGATGTCCCAGCCTATGTTTTCCAACGTGTTGTCCAGAGTGTTGTCTGCCCTGCTGAAACACATGCAGAGCTACATCGTTTTCCCTCAGGTGGAGGATTTGCGTACAGTGAAAGGTGACTTCTATGCCCTGGGACATATCCCCAACATCATAGGTGCCATTGATGAAACACATGTGGCTTTGGTACACCCCCGCAGGAGTGAACAGGTGTACAGAAACCGGAAGAGTTATCATTCCATGAATGTGCAGATGGTGTGTTTGGCAGACCAGTACATCTCCCATGTGAATGCCAAATTCCCTGGCTCAGTGCATGACGCTTACATCCTGCAGAATAGCAGCATCCCTTATGTGATGGATCAACTCCAGAGGCACCGTGTGTGGCTATTAGGTGAGCACCTGGAAGCAAGTCAGTGTGAATGGCTGTCTGGGTCTGGGGTTAGTGTGTGTCTAACAGTTGCCCTCGCCATTTGCAGGTGACTCTGGTTACCCCAACCTGTCATGGCTACTGACCCCAGTGAGGAATCCCAGGACAAGGGCAGAGGAACGCTACAATGAGGCCCATGGGCGGACTCAGAGGATTATAGAGCGGACCTTCGGCCTCCTGAAGGCCAGGTTCAGGTGCTTCCATATGACAGGTGGATCCCTATTCTACTCACCAAAGAAGGTGTGCCAGATCATCGTGGCCTGCTATATGCTTCACAACTTAGCTTTGCGACGACAGGTGCCTTTTCTGCAGGAGGATGGTCCAGATGGCGGTGTTGTGGCAGCTGTGGAGCCTGTGGACAGTGAAGACGAGGAAGCAGAAGAAGAGGACATCGATAACAGGAACTCTGTGATCCTGCAATACTTCCAGTGAGACACAGGTAAGAATACAAACCTGCCTACTACATGTACTTTAATACTACTACCTCTCTACTGTCTGTCGTTTTCACCCAGTGTATGGTCACTGAGTTGTCACTTTCCCTTACGATTTCACAGATGTGGGTCCCACTGTGTGACATCTGCTTTGTTTCCTCATGGACTAGAGCTGTGTGACATAGGTATGTTGACATTACAATTGAAAGAGCATTTTGTCACTGTAATTGCTAAAACACTATTTCGAAATCACAGACTGACTCAAGATTGTTTTGTGCTTTAAGGGTGTTTATTTCAGTGCTCAATATTGGAGGGGGTTGTAAAATGGTGAGGGGTGATGGTGGAGGAATGTCCATGGCAGAGTACAGTCTATTAGTCTCACAGGTGCATTGCCCAAATGGACATAGGAAGTGGAGCTGGGGCAGTTTGAGGATGGACAGGGTGACAAGGTGGGACAGAAGGATGACATTCAGGGTGGTCTCATTTCTTGGCGGATATCTTGGCACCGTTCTCTGTCTTTGTCCTGGATCTCAGGGACCGTTTGCAGGGTGGTTCTCCCTCTGCAGGGGGTGGGGTGCTGGTGTGGTGGTCCTGTGGCGGTGCCTCCTGTCCACAAGCGCCGGAGGAGGTGGTGGGCAGTTCATCGTCCAGGCTAGTGTCAGGGGCCCCTTGTTGTGCCACAGTGTCCCTCCTGGTGTTGAGGACTTCCTTCAGCACCCCTACGATGGTGCCCAGGGTGGAATTGATGGATCTGAGTTCCTCCCCGAAGCCCAAATACTGTTCCTCCTGCAGGCGCTGGGTCTCCTGAAACTTGGCCAGTACCGTTGTCATCGTCTCCTGGGAATGGTGGTAGGCTCCCATGATGTTGGAGAGGGCCTCCTGGAGAGTGGGTTCCCTTGGCCTGTCCTCGCCCTGTCGCACAGCAGCCCTCCCAGTTCCCCTGTGTTCCTCGGCCTCCGTCCCCTGGATCGTGTGCCCACTGCCACTGCCCCCAGGTCCCTGTTGTTGTTGGGGTGGTGGGTTAGCCTGGGTTCCCTGTAGTCGTGGACACACTGCTGGTTGACGTGTCCTGGGGACAGAGGTATGGGCCCGCAGGGTGGGTCCTGTGCTGGTGTTTCCAGAGGGGGGAAGCTCTGAGGTGGCCTGTGACTGTGTCAGGGGAACCGACTGTCCCGAGGTCCCAGATGGGCCGGGCTGGTCATCTAGATCAAGTTGGACAGAGCTGCGGTCATCATTGTGGGCCTCTTCTGTTGGTGGTGTGGACATGTGTGGACTCTCCTGTCCGGTGACGTTGGGTAGGGGTCCTGCAGGGGTATAAAAGGATGTTTATTACATCTGTGTGTGCCATGGTGTGCAATGGGTGGGTGACCGTGTACCCCAGTGCTTGCATTCCTGTGTGGGTCCTTGTGTGATGGTGGTTTAGGGGGGTGTATGGGTATGTGCAGTGGCCATGCTTTGGTGATGGGTGTCCATGCTTTGTTGTTGCATTGAGGGCTTGGAGTTAGGATGTGTGGTTTGTGATGCTGGGACATTTGTGAGGAGTTGGAGTGATGGGGGTGAGGGTGAGGGTGGGGGTATGTGATAGCATGCAAGTAGGGTGGGGAATGTAATAGTTAAGATTTGACTTACCAGAGTCCATTCCTCCATCTACTCCTGTGAGGCCCTCAGGATGCAGAATCACCAAGTGGGGTGATATTTAGTGGTGTGTTGTGTGAGGTGCGTGGAAGTTATGTGGGTGATGGTATTGTGTGCCTGTGGATGCTTGGTAGTTGTTTGGAGAGTGTCTCTCTGGCCTTCTCTCTGTAATTTTGTCATAGGGGTTTGTGGGTGATGTGGGTGTGTGTTTTATATTGTATTGGATGTGTGGGAGTGGTGTGTGTATGTGTATCAGGTGTGTGTATTTGGAATTGTCCAATGTGGCAGTGTTTTGTAAATGTGTGTGTATTCTGAGCGCGGTGGTGTGTACTGCCAATGGAATACCGCGGTTGAAAGACCGATGCGTGGATTCGTGTGTCGTGATAGTGTGGGCGTATTTCTGTTGGCGTGACGGTGGAGGTTTTGTTTTCGCCAGTTTATCAATGACCTTTGGTGTGACGGGTTTGTGTGGGTGCCTGAATTTTGGCGGATTCCGAGCAGGCGGTCATAATGACTGAGGCGGAATTCCGCTGCCGCGGCGGTGTGTTGGCGGTCTTCTGCACGGCGGTAAACGGCTTTTGCCGCCAATGTTGTAATGAGGGCCAATGTTCCATCCACTGTATTATGAGACACCAATCCGCCACCTTTTCCGGGGCGGTACCAATGACATCAAAAGCCAGGCAGAATCACTGCACAGAAGGGAAACGACTCACCTCTGGAGACTCAAGGAAGAACCACGCCGCTATGGAGCCCGAGTTGCATGTGTTCCACATGCTCTTCTATGTTCTGCTCCACTACGAACACCAACGCTGGCAAAGACGACCACGGTGAGTACTGCCACCTAGCATACAGGGAAGGGGGGGAGAAAAAAGAGAGTGACACACACACACACGCAACAAGCAACACCCCCACCCCCAACACCATTCACACAGGCAGATGTAGTAATATTACATATTCACCCCGTACCCCTCAGGAATAATGCAAGGACAAAAATAATTGATTAAAGTTTGAGTAATAAGATAAAATACTATAAATACGTGCATCCAAATCAACAAGTACATACATATTTACAAATGTAGGGACACTGCCCAGTCCTCAATGTCCGTGGGCCATAGGGCCACATCACATAGTCCAAGGCCCCACCTCACTCCTGCAACAACACGGAGAGAACATTTCAGGGGCATTAGGTCGAAAATAGACAGGCACCTCCTTGGGATGGAGAATGGGGGGGCCACCTCAGCCGGAAGATGGTACAACACCACTGGTCCTGGAGGGGCCAACATGCCCATTACTCTGTCTTGGGGAGTGCAAGGCCAACGCCTCTCAAGTGGGTGACTTGCCCACTGGCTCTGCAAGAGGCAACATGCCCATTGCTCTGTCCTGGGGAGTGCAAGGCCACAGTCTCTCAAGTGGGTGATTTGCCCACTGGTTCTGGTAGGGGCATTGTACCCAGTGAGCTTCATCCTGGGGAGGATGGGGTGAGTGGATGGCTTCTCCACTGGTTCTGGAGGGGGCATTGAGCCCTGTGATGCAGATCTTGGGGAGTGCAAGGTCACAGTCTCTCACCTGGGTGTCAGACCCACAGGATTTGCTGGGGCCAGGCCGCACAACAGCCCATGGACGCAGGACTACACACTGTCCGCCAACGGTGATGGCTGCTCAGTGGTGGTAGTGCTGCTGGTAGAGTTGGCAGTGGTGGGGGGGAGGCTCCAGCCCATCCCCTGCAGCCTCGGACAGCTGCTGCTGCTGGCAGTTGTGCTGGTGGTGGTGCTGGCAGTGGCGAGGGAGGCTCCAGCCCATCCCCTGCAGCCTTGGATGGCTGCCCACTGGGGCTGCTGCTGCTGGCAGTGGTGCTGGTGGCGGTGCTGGTGGTGGAGCTGGTGGTGGTGGGGGAGGCTCCAGCCTATCCCCTGCAACCTAGGACGGCTCCACCACTATGCTTGGTGGTGGAGGCTCTGAATGAGTCCCTGCACCAGGCCCCTTGTCTCTACTGCCTGCTGTTGAAGGCCCCTCTCCCCTCCACCCTGCAACTGGTGCTGCATTCTTGCCTTTCCATCCTGCAGCTGGTGCTGCCTCCTTGCCCTTCCGTCCTGCAGCTGGGGCTGACTCCTTGCCCTTCCTCGACGCACTCAGGGCTGGCACCCTGTCCGTCTGCCTGGCTGGTGGCCGGGATCCTTTCCCACCTGGAGTAGTTGGGGACACTACTGTGCCCGTGGACTTGGTGGCTGAGGTGCTAGCCTGGGTTTTGACCGCCCTGGCCTGACGTGAGGGACGGGGGGAGGGGTAGGGAAATGGTCAATGGTGGAGAGGAAAAGCTTAGGAACATTGGGGTCGGAAGAGGGAGATGGTTTGAGAGTGGAGGAAGAGAGAGTTGTGGTAGGAGGTGTCTGCTGTGTTTGGGTGCAGGTGCATGGGCTGGATGCTGTTGTGAGGTGGATAGCTGTTGGGTGTCTGAGTGCTTGCGTCTGTGTACTTTGGGAGGAGGGGACACAGACACAGTGGGAGAGGACACAGGGGAAGTGTGCATGGATGTTTGGGTGGTGACTGCCAGTGAGGGGCGTGTACTGTTAGGTGTGCTGGTGATGGTGGTAGTGGATGAGGGTGTAGTGCATGCAGATGTGAGTGGAGACGCAACTGGGAGGGAGGTGAACGAGGAGATGGCCACAGTGAAGGCAGTGGATGTTGGTATGTCTGCTTCTGGATGGTGTTTGTGTGAGTGCCTGTGGGATGAAGTGTGGTGCTTGTGTTTGCCATATCCATTCTTGTGTGTTGTCTTACAATTCTAAGTGCACTGCAGCAGTCCTTTATGGGGCAGGCGTCTGGGGCTATAATAAAATACCCTCTCTCCAGAGTGTTGAACATAAATTCCTGCGAAGATTACTGTTGGTTCCAAAATGCATCGCAAACATCATCTGCCATGAAGAACTTGGTCAGCGCTTTTTGGAGGATAGGGTCTTTATGGCTCCCCTACTGCTCTGGATTAGATGTTGGTCAAACCATATGGCAAGACTGGTCCAAGACTGTATTTCTGATTGTCTACAATTGGAAAATTCAAATAGGATTCCCTGGCTTATGTTTCTGCGAAACTCTTTTGAGAACCTAGGGCTCAGGTACATGTTTGATGAACCCCATTTGTTAACTACAAACTCTAGGTCTGTCTTGAAGTCTACTTACTCCAAGCATATACCAGAGCTGAGATTTTATAGTTCCCTGAAATTGAAATCTTTTGATTCCTACTCTCGGATTGTGACTGCTCCATGCCTTGAACCCTATTTGACTTGGTTTTCAAGTTTTAGAATAATTTCTCTTTTAACACTTTTCAGACTTAATCTAATTCATTTTAAGGTAGCTTTCCCTGAACCATGTGTTCGATGGCATATGTTGCTGCAGATACACATGTTTAGCACAGTCCGCTGCCTGGTGTTGGGCTCGGAGTATTACAAGTTGTTTTTCTTCGAAGAAGTCTTTTTTGGTCACGGGACCGAAGGACTCCTCCCTCTTCGGCTCCATTGCGCATGGGCGTCGACTCCATCTTAGATTGTTTTTTTCCGCTGTCGGGTTCGGACGTATTCCTTTTCGCTCCGTGTTTCGGTTCGGAAAGTTAGTCAGAATCTCGGAAGAAAGCGTCGGTATTGTTCCGTTCGGTATCGGGATAGTTAGGTACATCGACACCGATCATCGGAAGACTTTGGGGTAGCTTCGATCCCCCATCGGGGCCTGGTCGGCCCGACCGCGTGCGACATCGAAGCCGATGGAACGGACCCCGTTCCGTTTCTGCCCAAAATGTCACAGTAAGTATCCTTATACAGATCAGCACTTGGTCTGTAACTTGTGCTTGTCCCCCGAGCACAAGGAGGATACCTGTGAGGCCTGTCGAGCCTTCCGGTCCAGAAAAACACTCCGGGACCGAAGAGCCAGGCTTCTACAAATGGCGTCCACGCCGACAAAACAACGTTTCGACGACGAAGAGGAAACATTCTCGGTTCCGGACTCAGAATCCGGAGACTCCGACGTCGAACAACAACAACAAACAGTGAGTAAGACGTCGAAAATAAAAACCATCAAAAAAACAAAAGCCCAGGGGACGCCACTGCCAACAGGCCATGGCTCGACCCATAAAACCGGCGAGCCATCGAAGGCGCCGAAAAAGGGCACGCCCATAGCGAAGACACCCGACTCCGGTCGAGGAACCGCCATGGAGCAACCTCGGAGCCGAGATAGCGGCTCTGAGAAGCAAAAACCAGATGCCGTCACCGAAAAACATCGGCACCGAGACACACTGCCGAAAGCCACAAAAATTCAGTCGGTACCGAAGCCGAAAAAAGATTCTCTCTCGGCGCCGAAACGTTCCACACCTCCTTCCTACACAGAGGAACAAGGAATAAGTGGCCAGATGCACAGATTTGGACAAGAGCTCCAAAGTGTAGAATCAGACTACACACAAAAGAGACTGTACATCCAACAAGACACAGGGAAGATATCAACCCTTCCCCCACTAATGAGAAAAAGAAGGATCGGATTTCTCAAGGATGACGCACAACCACAAGCCAAAGTGGTTAAAAAAGTCACGTCTCCGCCCTCTCCACCACAACAGGCATCGCCGGCACAAACTCCGCCACAAATGCACTCACCAGCGCAAACTACTATAAGTCAAGATAATCAGGATCAAGACGCTTGGGACCTATACAACACCCCAGTGCCGGACAATGATCCCGATTCATACCCCACAAAGCCGTCACCGCCAGAGGACAGTACCTCATACTCGCAACTGGTGGCTAGGGCAGCAGAATTCCACAATGTCCAACTGCATTCCGATCCTATAGAGGATGATTTTTTATTTAACACCCTCTCGGCTACACATAGCCAATATCAATGTCTCCCAATGCTACCAGGGATGTTACGGCACGCAAAACAAATTTTTGAAGAGCCCGTAAAATCAAGAGCCATCACCCCAAGGGTGGATAAAAAATACAAACCACCACCCACAGACCCAGTATTTATTACTTCGCAGTTACCACCTGACTCCGTAGTAGTAGGGGCAGCTCGCAAAAGAGCAAATTCCCATACATCTGGCGACACCCCACCTCCGGACAAAGAAAGACGAAAATTTGATGCGGCAGGAAAAAGAGTAGCATCACAGGCAGCCAACCAGTGGCGCATCGCAAATTCTCAAGCGCTGCTAGCCCGATATGACCGCGCACACTGGGATGAGATGCAACTTCTCATAGACCATCTTCCCCAGGAATACCAAAAAAGGGCGCAGCAAATAGTTGAAGAGGGACAAACGATCTCAAACAATCAAATCCGCTCTTCAATGGACGCAGCCGATACTGCAGCGAGAACAGTCAACACTGCTGTCACCATAAGGAGACACGCTTGGCTCCGCACTTCAGGGTTCAAACCTGAAATCCAGCAGGCTGTCCTTAATATGCCCTTCAACGAGAAACAACTTTTTGGCCCTGAAGTGGACACAGCCATTGAAAAACTTAAAAAGGACACAGACACGGCCAAAGCCATGGGCGCACTCTACTCCCCGCAGAGCAGAGGCTCTTTTAGAAAAACTCCATTTAGAGGGGGGTTTTGTGGCCAACCCACAGACACCACCAGCCAACAAACAAGAACCACACCATATCAAGGTTCATTCCAAAGGGGAGGTTTCAGGGGATATAGAGGGGGTCAATTCCCAAGGAGTAGGGGAAGATTCCAGACTCCAAAAACACCTCCACCTAAACAGTGACTTTCAAGTCACACAACCCCTTCACTCAACACCAGTGGGGGGAAGACTAAGCCAATTCTACCAATCTTGGCAGCAGATTACAACAGACAATTGGGTATTAGCAATAATCCAACATGGCTATTGCATAGAATTCCACAAATTCCCACCAAACATCCCTCCAAAAACACGCAAAATGTCACCACAACATTTAGAACTTTTAGGACTAGAAGTTCAAGCACTACTGCAAAAGGATGCAATAGAGTTAGTACCAGTACAACAAAAAAACACAGGAGTTTACTCCCTGTACTTTCTAATTCCAAAAAAAGACAAAACATTAAGACCAATATTAGATCTCAGGACACTAAGGGGGTGATTCTAACCCTGGCGGTCGGTGTTAAAGTGGCGGCCAACCCGCCAACAGGCTGGCGGTCCAAAAAATGGAATTCTGACCCTGGCGGGAACCGCCAACACAGCCCGCCAACTTAACACTCCGACCGCCGCGGCGGTACAGACAAACAGCGCGGCGGTCAATGCCAACAGGCAGGCGGCAGACAATGTACCGCCCACACTATCATAACTCACCAATCCGCCACCTTTTCCGGGGCGGGAGCACCGCCGATAAAAACACGGCGGAAACAGACTACGAACGGGAAAACGCTCACCAAAACACACTCCACGAGTACGGAGGACAGCATGGAACCCGAATTAAACATCCTACCTGCTCTCGTCTACCTTCTCATCTACCACGAGTACGAAGTCCGGCGCAGACGACAACGGTGAGTACTGCACCTACGACACACGGGAGGGGGAGGACGAAAGGTTACGGGCACACACATATGCGACCCCCCCCCCCAATCATGTACTCACCAATGCAGAGCACCAAGTCACAGTGACACCACCCAAACACCACTGAAAAATGCTAGGACATAATCATATTTGGAATAAATATTTATGTACCAAAAAGCTCCAGAAAATTAGCGTACAACCATGAAAGATATCCACAACAAAACAAATGACATACACATCAGTGTATAACTGAAGTACCAAGTCCTGCACATCCTACGAATTCAGCATGTCCGTGGGCCAAAGTCTTGAGAAACAAGGGCAAAGCCCACACAGGAGACCTGAGTCCTTTGGAGAGAACACTGCAGGGGCATCAGATGTAAAAACTACAGGCACCTCAGGGGGAAGGGAAGGGGGGGGCACCACAGCCACATGAGTCCACGACGCCAGATCCACGAGGAGCCACCATGCCCACGGGACCATCCTGGGGAGTGCAAAGCCACAGTCTCTCAAGTCTCTGCAGTGGGTGGATTGCCCTCTGGACCATCCTGGGGAGTGCAAAGCCACAGTCTCTCAATGTCTCTACAGTGGGTGGGCTGCCCACTGGGCCATCCTGGGGAGTGCAAAGCCACAGTCTCTCAAGTCTCTGCAGTGGGTGGATTGCCCACTGGACCATCCTGGGGAGTGCAAAGCCACAGTCCATCAGGTGGATGACAGTCTCCACTGGTCAAGGAGGAGGCATGGTGGGCACAATGAACCATCAACGGTGCTTGAGACGGCGGTGCCCTGTTCAGCGGTGCTTGAGACGGCGGGGCCCAGCGGAGCGGTGCTTGAGAGGAAGGGCCCAGCGGAGCGGTGCTTGAGAGGAAGGGCCCAGCGGAGCGGTGCTTGAGACGGCGGGGCCCAGCGGAGCGGTGCTTGACAGGAAGGGCCCAGCGGAGCGGTGCTTGAGACGGCGGGGCCCAGCGGAGCGGTGCTTGACAGGAAGGGCCCAGTGGAGCGGTGCTTGAGACGGCGGGGCCCAGCGGAGCGGTGCTTGAGACGGCGGGGCCCAGCGGAGCGGTGCTTGACAGGAAGGGCCCAGCGGAGCGGTGCTTGAGACGGCGGGGCCCAGCGGAGCGGTGCTTGACAGGAAGGGCCCAGCGGAGCGGTGCTTGAGACGGCGGGGCCCAGCGGAGCGGTGCTTGAGACGGCGGGGCCCAGCGGAGCGGTGCTTGAGAGGAAGGGTCCAGCGGAGCGGTGCTTGACAGGAAGGGCCCAGCGGAGCGGTGCTTGAGACGGCGGGGCCCAGCGGAGCGGTGCTTGAGACGGCGGGGCCCAGCGGAGCGGTGCTTGACAGGAAGGGCCCAGCGGAGCGGTGCTTGAAATGAAGGGCCCAGCGGAGCAGTGCTTGAGACGGCGGGGCCCAGCGGAGCGGTGCTTGACAGGAAGGGCCCAGCGGAGCGGTGCTTGAAATGAAGGGCCCAGCGGAGCGGTGATTGAGACGGCGGGGCCCTGTTCAGCGGTACTCTTCTGCACCGCGGGCCCTGTTCAGCGGTGCCTATCTCCACGGCGGGGCCCTGTTCAGCGGTGCTCTTCTGCACCGCGGGCCCTGTTCAGCGGTGCCTATCTCCACGGCGGGGCCCTGTTCAGTGGTGCTCTTCTGCACCGCGGGCCCTGTTCAGCGGTGCCTATCTCCACGGCGGGGCCCTGTTCAGCGGTACTCTTCTGCACCGTGGGCCCTGTTCAGCGGTGCCTATCTCCACGGCGGGGCCCTGTTCAGCGGTACTCTTCTGCACCGCGGGCCCTGTTCAGCGGTGCCTATCTCCACGGCGGGGCCCTGTTCAGCGGTGCTCTTCTGCACCGCGGGCCCTGTTCAGCGGTGCCTATCTCCACGGCGGGCCCTGTTCAGCGGTGCTCTTCTGCACCGCGGGCCCTGTTCAGCGGTGCCTATCTCCACGGCGGGGCCCTGTTCAGCGGTGCTCTTCTGCACCGCGGGCCCTGTTCAGCGGTGCCCATCCAGCAGGTCAAGGGAGCCAGACCTGGCCTGGACTCCCTGTTCAGTCGCCCTCGGACCGTGACGTTTCTGGACCCTTCGGGGACGGACTCCTGGCCTCCTTAGTGTCCTCCTTCCCAGCTGGGATGTGGCATGTGGGGTCCACCTTCTCCGCGCTCCTGCTGCCCTTCCGCTCCTTTGATGGGGCTCTCGGGCCCTTGCCTCCCCCAGATGGTGTGGGTGGTGAAGTGGCCGCACATTGCTCCTTGGGGGCAGCCCTGTCGGTCCTCGCACGGCGGTCCTTGGTTTTGCGGGTCCTCTTGCCGGGGGGGGGGGCTGGACGTGTCCTTGCTGCTGATCGATGTGTCACTGCTGGCAAAGGGTGGGCTCCAGAACCCAGGCACAACAGTGACACCCGAAGCTGGGCTGGTGGTGGCTGCGGTGCTCTTGGGACTCTTTGAAGATGGATGGGGGAGGTCATCGGGGGGAAAGAGGTTAAGGTTAGCCAGGAAAAGTTTTTTAGGGCCAAGGTAAAGGGTAGGAGAAGTGGAGATGGAAGTGGAGGTAGAGGAGGTGGTTGTAGGAGAGTCAGGTGTGCTGTCATTGGGTGAAGGTGCTGGTGCTGTAGGCTGTCGTGAGGTGGATGGCTGTTGGGTGGGTGGCTGCCTGCGTTTGTGTGTCTTGGAAGAGGGGGTGACAGACACAGTGGGAGAGGACACAGGGGACGTGTACATGGCAGTGGGGGTGGTGACTGCACGAGTGTGGACTGTACTGGAGGGTGAGGTGGTGATGGAAGCACTGGCTGATGTTGGGGTGCATGCAGGTGTGAGTGTAGACGTCACAGGGAGGGAGGAGGGAGACGAGGAGGAGGGGGACACAGGGGTGGCAGTGGCTGTTGGCATGTCTGCATCTGGGTGTTGCTCGGGTGAGTGTTTGCGGGATCTGTGGTGCTTGTGTTTGGATGAGCTGCTCTTGGGTGTTGAGGTGTGTGCAGGCTGGTCTGATGGTGTGGATGGGATAGGCTGAGGAACAGGAGACAGAGACAGGCTGGAGGCAGTCAGAAGAGGGAGGCTGGAAACAGGGACAATGGCTGCCGTCAGTGCTGAGGCCAGAGCAGTGAACGCTCGTTGATGGGCAGCCTGACCCGAATGAATGCCCTCCAGGTACGCATTGCTCTGTTGCACCTCCCTTTGCACACCCTGGATGGCATTCAGAAGGGTCGTCTGCCCAACAATGAGCGTCCTTACCAGGTCAATGAGCTCCGCACTGAGGGCAGCAGGGGCAACAGGGGCAGGGGCTGAGGTGCCTGGGGCGAAGGAGACGCGCGCCTTCCTGGGCGAACCGGCACGGAGCGAAGACTGAGGGGCTGCTGGGAGGGCGGGGCTGGTGCGCTGGGTGGCTCCCATCCGAGGACGTGTCGCTTTCGCTGCTCTCACCAGCGGTCCCCGTCGTGGTGCTCCCCTCGCCCTCCGGATCACTGGTGCCCTCGGTGTCTGTTCCTGGGCCCACCGGGGCCTTGTGTCCTGCAGCTCCCTCGTGCTCCGATGCCATATCTCCTCCGCCTGATGATGCTAATGGACACATGCACAAGAAGATGAAGAGAAAGGGTGGGGGGAGAAAAAAGAAGACCAGGTTGAGTGCATGCAATGTCAACACCGTTGGCGGAGAGGACAGACACAGGTGCCTAATGCACTAAGCCGCGCATTCGGGGTACACTACTCAGTACTACTGACTAAGACAACAGGCCAAGAGACGTCAAACGCGCACATGGGAGATGCTGGACCTTCAATGGCTGTACTTGTCACCCTATAGAGGTGGGGGCCGGGGGCACAGGGCCATGCCTAAGGGAGAGGACTACACTACAGAAAGCGCCCTGGCCTAATGTCACCCACAGCCCTCCTCCCCCACCCAGACTCCTCCACTGCGCAGAAAGATAGGAGAATGTGCTGATACTCACCCCCTTGTGTCTGCTGTGATGTCTTAAAGCGCCCATCCAATTCAGGGTAGGCCACCGCCAGGATCCGGGACATCAGGGGGGTCATGGTGCGACTGGCACCCCTCCTAGGTTGGGAGGCCATCCCCAGCAGTGTTTCTGCGGTCTTCCTTGTTCCGCGGCGGATGTCCTCCCACCTCTTGCGGCAGTGGGTGCCCCGTCTGTTGTGGACCCCCAAGGTCCGGACTTCCTTGGCGATGGCACGCCAAATCTCGATCTTCTGATGGGCGCTGACCTATTAGACATGTACAGGGTGGAAAGGAGGAAATCATCAATGGCCTGCATGTTAGATGTAATTGCCCCCCCCCCACCCACTTTGCCATATGGCACATGCTCTCATCTGTCGGGCGTTGCACTCCTCATTCGCCCCCCACCCCAACTTACATCCACCCCAATCCACACAGGCATAGCCCATTCCATTAGCACCCGGGGTACTCACTTGTTGGTCTGGAGGACCGTAGAGTAGCGCATACTGGGGGAGGACCCCATCCACGAGCTTGTCCAATTCTTCAGACGTGAAGGCAGGGGCCCTTTCCCCAGTCACAGCAGCCATTGTATCTTCCAGACCGAGGTCACAGCAGCACTTGCAGTATAGGTCCTCTCCTGTGGATGATCAGGTCTCGAGTGATTAAGCAGATAGAAAATGGCGGTCACGTCCGCGGCGGTGCGTACCGCGGCGGTGCGTACCGCGGCGGTGCGTACCGCGACCGCCGGCGCACTTCGTTATTGGCTCCTGAAACCCATAGGCTTCAATGTTAACCAATGCGGCTTTGCGCCGCGGTCTTCGACCGCCTACTGCCACGGTGTGCCCCGCCAGCGCAGTGACCTCACATCCCATTGTCCCACTTCACAGGTCAGGCAGCCGCCATTTCAAGGGCCCACATGGCTTAATTTTGACTGCGACACACAGGCCTAGGCCTTGCATTGCCACACATACACGCCTTTCAACCCATTGCCATTCTTTAACTGTGCAAGCTGTCTGTACGTACCTGTGGTTTGGCTGACTCTGTGCTCCATGTTGTCCTTCCTAGGCACCGTCCGCTGGGACTTGGGATGAGAAGGAGGAATCCTCGCGTGTACCGATCGCTGGTGGACCTGTCGACAATGGAAGAACGCCATATAATCCTTCGATACCGACTTGACCGTGCCACTATCCATGAACTGTGTGCCCAGCTGGAGCCAGCCCTGATGTCCCCCATCCGCCAACCCACAGGGATTCCCCCTCTGGTGCAGGTTTTGTCAGTCCTTCATTTTTTGGCCAGTGGGTCATTCCAGACCACAGTGGCCATGTCATCTGGAATGTCTCAGCCTATGTTTTCAAAGATTTTGAGCAGAGTGTTGTCTGCCCTGATGAAACTCATGCGGAGCTACATCATTTTCCCCGAGGAGGGTGACTTGCCCACAGTGAAGGGTGATTTCTATGCCCTTGGACATATCCCCAACATCATTGGTGCCATTGATGGGACCCATGTGGCTTTGGTAACCCCAAAAGACGATGAGCAGGTGTACCGAAACAGAAAGAATTATAATTCGATGAATGTCCAGGTGGTCTGTTTGGCTGACCAGTACATCTCCCATGTAAATGCCAAGTTCCCAGGGTCAGTGCATGACGCGTATGTGATGCGAAATAGCAGCATCCCCTATGTGATGGAGCAGCTACAGAGACAACGTGTGTGGCTAATAGGTGACTCTGGTTACCCCAACCTGCCGTGGCTACTGACCCCAGTAAGGAATCCCCGGACAAGGGCAGAGGAACGCTACAATGAGGCCCATGGGCGTACAAGGAGGGTGATTGAGCGAACCTTTGGCCTCCTGAAGGCCAGGTTTAGGTGCCTGCATATGACTGGTGGATCCCTAATGTACTCACCAAAGAAGGTGTGCCATATCATCGTGGCGTGCTGTATGCTTCACAACCTGGCTTTGCGACGCCAGGTGCCTTTCCTGCAGGAGGATGGTCCAGATGGTGGTGTTGTAGAAGCCGTGGAGCCTGTGGAGAGTGAAGAGGAGGAAGACTCTGAGGACGACACAGACAATAGGGACAGAGTGATACAACAGTATTTCCAGTAAAACCCAGGTAAGAATCACCCATGCCATTTCACAATTGCTTCTAGCCTCCTGCATCTGTACTTTCTGTAGTTCCCCACAGATGTTTTTTATTAATTTATGCCTTTCCCTTCTCAGTGCTGTCTGACTCAGTACCTGACTTCTGCTTGGTTCGCCCATGAAATACAGCGTATTGACATTGGTATGTTGTCATGACTAATTGACAGAACAGAAATTGAACAGTAATATGTTATCCCTTTGTTAATAATACAGCATGACTCAAAACAGGTTTGTGTGCAAAATGTGATTTATTTACAGTGCTAGATACCGGTACATGTGATTCTAAGTGTGATGGGTGGGGGTGGAGGAATATCCATGGCAGAGTCCAGTTCTCAGTCTCACAGGTGCATTGTTCTTTTGCCTGTGGAAGGATGGAGCATAGGCAGTTCATGGTTGGACAGGGTGGCAATGTGGGACAGTGGGAAGACTTGAGGGGGTATGTCCTGCTGGCGGGGGTCTTGACATCCTACTCTGTCTTTTTCTTTGGTCTCAGGCTCCTCTTACGGGGTGGTTGTTCTTCAGCAGGAGGTGGGGTTCTGGGGGGCTGTCGAGGTGTTGGGACCTCCTGTCCACTAGCGCCGGCGGAGGTGGTAGGCTGTTCCTGGTCCGGCCTAGTGACAGGGGCCCTGTGTGGTGCACCATGGTCCCGCAACGCGTCCTCTATCCTGTGGAGGGCCAGGACGATGGTCCCCATTGCGGTCCCGATGATTCTCAGCTCCTCCCTGAACCCCATGTAGCGTTCATCCTGCTGTGCCTGGATCTCAGTGAACCTGGCCAGTACCGTCGCCATCGTTTCTTGGGAGTGGTGGTAGGCCCCCATGAGGGTGGTGAGGGCCTCTTGGAGAGTGGGTTCCCTGGGCCTCTCCTCCCCCCCCTGTCGCACAGCAGCCCTCCGAGCTGCCCGGTTTCCCCCGGCCTCTGTCCCCTGGCCGGTGTGCCCGCTCCCACTGCCCCCAGGTCCCTGTTGTTGTTGGGGTGTCGGGTTAGCCTGGGTGCCCTGTAGTGGCAGACACACCGCTGATTGAGCTGTCCTAGAGACAGAGGCATGGGCCCGCTGGGTGGGAGCTGTGCTGGTGTCGGCAGAGGGGGTCGGGTCTGGTGTGGCCTGTGTCTGGGTGAGGGGAACCGACTGCCCAGAGGTCCCCGATGGTCCGGGCTGGTCATCAGGTTCACTGTCGACAGAGCTGCTATCCTCAGTGTGGGCCTGTTCCGGTGGTGGGATGGACACTTCTGGACCCTCCTGGCTGGTGTGTTGTCGTTCGGGTCCTGCATGGGGTAAGAGAGTTTGGTTATTGTTTCTGTGTGTGCAATAGCATGAGTGTTGTGGGTGCCCTTGTCCCCCAGTGCAGGCATTCCCTGGAGGGAGGTGTTGTGAGGGTATTTAGTGGGGGGGAGGGGTTAGTGCAGTGGTCATGCTTAGGTGATGGGTGCCAATGGTTTGTGTTGGCATGCAGGAGTTGGTGTTGGGATGGGTGGGTTGTGCTGGGGAGACATTGTTAGGAAGGATGTGTGCTGGGGGGTTGGGGGTGAGGGTGGGGGTGTGGGTTGGCATGCTGGTGGGGTGTGGGGGATATAGTAGTTGAGATGGGACTTACCAGAGTCCATTCCTCCGGCTACTCCTGCGAGGCCCTGAGGATGCAGGATGGTCAAGACCTCTTGCTCCCACGATGTAAATTCGGGAGGGGTGGGTGGGGGTCCGCCGCCAGTCTTCTGGACCGCGATGTTGTGCCTGGAGACCATCGACCGGACCTTCCCCCGTAGGTCGTTCCATCTTTTGCGGATGTCCTCCCTATTCCTGGGATGCTGTCCCACCGCGTTGACCCTGTCCACGATCCGCTGCCATAGCTCCGCCTTCCTGGCTATACTGGTGTGCTGCACCTGCGAGCCGAAGAGCTGGGGTTCCACTCTTAGGATTTCCTCCACCATGACCCGGAGTTCTTGGTCCGAAAATCGTGGATGCCTTTGGGGTGCCATGGGGTGGTGTGGGTGAGGTGTGGGGTGGTGTATGTGATGAGGAGTGTGTTGGTGAGTGGTGCTTTGTGCTACTATGTGGTGTGTGTGATGGTGTAGTGTGCCTCAGTGTGTCTTGCTTTGGATTGTCTGCTGTGTCTCTCTCTCCTTCTCTCAGTAATTGGGGTCGCAGGGGTTTGTGGGTGATGTGGGTGTGTGTTTTATAGTTGGTTGATTGTGTGGGAGTGGTGTGTGTATGTGTATCAGGTGTGTGTTTTTCAAATTGTCCAATGTGGCTGTGTTTTGGTGATGTGTGTGTATTCTGACCGCGGCGGTGTGTAGCGCCAATGGAATACCGCGTTTGAATGACCGCCGTGTGGATTCGTGGGTCGTAATGGCATGGGCGTATTTCTGTTGGCGTGACGGTGGAGGTTTGGTCATCTCCAGTTTATCGCTGCCCGCCGATGTGGCGGGCTGCAGTGGAGGACGGATTTTTGGAGGTTTGGCCGTTGTGGGTCAGAATGACCGTGGCGGTTGACCGCGGCGGTGTTATGGCGGTCTTCTGACCGGCGGTAAGGGCATTTTACCGCCGAGGTCAGAATCACCCCCTAAATACCTACATCATATCGGACCACTTTCACATGGTCACACTACAAGACATCATTCCACTGCTCAAACAGCAAGATTACATGACCACATTAGACCTAAAAGATGCGTACTTTCATATACCGATACACCCTTCTCACAGAAAGTACCTAAGGTTCGTATTCAAAGGAATACATTACCAATTCAAGGTGTTGCCATTCGGAATAACAACTGCACCAAGAGTATTCACAAAATGTCTAGCAGTAGTAGCAGCACATATCAGGAGACAACAAATACATGTGTTTCCTTACCTAGACGATTGGCTAATCAAGACCAACACAGTAAGAAAGTGCACAAACAACACCACATATGTCATACAAACCCTTCACAAACTGGGTTTCTCCATCAACTATACAAAGTCACACCTCGAACCGTGTCAGACACAACAATATCTAGGGGCAACCATCAACACATCAAAAGGAATTGCCACTCCAAGTCCACAAAGAGTTCAAGCATTCCACAAGGTAATAAGTGCTATGTTTCCAAACCAAAAGATACAAGCAAAATTTGTGCTAAAACTTCTAGGCATGATGTCATCATGCATAGCCATTGTCCCAAACGCAAGACTACACATGCGACCCTTACAACAGTGCCTAGCATCACAATGGTCACAAGCACAGGGTCATCTTCAAGATCTGGTGTTGGTAGACCGCCAAACATACCTCTCGCTTCTATGGTGGAACAGCAACAATTTAAACAAAGGGCGGACATTTCAGGACCTAGTGCCTCAATACGTTACAACAACAGATGCTTCCATGACAGGGTGGGGAGCACACCTCAATCACCACAGCATCCAAGGACAATGGGACGTACACCAAACAAAATTTCATATAAATTACCTAGAACTGTTAGCAGTATTTCTAGCGTTAAAAGCCTTTCAACCCATAATAACACACAAATACATTCTTGTCAAAACAGACAACATGACCACAATGTATTATTTAAACAAACAAGGAGGAACACACTCAACACAATTGTGTCTCCTAACACAAAAAATATGGCAGTGGGCGATTCACAACCACATTCGCCTAATAGCACAATTTATTCCAGGGATCCAAAACCAACTAGCAGACAACCTTTCGCGAGATCACCAACAAGTCCACGAATGGGAAATTCACCCCCAAGTTCTGAACAATTACTTTCAAATTTGGGGAACACCCCAGATAGATTTATTCGCAACAAAAGAAAACGCAAAATGCCAAAACTTCGCATCCAGGTACCCACACCGCAAATCACAAGGCAATGCTCTATGGATGAGTTGGTCAGGGATATTTGCATACGCTTTTCCCCCTCTCCCTCTCCTTCCATATCTAGTAAACAAATTGAGTCAAAACCAACTCAAACTCATACTGATAGCACCCACATGGGCAAGACAACCTTGGTATACAACTCTACTAGACCTTTCACTAGTACTGCATGTCAAACTACCCAACAGACCAGATCTGTTAACACAACACAAACAACAGATGAGGCATCCAAACCCAGCATCATTGAATCTAGCAATTTGGCTCCTGAAATCCTAGAATTCGGACACTTAGACCTCACACAAGAATGTATGGAGGTCATAAAACAAGCTAGAAAAGCTTCCACTAGACACTGCTATGCATCTAAGTGGAAAAGATTTGTTTGCTACTGCCATACCAATCAAATACAACCATTGCATGCCTCTACAAAGGACATAGTGGGATACTTACTACATTTGCAAAAAGCAAACCTCGCTTTTTCATCTATAAAAATACACCTTGCAGCAATATCTGCTTACCTACAAACTACTCATTCATCGTCTCTATTTAGAATACCAGTTATTAAAGCATTCATGGAAGGGCTAAAAAGAATTATACCACCAAGAACACCACCAGTTCCTTCATGGAACCTTAACATCGTCTTAACAAGACTCATGGGTCCACCTTTTGAACCCATGCATTCCTGTGAAATGCAATATCTAACGTGGAAAGTCGCATTTCTCATTGCAATCACATCCCTCAGAAGAGTAAGTGAAATACAGGCATTTACCATACAAGAACCATTTATTCAAATACACAAAAATAAAATAGTTCTAAGAACAAATCCAAAATTTCTACCAAAAGTAATCTCACCATTCCATTTAAATCAAACAGTAGAATTACCAGTGTTCTTCCCACAGCCAGATTCCGTGGCTGAAAGGGCACTACATACATTAGACATCAAAAGAGCACTAATGTACTACATTGACAGAACAAAGCTAATCAGGAAAACAAAACAACTGTTCATAGCTTTTCAAAAACCACACATAGGAAATCCAATCTCTAAACAAGGCATTGCTAGATGGATAGTCGGATGTATTCAAACATGCTATCTTAAAGCCAAGAGAGAATTGCCTATTACACCAAAGGCACACTCAACCAGAAAGAAAGGTGCTACAATGGCCTTTCTAGGAAACATTCCTATGAGCGAAATATGTAAGGCTGCAACCTGGTCTACGCCTCATACATTTACTAAACACTACTGTGTAGATGTACTAAATGCACAACAAGCTACAGTGGGCCAAGCTGTACTAAGAACATTATTCCAAACTACTTCAACTCCTACAGGCTAAACAACCGCTTTTAGGGTAGGTAACTGCTTTATAGTCTATGCTAAACATGTGTATCTGCAGCAACATATGCCATCGAACTGAAAATGTCACTTACCCAGTGTACATCTGTTCGTGGCATTAGTCGCTGCAGATTCACATGTGCCCTCCCGCCTCCCCGGGAAGCCTGTAGCCGTTTAGAAGTAAATCTTAAATCTTAAACATTTGTACATTTGTAAATAATTATTATAAACTTTTTTATGTACATACGTATTCACTCCATTGCATGGGCACTATTTATAGCAAACAACTCCAGCCTCACCCTCTGCGGGGAAAACAATCTAAGATGGAGTCGACGCCCATGCGCAATGGAGCCGAAGAGGGAGGAGTCCTTCGGTCCCGTGACCAAAAAAGACTTCTTCGAAGAAAAACAACTTGTAATACTCCGAGCCCAACACCAGGCAGCGGACTGTGCTAAACATGTGAATCTGCAGCGACTAATGCCACGAACAGATGTACACTGGGTAAGTGACATTTTCATTTTGGAAAAAGCCCTTACCACTTTGTCCATGTGACTCCAAATCAACTCAGAGTACCTCACACTTTTTTTCTTTTTTGCCCTTTATATGCTGCTCCTAGAGGGGCTTTTATTCTACCCATTTTACGTCCTCTTAGACCGATTCACTATAAGGAAGCTCTATTATATCTTCAGAGATTGCCAGATATTCAAATTTGTCACCATGTATTAGACTTTGTTACAGCTTCTTTAAGTATTAGGAAAAGGCCTACTCTATTTTAAAAAATGTTTTTTACATGTACGTATAGTTTATCATTTTAAGCTAATATTTGTACTTTTCTGATTTTGTGATTTTAATCATGTCTAGTATATTTATTTGTCTATGTCAAGGGGTTTCAGATTGGATGCTCATGCAGTGTTTTTAGTAATGGTTTTCAAGTTTTATTTTGTTTTATATTATTTATAGATCGGTAAATGTGTTTTGGTTTGCACATTTATGGCAATTGCCGAATAAAGTTATTTGACTGACTGACTGTCCTGATCTGGATCAGAACTCTCCATACCTCTATAACCTTTAGGAAAAACAATTAACGGATCACAACATAACGTGCATGTTCTGAATCTACACCTCCAGTCCATGTCCATAAGTAATGTCCCATGATAGTTAAGAAACCCAGTTCACAGACCACACAGCGCCAGCCATTCTAATCACATGCCTGGCTGAACCCTCTGTATATATATACCATAATGGAAACAATCACTGATGTAGCCACAACATGAGGCACTTCCATACAGGTGACATCTGATGTGTATAGTACATGTCTGGAGAACAGCCATGTCGCCACATGTACCAACTTCTGGAGGAGCCTCTGCAGACACTGAACACAGATACATCACCTCACTTCATACATGCATGTGCAGCTACAGTGGGCTACATAGCACACATGAGACAATCACTGATTGCAGTGTAAGAACAACTAAACATTAGCCAGCCGCGAAATACTTCATAGGGCACCTAACATACCACCTGACATGCTGTTACAGTTCCACCCCATTACTACATGAGTAAAGCAACACCACTCACACCTTTCCTGACGTGATTACCTGTACCTAAGTCCAGACAACACACATATCCCACTGAAGAGATATGTACACATGGTGTACACATGGAACTACACAACTGCCGTTGCACTGACAACATATCCCACAGCAACACCTGTATTAGAAATTATAATACAGCTAAACCATTAAACCTTGAAATGACTAACCCACTCTATTACATGTGACTCCAAGTAACCATTGAGACACGATGTAGGCAGATAATAACATATGTGTCACTGTAATTGGTAGGACATTGGCACACATAGCATGGACATTCAATATTGTAAAAGGGTAGCTCTGCCTAGCCACTTACCGTCTTGAGAACAAAGCCATTGGGATAAATGTGATTTGCCCATATGTTAATGCCATGGAAATCAATGAAAAGGAACAACTAAACATAATCAGACACCCAAAGTAGAATAGCGTTCCCTTACTATCTTCACATACCCCATAGTATGAAGATGACGGGACAATGGGGATACATCTACAGACCCAAATGTACTGCTATCCTGGCCATATCTATGTTGTGATTAATGGCCACATGGAGTCAATACCTGAACCAGGACAAATAGCCCCTGAACAAAGTATGTCAGGCACCCAGTTGCAAATACAGGTGATCAAGACAGATGGGAGTGCTCAGACACCTTAGAGCTACTAGAACACATGTGCTGAAAGATGGACCTGGACATACTCTATGGGTAGGATGAAACAGCAGCTTACACCCATAAAAATGGCTGGGTGGAGTCACACATGTGGCATTGTGTAAAGAAATGGCTCCCTGTTGCAGTTACCCCCCACTTTTTGCCTGATACTGATGCTGACTTGACTGAGAAGTGTGCTGGGACCCTGCTAACCAGGCCCCAGCACCAGTGTTCCTTCACCTAAAATGTACCATTGTATCCACAATTGGCACACCCGGGCCTTCAGATAAGTCCCTTGTAACTGGTACTACTAGTACCAAGGGCCCTGATGCCAAGGAAGGTCTCTAAGGGCTGCAGCATGTCTTATGCCACCCTAGAGACCCCTCACTCAGCACAGACACACTGCTTACCAGCTTGTGTGTGCTAGTGTGAACAAAATGAGTAAGTCGACATGGCACTCCCCTCAGGGTGCCATGCCAGCCTCTCACTGCCTATGCAGTATAGGTAAGACACCCCTCTAGCAGGCCTTACAGCCCTAAGGCAGGGTGCACTATTCCATAGGTGAGGGTACCAGTGCATGAGCACTGTGCCCCTACAGTGTCTAAGCAAAACCTTAGACATTGTAAGTGCAGGGTAGCCATAAGAGTATATGGTCTGGGAGTCTGTTTTACACGAACTCCACAGCACCATAATGGCTACACTGAAAACTGAGAAGTTTGGTATCAAACTTCTCAGCACAATAAATGCACACTGATGCCAGTGTACATTTTATTGTAAAATACACCACAGAGGGCACCTTAGAGGTGCCCCCTGAAACTTAACCGACTGTCGGTGTAGGCTGACTAGTTCCAGCAGCCTGCCACACCAGAGACATGTTGCTGGCCCCATGGGGAGAGTGCCTTTGTCACTCTGAGGCCAGTAACAAAGCCTGCACTGGGTGGAGATGCTAACACCTCCCCCAGGCAGGAGCTGTGACACCTGGCGGTGAGCCTCAAAGGCTCACCCCTTTGTCCCAGCCCAGCAGGGCACTCCAGCTTAGTGGAGTTGCCCGCCCCCTCCGGCCACGGCCCCCACTTTTGGCGGCAAGGCTGGAGGGAACAAAGAAAGCAACAAGGAGGAGTCACTGGCCAGTCAGGACAGCCCCTAAGGTGTCCTGAGCTGAAGTGACTCTAACTTTTAGAAATCCTCCATCTTGCAGATGGAGGATTCCCCCAATAGGGTTAGGATTGTGACCCCCTCCCCTTGGGAGGAGGCACAAAGAGGGTGTACCCACCCTCAGGGCTAGTAGCCATTGGCTACTAACCCCCCAGACCTAAACACGCCCTTAAATTTAGTATTTAAGGGCTACCCTGAACCCTAGAAAATTAGATTCCTGCAACTACAAGAAGAAGGACTGCCTAGCTGAAAACCCCTGCAGAGGAAGACCAGAAGACGACAACTGCCTTGGCTCCAGAAACTCACCGGCCTGTCTCCTGCCTTCCAAAGATCCTGCTCCAGCGACGCCTTCCAAAGGGACCAGCGACCTCAACATCCTCTGAGGACTGCCCCTGCTTCGAAAAGACAAGAAACTCCCGAGGACAGCGGACCTGCTCCAAGAAAGGCTGCAACTTTGTTTCCAGCAGCCTTGAAAGAACCCTGCAAGCTCCCCGCAAGAAGCGTGAGACTTGCAACACTGCACCCGGCGACCCCGACTCGGCTGGTGGAGATCCAACACTTCAGGAGGGACCCCAGGACTACTCTGATACTGTGAGTACCAAAACCTGTCCCCCCTGAGCCCCCACAGCGCCGCCTGCAGAGGGAATCCCGAGGCTTCCCCTGACCGCGACTCTTTGAATCCTAAGTCCCGACGCCTGGGAGAGACCCTGCACCCGCAGCCCCCAGGACCTGAAGGACCGGACTTTCACTGGAGAAGTGACCCCCCAGGAGTCCCTCTCCCTTGCCCAAGTGGAGGTTTCCCCGAGGAACCCCCCCCTTGCCTGCCTGCAGCGCTGAAGAGATCCCGAGATCTCTCATAGACTAACATTGCGAACCCGACGCTTGTTTCTACACTGCACCCGGCCGCCCCCGCGCTGCTGAGGGTGAAATTTCTGTGTGGGCTTGTGTCCCCCCCGGTGCCCTACAAAACCCCCCTGGTCTGCCCTCCGAAGACGCGGGTACTTACCTGCAAGCAGACCGGAACCGGGGCACCCCCTTCTCTCCATTCTAGCCTATGTGTTTTGGGCACCACTTTGAACTCTGCACCTGACCGGCCCTGAGCTGCTGGTGTGGTGACTTTGGGGTTACTCTGAATCCCCAACGGTGGGCTACCTTGGACCAAGAACTGAACCCTGTAAGTGTCTTACTTACCTGGTTAACCTAACAAATACTTACCTCCCCTAGGAACTGTGAAAATTGCACTGTGTCCACTTTTAAAACAGCTATTTGTCAATAACTTGTAAAGTATACATGCAATTTTTATGATTTAAAGTTCCTAAAGTACTTACCTGCAATACCTTTTGAATGAGATATTACATGTAGAATTTGAACCTGTGGTTCTTAAAATAAACTAAGAAAATATATTTTTCTATACAAAAACCTATTGGCTGGATTTGTCTCTGAGTGTGTGTACCTCATTTATTGTCTATGTGTATGTACAACAAATGCTTAACACTACTCCTTGGATAAGCCTACTGCTCGACCACACTACCACAAAATAGAGCATTAGTATTATCTCTTTTACCACTATTTTACCTCTAAGGGGAACCCTTGGACTCTGTGCATGCTATTCCTTACTTTGAAATAGCACATACAGAGCCAACTTCCTACATTGGTGGATCAGCGGTGGGGTACAAGACTTTGCATTTGCTGGACTACTCAGCCAATACCTGATCACACGACAAATTCCAAAATTGTCATTAGAAATTGATTTTTGCAATTTGAAAAGTTTTCTAAATTCTTAAAAGACCTGCTAGGGCCTTGTGTTAGATCCTGTTTAGCATTTCTTTTAGAGTTTAAAAGTTTGTAAAAGTTTGAATTAGAACCTAGAACTAGTTGTAGATTCTTAAAAAGTATTCCAACTTTTAGAAGCAAAATGTCTAGCACAGATGTGACTGTGGTGGAACTCGACACCACACCTTACCTCCATCTTAAGATGAGGGAGCTAAGGTCACTCTGTAAAATAAAGAAAATAACAATGGGCCCCAAACCTACCAAAATACAGCTCCAGGAGCTTTTGGCAGAGTTTGAAAAGGCCAACCCCTCTGAGGGTGGCAACTCAGAGGAAGAGGATAGTGACTTGGAGGAAAATTCCCCCCTACCAGTCCTATCTAGGGAGAACAGGGTCCCTCAAACCCTGACTCCCAAAATAATAGTCAGAGATGCTGGTTCCCTCACAGGAGAGACCAACACCTCTGAAATCACTGAGGATAACTCCAGTGAAGATGACCCCCTGTTAGCCAGGATGGTCAAAAGATTGGCTTTGGAAAAGCAGCTCCTAGCCATAGAAAGGGAAAGAAAAGAGATGGGCCTAGGTCCCATCGATGGTGGCAGCAACTTAAATAGGGTCAGAGATTCTCCTGAGATCCTAAAAATCCCCAAAGGGAGTGTAACAAAATATGAAGATGGTGATGACATCACCAAATGGTTCACAGCTTTTGAGAGGGCTTGTGAAACCAGAAAAGTAAACAGATCTCACTGGGGTGCTCTCCTTTGGGAAATGTTCACTGGAAAGTGTAGGGATAGACTCCTCACACTCTCTGGAAAAGATGCAGAATCTTATGACCTCATGAAGGGTACCCTGATTGAGGGCTTTGGATTCTCCACTGAGGAGTATAGAATTAGATTCAGGGGGGCTCAAAAATCCTCGAGCCAGACCTGGGTTGATTTTGTAGACTACTCAGTAAAAACACTAGATGGTTGGTTAACTGGAAATGAAGTGTGTGACTATGTTGGGCTTTATAATTTGTTTATGAAAGAACACATTTTAAGTAACTGCTTCAATGAAAAGTTGCATCAGTATCTGGTAGACCTAGGTCCAATTTCTCCCCAAGAATTGGGAAAGAAGGCAGACCACTGGGTCAAGACTAGGGTAACCAAAACTTCCACTGGGGGTGACCAAAAGAAAGGGGTTACAAAAACTCCCCAGGAGAAAGTGGGTGACACTAGAAACAAAGAAAAAGAGTCCTCTGTAGGCCCCCAAAAACCAGAACAGGTGGGTGGGCCCCAAGACACAACCCAAAACAAAGGTGGGTACCAGGGTAAGAACTGGGATGCCACTAAAGCATGGTGCCACAACTGTAAACAGTCTGGGCACCACACCAAGGACACTTCTTGTCCCAAAAACAAACCCCAGAACAAAATTCCAGGGGTAACCAGTGTAGCCATGGGAGATGACTCCTCAGATGAGGAGGTCTTCATAGCCTTCAACTGGAAACAGGGCCCAACAGGTGAGTTGGAGGTTCCAGAGGGAAGTAGACACTTCCACCACCTACTGGTGAATGGAATCCCAACCACTGCCCTGAGAGACACTTGTGCCAGTCACACTATTGTGCATGACAGGCTGGTGCTCTCAAACCAGTACATCCCAGGTGAGACTGCCAGGGTAAGAGTTAGCCTAGACAGGGTCACTAAGAGGCCTGTGGCTTTAGTGCCCATAGAAGTGGGTGGCACTCTTAGCTGGAGAAGGGTAGTAGTCAGTACAGACCTCCCCCTTGATTGTCTCCTTGGAAATGACTACCCAGAGGTTAGTCAGAGCCCAAGAGAGGAACTGGTCCAGTGCCAGTCCTCTCCCAAGGATTCTGGAAGTCCTGCCTCTGCAGTAAATGCAAGCAGGCCCCAGAAGAAGAAGAAAAGAAAACAGAGTAGGAAGGGTGGACAACCTTTAGCCAAGGTTACAGCAAGCCAAGGAGATTCTGCTCCAGTAGGGGAGAACTCCAAAAATGGCCCTGATAAAGTCCAACCTGACCCACAAGAAGTCCTGGCTAGTCAGGCAACTGTTAAACCTGAGTGGGTGGCTCCTCAGCTAACAGAAGAAAGAGTGGAAGAAGGGTGTTTACTACAAGATGTGGTAACCCCCCACTCTAATACAGCAGACAGGCAACCTGAACCCAAAGAGGCCTGTAACTTAGCCCCTTCCCTTTTAGGTGAAGAGCTAAAGGTGTGGTTCTGGGCACTGACAGCTGTCAGTGGCCTCTGCTGGGTGTTAGCCTTTATGGCTGCACTATCCTTAGCATGGTGGTCTGACCCCATGCCAAATAGCAAGTTAGGCCCCCTGACCCTATTGGTCATGGTGGGGTTACTCCAGCTCTGGGTAACCTCTCTGGGTAAGCTAGGGGTAACCCTGGCCAAGATAAGGTTAGCAGAGGTGGATACCTCTAAGACCAAAATAGAAAGAATGGGTGGAGACATTGAAGAGGCAGACAAGAGGCAATTCAGACTAGGTCCTATCACTGTGGAAGTGGGTCAGTTCCCCAAAGGGAATGACCTGAACAGAAGGATGTAAGGCAGAGTAGGCCCTGCAACTAACCAGCCTATTTCTCCTACTCTTCCTCGCCTGACAGACTAGGAAGACTCTCCCAGCTTGGGCTGAGTCTCCTGGCCTGTGGGCTGGGGGGGGCTTGTGTAAAGAAATGGCTCCCTGTTGCAGTTACCCCCCACTTTTTGCCTGATACTGATGCTGACTTGACTGAGAAGTGTGCTGGGACCCTGCTAACCAGGCCCCAGCACCAGTGTTCCTTCACCTAAAATGTACCATTGTATCCACAATTGGCACACCCTGGCCTTCAGATAAGTCCCTTGTAACTGGTACTACTAGTACCAAGGGCCCTGATGCCAAGGAAGGTCTCTAAGGGCTGCAGCATGTCTTATGCCACCCTAGAGACCCCTCACTCAGCACAGACACACTGCTTACCAGCTTGTGTGTGCTAGTGAGAACAAAATGAGTAAGTCGACATGGCACTCCCCTCAGGGTGCCATGCCAGCCTCTCACTGCCTATGCAGTATAGGTAAGACACCCCTCTAGCAGGCCTTACAGCCCTAAGGCAGGGTGCACTATACCATAGGTGAGGGTACCAGTGCATGAGCACTGTGCCCCTACAGTGTCTAAGCAAAACCTTAGACATTGTAAGTGCAGGGTAGCCATAAGAGTATATGGTCTGGGAGTCTGTTTTACACGAACTCCACAGCACCATAATGGCTACACTGAAAACTGAGAAGTTTGGTATCAAACTTCTCAGCACAATAAATGCACACTGATGCCAGTGTACATTTTATTGTAAAATACACCACAGAGGGCACCTTAGAGGTGCCCCCTGAAACTTAACCGACTGTCGGTGTAGGCTGACTAGTTCCAGCAGCCTGCCACACCAGAGACATGTTGCTGGCCCCATGGGGAGAGTGCCTTTGTCACTCTGAGGCCAGTAACAAAGCCTGCACTGGGTGGAGATGCTAACACCTCCCCCAGGCAGGAGCTGTGACACCTGGCGGTGAGCCTCAAAGGCTCACCCCTTTGTCCCAGCCCAGCAGGGCACTCCAGCTTAGTGGAGTTGCCCGCCCCCTCCGGCCACGGCCCCCACTTTTGGCGGCAAGGCTGGAGGGAACAAAGAAAGCAACAAGGAGGAGTCACTGGCCAGTCAGGACAGCCCCTAAGGTGTCCTGAGCTGAAGTGACTCTAACTTTTAGAAATCCTCCATCTTGCAGATGGAGGATTCCCCCAATAGGGTTAGGATTGTGACCCACTCCCCTTGGGAGGAGGCACAAAGAGGGTGTACCCACCCTCAGGGCTAGTAGCCATTGGCTACTAACCCCCCAGACCTAAACACGCCCTTAAATTTAGTATTTAAGGGCTACCCTGAACCCTAGAAAATTAGATTCCTGCAACTACAAGAAGAAGGACTGCCTAGCTGAAAACCCCTGCAGAGGAAGACCAGAAGACGACAACTGCCTTGGCTCCAGAAACTCACCGGCCTGTCTCCTGCCTTCCAAAGATCCTGCTCCAGCGACGCCTTCCAAAGGGACCAGCGACCTCAACATCCTCTGAGGACTGCCCCTGCTTCGAAAAGACAAGAAACTCCCGAGGACAGCGGACCTGCTCCAAGAAAGGCTGCAACTTTGTTTCCAGCAGCCTTGAAAGAACCCTGCAAGCTCCCCGCAAGAAGCGTGAGACTTGCAACACTGCACCCGGCGACCCCGACTCGGCTGGTGGAGATCCAACACCTCAGGAGGGACCCCAGGACTACTCTGATACTGTGAGTACCAAAACCTGTCCCCCCTGAGCCCCCACAGCGCCGCCTGCAGAGGGAATCCCGAGGCTTCCCCTGACCGCGACTCTTTGAATCCTAAGTCCCGACGCCTGGGAGAGACCCTGCACCCGCAGCCCCCAGGACCTGAAGGACCGGACTTTCACTGGAGAAGTGACCCCCAGGAGTCCCTCTCCCTTGCCCAAGTGGAGGTTTCCCCGAGGAACCCCCCCCTTGCCTGCCTGCAGCGCTGAAGAGATCCCGAGATCTCTCATAGACTAACATTGCGAACCCGACGCTTGTTTCTACACTGCACCCGGCCGCCCCCGCGCTGCTGAGGGTGAAATTTCTGTGTGGGCTTGTGTCCCCCCCGGTGCCGTACAAAACCCCCCTGGTCTGCCCTCCGAAGACGCGGGTACTTACCTGCAAGCAGACCGGAACCGGGGCACCCCCTTCTCTCCATTCTAGCCCATGTGTTTTGGGCACCACTTTGAACTCTGCACCTGACCGGCCCTGAGCTGCTGGTGTGGTGACTTTGGGGTTACTCTGAACCCCCAACGGTGGGCTACCTTGGACCAAGAACTGAACCCTGTAAGTGTCTTACTTACCTGGTTAACCTAACAAATACTTACCTCCCCTAGGAACTGTGAAAATTGCACTGTGTCCACTTTTAAAACAGCTATTTGTCAATAACTTGTAAAGTATACATGCAATTTTTATGATTTAAAGTTCCTAAAGTACTTACCTGCAATACCTTTCGAATGAGATATTACATGTAGAATTTGAACCTGTGGTTCTTAAAATAAACTAAGAAAAGATATTTTTCTATACAAAAACCTATTGGCTGGATTTGTCTCTGAGTGTGTGTACCTCATTTATTGTCTATGTGTATGTACAACAAATGCTTAACACTACTCCTTGAATAAGCCTACTGCTCGACCACACTACCACAAAATAGAGCATTAGTATTATCTCTTTTACCACTATTTTACCTCTAAGGGGAACCCTTGGACTCTGTGCATGCTATTCCTTACTTTGAAATAGCACATACAGAGCCAACTTCCTACACATTGTCATCTGAGCATCTCCACATGCAGTCATAGATAAGTATTGGCAAAGATGAATTAAACGTACAAATAGCAAACCATGAATGCAAGATCTACATCTAATAGGCAATATGGGTACGACGTGTCCCCACTAATCTACACAAATGTAGCACCTACAACGTTGTCACAGCTGCTGCAGTGTGACTGCATACACCATATAACCACAGCCAAGTACAAGGATACAGTCAGTACTTACACCTTGTGGCTGCTGTGCTGCCCTCAAACGCCCACCCACCTCAGGGTAGGCCACTGCCAAAATGCAGGCCATTAGTGGGGTCAGGGTCTGACGGACACCCCTCCCTTGTTGGGAGGAAGTCCCCAGCTGGACCTCTGCGATCTTCCAGACCCAGTATCTCAGGTCCTCCCACCACTTGCGACACCAGCTGTGGACCCCCAGGGTCCACACTTGCTTGGCAATGGCTCACCAGATCCCCTTTTTCTGATGGGCGTTCACCTGCATGGATGACACGGACAAAAGGAGAAAGTCATGTATACATGATCACTACACATCTGTCACTGCAAGTAGGCACACATACCCATCCTCTCTGCTCACATGCCTTCATAATATGGCATCTGCATGCATCTACACCCTCACCAGTTCACATGCCCGAATAAATGTCACACACAATACCTACCACACATGGCTGGGCCCTTGAACACACCTGCTCCCCATAGATCTCTTCATACAGGTGTAGGACCTTCTCCACTAGATTATCGAGCTCTTTGGGGGGGTGATGGCAGGGGTGCTATCACCTGCAGGATGTTGCATGATGGCTCCCAGAGGCAGTACACAGCCTCTCACATCATGGAGGTCTTGCTGGCAACAGTGTCAGAAGTCAAGTGAGCAAAACTGCTGAAAATGGCGGTCACGGCCGCCATGTACAGGGCCGTCACCGCCAGCGGTCATGCCTATTGGCCCCAGTCCACCAAAGGCAGCAATGTTAACCAATGACAAGTTGCACGGCAGTTGCGACTGCCTACCGCAGTGATGACTTTTACCGGTAGACTTAGCTCACTTCCATCTGTCCACTACAAGTCAGGCGTCTGCCATTTTGGGCACTTGTAATCGATGGGTGTGCAAAATAATCTGCATCAGTCACTTACTCCCCATAATTTCTGTGTAACCTTATGTTGGGCCATCATGGTTGTGTAACATATTGTGACACTCTTTACACAATGACGTGTTCAGGCTGACTATATGTTGAGAACTATGTAAAGTGACTTTGTGGTACATAGGCCGTGGCTAAATATAGATAGATACCAAAATATGTGTGCAATGAGTTCATGACAGCAAAGTCACCCACACATGTACATATGACATATGTTTCATATGTACATTCCAATTTACATGTAAGCCAATGTGCAGCAATGAGGGTGAATCAGGTACATATCTGTGTTATGTATTATATGTCAGCAGACCAACGCCACCTGTACAGATGTTCGTTGTCAGGTAATATACAATGTGTTGGTGATGTGTGCATACTGCATAACTCATGGTACATTCTCTCCTCTCAATCTAGTTATCCTGCCATTAGGAGAGTGAGACAACCACCAGTCCACTAGTTGACCTAGCAACCATAGAGGACAGACATGTCATCCAGGCATATCGTCTGAATCGTCATACCATCATGGATCTATGTACACAGTTGGAGCCAGATCCGATGCCAGCCATTCGCAATCCCTATTGCATACTTCCCTTTGTTCAAATCTTGTCAGTGCTACACTTCCTTCCCACTGGGTCCGTTCAGAATACTGTTGCCTTAACATCTGGGATGTCTCAGCCCGTGTTCAGTCTGGTGTTGAAGGATGTACTGTGTGCCTTGTTGAAGCACCTGGACAGCTACATCAGGTTCCCCCAAAGAGCAGATTTGCCGTTTGTGAAGGCCGACTTTTATGAGATGGGGCACATTCCTCATGTGGTGGGAGCCACTGATGGCACCCATGAAGCCCTGGTCGCTCCCATTGCCAATGAACAGGGGCATAGGAACAGGAAGAACCACCACTCAAACATCATACAGATGGTGTGTCTGGCAGACCAGTACATCTCACAAGTCACAGCCAAATATCTTGGATCAGTGCATGATTCCTACATAATGCGGAACAGCAATGTCCCACATCTGATGGCACCACTACAAACAGAGAGGGCCTGGCTGCTTGGTAAGTATGCATTGTATTGTGTGTTTCTGTGTTATGTCACCTGTCATCACAGCATAGGCAGTCACTGAAGCTATGCATGTTTTGTTCTATCATTGTGTTAACAGGTGACTCTGACTATCCAAACCTTCCTTGGCTGTTGACACGCCAGGGGAACTCCGTTCCAGTAAGGCCCACGGGAGGACAAGGCATGTAATTGAGCGAACATTTGGGCTCTTGAAGGCAAGATTCAGGTGCCTGGACCAATCTGGAGGCGCCCTCCTCTACTCACCTCACAAGGTATGCCAAATAAGCATTGCATGCTCCATAACCTAGCCCTGAGATGTCAGATACCATTGATGGCAGATGAGGGAGAGGCAGCACGACCAGTGGCTGGTAATGCTGATATGGCAAGTGATGAACAGCCAGAGGAAGAAGGAGCAGCTGACTCTAGGACAAAGCTCATCAATAAGTACTTCCACTGACATCCAGGTATGTGAAGTGGACCTTTACAAGAGTTGCATGTGCACATTTTAATGTGGATGGCTGCCATGACACCTGCTGACTAGATTCACCAGTGGTGGTGTAATTAGCTCCAATGCCTATCTGTATGTTGGGGAAGGTGGGTGATAGATTGTAAGATGTACAGTAATATAGGGTCAGCTCTAACATATTGTTACATCTGATCCTAATATTCATTTCTGGAATAGACTAGCAAGGTTTGAGATATGTAACGTTTTTCTATCCTCTTTTCCTTCCACTCACTTAAATGACATTTTCCTGTTTGCCGCTGCAACCTATGGCTTGATGTATTCATTGTTAGTAGCCAATGTTAGTAGATGACAGACATGAGAGTTGTTAATGACAGGTAGCAGGTAAATTGGATATAGTTACAGTGGGATGTTAACTCGGTTGTACTCCACTCATACATGTGGAAATGTGACAGCTTCGTCCTTTCCTATTACAGTGGAGTTGGTGTCATGTCATTTGAAGTATGTGTGTGGAGAATTGATCATGGCTCTGGCTACACAGTGGGTGGAGTAGTTTGTGAGGACCATAGGGCCTAGTTGTGTTTGTATTCTGACGTTGCTCTACAGGGTGCAGATGACTGTATAGTGACAAATCATTAAGAACATTACTCCAGGTATAGGCCCTATGTTTGGTTGCTAGTGGAAGGGGCCTGATGTTTAGAAACCTATGAGGGTGGTATTGATGTCCCTCAGCACCCCTGCAATGGTAGCCAGGGTGGCATAATGTACCTGCCACTACTGTATGACTTCCTGGCGGTATTCCCTCTGCAGCCTTTGATTCTCCCCAACATTGGGAGATGGTTTCCTGGTCAGTGGAATCCCTCAGAGACCCTACCCTCTGGCCCACAGCATTCCTCCCACCCACCCTACTCCCAGCTGCTTGCGCCCATGGCACGGTGTGCCCCCTCCCAGTCATAACAGGGCCTTTATTGTCAGGGACGTCAAGGTTAGACTAAGGTCCCTGTACTGTGGGACACACAATTGATTGAAGTGACCTTGGGACACAGGTTGTGGGGGCGAATGGTTGCTTGTGATGTGGTTGCAGCAGGGGTGGGGGGGCCTTGATGTGGGCAGTGTGAGGCTGGGAGTAGTTGACTGACCAGGTGTCCCAGATGGACCAGATTGTTTGTTGTTGTCAGACATCATCTCACTGGGGCCTTCATCCTGAGGGGGACTGGCAGTGTCTGGTATCCTCTCCATGGTAGTAATGGCTGAGTTACCTGTGGAGGGAGTGAGACACAGACTTCAGTGTGGAATGTGTGTTAGAGTACCTCTTAATGAGATGTGTGACTGTGGCTCTACATGATTCCCTGCAATGCATTGACAGATGCTGCACAGCATACCTTTATTGTACATACTACTCTGTGACTTGATTGCTATACTCCATGTTGGGAGATGTCATACAGGTTTGGTACAGATTGTTATTGTCTGATAATTGACATGACAGTTCACCTCTGTTACCTAGTGATTTGTGAGGCTTGCTAGAGTCGCAAATTATAGCTGTACAATAAAGAATTGTGTGCTAGTGGGAACACAGTACGTGGGTATGCAAGGATTAAAGTCCTGTATCTAGGTGTTTTGCATGTGTGTTGACTGAGACGTTTTACTTTCCAATCCAGTTCACTCTATTTCTGGCTTTAGGAATGGTCACTCAGCTGCAGCTGTTTATTGTTTTGTATGCTATTGCGAGTGTGCCATTGCATTTCTGTCATTGTCACTCACTGGTCCTCACTAGGTAAATCTAGATGGTGTAGCTAGTACTTTAGTTGTACATACATAGAATGTGATGTGTTGTGCACATGCAAGGTGTTCAAAAAGTAGTGTTAGTGCATTCTGGGAGGTATAGTGATTTGATTTGCCAGTCATTAACATGCCATTGCTGAGGGCTGTAGGGCAGTTGGGGTGGGTGGACTGGTGACATGCAGGAGAGGGGAATTAGGTGAATGGGTGGGAGGTGCAGTATGTAATTTAGGTAATTTGGGTGTTGAGGAGGCATGCAGGACAATACAGTGGTAAGACATGACTGTTGTATGTACTTACCAGACCCCACTCCCCCCAGGTATTTCAGTCAGGCCCTCTGGATGCAGTATGTCCAAGACCTTCTCCTCCCATGAAGTGAACTGTGAGGGAGGAGGTGGGGGCCCACCTCCAGTCTTGTGCCCGCAGATCTGGTGATGTGATGCCATGGAACGCACCTTCTCCCATAGGTCATTCCACCTCTTCCTGATGTCGTCCCTTGTGCGTGGATGGCTGCCTACTGAGTTGACCCTGTCAACTATCCTTTGCCACAACTTCATTTATCTGACAATCGATGTTTGTTGGACCTGTACTCCAAACACATGTGGCTCTACGCTGACAATTTCATCCACCATGACCCTCAACTCCTCATCAGTGAAATGTGGGTGTTGTTGTGGGGACATGGCAGTGGTGGTAAAGACAGTGAGGAAGCGGTTAAAACGATGAATAACATCTGTGATGATGTGTGGGTGCTGTGATGTGAGTGGGTGACGGTTGATGTGTATTGTGTGGTTTTGTTAATTTTGTGCTGTGCATGTTGTCCAAGTGTGGGATGTGTGCTGAGTGTAATGTGTACGGTTCGCCTATTGTTAGTTTTGCTAGTTATAATTTCTCTGCTGGTGTTTGGCTGTGAGTGGCGTTCTGTTTGCAAAGGATTGTGGGTTGTGTTGGGGTGTGTTATATAGTGCAGTGAGTAGGTGTGTTGGGTGTGTCGATGTGTGTCAGGCGTGGGGTATTCAAACTATCCAATGTGGTGTGGTGTTCTGATGTGAGATTTTGACAGCGGCAGTTCGCACCACCAATGGTTTACCGCCATGGAAGAACTGCTGTGCTGATTTGTGGCTCATAATCTGGTGGGTAGATTTTTGTCAGGCTGGCGGTGCTGGTGGTGGAATCGCCTCTTTCCCACCCTCCAGTGCCCTCGCAGTGTCGGATTTTTCTTTTTTTTTGGCGGTCTTCTCTGTGTAACTCTTAATACGGCAATCAAATGACCGCCAACATGACAGTCTTTTGGCGACCGCCACTGTGGGGGTCTTCTGAAAAGACAGCCAAGGTCTTAATGAAGCCCTCTGTGTTTAAAATCAAGTCACTAGATTCAAGAGTTCAGTTGTTCTCAGTTCTTACAAAAGAAGACCTGACTCTGGATTTAAGACATACTGTAAAAGAAGTATGGGATTTTACAAGTAAAGAGATATGTTTCATAAAAAGTGTCAGATCAGTCAAAATTCAGGACACACCCAATGCAAACCCCCTACAATTAGGAAATACAGGCTTTCAAAGGAAGCAGAACAAGGAATGGAGCTTGTTAAAGAAAAAATAATAGAACACGTTATTCTACAAGAGTTGCTTGATAATCCCTACAACTCTCCAGTGATGGGCATTAAGAAAAACACTGGTAAATAGAGAATAGTGCAGGACCGTACAAAGGTAAACCAAACTGTGATCCCATGTTCTTAAGTGGTGCTTCCTCCTGCTGTAATATTGTTCCAGATTCCTACAGATGCAGAATGCTATACAATCATCAAATGCCAAGCATTCTTCTTTTGCAGTTCGGTTCCAAAATAAATTCCTCGTGTAGGTGTTGAGTCCCAGAGAGGTATATTGAAATTTCCTCAATCTTTAGTCAGATCTAAAGAAAGATTTGGAGAGTTAACAGTCCGCTGTAACTCAGTCTTGGTCTAGTATATTGATGATCTACTTGTGGCATCAAGGATAAATAAAGACTGTAAGTTAGATACAGTTGCACTTATGAATCATCTTGGTGTTGGTCACAAGATGTCATCTAAAAAAGATGCAGTACTGTAAATAAAAAGTGATTTATCATGGTCATCATATCGATAAAAGGTGCAAGGAAAGTCCCAAAAGAACATATTTTTCTGCAATTCTAAGTATTAATCCTCCAGCCATCCAAAGGGCGGTGAGGATGTTCCTGGGAATAGTGGCTTCCTGCAGTAAGTGTATTCTGAACTTTTTCCTGACTGCAAAGCCTTTAATAAGGCTAACTCAGTGATGTCAAGTATCCTGTGCTATTTGAGGACAAATGTATGGAGGCCTAATGGACATTAAAAGATATCTTGTGATTATGGTAAAAATTCTTCCTTTTCTGCCATGAGAAAAGTGGGTGTTCATTGCCCATATTTAGCCAGAAACATGAGGGTGGAGGAGGTCATGAGACCTGTTACATACTTCTCATCTGTGTTAGACCCAGTTGCTGTAGCTCTTCCCTGTTACCCGAAAGTGGTTGTAGCTATTTGCATTGCAACTGAACAAAGTGATGAGATTGTAATGGGACATATGCTCATTGTATTTGTTCCACATTCAGTTGAGATTTTGTTGGCCCACAGTAGAACTCAGACATGACAAGCATCCGCCTCATTAGGTATGAGCAAATCATGTCATTCGGAAGGTGTAATTCTCTAAATTCTGCAAGGATGGTGCTGGCTAAGACTGCAATGAAGATAATAATGATAATGATGATGAACCAGAACATGGCTGAGTGAATGTCACAGAATTGTCTACCAGGTCACAACCAACCATCAAAGATACTCCTCTGGAAAAAGCTGATCTGATTTTGTTTGTAGATGGTTCTTAGCTGAGAGACCATTGTGGAATACTGAAAGTTGTCTGCAGTCGGTTCTATTTCTGAAACCATTGAAGTATCATGTCTGCCTGATATAACTACAACACGAGTGATGGAGTTGAATTGAAAAGAGTGTGTTGCCTTGCAGATGATCTGAATGTGATAATTTATACAGACAGCCAGCATGTATTTGAAGTGGTACATGATTTTGGGAGGCTGTGGTCACAAAGGGGTTTATGGCATTCGCTGGTACTCTGGTTGAAAGCAATACAAAAACCAAAAGAGATTGCATTAGTCAAGGGTGCAGCCCATAATGCTGGCAGTCACATTAGGAAATAAATATGCTGACCAAGTGGTGAGATAGTGCACACCCGAAAATGCAACTGTAAGATAAAATGAGCAAATCACAGTGCAAGAATAAGAACACAATAAATCAAGTGAAAGTTCTGTACAAAAAGTGGAAATAATATAAATTGTTTCCTGTTGAACCCAATGCAAACCTCACTAATTGGATTAATGGATCTCCAGGAGGAAGTACCAGAAGATGAGAAACAGCAATGTGAAATGTGTTTTAAAAACAAATATAGACATCTAGATTACTCTTCAATACAAATATATTCTTCCAGAACAAGGCTTCGAGATTAATGTAGCCAAACTAAAATTGTAGTATTCAATAATCATAAAAAAATATAAGGGAAGCCTAGTACTGGGAGATGAGTTATTGGAGGAAGTAGATTTGTGTATCTGGGAATTAAACTTTTATCCAATTTATCATGGCAACCGCATATCGACATGGCAACAATAAAACATAAATAGGCATTTGGCTCAATTTTAAAAGAACATTGCGACTCCTATAGAAAACGTGTCCCACCAGCTTTGAAAGTCTAAGAAGTCAAAGCCCTAGGAACTGCTTTATATGATGCTAAGTTATGGGATTTTAGTGACATTTCTGACCTGGAGAAATCTAAGAGTTGTTTTAAGATCATTAGCCTCACGCTCATCTATCACCTCGCTATACACCCTATTTCTGGATATGGGCTTAAAAAAGGTAGCCCTTAAGGCTCCTTTGTGCTCGCTGCTTTATTGGCAGCGTATGTGGGTCACCCTGTTGGTATGTTATGCAGTTGCCCTAAAAGAGATAATCATGGCTGACAGGTCCAATAAAAGTCCATGGCTGTCCTCGATCAAAGAGCTGTTGAACTCTCTGGGTTTGGGTGTTCTTTGGCCTCATCCTCAGTTTACAGAGGGAGGAACATAAAGTAAGGGGTACCAACTTGACTGGGGAGTTCCTGGAATTTAAGCCTTCATATGGTCTAGAGCAGTACTGGGACCTGACTACAGTTTCTCTAGACAGGAAGCTAAATCATCAGTTTAGAGTGGGGTCTCCCCGTGAAGTCATTTACAGCAAGGTGGGTGGGGGCAGCTTCAGAGGATTGTTCCTTTTGCAAGTGCCAAACTAGTCTGCACCGCATGTGTTCTTTGTATGTTCTGCAGATGCTAAGCTTCACTCTTCTGGGTTTGCTCCTTTCTGTAGGCAGCTGGGCACCTCAAGTCATCGTGCAGCATTAAGGATTTTAAGAGCTGATCCTCCTTCTTTAAACTCTTGTGCAGTTTTTGGGACTGATGTGGGCAAAACGAAGGGCTGCTGTTGCTGTACTGTGATTTTATATTGTATATATGTATAATATATAATAGATTTTATATTTGGATATGACCCCCTTTTTTATCAGCTGCTAATTGTGTTTTGTTGTTCACATGAACAATTCTCAGATATCTCCTGGGATAATTGTAACATATGCATTCTGCTAACTGGGACTTTTGTTGTTCCTATGGAGATGTTTTTATATTTTGTATGCTTAATGCATTTATTGAATACTTTTATAGTTGACGCTAAATAAAGTTATATTTGACTTGATATCCCTCCAGACTCTATGTTCTATGCCTCATTATTTACACCACCAAACACACGTTTAAAGGGATGCAATGACCAGAACATTTGACAAGTACTTGTTTAATACCACATTCAGACATGTTGCAGAAGATTCCTGTCAAAGATGTGTTGTTTGTCAGAAAAATCAAGCAAAGAGAATTATTGTCAATATAAGTCATATTGGCAAATCAGAGGGTCCATTTAGTTGACTTCAAGCAAACCTAAGTGAGATGCCAGTTTGTAGTGGCCTTAAATATCTTCCTGTGATTATGTGCTTATTCTCTAAATGGGTTGAGGCCTATCCTACCCAGACATGTCACAGTATGACAGTATGAGACTCTTAAATTGTTTTTTACAGCTCTTCAGACTGACCAGAAGTTTCATTATAGTTATTGTCCTGAGTCATCTAGCATTTTAGAGAAGATAAACAAGAACATCAGAAACAAGCTGGTTAAAGTGTGTAGCTCCACCAATCTGAAATGGCACAAGTCTCTTCCTCTTGTTCTCATGAGCATTATAAGTACCCCAAACAAAAAGACTGGACTTTCGCCCCATTTAGTGTTAATGGGCCGATCCATGAGGTTATCCTGTATACCTTTAGCAACACTTATGTCAGACATTGTATTGAATTACTGCAAAGGTCTGGCTCATGTGGTGAAATCTGTCTCTCATCTGATGAACGTGACAACAGCACCGACAAAAGAACTGCAATGCCATACCTTATAACCAGGAGATTGGATCCTGATGAAGAGGCATGTCCACAAGAGCTGAGTTGAGGAATGATGGTAAGGACCACATCACATTTTGCTTGTAAACAACAGTGCTGTGACGTATGCTGGAGTCTCACAGTGGATCCATACCGCTCACACAAGAGGGGTGAAGATGGCAGATGAAGAGTTGTTGACAACAACCATTAATTCTGTGAGTCAAGCTCATGTTTGCAGCATGAACACAGAGGGGAGTTAAGAAAAGTGAAACTGGTGAAGTTGCTGATGAAAGTGAACATGAAGATGCTGGAGAAGGTACCAGTGTCCAATTTCAACTTGAAGATCAGAGTTAATAACTATTGCAACTCATGGGCACCAGAAAGGAGTGATAGTTCCTGATCCAACTAATGAAAAGCTCTGGTTGACAATCCGAGACTCTGGAAACACCAGGGAAAAAAGCAGTTCACAGTCAGTCAAATTACTGATGCTGATTAAAATATACGTTTATCTGTGAGTAAAGAAGATTCAGCAGTAGTCACAAGTGTAAATGCAAGAGTTGTATCACCTAAGGCAGTGAAGAGAACTTTCAAGAGAAAACACTGGGAGAATGAAAGATTAGAATCGGTCAGGGAAGAACTAGAAGTAATTGAAATCAAATCAGAGAGCAGTGAAAGTAAATTGCCTGTTGCTTAAAGACCAACAAGAAAGAGAATCTCATACAGAAAGCAAGCCTCGCCTCAATGGGCATATCTGGCATCCATATCTGAAGAAAAGCCAGATACTGAGATCTACAATTCATTAAACTGTTGCCATTTCATCTTTTAAAATGGTCTAGTAGAAGAAGAAAAGCCACCTTGAACTTTTCCAAATCCTGACAGTGGTGGAAATATTTTTGGAATTACAAATTTGAACTTTGCAAAAAATCTAGAAAATCAGTATGAAATGACATACAGCAGATGCTGTAAACTTGTTACCATGAAATTATTATCAGTAATACTTAATAGTTCTACTGTTTGCCTTTTTCTCCAGTATACGTCTCCACAGTAGATGAACTAACTACAGTACATAATTAGATTGAGCATAATATAATGACAGATAGGGAAAGATTGGTAAGAGGATTTAATGATAATATTTATACACAAATGCTGGGTGACTATGTTGATATTATGGGGGTTAAGGATTGTATTGTGTAAATTTTTATTTCTTTTTGTGCAGATGAAAAAGCAACATATCTACAGCTACCTATCTTGTATAATTAGCCCTGCAATGTTTTTGTTAGTATATTTAACAAGCAGGAGTTTCTATTGCCATCCCTGTCGAATTTCAATGTTTCAATTAAAAGATCTTCTTTTTTCTGAAAGATTCTGACAATAGGGTAACCTATGCTAAATGTTTGAATACAGTTGCACAAACTAATCCTAAGACTAAACAGACTACAAGGACGTTTGTGTCTAGCTTGAGTAAACAAAAGCATGAATTTGTCAAGAGTGTTATGAGAGGAGAGTAAACATTTTGAGGGATTGGAAAAGATTAAGGCTAAAACAGAATTTGTGTTTTCAAATTCAGGCCCAGAGTTGAAAATGGAGCAGGAGAGACAGTGTGAATGATGTATGATGCACAATAAATTTAAAGGAGGTGAATTTGTGGGAAGCAGTGAATGTAAACTGAGTTATGTTGTCAGTGGTGATTGGTTGACTGGTGTAAAAACGATTCTCAGAGGGAGTTATTATGTGTGTGATAAGACTGGTTACTTCAACCTGCGATGTAATTGGGTGGGTTCTTGCTATTTGACTTTAGGATATCCTAGAGTCCATCAGGTGAATGGGGTCAATTATGCTGTTGGTTTAAAGAGAGTGACACATTGTTTAGAGCATGATTGTATTAGATGTACCATAAAGCTATGATTCCATCTATTCGAGTGGCTAAGAATGATGTGAAAATTTGATTATCTACTTATGTTCATAAGCTTGCTTCTTATATCCATTAACATGGATTAATACAGAACTAACTGTTATACATGTAATGATTATGCAAAATGGCCTAGCAAGAGATATCCTTCTTGCGAAGGAAGGTGGTGTTTGGAGGGTCTTGAAGGTGAAAGAGTGGTGTACTTTCATTCCTGATTATGTTTTAAGCATACTAATATTTCTTGTGAAGTTCAAGCTTTGGAAGAGTGTGGCTTGTGGGAAACAGTAGGTTCCTGGGTTAGTGAGATAGGAAAGGGTTTGAGTAAGGTTAGTGAGTGGATTGATTGCTTCAGTGTATGCTTAAAACCATACTAACCCCTGTAACTATTGTGCTGATTTGTTGAATTGCTCTGTTTCTCTTGTTCAATTTTCTTTTTACTAATATTTTTTTAAATTATGGGTGTAAAGAGAAATTTCTAAGATGTAGTATGAAGACACTGAACTGGATGATGCCAGAGGTCAAATGTATAATCAACTGAAGCTGTTAGAGGAATCACATTGCAAGCAGAAAGTGATGCTGACTATCCTATAACTAATAGAAGGTTTTACTGCTTATAGAATAATCAAAGGGGGAAGTTTCTGAGGATATGTGTGCATTTATAAAATTTGCATAACATGCATTATGCAAAATGTAGTTCTACACTTGATTTTACATGTGTATACCTATTGGAACATATTGCCTTTGAATCAACCTTATTATGAAATGCTAAAGTGCCTTTTTGTGGTTTATGCTCAGTTAGGCCTCAATGCCACCTTGTTCAAAATGGATGTCTCCTCCAGCACATTCACTGTTTATTATTCCTGCAGCACACAGTCAAGCAAAGTCACGTTTATTTCCATTGATGTTGCGCTTGCTGTTCTTGAAGAAACATTTCCAACTTGGGTTCATTAATGTTGCGATCATTACAGTCCCTTTCACTAGCTTACTGTACTGTATCCATTCCCAATAGCTCACTGTTGTTTTGCAACTAATTTATTCTACTATCTCGAGATGACATTAACATAGAAGAGTTGAATCAATGTTCATATAGTGGAATGGTTCTTAGGTGGTAAGCCAATATGATGTTTAATAAACCTGTGCCCTGATTTTCTTACATCGTAGCAGTTTTGCTCACACCATGATGAATTTGCAGTTTTAGTGATGTTCTATGAGAAGATTTGCTAGATTTTGGGGTGAGCTGAACAAGAGATGCTGTCCAATTTCTTAATAATTTAGCTGCTCATTTCAGACTTTGAATTTTTCTGATTTTGCTTACTATTCTGTATTTCCCTATTATAGTGAGGATTCGTGGCACTGACCTATGCATCTGCTCTTTACAATTTCTGTATTGTACTTTTTTATTTTTTTTAAATAAATCTTTTTACATTTCTAATTCTGCCCTAGAACTCACTCATTGAGTAAGTCTATCCTCTCTTGACTGTATTTTTTGATGCTGTGTGGTGCACTGTGTCAAGACACAATGCCTCACAAAATTGGGCTTTAACACGGTCTCTGATCCAACAACCCATAGGCGTGTTAAGTGAAGGGTTACCTGTGCCCACATACACTAACCCCTCTAATTGGTGTGTGTGTGCAATTGTTCTGTTTCTTCTGTTTAAATTCTTTGCAGTAATCTTTTAAAAAATAGAACTAAATTGTGGGTGCAAGAAGAAGGTGACAGCAATGTCTGTAAATAAGAGGAAAAGAGACTGGTTTGAAATGGAAGATATAGAGGCACAAATTTATAACAACATCAAATGCTGCAAGAATCAAGACCCAAAAGACAGAAAGTGATGCATACTGTATTATGAATAGTTTTAGGGTTTTGTGATGATATAATCATCAGAGGGGGTATTTTGTTGACGTTCTTTCACATTTTATTTCAATTATATCTATGTATTAACATGGCGCTATTGTAATTGAAACAACAATCCTATGATGTGTTTTCATGCATTTTACTGGCTTAGACCACATTTGTCCATACTTAGGCCTCAACTCCATCTTTAAAAAGTATGGCAGAGCTTTATATTGTTCATATTTCTCGCTTGAGACTACACACAACAAAATGTGCACAGTTTGGTAATGATTTGCTGTTCTCAAAGAAAATTCAGAGCAAGCCTATTTGTTACTTTCATGGCTCTTCTTGCTTGTTCACCGAAGACTGTATGTAGGAAGTTGGCTCTGTATGTGCTATTTCAAAGTAAGGAATAGCATGCACAGAGTCCAAGGGTTCCCCTTAGAGGTAAAATAGTGGTAAAAATAGATAATACTAATGCTCTATTTTGTGGTAGTGTGGTCGAGCAGTAGGCTTATCCAAGGAGTAGTGTTAAGCATTTGTTGTTCATACACATAGACAATAAATGAGGTACACACACTCAGAGACAAATCCAGCCAATAGGTTTTTATATAGAAAAATATCTTTTCTTAGTTTATTTTAAGAACCACAGGTTCAAATTCTACATGTAATAGCTCATTCGAAAGGTATTGCAGGTAAGTACTTTAGGAACTTCAAATCATCAAAATTGCATGTATACTTTTCAAGTTATTCACAAATAGCTGTTTTAAAAGTGGACACTTAGTGCAATTTTCACAGTTCCTAGGGGAGGTAAGTATTTGTTAGTTTTACCAGGTAAGTAAGACACTTACAGGGTTCAGTTCTTGGTCCAAGGTAGCCCACCGTTGGGGGTTCAGAGCAACCCCAAAGTCACCACACCAGCAGCTCAGGGCCGGTCAGGTGCAGAGTTCAAAGTGGTGCCCAAAACACATAGGCTAGAATGGAGAGAAGGGGGTGCCCCGGTTCCGGTCTGCGTGCAGGTAAGTACCCGCGTCTTCGGAGGGCAGACCAGGGGGGTTTTGTAGGGCACCGGGGGGGACACAAGTCCACACTGAACTTTCACCCTCAGCAGCGCGGGGGCGGCCGGGTGCAGTGTAGAAACAAGCGTCGGGTTTGTAATGGAAGTCAATGGGAGATCTAGGGATCTCTTCAGCGCTGCAGGCAGGCAAGGGGGGGGTTCCTCGGGGAAACCTCCACTTGGGCAAGGGAGAGGGACTCCTGGGGGTCACTCCTCCAGTGAAAGTCCGGTCCTTCAGGTCCTGGGGGCTGCGGGTGCAGGGTCTCTCCCAGGTGTCGGGACTTTGGGTTCAAAGAGTCGCGGTCAGGGGAAGCCTCGGGATTCCCTCTGCAGGCGGCGCTGTGGGGGCTCAGGGGGGACAGGTTTTTGTACTCACAGTCTTAGAGTAGTCCTGGGGTCCCTCCTGAGGTGTTGGATCGCCACCAGCCGAGTCGGGGTCGCCGGGTGCAGTGTTGCAAGTCTCACGCCTTTTGCGGGGAGCTTGCAGGGTTCTTTAAAGCTGCTGGAAACAAAGTTGCAGCTTTTCTTTGGAGCAGGTCCGCTGTCCTCGGGAGTTTCTTGTCTTTTCGAAGCAGGGGCAGTCCTCAGAGGATGTCGAGGTCGCTGGTCCCTTTGGAAGGCGTCGCTGGAGCAGGATCTTTGGAAGGCAGGAGACAGGCCGGTGAGTTTCTGGAGCCAAGGCAGTTGTCGTCTTCTGGTCTTCCTCTGCAGGGGTTTTTCAGCTAGGCAGTCCTTCTTCTTGTAGTTGCAGGAATCTAATTTTCTAGGGTTCAGGGTAGCCCTTAAATACTAAATTTAAGGGCGTGTTTAGGTCTGGGGGGTTAGTAGCCAATGGCTACTAGCCCTGAGGGTGGGTACACCCTCTTTGTGCCTCCTCCCAAGGGGAGGGGGTCACAATCCTAACCCTATTGGGGGAATCCTCCATCTGCAAGATGGAGGATTTCTAAAAGTTAGAGTCACTTCAGCTCAGGACACCTTAGGGGCTGTCCTGACTGGCCAGTGACTCCTCCTTGTTGCTTTCTTTGTTCCCTCCAGCCTTGCCGCCAAAAGTGGGGGCTGTGGCCGGAGGGGGCGGGCAACTCCACTAAGCTGGAGTGCCCTGCTGGGCTGTGACAAAGGGGTGAGCCTTTGAGGCTCACCGCCAGGTGTTACAGCTCCTGCCTGGGGGAGGTGTTAGCATCTCCACCCAGTGCAGGCTTTGTTACTGGCCTCAGAGTGACAAAGGCACTCTCCCCATGGGGCCAGCAACATGTCTCTAGTGTGGCAGGCTGCTGGAACCAGTCAGCCTACACAGATAGTCGGATAGGTTTCAGGGGGCACCTCTAAGGTGCCCTCTGTGGTGTATTTTACAATAAAATGTACACTGGCATCAGTGTACATTTATTGTGCTGAGAAGTTTGATACCAAACTTCCCAGTTTTCAGTGTAGCCATTATGGTGCTGTGGAGTTCGTGTTTGACAGACTCCCAGACCATATACTCTTATGGCTACCCTGCACTTACAATGTCTAAGGTTTTGTTTAGACACTGTAGGGGTACCATGCTCATGCACTGGTACCCTCACCTATGGTATAGTGCACCCTGCCTTAGGGCTGTAAGGCCTGCTAGAGGGGTGTCTTACCTATACTGCATAGGCAGTGAGAGGCTGGCATGGCACCCTGAGGGGAGTGCCATGTCGACTTACTCGTTTTGTCCTCACTAGCACACACAAGCTGGCAAGCAGTGTGTCTGTGCTGAGTGAGAGGTCTCCAGGGTGGCATAAGACATGCTGCAGCCCTTAGAGACCTTCCTTGGCATCAGGGCCCTTGGTACTAGAAGTACCAGTTACAAGGGACTTATCTGGATGCCAGGGTCTGCCAATTGTGGATACAAAAGTACAGGTTAGGGAAAGAACACTGGTGCTGGGGCCTGGTTAGCAGGCCTCAGCACACTTTCAATTGTAAACATAGCATCAGCAAAGGCAAAAAGTCAGGGGGCAACCATGCCAAGGAGGCATTTCCTTACACAACCCCCCCCCAAACGAAAGAGGATGAGACTAACCTTTCCCAAGAGAGTCTTCATTTTCTAAGTGGAAGAACCTGGAAAGGCCATCTGCATTGGCATGGGCAGTCCCAGGTCTGTGTTCCACTATAAAGTCCATTCCCTGTAGGGAGATGGACCACCTCAACAGTTTAGGATTTTCACCTTTCATTTGCATCAGCCATTTGAGAGGTCTGTGGTCAGTTTGAACTAGGAAGTGAGTCCCAAAGAGGTATGGTCTCAGCTTCTTCAGGGACCAAACCACAGCAAAGGCCTCCCTCTCAATGGCACTCCAACGCTGCTCCCTGGGGAGTAACCTCCTGCTAATGAAAGCAACAGGCTGGTCAAGGCCATCATCATTTGTTTGGGACAAAACTGCCCCTATCCCATGTTCAGAGGCATCAGTCTGCACAATGAACTGCTTAGAATAATCTGGAGCTTTGAGAACTGGTGCTGAGCACATTGCTTGTTTCAGGGTGTCAAAGGCCTGTTGGCAGTCCACAGTCCAGTTCACTTTCTTGGGCATTTTCTTGGAGGTGAGCTCAGTGAGGGCTGTCACAATGGATCCATATCCCTTCACAAACCTCCTGTAGTACCCAGTCAAGCCAAGGAATGCCCTGACTTGAGTCTGGGTTTTTGGAGCTACCCAGTCCAGAATGGTCTGGATCTTGGGTTGGAGTGGCTGAACTTGGCCTCCACCTACAAGGTGGCCCAAGTAAACCACAGTTCCCTGCCCTATCTGGCATTTGGATGCCTTGATAGAGAGGCCTGCAGATTGCAGAGCCTTCAAAACCTTCTTCAGGTGGACCAGGTGATCCTGCCAGGTGGAGCTAAAGACAGCAATATCATCAAGATAAGCTGTGCTAAAGGACTCCAAGCCAGCAAGGACTTGATTCACCAACCTTTGGAAGGTGGCAGGGGCATTCTTTAAACCAAAGGGCATAACAGTAAACTGATAATGCCCATCAGGTGTGGAGAATGCTGTCTTTTCTTTTGCTCCAGGTGCCATTTTTATTTGCCAGTACCCTGCTGTCAAGTCAAAGGTACTTAGAAATTTGGCAGCACCTAACTTATCAATGAGCTCATCAGCTCTTGGAATTGGATGGGCATCTGTCTTGGTGACAGAGTTGAGCCCTCTGTAGTCCACACAAAACCTCATCTCTTTCTTTCCATCTTTAGTGTGAGGTTTGGGGACTAAGACCACTGGGCTAGCCCAGGGGCTGTCAGAGCGCTCAATCACTCCCAATTCCAGCATCTTGTGGACTTCCACCTTGATGCTTTCCTTAACATGGTCAGACTGTCTGAAGATTTTGTTCTTGACAGGCATGCTGTCTCCTGTGTCCACATCATGGGTACACAGGTGTGTCTGACCAGGGGTTAGGGAGAAAAGCTCAGGAAACTGTTGTAGGACTCTCCTACAATCAGCTTGCTGTTGGCCAGAGAGGGTGTCTGAGTAGATCACTCCATCTACTGTGCCATCTTTTGGGTCTGATGACAGAAGATCAGGGAGAGGTTCACTCTCTGCCTCCTGATCCTCATCTGTTACCATCAACAGATTCACATCAGCTCTGTCATGGAAGAGCTTAAGGCGGTTCACATGGATCACCCTCTTGGGGCTCCTGCTTGTGCCCAGGTCCACCAGGTAGGTGACCTGACTCTTCCTTTCTAGTACTGGGTAAGGGCCACTCCATTTGTCCTGGAGTGCCCTGGGAGCCACAGGCTCCAGAACCCAGACTTTCTGCCCTGGTTGGAACTCAACCAGTGCAGCCTTTTGGTCATACCAAAACTTCTGGAGCTGTTGGCTGGCCTCAAGGTTTTTGGTTGCCTTTTCCATGTACTCTGCCATTCTAGAGCGAAGGCCAAGTACATAGTCCACTATGTCCTGTTTAGGCTCATGGAGAGGTCTCTCCCAGCCTTCTTTAACAAGGGCAAGTGGTCCCCTTACAGGATGACCAAACAGAAGTTCAAAGGGTGAGAACCCTACTCCCTTCTGTGGTACCTCCCTGTAAGCGAAAAGCAGACATGGCAGGAGGACATCCCATCTCCTTTTGAGTTTTTCTGGGAGCCCCATGATCATGCCCTTTAATGTCTTGTTGAATCTCTCAACTAAGCCATTAGTTTGTGGATGGTAAGGTGTAGTGAATTTATAAGTCACTCCACACTCATTCCACATGTGCTTTAGGTATGCTGACATGAAGTTGGTACCTCTGTCAGATACCACCTCCTTAGGGAAACCCACTCTGGTAAAGATACCAATGAGGGCCTTGGCTACTGCAGGGGCAGTAGTCGACCTAAGGGGAATAGCTTCAGGATACCTGGTAGCATGATCCACTACTACCAGGATATACATATTTCCTGAGGCTGTGGGAGGTTCCAGTGGACCAACTATGTCCACACCCACTCTTTCAAAGGGCACCCCCACCACTGGAAGTGGAATGAGGGGGGCCTTTGGATGCCCACCTGTCTTACCACTGGCTTGACAGGTGGGGCAGGAGAGGCAAAACTCCTTAACCATGTTGGACATATTGGGCCAGTAGAAGTGGTTGACTAACCTCTCCCACGTCTTGGTTTGTCCCAAATGTCCAGCAAGGGGAATGTCATGGGCCAATGTTAGGATGAACTCTCTGAACAGCTGAGGCACTACCACTCTCCTAGTGGCACCAGGTTTGGGGTCTCTGGCCTCAGTGTACAGGAGCCCATCTTCCCAATAGACCCTATGTGTTCCATTTTTCTTGCCTTTGGACTCTTCAGCAGCTTGCTGCCTAAGGCCTTCAAGAGAGGGACAGGTTTCTTGTCCCTTACACAGCTCTTCCCTTGAGGGTCCCCCTGGGCCTAAGAGCTCAACCTGATAAGGTTCAAGCTCCAAAGGCTCAGTTCCCTCAGAGGGCAGAACTTCTTCCTGAGAAGAGAGGTTCCCTTTCTTTTGCTGTGTTGCAGTTGGTTTCCCAACTGACTTTCCTGTTCTCTTGGTAGGCTGGGCCATTTTTCCAGACTCCAGCTCTACTTTTTCACCCTGTGCCTTGCATTGTGCTCTTGTTTTCACACACACCAGTTCAGGGATACCCAGCATTGCTGCATGGGTTTTTAGCTCTACCTCAGCCCATGCTGAGGACTCCAGGTCATTTCCAAGCAGACAGTCCACTGGGATATTTGAGGAGACCACCACCTGTTTCAGGCCATTGACCCCTCCCCATTCTAAAGTAACCATTGCCATGGGATGTACTTTTCTCTGATTGTCAGCGTTGGTGACTGTGTAAGTTTTTCCAGTCAGGTATTGGCCAGGGGAAACCAGTTTCTCTGTCACCATGGTGACACTGGCACCTGTATCCCTCAGGCCCTCTATTCTAGTCCCATTAATTAAGAGTTGCTGTCTGTATTTTTGCATGTTAGGCGGCCAGACAGCTAGTGTGGCTAAATCCACCCCACCCTCAGAAACTAGAGTAGCTTCAGTGTGAACCCTGATTTGCTCTGGGCACACTGTTGATCCCACTTGGAGACTAGCCATACCAGTGTTACCTGGATGGGAGTTTGGAGTGGAACCTTTCTTGGGACAGGCCTTGTCTCCAGTTTGGTGTCCATGCTGTTTACAGCTATGACACCAGGCCTTTTTGGGATCAAAGTTTTTACCCTTGTACCCATTGTTTTGTGAAGAGGCTCTGGGCCCACCCTCCTGTGCAGGTTTTTGGGGGCCTGTAGAAGACTCTTTACTATTTTTAGTTTTGGTTGTCTCATCACCCTTCTGCTGGGGAGTCTTTGTGACCCCTTTCTTTTGGTCACCCCCTGTTGAAGTCTTGGACACCCTTGTCTTGACCCAATGGTCCGCCTTCTTTCCCAATTCTTGGGGAGAAATTGGTCCTAGGTCTACCAGATGCTGATGCAGTTTATCATTGAAACAATTACTTAACAGGTGTTCTTTCACAAATAAATTGTACAGCCCATCATAATTACTTACACCACTGCCTTGAATCCAACCATCTAGTGTTTTCACTGAGTAGTCAACAAAGTCAACCCAGGTCTGGCTCGAGGATTTTTGAGCCCCCCTGAACCTAATCCTGTACTCCTCAGTGGAGAACCCAAAGCCCTCAATCAGGGTACCCTTCATGAGGTCATAAGATTCTGCATCTTGTCCAGAGAGTGTGAGGAGTCTATCCCTACACTTTCCTGTGAACATTTCCCAAAGGAGAGCACCCCAGTGAGATCTGTTCACTTTTCTGGTTACACAAGCCCTCTCAAAAGCTGTGAACCATTTGGTGATGTCATCACCATCTTCATATTTAGTTACAATCCCTTTGGGGATTTTCAACATGTCAGGAGAATCTCTGACCCTATTTATGTTGCTGCCACCATTGATGGGTCCTAGGCCCATCTCTTGTCTTTCCCTCTCTATGGCTAGGATCTGTCTTTCCAAAGCCAATCTTTTGGCCATCCTGGCTAACTGGATGTCCTCTTCACTGGAGTTATCCTCAGTGATTTCAGAGTTGTTGGTCCCTCCTGTGAGGGAACCAGCATCTCTGACTATTATTTGTGGAGTCAGGGCTTGAGAAGCCCTGCTCTCCCTAAGTAGGACTGGAGGGGGGGAATTTCCCTCCAAGTCACTATCTTCATCCTCTGAGTTGCCATCCTCAGAGGGGTTGGCCTTTTCAAACTCTGCCAAAAGCTCCTGGAGCTGTACTTTGGTAGGTTTGGGGCCCATTGCTATTTTCTTTAGTTTACAGAGTGACCTTAGCTCTCTCATCTGTAGATGGAGGTAAGGTGTGGTGTCGAGTTCCACCACATTCACATCTGTGCTAGACATTATGCTTCTAAAAGTTGGAATACTTTTTAAGAAACTAAAACTGGTTCTAGAATCTAATTCAAACTTTTAACAAACTTTTAAACTCTAAAAGAAATGCTAAACAGGATCTAACACAAGGCCCTAGCAGGTCTTTTAAGAATTTAGAAAACTTTTCAAATTGCAAAAATCAATTTCTAATGACAATTTTGGAATTTGTCGTGTGATCAGGTATTGGCTGAGTAGTCCAGCAAATGCAAAGTCTTGTACCCCACCGCTGATCCACCAATGTAGGAAGTTGGCTCTGTATGTGCTATTTCAAAGTAAGGAATAGCATGCACAGAGTCCAAGGGTTCCCCTTAGAGGTAAAATAGTGGTAAAAATAGATAATACTAATGCTCTATTTTGTGGTAGTGTGGTCGAGCAGTAGGCTTATCCAAGGAGTAGTGTTAAGCATTTGTTGTTCATACACATAGACAATAAATGAGGTACACACACTCAGAGACAAATCCAGCCAATAGGTTTTTATATAGAAAAATATCTTTTCTTAGTTTATTTTAAGAACCACAGGTTCAAATTCTACATGTAATAGCTCATTCGAAAGGTATTGCAGGTAAGTACTTTAGGAACTTCAAATCATCAAAATTGCATGTATACTTTTCAAGTTATTCACAAATAGCTGTTTTAAAAGTGGACACTTAGTGCAATTTTCACAGTTCCTAGGGGAGGTAAGTATTTGTTAGTTTTACCAGGTAAGTAAGACACTTACAGGGTTCAGTTCTTGGTCCAAGGTAGCCCACCGTTGGGGGTTCAGAGCAACCCCAAAGTCACCACACCAGCAGCTCAGGGCCGGTCAGGTGCAGAGTTCAAAGTGGTGCCCAAAACACATAGGCTAGAATGGAGAGAAGGGGGTGCCCCGGTTCCGGTCTGCGTGCAGGTAAGTACCCGCGTCTTCGGAGGGCAGACCAGGGGGGTTTTGTAGGGCACCGGGGGGGACACAAGTCCACACAGAAATTTCACCCTCAGCAGCGCGGGGGCGGCCGGGTGCAGTGTAGAAACAAGCGTCGGGTTTGTAATGGAAGTCAATGGGAGATCTAGGGATCTCTTCAGCGCTGCAGGCAGGCAAGGGGGGGGTTCCTCGGGGAAACCTCCACTTGGGCAAGGGAGAGGGACTCCTGGGGGTCACTCCTCCAGTGAAAGTCCGGTCCTTCAGGTCCTGGGGGCTGCGGGTGCAGGGTCTCTCCCAGGTGTCGGGACTTTGGGTTCAAAGAGTCGCGGTCAGGGGAAGCCTCGGGATTCCCTCTGCAGGCGGCGCTGTGGGGGCTCAGGGGGGACAGGTTTTTGTACTCACAGTCTTAGAGTAGTCCTGGGGTCCCTCCTGAGGTGTTGGATCGCCACCAGCCGAGTCGGGGTCGCCGGGTGCAGTGTTGCAAGTCTCACGCCTTTTGCGGGGAGCTTGCAGGGTTCTTTAAAGCTGCTGGAAACAAAGTTGCAGCTTTTCTTTGGAGCAGGTCCGCTGTCCTCGGGAGTTTCTTGTCTTTTCGAAGCAGGGGCAGTCCTCAGAGGATGTCGAGGTCGCTGGTCCCTTTGGAAGGCGTCGCTGGAGCAGGATCTTTGGAAGGCAGGAGACAGGCCGGTGAGTTTCTGGAGCCAAGGCAGTTGTCGTCTTCTGGTCTTCCTCTGCAGGGGTTTTTCAGCTAGGCAGTCCTTCTTCTTGTAGTTGCAGGAATCTAATTTTCTAGGGTTCAGGGTAGCCCTTAAATACTAAATTTAAGGGCGTGTTTAGGTCTGGGGGGTTAGTAGCCAATGGCTACTAGCCCTGAGGGTGGGTACACCCTCTTTGTGCCTCCTCCCAAGGGGAGGGGGTCACAATCCTAACCCTATTGGGGGAATCCTCCATCTGCAAGATGGAGGATTTCTAAAAGTTAGAGTCACTTCAGCTCAGGACACCTTAGGGGCTGTCCTGACTGGCCAGTGACTCCTCCTTGTTGCTTTCTTTGTTCCCTCCAGCCTTGCCGCCAAAAGTGGGGGCTGTGGCCGGAGGGGGCGGGCAACTCCACTAAGCTGGAGTGCCCTGCTGGGCTGTGACAAAGGGGTGAGCCTTTGAGGCTCACCGCCAGGTGTTACAGCTCCTGCCTGGGGGAGGTGTTAGCATCTCCACCCAGTGCAGGCTTTGTTACTGGCCTCAGAGTGACAAAGGCACTCTCCCCATGGGGCCAGCAACATGTCTCTAGTGTGGCAGGCTGCTGGAACCAGTCAGCCTACACAGATAGTCGGATAGGTTTCAGGGGGCACCTCTAAGGTGCCCTCTGTGGTGTATTTTACAATAAAATGTACACTGGCATCAGTGTACATTTATTGTGCTGAGAAGTTTGATACCAAACTTCCCAGTTTTCAGTGTAGCCATTATGGTGCTGTGGAGTTCGTGTTTGACAGACTCCCAGACCATATACTCTTATGGCTACCCTGCACTTACAATGTCTAAGGTTTTGTTTAGACACTGTAGGGGTACCATGCTCATGCACTGGTACCCTCACCTATGGTATTGTGCACCCTGCCTTAGGGCTGTAAGGCCTGCTAGAGGGGTGTCTTACCTATACTGCATAGGCAGTGAGAGGCTGGCATGGCACCCTGAGGGGAGTGCCATGTCGACTTACTCGTTTTGTCCTCACTAGCACACACAAGCTGGCAAGCAGTGTGTCTGTGCTGAGTGAGAGGTCTCCAGGGTGGCATAAGACATGCTGCAGCCCTTAGAGACCTTCCTTGGCATCAGGGCCCTTGGTACTAGAAGTACCAGTTACAAGGGACTTATCTGGATGCCAGGGTCTGCCAATTGTGGATACAAAAGTACAGGTTAGGGAAAGAACACTGGTGCTGGGGCCTGGTTAGCAGGCCTCAGCACACTTTCAATTGTAAACATAGCATCAGCAAAGGCAAAAAGTCAGGGGGCAACCATGCCAAGGAGGCATTTCCTTACACTGTACAACCATGAGTTTTTCCATTGTTTACTGTAACATCTTTGTTCTGCCACCTTCAATGACATTAGGTCAGAAAGAGTTTAATACATTCAAATAATGGATTGTTGTTAGAAATAGGGTCTTTGGTTGGCAGTCGGGTTACCCTCTGTCCAAGCAAGGACCCTCACTCTAGTCAGGGTAAGTACACACAATCAGAATTATCCTGTGCCCACCCTCTGGTAGCTTGGCACTGAGCAGTCAGGTTTAACTTAGAAGGCAATGTATGAAGTATTTGTGCAATAAGTCAAGCAATAACACAGTATAACACCACAGAAATACACCACACAGGTTTAGAAAAATATAGAATATTTATCTGGTTAAAATTGGGTCAAAACAATCAAGATTTGATGAGTACAAGTTGAAATATCACTTTGGTAATAATAAATAGTCTTTAGTTCTTAAAAAGCAATAAGTGTCTCTTGCAAGCACAAAGTACCTGGTTTGCATCAAAATTATCCGCACGGGACCGCAGAGGAGGAGATGTGTGGAAAACGGGGAGGTGTGCATCGTTTTCACCCGGCGCACACAGGCGATGCGTCAATGGTTTTCCACACAACAAGGGCTTTGCGCCGATTTCTGGTGCGCAGACTTGGATCCTCTTCAGGTTGCGGGGTATTGGATGCCCGGGGACGATGTGGAGAAATCCTGGGCGTGCAGGAAGAAGTCACAGGAGCTGCGGCGATCCAGCGGGCGATGCAGGGAAATTTCTCTTGCACGGCAGGCGCTGCGTCAATTCCTCTCGCAAGAAGTCGAGTTGCGTTGTTCCGGCTCAGCTATGCGTCAATTCAGTGGGCCGTGTGTCGAAGTTCTGGTCGCAACGCTGGTGCTGTGTCGTTCTCCACTCGGGGAGCCGGGCTACGTCGTTCTGGTTCGGCGTGCGGTGATTTTCTGACCGTGATGAAGGCTGTACGTTGATTCCAGCAGGCTGTGCATCAATATTTCACCACACAAGGAGTTCTTTGCAGAGATTAAGTCCTTTTGGCCCTGAGACTTCAGAAAACAGGAGGCAAGCTCAATCCAAGCCCTAGGAGAGCACTTCTCAGCAGAGCCAGAGGGCAGCAAGGCAGCAGGGCAACAGCAAGGCAGCAGTCCTTTCCAGCAAAGCAGTCAGGTGAGTCCTTTGGGCAGCCAGGCAGCTTCTCTTGGCAGGTTCTAATACTAGCCTATGAAAGAATCAGACCTCACAGCAGTGTAAAACGAATTTAGGAGTTTTACACAACCAGGACATATAAACTACACAGGTACATGTCCTGCCTTTACTTTACGTAGCTCCCTGCACTATGGGTTATCTAGGGCCTACCTTAGGGGTGACATATGTAGAAAAAGAGGAGTTTAAGGCTTGGCAAGTATTTTTAAATGCCAAGTCAAATTGGCAGTGAAACTGCACACACAAGCCTTGCAATGGCAGGGCTGAGACATGGTTAAGGGGCTACTTATGTGAGTGGCACAATCAGTGCTGCAAGCCCACTAGTGGCATTTAATCTACAGGCCCTGGGCACATGTAGTGCACTTTACTAAGGACTTATAAGTAAATTAAATAAGCCAATTGGGTATGCTCCAATGTCACCATGTTTTAAGGGAGAGATAGCATATGCACTTTAGCACTGGTTAGCAGTGGTAAAGTGTGCAGAGTCCTAAAACCGGTGAAAACAGTGGAGGGAGGCAGGCAAAAAGTTGAGGGTGACCACCCTAAGTCTGCCAGGTCTAAAATGTGTCCCCCCCAGCTGAAGGTGAGGAGAGCTACCCAACCTCCTGGGAGCACTCATCTCTAAGGCGGAAGTATCTTGAGAGACCATCAGCGTTGGCGTGGTCAATCCCGCGGTGATGCTCCACCATAAAGTCTATCCCCTGTAGGGAAATGGACCACCTCAAGAGTTTAGGATTTGCATGAGCCATCTGAGGCGCCTGTGGTCTGTCTGAACCCGGCAGTGTGTCTCCAACAGGTATGGTCTCAGCTTCAGTGCCCAGACCACAGCAAATGCTTCTCTCTCAATAGCACTCCACCTCTGTTCCCGTGGTAATATTCTTCTGCTAATAAAGACTACAGGTTGTCCTAGGCCCTCCTCATTCAGCTGTGCTATGAACGCCCCTATGCCATACTCTGAAGCGTCTGTCTGCACAATTAATTCTCTGGGGTAGTCAGGTGCCTTGAGCATGCGGGCCGTGCACATGGCTTCCTTCAGGGAGTCAAAGGCTTTCTGACAAGCCTCTGTCCAATTCCCCAGACTACGTTGTTTCTTTGATGTCAGTTCTGTTAAGGGGCTACTATTGTGCCATATCCCTTAACAAATGTGCGGTAATACCTGGTGAGTCCTCAAAAGGCCCTCACCTCTGTTTGAGTTCTAGGTGGTTGCCAGTCCTTGATAATTTCAACCTTGGCCTGGAGGGGCTGCACCTTGCCACCACCTATTAGGTGTTCCAAGTACACCACGGAACCCTGCCCAATCTGGCACTTACTAGCCTTAATGGTCAGGCCTGCCTGTTGCAGGGCCTGAAGCACCTCGAGGTGGAGCAGGTGTTCCTCCCAGCTGGAACTATAGACGGCAATGTCATCTAGGTAGGCTGCGCAGAAGGCGTCTTTGCCAGCCAGGACCCTGTTAACCAACCGCTGGAAGGTAGCAGGGGCGTTTTTCAATCCAAAGGGCATTACTCTAAAATGGTAGAAAAAGTGGATCTCCCTTGAGCCCCTTTAGTCAAGGCGATCTGCCAGTACCCAGACGTGAGGTCAAAGGTACTAAGGAACTTACCAGCGTCTAGCCTGTCTACGAGCTCATCGGCTCGGGGGATGGGGTGAGCATCTGTCTTCGTGATTTGACCAGGGACTGCTGGACTTCTCTATCACCCCAAGAGCCAGCATCTTGGCGACTTCATCCTTGATGCTGGACCTCACTTTATCTGACACCCTGTAAATTTTATTCTTTGCAGGTGACTGTCTCCTGTGTCAGTATCGTGGCACACAAGAGTGTGAGCCCAGGCGTGAGGGAGAGCAGGGAAGAGAACTCCTCCAACAACTCATAGCAGTCTCCTCTCTGATCTAAAGTCAGGGAGTCAGAGAGATTAACACCCTCCACTGACCCATCATCTTCCTTGGCAGAGAGGAGGTCGGGGAGAGGCTCACTCTTTCCTTCCATACCCTCATCTGTCACAAGAAGCATGCTAACCTCAGTCCTCACAAAATGAGGCTTCAGTCGGTTGTGGTGGAGAACCCTTAGGGGGCTTTGGGGGTCTTGAGGTCCACTAGGTAAGTGGCCTCCCCCTTTCGTTCCTTGACATCGAATGGGCCAGTCCAGCGGTCCTGGAGAGCTCTAGGCTCTATTGGCTCAATCACCCATTCTTTGTCTCCAGGTGAGAATTCTTCCAGGGTGGCCTTCTGGTCATACCATTCCTTCATCACCTCTTCACTGGCCTCGAGGTTGCTCTTGGTCTGTTTCCAGAAACGCTGCATCTGGTTGCTGGGGGCCAGCATGTAACTGACCAAATTCTGGGAGGTTTCCTGGGAGCTTTCTCTCACCCCTCCTTGACTATGCTTATTTGTCCCCTGACAGGGTATGTATAGAGAAGTTCAAAGGGGCTGAACCCCACCACTTTCTGGGGCACCTCTCCATAGTCAAAGATGAGGCATGGCAAGAGGATGTCTCAATTACGCCTCATGTCCTCAGGCAGGCCAGTGACCATGCCTTTCAGGGTCTTGTTGAACCTTTCAACAAGCCCATTGCTCTGAGAATGGTAAGGGGTGGTAAACCGGTAGGTTACCCCACACGCATCCCACATGGACTTCATGTATGCTGACATGAAGTTTGTGCCTCTGTCAGACACAACCTCCTTTGGGAACCCCATATGGGTAAATATCCCCATTAGAGCTCTGGTCACCACTGGTGCAGTCAATGTCCTTAGAAGGATTGCTTCTGGATAGCGGGTAACATGGTCCGCCAAAACCAGGATAGACCTGTTGCCTAGGGTGATTTTGGGGTCCAAGGGACCAATGACGTCGAAAGCGGGTGCCAACGACGGGGAGTGGGATCAGGGGGGCCTTGAGCCTTTTCCCTGCCTTCCCACTAGCCTGGCAGGTTGGCCAGGACCTGCAGAAAGCATCTGCGGCTACCTGCAATCGTGGCCAATAAAAGTGGGTGACAAGCCTTGCAAAGGTCTTTTCTTGACCCAAATGTCCTGCCAGGAGCATGTCATGAGCCAGGCCCAGTAGGAAGGCCCGGTAACACGGGGGACCACCAGCACACGTGCTGCCCCAGCGGCTGGTACCTTAGGCTCACTGTAGAGGAGATCATTCTCCCAATATATGTGGTGATCGCCAGAGGCTTCACTTGCTGCTTGGGCTAAGGCCTGTTGCCTCAGACCCTCAAGAGTGGGGCACTCTTTCTGCGCTTGGCAGAATTCCTCCCTGGTTGGCCCACCCTTTACTCGCCAGCCGGCAAGCTCAGGCAGGTTACCCAGGGTGGCAATGTCTTCCCCAGTTGGCTCAGGGGCCTCCTCTTCTGGGGGCCAGTCAACCACTGCGGGAACTTCTGGGGCCGGTTTCCCATGCCCTATTCCCCCTTGCCATTCCTCTGTGCCACTGTCAGGGCCATTGTTCCAGGCTCCAGGCACCCTTGCCTTCTTTCACAGACAGACATGGACTGTGTGGTCATGCAGACCCATTCAGGCAAACCCAACATCTAGAGGTGGGACCTGAGCTGTACTTCCTTCCAGGTAGTATGCTCAAGGTCATTGTCTAACAGACAATCTACAGGCATGGCAGGACTCATTGCTGCTTTTAGAGTACCAGAGACCCCCCCCCATTCAAAGGGAGCCAGCGCTACGGGTAGGTGGCTCTCTCAATTGTCAGTGACTATGATCTGGTGGAATGTATTAGGGAGGACCTGCTCTGCTGACACCAGCTGACCCCTGACAGTAGTCATACTGGCTCCTGTGTCATGCAGAGCCTCCACCCTTTGACCATTAATGGTGACCCACTGCCTATACTTGGAAGTATTGACAGGCATGTGGGATTTTGGCACAATTTCCTCATCTCACAGGGATACTAGGGGCACCTCTATCTGCTCCCCAAAGCTAACTGGGACTGTCTCCCCCCGAGTGCTACACTAGCCAACCCAGGTGCCCTCCAGTGTTGGGCTGTGCCCTCTTGGGACACTGGGAGTCACCCTTCGAGTGTCCAGCATTGCGACTGGAACTTTGAAGCACTCTAAGCATTTGGGGGTAAATTTCCCTTGATACTTATCAAAGTACCCAGGCCTCTTCCCAAATCCAGGCTGGGACTGGTTACCCCCGCCCCCCCTCAGGAATTGTTTAGGGGGCCTTTTGAGAACTCCTTATTTTTAAGTTTGTCTCTCCCCTCTTTCTTCTGGTAAGAACTCTGACCGCCTTTGTGGGTGTCCTCACCAGGTACCTTCTTGGACATTCTGGTGCTAACCCAGAGGTCCGCCTCCTCAGCAAGCTTTCCAAGATCAGTCAGCTTACTGTCAACTAGGTGCTGGCGCAACTCTGTAAAGCAAACACTGAACATATGCTCTTTCAGCATCAAATAAAGTAACCCCAAATAGTCATCTACTTTACTTGCTTGCACCCATCCATTCAGTGCCTTACTGGAGAAATCAAAAAAGTCTACCCAGTTCAGAGAGAAGTTGGTGCTGTCCCTGAACCTCTGGCAGCATTTCTCAGGTGTCAGCCCAAACTTGGCAAGTAAAGCAGTTTTCATGGGTGCATATGTGTTTTGATCCCTTGGATCCAATACAAGGAGTATGTCCCTCCCCACTACTGGTACATACCACCACAAGGCTGCCCCCATTGCTCTTCAGAAACCCCATGAGCCCTTAGTGCAGCTTCATAGGCAGCCAACCACTTATCAATGTCATCTCCCACCACACAACTTGGCACCACATTTTTGGCTATATGAACCTTCCTTTCCCCAGCAGGTACTGCATGTATGCTGCCACCATCACTGCTGGACTCAGACTGCCTAGCCTTGATCTCCAGCTCCTTGAAACTCAGTTCATGAGCCAGAAGAATCTTCTTCTCAGCCAAAGCCCTTTCAGCCTCAGCTTGTTTGGCTTCTCTCTCAGCCTTCCTCTCTTCTGTATCCATGTTTAACTTTGCCATCTGAAATTTGAATTCTCTCTCCTCCCTCCTTTGCTCTGCGGTCAGGCAATGGCTAGAGACACTGCTCTGTGGTTTAGCACGGGGCACAATTCCAGGGGTAACAACTCCCACTGTTGGCAAAAAGTCATCTGAGGGGCCATCCTCTGGCTCTTCCTCCTCAACATTCTCTTCTGAATGGGCTTCTACCCAGGCCCTCAGCGTCTTTTGGGTTTCCTCCTTTCTGGAGGCACCCCGGGTAGGTATTCCCATCCCCTTGCAGAACCCCTTCAGCTGGTTAACAGTGTATGTCTCCAGCTTGGCTAGGTCAAACTCTTCAGCTCCTGCTTGAGACCCAGCCAGAGCCATGTTGAATGAGGATTAAGTTAAAATGTCAGGTAGAAAACGAAATTGCAGAAGAAGAAAAAAATCACGTTGACATTCAACTGTGGGTAGGAAGTGTATACGTACTATTGTAGGTCACTGCACAAATACAAGTCCTATCCTCACCACTGATCACCAATGTTAGAAATGGGGTCTTTGTTGGCAGTCAGGTTACCCTCTGTCCAAGCAAGGACCATCACTCTAGTCAGGGTAAGTCACACACAATCCAAATTATCTTGTGCCCACTCTCTGGTAGCTAGGCACTGAGCAGTCAGGCTTAACTTAGAAGGCAATGTGTAAATTATTTGTGCAATAAATAATGCAATTACACAGTATAACACCACAAAAATACACTGCACATGTTTAGAAAAATATTTAATATTTATTTGGTTAAAATAAGGTCAAAACACTCAAGATTTGATAAGTACAAGTTAAAACATCACTTTGGTAATAATAAATAGAGTCTTTAGTTCTTAAAAAGCAATAAGTGTCTCTTGCAAGCACAAAGTACTGGTTTGCGTCGAAATTATCTGCATGGGACCGCAGAGGAGGAGATGCGTGGAAAACGGGGAGGTGTGCATCGGTTTCTCCGGGTGCACACAGACTATGCGTCAATGCTTTTCCATGCAACAAGGGCTCTGCGTCAATTTCCGGTGCGCAGACTTGGATCCTCTTCGGCTTGGGGGGTATTTGGACACCCCAGGGACGATGCAGAGAACTCCCGGACATGCAGGTCGAAGTCACAGGAGCTGCGTTGATCCGGTGGACGATGCGGGGAAATTTGTTACACAGCAGGTGCTGAGTCGACTCCTCTTGCAGGAAGTCGGGTTGCATTGTTTCTGCTCAGCTATGCGTCGATCCAGTGGGCCGTGCGTCAAAGTTCCAGTCGCAATGCTGGGCTGCGTCATTCTGGTTCGGTGTGCAGTGATTTTCTCTCTGCGATGAGGGCTGTGTGTTGATTCCGGCAAGCTGTGCATCGATTTCTCGCGGCACAAGGAGTTCTTTGCAGAGATTAAGGGGGTTATTACAACTTTGGAGGAGGTGTTAATCCGTCCCAAAAGTGACGGTAAAGTGACGGATATACCACCAGCCGTATTACGAGTCCATTATATCCTATGGAACTCGTAATACGGCTGGTGGTATATCCGTCACTTTACCGTCACTTTTGGGATGGATTAACACCTCCTCCAAAGTTGTAATAACCCCCTAAGTCTTTTTGGCCCTGAGACTTCGAAAAACAGGAGGCAAGCTCAATCCAAGCCCTTGGAGAGTACTTCTCAGCAGAGCCAGAGGGCAGCAAGGCAGCAGGGCAACAGCAAGGCAGCAGTCCTTCACAGCAAAGCAGTCAGGTGAGTCCTTTGGGTAGCCAGACAGCTTCTCTTGGCAGGTTGCAGGTTCTGGTTCAGAGTTCCTAAATAAGCCAATTGAGTATGAGCCAATATCACCATGTTTTAAGGGAGAGAGAGAATATGCACTTTAGCACTGGTTGGTAGAGTGCACATGGTCCTAAAGCCAGCATAAACAGTGTCAAAAAGTGGAGGGAGGCAGGCAAAAAGTTGAGGGTGACCACCCTAAGGCTGTCAGGTCTAACATTATGGGCTTATGTGCCGTTTTAAAATACTCTATAGTGAATTGTCAAAGAATAGAAACATTTGCTCGCACCATGCTGATATTGCAGTTTCCATCATTCTCTATGGTGAAATTGGCTATATAAACCCAAGAATTCTGCGATGATCCAGACTTTTGGGTTTCCCCTAGAGATGCTGCTCAATTCTCTATTGAGTTGCTGCACCTCTGAGACATGGGGCTTGATTTAGAGTTAGGTGAATGGGTTACTGTAGGAAGCTGGCTCTGTATATACTATCTCAAAGTGAGAGATAGAGTGCACAGAGTCCAGGGGTTCCCCTTAGCGGTTGATAGTGGCAAAATTACATAATACTAGTGCTCTAGTTTGTGGTAGTGTGGTCGAGCAGTTAGGCTTATCAGAGGGTAGTGTTAAGCATTTGTTGTACACACACAGGCAATAAATGAGAACACACACTCAAAGACTTAACTCCCGGCCAATAGGTTTTTATATAGAAAAATATTATTTTCTTAGTTTATTTTAGAACCACAAGATTCAGAATTTAAGTAAGTACATACATTGTAAGGTACTTGGCATAGGTAAATATAGAACTTAGAAGTAAAACAGTAATGTACACAGTTTGGCATAAAATGGCAATAAGCTATTTTAAAAGTGGACCCTGCAAAATTCAACAGTCCCTGGGGGAGGTAAGTAAAAGTTAGTTTGTCATGTAAGTAAAGCACTTACAAGTTCAGTCTCCAGGGCATATGCAGCCCATTTGGGGTTCAAGTTAACCCCAAACACCCAGCACCAGCAACACAGGGCTGGTCAGGTGCAGAGGTGAAAGAGGGGCCCAAAAACATAGGTGCCTATGGAGACTAGGGGTGCTCTGGTTCCAGTCTGCTAGCAGGTAAGTACCTGCGTCCTCGGGGAGCAGACCAGGGGTTTTTGTAGAGCACTGGGGGGTCCCAAAGAGGCACACAAAATATACCCTCAGCGGCACAGGGGCAGCCGGGTGCAGTGTGCAAACAAGGTGTCGGGTTTTGTAATGGAATCAATGGAGGGACCTGGGGGTCACTCTGGCAATGCAGGCAGAGCGCAGGGGGGCTTCTCTGGCCAGCCACCGACTGGGCAAAGATGAGGGCCTCCTGCTGGTCACTCTTGGACTGGTAGTTGGTTCCTCTCGGGCCGGGGGCTGAGGGTGCAGTGCTTCTTCCAGGCATCGGGTTCTTTGTTACCTGGCAGTCAGGGGGGTCCTCTGGATTCTCTCTGCAGGCGTCGTCGTGGGGGTGCAGGGAGGTCGTCTCAGGGTGGACACGTCGTTGGAGTCGCCTGGGGGTCCTCTCTGCGGTGTTGGTTTCTCTGGACACGGGCCGGGGGCGTCGGGTGCAGAGTGTTGGGGACTCACGCTTCAAGAGTGAGGTGGGAGTCCCTTTAAAGATGGTTCTTCTTTGTTGTTTTGGACAGAACCGTTATCCACTGGAGTTTCTTGGTCCTTTGGATTTGCGGGCAGTCCTCTAAGTTGGCAGAGGTCGCTGGGCCCACAGGATGCGTCGCTTTTGCAGGTTCTTTGAACCTGGAGACAGGCCGGTAGGGCTTGAGCCAAAGCAGTTGTCGTCTCCTTCTCTGCGGGGTTTTCAGGTCAGCTGTCCTTGTTAGGTCGTCAGAAATCTGATTTCCTGGGTTCAGGGTCGCCCCTACATACTAAATTTAGGGGTGTGTTAGGGCTGGAGGGCAGTAGCCACTGGCTACTGTCCCTGAGGGTGGCTACACCCTCCTCCCTTTGGGGAGGGGGCACATCCCTATCCCTATTGGGCTAAATCCTCCAAAACAAGATAGAGGATTTTACAAGGAGGGGGGTCACTTCAGCTCTGGTCACCTTTGGGGTGGACCTGGCTGAGGGGGTGACTCCTCCTTGTTTTTCTCATTATCTACCAGGACTTACTGCCAAACGTGGGGGTTGTGTCTGGGGGGGCGGGCATCTCCACTAGCTGCAGTACCCTGGGGCTTTGTAACACAAAGCCTGAGCCTTTGAGGCTCACTGCTAGGTGTTACAGTTCCTGCAGGGGGGAGGTGTGGAGCACCTCCACCCTGTGCAGGCTTTGTTTCTGGCCTCAGAGAGCACAAAGGTTCTCACCCCAGGGGGTCAGAAACTCGTCTTTCAGTGGCAGGCTGGCACAGACCAGTCAGTCCTGCACTGAAGGATTGGGTAAAATACAGGGGGCCTCTCTCAGATGCCCTCTGTGTGCCATTTTTAATATATCCAGCACTGGCATCAGTGTGGGTTTATTATTCTGAGAAGTTTGATACCAAACTTCCCAGTGTTCAGTGTAGCCATTATGGGACTGTGGAGTTTGTTTTGACAAACTCCTAGACCATATATTACATATGGCCACACTGTACTTACAATGTCTAAGAATAGACTTAGACACTGTAGGGGCATATTGCTCATGCAGCTATGCCCTCACCTGTGGTATAGTGCACCCTGCCTTAGGGCTTTAAGGTCTGCTAGAGGGATGACCTACCTATGCCACAGGCAGTATTTTGCGTGCATGGCATCCTGAGGGAGGATGTCATGTCGACTTTGCATTTTTCTCCCCACCAACACACACAATCTGCAATGGCAGTGTGCATGTGTTAGGTGAGGGGTCCCTTAGGGTGTCACAACACATGCTGCAGCCCTTAGGGACCTTTCCTGGTCACAGTTCCCTTGGTACCACTGGTACCTTTTACAAGGGACTTATCTGCGTGGCAAGGATGTGCCAATTGTGGAAACAATGGTACATTTTTTAGGGAAAGAACACTGGTGCTGACGCCTGGTTAGCAGGGTCCCAGCACACTGTCAGTCAAGTTAGCATCAATATCAGGCAAAAAGGGTGGGGGAGGTAAATGCAACAAGGAGCCATTTCCCTACAGTTACTCTGTCACAAATGTCTGCCATATTAAAAGCGCATTGGATATAATGGGATATCTGTCACATTTGTGAAAGAGTAACCCATCTGCTGAACTCAGGCCCTCTGAGCAGTTTCCTGATTTTGTATATTATTACTGTCTTATGATTGATTAGTTGAACTAACTGAGCCTCATTATTTATCTTCTATATTGTTATTAAAATAAACTTACATGGTTTTCTTAAATTTCTGATCTCAAACTCCCTTTTTGAGTCCGCTTTTCTTATCAACTGTATTTTTTTATTTCGGTTTTGAATCTAATTTCTAGGTAAATATAATTTTATAGTTCTTGAGGTCAATTAGGGCACCACTATCATGCAGATTTTCAAATAGATAGTGTGCCCACACCTATCTTTGGCATTTTCAGCACGCCTCAGCATGCCGACCAAATGGTGACAACAAATTTCTGATAGTTGATGATGGTACTGGCACACCTATCAGCTGCACCACCACAAAGATACACTAGGTCTGATCTTGTCTGCTCAATGCATCAACACAACTGAGGTCGATGATATCATCCATGACTTATGAGACCTCTTTCTGGGACTAGGAAATCTGAAAGGGAAACAAGGTAAGCTTCACATTGACAAATCCATCAAGCCTGTTGCTCCGAGACACAGGAGGGCCCCTTCGTCCTGGAGCTGAAAGTGGAATAGGAAATGGGGCACCTTGAACAGACGAGATTAATCGAGAAAGTAACAGAGCCCACACCCATGGTAACCCCCATGGTGGTAACCAGGAAACAACTAACTGGAAACCATAGGAATGTTCAGTGACATGAGGTTACCCAACATGGCTATACACAGAAAACAACACTTCATAACGACTCATGATGATATCCTGGCAGACTTAAATGGGGCAAAGTAGTTCTGAAAGCTGGACCTAAATGCCAGACACCACCAGGTCTGGCTGGAAAGAGGCAGTCGATTCATAATGCCACTCTCCAGCAACATTGGGCTGAGGCGGTATAAAAGAGGGAGTTTTGGTGTCTCAACGGCCCCAGACATTTTCCAAAATATATTGAAAAGACATTGAACAGACTCATGGACATCATAAAACTGAGCCATGATATCCTCCTCCATGCTCAGTCGCTGGCTAGATACCCTCTACAAACTCTGAAAGGCAGGGTTAACCCTCCACAAGGACAATTATGAGTTCCTAAAAGGAAGCATTAAGTTCTGCTATGGATTCTCTGACAAAGGTCTCAGTGTAGACTATAGTAAAGTGAAAGACATCAGGCAGGGACCAGCGCACGGGTCAGCCATGGACGTCATGAGCTTCCTTGTCATGGTTAACTATTGTTGCCACTTTATTCCAAACTTAGCCATTAAGCCTTAACCCATCAGCAGCATCACCAAATCGACAACTGCATAAGCCTCTCATGAAACACCATGATGCACTACTATGACACCTCAGTCAACAACGTAGTAATCATAGGAGCTGGCCCTGTCAGCATTGGAGCCATTCTTTTCCAGGAGCACAGCTGAGAACACTGGGAGCCCAGTGCATCTTCCAGCAGGGCGCTTGCAAACATAGAAAGAAGATACTCCCAATTAAACTATAGGCTCTGGTGATCTGCTGGGCATGCAACTGTTTCGTCCTCTACCTCTTATACCGCTTATGCATCTGTTTAAGAGAACTGAGCAAGTTCCCCCACCACATATTGAAAAGGGGGCCCTCCAACACTACAGTTTTAATGTCAAATGCAGTCCATGTATTATATTGTTAAACTTTTCAAACGTGTGCACACTTTTTTTTTTTAACTGGAACCACTGTCAATAGTGCAGTGCGACCTTAAAATGTTTATTTACGGCACTCGCCTTAATAATGAAGACTTTTCGTAATTAATGAACCATAAATACAAGGTGGAACAACATTAGAATGCAGACACCCATATTACCTCAACTGCAGACAGTTCCCTTCTGTGTAAACGGATGCCGAAAGGGTTTGTGCTGCAGGGGGTTGGGCCTACTTGTCCCTAGGACAAAATAAACATGAAAACTTGTTGCCCTTGACCCCAAACAATGTGTGTCAGGTGATAGGAATTCTGCATCTTTGGCACCAAGGCCTCTGCCCCATATGTGGTGGCAGTAATGCACTGTGTGTTATACACTTTCAAAAGGGGAACAATGGTCCCTTTCCCTTACACTTTGTAAAACTACAAATTGGTCCAGCCAATCTGCTAAGCTTTAGGTGTGAGCTATTGACTTGAAAGTGCCACAACCCAGACAAGCTAAAAACAGTTCTCACATTTTCTTGAGTTAGAGCTATTGCCATTGTAAATTCATAACTGGACTTTTCTTGCCACTTAATTGGTCAACCCTGCCTCATAATTTTGTCTTTTCCTGGCATGTAATTCTAGTAGCCCAGCATTTAACTAAAGCACTTCTATTTACCTTCTTCTCTACATTAAAACATATACAATTATCATATAAACCTTTATCAGAAATAAGCTTTTGGCATTAGAGTGCAATGCTAAAAACATCATAACAAAAATATAATTTGGGACGGATTTGAGGGTGAAGATGGAGAGGAGAAGTGGTGTATTAACGGTGTCATGGGAACCGGAGTAAGAAAGGAAAATCGTTGACTGCTATTTCGGCAGGAAAATACAGCACAATTAGAGTTGAGTGAGGTCCATAGGTCTCTGGGCCCTGGTGTTATTGCACCTGTTGCTCCATTGATGACTAGGCCCCAGGAGAGAAAGCTGATGGGGCACAAAAAGAGAAGCAAAAGGAATACAAAAGGAAGAAAGAGAAGGGGTTGCAGAGAAATAAAAAAGAAGGGAAAGAAAGAACGAGAAAATGAAAACATAAGAGAAGAAACAGAGCAAACGTGTGAGACAAAAGAAAAAAGAGAAGGAAGCTAACGAATAAAAGATAAAGGAAAAAATAATGAAAGAAGTGTGAGAAGAAAGAGAAAAATGAACATTAGAGTAAAAAGAGAGATGGTGAAAGAAACAAGCAGCGAAAAAACCAGGGTATGTATGCACTGACACATTTCCCACAGACACTGAATGGGCAAACCACTATGACACTTTGGTCCCGACAATAACTTGTGGCTTCCACATACAGATGGGAAAAAGAGGGATTTATAGTAAAATGTGAATTGACAGTTAAAGATGAGAAAAACACCAGAGAAAGGAAGGAAGGAAGATCTAAAAAAAAAAAAATGGAGAAAGAATGCATACGAGTCAAAGGAAATAGCAAATAAAAAAAGACAAAGAAAGAATGAAGGGAAGAAAACAAGAAGTGAAAGAATGAACGACTGATGAAGAAAAAAGAGAAAAAACAAGTAAAGAAATAACCAAGTTTTTGCATGTTTGAAAGAGGATGTAGCAAGAGAATGAAGGAAATTAAAAAAATTAAAAAAAGGGAGAGGAGTAGAAATAAACAGTTGAAAGAAAGAGCGAAACTGTTAACGTGTGGATTTTAAGAGCTGGAAAGAAAAAAGTGGGGGAGAAAGAAAACGTTGGGAGTAAAAAGAGCAAAGGAAAGAACAGAGTGAGATAGGTGAAAGATGGCAGCTAAGAATAGATTTATTTGACTCCCCCGGGTCCTCAAAGAGAAGTCAGAGTAAGGAACAGCCGGTGGCACTGCAGAACAGCAGCAGGTGCATTGGCAGAGTTGTATGTGAACCCCAATACAGCAATATTGGGGGGCTTCCGATCAGGATTGGGGATATAGACACAGCTGTGTCCCGTCCCAGTGCTGGAATAACAGAAAAGCAGCGGGTGAGGAATGAGAAACGGCGCGCTATGTAATTCCTGGTACTGGAATAATGGAGAGCTGCAGGTTAGGGTTTAGGTGCACTGACAGAGTTGTGTGTGGGCTGCAGTACTGGAATAATATCGGGCACACAAGGTCAGAAGTGAGGTATGTTAAGTGAGGTATGTGTGGAACCTAGTATTGGCGTGCCAGTGTGGCCGAGTGTTAGCCTAGAGGTGCCATGCTGAAGCTGTAAGTGGGGCCCAGTATGGGAGTGGCATTGCCTCTGAACCACAGGAACACTGAGTCCTGAAGGGCATGTGTGTGAGCCTTAGTACTGAGAAGAAATGTCATGATATGCGACTTCCCATAGTTAGTCACTGTGTCAAGGCTAGACATAAAAGAAACGAAGCGGCCCACCAACAACAGCAAGGCGTTAGGAGTATGGGCTAGGAGGACCACGTCCTCGGAATAAAGTAATGAAGGCATCTGTAGGTCGGCAATCCTTGGGGTATCTACCGGAGTTAAGGCCAAATATGAACCTACGCTGTTGACATACATGATAAAAAGTAGGGGATCTAAAATACAATCTTGTTATACCCCTCTCTTTAGTGTGTTTGAGAATGAATTGCAGAAGCAAGAAGAAGAAGACAAGAAGAGTCACCAAAGAAGAAACTGAACTGGATCGCAGAAGCTGCGGAATATGGTACACTGAAAAGTTTAATTCTGAAAGAGCATAAAAGGGTCATTTATGCAGACAACGATATTGTAATGGTGGGATCATTTTCTAGTATCAGAGGGAGGAATTGCGACCGTTTGTAAACAAATTAAGAAGTATATAAAATAATTTTGTAGTTGAGCTCTTAAAACATACATGACAAATTATTATTTATGTGTTTATCTCTCTCTGAAAAAGAAAACATTGTGAATTTGTTTGAATCTGCCTGGCTTGCTAGTCTGTTGTATCTTTCCATGAGTAACAGATGTAACACTATAAAGACAAGATCTGCAATGTGTTTTGGTACAAGCGCAAATCTTCTCGTACTGTTCTAGTTACATGATGGTTCTCTCCATTGGGTATGTGCAAGAAAATATTGTGCACAGAAACAAATGAATGCAACATGTTTCAAAGTTGTTATTTTACTTCTGGCAGAAAGATTACATGGATGTAATGATTGCTTGCACAGAAAATCATATTTTATTTCTAATTTAAAAATATGAGTACCTGGGTGGAAAGCAAGAGAAAATGTTTTTATTTTTGTGTTACATCTTGGTTTCGTTCCTTATGGAATGTTATGCATTAAAGCATCACAATTTGTGTTGCCTACGTGAATTGTTTGTATTGTTCAAAGTACTATTACAAGACTCACGATTATTGGCAAGTAGCACATTGTAGCAAGCATACTTGACATGGGCATATTTTAGAACACAAGCTCTCTTAGCTCATTTTCTAAGAAGCATATTTATAGCATCATATCATACCATAGAACACTTACCTTATAGGCACAGATTTTGATGGAAGTTCAATTATGAGCAATGAGGACACTTTAGTCATGGCACGCAGAGCACTCTGTTGTGCTGTCAAATAATTTGGCTATTTAAGTATGCTATTTTAATGTGGCTTGCATATTGTTTGTTCAGGCAATTTATGTGACATGAGCATACTATTTTTCTGATCATCGGCACTACTGTTGTTGGTCACATTACTGCTGTAACGTTAATTATTTTTACTGAAAAAGCTAATACACTGAAAAGACCAAGTAGGTGCATTTGGTGGAATTCTTTGCAGGAGATTTTCTGAGTCCTCTTTTCCTCCCAATGATCTTGCAGATTGATCTTTCTTGGTAAAACAGATGCTTTAACACTCTTAATTATTTTGTGTGCCTGTTATATGGTTAGTAAGGAATGTATTGTGCAACCCTGCACTAAATGAAGCACATGTGTGTGAGAGCAGGTAAATAAAAGGTATTCTAGTAAGGTGACCACCTTTCAAGGAGGCAAATTCGGGGCAATAAGAATTAAAATGTATGAGAAAGGTTCGAAATTCAGGACAAATGTTCAATTTTATAGACACATCTGAGTAGCTCAAACAAAACAAAAATAATGCCCTTATTTAAAGATTCCAAACTACCAAACATATGCATACTTAGCAAAATTTGACAGCCAGTATAGGAGACAGTTGTCACACAATTCTGCCCCCTTACCATGAACGATATTACCTGAAGCTCTGTTCATTAATGTAGCAGTCACAGCTCCCTGCGCGGTGAACATGCATGGTGGTGTGTGGGGGTGGGTGGAACATAAACAAATATTACATTAAAAAAAAATATATATATATATATATCTATCAACTTACCTGCCTCGCCGCTCCTCTTTCATCAGTCACTGCAGGCACAGGCTCACAGTCTGCTCTGCAACAAATCCTAACGCTGCATGAAAGCCGCGTTAGGCTTGGCTGGAGCTCTCTGCGTGCCGACTCTCAGGCAGACCGGGAGCCTGTGCCTCCAACCCGGCAACACAGTGCCGGATTGGAGAGAGCACAAAGTGCATGTGTGTTTGCACTGCTGGCCAAACACATATATACACAGAGGGGAATGCACATCACTCCCCTCCATGGCTGTCATCCCCCCATCGGCCTGCCCCTTTAAAATTGTAACAATAATAAATAATGTTTATTATTGTTTTATTTTTAAAGCCTTGTAGCTGCTGTTGCTAGTGGGGGCGATGCTACTCCGCCATAGCAAAGGAACCGCCCCTGGAATGTAGACTTGTAGCTCATAGGCTTTGGACTAGTACAAGTAACCACAGAGATGGAGTGAAATGTAGAGTAAGTGATTAGAACAAACGAGGAATTTGTGTGTGTGTGTGTATGTGTATATATATATATATGATTGTTTCTAATGAAAATAATAAAGTTTCCTCCAATCTGCCCTTGGCATTATTTGCTCTACGCTTCTTGCCACGAACATAGAAAGGACTCCAACTCAAGTGGTAGTTTTAAGACATTGTACTAGGAAAAAAATTCCAGCTTCTTCCGAAAGTCCCACAGTCCCTGGAACATGCTGGGATTGTCTGCCTGGACATTCCATTCTGCAAGGTCAGGCAGACTCCTTCTCTATCTCAGCAAGCAGGAAGGCAGTGTTCTAGACACACAAGCAGCCCCTCAGCTCCACCTAAAATTGCTGGCTTCAGCTGATGTGCTGTCTCCTAATTAGAAAATCCACAAAAGAGGCACAATGAGGCGTGAGGTTTCTGTACCCTGTTGTCAGCAGCCTCTTTGGAGCAGTAATTTTGAATAAAGTGCAGGACAGACAGACATGGAAGCTTCCTCACCTATTACAACAGAGACAGTAGCCCATACCCCTCTCTCTGTAATCAACCAAATGGCAGCACTCAGAAAAGAGTAATCAGCATCCCCTTCTAACATAAATCATTGTGAAATTTCCAAGAGTAGCTCTATCTAGATCCTCCACACTTCAGGATCTCCAGATACCAGAATGAAAACAGTACAATTTCACTCTTTGGGAAAGCTGCCTTCATCCTCCATCATGTGTCATGCCAAACCAGGGGCATCTTAAATTGATCCTACTTGCCTCTGTTTTCAGACTTGCTTGCACACACACCCCTACTGCTTCAATTGTATTACACACACACACAGGATTGCAGGACAAGGTTCTGATAATACACAGAACACTGGAACTTTACACAAGAGAGGACCTGAAGCCACACTATCAGTGACACTAATTAAAAGTCTTTGTCACACTATCAGTCTCAAAATATGATATGCTGCCATCACCACTTTATGAGTTATGCCCTGGACTGGGAAAGTACACCTGTTTCCAAAGCGATGGGCACACTTGGTGCACACCACCAAGTCACAGGACAGGTCCAGGACATTGCATAGTCAGGACCAGCCTAGGTATCTGCGCACATGCTTAGATTAGAATGATACTGCAGCCGAAAGAAAAAGTCAGGATACCAGTTATACAGACAGTCAGGCATCCAGGGCAAAGGAACATGCCTGATTAGCATGCAGTGGGCATTCCAGTCCCAATACCATCCCATCTATCTATCCATACACCCACCTTAATCCCAACTTCCATCCAGATTCATCCATCCACCAACACCCTCTTCATTCATCCCCACTATCTCCATCCATCCGTCCACCTATAAACCCCTGACAATAATAAAAGAACAATCAAAATGATTTGACAACATATTCAGAATTAAACAGGGGGCTTGTTTATAAAGACCCATATGGACTCCTGAAAGAATATTTTAACATTTCTACCGCCCACAGATTTTATCACCCTCCATAATAAACACTTCATATACGTCCCATTCCCGATCCTTAAACATGTTCTCTATTTCAGCAGAACTCTTCTATTCTCTCTTTTTGTTATATTGAATAAATACATTTTCATGTGTTTTATAACAACCTTTTCTAAACTTCTTTCCATTGCATGTTTTGATTCCCGCAACTTTCAATCTTTCTTGCAGGTTAACCTTTTGAGTTGGCCAAGCAATCTATATAGATGCCCAAATTACGTTTAAAAGCCTTTGCCTCATGAATACCAGAATTGAGTTTTAAATTTATGATGGACATGAATGTACAACAAGACCTGCACCAATTACTGCAAGCAGGAATGAAAATATCGACGAGTGTCCGAATGTTTCCAGTGGAACACTCCGTATCCTCTTTAGAGAATATCAGTGATAGATGATTATGTTAGAACAGGCTGCTCAAAATCCCAAAACTTTCTGCAGCTGCCAACTTGGCAATCAGTAACTACTCTAAAGGCTTAAACTTGGGCCATCTTCTTGGGTCCTTCCATTATGTAGCTGGTGGCAGACTATTGTGTGCTATCACATATAATTTACAATGTAGTGACAACAAGCTGGCCCTTGCTTAAAAAAGAAAAAAAGGTTTACAGTGCCTCCATAAAACTATAAGGCCCATCTTTTGCTCCCACCAAAATAAAGTAAGCGCTCTGTCACAAAGAGTAATGGTGCGCGAGTTAGAGTGAGCTTCTGGATTGGGGTGCAAAAAAGGGACAAATACAAAAAGGAAAAGGAACCATGCCTCTTGAAAACTGCAGAGGGACCAAAAGTCCCTACTCGGGTCAACTTCTAGATACACCCAATTCTAATTGAGTTCATGCTATTAGGGATCCTGCATTAGAGGCGAGAGGTTCATGGCAAGAGTGGGTAATTATGCAACCTCTGGAACGGTTCAAGCTGTGAGTGTAATTCAAAGGACTAATGCCAGTGTGTGTGTAGTGTACTTAGCAAATGTCGTTATAGCTGAAACTTCAGTGAAGGGTGGGGCTGGCAGTTTCCTTCGACCAGAGGTCGAAGTAGGTAGGTTCTGTTGGGAACAATCTTCCCAAACTTTTATATTTTTACAAAAATAGTTTCATACTTTTTGTTAAAAAACACAACCATCCCTACTGACCAGGAGTTGCTTCGGGCTAAAAGAGAAGGGTGGCGGTCTCATGTACTGTGAGGCAGAGGGAGGGACGCTGAGCTAAATAAGAAGCAAGTCTTCCTGCCAGGGTACCTGAAAGAAATGTGTATATGTGCAACTGGTTAATCAGTAAATGCAAAGGCTACTTGCTGGGCCAATATCAAAGGTGGGTGACCAACTGAAGGCTCAAGTCAGGCTTAAGCATAACACCTGGCTCTAACAGTTTGAGATCCTTTTGGACCATTGTTGTATTTAGGATGCATGTAATCTTTTGTTTTATAAGATGCATTTCTTCTTCTTATTGTTGTTTGGCTTTAAACTTACTGCCGGTAAGTTCTGTTGTCATAGTGTCAGCTGTGTTCTGCGCGGACTCTGCAGTTGTTTTCACCGATTGGATACAGCGGTCGCCATGAGCTCCTGCCTTCTCTTCGTGGGTCGCTTGGGATGACATGATTTAATTTGTTATTAATAATAAACTACAAAAAAATCTACTGCCACCGCATTCTTCCATATCAGACTTTATAATTTGACGACCAGGGAAAAGCTATTTTTTGCTGCGACCCACCGATGATCAAGGATTGGATTTATAATTAATTTACAATATATACTTTGTCTGAACACTAGATGGCGCTATATGGCTATGAGACTGAGCATTTACAATTGAAATGAGAACTCGGGCAATTCTTACAAGAAAAATGCTACGTGAAATTCATCAATTCAAAATTTATTAAAAGAAAAAAAGCAGTAAGATTCGCATAATTTTCTTCTGCCAACTATTCTAATTTACCTAATTGCTTTCTAATCGTAACAGCTAACGGCTCGCGAGACAGTGTATTTATTTGAGCACAGTACTTAAAGCATTGCCACTACGGAAAACGTAATCTGGACAAGCACAACTACGTTTGTGTCACCCAATATTGTTTCTGTCTGCACACAAAGGATTATGGGGCGCGCTGGAATGTAATTTACAAAGGATTGTGGGTGCGCACATCCAGAAAGTGATTTTTTCGAGTCAGCAAGAAGGAACTCACAGGAATTCACATTTCAAAACTTTTTGCAAGTTTCAATTAATATAAGCTCAGTAATTGCATTTTTGTTTTAAACATTTTCAATATATTAATTTTGTTGTGATATTTTTAACTATCTACAAACATGGCAGACCAAATACATCCAGTTCAAGTTAACCCTTTCCTGTGGCTTCATGGAAAACCACCCATAAAATGTCAACAATGGTACAGGGGATTTGAAAACTTCTTGCCAGCAATAGATGGAAAACATTATTCAAATGAAAGGAAAAAATAATTACTATTAGGATTACTGGGAGATGCTGGCCAAGAGATATTTGATAACTTGCCTAGAATGACAGCACATACAGGGCAAGAAGACTTGTGGGATGTTTATACAGAGGCTGTAAAAAGACTGAAAAAAAGGGTTTTGTGAAAAGCCTAACATAATGATTGAACGCCATGGATTTTTCAAATGCAAGCTGTTGGTGGAAGAAACCATTGAAGAATACATTTCCACTTTAAATATTTTAGCACTGAAATGTGAATTTGGTGAAAATTTAGATATTTACTTAAGAGACCAATTTGTTTTTAATTGCTTTAGTAAAAAAGTACAAGAAAGTTTACTTGCGTGTAGGAATCTTACTTTGAATTAGGTCATTGACATAGCTAAAAGCATCAAACGCTCTTCAATTTCAAGCAAAGATATTAATGGCAGTAAAACAAATACTGATTCTGTTTGTGCTATGTCTAGAAAAAACTTGCCAACAAGATATTAGTAAAGCACGGTACGTTTCAAGTACCACAAGAAAGATAATCTGTTATAGATGTGGCTCTACACAACATTTGGGAAAAAACCCTAACTGTCCTGCGATAAATAAAAAGTGCAATGGTTGCAAAAAGAATGGTCACTTTCAAAGTGTTTGTTGATCTACCATTAAACAATCTACATCTATTAGAGTCAACTCAGTGGAGGAATCTATTGATGAAGTTCAGAAAGACATGGTCAACAATTTAGTAATAACCATAGATGATGAATTAGAGTCAATATCGTTTAAAGCTCCATTAGGATCTTCACAGATTGGAGATAAAACTGTGGAAGTTCTGGCTCACCAATCACAATTTTATCTGATGTTACATTTCACTCAAAAGAATTCAACAAAGATCTTATTGAATCAGATGTACACCCCAAAACATTTGGTGGCCAGATGTAGGGTTATTTCGAAGATACTGTCAATATTTTGGGTCACAAGATTGTGACAAAAGTTTTTGCTGCGGTAAGGGGACACAATATTGTTGGATGGAAAGATCTGGGAAGAATGGGGATAATATTAAAACCAGGAAGTGATACTCCTATTTTATTAGGCGACATTCCTCTTTCTACAGCAAAAGTAGAAAAGTGGGATGTGTAAAAGGTGTAATTCATTATATCAAATTAAAGGGTAATGCCATTCCGGTCACACACAAAGTTAGACCCATTCCTATTAGTGTAAGGGATGAATGATAAAACTCTTGGAAGATTTATGTAATGATGGCATAATTCAACCCACTGACTCTTCTGAGTGGGTTTCAGCAATCATTTTGGCCAAAAAGAAAAATGGCAAATTGCGTTTATGTGCCGATTTACACTCTCTCAACAGTAATATTCTTGTGGATTGCCATCCTTTGCCTAAAATACAAGAACTGTTGATGGCAGTTGGGGATGCTCAATATTTTTCCACAATTGATCTTAAATAGGCATATCATCAAATTACATTGTTACCACATTCGCAGGATCTCACTACATTTGTCACACCCTTTGGTGCCTTCATATTTTTACATTTACCCTTCGGACTACCGTCTGCCACTAGTGTCTTCCAAAAACGTATGGATTACCTGTTTGAAGGCATCAAGCGTGTGCATACATTTCAGAATGACATTCTTGTGTATTGTAGGAGTATTAGTGAACATAATGACATTCTGGAGAAAGTCCTTAAAGTGCTAGATGAAAAAAGAATGAATGTTTCAAAAGAAAAACGTAAATTTTCAGTCAAAGAAATAGATTACTTGGGACATACAATTACTGTGAATGGCATTAAACCAAAACAAGATTTGATTGATGCCATAATTCATACTCCTGCACCTCAAGGTAAAGATGCCTGTTTTGTGCAAGGATATGCTGTTTATGTAGAACCTTTAACATGTCTATTTAGAAAGAAAGAGAAATTCATTTGGACTGAAGAACATGATAAAGCATTCCAACCAGTTAAAAACCTAATAATAACAGCACCTGCTCTACATCCTTTCTGCACAAGTGATAGATGTGTGGAAATAGTGGATGCCAGCTCCATTGGTCTTGGCGCCATACTTACACAATGCCATTTTGGTAAAGAACGTACTATTGCTTTTAACTCAAGATCATTGTCTAAAGCTGATTCACATTACAGCACCATAGAAAAGGAAGCATTAGCTTGTACATGAGCTGTTGAAAAATGTTAATCATATTTGTGGGGTCAGGGGTTGCTTACAGATTATAAAACACTTGTTTTTCTTTTGAATGGTAATGGCACACATACAGCTTCCACCAGATTGGTAAGACTACTGTCTAAATTGTAAGAATTTAATTTTAGGATAAAACATATATCTGGAGGAAATAATTACAGACCTGACTGCTTGTCCTGATTGCCTATCCAAAAAGAAAATGAATGTGACTCAAGTCAAGAGTGTGTTGTTCCAGCTATCGATGCCTCCATGCATTCCTCAGGTTATGTTAGTGAACAGGAATGGTTGTTAGCCATTGGTAAAAATTCCCTGCTTGTTCTTGTTAAAGAACATATGTTGAATGGATGGCCGCCTCTGAGAAATTGTAATAAGACGTTAATAACATATCAACAAGTCTCTCCTGAATTATCACTGGAGAATGGCTTGATTACTAGAAAAGGACTGTATATCCCTCCAGAATGTTTGAGAGATAAGTTGATTGGAATTGCTCATAAAAGACATCCAGGAATGTCTTGTACCAAAAAGTTGCAGAGAAAATATTATTGATGGCCAGGTATAGATTGTATGGTAGAATATGTTGTTCAAAAGTGTCCTGAATGCTCGCTCTCAGACAAACATTGGAAGGTTGAGAAAGCGAAATTGAGTACTAATCCTATACCAGGAAGACCATGGTTTAAATTGGCCATAGATTTTTCAGGACCATACAATATACTACCTAAAAATATGAGATTTCTCATTGTTTTAACAGATTACCACTCCAAGTGGATATGTTATGAGTGTGTAGCTATGCCCACTACTGATGTAGTTATCAAATTCTTAGAAAAATATTTTGCTAGTAAAAGAAGTCCTAATATTTAAGTATTTGATAATGGCACTCATTTTGTCTGCAACAAAATGTCGGCATTCCTTAAAAAAATGTGGCATTAAACATCAGAAGACACATCTGTATTTTCCAGCACCTAATGGTTTAGTGGAAAGATATAATATTTTTTTTAGGGAAGGGCATCAAACTGCAATGGTATCTAACCAAGACATTAGGAGGTATTTGTATGACAAAGTATGGAGTTACTTAAATACACCTCATTCCACAACTGAATTTTGACCTTTTTTCCTATGAAGAGGAAGGGATTCCAGAAACAGTCTCACTCCAAGTTGGAGTAATGACATGGTACAGAAACAAACCATTATTGATGAAACATTGAAAGATTATTTTAGTATTGATGAGTCGGTAAGAGATACTTTTGCACGCAGATATAAGTCTGGTCATGATGAATAGCCTAATGACAACAAATCTTATGTTACAGAATTTAGAGTCGGTGAATGGGTCTTGATTAAGAAACCCAGTAAGGCAACCAAGGGGCTTTCTAAGTGTTCAGATCCTACACAAATTGTCAGAGTCCCGCCTTCTGCTGTTTTACTAAACAATTGTGGCTGGTGGAATAAAGGTTCCGTAGTAAATATAAAAAATACTTCAGAAGGAGATAATTGAAAATAAGAAATATAAAGAGGTGAATAATGATTCTGTCATTTGGGATCTGGACAAGGATAAGATATTAAGTGATTGTACAGAATATGGTGCACATATTGGCAACAACAATGAACGTTTTGAAACAGATAACACTATAAATGATATGACATGTTGAGAGTGATGCGTGTTTCTCAGATGCTCATCCCACAGCTAGTAACACGAGAAAGGAAAGGAAAATTGTTATGCCTTTAAAATGTAAGGATTATTACATGTATTGATGTTTTCTGCATGGGAAAATTGTTGTGCCTTCGCAATTTTAGGATTATTACATGTATTGATGTTTTCTTCTTTTTGTTTTAGTACGGAAAGGAGATGTTGTATTTAGGTTGCCTGTTATCTTTTGTTTTATAAGGTGTATTTCTTCTTATTATTTGTTGGCTTTAAACTTATTGCTGGTAGGTTCTATTGTCATAGTGTCAGCTGTGTTCTGCGCGGACTCTGCAGTTGTTTTCACTGACTGAATACAGCTGTCACCATGAGCTCCTGCCTCTCTTTGTGGGTCGCTTGGGATGAAGTGATTTAATTTGTTATTAATAATAAAATGCAAAAAATCTACTGCCACTGCATTCTTCCTTATTAGACTTCACAACCCTCAAGCCCAAAATAAGCTTAGCTTTTAAGTGGCTTCAACTTGCCACAAAGCTAGACAGATAGCCTCATGAACCAAGAATTGGGGTCAAAGCATTAACCTTTGGAGTAAAATACAACAGAGAAGGGGATACTTGTTTATTGGCTGAACTGCACAATTTGAAACCAGAAAGCCCAAGGATCGATTCTGACTTTCCTGCTTGACAAAAGTGTTCGATCTTAGGCATATGTTATTCACCAAACCTCCTTTTTCTTCATTATCACATGAGAGCACCTTCAAATATGTAAGTTCAGGACGTGTGCTGCACAAAAAATTCCCACGTTTGAATGATGTTTAACGTATATTTAGAATCTAGGCCACACTTAGGGTACACAACAACTGCATTGCTTTTTGGTTCATTAATGGCATTGCTGTCATATGAACAATTATAACAAAGTTAAAACCATCACTTTTAATTAATGCCCCTCAATGCAGTGCTATATAATCTGTCATTAGGTGAAACGCATGTGTGTGCTAAAGTCACACACTTTTTGAACTTTGAAAATACTTTATTATTATACTTGTATTTGATGTTTTGCACGATACACATGCTAAATATTTCCACTGTTTGGCTCATGCGTGGGATCTTAGAAGCATATATGCAGTTACCTCAAGGCGAAAGCTTGTCAAAATAGTACAAGAATACTTAGGGCCACATGTATAAACGATTTTTGAAGTAGGAAATGTGTTGATTCACAGAATCGGCCCGTCTGCGACTAGAAAAATGCTTTTTAGGTTGTATAAAGCCCAAATTGGGATTCAATACTTTGTTACCACATTGCAAATTGGATTTTACGATTCGGTATTAGGAAAGGGATTGTTCAGGGCATCCCTTCCTGATACCTAATCTGAAAGGTATGTATGATTGTTTTGTGGTCACAAAACAAGCGCAGTTAGCACCAATTTCAAACTGGTGCTAACCCAAATTAGTGTTAATGCTAATTGGTGTTAATGCATGTGAAAAAGTGTTTTAAGAGCACGGACCACTGCCTACTCAAATAATGAAACTGAAATTTTAAATTTTTTTTAAGCGCATCCTGTTTTCCCTTAAGACAAATGGGCTGCGTGTAAAAAAAAAAAAAAAAAAAAAAAAAAAAAAAATATTTAAAAGCAATCACAGACATGGTGGTCTGCTGAGCCCAGCAGGCCATCATCCCTGTGATTTTTGCAATTCCCAGAGGGTCGCAAATTGCAGCTTACCGCACTAATATTAATGAGGCAGCTCTATTTGCGACCCACCGGGAATCGCAAAAGAAGCTCAATGGAGTTCCACACATTTGGAATTGCAGTTTCCTAATTGCGATTCGCATGGAATCGCAATAAGGATATTGTATTGTAGTGTAATCTTATTTATATAGCGCTTACTACCCCTGATGAGGCGTCGAAGCGCTTTTCGATGAGTAGCACGCTACTCCGGTACCCAACAAGAATTAGTGATGGATTAGTATCATTTAATAATGAGTACATTTTTAGTATTATTATGAGTTAATTTGAGTTGTGGATATGAGAGTTTGTTAGTTAGATTGACTGGAGTAATGGAGGGGTGGAGGAGGAAAGAAATCCAGAAGTGTTAATTGGGAGTTTATCCTTCATTTACTCAATCCAAAGGCTTGGGATGAATAAAAGGGGGGCGGAGGGGAAAGAGGATGTGGAAGGGTTAGGGAGAGCATAGTAGCAGGGTGAGATGAATGCAGGAGAATTTAGTAGGGTTGTGTGGGAGGTCACAGAGGTAGAGTGAGGTTTGGTGAGTTAGATGTGGAGGGAAGAGCTTAGGCAGAGATATTTAGGAGATGAAAGTGGTCGAAGGGATTTGGGATGAGTCAGAGTGAGAATGGAGGATAGTTTGATAGAGACATGACATAAGAGTGATGAGTAGATAAGTGTGATAAAAAGGGCAGAAATTCATAGATATCTAGTATAACAACCTAAAAAAAAAAAAGAAATCCAGGAGCCATGCAATGATCCACAAACATGCCAGGCACAGAAACAACATATACACATACATATATATATATATATATATTTATACACACACACACATACACATGAATACACACACATATGCACATACAATACATAATTAGAATCATGGGTAAAAAATACTTAGTCAGACAGTTTTAAAAGAGTGTGTGTGTATTTTATTGCTATGACAGTAGCAATACATATTTTCCAAAGAAACTATAAATAAATAGAAATACATATTTTCCAAAGTAACTATAAATAAATAGAAATATACATATAATCTGAAAAAAATAATTATCCACATAGGCATATGCAGTTCATAGTTGTTTGAAAAAGGTGGTTATGAAGGAAAGAGCCAACTCTTGAGTAGTTTCCTGAAAACAAGAAAGTTATCTGTGGCTCTTATAGTTGGGGGTAATGAATTCCATAGTTTGGCTTCTTGGACGGAGAAGGATGTACCACCTACAGTCTTTTTCTTGTATGGTGGTGTTCTAAGGCGGGGTGCCAGTCTTGAGCGGAGGGTTCTTTGTTGGATGTATTTGGTAATTTTCTTTCTGATAAAAAGCGGTCCTGTTCCATGTATAGCTTTGTGGGTGATCCAAAGCAACTTGAAAGTGCATCTTCTGGCAACGGGTAACCAGTGTAGTGCTCTCAAGGCAGGGGAGATGTGGGCTTGCGGCTTTATATGTAGTAGTAGCCTGGCTGCGGAATTCTGGATACGTTGTAGTTTTTTCATAACAGATAGAGATGATCCATGGTAGAGGCTATTGGCATAATCCAGTTTGGATAATACAAGTGAGATAGTAGCTTGCACCTTGTGTGGAAATCCGAGGTGGGGGAAGATGCGTCGTAAAGTCTTTAAGGTGATGAAGCTTGTGCGTGCTAATTTGTCTACTTGGGCATTCATAGTTAGTTTGGAATCCATGGTGATTCCTAGGTTTTTCACTTCCTTGGATAATTGAGGAGGTGGTCCGAGATCGTCAGGCCAGACGCACAGAGGGTCATAATGTTTCCAGTCACCACATATGAGTATTTCAGTTTTGGAGGTATTTAGTTTGAGATGGCTCCAGGTCATCCACTGATCAACGGCTCTGAGGCAACTGAAGATTTGTGAGTTTTCGATGTTTTTGGGGTCTTCTAATTGAAGTAGTATTTGTGTGTCAACTGCATAGTTGTAGCATGTGAGATGGAAATCATTGATCAGTTCTGGTAAAGATATCATGTAGATGTTAAAAAGCAAAGGTGAGATGATTGACCCTTGGGGGACCCCTGTTTTTGTGAGGTAGGGTTCGGATGAGAAGGGGGGCGAGTGGATGATATTTGCTCTTTTTTGGAGATAGGAAGTAATCCAGTTGAGAGCAATCCCTTGTATGCCGGCTTCGTGGAGTCTTTGAGTTAGGGTGTCATGGTCAACTGTATCAAAGGCAGCTGAGAGGTCCAAGAGAAGTAGTGCAGCAACTCCATTTCGGTCAACTTTGTTTTTAAGATCGTCCCAGATTGCCATGAGGGCCGATTCAGTGCTTCTTCCTGGGCGGAATCCAGTTTGGATATCGCAATTTCAAGTGTTCATACATGTGTCCCTTAGTTATTTTTTAGCCACGTTGGTAACTTTAGCTCCCTCCCCCGCACTTAGGATAACAGACCCTATACTTCATTGTAACGCACTTCAACTGCTGCCTTTGACTCTCGTTGCGTAATACTCTGGTTGACTTAAGAGGCCTGTGAATTCATGCTGATCTCCAAAGCCCAGATGTAGAAAAAATGGTCCGCGCGTTGGAGGACTCTCGCAGGCGGCCCTGCGGGGCTCCCCCGTCTGCACTAGGCAGCGGGCTCTGCTTGGTTGCTCCAGGTGTAACCTGAAAGCCGAGCCTAACATAGTAAAATAGTCTGTGGCAGCTCTTGCCAATGCGCAGAGAGCAGTTCTTATACTAAAAGAAGGCGCGCGTAACGGAGAACATAACCAACGTCACTCTGAAATACCGGACGGGAGGACACCATATATCCGAGAGCACCGATGATATTCCAGATCCTGGGTGAACAGACTTGTAACGGAGAATATATACCAAACGTCACTCTGAAATACCAGACGGATGGTCACCATATATCCGAGACCACTGATGGTGTCCCAAATCCTGGGTGGACAGACTGAAAACGCCCGTCTTGCTTTTCTGTTTACTTCTTAATTTGCAGTCTGGGGAGGTCCTGGCGACCGCTGTGTCGAGACAGAGCGATGGCAAGCTTGTCTGCAAGAAAAGCGCTGATACTAGTACGTACAGCTCACCGAAGTACAGCCAAACAAAGGCGTGATTCGCCAACTCGCGTGGATTTCCCCTCTCTAAACATACAAATACTACGGACTGAAGTAGGCGGTGTTTAGGGTATCGCGAAACCATCTGCCGTCCCGTAAGCACCTCAGAAGTACACAGAACACCTACCCCTCAGCAGCTGCCATTTTCAAAATGGGGAGATGTTTGTTTCCACTTCGAGATCAAACCTAAATCACCTATCCAAAATGGCCGCTACATGCAAAGCTGCAGGCACAGAATGACATCTGTTGTTATATAACGTATAAGTCTCTTCTAGGAAACTTTATTTCCATCCATGCTGGTCCATAATAAATATACCTATGTATGATTGCGTTTTGCAAAATGTATCACTTTATCTTATGTTGTAATGGTATAGAATTCTTCAAGTTAAAATATGAAAATTGTACCAGTTACCAAACTATGACCAAAATACTTTTGTAAAATACTAACTGTTTCACATGAATTCCATCATTTTTCTTTAAGTACTCTGTAACCACATCTTTATTTCCACACGTTTGGTAAAAACAAAAATCAAGATGGCGGACACTTCTACCGTTTGTGGGTAACAATTGAGCATGTCCTTTAATGCCTATGGTTATGTACCAGTGCTTTTAGACAGCCTTCTGCAAAGCATTTCGCGAATAAATGAGTAAAACACTCTTTCTCAATCTTATCGGAAGAACCGGAATGTCTCACTAAACATCTAAAAACGGATAGGCAAGGCTGGAAAGTTCGGCCATATTACGCGAGGATGTATCCACACCCATCATGGCTCACGTGTTTACATTCGCGGTCTAGTTCCTAATCACCCATGAACCGCTCTGTGTTTCCCCAGTGCAAGTCCCCTCCAGTCGCATCTCCCCATACGTCACTTCCCGGTCTTTCCCCCACCCCCCTCCGTCGCTGAGTACCCTGGTCTCCAGGAGCTCGCGCTTATCAGTTTAATGTCTTGATTAATAAGGAACGCGCAGACGCAGTTTTTATTTTTATATAAATATTTTTTATCTCCTGGCGTCCCGTCCTTGAAACCCCCCCGGGGGGGCTCCTAGTACCAGGGAGGGGACAGCAGAAGACTTTTACCTCCACCTTTTTTCCTCCACCAGGGCTGCTCGCCCCCCATCGCACAGTTCAGCAGACATGTATTCCGGAGCCAGCCCGGGTGAGTCCTCTTACTTCTGCTGTTGTGTCCGCGCGTCTGTGTGGAAGCCTCGCGTCGCTCCCTGGGACTGCATCTCGCGCCCCGGGCTCGAGGACGGCCTCGCGACGCCGCGATGTGTGTTTATCTGTGGCCGGGACTGGCCGCCTGTAGTGCTAGGTCTTGGAGAGAAGCGGTGTTTTGCATGCCGAGCCCGGCCCAGGTGGGGTGGCCACTGAGTCATGGCTTCCAGTGGCCCGAGCCACAGCCTCTGCACTGTCTTCACGGGGATGAGAGTGCGTCACTGCTGCTGGCAGGGTACACTCAGGACTGACCCATGAACTCAGAAAAGGAGAGAAGCACACTTTCTTGTGGAGCTGTGGTATTGTGTTAGTGGGTGGCCGTGCTTGCTGAGTGGCGTAGAACCCCACCCTGTATATAGAGGGTGTTCCCACCATGGTTGCACTGTATATGCTTGAATCCTAATTTGGTTGTAATGTCTGGGAGCACCCCACTGTATATGTCGGCGTGCTGGGCACCCCACTCTGGCATGACGTTGCAGGGTGGTGTCGTTGGAAACGATCTGTATTGTGCAGAGCACTCCTGCAGTGTTTCTTTTTGCCCACGCCCTAGCAGGAGAAAGGATGCAATTTATTGTAATACTCATGTTAGTATGAATCTTACTCTTCTGCGATGCAGCCTCTGTACGTTCCTCTCGTATTCTGTCTACTTTTTTGTTCCCTATAAGCTTTCGTTCCCTGGCTATAAGATGTCAATTTCATGTTGATCCACCTTGTTATTGCTCCTGCAAAAATGTTGATGACTTACCTAGGGACGATTGAGCGCCCTCTTCTAAATTTGGAGTATAGTCTTGGCAATCGCGCACCTTTTAAGGGGACCATGGTGTTTAAACCGAGATGCACACATAGCGTTTTGACGTGGTTTGTAATTATGCTGTGCTCGAGGGGTTTCATGCAGATCATGGATGCTTAAGGAAGTCTACACCGTATCCCTGATTTAGAGCCACAGTACTAGGTGTATCGGCTCTTTGTAACTAACCGATTACAGATTGCAGTGTCTGAACAGCCTGCAGTCATAAACAAGACGAGGAGAATATTGTTGAAATCGCAGTTATCATTTTATTCTTAATTTCTGCATCTAACATCTTATTCACCATTGTTTCTCAAGGCATAGTTAGCTAAATGTGTATTTTGATGTTTGGTTACCGCCTGAAGCTACATTGTGGCCTGCTAGTTCTCTTAGAAGAAACCAGTATTTAAATAGTTAAATTGAGTTGCTTGCTGTTGTATGACATGATATAATATAAATTGCTTCACATTGGCCTAATCGGAGCAGTGATTAAGAACTCTAATAAAGTCGTAATGTAGTTATGTCAGAATACACAGCCATTGTCTTTTTTTCTGTGTGCCCGATTGCCAGGTGTGTGATTGGCAATTTGCGCAGCAGCGAAAGCATTACCGACTGCAGACTTGATACCCAGACACATATCAAACTCCAAGTTACAATATTTTGATTCTGACCCGCCATGGTACTTAAAGTGCGGTATTTTCAGTATCTGCTCAGCCCAGTGTTGTCGTCTAAGCTGTCAAACCAAGAACGATTATTATGAAGAGTATGCGGGACAGTAGGCTTTATCACAATAAGCGTTCGGCTAACAATTTATCCACCTTCAGTACCCCTGTATCTATTTTCACGGATCTACGGATAAATTAATCAGAGGTAACAAGGATAGCACTAGCTGTTGTTGGTTCCTTCTGTGTACTTAAAAGCAAATCTATTTTGTTGGGATGTTTAAATGTAATAAACAAAGTTGTAGCTTTATCGGTTTACACAGTTGTGTTTTTTGTATGCTCTATTTTGGCCCGACGTAAATATAAGCATCCTTATGGGAACTTATGTGATAAGCAGCATCTTACTATATGTCTTCTTGTCTGGATCTCATGCCCGATGTGCTTGACACTTTTGTGCAGCTGCTAGGTCTAAGTGGTGTATACAAGATTGTCTCAACTAATATTTGGAAATGATTGCAATTATTAAACAGAGGCCTATGAGAGCTTCTCACTTGTAACTTCTTAATGAGGAGTAGACATCTAAACTGGCATTTGCTGTGGAAGCAAAATGATTGTAAAATTTAATTTGGCTTGTGTACAGGTCACTGAAATCAACACAAGGCATTAGCAGTGATGGACTTGAACTTAAACTTAATCACACCTGGATTGCAGATGATCAGAAAATTATGCACATATAATTTGCATAGAAAACCGATAATCGAGGCATAATGATATATTCATGGTATGTGAGGGTTTTGTTAGTCATAGTTGCTTTCTTACCGCGCTTCCTGAAGATGGAAACTTGCGGATGCTGGTGGCATCTACCGGAGACTATGCTACGCAACATTGTGCTCTAGCACTCGACACCTGAGGGCTGCAAACATGGTTCTGACACATAACTGTGCACTAAAGATGTGATGAAGGTTGGTACTACTTGGGTGCGTACAGTGGTCTGTTTGAAGTTTTGCAGAAGCAATTGAAAATTGCATAATTCCACTAGTTTTGACTGTAGCAGAAAGCACAATCCTTTTGGAAAATGTAGGCCTCAAAGGTAAACTTGCTGTGAACATCCTCAAATGATAGTAACTGGTTTGATAGATTAATTCTATTTAGTGAATAAACAAAATGATTGTCATTGATTAGTGCACCCACGTTTATACTGACCGGCAGTGACCGAGGTCTGAGACTTTCTGACCTGGTAGCTTTCTCATCTTTAGTTCTTCCTAGCACAGGGACCTCCACTTTGTTATATTAAGCAAAACTAAATGAAAAGTGGTTTTCGTCGCTTAGCTCCTTGAAGGCAGGACACATGGACAGACACAGCTGAAGAATCTTTACCTTTAGGCAGGAAGGTGATTTGTGTTTTAGAAGTACGAAGAAGTCTAAAAGAACAAGCATTTGCAATGCAATAGGTCTCACATTTACGTTAGTTGAAGCTATTGGCATTGTAAATGCATAACTGGATTTTTTTTGCCAAATTAATTGGGCAACCCTGCCGCATATTTTGGTCTTTTTTTGCCATATAATTCCAGTGGCCTTGCATGTAACAAAAGGTCTGTTAGGCCAACTGGAATATTTTTTAAATGAGGCATTTAAAACATAAACTACTCCAAGGTGCATAACACATACTTGGCATTTGGTACATGCGACATTGCCCACGGGGTAATGAATAAAAAACTTTTCTCCAAGAATGCGTGCTTTCTGGATCACTGTCCCTTTACTGCAGTCTGGGGAGCCGAACAAAACGCCCATTATTTTTTATAAGCTTTTACGACAGCCACCTCACCTGATATTTATGATCCTCCGACAGAATAGTTTTACTCTCATGACCATTCTGTGGAGAAACATTAGTATCTCTGCAAGAAAGGTTTTGCTTCACTAATGACCAAGCTGAAACTCTTATGCACTGACAAAAATCTCTGGAATGCGCTTCTTAGTCCGAAGAAGACATTTATTATTTCACTACTCACGGTTCTTAAAAGGAGATTAGAATGCTGAAAGCACACGTTAAAAAATTGTCACATCAATGAAATGAAAGAATGTACAAATGTTTCTCCACTGCAATATACACAACAAATATATGTTTCTATATTATAATGCAAATCAAATAATTAATTAAAAAATATGCATCACCATGAGAAAAAAGCATCACTGCTTCATCTCCCTCTTATTCAGCATCAGATCGCCAGATCCCAGAATCGATCAAGGAGAGAGAGATCAATTATCCTCACGGGAAGGATGGCACACTCCAGCGTCCTGGATGTGCCTGAGATCTGCAAATACACTCTGTCCCCGGTCCATCTGGTCTAGGCCTCTTATACTTTGAACAAACAAGAAAGGAAAAGTCTAGAACTTCTTTTCCCTGCAGAAGTTTATTTATTAAAAAAAAATGCTGATTGCTTTAGGTCTGCTTTGAAAATAACACGCCGGGACTTCGCCACAATCCCAAGGTGCCAATCCAAAACAAGTCCGTTCCCTGCCGTCTGAGTACATTCTTATCAGCCTACGCCCTTGGTGGAAAAAAACACAAAGAATACAAATTTGTGCACATTGTACAATGTGGAAAACTACGTGCGGCTTTTAATGTAGCAGTGTCTAATGCTAAGATAAAGTCAATAGGCAAAATTAAGCTGGTGGTCACTAATGTGTCAGTGTAGTGCTAGGCTAAGTACAACGTGGAGTCAATGGTCAAAACTCACATATCATTACAGAGGTGAGACCTGTCAATAAGTTTATGAATACCAGCTACATTTCCATTCACGCCTCTTGAACAGCCTTCTGAGGTACATAACCATCAGTCCTAGTTTTCATGGCCACCTTTCTACAAGTCACTTGCACCACTTGTGCCCGTCTTCAGAAACTCTAGCAACGTTATTGCCACTTTAAGGTTCTTTTTTTAATTAGCTATACATTTAGGGGGATCCAGTCAGATGGAAGCCAGCATCAGAAATGTGATAGAACTGCAAATGCAGACGTTCAGCACTTCCCCTTTCTACAAGCACTTAGCATGTATAAACAAGTATGCAAGAGCGATGACACAACATGCACACATCATGGCCCTCATTGTCTAACAGCTTACATTGTATAATGACTTCTCCAAAGAGATGTATCTCCTCGCAATTCATCAAAAACTTGAAAAAGGTGGCTAAAAAGGAAACAGTGCACCTTTATGACTGTCTTATTTCATTAAATGCAAATTACTAATGAATCTTGAATAGGAAGTGTGCCATCGCTGTGTTATGGTCCAATCTTTTGTAAGATATTTGCGGAAAGACTGATGAACTAAAGAGGACAGCAAAATACAATGGTGAGGGATGCAGTGATGTGGAACACTGGAGATTGTTTCTTAGTGGGAAAGGAATTCCCAATAGAGGGGTAATAAGCTGCTTGAATTCAAATATGATAGTGAGGAAATGTTGATGGTAATGTCGGTTTATAAAATCCCTAATCCAATTAGACATTCTCTGTGCTTTGGTTCCATTCACATAATTAGACAGTCTGAATCTTTTGATGTTGTCAAATGTTATTGCAAATTCTCAACATGCCATGGTCAGTACCGCAAGTTGCTGCCTAACTGAATCCTCACTGGGTATAAATCTCACATCTCAGATCAAAACCTTACTTGGCCCAAATAACTCTGAAGGGCTGTCACGCCCATTCTTCTGAAACACGTCTAGCCCTAAACTCTGACAATTCACCCCTTTGCATTCTGGGAATGTCAGATGTCGAACGTGACGGAGGGTGCAATGCTGGAGTGAGTACTCCCTTCCCAAAACCTCTAAGTAGGAGACAGATAAAGCAGAACAACATGAGGATACATAAAAATGATTCAACTCATTAAAAGAATAAAAAAGGAGGGTTGGAACACGGAGAGAACACACAACAAATTGTGTCAATTCATTTATTGGATGTATTTATTTAATCACACTTGAAAAGCACTGCTACAAACTAAACTGCCTCTTGCCACCCATTACTGGCAAAATACAGCACATAAAACCAGGTATAAAAAAAAACCCAGAAAAAGTCACAGGTGGGATATAACAGCTCACAAATTAACAGTTCCCACCAGGCACCAATCACCTCCTGAATTCTGAGGTTGCATTGTTGGGCCTACGGCTGTGAAACGTGAAGCTTGCTAAGGAGTTTTTAGTTTTTACTGATAATTGCATTGTAGTGTATCCGAACATTTGCACACCGTCATATCTCTGATACGGCTGTGAAGCACTTGATTTTTATCAATTACTTGGTGCCTTTCCAGTGCTCTATGTTTGGAAGGGAGTTGGATGTGGTGAAGACCTATACAAGAGATAATGCTTGAGGTGCATAAAGTTCAAAGGCATGCTCCATACATTATGCGGCTTGCAGTACTGGGCCTATTCACAACACCAGATGCATCCACCCCGTAGCTCCTCCCACCTTACATTATTTAACCCGTTTACCCACCATCATAGAAGATGTTTGGTACAAACTATGGCCAAACGAATTGTTGTTGGGAGTTAAAAGATGTGGTTGACCGATATGTACTAAACCCTGTTGAACTAAATAAAAACAAAATTGCTTCGAATTTTACTTTCCAACTTGAAGACGTAAATGAGCAATCTTCTTTCCTTCCCTCATTCCAGTCTTCCTCTGAGTGATGAAGCCAAGAGGTGAAAGTCAGGGAGAGGTATGAGCAGCTTTGAGCGCCATCTCCCTACGAACTTCAAATGAACTCCGAGGAGGTGGCGGCAGCATGAAGCGCCATACCACACGAAGGCGAGTAGGGAGAACAGCCCCCTTGAAGCAGGGCAGAGGTCTGTAAGGACAGCTCTCTGCAGGGCTCACCTGCTCTGCGGACACACTGGGGCATATTTACGGAGCATCTCGGGAGCAGGGGGCTTTATAAAACTGGATTTTCAAACAAAGCTATTCGCTTTAGGCAGGAGGCCAGGCCTACAGTCACCGAGGCCCAGTAAACAAAGGAGGGCCCGGAGAGCAGAGACCGTGGGCAAAAGCCTGCACCTTTCAGCAAACTAGCACTGCTCGCTGGCAGCAGACCTCGGCTTCTCACCTCCCGCGGTCCACTGCTGTCATATCTGTACCCCTGTCTGCTTTCTTTGGTGCAAATTCCAATGCAACTGCGATGCACACGTTTTCAGACGCTGCACCATGTCTTGCAAAACTGTTCCAAGCTTCAGCATGAGCCAGAAGAAACCACATGTAACTCGTGAACTAGAATGAAAATTCTCCACAGAACTTCAAAAACGGCTAGCTATAATACTATGGCCGATTCAGAAATATTGGGACGAGTACGCGTAAATTGCACAAAGCGCAGACTACGTTTACGCACATGCCTGCTTCTAGGCTTTTCACTGCAGCCTGTGCATTTATAGGGGAACCTCGCGAATAATATGATAATACGAAAGCTGATGATATGACTCTTACCAATACACATTATGCATGCAATATTACACGTGCACATGTCTAGGAAAATGCAACAATTTAAAAGTTTACATTTCCTTTTCCATTATTATTTTCGTATATATCGCAGTCTTTTGTTCATGTTATTAAACGCCTCGGGTACTGGACTCTTCTGTAAGCAGTGTAACTTGCTCAGATAATTAGAGTAGGCATAAACTCAAATCTTAGAGTTCTAAAAAAATATTACCTCAGTGGATGCGCACAACATTTACTTTTAATGGAGTTAACCACTCTTTCCATAGTCCCTGGAAAAAAACACACGTTGTCCTTATCTATTTGGCTGTTATGGCTGTACAACGCACACGACTTAAGTAAACAACGTGGCTAATACACGCCTTCCCAGCTGTTTAGTCCCTTTAGGTTTATGCTTTCGTACATTACTATTTTATCATGGTAAAGTATTTTGTGAGCCTGCAAAGTATTCTCTAATTCGACCCCTCAGTAGACGCATTGGCCAGAACATTATTATTATTATTTTTTTTAACCCACCTTTCGAGGATGCTGCAAAGTGTCAGTCACGCAAGCCTAGCAGGCAAGATAAACAGGCTGACACAAGGAAAGTGCGCTGAAGGTCAACTCTCGCCTGACAGTGGCAATTGGGCTATCCAACTGAGCACAGCGCTTTCCAAAGTACCAAAGAAAGAAGAAAGCAATAATAACAGGCATTTGCAATGCAATGGGTCTCGCTTTTGCTTGAGCTATAGCAATTAGCATTGTAAACTACTAACCGGACGTTTCTTGCCACATAAATTGAAAATGAAAATAAAACAGTTTCACATAACTAACTGGAGTTTTCTTGCCATATAAACTGGAAAGTAAAAGTTTCCCATAAGTGAGCTCACGGCCACCATCAGTGCAAAGCAGACACACAAAGGGAAATAGAAGTTCACTCATTGTGAAACCTTTCAGCAAACGTGCAGTTATCCATGTAACCGGCAAAAGTGCAATTATATATGTAACCAGCAAAAGTGCAACTAACTATGTAACAGGGTTGATGTCATGCAAAGCGCTCGACTTCTGCCCAGCGAGATCGTGCTGCGAAAAAAGAGAAAAGGTAGTCGGATAGAAAACGTGGAGCCTCGTATGTTTTAAGTACTTGGTTGCTGCGCTTGAGGAGGGCTAAACACCGGAAAAGGCATGACATGCATGCCATTCACAAATGAAAGCAAGCAGATTTTAAAAGGCGAGCCCACGAGCCAGTGAAAGAGACTGACGTGCCATGGGCGTGGTTTGAAGCCCAAAGAGAGATGCAACACTAGACGGAGCGCTTTGCTCTCACCCCTAATAAAAACAAGTAGCGTACTGCTGAGGCATATGGTGAAAATAACGCTCGCACAGCTTTCCCAACCAGAATATGAAAAGTAATACAGTTAACATAAGGGAGCTGATTCAAAGCACCATGACTGCCATGAGCATGAGCACGAAGGAGAGACACGAAAGGAAAAGGAAGTTCACTCACAGTCAAACATATCTGCAATCGTGCAGTTATCCATGTAACAGGGTCAGTCTGCAAGGCAGTAACAAAACCTCCACAAGGCAGGTCAAATGTAAAGCATTTACTAATGATAACAATGGGTTTTTCAAAGGGAAGCCCACAAATGAGAGAAAGTGATGGATGTGAGGTGGGCATGGTTAAAAGCCCCCTGTACTTGCAACAGGTCAAATCTTACGCGCTCGACCTAAAATAAACTAAAAATAGTGCTATTCTAGATCACTTAGTGTGATTCTGAAGAGAAGCAAGTCAATGATTTATTCATGTCACACAAAATAGTTTACTAGAGGTCATGGTTTACAGTACCAAACGCTGCTGATGGATCTAACAGAAAAATTATTTAAACACAAGACTCGAGAACCCCGTGCCTCCTGTACATCTTCAGCTTCGATCAACCAAGAACCAACCATTTACTCGGAAGACATCATAATTCATGTCTAGGACATGACTACCACATAAAAGACTTGTGTGAAACATACAATAGACAGCATGAAGCTAGCCATGAACAAGGCGACAATGTGTTAATTACAAGAAAACTGGGGCCATGTATTCAGTTTCATGAAACGTACGAACTGTGCATGTACGTCATTTAGTCAAACCGGAAAAGATTGAACATAACATTGCTTTTGTTGAAAGCATTATCTACTAAGAAAACTTGTTAACTACTCTGATGTTCACTGCCTAGTGCAGTGATGATTAAACCTGATGCTGGATTTTGGACCGGTGATTTGGCGGCAGCTTCTGCTGCTTGCAGTTGCTAGGGAGGAGTCTTTAGTAAACCCTATACTCTTACGGTGGGATTGTTAAAGAAATTCACAATAGGGAATCGGACATTATTATGTGGAAGAGGTAAAGTTAGAGAGAATTCATTTTTACCACGTGGATTGTAGATGCTCTGAAAATAACTCCCAAGTTAGACAAGTAATGATTACGCCGTAAAAACAAACATTTATTACTAATAAGAAGATCCGATTTGCTTGACTCTGGATGAAGCTGAATGAGGAAATAAAAACAGGCCTTTTTTTGTTTAGCGGCCATCATTGGGTCCGAACTTAGGATAACCCCGTAGCAGAACTGGTCGTCAAATGTCCGTTTTCGTGCAGTATTGTAGCTGAATTTAAAGACTTTGCGGAGGTGGGAATGATTGAGATTAAAGAAGTGACTGACCCGGATGTCTGACTTGGTGGAATGCCTATCTTGATAGATAGTCAAATGGTGAAATATATTGGGAGAGTGGTTAGGATTGAGATGGTATTTGACAGAAGCCTCACAAAATTAGTTACATTGTCAGACTTGTTCTGTAACCTGCGTTGTCTGTAAGTATTTGAAGCAAGTTTGCGCTTCTATCCTGGAAATATAGCATTGTTGTGCCCGGAAGATCCGCTATGTGTACACGGAGATTGATTTTAGATTGTTCTAGTAAAATTAATACGCTCCTTGTTTTGGGCTGCCTGCAGGAATGATAAAATAAGCGAGCTTAGTAAGGCCCTGGCCAGTCAGCTTGAGCCAGTTGTAATTATTTACATTTATTGAAGCTTAGAGAAACCCGAAGGAAGGCTTACATCATTTGGTCATGTAAATTAAATGTAGCCGAGGACAGCTGTTGGATTGATGCTTGTACCGTTCACCCTCCCCCACCCGCCCCCCTCGTGCATTGGTTTTCCAGGCTGTAAGTTCTGCCGTGGTGCCCGAATGTTATAAGCTGCATGGGCTCCACCTGAAACATGTCATCATCCTTGCGACAGCAGGCAGCGACGACGTAAATGGGGCCTGCGTTGCTTAATGATCATTTGACGAGCCTTCAGTATCAAGCAATGCAAGCGAACTATTTATTTTTGATGAAAATACATACGTTGGCTCGAAGTGAAGGTGTTGGTATTTTTATATTTTGAACTGCGTTTTTGAAAATGCATGCGCCACGCGAGCCTCTCTGCCGACATAAAACACAAACTGTGGTAGTGTGTGGAAGAATGGAGAGCAGCAATTGCAAAGTGAAGATGCAAAGAGCTCAGCACTCTTGGAGAGGGGCGACTTTATGATGTAAACACGGAGTCCATTGTGTATAGAACCTGCACGGACCTTTGGGAAAGGTTCACAAGATGATGCAACGTAGCCGTACGTGGAAGCCTCCCAGCTTTTTGAGAATGATTGCTGATTTACGAATTGCTCTTTCTGTGTTTATCTAGTTGAGTTTGAATGTCTGCTAGAACTTGTATTTGAATATATGTGTCGGCTAAAGTATTGTGAGTCTTGTGTATAGCTTTATTTTGTTAATCTGATCTGTAGAGGATGGCGGAGGCTTGGACAATATACTTTCCTGGTGAAACAGCCTTCAGACTTGGTAGTAAAATGAGCTACGTCGAGTAACTTCCATTCAGCTCTTTAGGAGAAACGTCCTGTGCTACCCATTTGCCCTCATTGGGTTCTGAAGTTTTGCTTTTTGTTTGCACATCCTTTTTTTAATTTTTTTTAAACAGCTTCCCTGTTTGAGTTCCTTTTAACCACCCTACCCTGTTTTTCTTTACACTAGCTGTAAGGAAATGCCTCCTTGGCATGGTTGCCCCCTGACTTTTTGCCTTTGCTGATGCTATGTTTACAATTGAAAGTGTGCTGAGGCCTGCTAACCAGGCCCCAGCACCAGTGTTCTTTCCCTAACCTGTACTTTTGTATCCACAATTGGCAGACCCTGGCATCCAGATAAGTCCCTTGTAACTGGTACTTCTAGTACCAAGGGCCCTGATGCCAAGGAAGGTCTCTAAGGGCTGCAGCATGTCTTATGCCACCCTGGAGACCTCTCACTCAGCACAGACACACTGCTTGCCAGCTTGTGTGTGCTAGTGAGGACAAAACGAGTAAGTCGACATGGCACTCCCCTCAGGGTGCCATGCCAGCCTCTCACTGCCTATGCAGTATAGGTAAGACACCCCTCTAGCAGGCCTTACAGCCCTAAGGCAGGGTGCACTATACCATAGGTGAGGGTACCAGTGCATGAGCATGGTACCCCTACAGTGTCTAAACAAAACCTTAGACATTGTAAGTGCAGGGTAGCCATAAGAGTATATGGTCTGGGAGTTTGTCAAACACGAACTCCACAGCACCATAATGGCTACACTGAAAACTGGGAAGTTTGGTATCAAACTTCTCAGCACAATAAATGCACACTGATGCCAGTGTACATTTTATTGTAAAATACACCACAGAGGGCACCTTAGAGGTGCCCCCTGAAACTTAACCGACTATCTGTGTAGGCTGACTAGTTTTAGCAGCCTGCCACAAACCGAGACATGTTGCTGGCCCCATGGGGAGAGTGCCTTTGTCACTCTGAGGCCAGTAACAAAGCCTGCACTGGGTGGAGATGCTAACACCTCTCCCAGGCAGGAATTGTCACACCTGGCGGTGAGCCTCAAAGGCTCACCTCCTTTGTGCCAACCCAGCAGGACACTCCAGCTAGTGGAGTTGCCCGCCCCCTCCGGCCAGGCCCCACTTTTGGCGGCAAGGCCGGAGAAAATAATGAGAATAACAAGGAGGAGTCACTGGCCAGTCAGGACAGCCCCTAAGGTGTCCTGAGCTGAGGTGACTCTAACTTTTAGAAATCCTCCATCTTGCAGATGGAGGATTCCCCCAATAGGGTTAGGATTGTGACCCCCTCCCCTTGGGAGGAGGCACAAAGAGGGTGTACCCACCCTCAGGGCTAGTAGCCATTGGCTACTAACCCCCTAGACCTAAACACGCCCTTAAATTTAGTATTTAAGGGCTACCCTGAACCCTAGAAAATTAGATTCCTGCAACTACAAGAAGAAGGACTGCCCAGCTGAAAACCCCTGCAGCGGAAGACCAGAAGACGACAACTGCCTTGGCTCCAGAAACTCACCGGCCTGTCTCCTGCCTTCCAAAGATCCTGCTCCAGCGACGCCTTCCGAAGGGACCAGCGACCTCGACATCCTCTGAGGACTGCCCCTGCTTCGAAAAGACAAGAAACTCCCGAGGACAGCGGACCTGCTCCAAGAAAGGCTGCAACTTTGTTTCCAGCAGCTTTAAAGAACCCTGCAAGCTCCCCGCAAGAAGCGTGAGACTTGCAACACTGCACCCGGCGACCCCGACTCGGCTGGTGGCGATCCAACACCTCAGGAGGGACCCCAGGACTACTCTGATACTGTGAGTACCAAAACCTGTCCCCCCTGAGCCCCCACAGCGCCGCCTGCAGAGAGAATCCCGAGGCTTCCCCTGACCGCGACTCTTTGAACCTAAAGTCCCGACGCCTGGGAGAGACCCTGCACCGCAGCCCCCAGGACCTGAAGGACCGGACTTTCACTGGAGGAGTGACCCCCAGGAGTCCCTCTCCCTTGCCCAAGTGGAGGTTTCCCCGAGGAATCCCCCCCTTGCCTGCCTGCAGCGCTGAAGAGATCCCGAGATCTCTCATAGACTAACATTGCGAACCCGACGCTTGTTTCTACACTGCACCCGGCCGCCCCCGCGCCGCTGAGGGTGAAATTTCTGTGTGGACTTGTGTCCCCCCCGGTGCCCTACAAAACCCCCCTGGTCTGCCCTCCGAAGACGCGGGTACTTACCTGCCAGCAGACCGGAACCGGGGCACCCCCTTCTCTCCATTCTAGCCTATGTGTTTTGGGCACCACTTTGAACTCTGCACCTGACCGGCCCTGAGCTGCTGGTGTGGTGACTTTGGGGTTGCTCTGAACCCCCAACGGTGGGCTACCTTGGACCAAGAACTAAGCCCTGTAAGTGTCTTACTTACCTGGTTAACCTAACAACTACTTACCTCCCCCAGGAACTGTGAAAATTGCACTAAGTGTCCACTTTTAAAGTAGCTATTTGTGAATAACTTGAAAAGTATACATGCAATTTTGATGATTTGAAGTTCCTAAAGTACTTACCTGCAATACCTTTCGAATGAGATATTACATGTAGAATTTGAACCTGTGGTTCTTAAAATAAACTAAGAAAAGATATTTTTCTATATAAAAACCTATTGGCTGGATTTGTCTCTGAGTGTGTGTACCTCATTTATTGTCTATGTGTATGTACAACAAATGCTTAACACTACTCCTTGGATAAGCCTACTGCTCGACCACACTACCACAAAATAGAGCATTAGTATTATCTATTTTTACCACTATTTTACCTCTAAGGGGAACCCTTGGACTCTGTGCATGCTATTCCTTACTTTGAAATAGCACATACAGAGCCAACTTCCTACATTGGTGGATCAGCGGTGGGGTACAAGACTTTGCATTTGCTGGACTACTCAGCCAATACCTGATCACACGACAAATTCCAAAATTGTCATTAGAAATTGATTTTTGCAATTTGAAAAGTTTTCTAAATTCTTAAAAGACCTGCTAGGGCCTTGTGTTAGATCCTGTTTAGCATTTCTTTTAGAGTTTAAAAGTTTGTAAAAGTTTGAATTAGATTCTAGAACCAGTTGTAGATTCTTAAAAAGTATTCCAACTTTTAGAAGCAAAATGTCTAGCACAGATGTGACTGTGGTGGAACTCGACACCACACCTTACCTCCATCTTAAGATGAGGGAGCTAAGGTCACTCTGTAAAATAAAGAAAATAACAATGGGCCCCAAACCTACCAAAATACAGCTCCAGGAGCTTTTGGCAGAGTTTGAAAAGACCAACCCCTCTGAGGGTGGCAACTCAGAGGAAGAGGATAGTGACTTGGAGGAAAATTCCCCCCTACCAGTCCTATCTAGGGAGAACAGGGTCCCTCAAACCCTGACTCCTAAAATAATAGTCAGAGATGCTGGTTCCCTCACAGGAGAGACCAACACCTCTGAAATCACTGAGGATAGCCCCAGTGAAGAGGACATCCAGTTAGCCAGGATGGCCAAAAGATTGGCTTTGGAAAGACAGATCCTAGCCATAGAGAGGGAAAGACAAGAGATGGGCCTAGGACCCATCAATGGTGGCAGCAACATAAATAGGGTCAGAGATTCTCCTGACATGTTGAAAATCCCTAAAGGGATTGTAACTAAATATGAAGATGGTGATGACATCACCAAATGGTTCACAGCTTTTGAGAGGGCTTGTGTAACCAGAAAAGTGAACAGATCTCACTGGGGTGCTCTCCTTTGGGAAATGTTCACAGGAAAGTGTAGGGATAGACTCCTCACACTCTCTGGACAAGATGCAGAATCTTATGACCTCATGAAGGGTACCCTGATTGAGGGCTTTGGATTCTCCACTGAGGAGTATAGGATTAGATTCAGGGGGGCTCAAAAATCCTCGAGCCAGACCTGGGTTGACTTTGTAGACTACTCAGTGAAAACACTAGATGGTTGGATTCAAGGCAGTGGTGTAAATAATTATGATGGGCTGTACAATTTATTTGTGAAAGAACACCTGTTAAGTAATTGTTTCAATGATAAACTGCATCAGCATCTGGTAGACCTAGGACCAATTTCTCCCCAAGAATTGGGAAAGAAGGCGGACCATTGGGTCAAGACAAGGGTGTCCAAGACTTCAACAGGGGGTGACCAAAAGAAAGGGGTCACAAAGACTCCCCAGGGGAAGGGTGATGAGACAACCAAAACTAAAAATAGTAAAGAGTCTTTTACAGGCCCCCAAAAACCTGCACAGGAGGGTGGGCCCAGAGCCTCTTCACAAAACAATGGGTACAAGGGTAAAAACTTTGATCCCAAAAAGGCCTGGTGTCATAGCTGTAAACAGCATGGACACCAAACTGGAGACAAGGCCTGTCCCAAGAAAGGTTCCACTCCAAACTCCCATCCAGGTAACACTGGTATGGCTAGTCTCCAAGTGGGATCAACAGTGTGCCCAGAGCAAATCAGGGTCCACACTGAAGCTACTCTAGTTTCTGAGGGTGGGGTGGATTTAGCCACACTAGCTGTCTGGCCGCCTAACATGCAAAAATACAGACAGCAACTCTTAATTAATGGGACTAGAATAGAGGGCCTGAGGGATACAGGTGCCAGTGTCACCATGGTGACAGAGAAACTGGTTTCCCCTGGCCAATACCTGACTGGAAAAACTTACACAGTCACCAACGCTGACAATCAGAGAAAAGTACATCCCATGGCAATGGTTACTTTAGAATGGGGAGGGGTCAATGGCCTGAAACAGGTGGTGGTCTCCTCAAATATCCCAGTGGACTGTCTGCTTGGAAATGACCTGGAGTCCTCAGCATGGGCTGAGGTAGAACTAAAAACCCATGCAGCAATGCTGGGTATCCCTGAACTGGTGTGTGTGAAAACAAGAGCACAATGCAAGGCACAGGGTGAAAAAGTAGAGCTGGAGTCTGGAAAAATGGCCCAGCCTACCAAGAGAACAGGAAAGTCAGTTGGGAAACCAACTGCAACACAGCAAAAGAAAGGGAACCTGTCTTCTCAGGAAGAAGTTCTGCCCTCTGAGGGAACTGAGCCTTTGGAGCTTGAACCTTATCAGGTTGAGCTCTTAGGCCCAGGGGGACCCTCAAGGGAGGAGCTGTGTAAGGGACAAGAAACCTGTCCCTCTCTTGAAGGCCTTAGGCAGCAAGCTGCTGAAGAGTCCAAAGGCAAGAAAAATGGAACACATAGGGTCTATTGGGAAGATGGACTCCTGTACACTGAGGCCAGAGACCCCAAACCTGGTGCCACTAGGAGAGTGGTAGTGCCTCAGCTGTTCAGAGAGTTCATCCTAACATTGGCCCATGACATTCCCCTTGCTGGACATTTGGGACAAACCAAGACGTGGGAGAGGTTAGTCAACCACTTCTACTGGCCCAATATGTCCAACATGGTTAAGGAGTTTTGCCTCTCCTGCCCCACCTGTCAAGCCAGTGGTAAGACAGGTGGGCATCCAAAGGCCCCCCTCATTCCACTTCCAGTGGTGGGGGTTCCCTTTGAAAGAGTGGGTGTGGACATAGTTGGTCCACTAGAACCTCCCACAGCCTCAGGAAATATGTATATCCTGGTAGTAGTGGATCATGCTACCAGGTATCCTGAAGCTATTCCCCTTAGGTCGACTACTGCCCCTGCAGTAGCCAAGGCCCTCATTGGTATCTTTACCAGAGTGGGTTTCCCTAAGGAGGTGGTGTCTGACAGAGGTACCAACTTCATGTCAGCATACCTGAAACATATGTGGAATGAGTGTGGAGTGACTTATAAATTCACTACACCTTACCATCCACAAACTAATGGCTTAGTTGAGAGATTCAACAAGACATTAAAGGGCATGATCATGGGGCTCCCAGAAAAACTCAAAAGGAGATGGGATGTCCTCTTGCCATGTCTGCTTTTCGCTTACAGAGAGGTGCCACAGAAGGGAGTAGGATTCTCACCCTTTGAACTTCTGTTTGGTCATCCTGTAAGGGGACCACTTGCCCTTGTTAAAGAAGGCTGGGAGAGACCTCTCCATGAGCCTAAACAGGACATAGTGGACTATGTACTTGGCCTTCGCTCTAGAATGGCAGAGTACATGGAAAAGGCAACCAAAAACCTTGAGGCCAGCCAACAGCTCCAGAAGTTTTGGTATGACCAAAAGGCTGCACTGGTTGAGTTCCAACCAGGGCAGAAAGTCTGGGTTCTGGAGCCTGTGGCTCCCAGGGCACTCCAGGACAAATGGAGTGGCCCTTACCCAGTACTAGAAAGGAAGAGTCAGGTCACCTACCTGGTGGACCTGGGCACAAGCAGGAGCCCCAAGAGGGTGATCCATGTGAACCGCCTTAAGCTCTTCCATGACAGGGCTGATGTGAATCTGTTGATGGTAACAGATGAGGATCAGGAGGCAGAGAGTGAACCTCTCCCTGATCTTCTGTCATCAGACCCAAAAGATGGCACAGTAGATGGAGTGATCTACTCAGACACCCTCTCTGGCCAACAGCAAGCTGATTGTAGGAGAGTCCTACAACAGTTTCCTGAACTCTTCTCCTTAACCCCTGGTCAGACACACCTGTGTACCCATGATGTGGACACAGGAGACAGCATGCCTGTCAAGAACAAAATCTTTAGACAGTCTGACCATGTTAAGGAAAGCATCAAGGTGGAAGTCCACAAGATGCTGGAATTGGGAGTAATTGAGCGCTCTGACAGCCCCTGGGCTAGCCCAGTGGTCTTAGTCCCCAAACCTCACACCAAAGATGGAAAGAAAGAGATGAGGTTTTGTGTGGACTACAGAGGGCTCAATTCTGTCACCAAGACAGATGCCCATCCAATTCCAAGAGCTGATGAGCTCATTGATAAATTAGGTGCTGCCAAATTTCTAAGTACCTTTGACTTGACAGCAGGGTACTGGCAAATAAAAATGGCACCTGGAGCAAAAGAGAAAACAGCATTCTCCACACCTGATGGGCATTATCAGTTTACTGTGATGCCCTTTGGTTTAAAGAATGCCCCTGCCACCTTCCAAAGGTTGGTGAATCAAGTCCTTGCTGGCTTGGAGTCCTTTAGCACAGCTTATCTTGATGATATTGCTGTCTTCAGCTCCACCTGGCAGGATCACCTGGTCCACCTGAGGAAGGTTTTGAAGGCTCTGCAATCTGCAGGCCTCTCTATCAAGGCATCCAAATGCCAGATAGGGCAGGGAACTGTGGTTTACTTGGGCCACCTTGTAGGTGGAGGCCAAGTTCAGCCACTCCAACCCAAGATCCAGACCATTCTGGACTGGGTAGCTCCAAAAACCCAGACTCAAGTCAGGGCATTCCTTGGCTTGACTGGGTATTACAGGAGGTTTGTGAAGGGATATGGATCCATTGTGACAGCCCTCACTGAACTCACCTCCAAGAAAATGCCCAAGAAAGTAAACTGGACTGTGGAATGCCAACAGGCCTTTGACACCCTGAAACAGGCAATGTGCTCAGCACCAGTTCTCAAAGCTCCAGATTATTCTAAGCAGTTCATTGTGCAGACTGATGCCTCTGAACATGGGATAGGGGCAGTTTTGTCCCAAACAAATGATGATGGCCTTGACCAGCCTGTTGCTTTCATTAGCAGGAGGTTACTCCCCAGGGAGCAGCGTTGGAGTGCCATTGAGAGGGAGGCCTTTGCTGTGGTTTGGTCCCTGAAGAAGCTGAGACCATACCTCTTTGGGACTCACTTCCTAGTTCAAACTGACCACAGACCTCTCAAATGGCTGATGCAAATGAAAGGTGAAAATCCTAAACTGTTGAGGTGGTCCATCTCCCTACAGGGAATGGACTTTATAGTGGAACACAGACCTGGGACTGCCCATGCCAATGCAGATGGCCTTTCCAGGTTCTTCCACTTAGAAAATGAAGACTCTCTTGGGAAAGGTTAGTCTCATCCTCTTTCGTTTGGGGGGGGGTTGTGTAAGGAAATGCCTCCTTGGCATGGTTGCCCCCTGACTTTTTGCCTTTGCTGATGCTATGTTTACAATTGAAAGTGTGCTGAGGCCTGCTAACCAGGCCCCAGCACCAGTGTTCTTTCCCTAACCTGTACTTTTGTATCCACAATTGGCAGACCCTGGCATCCAGATAAGTCCCTTGTAACTGGTACTTCTAGTACCAAGGGCCCTGATGCCAAGGAAGGTCTCTAAGGGCTGCAGCATGTCTTATGCCACCCTGGAGACCTCTCACTCAGCACAGACACACTGCTTGCCAGCTTGTGTGTGCTAGTGAGGACAAAACGAGTAAGTCGACATGGCACTCCCCTCAGGGTGCCATGCCAGCCTCTCACTGCCTATGCAGTATAGGTAAGACACCCCTCTAGCAGGCCTTACAGCCCTAAGGCAGGGTGCACTATACCATAGGTGAGGGTACCAGTGCATGAGCATGGTACCCCTACAGTGTCTAAACAAAACCTTAGACATTGTAAGTGCAGGGTAGCCATAAGAGTATATGGTCTGGGAGTTTGTCAAACACGAACTCCACAGCACCATAATGGCTACACTGAAAACTGGGAAGTTTGGTATCAAACTTCTCAGCACAATAAATGCACACTGATGCCAGTGTACATTTTATTGTAAAATACACCACAGAGGGCACCTTAGAGGTGCCCCCTGAAACTTAACCGACTATCTGTGTAGGCTGACTAGTTTTAGCAGCCTGCCACAAACCAAGACATGTTGCTGGCCCCATGGGGAGAGTGCCTTTGTCACTCTGAGGCCAGTAACAAAGCCTGCACTGGGTGGAGATGCTAACACCTCTCCCAGGCAGGAATTGTCACACCTGGCGGTGAGCCTCAAAGGCTCACCTCCTTTGTGCCAACCCAGCAGGACACTCCAGCTAGTGGAGTTGCCCGCCCCCTCCGGCCAGGCCCCACTTTTGGCGGCAAGGCCGGAGAAAATAATGAGAATAACAAGGAGGAGTCACTGGCCAGTCAGGACAGCCCCTAAGGTGTCCTGAGCTGAGGTGACTCTAACTTTTAGAAATCCTCCATCTTGCAGATGGAGGATTCCCCCAATAGGGTTAGGATTGTGACCCCCTCCCCTTGGGAGGAGGCACAAAGAGGGTGTACCCACCCTCAGGGCTAGTAGCCATTGGCTACTAACCCCCCAGACCTAAACACGCCCTTAAATTTAGTATTTAAGGGCTACCCTGAACCCTAGAAAATTAGATTCCTGCAACTACAAGAAGAAGGACTGCCCAGCTGAAAACCCCTGCAGCGGAAGACCAGAAGACGACAACTGCCTTGGCTCCAGAAACTCACCGGCCTGTCTCCTGCCTTCCAAAGATCCTGCTCCAGCGACGCCTTCCGAAGGGACCAGCGACCTCGACATCCTCTGAGGACTGCCCCTGCTTCGAAAAGACAAGAAACTCCCGAGGACAGCGGACCTGCTCCAAGAAAGGCTGCAACTTTGTTTCCAGCAGCTTTAAAGAACCCTGCAAGCTCCCCGCAAGAACCGTGAGACTTGCAACACTGCACCCGGCGACCCCGACTCGGCTGGTGGCGATCCAACACCTCAGGAGGGACCCCAGGACTACTCTGATACTGTGAGTACCAAAACCTGTCCCCCCTGAGCCCCCACAGCGCCGCCTGCAGAGAGAATCCCGAGGCTTCCCCTGACCGCGACTCTTTGAACCTAAAGTCCCGACGCCTGGGAGAGACCCTGCACCCGCAGCCCCCAGGACCTGAAGGACCGGACTTTCACTGGAGGAGTGACCCCCAGGAGTCCCCCTCCCTTGCCCAAGTGGAGGTTTCCCCGAGGAATCCCCCCCTTGCCTGCCTGCAGCGCTGAAGAGATCCCGAGATCTCTCATAGACTAACATTGCGAACCCGACGCTTGTTTCTACACTGCACCCGGCCGCCCCCGCGCCGCTGAGGGTGAAATTTCTGTGTGGACTTGTGTCCCCCCCGGTGCCCTACAAAACCCCCCTGGTCTGCCCTCCGAAGACGCGGGTACTTACCTGCCAGCAGACCGGAACCGGGGCACCCCCTTCTCTCCATTCTAGCCTATGTGTTTTGGGCACCACTTTGAACTCTGCACCTGACCGGCCCTGAGCTGCTGGTGTGGTGACTTTGGGGTTGCTCTGAACCCCCAACGGTGGGCTACCTTGGACCAAGAACTAAGCCCTGTAAGTGTCTTACTTACCTGGTTAACCTAACAACTACTTACCTCCCCCAGGAACTGTGAAAATTGCACTAAGTGTCCACTTTTAAAGTAGCTATTTGTGAATAACTTGAAAAGTATACATGCAATTTTGATGATTTGAAGTTCCTAAAGTACTTACCTGCAATACCTTTCGAATGAGATATTACATGTAGAATTTGAACCTGTGGTTCTTAAAATAAACTAAGAAAAGATATTTTTCTATATAAAAACCTATTGGCTGGATTTGTCTCTGAGTGTGTGTACCTCATTTATTGTCTATGTGTATGTACAACAAATGCTTAACACTACTCCTTGGATAAGCCTACTGCTCGACCACACTACCACAAAATAGAGCATTAGTATTATCTATTTTTACCACTATTTTACCTCTAAGGGGAACCCTTGGACTCTGTGCATGCTATTCCTTACTTTGAAATAGCACATACAGAGCCAACTTCCTACACTAGCCTTCTCAGATTTCAGTTTTTGCACTACCTTAGTTTACCCCCTTATCTTTTCCTCCTTAATATATTTTAGTACCACAGTATTATCTTTTGGCTTATGCTCCCCATTTATCTTTTCCCAGACCACCCTAGTGCTGTTTTTATTTTCTTCTTCTTTTTTTTTTGGCCTGGCTTGACAGGGCAGCTGTCGCTTGACCTTATATGGACAACCCAAAAAAAGAGCATTCAGGAGTACTACAGAGAAGGGCTGTGCCTCCACCCACATGTTGGTGGTCAGTAGTGCACAATATTTGATTTGCCAATAGTTTTAGTCTTCTAAAAAATAGTTTTCATTGCAGTTTATGGACAGTGCAGTGTTCATGAAATGCTTTGGAGGTGCATTATGATTCCCCCATTGCCCTGCACCATGCCTGTAACCTGGCACTGCAAGCTTTAATATGCATACAGCCAACGAGAGGTAAAAAAGCAACAGCCCGGCATGCCGTTTGTGCCAGCAGTGACAGAGTTGGTACAACACGACATGAAAACGCATTAAATCCCTACTCCTAAGATGGACGTCGCCTCAAAATGTAATGACGTAGTGTTAAAGCGGACTTTCCCTTCTGTTTGGGATTTATTTTTCAGTTTGAACGCTGTTTGTGTACACCAATCTGGTGACCAGATGAGCACCTGAAATGGGCAGCCCCAGGCACAAGACCCAGGTTCCAGTGATGGGCCTCCTGATCCATGGAACTACCATCCCCAGGCACACGGAATGATGCAGTCTCACCCCCTCACATAAAGACCACAACTCATGACAGACTGGCAGCTGCTTACATAGCTGCAATAGAATCCACTGTGATTCCTTACACAGTATGGTGGTGGGTGGACACCAGGGTGGGATCAATGCTCTGAGATATTGGAGATTGCAAGTCTTTCGTTTTCTCCTAGCACTCCATCGGGCTGATTGGGTGTGTGACTCGTTGATGACATTGACATCCATCATGTTCCTTAGTGTTTATTTAAGGACTTGAAGGGGCAGTCTGTCATCTGCTGCAGTTGAATTGCACCCCTACATTCATCTGGGTAAGGGAATGGTAGTATTCTTGACCCCCTTTTTCAGTAGTAGCCTCTGAGATTTGTATTAGGAAAAGGCCTGCCTGCTGAGTTTGTCTTTGCATATGTGTGGGGTGTGTGCAAATAGGGGTCTATCAGAGTGGAGGTGTTCAGATGGTTTGTGAAAGGTGCTGCTTTTGAGGTAGGCTGGGTCAGTGTTGTGTAGCGCTTTGAAGGTTTGGGCGAGGAGTTTGAACTAAGCAGGCTTGTGTTTTGAGAGCCACTGGCGCTTCTTGATATGTGTACTTATGTATGGGGCTTAAAGTGATATTGACTGCACGGTTCTGAGTGGCTTGCCGTCATTTGGTGAGGTGTTTGCTCATCCAGAGGTAGATGTTCCCATAGTCCAGCTTGCATGTGATGAGGGTGTGTGTGTGATGGTTTTGTGGGTGCTCCTGAGGAGCCATTTTAAGATTTTCCTCAGAATATTGAGGGCATGGTACAGGAAGCTGTAGCAGTGTTAACTAGAGTGGTAATTTCCAGCTTGCTGTCGATGGCGATCCAGAGGTTCTTGGTGTGGGTGTGTGTTAGTTCAGCCGGCCACCATGTGGAAGTCCCACGGTAAGTTGTTCTTCCTGAAGATGAAGACTTCAGCCCTGTTGGTCTTGAGTTTGAGAGAGGTGGTCTTCATCCAGTCGATGAGTTGGTCATGCAAGCAGTGAACCTGTTCCGCTTGCTGGGAGTCTTGTGCAAGAGGGAGAGTTCGAGTTCCGTGTCTTCAGCATAGGAAAGGAAGTCTGACGTGGATGCGGATGATTCTAGCCTGAGGGATTGGGTACGTGTTGAAGAGAGTTGGGTTGAGTTAAGATTCTTATGATGGCACTTTAAAGTTGAGGTTGTGGTCGGCTGACAAGTAGGAGGCATAGCTGACTTCTTGTGTTCTCTCCTGAGAGTCAAGGAGGAGAAAATTTCAGCAGTGAACGTGTCATTGGATTCAATTTTGTGTAGGCGTTGTATGTGGATTTATGGGAAACTATATTGAACGCCGCAGAGAGGTTCACGAGAACAAGTCACCACGTCTCCTTTGTCTAGGATGGATGTCTCCTGTTGCTAAGATGAGGGCTGTTCATGTGCTTTGTGGCTTTGAGAAATTAGTGGTCGCTGAGATTATTGGTGAGGTGTTTGTTGATGAGTTTATGGTGGTTTAGTGCATCATTTCACCTCTTATGGAGTGCTTGCATTGCAATGTACTAAGAATTACTTTACATCTGAGTAATACACTTAATTATCACACTTTACATGTTTTATTTTGCACTTGCATTGTTTATAGAAAGCAGTAGTTTTTTTTCTTCTTTTCAGTGGTTCAGGCTTTTTGAAAATATTGTAGTGAGTACGTAAAGTAAAAGCCAGACCTATTGGCTTTGACAATGCTTTGTACACCACCAAAATCTCCTAATCTACAGTTAGTATTTTTGAATCACCCACCCCTTTTTAGGTTGAATGCGATCCCCTACCCCTTTTTAGGTCGGGTGGTGCGCAAGCGCTTTAACGTGTTGTTAGTATTGTGGGCTTTTAACCACGCCCAACTCACGTCCATCACTTTAACTTATTTGTGGGCTTGCCTTTCAAAAATCACTTGACCTCTTTGGTAATTGCTTTACTTTTTCCTGCCTTGAGGCTGTTTTTTTTTCATGCCTTGCAGACTGTCCCTGTTACATGAATTATTGCATGATTGTAGAGATACTTCAGCGGGGCAAACTACTCTTTTTCTCTCTCCCCTTCGTGCTGCATGTCTGCCATGGCACTCATAGTGTGAAAAGGCACAACAGCGTTGTAGGAAGTTGGCTCTGTATGTGCTATTTCAAAGTAAGGAATAGCATGCACAGAGTCCAAGGGTTCCCCTTAGAGGTAAAATAGTGGTAAAAATAGATAATACTAATGCTCTATTTTGTGGTAGTGTGGTCGAGCAGTAGGCTTATCCAAGGAGTAGTGTTAAGCATTTGTTGTACATACACATAGGCAATAAATGAGGTACACACACTCAGAGACAAATCCAGCCAATAGGTTTTTGTATAGAAAAATATCTTTTCTTAGTTTATTTTAAGAACCACAGGTTCAAATTCTACATGTAATATCTCATTCGAAAGGTATTGCAGGTAAGTACTTTAGGAACTTTAAATCATAAAAATTGCATGTATACTTTTCAAGTTATTGACAAATAGCTGTTTTAAAAGTGGACACTTAGTGCAATTTTCACAGTTCCTGGGGGAGGTAAGTTTTTGTTAGTTTTACCAGGTAAGTAAGGCACTTACAGGGTTCAGTTCTTGGTCCAAGGTAGCCCACCGTTGGGGGTTCAGAGCAACCCCAAAGTCACCACACCAGCAGCTCAGGGCCGGTCAGGTGCAGAGTTCAAAGTGGTGCCCAAAACACATAGGCTAGAATGGAGAGAAGGGGGTGCCCCGGTTCCGGTCTGCTTGCAGGTAAGTACCCGCGTCTTCGGAGGGCAGACCAGGGGGGTTTTGTAGGGCACCGGAGGGGACACAAGCCCACACAGAAATTTCACCCTCAGCAGCGCGGGGGCGGCCGGGTGCAGTGTAGAAACAAGCGTCGGGTTTGTAATGGAAGTCAATGGGAGATCTAGGGATCTCTTCAGCGCTGCAGGCAGGCAAGGGGGGGGTTCCTCGGGGAAACCTCCACTTGGTCGAGTGAGAGGGACTCCTGGGGGTCACTCCTCCAGTGAAAGTCCGGTCCTTTAGGTCCTGGGGGCTGCGGGTGCAGGGTCTCTCCCAGGTGTCGGGACTTGGGATTCAAAGAGTCGCGGTCAGGGGAAGCCTCGGGATTCCCTCTGCAGGCGGCGCTGTGGGGGCTCAGGGGGGACAGGTTTTTGTACTCACAGTCTTAGAGTAGTCCTGGGGTCCCTCCTGAGGTGTTGGATCGCCACCAGCCGAGTCGGGGTCGCCGGGTGCAGTGTTGCAAGTCTCACGCTTCTTGCGGGGAGCTTGCAGGGTTCTTTCAAGGCTGCTGGAAACAAAGTTGCAGCCTTTCTTGGAGCAGGTCCGCTGTCCTCGGGAGTTTCTTGTCTTTTCGAAGCAGGGGCAGTCCTCAGAGGATGTCGAGGTCGCTGGTCCCTTTGGAAGGCGTCGCTGGAGCAGGATCTTTGGAAGGCAGGAGACAGGCCGGTGAGTTTCTGGAGCCAAGGCAGTTGTCGTCTTCTGGTCTTCCTCTGCAGGGGTTTTCAGCTAGGCAGTCCTTCTTCTTGTAGTTGCAGGAATCTAATTTTCTAGGGTTCAGGGTAGCCCTTAAATACTAAATTTAAGGGCGTGTTTAGGTCTGGGGGGTTAGTAGCCAATGGCTACTAGCCCTAAGGGTGGGTACACCCTCTTTGTGCCTCCTCCCAAGGGGAGGGGGTCACAATCCTAACCCTATTGGGGGAATCCTCCATCTGCAAGATGGAGGATTTCTAAAAGTTAGAGTTACTTCAGCTCAGGACACCTTAGGGGCTGTCCTGACTGGCCAGTGACTCCTCCTTGTTGCTTTCTTTGTTCCCTCCAGCCTTGCCGCCAAAAGTGGGGTCCGTGGCCGGAGGGGGCGGGCAACTCCACTAAGCTGGAGTGCCCTGCTGGGCTGTGACAAAGGGGTGAGCCTTTGAGGCTCACCGCCAGGTGTCACAGCTCCTGCCTGGGGGAGGTGTTAGCATCTCCACCCAGTGCAGGCTTTGTTACTGGCCTCAGAGTGACAAAGGCACTCTCCCCATGGGGCCAGCAACATGTCTCTGGTGTGGCAGGCTGCTGGAACTAGTCAGCCTACACAGACAGTCGGTTAAGTTTCAGGGGGCACCTCTAAGGTGCCCTCTGGGGTGTATTTTGCAATAAAATGTACACTGGCATCAGTGTGCATTTATTGTGCTGAGAAGTTTGATACCAAACTTCCCAGTTTTCAGTGTAGCCATTATGGTGCTGTGGAGTTCGTGTTTGACAGACTCCCAGACCATATACTCTTATGGCTACCCTGCACTTACAATGTCTAAGGTTTTGTTTAGACACTGTAGGGGTACCATGCTCATGCACTGGTATCCTCACCTATGGTATAGTGCACCCTGCCTTAGGGCTGTAAGGCCTGCTGGAGGGGTGTCTTACCTATACTGCATAGGCAGTGAGAGGCTGGCATGGCACCCTGAGGGGAGTGCCATGTCGACTTACTCGTTTTGTCCTCACTAGCACACACAAGCTGGCAAGCAGTGTGTCTGTGCTGAGTGAGAGGTCTCCAGGGTGGCATAAGACATGCTGCAGCCCTTAGAGCCCTTCCTTGGCATCAGGGCCCTTGGTACTAGAAGTACCAGTTACAAGGGACTTATCTGGATGCCAGGGTCTGCCAATTGTGGATACAAAAGTACAGGTTAGGGAAAGAACACTGGTGCTGGGGCCTGGTTAGCAGGCCTCAGCACACTTTCAATTGTAAACATAGCATCAGCAAAGGCAAAAAGTCAGGGGGCAACCATGCCAAGGAGGCATTTCCTTACAAGCGTGAACTCGACTGGCTGTGTTGAAGCGCTGATCATTTTGTTCAGAGCTACCTAATCAGTAATTTCTTATGGCTCTCTCCTTAAAACACTTGAAATTGGTAAATGCTTTACATGAAACAGAAATCCTCAAAGCGAAAGCAGCCCTCCTGGCGCAGTTGGAGAGCTGATACTACAATATTCACTGTACTCATGAAAACTCGGCCCATAATGCGCTGCAAGCATTCTTTTTCACGTTTTTGCCCATAACTCAGCCTGTGGTGGTCCCAGGACAGTGGGACCACCACCAAAACGTTCAGCACAACACATTCTGTCTGTCTGTCATCTTTGGGTCCCAAACTAAGTTAATGGGGACCCCAAAATAATAACCCCTCCCACCATTCAGTGTCTTTTTAAGCATTCTCATAGCTGGAACGTTTTTTCTAGCTGGTGTTTTAAAGGCCTTGTTTGTAAAATCATTGCTGTAGGCCTGTTACCCCTGAAAATATTTAATGCACTATGCCCTCTAGGGGCTACATATGTGGTCATTGTGCATTCACTATTACCATTTTCTTTTTGTATTGCTTATTGTCATTTTCTTTTTGTGTGATTATGCCCTCTAGAGCTGACTATATACTACATGACCATGATTCTTTCAAATGCTATTTTCGTTGGGGCTGTTCTAAGCATTACAGTCATATCAACATATTCAAATATTTGTGGCACGGAAACTTGCCCCATAATGCTTTGCAGGACATTACTTTTACAAAACATTTTTGCTCACAACTCAGCCTGTGGTGGTCCTGGGACAAAGGGACCACATTCAAAACATTGACCACTATGTGCTCTTTCTGTCTACACCATCTCTGGGTCCCCACACTGTTAGGTGGGACTCCAAAATCATAACCCCTCCCACCATTCAATGTCTTTTAAGCTTTTTCATGGCTATGACTTTTGTAGCTAGGAGAGGCTTTGCTTTAGGCCTGTTAACCCTAAAAAAGTTCTGTATGGACTAAGTGCATTATTTTCTCCTGTTTTTTCCATGGTGTAAGGCCCTCTAGGGGCTAACAATAGGGTAACATGACCATGTTTCTTACTGTTTTTAGCATTACGCTCTAATGCTGAAAGTTTATTTCTGATAAAGGTTTAAATGATAATTGTAAATGTCCTAATCTATTTTTATTACAGTTCTGACCATAATTCAGGCCAGTTTAACATCCTTATTACATTATGACTGTTTGAACTCTCTTGATATGTTTGGGAGACACTTCTAGTTAATTTCTCCTCTGTTTATGTCTTGTTTTTTTGGGGGGGCGGGGTGTATTGTGTTAGCTAGCCAACCACTCTGATGGTGGGGTTGTGAAAGTGGTATTTCATTGGAACTACCATAGCAGATTTAAATAAGGATGCTACATGGCAACATTTGTATTTGTTGCTGTGCTTTAGTTATATGCAGGGCCACTGGAATTATATGGCAGGAAAAGACAGTTATGAAGCACAGTTGATCAATTTATGTAGCAAGGAAAGTCCAATTATGAATTTACAATGCAAATAGCTCTAACTCAAGCAAATGCAAGACCTATTGCATTGCAAATGCTTGTTTTTCTTTTCAGTCACCTATTCATTGTACGTACTTAGTTTTCATTTAGCCCATATTTTTCATTTTTCCTCTCCTTTTCACACTCTTTCTGTGTTCCCTCTTTTTTCCTTTTAATATATATATTTTTTCCTTTGCTATTTATTTGTACCTCTCCCTCCCCCACTTTATTTTGGTTTGTATTTCTCTCCACTTTTCATTTCAGGTCAGTTCTCATTCTTGTTTCCTTTCATGCACCCTCGGGGACACCAATGTCTTTTCTTGACTTTTGTTTGCTTTCTTTAAGAATTGTCCTATTTTGCTTTCTCTTACGATTTTGCAGTTTCTGTCGTTTTCTCTTCCATGTAGTGATTTTATTCTGGTCCTCCTTATTTGATCAATGGATTGTAAGTGGGGCAAGAGCTGTAGGACAAGCCCGTTTTCTGCTGTTCTCTGTAGGCTGTCTTGGATGAGGAGCTTGGTATACCTTTATGTAGCAGTGTTTTTGTTGGTAGTTGTCTAATTTTCAGAGGCGTAACATTTTGTAACTGCTAACTTCCTGTTATTAATAGCTGAATTTTCAGTGAAAATTGAGCTCATGGTCAAGAAGCATTGAACTTACTTGCCGGTAACCACGCTCTATCGTCTTGCTACTCCAGTGCTTCCTTTATAATGCACAATACCATAAACACTGCATTGGTTGTTTGTAATTTAATTACTATAGGACTATGCTTTCAGTGAGATTATATTGAGCACTTTAAATCTTCCGATATTAAAACGGATGAGTTTTTGAGGTAGCATGCTTATTGTTGAGCAATTATGTTGTGGTGGAAACACGTGTAGGAAGAGCATTGAAAGAGCGAGAACGGATATAAGATAAAACAGGAGACACATATTTTTTTCCCATAATTTGACCTTCTGATGCACAGACTCAGTGCTTTGTTTATTTAGAAGCTGTTTCAAAACAGGACAGCCGCTTATGAGTTTAGATTATTTTTTTTTTTTTAATAAAGTAAAAATTATTTCCTTTATAGGACGACATCACTTAATACCTTGGGCCAGCATAGCAACTAAGTTATTTGAAAGAGGTGGTTGCCACTGGTGCTGCAACCTTATCTTTGGAAACCAGAATTTTCAAAGCCTGTCAGCTTAATTAGAGGCCGCTCCCTGAACTGCTGTCCTGGAAGAGATAAGTCTCTCATACATTGATAGAGCAATAGCACTGGACACATATTCCCTTTAGGAACTTGATGCTCTCCGTCCTTTCTATGTTTGTCTATTTTTCTTGTACTAGATAATTTTGCTTAACAAACATGGTGTCATACAAAATGAATACAGAAATAAAGGTAGACATGCTAACATTCCACATGTTTTGCATAAATACACACAATCACATTTAACTGACATAAAACAACTATATTAATATCTATTAGTGAGTCCTACCCAATTTTCGAGCCAGGCATCCCATTTTGATAATGACAGTTCAACAAAAAAAATATATATATACAAGGAACAGGCTGACAGAATAAGGCTGGAATTTAATTTGACAGCAAACTTGCAAGGACATAGTTTCCGTTCATTATAATACTACCTGCCCCAGTTTACTGTAACTATACCTGGCTTTAACTAGCCTAACTTGAAACCTTTAGTGATCCAAATAGTCCTCTTTTTTTTTTTCTTCAGAAAGCAGATACTTTTAGGTTGTAGCACTGCGGGCCAGTAAATCATTTTAATAAGTGCCTACCTTACTAAACATTATCTGATTAGAGTTCTTTTTCCTGCTTCACTAGTGGGTGATCAGAGGTTTTTCACAGGAGGGCTCATCCTCCTTATTATTCTTTATGTATGATGATGGATGCCTTTTAGGGGCATGTTTCATCATAGGGTTTCTTCCCGTTCCCTTTCGGGAGCGCTTTAAGGTTCTGCTCAGCTATGATTGTTGGAATGGCACTACACAAGATAAAACAGGGGTCATTATAACCACTAGTTTCTATTGTATCTTCCCCATTTTTTTATCATATCACCTGAGAGCATGAGTTCACTAGATAGGGCTTTATTGGGTAGTTATTTTTAATTCTTAAGAACCTTCCCCTCATTATTTTGGATGTAGTGCCATTTCCAACAATTCTAGCCGTAAAGAACTTTAAAGTGCTCCGTGTCTTTCACAGTTAACAGCACACCCTGTTCCGAAAAGGAACAGGAAGAAACCCTACGATGAAGCATGCCACTAAGGTTTAAGCCCGGTGGGGGGTGGGGGGGGATTTTACTTGCAAAAAAGCGAATTGCTTTTTTTTTTTATTAAGGAAATCTGAGGAATGTCAAAATTGTGGTACTTTCATCAACCAGAATGGCTCATTTTGTTGTCAATACATATAGAGATATTTTTCAACTTTGATTTTACTTATATTTGTTTTCAGCTGAGGTTTTTCAGGGTCTTTCGATCAATTGTGTTTAACCTATTGAGTTTGTTGGCAGCACTCATTTTCACCCAAATATTCTGCTTAACCCGAATATTTTGCCTTAATCCAAAGTCTTCCAGAAATAACTTGTAAAAGAGCAATTTCGATGTAAGAATCACGTTTTCACACTATTGTTGCTGTTGCATTTACAACATGTTTTGAAAGACATCATTCTAAGCTTGCAATGAATTGCCCAGCCCTTTTTAAGTGGAAGCCTACCAGACAGCAAAGCTGTCTCGATTGCTAACAACATCTTATGGACATTCGGAAAGCTTCCCTAGTAATGCTTTCCACCCGTTGCTCACCATTGGCTTTTTGCTTTGGCTGTTCAGCTTGAGTTTGCCCCTTCCCTTGTCCAAATCTTATTTATAGTATCCTTCCGAGTGCTCCCTCTCTGCAAATGGGTCTTCAAATCTTGTTCTTATCTTGTCATATTTGCTGTTCACTCAGACAGTAGTCAAATGTCCGGTGCTGTCTTCCAAGGGAGATTGGAGTTTACTTTTCTTTCTCCAACTTCAGAGTCAGATGATTTATGACACTCCTGCTTGGCTATCCATGTAAGAGAAAGGTATGAAGGATATTGTTTTTCCTAGTGCACACGAAAAAAAGAACTGTGCTGATGTTTTAGTATTTATCAGAATTAATACACATGAAGCACTTTTGTTTTGTAATTCTAAGTGTCAAAACACAGCAATACACTAGGTGATAATATTTGCACATATTGTTTGTTTGTAGTAAAACTGTATTTCAGTGCAAATGTAATGGTCATTTCAGTTGAACATGTGTTGTCTGTAATGGCAGTGTGCTACCACACCATGCACAGTGCCTCTCCACTCTTGCCAGGTCACTCCATTCTACAACACTCTGATCTACGTTATGTGACTTCACTCGACCCCATGCCACGTCACTCGACGAAATGCCATTGCACTCGGCTCCACGCCACTTCAATCTACGCCACTAACTCCACAATATAACATGCAACTCCACTCTACACACCACTTAGCCCACTGCACTGTACCCCACTCCATTCTACCCAGTATAATCCACTCCCATCAGTATACCCAACTTAAATCTACCCCATGCCAGTTTACCCACCCCACTGCACCCCAGTCTGCGGTGCCCAACTTCAGCCTACTCCAAGCCGCTCCAATATGATCCAGTCTACTTCACTCCACCCCAGTTTATCACACTCCACCACACTCAGATCTGCCCAACTATGTTCTAATCTACCCCAGCCTACCGCAATAGACTCCATTGTACCCCAATCCACCCTACTCCATTTAGCATAACAAAACCACTCCACCCAAATTTACCTGACTCCCCTCTAATCACCCCACTCCAAACTAGCGCAGTCCAATTTACCCTACTCTACTGAAATATCTCACTTGACCACACTACCCTACTACCATCTACCCCACTCCAGTCCACCAAGTCTACCCCACTATAATCTACCCCTATCTACTCCACTGAAATATACTCCACTCTAATCCATGCCAACCTATTATTTCCCAATCTATGCCCGCACCGCACTTTACCCCGCTCCCCCTATATACCCCAATCCATTCCAATTTGTCCTACTTTAATCTACCACACTCCTCTGTAATCTACCCCACTCTTCCCCAGTCTCTCACTCCACTCCATTCTCTCTAACTCCTCACCCCACTCTGCTCTACCCTGATCTGCCCCACTACAGTCCACCCAGTCTACCCGGCTCCACTCTACCCAATCTACCCCACTCCACTCTAATCTACCACATGCCACCCAAATCTACCCCACTCAAATCCAATGTAATCCAATCCACCTCAGTCAACCCCACTCCATCCCACTCCAATGTACCCTACCTCAAACCACCCTACTCCAGTCTACCCCATCCAGTCAGCCCCACTCCAATCTGCTCCATTCCAGTCCACCTCATGGAAAGGGGTAACCCAGTCTATCCCATTCCATCCCAATCTATTCCACACCACTCTGTCCAGCTCCACTTCAGTCTACTCTACTCCAGTCTACCCCACTCCTAGCTAGCTCACTCTGGTCTACCCCAACTCCACTCCAGTCTGCCATAGACTACTACATTCCACTTTTCCCAATCTGCCCCAATATATCCCACTCCACTCTGCCCCAGTATACCCCACTCCTCTCCAGTCTACACATCTCACCCCAGTCTACTCCACTTTGCCCCAATCTACCATAGTTCAATCTACCCCACCCCCTCCAGTCTACCTCAGTCTACTCCAGCTTACTCCAGTCCAGTCTACCCCCTCCAGTCCAGTCTAGCCCATTCTACTCCACCCATCTCAGTCTACCACACAACACTCCAATCTACTCCACTCCAAGCTATCCCACTCTGCCCCATTCCATTCCATTCTACCCTACTATAATCCACGCAGTCTACCCCACTCCAGCCCACTCCACTCTGCCTGATTCCACTCCAGTCTACACCACTCCACTCTTCCCCAGTATATCCCACTCCACTCTACCCCACTCTACCCCACTCCAATCTACCCCACCTCAATCTGCCCCAATTCAGTCTACCCCACTGATATACCCAACTCTGTCACTCTAATCTACCCCAGTCTCCCCCTCTCCAGTCTACCCACGCTACCCCCATTCCACTCTGTTAATATACCCCAGTGTATTCCACTCCACGCTACCCCCATGACACCCCACACCTCTATTCATTAGCTATGTTGAAAAGCAGCCACACTAGTGTACACAATGGCTAGAACAAATTGCCAAAGCATATAGCTCTGGCATAGGCAGGAACTATTAGCTTTGCCAGTGCTTGTTCTTAATGGACGCAAATGTTATGCTGCTTTTTTAGCAATTTATATATCTAAGCATATACACCTCTTAATATCTCCTTTCCAGCATGTTTTGTTCCCTGGGATACAGGTGTACATACTTACTTATGTTGATATATCCATCTTGTAATGGGCTTAAACAAGGAAGCAGCAGTTAGTGCTCATTGCATTAGATGTGCAAAAGGCATTTGATCAGGTTCACTTAGAAAACACGTTTGCTGAAATACAAAATAACCTAAACAATTTGTGGATTGGATTAAAATGTTACATAAACAGCCACAAACGTGCCTTATGGTAAACAGTCGGATAACATAATTATCTTCCATTACTTGTGGGACAAGGCAGGGATGGACGAGGCATTGATACCCACTCGTCTGGTTTAGTTGGCTGTGTTTCTGCAGCCATACTTCGGTACAATACAGCAATCCCACGAGGTGTGGGAATCTACTGCCTGAATTTCTGGCATATGCCGATAATGTGCTGCTTATCACAACTAATCTGTAAAGAAATGGCTCCCTGTTGCAGTTACCCCCCACTTTTTGCCTGATACTGATGCTGACTTGACTGAGAAGTGTGCTGGGACCCTGCTAACCAGGCCCCAGCACCAGTGTTCCTTCACCTAAAATGTACCATTGTATCCACAATTGGCACACCCTGGCATTCAGATAAGTCCCTTGTAACTGGTACTTCTAGTACCAAGGGCCCTGATGCCAAGAAAGGTCTCTAAGGGCTGCAGCATGTCTTATGCCACCCTAGAGACCCCTCACTCAGCACAGACACACTGCTTACAAGCCTGTGTGTGCTAGTGAGAACCAAATGAGTAAGTCGACATGGCACTCCCCTCAGGGTGCCATGCCAGCCTCTCACTGCCTATGCAGTATAGGTAAGACACCCCTCTAGCAGGCCTTACAGCCCTAAGGCAGGGTGCACTATACCATAGGTGAGGGTACCAGTGCATGAGCACTGTGCCCCTACAGTGTCTAAGCAAAACCTTAGACATTGTAAGTGCAGGGTAGCCATAAGAGTATATGGTCTGGGAGTCTGTTTTACACGAACTCCACAACACCATAATGGCTACACTGAAAACTGGGAAGTTTGGTATCAAACTTCTCAGCACAATAAATGCACACTGATGCCAGTGTACATTTTATTGTAAAATACACCACAGAGGGCACCTTAGAGGTGCCCCCTGAAACTTAACCGACTGTCTGTGTAGGCTGACTAGTTCCAGCAGCCTGCCACACCAGAGACATGTTGCTGGCCCCATGGGGAGAGTGCCTTTGTCACTCTGAGGCCAGTAACAAAGCCTGCACTGGGTGGAGATGCTAACACCTCCCCCAGGCAGGAGCTGTGACACCTGGCGGTGAGCCTCAAAGGCTCACCCCTTTGTCACAGCCCAGCAGGGCACTCCAGCTTAGTGGAGTTGCCCGCCCCCTCCGGCCACGGCCCCCACTTTTGGCGGCAAGGCTGGAGGGAACAAAGAAAGCAACAAGGAGGAGTCACTGGCCAGTCAGGACAGCCCCTAAGGTGTCCTGAGCTGAGGTGACTCTAACTTTTAGAAATCCTCCATCTTGCAGATGGAGGATTCCCCCAATAGGGTTAGGATTGTGACCCCCTCCCCTTGGGAGGAGGCACAAAGAGGGTGTACCCACCCTCAGGGCTAGTAGCCATTGGCTACTAACCCCCCAGACCTAAACACGCCCTTAAATTTAGTATTTAAGGGCTACCCTGAACCCTAGAAAATTAGATTCCTGCAACTACAAGAAGAAGGACTGCCCAGCTGAAAACCCCTGCAGCGGAAGACCAGAAGACGACAACTGCCTTGGCTCCAGAAACTCACCGGCCTGTCTCCTGCCTTCCAAAGATCCTGCTCCAGCGACGCCTTCCAAAGGGACCAGCGACCTCGACATCCTCTGAGGACTGCCCCTGCTTCGAAAAGACAAGAAACTCCCGAGGACAGCGGACCTGCTCCAAGAAAAGCTGCAACTTTGTTTCCAGCAACTTTAAAGAACCCTGCAAGCTCCCCGCAAGAAGCGTGAGACTTGCAACACTGCACCCGGCGACCCCGACTCGGCTGGTGGCGATCCAACACCTCAGGAGGGACCCCAGGACTACTCTGATACTGTGAGTACCAAAACCTGTCCCCCCTGAGCCCCCACAGCGCCGCCTGCAGAGGGAATCCCGAGGCTTCCCCTGACCGCGACTCTTTGAACCTAAAGTCCCGACGCCTGGGAGAGACCCTGCACCCGCAGCCCCCAGGACCTGAAGGACCGGACTTTCACTGGAGAAGTGACCCCCAGGAGTCCCTCTCCCTTGCCCAAGTGGAGGTTTCCCCGAGGAATCCCCCCCTTGCCTGCCTGCAGCGCTGAAGAGATCCCGAGATCTCTCATAGACTAACATTGCGAACCCGACGCTTGTTTCTACACTGCACCCGGCCGCCCCCGCGCCGCTGAGGGTGAAATTTCTGTGTGGACCTGTGTCCCCCCCGGTGCCCTACAAAACCCCCCTGGTCTGCCCTCCGAAGACGCGGGTACTTACCTGCAAGCAGACCGGAACCGGGGCACCCCCTTCTCTCCATTCTAGCCTATGCGTTTTGGGCACCACTTTGAACTCTGCACCCGACCGGCCCTGAGCTGCTGGTGTGGTGACTTTGGGGTTGCTCTGAACCCCCAACGGTGGGCTACCTTGGACCAAGAACTGAACCCTGTAAGTGCCTTACTTACCTGGTAAAACTAACAAATACTTACCTCCCCTAGGAACTGTGAAAATTGCACTAAGTGTCCACTTTTAAAACAGCTATTTGCGAATAACTTGAAAAGTATACATGCAATTTTGATGATTTGAAGTTCCTAAAGTACTTACCTGCAATACCTTTCGAATGAGATATTACATGTAGAATTTGAACCTGTGGTTCTTAAAATAAACTAAGAAAAGATATTTTTCTATATAAAAACCTATTGGCTGGATTTGTCTCTGAGTGTGTGTACCTCATTTATTGTCTATGTGTATGTACAACAAATGCTTAACACTACTCCTTGGATAAGCCTACTGCTCGACCACACTACCACAAAATAGAGCATTAGTATTATCTATTTTTACCACTATTTTACCTCTAAGGGGAACCCTTGGACTCTGTGCATGCTATTCCTTACTTTGAAATAGCACATACAGAGCCAACTTCCTACGTTGGTGGATCAGCGGTGGGGTACAAGACTTTGCATTTGCTGAACTACTCAGCCAATACCTGATCACACGACAAATTCCAAAATTGTCATTAGAAATTGATTTTTGCAATTTGAAAAGTTTTCTAAATTCTTAAAGGACCTGCTAGGGCCTTGTGTTAGATCCTGTTTAGCATTTCTTTTAGAGTTTAAAAGTTTGTAAAAGTTTGAATTAGATTCTAGAACCAGTTGTAGATTCTTAAAAAGTATTCCAACTTTTAGAAGCAAAATGTCTAGCACAGATGTGACTGTGGTGGAACTCGACACCACACCTTACCTCCATCTTAAGATGAGGGAGCTAAGGTCACTCTGTAAAATAAAGAAAATAACAATGGGCCCCAAACCTACCAAAATACAGCTCCAGGAGCTTTTGGCAGAGTTTGAAAAGGCCAACCCCTCTGAGGGTAGCAACTCAGAGGAAGAGGATAGTGACTTGGAGGAAAATTCCCCCCTACCAGTCCTATCTAGGGAGAACAGGGTCCCTCAAACCCTGACTCCAAAAATAATAGTCAGAGATGCTGGTTCCCTCACAGGAGAGACCAACACCTCTGAAATCACTGAGGATAACTCCAGTGAAGATGACCCCCTGTTAGCCAGGATGGTCAAAAGATTGGCTTTGGAAAAGCAGCTCCTAGCCATAGAAAGGGAAAGAAAAGAGATGGGCCTAGGTCCCATCGATGGTGGCAGCAACTTAAATAGGGTCAGAGATTCTCCTGACATCCTAAAAATCCCCAAAGGGATTGTAACAAAATATGAAGATGGTGATGACATCACCAAATGGTTCACAGCTTTTGAGAGGGCTTGTGTAACCAGAAAAGTAAACAGATCTCACTGGGGTGCTCTCCTTTGGGAAATGTTCACTGGAAAGTGTAGGGATAGACTCCTCACACTCTCTGGAAAAGATGCAGAATCTTATGACCTCATGAAGGGTACCCTGATTGAGGGCTTTGGATTCTCCACTGAGGAGTATAGAATTAGATTCAGGGGGGCTCAAAAATCCTCGAGCCAGACCTGGGTTGATTTTGTAGACTACTCAGTAAAAACACTAGATGGTTGGTTAACTGGAAATGAAGTGTGTGACTATGTTGGGCTTTATAATTTGTTTATGAAAGAACACATTCTAAGTAACTGCTTCAATGAAAAGTTGCATCAGTATCTGGTAGACCTAGGTCCAATTTCTCCCCGAGAATTGGGAAAGAAGGCAGACCACTGGGTCAAGACTAGGGTAACCAAAACTTCCACTGGGGGTGACCAAAAGAAAGGGGTTACAAAAACTCCCCAGGAGAAAGTGGGTGACACTAGAAACAAAGAAAAAGAGTCCTCTGTAGGCCCCCAAAAACCAGAACAGGTGGGTGGGCCCCAAGACACAACCCAAAACAAAGGTGGGTACCAGGGTAAGAACTGGGATGCCACTAAGGCATGGTGCCACAACTGTAAACAGTCTGGGCACCACACCAAGGACACTTCTTGTCCCAAAAACAAACCCCAGAACAAAATTCCAGGGGTAACCAGTGTAGCCATGGGAGATGACTCCTCAGATGAGGAGGTCTTCATAGCCTTCAACTGGAAACAGGGCCCAACAGGTGAGTTGGAGATTCCAGAGGGAAGTAGACACTTCCACCACCTACTGGTGAATGGAATCCCAACCACTGCCCTGAGAGACACTTGTGCCAGTCACACTATTGTGCATGACAGGCTGGTGCTCTCGAACCAGTACATCCCAGGTGAGACTGCCAGGGTAAGAGTTAGCCTAGACAGGGTCACTAAGAGGCCTGTGGCTTTAGTGCCCATAGAAGTGGGTGGCACTCTTAGCTGGAGAAGGGTAGTAGTCAGTACAGACCTCCCCCTTGATTGTCTCCTTGGAAATGACTACCCAGAGGTTAGTCAGAGCCCAAGAGAGGAACTGGTCCAGTGCCAGTCCTCTCCCAAGGATTCTGGAAATCCTGCCTCTGCAGTAAATGCAAGCAGGCCCCAGAAGAAGAAGAGAAGAAAACAGAGTAGGAGGGGTGGACAACCTTTAGCCAAGGTTACAGCAAGCCAGGGAGATTCTGCTCCAGTAGAGGAGAACTCCAAAAATGGCCCTGATAAAGTCCAACCTGACCCACAAGAAGTCCTGGCTAGTCAGGCAACTGTTAAACCTGAGTGGGTGGCTCCTCAGCTAACAGAAGAAAGAGTGGAAGAAGGGTGTTTACTACAAGATGTGGTAACCCCCCACTCTAATACAGCAGACAGGCAACCTGAACCCAAAGAGGCCTGTAACTTAGCCCCTTCCCTTTTAGGTGAAGAGCTAAAGGTGTGGTTCTGGGCACTGACAGCTGTCAGTGGCCTCTGCTGGGTGTTAGCCTTTATGGCTGCACTATCCTTAGCATGGTGGTCTGACCCCATGCCAAATAGCAAGTTAGGCCCCCTGACCCTATTGGTCATGGTGGGGTTACTCCAGCTCTGGGTAACCTCTCTGGGTAAGCTAGGGGTAACCCTGGCCAAGATAAGGTTAGCAGAGGTGGATACCTCTAAGACCAAAATAGAAAGAATGGGTGGAGACATTGAAGAGGCAGACAAGAGGCAATTCAGACTAGGTCCTATCACTGTGGAAGTAGGTCAGTTCCCCAAAGGGAATGACCTGAACAGAAGGATGTAAGGCAGAGTAGGCCCTGCAACTAACCAGCCTATTTCTCCTACTCTTCCTCGCCTGACAGACTAGGAAGACTCTCCCAGCTTGGGCTGAGTCTCCTGGCCTGTGGGCTGGGGGGGGCTTGTGTAAAGAAATGGCTCCCTGTTGCAGTTACCCCCCACTTTTTGCCTGATACTGATGCTGACTTGACTGAGAAGTGTGCTGGGACCCTGCTAACCAGGCCCCAGCACCAGTGTTCCTTCACCTAAAATGTACCATTGTATCCACAATTGGCACACCCTGGCATTCAGATAAGTCCCTTGTAACTGGTACTTCTAGTACCAAGGGCCCTGATGCCAAGAAAGGTCTCTAAGGGCTGCAGCATGTCTTATGCCACCCTAGAGACCCCTCACTCAGCACAGACACACTGCTTACAAGCCTGTGTGTGCTAGTGAGAACCAAATGAGTAAGTCGACATGGCACTCCCCTCAGGGTGCCATGCCAGCCTCTCACTGCCTATGCAGTATAGGTAAGACACCCCTCTAGCAGGCCTTACAGCCCTAAGGCAGGGTGCACTATACCATAGGTGAGGGTACCAGTGCATGAGCACTGTGCCCCTACAGTGTCTAAGCAAAACCTTAGACATTGTAAGTGCAGGGTAGCCATAAGAGTATATGGTCTGGGAGTCTGTTTTACACGAACTCCACAACACCATAATGGCTACACTGAAAACTGGGAAGTTTGGTATCAAACTTCTCAGCACAATAAATGCACACTGATGCCAGTGTACATTTTATTGTAAAATACACCACAGAGGGCACCTTAGAGGTGCCCCCTGAAACTTAACCGACTGTCTGTGTAGGCTGACTAGTTCCAGCAGCCTGCCACACCAGAGACATGTTGCTGGCCCCATGGGGAGAGTGCCTTTGTCACTCTGAGGCCAGTAACAAAGCCTGCACTGGGTGGAGATGCTAACACCTCCCCCAGGCAGGAGCTGTGACACCTGGCGGTGAGCCTCAAAGGCTCACCCCTTTGTCACAGCCCAGCAGGGCACTCCAGCTTAGTGGAGTTGCCCGCCCCCTCCGGCCACGGCCCCCACTTTTGGCGGCAAGGCTGGAGGGAACAAAGAAAGCAACAAGGAGGAGTCACTGGCCAGTCAGGACAGCCCCTAAGGTGTCCTGAGCTGAGGTGACTCTAACTTTTAGAAATCCTCCATCTTGCAGATGGAGGATTCCCCCAATAGGGTTAGGATTGTGACCCCCTCCCCTTGGGAGGAGGCACAAAGAGGGTGTACCCACCCTCAGGGCTAGTAGCCATTGGCTACTAACCCCCCAGACCTAAACACGCCCTTAAATTTAGTATTTAAGGGCTACCCTGAACCCTAGAAAATTAGATTCCTGCAACTACAAGAAGAAGGACTGCCCAGCTGAAAACCCCTGCAGCGGAAGACCAGAAGACGACAACTGCCTTGGCTCCAGAAACTCACCGGCCTGTCTCCTGCCTTCCAAAGATCCTGCTCCAGCGACGCCTTCCAAAGGGACCAGCGACCTCGACATCCTCTGAGGACTGCCCCTGCTTCGAAAAGACAAGAAACTCCCGAGGACAGCGGACCTGCTCCAAGAAAAGCTGCAACTTTGTTTCCAGCAACTTTAAAGAACCCTGCAAGCTCCCCGCAAGAAGCGTGAGACTTGCAACACTGCACCCGGCGACCCCGACTCGGCTGGTGGCGATCCAACACCTCAGGAGGGACCCCAGGACTACTCTGATACTGTGAGTACCAAAACCTGTCCCCCCTGAGCCCCCACAGCGCCGCCTGCAGAGGGAATCCCGAGGCTTCCCCTGACCGCGACTCTTTGAACCTAAAGTCCCGACGCCTGGGAGAGACCCTGCACCCGCAGCCCCCAGGACCTGAAGGACCGGACTTTCACTGGAGAAGTGACCCCCAGGAGTCCCTCTCCCTTGCCCAAGTGGAGGTTTCCCCGAGGAATCCCCCCCTTGCCTGCCTGCAGCGCTGAAGAGATCCCGAGATCTCTCATAGACTAACATTGCGAACCCGACGCTTGTTTCTACACTGCACCCGGCCGCCCCCGCGCCGCTGAGGGTGAAATTTCTGTGTGGACCTGTGTCCCCCCCGGTGCCCTACAAAACCCCCCTGGTCTGCCCTCCGAAGACGCGGGTACTTACCTGCAAGCAGACCGGAACCGGGGCACCCCCTTCTCTCCATTCTAGCCTATGCGTTTTGGGCACCACTTTGAACTCTGCACCCGACCGGCCCTGAGCTGCTGGTGTGGTGACTTTGGGGTTGCTCTGAACCCCCAACGGTGGGCTACCTTGGACCAAGAACTGAACCCTGTAAGTGCCTTACTTACCTGGTAAAACTAACAAATACTTACCTCCCCTAGGAACTGTGAAAATTGCACTGTGTCCACTTTTAAAACAGCTATTTGCGAATAACTTGAAAAGTATACATGCAATTTTGATGATTTGAAGTTCCTAAAGTACTTACCTGCAATACCTTTCGAATGAGATATTACATGTAGAATTTGAACCTGTGGTTCTTAAAATAAACTAAGAAAAGATATTTTTCTATATAAAAACCTATTGGCTGGATTTGTCTCTGAGTGTGTGTACCTCATTTATTGTCTATGTGTATGTACAACAAATGCTTAACACTACTCCTTGGATAAGCCTACTGCTCGACCACACTACCACAAAATAGAGCATTAGTATTATCTATTTTTACCACTATTTTACCTCTAAGGGGAACCCTTGGACTCTGTGCATGCTATTCCTTACTTTGAAATAGCACATACAGAGCCAACTTCCTACATAATCCCACAGTGCTAATTAACCAATTAGAAAAATTAGCAAAGGGTTTTGCAGAAGAATCCGGTAAAGGGACGTACACTGTAAATGCCGTTGCTAAAACTAGAATATCTTGAGATCTCATTAGTCACAAAGTACAAGTATACAACTATTTCAGGGCATCTTATGAGCCTGTGTTGAAGAAAATCATCAGATTTAAGATGAAATGGGAACGTTTTTTGCTGAGCTTGATAGATCCCGTCAACCTGATTAAGAAGGCAATAACTTCAAAGGTAATATGCATAGTGCCTTTCCAGTTTTGCTGAATAATATGCTGTTTTTGGGAGTCAATAAAGACCAGCATGGACCTTAAGACAATAAGCAATATAATTTGTAAATTGAAGGATGAAGATGCATCATTCCTGGATGAGGAAGAGGAGCTTTCAGTGCGCTTTTAACTGACATGGTTTTCTGGGAGAGGATCTGTCTGTATATCTGTATTGGACATGTTTTGAATAATTCAAGAGTTGGTATTTAAGTCTGGTGTTGTTCGAAACACCTGTAGTCTGATCTTCTGGTGGGAGCTAAGGTTGCTTGAAGTAAAGGGGAGTTAATAATTTTGGTGCATTTATTGCATTTGTGACCCGTTGATCCACTGTATGTAGTGTGGGCCTCAATGCCATTATTGGGTTGGCCAAGACGGGCAGGATTGCACTAACAGTAAATGGATGTGAAACCACCATTGTTTGATTTACTTTCTTGTAGTGCTGCAATATCGGTGGGCCAATGTACATCATGGCAATAAGTTGAGAATGCTATCTTGTCAGTTTTTCAGAGTGCAATTGTTTTGGTTAATGCAGGATTTGATGATGCTGCCTAATAGCAGCACGGACTAGTGTAGGAATAATTTAAAGTGGTTTTAATTGGCTTCCAGAAGTACATTTGTGCTTTTTCGCCAGAGCCATATAGAACCAGGAACCCTTTTTGAATTGAACTCAGCAAAACCAACCAGCCACTCTTCTAACTTAAACACAAGCTGGACAATTTGTTTAACTGTTTGGCTTCATAGTTATCTTACATACATCACATACTAACCATACTCAGCAGAATAAATTCATGTTAGCAAATACAGGGGCACTCTGTAGGAAGTTGGCTCTGTATGTGCTATTTCAAAGTAAGGAATAGCATGCACAGAGTCCAAGGGTTCCCCTTAGAGGTAAGATAGTGGCAAAAAGAGATAATACTAATGCTCTATTTTGTGGTAGTGTGGTCGAGCAGTAGGCTTATCAAAGGAGTAGTGTTAAGCATTTGTTGTACATACACACAGGCAATAAATGAGGAACACACACTCAGAGACAAATCCAGCCAATAGGTTTTGTGATAGAAAAATATATTTTCTTAGTTTATTTTAAGAACCACAGGTTCAAATTCTACATGTAATATCTCATTTGAAAGGTATTGCAGGTAAGTACTTTAGGAACTTTGAATAATTACAGTAGCATATATACTTTTTACATAAAACACATTTAGCTGTTTTAAAAGTGGACACAGTGCAATTTTCACAGTTCCTGGGGGAGGTAAAGTATTATTAGTTTTAGCAGGTAAGTAAATTACCTACAGGGTTCAGTTTTGGGCCCAAGGTAGCCCACCGTTGGGGGTTCAGAGCAACCCCAAAGTTACCACACCAGCAGCTCAGGGCCGATCAGGTGCAGAGGTCAAAGAGGTGCCCACAACACATAGGCTTCAATGGAGAGAAGGGGGTGCCCCGGTTCCAGTCTGCCAGCAGGTAAGTCTTCGGAGGGCAGACCAGGGGGGTTTTGTAGGGCACCGGGGGGGACACAAGTCCACACAGAAAGTACACCCTCAGCAGCGCGGTGGCGGCCGGGTGCAGTGTGCAAACAAGCGGTTCTCTGTAGGTTTCAATGGGAGACCAAGGGGTCTCTTCTGCGGTGCAGGCAGGCAAGGGGGGGGCTCCTCGGGGTAGCCACCACCTAGGCAAGGGAGAGGGCCTCCTGGGGGTCACTCCTGCACTGAAGTTCCGTTCCTTCAGGTGCTGGGGGCTGCGGGTGCAGGGTCTTTTCCAGCCGTCGGGACTTTAGGATCAGGCAGGCGCGGTCAGGGGGAGCCTCGGGATTCCCTCTGCAGGCGTCGCTGTGGGGGCTCAGGGGTGACAACTTTGGTTACTCACAGTCTCGGAGTCGCCGGAGGGTCCTCCCTGAGGTGTTGGTTCTCCACCAGTCGAGTCGGGGTGGCCAGGTGCAGTGTTGCAAGTCTCACGCTTCTTGCGGGGATTTGCAGGGGTCTTTAAATCTGCTCCTCTGTAACAAAGTTGAAGTTCTCTTGGAGCAGTGCCGCTGTCCTCGGGAGTTTCTTGTCTTTCTTGAAGCAGGGCAGTCCTCTGAGGATTCAGAGGTCGCTGGTCCTGGGGAAAGCGTCGCTGGAGCAGGGTTCTTTAGAAGGCAAAGCAGTTGGTGTCTTCTTTTCTTCTTCTGCAGGGGTCTTTCAGCTCAGCAGTCCTCTTCTTCTTGTAGTTGCAGGAATCTAAATCTTTAGGTTCAGGGAAGCCCTTAAATACTAAATTTAAGGGCGTGTTTAGGTCTGGGGGGTTAGTAGCCAATGGCTACTAGCCCTGAGGGTGGGTACACCCTCTTTGTGCCTCCTCCCAAGGGGAGGAGGTCACAATCCTCTACCTTTGCTGATGCTAAGTTATGACTTGAAAGTGTACTGGGACCCTGCTAACCAGGCCCGAGCACCAGTGCTATTTCCCTAAACTGTACCTTTGTCTCCACAATTGGCACAACCCTGGCACTCAGGTAAGTCCCTTGTAACTGGTACCCCTGGGACCAAGGGCCCTGATGCCAGGGAATGTCTCTAAGGACTGCAGCATGTCTTATCCCACCCTGGGGACCCCCTCACTCAGCGCTTGCACACTGACTCTCAGCTTGTGTGTGCTGATGGGGAGAAAATTACTATGTCGACATGGGCATCCCAGCTAGTGGATATGCCTGCCCCTCTGGCCTCTGCCCCCACTTTTGGTGGCAAGGCTGGAGGAGATAAATAGAAAAACAAGGAGGAGTCACCCACCAGTCAGGACAGCTCCTAAGGTGTCCTGAGCTGAGGTGACCCTTACTTTTAGAAATCCTCAATCTTGTGAGTAGAGGATTCCCCCAATAGGATTAGGGATGTGCCCCCTCCCCACAAGACAGAGGCACAAAGAGGGTGTGGCCACCCTCCAGGACAGTAGCCAGACCTAAACACACCCCTAAATTCACCCTTAAATTCAGTATTTAGGGGCTCCCCAGAACCTAGGAAACCAGATTCCTGCAAACTTAACAAGAAGAAGGACTGCTGACCTGAAGCCCTGCAGTGAAGACGGAGACGACAACTGCTTTGGCCCCACCTGTACCGGCCTGTCTCCCAACTTCGGAGAAAACTGCAACAGCGACGCATCCAACAGGGACCAGCGACCTCTGAAGCCTCAGAGGACTGCCCTGCAACCAAGGACCAAGAAACTCCTGTGAACAGCGTCCCTGTTCAACAACCTGCAACTTTCTTGCAACAAAGAAACAACTTTAAAGACTTCACGTTTCCTGCCGAAAGCATGAGACTTTCTGCTCTGCACCCGGCGCCCCTGGCTCGACCTGCGGAAAACGAACACTACAGGGAGGACTCCCCGGCGACTGCGAGCACGTGAATAGCCGGAGACTACCCACCTGAGCCCCCACAGCGACGCCTGCAGAGGAAATCCAGAGGCTCCCCCTGACCACAACTGCCTGTAACAAGGGACCCAATGCCTCGAACCAACACTGCACCCGCAGCTCCCAGGACCTGAAGGAACCGAACTCCAGTGCAGGAGCGACCCCCAGGCGACCATCTGCCTAGCCCAGGTGGTGGCTACCCCGAGGAGCCCCCTGTGCCTGCCTGCATCGTTGAAGTGACCCCCGGGTCCCTCCATTACTTCCTATCTAAAACACGACGCCTGTTTGCACTCTGCACCCGGCCACCGCTGTGCCGCTGAGGGTGTACTTTCTGTGCCTTCTTGTGTCCCTCCCGGTGCCCTACAGAACCCCCCTGGTCTGCCCCGAGGACAAGGGTACCTACCTGCTGGCAGACTGGAACCGGGGCACCCCTGTTCCCCATTGAAGTCTATGTGTTTTGGGCACCTCTTTGACCTCTGCACCGGACCGGCCCTGAGCTTCTGGTGTGGTAACTTTGGGGTTGCCCTGAACCCCCAAGGGTGGGCTACCTATGCCCCAACTTTGAGACTTGTATGTGTTTTACTTACCTGCAAAACTAACCTTTACTTACCTCCCCCAGAAACTGTTGATTTTTGCAGTGTCCACTTTTAAAATAGCTTATTGCCATTTTTACAAAGACTGTACTTGATATTGTGTTCATTCAAAGTTCCTAGAGTATCTAAGTGAAATACCTTTCATTCGAAGTATTACTTGTGAATCTTGAACCTGTGGTTCTTAAAATAAACTAAGAAAATATATTTTTCAATATAAAAACCTATTGGCCTGGAGTAAGTCTTGCCTGTGTGTGTACAACAAATGCTTAAGCCTACTGCTCGACCACACTTACACAAAATAGAGCATTAGAATTATCTATTTTTGCCACTATCTTACCTCTAAGGGGAACCCTTGGACTCTGTGCATGCTATTCCTTACTTTGAAATAGCACATACAGAGCCAACTTCCTACAGTCTGCTATCCAAGGAGTAGTGTTAAGCATTTGTTGTACATACACATAGACAATAAATGAGGTACACACACTCAGAGACAAATCCAGCCAATAGGTTTTGTTATAGAAAAATATCTTTTCTTAGTTTATTTTAAGAACCACAGGTTCAAATTTAACATGTAATATCTTGTTTGAAAGGTATTGCAGGTAAGTACATTAGGAACTTTGAATCATTTCAATTGCATGTATACTTTTCAAGTTATTCACAAATAGCTATTTCAAAAGTGGACACAGTGCAATTTTCACAGTTCCTGGGGGAGGTAAGTTTTTGTTAGTTTTACCAGGTAAGTAAGACACTTACAGGGTTCAGTTCTTGGTCCAAGGTAGCCCACCGTTGGGGGTTCAGGGCAACCCCAAAGTCACCACACCAGCAGCTCAGGGCCGGTCAGGTGCAGAGTTCAAAGTGGTGCCCAAAACGCATAGGCTTCAATGGAGAGAAGGGGGTGCCCCGGTTCCGGTCTGCTTGCAGGTAAGTACCTGCGTCTTCGGAGGGCAGACCAGGGGGGTTTTGTAGGGCACCGGGGGGGACACAAGCCCACACAGAAATTTCACCCTCAGCGGCGCGGGGGCGGCCGGGTGCAGTGTTAGAACAAGCGTCGGGTTCGCAATGTTAGTCAATGAGAGATCAAGGGATCTCTTTAGCGCTGCAGGCAGGCAAGGGGGGGCTTCCTCGGGGAAACCTCCACTTGGGCAAGGGAGAGGGACTTCTGGGGGTCACTTCTGCAGTGAAAGTCCGGTCCTTCAGGTCCTGGGGGCTGCGGGTGCAGGGTCTTTTCCAGGCGTCGGGACTTAGGTTTCAGAGAGTCGCGGTCAGGGGAAGCCTCGGGATTCCCTCTGCAGGCGGCGCTGTGGGGGCTCAGGGGGGGACAGGTTTTGGTACTCACAGTCGTAGAGTAGTCCGGGGGTCCTCCCTGAGGTGTTGGTTCTCCACCAGCCGAGTCGGGGTCGCCGGGTGCAGTGTTGCAAGTCTCACGCTTCTTGCGGGGAGATTGCAGGGTTCTTTAAAGCTGCTCCTTTGGATAAAGTTGCAGTCTTTTTGGAGCAGATCCGCTGTCCTCGGGAGTTTCTTGTCGTCGTCGAAGCAGGGCAGACCTCCGAGGGTGCAGAGGTCGCTGGTCCCTTTGGAAGGCGTCGCTGGAGCAGAGTTCTTTGGAAGGCAGGAGACAGGCCGGTGAGTTTCTGGAGCCAAGGCAGTTGTTGTCTTCTGGTCTTCCTCTGCAGGGGTTTTCAGCTGGGCAGTCCTTCTTCTTGTTGTTGCAGGAATCTAATTTTCTAGGGTTCAGGGTAGCCCTTAAATACTAAATTTAAGGGCATGTTTAGGTCTGGGGGGGTTAGTAGCCAATGGCTACTAGCCCTGAGGGTGGGTACACCCTCTTTGTGCCTCCTCCCAAGGGGAGGGGTTCACATCCCTAATCCTATTGGGGGAATCCTCCATCTGCAAGATGGAGGATTTCTAAAAGTTAGAGTCACCTCAGCTCAGGACACCTTAGGGGCTGTCCTGACTGGCCAGTGACTCCTCCTTGTTGCTTTCTTTGTTCCCTCCAGCCTTGCCGCCAAAAGTGGGGGCCGTGGCCGGAGGGGGCGGGCAACTCCACTAAGCTGGAGTGCCCTGCTGGGCTGTGACAAAGGGGTGAGCCTTTGAGGCTCACCGCCAGGTGTTACAGCTCCTGCCTGGGGGAGGTGTTAGCATCTCCACCCAGTGCAGGCTTTGTTACTGGCCTCAGAGTGACAAAGGCACTCTCCCCATGGGGCCAACAACATGTCTCTAGTGTGGCAGGCTGCTGGAACCAGTCAGCCTACACAGATAGTTGGTTAAGTTTCAGGGGGCACCTCTAAGGTGCCCTCTGTGGTGTATTTTACAATAAAATGTACACTGGCATCAGTGTGCATTTATTGTGCTGAGAAGTTTGATACCAAACTTCCCAGTTTTCAGTGTAGCCATTATGGTGCTGTGGAGTTCGTGTAAAACAGACTCCCAGACCATATACTCTTATGGCTACCCTGCACTTACAATGTCTAAGGTTTTGCTTAGACACTGTAGGGGTACAGTGCTCATGCACTGGTACCCTCACCTATGGTATAGTGCACCCTGCCTTGGGGCTGTAAGGCCTGCTAGAGGGGTGTCTTACCTATACTGCATAGGCAGTGAGAGGCTGGCATGGCACCCTGAGGGGAGTGCCATGTCGACTTACTCATTTTGTTCTCACTAGCACACACAGGCTTGTAAGCAGTGTGTCTGTGCTGAGTGAGGGGTCTCTAGGGTGGCATAATACATGCTGCAGCCCTTAGAGACCTTCCCTGGCATCAGGGCCCTTGGTACCAGAGGTACCAGTTACAAGGGACTTATCTGGATGCCAGGGTGTGCCAATTGTGGAAACAATGGTACATTTTAGGTGAAAGAACACTGGTACTGGGGCCTGGTTAGCAGGGTCCCAGCACACTTCTCAGTCAAGTCAGCATCAGTATCAGGCAAAAAGTGGGGGGTAACTGCAACAGGGAGCCATTTCTTTACACAGACCTACTATAATTACATTACAAACAAAACACAAACTAGTCTCGGCTGTAAAGCAGAAGTTCCAGCCATGAGAGAGATTGACAAGACATGGTATGTTTGGAAGGGTTATTTTGGGGTCCCCACTAGAGTTGAACTAGACAGAAATAGTGCGTTGTGCTGAAGGTTTTGGTGGTGGTTCCATTGTCCTAGGACTACCACAGGCTGAGTTATGAGCAAAAATATTTTGTAAAAGAATGCTTGCAAAGCATTATGTGGCGGGTTTCCAAGTGCTGCATATATTGTAGTATGTTGACTGTAATGCCCAGAACAGCCTCTAGAGGACACCACAATAAAAATATCATTTATAAGAAACATGATTATGTATCCATATAGTTAACCTCTAGAAGGCATACCCACATAAAAAACAGAATGGCAGAAAAGAATGCATTGCGAGCATATATCTAGGTCCTAGAGGGCATTCTGCATTTCACAGTTTCAGGGCTGGCAGGCCTACTACAACAATATTACAAACCAGACCCTCAATACATTACTCTCAGCTGCAAAACAAAAGTTCCAGCCACATGAGTGCTTCAGAAGTTAATGGTAGGAGTGGTTATATTTTGGTGTCCCACTAACCTTGTGTGGGGATGATGTAGACCGAGCATGTTGTTGTGAACGTTTTGGTGGTGGTCTCATTGTCGTAGGACCACCCCAGGCTGATTTATGGGCAAAATGGTTTGTAAAAGAATGCTTGCAAAGCCTTATAGAGTGAGTTTCCAGAGTACTCTGAATATTGTAGTATTGGCTCCCCCCGCTGTGAGCAGCTTTGAGGATTTCTGTGTTTTTTACGTAAAGCATTTATCAATTACAAGTGTTGTTGTGAAAGCTATAGAGCTAAAAGAAATGACTGATTTGGTAACAGTGTGACCAGCCCTTCAGTACCGCCGATGGAGTTCATGCTGCTGTTCTGCGCTGTTCGTTCTGTGAGTACTGTAACCACCATGGAACACGATGGGGAGAGACTAAAGAAGAAAAAATAGTTCGCCCATGCTGAAGTATATCAACAATCGTGCAATAATCCAAACAAGGTCAGTCTGCAGGGTGGTAAGAAAATCGCCCCAATGCAGGACAAATATAAAGCGTTTACCAGTGACATCAAGGAATATTTGAAAGGCAAGTCCATGAACAAATGAAAGTGATGGGCATGGTTTATAGCCCACAGACTACTTACAAAAGGTCGAAAAGCGCTTGCGCGCTCAACCTAATTTTGTATCGCACAATTTGAGACCTGTTTATGGGCCAAGCGCATAGGTTAAGTTGAGTAGATTATTCAAGAGACTCGACCTGCAGATCTAGTAAAATTTTTATGATTTTTGGAGGCCTGCAATGCACTCTTAGCCACTGCACTCTACACCACTCCAATCTAGGCCACACCAGTCTACTCTACACAACTTCACTCTATGCCACTGCACTCTATGCCAAATCACTTTACTCTCTAACACTCAACTGTGTGCCCCTGCACTCTGTCAATCCAGTGTATGCCACTGTAACCTACTCTGCACCACTGCACACTACACCACTTTACTCTACACTGTTACATTCAATGCTACTCGACGCAACTGCTTTCTTCCCTGCTCCACTCCACTCCATGCCACTTCACTCTACTCTGTAACAATCTACTCTATGCCACTCTACTCTTAAATACTGCAGTCTACACCAGTGCACTCTACACAGCTGCACTCTGCCACTGCACTCTAATCTGCAACACTATCCCTGTACTCTACGCTACTTCTCTCAACACCACTCTACTCCACCCTACAACACTGAACTTTGACACTTAATTCTGCAACACTGTACTCTCCACCACTGAACTCTAGGCCATTCTTCTCTTCTCAGCACTGCTTCACTCTATGCCACTGCACTGTATGACAATATATTCTACTCTGCACCATTCTATGCAACTCTAACCTTTACCACTCTACTCTGCCCCACTGCACTCTTCTCCTCTGCACTCTGCCCCACTCTAATCTGGGCCACTCTGTTATACAGCTTTGCATTGCATGCCACTATATTCCATGCCACTTCACTCAGTGTCACTATAAACTGCAACGCTACGCCAGAGCACTCTACACCAGTTCACTCTACTCTGTCCCACTCCAGTATATGACACGGTACGCGACTCCACACTGTGCCACTCCAATACACAACACACTCTGCAGCTCCACTCTATAACACGCCACACCACTCTTCTTGGTGCCACTAACTTTTAGCCCTGACTTAAATACATTGGTAAAGGCCAATAGCTCTTGCATATGGGAGACCTAGTGGCGTTGCCAATGCTTGTTGGGCTTTGCTACAAGGAAGCTCTGAAGGAGAGAGGTGATTGGCCAAATAACTGAGCTCTGTAATCAGCAGTTTTGTTTACTAATATATCACGGCAGAAATACAACAGAGGTCCAACACACGAGAGTAGGTGCAGAGTGCACTGAAACAGCCGCAATTTTGCCTTGAATAGCTAAACGTATTTTTTAAGGAATAATTGTACCAGTGATCAAGGTACTGCTTGAAAATGCTACACTGTGCTCAGGACCCTTTCAGAATCAGCCTGGGGAACACAGATACATCTCTTAGGATAATTAGTCATGCATATTTATGAAGTTGCCAGGTGACTCCATGACAATCAAGTACACCATTTTCCAGCCATGGTCTTTCGTTTTTAAAATCGTAATGCAAACTGGGAGTTGTAGTCCCAGTTCAGTGGTTGGTTAGGTCATGTTTAAGTGGGGTACTGGTTTAAACCATAAAACCACCCTTTTCCTAAATCATACCATTAAACAACAACCACCAGTAAAAGCCAATAGGTCTCTCCGTTGGGACCAGTTGGCTTTGCCAGTGGTATTTAAATATGCTCTACTGTATCCCTGTTACTGTGCATCATTGATAATGAAAGAAAGCCTGTGGCATGGCCTCCTGCGTTTTGTGTCCCTGCAGAATGACACAGGTGCTTTGTTTTTTTTAAATTTACTGATCAAAGATGGATCATTAAATAAAAAGGAAAAAAAGCACAGGTTCGAACAAATGACTTTATGCTCCACAATCTACAACTAAAATAAAAAAAACTAAAAAAAATGCTAGCCTAAAAAAAAGCAAGCTTTGTTGTTCCCAGAAAAAGAACATCACAGATTCACAGAGACAGTCACTGAGATATCTTCAACTGCCCTGAGAAAGCCTAAAAAATGGAACACCAAAAAATAAATGTATACATTTTAGAAAACATCTGCTCAGCAAACATGTAACACAAAAAAGGACTACTTTGAGAGTGATATTAGCACATTTCTTTGAGTCAGAAGTTTATATGAAAACTGACTATTGTGAGATAATATTTATGTCTCCTTGTGTTATATCTCCACAGTTTATCTCGTAATATGCTGTGCAGTTAAAGAAAATAAAAAGAAACCTGTCTGTTGCCACAGCAGGAATGTTGGGTGAGGGGGGGAAGGAGAGGGAAGTCAGGAATAACTCCTTTGCTTTTCAATCTGTGGAAGTTTAGGGTTTCCACATGGCCATCTTTATGCAGGCATGAACAGTATTGTAATTTCATAGCCAGTACAAAAATTAGAAAAATCACCTAAATCCTGTATTTTTTACCCTTATTAGTTGGATCGAAAATAAAAATAAAAGTTTTTTTTTAAGCAGGGTAGAGAGCAACACAAGGATAGTGTGGATGAATGGCAAAGCAGCATGGGTGAGGGTGGGCTGGAATGCAGAAGCAATAAAGGAGGGGACTTGAAAGCTACAGAGGGGAGGGCTAGAAGGGATGTGAAAGCAACCCTGTATTGGGGTAAAGCAACTTTGAGGGCTGAGGTAGTTAAAGCATTGAGGAGAAGTACACAGGCTCGCTCGAGGGAGCTGGATGGGGAGAAGCATTCAGGCAATAGAGAGTAATACGGAGTACAGCAGTGGAGATTATCATGAGGCCGATGGCACGAAAACACATACTCTACTGAAGTGCGTCACACAAAAGAAAAACGTAGAGTGTGAAAAGCAAGCAGTGTACGCAACAGTCCCAACCAGTCAAAGCGATTTTAAAGAGGCAATGCTCTAGGGGAGGGGCAAACATGAGATTGAGAATCAGACAAATGTGTGACAATAAAAGCCTACCATGCAATGGGCGGGCTGTAAACCTCTCTAGGTAAACCACAATATGCCCCGCAACAGACCGCACATGCTATTCCTTTTTTAGGTCGTAATATATCTGTGGGTTTTTAACCACGCCCACTGCATGCCCATCTCTATCTCTTGTTCATCAGCTTGCCTTTCAAAAAATCCTTTATCTGTGGTAAATGCTTACGTTTGTCTCTCCAAGGGGCAATTTTGTTAATTGCCTTGGCCATTGACCCTGTTACATTGTTTGCCTATACTTTTGACTGCAAGTAAATTTCTTTTTCCTTTTGTGACTCTCCTTTGCGTTCATGCTCATGGCGGTCGTGGTGCTCTGAATCGGCTTGCTTATGTCAACTGTTTTCCTTTTCATTTTCAATTTATGTGGCAAGAAAAGTCCAGTTAGGAATTTGCAGCGCTAGTAGCTCTAACTCGAGCAAATGCGAGTCCCATTGCATTGCATATGCTTGTTTCCTTTACTCATATCTTTGGTTTCAATTTCTTCAAAATATTGTAATAGTATTTATATAGCGCTAACTACCCCTGACGAGGCGTTGAAGCGCTTCTCGGCAAGTAGCACCCTACTCCGGAACCCAAGAAGAATTAGTGGTGGATGAGTATAGGGAAATATGAGTGCTGTTTCAGGATTATTATGAGTTAATTTGAGAAGAAGATATGCAAGTTTGTTAGTTGGATTGACTAGAGTGATGGAGGGATAGAGGAGGGAAGAATCCAGGAGTGTTAATTAGGAGTTTATAGTAATAGAATGAGGCTTGGGATGAGTAAAGGAGAGATGTAGGATGGAAAAGTCTGTGGAAAGGGTTAGGGAGATCATAGTAGCAATGGTTTTGGATGAGTCAAGGGTAAGATAAATGAGGGAGAGTTTAGTAGGGTTGTTTGGGAGATAATGGTAGTAAACTGAGGTTTGGGGTGCGCTAGATGTGAAAGAGTAGGGAAGTGCTTAGGCAGGGTTATTTTGGAGATGAAAGTAGTAGAACGAGTTTGGCATGAGTCAGTGGGGACGGAGGATAGATTGATAGAGACGTGACAGGGTGATGGGTAGACAAAGTAAAGCTTACAGGGGGGTACATTTATATCATTTTTATTTATAATTTTATATATATACATATATATTTCTTACATTTTTTAAATCATTTTTTATTGTATTTTTCTTTAGTTTATTATTTTTTTAACTTTAATTTACTTATTTATATTGTGATTTTTTTTTTATAGATTTTATTTTATTTATTTAATTTTTCGCTAGTACAGTAGGACTAGAGTAAGAAATAGATATGTAAATACATAGTAAAGGGATATATGTTAAAGGAATATAATTGGTATAATATGTTAATTTGACATTGTGGGCATCGTAGGCCTTTGGTAATTTCATGGCTATTTAGCAATTTGTAAAATAGCTAAAAGCTGGAGGGTCTGATTTTATGCAATACCATTGGAAAAGGCAGTTGCAGGGTCTGAAGAAATAGTAGAAATCTTAGTAATGTGAAGGGACACAGGTAGAGTTATACATTTGTAATTTTATTGTGGACGGTCTTTAAATTTCTGCTGCTACTGATATTAGCTTCGATAATCTGATCAATAATAGAATGTTCCTAATAAGTAGATACTGTCCCTAATAGGTAGATCCTGAGTGAACCTTTACTGCTTTGCTAAACTGTTTAATCAGACTGTCACATTTTCCCATAGGCTAAAATGTTTCTTTTTTTTTTTTTTGCAGGGCTTGCCCCACCCCCACCTCCCCCACCACCACCACAGGGATATACTTTCAAACCTCCTCCTCGACCAGACTTTGGTACTTCAGGGAGGACAATTAAGCTTCAAGCAAACTTCTTTGAAATGGAAATCCCTAAAATTGATATCTACCATTATGAAATAGATATCAAGCCAGAGAAATGCCCTAGAAGAGTTAACAGGTAAGGACATTTATGTGATGTACACAGCCACCTTCTTATAATCACATATTTATTTTCATTTACCAAAACAGTGCTCTGGTCCTTGTACTGTTGCTTCGAGTGTCACAGAGCATTTTTATTGGTCATTTGTCTGTTATCAATGTGAAGCTGCTGTTTTCACAAAGTCATAAGTTAACGAATCCTGATAACTGTGTCTATGACCTACCGTTTTCTTTTCTGGTAGATGGTAAGTGCAACATAACTTTTGAAGCTTTAAAAAAAAAAAAAAAAACATTGTTGGTTAGTAATTTTTAGGTCGAGCCTAGGCAGCTGTCTTGCGCTGTCTGGAGGACCTGTTGTAACAGACTTTGCTCCTGCCTGCTGCTTACCATTGGTCTAGTCCAGTGTCCCTCTTCTGTGCAGCCTCCTAGGTGGTTCAGGCAGCAATATATCACTTTTGTTTTTTGCAGCGGCACACCGCTCAACTACAGTTTCCTTGCGCTTCCACTCTTTATCTGTTGTTTGGGGCGACCTTTTTTTATTTTTTTATTGTTACAGCGCTTGGTTTTTTGGTTTTCAATTTCAGTGCGATTATGTAGCAATAAAAGTCCGGTTAGGAGTTAACGCTAATAGCTCTAACTCGAGCAAATACGCGAGACCTGTTTGTAGGAAGTTGGCTCTGTATGTGCTATTTCAAAGTAAGGAATAGCATGCACAGAGTCCAAGGGTTCCCCTTAGAGGTAAGATAGTGGCAAAAAGAGATAATACTAATGCTCTATTTTGTGGTAGTGTGGTCGAGCAGTAGGCTTATCAAAGGAGTAGTGTTAAGCATTTGTTGTACATACACACAGGCAATAAATGAGGAACACACACTCGGAGACAAATCCAGCCAATAGGTTTTGTTATAGAAAAATATATTTTCTTAGTTTATTTTAAGAACCACAGGTTCAAATTCTACATGTAATATCTCATTTGAAAGGTATTGAAGGTAAGTACTTTAGGAACTTTGAATAATTACAGTAGCATATATACTTTTTACATAAAACACATTTAGCTGTTTTAAAAGTGGATACAGTGCAATTTTCACAGTTCCTGGGGGAGGTAAAGTATTGTTAGTTTTAGCAGGTAAGTAAATTACCTACAAGGTTCAATTTTGGGTCCAAGGTAGCCCACCGTTGGGGGTTCAGAGCAACCCCAAAGTTACCACACCAGCAGCTCAGGGCCGGTCAGGTGTAGAGGTCAAAGAGGTGCCCAAAACACATAGGCTTCAATGGAGAGAAGGGGGTGCCCCGGTTCCAGGCTGCCAGCAGGTAAGTACCCGTGTCTTCGGAGGGCAGACCAGGGGGGTTTTGTAGGGCACCGGGGGGACACAAGTCCACACAGAAAGTACACCCTCAGCCGGGTGCAGTGTGCAAACAAGCGTCGGGTTCTCTGTAGGTTTCAATGGGAGACCAAGGGGTCTCTTCAGCAGTGCAGGCAGGCAAGGGGGGGGGCTCCTCGGGGTAACCACCACCTAGGCCAGGGAGAGGGCCTCCTGGGGGTCACTCCTGCACAGAAGTTCCGATCCTTCAGGTGCTGGGGGCTGCGGGTGCAGGGTCTTTTCCAGCCGTCGGGAAATTAGAGTTCAGGCAGTCGCGGTCAGGGGGAGCCTCTGGATTCCCTCTGCAGGCGTCGCTGTGGGGGCTCAGGGGGGACAACTTTGGTTACTCACGGTCTTGGAGTCGCCAGAGGGTCCTCCCTGAGGTGTTGGTTCTCCACCAGTCGAGTCGGGGTCGCCGGGTGCAGTGTTGCAAGTCTCACGCTTCTTGCGGGGATTTGCAGGGGTCTTTAAATCTGCTCCTCTGTAACAAAGTTGAAGTTCTTTTGGAGCAGTGCCGCTGTCCTCGGGAGTTTCTTGTCTTTCTTGAAGCAGGGCAGTCCTCTGAGGATTCAGAGGTCACTGGTCCATGGGAAAGCGTCGCTGGAGCAGGTTTCTTTGGAAGGCAGGAGACAGGCCGGTAGGACTGGGGCCAAAGCAGTTGGTGTCTTCTTTCTTCTTCTGCAGGGGTTTTCAGCTCAGCAGTCCTCTTCTTCTTGTAGTTGCAGGAATCTAAATTCTTAGGTTCAGGGGAGCCCTTAAATACTAAATTTAAGGGCGTGTTTAGGTCTGGGGGGTTAGTAGCCAATGGCTACTAGCCCTGAAGGTGGGTACACCCTCTTTGTGCCTCCTCCCAAGGGGAGGGGGTCACATCCCTATTCCTATTGGGGGAATCCTCCTTTTACAAGATGGAGGATTTCTAAAAGTCAGAGTCACCTCAGCTCAGGACACCTTAGGTGCTGTCCTGACTGGCCAGTGACTCCTCCTTGTTTTTCTCATTATCTCTCCTGGACTTGCCGCCAAAAGTGGGGGCTGTGTCCAGGGGGCGGGCATCTCCACTAGCTGGAGTGCCCTGGGGCATTGTAACACGATGCTTGAGCCTTTGAAGCTCACTGCTAGGTGTTACAGTTCCTGCAGGGGGGGAGGTGTGAAGCACCTCCACCCAGAGCAGGCTTTGTTTCTGTCCTCAGAGAGCACAAAGGCTCTCACCGCATGGGGTCAGAAACTCGTCTCTCAGCAGCAGGCTGGCACAGACCAGTCAGTCCTGCACTGAACAATTGGGTAAAATACAGGGGGTATCTCTAAAATGCCCTCTGTATGCATTTTTTAATAAATCCAACACTGGCATCAGTGTGGGTTTATTATTCTGAGAAGTTTGATACTAAACTTCCCAGTATTCAGTGTAGCCATTATGGAGCTGTGGAGTTCGTTTTTGACAGACTCCCAGACCATATTCTCTTATGGCTACCCTGCACTTACAGTGTCTAAGGTTTTGCTTAGACACTGTAGGGGCATAGTGCTCATGCACCTATGCCCTCACCTGTGGTATAGTGCACCCTGCCTTAGGGCTGTAAGGCCTGCAAGAGGGGTGACTTACCTATGCCACAGGCAGTGTGAGGCTGGCATGGCACCCTGAGGGGAGTGCCATGTCGACTTAGTCATTTTCTCCCCACCAGCGCACACAAGCTGGCAAGCAGTGTGTCTGTGCTGAGTGAGGGGTCCCCAGGGTGGCATAAGACATGCTGCAGCCCTTAGAGACCTTCCCTGGCATCAGGGCCCTTGGTACCAGGGGTACCAGTTACAAGGGACTTACCTGGGTGCCAGGGTTGTGCCAATTGTGGAGACAATGGTACATTTTAGGTGAAAGAACACTGGTGCTGGGGCCTGGTTAGCAGGGTCCCAGCACACTTCTCTGTCAAGTCAGCATCAGTATCAGGCAAAAAGTGGGGGGTAACTGCAACAGGGAGCCATTTCTTTACACAAGCCCCCCCCCCCAGCCCACAGGCCAGGAGACTCATCCAAAGCTGGGAGAGTCTTCCTAGTCTGTCAGGCGAGGAAGAGTAGAGGAAATAGGCTGGTTTGTTGCAGGGCCTACTCTGCCTTACATCCTCCTGTTCAGGTCATTCCCTCTGGGGAACTGACCTACTTCCACAGTGATAGGACCTATTCTGAACTGCCTCTTGTCTGTGCTTTTTATGTCTTCGCCCATTCTCTCTATTTTGGGGTTAGAGGTATCCACCTCTGCTAATCTTATCTTAGCCAGGGTCACCCCTAGCTTACCCAAAGAGGTTACCCAGAGCTGGAGTAACCCCACCATGACCAAGAGGGTCAGGGGGCCTAACTTGCTATTTGGCATGGGGTCTGACCACCATGCCAAGGATAGTGCAGCCTTAAAGGCTAACACCCAGCAGAGACCGCTGACAGCTGTCAGTGCCCAGAACCACACCTTTAGCTCTTCACCTACAAGGGAAGGGGCTAAGTTACAGGCTTCTTTGGGTTCAGGGTGCCTGTCTGCTGTATTAGAGTGGGGGGTTACCACATCTTGTGGTAAACACCCTTCTTCCACTCTTTCTTCTGTTAGCTGAGGAGCCACCCACTCAGGCTTAACAGTTGCCTGACTAGCCAGGACTTCTTGTGGGTCAGGTTGGACGTTACCAGTGCCACTTGTGGAGTTCTCCCCTACTGGAGCAGAATCTCCTTGGCTTGCTGGAACCTTGGCTAAAGGTTGTCCACCCTTCCTACACTGTTTTCTTTTCTTTTTCTTCTGGGGCCTACTTGCAGTTACTGCAGAGGCAGCACCTCCAGAATCCTTGGGAGAGGACTGGCACTGGACCAGTTCCTCTCTTGGGCTCTGACTAACCTCTGGGTAGTCATTTCCAAGGAGACAATCAAGGGGGAGGTCTGTACTGACTACCACCCTTCTCCAGCTAAAAGTCCGACCCACTTCTATGGCACAAAAGCCACAGGCCTATCAGTGACCCTGTCTGGGCTAACTCTTACTTTGGCCATCTCACCTGGGATGTACTGGTTTGAGAACACCAGCCTGTCATGCACAATAGTGTGACTGTGCACAAGTGTCTCTCAGGGCAGTGGCTGGGATTCCATTCACCAGTAGGTGGTGTAAGTGTCTACTTCCCTCTGGAATCTCCAACTCACCTGTTGGGCCCTTTTTCCAGTTGAAGGCTATGAAGACCTCCTCATCTGAGGAGTCATCCCCAATGGCTACACTGGTCACCCCAGGGATTTTGCTAGGGGGGTTGTTTTTGGGACAAGAAGTGTCCTTGGTGTGGTGCCCTGTCTGTCTACAGTTATGGCACCATGCCTTAGTGGCATCCCAGTTCTTACCCTGGTACCCACCTTTGTTTTGGGTTGTGTCTTGGGGCCCACCCACCTGTTCTGGTTTTTGGGGGCCTACAGAGGACTCTTTTTCTTTGTTTCTAGTGTCACCCACTTTCTCCTGGGGAGGCTTTGTAACCCCTTTCTTTTGGTCACCCCCAGTGGACGTTTTGGTTACCCTAGTCTTGACCCAGTGGTCTGCCTTCTTTCCCAATTCTTGGGGAGAAATTGGACCTAGGTCTACCAGATACTGATGCAACTTTTCATTGAAGCAGTTACTTAAAATGTGTTCTTTCATAAACAAATTATAAAGCCCAACATAGTCATGCACTTCATTTCCAGTTACCCAACCATCCAGTGTTTTCACTGAGTAGTCAACATAATCAACCCAGGTCTGGCTCGAGGATTTTTGAGCCCCCCTGAATCTAATCCTATACTCCTCAGTGGAGAATCCAAAGCCCTCAATCAGGGTTCCCTTCATGAGGTCATAAGATTCTGCATTCACTTTTCTGGTTACACAAGCCCTCTCAAAAGCTGTGAACCATTTGGTGATGTCATCACCATCTTCATATTTAGTTACAATCCCTTTAGGGATTTTCAACATGTCGGGGGAATCTCTGACCCTATTTATGTTGCTGCCACCATTGATGGGTCCTAGGCCCATCTCTTGTCTTTCCCTTTCTATGGCTAGGATCTGTCTTTCCAAAGCCAATCTTTTGGCCATCCTGGCTAACTGGATGTCCTCTTCACTGGAGTTATCCTCAGTGATTTCAGAGAGGTTGGTCCCTCCTGTGAGGGAGCCAGCATCTCTGAATACTATGCTTGGAGTCAGGGCTTGAGGGGCCCTGTTCTCCCTAAATAGGACTGGTAGGGGGGAATCACCCTCCAAGTCACTATCATCATCCTCTGTGTTGCCATCCTCAGAGGGGTTGGCCTTTTCAAACTCTGCCAACAGCTCCTGGAGCTGTAGTTTGGAAGGTCTGGGGCCCATTGCTATTTTCTTTATTTTACAGAGTGACCTTAGCTCCCTCATCTTAAGATGGAGGTAAGGTGTGGTGTCGAGTTCCACCACATTCACATCTGTACTAGACATTATGCTTCTAAAAGTTGGAATACTTTTTAAGAATCTAAAAACTAGTTCTAGAATCTAATTCAAACTTTTACTAAACTTTTAAACTCTAAAAGCAATGCTAACAGGGACTAACACAAGGCCCTAGCAGGACTTTAAAGAATTTAGAAAAATTTTAAATTCCAAAAATCAATTTCTAATGACAATTTTGGAATTTGTCGTGTGATCAGGTATTGGCTGAGTAGTCCAGCAAATGCAAAGTCTTGTACCCCACCGGTGATCCACCAATGTAGGAAGTTGGCTCTGTATGTGCTATTTCAAAGTAAGGAATAGCATGCACAGAGTCCAAGGGTTCCCCTTAGAGGTAAGATAGTGGCAAAAAGAGATAATACTAATGCTCTATTTTGTGGTAGTGTGGTCGAGCAGTAGGCTTTTCAAAGGAGTAGTGTTAAGCATTTGTTGTACATACACACAGGCAATAAATGAGGAACACACACTCAGAGACAAATCCAGCCAATAGGTTTTGTTATAGAAAAATATCTTTTCTTAGTTTATTTTAAGAACCACAGGTTCAAATTCTACATGTAATATCTCATTTGAAAGGTATTGCAGGTAAGTACTTTAGGAACTTTGAATAATTACAGTAGCATATATACTTTTTACATAAAACACATTTAGCTGTTTTAAAAGTGGACACAGTGCAATTTTCACAGTTCCTGGGGGAGGTAAAGTATTGTTAGTTTTAGCAGGTAAGTAAATTACCTACAAGGTTCAGTTTTGGGTCCAAGGTAGCCCACCGTTGGGGGTTCAGAGCAACCCCAAAGTTACCACACCAGCAGCTCAGGGCCGGTCAGGTGTAGAGGTCAAAGAGGTGCCCAAAACACATAGGCTTCAATAGAGAGAAGGGGGTGCCCCGGTTCCAGTCTGCCAGCAGGTAAGTACCGCGTCTTCGGAGGGCAGACCAGGGGGGTTTTGTAGGGCACCGGGGGGGACACAAGTCCACACAGAATGTACACCCTCAGCAGCGCGGGGCGGCCGGGTGCAGTGTGCAAACAAGCGTCGGGTTCTCTGTAGGTTTCAATGGGAGACCAAGGGGTCTCTTCAGCGGTGCAGGCAGGCAAGGGGGGGGGCTCCTCGGGATAGCCACCACCTAGGCTAGGGAGAGGGCCTCCTGGGGGTCACTCCTGCACAGAAGTTCCGATCCTTCAGGTGCTGGGGGCTGCGGGTGCAGGGTCTTTTCCAGCCGTCGGGAAATTAGAGTTCAGGCAGTCGCGGTCAGGGGGAGCCTCGGGATTCCCTCTGCAGGCGTCGCTGTGGGGGTTCAGGGGGGACAACTTTGGTTACTCACGGTCTTGGAGTCGCCGGAGGGTCCTCCCTGAGGTGTTGGTTCTCCACCAGTCGAGTCGGGGTCGCCGGGTGCAGTGTTGCAAGTCTCACGCTTCTTGCGGGGATTTGCAGGGGTCTTTAAATCTGCTCCTCTGTAACAAAGTTGCAGTTCTTTTGGAGCAGTGCCGCTGTCCTCAGGAGTTTCTTGTCTTTCTTGAAGCAGGGCAGTCCTCTGAGGATTCAGAGGTCGCTGGTCCTTGGGAAAGCATTGCTGGAGCAGGTTTCTTTGGAAGGCAGGAGACAGGCCGGTAGGAGTGGGGCCAAAGCAGTTGGTGTCTTCTTTCTTCTTCTGCAGGGGTTTTCAGCTCAGCAGTCCTCTTCTTCTTGTAGTTGCAGGAATCTAAATTCTTAGGTTCAGGGGAGCCCTTAAATACTAAATTTAAGGGCGTGTTTAGGTCTGGGGGGTTAGTAGCCAATGGCTACTAGCCCTGAAGGTGGGTACACCCTCTTTGTGCCTCCTCCCAAGGGGAGGGGGTCACATCCCTATTCCTATTGGGGGAATCCTCCTTTTACAAAATGGAGGATTTCTAAAAGTCAGATTCACCTCAGCTCAGGACACCTTAGGGGCTGTCCTGACTGGCCAGTGACTCCTCCTTGTTTTTCTCATTATCTCTCCTGGACTTGCCGCCAAAAGTGGGGGCTGTGTCCAGGGGGCGGGCATCTCCACTAGCTGGAGTGCCCTGGGACATTGTAACACGAAGCTTGAGCCTTTGAAGCTCACTGCTAGGTGTTACAGTTCCTGCAGGGGGGGAGGTGTGAAGCACCTCCACCCAGAGCAGGCTTTGTTTCTGTCCTCAGAGAGCACAAAGACTTTCACCGCATGGGGTCAGAAACTCGTCTCTCAGCAGCAGGCTGGCACAGACCAGTCAGTCCTGCACTGAACAATTGGGTAAAATACAGGGGGTATCTCTAAGATGCCCTCTGTGTGCATTTTTTAATAAATCCAACACAGGCATCAGTGTGGGTTTATTATTCTGAGAAGTTTGATACTAAACTTCCCAGTATTCAGTGTAGCCATTATGGAGCTGTGGAGTTCGTTTTTGACAGACTCCCAGACCATATTCTCTTATGGCTACCCTGCACTTAGTGTCTAAGGTTTTGCTTAGACACTGTAGGGGCATAGTGCTCATGCACCTATGCCCTCACCTGTGGTATGGTGCACCCTGCCTTAGGGCTGTAAGGCCTGCTAGTGGGGTGACTTACCTATGCCACAGGCAGTGTGAGGCTGGCATGGCACCCTGAGGGGAGTGCCATGTCGACTTAGTCATTTTCTCCCCACCAGCACACACAAGCTGGCAAGCAGTGTGTCTGTGCTGAGTGAGGGGTCCCCAGGGTGGCATAAGACATGCTGCAGCCCTTAGAGACCTTCCCTGGCATCAGGGCCCTTGGTACCAGGGGTACCAGTTACAAGGGACTTACCTGGGTGCCAGGGTTGTGCCAATTGTGGAGACAATGGTACATTTTAGGTGAAAGAACACTGGTGCTGGGTCCTGGTTAGCAGGGTCCCAGCACACTTCTCAGTCAAGTCAGCATCAGTATCAGGCAAAAAGTGGGGGGTAACTGCAACAGGGAGCCATTTCTTTACACTGTTGCATTGCAAATGCTTGTTACTCTCTCTGCTCCTACCCTTTTGATCTATATTAATTAGATAAGAGGTTGGCCTTCGTCATTCCGACCTCAAGATAGAATGCATAGCATAAAGAACGCTGCTTCTCAAACAGAATAACTTCTCTGTTCTCATTAGTATGGCTAGGTTTAATATCTCAATCCTGATTTTGGTTGGTCACTTTTAAAATTTAGAAGTGCTGGTTGCCACCTGGTTGATGTTTACTCCTGACGGTAGATGTTTAGTGAAAATCATCAGATTTTCTTTGAATAGGTGGCCTACTTTAAGTCTCTCTCCATCGAATAGAATCTGAGGTTATTCTAACACATGCAGGTATGTCACATTTACACATTACTCTTTCTTTGACTTTACCAAAGAAACGTTTGAGCCATTGAGAACTGATTATCGGTGAGGCTGTTCTGCACCCTAAGGCTGCTTGACAGGTGCAAGTAGAAGAAATATAGAAGAAATGCCCAGAAACTGCTCTCCTTTCCTTTTTGTATGTGGCCTAAATGGTGTAGTGCAATGATTATTAACCTGTGGTCCAGGGACCCCTGGGTGTCTGCGAATACTACTCAGGATTTGCGACTGCATAGAAAATTTAATATTACTAACAGATTAGTAGAATGTATATAAAAAATTTTTTTAAAAAAAATAGGTGGACAATTGAAACATTTTTAGCGTTCTTTGAATGTGGAGAAATTGGAAACCGGAGGCTACAAATTAAGCTAATATCCCCAGATTGATTTGTGGGAACAGTGCAAGTGCATTATACAGAATATAGTATGGATAGTGAGGGCCTCAAAAGCATTTAGAAAAGCTCCAGACTTCCTATTAAAATGTAGATTTGTTTTACATTTGTGAATTGAATAGAATATTTAATCAGTTACTTGTTCGATGAATGCTTGTTTCTGTATTTTTTTCGTACTGTTTTGTGGTTTAAAACCATCAAAAAACTTAGGCCGGGGTCCTAAGTTTCCAGTAATGAATCAGTGGGGGTCCACAGAAAACAAAGTTTATTGGCTTTGTTCTTGAAGGGATTCTGGTGTTTGAGAAAAAGAAATGTTCCTGAAGACTTCACTCCATTCACAATAAGGATGCATATTTCTGAAAGGCGGAGCAGCCCTGTCTCTTTTTTGACACGGATGGCTGGATTTCTGTGAGCAATATCAAGATGGAATTGAGAGCACAGAATCAATTAAGCTTCAAATAACCGTGATTTGTTCCTCTACATAGGACAATGCATTGTCTGTAGAGCAACTCCTAAATGTTGGGGGAAGGACTATGATCTTTTTTGATAGCTTTTCCTTATGTCTCTGTGCTCTAAAATAAACACTACTATTTTAATTTACGAATTTGCATAGGTCCTTCTTAAACAGGCCTTAACTGCAGCAACTAAGAAGCCTCTTTCAGTCTAATGACTAAACTGCTGCTATTGTGTGAGGTGAAGTTATGGCATTGTGTTTAGGTGCAAGAAACAATATGGGGGTAATTTAAGCTGTGTGAGTATTCATCTCTTATTCTTGGAGCTGGATTGTTCGCTTTAACTGTGGGTTTGTGGGTTAGCTGTGTTGTTAGGGCTTTAACTGTGGCTAATGAAAGACTTTTGCCCTGCTGCTCTATGTAAGGTATTATTTCCATAGTTGATGTGGCTTTGGAAGTAAGCAAATAACCTGCGAGCTAGCTTTACATATAAGATGAAGTAATAGAGCATGCCTCACAGAACAAGCAACTACTAAAACCTTTAGTTATGGAGTTATGATTTCTGTTTTGTGTTGTTGGGGGTTCATGTCAGGATGTGGATAGCCTAACTTGGCTAACTGAGCTGTGTAGAGTATGAGGTAGGTGTGTCTGTACTCAGTAGGGTCCTGGTGGCAAGTGTTGTTAATGCATCAGTCACTGATCATCTGTGCTATTTGAAATAAAACTTTAGAGCTGCTCCTGGGCATGACATTTTTGTCTTAAGTTTGTATTCTATTGACTGACATTAACCTGACAGTGGTGGTGGAATACATGTTATTGTGATAACCATTCAGACACAAAAAGGTACCAAAATGACATCCTTCACACCTACCATGCAAGTGTTCATCATGCTTAATTTGAGAACTGTTTTGCCGTTACTCTGTAGAACAAAATAAATAAGGATTGCAACAACTTTTTTTTATTTTTAATCAAGAGACTGAAGGTCAACCCTTCTCTAGTCTCTGCTGGCATGAGGGATGTTAGATTATGATGCATGCACAATAAATGGTGTGGATATTCAACGACTGACAAACGAGGGAGCATCTTTCAGGATGGATTGCCTTACCAACGCCATGATATCCTGATTATAGCCTGGACTGGGACTAGGCTTCAGTTTTACCTGTGGCCTTTTATCCATCTTGGACCTTATGTAAAGTTACCTATTTATTACATACACCTGTGTGTACAGTGTACCGTAACAATTGTGCCTTGTGAACATTATGTAATTGGAAAAGTTAATTGAGTCCTTCTCATTTTGAAGTTCAGTCATAGCAACGTTCTTAGGACCATTTCGTTGACAAAAATCCAAAGAACTGCTAAGTGGAAATGTAGCTGTATTATTTGAATGTGTGTAATGTCTTTCAGTATAACCTGCTGTAGTAGGACACCTTCTTCTCATCCAGAGCATCTTCTGATGAGTATATATATTCTCTATTGTGGTGCATTTGTTTTCTGAGCTCATACATCTGTAGAGGGCCACTTAATGTAGAAAGTAAAGTTACTTGAGTGTAGCAATGGGGCTTCAGTGTAGACTGCTTCTTGAGATTTGTCTGTTTGGATTGTAAGAATATCCTAGTAACAAGCTTCCGAGTTATCAGATAGTGATTTTTCACAATGGCAAATTCTTACTGTATTGGGTATAGGAAGCTGGCCTGGTGTGTGGCGCACATCTATGGTATTTGCACCTTATACCAGGTGCACGCAACCCCTATTAGTGAGATAGTGTCTAGGAAGCCAGGGCTCTCTAGTGGTAGCTGAGGTAGGCAGCCAAGACTTATCTAGGAGGAGTGCAAAGCACTTGCAAAACCACAGTAGTCACACAGTAACTTATCTCACATGAAAAGAACCACACAGTGTTCCAAAAACAAAGTTACTTCATTACAGTAACACTGAACTAGATTACTGATAGGCAGTCCATCTATTGGAGGTTAGTACACACCATATATTCATGGTAAGCATAGGAATTAGCATAGAAAAAGGGGCCAAACCATATACTAAAATAGTGGAATGCCAAGTTAAGTCCCTCACCCGAGGATGTGGAAAAGTCAGAAGGGAGCTGGGAGAACTCGGGACTCCGAGGTGCAAATCTAGATGACCCAGAGTGACCAGGAGAGCAGAGGTAAGTAACCTTGCTTCCTAAAGACTAACAAGGGGGCTTGGAAAAGGAACTTCGCGAGAACAGGACCAGACCAGTGGAACCCAGTGGTGGATTCTGGAAGAAGAGGACCTGCAAAATAAGGGGATAGAGTCCAGTCCATGCAGGAGTGTCCAGGTGGGGTAGGAGCCACTGCCCATCTTTCTGTGAGGGAAGATCCAGGTCGACGGTGGAGGATGAAGATCATCTGTGGAACCCAGGAGCTGCCGAGGGGTTCCTGAAGCCATGCAGAAAATGTCCAGTGCCGTTAGCCGGGTTGGTGACTCTGCAGTGATCAGAAGGACCAACAACAAACCTTGGCAAGTGCAAGTCTGGAAAGACGAGGATTTGCACAGAAGAAGCGGACCAGCAAGGTCCAGGGCGCGTGACCCCTGGAGGGGAGTCCAGGCTGACCCTCAGCAGTCGGGAGAGCCAGCAGAAGCAGTCCTAACACCCACAAGTAACCCACTAGGAGCAGCAGAGTGGAGACTGAAATTGCAAGGATGAAGGGCTGGAGGCCGGGGCTACTTGGAGTCTGACGATCCTTCAGAGCAGGAGTCCACAAGCCTTGGTTACTGCAAGAGTTGCGGCGTACAGGTATTCCGTCCTGCAAGGAGAGGCACCGGCTCACTGTCTCCCAAGTTGGACAGAGGCCAGAGAGAACCAAGATGACCACTCAGAATTGGTACCCGTGTTGGATGATTCCCACAGTTCCTGTGGAGAGCAGATCCCAGCAGCTGGACGTCGTTGCCTTAGGTGTCTGCCGATTTAGGGGAGTGACACCTTCACTCCAGTGGAGATTCCTTCTTGCTTCTTTGGTGTTGCTGAAATCTTGCCAACCCCAGAGAACACATAGCCGTGGAAATGTTGCAATTGCTGGAAGGAGCCGGAGAAACAGTGTTGCAAGATGAGGTCGTCTTGGGAGTGGCAAGATTGTTTGGTTCCTGTGAAGTTCAGTAGCGGTTCCGCTGCCCAGGAACAAAAGAGGTAGATGCAGAGTAGTGCTGGAGTCTTGCACGTGGAATCTGGGGACTCACCTGCAAGAGAGTCCCTAAATAGCCCCAAACAGAGTACTGCATACTAGGAACTTACAGGGGTACACCAGTATGCCAATTGTGGAATGGAAAGGGTACCAAAGCAACCAAATTTAGAAGAGAGGCCACAATCACTGGGGTCCTGATTAGCAGGATCCTAGAGTAAACAGTCTAAGCACACTGATAACACGCACAAAGTGGGGGTATACGTGCCAAAAAAGTGACTTTCCTTCATTGGGGTGTAGGGAAAATCACACAATTAGTTAACTATTTCAAGAAGAAATGGACTTAAGGAAGCACATAGCAATCTGTTTGTGTGACTTATGTTTGTTTCTTCTTACAGATTCGGATATTTTAACAAAGAGATAACTAGAAACCAGTAAAGCAAGTAGACACCCAGTGCAAATACAGGAGACATTGTAATGTATGAAAGGTACATTTTGGACAAGGCAGTACATATAGCTTAGGAAATAGAAAACCTGTCCATATTTGAGGGAGATAAGTGTGAATGAAAAGAATCCAAAATTTGGCCAATATGCGAAGTAAGTTTGGTAAAATTGGGGCCAAGAAATAACAAGCATTGGCAAAGCCAATGGCTCTCACTTATGTAAGAGCTATTGGTTTTGGTAGTGTCTTTAAGTCAGGTTGTAGAGCAACATGGATAAAAGTTACTTAAAAAGATGTGATCATCATATAAAAAATAGTGCTATAAATGTTATTAAAGCATTATGACGCGGGACGGTGAAAAAAAAAAACTCTGACCTGGCAGTCGCTGGCTACGTCATAGGGCTTTTTTTTTCTTATGGCTGGCTACGTAGACAACAGTGTGGTGAGCAGTGGGGGAGTAGGAAGCTGGAACACAGACAACAGAAAGGTAATGGGTGGTAGGGAAGAGCCAAAATGGGAGTGTGGGCTATGTGAGGGAACAAACAACACTGACAACGGGAGGGTTGGGGTGGAAGGGAAGAAGCAACAGTGGCAACTGGATGGTGGGGTAAACGGAGGGAGAAGCAATTCCACAAGGAGGAGTGAGTTGGGGAAGGGGGGGACAACATTGACAAGCAGAAACTCAGCAAGAAGAAAAAAATAAAAGAAGCTACGCGATGGGAAGAAGAAAAAATGGTACCTCAACCGCAGAGACAGCAGCGGTTGGACGCTGATGAAGATGAACAGTGAAACAATCTGTTCTTGACCCATGCTCTCAGAGAAAGACGAAGTCAAGCTGGCAAACGCTGCCCAGTTAGGAAGCAGAAAATAAGAGTGTCAATAAAGCCAAAGATTTGTGAGCGGTGGGCGGGCTCCAAGCCTTTTGTTGCGTGCAGCATCTCTTGCAAGTGACCGTGATACTCTCACTGACAAAACATAAAAAAGATGGCAGGGTGTAAGAAACAGAAAATGAATTCAGGAAAATCATTTGCAAATTAATGGTTGAAATATCACAGATATGCAAGTTTGAAACGAGGCATCATTTAGCAGTTGTCCTGCATCTGAAGTCAAATGCTACAAATGAGAGTGCATATTTTTCTCATGTATATACAGTTGTTTGTGTTAATTAGAAGAGCATGAGTATGTGTGGAGCAAAGAAGCGGCAGTAATGTTAAGATTAGGTTTTTGTAGTGACAGCAGAAGAGGAAAGTAGAAGAATAAGGTGCAGTGCACTTAGTGCAATAGGAGAATATTATTCCTTAATGGTGTGCAGTTGAAGTGGTAGGTGGAGAATTGAGATTCAGATAGCTTTGTGGAGCTTAACGGGCTACAGTACATTCAGATATATTGCAATGTGAAGCTGTAAAAGTCTGAAATTAAACAAGGTTATTGTGGGTTTAATATGCGAGAGTTAAAAGAAAGGCTATCCACAAAGTATGGGGGTGCATACCTATAAGAACAAAGGACACTGGGCAATTTTTTTTAAATCCAAATCACTGTGAAGAAACTGAAACAACCATGAACTCCATCCACTCCGGATCCACCTCCGACCCCTGTCCACATCGCATCTACAACAAAGCCAGCCCAACCATCGCCCCCATACTCCGCGGCATAATCAACTCCTCCTTCGACTCCGCCATCTACCCACACCCCTGGAAGCACGCGGAAATCACCGCTCTCCTAAAAATAAAAAAACAAAGCTGACCCGGAGATCCTCTCCAACTATCGCCCCATCTCCCTCCTCCCTTTCCCCGCCAAGGTCGCCGAGAAACTAGTCAACACCTGTAGGAAGTTGGCTCTGTATGCACTATTTCAAAGTAAGGAATAGTATGCACAGAGTCCAAGGGTTCCCCTTAGAGGTAAGATAGTGGCAAAAAGAGATAATACTAATGCTCTATTTTGTGGTAGTGTGGTCGAGCAGTAGGCTTATCAAAGGAGTAGTGTTAAGCATTTGTTGTACATACACACAGGCAATAAATGAGGAACACACTCAGAGACAAATCCAAGCCAATAGGTTTTGTTATAGAAAAATATATTTTCTTAGTTTATTTTAAGAACCACAGGTTCAAATTCTACATGTAATATCTCATTTGAAAGGTATTGCAGGTAAGTACTTTAGGAACTTTGAATCATTACATTAGCATGTATACTTTTCACATAAAACACAATAAGCTGTTTTAAAAGTGAACACTTCGTGCAATTTTCACAGTTCCTGGGGAGGTAAGTTTTTGTTAGTTTTTGTCAGGTAAGTAAATCACTTACAAGTCTCAGGTTTGGGTCCAAAGTAGCCCACCGTTGGGGGTTCAGAGCAACCCCAAAGTTACCACACCAGCAGCTCAGGGCCGGTCTGGTGCAGAGGTCAAAGAGGTGCCCAAAACGCATAGGCTTCAATGGAGAGAAGGGGGTGCCCCGGTTCCGGTCTGCCAGCAGGTAAGTACCCGCGTCTTCGGAGGGCAGACCAGGGGGGTTTTGTAGGGCACCGGGGGGGACACAAGTTCACACAAAAAGTACACCCTCAGCGGCACTGGGGCGGCTGGGTGCAGTGTAGAAACAAGCGTCGGGTTTCCAATGGAAATCAATTAGCGATCAAGGGATCTCTTCAGCGTTGCAGGCAGGCAAGGGGGGGGGGCTCCTCGGGGTAGCCACCACCTGGGCAAGGGAGAGGGCTTCCTGGGGGTCACTCCTGCACAGGAGTTCCGTTCCTTTAGGTGCTGGGGGCTGCGGGTGCAGGGTCTTTTCCAGCCGTCGGGAAATGGAGTTCAGGCAGTCGCGGTCAGGGGGAGCCTCGGGATTCCCTCTGCAGGCGTCGCTGTGGGGACTCAGGGGGGACAACTTTGGTTACTCACGGACTCTGAGTCGCCGGAGGGTCCTCCCTGAGGTGTTGGTTCTCCACCAGTCGAGTCGGGATCGCCGGGTGCAGTGTTGCAAGTCTCACGCTTCTTGCGGGGAGTTGCAGGGGTCTTTAAATCTGCTCCTTGAAACAAAGTCGCAGTTCTTTTGGAGCAGTGCCGCTGTCCTCGGGAGTTTCTTGGTTTCTTGGAAGCAGGGCAGTCCTCTGAGGATTCAGAGGTCGCTGGTCCTGGAGAAAGCGTCGCTGGAGCAGGGTTCTTTAGAAGGCAGGAGACAGGCCGGTAGGACTGGGGCCAAAGCAGTTGGTGTCTTCTTTCTTCTTCTGCAGGGGTTTTCAGCTCAGCAGTCTTCTTCTTCGGTAAGTTGCAGGAATCTACATTCTTAGGTTCAGGGGAGCCCTTAAATACTAAATTTAAGGGCGTGTTTAGGTCTGGGGGGTTAGTAGCCAATGGCTACTAGCCCTGAAGGTGGGTACACCCTCTTTGTGCCTCCTCCCAAGGGGAGGGGGTCACATTCCTATCCCTATTGGGGGAATCCTCCTTCTACAAGATGGAGGATTTCTAAAAGTCAGAGTCACCTCAGCTCAGGACACCTTAGGGGCTGTCCTGACTGGCCAGTGACTCCTCCTTGTTATTCTCATTATTTCTCCTGGACTTGCCGCCAAAAGTGGGGGCTGCGTCCAGGGGGCGGGCATCTCCACTAGCTGGAGTGCCCTGGGGCATTGTAAAACGAAGCTTGAGCCTTTGAAGCTCACTGCTAGGTGTTACAGTTCCTGCAGGGGGGAGGTGTGAAGCACCTCCACCCAGAGCAGGCTTTGTTTCTGTCCTCAGAGAGCACAAAGGCTCTCACCGCATGAGGTCAGACACTAGTCTCTCAGCAGCAGGCTGGCACAGACCAGTCAGTCCTGCACTGAACAATTGGGTAAAATACAGGGGGTATCTCTAAGATGCCCTCTGTGTGCATTTTTTAATAAATCCAACACTGGCATCAGTGTGGGTTTATTATTCTGAGAAGTTTGATACTAAACTTCCCAGTATTCAGTGTAGCCATTATGGAGCTGTGGAGTTCGTTTTTGACAGACTCCCAGCCCATATACTCTTATGGCTACCCTGCACTTACAATGTCTAAGGTTTTGCTTAGACACTGTAGGGGCATAGTGCTCATGCACATATGCCCTCACCTGTGGTATAGTGCACCCTGCCTTAAGGCTGTAAGGCCTACTAGAGGGGTGACTTACCTATGCCACAGGCAGTGGGAGGTTGGCATGGCACCCTGAGGGGAGTGCCATGTCGACTTAGTCATTTTCTCCCCATCAGCACACACAAGCTGGCAAGCAGTGTGTCTGTGCTGAGTGAGGGGTCCCCAGGGTGGCATAAGACATGCTGCAGCCCTTAGAGACCTTCTCTGGCATCAGTGCCCTTGGTACCAGGGGTACCAGTTACAAGGGACTTACCTAGGTGCCAGGGTTGCGCCAATCGTGGAAACAATGGTACATTTTAGGTGAAAGAACACTGGTGCTGGGTCCTGGTTAGCAGGGTCCCAGCACACTTCTCAGTCAAGTCAGCATCAGGCAAAAAGTGGGGGGTAACTGCAACAGGGAGCCATTTCTTTACAACACCCGCCTATCCCACTTCCTCGTAGAAAACAACACTCTTGACCCCTCACAATCCGGGTTCCGCAAGAACCACAGCACGGAAACCACCCTCATCGCATGCCCTGACGACATTAGGACCAATGTCGACACAGGCGAGACCATCGCACTCATCCTCTTAGACCTTTCCGCAGCCTTTGACACTGTCTGCCACCACACACTCCGCACACACCTCCACAACATAGGAATTCGCCACAAAGCCTTAGACTGGCTCACCTCCTTCCACACTGACTGGACCAAGAGAGTCAGCCTTCCACCTTCCCACTACACCACTACCAAGATCATCTGTGGAGTCCCCCAAGGGTCCTCCCTCAGCCCCACACTGTTCAACATTTACATGATCCCCCTAGCCAACATGCTCCGATCAAACGGAATCACTATCCTCTCCTACGCAGATGATACCCAACTCATCCTCTCCCTCACCCGCAACCCCACCACCGCCAAAATCAACCTACACGCTGCTCTCCTCAACACCGCCAACTGGATGACAACTAACCACCTCAAGCTTAACTCCAACAAAACCGAGATCATCATCTTCGGCCCCAACAAAACCATATGGGACGACTCCTGGTGGCCCACCGCCCTAGGCCCCGCACCCACCCCCGCAAACCTCGCATGCAACCTCGGCATCATCCTGGACCTCTCCCTCTCCATGACACAGCAAATCAGTGCTCTAACCTCCGCCTGCTTCCACACACTCCGCACTCTAAAAAAAATAAAAAATATGTTAAATGGATACCCCCAGAGACCAGGAAGACAGTCACCCTTGCACTCAACAGCAGCAGACTAGACTACGGTAATGCCCTCTACGCCGGCACCAAACTCAAACGCAAACTCCACAGAATCCAGAACACAGCCACACGCCTCGACCTTGGCCTACCCCGCCACAAACGAATCTCACCACACCTCAAATCCCTTCACTGGCTCCCCATAAACAAGAGAATCACATTCAAGATCCTCATCCACACACACAAATCCCTCCACACCACCGGCCCGACCTACCTCAACGAAAGAGTGAACTTCCACACTCCCACCCGCAACCTCCGATCAGCCGACCTCACCCTAGCCTCAGTCCCCCGCATCCAACGCACCACCACAGGAGGGAGGTCCTTCTCCTACCTCACCCCCAAAACCTGGAACTCCCTCCCCACCAACCTTCGCAAAACCAAAGACCTCTTGCACTTCAGAAAGAACCTCAAGACATGGTTGTTAGAACAGTGACCATCCTTTTTTTCTCGTATATAACACTAGATCACATTATGTCCAAAGTGCACACATTTACCTCATTTGTGACAACAGAAGGAACATATAGGTTTTGAAGGATGCTGTATGGACTGACATTGCAGTTTTTAAAAAGGCAGTTCAAAGGTTGATTGAGGCCTTTCTTAGACAATGTACTTCCTGACTTTATTTTAGAAATCCATATAGAGGATCATAGGCTATTCATTTTTTTAAAATAGAAATTAAGGAGTTCAAGGTCAGTGATCAATTTGGAGATGTGCAGATTTGCTTTCAAGGAGGTTCAGTACTTTGGGAAAACAATTTTAGTAGATGACGTGAAGCCCAAGGTAAGGTTGGTGAAGAGTATTGAGGACGCACCATGCAGAATGAATAAGGAACTGGGTTTATTTTTGGTCGTGCCAAAATACTGCGGCAAACTTGTAGATAACTTTTTAGATCTAACCAAGGAAATGAAGGGCGCTAAAGAAAAATTACAAATATCGGTCAGAGGAATGGTGAAAAAAACTCCATGAGATAAAATGCATATTGTTAATGTAGTGGATATGAAATGACCCTAGGAACAAAACTAGAATTTTATCTAATACGAGCACTTATAGCCTAAGTACTACCTTGATGCAGGAAATCTGTTTTTGCAGCATGAATCTTTTCTGGATTCACATGCTGTGCATTATTCCACCAAGACGTATGTGTGTGTTAGCAATTTCAACATACTACCGGATAAAAACCTTGTTGTGGATATTTTTGCAACTAAATGGGCAGGGAAAGCTACTCAGCGCATTGCCAGGAGGCTGTATTATTTACAGACGTTAACCTTTGAGTTATAATATGTGCCGGGGTGCCTACAGGTGAGAAGATATGTTTAGAAAGGTTAGCTAGCATGGATTTTTATTATGATGTTGCCATCATCAAAGATGAGCGAAGTGTCAAACGAGAGGATGAAGAGTTGAAAGAGGTCATGGATGATCTTAGACAGTGTTTGATCTATGTAGGAATAAGCAAGCAAGGTTAAATAGTTGTAAAATTATATGGTCAGAGTTCTCCATACAAACTAGTATTTTGAAGGGTTTAGAGGTAGAATAAGTTTGTTGTTGCCTGCGGTGCATGATGGATGAAAGAAAGCAGTATTGAGCTTTTGATGGCCGGCTATTGACAGGGGAGTTGAAAGATCCGTGAAGAACGTCTATACTATGTGCCATGAGTGACAAGACACGTCGAGCATATGCCCTACTGCGTATCTGTGGTATGCATGACAGAGCGGGGATTGATGTTTATGGAACTTTTTAGGTGGTGGTATGAGTGGAAAAGATGAACTTCTCTTGATGCATAATTATTTGAATTGATTGGCGGTCAGGTTTTCCGAAAGATAAGCATGGAGGATGTGCATGAGGTTCTGGTAGAGATGCTTTTTGCTAGAATGGTTTGTCGGAAGACCTAGTCAAGGACAGTGATCCATAGTTTACACAAGAAGGGACAAAGGAAGTTTTAAAATTGTGTACTAAATAACATAAAAAATACCAAATTAGATCATCCTCAGGAGAAAATTTGCTGGAAATATTCAATTGTGTGTTGAGTGTAGTTTGCACCTGATGGTTCTCAATGATTTTAAGTTGTAAGTTCAGACAAGAAGACTGTGATGTTGCTAAAGAACCACCTCGTGGTCTACAACAGATCTTTCAAGTTTCTAGTTTGTGTCAAAGTGTACCTATCAACGGTTTACCCATCGTGAATGGGGAAACTTCCAACGAAAGGTTGAAGAGCGCAAATAACGATTAATTTTACCCAGATCTGTGACTGGGTGTCAGTGTTTGAAAAGTTTCAACACTCCGTCCATTTAATTTTGTCATGTGGCTGTGTGCACCCTAAGTGGCTAGGGATATGGCCAGACGTGGGTCCCTTGCTCACTGCGCCACTGGATTCAAGCTAGCCTGGCTGATGAGGGATGATTCCCCAAAACCGGTCCTAGGGTGTTTGTTTTCAGTCCATAGAGGTCCTCACTTGGGAGTTCCCATGGGGTGCAGGGTCAATACTGATTTGCATATGGCTGGGTCCAAACTGGGTGACGTGGCGAGCAAAATTACGAGGATTAAATCAAGATCTGTGACTGGGGGTGAGTGTTGGAAAAGTTTGAAAAGTTAATCCATCATTTTATTTTGTGATGTTAGATGAAAAAAATAACATTGATAGTAGAGTGAAAGCTGAACAAGCCTGTTGATGTAGGAATGAAACAAAACCGTGTTATGTGAAGAAGAAAATTAGAGATGGAGATAGGGTTTAAATTATTTTAGGAGTGAGATCAAAGAAAGGTGAACTTAAGATATCATTTCCAATAAGGGCGTTGTTGGTTTGACAACACTGCAGATGTTGAAGGGGGAAACCAGTGGGGTGTTGAAAGGATAGCTTCAGGCAACTAATTAATGATAAATTGGTGGCTGGGTGAGAGATGTGAAAATGATATGTTAAAGTGATGTGATTATAGAAAAAGGGTAAAGTGACATGCTTTAAAATGTGCTAATAATTCCTTAAATTTATTGTTGGTTTCATTGTATTTTTCCTTGAAGGTTTACATAGTTTTTGTGGGGGTGGAAGAAGTTGAACCCCATTGCTCATGTTAAATAGAAAACCTAGAATGGTTTGCTATATAGAATATTTACCTTTCTAGACAAAATTATTGTGGTAGCTAAAGATGTCTGGTTGTGTGAAGCTAGTGGACACTGTGTTTGGTGCTACTGAATAAAAACGTATTCTGTAGTACTTGTTGCGAAGTGGGTCTTTTTCAGTAAGGTCGGGTAAAAAAGTTGTAGAGGAGTGAAAAACTGAGCGAGGAACAAGACAACCTGCTGCTCTTTAGATTGCAGTTCGCTTTAGTAGTGGAACAACTGATTAACCTGTTCGGAAAAATAAAAAGAGGTGGTAGCCTGCAAGTAGGCAAATTACAACATATTTTATTGTTCTGTCATGATAGTGTACTGGTGTATTTTCTTGACTCTCACATCTCAGTTCCTGTATTGCAAGATATTTGAGAGAGTGCTTTTACTTGCCATTAGGTCTTTAGATGACTTGGCATAAACCAAGGCTGTCAGCCTTGGTTTGCCTGGCGTGGTGTGCCTAAGTGTTGAGGCTGGCTACGCACTCCTGTGCTGGCAATCCTAGATAGATTATCATGTAGAATCCTCGAGCAGCCTTGGACAGAGGTACATGGTGAAATGTTGTGCAAGGAAAGCAATAACAAAACATTCGCAGAAAAACTGCTGATTAGAAAAAATAAAACATCCCTGCTGAAAGCCAGTTATGTTAAAATGAATTGAATTGAAATGAATGGCTCTAAAATGAACCCACAACATAAATACTGTTGTGAAGTCACCCAGGGAAAGCAAGTTGGCAGTTGGTGGTGTCGCCTGCCTGCTCCCATTTTTCCTTGTTGACACAAGGGAGACGAGCATGGAAGGGGGTACAGTTTCTGCCCCAACCACCTTTTTCTGCCTGCACTGAGGAGAAATGAAGCAGGGCTGACAATCTGCTCTGTCACCACCGCTTGTCAACGTCGTTCATCTCTCCACTCTCGATGTGGGAGTGAAGAGAGTTGCTTTGGACTGAGAAGGAGTGGCACTGCACAGAGGGAGGGTGACTGCAGACCAGGTATTTTTTGGCTTATTAGTGGTCCACTGGTTACTTGTCTCCGTTGATGATTGCTATTGTATTTTTCTTTTCTCCATTTCAGTATGTTTGTATACATTGCGTTCCGTCAAATCTTTAAAAAAAAAAAGTTGGAATAGTTGAGTGAGTCTGACATTTAATTACCTAAGAAAAATATTATTTCACTCTGTTTGATTGTGTTACACAGCAAATAGTCAACCTACCTATGTAGTCTGCTATGCTACAAGGAAATGCTTAAATGTTGACACTCTCGGTACTGCAAATAACTTGCATCTATTTTTTGTTTTTCAACATTTTCATATATATATATATTTTTTTAATGTAGAGAAATAGTTGAGCACATGGTCCAGCACTTTAAGACTCAGATCTTTGGGGATCGTAAACCAGTATTTGATGGTCGGAAAAACCTGTATACAGCCATGCCACTTCCAATTGGAAGAGACAAAGTAAGTTTTTAAAGCATTGTTTCTCTAATGGGCGTTATCGTTGTTTGCTATTGTATTCTGCATTAATATTCCATTGTAATATTTTGTACTAGGAGACAATGTATTCTCATATACTTTTCTTGTCAATTATAGGAAAAATAAGTTGCATACCTGATGAAGCTAAAGGTAGAGAGATAGAGCTGCCACGTAAGCAAACTAATGGGTGAACAGCCGCTAGAAAGAATGCGTGTGTTAAGAGAGGCCTTTCCTTGAGGTTCCTTGCGGACAGTTACTGAGCTGCATTGTGTGCAGGTGTTACCTCCTACACCTTGTGTCACAAGGCCTTTCCATTTGGTAGTACAAGTTTCTTCCTTTATACACCTCATTTTCACTTGGTAACGAGGCCGTGAGGTAGAAGATTTGGAAATGCCATTTAAGAAGTACACGGTAACTACCACTCAGTAACTTCAATTACTTTTCTTTAGGAAAAGGGGTGACGTTTGTTTAACACAAAAGTGCTCACCCCTCCTGGCATATGACCAGCCAAACATCGTATCCCGTGTAGCAGGCCGAAGATGCTTTTGTGGTTCCTGGGCATTTGTAGTCCGCAGAGCAGTCCTCCAGTCTTCCTAGTTATCAGATCGCTCCTCTTGACTGGCATTCAGGCATACACACTTGACAGGCATTCAGGCTCGACAGGCATGTAGTACATTTTACTTATTTACCAGGTCGCAAAAGGAAAGATACTGTTTAGGCCAGAGGGTGGTTAGTAGTCCAGCAGAGACACTACCCCATGTCCTGTTGTGCTCTTCTCCTAATCTTGCATAGTTTAGGGTGCACTACTAGTTAATTTTTGGATTCCAAGGCAAACTGCCATATATAGTTAGGTTTAGCACATTAAAACATTTGTGTCATCTGCTAATCTTGGTAGCGTATCCAGGCATTGTGGTTGACTTCTGAACCCCAGGCCCTGTAGTCAAACCAATTAAACTGGTCAAGGTGTTCCAAGGGGGGGTTGAGGAAGGGCTCAGCAAGGCTGTATGTGCAGACTGAGATGTCAGAGGTGGCCCCTACAAGCTCGCCACATAGGAAACAGCATTTTTAGCCAGTTCCACACCCCACTGCACTTCTAATACGCACAGTACATATCGACTTTTGAAATCGACTTAAACAGCATACATCCTGCATCCAAGGCTTTAAATGGGAGGGGGCCCTATCAAGTCTCTGACCTGGCAGAATTAAAAACTGCCTTTGAAACATTTTCTTATTGTACCCTGTATCCATGTCCTTAATGTTACAGGCATATAACACTGTTGGAATGACTGAAAAACTTTATGGTGATCCATGTCAACGATGCAGTCCCGGTTTATATTTCACATTTTTTCTTCTTCTTGCATTCCCTGGAAGTATTTGCTTTTTACAGATGATGGTTCTATAGTTTCCTTAATGTGACAGAAGATTTGTATTGTGTATACTTTGACTTGAGTCATCTCAAGGTTTGTTAGTGAGTTTAGGTTGTTGGTGGGTTTTTATAACCGGGCACGATCGAGAGCCCTTGAGCTGAGGCTGAAGTCAGTGCGAGTTTCTCACAGTTGACTGTGTGTGTGTGTGTGTGTGTGTGTGGAAAGACAGTGATGCAGAGGAAGGAGATGGCATATGAGATATGCTGATGGAGGATTTCAGAAAGATGTGAGGAGAAAAAGTGGATTAGTGTCTAATAGAGAAAATTCATCGGATCGTTGTGCGACAGTGACTCTCCAGAAGCCCCTCTCCCCATATTTCGATTTTGAATTTTGTTTTGTTTTTCATAGCACATTAATTGTTACTCAGGTATCTAATACTATTTACAAGATTTTGCAATGCCAGTAATGTGTCTTGTTTTAGGTCACATGTTCATTGTTAGGTTTGTTGTAGAAACAGAAAACTCACAGAAAGGCACCCAAACACTGGTCATGGAGTGCGCTGTGCGATGCAATGGATTGTAATTAATATATTTTAAGCCAATCTTTTAGTTACATAAACCACAAAGTTTGAGAATAATTCCTAGTTTTACTTCTTTCCACCCCCCAAATGTTGCACTCCACTTGAAGTACTGCCTACATTCACACTTGACTGATGAAAGTAGAGGTCCAGAGTTTGGTAGGGGGATAACTGAACCAAAGTTTGCTGGCATGTGCCTCATAGGCTCCCAGGAGGGCTAATGGTCCCAAAAATGTTTTTCGACCTCAGGGTATAGTTATGCTTTCACTGGGGTATGATTTATGCTTTCACCACAAGTACTGCACATCCTAAATGAAAACAGCTTTATCTGTTCTCACACAGAACGGAAGTAGGATTTATTTTGTGTCTCCACACTTCAAAGCACAGCTCCGATGTCTACAAAAAATAGAAAAAATACATGGATCACGTACTTGGGATTGCGTGATTTTCCAGCTCACTGGATGAAATTGAAGGACTGTTCAGCAAAACATGCAGGGGCAGGGCAGCACAGCTTTACAAAACCAGACAGAGGACATTTACTCAACAAGGGGGCAAAATTGAGCCCAAGTGGAACAAAAAAAATTACAGAAGGCAAAATGCACATCTAGAGACTGAGTGCAAATTGGAGACTTGGAGTGAAGAGTAGATTGACACGGTAGAAGCCAGTCTGGGCAAGAAGTGGTGTGAGTGGTAGATTGTAAAAGTACTTCATACAAAGATCTGCGGTGTGTAAAAACTGAGTCAAATTTGGGCCCGATATAGGCCCAGGCACCCAACAAAATAGGTCTAAGTTTGCTCATAGTAATATTTTCCGAAGTGCTTTTTGTTAATTTAACAGTTAAGGTGTATTTTGCAGCCAGTAAAGCAGTTTAAAGTTTGTGTGGCCAATAATGTTCATCAAACTAGAAAAGTGTTCCTGATGCTCATCCCCAGGTCTAAGAATCTCCTCAATCTGTAATTTCACTACTTACCCTTAAATCGCTTAGACCTTGCTCACGTTCAGATCCATCAATTGCATTCCTGCAGTCTGGAGCTAAAGTTCCTCATGTCTCCATCTTAGAACCTTTGCTAATGTTCGCCTTTCTGTCAAGATTCCAGAACTTTTTATTTTTTATTTTTAGAAAAGCATGTCTTTTGGACAGAACAAGCCCTGTGTAATTTAAAGTCATTTTCTTTATTTAGGCTATTTTTCTCATCAACCAGATTTTCTGCCAGGCTTCCTTAGAGGATAGGAATGACTGAATTGATGATGTGAATGAATAGTGGCTTGCAACCATATCTAAAAGTGTGGGGCTTGAGGTTCCTGATTTTGCAGCATATAGGTACTTCCATAGATTGTGTACAAGGCATGCCTTATGCAGGGCTCGAAAAATCATAAAAATGTTACTAGACCTGCAGGTCGAGTAATTTAAATAATCTACTCGACCTAACTGTAATGTACTTAAACCGTAAATGGGTCTCAAATTGTGTGATCCCAGGCAAATAGTTTACAGAGTTGCCTTTTTCTTAATTCTCACATATGATTGCACCTTCAAATATGTGATCTTAGCATTTCTGCAGTACAAGAAAACCTCTTTTGTTTGATTAAGTAGACTAAAGTTTGCTGTGTGCATCACAAGAATCTAGCTCACATACCCATGAGGTATAGCCCACATAACTTAGGACTTCTTTTAGTTTACTAACAACATTGCCATCAGGGCAGGAGTGTTTCTCAGTTTGTTTAAACACTCAATTTTAATAAATATATTACTAAACCATGATTTGGTAGCATTTTGTCATTAAACACAGTAGCTTTCCAAGAAATGTCCAAAAACCTCTCCACTACTTGCAGCTTTACTGATACAATTATATATGTAGTGTATTAACAAGCCATTTCTTTTTCTTGTTAACAGTTGGTTGCTGGAATGTGTGAGCTAATGTTGCAGTTTAGGATTGCAAGTATTGCTTGCTTGTTAAACATAATGCATGCAGGCATTTTCAGTGAAATTGTAGGTACATGGCCATAACCTATTCTCAGTATGTACAGATTAACATTGACAAAGCCAATAGCTCTTTCATTTTCAGAAACCTATTGGCTTTGCCAATGCTTGGTTTGTCAGCTGCCCCTCCACTGGTTGCTGGGTTGTTGCCACACCTGTAGGCCGCACACCAAGGATGGAAATAAGACATTTGTAAAATGCTTTCTTGGTCTTCTGTTGGCTTAAAATTTTAGGTGATGCTTAACTTTTTTGTTCCCTAAATAGCTCAGCATGGATGAGGGTTTTGTCTTTATTTTGTTAACGGACATCCTTTATCGTCATGCTTGAGGCAGTACGGAAAGTTTAATTCCATAAAATGTTTGACGTGTTATCCTTTGGTGTGTTGCAAAGCAGAAAGAATCATCTTGTCTCGTTTTCATATTGTTGCAGGTGGAGTTGGAGGTCACATTACCAGGAGAAGGGAAAGACAGGATTTTTAAGGTTGCTATAAAGTGGATGGCCTGTGTGAGTCTGCAGGCTTTACACGATGCTCTCTCTGGGAGGTTGCCAAGTGTCCCTTTTGAAACAATCCAGGCATTAGACGTCGTAATGAGACATTTACCCTCTATGAGGTAAGAAACCGACTGGCAAAGCAATTGATGAAAATGGTTTATGTTCTTTTGATGGAAACGGATGCATATTCATTTTCATAATTATTTCATTCACATTAACTTGTTTGTATAGATTTCTTAGCTTTCCAGCTCCTAAAATAGCTTCAAGCTAGTGTAGGATAATGACAGCTATATCAGTGGATCTTCAACAATTGTGATTAGGTCATTGATGGTATGACTCTCTCCAAAGAGAAAAGCTAGACTTACGACATCTGGCGAAGGCACAAAGTAGCAGGATCTTCCTGAGAAAATGTGTCAAGTATTTAAGTAGACCCAAAATAGTGTTAAAGACAAGACCACCTATCTGTAAAATTTCTCAGTCTAATTCAGTAAATAGAAAAATGTAATGGTTTTAAATAAAGCTAAAACAAGATCATGAAACTCACAGCTTACTCAATATCTTCCTTCTGGCCACTCTTGGAGTTTACAAACTGCAGGACATAGCTTCTTTTTATACCACGGCACCGATAGCAGGGGACACCGGTTCACACCATCGTTTTATCTAGGTCAGTAGCACAGGTCAGATTTTCTGCTGGAGGCTAGCTGGTGTGACCATTGAAGTACTTCAAGTTCTTGGGTGTAAGGCTCAGTCCACTCTGTCAGACAGATGCAGACAGCCGGTATTGCAGCTACAGTGTCAGAAGGTGCCTTGTTCCAGCAGTCTAACCCCAGCATTACTTAATAGATTCTGCTCTAAACAAATAGTCACCTGCTCAACATGTTTCTGCATGCAAGTAGGGTGGGGTGTTCGCACCCTGGTTCTGAGAATGGCACCAAATCACTGCAATTATCAATGGTGGTGGACCTAGAGATCAATCTGGGTTGTGTAGACCAGTGTCACTTTTGAATGTTTAATTCAACATAGTGTCAAAGATACTGCTCAGTAGATTGTGCATAGTGATCCAAGGACTTATCCATCCTGAATATTCACAATTTATTGCACCAATAAACCCATCTCAATCTAAGGAGACTGTTCAATTATATTGATTACGCAGAACCAGTAATGCTCCTGTCACCACATTGAGAAGGCATTCAACTCTAGAGAATGGACTTTAATGATGAAGGCATTGACGAAAAGGGGTATTACTGCCTTTGTCACAACTTTTCATAACAGGTCAGACCTGTTGCAAATCAACTAATCAGGTCTGTATCTTGTAAAGTTAGCTTGTCTTTATCCAGCTCGTTATGCCTATATTGTGCGTAAGCATTCCCACAAGACAGCCATCCGACCTTGTCATAAAATAATAAATATGTACAGAATTCAAGTTGACAAAACAAAATATATAGCCCTCTTGTTGTGGTTGACAGGTATTCTAACAGTGCAATTGTTTTACCCCATGTATTATCAAAGGGGGTAAGCAAAACCTTTAAGTAATAAGGTGTTCTGTGACCTTCCATATAACAAATAACTTGACTGTGGCCTTTAACACAGCGTAATCCCAATCCACTATTAAAAAGTTTATTGGCTATCACAATGCTGCCCACACTAGATAAGTCAGGCCTTGTACTTTTGTTATACTTTTCACAATACACACAGCATACCTGTAGCATCTGACATACTTAGCACATTTCCCAACAAACCAATCAAGCCTTTAGCCTTTATTTTAGGCATTTCACCTTAAGATGCATACACATACTATATTGTGCATAAGCAAGCAGCCACCTGGCAGAGTCCTCAGATTATAATTGTGTACAAAAATTACTTTTGTCAAGAATATGCATCCCCTCTCAATAGAGCCTAACCGGGCTGGTTACATTGACATTTTTCATCCATAAGGATTTGTCAGGTGTGAGCAACACTAAAACTCTTGCCTAGTATGGTAATCTGTGAGATTCCCTTTAGCAACACATCTGACTAGAGCCTTTAACACAGTGTAATTACAATCTACCTTAAAGGCCTTTTGACTTTAACATATGCTTTTCCCAATAAATTGGTTGGGCTTGCAGCATTTGATGCACCTTTCCATAATAAACAGATCAGATCTATGACATCTAACAATGTATTCCACTGAACCTAGTTAGGCTAATTGTGTTCATCTTTGGCTTGACACCATCACCAACACAGGCCTGTATTGAAATGAGACTTTCCCACAAGGCAGCCATTAGGCATACAGTCATAAATTACAAATATATGCATAAGTAAAGTTGGCGTAACAAAATAAACCCTATGTAAGAGGGTCTAGCAAGAATTATCAGAGTGCAAATCTTCGACCATCAAGGTTTGTGAGAATGGTAACAAAAACCCTTGCTTACTGCGGTAATCTGTGAGATTCCTTGTAAGAGAATCTCCCTACACGCTTGAACAAGCCACTTTAAATGCCTGTTGTCTTTAAAATTTGTTCTCAAGGCAAATACATCGGGTCTGCTACCTCAACACTCTAAATCAGTGGTTCCCAATCTTTTGACCTCATATTATCATCCTGGGAACCCGGCCTACACATAGTCGATGATTTGAACCTGAATACACAAAAAATACAGAAACACGCATTTATCAAATGCATACACAAATAACACATTTTATTTAATTTGGACATATAAATTTAAAAAATAGTTACATTTCAAAGGGAAGGTTGGAGCTTTTCTAAATTCAATTGAAGCCACACATTTTCCATACTACATTCTGATTGATACATCTGCACTGCTCCCAGGATACTAATGTAATTTTTAGCCCCCAATTTCAAATTCCTTGGTATTTAAAGTATGTTTTAAAATGTTCAGTTGTACATTCAGCTACTTTATATACACTTTATTAATCTTTTAATATTATTTAAATCTCTAAGCAGTCCCAAACCCCCTTAGGAGGCTGCAAGGCCCCCCAGGGGTCCCCGGACCTCAAGTTTGGATCCACCCCTCTAAATAATAAATGTCTTAAGCCTATACCCTTGGCCATTGAATTCGGAAGGACACATGCCCAATACCATCCTGCACTCAATGCATATCAACTTTTAGGTGATGCTGAATCCCCTTTCTCATATTTGCTTCCAAATACTTATTTTCTGTTGATCAAATTAAGTCTTGTGACAACTGCTCTGTCAAGCCATGTAGGAAGTTGGCTCTGTATGTGCTATTTCAAAGTAAGGAATAGCATGCACAGAGTCCAAGGGTTCCCCTTAGAGGTAAAATAGTGGTAAAAAGAGATAATACTAATGCTCTATTTTGTGGTAGTGTGGTCGAGCAGTAGGCTTATCCAAGGAGTAGTGTTAAGCATTTGTTGTACATACACATAGACAATAAATGAGGTACACACACTCAGAGACAAATCCAGCCAATAGGTTTTGTTATAGAAAAATATATTTTCTTAGTTTATTTTAAGAACCACAGGTTCAAATTTAACATGTAATATCTTGTTTGAAAGGTATTGCAGGTAAGTACATTAGGAACTTTGAATCATTTCAATTGCGTGTATACTTTTCAAGTTATTGGCAAATAGCTATTTCAAAAGTGGACACTTAGTGCAATTTTCACAGTTCCTGGGGGAGGTAAGTTTTTGTTAGTGTACCAGGTAAGTAAGACACTTACAGGGTTCAGTTCTTGGTCCAAGGTAGCCCACCGTTGGGGGTTCAGAGCAACCCCAAAGTCACCACACCAGCAGCTCAGGGCCGGTCAGGTGCAGAGTTCAAAGTGGTGCCCAAAACGCATAGGCTAGAATGGAGAGAAGGGGGTGCCCCGGTTCCGGTCTGCTTGCAGGTAAGTACCCGCGTCTTCGGAGGGCAGACCAGGGGGGTTTTGTAGGGCACCGGGGGGGACACAAGCCCACACAGAAATTTCACCCTCAACAGCGCGGGGGCGGCCGGGTGCAGTGTAGAAACAAGCGTCGGGTTTTCAATGTTAGTCTGAGAGATCAGCGGATCTCTTCAGCGCTGCAGGCAGGCAAGGGGGGGCTTCCTCGGGGAAACCTCCACTTGGGCAAGGGAGAGGGACTCCTGGGGGTCACTTCTCCAGTGAAAGTCCGATCCTTCAGGTCCTGGGGGCTGCGGGTGCAGGGTCTTTTCCAGGCGTCGGGACTTAGGTTTCAGAGAGTCGCGGTCAGGGGAAGCCTCGGGATTCCCTCTGCAGGCGGCGCTGTGGGGGCTCAGGGGGGACAGGTTTTGGTACTCACAGTCGTAGAGTAGTCCGGGGGTCCTCCCTGAGGTGTTGGTTCTCCACCAGCCGAGTCGGGGTCGCCGGGTGCAGTGTTGCAAGTCTCACGCTTCTTGCGGGGAGACTGCAGGGTCTTTAAAGCTGCTCCTTGAAACAAAGTTGCAGTCTTTTTGGAGCAGGTCCGCTGTCCTCGGGAGTTTCTTGTCTTTTTCGAAGCAGGGCAGTCCTCAGAGGATTCAGAGGTCGCTGGTCCCTTGGAAGGCGTCGCTGGAGCAGAGTTCTTTGGAAGGCAGAAGACAGGCCGGTGAGTTTCTGGAGCCAAGGTAGTTGTCGTCTTCTGGTCTTCCTCTGCAGGGGTTTTCAGCTAGGCAGTCCTTCTTCTTGTAGTTTGCAGGAATCTAATTTTCTAGGGTTCAGGGTAGCCCTTAAATACTAAATTTAAGGGCGTGTTTAGGTCTGGGGGGTTAGTAGCCAGTGGCTACTAGCCCTGAGGGTTGGGACACCCTCTTTGTGCCTCCTCCCAAGGGGAGGGGGTCACAATCCTAACCCTATTGGGGGAATCCTCCATCTGCAAGATGGAGGATTTCTAAAAGTCAGAGTCACCTCAGCTCAGGACACCTTAGGGGCTGTCCTGACTGGCCAGTGACTCCTCCTTGTTGCTTTCTTTGTTCCCTCCAGCCTTGCCGCCAAAAGTGGGGGCCGTGGCCGGAGGGGGCGGGCAACTCCACTAAGCTGGAGTGCCCTGCTGGGCTGTGACAAAGGGGTGAGCATTTGAGGCTCACCGCCAGGTGTCACAGCTCCTGCCTGGGGGAGGTGTTAGCATCTCCACCCAGTGCAGGCTTTGTTACTGGCCTCAGAGTGACAAAGGCACTCTCCCCATGGGGCCAGCAACATGTCTCTGGTGTGGCAGGCTGCTGGAACTAGTCAGCCTACACAGACAGTCGGTTAAGTTTCAGGGGGCACCTCTAAGGTGCCCTCTGGGGTGTATTTTGCAATAAAATGTACACTGGCATCAGTGTGCATTTATTGTGCTGAGAAGTTTGATACCAAACTTCCCAGTTTTCAGTGTAGCCATTATGGTGCTGTGGAGTTCGTGTTTGACAGACTCCCAGACCATATACTCTTATGGCTACCCTGCACTTACAATGCCTAAGGTTTTGTTTAGACACTGTAGGGGTACCATGCTCATGCACTGGTACCCTCACCTATGGTATAGTGCACCCTGCCTTAGGGCTGTAAGGCCTGCTAGAGGGGTGTCTTACCTATACTGCATAGGCAGTGAGAGGCTGGCATGGCACCCTGAGGGGAGTGCCATCTCGACTTACTCGTTTTGTCCTCACTAGCACACACAAGCTGGCAAGCAGTGTGTCTGTGCTGAGTGAGAGGTCTCCAGGGTGGCATAAGACATGCTGCAGCCCTTAGAGACCTTCCTTGGCATCAGGGCCCTTGGTACTAGAAGTACCAGTTACAAGGGACTTATCTGGATGCCAGGGTCTGCCAATTGTGGATACAAAAGTACAGGTTAGGGAAAGAACACTGGTGCTGGGGCCTGGTTAGCAGGCCTCAGCACACTTTCAATTGTAAACATAGCATCAGCAAAGGCAAAAAGTCAGGGGGCAACCATGCCAAGGAGGCATTTCCTTACACAACCCCCCCCCCCAAACGAAAGAGGATGAGACTAACCTTTCCCAAGAGAGTCTTCATTTTCTAAGTGGAAGAACCTGGAAAGGCCATCTGCATTGGCATGGGCAGTCCCAGGTCTGTGTTCCACTATAAAGTCCATTCCCTGTAGGGAGATGGACCACCTCAACAGTTTAGGATTTTCACCTTTCATTTGCATCAGCCATTTGAGAGGTCTGTGGTCAGTTTGAACTAGGAAGTGAGTCCCAAAGAGGTATGGTCTCAGCTTCTTCAGGGACCAAACCACAGCAAAGGCCTCCCTCTCAATGGCACTCCAACGCTGCTCCCTGGGGAGTAACCTCCTGCTAATGAAAGCAACAGGCTGGTCAAGGCCATCATCATTTGTTTGGGACAAAACTGCCCCTATCCCATGTTCAGAGGCATCTGTCTGCACAATGAACTGCTTAGAATAATCTGGAGCTTTTAGAACTGGTGCTGAGCACATTGCTTGTTTCAGGGTGTCAAAGGCCTGTTGGCATTCCACAGTCCAGTTCACTTTCTTGGGCATTTTCTTGGAGGTGAGTTCAGTGAGGGCTGTCACAATGGATCCATATCCCTTCACAAACCTCCTGTAATACCCAGTCAAGCCAAGGAATGCCCTGACTTGAGTCTGGGTTTTTGGAGCTACCCAGTCCAGAATAGTCTGGATCTTGGGTTGGAGTGGCTGAACTTGGCCTCCACCTACAAGGTGGCCCAAGTAAACCACAGTTCCCTGCCCTATCTGGCATTTGGATGCCTTGATAGAGAGGCCTGCAGATTGCAGAGCCTTCAAAACCTTCTTCAGGTGGACCAGGTGATCCTGCCAGGTGGAGCTAAAGACAGCAATATCATCAAGATAAGCTGTGCTAAAGGACTCCAAACCAGCAAGGACTTGATTCACCAACCTTTGGAAGGTGGCAGGGGCATTCTTTAAACCAAAGGGCATAACAGTAAACTGATAATGCCCATCAGGTGTGGAGAATGCTGTTTTCTCTTTTGCTCCAGGTGCCATTTTTATTTGCCAGTACCCTGCTGTCAAGTCAAAGGTACTTAAGAATTTGGCAGCACCTAATTTATCTATGAGCTCATCAGCTCTAGGAATTGGATGAGCATCTGTCTTGGTGACAGAATTGAGCCCTCTGTAGTCCACACAAAACCTCATCTCTTTCTTTCCATCTTTGGTGTGAGGTTTGGGGACTAAGACCACTGGGCTAGCCCAGGGGCTGTCAGAGCGCTCAATGACTCCCAATTCCAGCATCTTGTGGACTTCCACCTTGATGCTTTCCTTAACATGGTCAGACTGTCTAAAGATTTTGTTTTTGACAGGCATGCTGTCTCCTGTGTCCAAATAATGGGTACACAGGTGTGTCTGACCAGGGGTTAAGGAGAAGAGTTCAGGAAACTGTTGTAGGACTCTCCTACAATCAGCTTGCTGTTGGCCAGAGAGGGTGTCTGAGTAGATCACTCCATCTACTGAGCCATCTTTTGGGTCTGATGACAGAAGATCAGGGAGAGGTTCACTCTCTGCCTCCTGATCCTCATCTGTTACCATCAACAGATTCACATCAGCCCTGTCATGGAAGAGTTTAAGGCGGTTCACATGGATCACCCTCTTGGGGCTCCTGCTTGTGCCCAGGTCCACCAGGTAGGTGACCTGACTCTTCCTTTCTAGTACTGGGTAAGGGCCACTCCATTTGTCCTGGAGTGCCCTGGGAGCCACAGGCTCCAGAACCCAGACTTTCTGCCCTGGTTGGAACTCAACCAGTGCAGCCTTTTGGTCATACCAAAACTTCTGGAGCTGTTGGCTGGCCTCAAGGTTTTTGGTTGCCTTTTCCATGTACTCTGCCATTCTAGAGCGAAGGCCAAGTACATAGTCCACTATGTCTTGTTTAGGCTCATGAAGAGGTCTCTCCCAGCCTTCTTTAACAAGAGCAAGTGGTCCCCTTACAGGGTGGCCAAACAGAAGTTCAAAGGGTGAGAATCCTACTCCCTTCTGTGGCACCTCTCTGTAAGCAAAAAGCAGACATGGCAAGAGGACATCCCATCTCCTTTTGAGTTTTTCTGGGAGCCCCATGATCATGCCTTTTAATGTCTTGTTGAATCTCTCAACCAAGCCATTAGTTTGTGGATGGTATGGTGTAGTGAATTTGTAAGTCACTCCACACTCATTCCACATGTGTTTTAGGTATGCTGACATGAAGTTGGTACCTCTGTCAGACACCACCTCCTTAGGGAAACCCACTCTGGTAAAGATACCAATGAGGGCCTTGGCTACTGCAGGGGCAGTAGTCGACCTAAGGGGAATAGCTTCAGGATACCTAGTAGCATGATCCACTACTACTAGGATGTACATATTTCCTGAGGCTGTGGGAGGTTCCAGTGGACCAACTATGTCCACACCCACTCTTTCAAAGGGGACCCCCACCACTGGAAGTGGAATGAGGGGGGCCTTTGGGTGCCCACCTGTCTTACCACTGGATTGACAGGTGGGGCACGAGAGGCAAAACTCCTTAACCTTCTGGGACATATTGGGCCAGTAGAAGTGGTTGACTAACCTCTCCCACGTCTTGGTTTGCCCCAAATGCCCAGCAAGGGGAATATCATGGGCTAAGGTCAGAATAAGCTCTCTGAACGACTGAGGCACTACCACTCTCCTAGTGGCACCAGGTTTGGGGTCTCTGGCCTCAGTGTACAGGAGTCCATCTTCCCAATAGACCCTATGTGTTCCATTTTTCTTGCCCTTGGACTCTTCAGCAGCTTGCTGCCTAAGGCCTTCAAGAGAGGGACAGGTTTCTTGTCCCTTACACAGCTCCTCCCTTGAGGGTCCCCCTGGGCCTAAGAGCTCAACCTGATAATGTTCAAGTTCCAAAGGCTCAGTTCCCTCAGAGGGCAGAACTTCTTCCTGAGAAGAGAGGTCCCCTTTTTCTGACTGTGTTGCAGTTGGTTTCCCAACTGACTTTCCTTTTCTCTTGGTAGGCTGGGCCATTTTTCCAGACTCCAGCTCTACTTTTTCACCCTGTGCCTTGCATTGTGCTCTTGTTTTTACACACACCAGTTCAGGGATACCCAGCATGGCTGCATGGGTTTTTAGTTCTACCTCAGCCCATGCTGAGGACTCCAGGTCATTTCCAAGCAGACAGTCTACTGGGATGTTTGAGGAGACCACCACCTGTTTCAGGCCATTGACCCCTCCCCATTCTAAAGTTACCATTGCCATGGGATGTGCTTTAGTTTGATTGTCAGCATTGGTGACTGTATAAGTTTTTCCAGTCAGGTATTGGCCAGGGGAAACCAGTTTCTCTGTCACCATGGTGACACTGGCACCTGTATCCCTCAGGCCCTCTACACTTGTCCCATTAATAAAGAGCTGCTGCCTGTATTTTTGCATGTTAGGGGGCCAGGCAGCTAGTGTGGCTAAATCCACCCCACCCTCAGAGACTAGAGTAGCTTCAGTGTGGACCCTGATTTGCTCTGGGCACACTGTTGATCCCACTTGGAGACTAGCCATTCCAGTGTTACCTGGATTGGAGTTTGGAGTGGAACTTTTCTTGGGACAGGCCTTGTCTCCAGTTTGGTGTCCAGACTGACTACAGTTTCGACACCAGGCCTTTTTGGGATCAAAGTTTTTACCCTTGTACCCAGGATTGTTTTGTGAAGAGGCTCTGGGCCCACCCTCCTGTGCAGGTTTTTGGGGGCCTTTAGAAGACTCTTGACTATTTTTATTTTTGGCTGTCTCACCACCTTTCCCCTGGGGAGGTTTTGTGACCCCTTTCTTTTGGTCACCCCCTGTGGAAGTTTTGGACACCCTTGTCTTGACCCAATGGTCCGCCTTCTTTCCCAATTCTTGGGGAGAAATTGGTCCTAGGTCTACCAGATGCTGATGCAGTTTATCATTGAAACAATTACTTAACAGGTGTTCTTTCACAAATAAATTGTACAGCCCATCATAATTACTTACACCACTGCCTTGAATCCAACCATCTAGTGTTTTTACTGAGTAGTCTACAAAGTCAACCCAGGTCTGGCTCGAGGATTTTTGAGCCCCCCTGAATCTAATCCTACACTCCTCAGTGGAGAATCCAAAGCCCTCAATCAGGGTACCCTTCATGAGGTCATAAGATTCTGCATCTTTTCCAGAGAGTGTGAGGAGTCTATCCCTACACTTTCCGGTGAACATTTCCCAAAGGAGAGCACCCCAGTGAGATCTGTTCACTTTTCTGGTTACACAAGCCCTCTCAAAAGCTGTGAACCATTTGGTGATGTCATCACCATCTTCATATTTAGTTACAATCCCTTTAGGGATTTTCAACATGTCAGGAGAATCTCTGACCCTATTTATGTTGCTGCCACCATTGATGGGTCCTAGGCCCATCTCTTGTCTTTCCCTCTCTATGGCTAGGATCTGTCTTTCCAAAGCCAATCTTTTGGCCATCCTGGCTAACTGGATATCCTCTTCACTGGAGTTATCCTCAGTGATTTCAGAGGTGTTGGTCTCTCCTGTGAGGGAACCAGCATCTCTGACTATTATTTTTGGAGTCAGGGTTTGAGAGACCCTGTTCTCCCTAGATAGGACTGGTAGGGGGGAATTTTCCTCCAAGTCACTATCCTCTTCCTCTGAGTTGCCACCCTCAGAGGGGTTGGCCTTTTCAAACTCTGCCAAAAGCTCCTGGAGCTGTATTTTGGTAGGTTTGGGGCCCATTGTTATTTTCTTTATTTTACAGAGTGACCTTAGCTCCCTCATCTTAAGATGGAGGTAAGGTGTGGTGTCGAGTTCCACCACAGTCACATCTGTGCTAGACATTTTGCTTCTAAAAGTTGGAATACTTTTTAAGAATCTACAACTGGTTCTAGAATCTAATTCAAACTTTTACAAACTTTTAAACTCTAAAAGAAATGCTAAACAGGATCTAACACAAGGCCCTAGCAGGTCTTTTAAGAATTTAGAAAACTTTTCAAATTGCAAAAATCAATTTCTAATGACAATTTTGGAATTTGTCGTGTGATCAGGTATTGGCTGAGTAGTCCAGCAAATGCAAAGTCTTGTACCCCACCGCTGATCCACCAATGTAGGAAGTTGGCTCTGTATGTGCTATTTCAAAGTAAGGAATAGCATGCACAGAGTCCAAGCGTTCCCCTTAGAGGTAAAATAGTGGTAAAAAGAGATAATACTAATGCTCTATTTTGTGGTAGTGTGGTCGAGCAGTAGGCTTATCCAAGGAGTAGTGTTAAGCATTTGTTGTACATACACATAGACAATAAATGAGGTACACACACTCAGAGACAAATCCAGCCAATAGGTTTTGTTATAGAAAAATATCTTTTCTTAGTTTATTTTAAGAACCACAGGTTCAAATTTAACATGTAATATCTTGTTTGAAAGGTATTGCAGGTAAGTACATTGGGAACTTTGAATCATTTCAATTGCATGTATACTTTTCAAGTTATTGGCAAATAGCTATTTCAAAAGTGGACACTTAGTGCAATTTTCACAGTTCCTGGGGGAGGTAAGTTTTTGTTAGTTTACCAGGTAAGTAAGACACTTACAGGGTTCAGTTCTTGGTCCAAGGTAGCCCACCGTTGGGGGTTCAGAGCAACCCCAAAGTCACCACACCAGCAGCTCAGGGCCGGTCAGGTGCAGAGTTCAAAGTGGTGCCCAAAACGCATAGGCTAGAATGGAGAGAAGGGGGTGCCCCGGTTCCGGTCTGCTTGCAGGTAAGTACCCGCGTCTTCGGAGGGCAGACCAGGGGGGTTTTGTAGGGCACCGGGGGGGACACAAGCCCACACAGAAATTTCACCCTCAGCAGCGCGGGGGCGGCCGGGTGCAGTGTAGAAACAAGCGTCGGGTTTTCAATGCTAGTCTATGAGAGATCAACGGATCTCTTCAGCGCTGCAGGCAGGCAAGGGGGGGCTTCCTCGGGGAAACCTCCACTTGGGCAAGGGAGAGGGACTCCTGGGGGTCACTTCTCCAGTGAAAGTCCGGTCCTTCAGGTCCTGGGGGATGCGGGTGCAGGGTCTTTTCCAGGCGTCGGGACTTAGGTTTCAGAGAGTCGCGGTCAGGGGAAGCCTCGGGATTCCCTCTGCAGGCGGCGCTGTGGGGGCTCAGGGGGGACAGGTTTTGCTACTCACAGTCGTAGAGTAGTCCGGGGGTCCTCCCTGAGGTGTTGGTTCTCCACCAGCCGAGTCGGGGTCGCCGGGTGCAGTGTTGCAAGTCTCACGCTTCTTGCGGGGAGACTGCAGGGTCTTTAAAGCTGCTCCTTGAAACAAAGTTGCAGTCTTTTTGGAGCAGGTCCGCTGTCCTCGGGAGTTTCTTGTCGTCGTCGAAGCAGGGCAGTCCTCAGAGGATTCAGAGGTCGCTGGTCCCTTGGAAGGCGTCGCTGGAGCAGAGTTCTTTGGAAGGCAGGAGACAGGCCGGTGAGTTTCTGGAGCCAAGGTAGTTGTCGTCTTCTGGTCTTCCTCTGCAGGGGTTTTCAGCTAGGCAGTCCTTCTTCTTGTAGTTTGCAGGAATCTAATTTTCTAGGGTTCAGGGTAGCCCTTAAATACTAAATTTAAGGGCGTGTTTAGGTCTGGGGGGTTAGTAGCCAATGGCTACTAGCCCTGAGGGTGGGTACACCCTCTTTGTGCCTCCTCCCAAGGGGAGGGGGTCACAATCCTAACCCTATTGGGGGAATCCTCCATCTGCAAGATGGAGGATTTCTAAAAGTCAGAGTCACCTCAGCTCAGGACACCTTAGGGGCTGTCCTGACTGGCCAGTGACTCCTCCTTGTTGCTTTCTTTGTTCCCTCCAGCCTTGCCGCCAAAAGTGGGGGCCGTGGCCGGAGGGGGCGGGCAACTCCACTAAGCTGGAGTGCCCTGCTGGGCTGTGACAAAGGGGTGAGCCTTTGAGGCTCACCGCCAGGTGTCACAGCTCCTGCCTGGGGGAGGTGTTAGCATCTCCACCCAGTGCAGGCTTTGTTACTGGCCTCAGAGTGACAAAGGCACTCTCCCCATGGGGCCAGCAACATGTCTCTGGTGTGGCAGGCTGCTGGAACTAGTCAGCCTACACAGACAGTCGGTTAAGTTTCAGGGGGCACCTCTAAGGTGCCCTCTGGGGTGTATTTTGCAATAAAATGTACACTGGCATCAGTGTGCATTTATTGTGCTGAGAAGTTTGATACCAAACTTCCCAGTTTTCAGTGTAGCCATTATGGTGCTGTGGAGTTCGTGTTTGACAGACTCCCAGACCATATACTCTTATGGCTACCCTGCACTTACAATGCCTAAGGTTTTGTTTAGACACTGTAGGGGTACCATGCTCATGCACTGGTACCCTCACCTATGGTATAGTGCACCCTGCCTTAGGGCTGTAAGGCCTGCTAGAGGGGTGTCTTACCTATACTGCATAGGCAGTTAGAGGCTGGCATGGCACCCTGAGGGGAGTGCCATGTCGACTTACTCGTTTTGTCCTCACTAGCACACACAAGCTGGCAAGCAGTGTGTCTGTGCTGAGTGAGAGGTCTCCAGGGTGGCATAAGACATGCTGCAGCCCTTAGAGACCTTCCTTGGCATCAGGGCCCTTGGTACTAGAAGTACCAGTTACAAGGGACTTATCTGGATGCCAGGGTCTGCCAATTGTGGATACAAAAGTACAGGTTAGGGAAAGAACACTGGTGCTGGGGCCTGGTTAGCAGGCCTCAGCACACTTTCAATTGTAAACATAGCATCAGCAAAGGCAAAAAGTCAGGGGGCAACCATGCCAAGGAGGCATTTCCTTACAAGCCAGAAATGAAAACATGACTTTCGTGTTTCCTCTAAGATATGAACTATTTACTTTCAAAAAAGATCTGAGGTCCAACCAATGGTATTATCAAGTACCTGGCTACAGACACTCTTTAGTCACTGAGCTCTGTTCTATAGAAATTTTAGTAAGCAGTCAAAATCTCAGCTAGTAAACGGATATCTTGGCAGCTTTGAAAAAATATCCCTTTTTTAATCATCTATGTATTATTATTGAATGTTCAGCTTATGGATTGTTGGGGTACCTTTGACCATTGATCAAATTGTGTTAAAATATATTTTACATGTTGCACCCTCTTAAGAATTTTGTTTGCTCAATAAGAGTAATGTATTTTATTTGCTTATGATTACAAAATCATAAGCTAATAATTGTTCATTTCTAGAACTACCAAACATGTTTATATTAGATTAAAAACCTCATTCTAGGTAATGTGTGGTTGCAACAATACCTTTAAACTCAGAAGTATGTTGATTTGTGTTTTTTGCAGGGTGTCTAGTTTTATGCACTTTCATTATTATTATTCTAATCTACTAGTCACGAAACTCAATTAAACCTTCTTATGCACCATTAAATATAGGAGGAGGCAGTATGGATATGTCAGGAAAATATTGGCTTTTGTCAATTAGCTGATTGACTATGGACGTGTCATATATTGGCTCTTGGTGTCAGTTAACTGGAGCGGCTGCCCTCAGAAGGCTGAGTTGGTTTAAAAAAAAACATAATTAAAAAAAACCACAAAAAAACAAGCCACTTCATTTATGCTAGAACTCCAAAACAGAAGAATTGGCATGCCTTTTGATGGAGAACTGCTCTTTGGAAAATACATATGACACACTCATGTAAAACAGATATTTAAACTACCAGATCATTGTGGGCATTACATCAGCCACGTTACGTTTGTGGCAGAGGAAGACAATACTCATACCATGGGTCATATCAGCAGTAGCGTTAGCCAACACCAACCTCTCTTGTGTCTACATGATCTGTGACAGAGAATGCATGGCAGCCCTCTTTCTCCTGTACCTCGTTGCAGCATATGGCACAGTCTCACACACCATCCTCAGGGGCCTGTTGGAGTTTGGCAGCCAATCACCTGCTCTCCCCTGGATCTGCTACTCCATAGCAGATAGAACACAAGCTGTCAGCCTGGTACCTTACTTCTCTGAAGCCCCCAAACTCTTCTGTGGAGTGCCTCAAAGCTCAGTCCCACACTCTTCAACTCTCTGGCCAATGACATCTGTGCACATGACATAAACATCCTCTTCTACACCAGTGGCTCATAACTCATACTTTCCCTTTCGGACTAGACTCCCCAACACAAGAAACACGTTCACTGCCTGCACAACTGAACCTGATGAAAGCCATCTTCTGATGCTCACCGCTGACAAGATCTTCAACAAGAGCACCTCACCAGGAACTCCTGACTGGTGGTTGTACAACCTCAGATTCACATCTAGACTGCAAACCAGGAACCTTTAAATAGTCATTGTTAGTAAACTGGACATGGTCGCACAAGTCAACACCATTACTGCATTCTGCTTCCTCACCCTGAAGATGTTGAGAAAGGTCTTTAGATGGCTTCCAAGCAACACTGGGAAACTGTCACTCAAGCCCCTGTGAACAGCAAGTTATACTATGGGAACATCCTCTACTTGGCGATCACCAAGCAACTCCCCAGAAGACCACAAACCATGCAGAACTTGGCAGCCAGACTCATCCTCAACCTCCCACACAGAACTCAAATCACACCTAAGAGTACTGCAATGGCTTTGGTATTGATAAGCGCTCGATTCAAACTTCTTACACACACATTTTGGGCACTGCACAACACGGGCCCAACCTACCTGAACACTTGTATCTACTTCCACCAACCAAACAGACAGCTTTCAAGAGATCTTACTTGCTCCCATCCCATGCATCACAGAACCAGATCTGGAGGACAGGCTTTCTGTTACATCACTCCTAAAGCGTGGAATGGCCTCCCACTCTACAACAGAGCATCATCCTCTGTTCTTGAATTCCCCATGAAGCCGAAGATGAGGCCTTTTAATTAATCAATGTAACATGGGCAGTGCTAGGTGCACACACCAACTCAGTGTCAGGCTACCCTTGTGGGCGAAGGTGTGCTTTACAGATACACATAACATAACAGTGTCAGCCTTATTATACCCCTCAACAACAACCACCACCGTACAGACCACCCATACCCACCCCACTCTAGAACCTCATCTAAACATAGAGGCAAACAGAGAAAACCGGTCACCAGAAAACAGGCACTGCCTGCTATCTTCCATTTACCCAAGGTTTCAGGCCCTGTATGGGGCACAATATGTGCGTTCTACAAGTGGGCAAAAATGACCTTGGACAGATGAGTCCTATATATAAACACCAGTATGTCCATACGCTAGAATCCATCGAACATCCATCAGCAGGGCCTCCACCAAAAGGCACGTGGCTTTGTAACATGCTACTGATGGGGCCTAGAACCTGTCCTGAAACACTAAAACGCTGGGTTCTAGTCTAAGGACCTCAAAAGTAAGAGACCATTTTAGTTTTAAGACAGCTCAACCCATTTCAACAGAAGGAATCATTCAGAATGGTAATCATATTTGCTTAAGAAGTAGGAATATGATGTTGTTGAACCTCCACATACCTGTTAACAGAAAATACTGCAACTTCCTAACATTTGAGATTCTGGTCGTTACTACCAATTGTGTGTACCACCTTTGGCCATTCGCTGAGCACCCAGGAAAGTTACAAAATATATGACCCCCATAGCTGCTCATCTCATATGTCTACGACTCCTCATCTATCCATACATAGACGCCTGGATTGTCAAAAGCTCATCCTCTACATCTACAGAACGCTTTATTAAAGCCAATTTAGGAAAGAATTGAAGATGCACCTCTTTAAAGATCGCTATATCTCAAATCTTTAACAATCCCCAAACCAGCTACCTCTCCTGTTCCTGGTTGATTTGTTTTTACCTTTGGCCATGTGCAGCATTCTGCTTCCTTTTTGCCAGGTTCGCATTATAGAAATACCACATATATCAACATCAGTAAATTTGTTTTAAAAAAACCCACAAAGACTCAAAACTGAACAAACTGATACAAATTATAACCAATTACTCTCGTTTGGCATATTGGAGTTAAATGCATGACAATTCATAATCATACAAATGTAAAAAAAATAACATACCAAACCAATTCCAAAAAAATAAAAACCCAATAGATGATTTTGAAATTGATAGAGCCAAATGCAAATATTTTGATTGTAATTATATGTTCGATGGCATCTGTCGCTGTAGATACGCATGTTCTGCAATAGCTCGCCATCTGGTGTTGGGCCGGAGTGTTACAAGTTGTTTTTCTTCGAAGAAGTCTTTCGAGTCACGGGACCGAGTGACTCCTCCTTTTGTCTCCATTGCGCATGGGCGTCGACTCCATCTTCGATTGTTTTTTTTCCGCCATCGGGTTCGGACGTGTTCCTGTCGCTCCGAGTTTCGGAACGGAAAATTAGCTAATTTCGGAAGATTTTCGTAGGTATTGTTGCGTTCGGGATCGGCGTACTTAGATTCCACACCGCATCGAAGATCGAAGAGCTCCGGTGCCCTTCGGGGTAGTTTTTCGATCCTCCGTCGGGGCCTGGTCGGCCCGACCGCGTGCTGAAGAACGCCGATGGAACGGACCCCGTTTCGTTTCTGCCCCAAATGCCACAATAAATACCCCTACACAGACCAACACTTGGTCTGCAACCTGTGCCTGTCACCTGAGCACAGCGAAGACACCTGCGAGGCCTGTCGTGCGTTCCGGTCCCGAAAAACACTCCGAGACCGTCGAGCCAGAAGACTTCAAATGGCGTCCGCACCGACAGCCCAACGGGAGTTCGAGGAACAGGAAGAAGAAGGTACCTTCTCGATCCAAGACTCAGACTCCGAAGGATTCGACGACACACAAACCGTGAGTAAGACGTCGAAAACCACACAAAGAAACATTTACAAGGCCCAGGGGACGCCACTGCCACCAGGCCATGGCTCCACCCATAAATTCGGTGACCGACCGTCGGCACCGAAAAAGGCCAAAACAGTGCCGAGATCGTCCGACTCCGGTCGAGACACCGGCACGCAGCCTTCTCGGGACCGAGAAAGTGCTGGAGACAAGCCTCGACACCGAGATGCCGGTGTGGACACGGCTCGACGCCGAGACAGCGGCACCGAAACAGATCGACGCCGAGAGGTTTCGGCCCCGAAAAGGAAAAAAGTCACCTCGGAGCCGAAAAAACACGCAGACAAAGTTTCGACGCCGAAACAAACTGCAAGCGACCCAGCTTCAGGCTCTTATACAGAAGAGCACTCGCTAACCTCCCAAATGCAAAAGCATAGGTTTGAGGAAGAGCTACAAGCAACTGATGTGGACCATACGCAAAAGCGTATCTTCATTCAGCAGGGGACAGGAAAAATAAGCACCCTTCCCCCCATTAGGAGAAAGAGAAGGTTGGAGTTCCAGACGGAACAAGCACCACAACCAAAAGTGGTTAAAAGAATTACACCACCACCCTCTCCTCCGCCCGTGATTAACGTTTCACCAGCACAAACTCCATCTCACTCCCCAGCTCACACCACCATGAGCCAGGGTGACCAAGATCAGGACGCATGGGACCTATACGACGCCCCAGTGTCAGATAACAGCCCGGAGGCCTACCCTACAAAGCCATCTCCACCAGAAGACAGCACCGCGTACTCTCAGGTGGTGGCTAGAGCAGCACAATTTCATAACGTAAGCCTCCACTCAGAACAGGTCGAGGATGATTTCTTGTTCAACACACTCTCCTCCACCCACAGCTCCTACCAAAGCCTGCCTATGCTCCCTGGTATGCTCCGGCACGCAAAAGACATATTTAAGGAGCCGGTCAAAAGTAGGGCAATCACACCAAGGGTGGAGAAGAAGTATAAGCCGCCTCCTACGGACCCGGTTTTCATCACTACACAGCTGCCACCAGACTCTGTTGTTGTAGGAGCAGCTAGGAAAAGGGCCAACTCTCACACATCTGGAGATGCACCACCCCCAGATAAAGAAAGCCGCAAGTTTGATGCAGCTGGTAAAAGAGTCGCAGCACAAGCTGCAAACCAGTGGCGCATCGCGAACTCCCAGGCACTACTTGCGCGCTATGACAGAGCCCACTGGGACGAGATGCAACATCTCATTCAACATCTGCCCAAGGACTTCCAAAATAGGGCGAAACAAGTGGTTGAGGAGGGACAGACCATCTCCAACAACCAGATACGTTCCTCCATGGACGCTGCAGATACAGCTGCACGGACAATTAATACATCTGTAACTATCAGACGGCATGCATGGCTCCGAACGTCTGGATTTAAACCAGAGATTCAACAAGCAGTTCTCAATATGCCTTTTAATGAAAAAGAACTGTTCGGTCCAGAAGTGGACACAGCGATTGAGAAACTCAAAAAAGATACGGACACTGCCAAAGCCATGGGCGCACTTTACTCCCCGCAGAGCAGAGGGAATTACAGCACATTCCGTAAAACGCCCTTTCGAGGGGGGTTTCGGGGTCAAAGCACACAAGCCAGCACCTCACAAGCAACACCGTCCACTTACCAGGGACAGTATAGAGGAGGTTTTCGGGGCCAATATAGAGGAGGGCAATTCCCTAGAAATAGAGGAAGATTTCAAAGCCCCAAAACCCCTACTACTAAACAATGACTCACATGTCACTCACCCCCTCCACACAACACCAGTGGGGGGAAGAATATGTCATTATTACAAAGCATGGGAGGAAATCACTACAGACACTTGGGTTCTAGCAATTATCCAACATGGTTATTGCATAGAATTTCTACAATTCCCTCCAAACATACCACCAAAAGCACAAAATTTAACAACACACCATTCCAATCTCCTGGAGATAGAAGTGCAGGCACTATTGCAAAAGAATGCAATCGAATTAGTGCCAAACACACAAATAAACACAGGAGTTTACTCACTGTACTTTCTGATACCAAAGAAGGACGAAACGCTCAGACCAATCCTAGACCTCAGAGTAGTGAACACTTTCATCAAATCAGACCACTTCCACATGGTCACACTACAAGAAGTATTGCCATTGCTAAAACTACACGACTACATGGCAACTTTAGACCTCAAGGATGCTTATTTCCATATACCAATACACCCATCGCACAGGAAATACCTAAGGTTTGTATTCAAAGGAATACATTACCAATTCAAGGTACTGCCTTTCGGATTAACAACCGCACCAAGAGTCTTTACCAAATGTCTAGCGGTAGTCGCTGCACACATAAGAAGGCAGCAAATACATGTGTTCCCATATTTGGACGACTGGCTAATCAAGGCCCATTCGTTCATACAGTGCTCAAATCACACAAATCAGATCATACAAACCCTCTTCAAACTCGGGTTCACCGTCAATTTCACAAAATCCAAAATTCTGCCACGCAAGGTACAACAATACCTGGGAGCCATAATAGACACATCAAAGGGAGTAGCCACTCCAAGTCCACAAAGAATTCAAAATTTCAACACCATCATACAACGCATGTATCCAACACAAAAGATACAGGCAAAGATGGTATTACAACTCCTAGGCATGATGTCATCATGCATAGCCATTGTCCCAAACGCAAGACTGCACATGAGGCCCTTACAACAATGCCTAGCATCACAGTGGTCTCAAGCACAGGGTCACCTTCTAGATCTGGTGTTAATAGACCGCCAAACTTACCTCTCGCTTCTGTGGTGGAACAACATAAATTTAAACAAAGGGCGGCCTTTCCAAGACCCAGTGCCACAATACGTAATAACAACAGATGCTTCCATGACAGGGTGGGGAGCACACCTCGGTCAACACAGCATACAAGGACAATGGAACGTACATCAAACAAAACTGCATATCAATCACCTAGAACTTCTAGCAGTTTTTCAAGCACTAAAAGCTTTCCAACCAATAATAGTTCACAAATACATTCTCGTCAAAACAGACAACATGACAACAATGTATTATCTAAACAAGCAGGGAGGGACGCACTCCACGCAGTTAAGCCTGCTAGCACAAAAAATTTGGCATTGGGCAATTCACAACCAAATTCGCCAAATTGCACAGTTTATACCAGGGATACTAAATCAACTCGCAGACAATCTCTCTCGAGATCACCAACAGGTCCACGAATGGGAAATTCACCCCCAAATTCTGAACACTTATTTCAAACTCTGGGGAACACCTCAGATAGACTTGTTTGCAACAAGGGAGAACGCAAAATGCCAAAACTTCGCATCCAGGTACCCACACAAACAATCCCAAGGCAATGCCCTATGGATGAACTGGTCAGGGATATTTGCTTACGCTTTTCCTCCTCTCCCTCTCCTTCCTTACCTGGTAAACAAACTCAGTCAAAGCAAACTCAAACTCATATTGATAGCACCAACTTGGGCAAGGCAACCCTGGTACACAACGCTGCTACACCTATCAGTGGTACCCTGCATCAAATTGCCCAACAGGCCAGATCTGTTGACACAGCACAACCAAAAGATCAGACACCCAGATCCAGCATCGCTCAATCTAGCAATCTGGCTCCTGAAATCCTAGAATTCGGGCACTTACAACTTACCCAAGAATGTATGGAAGTCATAAAACAAGCAAGAAGGCCATCCACCAGGCACTGCTATGCAAGTAAATGGAAGAGGTTTGTTTGCTACTGCCATATTAATCAAATACAACCATTACACACAACTCCAGAACATGTAGTGGGTTACTTGCTTCACTTACAAAAATCTAACCTAGCTTTCTCTTCCATTAAGATTCACCTTGCAGCAATATCTGCATACCTGCAGACTACCTATTCAACTTCCCTATATAAAATACCAGTCATTAAAGCATTCATGGAGGGCCTTAGGAGAATTATACCACCAAGAACACCACCTGTTCCTTCATGGAACCTAAATGTTGTCCTAACTAGACTTATGGGTCCACCTTTTGAACCCATGCACTCCTGCGACATACAGTTCCTAACCTGGAAGGTGGCATTTCTCATCGCCATTACTTCCCTGAGAAGAGTAAGCGAGATTCAGGCGTTTACTATACAGGAACCTTTTATACAACTACACAAAAATAAAGTCGTCCTAAGGACCAATCCTAAATTTTTGCCAAAGGTTATTTCACCGTTCCATCTAAATCAAACAGTGGAACTTCCAGTGTTCTTTCCACAGCCAGATACCGTAGCTGAAAGGGCACTACATACATTAGATGTCAAAAGAGCATTGATGTATTACATTGACAGAACAAAAAACATCAGAAAGACTAAACAACTCTTTATTGCATTTCAAAAACCTCACGCAGGAAACCCAATTTCAAAACAAGGTATAGCCAGATGGATAGTTAAATGCATCCAAATCTGCTACCTTAAAGCTAAACGACAGCTGCCCATTACACCAAGGGCACACTCAACCAGAAAGAAAGGTGCTACCATGGCCTTTCTAGGAAACATCCCAATGCAAGAAATATGTAAGGCAGCCACATGGTCTACGCCTCACACATTCACCAAGCACTACTGTGTAGACGTGTTATCCGCACAACAAGCCACAGTAGGTCAAGCCGTGTTAAGGACATTATTTCAAACTACTTCCACTCCTACAGGCTGATCCACCGCTTTTGGGGAAATAACTGCTTACTAGTCTATGCAGAACATGCGTATCTACAGCGACAGATGCCATCGAACTGAAAATGTCACTTACCCAGTGTACATCTGTTCGTGGCATCAGTCGCAGTAGATTCGCATGTGCCCACCCGCCTCCCCGGGAGCCTGTAGCAGTTTGGAAGTTACCTTCAATTATTTATATATGTATCATCTCAACCTTAAATAGGTGCATACTTAGTCACTCCATTGCATGGGCACTATTACTACAATTCAACTCCTACCTCACCCTCTGCGGGGAAAAAAAATCGAAGATGGAGTCGACGCCCATGCGCAATGGAGACAAAAGGAGGAGTCACTCGGTCCCGTGACTCGAAAGACTTCTTCGAAGAAAAACAACTTGTAACACTCCGGCCCAACACCAGATGGCGAGCTATTGCAGAACATGCGAATCTACTGCGACTGATGCCACGAACAGATGTACACTGGGTAAGTGACATTTTCATTATATAGCGCTTACTACCCCTGACGAGGCGCTGAATCGCTTTTCGGTGAGTAGCACGCTATTCCGGAACCCAAAAACGATTATTGGTGCATTAGTGTGAACGTTGTCTGTTAGCTGGCTTGAGTAGGATAATGGAGGCATAGAAGATGGAAGCCTCTAAAAAAGAGCTATTTGGAAGATCATAATAGTAAGATAAGGATTGGGATGAGTAAAAGGATAGATGAAGGATGGAATAGTATCTAGAAATGTATTAGGGAGATCATACTAGTAAAAATAGGTTTGGGATGAGTCGAAGGAGGGATACATGAGGGAGGAATTTAGAAAGGCTTGTGACATCATAGAGGTAAAATGAGATTTGGAGTGATCTAAGAAGGGAGAGAGGAGGGAAAAGTCTAGGAAGGGTTATTTTGGGGAGCATAGTAGTAGAATGAGGCTTGGGATTAGTCAGAGTGAAGGCAGAGGCTATATTGAGAGGTATAGGGAGAGACAGTAGTGAATTGGATAGTCAGATTTGTTTTCTTCTACAGTAGGAGTAAAGTAATAAATATATAGATACACAAGTACATAGAAAGGGTATACATGTATAGGGAAGAGAATATATTGAGATTTAAAGTAGTATCTATAAACCCAGACTTTTTGCTGTACTTTGAGCTAATTTATTTGTGATTTTTTTAGGTAGAGCGTAAGCATACTGCCTCTTGTATACTCTTAAGTATACTTCTTCTGTGAGCTTTCAGCTATGTCATTTGTTAGTTCCAGTGTCATTTAAAAATCCTTGCTTGCTAGTGGCCAGTCATGCCTCTTTGTCCCTCCTTCTGTATGGGAGCTGGGACCAACTACGCTTTGTCCTCTTTATCTGGTCTGTAGGGGTTTTTACTTTGTTTCCTGCTCCTGTCCTGGGAAGCTTCCCTTTTCATTTGCAGAGCAGTCTTGCTCTGAGCTCAGCTGTAAACAAGGCTATAAATCAGGCTGTTATCTTAGTCACATTTGGTCTATATGGGCTCTCTGCACTCTCTCAACTGCCTGGTTCCCACCCTTCCTTGGCTTGGATTTTCTTTACCAAGTGTGCCTGCCTGTAGGATCACTTGTAATTGATGTAGCCTAGGCACCCAGCTCTACCAGGGCGCGGCAATCCTTAGAGACAGTGCCCACTTCTGCTCCATACCGGGATCCCACTCGCAGCTCCATCAGTGCACCTCAGTTCATATGCTCCAAGCCCTAACCTGTGCTAGTGCCAGGTACCCTACGCACGCTGTCTGCCAGAGCACCTCAGTTCTTGCAGCCAGTACATTCTGTTGCTCCAGTACTGGGATCTCCGGTGCAGCTCCATCAGTGCACCTCAGTTCTACCCCGGTGAAATCACTTCCTTTCCTATAGTGGAACCCCGCTCACGTACAGTTCCATTACAGCAGTTCAATTGTAATATTCAGTCCCACTGCCAAGCCAATACTGGATCCAAAAGAGCCAAACACAGCTCAGCCAGTGCACCTCAAGTCTAACATCCAATGCCACTATTGATGGGAACACCACAGCTCCGCTAGAATCCATCAGTTCTAACATTCAGTACACATTTCTTCTCAGAACTAAGGCTCACGCACATGCCTTCAGGACTTCTTGCTTCTGTGGTTCAGAGGCAATGCCTCTCCCATGCTCGGCCCCACTCGCAGCTTCACCAGGGCACCTCCAGGCTAACATTCGGCAACACTGACACGCCCCGTGCTTAATTTGTAAATAAAAACGGGCCGGAGCCCAAAGCCCTCCTGTTAAACACACGGCTGCTGCAATTAAATGTACGAGCACGGAATACTGAGGCAGCGTAATCCTGAAGCCATCTCGGCCCCCTTTAATCCATTTACAGCCACTCCCGGCCCCTTCAGCACACTCCTGCAGCTTTCTACTTTCTCCCTTTGTGACGCTTTTTCGTTTTTCTTTTCCTCAATTTTCCCAAATGTGTCTTTTGCTTGCAGTAAATGCTTGAGGCAGAAAATTAAGTGCCAGCTATTAGAAATAAGTGCCGGTGCTCAGCACCGGAAGCAACAAGCACAAATTAAGCACTGGACACGCCAATACTAGGTTCCACACATAGCTCCATTAACATACCTCACTTCTGACTGTGTGCCCATTACTATTCCAGTACTGCAGCCCACATACAACAGTCAGTGGACCTCATCCCGCACCTGCAGTGCCCCATTATTCCAATACGAGGAATTAAACTGCGCTCAGTTTCTCATTCCTCACCCGCTGCCTCACCCGCTGCTTTTCTGTTATTCTAGCACTGGGCCGGGGACACACCTCTGTCTGTACCCCCAATCCTGATCTGAAGAGCCCCAATATTGCTGTATTGGGGTTCACATACAGTTCTATCAATGCACCTACTGCTGTTCCGCAGTGCCCCCTGCTGTTCCACACTCTGACTTCTGTTTGAGGATGTGGGGGAGCCAATTAAATCTATTCTTACCTGTCATCTTTATTTGGGAGGGTCTATTTCGCCTATCTCACTTCATTCTTTCTTTTACTCAGTTTACTCTCAATGTTTTCTTTCTCCCCCACTTTTCTCTTTTCAACTCTTAAAATCAACACATTAACAGTTTTGACCTTTCCTTTCATCTGTTTATTTCTACTCCTCTCCTTTTTTTATTTCCCTCTTCCTACCTCCTCTTTCAAATTTCCAAAAACATGGTTATTTCTTTCCTTGTTTAGTTTCTCTTTTTTCTTCATCCGGCATTCATTCTTTCACTATTTTTTTCTCTTCCCTTCATTCTTTCTTTGTCTTTTTGATTAGCTTTTTCCTTTGACACGGTATGCGTCCTTTCACTCCTTTTTTCCTTTTTTAGATCTTTCTTCCTTCCTTTCTCTGGTGTTTTTTCTTATCTTTATCTGTCAGTTCATGTTTTACTATAAATCCCTCTTTTTCCCATCTGTATGTAGAAGCCACAAGTTATTTGTCGGGACCTGAAGTGTCAAAGTGCTTTTCGCATTCTGTCTCTGGGGGAAATGTGTCAGTACATACATGCCCTGGCTGCTTTTTTCTCTCACCATATCTTTTTTTGTCTAATGTTCATTTTTCTCTTTAATACTGCTTTCATTTTTTTTTCTTCTTTATCTTTTGTTCGCTGGCTTCCTTCCCTTTTTGCTTTTACCTCACACATTTGCTCTATTTCTTGTGTGTTCATTTTCTCGGTCTTTCTTTTATTTCTATTTCATCCCTTCTGTAAGGAAATGCCTCCTTGGCATGGTTACCCCCTGACTTTTTGCCTTTGCTGATGCTATGTTTACAATTGAAAGTGTGCTGAGGCCTGCTAACCAGGTGTAGGAAGTTGGCTCTGTATGTGCTATTTCAAAGTAAGGAATAGCATGCACAGAGTCCAAGGGTTCCCCTTAGAGGTAAAATAGTGGTAAAAATAGATAATACTAATGCTCTATTTTGTGGTAGTGTGGTCGAGCAATAGGCTTATCCAAGGAGTAGTGTTAAGCATTTGTTGTACATACACATAGACAATGAATGAGGTACACACACTCAGAGACAAATCCAGCCAATAGGTTTTGTTATAGAAAAATATCTTTTCTTAGTTTATTTTAAGAACCACAGGTTCAAATTCTACATGTAATATCTCATTCGAAAGGTATTGCATGTAAGTACTTTAGGAACTTCAAATCATCAAAATTGCATGTATACTTTTCAAGTTATTCACAAATAGCTGTTTTAAAAGTGGACACTTAGTGCAATTTTCACAGTTCCTAGGGGAGGTAAGTATTTGTTAGATTAACCAGGTAAGTAAGGCACTTACAGGGCTTAGTTCTTGGTCCAAGGTAGCCCACCGTTGGGGGTTCAGAGCAACCCCAAAGTCACCACACCAGCAGCTCAGGGCCGGTCAGGTGCAGAGTTCAAAGTGGTGCCCAAAACACATAGGCTAGAATGGAGAGAAGGGGGGTGCCCCGGTTCCGGTCTGCTTGCAGGTAAGTACCCGCGTCTTCGGAGGGCAGACCAGGGGGGTTTTGTAGGGCACCGGGGGGGACACAAGTCCACACAGAAATTTCACCCTCAGCAGCGCGGGGGCGGCCGGGTGCAGTGTAGAAACAAGCGTCGGGTTCGCAATGTTAGTCTATGAGAGATCTCGGGATCTCTTCAGCGCTGCAGGCAGGCAAGGGGGGGGTTCCTCGGGGAAACCTCCACTTGGGCAAGGGAGAGGGACTCCTGGGGGTCACTCCTCCAGTGAAAGTCCGGTCCTTCAGGTCCTGGGGGCTGCGGGTGCAGGGTCTCTCCCAGGTGTCGGGACTTAGGTTTCAGAGAGTCGCGGTCAGGGGAAGCCTCGGGATTCCCTCTGCAGGCGGCGCTGTGGGGGCTCAGGGGGGACAGGTTTTGGTACTCACAGTATCAGAGTAGTCCTGGGGTCCCTCCTGAGGTGTCGGATCTCCACCAGCCGAGTCGGGGTCGCCGGGTGCAGTGTTGCAAGTCTCACGCTTCTTGCGGGGAGCTTGCAGGGTTCTTTAAAGTTGCTGGAAACAAAGTTGCAGCTTTTCTTGGAGCAGGTCCGCTGTCCTCGGGAGTTTCTTGTCTTTTCGAAGCAGGGGCAGTCCTCAGAGGATGTCGAGGTCGCTGGTCCCTTTGGAAGGCGTCGCTGGAGCAGGATCTTTGGAAGGCAGGAGACAGGCCGGTGAGTTTCTGGAGCCAAGGCAGTTGTCGTCTTCTGGTCTTCCTCTGCAGGGGTTTTCAGCTAGGCAGTCCTTCTTCTTGTAGTTGCAGGAATCTGATTTTCTAGGGTTCAGGGTAGCCCTTAAATACTAAATTTAAGGGCGTGTTTAGGTCTGGGGGGTTAGTAGCCAATGGCTACTAGCCCTGAGGGTGGGTACACCCTCTTTGTGCCTCCTCCCAAGGGGAGGGGGTCACAATCCTAACCCTATTGGGGGAATCCTCCATCTGCAAGATGGAGGATTTCTAAAAGTCAGAGTCACCTCAGCTCAGGACACCTTAGGGGCTGTCCTGACTGGCCAGTGACTCCTCCTTGTTGCTTTCTTTGTTCCCTCCAGCCTTGCCGCCAAAAGTGGGGGCTGTGGCCGGAGGGGGCGGGCAACTCCACTAAGCTGGAGTGCCCTGCTGGGCTGTGACAAAGGGGTGAGCCTTTGAGGCTCACCGCCAGGTGTTACAGCTCCTGCCTGGGGGAGGTGTTAGCATCTCCACCCAGTGCAGGCTTTGTTACTGGCCTCAGAGTGACAAAGGCACTCTCCCCATGGGGCCAGCAACATGTCTCTAGTGTGGCAGGCTGCTGGAACCAGTCAGCCTACACAGATAGTCGGATAGGTTTCAGGGGGCACCTCTAAGGTGCCCTCTGTGGTGTATTTTACAATAAAATGTACACTGGCATCAGTGTGCATTTATTGTGCTGAGAAGTTTGATACCAAACTTCCCAGTTTTCAGTGTAGCCATTATGGTGCTGTGGAGTTCGTGTTTGACAGACTCCCAGACCATATACTCTTATGGCTACCCTGCACTTACAATGTCTAAGGTTTTGTTTAGACACTGTAGGGGTACCATGCTCATGCACTGGTACCCTCACCTATGGTATAGTGCACCCTGCCTTAGGGCTGTAAGGCCTGCTAGAGGGGTGTCTTACCTATACTGCATAGGCAGTGAGAGGCTGGCATGGCACCCTGAGGGGAGTGCCATGTCGACTTACTCGTTTTGTTCTCACTAGCACACACAAGCTGGTAAGCAGTGTGTCTGTGCTGAGTGAGAGGTCTCCAGGGTGGCATAAGACATGCTGCAGCCCTTAGAGACCTTCCTTGGCATCAGGGCCCTTGGTACTAGAAGTACCAGTTACAAGGGACTTATCTGGATGCCAGGGTCTGCCAATTGTGGATACAAAAGTACAGGTTAGGGAAAGAACACTGGTGCTGGGGCCTGGTTAGCAGGCCTCAGCACACTTTCAATTGTAAACATAGCATCAGCAAAGGCAAAAAGTCAGGGGGCAACCATGCCAAGGAGGCATTTCCTTACAGGTATGGTCTCAGCTTCTTCAGGGACCAAACCACAGCAAAGGCCTCCCTCTCAATGGCACTCCAACGCTGCTCCCTGGGGAGTAACCTCCTGCTAATGAAAGCAACAGGCTGGTCAAGGCCATCATCATTTGTTTGGGACAAAACTGCCCCTATCCCATGTTCAGAGGCATCAGTCTGCACAATGAACTGCTTAGAATAATCTGGAGCTTTTAGAACTGGTGCTGAGCACATTGCTTGTTTCAGGGTGTCAAAGGCCTGTTGGCATTCCACAGTCCAGTTCACTTTCTTGGGCATTTTCTTGGAGGTGAGTTCAGTGAGGGCTGTCACAATGGATCCATATCCCTTCACAAACCTCCTGTAGTACCCAGTCAAGCCAAGGAATGCCCTGACTTGAGTCTGGGTTTTTGGAGCTACCCAGTCCAGAATAGTCTGGATCTTGGGTTGGAGTGGCTGAACTTGGCCTCCACCTACAAGGTGGCCCAAGTAAACCACAGTTCCCTGCCCTATCTGGCATTTGGATGCCTTGATAGAGAGGCCTGCAGATTGCAGAGCCTTCAAAACCTTCTTCAGGTGGACCAGGTGATCCTGCCAGGTGGAGCTAAAGACAGCAATATCATCAAGATAAGCTGTGCTAAAGGACTCCAAGCCAGCAAGGACTTGATTCACCAACCTTTGGAAGGTGGCAGGGGCATTCTTTAAACCAAAGGGCATAACAGTAAACTGATAATGCCCATCAGGTGTGGAGAATGCTGTCTTTTCTTTTGCTCCAGGTGCCATTTTTATTTGCCAGTACCCTGCTGTCAAGTCAAAGGTACTTAGAAATTTGGCAGCACCTAACTTATCAATGAGCTCATCAGCTCTTGGAATTGGATGGGCATCTGTCTTGGTGACAGAGTTGAGCCCTCTGTAGTCCACACAAAACCTCATCTCTTTCTTTCCATCTTTAGTGTGAGGTTTGGGGACTAAGACCACTGGGCTAGCCCAGGGGCTGTCAGAGCGCTCAATCACTCCCAATTCCAGCATCTTGTGGACTTCCACCTTGATGCTTTCCTTAACATGGTCAGACTGTCTGAAGATTTTGTTCTTGACAGGCATGCTGTCTCCTGTGTCCACATCATGGGTACACAGGTGTGTCTGACCAGGGGTTAGGGAGAAAAGCTCAGGAAACTGTTGTAGGACTCTCCTACAATCAGCTTGCTGTTGGCCAGAGAGGGTGTCTGAGTAGATCACTCCATCTACTGTGCCATCTTTTGGGTCTGATGACAGAAGATCAGGGAGAGGTTCACTCTCTGCCTCCTGATCCTCATCTGTTACCATCAACAGATTCACATCAGCTCTGTCATGGAAGAGCTTAAGGCGGTTCACATGGATCACCCTCTTGGGGCTCCTGCTTGTGCCCAGGTCCACCAGGTAGGTGACCTGACTCTTCCTTTCTAGTACTGGGTAAGGGCCACTCCATTTGTCCTGGAGTGCCCTGGGAGCCACAGGCTCCAGAACCCAGACTTTCTGCCCTGGTTGGAACTCAACCAGTGCAGCCTTTTGGTCATACCAAAACTTCTGGAGTTGTTGGCTGGCCTCAAGGTTTTTGGTTGCCTTTTCCATGTACTCTGCCATTCTAGAGCGAAGGCCAAGTACATAGTCCACTATGTCCTGTTTAGGCTCATGGAGAGGTCTCTCCCAGCCTTCTTTAACAAGGGCAAGTGGTCCCCTTACAGGATGACCAAACAGAAGTTCAAAGGGTGAGAACCCTACTCCCTTCTGTGGTACCTCCCTGTAAGCGAAAAGCAGACATGGCAGGAGGACATCCCATCTCCTTTTGAGTTTTTCTGGGAGCCCCATGATCATGCCCTTTAATGTCTTGTTGAATCTCTCAACTAAGCCATTAGTTTGTGGATGGTAAGGTGTAGTGAATTTATAAGTCACTCCACACTCATTCCACATGTGCTTTAGGTATGCTGACATGAAGTTGGTACCTCTGTCAGACACCACTTCCTTAGGGAAACCCACTCTGGTAAAGATACCAATGAGGGCCTTGGCTACTGCAGGGGCAGTAGTCGACCTAAGGGGAATAGCTTCAGGATACCTGGTAGCATGATCCACTACTACCAGGATATACATATTTCCTGAGGCTGTGGGAGGTTCCAGTGGACCAACTATGTCCACACCCACTCTTTCAAAGGGCACCCCCACCACTGGAAGTGGAATGAGGGGGGCCTTTGGATGCCCACCTGTCTTACCACTGGCTTGACAGGTGGGGCAGGAGAGGCAAAACTCCTTAACCATGTTGGACATATTGGGCCAGTAGAAGTGGTTGACTAACCTCTCCCACGTCTTGGTTTGTCCCAAATGTCCAGCAAGGGGAATGTCATGGGCCAATGTTAGGATGAACTCTCTGAACAGCTGAGGCACTACCACTCTCCTAGTGGCACCAGGTTTGGGGTCTCTGGCCTCAGTGTACAGGAGCCCATCTTCCCAATAGACCCTATGTGTTCCATTTTTCTTGCCTTTGGACTCTTCAGCAGCTTGCTGCCTAAGGCCTTCAAGAGAGGGACAGGTTTCTTGTCCCTTACACAGCTCTTCCCTTGAGGGTCCCCCTGGGCCTAAGAGCTCAACCTGATAAGGTTCAAGCTCCAAAGGCTCAGTTCCCTCAGAGGGCAGAACTTCTTCCTGAGAAGAGAGGTTCCCTTTCTTTTGCTGTGTTGCAGTTGGTTTCCCAACTGACTTTCCTGTTCTCTTGGTAGGCTGGGCCATTTTTCCAGACTCCAGCTCTACTTTTTCACCCTGTGCCTTGCATTGTGCTCTTGTTTTCACACACACCAGTTCAGGGATACCCAGCATTGCTGCATGGGTTTTTAGCTCTACCTCAGCCCATGCTGAGGACTCCAGGTCATTTCCAAGCAGACAGTCCACTGGGATATTTGAGGAGACCACCACCTGTTTCAGGCCATTGACCCCTCCCCATTCTAAAGTAACCATTGCCATGGGATGTACTTTTCTCTGATTGTCAGCGTTGGTGACTGTGTAAGTTTTTCCAGTCAGGTATTGGCCAGGGGAAACCAGTTTCTCTGTCACCATGGTGACACTGGCACCTGTATCCCTCAGGCCCTCTATTCTAGTCCCATTAATTAAGAGTTGCTGTCTGTATTTTTGCATGTTAGGCGGCCAGACAGCTAGTGTGGCTAAATCCACCCCACCCTCAGAAACTAGAGTAGCTTCAGTGTGGACCCTGATTTGCTCTGGGCACACTGTTGATCCCACTTGGAGACTAGCCATACCAGTGTTACCTGGATGGGAGTTTGGAGTGGAACCTTTCTTGGGACAGGCCTTGTCTCCAGTTTGGTGTCCATGCTGTTTACAGCTATGACACCAGGCCTTTTTGGGATCAAAGTTTTTACCCTTGTACCCATTGTTTTGTGAAGAGGCTCTGGGCCCACCCTCCTGTGCAGGTTTTTGGGGGCCTGTAGAAGACTCTTTACTATTTTTAGTTTTGGTTGTCTCATCACCCTTCTGCTGGGGAGTCTTTGTGACCCCTTTCTTTTGGTCACCCCCTGTTGAAGTCTTGGACACCCTTGTCTTGACCCAATGGTCCGCCTTCTTTCCCAATTCTTGGGGAGAAATTGGTCCTAGGTCTACCAGATGCTGATGCAGTTTATCATTGAAACAATTACTTAACAGGTGTTCTTTCACAAATAAATTGTACAGCCCATCATAATTACTTACACCACTGCCTTGAATCCAACCATCTAGTGTTTTCACTGAGTAGTCAACAAAGTCAACCCAGGTCTGGCTCGAGGATTTTTGAGCCCCCCTGAACCTAATCCTGTACTCCTCAGTGGAGAATCCAAAGCCCTCAATCAGGGTACCCTTCATGAGGTCATAAGACTCTGCATCTTGTCCAGAGAGTGTGAGGAGTCTATCCCTACACTTTCCTGTGAACATTTCCCAAAGGAGAGCACCCCAGTGAGATCTGTTTACTTTTCTGGTTACACAAGCCCTCTCAAAAGCTGTGAACCATTTGGTGAGGTCATCACCATCTTCATATTTTGTTACAATCCCTTTGGGGATTTTTAGGATGTCAGGAGAATCTCTGACCCTATTTAAGTTGCTGCCACCATCGATGGGTCCTAGGCCCCTCTCTTGTCTTTCCCTCTCTATGGCTAGGATCTGTCTTTCCAACGCCAATCTTTTGGCCATCCTGGCTAACTGGATGTCCTCTTCACTGGGGTTATCCTCAGTGATTTCAGAGGTGTTGGTCTCTCCTGTGAGGGAACCAGCATCTCTGACTATTATTTTTGGAGTCAGGGTTTGAGGGACCCTGTTCTCCCTAGATAGGACTGGTAGGGGGGAATTGTCCTCCAAGTCACTATCCTCTTCCTCTGAGTTGCCACCCTCAGAGGGGTTGGCCTTTTCAAACTCTGCCAAAAGCTCCTGGAGCTGTATTTTGGTAGGTTTGGGGCCCATTGTTATTTTCTTTATCTTACAGAGAGACCTTAGCTCCCTCATCTTAAGATGGAGGTAAGGTGTGGTGTCGAGTTCCACCACATTCATCTCTGTATCAGACATTATTTTGCTAAAAGTTGGAAGACTTTTTAAAGAATCTAACACTGTTTCTAGAATCTAATTTCAAACTTTTACAAACTTTTAAACTCTAAAAGAAATGCTAAACAGGATCTAACACAAGGCCCTAGCAGGTCTTTTAAGAATTTAGAAAACTTTTCAAATTGCAAAAATCAATTTCTAATGACAATTTTGGAATTTGTCGTGTGATCAGGTATTGGCTGAGTAGTCCAGCAAATGCAAAGTCTTGTACCCCACCGCTGATCCACCAATGTAGGAAGTTGGCTCTGTATGTGCTATTTCAAAGTAAGGAATAGCATGCACAGAGTCCAAGGGTTCCCCTTAGAGGTAAAATAGTGGTAAAAATAGATAATACTAATGCTCTATTTTGTGGTAGTGTGGTCGAGCAATAGGCTTATCCAAGGAGTAGTGTTAAGCATTTGTTGTACATACACATAGACAATGAATGAGGTACACACACTCAGAGACAAATCCAGCCAATAGGTTTTGTTATAGAAAAATATCTTTTCTTAGTTTATTTTAAGAACCACAGGTTCAAATTCTACATGTAATATCTCATTCGAAAGGTATTGCAGGTAAGTACTTTAGGAACTTCAAATCATCAAAATTGCATGTATACTTTTCAAGTTATTCACAAATAGCTGTTTTAAAAGTGGACACTTAGTGCAATTTTCACAGTTCCTAGGGGAGGTAAGTATTTGTTAGATTAACCAGGTAAGTAAGGCACTTACAGGGCTTAGTTCTTGGTCCAAGGTAGCCCACCGTTGGGGGTTCAGAGCAACCCCAAAGTCACCACACCAGCAGCTCAGGGCCGGTCAGGTGCAGAGTTCAAAGTGGTGCCCAAAACACATAGGCTAGAATGGAGAGAAGGGGGGTGCCCCGGTTCCGGTCTGCTTGCAGGTAAGTACCCGCGTCTTCGGAGGGCAGACCAGGGGGGTTTTGTAGGGCACCGGGGGGGACACAAGTCCACACAGAAATTTCACCCTCAGCAGCGCGGGGGCGGCCGGGTGCAGTGTAGAAACAAGCGTCGGGTTCGCAATGTTAGTCTATGAGAGATCTCGGGATCTCTTCAGCGCTGCAGGCAGCACCAGTGTTCTTTCCCTAACCTGTACTTTTGTATCCACAATTGGCAGACCCTGGCATCCAGATAAGTCCCTTGTAACTGGTACTTCTAGTACCAAGGGCCCTGATGCCAGGGAAGGTCTCTAAGGGCTGCAGCATGTATTATGCCACCCTAGAGACCCCTCACCCAGCACAGACACACTGCTTCCCAGCTTGTGTGTGCTGGTGAGAACAAAATGAGTAAGTCGACATGGCAGTCCCCTCAGGGTGCCATGCCAGCCTCTCACTGCCTATGCAGTATAGGTAAGACACCCCTCTAGCAGGCCTTACAGCCCTAAGGCAGGGTGCACTATACCATAGGTGAGGGTACCAGTGCATGAGCACTGTGCCCCTACAGTGTCTAAGCAAAACCTTAGACATTGTAAGTGCAGGGTAGCCATAAGAGTATATGGTCTGGGAGTCTGTTTTGCACGAACTCCACAGCACCATAATGGCTACACTGAAAACTGAGAAGTTTGGTATCAAACTTCTCAGCACAATAAATGCACACTGATGCCAGTGTACATTTTATTGCAAAATACACCCCAGAGGGCACCTTAGAGGTGCCCCCTGAAACTTAACCGACTGTCTGTGTAGGCTGACTAGTTCCAGCAGCCTGCCACACTAGAGACATGTTGCTGGCCCCATGGGGAGAGTGCCTTTGTCACTCTGAGGCCAGTAACAAAGCCTGCACTGGGTGGAGATGCTAACACCTCCCCCAGGCAGGAGCTGTAACACCTGGCGGTGAGCCTCAAAGGCTCACCCCTTTGTCACAGCACCGCAGGACACTCCAGCTAGTGGAGTTGCCCGCCCCCTCCGGCCCCGGCCCCCACTTTTGGCGGCAAGGCCGGAGAAAATAATGAGAATAACAAGGAGGAGTCACTGGCCAGTCAGGACAGCCCCTAAGGTGTCCTTAGCTGAGGTGACTCTAACTTTTAGAAATCCTCCATCTTGCAGATGGAGGATTCCCCCAATAGGGTTAGGATTGTGACCCCCTCCCCTTGGGAGGAGGCACAAAGAGGGTGTACCCACCCTCAGGGCTAGTAGCCATTGGCTACTAACCCCCCAGACCTAAACACGCCCTTAAATTTAGTATTTAAGGGCTACCCTGAACCCTAGAAAATTAGATTCCTGCAACAACAAGAAGGACTGCCTAGCTGAAAACCCCTGCAGAGGAAGACCAGAAGACAACAACTGCCTTGGCTCCAGAAACTCACCGGCCTGTCTCCTGCCTTCCAAAGAACTCTGCTCCAGCGACGCCTTCCAAAGGGACCAGCGACCTCTGCATCCTCTGAGGACTGCCCTGCTTCGACGACGACAAGAAACTCCAGAGGACAGCGGACCTGCTCCAAAAAGACTGCAACTTTATCCAAAGAAGCAGCTTTAAAGAACCCTGCAATCTCCCCGCAAGAAGTGTGAGACTTGCAACACTGCACCCGGCGACCCCGACTCGGCTGGTGGAGAACCAACACCTCAGGGAGGACCCCCGGACTACTCTACGACTGTGAGTACCAAAACCTGTCCCCCCTGAGCCCCCACAGCGCCGCCTGCAGAGGGAATCCCGAGGCTTCCCCTGACCGCGACTCTCTGAATCCTAAGTCCCGACGCCTGGGAAAGACCCTGCACCCGCAGCCCCCAGGACCTGAAGGACCGGACTTTCACTGCAGAAGTGACCCCCAGGAGTCCCTCTCCCTTGCCCAAGTGGAGGTTTCCCCGAGGAAGCCCCCCCTTGCCTGCCTGCAGCGCTGAAGAGATCCCTTGATCTCTCATTGACTTCCATTGCGAACCCGACGCTTGTTCTAACACTGCACCCGGCCGCCCCCGCGCCGCTGAGGGTGAAATTTCTGTGTGGGCTTGTGTCCCCCCCGGTGCCCTACAAAACCCCCCTGGTCTGCCCTCCGAAGACGCGGGTACTTACCTGCTGGCAGACTGGAACCGGGGCACCCCCTTCTCTCCATTGGAGCCTATGCGTTTTGGGCACCACTTTGAACTCTGCACCTGACCGGCCCTGAGCTGCTGGTGTGGTAACTTTGGGGTTGCTCTGAACCCCCAACGGTGGGCTACCTTGGACCAAGAACTGAACCCTGTAAGTGTCTTACTTACCTGGTAAAACTAACAAAAACTTACCTCCCCCAGGAACTGTGAAAATTGCACTAAGTGTCCACTTTTAAAATAGCTATTTGTGAATAACTTGAAAAGTATACATGCAATTGAAACGATTCAAAGTTCCTAATGTACTTACCTGCAATACCTTTCAAACAAGATATTACATGTTAAATTTGAACCTGTGGTTCTTAAACCAAGAAAAGATATTTTTCTATACAAAACCTATTGGCTGGATTTGTCTCTGAGTGTGTGTACCTCATTTATTGTCTAAATGTATGTACAACAAATGCTTAACACTACTCCTTGGATAAGCCTACTGCTCGACCACACTACCACAAAATAGAGCATTAGTATTATCTCTTTTTACCACTATTTTACCTCTAAGGGGAACCCTTGGACTCTGTGCATGCTATTCCTTACTTTGAAATAGCACATACAGAGCCAACTTCCTACATTGGTGGATCAGCGGTGGGGTACAAGACTTTGCATTTGCTGGACTACTCAGCCAATACCTGATCACACGACAAATTCCAAAATTGTCATTAGAAATTGATTTTTGCAATTTGAAAAGTTTTCTAAATTCTTTAAAGTCCTGCTAGGGCCTTGTGTTAGTCCCTGTTAGCATTTCTTTTAGAGTTTAAAAGTTTGGTAAAAGTTTGAATTAGATTCTAGAACCAGTTTTTAGTTTCTTAAAAAGTATTCCAACTTTTAGAAGCATAATGTCTAGCACAGATGTGAATGTGGTGGAACTCGACACCACACCTTACCTCCATCTTAAGATGAGGGAGCTAAGGTCACTCTGTAAAATAAAGAAAATAGTAATGGGCCCCAGACCTTCCAAACTACAGCTCCAGGAGCTGTTGGCAGAGTTTGAAAAGGCCAACCCCTCTGAGGATGGCAACACAGAGGATGAAGATAGTGACTTGGAGGAAAATTCCCCCCTACCAGTCCTATTTAGGGAGAACAGGGCCTCTCAAGCCCTGACTCCACAAATAATAGTCAGAGATGCTGGTTCCCTCACAGGAGGGGCCAACAACTCTGAAATCACTGAGGATAACTCCAGTGAAGAGGACATCCAGTTAGCCAGGATGGCCAAAAGATTGGCTTTGGAAAGACAGATCCTAGCCATAGAAAGGGAAAGGCAAGAGATGGGCCTAGGACCCATCAATGGTGGCAGCAACATAAATAGGGTCAGAGATTCTCCTGACATGTTGAAAATCCCTAAAGGGATTGTAACTAAATATGAAGATGGTGATGACATCACCAAATGGTTCACAGCTTTTGAGAGGGCTTGTGTAACCAGAAAAGTGAACAGATCTCACTGGGGTGCTCTCCTTTGGGAAATGTTCACAGGGAAGTGTAGGGATAGACTCCTCACACTCTCTGGAAAAGATGCAGAATCTTATGACCTCATGAAGGGTACCCTGATTGAGGGCTTTGGATTCTCCACTGAGGAGTATAGGATTAGATTCAGGGGGGCTCAAAAATCCTCGAGCCAGACCTGGGTTGACTTTGTAGACTACTCAGTAAAAACACTAGATGGTTGGATTCAAGGCAGTGGTGTAAGTAATTATGATGGGCTGTACAATTTATTTGTGAAAGAACACCTGTTAAGTAATTGTTTCAATGACAAACTGCATCAGCATCTGGTAGACCTAGGACCAATTTCTCCCCAAGAATTGGGAAAGAAGGCGGACCATTGGGTCAAGACTAGGGTGTCCAAAACTTCCACAGGGGGTGACCAAAAGAAAGGGGTCACAAAACCTCCCCAGGGGAAAGGTGGTGAGACAGCCAAAAATAAAAATAGTAAAGAGTCTTCTACAGGCCCCCAAAAACCTGCACAGGAGGGTGGGCCCAGAGCCTCTTCACAAAACAATCCTGGGTACAAGGGTAAAAACTTTGATCCCAAAAAGGCCTGGTGTCGTAGCTGTAATCAGCCTGGACACCAAACTGGAGACAAGGCCTGTCCAAAGAAAGGTTCCACTCCAAACTCCAATCCAGGTAACACTGGAATGGCTAGTCTCCAAGTGGGATCAACAGTGTGCCCAGAGCAAATCAGGGTCCACACTGAAGCTACTCTAGTCTCTGAGGGTGGGGTGGATTTAGCCACACTAGCTGCCTGGCCGCCTAACATGCAAAAATACAGGCAGCAGCTCTTTATTAATGGGACAAGTGTAGAGGGCCTGAGGGATACAGGTGCCAGTGTCACCATGGTGACAGAGAAAGTGGTTTCCCCTGGCCAATACCTGACTGGAAAAACTTATACAGTCACCAACGCTGACAATCAGACTAAAGCACATCCCATGGCAATGGTAACTTTAGAATGGGGAGGGGTCAATGGCCTGAAACAGGTGGTGGTCTTCTCAAACATCCCAGTAGACTGTCTGCTTGGAAATGACCTGGAGTCCTCAGCATGGGCTGAGGTAGAACTAAAAACCCATGCAGCCATGCTGGGTATCCCTGAACTGGTGTGTGTAAAAACAAGAGCACAATGCAAGGCACAGGGTGAAAAAGTAGAGCTGGAGTCTGGAAGAAAGGCCCAGCCTACCAAGAGAAAAGGAAAGTCAGTTGGGAAACCAACTGCAACACAGTCAGAAAAAGAGAACCTCTCTTCTCAGGAAGAAGTTCTGCCCTCTGAGGGAACTGAGCCTTTGGAGCTTGAACCTTATCAGGTTGAGCTCTTAGGCCCAGGGGGACCCTCAAGGGAGGAGCTGTGTAAGGGACAAGAAACCTGTCCCTCTCTTGAAGGCCTTAGGCAGCAAGCTGCTGAAGAGTCCAAGGGCAAGAAAAATGGAACACATAGGGTCTATTGGGAAGATGGACTCCTGTACACTGAGGCCAGAGACCCCAAACCTGGTGCCACTAGGAGAGTGGTAGTGCCTCAGTCGTTCAGAGAGTTTATTCTGACCTTAGCCCATGATATTCCCCTTGCTGGGCATTTGGGACAAACCAAGACGTGGGAGAGGTTAGTCAACCACTTCTACTGGCCCAATATGTCACACAAGGTTAAGGAGTTTTGCCTCTCCTGCCCCACCTGTCAAGCCAGTGGTAAGACAGGTGGGCATCCAAAGGCCCCCCTCATTCCACTTCCAGTGGTGGGGGTCCCCTTTGAAACAGTGGGTGTGGACATAGTTGGTCCACTAGAACCTCCCACAGCCTCAGGAAATATGTATATCCTAGTAGTAGTGGATCATGCTACTAGGTATCCTGAAGCTATTCCCCTTAGGTCAACTACTGCCCCTGCAGTATCCAAGGCCCTCATTGGTATCTTTACCAGAGTGGGTTTCCCTAAGGAGGTGGTGTCTGACAGAGGTACCAACTTCATGTCAGCATACCTAAAACACATGTGGAATGAGTGTGGGGTGACTTACAAATTCACTACACCATACCATCCACAAACTAATGGCTTAGTTGAGAGATTCAACAAGACATTAAAAGGCATGATCATGGGGCTCCCAGAAAAGCTCAAAAGGAGATGGGATGTCCTCTTGCCATGTCTGCTTTTCGCTTACAGAGAGGTGCCACAGAAGGGAGTAGGATTCTCACCCTTTGAACTTCTGTTTGGTCACCCTGTAAGGGGACCACTTGCTCTTGTTAAAGAAGGCTGGGAGAGACCTCTTCATGAGCCTAAACAGGACATAGTGGACTATGTACTTGGCCTTCGCTCTAGAATGGCAGAGTACATGGAAAAGGCAAGCAAAAACCTTGAGGCCAGCCAACAGCTCCAGAAGTTTTGGTATGACCAAAAGGCTGCAATGGTTGAGTTCCAACCAGGGCAGAAAGTCTGGGTTCTGGAGCCTGTGGCTCCCAGGGCACTTCAGGACAAATGGAGTGGCCCTTACCCAGTGCTAGAAAGGAAGAGTCAGGTCACCTACCTGGTGGACCTGGGCACAAGCAGGAGCCCCAAGAGGGTGATCCATGTGAACCGCCTTAAGCTCTTCCATGACAGGGCTGATGTAAATCTGTTGATGGTAACAGATGAGGATCAGGAGGCAGAGAGTGAACCTCTCCCTGATCTTCTGTCATCAGACCCAAAAGATGGCTCAGTAGATGGAGTGATCTACTCAGACACCCTCTCTGGCCAACAGCAAGCTGATTGTAGGAGAGTCCTACAACAGTTTCCTGAACTCTTCTTCCTAACCCCTGGTCAGACACACCTGTGTACCCATGATGTGGACACAGGAGACAGCATGCCTGTCAAAAACAACATTTTTAGACAGTCTGACCATGTTAAGGAAAGCATCAAGGTGGAAGTCCACAAGATGCTGGAATTGGGAGTAATTGAGCGCTCTGACAGCCCCTGGGCTAGCCCAGTGGTCTTAGTCCCCAAACCTCACACCAAAGATGGAAAGAAAGAGATGAGGTTTTGTGTGGACTACAGAGGGCTCAACTCTGTCACCAAGACAGACGCCCATCCAATTCCTAGAGCTGATGAGCTCATAGACAAATTAGGTGCTGCCAAATTCTTAAGTACCTTTGACTTGACAGCAGGGTACTGGCAAATAAAAATGGCACCTGGAACAAAAGAGAAAACAGCATTCTCCACACCTGATGGGCATGATCAGTTTACTGTTATGCCCTTTGGTTTAAAGAATGCCCCTGCCACCTTCCAAAGGTTGGTGAATCAAGTCCTTGCTGGTTTGGAGTCCTTTAGCACAGCTTATCTTGATGATATTGCTGTCTTTAGCTCCACCTGGCAGGATCACCTGGTCCACCTGAAGAAGGTTTTGAAGGCTCCGCAATCTGCAGGCCTCTCTATCAAGGCATCCAAATGCCAGATAGGGCAGGGAACTGTGGTTTACTTGGGCCACCTTGTAGGTGGAGGCCAAGTTCAGCCACTCCAACCCAAGATCCAGACTATTCTGGACTGGGTAGCTCCAAAAACCCAGACTCAAGTCAGGGCATTCCTTGGCTTGACTGGGTACTACAGGAGGTTTGTGAAGGGATATGGATCCATTGTGACAGACCTCACTGAACTCACCTCCAAGAAAATGCCCAAGAAAGTGAACTGGACTGTAGAATGCCAACAGGCCTTTGACACCCTGAAACAAGCAATGTGCTCAGCACCAGTTCTAAAAGCTCCAGATTATTCTAAGCAGTTCATTGTGCAGACAGATGCCTCTGAACATGGGATAGGGGCAGTTTTGTCCCAAACAAATGATGATGGCCTTGACCAGCCTGTTGCTTTCATTAGCAGGAGGTTACTCCCCAGGGAGCAGCGTTGGAGTGCCATTGAGAGGGAGGCCTTTGCTGTGGTTTGGTCCCTGAAGAAGCTGAGACCATACCTCTTTGGGACTCACTTCCTAGTTCAAACTGACCACAGACCTCTCAAATGGCTGATGCAAATGAAAGGTGAAAATCCAAAACTGTTGAGGTGGTCCATCTCCCTACAGGGAATGGACTTTATAGTGGAACACAGACCTGGGACTGCCCATGCCAATGCAGATGGCCTTTCCAGGTTCTTCCACTTAGAAAATGAAGACTCTCTTGGGAAAGGTTAGTCTCATCCTCTTTTCGTTTGGGGGGGGGGGGGTTGTGTAAGGAAATGCCTCCTTGGCATGGTTACCCCCTGACTTTTTGCCTTTGCTGATGCTATGTTTTGAATTGAAAGTGTGCTGAGGCCTGCTAACCAGGCCCCAGCACCAGTGTTCTTTCCCTAACCTGTACTTTTGATTCCACAATTGGCACACCCTGGCATCCAGATAAGTCCCTTGTAACTGGTACTTCTAGTACCAAGGGCCCTGATGCCAGGGAAGGTCTCTAAGGGCTGCAGCATGTATTATGCCACCCTAGAGACCCCTCACCCAGCACAGACACACTGCTTCCCAGCTTGTGTGTGCTGGTGAGAACAAAATGAGTAAGTCGACATGGCACTCCCCTCAGGGTGCCATGCCAGCCTCTCACTGCCTATGCAGTATAGGTAAGACACCCCTCTAGCAGGCCTTACAGCCCTAAGGCAGGGTGCACTATACCATAGGTGAGGGTACCAGTGCATGAGCACTGTGCCCCTACAGTGTCTAAGCAAAACCTTAGACATTGTAAGTGCAGGGTAGCCATAAGAGTATATGGTCTGGGAGTCTGTTTTGCACGAACTCCACAGCACCATAATGGCTACACTGAAAACTGAGAAGTTTGGTATCAAACTTCTCAGCACAATAAATGCACACTGATGCCAGTGTACATTTTATTGCAAAATACACCCCAGAGGGCACCTTAGAGGTGCCCCCTGAAACTTAACCGACTGTCTGTGTAGGCTGACTAGTTCCAGCAGCCTGCCACACTAGAGACATGTTGCTGGCCCCATGGGGAGAGTGCCTTTGTCACTCTGAGGCCAGTAACAAAGCCTGCACTGGGTGGAGATGCTAACACCTCCCCCAGGCAGGAGCTGTAACACCTGGCGGTGAGCCTCAAAGGCTCACCCCTTTGTCACAGCACCGCAGGACACTCTAGCTAGTGGAGTTGCCCACCCCCTCCGGCCCCGGCCCCCACTTTTGGCGGCAAGGCCGGAGAAAATAATGAGAATAACAAGGAGTCACTGGCCAGTCAGGACAGCCCCTAAGGTGTCCTGAGCTGAGGTGACTCTAACTTTTAGAAATCCTCCATCTTGCAGATGGAGGATTCCCCCAATAGGGTTAAGATTGTGACCCCCTCCCCTTGGGAGGAGGCACAAAGAGGGTGTACCCACCCTCAGGGCTAGTAGCCATTGGCTACTAACCCCCCAGACCTAAACACGCCCTTAAATTTAGTATTTAAGGGCTACCCTGAACCCTAGAAAATTAGATTCCTGCAACAACAAGAAGAAGGACTGCCTAGCTGAAAACCCCTGCAGAGGAAGACCAGAAGACAACAACTGCCTTGGCTCCAGAAACTCACCGGCCTGTCTCCTGCCTTCCAAAGAACTCTGCTCCAGCGACGCCTTCCAAAGGGACCAGCGACCTCTGCATCCTCTGAGGACTGCCCTGCTTCGACGACGACAAGAAACTCCTGCGGACAGCGGACCTGCTCCAAAAAGACTGCAACTTTATCCAAAGAAGCAGCTTTAAAGAACCCTGCAATCTCCCCGCAAGAAGCGTGAGACTTGCAACACTGCACCCGGCGACCCCGACTCGGCTGGTGGAGAACCAACACCTCAGGGAGGACCCCCGGACTACTCTACGACTGTGAGTACCAAAACCTGTCCCCCCTGAGCCCCCACAGCGCCGCCTGCAGAGGGAATCCCGAGGCTTCCCCTGACAGCGACTCTCTGAAACCTAAGTCCCGACGCCTGGGAAAGACCCTGCACCCGCAGCCCCCAGGACCTGAAGGACCGGACTTTCACTGCAGAAGTGACCCCCAGGAGTCCCTCTCCCTTGCCCAAGTGGAGGTTTCCCCAAGGAAGCCCCCCCTTGCCTGCCTGCAGCGCTGAAGAGATCCCTTGATCTCTCATTGACTTCCATTGCGAACCCGACGCTTGTTCTAACACTGCCCCCGCGCCGCTGAGGGTGAAATTTCTGTGTGGGCTTGTGTCCCCCCCGGTGCCCTACAAAACCCCCCTGGTCTGCCCTCCGAAGACGCGGGTACTTACCTGCTTGCAGACTGGAACCGGGGCACCCCCTTCTCTCCATTGGAGCCTATGCGTTTTGGGCACCACTTTGAACTCTGCACCTGACCGGCCCTGAGCTGCTGGTGTGGTAACTTTGGGGTTGCTCTGAACCCCCAACGGTGGGCTACCTTGGACCAAGAACTGAACCCTGTAAGTGTCTTACTTACCTGGTAAAACTAACAAAAACTTACCTCCCCCAGGAACTGTGAAAATTGCACTGTGTCCACTTTTAAAATAGCTATTTGTGAATAACTTGAAAAGTATACATGCAATTGAAACGATTCAAAGTTCCTAATGTACTTACCTGCAATACCTTTCAAACAAGATATTACATGTTAAATTTGAACCTGTGGTTCTTAAAATAAACCAAGAAAAGATATTTTTCTATACAAAACCCATTGGCTGGATTTGTCTCTGAGTGTGTGTACCTCATTTATTGTCTATGTGTATGTACAACAAATGCTTAACACTACTCCTTGGATAAGCCTACTGCTCGACCACACTACCACAAAATAGAGCATTAGTATTATCTCTTTTTACCACTATTTTACCTCTAAGGGGAACCCTTGGACTCTGTGCATGCTATTCCTTACTTTGAAATAGCACATACAGAGCCAACTTCCTACACCTTCTCTTTCTTCCTTTTGTCTGTTGTATTCATTTTGCTTCTCTTTTCTGCCCCATCCACTTTCTCTCCTGGGGCCTAGTTATCAATGGAGCAACAGGTGCAGTGGCACCGGGGCACAGAGACCTGCGGACCTCACTCAACCCTAATTACTGTTGTATTATCCTACTGAAATTCCAGTCAACCATTTTCCTTTCTTACTCCGGGGCTCATGACACTGTTACTATGCCACTTGTCCTCTCCATCTTTACTCCCGACTCCCTCTTTCCTTTCACCTTCCAATCCGTCCCAAAGAATATTTTTGTTATGGTGTTTTGAGCATTACACTCTAATGCCAAAAGTGTATTTGTGATAAAGGTTTATGTGATTATTGTATATGTTTTAAGATAGAGGAAGTGTTTTATTTAAATGCTGGGCCATTGGAATTACATGGCAGGAAAATACGAAATTATGAGGCATGGTTGACCAATTTATGTGGCAAGAAAAGTCCAGTTATGAATTTACAATGTTAATAGCTCTTACTCGAGAAAATGTGAGACCTATTGCATTGCAAATGCTAGTTATAACTAATGTTTTTTTTTTTTAAATGTTTGGTGAATGCTGCTCTTTCCATCAGTTTGCCCAGAAAAGGCCCATTTGTAATCATCAGTGGTGGTTGTTGGTCATGCGGGTCCAAGTTTGTTTTCTTCAGTAATGGGCGTATGTATGCCTTTTTAGGTCTTCAGGAAAGATTCCCGTAGTTAAAGAATTATTGACGATCAGCAGCGGTAGTTAGAAGATTGATTTGTGGTGGACAAGGGTCAGAAGGGCAGCCAGCTAGCCCGCTTGCCTTGATCGGATCCATAAATCCACTTTGTGATACTTGTTTGAGGGAATTCAGAGGCTGGGTTAGTGTTCTCTTGGAGGGGATTTTTTGTAAATGGGTTGGTGCTGGTGGCTTTTCTTAGTTTTAAATAGAAGTCCATGGTGTCTGCTTTGGTTGTGGAATGAGTCGCCAGTTTGTCAGTGAGTTCTTGAGTAATGTGATTTAGGATTACGAAATTCAAAGAGAATTTTATAATATTCTTTATTTGCACATTTAGCTTCTTGAATTCTGTCTGAATAGTACATTTTTTACTGTTGACTTGTATATCCTGTTAAGTTTCTGTAGATGAAGTTTGTCTTGATTGCTGTTTGTTTTGAGCCACATGCAGTGCAGCTTTCTAATTTGTTGTTTATCCGATAATTCTGTATTTCTTCTGGGTGCTTGTTTTCTTTTGTCCTGTTTTGTTGTTCTTAGTGGTATTAGGCTATCAAAAGCTTCCTGTAGCCTTTCCTATAGCTTTTGAACAGAATTTATTCTGTCTAGATGTTAGTTGTGTTTCAAAGTATTCAAAATTTAGTTTGTTCCACGGTTAATAGGTGGATGCATGTAAGGCGGTCTTAGGTGCGTTGATTTGTGGTGTTTTATGTTGGAAAGCTAGCAAATGGTGATCTGACCATGAGACTGGAGTAATCCTTTAAGAGATTGGGACATATGACATCTGTGCTGTGTCTAGTTATGTGCGTATGGGTTTGTGTATGATTTTTTGTATGTCATTGTGACTAGGCTTGTGATAATGGTTTTTGGATGGGGTATGTTGGGTTTGTCAAGCGAAATGGGTCACCAAGAAAACAAATGTTGGAGTGTAGTGTTATAAGGTTTGGAACTGTGTCTAGAAATGTGTCTGTGAAAGTGGCATTGCTAGGTGGTGGTCTGTAAAGAAGAAGGAAGTCACAGGAGGAAGTTTGAGTAGGGTTGCGTCTGGGGATGAGGACTTCACCTTGTATGGAAATGTCGTCGGCTTTGGCAACCTTTGTTTTCTAAAATATAACAGCTAGTCCTATCCAATTTTGTTTGATAGTCTGGAGGAAAGGATTCATACTATATTTGGTGCCATGTCATCTCCCAGCCATGATTCAGTTATGACTATGTCAGGTTGTGCGTCAGTGAGTAGGTCGTAGGTGTGATGCTTGTTTTTAGAAGGTGATCGAACATTTATTAGTAGCTAGTTTAGAGATTGTGTTTTGGTGGTGGTGTAACTTTGTTTTGTAGAAGTGAGCAGTATTTTCTTTTTTTTTCTTTTTTTTTTTTTTTTTACTTGTAGCAGGTGTGTCATTTGTGCTGGTATTAACTGTATGAGGATAGCAATGATTTTGTTTTTCTATATTGCATTCCTCATCCAGAAAGCTTAGAGGGCACTTTGAAGGGTGTGTAAGTGGTTGAGATGGTGGTGGAGATTGAGCTTGTGAGCTGTGTTGTTTATGTAGCCTTGTGCAATAGACATGGGAATGTAAAATTGCGAAGAGTGGCATGTTATTTTGTTTGCGACCTGTTGAATGAGAGTTGTGTGGCGTATATATGTTCGGTGTTGGTGAAGATAGAAAATTTGAGAGTGAGGATGGTTTTGGATTTGTATTTGTGTAGTCGGGAGTGGGTGTATGTTTCTAATTTATGACCGAATGTTTTATTAAATTGTGTGTGTGAGATTTTGATGTGCTGGTGTGTGTCTGTGTTATGTTTTGATTTTGTGGGCTAGTGAGAGGAGATATTGAAGTTGTGGCTTTCTGAGGAGGATTTGTATGTAAAGTACTGTTGGTGAGTGGAATTTGAATGGTAAAGGGGGACGGTGATGTGTTTTTGAAAAGTGTGTGTGAGGGGATGGATAGAAGTTATGAGTGTTTGTATTTTATTTGGTAGCTGAAGAGGTAGTATGTGTGGTGGATCGGAATGTAAAGATTGTTTGGTTGTATGTTTTATATATGTTTAACAGTTGAAAGAATTTCTTACATGAATAGCACCATAAAGAAAACCAGTGACAGCCAGACCGATATTGCTACTCCTATAACATTTTCAGGTCTTATTTGACTGAAATTAAATGTTTCAACAACGGAATTTAGTCACAATGGTGTAAATGTTTGAAATACATACATGCGTTCCAGCAAGGTATCAGTGTGCAGCCAGTACACACAGATAGTCAATCATCAAAAGGCCTAATCTTGCTGGCATATTACTGCAGGCATATTACTGAGAGCCCATTACCCCAGAAAGGGGAATGCCTTCAACATAAGACATGGAGCTGAATCCAACTACATGTAGTTAAGGAAACACCAGTAAACTTAACTTTTTAAAATCTTTTATGATAAAATCTCATACACAGAAGGTGCTGTTGCTGAAGAACAGAGGACAAGGGCCCCAAACAGATTGATAAAACTTTAATCTCTTCTTGCTTTGCTGCAAGGAGATATTTGTGATATAGCTTTCACTACTCTGAAGGAACATGTACGTGTGAAGTACTTAATACATCTTCTGGGAAAAAAAAAAAAGTTGTATATCTCTACCTATGTGCTCCTCTTTTTTGGCTTTAAAAAAAAATACTTCTGCTAGTGCCTATCCACTGGCAACATTTTCAAATGTTATTATGTTACATTTTCAGTGTTTTCTTGTTTAGCAGTGTCAGTAAACCAGCTCACCAACCTGGGACAATACCAGACTGTCAAATGGCTCCGAAAGATTTTTAATAATAATTTTAAAAACACAAATAAAACTGTACGTGCCTGTACTGAACTCAGTAAACATGATATGGCAATAGCAAACTAGTCCAAAGCTTCGAGACTATACAAGTGACATATATACGCTCAGTAATGCTCTTTAAAAGAACCATTTATTAAAAGGTATCCAAGTTATTCCACATGTTCTTTTAGCAGTTCACTATGTGGAGATATATATACTCCATCCATTCTTTATAAGATCTGGTTTACCTCATGTCCTGTGATTAATTTCCACTTTAAAAGTATGCATTTCTATAACCAATCTGTTCTGTTGTGTTTGCTAATTATACTTTTCATCAGAATTGAAACGTAATAAAAATTAACTCACCAAGCTGAATTTTTCTTTTCTTGTTGTAGGTATACTCCTGTTGGGCGGTCGTTCTTCACTGCCTCAGAAGGATGCGCCAATCCCCTGGGTGGTGGCAGGGAAGTTTGGTTTGGCTTTCATCAGTCAGTTAGACCCTCACTTTGGAAAATGATGCTTAATATAGATGGTAAGTAATTTGCTTCTTGCGCACCGTTGAGACCGCTTTCAAAAAGTGTGCCAACTTTCAGAAAAGCAAGACCTGTAAATGCAACATCTCTTTTGTATTTATTTGTTTCTACAGTCAATTAAACCTTCCTGTTTAAAAGGTGTGTTTTCTTGTTTACAGTCTCAGCAACAGCATTTTATAAAGCACAACCAGTAATAGAATTCATGTGTGAAGTTCTAGACTTCAAAAGTATTGAAGAGCAACAGAAACCTCTGACAGATTCCCAAAGGGTTAAGTTTACCAAAGAAATAAAAGGTACAGTCATGCTTCATGCTACTTTTACGTTTTTAGGTGTCTTGATGTTCTCTTTAAGTTAATCCTCTACTTTATAATTCTGATTGCCAAGCAAGATGCCTAATCTTTCCTTTGTTGTTGTTGTTTTATGCCATAATTGCAGTTTGCTGTAGCTCCTAATAATGTTTCAGCTCTTGATGATATAATGCAGGTAGTGGTGAGGAACTATCTTTAAGGATAATGCAAAATCAAATTGTAAGGAAACTATGATTAGAGATCTCTTTGGCTTTATAAACTTGCGGAATAGATCTGCCTGCCAGATACTGATTAGACTCAAATCCGACTGGATTGATTTAGCCTTTTTTTCACCAGGTTGATAAAACACATGCTCATGTCCTTTTAACATTATTATTAGTCTGAGGTATTTGATCTTCTTAGTCTGATGGTAGAATTAACGTTTTCACTAAGTTCTTCCATTTGACAGTGCCAAAAGCCTCTGGACTGACTTTAGCTGGCCTGTGGATATTACATCACCCTAACCCCCACTCCACCAATGACCATAACAAAGAATCTGGAAGTAAAAATAGGTAAGCTATCAATGGACACCAAGATAGGGTCAGTAGCCGAGACCTTCTTTGGTCTGCTACAATCAATGAGGACATTTTTGGACATCTTACCTGCCGAGAGCCGCAGTCCATGCCTTAATAATGTTTAGCCTGGACTACTTAAATGGGCTCTATATTGGAGCACCCAATAAGAAGATGCTCCAAAAACATAGTCGCTTAGGATTTCTTGGGCGTTTCTAGGAGAGACTCTTTTTCGTATGGGTTGAAGGAACTGCAATAGCTAATCACCAGGAAGAGAATTCTGTTTAAAGCATTAACCTTTTGTCCATCGTGGCTTTTACAGCCTTGGTCTTAGATACCTGATTAGGAGAATCCTTCATTATGATCCTCTAAGACCTCTTCGCTCTGCCACAGCTATAGAGATTAAGATCCCTAGGTTCTGCCAGGTTACACAGCAATACTGTGTTCTCTCATTGTCTATGGCCCAGGTCAGACAATACTTACTATCTAATGTCTCTGTATGGATTTCGGGCACTGTTAGTCATGTTACGGTGAATGTAGAATCTTGCTTGCCAGATATTTTACGAAGATGTAACTGAAATAGTTACTTTGAGAAGTACACAGAAGTTAGAAAAGATGGCATGCCTGTTGCACCAGTGCCTGGGCATTCTTTTACAATTCTAATCTGATCACCTAGACCAGGTATTAGTTAAGCATTGTCAGGTTTACTTCCAGGTATGTAATCTGATGTAACAGTCATAGTGGCGTTGACCACACAAAAAATCCAGGTTTGGACATCTGCACATCCTCGGCATTTGATATGATACAGTGCAACTTATGAAACTCTTTGAATAGCAGAATGTAAAGAAAATGTATAATTGTCATTTTATACAGCATGTGGTTGTCGATTGGAGCATTCTGCTAACTTTTTTTATTCTCTTTAACCACTAGGTCTAAAAGTAGAGATAACACACTGTGGGCAAATGAAAAGAAAATACAGAGTGTGCAATGTCACAAGACGACCAGCAAGCCACCAAACGTAAGAGACTTTCTCAGTTGTAAAGCTTAGTGTTTTGAACTTTGTCTACAGCTGGAGTGTTCAATACAGTGATTCTTTCAAAAGTGCCTCTATACTGGTTCTTTCACCTTTTGATATTTAAGCTTCTCCAGCATTCAATTTTTCATAACTTCACATGCTTTGAATCATTGCCTGCCATAGACCCGGGAGTGGTCCAGTGATTATATGTGTAATACAGTGGCATTTCCTTAGAAATAGACATAAAGCAGTTTATGTAGAAGCCTAAATAACTAATTTGAAAATACCCTGAGTCTAACCTTTGAGCTGAGACAGCACTGAACGTCACTGTTCCTAGAGACCACCATAAGTCAGATTTACCATAACTCTGTCTACTAAACGTTGTGCAGAAGGTCCCTCTCAGGGCACTGCTCAGGATGCTTTTTTCCTTTGGAAATTAGATTTTTATGAACACCTTTAATGGGGTTTTATTTTCAGACACCTAATATTAAGGGCTATTGCTTTGAATGCTGTCCTGGTACTTTTTTGTGAAAGTCCCTCCATCATGGATAAGTCATCTAAGAAAAGTTTTTAAAGCCTGTGCTTCATGGGCAAAAGACAGCGTTTATTGAGGGTCCTCATTCTGATTGAATTTCCTGCCTTCATCTGAGGCATATGACCAGGGGCTGTAAAATCTGCTGCACTATAAAAGGAAATAGGTAGTATAATCTTCACAGCAGCTCACAAGAATACAGTTTAGCCCCTTTCCTTTCTGCTCACCATGGTGTGCGAGACCAGGGAGGGTGTAGGTTTCCAGTCTAGTGAGAAATGCAATGAATCCTTGAACTAGAGCCCCAATCAACATTCAGAACTACACATGGGTGAATTCTAGATTCTTGAGGGGAGCTCCTCCAATGTAAGTATATGGATTCGCCTGTAGAAGGTGAGATGAGATTGCCTGTTCTAGGCTTGATTGTAAGCAGAGTCACCGTAATTATGGGACTCGTTGCATATGCCACATAATACATCATATGTTTCATAACTTGGAGACTCTACAATTTTTCTTTCTTTTTTCTTTTTTATTTTTTTTTATTTTTAGCTAAAACAGATCAAAAGTCGCTAAAAATGCAGTGACAAGCGCTCCCATGCATTGGAAGTCCCTTTGCAAATGTCATCTGGTCAGCTTTCAATTGCCTATTGCTCCATTTGGGTGTTAAACTGTTTCTGAAGAAAGGGAACCTTTGCCCAGACAGCTTTAACATGTAAAAACGACAAACTTATGTAGTAATACTGTAGCCAGATGTGCCCCATAACTTTTCTTTTCTTGCCACATAATTTATTCACTCCTGCTGCATAATTCACGCAATCAATCACATGGGAGGCTTGCGTTCATAAGAGTAATGCGCTCTTAGGCAGCAGGAAGCAGTGCTGTATTAAGTTTGGAGGTAGTAGTGTTCGACGGTCGAGTATACATAAATGAGGCGTAGGCAGGGGAGCCCTCTCCTATGGTGGAATATATAGGTCAATGCCAATGATGCTTGATGGGCACCCCAATGCAGATGCTGCTTGCCATTGGGGAGCCAGTGGTTATAAGTGGAAGCATCCCCAAATATTGCCTGAACAAAAGCGCCTTCCAGAGGGACATCTACCACTGCAATAAATCAACTGTTCCATTAACAGTCAACAGGCCAATTATTATCGTTTCTATATGAAGAATGACGGGTTTACGTCTGCAGATCTGCTGTTTGCAGCACTGCAAAAACAGGTGTACATATGACCCAAATGCACCTGCCAAAGCCAGAAATGACAACTCAACACTGCCACTACCTGTCCCCTCCACATAACACAGGGCATCTTAGTCTGGCACAGACAGAGTACCAGTAGGAGAGCCGATGTCCCCAGCAGCTTCCAGGATCTCATTCTTCGGAGCACCATTGCGCGTTACTCACTGAGGTAGGACATGGATGCTGCCTGTGCTAGAGGTGCACACCCTAGTCGTAGTGAACAAGCGACGGGCAGAGGATAGTGTTAAGCATTTGATGAACACAGAGTTAGTAAATGAGACACACACTCAAGAAGAAACTCAAGACTAATTTAGAAAAATAACATAGATTTTTCATATTAATTTAGACACCAAGATCTTTGAGGTCAGGTTAACTTTTCGAGTTAGCGATATTTAAAAATGCAGAAAATACAGCTTACTTATTTGAGGCATGAGCCTTGAATGCAATAATGGCATCCTATGGGAAAAACATGCACTGCATAAGTATTCTTGCAATCAAATTACAGGGTTGATCTTCAGGTCTTAGGGTTAAGTAGGGGCCAAGGTCCTTAGACCACCAGCAGTTTCGGTTTTCCTGCCCTGGTTGTATGGGTGCAGAGGTGCTGGTTGCAAGGGTACCCCCGAATGCCACCACTGAATTCAATGGAGAAACCTCTAACAAGAAAAAGGCTGCAAGGGGACTGAGGGACCAGTTCGGCAGAACCCAAAGGTGGGCTCAGCTCTTGAGGGTCTCTGGCATAAGGGTGCATCGTCGGTAGGCTCAGACTCAGGTGCAGAGGTGTTGTGTCCGTCTGGTTCCATATGTTGGTGGCTCCTACACCCGATGGTCAGCAGAAAGGAGGACTGGATGCCAGCTGGTGCAGGGAAGTGGCTTCTCCACTTCAGGGGAAACGTTAGCTGGCTGGTTGGTGACGTGCTGGCATGCCTCCAAGACTTTACAAAGATGCACAGCGGCAGAATGAATCAGATCTTTGCAATTGTCGGGATAGTAGCAGGCAGGCAGGGTTTGTCGCCAAAGTCCACATTTAATCCATACTTCTCATGCTGGTTGGCTCTTCTTTGCCCTTCTTCTTTTAGTCAAACGAATCGAAGTTCCTGGTGTCTGGGGCTCTCCTAAATACTGAACTTAGGGGAATTAAGGGGAGTGTAGGGTAGTAGCCAATGGACCATTTGCCCTTGGAATGACTATACCTGCAAAGATGACCACTTCCTGTGGGCATAACCCTGTCTCAAAGTTCCTAATTCTACCAAAAACAATATGGTGGAGCCCTTCTTTCGTGGAGCACATCAGGCAGCCCTCCTTAGGGATGACACTAGCCTGAAGGTGCAACACACCTACTACATAGCTAATTTCCTATTTGTCTTGGTGCCAAATGGGCCTAAGGGGAGTGGGTGGTATTCTCCAGGTCTGGTGGAAACCGGGGTCACATATCGGAGGCTTTGAAAACTCTGGCATTGGTATGCAGATTTACTAGCCATCCTGCTGGAGGATGTTGATAACACCTTCCCCGGAGCAGGCATTGTTTCCTGACCTCAGAGTGTGCTGGCTCTCACCTACAGGTGGCCAGAAACTCATCTGTGGTGGCAGGCTGGTCGAGACCAGTCAGCCAGCGCACTGGAAAACTAGTAGTTTTCTGGGGCTACCTCGATGAGATGCCCTCTGGGTGCATGCCATAATAAATCCATATGGCATCAGTATGGATTTATCAAGACAATGTGTTTGATACCAAACACTATAGGTTTCAGTAAAGCCATTGTGTAACTGTGGGGGATCTTAATGACCAGTGCCCAGTACATTTACTTAAGATGTCTTCCCTATTCCCATGTACCAGCTAGTAGTTGAATTAGATAGCACTGGGGCATACAAGGCCTGCTGTGGGAGAGTCTTAATTATATTAGGGCTTAGGGCTATAAGGCCTTACATATATGCTGTGACTTGGGCATGACACACATTGAGTGTGCCATGTTGTCTTTTCACACATGGTTTGCACCATGTCACGCAGCCTGAATGCACTTTGTATGGGGGTTTCCTTAGGGTAGCATAATACATGTAGCAACCCCTCTTTGATACCCATACCCTGGGTACCAGGGGTCCCATTTACTAGGGGCTTACAGGGGTATTAAGGTGTGTGCCAACTGTACACAGTTGGACCATTTTACTCTTTTAGGGGAAAGAAGACTGGCACTTTGAGCCTGGCTAGCAGGGGCCCAGTGCACTCTGAGCCTATCTTCTAGTGGTTCAGATGGGGGCAAAATGGAAGGAACAACCTGCAAAAGGCCTGGTTTCTTTCACCGTTTTTCTCCCAAGAATCTTCCAAGCATTGAAGGGACATCTCAGGATGAAGGTCCATTTAACCCCTTCACCACCCCAAGTAAATCCATGTAAAGTGCCAGGAGGGGGGAAGAATTGATTATGAAAGTGCTCATCATGAACCACAGTACCCTAATCTTCACTATAGGGATGGAAAAGCTATGCAGTGGCTATATGGCTTTCCCATTTTTTACAGATCTTATGATGGTTATTATATGGATCCGCCATACCAAATCCCATTGATTTTTAGAGTTCTTGTGGGTCTCATTAATGAATTAGACTAGATGAAGACAGAGTATTTGCTCGTTCCACTTTCAGCAGAACCTTCAAGGCTTACAGTCCCACTGCCTCAAGCCCCTTCTCATCTGTGAGCAGTTTTTTTTTAATCTTCATTTTTTTTCCACACCAATCCCTTAATGCTTTCCGCCTGTCACATAGAAGCTTTTGAAGCCCGCTTGGGGCTCTTCCCATGAATAGGATGACTGTTGCTCTTTCAGGGGAGAGTATCCACCCCCTCATGTGGATTAATTTGTGACAATATTGCTTGGAAAGCGAATAAGGTCAAGCTTGGGTTTATCAATCAGTGGTTTCAAATTTTCCAGTACCATTGTAATTGTCTTTGAAGGGATATATATCTCAATAATAGAAATATTGTGAAAGTAAAGTGGGTACTAAGCTGCTGCATTATCCAAATAGAAATGTCAGTGTTAAATTATTCTTTGCTTCGTAAAGGTCTCCAGGATCTGTAAGTTCTTGTCTTTTTTTCTCTTCAGATTCCCACTTCAGCAAGAGAGTGGTCAGACAGTAGAATGCACTGTAGCTCAGTACTTTAAGGACCGGCACAAGCTTGTCCTGCGTTACCCTCATCTTCCATGTTTACAAGTCGGACAGGAGCAAAAGCATACATACCTTCCTCTTGAGGCAAGTAGAATTTATCACTATCTTTTACTGCTTTAGTTGGCTAATTATTTTTCAAGAATAGTCAGTTTTTGAGAACTTCTGCAGTCTTGAATGCTGACTTTTCTGGTGTTTGAATGTTTGTGCAGTGCTTCATTTGTTATGATGTATGTATGAGCTTGCAGTGCTAACTGGTCCGGGTAGCTTCTAGCTTTGATTTTGAGGATTCCATCACAAGCATGAGACTGATTTTTACATGTGAAATTGTCATTGGTGATGTAAACGTAATGTTTTTCGTAACACTTTCCATTTAGCTTGTCTCAATTATTAAGTCAGTCAGTTACAGTTTTTGATCAGTGTTTCCAAGGATCTTACCAGATGGATTGGTTGTAATTTGGTTTGGCGTGTGAATAGCGAAGCGTTTAGTAAAAGCGTGAGGTGTTTTGTGGTGTGGTCTGGTGGCTAAGTTGCTGACTTTAGACCATGGGGTGCTGAGTTTAAATCTCAGCATCAGTACTTAACGGCCCATCATGCAAACAAGTCACTTAATCTCTTCCTGTGCATTAAAATAATATTTAAAATGTAATTTCGAAAAAAAAGGAAATGGCCTCTTGGTGTAAGTGACCGTGCGCCATCTCCCAACATTATCCAATATTGTAGAACGCTTCTTTACTATCCAGCTTCTTTGCTTACTCATAAACATCAATACACATTGAAATACATATGTAGTAAGTCCTGTTTAGGTAATCATAGTAGCTATGTACCTATCAAGATTTTGTTGTATGGGTGTTAAAAGTTCTCTCAGTGTTCTGTTTTAGCTTTAGAAGTAAGGAGTTTCAAAGTTGTCTGTTTTGAGCACAGTGATAGCCAATTAGGTGATTTACGTGCCCTGTGGTGGATGTTAGTGCTGTGTTCTAATAATATTTTTGTGTTTGAAGTTGTGTACGTTGTGTGTATATTGTATTTTAATGGTGCTTTTGTGAAGTGTGTTGAATGTATGTGGACTGTTCTTTGGCTTTTGAATGTCGTGTTCTGCCTCGTATGCTCTTTGTATACTAGACAGTGTTGTGGAAACTTCGTTGGCAATGTTAGCACATAAGGTTATTTACCTGGCTACAATTAGGATTGAGCCTTAAATAAATAAAAAAATGTTGTAAGTATGTTAGTAGTATTAAGAGGGAATCCAGAAGAGGGTCAGAGGAGTATGATCAATCTCAAGCTCTCCCTGCTCCATAAAACAAACAACCATCCAGTTGAGTTGACCAGAGGCCAGATTCTAGCATCTTTTATTCCGACCTTCCCAAATAAATCATTTCCACATCCACAAACCCACAAAGCCGCCTCTGGTGAAAAAGCAGAAAATAACTGTGAGAAACCTCCACTCGTCAGCTTCAAACCTGATATTCAACAAACATTACCCAGCGCTGAAAGAGGAGGCAGATACCTGTGAATACAAGGTCTAGAGCTGTGGAAATATCACCATTTCCATGAGACCTTAACTGAGTGACTTTTTGTTCAACATGTTTTGTCACAGTACTTGAGTATCATCACTGGCTGTAATAGTACAATATCAGTTGAGGGCACTACCTGATCCAATGTATTCTCTCCTTTGTTTGCTGCTGATTGTTCAGTGAGTGTATCCTCACTGAGTGTTCAGAAGTTACTGAAAGGTTAGTTGCTGCACTATTTAAAATACACAGACACATAATCTATGAAGCTTTAACTGGAATGGACTCAATATGAATGCAAGAAGGATATTTTGATTTGTGGTGCTGTAAAGAAATGGCTCCCTGTTGCAGTTACCCCCCACTTTTTGCCTGATACTGATGCTGACTTGACTGAGAAGTGTGCTGGGACCCTGCTAACCAGGCCCCAGCACCAGTGTTCTTTCACCTAAAATGTACAATTGATCCCACAATTGGCACACCCTGGCATCCAGATAAGTCCCTTGTAACTGGTACCTCTGGTACCAAGGGCCCTGATGCCAGGGAAGGTCTCTAAGGGCTGCAGCATGTATTATGCCACCCTAGAGACCCCTCACTCAGCACAGACACACTGCTTACAAGCCTGTGTGTGCTAGTGAGAACAAAATGAGTAAGTCGACATGGCACTCCCCTCAGGGTGCCATGCCAGCCTCTCACTGCCTATGCAGTATAGGTAAGACACCCCTCTAGCAGGCCTTACAGCCCCAAGGCAGGGTGCACTATACCATAGGTGAGGGTACCAGTGCATGAGCACTGTACCCCTACAGTGTCTAAACAAAACCTTAGACATTGTAAGTGCAGGGTAGCCATAAGAGTATATGGTCTGGGAGTCTGTTTTACACGAACTCCACAGCACCATAATGGCTACACTGAAAACTGGGAAGTTTGGTATCAAACTTCTCAGCACAATAAATGCACACTGATGGCAGTGTACATTTTATTGCAAAATACACCCCAGAGGGCACCTTAGAGGTGCCCCCTGAAACTTAACCGACTGTCTGTGTAGGCTGACTAGTTCCAGCAGCCTGCCACACTAGAGACATGTTGCTGGCCCCATGGGGAGAGTGCCTTTGTCACTCTGAGGCCAGTAACAAAGCCTGCACTGGGTGGAGATGCTAACACCTCCCCCAGGCAGGAGCTGTAACACCTGGCGGTGAGCCTCAAAGGCTCACCCCTTTGTCACAGCCCAGCAGGGCACTCCAGCTTAGTGGAGTTGCCCGCCCCCTCCGGCCACGGCCCCCACTTTTGGCGGCAAGGCTGGAGGGAACAAAGAAAGCAACAAGGAGGAGTCACTGGCCAGTCAGGACAGCCCCTAAGGTGTCCTGAGCTGAGGTGACTCTAACTTTTAGAAATCCTCCATCTTGCAGATGGAGGATTCCCCCAATAGGGTTAGGATTGTGACCCCCTCCCCTTGGGAGGAGGCACAAAGAGGGTGTACCCACCCTCAGGGCTAGTAGCCATTGGCTACTAACCCCCCAGACCTAAACACGCCCTTAAATTTAGTATTTAAGGGCTACCCTGAACCCTAGAAAATTAGATTCCTGCAACTACAAGAAGAAGGACTGCCTAGCTGAAAACCCCTGCAGGGGAAGACCAGAAGACAACAACTGCCTTGGCTCCAGAAACTCACCGGCCTGTCTCCTGCCTTCCAAAGAACTCTGCTCCAGCGACGCCTTCCAAAGGGACCAGCGACCTCTGAATCCTCTGAGGACTGCCCTGCTTCGACGACGACAAGAAACTCCCGAGGACAGCGGACCTGCTCCAAAAAGACTGCAACTTTGTTTCAAGAAGCAGCTTTAAAGAACCCTGCAACTCCCCGCAAGAAGCGTGAGACTTGCAACACTGCACCCGGCGACCCCGACTCGGCTGGTGGAGAACCAACACCTCAGGGAGGACCCCCGGACTACTCTACGACTGTGAGTACCAAAACCTGTCCCCCCTGACCCCCACAGCGCCGCCTGCAGAGGGAATCCCGAGGCTTCCCCTGACCGCGACTCTCTGAAACCTAAGTCCCGATGCCTGGAAAAGACCCTGCACCCGCAGCCCCCAGGACCTGAAGGACCGGACTTTCACTGCAGAAGTGACCCCCAGGAGTCCCTCTCCCTTGCCCAAGTGGAGGTTTCCCCGAGGAAGCCCCCCCTTGCCTGCCTGCAGCGCTGAAGAGATCCCTTGATCTCTCATTGACTTACATTGCGAACCCGACGCTTGTTCTAACACTGCACCCGGCCGCCCCCGCGCCGCTGAGGGTGAAATTTCTGTGTGGACTTGTGTCCCCCCCGGTGCCCTACAAAACCCCCCTGGTCTGCCCTCCGAAGACGCGGGTACTTACCTGCTTGCAGACTGGAACCGGGGCACCCCCTTCTCTCCATTATAGCCTATGCGTTTTGGGCACCACTTTGAACTCTGCACCTGACCGGCCCTGAGCTGCTGGTGTGGTAACTTTGGGGTTGCTCTGAACCCCCAACGGTGGGCTACCTTGGACCAAGAACTGAACCCTGTAAGTGTCTTACTTACCTGGTAAAACTAACAAAAACTTACCTCCCCCAGGAACTGTGAAAATTGCACTGTGTCCACTTTTAAAATAGCTATTTGTGAATAACTTGAAAAGTATACATGCAATTGAAATGATTCAAAGTTCCTAATGTACTTACCTGCAATACCTTTCAAACAAGATATTACATGTTAAATTTGAACCTGTGGTTCTTAAAATAAACTAAGAAAATATATTTTTCTATAACAAAACCTATTGGCTGGATTTGTCTGAGTGTGTGTACCTCATTTATTGTCTATGTGTATGTACAACAAATGCTTAACACTACTCCTTGGATAAGCCTACTGCTCGACCACACTACCACAAAATAGAGCATTAGTATTATCTATTTTTACCACTATTTTACCTCTAAGGGGAACCCTTGGACTCTGTGCATGCTATTCCTTACTTTGAAATAGCACATACAGAGCCAACTTCCTACAGGTGCCTACTATGTATAGGATCCTCCTTAATTAAAGGAACCCGATACATTCCTAGAAAAACGTTTGCAAAGTCCACCAACTTGTAGTTCTCAATAAATACTGAGAGGACTCTTGTTCAGAACCTTCCAGCAGTGACCATTGGAGTCCACAAAATCACATGAAACTTAATTCCTCTAAAACTGAGATTCTCACCCATAGTTCATTAATATGGCCATGGGACATTGGTTCAAGAAGGTTATAAAGATTACAGTTCTGTGACATCCTGCTATGAGGATGTGTTAACATTCCACTGTGGGACATAAACCAATAATACACTTTATACAAAGTGTTGGTCGCGTTGTGAAAACCCCATTGTTTTGAACGGATTCTCCGCCTCACCCCCTTGACGCATGTACCTTTTTTCTTCTGTAGTTACCACTGTTACATGTTATTCTTAAAGAGCAGCCTCTTTTAGCTTGTTTCTGGTGACCATAGCCCAGATGAGAAAACTGACTCCTGTGTTTTTTTATTTATAAGGAGATGAGCCCCCAAACCCCCCCCCCGCACCACCTCAATTTCATTTTTCTTTTCCCAACAGGGGTGCCCCTGGTATCCTGCTGCTTTTCTTCATGCCCTGACGTTTTTTGACCTGCAGTTGCCACTTTGCTAATGTACATGGTCCTTTGCAAGTGGCAAAGTTAATTACCTCCCTGGAAGGCCGCATCCCTTCAAGGAGGGATGATGTGAATCAGAGCAGGTGCAGGAGATCTGGCCCAAAGCGCTTTCGGACTTAAATAGGAAAATTAATTTACTTAGGTGCCCTTCATGGGTGGAAGCAAGGGAAATAAAATTCCCATTGGGAATGGAAGAAAAAGGTATGTACTAGTATTGTGACTGGATTACAAATGCATTTTTGGGCAGTCCTGGTTCAGATAGTCCTGCTGTGTTGCCAATGTTAAGTAACCATGTTGTCCAGTCTGACCACTTGGCATAGCAAAGCATGTAATTTTAAGGATTTAAAAGAATAGTAACCTGGTTAAGATGTTACTAGTGCTATAAACTGATGTATGCTTTGTTAATCTAGCATTTCGTTTCATCACTTACTGTTTGTTGCAAATTGAAGTGTGTTCAATCAAAATGAATTAAGTGCAATGCTACATTAGAAATGCTTTGGATTTACTTCTTATATGTTTATGCTAAAAATAATGATTACACTCAACAGGTTAAAGTAAATACATTCACAATTGTGATGCTAAATAAATGTAATCATAGAGATAAACTCAACAGCCATAATCCCATCTGCTTAATTTCTAACTCTATACCCGAAACACTAATCCCCAAACCCTCACTACTCTCTGTACCATTATTCCTAAAACCCTAATTTCATAGTCATAACCCTTACATATTGTACTCTTATATCCAAACCTTAAACCCTATACCCTAAACTCAGCACTGTACCCCAGATCCTTAACTCTCTCCCGTTAATCCCAGTACCCGAACTCTGAGTTCTATATCCTATATTGTTGTCTCTTATCCTCCATCATATACTCTTAATCCGTACAAGAAACCCTTAACCGTATTCCATACCTGTAGCTCCGTGAACCCATACATTTAACCGTATACTCTTAGCCATATTCCCCTAAAGGCCAACTTCTAATTTCTTAACTCCTACTCTTCAAACCCTTACTCCTATTCCCAAACCCTTAAACCTGTCCCCCAAAGACTAAATTGTTAACAATGTAGCCTTAGCCCTATATCCTCTACAGCTGACACGCTCAAAACCTTTAGCCCTGTACTACAAACTCATATCCTTATGTCATTGGTTGATACAGCAAATTATTAGCCCTTTACCTATAACCAAATGTATTTAATCCTGTACTCTCAACCACGTACCCCAATCCCTGTGCCCCTAACTTCAAACCCCAAGCCCTTAAAATGTAAACTTATATCCTTGACCCTATACACCAGACCCCTCATCCTGTACTCCAGATCTTTAGTTGCATGTCCTTAACACCTATGACATTAATATTATGTCAGTAATCCTATACTCCTAAACTCTTTATCTCTGAAACCCTATACCATCAACATTTTACCTCCCAATTCATACCCTTTATCTTGTAAACCCACAAACCCAGCTCCTTAACTCTGGACCCAATACTTTCAACCCTCAGCCTCATATCCTATACAAGTAACCATTAACATCTTTCATACAGTTCTTGCATAAAAAAAAATTGGGGAAAAAAACATTGTGGTCATTTTTCGAAGCATTTATTTTTGGGATTAATATTTGAGAAGGACCTTTGCTTTTGAAATTTTGAAGGCATACCATCGCACCTTTCTCCGGGGAAAATCCTGGATACAGGGCAGCTGAAGGCTATCCTTGAGAGAAGAGTCTTTTCTAACTTTCTAAACTGTTGCAATCTTTTAAATACTTTGTCAAATGGCCTGTAAGAGCTCTTCTGCTGGTGTCCGTGATATAGAGCATTTTCTTGGTCCCTTGCATTTGATTATTTACAACTGATGCAACAGTATCCTTAGGTCAGTGGTGGCAGGTCTCAAGCAACAGGAACGACAAATTAAGATTCACAAAGCTGTGATTCGGTTGATCGCTTGGTGCTGCCGTTAGTAAAATAACGGTTGATGCCTTCCTTCTGGGATGCGGGAGCACACCGGGATCATTTACAGGTTCAAGCACTTGGTTAGAAAAAGAGAAGTATTACCATATCAATCTTCAAAATGAAGTGCAGTCAACCTGACCTTATCTTTTCTTCCAGCTCTCAAGTTGAACTCTTTTTAGATTCAGGCAGACACAAAGGCAACAATGCGTTATCTGGACAAGCGTGAAGGAACTCAATCCAGACGCCTGTCTCATGAAGTTCATACAATCTGAAACTGGCTGATTACACAGCAGTCCATTCCTGGGAGTTGAAAAGTTAGAGGCAGACTCATTCAGAAATACTTTTTTTTCAGAAGATTATGAATGCATAGTAAACAAGAGTGCTGCAAAACGTCGTTTTACAAATGGATACCATTCAGATAAATGTTTGCAAACACAGAATTAAAAACAATATTCAAACTCCGGCTCCGTGTTTTAGTAGTCAGGCCCATTGTGTAATTCCTAGTCGGTTACAATGGTTGAAGACGTTTCTTTATGCATTTCCACTTAAACCCATGATTCCAATTGACATATTTATAAGAGACCACTCTTATTTTGATAACCTCGGAATGAATGCACCAGTGTTGATGAACTCACCGCTTTTCACCTTTTGAACTGTTCACACAAGCAGTGTAGCAGTGCAGACTGGATTTTCTGTTTAGGTTTGTGGATCAGATCTTGCATCCTCCACCTTCATTTGTTGAACTTGGCCCTTTGGCTCATGTATTCTTTAAATATGGTTTCTTAACTCTTCCACATGCATGCATGGACATAATAAAAGAGGCTAGATGTCCATCCACCACAGTGCACCACACTTTCAAATAGAGGAGGTTTTGTAAGACGGTACATCCAGAAGATTATTGACCTGACCAGCTGCCAGAATGCAACAGTATTCCATACGTTTCTTCAAGTCTGGGCTGGTTTTCATCTGTCAGGGCACATCCTAGAGCTGCCACTGCTTACAGGAAATGTTCTTAATCTTTTCTTCCAGAGTACCTGTGATTAAGATTTTCAAGAAAGGCTTTAAAATGCCTTTTCCCCAGTAGGTAGACCACTTTCTCCATGGGAGCTTAATCTGTTTGAACAGTTTTTTAGCTTACCTTGCAACTTTTATTGTAAAAGGCACCTTTTCTTGTAGAACTTCGTTTCTTCCTGCATAGTTAATGTGATTTAGGCACATTGTTGTAACTCATGATATATAGTTTTCTATAAGGGTAAAGACATCCAAGTTTCAGGATTTGATGCCGTAAATTAAAAAAGAATGCTCGCAGTACCATTCAAAGGAGTCATCCCTGCCTAATCAAGTCAGCCTATTGTTTGCTGCTGGGACTTATCCCCTTTTTCACACCTCTTCAAATGCTAATTACTGCTTGGCAGAAGTGAGAGAGCAAATCTAGCCTCCAGGAACTGCAGGCGGCAAAGATAACTTTAGATAACTTTCTACTTTTCTTTCGTTAATATATATTAAAAATTCTACTTCATCATTGAATTGTTTTTTTAGGAACAATTAACATTTTTGTTTAGTTAATCTTTACATTTCTACATGTCCTCCTATTAAATAACATGCACACTGCTTTGTGAACTACAAGGTCTGCGTAGAGGTGACATTCATATTTAAAAAAGAGATTTTGAACTGATAAAAGGGTTTATCTGACAGGTCGAATTATAGTGTTTAAACTGCAAAAGTAAAGCTACAATGATAGGCTTGAAGCCATGTTTTATACTATCACTGTTGTGGATGGTACAATAGGCCCTGCAGTAAACCAGTGACGTTTCTGTTATCAGCCCTGGGTGCATTTTTTTTTTTGTACTATAACTAGGGACATATATGTAAATTAAATAGACCAATTAGGAGTCTACCCATTTTTGTCATCATTGAAAAGCATCTGCACTTTAATACTGGCTTGTAGGGTTAAAGTGCAAAGAGTTCTAAAGCTATCAAAAATATAGGCCCTCATTATAACATTGGCTGCAAATGCCGCCTACCGCCACGGCGATGGCCACCAGCATACCATCCCTGTGGCTAACAACCGTCCACCAAAATATGACCGTAGCCAGAATTCCGCCAGAAGGCTGGTGGAATTCCGGCTACGGTCATGGCGGCGGTAAGGTGCCACACCAGCGAGACACCTGGTGGCGTTCTGCTGGCTTACGCTGCTGCTGGTAGCAGCGCTGCATCCCCTTCTCCTGCCGGAGGACTTCCCTGCAAGCAGGTAAGTCGGGTTCTCCAGCATGGGAGGGAGGTGGTGTGTGTGTGTGTGTGTGTGTGTGTGTGTGTGTGTGTGTGTGTGTGTGTGTGTGATACTGTGTTTGTGTGCGTGCATGAGGGTGTGTGAGGCGTGTGTAATGCATGTGTGCATGAATGGGTGTAAGTGTACGTGTATGTTGTGGTGTGATTGCTTGTGTGCTACTATGTATGTATGTATGTTTGTGAGTGTTGCTGTGTGTGTGTATGAATGTATGCATGCATGGGTGAATGTGGATATGCTTGTGTGTATGAGTGTGTATGTATGTGCCTGTAGGTGTGTGTATGTTGGGGAGGAGTTTGGGAGGGGGAGGGTGGTCGAGGACTTTGGGGATGGGGCGGGGACACCCCTATCAGTGCCAGGGTAGGAATTCCCTGGCACTGATAGTGCCTACTGCCATGGTTTTCGTGGCGGTACAGAAGCCACAGAAACCATGGCGGCGGGCGGGGTCATAATGCCATGGGTGGCCTAGTGATGGCTGCTGGGCTGGAGACCGTAGTCTCCAGCCCTGCGGTCGGTGTGGTAAATTGCCAGTTTGGCTTTGGCCAAACCTCCAGTGTCATAATAGTGGCGGTATGTACAGCCACTATTACACTGGTCGCCGGGGTTGTAATGACCCCCCCATAGTGTCCAGCAAAAGGTGAAAAATTTGGGGATTAACCATACAGAAAAGTCAGGTTTACACCAATCACAATAGGAAGCTGTACTTCCTCCCTTAATATGAGACGTTAAATCTACTACCTTTTGCTCCTTAATTACTATGAGCTGGGCTACTTTATGCTGGCAGGGCATGATGGGTTTCTAGAGCAATGCTCCTCACTAAAAGAGAAGTGTTGGTTCTCAAGCCTTTCCAGTTTGCAGCCTGTTTAGCTCCATTGCCCTTCTTCTCTGAGATTTTTCCTTTACAGTAGTTGTGTGAAATATTGGCCTTGTCAGTTTCATCAATTAGCAGCTGTAGGAAGTTGGCTCTGTATACACTATTTCAAAGTAAGGAATAGTATGCACAGAGTCCAAGGGTTCCCCTTAGAGGTAAGATAGTGGCAAAAAGAAATAATACTAATGCTCTATTTTGTGGTAGTGTGGTCGAGCAGTAGGCTTATCAAAGGAGTAGTGTTAAGCATTTGTTGTACATACACACAGGCAATAAATGAGGAACACACACTCAGAGACAAATCCAGCCAATAGGTTTTGTTATAGAAAAATATATTTTCTTAGTTTATTTTAAGAACCACAGGTTCAAATTTTACATGTAATATCTCATTTGAAAGGTATTGCAGGTAAGTACTTTAGGAACTTTGAATCATTTCATTAGCATGTATACTTTTTACATAAAACACAAATAGCTGTTTTAAAAGTGGACACAGTGCAATTTTCACAGTTCCTGGGGGAGGTAAGTTATTGTTAGTTTTAACAGGTAAGTAAGTCACTTACAGGTTTCAGTTTTTGGTCCAAGGTAGCCCACCGTTGGGGGTTTAGAGCAACCCCAAAGTTATCACACCAGCAGCTCAGGGCCGGTCAGGTGCAAAGGTCAAAGAGGTGCCCAAAACACATAGGCTTCAATGGAGAGAAGGGGGTGCCCCGGTTCCAGTCTGCCAGCAGGTAAGTACCCGCGTCTTCGGAGGGCAGACCAGGGGGGTTTTGTAGGGCACCGGGGGGGACACGAGTCAGCACAAAAAGTACACCCTCAGCAGCGCGGGGGCGGCCGGGTGCAGTGTGTAAACACGCGTCGGGTTTCCAATAGTTTCCTATGGGAGACCAAGGGGTCTCTTCAGCGATGCAGGCAAGGGGGGGGGCTCCTCGGGGTAGCCACCACCTGGGCAAGGGAGAGGGCCTCCTGGGGGTCACTCCTGCACAGGAGTTCCGTTCCTTCAGGTGCTGGGGGCTGCGGGTGCAGGGTCTTTTCCAGCCGTCGGGAAATGGAGTTCAGGCAGTCGCGGTCAGGGGGAGCCTCGGGATTCCCTCTGCAGGCGTCGCTGTGGGGGATCAGGGGGGACAACTTTGGTTACTCACGGTCTCGGAGTCGCCGGAGGGTCCTCCCTGAGGTGTTGGTTCTCCACCAGTCGAGTCGGGGTCGCCGGGTGCAGTGTTGCAAGTCTCCCGCTTCTTGCGGGGATTTGCAGGGGTCTTTAAATCTGCTCCTCTGTAACAAAGTTGCAGTTCTTTTGGAGCAGTGCCGCTGTCCTCAGGAGTTTCTTGTCTTTCTTGAAGCAGGGCAGTCCTCAGAGGATTCAGAGGTCGCTGGTCCCTTGGAAAGCGTCGCTGGAGCAGGTTTCTTTGGAAGGCAGGAGACAGGCCGGTAAGTCTGGGGCCAAAGCAGTTGGTGTCTTCTGTTCTTCCTCTGCAGGGGTTTTTCAGCTCAGCAGTCCTCTTCTTCTTGTAGTTTCAGGAATCTAAATTCTTGGGTTCAGGGAAGCCCTTAAATACTAAATTTAAGGGCGTGTTTAGGTCTGGGGGGTTAGTAGCCAATGGCTACTAGCCCTGAGGGTGAGTACACCCTCTTTGTGCCTCCTCCCAAGGGGAGGGGGTCACATCCCTAATCCTATTGGGGGAATCCTCCATCTGCAAGATGGAGGATTTCTAAAAGTTAGAGTCACTTCAGCTCAGGACACCTTAGGGGCTGTCCTGACTGGCCAGTGACTCCTCCTTGTTGTTTTCTTCGTTTCCTCCGGTCTTGCCGCCAAAAGTGGGGGCTGTGGCCGGAGGGGGCCGGCAACTCCACTAGCTGGAGTGTCCTGCGGTGCTGTGACAAAGGGGTGAGCCTTTGAGGCTCACCGCCAGGTGTTACAGCTCCTGCCTGGGGGAGGTGTTAGCATCTCCACCCAGTGCAGGCTTTGTTACTGGCCTCAGAGTGACAAAGGCACTCTCCTCATGGGGCCAGCAACATGTCTCGGTTGTGGCAGGCTGCTGGAACCAGTCAGCCTACACAGATAGTCGGTTAAGGTTTCAGGGGGCACCTCTAAGGTGCCCTCTGTGGTGTATTTTACAATAAAATGTACACTGGCATCAGTGTGCATTTATTGTCCTGAGAAGTTTGATACCAAACTTCCCAGTTTTCAGTGTAGCCATTATGGTGCTGTGGAGTTCGTGTAAAACAGACTCCCAGACCATATACTCTTATGGCTACCCTGCACTTACAATGTCTAAGGTATTGCTTAGACACTGTAGGGGCACAGTGCTCATGCACTGGTGCCCTCACCTATGGTATAGTGCACCCTGCCTTAGGGCTGTAAGGCCTACTAGAGGGGTGACTTATCTATACCTGCATAGGCAGTGAGAGGCTGGCATGGCACCCTGAGGGGAGTGCCATGTCGACTTACTCGTTTTGTTCTCACCAGCACACACAAGCTGGCAAGCAGTGTGTCTGTGCTGGGTGAGGGGTCTCCAGGGTGGCATAAGACATGCTGCAGCCCTTAGAGACCTTCCTTGGCATCAGGGCCCTTGGTACCAGGGGTACCACTTACAAGAGACTTATCTGGATGCCAGGGTGTGCCAATTGTGGAATCAAAAGTACAGGTTAGGGAAAGAACACTGGTGCTGGGGCTGGTTAGCAGGCCTCAGCACACTTTCAATTCAAAACATAGCATCAGCAAAGGCAAAAAGTCAGGGGGTAACCATGCCAAGGAGGCATTTCTTTACAGCAGCCTTCTCTGTTTATAATACAAATTGTCCAATTAAGCTTGCATTAGACTGTCAAGAACTTTGCCATTTCTGTTTAATACATTGGCTCTTTCAAATATGAGAAGTGCCATATATCTTTTAGGTTAAAAAAAAAAAAAAAAGCTTTGAAATCCTACATATGGTCAGTACAGTTGAGCGCTTATGACGACAATGAAGACTCCCCTGGAGAAGAATGAGGATCACAGGTAGGTAACTGTTCTGGCTGCTGTATAGTGAGAAAGGTTCAAGAATTGTGCATTGCTGAACCATACCATATTCTTCATAAAGTGGTACTTAAAACGTGCCCTTTATTACTGCCAAAATGAATCTTCGATATCCATGTTAATCAATCTATTTATCTACTAGTGTTTTTTCCGACCCAACTTCTGCTGAGATATCCCTCAGCACCCTGGTTGTTTGAAAAGGGTTGAGGTACTACCTAGACAGGACTAAATATTTCTAGAACTCAGATCTGTTATTTTGATCTTGGGTGACAATCTTAGCAGGGCGGTATCTGTAATTTGTAATCTGGTCTCTTTTTGGCAAACCTTTTCAGTCTCCATGATGGTTAGAATAGCCGTCTCTAAAATGGTAATAATCCAGTGGCTGCTGTATTACTTTGGTAATTTACATTTCGTTGGATGGCCTGCGTGGTGACCTTGTGTGTCGTGGGGACTGTTGCAGAGTTGTGCTGTCTTAACTGTGGTTACCAGCAGAGAAGGGCGGCCTTCGCACTCTTGATCAGAAGCATTATTATCTGGCTGCTCAGCTACATTGGGTAAGCTGCTGTTTCACGAACCACCATTTAGAAAACACTGTTTTGACCCACCCTCCATGACAGCTAGACTGACTGCTCTGCCTGTTTTTATCCCATGCAGAAGAAGATGCCTGCGTCTGCTCCATATGGCATTTTGGTGCTTTTGGAGAGGCATATGCATCACCACAACAGCCCTCATTTGCTTTGACCATTCCCCTACAGCGGTTTCTGCCCACCTGGGGCCGGGGCTCATCGACTTACTCACTGGCGTATTAGCAGAATGGGGGGTGGCGTTGTTACTCTTGCAATTCAGCCCCATTTTTAAAAACAAAACTAAAGTCTAGGGTAGCTGGGTTTGCCTTGCTCACTTCCAGTGTTGCAAGCCCAACAAACTCCGTTGCTGTATCTGCACCCTTTTATGTGCTTTCATCCTTTCTTACATAAGCTAATAAAAACATTTAAATGAATCTGCTCGGCACAGGTTAACATTATTTATCAAAGCTGCAGTACATTCTGCATGGTAGAACTTTGTAAAGCAGCAGTTTACTGATACGTTTATGCATGTGCGTTATTATTTAGATTCCAATTCTAGGATGGGTGCCCAGGTAATCCAAGTCCCTTTTTGTAACATGTTTGTTTAACCAAAGGTCAGTTTCTTTGCTATATGATCCGGTTATAGCTTAAGTAGCCTTAGCTTGCTGTTCTTTTAAGTGTTCATGAATATCAGAAAAGATCCTATGACAGATGTAAAAGTTCATAACCTGAAATGCTGGCTCTCCATCTTCGTTGCTAAATTCACGAAATAAACTTTGTCCTTGCCTGCCCTGGAGAGCTTAGCTTATTTGTTTAGGGTGTTATTTACAGCAGCTGAAGAACTGTGAACATCAATGACTGAAATTCAACTGCCTTGATCTGTGCCTTATGCGGCACAAAAAGACAGCCTTAATTATATAGTTGGGTTTTTGATCTGTATGTTGATCCTGGAGTTGTTTGTATTTTCAGGCAGAATGTCTTGGGCAGCCTATATATCTTTTTTCAAAATAATTTTAATTAATAAAGAGAGGGATATTTTGAAGAAAGTTTAAGTGGTGTTTTTTTTCCAAAAGAGATATGTTTCTCTATTAACTAGTTGCTAGCATACAGCAACAAAGAAGTGCTATCCTAGGTTTATAAATTCTGCAAAGATTTTTATGCTGCAGAAAGTTTCACAAGTAAGTACCTTTTTTGTCTTTATTAGTTAGTTATATATCATTTGCTTTTCCTTGGTAATTTCTACTAACTTAACTTTTGCATGGAGTTTCACAACATTAGTTAAACCGTGTATGAAGTTTCTGATGTAGAACATGTCCTCTGTCCCTTCCCAGCACCTTGCCATGCGCTGTTTGGTCAGTTTTGTGATCTGACGTTTTTGTAAAGTTCACCATTCACTGTGCATGATATACAATTTAAGCAACACCATAACAGATTGTTTATTCCGGCTAGGTATGTAATATAGTGGCAGGACAGAGATGTATAAAGAAACTTACTGACAATCAAACCTCCACTATGATTCGGGCAACTGCCAGGTCAGCACCTGATCGTCAAGAAGAGATCAGTAAATTAGTGAGTATTTTTCACAACATTCATTATCAACACTGTTTGCCAAATGAAGGTCTTTTGCAACTATGAGCATAGCTGACGATGTCTCCATTTACTGTGCTTTTAATTCTTAAATTCTTTTTTTTTTTTTTTTTTTAAATAAGAGAACCAGAGTCAGGGTTCCTCTGATGGAAACCGCCATACTCTGTTATATTTATTCTTTTAAATCTTTAACCAGCATATTTAACTTTACTTTTAGGTATTACTGTTCTCCTGTATTTGCTCTCCTTAAGTATCTTCCTTTGGAGAAATTACAAAGCTGGCTTAACCTTCAGCACTTCCTTATGGTTTTAATTGTAAAGTTTGATTACTTTCCTGAAAATGTGTACATCCCTCTAATCTCTCTGCTAGAGGGTTAATTCACTATTGAGTGTCAATTTGAACTTTACTTTTTTTATCGCGATATAGATCACAAGTTAGGTGCACATAAACCATTAGCTGGCATTAAAAATTGGAATATGCTTTGAAAAACTTGAATACACCACAATTCGGAGAGCCTTTTAATGGAGGGAAGGGATGCGCCTAATAAGACTGTTAACCTACATAATCTTCACTTCAGTACTGTTTAGTACAAATGTCAAACAAGGTATTTAAGCTCTAAATGGTATACTATGTTTGCCACAGTTTTTGGTAGCATAGTATATACCAATTACTTTGACACTTATTTTTTATTAATTGTTTTCATAGTTTAAATGGTATAAATCTTTACAGGAGCCCTGTGTTAGTACGTTAACCTTAAATGGTACAGCATAGTATGCTATGGACCACTTCTTGGGGTAATGGCAAATAGATATCCAATGATCGATTTTACAGACATCTACATGACCCTGTATGGACATTTGTGTCCTTCACCTTCCTCCCTTCTTTTGCTCTTCAGTGTGGTGTAATGATGATGAAAATGGCTGCATTCTCCTTGCAGTTGTAGGCATGTAAAGACTGGTCAAGGTATATTAACAACTCTTTATTCAGATTACTGTGTTTTCAAGGCAGAATGGCCCAGTGTTTATTGTGAAATACTGCAGCACTTTACACCTTGAAAGGAAACTTTGATGTACAGTTAGATTTTCCTCCAGTGGAAGGTCTCTCGCAGGAGATTGTTTCCTGTCCCAGGTGAACGTGACGTGGCTTGAGCAAGGGATATTTCCACATTGGTGATCCACTTTTGGAGGCCAGTGAGGCCGTAGTTTGCAAGGGAATTTGGATTTTAATGCCCTGAACCTAACCAGAGTCAGCAGACATAGAATTATCTTTCTATTTTTATGTAGCGAGATATGTGCTGCCCTTCTGTACATTTGAAGCTGGTGAGTGAATGTGTTGTGGTTTGATGTTTGAAGCTACACTTTTTAGTGTTTTCTTTGTGACCTAGCATTGTAGGCAGTGGCTCCATTTGTACTTGGGTGACCTGTCACCATCAGTTTATTTCTGTCAAGCTGTACATTGTCTCAGAGTTCTTGTGTAGGAAGTTGGCTCTGTATGTGCTATTTCAAAGTAAGGAATAGCATGCACAGAGTCCAAGGGTTCCCCTTAGAGGTAAGATAGTGGCAAAAAGAGATAATACTAATGCTCTATTTTGTGGTAGTGTGGTCGAGCAGTAGGCTTATCAAAGGAGTAGTGTTAAGCATTTGTTGTACATACACACAGGCAATAAATGAGGAACACACACTCAGAGACAAATCCAGCCAATAGGTTTTGTTATAGAAAAATATATTTTCTTAGTTTATTTTAAGAACCACAGGTTCAAATTCTACATGTAATATCTCATTTGAAAGGTATTGCAGGTAAGTACTTTAGGAACTTTGAATCATTTCATTAGCATGTATACTTTTTACATAAAACACAATAAGCTGTTTTAAAAGTGGACACTTAGTGCAATTTTCACAGTTCCTGGGGGAGGTAAAGTAATGTTAGTTTTAACAGGTAAGTAAGTCACTTACAGGTTTCAGTTTTGGGTCCAAGGTAGCCCACCGTTGGGGGTTCAGAGCAACCCCAAAGTTATCACACCAGCAGCTCAGGGCCGGTCAGGTGCAAAGGTCAAAGAGGTGCCCAAAACACATAGGCTTCAATGGAGAGAAGGGGGTGCCCCGGTTCCAGTCTGCCAGCAGGTAAGTACCCACGTCTTCGGAGGGCAGACCAGGGGGGTTTTGTAGGGCACCGGGGGGGACACGAGTCAGCACAAAAAGTACACCCTCAGCAGCGCGGGGGCGGCCGGGTGCAGTGTGGGAACACGCGTCGGGTTTCCAATGGTTTTCAATGAGAGATCAAGGGATCTCTTCAGCGTTGCAGGCAGGCAAGGGGGGGGCTCCTCGGGGTAGCCACCACCTGGGCAATGGAGAGGGCCTCCTGGGGGTCACTCCTGCACAGGAGTTCCGTTCCTTTAGGTGCTGGGGGCTGCGGGTGCAGGGTCTTTTCCAGCCGTCGGGAAATGGAGTTCAGGCAGTCGCGGTCAGGGGGAGCCTCGGGATTCCCTCTGCAGGCGTCGCTGTGGGGGCTCAGGGGGGACAACTTTGGTTACTCACAGTCTTGGAGTCGCCGGAGGGTCCTCCCTGAGGTGTTGGTTCTCCACCAGTCGAGTCGGGGTCGCCGGGTGCAGTGTTGCAAGTCTCACGCTTCTTGCGGGGAGTTGCAGGGGTCTTTAAATCTGCTACTTGAAACAAAGTTGCAGTTCTTTTGGAGCAGTGCCGCTGTCCTCGGGAGTTTCTTGTCTTTCTTGAAGCAGGGCAGTCCTCAGAGGATTCAGAGGTCGCTGGTCCCTTGGAAAGTGTCGCTGGAGCAGGTTTCTTTGGAAGGCAGGAGACAGGCCGGTAAGTCTGGGGCCAAAGCAGTTGGTGTCTTCTGTTCTTCCTCTGCAGGGGTTTTTCAGCTCAGCAGTCCTCTTCTTCTTGTAGTTTCAGGAATCTGTTTTCCTAGGTTCAGGGAAGCCCTTAAATACTAAATTTAAGGGCGTGTTTAGGTCTGGGGGGTTAGTAGCCAATGGCTACTAGCCCTGAGGGTGAGTACACCCTCTTTGTGCCTCCTCCCAAGGGGAGGGGGTCACATCCCTAATCCTATTGGGGGAATCCTCCATCTGCAAGATGGAGGATTTCTAAAAGTTAGTCACTTCAGCTCAGGACACCTTAGGGGCTGTCCTGACTGGCCAGTGACTCCTCCTTGTTTTTCTCATTATTTTCTCTGGCCTTGCTGCCAAAAGTGGGGGCCGTGGCCGGAGGGGGCGGGCAACTCCACTAGCTGGAGTGTCCTGCGGTGCTGGAACAAAGGGGTGAGCCTTTGAGGCTCACCGCCAGGTGTTACAGCTCCTGCCTGGGGGAGGTGTTAGCATCTCCACCCAGTGCAGGCTTTGTTACTGGCCTCATAGTGACAAAGGCACTTTCCCCATGGGGCCAGCAACATGTCTCTAGTGGGGCAGGCTGCTGGAACCAATCAGCCTACACAGATAGTTGGATACAGTTTCAGGGGGCACCTCTAAGGTGCCCTCTGGGGTGTGTTTCACAATAAAATGTACACTGGCATCAGTGCGCATTTATTGTGCTGAGAAGTTTGATACCAAACTTCCCAGTTTTCAGTGTAGCCATTATGGTGCTGTGGAGTTCATGTCTGACAGACTCCCAGACCATATACTCTTATGGCTACCCTGCACTTACAATGTCTAAGGTTTGGCTTAGACACTGTAGGGGCACAGTGCTCATGCACTGGTGCCCTCACCTATGGTATAGTGCACCCTGCCTTAGGGCTGTAAGGCCTGCTAGAGGGGTGTCTTACCTATACTGCATAGGCAGTGAGAGGCTGGCATGGCACCCTGAGGGGAGTGCCATGTCGACTTACTCATTTTGTTCTCACTAGCACACACACGCTGGTAAGCAGTGTGTCTGTGCTGAGTGAGGGGTCTCCAGGGTGGCATAAGGCATGCTGCAGCCCTTAGAGACCTTCCCTGGCATCAGGGCCCTTGGTACCAGTTACAAGGGACTTGCCTGGATGCCAGGGTGTGCCAATTGTGGATACAAAAGTACAGGTTAGGGAAAGAACACTGGTGCTGGGGCCTGGTTAGCAGGCCTCAGCACACTTTCAATTCAAAACATAGCATCAGCAAAGGCAAAAAGTCAGGGGGTAACCATGCCAAGGAGGCATTTCCTTACACAACCCCCCCCCCCCCCCCCCCCCCCCCCAAACGAAAGAGGATGAGACTAACCTTTCCCAAGAGAGTCTTCATTTTCTAAGTGGAAGAACCTGGAAAGGCCATCTGCATTGGCATGGGCAGTCCCAGGTCTGTGTTCCACTATAAAGTCCATTCCCTGTAGGGAGATGGACCACCTCAACAGTTTTGGATTTTCACCTTTCATTTGCATCAGCCATCTGAGAGGTCTGTGGTCAGTTTGAACTATAAAGTGAGTACCAAAGAGATATGGTCTCAGCTTTTTCAGGGACCAAACCACAGCAAAGGCCTCCCTCTCAATGGCACTCCAACGCTGCTCCCTGGGGAGTAACCTCCTGCTAATGAAAGCAACAGGCTGGTCAAGGCCATCATCATTTGTTTGGGACAAAACTGCCCCTATCCCATGTTCAGAGGCATCTGTCTGCACAATGAATTGCTTGGAGTAATCTGGAGCTTTTAGAACTGGTGCTGTGCACATAGCTTGTTTCAGGGTGTCAAAGGCCTGTTGGCATTCTACAGTCCAGTTTACTTTCTTGGGCATTTTCTTGGAGGTGAGTTCTGTGAGGGCTGTCACAATGGATCCATATCCCTTCACAAACCTCCTATAGTACCCAGTCAAGCCAAGGAATGCCCTGACTTGAGTCTGGGTTTTTGGAGCTACCCAGTCCAGAATAGTCTGGATCTGGGGTTTGAGTGGCTGAACTTGGCCTCCACCTTCAAGGTGTCCCAAGTAAACCACAGTTCCCTGCCCTATCTGGCATTTGGATGCCTTGATAGAGAGGCCTGCAGATTGCAGAGCCTTCAAAACCTTCTTCAGGTGGACCAGGTGGTCCTGCCAGGTGGAGCTAAAGACAGCAATATCATCAAGATAAGTTGTACTAAAGGATTCCAACCCAGCAAGGACTTGATTCACCAACCTTTGGAAGGTGGCAGGGGCATTCTTTAAACCAAAGGGCATAACAGTGAACTGATAATGCCCATCAGGTGTGGAGAATGCTGTTTTCTCTTTTGCTCCAGGTGCCATTTTGATTTGCCAGTACCCTGCTGTTAAGTCAAAGGTACTTAAGAATTTGGCAGCACCTAATTTGTCAATCAGCTCGTCAGCTCTAGGTATGGGATGGGCATCTGTCTTGGTGACCGAATTGAGACCTCTGTAGTCCACACAAAACCTCATCTCTCTCTTTCCATCTTTGGTGTGAGGTTTGGGGACTAAGACCACTGGGCTAGCCCAGGGGCTGTCAGAGTGCTCAATTACTCCCAACTCCAGCATCTTGTGGACTTCCACCTTGATGCTTTCCTTAACTTGGTCAGACTGTCTGAATATTTTGTTTTTGACAGGCATGCTGTCTCCTGTGTCCACATCATGGGTACACAGGTGTGTCTGACCAGGGGTTAAGGAGAAGAGCTCAGCAAACTGTTGCAGGACCTTCCTACAATCAGATTGCTGTTGGTCAGAGAGGGTGTCTGAATAGATCACTTCATCTACTGAGCCAACTTTAGGGTTTGATGAGAGGAGATCAGGGAGAGGTTCACTCTCAGCTTCCTGGTTCTCATCTGTTACCATCAACAGATTTACATCAGCCCTATCATGGAAGAGTTTTAGACGGTTTACATGGATCACCCTCTTGGGGCTCCTGCTTGTGCCTAGGTCCACCAGGTAGGTGACCTGACTCTTCTTTTCCAGGATTGGGTAAGGGCCACTCCATCTGTCCTGAAGTGCCCTGGGAGCCACAGGCTCCAGAACCCAAACTTTCTGCCCTGGTTGGAACTCAACCATTGCTGCCTTTTGGTCATACCAAAACTTCTGGAGCTGTTGGCTGGCCTCAAGGTTTTTACTTGCCTTTTCCATGTACTCTGCCATTCTTGAGCAAAGGCCAAGTACATAGTCCACTATGTCTTGTTTAGGCTCATGAAGAGGTCTCTCCCAGCCTTCTTTAACAAGAGCAAGTGGTCCCCTTACAGGGTGGCCAAACAGAAGAACCCTACTCCCTTCTGAGGCACCTCTCTGTAAGCGAAAAGCAGACATGGCAAGAGTACATCCCATCTCCTTTTAAGTTTTTCTGAGAGCCCCATGATCATGCCCTTTAATGTCTTGTTGAATCTCTCAACAAGGCCATTAGTTTGTGGATGATATGGTGTAGTGAACTTATAAGTCACTCCACACTCATTCCACATGTGTTTTAGGTATGCTGACATGAAGTTGGTACCTCTGTCAGACACCACCTCCTTAGGGAAACCCACTCTGGTAAAGATACCAATGAGGGCCTTGGCTACTGCAGGGGCAGTAGTCGACCTAAGGGGAATAGCTTCAGGATACCTAGTAGCATGATCCACTACAACTAGGATGTACATATTTCCTGAGGCTGTGGGAGGTTCTAGTGGACCAACTACAGTATGTCCACACCCACTCTTTCAAAGGGGACCCCCACCACTGGAAGTGGAATGAGGGGGGCCTTTGGATGCCCACCTGTCTTACCACTGGCTTGACAGGTGGGACAGGAGAGGCAAAACTCCTTAACCTTCTGGGACATATTGGGCCAGTAGAAGTGGTTGACTAACCTCTCCCACGTCTTGGTTTGTCCCAAATGCCCAGCAAGGGGAATATCATGGGCTAAGGTCAGAATAAACTCTCTGAAACTCTGAGGCACTACCACTCTCCTAGTGGCACCAGGTTTGGTATCTCTTGCCTCAGTGTACAGGAGTCCGTCTTCCCAATAGACCCTATGTGTTCCATTTTTCTTGCCTTTGGACTCTTCAGCAGCTTGCTGCCTAAGGCCTTCAAGAGAGGGACAGGTTTCTTGACCCTTACACAACTCTTCCCTTGAGGGTCCCCCTGGGCCTAAGAGCTCAACCTGATAAGGTTCCAGCTCCATAGGCTCAGTTCCCTCAGAGGGCAGAACTTCTTCCTGAGAAGAGAGGTTCTCTTTTTCTTGTTGTGTTGCAGCTGGTTTCCCAGCTGACTTTCCTTTTCTCTTGGTAGGCTGGGCCTTTCTTCCAGACTCCAGCTCTACTTTTTCACCCTGTGCCTTGCACTGTGCCCTTGTCTTGACACACACCATTTCAGGGATACCCAGCATGGCTGCATGGGTTTTCAGTTCTACCTCATCCCATGCTGAGGACTCCAGGTCGTTTCCAAGCAAACAGTCTACTGGGATATTTGAGGAGACCACCACCTGTTTCAGGCCATTGACCCCTCCCCACTCTAAAGTTACCATTGCCATGGGATGTACTTTAGTTTGATTGTCAGCATTGGTGACTGGATAAGTTTGTCCAGCCAGGTATTGGCCAGGGGAAACCAGTTTCTCTGTCACCATAGTGACACTGGCACCTGTATCCCTCAGGCCCTCTACACTTGTCCCATTAATTAAGAGCTGCTGCCTGTATTTTTGCATGTTAGGGGGCCAGGCAGCCAGTGTGGCTAAATCCACCCCACCCTCAGAGACTAGAGTAGCTTCAGTGTGACACCTGATTTGCTCTGGGCACACTGTTGATCCCACTTGGAGACTAGCCATTCCAGTGTTAGCTGGAGTGGAGTTTGAAGTGGTATTTTTCTTGGGACAGGCCTTGTCTCCAGTTTGGTGTCCAGACTGACTACAGCTATGACACCAGGCCTTTTTGGGATCAAAGTTTTTACCCTTGTACCCAGAATTGTTTTGTGAAGAGGCTCTGGGCCCACCCTCCTGTGCAGGTCTTTGGGGGCCTGTAGAAGACTCTTTACTATTTTTGTTTTTGGCTGTCTCACCACCTTTCCCCTGGGGAGGTTTTGTGACCCCTTTCTTTTGGTCACCCCCTGTGGAAGTTTTGGACACCCTAGTCTTGACCCAATGGTCCGCCTTCTTTCCCAATTCTTGGGGAGAAATTGGTCCTAGGTCTACCAGATGCTGATGCAGTTTATCATTGAAACAATTACTTAATAGGTGTTCTTTCACAAATAAATTGTACAGCCCATCATAATTACTTACACCACTGCCTTGAATCCAACCATCTAGTGTCTTTACTGAGTAGTCTACAAAGTCAACCCAGGTCTGGCTCGAGGATTTTTGAGCCCCCCTGAATCTAATCCTATACTCCTCAGTGGAGAATCCAAATCCCTCAATCAGGGTACCCTTCATGAGGTCATGTTAGGCCTCAGTCCCCTTGATTTCCTGTACTCTTTAAATATGGTTTCCTCCATGTCATTCTTGCCAAAATCTCAGACATGCTGGGTTTCTGAGAAAAGTAACACCCATTAAATCTGCAGTTGTGTTGTGGCACAATATGTACTGCTCTGATAGGGTTTTTATTCTGTTATGAGCTAGTAGGATGTGGCCTGATAAGATGTACATGATAAGGGTTCCACAGCATGCACAGGTTGTTATTGTTAGGTTGTCATTTATATATAATTGATTAGGGCTTAACAGGTGTGCAGAAACTGTCTCAATATGTTTGAATAGTGCAAATCCGCTGCTCATAGTACGCAGCTCTTAGTACTTGAAAAGTTGTATTTTCTCTTTATAGCATTCTGCAATTAGTTTATGGAAATCTGTCAGTTTTAAAGGATTAACTGTGATTTGTTGTATCTGTTAATGAGTTTTTCAGAAATTCTTTGCTTCTTCTGTGTTGACTAATATTTTATGTTTGTAACGGTGGCCAAGGTAAATGACTTAAGTATGGCTGTGTTTTTTGTTTGCTTTTTATAATAGTTTAGTTTATGCAATAAAAACCTTTATGTTGTACAGGGCAGTGCCATTGGAGCTTAATTTTGGGTGGTCTGAGATGATGGGTGTGAAAACACAAGATCCAACAGCAGATGAATAACATACCTGCACTCCTCTTAGAATCCTGCAGTGGTCATCCTTAAAATCCCTGTCAATCGGATACCCTTGACAACCTCAACTCCCTCAAAGTCCTTTCTTATGAAGGTGTCTTATCCTCGTCTCCTTCAACAGAGCTCTCTCCCTGGAAGCTCTCTTACCCTATACTCCATTGTCAATGCCTCCCTTACCCAAGGCATCTTACTAGCAGCTCTCCATACAGGGCAGATCATCCCACTCCAGAAGAAATCTACACTAGGTTCTGATAGCCTCTCTAACTACCGGCCAATCAGTCACTTACCCTTCATTGGCAAAATCATTGATCAAAATCAACTACAAAATTACATCACTGCTAACCTGTGAGGACATGGCGTGTATTATTATATAGTGTAGTTGACCATGGAAAATATTTACCAGCCCCTTTAGGACCCTTAGATCTAGTCTGTCAAATCCTCAGCTTGACACTGGGTAGCTGTGCACTGAGCATCAATGCTTACTCAGAGGAACAAATGTAAAGCAATTAAACAGCACCAAAACCGTTGGAGAAGAAATCAGCAACCCAACACTAGTTTATAAAATAGATGCTAAAACGATCCATCAGAAGAGGGTTCCAGCGATATAGATCTTCCAATAATAAATCATAATCAAACCCATTTCACTCAACCGCAAACAAGCCTTGGGAAAGTCAACAAATTGGACACTTAAAACTTTTTCAAGGAAAACTTAGGTTATGCCAATGAGGCTGGTTAGAAGGACTTGTGACGACCAACCCGGAAGGGAGCTAATCGGGGGAACAACAAGGTCCTCAAGAACAGTTACCTTCACAGAAGAAGCAGTCCCTCAGCAGTTCCAGGCACTTTATCAGCATTGCAGTGGATTGCTGGAGTGGTCCTGATGCAAGAGATGAAAGGCGCAGTGAATGAGACGCTGTCAACAAGGGTTTTCCTGTAGGGATTCCTCAGACCACAGAGATGGTGAGGGGGGTCCTATGCTTTCAAACAAGGGGCCAGTCTGCTGGCCCTTGGCATTCTCTTGTCTTGACTGGGCTCTGGAGACGGCTTCTTCCAGCAGACCATGGCTGGCACAATCCTTCTCCTCGCTAGCCACCAGGTACAGCAGGTGCAGTCCTCTTTGGTGCAGCCTCTCTTAGCTGACACCTCTCTTAGCGGATTTTTCGGTGTAACAAGGCAGTCGTTTGGTCCTTCTTCCAAGTCGGTCAAGATTTGAGCTCTGGGTGCCCCTTTACGCTCGGAGAGTGCCCCCAGGGCGGTTTGCGGTTGGTAGCCAGTGGCTACAAAGTTTCTTCCTTCCTGATGGCCACTTACTGTGGCGTTTGGCATCTGACTATCCCATGATGGGCCAGTCTGCCCACTCCCAAGATGGCAAGACCACTTTCTGTGTCCAGACCTCACTTGGCCTTCCCTGGGGGATAGCTACCTCAGGGCTACATGCTCTTGGGAACATGGTTTGGCAACTGGTTTCCCCTCTGCCTCCCGTGCCAGCCTGTCTACGTCAACAGTTTCAGGCTAACATCCAAGGGGTTTCCTGCAGGAAGGAGTTGACACCTCCCTGCCCTGAAATCCCGCATGTGTGGACATAGTTGCCGAAGCAGATATGACTACTATGTCTTCGTTGATTCCTAGACATAGTGAGCCATCAGGGAAACCATTTTAAGTATATGTGCTGCCACTGGTCAATACGAGTGCCTCTTCTACATGATGGCTTCACTGAAACTAGGGATGTTTGTTATTAAACATCTCATATTAATAAACCCTCACTGATTACAGTGATGGATGTATTAATGCATGCATCCAGAGGGCACCTTAGAAGTGCCCCCTGAAAAACCTACCAACTAGTGGTGTGCTGACTGAATGGTTTCAGCCAGCCTGCCGCAGGCTTCTGACCACCAAGTGTGAGAGCCTCTGCTCTCGGTTATCAGGAACAAAGCCTGCTCTGGCAGGGGTGCTACACATCCATCCCAGCAGTATGACCTGCAGATCTGCATTCTAAGGCAGGATGTTTCAAAGATGCCTTTGCCTTTGATATGCAGAAATAGCTTTTCTCCGAGGGGAAGAGATACTGATCCCTCTGACCCAGGGCCCATTTGCCGCCTTGACAGGTGGGGAAATTAGTAGTAAGAGGCGTGCACGCTTTCAGACTAGTTCCACATCTAAGGTGGGCTACCTAATGTGGACACTAAATTTAGAAATCTCTCATCTTGCTGATGTCAGAATTAGGAACTCTGGAACAGGGTTATGCCCACTTTCCACAGGAATTGGTCATATACCGGGCGGAGTCACCCTAGGGGTAAATAGCCCATCGGAGAAGAGGACCAAGGGTGTCCTCACGTCCCCAAGCATCGCAAGTTCTGAACTCACTTGCCGGTTTAACTGGACTGCCGCCAGTTCCTACCTGCAGCTTCTTTCCCGCCCGAGGTGACCTGGTGGTGTAGCCGTACTCGCCCTAAGTCTGGAAGATTGGTCCTGTAAGTCTCTGTTGAATATCTGTTTGCCTTATGTGTATTTCCTACATAGGATAACATTGCAGCTTTAGAAAATTGCGCTAAGTGTTGACTTTTCAAAACTGTAACAATTTCTATTGCAAATCAAATTACCTGACCATATTGTGTAGGAAGTTGGCTCTGTATATACTAACTCAAAGTGAGCGATCGTGTGCACAAAGTCCAAGGGTTCTCCTTAGAGGTTGATAGTGGCAAAATTAGATAATACTAATGCTCTAATTGTGGTAGTGTGGTCGAGCAGTAGGTTTATCAGAGGGTAGTGTTAAGCATTTGTTGTACACACATGCAATAAATGAGAACACACACTGAAAGACTTAACTCCAGGCCAATAGGTTTTTACATAGAAAAATATTATTTTCTTAATTTATTTTAGAACCACAAGATTCAGAATTCAAGTAAGTACATAAATGGTAAGGTACTTGGCATAGGTAAATATGGAACTTTGAATTAAAACAGTAAGGTACACAGTTTTGGCAAAAATGGCAATAAGCTATTTTAAAAGTGGACACTGCAAACATCTGGGCAAAGGTGAGTGCCGCCTGCTGGTCACTCCTGCACCGTTAGTTGGTTCCTCTCAGGCCTGGGGGCTGCAGGTGTAGTGCTTCTTCCAGGCGTCGGGTTCTTTGTTACCGGGCAGTCATGGTCAAGGGGATCATCTGGATTCTCTCTGCAGGAGTCTCAGGGTGGACACGCCGTAGGAGCCGCCTTGGGGTCCTCTCTGCCGTGTTGGTTTCTCTTCATACAGGCCGGGGGTGCCGGGTGCAGAGTGTTTGGGACTCAGGCTTCAGGAGTGAGGTGGGAGTCCCTTTTAAGATGGTTTCTTCTTTGTTGCTTTGGACAGAGAGGCTGTCCACTGTAGTTTCTTGGTCCTTTGGGTTGCAGGGCAGTCCTCTGAGTCAGCAGAGGTCGCTGGGCCTGCTGGATGCGTCGCTGTTGCAGGTTCTTTGAATCTGGAGACAGGCCAGTAGGGTTGGAGCCACAGCAGTTGTCGGCTCCTTCTTTTCTGCTGGGTTTTCAGGTCAGCAGTCCTTCTTGTTAGGTCATCAGGAATATGATTTCCTGGGTTCAGGGTCGCCCCTAAATACTAGATTTAGGTGTGTGTTTAGGGATGGAGGGCAGTAGCCAATGGGTACTGACCCTGAGGGTGGCTACACCCTCCTTGTGCCTTCTCCCTTTGGGGAGGGGAGCACATCCCTATCCCTATTGGGCTAAATCCTCCAATGCAAGATGAAGGATTTTCTAAGGAGGGGGTCACATCAGCTCTGGTCACCTTAGGTGTGGACCTGGCTGAGGGGGTGACTCCTCCTTGTTTTTTCTCATCTCCGTGGACTTGCCACCAAAAGTGGGGGCTGTGTCCGGGGGGCGGGCATCTCCACTAGCTGGAGTGCCCTGGGGCATTGTAACACGAAGCCTGAACCTTTGAAGCTCACTGCTAGGTGTTACAGTTCCTTCAGGGGGAGGTGTGAAGCACCTCTACCCAGTGCAGGCTTTGTTTCTGGCCTCCGAGAGCACAAAGGCTTTCACCTCAGGGGGTCAGAAACTCGTCTCTAAGTGGCAGGCTGGCACAGACCAGTCAGTCCTGCACTGAAGGGTTGGGTAAAATACAGGGGCATCTCTAAGATGCCCTCTGTGTGCATTTGTAATAAATCCAGCACTGGCATCAGTGTGTGTAGGAAGTTGGCTCTGTATGTGCTATTTCAAAGTAAGGAGTAGCATGCACAGAGTCCAAGGGTTCCCCTTAGAGGTAAAATAGTGGTAAAAAGAGATAATACTAATGCTCTATTTTGTGGTAGTGTGGTCGAGCAGTAGGCTTATCCAAGGAGTAGTGTTAAGCATTTGTTGTACATACACATAGACAATAAATGAGGTACACACACTCAGAGACAAATCCAGCCAATAGGTTTTTATATAGAAAAATATCTTTTCTTAGTTTATTTTAAGAACCACAGGTTCAAATTCTACATGTAATATCTCATTCGAAAGGTATTGCAGGTAAGTACTTTAGGAACTTCAAATCATCAAAATTGCATGTATACTTTTCAAGTTATTCACAAATAGCTGTTTTAAAAGTGGACACTTAGTGCAATTTTCACAGTTCCTAGGGGAGGTAAGTATTTGTTAGGTTAACCAGGTAAGTAAGACACTTACAGGGTTCAGTTCTTGGTCCAAGGTAGCCCACCGTTGGGGGTTCAGAGCAACCCCAAAGTCACCACACCAGCAGCTCAGGGCCGGTCAGGTGCAGAGTTCAAAGTGGTGCCCAAAACACATAGGCTAGAATGGAGAGAAGGGGGTGCCCCGGTTCCGGTCTGCTTGCAGGTAAGTACCCGCGTCTTCGGAGGGCAGACCAGGGGGGTTTTGTAGGGCACCGGGGGGGACACAAGTCCACACAGAAATTTCACCCTCAGCAGCGCGGGGGCGGCCGGGTGCAGTGTAGAAACAAGCGTCGGGTTTGTAATGTTAGTCTATGAGAGATCTCGGGATCTCTTCAGCGCTGCAGGCAGGCAAGGGGGGGATTCCTCGGGGAAACCTCCACTTGGGCAAGGGAGAGGGACTCCTGGGGGTCACTTCTCCAGTGAAAGTCCGGTCCTTCAGGTCCTGGGGGCTGCGGGTGCAGGGTCTCTCCCAGGCGTCGGGACTTTAGGTTCAAAGAGTCGCGGTCAGGGGAAGCCTCGGGATTCCCTCTGCAGGCGGCGCTGTGGGGGCTCAGGGGGGACAGGTTTTGGTACTCACAGTATCAGAGTAGTCCTGGGGTCCCTCCTGAGGTGTTGGATCGCCACCAGCCGAGTCGGGGTCGCCGGGTGCAGTGTTGCAAGTCTCACGCTTCTTGCGGGGAGCTTGCAGGGTTCTTTAAGCTGCTGGAAACAAAGTTGCAGCTTTTCTTGGAGCAGGTCCGCTGTCCTCGGGAGTTTCTTGTCTTTTCGAAGCAGGGGCAGTCCTCAGAGGATGTCGAGGTCGCTGGTCCCTTTGGAAGGCGTCGCTGGAGCAGGATCTTTGGAAGGCAGGAGACAGGCCGGTGAGTTTCTGGAGCCAAGGCAGTTGTCGTCTTCTGGTCTTCCTCTGCAGGGGTTTTCAGCTAGGCAGTCCTTCTTCTTGTAGTTGCAGGAATCTAATTTTCTAGGGTTCAGGGTAGCCCTTAAATACTAAATTTAAGGGCGTGTTTAGGTCTGGGGGGTTAGTAGCCAATGGCTACTAGCCCTGAGGGTGGGTACACCCTCTTTGTGCCTCCTCCCAAGGGGAGGGGGTCACAGTCCTAACCCTATTGGGGGAATCCTCCATCTGCAAGATGGAGGATTTCTAAAAGTTAGAGTCACTTCAGCTCAGGACACCTTAGGGGCTGTCCTGACTGGCCAGTGACTCCTCCTTGTTGCTTTCTTTGTTCCCTCCAGCCTTGCCGCCAAAAGTGGGGGCCGTGGCCGGAGGGGGCGGGCAACTCCACTAAGCTGGAGTGCCCTGCTGGGCTGTGACAAAGGGGTGAGCCTTTGAGGCTCACCGCCAGGTGTCACAGCTCTGCCTGGGGGAGGTGTTAGCATCTCCACCCAGTGCAGGCTTTGTTACTGGCCTCAGAGTGACAAAGGCACTCTCCCCATGGGGCCAGCAACATGTCTCTAGTGTGGCAGGCTGCTGGAACCAGTCAGCCTACACAGATAGTTGGTTAAGCTTCAGGGGGCACCTCTAAGGTGCCCTCTGTGGTGTATTTTACAATAAAATGTACACTGGCATCAGTGTGCATTTATTGTGCTGAGAAGTTTGATACCAAACTTCCCAGTTTTCAGTGTAGCCATTATGGTGCTGTGGAGTTCGTGTAAAACAGACTCCCAGACCATATACTCTTATGGCTACCCTGCACTTACAATGTCTAAGGTTTTGTTTAGACACTGTAGGGGCACAGTGCTCATGCACTGGTACCCTCACCTATGGTATAGTGCACCCTGCCTTAGGGCTGTAAGGCCTGCTAGAGGGGTGTCTTATCTATACTGCATAGGCAGTGAGAGGCTGGCATGGCACCCTGAGGGGAGTGCCATGTCGACTTACTCATTTTGTTCTCACTAGCACACACAGGCTTGTAAGCAGTGTGGCTGTGCTGAGTGAGGGGTCTCTAGGGTGGCATAATGCATGCTGCAGCCCTTAGAGACCTTCCCTGGCATCAGGGCCCTTGGTACCAGAGGTACCAGTTACAAGGGACTTATCTGGATGCCAGGGTGTGCCAATTGTGGGATCAATGGTACATTTTAGGTGAAAGAACACTGGTGCTGGGGCCTGGTTAGCAGGGTCCCAGCACACTTCTCAGTCAAGTCAGCATCAGTATCAGGCAAAAAGTGGGGGGTAACTGCAACAGGGAGCCATTTCTTTACACAAGCCCCCCCCAGCCCACAGGCCAGGAGACTCAGCCAACGCTGGAAGAGTCTTCCTAGTCTGTCAGGCGAGGAAGAGTAGAGGAAATGGCTGGTTTGTTGCAGGGCCTACTCTGCCTTACATCCTCCTGTTCAGGTCATTCCCTCTGGGGAACTGACCCACTTCCACAGTGATAGGACCTAGTCTGAACTGCCTCTTGTCTGTGCTTTTTATGTCTTTACCCATTCTCTCTATTTTGAGGTCAGAGGTATCCACCTCTGCTAATCTTATCTTAGCCAGGGTCACCCCTAGCTTACCCAAAGAGGTTACCCAGAGCTGGAGTAACCCCACCATGACCAACAGGGTCAGGGGGCCTAACTTGTTATTTGGCATGGGGTCAGACCACCATGCCAAGGATAGTGCAGCCATAAAGGCTAACACCCAGCAGAGGCCACTGACAGCTGTCAGTGCCCAGAACCACACCTTTAGCTCTTCACCTACAAGGGAAGGGGCTAAGTTACAGGCTTCTTTGGGTTCAGGGTGCCTGTCTGCTGTATTAGAGTGGGGGGTTACCACATCTTGTAGTAAACACCCTTCTTCCACTCTTTCTTCTGTTAGCTGAGGAGCCACCCACTCAGGCTTAACAGTTGCCTGACTAGCCAGGACTTCTTGTGGGTCAGGTTGGACTTTATCAGAGCCATTTTTGGAGTTCTCCCTTACTGGAGCAGAATCTCCTTGGCTTGCTGGAACCTTGGCTAAAGGTTGTCCACCTTTCCTACTCTGTTTCCTTTTCTTTTTCTTCTGGGGCCTACTTGCATTTACTGCAGAGGCAGGCACTCCAGAATCCTTGGGAGAGGACTGGCCCTGGACCAGTTCTTCTCTTAGGCTCTGACTAACCTCTGGGTAGTCATTTCCAAGGAGACAATCAAGGGGGAGGTCTGTACTGACTACCACCCTTCTCCAGCTAAAAGTTCCACCCACTTCTATGGGCACAAGAGCCACAGGCCTATTAGTGACCCTGTCTGGGCTAACTCTTACTCTGGCCATCTCACCTGGGATGTACTGGTTTGAGAGTACCAGCCTGTCATGCACAATAGTGTGACTGGCACAAGTGTCTCTCAGGGCAGTGGTTGGGATTCCATTCACCAGTAGGTGGTGGAAGTGTCTACTTCCCTCTGGAATCTCCTACTCACCTGTTGGGCCCTGTTTCCAGTTGAAGGCTATGAAGACCTCCTCATCTGAGGAGTCATCTCCCATGGCTACACTGGTTACCCCTGGAATTTTGTTCTGGGGTTTGTTTTTGGGACAAGAAGTGTCCTTGGTGTGGTGCCCAGACTGTTTACAGTTGTGGCACCATGCCTTAGTGGCATCCCAGTTCTTACCCTGGTACCCACCTTTGTTTTGGGTTGTGTCTTGGGGCCCACCCACCTGTTCTGGTTTTTGGGGGCCTACAGAGGACTCTTTTTCTTTGTTTCTAGTGTCACCCACTTTCTCCTGGGGAGTTTTTGTAACCCCTTTCTTTTGGTCACCCCCAGTGGAAGTTTTGGTTACCCTAGTCTTGACCCAGTGGTCTGCCTTCTTTCCCAATTCTTGGGGAGAAATTGGACCTAGGTCTACCAGATACTGATGCAACTTTTCATTGAAGCAGTTACTTAAAATGTGTTCTTTCATAAACAAATTATAAAGCCCAACATAGTCACACACTTCATTTCCAGTTAACCAACCATCTAGTGTTTTTACTGAGTAGTCTACAAAATCAACCCAGGTCTGGCTCGAGGATTTTTGAGCCCCCCTGAATCTAATTCTATACTCCTCAGTGGAGAATCCAAAGCCCTCAATCAGGGTACCCTTCATGAGGTCATAAGATTCTGCATCTTTTCCAGAGAGTGTGAGGAGTCTATCCCTACACTTTCCAGTGAACATTTCCCAAAGGAGAGCACCCCAGTGAGATCTGTTTACTTTTCTGGTTACACAAGCCCTCTCAAAAGCTGTGAACCATTTGGTGAGGTCATCACCATCTTCATATTTTGTTACAATCCCTTTGGGGATTTTTAGGATGTCAGGAGAATCTCTGACCCTATTTAAGTTGCTGCCACCATCGATGGGTCCTAGGCCCCTCTCTTGTCTTTCCCTCTCTATGGCTAGGATCTGTCTTTCCAACGCCAATCTTTTGGCCATCCTGGCTAACTGGATGTCCTCTTCACTGGGGTTATCCTCAGTGATTTCAGAGGTGTTGGTCTCTCCTGTGAGGGAACCAGCATCTCTGACTATTATTTTTGGAGTCAGGGTTTGAGGGACCCTGTTCTCCCTAGATAGGACTGGTAGGGGGGAATTGTCCTCCAAGTCACTATCCTCTTCCTCTGAGTTGCCACCCTCAGAGGGGTTGGCCTTTTCAAACTCTGCCAAAAGCTCCTGGAGCTGTATTTTGGTAGGTTTGGGGCCCATTGTTATTTTCTTTATTTTACAGAGTGACTGTAGGAAGTTGGCTCTGTATGTGCTATTTCAAAGTAAGGAATAGCATGCACAGAGTCCAAGGGTTCCCCTTAGAGGTAAAATAGTGGTAAAAATAGATAATACTAATGCTCTATTTTGTGGTAGTGTGGTCGAGCAATAGGCTTATCCAAGGAGTAGTGTTAAGCATTTGTTGTACATACACATAGACAATAAATGAGGTACACACACTCAGAGACAAATCCAGCCAATAGGTTTTTATATAGAAAAATATATTTTCTTAGTTTATTTTAAGAACCACAGGTTCAAATTCTACATGTAATATCTCATTAGAAAGGTATTGCAGGTAAGTACTTTAGGAACTTCAAATCATCAAAATTGCATGTATACTTTTCAAGTTATTCACAAATAGCTGTTTTAAAAGTGGACACTTAGTGCAATTTTCACAGTTCCTAGGGGAGGTAAGTATTTGTTAGGTTAACCAGGTAAGTAAGACACTTACAGGGCTTAGTTCTTGGTCCAAGGTAGCCCACCGTTGGGGGTTCAGAGCAACCCCAAAGTCACCACACCAGCAGCTCAGGGCCGGTCAGGTGCAGAGTTCAAAGTGGTGCCCAAAACACATAGGCTAGAATGGAGAGAAGGGGGTGCCCCGGTTCCGGTCCGCTTGCAGGTAAGTACCCGCGTCTTCGGAGGGCAGACCAGGGGGGTTTTGTAGGGCACCGGGGGGGACACAAGTCCACACAGAAATTTCACCCTCAGCAGCGCGGGGCGGCCGGGTGCAGTGTAGAAACAAGCGTCGGGTTTTCAATGTTAGTCTATGAGAGATCTCGGGATCTCTTCAGCGCTGCAGGCAGGCAAGGGGGGGATTCCTCGGGGAAACCTCCACTTGGGCAAGGGAGAGGGACTCCTGGGGGTCACTCCTCCAGTGAAAGTCCGGTCCTTCAGGTCCTGGGGGCTGCGGGTGCAGGGTCTCTCCCAGGCGTCGGGACTTTAGGTTCAAAGAGTCGCGGTCAGGGGAAGCCTCGGGATTCCCTCTGCAGGCGGCGCTGTGGGGGCTCAGGGGGGACAGGTTTTGGTACTCACAGTATCAGAGTAGTCCTGGGGTCCCTCCTGAGGTGTTGGATCGCCACCAGCCGAGTCGGGGTCGCCGGGTGCAGTGTTGCAAGTCTCACGCTTCTTGCGGGGAGCTTGCAGGGTTCTTTAAAGCTGCTGGAAACAAAGTTGCAGCTTTTCTTGGAGCAGGTCCGCTGTCCTCGGGAGTTTCTTGTCTTTTCGAAGCAGGGGCAGTCCTCAGAGGATGTCGAGGTCGCTGGTCCCTTTGGAAGGCGTCGCTGGAGCAGGATCTTTGGAAGGCAGGAGACAGGCCGGTGAGTTTCTGGAGCCAAGGCAGTTGTCGTCTTCTGGTCTTCCTCTGCAGGGGTTTTCAGCTAGGCAGTCCTTCTTCTTGTAGTTGCAGGAATCTGATTTTCTAGGGTTCAGGGTAGCCCTTAAATACTAAATTTAAGGGCGTGTTTAGGTCTGGGGGGTTAGTAGCCAATGGCTACTAGCCCTGAGGGTGGGTACACCCTCTTTGTGCCTCCTCCCAAGGGGAGGGGGTCACAATCCTAACCCTATTGGGGGAATCCTCCATCTGCAAGATGGAGGATTTCTAAAAGTCAGAGTCACCTCAGCTCAGGACACCTTAGGGGCTGTCCTGACTGGCCAGTGACTCCTCCTTGTTTTTCTCATTATTTTCTCCGGCCTTGCCGCCAAAAGTGGGGCCTGGCCGGAGGGGGCGGGCAACTCCACTAGCTGGAGTGTCCTGCTGGGTTGGCACAAAGGAGGTGAGCCTTTGAGGCTCACCGCCAGGTGTGACAATTCCTGCTTGGGAGAGGTGTTAGCATCTCCACCCAGTGCAGGCTTTGTTACTGGCCTCAGAGTGACAAAGGCCCTCTCCCCATGGGGCCAGCAACATGTCTCGGTTTGTGGCAGGCTGCTAAAACTAGTCAGCCTACACAGATAGTCGGTTAAGTTTCAGGGGGCACCTCTAAGGTGCCCTCTGTGGTGTATTTTACAATAAAATGTACACTGGCATCAGTGTGCATTTATTGTGCTGAGAAGTTTGATACCAAACTTCCCTGTTTTCAGTGTAGCCATTATGGTGCTGTGGAGTTCGTGTTTGACAAACTCCCAGACCATATACTCTTATGGCTACCCTGCACTTACAATGTCTAAGGTTTTGTTTAGACACTGTAGGGGTACCATGCTCATGCACTGGTACCCTCACCTATGGTATAGTGCACCCTGCCTTAGGGCTGTAAGGCCTGCTAGAGGGGTGTCTTACCTATACTGCATAGGCAGTGAGAGGCTGGCATGGCACCCTGAGGGGAGTGCCATGTCGACTTACTCGTTTTGTCCTCACTAGCACACACAAGCTGGCAAGCAGTGTGTCTGTGCTGAGTGAGAGGTCTCCAGGGTGGCATAAGACATGCTGCAGCCCTTAGAGACCTTCCTTGGCATCAGGGCCCTTGGTACTAGAAGTACCAGTTACAAGGGACTTATCTGGCTGCCAGGGTCTGCCAATTGTGGATACAAAAGTACAGGTTAGGGAAAGAACACTGGTGCTGGGGCCTGGTTAGCAGGCCTCAGCACACTTTCAATTGTAAACATAGCATCAGCAAAGGCAAAAAGTCAGGGGGCAACCATGCCAAGGAGGCATTTCCTTACACAACCCCCCCCCAAACGAAAGAGGATGAGACTAACCTTTCCCAAGAGAGTCTTCATTTTCTAAGTGGAAGAACCTGGAAAGGCCATCTGCATTGGCATGGGCAGTCCCAGGTCTGTGTTCCACTATAAAGTCCATTCCCTGTAGGGAGATGGACCACCTCAACAGTTTAGGATTTTCACCTTTCATTTGCATCAGCCATTTGAGAGGTCTGTGGTCAGTTTGAACTAGGAAGTGAGTCCCAAAGAGGTATGGTCTCAGCTTCTTCAGGGACCAAACCACAGCAAAGGCCTCCCTCTCAATGGCACTCCAACGCTGCTCCCTGGGGAGTAACCTCCTGCTAATGAAAGCAACAGGCTGGTCAAGGCCATCATCATTTGTTTGGGACAAAACTGCCCCTATCCCATGTTCAGAGGCATCAGTCTGCACAATGAACTGCTTAGAATAATCTGGAGCTTTTAGAACTGGTGCTGAGCACATTGCTTGTTTCAGGGTGTCAAAGGCCTGTTGGCATTCCACAGTCCAGTTCACTTTCTTGGGCATTTTCTTGGAGGTGAGTTCAGTGAGGGCTGTCACAATGGATCCATATCCCTTCACAAACCTCCTGTAATACCCAGTCAAGCCAAGGAATGCCCTGACTTGAGTCTGGGTTTTTGGAGCTACCCAGTCCAGAATAGTCTGGATCTTGGGTTGGAGTGGCTGAACTTGGCCTCCACCTACAAGGTGGCCCAAGTAAACCACAGTTCCCTGCCCTATCTGGCATTTGGATGCCTTGATAGAGAGGCCTGCAGATTGCAGAGCCTTCAAAACCTTCTTCAGGTGGACCAGGTGATCCTGCCAGGTGGAGCTAAAGACAGCAATATCATCAAGATAAGCTGTGCTAAAGGACTCCAAGCCAGCAAGGACTTGATTCACCAACCTTTGGAAGGTGGCAGGGGCATTCTTTAAACCAAAGGGCATAACAGTAAACTGATAATGCCCATCAGGTGTGGAGAATGCTGTTTTCTCTTTGGCTCCAGGTGCCATTTTTATTTGCCAGTACCCTGCTGTCAAGTCAAAGGTACTTAAGAATTTGGCAGCACCTAATTTGTCTATGAGCTCATCAGCTCTTGGAATTGGATGAGCATCTGTCTTGGTGACAGAATTGAGCCCTCTGTAGTCCACACAAAACCTCATCTCTTTCTTTCCATCTTTGGTGTGAGGTTTGGGGACTAAGACCACTGGGCTAGCCCAGGGGCTGTCAGAGCGCTCAATTACTCCCAATTCCAGCATCTTGTGGACTTCCACCTTGATGCTTTCCTTAACATGGTCAGATTGTCTAAAGATTTTGTTCTTGACAGGCATGCTGTCTCCTGTGTCCACATCATGGGTACACAGGTGTGTCTGACCAGGGGTTAAGGAGAAGAGTTCAGGAAACTGTTGTAGGACTCTCCTACAATCAGCTTGCTGTTGGCCAGAGAGGGTGTCTGAGTAGATCACTCCATCTACTGTCCCATCTTTTGGGTCTGATGACAGAAGATCAGGGAGAGGTTCACTCTCTGCCTCCTGATCCTCATCTGTTACCATCAACAGATTGACATCAGCCCTGTCGTGGAAGAGCTTAAGGCGGTTTACATGGATCACCCTCTTGGGGCTCCTGCTTGTGCCCAGGTCCACCAAGTAGGTGACCTGACTCTTCCTCTCTAGTACTGGGTAAGGGCCACTCCATTTGTCCTGGAGTGCCCTGGGAGCCACAGGCTCCAGAACCCAGACTTTCTGCCCTGGTTGGAACTCAACCAGTGCAGCCTTTTGGTCATACCAAAACTTCTGGAGCTGTTGGCTGGCCTCAAGGTTTTTGGTTGCCTTTTCCATGTACTCTGCCATTCTAGAGCGAAGGCCAAGTACATAGTCCACTATGTCCTGTTTAGGCTCATGGAGAGGTCTCTCCCAGCCTTCTTTAACAAGGGCAAGTGGTCCCCTTACAGGATGACCAAACAGAAGTTCAAAGGGTGAGAATCCTACTCCCTTCTGTGGTACCTCTCTGTAAGCGAAAAGCAGACATGGCAAGAGGACATCCCATCTCCTTTTGAGCTTTTCTGGGAGCCCCATGATCATGCCTTTTAATGTCTTGTTGAATCTCTCAACCAAGCCATTAGTTTGTGGATGGTATGGTGTAGTGAATTTATAAGTCACTCCACACTCATTCCACATGTGCTTTAGGTAGGCTGACATGAAGTTGGTACCTCTGTCAGACACCACCTCCTTAGGGAAACCCACTCTGGTAAAGATACCAATGAGGGCCTTGGCTACTGCAGGGGCAGTAGTCGACCTAAGGGGAATAGCTTCAGGATACCTGGTAGCATGATCCACTACTACCAGGATATACATATTTCCTGAGGCTGTGGGAGGTTCCAGTGGACCAACTATGTCCACACCCACTCTTTCAAAGGGAACCCCCACCACTGGAAGTGGAATGAGGGGGGCCTTTGGATGCCCACCTGTCTTACCACTGGCTTGACAGGTGGGGCAGGAGAGGCAAAACTCCTTAACCATGTTGGACATATTGGGCCAGTAGAAGTGGTTGACTAACCTCTCCCACGTCTTGGTTTGTCCCAAATGTCCAGCAAGGGGAATGTCATGGGCCAATGTTAGGATGAACTTCCTGAACAGCTGAGGCACTACCACTCTCCTAGTGGCACCAGGTTTGGGGTCTCTGGCCTCAGTGTACAGGAGTCCATCTTCCCAATAGACCCTATGCGTTCCATTTTTCTTGCCTTTGGACTCTTCAGCAGCTTGCTGCCTAAGGCCTTCAAGAGAGGGACAGGTTTCTTGTCCCTTACACAGCTCCTCCCTTGAGGGTCCCCCTGGGCCTAAGAGCTCAACCTGATAAGGTTCAAGCTCCAAAGGCTCAGTTCCCTCAGAGGGCAGAACTTCTTCCTGAGAAGAGAGGTTCCCTTTCTTTTGCTGTGTTGCAGTTGGTTTCCCAACTGACTTTCCTGTTCTCTTGGTAGGCTGGGCCATTCTTCCAGACTCCAGCTCTACTTGTTCACCCTGTGCCTTGCATTGTGCTCTTGTTTTCACACACACCAGTTCAGGGATACCCAGCATGGCTGCATGGGTTTTTAGTTCTACCTCAGCCCATGCTGAGGACTCCAGGTCATTTCCAAGCAGACAGTCCACTGGGATATTTGAGGAGACCACCACCTGTTTCAGGCCATTGACCCCTCCCCATTCTAAAGTAACCATTGCCATGGGATGTACTTTTTTCTGATTGTCAGCGTTGGTGACTGTGTAAGTTTTTCCAGTCAGGTATTGGCCAGGGGAAACCAGTTTCTCTGTCACCATGGTGACACTGGCACCTGTATCCCTCAGGCCCTCTATTCTAGTCCCATTAATTAAGAGTTGCTGTCTGTATTTTTGCATGTTAGGCGGCCAGACAGCTAGTGTGGCTAAATCCACCCCACCCTCAGAAACTAGAGTAGCTTCAGTGTGGACCCTGATTTGCTCTGGGCACACTGTTGATCCCACTTGGAGACTAGCCATACCAGTGTTACCTGGATGGGAGTTTGGAGTGGAACCTTTCTTGGGACAGGCCTTGTCTCCAGTTTGGTGTCCATGCTGTTTACAGCTATGACACCAGGCCTTTTTGGGATCAAAGTTTTTACCCTTGTACCCATTGTTTTGTGAAGAGGCTCTGGGCCCACCCTCCTGTGCAGGTTTTTGGGGGCCTGTAGAAGACTCTTTACTATTTTTAGTTTTGGTTGTCTCATCACCCTTCCCCTGGGGAGTCTTTGTGACCCCTTTCTTTTGGTCACCCCCTGTTGAAGTCTTGGACACCCTTGTCTTGACCCAATGGTCCGCCTTCTTTCCCAATTCTTGGGGAGAAATTGGTCCTAGGTCTACCAGATGCTGATGCAGTTTATCATTGAAACAATTACTTAATAGGTGTTCTTTCACAAATAAATTGTACAGCCCATCATAATTACTTACACCACTGCCTTGAATCCAACCATCTAGTGTTTTCACTGAGTAGTCTACAAAGTCAACCCAGGTCTGGCTCGAGGATTTTTGAGCCCCCCTGAATCTAATCCTATACTCCTCAGTGGAGAATCCAAAGCCCTCAATCAGGGTACCCTTCATGAGGTCATAAGATTCTGCATCTTGTCCAGAGAGTGTGAGGAGTCTATCCCTACACTTTCCTGTGAACATTTCCCAAAGGAGAGCACCCCAGTGAGATCTGTTCACTTTTCTGGTTACACAAGCCCTCTCGAAAGCTGTGAACCATTTGGTGATGTCATCACCATCTTCATATTTAGTTACAATCCCTTTGGGGATTTTCAACATGTCAGGAGAATCTCTGACCCTATTTATGTTGCTGCCACCATTGATGGGTCCTAGGCCCATCTCTTGTCTTTCCCTCTCTATGGCTAGGATCTGTCTTTCCAAAGCCAATCTTTTGGCCATCCTGGCTAACTGGATGTCCTCTTCACTGGGGCTATCCTCAGTGATTTCAGAGGTGTTGGTCTCTCCTGTGAGGGAACCAGCATCTCTGACTATTATTTTTGGAGTCAGGGTTTGAGGGACCCTGTTCTCCCTAGATAGGATTGGTAGGGGGGAATTTTCCTCCAAGTCACTATCCTCTTCCTCTGAGTTGCCACCCTCAGAGGGGTTGGCCTTTTCAAACTCTGCCAAAAGCTCCTGGAGCTGTATTTTGGTAGGTTTGGGGCCCATTGTTATTTTCTTTATTTTACAGAGTGACCTTAGCTCCCTCATCTTAAGATGGAGGTAAGGTGTGGTGTCGAGTTCCACCACAGTCACATCTGTGCTAGACATTTTGCTTCTAAAAGTTGGAATACTTTTTAAGAATCTACAACTGGTTCTAGAATCTAATTCAAACTTTTACAAACTTTTAAACTCTAAAAGAAATGCTAAACAGGATCTAACACAAGGCCCTAGCAGGTCTTTTAAGAATTTAGAAAACTTTTCAAATTGCAAAAATCAATTTCTAATGACAATTTTGGAATTTGTCGTGTGATCAGGTATTGGCTGAGTAGCCCAGCAAATGCAAAGTCTTGTATCCCACCGCTGCCACCAATGTAGGAAGTTGGCTCTGTATGTGCTATTTCAAAGTAAGGAATAGCATGCACAGAGTCCAAGGGTTCCCCTTAGAGGTAAAATAGTGGTAAAAATAGATAATACTAATGCTCTATTTTGTGGTAGTGTGGTCGAGCAATAGGCTTATCCAAGGAGTAGTGTTAAGCATTTGTTGTACATACACATAGACAATAAATGAGGTACACACACTCAGAGACAAATCCAGCCAATAGGTTTTTATATAGAAAAATATCTTTTCTTAGTTTATTTTAAGAACCACAGGTTCAAATTCTACATGTAATATCTCATTAGAAAGGTATTGCAGGTAAGTACTTTAGGAACTTCAAATCATCAAAATTGCATGTATACTTTTCAAGTTATTCACAAATAGCTGTTTTAAAAGTGGACACTTAGTGCAATTTTCACAGTTCCTAGGGGAGGTAAGTATTTGTTAGGTTAACCAGGTAAGTAAGACACTTACAGGGCTTAGTTCTTGGTCCAAGGTAGCCCACCGTTGGGGGTTCAGAGCAACCCCAAAGTCACCACACCAGCAGCTCAGGGCCGGTCAGGTGCAGAGTTCAAAGTGGTGCCCAAAACACATAGGCTAGAATGGAGAGAAGGGGGTGCCCCGGTTCCGGTCCGCTTGCAGGTAAGTACCCGCGTCTTCGGAGGGCAGACCAGGGGGGTTTTGTAGGGCACCGGGGGGGACACAAGTCCACACAGAAATTTCACCCTCAGCAGCGCGGGGGCGGCCGGGTGCAGTGTAGAAACAAGCGTCGGGTTTTCAATGTTAGTCTATGAGAGATCTCGGGATCTCTTCAGCGCTGCAGGCAGGCAAGGGGGGGATTCCTCGGGGAAACCTCCACTTGGGCAAGGGAGAGGGACTCCTGGGGGTCACTCCTCCAGTGAAAGTCCGGTCCTTCAGGTCCTGGGGGCTGCGGGTGCAGGGTCTCTCCCAGGCGTCGGGACTTTAGGTTCAAAGAGTCGCGGTCAGGGGAAGCCTCGGGATTCCCTCTGCAGGCGGCGCTGTGGGGGCTCAGGGGGGACAGGTTTTGGTACTCACAGTATCAGAGTAGTCCTGGGGTCCCTCCTGAGGTGTTGGATCGCCACCAGCCGAGTCGGGGTCGCCGGGTGCAGTGTTGCAAGTCTCACGCTTCTTGCGGGGAGCTTGCAGGGTTCTTTAAAGCTGCTGGAAACAAAGTTGCAGCTTTTCTTGGAGCAGGTCCGCTGTCCTCGGGAGTTTCTTGTCTTTTCGAAGCAGGGGCAGTCCTCAGAGGATGTCGAGGTCGCTGGTCCCTTTGGAAGGCGTCGCTGGAGCAGGATCTTTGGAAGGCAGGAGACAGGCCGGTGAGTTTCTGGAGCCAAGGCAGTTGTCGTCTTCTGGTCTTCCTCTGCAGGGGTTTTCAGCTAGGCAGTCCTTCTTCTTGTAGTTGCAGGAATCTGATTTTCTAGGGTTCAGGGTAGCCCTTAAATACTAAATTTAAGGGCGTGTTTAGGTCTGGGGGGTTAGTAGCCAATGGCTACTAGCCCTGAGGGTGGGTACACCCTCTTTGTGCCTCCTCCCAAGGGGAGGGGGTCACAATCCTAACCCTATTGGGGGAATCCTCCATCTGCAAGATGGAGGATTTCTAAAAGTCAGAGTCACCTCAGCTCAGGACACCTTAGGGGCTGTCCTGACTGGCCAGTGACTCCTCCTTGTTTTTCTCATTATTTTCTCCGGCCTTGCCGCCAAAAGTGGGGCCTGGCCGGAGGGGGCGGGCAACTCCACTAGCTGGAGTGTCCTGCTGGGTTGGCACAAAGGAGGTGAGCCTTTGAGGCTCACCGCCAGGTGTGACAATTCCTGCTTGGGAGAGGTGTTAGCATCTCCACCCAGTGCAGGCTTTGTTACTGGCCTCAGAGTGACAAAGGCCCTCTCCCCATGGGGCCAGCAACATGTCTCGGTTTGTGGCAGGCTGCTAAAACTAGTCAGCCTACACAGATAGTCGGTTAAGTTTCAGGGGGCACCTCTAAGGTGCCCTCTGTGGTGTATTTTACAATAAAATGTACACTGGCATCAGTGTGCATTTATTGTGCTGAGAAGTTTGATACCAAACTTCCCTGTTTTCAGTGTAGCCATTATGGTGCTGTGGAGTTCGTGTTTGACAAACTCCCAGACCATATACTCTTATGGCTACCCTGCACTTACAATGTCTAAGGTTTTGTTTAGACACTGTAGGGGTACCATGCTCATGCACTGGTACCCTCACCTATGGTATAGTGCACCCTGCCTTAGGGCTGTAAGGCCTGCTAGAGGGGTGTCTTACCTATACTGCATAGGCAGTGAGAGGCTGGCATGGCACCCTGAGGGGAGTGCCATGTCGACTTACTCGTTTTGTCCTCACTAGCACACACAAGCTGGCAAGCAGTGTGTCTGTGCTGAGTGAGAGGTCTCCAGGGTGGCATAAGACATGCTGCAGCCCTTAGAGACCTTCCTTGGCATCAGGGCCCTTGGTACTAGAAGTACCAGTTACAAGGGACTTATCTGGCTGCCAGGGTCTGCCAATTGTGGATACAAAAGTACAGGTTAGGGAAAGAACACTGGTGCTGGGGCCTGGTTAGCAGGCCTCAGCACACTTTCAATTGTAAACATAGCATCAGCAAAGGCAAAAAGTCAGGGGGCAACCATGCCAAGGAGGCATTTCCTTACAGTGACCTTAGCTCCCTCATCTTAAGATGGAGGTAAGGTGTGGTGTCGAGTTCCACCACAGTCACATCTGTGCTAGACATTTTGCTTCTAAAAGTTGGAATACTTTTTAAGAATCTACAACTGGTTCTAGAATCTAATTCAAACTTTTACAAACTTTTAAACTCTAAAAGAAATGCTAAACAGGATCTAACACAAGGCCCTAGCAGGTCTTTTAAGAATTTAGAAAACTTTTCAAATTGCAAAAATCAATTTCTAATGACAATTTTGGAATTTGTCGTGTGATCAGGTATTGGCTGAGTAGTCCAGCAAATGCAAAGTCTTGTACCCCACCGCTGATCCACCAATGTAGGAAGTTGGCTCTGTATGTGCTATTTCAAAGTAAGGAGTAGCATGCACAGAGTCCAAGGGTTCCCCTTAGAGGTAAAATAGTGGTAAAAAGAGATAATACTAATGCTCTATTTTGTGGTAGTGTGGTCGAGCAGTAGGCTTATCCAAGGAGTAGTGTTAAGCATTTGTTGTACATACACATAGACAATAAATGAGGTACACACACTCAGAGACAAATCCAGCCAATAGGTTTTTATATAGAAAAATATCTTTTCTTAGTTTATTTTAAGAACCACAGGTTCAAATTCTACATGTAATATCTCATTCGAAAGGTATTGCAGGTAAGTACTTTAGGAACTTCAAATCATCAAAATTGCATGTATACTTTTCAAGTTATTCACAAATAGCTGTTTTAAAAGTGGACACTTAGTGCAATTTTCACAGTTCCTAGGGGAGGTAAGTATTTGTTAGGTTAACCAGGTAAGTAAGACACTTACAGGGTTCAGTTCTTGGTCCAAGGTAGCCCACCGTTGGGGGTTCAGAGCAACCCCAAAGTCACCACACCAGCAGCTCAGGGCCGGTCAGGTGCAGAGTTCAAAGTGGTGCCCAAAACACATAGGCTAGAATGGAGAGAAGGGGGTGCCCCGGTTCCGGTCTGCTTGCAGGTAAGTACCCGCGTCTTCGGAGGGCAGACCAGGGGGGTTTTGTAGGGCACCGGGGGGGACACAAGTCCACACAGAAATTTCACCCTCAGCAGCGCGGGGGCGGCCGGGTGCAGTGTAGAAACAAGCGTCGGGTTTGTAATGTTAGTCTATGAGAGATCTCGGGATCTCTTCAGCGCTGCAGGCAGGCAAGGGGGGGATTCCTCGGGGAAACCTCCACTTGGGCAAGGGAGAGGGACTCCTGGGGGTCACTTCTCCAGTGAAAGTCCGGTCCTTCAGGTCCTGGGGGCTGCGGGTGCAGGGTCTCTCCCAGGCGTCGGGACTTTAGGTTCAAAGAGTCGCGGTCAGGGGAAGCCTCGGGATTCCCTCTGCAGGCGGCGCTGTGGGGGCTCAGGGGGGACAGGTTTTGGTACTCACAGTATCAGAGTAGTCCTGGGGTCCCTCCTGAGGTGTTGGATCGCCACCAGCCGATTCGGGGTCGCCGGGTGCAGTGTTGCAAGTCTCACGCTTCTTGCGGGGAGCTTGCAGGGTTCTTTAAGCTGCTGGAAACAAAGTTGCAGCTTTTCTTGGAGCAGGTCCGCTGTCCTCGGGAGTTTCTTGTCTTTTCGAAGCAGGGGCAGTCCTCAGAGGATGTCGAGGTCGCTGGTCCCTTTGGAAGGCGTCGCTGGAGCAGGATCTTTGGAAGGCAGGAGACAGGCCGGTGAGTTTCTGGAGCCAAGGCAGTTGTCGTCTTCTGGTCTTCCTCTGCAGGGGTTTTCAGCTAGGCAGTCCTTCTTCTTGTAGTTGCAGGAATCTAATTTTCTAGGGTTCAGGGTAGCCCTTAAATACTAAATTTAAGGGCGTGTTTAGGTCTGGGGGGTTAGTAGCCAATGGCTACTAGCCCTGAGGGTGGGTACACCCTCTTTGTGCCTCCTCCCAAGGGGTGGGGGTCACAGTCCTAACCCTATTGGGGGAATCCTCCATCTGCAAGATGGAGGATTTCTAAAAGTTAGAGTCACTTCAGCTCAGGACACCTTAGGGGCTGTCCTGACTGGCCAGTGACTCCTCCTTGTTGCTTTCTTTGTTCCCTCCAGCCTTGCCGCCAAAAGTGGGGGCCGTGGCCGGAGGGGGCGGGCAACTCCACTAAGCTGGAGTGCCCTGCTGGGCTGTGACAAAGGGGTGAGCCTTTGAGGCTCACCGCCAGGTGTCACAGCTCCTGCCTGGGGGAGGTGTTAGCATCTCCACCCAGTGCAGGCTTTGTTACTGGCCTCAGAGTGACAAAGGCACTCTCCCCATGGGGCCAGCAACATGTCTCTAGTGTGGCAGGCTGCTGGAACCAGTCAGCCTACACAGATAGTTGGTTAAGCTTCAGGGGGCACCTCTAAGGTGCCCTCTGTGGTGTATTTTACAATAAAATGTACACTGGCATCAGTGTGCATTTATTGTGCTGAGAAGTTTGATACCAAACTTCCCAGTTTTCAGTGTAGCCATTATGGTGCTGTGGAGTTCGTGTAAAACAGACTCCCAGACCATATACTCTTATGGCTACCCTGCACTTACAATGTCTAAGGTTTTGTTTAGACACTGTAGGGGCACAGTGCTCATGCACTGGTACCCTCACCTATGGTATAGTGCACCCTGCCTTAGGGCTGTAAGGCCTGCTAGAGGGGTGTCTTATCTATACTGCATAGGCAGTGAGAGGCTGGCATGGCACCCTGAGGGGAGTGCCATGTCGACTTACTCATTTTGTTCTCACTAGCACACACAGGCTTGTAAGCAGTGTGGCTGTGCTGAGTGAGGGGTCTCTAGGGTGGCATAATGCATGCTGCAGCCCTTAGAGACCTTCCCTGGCATCAGGGCCCTTGGTACCAGAGGTACCAGTTACAAGGGACTTATCTGGATGCCAGGGTGTGCCAATTGTGGGATCAATGGTACATTTTAGGTGAAAGAACACTGGTGCTGGGGCCTGGTTAGCAGGGTCCCAGCACACTTCTCAGTCAAGTCAGCATCAGTATCAGGCAAAAAGTGGGGGGTAACTGCAACAGGGAGCCATTTCTTTACAGTGTGGGTTTATTATTCTGAGAAGTTTGGTACCAAACTTCCCAGTATTCAGTGTAGCCATTATGGAACTGTGGAGTTCGTTTTGACCAACTCCCAGACCATATACTTAATATGGTCACACTGCACTTACAATGTCTAAGAATGGACTTAGACACTGTAGGAGCATTTGTTCATGCAGCTATGCCCTCAACTGTGGTATAGTGCACCCTGTCTTAGGACTTTAGGGCCTGCTAGAGGGGTAACTTACCTATGCCACAGGCAGTATTTTGTGTGCATGGCATCCTAAGGTGGCTGCCATGTCGACTTTGCGTCCTCACCAACACACACAATCTGCAATGGCAGTGTGCATGTGTTAGGTGAGGGATCCCTTAGGGTGGCACAACACATTCTGAAGCCCTTATGACCTTCCCTGGTCACAGGGTCCTTGGTACCACTGGTACCTTTTACAAGGGACTTATCTGTGTGCCAGGGGTGTGCCAATTGTGGAAACAATGGTACATTTTTAAGTGAAAGAACACTGGTGCTGGGGCCTGGTTAGCAGGATCCCAGCACACTTCTCAGTCAAGTTAGCATCAATATCAGGCAAAATGTGATGGCTAACTGCAACAGGGAGCCATTATCCTACATATTGGTTCTGGTGTCTAAACATATAAAAGTTACCTGTTATTTTTTTTAAATTGGTGTGGATCTCCTTCTCGAGTCGTGTGCTATTTGCGTGTGTATTTGCAGATGTCTTAACACTCCCCGCTGATAAGCCTAAGGCTGCTCGCCCCCTAAAAGACCACCTTGGGGTTACTAGTGCAAGCCCCTGACCACTCAGAAGGGAACCCCTGGCCTCTTTGCACAGTAAACCTTATTTTGGTATACTAATATAAAGAGCCAGCTTCCTACAGCTACTAAACCCAATCTCAACTTTCAGCAAATGGCAAGTCACTTGAATTCATCCTGGCCTCCACATCACCTTTCAATACATTGCCTGATGCCAGCTCTCTCCTCTAAAGAAATAGAAACTGATTATTGCAAAATGCAACATCAGAATTGCTGTTCAAGCTCTTTCACTATTGCATCTGGATAATGGTAATAACCTGTTCCATGGCCTCTGACTCTACACCGGCACTCCTTGGGGGCATTCTAAACTCTGTAGAACGTGACATCCTGGGCCTGAAGAAATATGATCACATCACCTACATTCTCATGGAACTCCATTGGTTTCCCTTGCCCAGCTGTACCATCTTTAAAACCAGCTGCATCATTTACACTGCCATTATGACCATCAATACTGCTTCTTTTGCAGACAAGTTTGGCATCTCTGGTGGCTATCTACACACTCGGGCAGAACACTATCAGAACCTCTTCAGACTAGAGACTAAGAGGTGTATAAAAGAAACAAAGAAGGCAGCAAGCTTTTTTCATCGATGAAGCCAGGATCTGTAACTATATGCCAGTGCTGCTTCACTTTAGGAGAAAGTTAGACACATCTGTTCAAAGAGCAAAACTTCAAAATGCAGTAACTGTAGACTTCTACTGGCGGAACCCAGCGGCCTCCTCTGTCTGATACAGATCTTTAGCTGCAGATTCCCTACCTTAGAATATTCCCCAGGTGTCAGACTGGATATACAAAATCTTGAGCACTACCTCTGGGTGCCAGTAGGTGGCACTGAGTAGCGCAGACCACTTACAGCCAAAAGTGATGTGTGTGATGACTACATAGGCGCCCGTTCAGGGCGCTGACATCGGTTCTTTTATTTCTTTATTTTCTTAATGGAGAGAGCTACCTCATTCCTTTTTTGGACTACCCTTTTTCAATTTATTGTCAATTCTTTTGACCTATGCTCACAGTGTGCACAGGGATGTCCCTGAAAAGACCTGTGGGGTTTAAACCCTGTGGTTCCTGTCACAGGCAGATGTCTGTACCAGACCCCCCCACCTGGTTTGTTTGTGGTGCCTCGTGTCTGAAAATGGACGACTCTGCAGCACTCCAGGTCCTGGTTGTGAGGAAGGTTCCCAGGTCCGCTCTTGGAGCCTTTGCCACTAGTCATCGCTGCACTCCACCTCATCTTTGGGGGAAGTCCCTCTAAAAGTGGAAAAAAAAAAATCTTAAACGACAAAGCATTTGACTTTGCAGCGCCTGTCCAAGTCATTGGACAGGCTGCTGGAACGACTCTATAAATCTAGGCCGGCTCTCAAATGGCTGCGGAGCCCGAGTCTGGGTCTTCTCTGCGTTTGCTACACTTTTTCGGAGCTGGAGTGATCCTCGCCCAGCTCAGACATTCAAGAGGCCATGCACCTCATGGGGGTGGGGGTGGTTGGGGCCTGAACCTTCACTGCCAGTCAGGCCCTTTGTATCCATTTCCTGGAGTCCATTCCAATGGGCTGGTCCCAGCCCAATATGGGAGTCAGAACTCCAGCACCGATTGGACCAAGACCATCCGGGTTGGAGACATCACCCCCTTTTTCTGACAGGTCCTTTTGGGAATATGGTTGGTGCCAATCTAATGATCCTTATGGTTATCCCGACCCCAAGGAAGAGCCGTTGGTTGAGGAGAACTAGTACGAGGAGCTGGTGGATGCCAGTGATCTGGACTCTTCTCCTTGCACTGGTCTAGTCTCTGAGTGTGGCCATGGAGGAAGAGGGCCTCCTTTGCCATCGTGGTGAAGACGGTGGCTGAGGTACTGGACTTTACGCTGCCCTCAGTGACAGCCAAGAGTAGTGTCTTGACAGAGGTGCTTTAACGTGGGGTAGCCCCTGCAGTTTAGTGAAGCCTTCATATATGTCCTGCTCAGGGCAGAGGCCAAGCCCTTCAGCGGCTCTTCTGTGCACAGGACAATTGTCCGCCGCCATTGCCCCACTCTTGGGGATCCAACTTTCCTCACCCAGCAGTCACCCTGGAGAGCCTGGTCATCCAGGCCTCCACGTCCAAGGTTAACCCTGGCACGTTTACTACCACACCATTTGATCGGGAATCCAAGAGGCGGGACACCCTAGGCAAGAGGATTTCCTCTTCCACAGGCTTGCACTGCAGTCCTTGAAAACTGCATGTTTCTTGGGCCGGTATTCCCACTCAGTTTGAAACTCGGTTGCACGAGTGCTGCCCACGGTCTCGGAGGAGGCCTGCCCTAGGCTATTGGCAATGGCAGAGATGCAGCAAAGTTCACAATACGATGCTGAGTGGCTACGACTGACTCGCCATTTAGGGCAATTGCTTCCTCTGTGGCACTTCATTGCCATGCCTGGCTGAGGTCAGTTGGATTTTCAGGGGATATCCAGGCATCCCTTATGGACATGCCCTCGGATGGCATTCAGGTGTTTGGCGATAAGACAGATTTGGTGCTCAAGCGCTTTAAGGAGAGCAGGGCCACTGCCAGTTGTAGGGACTCTCCACAACCCCATGCCTTTGGCCCTTTCTGTAGCTACGGTAGGGGCTACCAATGTCCACGAACACTGTTCTTACAAGCCGCGTGGGGCATAGGCCCAGAGATTTGCCCAGTCCCTCGATTTACAACACCCTCCCCCTCTTCTAGCTGCGGCATCCTCCAAATTACTTTAATATGCTCTCTCACCATCATGGGCAACTGTTTGGTGGCAGAATTCAGCACCATCTGCAAGGCGATCTATAACCTCTGACAAATGGGTGCTCCAAATCGTTTAGCTGAGCTACACCCTTCCACTCATGAGCACCCTGCTGCCCATGGCACCTTAATCTGACCCTCTGATGGAGGGCCCCCTTTCCCTGCTGTGTCAAAGTACAGGCTCTTCCGGCCAAAAGAGTTTTTGAGAGGGTGCCGTCATCAGAAGTAGGTCGTGATTGCTATTCAAGCTACAGAGGCCTCTGCCTTATGCTAGACTACGCCTTCCTCAAAAAGGAGAAATTGAAAATACTCACGTTAGCGAAGGTCCCATTTGCACTGGCGACTGGAACTGAAGGGGACGTATTTCCTTATACCTTTCCTGCCCGCCCACAGGCATTAGCTGCAGTTCGCAGTGGGCCAAGAGCTCCTTCTGTTTGCTGTACTCCCATTTGGTCTTACTAGCACCCCTTTGGTGTTCCCCAAGGTGATGGCAGTGGTGGCAGCCCATCTATGGAGGTCATGGGTCCCAGACTTCCGCTCTCTCAATGACCTGCTGCCGAATGTAGGCTCGCCCGAGGCAGTTTTCGACAGACTAGAGTGGACCTTCTGCATTCTCTGGGGTTCAATATAAACATGCAGAAGCCACAACTGAATCCCTCTCAGATACTTCTGTTCATCAAAGCCGCTCTGGACACAGTGCAGTTCTGCCCCTTTTGTCTGGCATTGCAAGTCAAGGATATTTAGGCTATGATTGCAATTTTTCAGCCGCTATTCTGGATTTCGGTGAGACTGAATCTGAGTCTGCCCGGTCTCTTGGCCTACACCATTTTCCTGGTAAAACATGCCAGCTGTCATGTGCTGCCTCTGCAGCGGGATTTGAAATCCCTGTTGACACAGTATCGGGGCTACCTCTCCGACCTGGTCCAGATATCAGAGGATACTGCGAAAAACCTGCACTGATTGCTCAAAAAACGCAATTGAATGAGCAGCAGACTTATCTTCCCTCATTCCGCACAACCTCATCCCCTCCCAGGCTTGCAGTGGAAACATGTGTCTCCTGGGTTGGAGTGGCTATCTGGGAGATGTGGAGAAAAGAGGACTCTAGTCTACGGAGGAGTATCAGCTCATCATAAACCTGTTGGAGCGGAGATCGATTCACTTGGCATTGAAAGTCTTCCTTCCATCAATGAGAGGCTGGTTCTGGTGCTCATGGGCAATACTTCTGCCATTTAGTATCAAACAGGTTGGGTGCAGTCGTGGGCCCTATGCTAAGAGAGACTGCATCTGTGGACATGGCTTGAATGACAGAACATTTTCCTGTTAGTGCAACACCTGGTGGGCTGCCTGACCGCTAGTGTGGACAAGCTTAACCGTCGCTGCCTGGCGTATCCTGGAGCATGAGCATCAGTACTTCTAATAAGGGTTGCTCCTTTAGTTGGGAGGATCTCCAGTTGCAAGAAGAGAGCCAGGTGCTCCATCTGAGTCTGCGCATGCTCCGCTGTCATGCATGGAGATTGAGCAGTAGCAGGTGACAGTTTCTGATCTTCCTGCAAAGTTTGTGAAGCTATATTGGCACCTAGGTGTCTGTAAACAAAGACTGTGTACGCCAGCAGTTGGGACAAGTTTGTGGCTTAGTGTGCTGAAAAGCGTGTTGGTACTTGTGAAGAAATAGGGTGTATCATATGGTCTGGTTTTGCAACCTTACCGTGTTACACACTCACCAACCCCTTTAGGGATCCTTAGGTTTAATTTGTCAAGCCCCAATCTCTACCTTTTGTGCCTGTGGCTGTGAGTAGCAAGGCTTACACAAAGGAAAAAAGTTTAAAATATTTAAGCAGGACTAAAACAGTTGAAGAGATCAACGTGACACCAGTTTATGAAAGTAGACTGCATTTTAATGTATTTTTAGACACCACATTGAAAAGGATCCACCGGAGATGTTTAATTTACAGGATATAGTAAATTACAGCATTTCACTCTCCCGCGAACAGGCTTTGGCAGAATCAACGAATTTGACACTTAGAAATGTTTTGAGCAAAAATTGGGCACGTTGTAATGCAGCTGGTTAGTGTAACTTGGGGTGACCAACTCCAGTAGGGAACCAGTCAGAGGAACCAGCAAGACCCTCAAACAATTGCCTCCACAGAAGAAGCAGTCTTCAGACACTCCCGGGTGCTTAGCCCCCAGTCTAATGGATTCTTACGGAGTGCTCCTGAGGCTGAGGATACAGAATGCTGAAAGATGGTCAAGGATGCTGTGGATGTGATGCGGTTATTGCTTGAAGGGTGTGGAGTTGGGGGGAAGACTTGGGGGCTCGTTCATGAAGGAGTCCTGGGCGCTGGGTTCGAAATCCCAGGAAATATCTGGTCTGGCCGAAGTCTAGTGGAATTAAATTGACTACCTGTTGTTCGGTGTAGCAGTCGCAACCAAATCCTTGTCTGGGATTAGCTTGCCTTCTCAGTGACCAGGTTGCACTCTGGCAGCTCTCCTGGATCCAGCAGACTTGGGTGCAACTTCAGGTCCTGGTCCCTGGTGCTGCCTGATGCCATGGAGCGGTGTTTCTGGAATTTTGACTACCACTCGCCATTAGCAGGCTTTTTCAGCAGTTGTATCCATGTACTGCAAACAGATCAGTCGACTCACCATTAGTCTCTTTGCTTTGGATGGGCTCTGGAGACAACTTGCCATTGAACAGGACACAGGAGGCACAGTCCCGCTCCTTTCCTAGCTGCCAAGTCCAGTCCATGTTGGTGCATCTTCTCTTTGCCAGGAACATAGTGCAGCAGTCAGTCCTCCTTCGGTCCTTCTTCCAGACCAGTTGTTCCCTATGTATGATCAAAAAATGCCCTCGGGTAGTATGTGACAGGTATCCAATGGGCTACCAGGTTCCCTCACTCCTGACAATCTCTTACTGGGAAGTGTGACATCTGGCTATCCTAAGCTGCACCATTCTGCCCACTCCCAACATGGCAGAACCCCTCTCCGTGTCCCTAGCCTAACCCAGACATGTGGCTACCAAGGGGGCTTGCACCCCCCTGGAAAACCTGTTTGCCAACTTGCTTCCCCTTCCTTGTCCCTAGTGCCAGCTTGTCTATCTAAACAGTAGAGCCACCCCTCTTAGGACATTTCAGAGTCATTACACCAGTACCTAGGAGTCAAAATGGGAAGCAAAAAAATGGGGGTAAAACTGCAAAAGGCCTGTTAACTTGCAGTCCCCTTTCTGCACCTTTGTCTGTTATGTTGTTTGCTTTATCTTAGGCCAAGCAAGGCTTTCCTTTGGACACAGTTCATGGATACCGTTCAGCCATTTTGGCTTGACATACCAATCCTATAGTAGCCAAACTAGATTCCTTCCTGGCTTCAATACTTTCACACACGCACACACTCAAAAACATTCACATATACTCTTTCACGCCCTCAGTCTTTTACACACACATGCACACGCATGCACACACAGTCACACACACTCGTACTACCACATTGATTTGATATATACGCATTCTTTATACACACTCGATGTCGTTGCAAAGTTCTGAGTTTCTTATAACAGCCAGCCATAAAAGGAGAGTGGTGAATAAGCTTTACTCTGACACAGACTAAAGACCTGGTCAGACTCAGGATTGACAAAACACTTTCTTACACCATGGGCAGGGACAGTAGTCCTATGCGCACTATGAGAGCACACTTAGTGCACTCCTGTGGGTCACGGGACAGGTCCTGAAATCCACATAGTCATGGAAGGGCCCTGACCTCTGCGTCAATGCTAGATTAGCGTGAAATAAAGTCAGGATTCCATATACAAACACAGTTGAACACTCAAGGCAGGCGAAAACACCCCTATACCATGCTGGGGAATCCCAACACACATTAGATTTTTGTTATTGTGGGATTTCGTTTATCATATTACTCCTTTGTTGTGAGGAGTAATGTGTTTAGATAGAGGTTGTGGCACACGGTTCCTTTACTATACAGAGGATGTCCCGACCTCTGCATGGAGTGCATACGAATAGATGGAGGAACAGGGGAAAATAGCCTCGAGCATCTGAGAAAAAAATATTGGCAACTGATGGGTGTTAGGCTTCCACAGCACTACTGAAAGGTAAGGTGGAAGGAAAAGCCAACATTGAATCAGGAGGGGGGTAAAGCTTTGGAAATAGGAGCCGAAGAGAGCCATCCTAGTCCTTCTGTCTCTCAGACCCTCCTGATTGATAACTCATATGCCTGATCATGGCCCAGCTTATTCCACTGCACGAAAGGGTGAAGTAAGAGAAAGCAAGTGATGCCTAATCAGCAGGAAGGACAGCTTTAAAACCAGAAAGCCCACACTGACTGTTCTGCAGCCTGAACCGAGTCCGTATGCGAACAAAAGGCTGCCAACAAGCTGACCAGGGAGGGTACAGATGTTTTCATATGAGAGCTTGCTATATCCAACACATACCACTTAGGCCACACCACCTACCTTTCTAGCCTATACGACTTAACCCACCTCCCATATTGTTCTCCTTTCCTTCCACAATCATCGGTTCCATCTGACTAGTCTTCCATCACCATGGTACTGTTATTTTTGATGAACACTCTAACACTGATGCTTCTAGGCCCTAAGAAGATGCAAAGCTAATGTACCCCAGGCGTTACGGGTCCCTCTTGTCCCCAGTCCTCCATCCACAACCACTAAAGCAACTAAACGGCATGCCAAACACCTCCCGTTTTCAGTCTCTTCCCCACCACATCCAAAAACACTGGAGCACCCAAATGGAATGTCAATTTGCACCTGACACCACTTTTCCAACGTAGAGATCAAGTATGCCAGCTGATTTCACAGACGTGACTCAGCACCCAATCCTGAGCCCGCGATCCTCCCCTGCAATAGCCAACAGATTGCCCGTATGATATTCTTAACCACTCCTAAAGCCTGCGTCTCAAAGTAGAGAGGTACGGGACAGGAACAGGCAAGGTGTGGCAGTCAGGATGCATGGTTAGCATAGACCCTATCTTTTTTTCACAAACGACCTTACCAAGGGAGCTGTGATGGTGGGCAAATACATTTGGGGAAATGTAGGCACGAGCCTGTGCGGATAAAGGGAGATGGTGTGCAGAGGGACAATCACACAATATTGAGCCCACCAATTTGAAGCGTACACCTTGCCCATAGATATCACCACTTATTAGTCCCCATCCAATTAGGCATCCATTCCCCTTATCGATCCTGTAGTGTTTCACATCTGATGCTCAGTCCTTCAGAGGCACTTGTGGAAAGACATACCATAGTCCCTCTCACACCTGTCACGTGTGCAAGAACTTCTGCAGATCAACTCACTCCCATTTTACTGCATCTTTCTGCATCCTGGTTAAACTGGGTGGCATTGAGTAAAGTGGAAATACAATGTGCAGTATGGACACCAGAACCACAGCTTTCTGAATATCTTTCCAGGATATCTGCGCTTAAGACAACATGCTTGATCTGCAAGGCACTAATGCCTAAAGTTACCATGCTGATGATCTTCAAAATGTTAAAATTGTAGCACTAAGTAAGAGAATAAAAGTAAAGTGTGGATATACAAGTTCTGACTTGAGAACAGAATTTAATCTTTAAACATATATCAACTTTTTTATGTGCTATATTGATGGGGCTTACTTGTTCCTTAAGAGGTCGCAGTAGTCTGGTCATGTCTGTGCACTCATTTGTGCTGTACGTTGCCATAAATGCTTTTCATTTTCTTCTATTGTTGTAGAAGGAGATTGATGATATAAGTAGACGCAAAATTAAGGGCAGCTAAGTCGAGTAAGCTTATGGCTTAAAAGCCTTGGTACAAAAACCTTCTTATAATGCATTTCAGTTCACCTTATTGTCAAATAATATTTTTTAGCTCCTTTTTAATTGGTATGATGTTTGGCAATTTCAGTTCCTGGGGAGTTTCTTTGATGTATTTACAAAACAATCTGATTTAATGGATATCAGAAAAACAGTGGTCAACAGATCAGCTAAAAAATTAAAAAGGATTCAGTGTTAGGCTGTTTGTACAGTCTCAAAACTAATTTTATATTTCTTTGCACGTGTAATTTGTTAGTGTTGTTTCTTGATAACTAACCCTTCTCATCACAGTGTATTCACCTCTTTATTTCCTTGTCTTTTCATTGCAGATGCGAAGTGCAAGTTTCAATACTGATCCTTATGTCAGAGAATTTGGAATATTGGTCAAAGATGATATGACTGATGTTACTGGTCGTGTCCTTCAACCTCCTTCAATCCTTTACGGAGGCAGGGTATGGGAAGAGCCAAATGCTCTATTGGTAGTGATCTCCAAGTTATTGCTTTCTACATGGTGTCTTGATGTGCTTGCTGTGTGTGATACATAGTTTTTTGTATGTGGTTAATGCTTCACACCTTACGGCAGGTCTCCCCCACAGTACAAAACAGTGAGAGTAAAGCACAGTTTGTTGGTAAAATTGTATAATTTGATTCAATTTTATTTCATTAAGGGGAAGTTTCAATTTCTAGTCCCATAAATTCTCTTGGATTCCTTCAATTAACATTTAACACAAAAGTAAATTGTATGACAACTAAATTATAGGATGGGAAAAAAATGAACCAAGTCAGTATATATCTGTCACCCAAACAGCCGATTGGGTGTGGGATATTGCAGCACAAAAATAATTATCATGGAATCTTATTTGATACTTTTAAATGTTAGAATAGTACAAGACATATTGCATAGGGAAATGGGTGATTTTCTTTTTTTTTGTTTTTTAAGTACTTTTTGTTTTGTGAACTACAAACAACACCTGATGGCTCATGCATGTATAAACAGTGCAGTAAAGTATAAAAAGCCAAGACTAGTGAAATAAGTATGATTCTTTTTACAAAGCCACAGTGTCTTTTTTTTTTTTTTTTTTACGTTGGATAGCTTTTTTTTTTTTTTTTTTTTACGTACCGAAAGTGATTCCTTCATTTTTTTCAGACATTTTTATGTTTACTCAGTCAGCTCCTACACTGATTCTTCCACCAAGGCACAAAAATCAATACACCATAACTATTCTGTTATTGTTGGCTCAGTGGCTGTGTGCGGCACTATCTGTCTTTGCCACTAAGTACCCAGTGTACAGTAACTTCTCATCTCTTCTGATGGCATCTGTAAAGAAATGGCTCCCTGTTGCAGTTACCCCCCACTTTTTGCCTGATACTGATGCTGACTTGACTGAGAAGTGTGCTGGGACCCTGCTAACCAGGCCCCAGCACCAGTGTTCTTTCACCTAAAATGTACCATTGTTTACACAATTGGCACAACCCTGGCACCCAGGTAAGTCCCTTGTAACTGGTACCCCTGGTACCAAGGGCCCTGATGCCAGGGAAGATCTCTAAGGGCTGCAGCATGTCTTATGCCACCCTAGGGACCCCTCACTCAGCACAGACATACTGCTTGCCAGCTTGTGTGTGCTAGTGGGGATAAAATGACTAAGTCGACATGGCACTCCCCTCAGGGTGCCATGCCAACCTCACACTGCCTGTGGCATAGGTAAGTCATCCCTCTAGCAGGCCTTACATCCCTAAGGCAGGGTGCACTATACCACAGGTGAGGGCATAGGTGCATGAGCACTATGCCCCTACAGTGTCTAAGCAAAACCTTAGACATTGTAAGTGCAGGGTAGCCATAAGAGTATATGGTCTGGGAGTCTGTCAAAAACGAACTCCACAGCTCCATAATGGCTACACTGAATACTGGGAAGTTTGGTACCAAACTTCTCAGAATAATATACCCACACTGATGCCAGTGTTGGATTTATTAAAAAATGCACACAGAGGGCATCTTAGAGATACCCCCTGTATTTTACCCAATTGTTCAGTGCAGGACTGACTGGTCTGTGCCAGCCTGCTGCTGAGAGACGAGTTTCTGACCCCATGCGGTGAGAGCCTTTGTGCTCTCTGAGGACAGAAACAAAGCCTGCTCTGGGTGGAGGTGCTTCACACCTCCCCCCTGCAGGAACTGTAACACCTAGCAGTGAGCTTCAAAGGCTCAAGCTTCGTGTTACAATGCCCCAGGGCACTCCAGCTAGTGGAGATGCCCGCCCCCTGGACCCAACCCCCACTTTTGGCGGCAAGTCCAGGAGAGATAATGAGAAAAACAAGGAGGAGTCACTGGCCAGTCAGGACAGCCCCTAAGGTGTCCTGAGCTGAGGTGACTCTGACTTTTAGAAATCCTCCATCTTGCAGATGGAGGATTCCCCCAATAGGATTAGGGATGTGCCCCCCTCCCCTCAAGGAGGAGGCACAAAGAGGGTGTAGCCACCCTCAAGGACAGTAGTTATTGGCTACTGCCCTCCCAGACCTAAACACACCCCTAAATTCAGTATTTGGGGGCTCCCCAGAACCTAGGAACTCAGATTCCTGCAACTTACAGAAGGAGAGGACTGCTGAGCTGAAAACCCCTGCAGAAGAAGAAAGAAGACACCAACTGCTTTGGCCCCAGTCCTACCGGCCTGTCTCCTGCCTTCCAAAGAAACCTGCTCCAGCGACTCTTTCCCCAGGACCAGCGACCTCTGAATCCTCAGAGGACTGCCCTGCTTCCAAGAGACCAAGAAACTCCTGAGAACAGCGGCTCTGTTCAACAAAGACTGCAACTTTGTATCCAAAGGAGCAGATTTAAAGACCCCTGCAATCCCCGCAAGAAGCGTGAGACTTGCAACACTGCACCCGGAGACCCCGACTCGACTGGTGAAGAAACAACACCTCAGGGAGGACCCTCCGGCGACTCCGAGACCGTGAGTAACCAAAGTTGTCCCCCCTGAGCCCCCACAGCGACGCCTGCAGAGGGAATCCCGAGGCTCCCCCTGACCGCGACTGCCTGACTCTGAAATCCCGACACCTGGAAAAGACCCTGCACCCGCAGCCCCCAGGACCTGAAGGATCGGAACTCCAGTACAGGAGTGACCCCCAGGAGGCCCTCTCCCTTGCCCAGGTGGTGGCTACCCCGAGGGCCCCCCCCCCCCTTCCCTGCCTGCACCGCTGAAGAGACCCCTTGGTCTCCCATTGAAATCTACAGGAAACCCGACGCTTGTTTACACACTGCACCCGGCCGCCCCCGCGCTGCTGAGGGTGTACTTTTTGTGTGGACTTGTGTGTCCCCCGGTGCCCTACAAAACCCCCCTAGTCTGCCCTCCGAAGACGCGGGTACTTACCTGCTGGCAGACTGGAACCGGGGCACCCCCTTCTCTCCATTGAAGCCTATGTGTTTTGGGCACTTCTTTGACCTCTGCACCTGACCGGCCCTGAGCTGCTGGTGTGGTAACTTTGGGGTTGCTCTGAACCCCCAACGATGGGCTACCTTGGACCCCAATTTGAACCCCGTAGGTGGTTTACTTACCTGCAAGAACTAACATTACTTTACCTCCCCCAGGAACTGTGAAAATTGCAGTGTGTCCACTTTTAAAACAGCTAAATGTGTTTTATGTTAAAAGTATATATGCTATTGTGATTATTCAAAGTTCCTAAAGTACTTACCTGCAATACCTTTCAAATGAGATATTACATATAGAATTTGAACCTGTGGTTCTTAAAATAAACTAAGAAAATATATTTTTTTATACAAAAACCTATTGGCTTGGAATTGTCTCTGAGTGTGTGTTCCTCATTTATTGCCTGTGTGTATGTACAACAAATGCTTAACACTACTCCTTTGATAAGCCTACTGCTCGACCACACTACCACAAAATAGAGCATTAGTATTATCTCTTTTTGCCACTATCTTACCTCTAAGGGGAACCCTTGGACTCTGTGCATGCTATTCCTTACTTTGAAATAGCCCATACAGAGCCAACTTCCTACAGCATCTGTAAGGAAATGCCTCCTTGGCATGGTTGCCCCCTGACTTTTTGCCTTTGCTGATGCTATGTTTACAATTGAAAGTGTGCTGAGGCCTGCTAACCAGGCCCCAGCACCAGTGTTCTTTCCCTAACCTGTACTTTTGTATCCACAATTGGCAGACCCTGGCATCCAGATAAGTCCCTTGTAACTGGTACCTCTAGTACCAAGGGCCCTGATGCCAAGGAAGGTCTCTAAGGGCTGCAGCATGTCTTATGCCACCCTGGAGACCTCTCACTCAGCACAGACACACTGCTTACCAGCTTGTGTGTGCTAGTGAGGACAAAACGAGTAAGTCGACATGGCACTCCCCTCAGGGTGCCATGCCAGCCTCTCACTGCCTATGCAGTATAGGTAAGACACCCCTCTAGCAGGCCTTACAGCCCTAAGGCAGGGTGCACTATACCATAGGTGAGGGTACCAGTGCATGAGCATGGTACCCCTACAGTGTCTAAACAAAACCTTAGACATTGTAAGTGCAGGGTAGCCATAAGAGTATATGGTCTGGGAGTCTGTCAAACACGAACTCCACAGCACCATAATGGCTACACTGAAAACTGGGAAGTTTGGTATCAAACTTCTCAGCACAATAAATGCACACTGATGCCAGTGTACATTTTATTGTAAAATACACCACAGAGGGCACCTTAGAGGTGCCCCCTGAAACTTAACCGACTATCTGTGTAGGCTGACTAGTTCTAGCAGCCTGCCACAAACCGAGACATGTTGCTGGCCCCATGGGGAGAGTGCCTTTGTCACTCTGAGGCCAGTAACAAAGCCTGCACTGGGTGGAGATGCTAACACCTCTCCCAGGCAGGAATTGTCACACCTGGCGGTGAGCCTCAAAGGCTCACCTCCTTTGTGCCAACCCAGCAGGACACTCCAGCTAGTGGAGTTGCCCGCCCCCTCCGGCCAGGCCCCACTTTTGGCGGCAAGGCCGGAGAAAATAACGAGAATAACAAGGAGGAGTCACTGGCCAGTCAGGACAGCCCCTAAGGTGTCCTGAGCTGAGGTGACTCTAACTTTTAGAAATCCTCCATCTTGCAGATGGAGGATTCCCCCAATAGGGTTAGGATTGTGACCCCCTCCCCTTGGGAGGAGGCACAAAGAGGGTGTACCCACCCTCAGGGCTAGTAGCCATTGGCTACTAACCCCCCAGACCTAAACACGCCCTTAAATTTAGTATTTAAGGGCTACCCTGAACCCTAGAAAATTAGATTCCTGCAACAAGAAGAAGGACTGCCCAGCTGAAAACCCCTGCAGCGGAAGACCAGAAGACGACAACTGCCTTGGCTCCAGAAACTCACCGGCCTGTCTCCTGCCTTCCAAAGATCCTGCTCCAGCGACGCCTTCCGAAGGGACCAGCGACCTCGACATCCTCTGGGGACTGCCCCTGCTTCGAAAAGACAAGAAACTCCCGAGGACAGCGGACCTGCTCCAAGAAAAGCTGCAACTTTGTTTCCAGCAGCTTCAAAGAACCCTGCAAGCTCCCCGCAAGAAGCGTGAGACTTGCAACACTGCACCCGGCGACCCCGACTCGGCTGGTGGAGATCCGACACCTCAGGAGGGACCCCAGGACTACTCTGATACTGTGAGTACCAAAACCTGTCCCCCCTGAGCCCCCACAGCGCCGCCTGCAGAGGGAATCCCGAGGCTTCCCCTGACCGCGACTCTTTGAACCTAAAGTCCCGACGCCTGGGAGAGACCCTGCACCCGCAGCCCCCAGGACCTGAAGGACCGGACTTTCACTGGAGAAGTGACCCCCAGGAGTCCCTCTCCCTTGCCCAAGTGGAGGTTTCCCCGAGGAATCCCCCCCTTGCCTGCCTGCAGCGCTGAAGAGATCCCGAGATCTCTCATAGACTAACATTGCGAACCCGACGCTTGTTTCTACACTACACCCGGCCGCCCCCGCGCCGCTGAGGGTGAAATTTCTGTGTGGACTCGTGTCCCCCCCGGTGCCCTACAAAACCCCCCTGGTCTGCCCTCCGAAGACGCGGGTACTTACCTGCCAGCAGACCGGAACCGGGGCACCCCCTTCTATCCATTCTAGCCTATGCGTTTTGGGCACCACTTTGAACTCTGCACCTGACCGGCCCTGAGCTGCTGGTGTGGTGACTTTGGGGTTGCTCTGAACCCCCAACGGTGGGCTACCTTGGACCGAGAACTAAGCCCTGTAAGTGTCTTACTTACCTGGTTAACCTAACAAATACTTACCTCCCCTAGGAACTGTGAAAATTGCACTAAGTGTCCACTTTTAAAACAGCTATTTGTCAATAACTTGAAAAGTATACATGCAATTTTTATGATTTGAAGTTCCTAAAGTACTTACCTGCAATACCTTTCGAAGGAGCTATTACATGTAGAATTTGAACCTGTGGTTCTTAAAATAAACTAAGAAAAGATATTTTTCTATATAAAAACCTATTGGCTGGATTTGTCTCTGAGTGTGTGTACCTCATTTATTGTCTATGTGTATGTACAACAAATGCTTAACACTACTCCTTGGATAAGCCTACTGCTCGACCACACTACCACAAAATAGAGCATTAGTATTATCTATTTTTACCACTATTTTACCTCTAAGGGGAACCCTTGGACTCTGTGCATGCTATTCCTTACTTTGAAATAGCACATACAGAGCCAACTTCCTACATTGGTGGATCAGCGGTGGGGTACAAGACTTTGCATTTGCTGGACTACTCAGCCAATACCTGATCACACGACAAATTCCAAAATTGTCATTAGAAATTGATTTTTGCAATTTGAAAAGTTTTCTAAATTCTTAAAAGTCCTGCTAGGGCCTTGTGTGTTAAGTCCCTGTTTAGCATTTCTTTTAGAGTTTAAAAGTTTGTAAAAGTTTGAATTAGATTCTAGAACCAGTTGTAGATTCTTAAAAAGTATTCCAACTTTTAGAAGCAAAATGTCTAGCACAGATGTGACTGTGGTGGAACTCGACACCACACCTTACCTCCATCTTAAGATGAGGGAGCTAAGGTCACTCTGTAAAATAAAGAAAATAACAATGGGCCCCAAACCTACCAAAATACAGCTCCAGGAGCTTTTGGCAGAGTTTGAAAAGGCCAACCCCTCTGAGGGTGGCAACTCAGAGGAAGAGGATAGTGACTTGGAGGACAATTCCCCCCTACCAGTCCTATCTAGGGAGAACAGGGTCCCTCAAACCCTGACTCCAAAAATAATAGTCAGAGATGCTGGTTCCCTCACAGGAGAGACCAACACCTCTGAAATCACTGAGGATAGCTCCAGTGAAGAGGACATCCAGTTAGCCAGGATGGCCAAAAGATTGGCTTTGGAAAGACAGATCCTAGCCATAGAGAGGGAAAGACAAGAGATGGGCCTAGGACCCATCAATGGTGGCAGCAACATAAATAGGGTCAGAGATTCTCCTGACATGTTGAAAATCCCTAAAGGGATTGTAACTAAATATGAAGATGGTGATGACATCACCAAATGGTTCACAGCTTTTGAGAGGGCTTGTGTAACCAGAAAAGTGAACAGATCTCACTGGGGTGCTCTCCTTTGGGAAATGTTCACAGGAAAGTGTAGGGATAGACTCCTCACACTCTCTGGACAAGATGCAGAATCCTATGACCTCATGAAGGGTACCCTGATTGAGGGCTTTGGATTCTCCACTGAGGAGTACAGGATTAGGTTCAGGGGGGCTCAAAAATCCTCGAGCCAGACCTGGGTTGACTTTGTTGACTACTCAGTGAAAACACTAGATGGTTGGATTCAAGGCAGTGGTGTAAGTAATTATGATGGGCTGTACAATTTATTTGTGAAAGAACACCTGTTAGGTAATTGTTTCAATGATAAACTGCATCAGCATCTGGTAGACCTAGGACCAATTTCTCCCCAAGAATTGGGAAAGAAGGCGGACCATTGGGTCAAGACAAGGGTGTCAAAGACTCCCCAGCAGAAGGGTGATGAGACAACCAAAATTAAAAATAGTAAAGAGTCTTCTACAGGCCCCCAAAAACCTGCACAGGAGGGTGGGCCCAGAGCCTCTTCACAAAACAATGGGTACAAGGGTAAAAACTTTGATCCCAAAAAGGCCTGGTGTCATAGCTGTAAACAGCATGGACACCAAACTGGAGACAAGGCCTGTCCCAAGAAAGGTTCCACTCCAAACTCCCATCCAGGTAACACTGGTATGGCTAGTCTCCAAGTGGGATCAACAGTGTGCCCAGAGCAAATCAGGGTCCACACTGAAGCTACTCTAGTTTCTGAGGGTGGGGTGGATTTAGCCACACTAGCTGTCTGGCCGCCTAACATGCAAAAATACAGACAGCAACTCTTAATTAATGGGACTAGAATAGAGGGCCTGAGGGATACAGGTGCCAGTGTCACCATGGTGACAGAGAAACTGGTTTCCCCTGGCCAATACCTGACTGGAAAAACTTACACAGTCACCAACGCTGACAATCAGAGAAAAGTACATCCCATGGCAATGGTTACTTTAGAATGGGGAGGGGTCAATGGCCTGAAACAGGTGGTGGTCTCCTCAAATATCCCAGTGGACTGTCTGCTTGGAAATGACCTGGAGTCCTCAGCATGGGCTGAGGTAGAGCTAAAAACCCATGCAGCAATGCTGGGTATCCCTGAACTGGTGTGTGTGAAAACAAGAGCACAATGCAAGGCACAGGGTGAAAAAGTAGAGCTGGAGTCTGGAAAAATGGCCCAGCCTACCAAGAGAACAGGAAAGTCAGTTGGGAACCCAACTGCAACACAGCAAAAGAAAGGGAACCTCTCTTCTCAGGAAGAAGTTCTGCCCTCTGAGGGAACTGAGCCTTTGGAGCTTGAACCTTATCAGGTTGAGCTCTTAGGCCCAGGGGGACCCTCAAGGGAAGAGCTGTGTAAGGGACAAGAAACCTGTCCCTCTCTTGAAGGCCTTAGGCAGCAAGCTGCTGAAGAGTCCAAAGGCAAGAAAAATGGAACACATAGGGTCTATTGGGAAGATGGGCTCCTGTACACTGAGGCCAGAGACCCCAAACCTGGTGCCACTAGGAGAGTGGTAGTGCCTCAGCTGTTCAGAGAGTTCATCCTAACATTGGCCCATGACATTCCCCTTGCTGGACATTTGGGACAAACCAAGACGTGGGAGAGGTTAGTCAACCACTTCTACTGGCCCAATATGTCCAGCATGGTTAAGGAGTTTTGCCTCTCCTGCCCCACCTGTCAAGCCAGTGGTAAGACAGGTGGGCATCCAAAGGCCCCCCTCATTCCACTTCCAGTGGTGGGGGTGCCCTTTGAAAGAGTGGGTGTGGACATAGTTGGTCCACTAGAACCTCCCACAGCCTCAGGAAATATGTATATCCTGGTAGTAGTGGATCATGCTACCAGGTATCCTGAAGCTATTCCCCTTAGGTCGACTACTGCCCCTGCAGTAGCCAAGGCCCTCATTGGTATCTTTACCAGAGTGGGTTTCCCTAAGGAGGTGGTGTCTGACAGAGGTACCAACTTCATGTCAGCATACCTAAAGCACATGTGGAATGAGTGTGGAGTGACTTATAAATTCACTACACCTTACCATCCACAAACTAATGGCTTAGTTGAGAGATTCAACAAGACATTAAAAGGCATGATCATGGGGCTCCCAGAAAAACTCAAAAGGAGATGGGATGTCCTCCTGCCATGTCTGCTTTTCGCTTACAGGGAGGTACCACAGAAGGGAGTAGGGTTCTCACCCTTTGAACTTCTGTTTGGTCATCCTGTAAGGGGACCACTTGCCCTTGTTAAAGAAGGCTGGGAGAGACCTCTCCATGAGCCTAAACAGGACATAGTGGACTATGTACTTGGCCTTCGCTCTAGAATGGCAGAGTACATGGAAAAGGCAACCAAAAACCTTGAGGCCAGCCAACAGCTCCAGAAGTTTTGGTATGACCAAAAGGCTGCACTGGTTGAGTTCCAACCAGGGCAGAAAGTCTGGGTTCTGGAGCCTGTGGCTCCCAGGGCACTCCAGGACAAATGGAGTGGCCCTTACCCAGTACTAGAGAGGAAGAGTCAGGTCACCTACTTGGTGGACCTGGGCACAAGCAGGAGCCCCAAAAGGGTGATCCATGTAAACCGCCTTAAGCTCTTCCACGACAGGGCGGATGTCAATCTGTTGATGGTAACAGATGAGGATCAGGAGGCAGAGAGTGAACCTCTCCCTGATCTTCTGTCATCAGACCCAAAAGATGGTACAGTAGATGGAGTGATCTACTCAGACACCCTCTCTGGCCAACAGCAAGCTGATTGTAGGAGAGTCCTACAACAGTTTCCTGAACTCTTCTCCTTAACCCCTGGTCAGACACACCTGTGTACCCATGATGTGGACACAGGAGACAGCATGCCTGTCAAGAACAAAATCTTTAGACAATCTGACCATGTTAAGGAAAGCATCAAGGTGGAAGTCCACAAGATGCTGGAATTGGGAGTAATTGAGCGCTCTGACAGCCCCTGGGCTAGCCCAGTGGTCTTAGTCCCCAAACCTCACACCAAAGATGGAAAGAAAGAGATGAGGTTTTGTGTGGACTACAGAGGGCTCAATTCTGTCACCAAGACAGATGCCCATCCAATTCCAAGAGCTGATGAGCTCATTGATAAATTAGGTGCTGCCAAATTTCTAAGTACCTTTGACTTGACAGCAGGGTACTGGCAAATAAAAATGGCACCTGGAGCAAAAGAAAAGACAGCATTCTCCACACCTGATGGGCATTATCAGTTTACTGTTATGCCCTTTGGTTTAAAGAATGCCCCTGCCACCTTCCAAAGGTTGGTGAATCAAGTCCTTGCTGGCTTGGAGTCCTTTAGCACAGCTTATCTTGATGATATTGCTGTCTTTAGCTCCACCTGGCAGGATCACCTGGTCCACCTGAGGAAGGTTTTGAAGGCTCTGCAATCTGCAGGCCTCTCTATCAAGGCATCCAAATGCCAGATAGGGCAGGGAACTGTGGTTTACTTGGGACACCTTGTAGGTGGAGGCCAAGTTCAGCCACTCCAACCCAAGATCCAGACTATTCTGGACTGGGTAGCTCCAAAAACCCAGACTCAAGTCAGGGCATTCCTTGGCTTGACTGGGTACTACAGGAGGTTTGTGAAGGGATATGGATCCATTGTGACAGCCCTCACTGAGCTCACCTCCAAGAAAATGCCCAAGAAAGTGAACTGGACTGTGGACTGCCAACAGGCCTTTGACACCCTGAAACAAGCAATGTGCTCAGCACCAGTTCTCAAAGCTCCAGATTATTCTAAGCAGTTCATTGTGCAGACTGATGCCTCTGAACATGGGATAGGGGCAGTTTTGTCCCAAACAAATGATGATGGCCTTGACCAGCCTGTTGCTTTCATTAGCAGGAGGTTACTCCCCAGGGAGCAGCGTTGGAGTGCCATTGAGAGGGAGGCCTTTGCTGTGGTTTGGTCCCTGAAGAAGCTGAGACCATACCTCTTTGGGACTCACTTCCTAGTTCAAACTGACCACAGACCTCTCAAATGGCTGATGCAAATGAAAGGTGAAAATCCTAAACTGTTGAGGTGGTCCATCTCCCTACAGGGAATGGACTTTATAGTGGAACACAGACCTGGGACTGCCCATGCCAATGCAGATGGCCTTTCCAGGTTCTTCCACTTAGAAAATGAAGACTCTCTTGGGAAAGGTTAGTCTCATCCTCTTTCGTTTGGGGGGGGGTTGTGTAAGGAAATGCCTCCTTGGCATGGTTGCCCCCTGACTTTTTGCCTTTGCTGATGCTATGTTTACAATTGAAAGTGTGCTGAGGCCTGCTAACCAGGCCCCAGCACCAGTGTTCTTTCCCTAACCTGTACTTTTGTATCCACAATTGGCAGACCCTGGCATCCAGATAAGTCCCTTGTAACTGGTACCTCTAGTACCAAGGGCCCTGATGCCAAGGAAGGTCTCTAAGGGCTGCAGCATGTCTTATGCCACCCTGGAGACCTCTCACTCAGCACAGACACACTGCTTACCAGCTTGTGTGTGCTAGTGAGGACAAAACGAGTAAGTCGACATGGCACTCCCCTCAGGGTGCCATGCCAGCCTCTCACTGCCTATGCAGTATAGGTAAGACACCCCTCTAGCAGGCCTTACAGCCCTAAGGCAGGGTGCACTATACCATAGGTGAGGGTACCAGTGCATGAGCATGGTACCCCTACAGTGTCTAAACAAAACCTTAGACATTGTAAGTGCAGGGTAGCCATAAGAGTATATGGTCTGGGAGTCTGTCAAACACGAACTCCACAGCACCATAATGGCTACACTGAAAACTGGGAAGTTTGGTATCAAACTTCTCAGCACAATAAATGCACACTGATGCCAGTGTACATTTTATTGTAAAATACACCACAGAGGGCACCTTAGAGGTGCCCCCTGAAACTTAACCGACTATCTGTGTAGGCTGACTAGTTCTAGCAGCCTGCCACAAACCGAGACATGTTGCTGGCCCCATGGGGAGAGTGCCTTTGTCACTCTGAGGCCAGTAACAAAGCCTGCACTGGGTGGAGATGCTAACACCTCTCCCAGGCAGGAATTGTCACACCTGGCGGTGAGCCTCAAAGGCTCACCTCCTTTGTGCCAACCCAGCAGGACACTCCAGCTAGTGGAGTTGCCCGCCCCCTCCGGCCAGGCCCCACTTTTGGCGGCAAGGCCGGAGAAAATAACGAGAATAACAAGGAGGAGTCACTGGCCAGTCAGGACAGCCCCTAAGGTGTCCTGAGCTGAGGTGACTCTAACTTTTAGAAATCCTCCATCTTGCAGATGGAGGATTCCCCCAATAGGGTTAGGATTGTGACCCCCTCCCCTTGGGAGGAGGCACAAAGAGGGTGTACCCACCCTCAGGGCTAGTAGCCATTGGCTACTAACCCCCCAGACCTAAACACGCCCTTAAATTTAGTATTTAAGGGCTACCCTGAACCCTAGAAAATTAGATTCCTGCAACAAGAAGAAGGACTGCCCAGCTGAAAACCCCTGCAGCGGAAGACCAGAAGACGACAACTGCCTTGGCTCCAGAAACTCACCGGCCTGTCTCCTGCCTTCCAAAGATCCTGCTCCAGCGACGCCTTCCGAAGGGACCAGCGACCTCGACATCCTCTGGGGACTGCCCCTGCTTCGAAAAGACAAGAAACTCCCGAGGACAGCGGACCTGCTCCAAGAAAAGCTGCAACTTTGTTTCCAGCAGCTTCAAAGAACCCTGCAAGCTCCCCGCAAGAAGCGTGAGACTTGCAACACTGCACCCGGCGACCCCGACTCGGCTGGTGGAGATCCGACACCTCAGGAGGGACCCCAGGACTACTCTGATACTGTGAGTACCAAAACCTGTCCCCCCTGAGCCCCCACAGCGCCGCCTGCAGAGGGAATCCCGAGGCTTCCCCTGACCGCGACTCTTTGAACCTAAAGTCCCGACGCCTGGGAGAGACCCTGCACCCGCAGCCCCCAGGACCTGAAGGACCGGACTTTCACTGGAGAAGTGACCCCCAGGAGTCCCTCTCCCTTGCCCAAGTGGAGGTTTCCCCGAGGAATCCCCCCCTTGCCTGCCTGCAGCGCTGAAGAGATCCCGAGATCTCTCATAGACTAACATTGCGAACCCGACGCTTGTTTCTACACTACACCCGGCCGCCCCCGCGCCGCTGAGGGTGAAATTTCTGTGTGGACTCGTGTCCCCCCCGGTGCCCTACAAAACCCCCCTGGTCTGCCCTCCGAAGACGCGGGTACTTACCTGCCAGCAGACCGGAACCGGGGCACCCCCTTCTATCCATTCTAGCCTATGCGTTTTGGGCACCACTTTGAACTCTGCACCTGACCGGCCCTGAGCTGCTGGTGTGGTGACTTTGGGGTTGCTCTGAACCCCCAACGGTGGGCTACCTTGGACCGAGAACTAAGCCCTGTAAGTGTCTTACTTACCTGGTTAACCTAACAAATACTTACCTCCCCTAGGAACTGTGAAAATTGCACTAAGTGTCCACTTTTAAAACAGCTATTTGTCAATAACTTGAAAAGTATACATGCAATTTTTATGATTTGAAGTTCCTAAAGTACTTACCTGCAATACCTTTCGAAGGAGCTATTACATGTAGAATTTGAACCTGTGGTTCTTAAAATAAACTAAGAAAAGATATTTTTCTATATAAAAACCTATTGGCTGGATTTGTCTCTGAGTGTGTGTACCTCATTTATTGTCTATGTGTATGTACAACAAATGCTTAACACTACTCCTTGGATAAGCCTACTGCTCGACCACACTACCACAAAATAGAGCATTAGTATTATCTATTTTTACCACTATTTTACCTCTAAGGGGAACCCTTGGACTCTGTGCATGCTATTCCTTACTTTGAAATAGCACATACAGAGCCAACTTCCTACAGCATCCCACTCCAGTAAAGGTTTTCGAGGATCCCACGTACAGGGAACTGCAATCAAAGTCTGCTGGTTAGCATGAATCGGCAACCAGTACTTCTGAATTATAGGGTGTTCCCAGATCATGTGATTATCCCAGACCCATAGAAATATTTTAATAGAATAAATAAAATGTAATCTAGCTGAAATTGCTGAAACTGTTTCAGCCATTTTTGCATCCTGCCAGTTGGCGTCCTCGAGGGTGCCTAAATCTGCAGCCTGTCAACTTTAGAGGGGGGTCATGTGTGTCAACCACCAATGCCCATTTTGTTCGGGAAACACCCATATTTTTATCAAAATCAGCGTAGAGTCATCGGCCTGAAAAAGGGTAATCTTTTAATTATTTTTTAATAAGTTCTCCAGGGTTGGTCTAATCTGCATGAATCAGAAGAAATGTGACGTGCAAATTATACTCTCAGCTAAGGTCTGTGAATTTTGATGTGTTTGGTCATTTGTATGTCCCCCAAATTGGAGAATGCCTCTTTTATCGCAAGAACAAATCCCTCCATTTTTGTCACTGTGAGAATCTGATTGGTTGCCCACAATGGGTCATCTTTATTAACTTCCTTCATCAGGAAATCCACTTTAAATCTTAATACCAATAATCTATGGATATGCTTGATGCTGGTAGTATGTCTTTGAGGATCTCCTGCCATTTAGGAGAGCCAATGTACTTGTTTCTTCTAGACATTTGAGTTCAAGCCTGATGGCTGGGTTGCATTTCTCCCCAAACAACTAATCATTGATGGGAAGCATCTGGGCCAACCAGTACAATTGGACGTCTGCGCCACCCAAGCTTCCATTGTATGGTGACTGGATACATTTCGTAAAAGTCACTCTAGGCCATTCACATCTCCACTAGTAAAAAGCCAAGTCAATTGCAAATATTAGAAGAATATTGGAGGAAGCGGATAGATGTAATTTTTGAAGGCTGTCTAATATTACTGATTTCTGAGTTAAATTATTTTAAACTATACCCCTCAGCCCATTGTAAAGATTGGAAGCGCCCACTACTCAAGCCACCATCTGTGTTTCCTCTCATTGAAAGGATTTATGGATGCTCTGGTACTTAAAGGGGCCTCTTGTGACCTGCAGCTCCTGGATAGCGAGTGCAGATGGTTTATCCCACCCTGTTAGGGGCATCAAAATTGAGTTGTGCCAATTAAGTTCTGAAGTGTAACCATACATTTGAGGATTTGAATAAATCTAGGCATTGAAACCTGTGGGTCCTTTAAGTAGAGCAAGAGTTTATCAGTGCACAACACTATATGGTCCTTCCCCAACAACAGAGCAATTGGTCTGAGCATCTTCACGCATCCAGATAGCCAATAAGTTTATTACTAGATTGAAGAGGAGAGGCTAAAGCGGGCCTCCCTGTCTAGTCCCTCGCTCAATTGGGATGGGTGTAGACCATGCACTGTTGACTCGGGCCCTGGCTCACGCTGATGAGTAGAGAATGCATACATAACAAATGAATTTTGAGTGGAATCCTTTTTTTTTTTTAAGTATAATTTATTAATTTATTATTATTTCTTTTTTTACACAAAACGTGGTAAAGAAAGGACCAAGAAATCAAATAGAATGCCTTCTTGAAGTCGCAAAAGACCAACCTCGCAGGCCTATGTATTTTATGGATATTTGCTAAAGCCAAATGTATTTGATTACCTCTATTATTTCTGGTCCTGAAAGGCCATATCTTTTGTTTCTCTTAGTTCTCTGCAGGGAAGGAATTGGACAGGCTTGAGGTATGGGAACCCTTTAGTGTAATGGTCTATTGTAGACTGCAAAGATATCTTCATTGTACACTTTGGAAGTCACTAGTCTCTTGATCATGTCTTGTATCTATGCTACAACACGGAGTGCCATTTCCTGATTTGACAACCAATACAGCAGTTTGGCTGTCTTGTCCCCCAGTTTGTACAGTCTACTTTGGGGCGCTACCCATTAATTCTTGGCTGTGTCTAATGTTTCCCTGATGAACTGTCTGGCTTGCTCCAATTTTCTAAAGGCATCTGTGTCTTGACTTTGAAGATGCTGTCTTTTTGGGATTTGAGATGATTGTTCTCTACGCTCCTTCATATGTTGACCCACTATATGTGAAGTAATATTTGTCCCATATTGTGACTTTTAGGACCCACCCATAAAGTAATTTTAGATGTACCTGAAGCTTTAATTCAGTTTGAATTCACCTTTTCGCTTCCTAATCCATTCGGTGAAGCGGATAGCTAGTAATCTCCACTAATTCACATGCTACTGTCCGCTCCCCACCCTTGGTAACTCAGCTAGCAAAATGTCTTGGAAGTGTTATAGCGCTAGACATGTCTACTAGCTTCAGTGCTGGTATGAAGTCTAATGTGAAATGGGTGTCCCAGAGTAAAAGTTAGTCATGTTTGTTAGGCTCTCTTTTTTTCACTTACTCAAGGAGGGCAATTCTCTGCCCTCTCTTTCCATGATCAAAGCCTATAAAGTGCTTTCTGCCATAAGTGGAGGAACATGTACACTAGCAAGTGGCCAGGAGAGAACCCTCCGCGAGGCCAGAGATCTTGACATATTGTCTCAAAGGATCATGTTGCAGCAGGGTTAGAGACAGAGGAGAGAGGTTCTGTGTTAGAGAATGGTGACTTCCCTGGAGCCCCTAGTGAAACCAGCGTGATGCACACTGGAGTAACCATTATTGTTCAAAAGCTGCACTGGGTTCTTAATAGGTATTTGTAAGGAAATGCTTATTTTTGTATGGTCATCCCCAGTTTTTTCATCTGATGCTGCTGGTGTTTTTACTCAGTGTTTTACACTGAGGCATGCTAACCGGACCTCAATGCCCTGACAATAAAGTGTATGTCGAATTTGTAAGTCAGTCATAAATGTTACTCTGGTACAAAGGGCATGTACGTTGGAGGGGTACCCCAGGGATGCAGTACTGATTGTACCACTCTGAAGGTCCCCCCACGTAAAAAGGGTCCCCCAGTCCTACTCTGCAGACTGTGGTAGAACGGTTGTGCAGTGCTAGACCGACTTTGCTTTTAAAAGCATTGGCAAAGCCACTACCTCACCTGTACATTTGTGTAAGTCACCTTTCTAACAGGGCTATTGAGTCCTAGAGCCGGGTGCAACATATAACACAGGCAGGACATGTATTTTACATGTCCAAGACTGCTGTTTTCACTGTGGAACGACTTGGTCGTCCAATTAGCGAGTACAAACTTATACACTGGCCATAAAGATGTGCTAAATCCTGAGCGGTGTGGCCTCTACAGGATGTAAAAACACCGGATTAAATTAAGCCCGACTTGTATCTCAATTAGAAGTTAATGTAACTTATTGCAGTGTGTATCCTTTACAAAGCTGACACTCTGTTGTCTTTAAAGCTCCTGCACTTTCCCAGGTACATGCAGAACCTGTGCCAATGACTTTCAGGAAGGGAAACAATAACAGATTGCAGGCCAGAGAGAGGTTACCTCCTTCCCCCAGGAAGTCACTCACGTGTTACATTAAAGGGGGGCGCTGCCAGAAGGGTGCATCCTGGCATAGCCATATGCCACACTCCACAGGAAGTGGTCACCAGGTGGGAGGAAAAATGATAGCCCATTGGCTACTAACTGCATCCTGCCCAAAGGGCTTTTTCTGAGCATAAAGGGTGCAACATTGGCACTCAGACCTCAGCTGACCTGAAAGAAGGAACGAAAGAGGACTGCCCTGCTGCATCAAGGAACCAGCAAAGAGAGGCTGCACAGATGAAGACTGCATCGGCTGCACCTGTTGACTAGGGTAGAGAGGGAATGTGCCTGCCGTGTCCTGCTCAAGGAGAAGCTGTCTCCAGTTTCCAGTCAAGCTAACAGACTCCAAGGGCCAGCCAACATGCCTCCTGATATAGCCGAAGAAGCCTCAGAAGGCAAGTTGGTAGCCCAAAGTCTTCAAGCTGCTACCACTGCCGCCGTGCAGTACCAGGGACAAAGGCAGTCTCACCTGAATTTGATGAGCCCAGGAGTGTTGTCGGAGAGCTAATGGGATCTTCAGAAGGCGAGTTACCGACCCAGAAATGATTGGCTTGTGACCTCAACACCTGGCGACAGGTAGTCCTGAGGTGGCTGGAGTTCAGCTAGATCAGAGAGAACCTTTTGGTATGTCGCCCCTGCAGCCAGGACCCATGTACCATCCTTGTGGACAGAGGATGCCTGCAGGAAACCCCTGTCGACTGTGTTGCATCCACAACATCCTTGCAGCATCTTCAGGGTCCTTCATCCCTTGCATCAGGACCACTGCATAGGAAGCCATTTCATCTCTGATAAAGCCCCTGGAACCGCTTGAGGACTGCCTCTTCGGTGGAGGTAACTGTTTATAAGGATTTTGCTGGTCCCCCAGTCTAGCTCCCTGCCAGGGTTGGTCAACAAAGTACTTCTACGTGACCGCGTTGACACTTTACCCACGTTTTCATTGAAAAGTTTCAAAGTGTCAGATTTGTTAAATTGGCCAAGGATTTTTCGCAGTTGTGTGACACTGCTTTAATTCATGATTACTTATGAAATACAAATCTCTGGAACCCTTCAGTTGATCTTTTTCATTCTAGTGTCTAAATTATGAAAAATACAGTCTATTTTCCATACATTGTCAGATTTCATGAGTGTTGTCCTTTTCTCTGCAATTGTTTTAGTGCTTTATAAATGCCTAACACTTGTTCATCTGTGTTCGCCTTGCTGCTCTTTGCCACAGCTGTCCAGGGCTGAGCTGAAGGTTTGACACCTGGAAGCTACTGGGCCTAAAAGGGTTGGTAAGTGTATTACCATGTGAGGTTGCACAACCTCACCATATAATACACCCCATTTCCTCACAGTAGGTCTCCTGGCGAATGATTAGGTGTGGTATTCACCTATTTAGATATTGTAAAACCACCTCCTTTTTATTTTGTTTAAACCATTGACATTACATGAGATTGCCTTGAGGCTAAGTTTTGTTTCTCATGTCTGCTAGCTTTAACATATTGTGATGAGGTTCTGTTCTGAGTGACTGGCTGTCTGTGCTGCCAATTAATAACCACAAAGTGTAACCCCCTGTACAACACCTCCTCTGTATACTTCACAATGTGAAGTATACACAACTGGATAGTCTTCCAGTTTCTGTCAGAAGGAAGAGGTGTTGTCGCAAAATGAGGGATCACAGGGAGTGGTAATGGAATAAACAAATGAGGTGACAATTGCAAAATTGTGGTTTGCTTAGGACCAGCATGGTGATGCATGCTTGGTCAAGTGACCGATTGCCTTGTTGAAAAATTACAAAAATTTTAAATTAAGAAAGAATGTCACTGTAGGAAGCTGGCTCTTTATATGGTATACCAAAAATGGGTATGCTATGTGTAAGGAAATGCCTCCTTGGCATGGTTACCCCCTGACTTTTTGCCTTTGCTGATGCTAAGTTTTGATTTGAAAGTGTGCTGAGGCCTGCTAACCAGGCCCCAGCACCAGTGTTCTTTCCCTAACCTCTACTTTTGTTTTCACAATTGGCACACCCTGGCATCCAGGTAAGTCCCTTGTAACTGGTACCCCTGGTACCAAGGGCCCTGATGCCAGGAAAGGTCTCTAAGGGATGCAGCATGTCTTATGCCACCCTGGGGGCCATTCACTCAGCACAGGCACACTGCTTGCCAGCTTGTGTGTGCTAGTGGGGAGAAAACGACTAAGTCGACATGGCACTCCCCTCAGGGTGCCATGCCAACCTCACACTGCCTATGCAGTATAGATAAGTCACCCCTCTAGCAGGCCTTACAGCCCTAATGCAGGGTGCACAATACCATAGGTGAGGGCACCAGTGCATGAGCACTGTGCCCCTACAGTGTCTAAGCAAAACCTTAGACATTGTAAGTGCAGGGTAGCCATAAGAGTATATGGTCTGGGAGTCTGTCATACACGAACTCCACAGCACCATAATGGCTACACTGAAAACTGGGAAGTTTGGTATCAAACTTCTCAGCACAATAAATGCACACTGTAGGAAGTTGGCTCTGTATGTGCTATTTCAAAGTAAGGAATAGCATGCACAGAGTCCAAGGGTTCCCCTTAGAGGTAAAATAGTGGTAAAAATAGATAATACTAATGCTCTATTTTGTGGTAGTGTGGTCGAGCAGTAGGCTTATCCAAGGAGTAGTGTTAAGCATTTGTTGTACATACACATAGACAATAAATGAGGTACACACACTCAGAGACAAATCCAGCCAATAGGTTTTGTTATAGAAAAATATCTTTTCTTAGTTTATTTTAAGAACCACAGGTTCAAATTTAACATGTAATATCTTGTTTGAAAGGTATTGCAGGTAAGTACATTAGGAACTTTGAATCATTTCAATTGCATGTATACTTTTCAAGTTATTCACAAATAGCTATTTCAAAAGTGGACACTTAGTGCAATTTTCACAGTTCCTGGGGGAGGTAAGTTTTTGTTAGTTTTACCAGGTAAGTAAGACACTTACAGGGTTCAGTTCTTGGTCCAAGGTAGCCCACCGTTGGGGGGTTCAGAGCAACCCCAAAGTCACCACACCAGCAGCTCAGGGCCGGTCAGGTGCAGAGTTCAAAGTGGTGCCCAAAACGCATAGGCTATAATGGAGAGAAGGGGGTGCCCCGGTTCCGGTCTGCTTGCAGGTAAGTACCCGCGTCTTCGGAGGGCAGACCAGGGGGGTTTTGTAGGGCACCGGGGGGGACACAAGCCCACACAGAGATTTCACCCTCAGCGGCGCGGGGGCGGCCGGGTGCAGTGTTAGAACAAGCGTCGGGTTCGCAATGTTAGTCAATGAGAGATCAAGGGATCTCTTCAGTGCTGCAGGCAGGCAAGGGGGGGCTTCCTCGGGGAAACCTCCACTTGGGCAAGGGAGAGGGACTCCTGGGGGTCACTTCTCCAGTGAAAGTCCGGTCCTTCAGGTCCTGGGGGCTGCGGGTGCAGGGTCTTTTCCAGGCGTCGGGACTTAGGTTTCAGAGAGTCGCGGTCAGGGGAAGCCTCGGGATTCCCTCTGCAGGCGGCGCTGTGGGGGCTCAGGGGGGACAGGTTTTGGTACTCACAGTCGTAGAGTAGTCCGGGGGTCCTCCCTGAGGTGTTGGTTCTCCACCAGCCGAGTCGGGGTCGCCGGGTGCAGTGTTGCAAGTCTCACGCTTCTTGCGGGGAGTTGCAGGGTTCTTTAAGGCTGCTTCTGGAAACAAAGTTGCAGTCTTTTTGGAGCAGGTCCGCTGTCCTCGGGAGTTTCTTGTCGTCGTCGAAGCAGGGCAGTCCTCAGAGGATTCAGAGGTCGCTGGTCCCTTTGGAAGGCGTCGCTGGAGCAGAGTTCTTCGGAAGGCAGGAGACAGCCGGTGAGTTTCTGGAGCCAAGGCAGTTGTTGTCTTCTGGTCTTCCTCTGCAGGGGTTTTCAGCTAGGCAGTCCTTCTTCTTGTTGTTGCAGGAATCTAATTTCTAGGTTCAGGGAGAGCCCTTAAATACTAAATTTAAGGGCGTGTTTAGGTCTGGGGGGTTAGTAGCCAATGGCTACTAGCCCTGAGGGTGGGTACACCCTCTTTGTGCCTCCTCCCAAGGGGAGGGGGTCACAATCCTAACCCTATTGGGGGAATCCTCCATCTGCAAGATGGAGGATTTCTAAAAGTTAGAGTCACTTCAGCTCTGGACACCTTAGGGGCTGTCCTGACTGGTCAGTGACTCCTCCTTGTTGCTTTCTTTGTTCCCTCCAGCCTTGCCGCCAAAAGTGGGGGCCGTGGCCGGAGGGGGCGGGCAACTCCACTAAGCTGGAGTGCCCTGCTGGGCTGTGACAAAGGGGTGAGCCTTTGAGGCTCACCGCCAGGTGTTACAGCTCCTGCCTGGGGGAGGTGTTAGCATCTCCACCCAGTGCAGGCTTTGTTACTGGCCTCAGAGTGACAAAGGCACTCTCCCCATGGGGCCAGCAACATGTCTCTAGTGTGGCAGGCTGCTGGAACTAGTCAGCCTACACAGACAGTCGGTTAAGTTTCAGGGGGCACCTCTAAGGTGCCCTCTGGGGTGTATTTTGCAATAAAATGTACACTGGCATCAGTGTGCATTTATTGTGCTGAGAAGTTTGATACCAAACTTCCCAGTTTTCAGTGTAGCCATTATGGTGCTGTGGAGTTCGTGTTTGACAAACTCCCAGACCATATACTCTTATGGCTACCCTGCACTTTCAATGTCTAAGGTTTTGTTTAGACACTGTAGGGGTACCATGCTCATGCACTGGTACCCTCACCTATGGTATAGTGCACCCTGCCTTAGGGCTGTAAGGCCTGCTAGAGGGGTGACTGACCTATACTTGCATAGGCAGTGAGGGGCTGGCATGGCACCCTGAGGGGAGTGCCATGTCGACTTACTCGTTTTGTTCTCACTAGCACACACAAGCTGGCAAGCAGTGTGTCTGTGCTGAGTGAGAGGTCTCCAGGGTGGCATAAGACATGCTGCAGCCCTTAGAGACCTTCCTTGGCATCAGGGCCCTTGGTACTAGAGGTACCAGTTACAAGGGACTTATCTGGATGCCAGGGTCTGCCAATTGTGGATACAAAAGTACAGGTTAGGGAAAGAACACTGGTGCTGGGGCCTGGTTAGCAGGCCTCAGCACACTTTCAATTGTAAACATAGCATCAGCAAAGGCAAAAAGTCAGGGGGCAACCATGCCAAGGAGGCATTTCCTTACACAACCCCCCCCCCCCCCCAAACGAAAGAGGATGAGACTAACCTTTCCCAAGAGAGTCTTCATTTTCTAAGTGGAAGAACCTGGAAAGGCCATCTGCATTGGCATGGGCAGTCCCAGGTCTGTGTTCCACTATAAAGTCCATTCCCTGTAGGGAGATGGACCACCTCAACAGTTTAGGATTTTCACCTTTCATTTGCATCAGCCATTTGAGAGGTCTGTGGTCAGTTTGAACTAGGAAGTGAGTCCCAAAGAGGTATGGTCTCAGCTTCTTCAGGGACCAAACCACAGCAAAGGCCTCCCTCTCAATGGCACTCCAACGCTGCTCCCTGGGGAGTAACCTCCTGCTAATGAAAGCAACAGGCTGGTCAAGGCCATCATCATTTGTTTGGGACAAAACTGCCCCTATCCCATGTTCAGAGGCATCTGTCTGCACAATGAACTGCTTAGAATAATCTGGAGCTTTTAGAACTGGTGCTGAGCACATTGCTTGTTTCAGGGTGTCAAAGGCCTGTTGGCATTCTACAGTCCAGTTCACTTTCTTGGGCATTTTCTTGGAGGTGAGTTCAGTGAGGGCTGTCACAATGGATCCATATCCCTTCACAAACCTCCTGTAGTACCCAGTCAAGCCAAGGAATGCCCTGACTTGAGTCTGGGTTTTTGGAGCTACCCAGTCCAGAATAGTCTGGATCTTGGGTTGGAGTGGCTGAACTTGGCCTCCACCTACAAGGTGGCCCAAGTAAACCACAGTTCCCTGCCCTATCTGGCATTTGGATGCCTTGATAGAGAGGCCTGCAGATTGCAGAGCCTTCAAAACCTTCTTCAGGTGGACCAGGTGATCCTGCCAGGTGGAGCTAAAGACAGCAATATCATCCAGATAAGCTGTGCTAAAGGACTCCAAGCCAGCAAGGACTTGATTCACCAACCTTTGGAAGGTGGCAGGGGCATTCTTTAAACCAAAGGGCATAACAGTAAACTGATAATGCCCATCAGGTGTGGAGAATGCTGTTTTCTCTTTTGCTCCAGGTGCCATTTTTATTTGCCAGTACCCTGCTGTCAAGTCAAAGGTACTTAAGAATTTGGCAGCACCTAATTTATCTATGAGCTCATCAGCTCTAGGAATTGGATGAGCATCTGTCTTGGTGACAGAATTGAGCCCTCTGTAGTCCACACAAAACCTCATCTCTTTCTTTCCATCTTTGGTGTGAGGTTTGGGGACTAAGACCACTGGGCTAGCCCAGGGGCTGTCAGAGCGCTCAATTACTCCCAATTCCAGCATCTTGTGGACTTCCACCTTGATGCTTTCCTTAACATGGTCAGACTGTCTAAAGATTTTGTTCTTGACAGGCATGCTGTCTCCTGTGTCCACATCATGGGTACACAGGTGTGTCTGACCAGGGGTTAAGGAGAAGAGTTCAGGAAACTGTTGTAGGACTCTCCTACAATCAGCTTGCTGTTGGCCAGAGAGGGTGTCTGAGTAGATCACTCCATCTACTGAGCCATCTTTTGGGTCTGATGACAGAAGATCAGGGAGAGGTTCACTCTCTGCCTCCTGATCCTCATCTGTTACCATCAACAGATTCACATCAGCCCTGTCATGGAAGAGCTTAAGGCGGTTCACATGGATCACCCTCTTGGGGCTCCTGCTTGTGCCCAGGTCCACCAGGTAGGTGACCTGACTCTTCCTTTCTAGCACTGGGTAAGGGCCACTCCATTTGTCCTGGAGTGCCCTGGGAGCCACAGGCTCCAGAACCCAGACTTTCTGCCCTGGTTGGAACTCAACCAGTGCAGCCTTTTGGTCATACCAAAACTTCTGGAGCTGTTGGCTGGCCTCAAGGTTTTTGGTTGCCTTTTCCATGTACTCTGCCATTCTAGAGCGAAGGCCAAGTACATAGTCCACTATGTCTTGTTTAGGCTCATGAAGAGGTCTCTCCCAGCCTTCTTTAACAAGAGCAAGTGGTCCCCTTACAGGGTGGCCAAACAGAAGTTCAAAGGGTGAGAATCCTACTCCCTTCTGTGGCACCTCTCTGTAAGCAAAAAGCAGACATGGCAAGAGGACATCCCATCTCCTTTTGAGTTTTTCTGGGAGCCCCATGATCATGCCTTTTAATGTCTTGTTGAATCTCTCAACTAAGCCATTAGTTTGTGGATGGTATGGTGTAGTGAATTTGTAAGTCACTCCACACTCATTCCACATGTGTTTTAGGTATGCTGACATGAAGTTGGTACCTCTGTCAGACACCACCTCCTTAGGGAAACCCACTCTGGTAAAGATACCAATGAGGGCCTTGGCTACTGCAGGGGCAGTAGTCGACCTAAGGGGAATAGCTTCAGGATACCTAGTAGCATGATCCACTACTACTAGGATATACATATTTCCTGAGGCTGTGGGAGGTTCTAGTGGACCAACTATGTCCACACCCACTCTTTCAAAGGGGACCCCCACCACTGGAAGTGGAATGAGGGGGGCCTTTGGGTGCCCACCTGTCTTACCACTGGATTGACAGGTGGGGCAGGAGAGGCAAAACTCCTTAACCTTCTGGGACATATTGGGCCAGTAGAAGTGGTTGACTAACCTCTCCCACGTCTTGGTTTGTCCCAAATGCCCAGTGTAAGGAAATGCCTCCTGGGCATGGTTGCCCCCTGACTTTTTGCCTTTGCTGATGCTATGTTTACAATTGAAAGTGTGCTGAGGCCTGCTAACCAGGCCCCAGCACCAGTGTTCTTTCCCTAACCTGTACTTTTGTATCCACAATTGGCAGACCCTGGCATCCAGATAAGTCCCTTGTGACTGGTACTTCTAGTACCAAGGGCCCTGATGCCAAGGAAGGTCTCTAAGGGCTGCAGCATGTCTTATGCCACCCTGGAGACCTCTCACTCAGCACAGACACACTGCTTACCAGCTTGTGTGTGCTAGTGAGGACAAAACGAGTAAGTCGACATGGCACTCCCCTCAGGGTGCCATGCCAGCCTCTCACTGCCTATGCAGTATAGGTAAGACACCCCTCTAGCAGGCCTTACAGCCCTAAGGCAGGGTGCACTATACCATAGGTGAGGGTACCAGTGCATGAGCATGGTACCCCTACAGTGTCTAAACAAAACCTTAGACATTGTAAGTGCAGGGTAGCCATAAGAGTATATGGTCTGGGAGTCTGTCAAACACGAACTCCACAGCACCATAATGGCTACACTGAAAACTGGGAAGTTTGGTATCAAACTTCTCAGCACAATAAATACACACTGATGCCAGTGTACATTTTATTGTAAAATACACCACCGAGGGCACCTTAGAGGTGCCCCCTGAAACTTAACCGACTGTCCGTGTAGGCTGACTAGTTCCAGCAGCCTGCCACACCAGAGACATGTTGCTGGCCCCATGGGGAGAGTGCCTTTGTCACTCTGAGGCCAGTAACAAAGCCTGCACTGGGTGGAGATGCTAACACCTCCCCCAGGCAGGAGCTGTGACACCTGGCGGTGAGCCTCAAAGGCTCACCCCTTTGTCACAGCCCAGCAGGGCACTCCAGCTTAGTGGAGTTGCCCGCCCCCTCCGGCCACGGCCCCCACTTTTGGCGGCAAGGCTGGAGGGAACAAAGAAAGCAACAAGGAGGAGTCACTGGCCAGTCAGGACAGCCCCTAAGGTGTCCTGAGCTGAAGTGACTCTAACTTTTAGAAATCCTCCATCTTGCAGATGGAGGATTCCCCCAATAGGGTTAGGATTGTGACCCCCTCCCCTTGGGAGGAGGCACAAAGAGGGTGTACCCACCCTCAGGGCTAGTAGCCATTGGCTACTAACCCCCCAGACCTAAACACGCCCTTAAATTTAGTATTTAAGGGCTACCCTGAACCCTAGAAAATCAGATTCCTGCAACTACAAGAAGAAGGACTGCCTAGCTGAAAACCCCTGCAGAGGAAGACCAGAAGACGACAACTGCCTTGGCTCCAGAAACTCACCGGCCTGTCTCCTGCTTTCCAAAGATCCTGCTCCAGCGACGCCTTCCAAAGGGACCAGCGACCTCGACATCCTCTGAGGACTGCCCCTGCTTCGAAAAGACAAGAAACTCCCGAGGACAGCGGACCTGCTCCAAGAAAAGCTGCAACTTTGTTTCCAGCAGCTTTAAAGAACCCTGCAAGCTCCCCGCAAGAAGCGTGAGACTTGCAACACTGCACCCGGCGACCCCGACTCGGCTGGTGGCGATCCAACACCTCAGGAGGGACCCCAGGACTACTCTAAGACTGTGAGTACAAAAACCTGTCCCCCCTGAGCCCCCACAGCGCCGCCTGCAGAGGGAATCCCGAGGCTTCCCCTGACCGCGACTCTTTGAATCCTAAGTCCCGACACCTGGGAGAGACCCTGCACCCGCAGCCCCCAGGACCTGAAGGACCGGACTTTCACTGGAGGAGTGACCCCCAGGAGTCCCTCTCCCTTGACCAAGTGGAGGTTTCCCCGAGGAACCCCCCCCTTGCCTGCCTGCAGCGCTGAAGAGATCCCTAGATCTCCCATTGACTTCCATTACAAACCCGACGCTTGTTTCTACACTGCACCCGGCCGCCCCCCGCGCTGCTGAGGGTGAAATTTCTGTGTGGGCTTGTGTCCCCCCCGGTGCCCTACAAAACCCCCCTGGTCTGCCCTCCGAAGACGCGGGTACTTACCTGCAAGCAGACCGGAACCGGGGCACCCCCTTCTCTCCATTCTAGCCTATGCGTTTTGGGCACCACTTTGAACTCTGCACCTGACCGGCCCTGAGCTGCTGGTGTGGTGACTTTGGGGTTGCTCTGAACCCCAACGGTGGGTTACCTTGGACCAAGAACTGAACCCTGTAAGTGTCTTACTTACCTGGTAAAACTAACAAAAACTTACCTCCCCCAGGAACTGTGAAAATTGCACTAAGTGTCCACTTTTAAAACAGCTATTTGTGAATAACTTGAAAAGTATACATGCAATTTTGATGATTTGAAGTTCCTAAAGTACTTACCTGCAATACCTTTCGAATGAGATATTACATGTAGAATTTGAACCTGTGGTTCTTAAAATAAACTAAGAAAAGATATTTTTCTATAACAAAACCTATTGGCTGGATTTGTCTCTGAGTGTGTGTACCTCATTTATTGTCTATGTGTATGTACAACAAATGCTTAACACTACTCCTTGGATAAGCCTACTGCTCGACCACACTACCACAAAATAGAGCATTAGTATTATCTATTTTTACCACTATTTTACCTCTAAGGGGAACCCTTGGACTCTGTGCATGCTATTCCTTACTTTGAAATAGCACATACAGAGCCAACTTCCTACACCCAGCAAGGGGAATATCATGGGCTAAGGTCAGAATAAACTCTCTGAACGACTGAGGCACTACCACTCTCCTAGTGGTACCAGGTTTGGGGTCTCTGGCCTCAGTGTACAGGAGTCCATCTTCCCAATAGACCCTATGTGTTCCATTTTTCTTGCCCTTGGACTCTTCAGCAGCTTGCTGCCTAAGGCCTTCAAGAGAGGGACAGGTTTCTTGTCCCTTACACAGCTCCTCCCTTGAGGGTCCCCCTGGGCCTAAGAGCTCAACCTGATAAGGTTCAAGCTCCAAAGGCTCAGTTCCCTCAGAGGGCAGAACTTCTTCCTGAGAAGAGAGGTTCCCTTTTTCTGACTGTGTTGCAGTTGGTTTCCCAACTGACTTTCCTTTTCTCTTGGTAGGCTGGGCCATTTTTCCAGACTCCAGCTCTACTTTTTCACCCTGCGCCTTGCATTGTGCTCTTGTTTTTACACACACCAGTTCAGGGATACCCAGCATGGCTGCATGGGTTTTTAGTTCTACCTCAGCCCATGCTGAGGACTCCAGGTCATTTCCAAGCAGACAGTCTACTGGGATGTTTGAGGAGACCACCACCTGTTTCAGGCCATTGACCCCTCCCCATTCTAAAGTTACCATTGCCATGGGATGTGCTTTAGTTTGATTGTCCGCATTGGTGACTGTATAAGTTTTTCCAGTCAGGTATTGGCCAGGGGAAACCAGTTTCTCTGTCACCATGGTGACACTGGCACCTGTATCCCTCAGGCCCTCTACACTTGTCCCATTAATAAAGAGCTGCTGCCTGTATTTTTGCATGTTAGGCGGCCAGGCAGCTAGTGTGGCTAAATCCACCCCACCCTCAGAGACTAGAGTAGCTTCAGTGTGGACCCTGATTTGCTCTGGGCACACTGTTGATCCCACTTGGAGACTAGCCATTCCAGTGTTACCTGGATTGGAGTTTGGAGTGGAACTTTTCTTGGGACAGGCCTTGTCTCCAGTTTGGTGTCCAGACTGACTACAGTTTCGACACCAGGCCTTTTTGGGATCAAAGTTTTTACCCTTGTACCCAGGATTGTTTTGTGAAGAGGCTCTGGGCCCACCCTCCTGTGCAGGTTTTTGGGGGCCTGTAGAAGACTCTTTACTATTTTTAGTTTTGGCTGTCTCACCACCTTTCCCCTGGGGAGGTTTTGTGACCCCTTTCTTTTGGTCACCCCCTGTGGAAGTTTTGGACACCCTAGTCTTGACCCAATGGTCCGCCTTCTTTCCCAATTCTTGGGGAGAAATTGGTCCTAGGTCTACCAGATGCTGATGCAGTTTATCATTGAAACAATTACTTAACAGGTGTTCTTTCACAAATAAATTGTACAGCCCATCATAATTACTTACACCACTGCCTTGAATCCAACCATCTAGTGTTTTGACTGAGTAGTCTACAAAGTCAACCCAGGTCTGGCTCGAGGATTTTTGAGCCCCCCTGAATCTAATCCTATACTCCTCAGTGGAGAATCCAAAGCCCTCAATCAGGGTACCCTTCATGAGGTCATAAGATTCTGCATCTTTTCCAGAGAGTGTGAGGAGTCTATCCCTACACTTTCCTGTGAACATTTCCCAAAGGAGAGCACCCCAGTGAGATCTGTTCACTTTTCTGGTGACACAAGCCCTCTCAAAAGCTGTGAACCATTTGGTGATGTCATCACCATCTTCATATTTAGTTACAATCCCTTTAGGGATTTTCAACATGTCAGGAGAATCTCTGACCCTATTTATGTTGCTGCCACCATTGATGGGTCCTAGGCCCATCTCTTGTCTTTCCCTCTCTATGGCTAGGATATGTCTTTCCAAAGCCAACCTTTTGGCCATCCTGGCTAACTGGATGTCCTCTTCACTGGGGTTATCCTCAGTGATTTCAGAGTTGCTGGTCCCTCCTGTGAGGGAGCCAGTATCTCTGACTAGTATTTTTGGAGTCAGGGCTTGAGAGGCCCTGTCCTCCCTAGATAGGACTGGTAGGGGGGGATCTTCCTCCAATTCACTATCCTCTTCCTCTGAGTTGCCACCCTCAGAGGGGTTGGCCTTTTCAAACTCTGCCAAAAGCTCCTGGAGCTGTATTTTGGTAGGTTTGGGGCCTATGGTTATTTTCTTTAGTTTACAGAGTGACCTTAGCTCTCTCATCTGTAGATGGAGGTAAGGTGTGGTGTCGAGTTCCACCACAGCCACATCTGTGCTAGACATTTTGCTTCTAAAAGTTGGAATACTTTTTAAGAATCTACAACTGGTTCTAGAATCTAATTCAAACTTTTACAAACTTTTAAACTCTAAAAGAAATGCTAAACAGGATCTAACACAAGGCCCTAGCAGGTCTTTTAAGAATTTAGAAAAATTTTCAAATTGCAAAAATCAATTTCTAATGACAATTTTGGAATTTGTCGTGTGATCAGGTATTGGCTGAGTAGTCCAGCAAATGCAAAGTCTTGTACCCCACCGCTGATCCACCAATGTAGGAAGTTGGCTCTGTATGTGCTATTTCAAAGTAAGGAATAGCATGCACAGAGTCCAAGGGTTCCCCTTAGAGGTAAAATAGTGGTAAAAATAGATAATACTAATGCTCTATTTTGTGGTAGTGTGGTCGAGCAGTAGGCTTATCCAAGGAGTAGTGTTAAGCATTTGTTGTACATACACCTAGACAATAAATGAGGTACACACACTCAGAGACAAATCCAGCCAATAGGTTTTGTTATAGAAAAATATATTTTCTTAGTTTATTTTAAGAACCACAGGTTCAAATTTAACATGTAATATCTTGTTTGAAAGGTATTGCAGGTAAGTACATTAGGAACTTTGAATCATTTCAATTGCATGTATACTTTTCAAGTTATTCACAAATAGCTATTTCAAAAGTGGACACTTAGTGCAATTTTCACAGTTCCTGGGGGAGGTAAGTTTTTGTTAGTTTTACCAGGTAAGTAAGACACTTACAGGGTTCAGTTCTTGGTCCAAGGTAGCCCACCGTTAGGGGGTTCAGAGCAACCCCAAAGTCACCACACCAGCAGCTCAGGGCCGGTCAGGTGCAGAGTTCAAAGTGGTGCCCAAAACGCATAGGCTAGAATGGAGAGAAGGGGGTGCCCCGGTTCCGGTCTGCTTGCAGGTAAGTACCCGCGTAACTTTGGGGTTGCTCTGAACCCCCAACGGTGGGCTACCTTGGACCCAAACTTGAACCCCGTAGGTGGTTTACTTACCTGCAAGAATTAACAATAACTTACCTCCCCTAGGAACTGTGAAAATTGCATTGTCTAGTTTTAAAATAGCTATATGTGTTTTATTTGAAAAGTATATATGCTATTGTGATTATTCAAAGTTCCTAAAGTACTTACCTGCAATACCTTTCATGCAAAGTATTACATTTAGAATTTGAACCTGTGGTTCTTAAAATAAACTAAGAAAATATATTTTTCTATACAAAAACCTATTGGCCTGAAATTGTCTCTGGGTGTGTGTTCCTCATTTATTGCCTGTGTGTATGTACAACAAATGCTTAACACTACTCCTTTGATAAGCCTACTGCTCGCCCACACTACCACAAAATAGAGCATAAGTATTATCTCTTTTTGCCACTATCTTACCTCTAAGGGGAACCCTTGGACTCTGTGCATACTATTCCTTACTTTGAAATAGTGCATACAAAGCCAACTTCCTACAATGAGCAAACAGTGTTTTCCAGTTACAGAAAGCACTCTTCTGAGATAGCTAGTCTAAACAATTCAAGACTTGAGGACTAACATTTGGAGAGAGAGAGGTCAACGCCCCACTTGACTAGGAGAAAGGGAGCAACAAGAAAATGTAATGTTAAAATATATCTTCATGGCAACCATATGGTCTTAGTACACATCTTCACAAGACATTACTGTGTGGACATTCAAGCCAATAAGAAGGCACCCAACAATCTCAGCCTCTAGAGAAAAGATACATGCACCATTGTTGCCTGACAGGTTCCCAAATGTGTCCTGAAGAGGCAAGGTTCCCTCCAAATCTGCGCTACTGTCAAGGAGAAAAATTAACATGTCAGCAGCGTTCGAGGAGCTAGTGTGCACCCCCATTTTGGAGTCTCATGCCCTTGGCAGCATGCTCTTCGCATATTAACACAGCAAGAGGTTCCATTGCTTGTGCAAAAGGCATCCAGGATAGTGTGGATCCCTGTCTAGTCCCTCTATGGATCTTGTAGGACTGAGAGATTATTTTACCAGTGCAGACCGTCCCGGTGGGTTGAGAGTACAATAATTGGATCCAGCAGGTGCACGTCGCACCCCTGAAGGAATCCCCATCTTAGGTTGTCAAATGCTTTTTTAAGATCAATAGACAACACGATGGCTGTCGCCCTGATAAATTCAGGCATCTCCTCTAGCACCCCAAATAAACATCTTAGGTTTATTGGTATTCCTTTCCGAAATGAACCAAACTGGTCTGGGTAAATTAGTCCAGTAGCCAAGAGCAAATATTGATTCTCCAATACTTTACTCAGTATTGTGTAATCTGTATTTAAAAGTGACAATGACCTTTTATGAGGCCCTGTGCTGTTTTGGGATTGTCCCCAGTAACACCTCATGCATGGATGACGGCGGGGTGGCCCAGCTCAGTGCTCCAATATAAAGCTTAGAGCGGTGTGGGGGGGTCATGATGCCCTAGTAGAAAGTAGTTGAAAAACTTGATTGGCAAACCTTCTATCCCCGGAGTCTTACCCCAGGCTAATACTTTAATTGCCATTCAGATTCTGGGCTATGTTATCTCCAAGCCCAATTGTTTCTGGTCTTTTAGCAGAAACCCTTTGCAGGGTTACTCTCTGTAGGTACTCCTCTATCACATGGGTGGGGGTTCCCTGTAATAAGTGAAGAACTGCCTGGGAGATATGCATAATTTCCTGAGCGTCCCTGAGCTGGGTTATAGTAGAATCCCCCAGGTGGGACCTGGCCAGCAACTTGCCTACTTTATCGCCCTATGCATGCTGGAGCCTAACGTATTCAGTGTAGTATAGGCAACATGGTCTCTAGTGTCCCATAGGGCTCCCTAGTAGCAGATAGGAACTCATCCATTATTTTGCCTATGAGCTCTACCTGTTCAAGGTCCTCGGGCTCCCTGTTCATTACTGCCAATTCCTGTTCTAGAGGTTTGCGGCCGCTGATATTCATACTAATGCAGTGGCCCCTCGCCACCGACTTAGAAGCTTCCCATTCCACTAATGTTGAGGTGGACGTGCAAGTGTTGTCCTGGAAATAGTTTACTATTATCGCTTTCATACCGTCTCTAAATGTCTCATCCTCTAGTGCAGCTCCACTGTAAGCGCCATGCCTGGTTTGGGGCGTAGGAGGAGATGTGGCTAAGCAGTGCTGCATGTCACGAGTTTGGGAATCAGTGACCTCGTGACCCTCCCAGTTCCCTGGGTGGTATCCGCCATCCCGTGGGTCCACCATGGTCTGACATATACAATAACCTGTGATAAATGACTCTAGGCCTGCAAAAAACCAAGTAACTGTTCCAAACTCCCACACTCCAGGGCTAGAGCAGCAGCTAACAGGATGGATGGCAGAGTTGTGGACCTGCCTCTAGTCTTTGCTTTAAGGTGCACTGGAAAGCAACAATAGCCCCTATTATTTAGAGGTGGAGGCTCAACATGTGTAGCGAGCACCAGTCACCAATACGAAAGGCGAGACTGGGGCTCCAAGGACACTCCATGGCAGACAGTTGGGGTGACATACAGCCTTCTCAACCCTAAGGCAGACCCCACCCTCTCGACAGGCGCAGCATAGATACACGCATGAGGCAGAGTCTGCCACTCCTTAGACTGCATACTTTGCTCACTGAGACATTTATGAGCCAACCTTCACCAAACTGAATGTTGAACCAGGGGAAGAAGTGGGCAGTTCATTATTACTTGTTCTTGTTTATTTCACTTGTATACTTGCACACTAAGTCACCCCTCTAGCAGGCCTTACAGCCCTAAGGCAGGGTGCACTATACCACAGGTGAGGGCATAGGTGCATGAGCACTATGCCCCTACAGTGTCTAGGCAAAACCTTAGACATTGTAAGTGCAGGGTAGCCATAAGAGAATATGGTCTGGGAGTCTGTCAAAAACGAACTCCACAGCTCCGAATGGCTACACTGAATACTGGGAAGTTTGGTACCAAACTTCTCAGAATAATAAACCCACACTGATGCCAGTGTTGGATTTATTAAAAAATGCACACAGAGGGCACCTTAGAGATGCCCCCTGTATTTTACCCAATTGTTCAGTGCAGGACTGACTGGTCTGTGCCAGCCTGCTGCTGAGAGATGAGTTTCTGACCCCATGCGGTGAGAGCCTTTGTGCTCTCTGAGGACAGAAACAAAAACCTGCTCTGGGTGAGGTGCTTCACACCTCCCCCTGCAGGAACTGTAACACCTAGCAGTGAGCTTCAAAGGCTCAAGCTTCGTGTTACAATGCCCCAGGGCACTCCAGCTAGTGGAGATGCCCGCCCCCTGGACCCAGCCCCCACTTTTGGCGGCAAGTCCAGGAGAGATACTGAGAAAAACAAGGAGGAGTCACTGGCCTGTCAGGACAGCCCCTAAGGTGTCCTGAGCTGAGGTGACTCTGACTTTTAGAAATCCTCCATCTTGTAGAAGGAGGATTCCCCCAATAGGAATAGGGATATGACCCCCTCCCCTTGGGAGGAGGCCCAAAGAGGGTGTACCCACCCTCAGGGCTAGTAACCATTGGCTACTAACCCCCCAGACCTAAACACGCCCTTAAATTTAGTATTTAAGGGCTCCCCTGAACCTAAGAATTTAGATTCCTGCAACTACAAGAAGAAGAGTGTAAGGAAATGCCTCCTTGGCATGGTTGCCCCCTGACTTTTTGCCTTTGCTGATGCTATGTTTACAATTGAAAGTGTGCTGAGGCCTGCTAACCAGGCCCCAGCACCAGTGTTCTTTCCCTAACCTGTACTTTTGTATCCACAATTGGCAGACCCTGGCATCCAGATAAGTCCCTTGTAACTGGTACTTCTAGTACCAAGGGCCCTGATGCCAAGGAAGGTCTCTAAGGGCTGCAGCATGTCTTATGCCACCCTGGAGACCTCTCACTCAGCACAGACACACTGCTTGCCAGCTTGTGTGTACTAGTGAGGACAAAACGAGTAAGTCGACATGGCACTCCCCTCAGGGTGCCATGCCAGCCTCTCACTGCCTATGCAGTATAGGTAAGACACCCCTCTAGCAGGCCTTACAGCCCTAAGGCAGGGTGCACTATACCATAGGTGAGGGTACCAGTGCATGAGCATGGTACCCCTACAGTGTCTAAACAAAACCTTAGACATTGTAAGTGCAGGGTAGCCATAAGAGTATATGGTCTGGGAGTCTGTCAAACACGAACTCCACAGCACCATAATGGCTACACTGAAAACTGGGAAGTTTGGTATCAAACTTCTCAGCACAATAAATGCACACTGATGCCAGTGTACATTTTATTGTAAAATGCACCCCAGAGGGCACCTTAGAGGTGCCCCCTGAAACCTATCCGACTATCTGTGTAGGCTGACTGGTTCCAGCAGCCTGCCACACTAGAGACATGTTGCTGGCCCCATGGGGAGAGTGCCTTTGTCACTCTGAGGCCAGTAACAAAGCCTGCACTGGGTGGAGATGCTAACACCTCCCCCAGGCAGGAGCTGTAACACCTGGCGGTGAGCCTCAAAGGCTCACCCCTTTGTCACAGCCCAGCAGGGCACTCCAGCTTAGTGGAGTTGCCCGCCCCCTCCGGCCACGGCCCCCACTTTTGGCGGCAAGGCTGGAGGGAACAAAGAAAGCAACAAGGAGGAGTCACTGGCCAGTCAGGACAGCCCCTAAGGTGTCCTGAGCTGAGGTGACTCTGACTTTTAGAAATCCTCCATCTTGCAGATGGAGGATTCCCCCAATAGGGTTAGGATTGTGACCCCCTCCCCTTGGGAGGGGGCACAAAGAGGGTGTACCCACCCTCAGGGCTAGTAGCCATTGGCTACTAACCCCCCAGACCTAAACACGCCCTTAAATTTAGTATTTAAGGGCTACCCTGAACCCTAGAAAATTAGATTCCTGCAACTACAAGAAGAAGGACTGCCTAGCTGAAAACCCCTGCAGAGGAAGACCAGAAGACGACAACTGCCTTGGCTCCAGAAACTCACCGGCCTGTCTCCTGCCTTCCAAAGATCCTGCTCCAGCGACGCCTTCCAAAGGGACCAGCGACCTCGACATCCTCTGAGGACTGCCCCTGCTTCGAAAAGACAAGAAACTCCCGAGGACAGCGGACCTGCTCCGAGAAAAGCTGCAACTTTGTTTCCAGCAGCTTTAAAGAACCCTGCAAGCTCCCCGCAAGAAGCGTGAGACTTGCAACACTGCACCCGGCGACCCCGACTCGGCTGGTGGCGATCCAACACCTCAGGAGGGACCCCAGGACTACTCTAAGACTGTGAGTACAAAAACCTGTCCCCCCTGAGCCCCCACAGCGCCGCCTGCAGAGGGAATCCCGAGGCTTCCCCTGACCGCGACTCTTTGAATCCTAAGTCCCGACACCTGGGAGAGACCCTGCACCCGCAGCCCCCAGGACCTGAAGGACCGGACTTTCACTGGAGAAGTGACCCCCAGGAGTTCCTCTCCCTTGCCCAAGTGGAGGTTTCCCCGAGGAACCCCCCCCCTTGCCTGCCTGCAGCGCTGAAGAGATCCCTAGATCTCCCATTGACTTCCATTACAAACCCGACGCTTGTTTCTACACTGCACCCGGCCGCCCCCGCGCTGCTGAGGGTGAAATTTCTGTGTGGACTTGTGTCCCCCCCGGTGCCCTACAAAACCCCCCTGGTCTGCCCTCCGAGGACGCGGGTACTTACCTGCAAGCAGACCGGAACCGGGGCACCCCCTTCTCTCCATTCTAGCCTATGTGTTTTGGGCACCACTTTGAACTCTGCACCTGACCGGCCCTGAGCTGCTGGTGTGGTGACTTTGGGGTTGCTCTGAACCCCCAACGGTGGGCTACCTTGGACCAAGAACTAAGCCCTGTAAGTGCCTTACTTACCTGGTTAACCTAACAAATACTTACCTCCCCTAGGAACTGTGAAAATTGCACTAAGTGTCCACTTTTAAAACAGCTATTTGTCAATAACTTGAAAAGTATACATGCAATTTTGATGATTTGAAGTTCCTAAAGTACTTACCTGCAATACCTTTCGAATGAGCTATTACATGTAGAATTTGAACCTGTGGTTCTTAAAATAAACTAAGAAAAGATATTTTTCTATATAAAAACCTATTGGCTGGATTTGTCTCTGAGTGTGTGTACCTCATTTATTGTCTATGTGTATGTACAACAAATGCTTAACACTACTCCTTGGATAAGCCTACTGCTCGACCACACTACCACAAAATAGAGCATTAGTATTATCTCTTTTTACCACTATTTTACCTCTAAGGGGAACCCTTGGACTCTGTGCATGCTATTCCTTACTTTGAAATAGCACATACAGAGCCAACTTCCTACATTGGTGGATCAGCGGTGGGGTACAAGACTTTGCATTTGCTGGGCTACTCGGCCAATACCTGATCACACGACAAATTCCAAAATTGTCATTAGAAATTCATTTTTGCAATTTGAAAAGTTTTCTAAATTCTTAAAAGACCTGCTAGGGCCTTGTGTTAGATCCTGTTTAGCATTTCTTTTAGAGTTTAAAAGTTTGTTAAAAGTTTGAATTAGATTCTAGAACCAGTTTTAGTTTCTTAAAAAGTATTCCAACTTTTAGAAGCATAATGTCTAGCACAGATGTGAATGTGGTGGAACTCGACACCACACCTTACCTCCATCTACAGATGAGAGAGCTAAGGTCACTCTGTAAACTAAAGAAAATAGCAATGGGCCCCAAACCTACCAAAGTACAGCTCCAGGAGCTTTTGGCAGAGTTTGAAAAGGCCAACCCCTCTGAGGATGGCAACTCAGAGGATGAAGATAGTGACTTGGAGGGAAATTCCCCCCCTCCAGTCCTACTTAGGGAGAGCAGGGCTTCTCAAGCCCTGACTCCACAGATAATAGTCAGAGATGCTGGTTCCCTCACAGGAGGGACCAACAACTCTGAAATCACTGAGGATAACTCCAGTGAAGAGGACATCCAGTTAGCCAGGATGGCCAAAAGATTGGCTTTGGAAAGACAGATCCTAGCCATAGAGAGGGAAAGACAAGAGATGGGCCTAGGACCCATCAATGGTGGCAGCAACATAAATAGGGTCAGAGATTCTCCTGACATGTTGAAAATCCCTAAAGGGATTGTAACTAAATATGAAGATGGTGATGACATCACCAAATGGTTCACAGCTTTTGAGAGGGCTTGTGTAACCAGAAAAGTGAACAGATCTCACTGGGGTGCTCTCCTTTGGGAAATGTTCACAGGAAAGTGTAGGGATAGACTCCTCACACTCTCTGGACAAGATGCAGAATCTTATGACCTCATGAAGGGTACCCTGATTGAGGGCTTTGGATTCTCCACTGAGGAGTACAGGATTAGGTTCAGGGGGGCTCAAAAATCCTCGAGCCAGACCTGGGTTGACTTTGTTGACTACTCAGTGAAAACACTAGATGGTTGGATTCAAGACAGTGGTGTAAGTAATTATGATGGGCTGTACAATTTATTTGTGAAAGAACACCTGTTAAGTAATTGTTTCAATGATAAACTGCATCAGCATCTGGTAGACCTAGGACCAATTTCTCCCCAAGAATTGGGAAAGAAGGCGGACCATTGGGTCAAGACAAGGGTGTCCAAGACTTCAACAGGGGGTGACCAAAAGAAAGGGGTCACAAAGACTCCCCAGGGGAAGGGTGATGAGACAACCAAAACTAAAAATAGTAAAGAGTCTTCTACAGGCCCCCAAAAACCTGCACAGGAGGGTGGGCCCAGAGCCTCTTCACAAAACAATGGGTACAAGGGTAAAAACTTTGATCCCAAAAAGGCCTGGTGTCATAGCTGTAAACAGCATGGACACCAAACTGGAGACAAGGCCTGTCCCAAGAAAGGTTCCACTCCAAACTCCCATCCAGGTAACACTGGTATGGCTAGTCTCCAAGTGGGATCAACAGTGTGCCCAGAGCAAATCAGGGTCCACACTGAAGCTACTCTAGTTTCTGAGGGTGGGGTGGATTTAGCCACACTAGCTGTCTGGCCGCCTAACATGCAAAAATACAGACAGCAACTCTTAATTAATGGGACTAGAATAGAGGGCCTGAGGGATACAGGTGCCAGTGTCACCATGGTGACAGAGAAACTGGTTTCCCCTGGCCAATACCTGACTGGAAAAACTTACACAGTCACCAACGCTGACAATCAGAGAAAAGTACATCCCATGGCAATGGTTACTTTAGAATGGGGAGGGGTCAATGGCCTGAAACAGGTGGTGGTCTCCTCAAATATCCCAGTGGACTGTCTGCTTGGAAATGACCTGGAGTCCTCAGCATGGGCTGAGGTAGAGCTAAAAACCCATGCAGCAATGCTGGGTATCCCTGAACTGGTGTGTGTGAAAACAAGAGCACAATGCAAGGCACAGGGTGAAAAAGTAGAGCTGGAGTCTGGAAAAATGGCCCAGCCTACCAAGAGAACAGGAAAGTCAGTTGGGAAACCAACTGCAACACAGCAAAAGAAAGGGAACCTCTCTTCTCAGGAAGAAGTTCTGCCCTCTGAGGGAACTGAGCCTTTGGAGCTTGAACCTTATCAGGTTGAGCTCTTAGGCCCAGGGGGACCCTCAAGGGAAGAGCTGTGTAAGGGACAAGAAACCTGTCCCTCTCTTGAAGGCCTTAGGCAGCAAGCTGCTGAAGAGTCCAAAGGCAAGAAAAATGGAACACATAGGGTCTATTGGGAAGATGGGCTCCTGTACACTGAGGCCAGAGACCCCAAACCTGGTGCCACTAGGAGAGTGGTAGTGCCTCAGCTGTTCAGAGAGTTCATCCTAACATTGGCCCATGACATTCCCCTTGCTGGACATTTGGGACAAACCAAGACGTGGGAGAGGTTAGTCAACCACTTCTACTGGCCCAATATGTCCAACATGGTTAAGGAGTTTTGCCTCTCCTGCCCCACCTGTCAAGCCAGTGGTAAGACAGGTGGGCATCCAAAGGCCCCCCTCATTCCACTTCCAGTGGTGGGGGTGCCCTTTGAAAGAGTGGGTGTGGACATAGTTGGTCCACTGGAACCTCCCACAGCCTCAGGAAATATGTATATCCTGGTAGTAGTGGATCATGCTACCAGGTATCCTGAAGCTATTCCCCTTAGGTCGACTACTGCCCCTGCAGTAGCCAAGGCCCTCATTGGTATCTTTACCAGAGTGGGTTTCCCTAAGGAGGTGGTGTCTGACAGAGGTACCAACTTCATGTCAGCATACCTAAAGCACATGTGGAATGAGTGTGGAGTGACTTATAAATTCACTACACCTTACCATCCACAAACTAATGGCTTAGTTGAGAGATTCAACAAGACATTAAAGGGCATGATCATGGGGCTCCCAGAAAAACTCAAAAGGAGATGGGATGTCCTCCTGCCATGTCTGCTTTTCGCTTACAGGGAGGTACCACAGAAGGGAGTAGGGTTCTCACCCTTTGAACTTCTGTTTGGTCATCCTGTAAGGGGACCACTTGCCCTTGTTAAAGAAGGCTGGGAGAGACCTCTCCATGAGCCTAAACAGGACATAGTGGACTATGTACTTGGCCTTCGCTCTAGAATGGCAGAGTACATGGAAAAGGCAACCAAAAACCTTGATGCCAGCCAACAACTCCAGAAGTTTTGGTATGACCAAAAGGCTGCACTGGTTGAGTTCCAACCAGGGCAGAAAGTCTGGGTTCTGGAGCCTGTGGCTCCCAGGGCACTCCAGGACAAATGGAGTGGCCCTTACCCAGTACTAGAAAGGAAGAGTCAGGTCACCTACCTGGTGGACCTGGGCACAAGCAGGAGCCCCAAGAGGGTGATCCATGTAAACCGCCTTAAGCTCTTCCACGACAGGGCTGATGTGAATCTGTTGATGGTAACAGATGAGGACCAGGAGGCAGAGAGTGAACCTCTCCCTGATCTTCTGTCATCAGACCCAAAGGATGGCACAGTAGATGGAGTGATCTACTCAGACACCCTCTCTGGCCAACAGCAGGCTGATTGTAGGAGAGTCCTACAACAGTTTCCTGAGCTTTTCTCCCTAACCCCTGGTCAGACACACCTGTGTACCCATGATGTGGACACAGGAGACAGCATGCCTGTCAAGAACAAAATCTTCAGACAGTCTGACCATGTTAAGGAAAGCATCAAGGTGGAAGTCCACAAGATGCTGGAATTGGGAGTGATTGAGCGCTCTGACAGCCCCTGGGCTAGCCCAGTGGTCTTAGTCCCCAAACCTCACACTAAAGATGGAAAGAAAGAGATGAGGTTTTGTGTGGACTACAGAGGGCTCAACTCTCTCACCAAGACAGATGCCCATCCAATTCCAAGAGCTGATGAGCTCATTGATAAGTTAGGTGCTGCCAAATTTCTAAGTACCTTTGACTTGACAGCAGGGTACTGGCAAATAAAAATGGCACCTGGAGCAAAAGAAAAGACAGCATTCTCCACACCTGATGGGCATTATCAGTTTACTGTTATGCCCTTTGGTTTAAAGAATGCCCCTGCCACCTTCCAAAGGTTGGTGAATCAAGTCCTTGCTGGCTTGGAGTCCTTTAGCACAGCTTATCTTGATGATATTGCTGTCTTTAGCTCCACCTGGCAGGATCACCTGGTCCACCTGAAGAAGGTTTTGAAGGCTCTGCAATCTGCAGGCCTCTCTATCAAGGCATCCAAATGCCAGATAGGGCAGGGAACTGTGGTTTACTTGGGCCACCTTGTAGGTGGAGGCCAAGTTCAGCCACTCCAACCCAAGATCCAGACTATTCTGGACTGGGTAGCTCCAAAAACCCAGACTCAAGTCAGGGCATTCCTTGGCTTGACTGGGTATTACAGGAGGTTTGTGAAGGGATATGGATCCATTGTGACAGCGCTCACTGAACTCACCTCCAAGAAAATGCCCAAGAAAGTAAACTGGACTGTGGAATGCCAACAGGCCTTTGACACCCTGAAACAGGCAATGTGCTCAGCACCAGTTCTCAAAGCTCCAGATTATTCTAAGCAGTTCATTGTGCAGACTGATGCCTCTGAACATGGGATAGGGGCAGTTTTGTCCCAAACAAATGATGATGGCCTTGACCAGCCTGTTGCTTTCATTAGCAGGAGGTTACTCCCCAGGGAGCAGCGTTGGAGTGCCATTGAGAGGGAGGCCTTTGCTGTGGTTTGGTCCCTGAAGAAGCTGAGACCATACCTCTTTGGGACTCACTTCCTAGTTCAAACTGACCACAGACCTCTCAAATGGCTGATGCAAATGAAAGGTGAAAATCCTAAACTGTTGAGGTGGTCCATCTCCCTACAGGGAATGGACTTTATAGTGGAACACAGACCTGGGACTGCCCATGCCAATGCAGATGGCCTTTCCAGGTTCTTCCACTTAGAAAATGAAGACTCTCTTGGGAAAGGTTAGTCTCATCCTCTTTCGTTTGGGGGGGGGTTGTGTAAGGAAATGCCTCCTTGGCATGGTTGCCCCCTGACTTTTTGCCTTTGCTGATGCTATGTTTACAATTGAAAGTGTGCTGAGGCCTGCTAACCAGGCCCCAGCACCAGTGTTCTTTCCCTAACCTGTACTTTTGTATCCACAATTGGCAGACCCTGGCATCCAGATAAGTCCCTTGTAACTGGTACTTCTAGTACCAAGGGCCCTGATGCCAAGGAAGGTCTCTAAGGGCTGCAGCATGTCTTATGCCACCCTGGAGACCTCTCACTCAGCACAGACACACTGCTTGCCAGCTTGTGTGTGCTAGTGAGGACAAAACGAGTAAGTCGACATGGCACTCCCCTCAGGGTGCCATGCCAGCCTCTCACTGCCTATGCAGTATAGGTAAGACACCCCTCTAGCAGGCCTTACAGCCCTAAGGCAGGGTGCACTATACCATAGGTGAGGGTACCAGTGCATGAGCATGGTACCCCTACAGTGTCTAAACAAAACCTTAGACATTGTAAGTGCAGGGTAGCCATAAGAGTATATGGTCTGGGAGTCTGTCAAACACGAACTCCACAGCACCATAATGGCTACACTGAAAACTGGGAAGTTTGGTATCAAACTTCTCAGCACAATAAATGCACACTGATGCCAGTGTACATTTTATTGTAAAATGCACCCCAGAGGGCACCTTAGAGGTGCCCCCTGAAACCTATCCGACTATCTGTGTAGGCTGACTGGTTCCAGCAGCCTGCCACACTAGAGACATGTTGCTGGCCCCATGGGGAGAGTGCCTTTGTCACTCTGAGGCCAGTAACAAAGCCTGCACTGGGTGGAGATGCTAACACCTCCCCCAGGCAGGAGCTGTAACACCTGGCGGTGAGCCTCAAAGGCTCACCCCTTTGTCACAGCCCAGCAGGGCACTCCAGCTTAGTGGAGTTGCCCGCCCCCTCCGGCCACGGCCCCCACTTTTGGCGGCAAGGCTGGAGGGAACAAAGAAAGCAACAAGGAGGAGTCACTGGCCAGTCAGGACAGCCCCTAAGGTGTCCTGAGCTGAGGTGACTCTGACTTTTAGAAATCCTCCATCTTGCAGATGGAGGATTCCCCCAATAGGGTTAGGATTGTGACCCCCTCCCCTTGGGAGGGGGCACAAAGAGGGTGTACCCACCCTCAGGGCTAGTAGCCATTGGCTACTAACCCCCCAGACCTAAACACGCCCTTAAATTTAGTATTTAAGGGCTACCCTGAACCCTAGAAAATTAGATTCCTGCAACTACAAGAAGAAGGACTGCCTAGCTGAAAACCCCTGCAGAGGAAGACCAGAAGACGACAACTGCCTTGGCTCCAGAAACTCACCGGCCTGTCTCCTGCCTTCCAAAGATCCTGCTCCAGCGACGCCTTCCAAAGGGACCAGCGACCTCGACATCCTCTGAGGACTGCCCCTGCTTCGAAAAGACAAGAAACTCCCGAGGACAGCGGACCTGCTCCGAGAAAAGCTGCAACTTTGTTTCCAGCAGCTTTAAAGAACCCTGCAAGCTCCCCGCAAGAAGCGTGAGACTTGCAACACTGCACCCGGCGACCCCGACTCGGCTGGTGGCGATCCAACACCTCAGGAGGGACCCCAGGACTACTCTAAGACTGTGAGTACAAAAACCTGTCCCCCCTGAGCCCCCACAGCGCCGCCTGCAGAGGGAATCCCGAGGCTTCCCCTGACCGCGACTCTTTGAATCCTAAGTCCCGACACCTGGGAGAGACCCTGCACCCGCAGCCCCCAGGACCTGAAGGACCGGACTTTCACTGGAGAAGTGACCCCCAGGAGTTCCTCTCCCTTGCCCAAGTGGAGGTTTCCCCGAGGAACCCCCCCCCTTGCCTGCCTGCAGCGCTGAAGAGATCCCTAGATCTCCCATTGACTTCCATTACAAACCCGACGCTTGTTTCTACACTGCACCCGGCCGCCCCCGCGCTGCTGAGGGTGAAATTTCTGTGTGGACTTGTGTCCCCCCCGGTGCCCTACAAAACCCCCCTGGTCTGCCCTCCGAGGACGCGGGTACTTACCTGCAAGCAGACCGGAACCGGGGCACCCCCTTCTCTCCATTCTAGCCTATGTGTTTTGGGCACCACTTTGAACTCTGCACCTGACCGGCCCTGAGCTGCTGGTGTGGTGACTTTGGGGTTGCTCTGAACCCCCAACGGTGGGCTACCTTGGACCAAGAACTAAGCCCTGTAAGTGCCTTACTTACCTGGTTAACCTAACAAATACTTACCTCCCCTAGGAACTGTGAAAATTGCACTAAGTGTCCACTTTTAAAACAGCTATTTGTCAATAACTTGAAAAGTATACATGCAATTTTGATGATTTGAAGTTCCTAAAGTACTTACCTGCAATACCTTTCGAATGAGCTATTACATGTAGAATTTGAACCTGTGGTTCTTAAAATAAACTAAGAAAAGATATTTTTCTATATAAAAACCTATTGGCTGGATTTGTCTCTGAGTGTGTGTACCTCATTTATTGTCTATGTGTATGTACAACAAATGCTTAACACTACTCCTTGGATAAGCCTACTGCTCGACCACACTACCACAAAATAGAGCATTAGTATTATCTCTTTTTACCACTATTTTACCTCTAAGGGGAACCCTTGGACTCTGTGCATGCTATTCCTTACTTTGAAATAGCACATACAGAGCCAACTTCCTACAAAGAGGATTGCTCAGCTGAAAAACCCCTGCAGAAGAAGAAAGAAGACACCAACTGCTTTGGCCCCCGTCCTACCGGCCTGTCTCCTGCCTTCTAAAGAAACCTGCTCCAGCGACGCTTTCCCCAGGACCAGCGACCTCTGAATCCTCAGAGGACTGCCCTGCTCTAGAAGGACCAAGAAACTCCAGAGGACAGCGGCCCTGTTCCAAAAAGACTGCAACTTTGTTTCAGAGGAGCAGATTTAAAGACCCCTGCAATCCCCGCAAGAAGCGTGAGACTTGCAACACTGCACCCGGCGACCCCGACTCGACTGGTGGAGTAACAACGCTACAGGGAAGACCCTCCGGCGACTCCAAGACTGTGAGTAACCAAAGTTGTCCCCCCTGGGCCCCCACAGCGACGCCTGCAGAGGGAATCCCGAGGCTCCCCCTGACCGCGACTGCCTGACTCTGAAATCCCGACGCCTGGAAAAGACCCTGCACCCGCAGCCCCCAGGATCTGAAGGATCGGAACTCCAGTGCAGGAGTGACCCCCAGGAGGCCCTCTCCCTTGCCCAGGTGGTGGCTACCCCGAGGAGCCCCCCCCGTGCCTGCCTGCACCGCTGAAGAGACCCCTTGGTCTCTCATTGACTCCCATTGGAAACCCGACGCTTGTTTACACACTGCACATCCTCCCCCGCGCTGCTGAGGGTGTACTTTTTGTGTGGACTCGTGTCCCCCCCCCGGTGCCCTACAAAACCCCTCTGGTCTGCCCTCCGAACACGCGGGTACTTACCTGCTGGCAGACCGGAACCGGGGCACCCCCTTCTCTCCATTGAAGCCTATGTGTTTTGGGCACCTCTTTGACCTCTGCACCTGGCCGGCCCTGAGCTGCTGGTGTGGTGACTTTGGGGTTGCTCTGAACCCCCAACGGTGGGCTACCTTGGACCCCAATTTGAACCCCGTAGGTGGTTTACTTACCTGCAAGAACTAACATTACTTTACCTCCCCCAGGAACTGTGAAAATTACACTGTGTCCACTTTTAAAACAACTATTTGTGTTTTATGTGAAAAGTATATATGATACTGTAATTATTCAAAGTTCCGTTCCTAAAGTACTTACCTGCAATACCTTTCAAATGAGATATTACATGTAGAATTTGAACCTGTGGTTCTTAAAATAAACTAAGAAAAGATATTTTTCTATAACAAAAACCTATTGGCTTGGAATTGTCTCTGAGTGTGTGTTCCTCATTTATTGCCTGTGTGTATGTACAACAAATGCTTAACACTACTCCTTTGATAAGCCTACTGCTCGACCACACTACCACAAAATAGAGCATTAGTATTATCTCTTTTTGCCACTATCTTACCTCTAAGGGGAACCCTTGGACTCTGTGCATGCTATTCCTTACTTTGAAATAGCACATACAGAGCCAACTTCCTACAGTTACGCATTGTCTGAGAAAGTATTGTGCACTTGTACTGATGCACCATTGCGGAGCATATGTGATGTAAGAGGAAAAAAAAGTTCGAAAATGTATAATAAACAGACTTTTTTAGGGTCGAGCCTGTGTTGCATGCGCTCGCGCATGCGTATCGCAGCGAGACTTTAATGTTTAGAAAAGGTCTCGGAGCCCTGTCAACTTCACATCAGTGTTTTTTATTGGTTCTTGGGCTTGCCTAATAAAATCTGCTTGCTTTCATTAGTTGAAGGCAAGCATAAGTCATGCCTTTTCCGGTGGCTAGCCCTCCTCGAGCGCAGCGACCAAGTACAAAAAACATGCGAGGCTCGCTGTTTTCCATCGGGCTCGTGGACTTCTTTTTCTCCAATTTACAAGCGTGATCTCGCTTGGCAGAAGTCGAGCGCTTTACATAGTTAATTGCACTTTTTCGGTTACGTATATAAATGCACTTTTGCCCGATAGGTGAAAAGTCGGGTTAGGAGTTTCAAAGCTATCAACTCTAAAATGAGCAAACGGGAGACCTGTTGCATTGCAAATGCTTGTTTTTTAAAGGCAGTTTGAAAATCGGAGTGTCTGCTAGACATCTAAGTGTACACTGAAACATTGTGGACAGACTTCGGACTCAACTTAAGCTCAAGAGGTGTTGGTTCGCCCCTTTGAAGCTAAGAAGGCATGGTTTGGTTTCCAAGTTTGGTGTCTTTAGTTCAGGGCTTTTGACTGTTAGTGCAAGGTCTCTTTGAGATAGTCTCTCTTGAGAACTGTGCTTGCCTTGGCTTCAGGACTGTTATTGAGGTCTTCACATGGACAGGCGTATGAGGCATCACTATCTTTTGTACACCCAGTATTCCAGCTGCAAGTTTCATTGGGGCTTCTGAAGACTTTTTCTCTTTGTAATTAGAGGAGTGGGTTTCGAAACGTCTGTCTGGTGTACCAGGAGACCAACAAGATGGATCGTCCCTTTTTAAGTAGGTTGCCTCAGTGTCTTTGGATCCGAAGACCGCCTTTGGCCCTGTAGAGTCCCAGTGATGCAAATTTTTAAATCAGCCACCATTTTCGGTCCTGTATATAATAGTTTTTTGTGCTTTTTAAATGTTTGGCAGTGCAAACAGCTAAGTTCCTCGTGACCGCTGGGCAGGCAAAGATTGCAAACCTGATGATGGTTCGGCCATGGTAACTTTCTGTTGCACTTGAGGAGGGCTGTAGTTAGTGGAAGCGATTCTGGTGTTGGAGTTTGTATGATTGTTCTTTATTACTCAACTGCCCTGGAGCTCCAAAAGCATGTCCGAAACCTACTGCAGAAAATAACCAGTCTGAGGTGGGTTATTTGTGATTGTCCTGTTGCGTTGTGGGTTTCGGGAAGGGATCACAGTTCACCACAAAACCGATTTTATACTTTGAAGAAAATTTGCAACTCTGCAGCCATTATTTGATAACTGGTATGTGCAAAGCTTGATGTACACTTACACGTTATCAATCTAGAAAGTGTGTGTACTACAGATAAGGGCGCCCAGATAAGGATACAGCCATTTTATTGACATACATAGGAATAAGAAAGTATACATCAGCCGTCTGTTTATATTGCTTACTACCGTTGATGATTCCCTCTATCCACTTTGTTTTTAAATAAGGGTTCATTGTTTGGCCAATTTAATTTATATTTGAGGAAAGATCTGTGATATCCTGAAAATTAGATATTTGTAACTCCATGTGATATATAATGTTGAAAAAGCATTTTCGGGAGTAAAAATTAGAAAACAAAACAATAATTCCTTACACCTGTTTGCTGAATCATTATATTGTTCCGTGCCTAGAGTGATGCAAAAATCAAAGTATACCTTTGTAAGGTTGTACATTTACATATTCTGCACAGGGGACGACCAACAGATCTAGGGAGAAGTGGAATACAGCCCTGCCACACCCACTGAAAGGAAAACAATGGTGCCAGGTCAACTTTGTATACCAAATATACCTCACCCCAAACCACATCAAGGACATGCTCCCAGTGCGTCCTCAGAATTCCCCAGATTTAAGACTCCAGATATATAATCTAGACGTGTGCGGCATTGCAGGGCATCTGGGAGGAGGTATCAGAAAGCACAGCTGCCATTGTAGATCGTGTGCTCTCCCCTGCCACAGAATCCTGTGTATTAGGGATCCACCCCAAAGCGAAAAGGGACAAATACACACACAAACTCATTGACCTCACTTTCATTCTTTTTAAGCACCAAATTGCTATGACGTGGAAAGCATCCACAGCCCCAGGCATCAAGAGATGGTTGGGGACACTCCTGATTTGGGCATGCGCAAAGTCGAAGGTGCTAGCAAGGGTACACCTTAGAGGTGGGAACATAGTGGACATCAGATGCTGGGAGGTTTACATTCAGAAAATAGAAGCAGAAATTAATGATAACTGACCCCCTTGAGCCCGGCTTACACACACCCACTCAGTGCTCCCCTGTGCAGGGAATCTGGCCACATCAACGATATACAAGGCTTGTTTGGTTACCCGAGAGCTTCCTTGGACAAGGGTCTCCTGGATACCCATGCAGTAGACATTTGGGTGAAAGGAGCTTTTTCATTGTGGGTGAACGGGCACAAGATTCCGCTTATCCTACTGAGACTGCTTGTTTCTCCCCATACAAAATTGGCTCCCTCCTCTCATGTCTGATGCCCCCAATGAGGGGTCGGGGACACCGTGAGGGTGATTAAGTAGGAGTAGCTGTAGCTGCAAATTTTACATCCATCCTTGAAAATAGATCCGCTCCACTGTTTCGGCATTGTTATGCCGTTGAATACCCTTCAAATGTCTACCACCTAGGTAGTATATGGCTGGTAAAATGTTATTGAAAGACTTGATGATTCCACCATAGAACTTGCTGTTTTATATGTTCTCTAACACTGTATTGCTAGGAGGTCTATTGGGGTGGACTTGTTGCCTTGAAAAATCTTAGTATTTACCACTGTTGTGACTGGTCACCAAGTCTGAACATTAAATATATCTAACGTGACAACACAGATTACAAACACAAATTTCTGTTAGTCATAAGCTATTAAAAAATAATAGTTGATCGTTTGAGGTTTGGAACATGAACACTTCGTCTAAAGCTAATTTATATTCTGGTTCAAATAATCATTTCAGTTTTTTTTTATTTTTTGCATGAGTCACGAGTTTGTATGAAAAGGGCAAAGGAAGTACAGGTTAAAAAGATGCTCAGGAAGATGTTTGATTGTAATCGGGTTTTATTCTTCATATATTAAATATTAATATTAAACATTTCTTTTGTATCATTGTAATGCAAAGAGACTACTGAGGGCAGTCAGTTAGTGTGAAGATACCCTAGATGTAGAGCTTAGTTGGCATCACATAATCACTCCAATTCAGCATATATGCACCCACAAACGTGTACATGATTGAAAAGTGTTGTGTGTATTTGTAGAAACATTTCACTGTGGTGTTCATCACAAATGTGTTTGGTCATTGTGCCACAATTTTCACTAAATATAAATTCCTCTCATGTCTAATAATGTTAATTGGTTCAATTCCAAAGCATAGTCACTCATTTTTAAGTGTCTGGTTTATTAACTTAGCCTCCTCACATTATTACTATCAAGCTGATTGAAGTTAGTTTTTAGAGAATCCTGATAACATTGAACCAATTTATTACACATGAAGTGAGATCCATCTGATATGTCATGAATGATGTGCATCACAGAAGAGTATTATCGCACCATAGGGTTGTAACCTTGTTTTTATTTCCAGAATAAAGCAATTGCTACTCCTGTACAAGGGGTGTGGGACATGAGAAATAAACAGTTTCACACAGGAATTGAGATAAAGGTCTGGGCAATTGCATGTTTTGCACCTCAGCGACAGTGCACTGAAGTTCATCTAAAGTAAGTGCATTCTTTCTTTCATTTTGTATATTTTGGCTTATTGTTCTACCGTTAATTTCAAATCAAACAGTTTTGAAGGACAATGTAGGCTACATTAAAGTCACTAGGCTTCTCTGTTTTTGCTTCCACTAAAGAATGGTGGGAAAGAGGAATATTTAAAGAGGAAAATGGTATATCCTTCCTTTCACACTGATAAGTATACATGATTGTTCTACTTCTGATTTGAACATTGTCTCATATGGAGAGCCAGGAATATAGGTGAAAAGCACAACCCAGCAGAGGCTTCCACCTAGTAACAAGGAAGAAGGCCAGCACTTGGCCTCATCCTGGGTGTACATAAATAAAACACAGGAGCAACCTGTAAACTTAGGAAAGATGGGGTTATATATACAAGCACCAGAGTCGTCCTACCAGGTATCAATGTAAACAGTTCAGTGCATTTGAATAGGTAATGGTGAATTATATCTGAAGGTAATTAGTGGGTGCGGAGTATAATTATGTAGAGGGACATAATATGCAACAAGATAGTTTAATGTCATAATTTCTTAACAAGAATACTTTATACATATTGGTTGAAGTTTTTACTAAGGAAAAACAGTGCTCAACAGTGTAAGTAGTCACACGGTTGCAGAGTGAGGCAAACAACAACTGAAGAAAGCCTGCAGGAAAGTGATCAAATTTAAAATGTGGTGATAGCAGCAAGGCAATAAACCAATTGTAGCAGAGCATGTTTTGTTATTGCAGACAAATCAAAATTAATTGCACCTGAGTTCTGTTATGTTCTAAAAAAAAGTTGTTACTCTACAAAATGTCAAGGACGTTTCGGCTCTAAAGCCGATGGAGGGTCATCATCAGGACAGGAAGGATTTTACACGTTGTTCCGAAGCTGAAATTCAGCGACGGAGTATGCATCTATGTATGAACGAGAAACCCTGTCCAGTTGGTGTATGGTTTATGTTCAGCAACGGTGAAAACCAGTAATCTTGATGGAAATGTCTAGCCCCTGAAATGCACAGGTGCAGGAGAAGAACCTCCTGCAAGATTATCATGTTATGTGAATCTGTAGTCGACAGACAACTGCAGTCCAACTGGGAAGCATTAATGCCACATAAAGGATCTGAACAAGTCCTATTGGAATCTTCTGCTCAGAAATAAATGGGTGCCATTTTGATGAGCCAGGAAAACCAAATTAAAAACAAGGATCTTTAAACACCAGGCTAGACGAACTCAGTTGATGTTACCTAGTGGAGCAGAAATGGCATCTGCAGGCACAGTATGTTGTCCAACAATGGGGCCAACTCTCTTTTCACCACTGCAGCAAATGCACTGTGTATAAAGTTTTGTGTGTTGGAAGTTCACAAGGCAGTACTGTAGGAAGTTGGCTCTGTATGCACTATTTCAGAGTAAGGAATAGTATGCACAGAGTCACTGGTGCTGGGGCCTGGTGTAAGGAAATGCCTCCTTGGCATGGTTACCCCCTGACGTTTTGCCTTTGCTGATGCTATGTTTTGAATTGAAAGTGTGCTGAGGCCTGCTAACCAGGCCCCAGCACCAGTGTTCTTTCCCTAACCTGTACTTTTGATTCCACAATTGGCACACCTCCCCCAGGCAGGAGCTGTAACACCTGGCGGTGAGCCTCAAAGGCTCACCCCTTTGTCACAGCCCAGCAGGACACTCCAGCTTAGTGGAGTTGCCCGCCCTCTCCGGCCACGGCCCCACTTTTGGCGGCAAGGCTGGAGGAAACAAAGAAAACAACAAGGAGGAGTCACTGACCAGTCAGGACAGCCCCTAAGGTGTCCTGAGCTGAAGTGACTCTAACTTTTAGAAATCCTCCATCTTGCAGATGGAGGATTCCCCCAATAGGATTAGCGATGTGACCCCCTCCCCTTGGGAGGAGGCACAAAGAGGGTGTACTCACCCTCAGGGCTAGTAGCCATTGGCTACTAACCCCCCAGACCTAAACACGCCCTTAAATTTAGTATTTAAGGGCTCTCCCTGAACCTAGAAATTAGATTCCTGCAACTACAAGAAGAAGGACTGCTGAGCTGAAAAACCCCTGCAGAGGAAGAACAGAAGACACCAACTGCCTTGGCCCCAGACTTACCGGCCTGTCTCCTGCCTTCCAAAGAAACCTGCTCCAGCGACGCTTTCCAAGGGACCAGCGACCTCTGCATCCTCTGAGGACTGCCCTGCTTCGAAAAAGACAAGAAACTCCCGAGGACAGCGGCACTGCTCCAAAAGAACTGCAACTTTGTTACAAGGAGCAGATTTAAAGACCCCTGCAACTCCCCGCAAGAAGCGTGAGACTTTCAGCACTGCACCCGGCGACCCCGACTCGACTGGTGGAGAACAACCAACTCAGGGAGGACCCTCCGGCGACTCTACGACTGTGAGTAACCAAAGTTGTCCCCCCCTGAGCCCCCACAGCGACGCCTGCAGAGGGAATCCCCAGGCTCCCCCTGACCGCGACTGTCTGAACTCCATTTCCCGACGGCTGGAAAAGACCCTGCACCCGCAGCCCCCAGCCCCTAAAGAAACGGAACTTCTGTGCAGGAGTGACCCCCAGGAGGCCCTCTCCCTTGCCCAGGTGGTGGCTACCCCGAGGAGCCCCCCCCCTTGCCTGCCTGCATCGCTGAAGAGACCCCTTGGTCTCCCATTGAAAACTGAAGGAAACCCGACGCGTGTTTGCACACTGCACCCGGCCGCCCCCGCGCTGCTGAGGGTGTACTTTCTGTGCTAGCTTGTGTCCCCCCCCGGTGCCCTACAAAACCCCCCTGGTCTGCCCTCCGAAGACGCGGGTACTTACCTGCTGGCAGACTGGAACCGGGGCACCCCCTTCTCTCCATTATAGCCTATGTGTTTTGGGCACCTCTTTGACCTTTGCACCTGACCGGCCCTGAGCTGCTGGTGTGATAACTTTGGGGTTGCTCTGAACCCCCAACGGTGGGCTACCTTGGACCAAAAACTAAAACCTGTAAGTGACTTACTTACCTGTGAAAATTAACAATAACTTACCTCCCCCAGGAACTGTTAAAATTGCACTGTGTCCACTTTTAAAACAGCTTATTGTGTTTTATGTAAAAAACACACATGCTAAAGTAATGATTCAAAGTTCCTAGAGTACTTACCTGCAATACCTTTCAAATGAGATATTACATGTAGAATTTGAACCTGTGGTTCTTAAAATAAACTAAGAAAATATATTTTTCTATAACAAAACCTATTGGCTGGATTTGTCTTTGAGTGTGTGTACCTCATTTATTGTCTATGTGTATGTACAACAAATGCTTAACACTACTCCTTTGATAAGCCTACTGCTCGACCACACTACCACAAAATAGAGCATTAGTATTATCTCTTTTTGCCACTATCTTACCTCTAAGGGGAACCCTTGGACTCTGTGCATACTATTCCTTACTTTGAAATAGTGCATACAGAGCCAACTTCCTACATTGGTGGATCAGCGGTGGGGTACAAGACTTTGCATTTGCTGGACTACTCAGCCAATACCTGATCACACGACAAATTCCAAAAATTGTCATTAGAACTTGATTTTTTGCAATTTGAAATTGTTCTAAATTCTTTAAAGTCCTGCTAGGGCCTTGTGTTAGTCCCTGTTAGCATTCCTTTTGGAGTTTAAAAGTTTGTAAAAGTTTGAATTAGATTCTAGAACCAGTTTTAGATTCTTAAAAAGCATTCCAACTTTTAGAAGAATAATGTCTAGTACAGATATGAATGTGGTGGAACTCGACACCACACCTTACTTCCATCTCCAGATGAAAGAGCTAAGGTCACTCTGTAACATAAGAAAAATAACAATGGGCTCCAGACCTACCAAAGTACAGCTCCAGGAGCTGTTGGCAGAGTATGATAGAGCCAACCCCTCTGTGGATAACACAGAGGAGGATGATAGTGAACTGGAGGAAGAATCCCCTCCACCAGTCCTATCCAGGGAGAACAGGGCCTCTCAAGCCCTGACTCCAAAAATAATAGTCCGAGATGCTGGCTCCCTCACAGGAGGGTCCAGCCTCTCTGAAATCACTGAGGATAACTCCAGTGAAGAGGACATCCAGTTAGCCAGGATGGCCAAAAGATTGGCTTTGGAAAAACAGATCCTAGCCATAGAAAGGGAAAGACAAGAGGTGGGCCTAGGACCCATCAATGGTGGCAGCAACATAACTAGGGTCAGAGATTCTCCTGACGTTGAAAATCCCCAAAGGGATTGTAACTAAATATGAAGATGGTGATGACATCACCAAATGGTTCACAGCTTTTGAGAGGGCTTGTGAAACCAGAAAAGTGAACAAATCTCACTGGGGTGCTCTCCTTTGGGAAATGTTCACAGGAAAGTGTAGGGATATGTAAGGAAATGCCTCCTTGGCATGGTTGCCCCCTGACTTTTTGCCTTTGCTGATGCTATGTTTACAATTGAAAGTGTGCTGAGGCCTGCTAACCAGGCCCCAGCACCAGTGTTCTTTCCCTAACCTGTACTTTTGTATCCACAATTGGCAGACCCTGGCATCCAGATAAGTCCCTTGTAACTGGTACTTCTAGTACCAAGGGCCCTGATGCCAAGGAAGGTCTCTAAGGGCTGCAGCATGTCTTATGCCACCCTGGAGACCTCTCACTCAGCACAGACACACTGCTTGCCAGCTTGTGTGTGCTAGTGAGGACAAAACGAGTAAGTCGACATGGCACTCCCCTCAGGGTGCCATGCCAGCCTCTCACTGCCTATGCAGTATAGGTAAGACACCCCTCTAGCAGGCCTTACAGCCCTAAGGCAGGGTGCACTATACCATAGGTGAGGGTACCGGTGCATGAGCATGGTACCCCTACAGTGTCTAAACAAAACCTTAGACATTGTAAGTGCAGGGTAGCCATAAGAGTATATGGTCTGGGAGTCTGTCAAACACGAACTCCACAGCACCATAATGGCTACACTGAAAACTGGGAAGTATGGTATCAAACTTCTCAGCACAATAAATGCACACTGATGCCAGTGTACATTTTATTGCAAAATACACCCCAGAGGGCACCTTAGAGGTGCCCCCTGAAACTTATCCGACTGTCTGTGTAGGCTGACTAGTTCCAGCAGCCTGCCACACCAGAGACATGTTGCTGGCCCCATGGGGAGAGTGCCTTTGTCACTCTGAGGCCAGTCACAAAGCCTGCACTGGGTGGAGATGCTAACACCTCCCCCAGGCAGGAGCTGTGACACCTGGCGGTGAGCCTCAAAGGCTCACCCCTTTGTCACAGCCCAGCAGGGCACTCCAGCTTAGTGGAGTTGCCCGCCCCCTCCGGCCACGGCCCCCACTTTTGGCGGCAAGGCTGGAGGGAACCAAGAAAGCAACAAGGAGGAGTCACTGGCCAGTCAGGACAGCCCCTAAGGTGTCCTGAGCTGAGGTGACTCTGACTTTTAGAAATCCTCCATCTTGCAGATGGAGGATTCCCCCAATAGGGTTAGGATTGTGACCCCCTCCCCTTGGGAGGAGGCACAAAGAGGGTGTACCCACCCTCAGGGCTAGTAGCCATTGGCTACTAACCCCCCAGACCTAAACACGCCCTTAAATTTAGTATTTAAGGGCTACCCTGAACCCTAGAAAATTAGATTCCTGCAAACTACAAGAAGAAGGACTGCCTAGCTGAAAACCCCTGCAGAGGAAGACCAGAAGACGACAACTGCCTTGGCTCCAGAAACTCACCGGCCTGTCTCCTGCCTTCCAAAGAACTCTGCTCCAGCGACGCCTTCCAAGGGACCAGCGACCTCTGAATCCTCTGAGGACTGCCCTGCTTCGAAAAAAGACAAGAAACTCCCGAGGACAGCGGACCTGCTCCAAAAAGACTGCAACTTTGTTTCAAGGAGCAGCTTTAAAGACCCTGCAATCTCCCCGCAAGAAGCGTGAGACTTGCAACACTGCACCCGGCGACCCCGACTCGGCTGGTGGAGAACCAACACCTCAGGGAGGACCCCCGGACTACTCTACGACTGTGAGTACCAAAACCTGTCCCCCCTGAGCCCCCACAGCGCCGCCTGCAGAGGGAATCCCGAGGCTTCCCCTGACCGCGACTCTCTGAAACCTAAGTCCCGACGCCTGGAAAAGACCCTGCACCCGCAGCCCCCAGGACCTGAAGGACCGGACTTTCACTGGAGAAGTGACCCCCAGGAGTCCCTCTCCCTTGCCCAAGTGGAGGTTTCCCCGAGGAAGCCCCCCCGTGCCTGCCTGCAGCGCTGAAGAGATCCGTTGATCTCTCATAGACTAACATTGCAAACCCGACGCTTGTTTCTACGCTGCACCCGGCCGCCCCCGCGCTGCTGAGGGTGAAATTTCTGTGTGGGCTTGTGTCCCCCCCGGTGCCCTACAAAACCCCCCTGGTCTGCCCTCCGAAGACGCGGGTACTTACCTGCAAGCAGACCGGAACCGGGGCACCCCCTTCTCTCCATTCTAGCCTATGCGTTTTGGGCACCACTTTGAACTCTGCACCTGACCGGCCCTGAGCTGCTGGTGTGGTGACTTTGGGGTTGCTCTGAACCCCCAACGGTGGGCTACCTTGGACCAAGAACTGAACCCTGTAAGTGTCTTACTTACCTGGTAAAACTAACAAAAACTTACCTCCCCCAGGAACTGTGAAAATTGCACTGTGTCCACTTTTAAAGTAGCTATTTGTCAATAACTTGAAAAGTATACATGCAATTGAAATAATTCAAAGTTCCTAATGTACTTACCTGCAATACCTTTCGAACAAGATATTACATGTTAAATTTGAACCTGTGGTTCTTAAAATAAACTAAGAAAATATATTTTTCTATAACAAAACCTATTGGCTGGATTTGTCTCTGAATGTGTGTACCTCATTTATTGTCTATGTGTATGTACAACAAATGCTTAACACTACTCCTTGGATAAGCCTACTGCTCGACCACACTACCACAAAATAGAGCATTAGTATTATCTATTTTTACCACTATTTTACCTCTAAGGGGAACCCTTGGACTCTGTGCATGCTATTCCTTACTTTGAAATAGCACATACAGAGCCAACTTCCTACAGGATAGATTCATCACACTCTCTAAAAAAGATGCAGAATCTTATGACCTCATGAAGGGTACCCTGATTGAGGGCTTTGGATTCTCCACTGAGGAGTATAGGATTAGATTCAGGGGGGCTCAAAAATCCTCGAGCCAGACCTGGGTTGACTTTGTAGACTACTCAGTAAAAACACTAGATGGTTGGATTCAAGGCAATGGTGTAAATGATTATGATGGGCTGTACAATTTATTTGTGAAAGAACACCTATTAAGTAATTGTTTCAATGATAAACTGCATCAGCATCTGGTGGACCTAGGACCAATTTCTCCCCAAGAATTGGGAAAGAAGGCGGACCATTGGGTCAAGACTAGGGTGTCCAAAACTTCCACAGGGGGTGACCAAAAGAAAGGGGTCACAAAACCTCCCCAGGGGAAAGGTGGTGAGACAGCCAAAAACAAAAATAGTAAAGAGTCTTCTACAGGCCCCCAAAAACCTGCACAGGAGGGTGGGCCCAGAGCCTCTTCACAAAACAATTCTGGGTACAAGGGTAAAAACTTTGATCCCAAAAAGGCCTGGTGTCGTAACTGTAGTCAGTCTGGACACCAAACTGGAGACAAGGCCTGTCCAAAGAAAGATACCACTTCTAACTCCCATCCAGCTAAAACTGGAATGGCCAGTCTCCAAGTGGGATCAACAGTGTGCCCAGAGCAAATCAGGTGTCACACTGAAGCTACATTAGTCTCTGAGGGTGGGGTGGATTTAGCCACACTGGCTGCCTGGCCCCCTAAGATGCAAAAATACAGGCAGCAGCTCTTAATTAATGGGACAAGTGTAGAGGGCCTGAGGGATACAGGTGCCAGTGTCACCATGGTGACAGAGAAACTGGTTTCCCCTGGCCAATACCTGACTGGACAAACCTATCCAGTCACCAATGCTGACAATCAGACTAAAGTACATCCCATGGCAATGGTAACTTTAGAGTGGGGAGGGGTCAATGGCCTGAAACAGGTGGTGGTCTCCTCAAATATCCCAGTAGACTGTTTGCTTGGAAACGACCTGGAGTCCTCAGCATGGGCTGAGGTAGAACTGAAAACCCATGCAGCCATGCTGGGTATCCCTGAACTGGTGTGTGTCAAGACTAGGGCACAGTGCAAGGCACAGGGTGAAAAAGTAGAGCTGGAGTCTGGAAAAATGGCCCAGCCTACCAAGAGAAAAGGAAAGTCAGCTGGGAAACCAGCTGCAACACAACACCAAAAAGAGAACCTCTCTTCTCAGGAAGAAGTTCTGCCCTCTGAGGGAACTGAGCCTATGGAGCTGGAACCTTATCAGGTTGAGCTCTTGGGCCCAGGGGGACCCTCAAGGGAAGAGTTGTGTAAGGGACAAGAAACCTGTCCCTCTCTTGAAGGCCTTAGGCAGCAAGCTGCTGAAGAGTCCAAAGGCAAGAAAAATGGAACACATACGGTCTATTGGGAAGATGGACTCCTGTACACTGAGGCAAGAGATCCCAAACCTGGTGCCACTAGGAGAGTGGTAGTGCCTCAGGGTTTCAGAGAGTTTATTCTGACCTTAGCCCATGATATCCCCCTTGCTGGGCATTTGGGACAAACCAAGACGTGGGAGAGGTTAGTCAACCACTTCTACTGGCCCAATATGTCCCAGAAGGTTAAGGAGTTTTGCCTCTCCTGCCCCACCTGTCAAGCCAGTGGTAAGACAGGTGGGCATCCAAAGGCCCCCCTCATTCCACTTCCAGTGGTGGGGGTCCCCTTTGAAAGAGTGGGTGTGGACATAGTTGGTCCACTAGAACCTCCCACAGCCTCAGGAAATATGTACATCCTAGTGGTAGTGGATCATGCTACTAAGTATCCTGAAGCTATTCCCCTTAGGTCGACTACTGCCCCTGCAGTAGCCAAGGCCCTCATTGGTATCTTTACCAGAGTGGGTTTCCCTAAGGAGGTGGTTTCTGACAGAGGTACCAACTTCATGTCAGCTTACCTAAAACACATGTGAAATGAGTGTGGAGTGACTTATAAATTCACTACACCATATCATCCACAAACTAATGGCCTTGTTGAGAGATTCAACAAGACATTAAAGGGCATGATCATGGGGCTCCCAGAAAAACTCAAAAGGAGATGGGATGTCCTCCTGCCATGTCTGCTTTTTGCTTACAGAGAGGTGCCTCAGAAGGGAGTAGGATTCTCACCCTTTGAACTTCTGTTTGGCCACCCTGTAAGGGGACCACTTGCTCTTGTTAAAGAAGGCTGGGAGAGACCTCTTCATGAGCCTAAACAAGACATAGTGGACTATGTACTTGGCCTTCGCTCAAGAATGGCTGAGTACATGGAAAAGGCAAGTAAAAACCTTGAGGCCAGCCAACAACTCCAGAAGTTGTGGTATGACCAAAAGGCTGCAGTGGTTGAATTTCAACCAGGGCAGAAAGTCTGGGTTCTGGAGCCTGTGGCTCCCAGGGCACTCCAGGACAAATGGAGTGGCCCTTACCCAGTACTAGAAAGGAAGAGTCAGGTCACCTACCTGGTAGACCTGGGCACAAGCAGGAGCCCCAAGAGGGTGATCCATGTAAACCGCCTTAAGCTCTTCCATGACAGGGCTGATGTAAATCTGTTGATGGTAACAGATGAGGACCAGGAAGCTGAGAGTGAGCCTCTCCCTGATCTCCTCTCATCAGACCCTAAAGATGGCTCAGTAGATGGAGTGATCTACTCAGACACCCTCTCTAGCCAACAGCAAGCTGACTGTAGGAAGGTCCTACAACAGTTTGCTGAACTCTTTTCCCTAACCCCTGGTCAGACACACCTGTGTACCCATGATGTGGACACAGGAGACAGCATGCCTGTCAAAAACAAAATATTTAGACAGTCTGATCAAGTTAAGGAAAGCATCAAGGTGGAAGTCCACAAGATGCTGGAATTGGGAGTAATAGAGGACTCTGACAGCCCCTGGGCTAGCCCAGTGGTCTTAGTCCCCAAACCTCACACCAAAGATGGGAAGAGAGAAATGAGGTTTTGTGTGGACTACAGAGGTCTCAACTCTGTCACCAAGACAGATGCCCATCCCATTCCTAGAGCTGATGAGCTCATAGACAAATTAGGGGCTGCCAAATTCTTAAGTACCTTTGACTTAACAGCAGGGTACTGGCAAATCAAAATGGCCCCTGGAGCAAAAGAAAAGACAGCATTCTCCACACCTGATGGGCATTATCAGTTCACTGTTATGCCCTTTGGTTTAAAGAATGCCCCTGCCACCTTCCAAAGGTTGGTGAATCAAGTCCTTGCTGGGTTGGAATCCTTTAGTGCAGCTTATCTTGATGATATTGCTGTCTTCAGCTCCTCCTGGCAGGATCACCTGGTCCACCTGAAGAAGGTTTTGAAGGCTCTGCAATCTGCAGGCCTCTCTATCAAGGCATCCAAATGCCAGATAGGGCAGGGAACTGTGGTTTACTTGGGACACCTTGTAGGTGGAGGCCAAGTTCAGCCACTCCAACCCAAGATCCAGACTATTCTGGACTGGGTAGCTCCAAAAACCCAGACTCAAGTCAGGGCATTCCTTGGCTTGACTGGGTACTATAGGAGGTTTGTGAAGGAATATGGATCCATTGTGACAGCCCTCACAGAACTCACCTCCAAGAAAATGCCCAAGAAAGCAAACTGGACTGTAGAATGCCAACAGGCCTTTGACACCCTGAAACAAGCTATGTGCACAGCACCAGTTCTAAAAGCTCCAGATTACTCCAAGCAATTCATTGTGCAAACAGATGCCTCTGAACATGGGATAGGGGCAGTTTTGTCCCAAACAAATGATGATGGCCTTGACCAACCTGTTGCTTTCATTAGCAGGAGGTTACTCCCCAGGGAGCAGCGTTGGAGTGCCATTGAGAGGGAGGCCTTTGCTGTGGTTTGGTCCCTGAAGAAGCTGAGACCATACCTCTTTGGTACTCACTTCCTAGTTCAGACTGACCACAGACCTCTCAGATGGCTGATGCAAATGAAAGGTGAAAATCCAAAACTGTTGAGGTGGTCCATCTCCCTACAGGGAATGGACTTTGTAGTGGAACACAGACCTGGGACTGCCCATGCCAATGCAGATGGCCTTTCCAGGTTCTTCCACTTAGAAAATGAAGACTCTCTTGGGAAAGGTTAGTCTCATCCTCTTTCGTTTGGGGGGGGGTTGTGTAAGGAAATGCCTCCTTGGCATGGTTACCCCCTGACTTTTTGCCTTTGCTGATGCTATGTTTTGAATTGAAAGTGTGCTGAGGCCTGCTAACCAGGCCCCAGCACCAGTGTTCTTTCACTAACCTGTACTTTTGATTCCACGATTGGCACACCCTGGCATCCAGATAAGTCCCTTGTAACTGGTACCTCTGGTACCAAGGGCCCTGATGCCAGGGAAGGTCTCTAAGGGCTGCAGCATGTATTATGCCACCCTGGAGACCCCTCACTCAGCACAGACACACTGCTTACCAGCTTGTGTGTGCTAGTGAGAACAAAATGAGTAAGTCGACATGGCACTCCCCTCAGGGTGCCATGCCAGCCTCTCACTGCCTATGCAGTATAGGTAAGACACCCCTCTAGCAGGCCTTACAGCCCTAAGGCAGGGTGCACTATACCATAGGTGAGGGTACCAGTGCATGAGCACTGTGCCCCTACAGTGTCTAAGCAAAACCTTAGACATTGTAAGTGCAGGGTAGCCATAAGAGTATATGGTCTGGGAGTCTGTTTTACACGAACTCCACAGCACCATAATGGCTACACTGAAAACTGGGAAGATTGGTATCAAACTTCTCAGCACAATAAATGCACACTGATGCCAGTGTACATTTTATTGTAAAATGCACCACAGAGGGCACCTTAGAGGTGCCCCCTGAAACTTAACCGACTATCTGTGTAGGCTGACTGGTTCCAGCAGCCTGCCACACTAGAGACATGTTGCTGGCCCCATGGGGAGAGTGCCTTTGTCACTCTGAGGCCAGTAACAAAGCCTGCACTGGGTAGAGATGCTAACACCTCCCCCAGGCAGGAGCTGTAACACCTGGCGGTGAGCCTCAAAGGCTCACCCCTTTGTCACAGCACCGCAGGACACTCCAGCTAGTGGAGTTGCCCGCCCCCTCCGGCCCCGGCCCCCACTTTTGGCGGCAAGGCCGGAGAAAATAATGAGAATAACAAGGAGGAGTCACTGGCCAGTCATGACAGCCCCTAAGGTGTCCTGAGCTGAGGTGACTCTAACTTTTAGAAATCCTCCATCTTGCAGATGGAGGATTCCCCCAATAGGATTAGGGATGTGACCCCCTCCCCTTGGGAGGAGGCACAAAGAGGGTGTACTCACCCTCAGGGCTAGTAGCCATTGGCTACTAACCCCCCAGACCTAAACACGCCCTTAAATTTAGTATTTAAGGGCTCTCCCTGAACCTATAAATTAGATTCCTGCAACTACAAAAAGAAGGACTGCTGAGCTGAAAAACCCCTGCAGAGGAAGAACAGAAGACACCAACTGCCTTGGCCCCAGACTTACCGGCCTGTCTCCTGCCTTCCAAAGAAACCTGCTCCAGCGACGCTTTCCAAGGGACCAGCGACCTCTGAATCCTCTGAGGATTGCCCTGCTTCGAAAAAGACAAGAAACTCCCGAGGACAGCGGCACTGCTCCAAAAGAACTGCAACTTTGTTACAAGGAGCAGATTTAAAGACCCCTGCAACTCCCCGCAAGAAGCGTGAGACTTGCAGCACTGCACCCGGCGACCCCGACTCGACTGGTGGAGAACAACTGTAGGAAGTTGGCTCTGTATGTGCTATTTCAAAGTAAGGAATAGCATGCACAGAGTCCAAGGGTTCCCCTTAGAGGTAAAATAGTGGTAAAAAGAGATAATACTAATGCTCTATTTTGTGGTAGTGTGGTCGAGCAGTAGGCTTATCCAAGGAGTAGTGTTAAGCATTTGTTGTACATACACATAGACAATAAATGAGGTACACACACTCAGAGACAAATCCAGCCAATAGGTTTTGTATAGAAAAATATCTTTTCTTAGTTTATTTTAAGAACCACAGGTTCAAATTTAACATGTAATATCTTGTTTGAAAGGTATTGCAGGTAAGTACATTAGGAACCTTGAATCATTTCAATTGCATGTATACTTTTCAAGTTATTCACAAATAGCTATTTTAAAAGTGGACACAGTGCAATTTTCACAGTTCCTGGGGGAGGTAAGTTTTTGTTAGTTTTACCAGGTAAGTAAGACACTTACAGGGTTCAGTTCTTGGTCCAAGGTAGCCCACCGTTGGGGGTTCAGAGCAACCCCAAAGTTACCACACCAGCAGCTCAGGGCCGGTCAGGTGCAGAGTTCAAAGTGGTGCCCAAAACGCATAGGCTTCAATGGAGAGAAGGGGGTGCCCCGGTTCCAGTCTGCCAGCAGGTAAGTACCCGCGTCTTCGGAGGGCAGACCAGGGGGGTTTTGTAGGGCACCGGGGGGGACACAAGCCCACACAGAAATTTCACCCTCAGCGGCGCGGGGGCGGCCGGGTGCAGTGTTAGAACAAGCGTCGGGTTCGCAATGGAAGTCAATGAGGGATCAAGGGATCTCTTCAGCGCTGCAGGTAGGCAAGGGGGGGCTTCCTCGGGGAAACCTCCACTTGGGCAAGGGAGAGGGACTCCTGGGGGTCACTTCTGCAGTGAAAGTCCGGTCCTTCAGGTCCTGGGGGCTGCGGGTGCAGGGTCTTTTCCAGGTGTCGGGACTTAGGTTTCAGAGAGTCGCGGTCAGGGGAAGCCTCGGGATTCCCTCTGCAGGCGGCGCTGTGGGGGCTCAGGGGGGACAGGTTTTGGTACTCACAGTCGTAGAGTAGTCCGGGGGTCCTCCCTGAGGTGTTGGTTCTCCACCAGCCGAGTCGGGGTCGCCGGGTGCAGTGTTGCAAGTCTCACGCTTCTTGCGGGGAGATTGCAGGGTTCTTTAAAGCTGCTCCTTTGGATAAAGTTGCAGTCTTTTTGGAGCAGGTCCGCTGTCCTCGGGAGTTTCTTGTCGTCGTCGAAGCAGGGCAGTCCTCAGAGGATTCAGAGGTCGCTGGTCCCTTTGGAAGGCGTCGCTGGAGCAGAGTTCTTCGGAAGGCAGGAGACAGGCCGGTGAGTTTCTGGAGCCAAGGCAGTTGTTGTCTTCTGGTCTTCCTCTGCAGGGGTTTTCAGCTAGGCAGTCCTTCTTCTTGTTGTTGCAGGAATCTAATTTCTTAGGTTCAGGGAAGCCCTTAAATACTAAATTTAAGGGTGTGTTTAGGTCTGGGGGGTTAGTAGCCAATGGCTACTAGCCCTGAGGGTGGGTACACCCTCTTTGTGCCTCCTCCCAAGGTGAGGGGGTCACATCCCTAATCCTATTGGGGGAATCCTCCATCTGCAAGATGGAGGATTTCTAAAAGTTAGAGTCACCTCAGCTCAGGACACCTTAGGGGCTGTCCTGACTGGCCAGTGACTCCTCCTTGTTGCTTTCTTTGTTCCCTCCAGCCTTGCCGCCAAAAGTGGGGGCCGTGGCCGGAGGGGGCGGGCAACTCCACTAAGCTGGAGTGCCTTGCTGGGCTGTGACAAAGGGGTGAGCCTTTGAGGCTCACCGCCAGGTGTTACAGCTCCTGCCTGGGGGAGGTGTTAGCATCTCCACCCAGTGCAGGCTTTGTTACTGTCCTCAGAGTGACAAAGGCACTCTCCCCATGGGGCCAGCAACATGTGTCTAGTGTGGCAGGCTGCTGGAACTAGTCAGCCTACACAGACAGTCGGTTAAGTTTCAGGGGGCACCTCTAAGGTGCCCTCTGGGGTGTATTTTGCACTAAAATGTACACTGGCATCAGTGTGCATTTATTGTGCTGAGAAGTTTGATACCAAACTTCCCAGTTTTCAGTGTAGCCATTATGGTGCTGTGGAGTTCGTGTTTGACAAACTCCCAGACCATATACTCTTATGGCTACCCTGCACTTACAATGTCTAAGGTTTTGTTTAGACACTGTAGGGGTACCATGCTCATGCACTGGTACCCTCACCTATGGTATAGTGCACCCTGCCTTAGGGCTGTAAGGCCTGCTAGAGGGGTGACTGACCTATACTTGCATAGGCAGTGAGAGGCTGGCATGGCACCCTGAGGGGAGTGCCATGTCGACTTACTCGTTTTGTTCTTACTAGCACTCACAAGCTGGCAAGCAGTGTGTCTGTGCTGAGTGAGAGGTCTCCAGGGTGGCATAAGACATGCTGCAGCCCTTAGAGACCTTCCTTGGCATCAGGGCCCTTGGTACTAGAAGTACCAGTTACAAGGGACTTATCTGGATGCCAGGGTCTGCCAATTGTGGATACAAAAGTACAGGTTAGGGAAAGAACACTGGTGCTGGGGCCTGGTTAGCAGGCCTCAGCACACTTTCAATTGTAAACATAGCATCAGCAAAGGCAAAAAGTCAGGGGGCAACCATGCCAAGGAGGCATTTCCTTACAACAACCAACTCAGGGAGGACCCTCCGGCGACTCTACGACTGTGAGTAACCAAAGCTGTCCCCCCCTGAGCCCCCACAGCGACGCCTGCAGAGGGAATCCCCAGGCTCCCCCTGACCGCGACTGTCTGAACTCCATTTCCCGACGGCTGGAAAAGACCCTGCACCTGCAGCCCCCAGCCCCTAAAGAAACGGAACTTCTGTGCAGGAGTGAACCCCAGGAGGCCCTCTCCCTTGCCCAGGTGGTGGCTACCCCGAGGAGCCCCCCCCTTGCCTGCCTGCATCGCTGAAGAGACCCCTTGGTCTCCCATTGAAAACTGAAGGAAACCCGACGCGTGTTTGCACACTGCACCCGGCCGCCCCCGCGCTGCTGAGGGTGTACTTTCTGTGCTAGCTTGTGTCCCCCCCGGTGCCCTACAAAACCCCCCTGGTCTGCCCTCCGAAGACGCGGGTACTTACCTGCTGGCAGACTGGAACCGGGGCACCCCCTTCTCTCCATTATAGCCTATGTGTTTTGGGCACCTCTTTGACCTTTGCACCTGACCGGCCCTGAGCTGCTGGTGTGATAACTTTGGGGTTGCTCTGAACCCCCAACGGTGGGCTACCTTGGACCAAAAACTAAAACCTGTAAGTGACTTACTTACCTGTGAAAATTAACAATAACTTACCTCCCCCAGGAACTGTGAAAATTGCACTGTGTCCACTTTTAAAACAGCTTATTGTGTTTTATGTAAAAAGTATTCATGCTAAAGTAATGATTCAAAGTTCCTAGAGTACTTACCTGCAATACCTTTCAAATGAGATATTACATGTAAAATTTGAACCTGTGGTTCTTAAAATAAACTAAGAAAAGATATTTTTCTATAACAAAACCTATTGGCTGGATTTGTCTCTGAGTGTGTGTACCTCATTTATTGTCTATGTGTATGTACAACAAATGCTTAACACTACTCCTTTGATAAGCCTACTGCTCGACCACACTACCTCAAAATAGAGCATTAGTATTATCTCTTTTTGCCACTATCTTACCTCTAAGGGGAACCCTTGGACTCTGTGCATACTATTCCTTACTTTGAAATAGTGCATACAGAGCCAACTTCCTACATCTTCAAACAAGGAGACTGAACCTTGAGGAATTTAGTTTCCACAATCTCTGGCCAAATGTTATTGCTAACAGAAAGGAACATGTATGTGTTATAATCTTTAAAGAATCCTCCTCCAATGATTCAAAGCCTAAGTTCCAAGAAATGGCATCTTTTTTCACCTTTGGTCTTGAAAAAGAAATCCTTTCAACAATCATGAAATCAATTTCACTATTACAGGTAAATCATTTCAAGAAGATTTAAAGGGAATTTATTGAGTAGCCACTGACAGACGAAGATCACAATCATATTTTACAATACAATGTACACTGGCATCAGTGTGCATTTATTGTGCTGAGAAGTTTGATACCAAACTTCCTAGTTTTCAGTGTAGCCATTATGGTGCTGTGGAGTTCGTGACAGACTCCCAGACCATATACTCTTATGGCTACCCTGCACTTACAATGTCTAAGGTTTTGCTTAGACACTGTAGGGGCACAGTGCTCATGCACTGGTGCCCTCACCTATGGTATAGTGCACCCTGCCTTAGGGCTGTAAGGCCTGCTAGATGGGTGACTTATCTATACTGCACAGGCAGTGTGTGGTTGGCATGGCACCCTGAGGGGAGTGCCATGTCGACTTACTCGTTTTGTCCTCACCAGCACACACAAGCTGGCAAGCAGTGTGTCTGTGCTGAGTGAAGGGTCCCCAAGGTGGCATAAGATATGCTGCAGCCCTTCCCTGGCATCAGGGCCCTTGGTACCAGGGGTACCAGTTACAAGGGACTTACCTGGATGCCAGGGTGTGCCAATTGTGTAAACAAAAGTACAGTGAGAGTTAAGTTAGGATTCTGGGAGTTATGGTGTGGTCACACCACCAGCATTGTTTATATAAAGGCCAGGTTAAAACATTCATTTTCAATACATTCAGGTAGTAGTTGAAGGCAGGATGCCGGGGGGGCATTCCCAGTGAGACTTGGATTAAAACTCAGATCACACAGCAACCAAGCACATGAAGCTGTTGCTGGATGGCACATATCCTGTGCAGTCGTGATTAAAAAAAAAAAAAAAAAAAATCTTAAACAGAGAGGTGACACATGCAATGTGTTTAGTGGTGGTAATTTAGAGACTGAATTCCACATTCACCCAGTAGAGGTGGAAATAAGGAAAACAAGCTGATTTGATAAAATGCAGAGTCACAGACAAATCATCTTTAGGGACAGTAAAGTGACTCCACTAACTCAGTTAGGCAATGGGACCTGCAGACTTGTTTAATTTTGTGCTCAGTGGGTTTGGTGTGTTAGAGATCATTCACTATCAGAGTGTTTTCTGTCTTACTGATTATCCATTGCTATCTGTACATGATTGCCACTGGTCTTGCAGTTTTGAGGTTCAGTTAACAGCTAAATAGTAGTACATTTGGACAGTATAACAACTGGTTTCAGATAAAAAACAATCATAGTAATTATACTGTTCTTTTTAACTATAATTTTCTGCACTAAAATCGTAACCCTGGACTTTTTTGCTAATTAATCACACACGTTTTTTTTATGTTTAGACAGCACATTTAATCCGGCATGAGGCCACTTGCAGTGACCAGGTTCAGTTACCAGGTTATAAGTATGCTCCTGATGAGCAGCACGGAAAGTGCAGCCTGTTATGTGATTTCATTGACATAAGCCTTATGCACAGTTCCATGTACTCCATTCCTGTGGGTGATAAGCTGTCAGATAGCTTTAGATTATTCCCTTGTTTCAGTTTATCCAACATTAAGAATCTTGTTTGGAACAGATCGTAAGTGTAGGAAGCTGGCCTGGAGTGTGGTGGGTACCTATGGTACTTACACCTTATACCAGTTTCGGGTGTCCCCTATTAGTGTTGTGTAGGCAGTGTCTAGAAGCCAGGCTCTCTAGAGGTAGCTGTGGATGAGCAGCCAAGGCTTATCTAGGAGACATGCAAAGCTCATGCAATACCACTGTAGTCACAAAGCACTTACACACGAAAGAAAACACTCAGTTGTGCAAAAATAAAGGTGCTTTATTTTTGGAACAAATCACCACAAATTACTAGACAGGTGACCCACCCTTAAGAGTTAAGTAATACACTGAATATATACACTAGTAATCAGAAATGGGCATAGAAAAGGTTAGAAAACAGTGCAAACAGGAATAACCCATAGTGACCCTAGGGCAAGCACAAACCATACACTAAAAAAGTGGAATGCGAACAAGGTACCCCCACCCAAGTAAGTAAGATGTGTAGAGGGAAGCTGGGGGTATTAGAAAACTACAAAGGTAAGTAACACAGTACCCCCCAGCGACCAGGAATGCAGGAGTAAAACACTGGATTTTCCCCAAACCACCCAAAAGGAGGAAAAGAAAAGAAAAAGAAGACATCCAGAGAAGGCTGCAAGAAAACCAGGTGTAGATTCCTGAAGAAAGAACACCTGTGGAGAGAGGGGACCAAGTCCAGATGGCACAACAGAGTCCAGTAGGGGCAGGAAACCCTACCCACCACACTGAAGATGCAGGAGTTGGTTGATGGTGAAGAACAGGTCAGCACTGTAGCCCAGAAACCGGAGAAGAGTTTTTGATGGATGCAGATAGAATCCCACGCTGGAAGGAAGATTGTATTCGTGTGTCTGTGCAGGAATTCGACCAACAAACCTTGGCAAAGGCAAATTCGCGGTGTGACGAAAAGAGGTGCTACTGGTGACCAGAAAGGTCCAAGAGGGGAGTCACAGGGGGCCCTCCATGTCGCAGAAGGCCCACAGGAGAAGAGGCAGCACCCACAAGTGTCCCACAGGACAGGGACACAGAAGTCGCTGAAGCAGCCCACGCAGCACCACAAAAGTTGCTCCCACGTCACCCGAGAACCACGCAGAGGCCCAGGAGTTGCAGGAGGGAGTGAGTGCTGGGGGCTGGAGCTACACATCGCCTGAAGTTCCCCGTGGAGGTGAAGCAAACCAGCCTTGGCAGCTGCAAAGGACGCGGTGCACAGGAGTTCGGTTTTGCATGGAGTGGAAAGGACTTACGACCACCAAAGTGTGACAGCTGGCAGAGAGGATCAAGGGAGACTCTCCGGACCACCACCCGTGATGCAGGTCCCATGCCACTCTTGATGAGGGGAGATCCACGCAGCCGGTCGTCATTGCAGCCAGGTACCTCTAGTTACAGGGGAGTGATGCCTTCACCCCAAGGGAGATTTCTTCTTCTTGTGCAGGCTGAGAAGTAGCAGTCTTCTGAGGATGCACGGCCGGGGAAATCTTGCAAAACTGGCAGGAAGTCTGGATACAACGTTGCAGAAGAGTCGTCCTTGTGGATCTGCAGCTTATAGGTTCCTGTAGGGTCCAGTCGCGGTTCGGGAGGCCAGAAGTCGGAGCAGAACTTGCAGAGGAGTCCTGCTGGAATCTTGCATGCCGAATCTGTGGACCCACCCCAGAAGAAGACCCTAAATAGCACTGAAAGGAGGATTGGTCATGTAACCAGGTAAGCACCTATCAAGAGGAGGCTCTGATGACACCTGCCTGACTTGGCAACTTGGATGCTCCCAGAGTTCCCTTTCAACCTTGGAATGAAGTGGCAGAACCCAGGGACCGTCGGGAGGTGCTCTAAGCACCACCCCTGGGGTGGTGATGGACAGGGGAGTGGTCACTCACCTTTCCATTGTCCAGTTTCGCGCCAGAGAAGGGACTGGGGGGGTCTCTAAACCAGTGTAAACTGCTTTATGCAAGGAGTGCACCAAATGTGCCCTTCGAAGCATTGGGAGAGTACCCCTCCCAAGCCTGTAACACCTATTCCCAAAGGGGAAGGGTGTAGCACCCCTCTCCCAACAGAAATCATTTGTTCTGCCTTTCTGGGCTTGAGCATCTCAAGCTACAGGAGGGCAGAAACCTGTCTGAGGGATGGCAGCTGCAGGGCTGCCCGGAAAAACCCTGTAAGACTGGTAATAGCCATGTTGGGGATCCTCTAAGGAGCCCCAAATTGCATAGGATCACACTTCCAATACTTGCAACAGTATTTGGGTATGATTGCGACATGTTTGATACCAAACATGCCCAGGTTCGGAATTACCATTATGTGGCTGTACAGAGGTAGTGACCTATGTCCAGTACATATATAAAATGGCGTCCTCACACTCCAAAGTCCAGTAAAATGGGTCTAGAGTTCGTGGGAGCATCTCTCCTAGTGCATGGGTGCCCTCACACACAGTTTCCTGCATTCTGCCATCTGGGCTGAGGTTTTCTACCATAGGGGTGACTTATAGTGACCTGGTGCAGTGACCTGTAGTGAACACGGGTGCATGCACCCAGTTTACACATACTGCAATTGCAGTCCTGCAGCATCCTTTGCATGGGCTCCCACTGGGTGGCAGCATAAGTGCTGCAGCTCATAGGGATCCCCTGGAGCCCCACATAGGTACCATATATTAGGGACTTACATGGGGGCACCATATGCCAATTGTGGGGGTAAAAGGTAACCAGCAACCAAATTTAGAGTAGAGAGCACAGTCACTGGGGTCCTGGTTAGCAGGATCCCAGTGAACACAGTCAAACACACTGACAAACAGGTCAAAAGTGAGGGTAACCAAGCTAGAAAGAGGCTACTTTCCTACAATAAGTGTGAATGTGAGATTACTGATCTTCTGGTACCTCAAAATGAAAACTTGCTGGAATAATTTCATTAAAGATTAGAACTGTAGATGAACAGTCTAGCGCCTCAATTAAACCTATAGCCTTCTAAACTAAGTAAAAGTAAAATCCTGATAAGAGTATACCACGTGTTACCAAAGCTGGGAAGTTACATTTATTTCTATGGATATCCTGCTCTCCATAGAGTGTGGGAACCCTATTCAACTGTCTACTTTGACATTGAATGCTGCTTGTGCGCAAGGCAAATTATTTCTCAGGTAAGTAGCTTCTGAATGAAGCTTTCTGGTGCTGCCTTGAAATAGGTATGATTCTAGAGTGTATTCCTTCCCAGCAGTGGTGGTTAACACAACTGTTTAGGAGCCCTATATAACTTAAGCTATAAAGTCATCCTTTCTTCTCAAATTACAACACATTGATGTACCAAACAAAAGTGCCCCTCCATGTTGCATTCGTGAGCTTGGCAGTATCTTTGCATAATACTTACAAAACTCTACACCCTGAGTAGCCACACACACAATTCAAATCCACATTAGCCATTGTGGGGGCCCAGCATGGTGAGATTCACCGTTTGTTTCAATATACGCAAAGTTAGAATTGTCTTTATAAATTCATCCTTGATTTTTCTAGTTATTGTGTTCAGTATGTTTTATTTGTTACGTCTGTTTACCCAGGCTCTTTTCATTTCTTGTAAACAATGCCAGAGCCTCCCCCATCTGATTTCCCACAGCCTGCTTCCTGGCTATTGCGTTCTGCACTATAGTTACAATCTCATCATCTTTTCTCAGATTTGTCCCATTTTTTGAAGTAATGAGCAGTTTGTGAGTGACTCCTATTGATTACAAGTTCATGTAACAGCACCTTTCTTAAACATGGAGATGCAAATTCACATCAAATATGCATGAGTGTTTTTTTCTAATAACATCATGCCTGTTCCCAGTAGAACATTTTTCCCAAATATATGTTTTATAATTCAGTCATTCAGTTTGTGAAAAACAATGTTGAGATAATGTATCTAGATTAAGTGTTGCTCTGGTCTGAGCCTACCTATATGGAAGTACCTCTCTGCTAGACCGGGATGAAGGCGTATGTGAATTTTTAACTTCACAGTGGTTTCAACGAATATTCCTCCAAGAAATGAGCTGTTCTTGACAAGTCATGGACTTAAGTGTAAGATGTAACTTGTTTCTCCTCTGGGTGAACCTGACTGGCAGCATCAGTCACCTTAAAAAGTTTCATACTTGCCCACCTTGTGTCACCCCTTCGAATAGTTGTAATGTTCTCAAGGTGATCTATTCCTATTGATATTTAGTATGATATTCGGATCACTCCAAACTATTTACATATGTTCTACCGAATCATGACCTTACAGAAATACTAACATGTAAATTTAAAAGGAATAGTTTCTGTAACTTAGGGTAATCAAAGTTGGCTCTATAAGTATTTATAAGACATTGTATTTTAGATTTTGCCCTTTCACAGTAGCAAATCCCCCCGCATCAGTCAGTCAGCAACTGAAAGCAGTGGATTTCTATCCCATTGTGTTCATTGTTCTGGAGCCCGAGGCGCAAGCTGTAGCGTATTGACAAATTCCCTCACCCTGTGGTATCAAAAGGTTTCCTTTGTTCTGTTGATATATGCAGTTATCTTCTTGTTCTTCACAATGCGTGCAACCCGTTTACTTTCCAGATGAAGCATCTAAGCTAATGTTTTCTATCATTACAAGGACTGATGTGTTGATGTGATGGTGGAACACCTGACACTCAAGTCCTCAAAGCTTCACTGATCTAGAATAATATAGTTTTAAGCAAAAGTGTTTGCTTCGTCTGTTATGCTGACCCTTTCCAATTAATGCACATCTTTTAGATCTTTTACAGAACAATTGAGAAAGATTTCGCGAGATGCTGGAATGCCCATCCAGGGCCAACCTTGTTTCTGTAAATATGCACAGGGAGCAGATAGTGTGGAACCCATGTTCAGACATCTAAAGAATACATATTCTGGTCTACAGCTGGTGGTTGTGATTCTTCCTGGGAAAACACCCGTTTATGGTCAGTTTATATTGCAAATCTCCTTGTGTTGCATAAGTGATATTTGTGTAGGAAGTGTTGGAAGTACTATCTAGCAAAAAAAATATTGCTTGCATCCTTTTAAACCATGAGCAATACTTTGTGTAATCCCCAGTGGGGCTTATGATCTAGAAACATGCTCATTTTTTTTAGCCAATTTCTACCACCCGTATTCTGTAGTTGAACCTTACACTATCAGAACGATTTGTAATCCCCTCTTCTGGAAGTAATCCATTTCTCTTTTTGAAGCCTTCAATTGAATGGTTTAAGTACTCATTCTATTTTTAAAAGCATATGTCTGTTACAGTGTTTAATCCATTGTTAGTAGCTCTACTACAAGTAAAGGTATTAACTCAAAATTACATATTCTAATTCATCTCTTTTTAAGTTAACTATTCGTAATGAATTTGTTAGAAAAACAACTTGCCTAGTTGAAAGTGTTCATATTTGAAATATCCTAAGTATATTAAGCCTTCACAGATGAGAAAGCCATCAGTCCACTGGACAAAGGGGGCACACTGCCTTCTCACGATGTACACCATGGGCAGAAGAATTGCTGCCTGCAAAGGGAGTCAGGCGGTTAGAGCAAGTTGCAGCTAACGCTGATGGGAGGTGTTGCAGCATTAATCTTTTCTTAAATTGCATCTTGTGCATTATTCCTCCACCTAGTTGTTGGGTCTGGAATTCTCCTCTGTTTTGTAGTCCTTCTCTTTTGATTTTTTGTTTGTTGGTGGGCATCGCGGGAACCACCATTTGGTGTCCCCTTGTGACGTGGTTCTTCTTCCTTCGGATGTTCCCACCTTTGGTCGCCATCTTCAGATTATTTTTTTCCACTGTTGGATCTTGATGTTTTCAGAGAGGTCTCCAGCACGGAGGAAAAATATTAGAAGAAGTTGGAAGATTTTCGGTGCGAAATTAATCTAACTGGGACAGATCGTCGACATGGAGCTGCCGAAGAGGGAAGTTACAGAGAGCACGTTTCTTTTTCAACCGATGGAGCAGTGAAAATGGAAAAGATATGTTCGATGGCATCTGTCGCCGTAGATACGCATGTTCTGCAATAGCTCGCCATCTGGTGTTGGGCCGGAGTGTTACAAGTTGTTTTTCTTCGAAGAAGTCTTTCGAGTCACGGGACCGAGTGACTCCTCCTTTTGTCTCCATTGCGCATGGGCGTCGACTCCATCCTCGATTGTTTTTTTTCCGCCATCGGGTTCGGACGTGTTCCTGTCGCTCCGAGTTTCGGAACAGAAAAAATAGTTAATTTCGGAAGATTTTCGTCGGTATTGTTGCGTTCGGGATCGGCGTACTTACATTCAACACCGCATCTAAGATCGAAGAGCTCCGGTACCCTTCGGGATAGTTTTTCGATCCTCCGTCGGGGCCTGGTCGGCCCGACCGCGTGCTGAGGAACGCCGATGGAACGGACCCCTTTCCGTTTCTGCCCCAAATGCCACAATAAATACCCCTACACAGACCAACACTTGGTCTGCAACCTGTGCCTGTCACCTGAGCACAGCGAAGACACCTGCGAGGCCTGTCGTGCGTTCCGGTCCCGAAAAACACTCCGAGACCGTCGAGCCAGAAGACTTCAAATGGCGTCCGCACCGACAGCCCGACGGGAGTTCGAGGAACAGGAAGAGGAAGGTACCTTCTCGATCCAAGACTCAGACTCCGAAGGATTCGACGATACACAAACCGTGAGTAAGACGTCGAAAACCACACAAAGAAACATTTACAAGGCCCAGGGGACGCCACTGCCACCAGGCCATGGCTCAACCCATAAAATCGGTGACCGACCGTCGGCACCGAAAAAGGCCCAAACGGTGCCGAGATCGTCCGACTCCGGTCGAGACACCGGCACGCAGCCTTCTCGGGACCGAGAAAGTGCTGGAGACAAGCCTCGACACCGAGATGCCGGTGTGGACACGGCTCGACGCCGAGACAGCGGCACCGAAACAGATCGACGCCGAGAGGTTTCGGCCCCGAAAAGGAAAAAAGTCACCTCGGAGCCGAAAAAACACGCAGACAAAGTTTCGATGCCGAAACAAACTGCAAGCGACCCAGCTTCAGGCTCTTATACAGAAGAGCACTCGCTAACCTCCCAAATGCAGAAGCATAGGTTTGAGGAAGAGCTACAAGCAACTGATGCGGACCATACGCAAAAGCGTATCTTCATTCAGCAGGGGACAGGGAAAATAAGCACCCTTCCCCCCATTAGGAGAAAGAGAAGGTTGGAGTTCCAGACGGAACAAGCACCACAACCAAAAGTGGTGAAAAGAGTTACACCACCACCCTCTCCTCCGCCCGTGATTAACGTTTCACCAGCACAAACGCCATCACACTCCCCAGCTCACACCACCATGAGCCAGGGTGACCAAGACCAGGACGCATGGGACCTATACGACGCCCCAGTGTCAGATAACAGCCCAGAGGCATATCCTACAAAACCATCTCCACCAGAAGACAGCACCGCGTACTCTCAGGTGGTGGCTAGAGCAGCACAATTTCACAACGTAAGCCTCCACTCAGAACAGGTCGAGGATGATTTCTTGTTCAACACACTCTCCTCCACCCACAGCTCCTACCAAAGCCTGCCTATGCTCCCTGGTATGCTCCGGCACGCAAAAGACATATTTAAGGACCCGGTCAAAAGTAGGGCAATCACACCAAGGGTGGAAAAAAAGTATAAGCCGCCTCCTACGGACCCGGCTTTCATCACAACACAGCTGCCACCAGACTCTGTTGTTGTAGGAGCAGCTAGAAAAAGGGCCAACTCTCACACATCTGGAGATGCACCACCCCCAGATAAAGAAAGCCGCAAGTTTGATGCAGCTGGTAAGAGAGTCGCAGCACAAGCTGCAAACCAGTGGCGCATCGCGAACTCCCAGGCACTACTTGCGCGCTATGACAGAGCCCACTGGGACGAGATGCAACATCTCATTGAACATCTGCCCAAAGACTTCCAAAATAGGGCAAAACAATTGGTTGAGGAGGGACAGGCCATCTCCAACAACCAGATCCGCTCCTCCATGGACGCTGCAGATACAGCTGCACGGACAATTAATACATCTATAACTATCAGAAGGCATGCATGGCTCCGAACGTCTGGATTTAAACCAGAGATTCAACAAGCAGTTCTCAATATGCCTTTTAATGAAAAAGAACTGTTCGGTCCAGAAGTGGACACAGCAATTGAGAAACTCAAAAAAGATACGGACACTGCCAAAGCCATGGGCGCACTCTACTCCCCGCAGAGCAGAGGGAATTACAGCTCATTCCGTAAAACGCCCTTTCGAGGGGGGTTTCGGGGTCAAAGCACACAAGCCAGCACCTCACAAGCCACACCGTCCAGTTACCAAGGACAGTATAGAGGAGGTTTTCGGGGACAATATAGAGGAGGGCAATTCCCTAGAAATAGAGGAAGATTCCAAAGCCCCAAAACCCCTACTACTAAACAGTGACTCACATGTCACTCACCCCCTCCACACAACACCAGTGGGGGGACGAATAGGTCATTATTACAGAGCATGGGAGAAAATCACTACAGACACTTGGGTTCTAGCAATTATCCAACATGGTTACTGCATAGAATTTCTACAGTTCCCTCCAAACATACCACCAAAAGCACAAAATTTAACAACACACCATTCCAATCTCCTAGAGATAGAAGTGCAGGCACTATTGCAAAAGAATGCAATCGAATTAGTGCCAAACACACAAATAAACACAGGAGTTTACTCACTGTACTTTCTGATACCAAAGAAGGACAAAACACTGAGACCAATCCTAGACCTCAGAGTAGTCAACACTTTCATCAAATCAGACCACTTCCACATGGTCACACTACAAGAAGTATTGCCATTGCTAAAGCTGCACGACTACATGGCAACTTTAGACCTCAAGGATGCTTATTTCCATATACCAATACACCCATCGCACAGGAAATACCTAAGGTTTGTATTCAAAGGAATACATTACCAATTCAAGGTACTGCCTTTCGGATTAACAACCGCACCAAGAGTCTTTACCAAATGTCTAGCGGTAGTCGCTGCACACATCAGAAGACAGCAAATACATGTGTTCCCATATCTAGACGACTGGCTAATCAAGGCCCATTCGTTAATAGAGTGCTCAAATCACACGAATCATATCATACAAACCCTCTTCAAACTAGGGTTCACCGTCAATTTCACAAAATCCAAAATTCTGCCACGCAAGGTACAACAATACCTGGGAGCCATAATAGACACATCAAAAGGAGTAGCCACTCCAAGTCCACAAAGAATTCAAAATTTCAACACCATCATACAACGCATGTATCCAACACAAAAGATACAAGCAAAGATGGTATTACAACTCCTAGGCATGATGTCATCATGCATAGCCATTGTCCCAAACGCAAGACTGCACATGAGGCCCTTACAACAATGCCTAGCATCACAGTGGTCTCAAGCACAGGGTCACCTTCTAGATCTGGTGTTAATAGACCGCCAAACTTACCTCTCGCTTCTGTGGTGGAACAACATAAATTTAAACAAGGGGCGGCCTTTCCAAGACCCAGTGCCACAATACGTAATAACAACAGATGCTTCCATGACAGGGTGGGGAGCACACCTCGATCAACACAGCATACAAGGACAATGGAACGTACATCAAACAAAACTGCATATCAATCACCTAGAACTTCTTGCAGTTTTTCAAGCACTAAAAGCTTTCCAACCAATAATAGTTCACAAATACATTCTCGTCAAAACAGACAACATGACAACAATGTATTATCTAAACAAGCAGGGAGGGACGCACTCCACGCAGTTAAGCCTGTTAGCACAAAAAATTTGGCATTGGGCAATTCACAACCAAATTCGCCTAATTGCACAGTTTATACCAGGGATACAAAATCAACTCGCAGACAATCTCTCTCGAGATCACCAACAGGTCCACGAATGGGAAATTCACCCCCAAATACTGAACACTTATTTCAAACTCTGGGGAACACCTCAGATAGACTTGTTTGCGACAAGGGAGAACGCAAAATGCCAAAACTTCGCATCCAGATACCCACACAAACAATCCCAAGGCAATGCCCTATGGATGAACTGGTCAGGGATATTTGCTTACGCTTTTCCTCCTCTCCCTCTCCTTCCTTACCTGGTAAACAAACTCAGTCAAAGCAAACTCAAACTCATATTGATAGCACCAACTTGGGCAAGGCAACCCTGGTACACAACGCTGCTAGACCTATCAGTGGTACCCTGCATCAAATTGCCCAACAGGCCAGATCTGTTGACACAGCACAACCAAAAGATCAGACACCCAGATCCAGCATCGCTGAATCTAGCAATCTGGCTCCTGAAATCCTAGAATTCGGGCACTTACAACTTACCCAAGAATGTATGGAAGTCATAAAACAAGCAAGAAGGCCATCCACCAGGCACTGCTATGCAAGTAAATGGAAGAGGTTTGTTTGCTACTGCCATATTAATCAAATACAACCATTACACACAACTCCAGAACATGTAGTGGGTTACTTGCTTCACTTACAAAAATCTAACCTAGCTTTCTCTTCCATTAAGATTCACCTTGCAGCAATATCTGCATACCTGCAGACTACCTATTCAACTTCCCTATATAAAATACCAGTCATTAAAGCATTCATGGAGGGCCTTAGGAGAATTATACCACCAAGAACACTACCTGTTCCTTCATGGAACCTAAATGTTGTCCTAACTAGACTTATGGGTCCACCTTTTGAACCCATGCACTCCTGCGACATACAGTTCCTAACCTGGAAGGTGGCATTTCTCATCGCCATTACTTCCCTGAGAAGAGTAAGCGAGATTCAGGCGTTTACTATACAGGAACCTTTTATACAACTACACAAAAATAAAGTCGTCCTAAGGACCAATCCTAAATTTTTGCCAAAGGTTATTTCACCGTTCCATCTAAATCAAACAGTGGAACTTCCGGTGTTCTTTCCACAGCCAGATACCGTAGCTGAAAGGGCACTACATACATTAGATGTCAAAAGAGCATTAATGTATTACATTGACAGAACAAAGAACATCAGAAAGACTAAACAACTCTTTATTGCATTTCAAAAACCTCATGCAGGAAACCCAATTTCGAAACAAGGTATAGCCAGATGGATAGTTAAATGCATCCAAATCTGCTACCTTAAAGCTAAACGACAGCTGCCCATTACACCAAGGGCACACTCAACCAGAAAGAAAGGTGCTACCATGGCCTTTCTAGGAAACATCCCAATGCAAGAAATATGTAAGGCAGCCACATGGTCTACGCCTCACACATTCACCAAGCACTACTGTGTAGACGTGTTATCCGCACAACAAGCCACAGTAGGTCAAGCTGTATTAAGGACATTATTTCAGACTACTTCCACTCCTACAGGCTGATCCACCGCTTTTGGGGAAATAACTGCTTACTAGTCTATTGCAGAACATGCGTATCTACGGCGACAGATGCCATCGAACTGAAAATGTCACTTACCCAGTGTACATCTGTTCGTGGCATCAGTCGCAGTAGATTCGCATGTGCCCACCCGCCTCCCCGGGAGCCTGTAGCAGTTTGGAAGTTACCTTCAATTATTTATATATGTATCATCTCAACCTTAAATAAGTGCATACTTAGTCACTCCATTGCATGGGCACTATTACTACAATTCAACTCCTACCTCACCCTCTGCGGGGAAAAACAATCGAGGATGGAGTCGACGCCCATGCGCAATGGAGACAAAAGGAGGAGTCACTCGGTCCCGTGACTCGAAAGACTTCTTCGAAGAAAAACAACTTGTAACACTCCGGCCCAACACCAGATGGCGAGCTATTGCAGAACATGCGAATCTACTGCGACTGATGCCACGAACAGATGTACACTGGGTAAGTGACATTTTCATTACTTGGGTGTCCAAGAAAGGGATTATGGTAGAAAAGCACAAGAGAAATGACAGTTAAAAAATAACTAACTCATCTCTTACAAGAAGGTCTTATGTATGCGTCCTTAAAGGTTCATTTAGCAGCAATAGTGGGTGGAATACACAAGGGGATAAATAGGAAGAAAGTTCCTAGAAAGAGCAAAAAGCATAGCTCCTCCCAGTAGAATGCCAACACCCACATTGAATCTAAATGTGGTACTAACTCAACTCATGAAAGCACATTTTGAGCCATTACACGCAGCTACTTTTCGGAGGCTAACTTTAAAAACTGCCTTTTTAGTAGCCATTTCCTCACTACACCATTACACAGAGGGAGTTACAAGCACTCACAATGCAGGAACCATATTTTCAAATCACAAGGACAGTTCCTACCAAAGATGGTGTCTGTTTCATATCAATCAAAGTATACAGATACCAAGCTTTTTTCAAAATCATAAGATCCATGCTGAAGGAACTTTGCATACATTGGATGGAAGGTGTTTGATCATTTACTATATTGAAAAGACAAAGCCTTTGCAGAAAACTCAACAACTATGTGCCATTTGCCAATAGTTATTTGGGAAAACCAGTAACTAAGAAGACAATAGCAAAATGGATTTTGCAAACAATTCAGTTGTGCCATTCAAATGCGGGAGAAACCTTGCTGAGGGCACCAAAGGCACACACTACACAGAAGAAAGGAGCAAGCAAATACTCGACTGCAGGAAATCTGCATGGCAGCAACACGGTCAGCAGTACTCATGTTTACAAGACATTATTGTATTGATATCCAAGTGAACAGAGAAGCCCATGTAGGTGAGCGGCTTCTACAACATCTATTTACAAATCACTGCCCATCTTCAACCCAGCCACCACAGGAGTACGTAAAGTTTCTTACGTGTAGGTGTAGTCTTGCAGCTTGAAGAATGTTCTGGGTTCACAGGCGACCCGCCCACCTCCACCAAGAAGATGGAAGTAAGGGGAGAAAAAAAAAGAATCTGAAGATGGCAACCAAAGGTGGGAATGTCTGGAGGAAGAAGGGCGACTTCACAAGGTGACACCAAATGGTGGTTAAGTCGACTCCACCATCAAACAAAAAATCAAGGGGGTGTGGCTTGAGGAGCCAACATGGCGGATGTCTGATAGAGGAGCTCAGCTACGCCACTAAGGTATCCTGAGTGAAGTGACTGACACACAGGGATAAACTGGCAAAAGGCAGTGTGTAAGGAAAGCTGAGGAGCTGTGACATCAGGCGCTGGCTCCCGTTTTTTTCCCCCGGTGACCACTAGTGGCTGAGGTGGTGAGGAGCGGTGGCACCCCGGGCATGGAGAGGTGGGAATGTATTGGATCCAAAGATTGACCCAAGCGGAGCGAGTGGCTCTCATGGAGAGAAGACCATGTGGGGCTTCAGAGCGTGCTGTAACTGCGGGAGATCCCCTGCTGGGGCAGCTGGATGCGGGAGGCTCCCTGAGGTGCCTGCAGATCGGGCTCTCTGGCTGGAGGGTGGTCGCAGGTGTGGCCAGCTGCTGGACCCATCGCAGTGGCTCTCTGGAAGCAGGGCTGCTGCGTGGGGAGGGGAAGTTTAGAGAGGGGGGAGAATATATGTCCAGGGCCTGCTCCGGCACGTCCGGTGATACTGCTGCCCTGGCCCACTCTTTCGACGGCACGCTGTTGACTATCTGCAGTCATGGCACCGGACACCGTAGTGCAGCCGTTGGACGTGCCCTACTGAGCAGGTATGATTTGTAGCGGTTATGTGTGTTGCGCGCCCCCCCCCCCCCCCCCCCCCCCCCTTGCCTGCTGTAAGGAAATGCCTCCTTGGCATGGTTGCCCCCTGACTTTTTGCCTTTGCTGATGCTATGTTTACAATTGAAAGTGTGCTGAGGCCTGCTAACCAGGCCCCAGCACCAGTGTTCTTTCCCTAACCTGTACTTTTGTATCCACAATTGGCAGACCCTGGCATCCAGATAAGTCCCTTGTAACTGGTACTTCTAGTACCAAGGGCCCTGATGCCAAGGAAGGTCTCTAAGGGCTGCAGCATGTCTTATGCCACCCTGGAGACCTCTCACTCAGCACAGACACACTGCTTGCCAGCTTGTGTGTGCTAGTGAGGACAAAACGAGTAAGTCGACATGACACTCCCCTCAGGGTGCCATGCCAGCCTCTCACTGCCTATGCAGTATAGGTAAGCCACCCCTCTAGCAGGCCTTACAGCCCTAAGGCAGGGTGCACTATACCATAGGTGAGGGTACCAGTGCATGAGCATGGTACCCCTACAGTGTCTAAACAAAACCTTAGACATTGTAAGTGCAGGGTAGCCATAAGAGTATATGGTCTGGGAGTCTGTCAAACACGAACTCCACAGCACCATAATGGCTACACTGAAAACTGGGAAGTTTGGTATCAAACTTCTCAGCACAATAAATGCACACTGATGCCAGTGTACATTTTATTGTAAAATACACCCCAGAGGGCACCTTAGAGGTGCCCCCTGAAACTTAACCGACTATCTGTGTAGGCTGACTAGTTTTAGCAGCCTGCCACAAACCGAGACATGTTGCTGGCCCCATGGGGAGAGTGCCTTTGTCACTCTGAGGCCAGTAACAAAGCCTGCACTGGGTGGAGATGCTAACACCTCCCCCAGGCAGGAATTGTCACACCTGGCGGTGAGCCTCAAAGGCTCACCTCCTTTGTGCCAACCCAGCAGGACACTCCAGCTAGTGGAGTTGCCCGCCCCCTCCGGCCAGGCCCCACTTTTGGCGGCAAGGCCGGAGAAAATAATGAGAAAAACAAGGAGGAGTCACTGGCCAGTCAGGACAGCCCCTAAGGTGTCCTGAGCTGAAGTGACTCTAACTTTTAGAAATCCTCCATCTTGCAGATGGAGGATTCCCCCAATAGGGTTAGGATTGTGACCCCCTCCCCTTGGGAGGAGGCACAAAGAGGGTGTACCCACCCTCAGGGCTAGTAGCCATTGGCTACTAACCCCCCAGACCTAAACACGCCCTTAAATTTAGTATTTAAGGGCTACCCTGAACCCTAGAAAATTAGATTCCTGCAACTACAAGAAGAAGGACTGCCCAGCTGAAAACCCCTGCAGCGGAAGACCAGAAGACGACAACTGCCTTGGCTCCAGAAACTCACCGGCCTGTCTCCTGCCTTCCAAAGATCCTGCTCCAGCGACGCCTTCCAAAGGGACCAGCGACCTCGACATCCTCTGAGGACTGCCCCTGCTTCGAAAAGACAAGAAACTCCCGAGGACAGCGGACCTGCTCCAAGAAAAGCGGCAACTTTGTTTCCAGCAACTTTAAAGAACCCTGCAAGCTCCCCGCAAGAAGCGTGAGACTTGCAACACTGCACCCGGCGACCCCGACTCGGCTGGTGGCGATCCAACACCTCAGGAGGGACCCCAGGACTACTCTGATACTGTGAGTACCAAAACCTGTCCCCCCTGAGCCCCCACAGCGCCGCCTGCAGAGGGAATCCCGAGGCTTCCCCTGACCGCGACTCTTTGAACCTAAAGTCCCGACACCTGGGAGAGACCCTGCACCCGCAGCCCCCAGGACCTGAAGGACCGGACTTTCACTGGAGAAGTGACCCCCAGGAGTCCCTCTCCCTTCCCCAAGTGGAGGTTTCCCCGAGGAATCCCCCCCTTGCCTGCCTGCAGCGCTGAAGAGATCCCGAGATCTCTCATAGACTAACATTGCGAACCCGACGCCTGTTTCTACACTGCACCCGGCCGCCCCCGCGCTGCTGAGGGTGAAATTTCTGTGTGGACTTGTGTCCCCCCCGGTGCCCTACAAAACCCCCCTGGTCTGCCCTCCGAAGACGCGGGTACTTACCTGCACGCAGACCAGAACCGGGGCACCCCCTTCTCTCCATTCTAGCCTATGTGTTTTGGGCACCACTTTGAACTCTGCACCTGACCGGCCCTGAGCTGCTGGTGTGGTGACTTTGGGGTTGCTCTGAACCCCCAACGGTGGGCTACCTTGGACCAAGAACTAAGCCCTGTAAGTGTCCTACTTACCTGGTTAACCTAACAAATACTTACCTCCCCTAGGAACTGTGAAAATTGCACTAAGTGTCCACTTTTAAAACAGCTATTTGTGAATAACTTGAAAAGTATACATGCAATTTTGATGATTTGAAGTTCCTAAAGTACTTACCTGCAATACCTTTCGAATGAGATATTACATGTAGAATTTGAACCTGTGGTTCTTAAAATAAACTAAGAAAAGATATTTTTCTATACAAAAACCTATTGGCTGGATTTGTCTCTGAGTGTGTGTACCTCATTTATTGTCTAGGTGTATGTACAACAAATGCTTAACACTACTCCTTGGATAAGCCTACTGCTCGACCACACTACCACAAAATAGAGCATTAGTATTATCTCTTTTTGCCACTATCTTACCTCTAAGGGGAACCCTTGGACTCTGTGCATGCTATTCCTTACTTTGAAATAGCACATACAGAGCCAACTTCCTACACCTGCCAATAGCATAGCGCAGGGCCTGATAACGCGACTAGTGTTGCTGGCTTTGGGGTGCTGGCCTTAGGAGGATGCTTTAGCTGATTAACCCTGGGGGTGAAACACCCTTATATTCCTGTCTGTAGCCAGTGGAATGCATCACCAATAGCTCAGCCCTCCTGTCGCTTAGCCCCCATAAGAGCTATACGCTGCAGCGAGACGTGCTGATGGCTGGGCATGGGGCACACTGCACTGCTTCATTACCTCCCAAACAACATGTGCTGCGAACCGTGGGTCACCAGCGAACTGAAGGGCAACCGCCTACATCTCCACATCGAGGATCCCCACCACAATCAGCGATTGCCATGGCTAATGCGGAGCGCCCCAGTGCATTAGTGGACAAGTTAGAGGCTGTACTGTTGACTATTAACAACACGCGGATCTCACTAGAGTCCAAAATAGACACGGTCTCCTCAGATCTGGGTCTACTGCATGTAGACCATAGAAAGGGTGACAATGGTGGAGCAAGATGTCACAGCATTGCCGCTCAGAACAAACAGCCCGGAAACTTCCCTGAAGGAACTAACGGACAGAGTACTAATGCTGGAGCAGCGTGCGGAGGGCAGATCCTGTAGAAATAATGTTAGTTTGGTGGGCCTGCCGGAGGGCACCGAGGGACATGATCCCGTGCAGTATATCGAAGACTGGTTGTGCACTGCTCTCCCCCCATAAGCGTTTTCCCTTTGTTCGATGGCATCTGTCGCTGTAGATACACATGTTCTGCATAGCTCGCCATCTGGTGTTGGGTCGGAGTGTTACAAGTTGTTTTTCTTCGAAGAAGTCTTTCGAGTCACGGGACCGAGTGACTCCTCCTTCTGTCTCCATTGCGCATGGGCGTCGACTCCATCTTCGATTGTTTTCTTTCCGCCATCGGGTTCGGACGTGTTCCTGTCTCTCCGAGTTTCGGAACGGAAAGTTAGTTAATATCGGAAGATTTTCGCCGGTATTGTTGCGTTCGGGATCGGCGTAGTTAGAGTCAACACTGCATCGAAGATCGACGCGCTCCGGTGCCCTTCGGGGTAGTTTTCGATCCCCCGTCGGGGCCTGGTCGGCCCGACAGCGTGTCGAACAACGTCGATGGAACGGACCCAGTTCCGTTTTTGTCCCAAATGCCACAGCACATTGGTCTGTAACCTGTGCCTGTCGCCTGAGCACAGTGAAGAGACTTGCGAGGCCTGTCGTGCGTTCCGGTCCCGAAAGACACTCCGTGACCGTCGAGCCAGGAGACTTCAGATGGCGTGCACGCCGACAGCGCACCGAGAGTTCGAGGAACAAGAGGAAGAAGAAACCTTTTCGATCCACGAATCAGACTCCGAGGAATTCGACGATCAAAGAACCGTGAGTAAGACGTCGAAAACAACACAGAAGAAAAGTGACAAGGCCCAGGGGACGCCACTGCCACCAGGCCATGGCTCCACCCATAAATTCGGTGACCGACCATCGGCACCGAAAAAGGCCAAAACAGTGCCGAGATCGTCCGACTCCGGTCGAGACACCGGCACGCAGCCTTCTCGGGATCGAGAAAGTGCTGGAGAAAAGCAACGACACCGAGATAGCGGTGTAGAAGCGGCTCGACGCCGAGACAGCGGCACCGACGAAGATCGACGCCGAGAGGTTTCGACTCCAAAAAAGAAAAAAGCCACCTCGGAGCCGAAAAGAGATTCAGGCAGGGTTTCGGTGCCGAAACAACCCGTAACCGACCCAGGTCCAGGCTCTTATACAGAGGAACAATCACTGTCCTCTCAGATGCGAAAGCATAGGTTTGAGGAAGAGCTGCAATCCACCGAAGTGGACCATACGCAAAAACGTATTTTCATACAGCAGGGAACAGGAAGAATAAGCACCCTTCCCCCTATTATGAGAAAAAGGAGACTGGAGTTTCAAACAGACCAGGCGCCACAAACAAAAATGGTGAAAAAGGTGACTCCGCCACCCTCTCCTCCACCTGTAATTAAAGTCTCACCAGTGCAAACTCCGTCACATTCCCCGGCTCACACCACCATGAGCCAAGGTGACCAGGATCAAGACGCTTGGGACTTATATGACGCCCCAGTGTCGGACAACAGTCCGGAGGCATATCCAACGAAGCCCTCACCACCAGAAGACAGCTCAGCATACTCTCAAGTGGTGGCTAGAGCAGCACAATTCCACAACGTAAACCTCCACTCAGAACAAGTCGAGGATGACTTTTTATTCAACACCCTCTCCTCCACCCACAGCTCCTACCAAAGCCTGCCTATGCTGCCAGGTATGCTTCGGCACACAAAGGAAATAGTAGGTCAAAAGTAGGGCAATCACGCCAAGGGTGGAAAAGAAGTATAAGGCACCTCCTACAGACCCTGTTTTCATCACCACACAGCTGCCACCAGATTCCGTCGTAGTAGGAGCAGCTCGGAAAAGAGCCAACTCCCACACATCTGGGGATGCACCACCCCCAGATAAAGAGAGCCGCAAGTTCGATGCAGCTGGGAAAAGAGTCGCAGTACAAGCTGCAAACCAGTGGCGCATCGCTAACTCTCAAGCACTACTTGCGCGCTATGACAGAGCCCATTGGGATGAGATGCAACACCTCATCGAGCATCTTCCCAAGGAACTACAAAAGAGGGCAAAGCAGGTGGTTGAGGAAGGACAGAACATATCAAATAACCAGATACGATCTTCTATGGACGCTGCAGACACAGCTGCAAGAACAATTAATACATCTGTGACCATTAGAAGGCACGCATGGCTAAGAACGTCTGGGTTCAAACCAGAGATACAGCAGACAGTGCTCAATATGCCATTCAACGAAAAACAACTGTTCGGACCAGAAGTGGACACGGCAATCGAAAAACTTAAAAAAGACACTGACCCTGCTAAAGCCATGGGCGCACTCTACTCCCCGCAGAGCAGAGGAACCTACAGCACCTTCCGCAAGACACCCTTTAGAGGGGGGTTTCGGGGTCAGGCCACACAAGCCAGCACCTCGCAAGCAACACCGTCCAGCTACCAGGGACAGTACAGGGGAGGCTTTCAGGGCCAATACAGAGGAGGGCAATTCCCTAGGAATAGAGGAAAATTTCAAAGCCCCAAAACCCCTACAACCAAGCAGTGACTCAGATGTCACTCACCCACTCCACACAACACCAGTGGGGGGGAAGAATAGGTCATTATTACAAAGCATGGGAGGAAATAACTACAGACACTTGGGTCTTAGCAATTATCCAACATGGTTATTGCATAGAATTCCTACAATTCCCTCCAAACATACCACCAAAAGCACAGAATTTATCGAAACAACATTCCGAACTTCTGGAAATAGAAGTTCAAGCACTATTGCGAAAGAATGCAATCGAATTAGTACCAAACACACAAACAAACACAGGAGTCTATTCACTGTACTTCTTAATACCAAAAAAGGACAAAACACTGAGACCAATCCTAGACCTCAGAATACTAAACACCTACATCAAATCAGACCACTTTCACATGGTCACGCTACAAGAAGTGTTACCATAGCTAAAACTACAGGACTACATGACAACCTTAGACCTCAAAGACGCGTATTTCCATATACCAATACATCCGTCGCACAGGAAATACCTACGGTTCGTATTCAAAGGAATACATTACCAATTCAAAGTATTGCCTTTTGGTTTAACAACCGCACCAAGAGTCTTTACAAAATGTCTAGCAGTAGTGGCTGCACACATCAGAAGGCAGCAAATACATGTATTCCCGTATCTAGACGACTGGCTAATTGTAAAGAAATGGCTCCCTGTTGCAGTTACCCCCCCACTTTTTGCCTGATACTGATGCTGACTTGACTGAGAAGTGTGCTGGGACCCTGCTAACCAGGCCCCAGCACCAGTGTTCTTTCCCTAACCTGTACTTTTGTATCCACAATTGGCAGACCCTGGCATCCAGATAAGTCCCTTGTAACTGGTACTTCTAGTACCAAGGGCCCTGATGCCAAGGAAGGTCTCTAAGGGCTGCAGCATGTCTTATGCCACCCTGGAGACCTCTCACTCAGCACAGACACACTGCTTGCCAGCTTGTGTGTGCTAGTGAGAACAAAACAAGTAAGTCGACATGGCACTCCCCTCAGGGTGCCATGCCAGCCTCTCACTGCCTATGCAAGTATAGGTCAGTCACCCCTCTAGCAGGCCTTACAGCCCTAAGGCAGGGTGCACTATACCATAGGTGAGGGTACCAGTGCATGAGCATGGTACCCCTACAGTGTCTAAACAAAACCTTAGACATTGTCAGTGCAGGGTAGCCATAAGAGTATATGGTCTGGGAGTTTGTCAATCACAAACTCCACAGCACCATAATGGCTACACTGAAAACTGGGAAGTTTGGTATCAAACTTCTCAGCACAATAAATGCACACTGATGCCAGTGTACATTTTATTGCAAAATACACCCCAGAGGGCACCTTAGAGGTGCCCCCTGAAACTTAACCGACTGTCTGTGTAGGCTGACTAGTTCCAGCAGCCTGCCACACTAGAGACATGTTGCTGGCCCCATGGGGAGAGTGCCTTTGTCACTCTGAGGCCAGTAACAAAGCCTGCACTGGGTGGAGATGCTAACACCTCCCCCAGGCAGGAGCTGTAACACCTGGCGGTGAGCCTCAAAGGCTCACCCCTTTGTCACAGCACCGCAGGACACTCCAGCTAGTGGAGTTGCCCGCCCCCTCCGGCCCCGGCCCCCACTTTTGGCGGCAAGGCCGGAGAAAATAATGAGAATAACAAGGAGGAGTCACTGGCCAGTCAGAACAGCCCCTAAGGTGTCCTGAGCTGAGGTGACTCTAACTTTTAGAAATCCTCCATCTTGCAGATGGAGGATTCCCCCAATAGGGTTAGGATTGTGACCCCCTCCCCTTGGGAGGAGGCACAAAGAGGGTGTACCCACCCTCAGGGCTAGTAGCCATTGGCTACTAACCCCCCAGACCTAAACACGCCCTTAAATTTAGTATTTAAGGGCTACCCTGAACCCTAGAAAATGAGATTCCTGCGACAACAAGAAGAAGGACTGCCCAGCTGAAAACCCCTGCAGAGGAAGACCAGAAGACAACAACTGCCTTGGCTCCAGAAACTCACCGGCCTGTCTCCTGCCTTCCAAAGAACTCTGCTCCAGCGACGCCTTCCAAAGGGACCAGCGACCTCTGAATCCTCTGAGGACTGCCCTGCTTCGACGACGACCAGAAACTCCCGAGGACAGCGGACCTGCTCCAAAAAGACTGCAACTTTGTTTCAAGGAGCAGCTTTAAAGACCCCTGCAACTCCCCGCAAGAAGCGTGAGACTTGCAACACTGCACCCGGCGACCCCGACTCGGCTGGTGGAGAACCAACACCTCAGGGAGGACCCCCGGACTACTCTCCGACTGTGAGTACCAAAACCTGTCCCCCCTGAGCCCCCACAGCGCCGCCTGCAGAGGGAATCCCGAGGCTTCCCCTGACCGCGACTCTCTGAAACCTAAGTCCCGACGCCTGGAAAAGACCCTGCACCCGCAGCCCCCAGGACCTGAAGGACCGGACTTTCACTGGAGAAGTGACCCCCAGGAGTCCCTCTCCCTTGCCCAAGTGGAGGTTTCCCCGAGGAAGCCCCCCCTTGCCTGCCTGCAGCGCTGAAGAGATCCGTTGATCTCTCATAGACTAACATTGCAAACCCGACGCTTGTTTCTACACTGCACCCGGCCGCCACCGCGCCGCTGAGGGTGAAATTTCTGTGTGGGCTTGTGTCCCCCCCGGTGCCCTACAAAACCCCCCTGGTCTGCCCTCCGAAGACGCGGGTACTTACCTGCAAGCAGACCGGAACCGGGGCACCCCCTTCTCTCCATTCTAGCCTATGCGTTTTGGGCACCACTTTGAACTCTGCACCTGACCGGCCCTGAGCTGCTGGTGTGGTGACTTTGGGGTTGCTCTGAACCCCCAACGGTGGGCTACCTTGGACCAAGAACTGAACCCTGTAAGTGTCTTACTTACCTGGTAAAACTAACAAAAACTTACCTCCCCCAGGAACTGTGAAAATTGCACTAAGTGTCCACTTTTAAAGTAGCTATTTGTCAATAACTTGAAAAGTATACATGCAATTGAAATGATTCAAAGTTCCTAATGTACTTACCTGCAATACCTTTCAAACAAGATATTACATGTTAAATTTGAACCTGTGGTTCTTAAAATAAACTAAGAAAAGATATTTTTCTATAACAAAACCTATTGGCTGGATTTGTCTTTGAGTGTGTGTACCTCATTTATTGTCTATGTGTATGTACAACAAATGCTTAACACTACTCCTTGGATAAGCCTACTGCTCGACCACACTACCACAAAATAGAGCATTAGTATTATCTATTTTTACCACTATTTTACCTCTAAGGGGAACCCTTGGACTCTGTGCATGCTATTCCTTACTTTGAAATAGCACATACAGAGCCAACTTCCTACATTGGTGGATCAGCGGTGGGGTACAAGACTTTGCATTTGCTGGACTACTCAGCCAATACCTGATCACACGACAAATTCCAAAATTGTCATTAGAAATTGATTTTTGCAATTTGAAAAGTTTTCTAAATTCTTAAAAGACCTGCTAGGGCCTTGTGTTAGATCCTGTTTAGCATTTCTTTTAGAGTTTAAAAGTTTGTAAAAGTTTGAATTAGATTCTAGAACCAGTTGTAGATTCTTAAAAAGTATTCCAACTTTTAGAAGCAAAATGTCTAGCACAGATGTGACTGTGGTGGAACTCGACACCACACCTTACCTCCATCTTAAAATGAGGGAGCTAAGGTCACTCTGTAAAATAAAGAAAATAACAATGGGCCCCAAACCTACCAAAATACAGCTCCAGGAGCTTTTGGCAGAGTTTGAAAAGGCCAACCCCTCTGAGGGTGGCAACTCAGAGGAAGAGGATAGTGACTTGGAGGAAAATTCCCCCCTACCAGTCCTATCTAGGGAGAACAGGGTCTCTCAAACCCTGACTCCAAAAATAATAGTCAGAGATCCTGGTTCCCTCACAGGAGAGACCAACACCTCTGAAATCACTGAGGATAACTCCAGTGAAGAGGACATCCAGTTAGCCAGGATGGCCAAAAGATTGGCTTTGGAAAGACAGATCCTAGCCATAGAGAGGGAAAGACAAGAGATGGGCCTAGGACCCATCAATGGTGGCAGCAACATAAATAGGGTCAGAGATTCTCCTGACATGTTGAAAATCCCTAAAGGGATTGTAACTAAATATGAAGATGGTGATGACATCACCAAATGGTTCACAGCTTTTGAGAGGGCTTGTGTAACCAGAAAAGTGAACAGATCTCACTGGGGTGCTCTCCTTTGGGAAATGTTCACAGGAAAGTGTAGGGATAGACTCCTCACACTCTCTGGAAAAGATGCAGAATCTTATGACCTCATGAAGGGTACCCTGATTGAGGGCTTTGGATTCTCCACTGAGGAGTATAGAATTAGATTCAGGGGGGCTCAAAAATCCTCGAGCCAGACCTGGGTTGATTATGTTGACTACTCAGTGAAAACACTGGATGGTTGGGTAACTGGAAATGAAGTGTATGACTATGTTGGGCTTTATAATTTGTTTATGAAAGAACACATTTTAAGTAACTGCTTCAATGAAAAGTTGCATCAGTATCTGGTAGACCTAGGTCCAATTTCTCCCCAAGAATTGGGAAAGAAGGCAGACCACTGGGTCAAGACTAGGGTTACCAAAACTTCCACTGGGGGTGACCAAAAGAAAGGGGTTACAAAGCCTCCCCAGGAGAAAGTGGGTGACACTAGAAACAAAGAAAAAGAGTCCCCTGTAGGCCCCCAAAAACCAGACCAGGTGGGTGGGCCCAGAGACACAACCCAAAACAAAGGTGGGTACCAGGGTAAGAGCTGGGATGCCACTAAGGCATGGTGCCATAACTGTAAACAGACAGGGCACCACACCAAGGACACTTCTTGTCCCAAAAACAAACCCCCTAGCAAAATCCCAGGGGTGACCAGTGTAGCCATGGGGGATGACTCCTCAGAGGAGGAGGTCTTCATAGCCTTCAACTGGAAAAAGGGCCCAACAGGTGAGTTGGAGATTCCAGAGGGAAGTAGACACTTCCACCACCTACTGGTGAATGGAATCCCAGCCACTGCCCTGAGAGACACTTGTGCCAGTCACACTATTGTGCATGACAGGCTGGTGCTCTCAAACCAGTACATCCCAGGTGAGATGGCCAGAGTAAGAGTTAGCCCAGACAGGGTCACTAATAGGCCTGTGGCTTTTGTGCCCATAGAAGTGGGTGGAACTTTTAGCTGGAGAAGGGTGGTAGTCAGTACAGACCTCCCCCTTGATTGTCTCCTTGGAAATGACTACCCAGAGGTTAGTCAGAGCCCAAGAGAGGAACTGGTCCAATGCCAGTCCTCTCCCAAGGATTCTGGAGTGCCTGCCTCTGCAGTAAATGCAAGTAGGCCCCAGAAGAAAAAGAAAAGGAAACAGAGTAGGAAAGGTGGACAACCTTTAGCCAAGGTTCCAGCAAGCCAAGGAGATTCTGCTCCAGTAGGGGAGAACTCCAAAAGTGGCTCTGATAAAGTCCAACCTGACCCACAAGAAGTCCTGGCTAGTCAGGCAACTGTTAAGCCTGAGTGGGAGGCTCCTCAGCTAACAGAAGAAAGAGTGGAAGAAGGGTGTTTACTAAAAGATGTGGTAACCCCCCACTCTAATACAGCAGACAGGCACCCTGAACCCAAAGAAGCCTGTAACTTAGCCCCTTCCCTTGTAGGTGAAGAGCTAAAGGTGTGGTTCTGGGCACTGATAGCTGTCAGTGGCCTCTGCTGGGTGTTAGCCTTTATGGCCGCACTATCCTTGGCATGGTGGTCCGACCCCATGCCAAATAGCAAGTTAGGCCCCCTGACCCTGTTGGTCATGGTGGGGTTACTCCAGCTCTGGGTAACCTCTTTGGGTAAGCTAGGGGTGACCCTGGCTAAGATAAGATTAGCAGAGGTGGATACCTCTAACCCCAAAATAGAGAGAATGGGTGAAGACATAAAAAGCACAGACAAGAGGCAGTTCAGACTAGGTCCTATCACTGTGGAAGTGGGTCAGTTCCCCAGAGGGAATGACCTGAACAGGAGGATGTAAGGCAGAGTAGGCCCTGCAACAAACCAGCCTATTTCCTCTACTCTTCCTCGCCTGACAGACTAGGAAGACTCTCCCAGCTTTGGCTGAGTCTCCTGGACTGTGGGCTGGGGGGGGGGCTTGTGTAAAGAAATGGCTCCCTGTTGCAGTTACCCCCCCACTTTTTGCCTGATACTGATGCTGACTTGACTGAGAAGTGTGCTGGGACCCTGCTAACCAGGCCCCAGCACCAGTGTTCTTTCCCTAACCTGTACTTTTGTATCCACAATTGGCAGACCCTGGCATCCAGATAAGTCCCTTGTAACTGGTACTTCTAGTACCAAGGGCCCTGATGCCAAGGAAGGTCTCTAAGGGCTGCAGCATGTCTTATGCCACCCTGGAGACCTCTCACTCAGCACAGACACACTGCTTGCCAGCTTGTGTGTGCTAGTGAGAACAAAACAAGTAAGTCGACATGGCACTCCCCTCAGTGTGCCATGCCAGCCTCTCACTGCCTATGCAAGTATAGGTCAGTCACCCCTCTAGCAGGCCTTACAGCCCTAAGGCAGGGTGCACTATACCATAGGTGAGGGTACCAGTGCATGAGCATGGTACCCCTACAGTGTCTAAACAAAACCTTAGACATTGTAAGTGCAGGGTAGCCATAAGAGTATATGGTCTGGGAGTTTGTCAATCACGAACTCCACAGCACCATAATGGCTACACTGAAAACTGGGAAGTTTGGTATCAAACTTCTCAGCACAATAAATGCACACTGATGCCAGTGTACATTTTATTGCAAAATACACCCCAGAGGGCACCTTAGAGGTGCCCCCTGAAACTTAACCGACTGTCTGTGTAGGCTGACTAGTTCCAGCAGCCTGCCACACTAGAGACATGTTGCTGGCCCCATGGGGAGAGTGCCTTTGTCACTCTGAGGCCAGTAACAAAGCCTGCACTGGGTGGAGATGCTAACACCTCCCCCAGGCAGGAGCTGTAACACCTGGTGGTGAGCCTCAAAGGCTCACCCCTTTGTCACAGCCCCGCTGGACACTCCGGCTAGTGGAGTTGCCCGCCCCCTCCGGCCCCGGCCCCCACTTTTGGCGGCAAGGCCGGAGAAAATAATGAGAATAACAAGGAGGAGTCACTGGCCAGTCAGGACAGCCCCTAAGGTGTCCTGAGCTGAGGTGACTCTAACTTTTAGAAATCCTCCATCTTGCAGATGGAGGATTCCCCCAATAGGATTAGGGATGTGACCCCCTCCCCTTGGGAGGAGGCACAAAGAGGGTGTACCCACCCTCAGGGCTAGTAGCCATTGGCTACTAACCCCCCAGACCTAAACACGCCCTTAAATTTAGTATTTAAGGGCTTCCCTGAATCTAAAGAGTTAGATTCCTGCAACTACAAGAAGAAGGACTGCCGAGCTGACAAACCCCTGCAGAGGAAGAACAGAAGACACCAACTGCCTTGGCCCCAGACTTACCGGCCTGTCTCCTGCCTTCCAAAGAAACCTGCTCCAGCGACGCTTTCAAAGGGACCAGCGACCTCTGAATCCTCTGAGGACTGCCCTGCTTCGAAAAAGACAAGAAACTCCCGAGGACAGCGGCACTGCTCCAAAAGAACTGCAACTTTGTTACAAGGAGCAGATTTAAAGACCCCTGCAATTCCCCGCAAGAAGCGTGAGACTTGCAACACTGCACCCGGCGACCCCGACTCGACTGGTGGAGAACAACCAACTCAGGGAGGACCCTCCGGCGACTCTACGACTGTGAGTAACCAAAGTTGTCCCCCCTGAACCCCCACAGCGACGCCTGCAGAGGGAATCCCCAGGCTCCCCCTGACCGCCACTGTCTGAACTCCATTTCCCGACGCCTGGAAAAGACCCTGCACCCGCAGCCCCCAGCGCCTAAAGAAACGGAACTTCTGTGCAGGAGTGACCCCCAGGAGGCCCTCTCCCTTGTCCAGGTGGTGGCTACCCCGAGGAGCCCCCCCCCTTGCCTGCCTGCAACGCTGAAGAGATCCCTTGATCTCTCATTGACTTCCATTGAAAACCTGACGCGTGTTTGCACACTGCACCCGGCCGCCCCTGCGCTGCTGAGGGTGTACTTTTTGTGCTGACTTGTGTCCCCCCCGGTGCCCTACAAAACCCCCCTGGTCTGCCCTCCGAAGACGCGGGTACTTACCTGCAAGCAGACTGGAACCGGGGCACCCCCTTCTCTCCATTGAAGCCTATGTGTTTTGGGCACCTCTTTGACCTTTGCACCTGACCGGCCCTGAGCTGCTGGTGTGATAACTTTGGGGTTGCTCTGAACCCCCAACGGTGGGCTACCTTGGACCAAAAACTGAAACCTGTAAGTGACTTACTTACCTGTTAAAACTAACAATAACTTACCTCCCCCAGGAACTGTGAAAATTGCACTGTGTCCACTTTTAAAACAGCTTATTGTGTTTTATGACAAAAGTATACATGCTAATGTAATGATACAAAGTTCCTAGAGTACTTACCTGCAATACCTTTCAAACAAGATATTACATGTAAAATTTGAACCTGTGGTTCTTAAAATAAACTAAGAAAAGATATTTTTCTATAACAAAACCTATTGGCTGGATTTGTCTCTGAGTGTGTATACCTCATTTATTGTCTGTGTGTATGTACAACAAATGCTTAACACTACTCCTTGGATAAGCCTACTGCTCGACCACACTACCACAAAATAGAGCATTAGTATTATCTCTTTTTACCACTATTTTACCTCTAAGGGGAACCCTTGGACTCTGTGCATGCTATTCCTTACTTTGAAATAGCACATACAGAGCCAACTTCCTACAACATCTGTTCGTGGCATCAGTCGCTGGAGATTCACATGTGCCCACCCACCTCCCCGGGAGCCTGTAGCAGTTTGGAAGTTAGCTTCAACTTTGTACATTTGTATATATATTATTTTAACCTTAAATAGGTACATACTTAGTCACTCCATTGCATGGGCACTATTACTACAACACAACTCCTACCTCACCCTCTGCGGGGAAAACAATCGAAGATGGAGTCGACGCCCATGCGCAATGGAGACAGAAGGAGGAGTCACTCGGTCCCGTGACTCGAAAGACTTCTTCGAAGAAAAACAACTTGTAACACTCCGACCCAACACCAGATGGCGAGCTATGCAGAACATGTGAATCTCCAGCGACTGATGCCACGAACTGATGTACACTGGGTAAGTGACATTTTCATTTTCTCCTTTGAGCAAGTGTTGACCTGATGACACCAGCGGGCGCCAGCCCACGACCGATGATGATACGATTCCTTCATTACCACAACAGAGACATAGTGTTAAAGGAGACCCGCTCAATGGCAGAGGTGCGGGAGGGCAGCGCCAAAGTGTTGTTCTTCCCAGACTATACGCTTGCTGTGCAGAAGCAGCACAATAACTTCCTGGCAGTGAAGCAACGTCTTCGTGCAATGGGATTCGCTTACACACTCCTCTTCCCATCTAGGCTTTGTGTGGTGGCCGCTGACACCATGCACTTCTTTACTACCCCTGAGGAGGCATGGCGCTGGACCGAGAGCACTGATAACTGTGCCACCCGATCAGTGCGGTTCGAAGTAACAAGGGACAGCAGTTATACTGATCTGTCTGTAAGGTGGCATGCAATGTAGTCCCTCTGTTGCTATATACTGTAGGTCCTTATCCGATCATCCCTGCTCTACTGTCAGCTATCTCTTGCCTTATTTGTTATCACCTGGTTTGGTTGCGCTGCTTTTTTGGTATTCGCTATGTTATTGTTACAATATGTTGATTGTTGTTTTAAGAAACTGCCGCTTGTTGCAGTTACCCCTCCTCTCTCATGTTTTGCCTGATATTAATGCTGACTTAACTGAGAATGGGCTGGGATCCTGCTAATCAGGCCCCAGCACCAGTGTTCTTTCCTTATAAATGTACCATTGATTGCACAATTGGCACACAGATAAGTCCCTTGTAAAAGGTGCCAGTGGTACCAAGGGCCCTGTGACCAGGGAGGGTCCCTAAGGGCTGCAGCATGTGTTGTCACTCTAAGGGATCTCTCACCTAACACATGCACACTGCCATTGCAGATTGTGTGTGTTGGTGGGGAGAAAAATCAAAGTTAGACATGGCATCCCCTTCAGGGTGCCATGCCCACAAAACACTGCCTGTGGCATGGGTAAGTCACCTTTCTAGCAGGCCTTACAGCCCTAAGGCAGGGTGCACTATACCACAGGTGAGGGCATTGCTGCATTAGCAATATGCCCCTACAGTGTCTAAGTCTATTCTTAGACCTTGTAAGTACAGTGTGGCCATATTAAGTACATGGTCTGGGAGTTTGTCAAAACAAACTCCACAGTTCCATAATGGCTACACTGAATACTGGGAAGTTTGGTATCAAACTTCTCAGCACAATGGCAGTGTGGGATTTATTTAAAAAATGCACACATAGGGCATCTTAGAGATGCCCCTTGTATTTTACTGAATCGCCTAGTGTAGGACTGACTGGTCTGTGCCATCCTGCCATTAGCAGATGGGTTTCTGACACCCTGGGGCGAGGGCCTTTGTGCCCTCTGAGGCCAGAAACAAAGTCTGCTCTGGGTGGAGGTGTTCCACACCTCCCCCCTACAGGAACTGTAAAACCTGGCAGTGAGCCTCAAAGGCTCAGGCCTCATGTTACAGTGCCCGAGGGTACTCCAGCTAGTGGAGATGCCCGCCTCCTGGACAAAGCCCCCACTTTGGGCAGCCAGTTTGGCAGGAAACTTAAGAAAACTAAGGAGGAGTGACCACTTCAGCTGAAACCCCCCCCTTGTCCAGAGCTGAAGTGACCCCCCTCCCCACAGAATCCTCCATCTTGGTTTAGAGAACAGGGACAAATAGGGATAGGAATGTGTTCCCCTCCCCAAAGGGAGTAGACACAAGGAGGGTGTAGCCACCCTTGGGGACAGTAGCCACTGGCTACTACCCCCCCCCCCCCGGCCCTAACACACCCCTAAATCTTTTATTTAAGGGCTTCCCTGAACCCAACTCACTAGATTCCTGGCGACCTACAAAGGAAAGGACTGCTAAGTTTAAAACCCCAGCAGAGAAGAAGGAAAAAGACAAATGCTTTGGCACCAGCCATACCGGCCTGTCTCCTGCTTCATAGAACCTGCAAGAACAACAGCGACGCATCCAGCGGGCCCAATGACCTCTGACAACTCCAGAGGACTGCCCTGCACACCAAAGGACCGAGAACTCCAGAGGACAGCGGCTCTGTCCAAAACAAACTTTCAACCAATGACTCCCACCTCACTCCAGATGCGTGAGTCCTGACCCCTGTGCACCTGACGCCCCCAGCCCATGTGTGGTCCACCCAGCAAGAAAAGGTCCCCATGCGACAACACCTGCTGAGAGAATCCAGAGGACCCCCATGACCGCGAGCTCCGGACGAAGATATCTGACGTGTGTAGGAAGTTGGCTCTGTATGTGCTATTTCAAAGTAAGGAATAGCATGCACAGAGTCCAAGGGTTCCCCTTAGAGGTAAGATAGTGGCAAAAAGAGATAATACTAATGCTCTATTTTGTGGTAGTGTGGTCGAGCAGTAGGCTTATCAAAGGAGTAGTGTTAAGCATTTGTTGTACATTCACACAGGCAATAAATGAGGAACACACACTCAGAGACAATTCCAAGCCAATAGGTTTTTGTTATAGAAAAATATATTTTCTTAGTTTATTTTAAGAACCACACTTTGAACTTTGAATAATCACCATAGCATATATACTTTTTACATAAAACACATTTAGCTGTTTTAAAGGTGGACACAGTGCAATTTTCACAGTTCCTGGGGGAGGTAAAGTAATGTTAGTTCATGCAGGTAAGTAAACCACCTATGGGGTTCAAATTGGGGTCCAAGGTAGGCCACCGTTGGGGGTTCAGAGCAACCCTAAAGTCACCACACCAGCAGCTTAGGGCCGGTCAGGTGCAGAGGTCAAAGAGGTGCCCAAAACACATAGGCTTCAATGGAGGTAAGGGGGTGCCCCGGTTCCAGTCTGCCAGCAGGTAAGTACCCGTGTCTTCGGAGGGCAGACCAGGGGGGTTTTGTAGGGCACCGGGGGGGGGGGGGGGGGGGGACACAGGTCAGCACAAAAAGTACACCCTCAGCAGCGCGGGGGCGGCCGGGTGCAGTGTGCAAACACGCGTCGGGTTTCCAATTGTTTTCAATGAGAGACCAAGGGGTCTCTTCATCAGTGCAGGCAGGCAAGGGGGGTGCTCCTCGGGGTAGCCACCACCTGGGCAAGGGAGAGGGCCTCCTGGGGGGTCACTCCTGCACTGGAGTTCCGATCCTTCAGGTCCTGGGGGCTGCGGGTGCAGGGTCTTTTCCAGGCGTCGGGATTTCAGAGTCAGGCAGTCGCGGTCAGGGGGAGCCTCGGGATTCCCTCTGCAGGCGTCGCTGTGGGGGCTCAGGGGGGACAACTTTGGTCACTCACAGTCTTGGAGTCGCCGGAGGGTCCTCCCTGTAGCGTTGTTTCTTCACCAGTCGAGTCGGGGTCGCCGGGTGCAGTGTTGCAAGTCTCACGCTTCTTGCGGGGATTGCAGGGGTCTTTAAATCTGCTCCTCTGGATACAAAGTTGCAGTCTTTGTTGAACAGGGCCGCTGTTCTCGGGAGTTTCTTGGAAGCAGGGCAGTCCTCTGAGGTTTCAGAGGTCGCTGGTCCTGGGAAAAGCGTCGCTGGAGCAGTTACCCCCTGACTGGGGCAAAAAGTCAGGGGGTAACCATGCCAAGGAGGCATTTCCTTACAGTAGGTCTGGAGGGCAGTAGCCAATGGCTACTGTCCTTAAGGGTGGCTACACACTTTGTGCCTCCTCCCTGTGGGAAGGGGAGCACATCCCTAATTCTATTCGGGGGGGGAATCCTCCAAAACAAGATGGAGGATTTTCCAAGGAGGGGGTCACTTCAGTGAGGTGTGGACTTGGCTGAGGGGGTGACTCCACCTTGTTTTTCTCATTATCTCCCCAGACTTGCCACCAAAAGTGGTGGCTGTTTCCTGGGAGGGATGGGTGGAGATTGGGAGTGACATCTCCACTGGCTGGAGTGCCCTGGGGCATTGTAACACGAAGCCTGAGCCTTTAAGGCTCTCTGCTAGGTGTTACAGTTCCTGCAGGGGGGGAGGTGTGAAGGACCTCCACCCAGAGCAGGCTTTGTTTCTGGCCCCCAGAGAGCACAAAGGCTCTCACCCCAGGGGGTCAGAAACTCGTCTCAGTGGCAGGCTGGCACAGACCAGTCAGTCCTGCACTTAAGGATTGGGTAAAATACAGGGGGCATCTCTAAGATGCCCTCGGTGTGCCTTTTTGTAATACATCCAGCACTGGCATCAGTGTGGGTTTATTATTTTGAGAAGTTTTTATACCAAACTTCCCAGTGATCAGTGTGCCCGTAATGGAACTGTGGAATTCGTTTTGACAAACTCTCAAACCATATACTTAATATGGCCACACTGTACTTACAATGTCTAAGAATAGACTTAGACACTGTAGGGGTATTGCTCATGCAGCTATGCCCTCACCAGTGGTATAGTGTACCCTGGCTTTGGGTTTTAAGGCCTGCTAGAGAGGTGACTTACCTATGCCACAGGCAGTATTTTGTGTGCATGGCACCCTGAGGGGGATGCCATGTCGAGTTTGCCTTTTTCTTCCCACCAACTCACACAATCTACAATGGCAGTGTGCATGTGTTAGGTGAGGGGGTCCTTTAGGGTGTCACAGCACATGCTGCAGCCCTTAGGGACCTTCCCTGGTCACAGGGCCCTTGGTACCACTGGTACCTTTTACAAGGGAGTTATCTGTATGCACAACACATGCTGCAGCCCTTAGGGACCTTACATGGTCACTTATCTGTATGCCAGGGGCGTGTCAATTGAGGAAACAATGGTACATTTTTAGTGAAAGAACACTGGTGCTGGGGCCTGGTTAGCAGGGTTCCAGAACACCTTTTAGTCAAGTCAGCATCAATATCAGGCAAAAAGTGTGTGTTGGGGGGGGTAACTGCAACAAGGAGCCATTTTCCTACAGTGTTCAACTCCAGATCATTATTCATATGCCTCTTTGAAGGAAGATGTTGATTCACATGACATACACTCTTCTGATGCATTCCGATAGGCTGGAGCTGAACAAGTGTTTCATGTTAGCTCCCCCACCTTAAACCTGTGGGATGTGCACTGCTCAGTGGGGAGTCTTGTATTGACTGTCTGTAAAGAAATGGCTCCCTGTTGCAGTTACCCCCCACTTTTTGCCTGATACTGATGCTGACTTGACTGAGAAGTGTGCTGGGACCCTGCTAACCAGGCCCCAGCACCAGTGTTCCTTCACCTAAAATGTACCATTGTATCCACAATTGGCACACCCTGGCATTCAGATAAGTCCCTTGTAACTGGTGCTTCTAGTACCAAGGGCCCTGATGCCAAGGAAGGTCTCTAAGGGCTGCAGCATGTCTTATGCCACCCTGGAGACCTCTCACTCAGCACAGACACACTGCTTGCCAGCTTGTGTGTGCTAGTGAGGACAAAACGAGTAAGTCGACATGGCACTCCCCTCAGGGTGCCATGCCAGCCTCTCACTGCCTATGCAGTATAGGTAAGACACCCCTCTAGCAGGCCTTACAGCCCTAAGGCAGGGTGCACTATACCATAGGTGAGGGTACCAGTGCATGAGCATGGTACCCCTACAGTGTCTAAACAAAACCTTAGACATTGTAAGTGCAGGGTAGCCATAAGAGTATATGGTCTGGGAGTCTGTCAAACACGAACTCCACAGCACCATAATGGCTACACTGAAAACTGGGAAGTTTGGTATCAAACTTCTCAGCACAATAAATGCACACTGATGCCAGTGTACATTTTATTGTAAAATACACCACAGAGGGCACCTTAGAGGTGCCCCCTGAAACTTAACCGACTATCTGTGTAGGCTGACTAGTTTTAGCAGCCTGCCACAAACCGAGACATGTTGCTGGCCCCATGGGGAGAGTGCCTTTGTCACTCTGAGGCCAGTAACAAAGCCTGCACTGGGTGGAGATGCTAACACCTCTCCCAGGCAGGAATTGTCACACCTGGCGGTGAGCCTCAAAGGCTCACCTCCTTTGTGCCAACCCCGCAGGACACTCCAGCTAGTGGAGTTGCCCGCCCCCTCCGGCCAGGCCCCACTTTTGGCGGCAAGGCCGGAGAAAATAATGAGAAAAACAAGGAGGAGTCACTGGCCAGTCAGGACAGCCCCTAAGGTGTCCTGAGCTGAGGTGACTCTAACTTTTAGAAATCCTCCATCTTGCAGATGGAGGATTCCCCCAATAGGGTTAGGATTGTGACCCCCTCCCCTTGGGAGGAGGCACAAAGAGGGTGTACCCACCCTCAGGGCTAGTAGCCATTGGCTACTAACCCCCCAGACCTAAACACGCCCTTAAATTTAGTATTTAAGGGCTACCCTGAACCCTAGAAAATTAGATTCCTGTAACTACAAGAAGAAGGACTGCCCAGCTGAAAACCCCTGCAGCGGAAGACCAGAAGACGACAACTGCCTTGGCTCCAGAAACTCACCGGCCTGTCTCCTGCCTTCCAAAGATCCTGCTCCAGCGACGCCTTCCAAAGGGACCAGCGACCTCGACATCCTCTGAGGACTGCCCCTGCTTCGAAAAGACAAGAAACTCCCGAGGACAGCGGACCTGCTCCAAGAAAAGCTGCAACTTTGTTTCCAGCAACTTTAAAGAACCCTGCAAGCTCCCCGCAAGAAGCGTGAGACTTGCAACACTGCACCCGGCGACCCCGACTCGGCTGGTGGCGATCCAACACCTCAGGAGGGACCCCAGGACTACTCTGATACTGTGAGTACCAAAACCTGTCCCCCCCTGAGCTCCCACAGCGCCGCCTGCAGAGGGAATCCCGAGGCTTCCCCTGACCGCGACTCTTTGAACCTAAAGTCCCGACGCCTGGGAGAGACCCTGCACCCGCAGCCCCCAGGACCTGAAGGACCGGACTTTCACTGGAGAAGTGACCCCCAGGAGTCCCTCTCCCTTGCCCAAGTGGAGGTTTCCCCGAGGAACCCCCCCCTTGCCTGCCTGCAGCGCTGAAGAGATCCCGAGATCTCTCATAGACTAACATTGCGAACCCGACGCTTGTTTCTACACTGCACCCGGCCGCCCCCGCGCCGCTGAGGGTGAAATTTCTGTGTGGACTTGTGTCCCCCCCGGTGCCCTACAAAACCCCCCTGGTCTGCCCTCCGAAGACACGGGTACTTACCTGCAAGCAGACCGGAACCGGGGCACCCCCTTCTCTCCATTCTAGCCTATGTGTTTTGGGCACCACTTTGAACTCTGCACCTGACCGGCCCTGAGCTGCTGGTGTGGTGACTTTGGGGTTGCTCTGAACCCCCAACGGTGGGCTACCTTGGACCAAGAACTGAACCCTGTAAGTGTCTTACTTACCTGGTAAAACTAACAAATACTTACCTCCCCTAGGAACTGTGAAAATTGCACTAAGTGTCCACTTTTAAAACAGCTATTTGTGAATAACTTGAAAAGTATACATGCAATTTTGATGATTTGAAGTTCCTAAAGTACTTACCTGCAATACCTTTCGAATGAGCTATTACATGTAGAATTTGAACCTGTGGTTCTTAAAATAAACTAAGAAAAGATATTTTTCTATATAAAAACCTATTGGCTGGATTTGTCTCTGAGTGTGTGTACCTCATTTATTGTCTATGTGTATGTACAACAAATGCTTAACACTACTCCTTGGATAAGCCTACTGCTCGACCACACTACCACAAAATAGAGCATTAGTATTATCTCTTTTTACCACTATTTTACCTCTAAGGGGAACCCTTGGACTCTGTGCATGCTATTCCTTACTTTGAAATAGCACATACAGAGCCAACTTCCTACATTGGTGGATCAGCGGTGGGGTACAAGACTTTGCATTTGCTGGACTACTCAGCCAATACCTGATCACACGACAAATTCCAAAATTGTCATTAGAAATTGATTTTTGCAATTTGAAAAGTTTTCTAAATTCTTAAAAGACCTGCTAGGGCCTTGTGTTAGATCCTGTTTAGCATTTCTTTTAGAGTTTAAAAGTTTGTAAAAGTTTGAATTAGATTCTAGAACCAGTTGTAGATTCTTAAAAAGTATTCCAACTTTTAGAAGCAAAATGTCTAGCACAGATGTGACTGTGGTGGAACTCGACACCACACCTTACCTCCATCTTAAGATGAGGGAGCTAAGGTCACTCTGTAAAATAAAGAAAATAACAATGGGCCCCAAACCTACCAAAATACAGCTCCAGGAGCTTTTGGCAGAGTTTGAAAAGGCCAACCCCTCTGAGGGTGGCAACTCAGAGGAAGAGGATAGTGACCAGGAGGAAAATTCTCCCCTACCAGTCCTATCTAGGGAGAACAGGGTCCCTCAAACCCTGACTCCAAAAATAATAGTCAGAGATGCTGGTTCCCTCACAGGAGAGACCAACACCTCTGAAATCACTGAGGATAACTCCAGTGAAGATGACCCCCTGTTAGCCAGGATGGTCAAAAGATTGGCTTTGGAAAAGCAGCTCCTAGCCATAGAAAGGGAAAGAAAAGAGATGGGCCTAGGTCCCATCAATGGTGGCAGCAACTTAAATAGGGTCAGAGATTCTCCTGACATCCTAAAAATCCCCAAAGGGATTGTAACAAAATATGAAAATGGTGATGACATCACCAAATGGTTCACAGCTTTTGAGAGGGCTTGTGTAACCAGAAAAGTGAACAGATCTCACTGGGGTGCTCTCCTTTGGGAAATGTTCACTGGAAAGTGTAGGGATAGACTCCTCACACTCTCTGGAAAAGATGCAGAATCTTATGACCTCATGAAGGGTACCCTGATTGAGGGCTTTGGATTCTCCACTGAGGAGTATAGAATTAGATTCAGGGGGGCTCAAAAATCCTCGAGCCAGACCTGGGTTGATTTTGTAGACTACTCAGTAAAAACACTAGATGGTTGGTTAACTGGAAATGAAGTGTGTGACTATGTTGGGCTTTATAATTTGTTTATGAAAGAACACATTTTAAGTAACTGCTTCAATGAAAAGTTGCATCAGTATCTGGTAGACCTAGGTCCAATTTCTCCCCAAGAATTGGGAAAGAAGGCAGACCACTGGGTCAAGACTAGGGTAACCAAAACTTCCACTGGGGGTGACCAAAAGAAAGGGGTTACAAAAACTCCCCAGGAGAAAGTGGGTAACACTAGAAACCAAGAAAAAGAGTCCTCTGTAGGCCCCCAAAAACCAGAACAGGTGGGTGGGCCCCAGGACACAACCCAAAACAAAGGTGGGTACCAGGGTAAGAACTGGGATGCCACTAAGGCATGGTGCCACAACTGTAAACAGTCTGGGCACCACACCAAGGACACTTCTTGTCCCAAAAACAAACCCCAGAACAAAATTCCAGGGGTAACCAGTGTAGCCATGGGAGATGACTCCTCAGATGAGGAGGTCTTCCTAGCCTTCAACTGGAAACAGGGCCCAACAGGTGAGTTGGAGATTCCAGAGGGAAGCAGACACTTCCACCACCTACTGGTGAATGGAATCCCAACCACTGCCCTGAGAGACACTTGTGCCAGTCACACTATTGTGCATGACAGGCTGGTGCTCTCAAACCAGTACATCCCAGGTGAGACTGCCAGGGTAAGAGTTAGCCTAGACAGGGTCACTAAGAGGCCTGTGGCTTTAGTGCCCATAGAAGTGGGTGGCACTCTTAGCTGGAGAAGGGTAGTAGTCAGTACAGACCTCCCCCTTGATTGTCTCCTTGGAAATGACTACCCAGAGGTTAGTCAGAGCCCAAGAGAGGAACTGGTCCAGTGCCAGTCCTCTCCCAAGGATTCTGGAAGTCCTGCCTCTGCAGTAAATGCAAGCAGGCCCCAGAAGAAGAAGAAAAGAAAACAGAGTAGGAAGGGTGGACAACCTTTAGCCAAGGTTACAGCAAGCCAAGGAGATTCTGCTCCAGTAGGGGAGAACTCCAAAAATGGCCCTGATAAAGTCCAACCTGACCCACAAGAAGTCCTGGCTAGTCAGGCAACTGTTAAACCTGAGTGGGTGGCTCCTCAGCTAACAGAAGAAAGGGTGGAAGAAGGGTGTTTACTACCAGAGGTGGTAACCCCCCACTCTAATACAGCAGACAGGCAACCTGAACCCAAAGAAGCCTGTAACTTAGCCCCTTCCCTTTTAGGTGAAGAGCTAAAGGTGTGGTTCTGGGCACTGACAGCTGTCAGTGGCCTCTGCTGGGTGTTAGCCTTTATGGCTGCACTATCCTTAGCATGGTGGTCTGACCCCATGCCAAATAGCAAGTTAGGCCCCCTGACCCTATTGGTCATGGTGGGGTTACTCCAGCTCTGGGTAACCTCTTTGGGTAAGCTAGGGGTAACCCTGGCCAAGATAAGGTTAGCAGAGGTGGATACCTCTAAAACCAGAATAGAAAGAATGGGTGGAGACATTGAAGATGCAGACAAGAGGCAATTCAGACTAGGTCCTATCACTGTGGAAGTGGGTCAGTTCCCCAAAGGGAATGACCTGAACAGAAGGATGTAAGGCAGAGTAGGCCCTGCAACTAACCAGCCTATTTCTCCTACTCTTCCTCGCCTGACAGACTAGGAAGACTCTCCCAGCTTGGGCTGAGTCTCCTGGCCTGTGGGCTGGGGGGGGCTTGTGTAAAGAAATGGCTCCCTGTTGCAGTTACCCCCCACTTTTTGCCTGATACTGATGCTGACTTGACTGAGAAGTGTGCTGGGACCCTGCTAACCAGGCCCCAGCACCAGTGTTCCTTCACCTAAAATGTACCATTGTATCCACAATTGGCACACCCTGGCATTCAGATAAGTCCCTTGTAACTGGTGCTTCTAGTACCAAGGGCCCTGATGCCAAGGAAGGTCTCTAAGGGCTGCAGCATGTCTTATGCCACCCTGGAGACCTCTCACTCAGCACAGACACACTGCTTGCCAGCTTGTGTGTGCTAGTGAGGACAAAACGAGTAAGTCGACATGGCACTCCCCTCAGGGTGCCATGCCAGCCTCTCACTGCCTATGCAGTATAGGTAAGACACCCCTCTAGCAGGCCTTACAGCCCTAAGGCAGGGTGCACTATACCATAGGTGAGGGTACCAGTGCATGAGCATGGTACCCCTACAGTGTCTAAACAAAACCTTAGACATTGTAAGTGCAGGGTAGCCATAAGAGTATATGGTCTGGGAGTCTGTCAAACACGAACTCCACAGCACCATAATGGCTACACTGAAAACTGGGAAGTTTGGTATCAAACTTCTCAGCACAATAAATGCACACTGATGCCAGTGTACATTTTATTGTAAAATACACCACAGAGGGCACCTTAGAGGTGCCCCCTGAAACTTAACCGACTATCTGTGTAGGCTGACTAGTTTTAGCAGCCTGCCACAAACCGAGACATGTTGCTGGCCCCATGGGGAGAGTGCCTTTGTCACTCTGAGGCCAGTAACAAAGCCTGCACTGGGTGGAGATGCTAACACCTCTCCCAGGCAGGAATTGTCACACCTGGCGGTGAGCCTCAAAGGCTCACCTCCTTTGTGCCAACCCCGCAGGACACTCCAGCTAGTGGAGTTGCCCGCCCCCTCCGGCCAGGCCCCACTTTTGGCGGCAAGGCCGGAGAAAATAATGAGAAAAACAAGGAGTCACTGGCCAGTCAGGACAGCCCCTAAGGTGTCCTGAGCTGAGGTGACTCTAACTTTTAGAAATCCTCCATCTTGCAGATGGAGGATTCCCCCAATAGGGTTAGGATTGTGACCCCCTCCCCTTGGGAGGAGGCACAAAGAGGGTGTACCCACCCTCAGGGCTAGTAGCCATTGGCTACTAACCCCCCAGACCTAAACACGCCCTTAAATTTAGTATTTAAGGGCTACCCTGAACCCTAGAAAATTAGATTCCTGTAACTACAAGAAGAAGGACTGCCCAGCTGAAAACCCCTGCAGCGGAAGACCAGAAGACGACAACTGCCTTGGCTCCAGAAACTCACCGGCCTGTCTCCTGCCTTCCAAAGATCCTGCTCCAGCGACGCCTTCCAAAGGGACCAGCGACCTCGACATCCTCTGAGGACTGCCCCTGCTTCGAAAAGACAAGAAACTCCCGAGGACAGCGGACCTGCTCCAAGAAAAGCTGCAACTTTGTTTCCAGCAACTTTAAAGAACCCTGCAAGCTCCCCGCAAGAAGCGTGAGACTTGCAACACTGCACCCGGCGACCCCGACTCGGCTGGTGGCGATCCAACACCTCAGGAGGGACCCCAGGACTACTCTGATACTGTGAGTACCAAAACCTGTCCCCCCTGAGCCCCCACAGCGCCGCCTGCAGAGGGAATCCCGAGGCTTCCCCTGACCGCGACTCTTTGAACCTAAAGTCCCGACGCCTGGGAGAGACCCTGCACCCGCAGCCCCCAGGACCTGAAGGACCGGACTTTCACTGGAGAAGTGACCCCCAGGAGTCCCTCTCCCTTGCCCAAGTGGAGGTTTCCCCGAGGAACCCCCCCCTTGCCTGCCTGCAGCGCTGAAGAGATCCCGAGATCTCTCATAGACTAACATTGCGAACCCGACGCTTGTTTCTACACTGCACCCGGCCGCCCCCGCGCCGCTGAGGGTGAAATTTCTGTGTGGACTTGTGTCCCCCCCGGTGCCCTACAAAACCCCCCTGGTCTGCCCTCCGAAGACGCGGGTACTTACCTGCAAGCAGACCGGAACCGGGGCACCCCCTTCTCTCCATTCTAGCCTATGTGTTTTGGGCACCACTTTGAACTCTGCACCTGACCGGCCCTGAGCTGCTGGTGTGGTGACTTTGGGGTTGCTCTGAACCCCCAACGGTGGGCTACCTTGGACCAAGAACTGAACCCTGTAAGTGTCTTACTTACCTGGTAAAACTAACAAATACTTACCTCCCCTAGGAACTGTGAAAATTGCACTAAGTGTCCACTTTTAAAACAGCTATTTGTGAATAACTTGAAAAGTATACATGCAATTTTGATGATTTGAAGTTCCTAAAGTACTTACCTGCAATACCTTTCGAATGAGCTATTACATGTAGAATTTGAACCTGTGGTTCTTAAAATAAACTAAGAAAAGATATTTTTCTATATAAAAACCTATTGGCTGGATTTGTCTCTGAGTGTGTGTACCTCATTTATTGTCTATGTGTATGTACAACAAATGCTTAACACTACTCCTTAGATAAGCCTACTGCTCGACCACACTACCACAAAATAGAGCATTAGTATTATCTCTTTTTACCACTATTTTACCTCTAAGGGGAACCCTTGGACTCTGTGCATGCTATTCCTTACTTTGAAATAGCACATACAGAGCCAACTTCCTACACTGTCCAATAGTTTTATTAGCCCAGTACCATAAATGCAAGTACACATCCTGTTATTCTGTGCCAATGTATCCTTGCGTCTTTTAAAAAAAATATAATTGGCAGTGGGGACTAACACTTTTTTAAAATTCTTTGCTCTCTTAGCACTTATTTCTTTTTCTTGATCTGAGTAGCTAATGCTCAGTGCTCCTGTTTCAAGCTGTGCTTTTTGTGCCACGAGCGCCAGCAGCTGCCCCTCACAAGCTTCACATTTCTGATGAATACCTCTACTTGCAGATCACCCTCCTGGTGAATATCTGTGGGCTCCAGATTGGACCTTCTCTGGCACCTGGGGATATTCAACAGGTGAGGGATATGTAGGTACATAGAGAACCATATGTGCTATAGTTGAGGTGAGTGCAATGGCTCAAACAGGGCACTGTCCAGAGCAACCTTCCTGTCATTGAGGTCGTGAGTCACCCTGTTCGGTACCTGTACTGCTATGTGCATAGCAGTCATAGGCTATATGAAATGGTGCAGATAACCTCAGGATGATGGAGCAGTCAGTTTTTCTTCTGGTACCCGAAACAGTGCTTCAGCTAGATCCAGTTGTTAAGGGAACGACCATCATGCATCTTTGAGCAGAGAACCCCATGTGGGAAATAACCCTTCAACTGTTCAGGTTCCGCTTCTACTTTATGCTTGAGTCTCACTCCACATCCATTAACCGATGACATCAGGTGTTGTTGCACTGTCGGTCTGCTCAGATGACTTCAAGGGGTTGCACCAGAGAGTGGGGCCTAACTTTTATCATGACTCCTTGCTTTCATGCTGTAGCAAAGAGCTTCTTTTGGACATGGTCACCTCCACTTTTTGCTCACTGGTACTGAGGAGTTTAGGCTGAGATGCATTGGGTTCCTTCTAAACAGGGCCCCAGTGGCAGTGCTCTTTCCCTAAAGTAAAAGGCCTCATTTTACACACTTGCCACACACTCTAGTACCTCTGTAAGTCCCTGTGGATGGTACCCCTGGTACCTAGGGCCTGGGTACTAGAGAGGGTTGCAGCATGTATTGTGCCACCCTTCTACAAATTGCACACAGCCTGCCATCCCAGACTGTGTGTCATGGTACACGTAGGGAACTGGGTTTTTGTTGCAGTACTCCACCACTTTTTGGCTGGTATTTAATGCAACTTTGTATGGATTGCACTGCGTTCCTGCTAACCAGATACCCAGTGTTAGTGGTCTTCCCCACTCCAAGGGACCCAGCACCAAACTCATGCAGACTGCATGTCAAGATGGTCTAAAAAGTTAAAACGTGACATGGCACACACATTATGTGCACTGCTCCAGTCACTGCAAGCCATGAGTGAAAACATTGTGTGCCATGCCCAAATCAGTGCATCTAAATGTGTCACCCCCACAGCAGCCCTTAAAGCCATAAGACATAGTGCATTACATGACGTGAAGGCTTAGCTGCATGAGCAGATATGCCCCTGTAATGTCTAGTTCAGTTACTTAGACATTGCAAGGGAACAGGGAAGTCATCTTAAGGTAAGGTATGTACTGAGCACTGGTCAGTACATGTTACCCAGCTACACAATGTCCTCCCTGAAACATATGGTGTTTGGGAATTGAACACCTGGTTTTAATAAATCTAGACTGATGCCAGTCTTGAATTTATGACATGCACCCAGAGTGCACCTTAGAGGTGCCCTCTGAGACCTACTAGTCCTTTAGTGTAATAGCTGACTGGTACTGACCAGCCTGCCACCACATGCATGTTTCCACCCTCTTGAGGTTAGAACCTGTGCTCTGAGACCAGAAACAATGCCTGCTCCAGAGGAAGGTGTTATCACCTCCTTCAGCAGGATGGTTAGTGAACCTGTAGACCAAGGCCTAAGGGCTCAAAAGGCCCTGCCGCTTTTGGTAGGTGACCCTGGCTTTCCCCAGACCGGGGAGTTGCCACCTCCTGCCCTGAGGCTCAAGTGGCACCAGGATAGGCGGGAAATTAGTTATGCGGGTACTCGTTGTGCATTACGAGGCTAGACATTCCCCTAAGGTGGGCATCCTAATGTGCTCTATGAAAGAAGGGTTCCACCATCTTGTTTTTGGTGAAACTAGGAACTCTGGGACACGGTTATTCCCACTCTTCACAGGAAGTGGTCATATATAGGGGGTGTAGTCACCCCAGGGCACAAGTAGCTCATTCTCTACTAACCTACACTCTCCCAAACGTCCGTCAATTCATGTTGCCCCCCCGACACCAGAAGAAGAGATTTGCCAGACACAAGAAGAAGATGGCAAAGAAGCGAGAACTGCCGACTGCTGTTGGAGTTTTGGCATCAAACCCTGCCTGCCTACCTCCTCCTGTCCCGAAAATCACCATAGCCCGACTCGTCCTGCAGCTGTGCATCCTCCAAAAGCCTTGTAGGACTTGCAACACTTCACTAAGCCGTCAGTATCTCGCATGAAGTGGAGAAGCAACGTCCCTACAGCTTGCAGGCACCAACCGCAACATCTGGTTCACCGTTCTGTTGACGACCGGGTCAACCGACGAAGAGGTCACCAAGCTCCAGTAGGACCGACCTGTCTTCGTACCCTGTGAGAAGAATCCCAAGACTGAGCGGAGCCGAACTGCGCAAGTACCTGCCTCCCATGGCCTGGGTCCACAACAACTGACAGTGTTCCTTTGAACCCAGGACCCCCACTGACCGAACCCCCTGTTGGGAGCTCCCAGACTTGTCCCCAAGTCCCCCTTTGCATCCTGTTTCTAGATGGCCCCCCTTTTTCGCCAGTGGTGCAGAGTGCAAAGCACCTAACTTGTCCAGCACCACTGCACCCGAACGCCCCAAGCCAAATAGAACTGTTGTACTGATGTTGTAAATGACCTTTCTTCCCTAGCAAGCTACATCCGTCAGGGGACACCCGAGAACTGTGTGCAACCCATTGCAGTAAAAGTACATTAAAGTCTTGACCGCGCATTTGAGTAAAACTGCTACTTACTTGCAAATCCATGTACAGCAACAGTACCTACCTTCCTTTTAGTTTTTATGGCGTTAAAACATCACATTAAAAGTATTTATATATTTCTAAACGTTGATCTCGAGTTTCTTCTTGAGAGTGTGTCTCAATTATTGACTCTGTGTGTTAAATGCTTAGCACTACCCTCTGATAAGCCTAGACTGCTCACCCGGAGCATTTGGAGTTATCACCTTTAACTCCTGTAAGCCAATAAGGGTCGTCTGTACTGTCTGCCTAGTGTCCCCTTACATTGTTACACTACATAGGTAACCAGCTTCCTACATATGCATTGTAAGCTATCTTCTCGCTCAAGCTTTGTGAAGTTGGTGAGCAGAGAATTAGGTAAAAGTATCCCAATTAAGCTCAGGTGGGACTCTGTATGTGGACAAAATTGAGTTTTAGAGTATTTAGCTGCTAACGATTTAATGATTTCCCCCAGGACAGAGGGGTTCCTTTTTATCAGTGATTACTTAATTTCCAGTAATGTTAAACCCATAAAGAAAGTGAAACTGCCTTGTGCAATGTGCTAGAAATGTGATTGACCACCCCCTCCTCTCGTCGCCCCCTCCCCCCGAGGAGAGGCTGGTACTTGCTATGTAGTCATTCCTTAGAAGTTTAACTTAAAAAAAGAGACCATGAGAACAAAGAAAACCTTCAGAAAGTTATGAAGAGGGCTTAGCCTCATTTATTATAGCTCTGGGATTAGTAAGGTTGTTAATCATTTTATCAAGCTAATTCAATAAGTTTGTAGGTGAATTAATCTTGGAATAAAAAAAAATGTACTTGTAGTATATTTTACTAAATGTCTAATTCCGCAGTTGGCAGTAGAAAAGGCACGCTACCATGCCAGTTAGTTTCCAGCTGCTGTAATGTCCCTTTTTCTTGGAGAAAAAGAACCATTCATTCTGCAGTAACATAGTTTTAACATGTTAACATGCTATATTGTGTGCATGAACCCTTATTAAATAATCTAAAACAGTTATTGGTTCATTTCTGTCTGTAGAACTCCGATTATGAGAGACATCTCAGCAATTTGTTGGACTAAAGCTTGAATGAAGTTTCTTCCAGAGATGCAGGGAGAGAGTGCTAAGTTCAGGGCAAACAGAGGCGTTTAAAAATCTGGTGACGGTAAACGGAACAAAGTGTGCCCACACAATTAAAAGAGCCACTGAATGCTTCGAGGAGGTTAAAGGATTTTTTGTTGTACAAAAAGGTTTGAAAACATGTGGTCGCTCCATCTTCTGCCCACTTTGAAACTGCCAAGGACCATTAGTTCATCCTGTAGAATGACATTGTGAACCATAATTCTGTCAAGCCAATTAAAAACAAAATCCAACCATGCGTTTTTGACAGTGGCGAAGGACAAAACCCAACATAAGATTTTTCGGAATAATAATTTGCGCCCCTGCGTACTAATCCAGTTTGCAAAGTAGGGATGTGCATTTTGCGCACACACTGATTTGTGAATGGGAATGCTTTTTGCGATGTGACCTATGTATTGATAGGTCACAAAACAAACTGTACATTTGCAGAAGGTTGCAAAACAACCTGCCTAATGACTATTAATTACCAACCCACTTAAATTGGCTTTAAATAGAGCATTGGAGGCCTACAAAGGACAGTAGACCTCCGTCCCTGCATTTGTATTTCCCAATGAAAGTATTTTTTATTAAAGCAGACGTGCTCATTAACAGGACCAGCGTGTTTTTTTTTTTGTGTTTTTTTTTTTATGGTTTACATTTGGCAAGACATCAAAGTTAGAGCTAGCAGTCAACCTTGCCATAACAATTCTCAAATGGGAAGACTTCCTGAATTAGAAACCATATGATTTTAAGTCTGTGTTGCAGCTATTACCATATTTTGTAATTTATGGTGGTTTGTTATTTTTATAATGCTCTTTTTTTCTTTTTCTTCTTGTGATGTCTATATTGATTATTGGCAATGAAATAGAGTATCTGGATCAGGTATAATTCTAACCTTATCTGTTCCATAGTGGCACCTCGATTCTCAGAAAACTCAAGCATTAAGTGATAGCAAGAATTAAGCCCTCATTCTTTCAGCCTAGAATGACCTTACAATTCTTTTTTATTCGTACATTGGTGGTGAAAAGGCTAGTTTTCATCCTTGTTCTTATTCTCAGAGGCTGGTCCTTAAGAGGAATCGGATTCTGCACATAAACACACCCTGTACGAGATAATAAAATGTCATAGGTTTTGTGACTCAAAGGTTTCCGTTTTTATTGAGGGTAGAAGGGCAAGCATTATGCTTGTATTTTCTTTATGGAACTAATAGGAGCCTTCATTGTGAAACACAACAATACATTTCAAAACTTATGAGGCTTCATGAAATACCTACTACAAGTTAAACGCCCTACCTGTCAGATACGACTTAGACACTTTCATATCTCTTGTGTTCTCAACCCATTCATAATCTTTCTTTGCAGAACATTCTTGAAGTATTGTAATCTCTGCTTTTCCTTTGTGAATCTTATTTCTTTTAATTTCCTGGAACTTATCTCACATCAGCAAACTAATAATTTTTCATAACAGGCATATCTCAACAAGGAAATGGAATGAGAGCAAAATAAAGTTCCAACACCACAAGAAAAGCAGTGTACTGTAATAATTCCTCTAACGTTAGAGTGGATACTCCTTACCAACACGTCATTAATATAATGTAAACCTTCATTTGTGAAAATGTACACTAGCAAAGCCTGATGTGAGTATTCTGATTTTTATGGTTTTTGTGAACAAACTGCAGTCGGAATACTCACACCAGGTTCTGCTAGTGTACAGTTTGATAACTGAATTTGAACAAGAATCTTTTCAAAATGTTTGATCATAAACTAATTCAAGACAGTGCTATGATGATTGTGAACAAACTGCAAACTATGTCCTGAATTGGTTCATGATCAAAACCTTTTGAAAACAAATTCATGTGGGCAATATGCAGACTTAATGTTTATTCTAACCCATATAAAAAAACACCTGGTCGTCATTGCTTCGCCGTTGAGCACCAAACCTTTAAGTATTTGTACCGGCTTCCTTCATAATCCTTCTAATCTAGTATCCTAATGTTGGCGCTAACACTGGAATAAAGGGCTTCTTGAAGAACTTCACACATCTACATCCCCTCATTTTACCTTAATAATCCTTCAAGCAACGCACCACACTGCTGGAGTTAACCTGGAAACAGAGATTCAAAGTTGACCTTCTACTTAACTTGTACTGAATGTAGTAAAGGTTATCCCTTCCTGTGTAAAGGTCTTGCCATCTATGGCCAGAGCCATATTCAAGAAAGAAGACCTAATAGCATGGATAATTTTGCAAAAATTGCTTTTGTTTGAAATCTTCATTCAATGGCCAGTTCTTCACCAACTTCAGTACCACCAGTAGTTGTGGGTGTGGGAAATAGAAATTCAATTGTCTTTCAGCAGTTTGCAATCAGAGTATGTTATGTTACTCGACAGTGGAGTACTAGATGATGTCAGTATCTGATAGTTGTATATGAATGTATTGCTCTATGTACTAAAACCAAGCCTACTGAAATTGTGCCAAGGGAGGACCAAAGTATACGTCAGGGTTAAGTAAATTATGCAGAAAGAAAAGGAAAATTATATGGTGTATTGCCACACATTTTGCTGTAATATTATTCTTGTGAAATTTTTACACAGACTAACCCTTTCTAGGCAAAGTGTTATACTCATTAGTACCAGTTTAACACCTAAATACAACAATACGTTTTCCCCCACTTTTTGCCCCCATTTGAACTTCTAGCTGCTGTTTTTCGACTGACAGTGCACTAGATCCCTGCTAACCAGGCTCCAGTGCCAGTTTTACTTCTCCTAAATGAGTCATATCTCTAATTGTGTTACAGTTGGCACACACTTAAGCACTGCTGCCTCCCTTAAGGGATCCCCATACAGATTGCTTGCAGACTGCCACCGCAGGCTGCCTGACATGGTGAAAACTGTGTGTAAACACGAAATGGCGCACTCACTGTGTGCCATGCCCAAGTCACTGCATCTAATATACGTAAATCACCCCCACAGGAGGCCTTATAGCCCTAAGGCAGGGTGGATTATTTTACATGGAAGGTCATATTTGCATGAGCAGATACACCCCTGTGCTGTCTAGTTTAATTACTAAGTGCTACTAGTGAACAGGGAAGCCATCTTAAGCAAATGTACTGGGCACTGGTCATTATGAGTCCCCCAGCTACATGATGGCTTTACTGAAACCTTTACTGATGATGATATACACCTTATCTTAATAAATCCATACTAAAGCTAATATTGGATTTGTTATGCCATGCACCCTGAAAGCAGCTTAGAGGTGCCTTCTAAAACCTGCTAGTCTTTTAGTGCTCTGACTAGTCTCAGTCAGCCTCCCACCACAAGTGCATTTTTGCCCCCTCCCTCCCAAATAGGGGGCCAGCGCTCTGAGGTCATGGAAAAATGCCCCCTTATGAGGAGTTTTCACCCTCTCTTGCAGGATGGCTAGTAAATATGCTTGCCAAGGCCAGAGGCTTCAAAGTCTTCACCGCCTTTGATGTGGAACCCCAGCTTCCTCCAGACTTGGAGAATGCCACCCCTGTCTTGAAGCCCATTTGGCACCAGGACAGGTGGAAAATTAATGTGCAGGAGGATTGTTGCACCACCAGACTAGTCACACCCCCAAAGTGGGCTATCGGATATGCTCAGTGAAAGAAGGGATTCACCATCATATGTTTGGTGGAATTGGGAGCTCTGGGACAGGATTATGCCCCCCTCACCACAGGAGAGTGGCTGCCTTTTGCCAGCAGCATCAAGTTTATTTTTTACTCTCATTGTTTGGAGGAGGAGTCCCTAGTGGCCTGACTACTGACCAGTTTCCATGCAGTGGTGGCCACTACAGAGCCTAGAGAAACCTGGTAACTGATGAATGGTGGGTCAAAGGGAGCAGGCTTATATTTCTTGTCTACTCTAGAGGCAATAACCTAAGAGCGGACAGGCTCTTTAAAAAAAATTGTCTGCGTGACAAAGCATCCCAGTGAACATGGGGGGAAGCTGGTTATCTCTATGCATGGATGTAAGGGTATCAAACGGTGTAGGAAGTTGGCTCTGTATGCACTATTTCAAAGTAAGGAATAGTATGCACAGAGTCCAAGAGTTCCCCTTAGAGGTAAGATAGTGGCAAAAAGAGATAATACTAATGCTCTATTTTGTGGTAGTGTGGTCGAGCAGTAGGCTTATCAAAGGAGCAGTGTTAAGCATTTGTTGTACACACACAGGCAATAAATGAGGAACACACACTCAGAGACAATTCCAGGCCAATAGGTTTTTGTATAGAAAAATATATTTTCTTAGTTTATTTTAAGAACCACAGGTTCAAATTTTACATGTAATACTTCAAATGAAAGGTATTGCAGGTAGGTACTTTAGGAACTTTGAATAATCAAAATAGCATGTACAGTTTTCAAATTAATCACATATAGCTATTTTAAAAGTAGACAGTGCAATTTTCAACAGTTCCTGGGGGAGTAAGAGTTAGTTTTTGCAGGTAAGTAAACCACCTACGGAGTTCAAGTTTGGGTCCAAGGTAGCCCACCGTTGGGGGTTCAGAGCAACCCCAAAGTTACCACACCAGCAGCTCGGGGCCGGTCAGGTGCAGAGGTCAAAGTGGTGCCCAAAACGCATAGGCTTCAATGGAGAAGGGGGTGCCCCGGTTTCTGTCTGTCAGCAGGTAAGTACCCGCGTCTTCAGAGGGCAGACCAGGGGGGTTTTGTAGGGCACTGGGGGGGACACAAGTCCACACAAAAAGTACACCCTCAGCAGCGCGGGGGCGGCCGGGTGCAGTGTGTAAACAAGCGTCTGGTTGGTAATAGGAATCAATGGGAGACCAAGGGGTCTCTTCAGCGGTGCAGGCAGGCAAGGGGGGGGCTCCTCGGGGTAGCCACCACCTGGGCAAGGGAGAGGGCCTCCTGGGGGTCACTCCTGCACTGGAGTTCCGATCCTTCAGGTCCTGGGGGCTGCGGGTGCAGGGTCTTTTCCAGGCGTCGGGATTTCAGAGTCAGGCAGTCGCGGTCAGGGGGAGCCTCGGGATTCCCTCTGCAGGCGTCGCTGTGGGGGGCTCAGGGGGGACAACTTTGGTTACTCACAGTCTTGGAGTCGCCGGGGGGTCCTCCCTGTAGCGTCGTTTCTCCACCAGTCGAGTCGGGGTCGCCGGGTGCAGTGTTGCAAGTCTCACGCTTCTTGCGGGGATTGCAGGGGTCTTTAAATCTGCTCCTCTGGAAACAAAGTTGCAGTCTTTGTTGAACAGGGCCGCTGTTCTCGGGAGTTTCTTGATCTTTTGGAAGCAGGGCAGTCCTCTGAGGAGTCAGAGGTCGATGGTCCTGGGGAAAGCGTCGCTGGAGCAGTTTTCTTCTGAAGGAGGGAGTCTGGCCGGTAGGGCTGGGGCCAAAGCAGTTGGTGTCTCCGTCTTCTCTGCAGGGGTTTTTCAGCTCAGCAGTCCTCTTCTTCGTAAGTTGCAGGAATCTGTTTTCCTAGGTTCTGGGAGCCCCTAAATACTCGATTTAGGGGTGTGTTTTAAGTCTGGGAGGGCAGTAGCCAATGGCTACTGTCCTTGAGGGTGGCTACACCCTCTTTGTGCCTCCTCCCTGAAGGGAGGGGGGCACATCCCTAATCCTATTGGGGGAATCCTCCATCTGCAAGATGGAGGATTTCTAAAAGTCAGTCACCTCAGCTCAGGACACCTTAGGGGCTGACCAGAGGACCATCTTAGAGATACCCCCTGTATTTTACCCAATTGTTCAGTGCAGGACTGACTGGTCTGTGCCAGCCTGCTGCTGAGAGACGAGTGTCTGACCTCATGCGGTGAGAGCCTTTGTGCTCTCTGAGGACAGAAACAAAGCCTGCCCTGGGTGGAGGTGCTTCACACCTCCCCCCTGCAGGAACTGTAACACCTAGCAGTGAGCTTCAAAGGCTCAAGCTTCGTGTTACAATGCCCCAGGGCACTCCAGCTAGTGGAGATGCCCGCCTCCTGGACCCAGCCCCCACTTTTGGCGGCAAGTCCAGGAGAGATAATGAGAAAAACAAGGAGGAGTCACTGGCCAGTCAGGACAGCCCCTAAGGTGTCCTGAGCTGAGGTGACTCTAACTTTTAGAAATCCTCCATCTTGCAGATGGAGGATTCCCCCAATAGGATTAGGGATGTGGCCCCCTCCCCTTGGGAGGAGGCACAAAGAGGGTGTACTCACCCTCAGGGCTAGTAGCCATTGGCTACTAACCCCCCAGACCTAAACACGCCCTTAAATTTAGTATTTAAGGGCTTCCCTGAACCTAAAGAGTTAGATTCCTGCAACAACAAGAAGAAGGACTGCCTAGCTGAAAACCCCTGCAGAGGAAGTCCAGAAGACAACAACTGCCTTGGCTCCAGAAACTCACCGGCCTGTCTCCTGCCTTCCAAAGAACTCTGCTCCAGCGACGCCTTCCAAAGGGACCAGCGACCTCTGAATCCTCTGAGGACTGCCCTGCTTCGACGACGACAAGAAACTCCAGAGGACAGCGGACCTGCTCCAAAAAGACTGCAACTTTATCCAAAGGAGCAGCTTTAAAGAACCCTGCAATCTCCCCGCAAGAAGCGTGAGACTTGCAACACTGCACCCGGCGACCCCGACTCGGCTGGTGGAGAACCAACACCTCAGGGAGGACCCCCGGACTACTCTACGACTGTGAGTACCAAAACCTGTCCCCCCTGAGCCCCCACAGCGCCGCCTGCAGAGGGAATCCCGAGGCTTCCCCTGACCGCGACTCTCTGAAACCTAAGTCCCGACGCCTGGAAAAGACCCTGCACCCGCAGCCCCCAGGACCTGAAGGACCGGACTTTCACTGCAGAAGTGACCCCCAGGAGTCCCTCTCCCTCGCCCAAGTGGAGGTTTCCCCGAGGAAGCCCCCCCTTGCCTGCCTGCAGCGCTAAAGAGATCCCTTGATCTCTCATTGACTTCCATTGCGAACCCGACGCTTGTTCTAACACTGCACCCGGCCGCCCCCGCGCCGCTGAGGGTGAAATTTCTGTGTGGGCTTGTGTCCCCCCCGGTGCCCTACAAAACCCCCCTGGTCTGCCCTCCGAAGACGCGGGTACTTACCTGCTGGCAGACTGGAACCGGGGCACCCCCTTCTCTCCATTGAAGCCTATGCGTTTTGGGCACCACTTTGAACTCTGCACCTGACCGGCCCTGAGCTGCTGGTGTGGTAACTTTGGGGTTGCTCTGAACCCCCAACGGTGGGCTACCTTGGACCAAGAACTGAACCCTGTAAGTGTCTTACTTACCTGGTAAAACTAACAAAAACTTACCTCCCCCAGGAACTGTGAAAATTGCACTAAGTGTCCACTTTTAAAATAGCTATTTGTGAATAACTTGAAAAGTATACATGCAATTGAAATGATTCAAAGTTCCTAATGTACTTACCTGCAATACCTTTCAAACAAGATATTACTTGTTAAATTTGAACCTGTGGTTCTTAAAATAAACTAAGAAAAGATATTTTTCTATAACAAAACCTATTGGCTGGATTTGTCTCTGAGTGTGTGTACCTCATTTATTGTCTATGTGTATGTACAACAAATGCTTAACACTACTCCTTGGATAAGCCTACTGCTCGACCACACTACCACAAAATAGAGCATTAGTATTATCTCTTTTTACCACTATTTTACCTCCAAGGGGAACCCTTGGACTCTGTGCATGCTATTCCTTACTTTGAAATAGCACATACAGAGCCAACTTCCTACATTGGTGGATCAGCGGTGGGGTACAAGACTTTGCATTTGCTGGACTACTCAGCCAATACCTGATCACACAACAAATTCCAAAATTGTTATTAGAAATTGATTTTTGCAATTTGAAAAGTTTTCTAAATTCTTAAAAGACCTGCTAGGGCCTTGTGTTAGATCCTGTTTAGCATTTCTTTTAGAGTTTAAAAGTTTGTTAAAAGTTTGAATTAGATTCTAGAACCAGTTTAGTTTCTTAAAAAGTATTCCAACTTTTAGAAGCACAATGTCTAGTACAGATGTGAATGTGGTGGAACTCGACACCACACCTTACCTCCATCTACAGATGAGAGAGCTAAGGTCACTCTGTAAACTAAAGAAAATAGCAATGGGCTCCAAACCTACCAAAGTACAGCTCCAGGAGCTGTTGGCAGAGTTTGAAAAAGCCAACCCCTCTGAGGATGGCAACACAGAGGATGAAGATAGTGACTTGGAGGAAAATTCCCCCCTACCAGTCCTATTTAGGGAGAACAGGGCCTCTCAAGCCCTGACTCCACAAATCCTAGTCAGAGATGCTGGTTCCCTCACAGGAGGGACCAACCTCTCTGAAATCACGGAGGATAACTCCAGTGAAGAGGACATCCAGTTAGCCAGGATGGCCAAAAGATTGGCTTTGGAAAGACAGATCCTAGCCATAGAAAGGGAAAGACAAGAGATGGGCCTAGGACCCATCAATGGTGGCAGCAACATAAATAGGGTCAGAGATTCTCCTGACATGTTGAAAATCCCCAAAGGGATTGTAACTAAATATGAAGATGGTGATGACATCACCAAATGGTTCACAGCTTTTGAGAGGGCTTGTGAAACCAGAAAAGTGAACAAATCTCACTGGGGTGCTCTCCTTTGGGAAATGTTCACAGGAAAGTGTAGGGATAGACTCCTCACACTCTCTAAAAAAGATGCAGAATCTTATGACCTCATGAAGGGTACCCTGATTGAGGGCTTTGGATTCTCCACTGAGGAGTATAGAATTAGATTCAGGGGGGCTCAAAAATCCTCGAGCCAGACCTGGGTTGATTATGTTGACTACTCAGTGAAAACACTGGATGGTTGGGTAACTGGAAATGAAGTGTATGACTATGTTGGGCTTTATAATTTGTTTATGAAAGAACACATTTTAAGTAACTGCTTCAATGAAAAGTTGCATCAGTATCTGGTAGACCTAGGTCCAATTTCTCCCCAAGAATTGGGAAAGAAGGCAGACCACTGGGTCAAGACTAGGGTAACCAAAACTTCCACTGGGGGTGACCAAAAGAAAGGGGTTACAAAGCCTCCCCAGGAGAAAGTGGGTGACACTAGAAACAAAGAAAAAGAGTCCCCTGTAGGCCCCCAAAAACCAGACCAGGTGGTTGGGCCCAGAGACACAACCCAAAACAAAGGTGGGTACCAGGGTAAGAGCTGGGATGCCACTAAGGCATGGTGCCATAACTGTAAACAGACAGGGCACCACACCAAGGACACTTCTTGTCCCAAAAACAAACCCCCTAGCAAAATCCCAGGGGTGACCAGTGTAGCCATTGGGGATGACTCCTCAGATGAGGAGGTCTTCATAGCCTTCAACTGGAAAAAGGGCCCAACAGGTGAGTTGGAGATTCCAGAGGGAAGTAGACACTTCCACCACCTACTGGTGAATGGAATCCCAGCCACTGCCCTGAGAGACACTTGTGCCAGTCACACTATTGTGCATGACAGGCTGGTGTTCTCAAACCAGTACATCCCAGGTGAGATGGCCAGAGTAAGAGTTAGCCCAGACAGGGTCACTGATAGACCTATGGCTTTTGTGCCCATAGAAGTGGGTGGGACTTTTAGCTGGAGAAGGGTGGTAGTCAGTACAGACCTCCCCTTGATTGTCTCCTTGGAAATGACTACCCAGAGGTTAGTCAGAGCCCAAGAGAGGAACTGGTCCAGTGCCAGTCCTCTCCCAAGGATTCTGGAGTGCCTGCCTCTGCAGTAAATGCAAGTAGGCCCCAGAAGAAAAAGAAAAGGAAACAGAGTAGGAAAGGTGGACAACCTTTAGCCAAGGTTCCAGCAAGCCAAGGAGATTCTGCTCCAGTAGGGGAGAACTCCAAAAGTGGCTCTGATAAAGTCCAACCTGACCCACAAGAAGTCCTGGCTAGTCAGGCAACTGTTAAGCCTGAGTGGGTGGCTCCTCAGCTAACAGAAGAAAGAGTGGAAGAAGGGTGTTTACTACAAGATGTGGTAACCCCCTGTAGGAAGTTGGCTCTGTATGTGCTATTTCAAAGTAAGGAATAGCATGCACAGAGTCCAAGGGTTCCCCTTAGAGGTAAAATAGTGGTAAAAATAGATAATACTAATGCTCTATTTTGTGGTAGTGTGGTCGAGCAGTAGGCTTATCCAAGGAGTAGTGTTAAGCATTTGTTGTACATACACATAGACAATAAATGAGGTACACACACTCAGAGACAAATCCAGCCAATAGGTTTTTGTATAGAAAAATATCTTTTCTTAGTTTATTTTAAGAACCACAGGTTCAAATTCTACATGTACTATCTCATTCGAAAGGTATTGCAGGTAAGTACTTTAGGAACTTCAAATCATCAAAATTGCATGTATACTTTTCAAGTTATTCACAAATAGCTGTTTTAAAAGTGGACACTTAGTGCAATTTTCACAGTTCCTGGGGGAGGTAAGTTTTTGTTAGTTTTACCAGGTAAGTAGGACACTTACAGGGTTCAGTTCTTGGTCCAAGGTAGCCCACCGTTGGGGGTTCAGAGCAACCCCAAAGTCACCACACCAGCAGCTCAGGGCCGGTCAGGTGCAGAGTTCAAAGTGGTGCCCAAAACACATAGGCTAGAATGGAGAGAAGGGGGTGCCCCGGTTCCGGTCTGCTTGCAGGTAAGTACCCGCGTCTTCGGAGGGCAGACCAGGGGGGTTTTGTAGGGCACCGGGGGGGACACAAGTCCACACAGAAATTTCACCCTCAGCAGCGCGGGGGCGGCCGGGTGCAGTGTAGAAACAAGCGTCGGGTTTGTAATGGAAGTCAATGGGAGATCTAGGGATCTCTTCAGCGCTGCAGGCAGGCAAGGGGGGGGTTCCTCGGGGAAACCTCCACTTGGTCAAGGGAGAGGGACTCCTGGGGGTCACTCCTCCAGTGAAAGTCCGGTCCTTCAGGTCCTGGGGGCTGCGGGTGCAGGGTCTCTCCCAGGCGTCGGGACTTTAGGTTCAAAGAGTCGCGGTCAGGGGAAGCCTCGGGATTCCCTCTGCAGGCGGCGCTGTGGGGGCTCAGGGGGGACAGGTTTTGGTACTCACAGTATCAGAGTAGTCCTGGGGTCCCTCCTGAGGTGTTGGATCGCCACCAGCCGAGTCGGGGTCGCCGGGTGCAGTGTTGCAAGTCTCACGCTTCTTGCGGGGAGCTTGCAGGGTTCTTTAAAGCTGCTGGAAACAAAGTTGCAGCTTTTCTTGGAGCAGGTCCGCTGTCCTCGGGAGTTTCTTGTCTTTTCGAAGCAGGGGCAGTCCTCAGAGGATGTCGAGGTCGCTGGTCCCTTTGGAAGGCGTCGCTGGAGCAGGATCTTTGGAAGGCAGGAGACAGGCCGGTGAGTTTCTGGAGCCAAGGCAGTTGTCGTCTTCTGGTCTTCCGCTGCAGGGGTTTTCAGCTGGGCAGTCCTTCTTCGTGTAGTTGCAGGAATCTAATTTTCTAGGGTTCAGGGTAGCCCTTAAATACTAAATTTAAGGGCGTGTTTAGGCCTGGGGGGTTAGTAGCCAATGGCTACTAGCCCTGAGGGTGGGTACACCCTCTTTGTGCCTCCTCCCAAGGGGAGGGGGTCACAATCCTAACCCTATTGGGGGAATCCTCCATCTGCAAGATGGAGGATTTCTAAAAGTTAGAGTCACTTCAGCTCAGGACACCTTAGGGGCTGTCCTGACTGGCCAGTGACTCCTCCTTGTTTTTCTCATTATTTTCTCCGGCCTTGCCGCCAAAAGTGGGGCCTGGCCGGAGGGGGCGGGCAACTCCACTAGCTGGAGTGTCCTGCTGGGTTGGCACAAAGGAGGTGAGCCTTTGAGGCTCACCGCCAGGTGTGACAATTCCTGCCTGGGAGAGGTGTTAGCATCTCCACCCAGTGCAGGCTTTGTTACTGGCCTCAGAGTGACAAAGGCACTCTCCCCATGGGGCCAGCAACATGTCTCGGTTTGTGGCAGGCTGTTAGAACTAGTCAGCCTACACAGATAGTCGGTTAAGTTTCAGGGGGCACCTCTAAGGTGCCCTCTGTGGTGTATTTTACAATAAAATGTACACTGGCATCAGTGTGCATTTATTGTGCTGAGAAGTTTGATACCAAACTTCCCAGTTTTCAGTGTAGCCATTATGGTGCTGTGGAGTTCGTGTTTGACAGACTCCCAGACCATATACTCTTATGGCTACCCTGCACTTACAATGTCTAAGGTTTTGTTTAGACACTGTAGGGGTACCATGCTCATGCACTGGTACCCTCACCTATGGTATAGTGCACCCTGCCTTAGGGCTGTAAGGCCTGCTAGAGGGGTGTCTTACCTATACTGCATAGGCAGTGAGAGGCTGGCATGGCACCCTGAGGGGAGTGCCATGTCGACTTACTCATTTTGTTCTCACTAGCACCCACAGGCTTGTAAGCAGTGTGTCTGTGCTGAGTGAGGGGTCTCTAGGGTGGCATAAGACATGCTGCAGCCCTTAGAGACCTTCCTTGGCATCAGGGCCCTTGGTACTAGAGGTACCAGTTACAAGGGACTTATCTGGATGCCAGGGTCTGCCAATTGTGGATACAAAAGTACAGGTTAGGGAAAGAACACTGGTGCTGGGGCCTGGTTAGCAGGCCTCAGCACACTTTCAATTGTAAACATAGCATCAGCAAAGGCAAAAAGTCAGGGGGCAACCATGCCAAGGAGGCATTTCCTTACACAACCCCCCCCCAAACGAAAGAGGATGAGACTAACCTTTCCCAAGAGAGTCTTCATTTTCTAAGTGGAAGAACCTGGAAAGGCCATCTGCATTGGCATGGGCAGTCCCAGGTCTGTGTTCCACTATAAAGTCCATTCCCTGTAGGGAGATGGACCACCTCAACAGTTTAGGATTTTCACCTTTCATTTGCATCAGCCATTTGAGAGGTCTGTGGTCAGTTTGAACTAGGAAGTGAGTCCCAAAGAGGTATGGTCTCAGCTTCTTCAGGGACCAAACCACAGCAAAGGCCTCCCTCTCAATGGCACTCCAACGCTGCTCCCTGGGGAGTAACCTCCTGCTAATGAAAGCAACAGGCTGGTCAAGGCCATCATCATTTGTTTGGGACAAAACTGCCCCTATCCCATGTTCAGAGGCATCAGTCTGCACAATGAACTGCTTAGAATAATCTGGAGCTTTGAGAACTGGTGCTGAGCACATTGCTTGTTTCAGGGTGTCAAAGGCCTGTTGGCAGTCCACAGTCCAGTTCACTTTCTTGGGCATTTTCTTGGAGGTGAGCTCAGTGAGGGCTGTCACAATGGATCCATATCCCTTCACAAACCTCCTGTAGTACCCAGTCAAGCCAAGGAATGCCCTGACTTGAGTCTGGGTTTTTGGAGCTACCCAGTCCAGAATAGTCTGGATCTTGGGTTGGAGTGGCTGAACTTGGCCTCCACCTACAAGGTGTCCCAAGTAAACCACAGTTCCCTGCCCTATCTGGCATTTGGATGCCTTGATAGAGAGGCCTGCAGATTGCAGAGCCTTCAAAACCTTCCTCAGGTGGACCAGGTGATCCTGCCAGGTGGAGCTAAAGACAGCAATATCATCAAGATAAGCTGTGCTAAAGGACTCCAAGCCAGCAAGGACTTGATTCACCAACCTTTGGAAGGTGGCAGGGGCATTCTTTAAACCAAAGGGCATAACAGTAAACTGATAATGCCCATCAGGTGTGGAGAATGCTGTCTTTTCTTTTGCTCCAGGTGCCATTTTTATTTGCCAGTACCCTGCTGTCAAGTCAAAGGTACTTAGAAATTTGGCAGCACCTAATTTATCAATGAGCTCATCAGCTCTTGGAATTGGATGGGCATCTGTCTTGGTGACAGAATTGAGCCCTCTGTAGTCCACACAAAACCTCATCTCTTTCTTTCCATCTTTGGTGTGAGGTTTGGGGACTAAGACCACTGGGCTAGCCCAGGGGCTGTCAGAGCGCTCAATTACTCCCAATTCCAGCATCTTGTGGACTTCCACCTTGATGCTTTCCTTAACATGGTCAGATTGTCTAAAGATTTTGTTCTTGACAGGCATGCTGTCTCCTGTGTCCACATCATGGGTACACAGGTGTGTCTGACCAGGGGTTAAGGAGAAGAGTTCAGGAAACTGTTGTAGGACTCTCCTACAATCAGCTTGCTGTTGGCCAGAGAGGGTGTCTGAGTAGATCACTCCATCTACTGTACCATCTTTTGGGTCGGATGACAGAAGATCAGGGAGAGGTTCACTCTCTGCCTCCTGATCCTCATCTGTTACCATCAACAGATTGACATCCGCCCTGTCGTGGAAGAGCTTAAGGCGGTTTACATGGATCACCCTTTTGGGGCTCCTGCTTGTGCCCAGGTCCACCAAGTAGGTGACCTGACTCTTCCTCTCTAGTACTGGGTAAGGGCCACTCCATTTGTCCTGGAGTGCCCTGGGAGCCACAGGCTCCAGAACCCAGACTTTCTGCCCTGGTTGGAACTCAACCAGTGCAGCCTTTTGGTCATACCAAAACTTCTGGAGCTGTTGGCTGGCCTCAAGGTTTTTGGTTGCCTTTTCCATGTACTCTGCCATTCTAGAGCGAAGGCCAAGTACATAGTCCACTATGTCCTGTTTAGGCTCATGGAGAGGTCTCTCCCAGCCTTCTTTAACAAGGGCAAGTGGTCCCCTTACAGGATGACCAAACAGAAGTTCAAAGGGTGAGAACCCTACTCCCTTCTGTGGTACCTCCCTGTAAGCGAAAAGCAGACATGGCAGGAGGACATCCCATCTCCTTTTGAGTTTTTCTGGGAGCCCCATGATCATGCCTTTTAATGTCTTGTTGAATCTCTCAACTAAGCCATTAGTTTGTGGATGGTAAGGTGTAGTGAATTTATAAGTCACTCCACACTCATTCCACATGTGCTTTAGGTATGCTGACATGAAGTTGGTACCTCTGTCAGACACCACCTCCTTAGGGAAACCCACTCTGGTAAAGATACCAATGAGGGCCTTGGCTACTGCAGGGGCAGTAGTCGACCTAAGGGGAATAGCTTCAGGATACCTGGTAGCATGATCCACTACTACCAGGATATACATATTTCCTGAGGCTGTGGGAGGTTCTAGTGGACCAACTATGTCCACACCCACTCTTTCAAAGGGCACCCCCACCACTGGAAGTGGAATGAGGGGGGCCTTTGGATGCCCACCTGTCTTACCACTGGCTTGACAGGTGGGGCAGGAGAGGCAAAACTCCTTAACCATGCTGGACATATTGGGCCAGTAGAAGTGGTTGACTAACCTCTCCCACGTCTTGGTTTGTCCCAAATGTCCAGCAAGGGGAATGTCATGGGCCAATGTTAGGATGAACTCTCTGAACAGCTGAGGCACTACCACTCTCCTAGTGGCACCAGGTTTGGGGTCTCTGGCCTCAGTGTACAGGAGCCCATCTTCCCAATAGACCCTATGTGTTCCATTTTTCTTGCCTTTGGACTCTTCAGCAGCTTGCTGCCTAAGGCCTTCAAGAGAGGGACAGGTTTCTTGTCCCTTACACAGCTCTTCCCTTGAGGGTCCCCCTGGGCCTAAGAGCTCAACCTGATAAGGTTCAAGCTCCAAAGGCTCAGTTCCCTCAGAGGGCAGAACTTCTTCCTGAGAAGAGAGGTTCCCTTTCTTTTGCTGTGTTGCAGTTGGGTTCCCAACTGACTTTCCTGTTCTCTTGGTAGGCTGGGCCATTTTTCCAGACTCCAGCTCTACTTTTTCACCCTGTGCCTTGCATTGTGCTCTTGTTTTCACACACACCAGTTCAGGGATACCCAGCATTGCTGCATGGGTTTTTAGCTCTACCTCAGCCCATGCTGAGGACTCCAGGTCATTTCCAAGCAGACAGTCCACTGGGATATTTGAGGAGACCACCACCTGTTTCAGGCCATTGACCCCTCCCCATTCTAAAGTAACCATTGCCATGGGATGTACTTTTCTCTGATTGTCAGCGTTGGTGACTGTGTAAGTTTTTCCAGTCAGGTATTGGCCAGGGGAAACCAGTTTCTCTGTCACCATGGTGACACTGGCACCTGTATCCCTCAGGCCCTCTATTCTAGTCCCATTAATTAAGAGTTGCTGTCTGTATTTTTGCATGTTAGGCGGCCAGACAGCTAGTGTGGCTAAATCCACCCCACCCTCAGAAACTAGAGTAGCTTCAGTGTGGACCCTGATTTGCTCTGGGCACACTGTTGATCCCACTTGGAGACTAGCCATACCAGTGTTACCTGGATGGGAGTTTGGAGTGGAACCTTTCTTGGGACAGGCCTTGTCTCCAGTTTGGTGTCCATGCTGTTTACAGCTATGACACCAGGCCTTTTTGGGATCAAAGTTTTTACCCTTGTACCCATTGTTTTGTGAAGAGGCTCTGGGCCCACCCTCCTGTGCAGGTTTTTGGGGGCCTGTAGAAGACTCTTTACTATTTTTAGTTTTGGTTGTCTCATCACCCTTCTGCTGGGGAGTCTTTGTGACCCCTTTCTTTTGGTCACCCCCTGTTGAAGTCTTGGACACCCTTGTCTTGACCCAATGGTCCGCCTTCTTTCCCAATTCTTGGGGAGAAATTGGTCCTAGGTCTACCAGATGCTGATGCAGTTTATCATTGAAACAATTACTTAACAGGTGTTCTTTCACAAATAAATTGTACAGCCCATCATAATTACTTACACCACTGCCTTGAATCCAACCATCTAGTGTTTTCACTGAGTAGTCAACAAAGTCAACCCAGGTCTGGCTCGAGGATTTTTGAGCCCCCCTGAACCTAATCCTGTACTCCTCAGTGGAGAATCCAAAGCCCTCAATCAGGGTACCCTTCATGAGGTCATAAGATTCTGCATCTTGTCCAGAGAGTGTGAGGAGTCTATCCCTACACTTTCCTGTGAACATTTCCCAAAGGAGAGCACCCCAGTGAGATCTGTTCACTTTTCTGGTTACACAAGCCCTCTCAAAAGCTGTGAACCATTTGGTGATGTCATCACCATCTTCATATTTAGTTACAATCCCTTTAGGGATTTTCAACATGTCAGGAGAATCTCTGACCCTATTTATGTTGCTGCCACCATTGATGGGTCCTAGGCCCATCTCTTGTCTTTCCCTCTCTATGGCTAGGATCTGTCTTTCCAAAGCCAATCTTTTGGCCATCCTGGCTAACTGGATGTCCTCTTCACTGGGGCTATCCTCAGTGATTTCAGAGGTGTTGGTCTTTCCTGTGAGGGAACCAGCATCTCTGACTATTATTTTAGGAGTCAGGGTTTGAGGGACCCTGTTCTCCCTAGATAGGACTGGTAGGGGGGAATTGTCCTCCAAGTCACTATCCTCTTCCTCTGAGTTGCCACCCTCAGAGGGGTTGGCCTTTTCAAACTCTGCCAAAAGCTCCTGGAGCTGTATTTTGGTAGGTTTGGGGCCCATTGTTATTTTCTTTAGTTTACAGAGTGACCTTAGCTCTCTCATCTGTAGATGGAGGTAAGGTGTGGTGTCGAGTTCCACCACATTCACATCTGTGCTAGACATTATGCTTCTAAAAGTTGGAATACTTTTTAAGAAACTAAAACTGATTCTAGAATCTAATTCAAACTTTTAACAAACTTTTAAACTCTAAAAGAAATGCTAAACAGGGACTTAACACACAAGGCCCTAGCAGGACTTTTAAGAATTTAGAAAACTTTTCAAATTGCAAAAATCAATTTCTAATGACAATTTTGGAATTTGTCGTGTGATCAGGTATTGGCTGAGTAGTCCAGCAAATGCAAAGTCTTGTACCCCACCGCTGATCCACCAATGTAGGAAGTTGGCTCTGTATGTGCTATTTCAAAGTAAGGAATAGCATGCACAGAGTCCAAGGGTTCCCCTTAGAGGTAAAATAGTGGTAAAAATAGATAATACTAATGCTCTATTTTGTGGTAGTGTGGTCGAGCAGTAGGCTTATCCAAGGAGTAGTGTTAAGCATTTGTTGTACATACACATAGACAATAAATGAGGTACACACACTCAGAGACAAATCCAGCCAATAGGTTTTTGTATAGAAAAATATCTTTTCTTAGTTTATTTTAAGAACCACAGGTTCAAATTCTACATGTACTATCTCATTCGAAAGGTATTGCAGGTAAGTACTTTAGGAACTTCAAATCATCAAAATTGCATGTATACTTTTCAAGTTATTCACAAATAGCTGTTTTAAAAGTGGACACTTAGTGCAATTTTCACAGTTCCTGGGGGAGGTAAGTTTTTGTTAGTTTTACCAGGTAAGTAGGACACTTACAGGGTTCAGTTCTTGGTCCAAGGTAGCCCACCGTTGGGGGTTCAGAGCAACCCCAAAGTCACCACACCAGCAGCTCAGGGCCGGTCAGGTGCAGAGTTCAAAGTGGTGCCCAAAACACATAGGCTAGAATGGAGAGAAGGGGGTGCCCCGGTTCCGGTCTGCTTGCAGGTAAGTACCCGCGTCTTCGGAGGGCAGACCAGGGGGGTTTTGTAGGGCACCGGGGGGGACACAAGTCCACACAGAAATTTCACCCTCAGCAGCGCGGGGGCGGCCGGGTGCAGTGTAGAAACAAGCGTCGGGTTTGTAATGGAAGTCAATGGGAGATCTAGGGATCTCTTCAGCGCTGCAGGCAGGCAAGGGGGGGGTTCCTCGGGGAAACCTCCACTTGGTCAAGGGAGAGGGACTCCTGGGGGTCACTCCTCCAGTGAAAGTCCGGTCCTTCAGGTCCTGGGGGCTGCGGGTGCAGGGTCTCTCCCAGGCGTCGGGACTTTAGGTTCAAAGAGTCGCGGTCAGGGGAAGCCTCGGGATTCCCTCTGCAGGCGGCGCTGTGGGGGCTCAGGGGGGACAGGTTTTGGTACTCACAGTATCAGAGTAGTCCTGGGGTCCCTCCTGAGGTGTTGGATCGCCACCAGCCGAGTCGGGGTCGCCGGGTGCAGTGTTGCAAGTCTCACGCTTCTTGCGGGGAGCTTGCAGGGTTCTTTAAAGCTGCTGGAAACAAAGTTGCAGCTTTTCTTGGAGCAGGTCCGCTGTCCTCGGGAGTTTCTTGTCTTTTCGAAGCAGGGGCAGTCCTCAGAGGATGTCGAGGTCGCTGGTCCCTTTGGAAGGCGTCGCTGGAGCAGGATCTTTGGAAGGCAGGAGACAGGCCGGTGAGTTTCTGGAGCCAAGGCAGTTGTCGTCTTCTGGTCTTCCGCTGCAGGGGTTTTCAGCTGGGCAGTCCTTCTTCGTGTAGTTGCAGGAATCTAATTTTCTAGGGTTCAGGGTAGCCCTTAAATACTAAATTTAAGGGCGTGTTTAGGCCTGGGGGGTTAGTAGCCAATGGCTACTAGCCCTGAGGGTGGGTACACCCTCTTTGTGCCTCCTCCCAAGGGGAGGGGGTCACAATCCTAACCCTATTGGGGGAATCCTCCATCTGCAAGATGGAGGATTTCTAAAAGTTAGAGTCACTTCAGCTCAGGACACCTTAGGGGCTGTCCTGACTGGCCAGTGACTCCTCCTTGTTTTTCTCATTATTTTCTCCGGCCTTGCCGCCAAAAGTGGGGCCTGGCCGGAGGGGGCGGGCAACTCCACTAGCTGGAGTGTCCTGCTGGGTTGGCACAAAGGAGGTGAGCCTTTGAGGCTCACCGCCAGGTGTGACAATTCCTGCCTGGGAGAGGTGTTAGCATCTCCACCCAGTGCAGGCTTTGTTACTGGCCTCAGAGTGACAAAGGCACTCTCCCCATGGGGCCAGCAACATGTCTCGGTTTGTGGCAGGCTGTTAGAACTAGTCAGCCTACACAGATAGTCGGTTAAGTTTCAGGGGGCACCTCTAAGGTGCCCTCTGTGGTGTATTTTACAATAAAATGTACACTGGCATCAGTGTGCATTTATTGTGCTGAGAAGTTTGATACCAAACTTCCCAGTTTTCAGTGTAGCCATTATGGTGCTGTGGAGTTCGTGTTTGACAGACTCCCAGACCATATACTCTTATGGCTACCCTGCACTTACAATGTCTAAGGTTTTGTTTAGACACTGTAGGGGTACCATGCTCATGCACTGGTACCCTCACCTATGGTATAGTGCACCCTGCCTTAGGGCTGTAAGGCCTGCTAGAGGGGTGTCTTACCTATACTGCATAGGCAGTGAGAGGCTGGCATGGCACCCTGAGGGGAGTGCCATGTCGACTTACTCGTTTTGTCCTCACTAGCACACACAAGCTGGTAAGCAGTGTGTCTGTGCTGAGTGAGAGGTCTCCAGGGTGGCATAAGACATGCTGCAGCCCTTAGAGACCTTCCTTGGCATCAGGGCCCTTGGTACTAGAGGTACCAGTTACAAGGGACTTATCTGGATGCCAGGGTCTGCCAATTGTGGATACAAAAGTACAGGTTAGGGAAAGAACACTGGTGCTGGGGCCTGGTTAGCAGGCCTCAGCACACTTTCAATTGTAAACATAGCATCAGCAAAGGCAAAAAGTCAGGGGGCAACCATGCCAAGGAGGCATTTCCTTACACCCCCCACTCTATTACAGCAGACAGGCACCCTGAACCCAAAGAAGCCTGTAACTTAGCCCCTTCCCTTGTAGGTGAAGAGCTAAAGGTGTGGTTCTGGGCACTGATAGCTGTCAGTGGCCTCTGCTGGGTGTTAGCCTTTATGGCTGCACTATCCTTGGCATGGTGGTCTGACCCCATGCCAAATAGCAAGTTAGGCCCCCTGACCCTGTTGGTCATGGTGGGGTTACTCCAGCTCTGGGTAACCTCTTTGGGTAAGCTAGGGGTGACCCTGGCTAAGATAAGATTAGCAGAGGTGGATACCTCTAACCCCAAAATAGAGAGAATGGGTGAAGACATAAAAAGCACAGACAAGAGGCAGTTCAGACTAGGTCCTATCACTGTGGAAGTGGGTCAGTTCCCCAGAGGGAATGACCTGAACAGGAGGATGTAAGGCAGAGTAGGCCCTGCAACAAACCAGCCTATTTCCTCTACTCTTCCTCGCCTGACAGACTAGGAAGACTCTCCCAGCTTTGGCTGAGTCTCCTGGCCTGTGGGCTGGGGGGGGCTTGTGTAAAGAAATGGCTCCCTGTTGCAGTTACCCCCCACTTTTTGCCTGATACTGATGCTGACTTGACTGAGAAGTGTGCTGGGACCCTGCTAACCAGGCCCCAGCACCAGTGTTCTTTCACCTAAAATGTACCATTGTTTCCACAATTGGCACGATCCTGGCACCTAGGTAAGTCCCTTGTAACTGGTACCCCAGGTACCAAGGGCCCTGATGCCAGGGAAGGTCTCTAAGGGCTGCAGCATGTCGTATGCCACTCTAGGGACCCCTCACTCAGCACAGACACACTGCTTGCCAGCTTGTGTGTGCTGATGGGGAGAAAATGACTAAGTCGACATGGCACTCCCCTCAGGGTGCCATGCCAACCTCCCACTGCCTGTGGCATAGGTAAGTCACCCCTCTAGTAGGCCTTACAGCCCTAAGGCAGGGTGCACTATACCACAGGTGAGGGCATATGTGCATGAGCACTATGCCCCTACAGTGTCTAAGCAAAACCTTAGACATTGTAAGTGCAGGGTAGCCATAAGAGTATATGGGCTGGGAGTCTGTCAAAAACGAACTCCACAGCTCCATAATGGCTACACTGAATACTGGGAAGTTTAGTATCAAACTTCTCAGAATAATAAACCCACACTGATGCCAGTGTTGGATTTATTAAAAAATGCACACAGAGGGCATCTTAGAGATACCCCCTGTATTTTACCCAATTGTTCAGTGCAGGACTGACTGGTCTGTGCCAGCCTGCTGCTGAGAGACAAGTGTCTGACCTCATGCGGTGAGAGCCTTTGTGCTCTCTGAGGACAGAAACAAAGCCTGCCCTGGGTGGAGGTGCTTCACACCTCCCCCCTGCAGGAACTGTAACACCTAGCAGTGCGCTTCAAAGGCTCAAGCTTCGTGTTACAATGCCCCAGGGCACTCCAGCTAGTGGAGATGCCCGCCTCCTGGACCCAGCCCCCACTTTTGGCGGCAAGTCCAGGAGAGATAATGAGAAAAACAAGGAGGAGTCACTGGCCAGTCAGGACAGCCCCTAAGGTGTCCTGAGCTGAGGTGACTCTAACTTTTAGAAATCCTCCATCTTGCAGATGGAGGATTCCCCCAATAGGATTAGGGATGTGACCCCCTCCCCTTGGGAGGAGGCACAAAGAGGGTGTACCCACCCTCAGGGCTAGTAGCCATTGGCTACTAACCCCCCAGACCTAAACACGCCCTTAAATTTAGTATTTAAGGGCTTCCCTGAACCTAAAGAGTTAGATTCCTGCAACAACAAGAAGGACTGCCTAGCTGAAAACCCCTGCAGAGGAAGACCAGAAGACAACAACTGCCTTGGCTTCAGAAACTCACCGGCCTGTCTCCTGCCTTCCAAAGAACTCTGCTCCAGCGACGCCTTCCAAAGGGACCAGCGACCTCTGAATCCTCTGAGGACTGCCCTGCTTCGACGACGACAAGAAACTCCCGAGGACAGCGGACCTGCTCCAAAAAGACTGCAACTTTATCCAAAGGAGCAGCTTTAAAGAACCCTGCAATCTCCCCGCAAGAAGCGTGAGACTTGCAACACTGCACCCGGCGACCCCGACTCGGCTGGTGGAGAACCAACACCTCAGGGAGGACCCCCGGACTACTCTACGACTGTGAGTACCAAAACCTGTCCCCCCTGAGCCCCCACAGCGCCGCCTGCAGAGGGAATCCCGAGGCTTCCCCTGACCGCGACTCTCTGAAACCTAAGTCCCGACGCCTGGAAAAGACCCTGCACCCGCAGCCCCCAGGACCTGAAGGACCGGACTTTCACTGCAGAAGTGACCCCCAGGAGTCCCTCTCCCTCGCCCAAGTGGAGGTTTCCCCGAGGAAGCCCCCCCTTGCCTGCCTGCAGCGCTAAAGAGATCCCTTGATCTCTCATTGACTTCCATTGCGAACCCGACGCTTGTTCTAACACTGCACCCGGCCGCCCCCGCGCCGCTGAGGGTGAAATTTCTGTGTGGGCTTGTGTCCCCCCCGGTGCCCTACAAAACCCCCCTGGTCTGCCCTCCGAAGACGCGGGTACTTACCTGCTGGCAGACTGGAACCGGGGCACCCCCTTCTCTCCATTGAAGCCTATGCGTTTTGGGTACCACTTTGAACTCTGCACCTGACCGGCCCTGAGCTGTTGGTGTGGTAACTTTGGGGTTGCTCTGAACCCCCAACGGTGGGCTACCTTGGACCAAGAACTGAACCCTGTAAGTGTCTTACTTACCTGGTAAAACTAACAAAAACTTACCTCCCCCAGGAACTGTGAAAATTGCACTAAGTGTCCACTTTTAAAATAGCTATTTGTGAATAACTTGAAAAGTATACATGCAATTGAAATGATTCAAAGTTCCTAATGTACTTACCTGCAATACCTTTCAAACAAGATATTACATGTTAAATTTGAACCTGTGGTTCTTAAAATAAACTAAGAAAAGATATTTTTCTATATAAAAACCTATTGGCTGGATTTGTCTCTGAGTGTGTGTACCTCATTTATTGTCTATGTGTATGTACAACAAATGCTTAACACTACTCCTTGGATAAGCCTACTGCTCGACCACACTACCACAAAATAGAGCATTAGTATTATCTCTTTTTACCACTATTTTACCTCTAAGGGGAACCCTTGGACTCTGTGCATGCTATTCCTTACTTTGAAATAGCACATACAGAGCCAACTTCCTACATTGGTATTCAGAGTTCCTAGGCTTTAGCATCTGTCCTCGGATCAGGCTGCCTCTGGAGGATCTCCTGTTGCAGCAGCAGGTTTGGGGCTTTTACTTACCCAACCCACGCACACTCCACCTTCAAACTTGGAGTTTGGGCTGTGACTGCTTTTGAGCACTTTTGACCTACCGAGGTTGTAGATGTTATTCTCACAGCCAGACATCCCTCAACAAAGTCTGTTTATGAGACAGATTTGTGACTTGATGTTCATAGCACATTGACCCACTTCATAAAACGTTGTCTGAGGAGTTGCTGTTTGTGTTGTCCTTGGCCCATCAGGTCCTGGTGCTGGGCACTATTAAAGGTTATTTGACAGCAATATCTGCTTTTTGGGGATTGCCAGATCAGCTTGCTTTTGTTTGACTGTTTCTGAAAGATTGCAGCGCATTTTTCTTACTTCTTCTTTTATTATGCTGCAGTGGGACTTGAATCTGGTCCTCACCATTCTGATGGGCTCCTCTTTTTACTCCATGCATACCTGTCCTCTCAGGCATCTGACTATCAAACTGGTCTTCTTGGTGGCCATTGCATTGGCCTGGAGGGTGAGCGGGCTTCACACTTTCTCGGTCCACCCATCCTATACTACTACATCTTCCTGGAAAAACTGGTTCTCCTAACGTGTGCCTCCTTTCTTCTCAAGGTGGTGACTCCTTTCCATGTCCATCAAGTGATCACCCTTACAACATTCTTTGCTGCACTTCACCCCTCTAAGGAGGAGAAGCTCCATTGTTTTCATCCAAAGAGAGCCTTTAATTTTCACATTGATCGTACCTAAGATCACCAACAGGACCATCAACATTTCATTTGATTCGTCAGAGCAAAGAAGGCGAAAGCTGTACAGAAGTGTAGCTGTACAGAAGAGGACCATCTCTCTTATATGCTTTGTAAACATCTGCTGCACATTGATGAAAAAGTAACCTCGAGAAGGCTTGAGGGCTCACTCTGCCAAGGCTGCAGCTACTGTGTTAGCATGCGGAGCTCCTGTCACAGTGACATTGTAACGATTTTTGGGTCCCTGGGCCAAACATATTTTGTGGGCCCCTCTTTGCTATAGCTTTGAACAAATTATCCAATTGCATCTCTTTCATGCCCTCTTTGGCCAGGTCAAATACAGTGCACAGGCACACTTGTCTAAATTCTAAATGTGTTTACATCCGATATTCAGGGATAGTGACGTGTGTTCAGTATTGTAGCAGCAGCAGCTCACTAATATTACTGCAAATAAACTCTTGGACACCTTCCCATTTCTCATATGTGAGGTCCGGTTTGGCTTTGAAAGAAACTTTTTTTAATGGATGTTGTATTAAGCATACTGCCTGTAATAGACTCTCACACATCACCCACATTAAAAAAATAAATTAACGGACATACAGTATTTTAAACAATCTGTTTAGGAAATATTCAAGGTCATCAGGGCAAGACCTGTGGAACAGAGCTGGTTCTATTATGGGGCCCTGGTTCAGGAGACCACTTTGCCCCGAGCTTAAGATGTCTGCACGGTCAGTGACATTTGTCAGGCAGCTACATGATTGTCACGTCATAGGTTCGCGAAGTATTACTGTGTGAATGGTCAGGTCCTTCCAAAGGTGCCCTTTGCCTGCTCGGTCCTGTGGGACTCCTTGGTTTAGGTCCATTCGCACCCTCTACGCCGAGAAGCTTATTGCTGTGGTATATATTCAGAGACAATAAATCTGTGGTTAGAAGTCTTTTATAGAGCAACAAGTTATTTACCTTTGATAATGCCTTTTCTAGTACAATATATCTAATGGCAGATTCCTTAACAACCCTCCCTTCTCCCCGTTCTGTGAACTGCGCTTCCTCATATGGAAGGTCCTGTTAGATCCAGCACACTGGTCGTAACTATTCTGCCATGTCTTCGCTTCCAAGGGTGTAGAATGTGCCCTGAAAGAAACTGATGGCAGCACACCGGGATGGCGCCAACATCCAGTGCAGACAAAGTTGAGGCTGGGCCGGTGGCGCCATCTACTGGCAAGCAGAGGGTACTGCTCAAGATTTTCTTGATTCAGTAATGTCCGGGAAATGTTTTCTGATAAGGTATTTGCAGTTAGAGTGTCTACCAGAAAAGGCGTTACCAAAGGTAAGTAACTTGCTCTCATTAGTACTGTACAGGAGGGTACCTGGGTGTCGGTGCACACTTTTAAGAAGCACTACTGCCTAAACAGTCAGGTCTGTCAATTTAGGCATTTTGCCTGCTCTTTCCTGCAGGACATTTAGGTATAAGCCAGTTCATAGACTCACCACCTGGGAGGTCTCGCTGTGGCATCTGTTCACAAGGTAAGGATTCTGCAGTTAAACGTTTCCCTCAGAAAGACAAGTTACCTTTGGTAATGCTCTTTCTGGCGGAGACCTCTACCTTAACTGCAGATTCCTCTCCCAATTCCCCATTCTGTGAACTGCACTCTTCTGCAAGTAAAAGGTCCTAGTTTAGAGATCTGCACACTGGTCATGCCTGTTTGCCGATGGGCTCTCTGTGTCTGAGAACAAGGGCAGCCTAAGAAAGCAACTGACGTCACCACGCCTGCGTAGCGCTTGTATTCAGCTCCTCTCCACTTCTGGAGTAGAATGATGTCAGTATGGAGCCACTCAATGTGGTGAGGATTATTGCTTTGAAGTTTCCGGATCCATTCTGACACCTGGTGAATATTCACAAGGTGAGTAATCTGCAGTTAGAGTATCCAGCTGAAAAGTGTTTCCGAAGGTGAGTAACTTATTCTTCTTGGTCATTGCTAATGGCATGGAATTTGCTAAAATCCTGAATTGGTAATGAGATAAGATTGCAAGTGAACGTGGATTTCTTTGATAGTGTTGGGGGTCTCCTGTGTAAACACTGTAATAGAACCGTAAAATATAGCACATGAACAATGGCAAGGAGTGAGTCTGAAAAACAAAAGGGACCACGGAGTGTGTATGAAGCAAAGCATAGTCAATTCATCAAGAAAGAACTAAAATTAAGGAGATTACAGAAACTCAGCTAATCACAGTGCTAGGAGAGTTGTATTGGAAGTCAAAGAGTGCATGAGAGAGCAGGCCAGATGAAGGCTGCAAAGGGGCCTTTTGGAGGCAGTTCTCACATCGAGAGTGAAGAGGCATGAATTATTAAGGTGGGAAAGGTAACACAAAATAACATTTGGAATACCAAATGACAAAAAATCAATTGTACAATAAAGTGTTATCTCTGAAGACGAGAAGAGATACCAAGTACTGAATCTGTTCTAAAACAGAATTTTTTGACATATTAAGTTATGATTAATGGTAAAAACAAAAGTTTACCTCCTGTTTTTTTATTTTTCTTTCTCAACAACAGCTGAAGTCAAGCGTGTGGGGGACACTGTGCTTGGTATGGCTACGCAGTGTGTGCAAATGAAAAATGTGCAACGAACAACACCTCAGACATTATCCAACCTTTGCTTGAAGATCAATGTAAAACTGGGAGGGGTTAATAACATCCTATTGCCACAGGGCAGGTAAGCCATACATCAGCTGTATTGCACTGAAAATATTAGTAGCATGTGATCTCATCTGCTTGCTGTCAGAAGGACACAGGTGTGCCATTCCACATCTCATCATTGGCAGCCAAATGCAAAGGATTATGCTGTAATCTATCCACATCCCGCTTTGCTGAAGTGTGAATGCATGAAAAGATTTATCTCTACTGTTACCGATCTAATCTGTGTAATTCATTATTGGTTTTATATTTAAACTTCAAGCAGAGGATGCACTGTCAGTGATATTACCTTTAAACCTTTTAGCACCATTGTCTATTCACCTGCTCGCCTTGTTTGGTTAATCTTTTAACTGCCTCCTTATTCTTTACCTCTTGCAACTCAGTTCAATCAGTGATGATCTGCAACATCCTCAAAAATCACAATGAAGCAAGGTCTTTAAACAAATCTGACCCTTCGTAGTACAGTCCCTTTTTCATCTTCTGTTATGTGATCTATCTTTTCCATGGGTGAGGTGACCTATTTGGTGCATTTATGTATCTGTCGCTGGGAGCACCTCTTCCCCCTGTTGTCTGTTACCTACTAGAAGCATTGGCACAATCAGCTTTTCTTTCCAGGATTGTAGGATGAAATTGCCCAAATACCAGTAGCCCTAGCAGAATGACATTTGGTACTCTTAGTAGCACAGTCACAGTTCCTGTTATGTATTGAGTTCAGAATCTGTTATCCAAATAGCTTTCATCATCTTAACAGAGCTTTAAGACATATGAGCCAGCATTCCCTTCTTCGCACACCCTACACTGCATTTATTATGTATTAGCAGTGCTATCCGTGTAGTAATCTTTGAATGTACCCCCCCTCATTTTTAGTTTTACTAACCACCCCTGTTAACTCATGCTTACATTTCTCATCTCCATTTCCATTTCCCTTTCTCAAGGATATTGATATATTTTTCACTTTCCTCCATTAATGTTTTATAGATGTCTGATACTAGATGCGAGCCTACGTCTTTTCTTTTTTATTTCTTAAACTGAGAGCGTGGTCTTTCTGCACAAATCCTGAAGAGGTGCAGGGAAATACCCAGTGACTTAATTAGTTATAATGCACCATGCATTCATTGGTTTCAGTCCCCGGAATGGGAACTAATCATGGAAACCCAGAGTCCCTGCGTTTTTTTTACATGGTTAACTCAGTTTCAATGACTTTTCTGCTCCTATTTATCACTTCTCAAGAGCATGTAGTAAATTGGTGAGTGGACCAATATGGGTCAGTAGACAGGACTGAGCCGGTATCAAGGAAGCAGATCAGGCCTTGGAGCAGCTTAAGGGGTTGAAGTTCATGCTCCCCATATGGTGTTTGTAGAACCCAAGTTTGCTTCTGCTTGCTACCCCTGCCCGGAGTGGTCTGGATTTTAAATTGGACTTTATCTGGTAATCTTAGCTATAGGAAAGCTGGACTATAATGGTCAATCTGTAATCAGACCCTTAAAAATCATATTTTCGTCCCCTTTGTGCAGAATGGTTCGTATAGAAGCAGCCTTTGTAGAAAGATTTGGAAAGATCTTCTCTTAGTTGTCAGTTTGCAAGATACATACCATGAGAGCTGAATACTGAAGAGCCAGTAAATCTGAAAAGTAGGCAACCTTGAGAGCTTGTCATCTATAGCCACATGCCTCCTGGATGAGGATTCTCCTGCAGAGGAAGCACAATAGATTTGTTTCTCTTTTTAATTAGGAATTTATTGGTAAGTCTTTAACGCTGGAAAGGTCTTAAGCTTTCTGCCTTTGATTTTTGTCTGTACCAGGAAGTGTGTGGAGTCTTTTTTATTTTAATTTTACTTTTTATTAGTCTTAAGTATTGGGACGCACGCCATCTGCATGGCTTGGAAATGCTGTACTTCATTGCCCAGCCTTTTTACTGCATAGCCTGTGTTTTCCCGTCTGTGAATTTGACAGTCTGCAAGACCATTAGAAGTGCTCTGCATATTTACGGTTCTGTTTGCCCGGTAAGGCGTGGTCTTCCACTCAAAGGGAACCACAAACCTGACCGAACATGGCTGCTTCTACCTCATCCTAGGCAATGAGAATACAAATGAAACCATGGTGACAATAGTTCTTTTCAAGATGTATAGCCTTGTTTGCAGCACGTGCTGTGCACACTCCTGCTATCTAGTGTTGGGTGTGGATGTTGCAGTTAGTTTTGCTTAGAAGTAAATCTTTCTGATCAGTTGTTGGAGGAGGACGAGGGGTAGCCATCAATCTTCTAAGCGGATGGGCATTGGGTTTGGTTGTCGTCGCTTTCTCAGAACATCCGGATCCTTAATGTGATTCACTTGTTTGTGCTATTTTTCGACAATGTTTTTTTCAGGCTTTTTTCAATATACATGACCTGTAGCACTTGTTACAATGATAAAATATTTGATCCACTTCACCCATCAGTTTCAGTCTTTTGTGAACTTCGTCTTGCCGTATTTCTGCAGCAGCTCGAGCTCTCGTCTGTCCAGCCTCAGTTGATGTTGGCTTTTCCTTTGGATTAGTTGGTCATATGACACATTTTACTTTGTTGAAAGAATCCTCAGATTTTGTAGTTAGCAGCACTCTGTCAGGAGGTAAAAGTCCTTTGCTACCACCTGCTTTGCTCATGTTTACGAATTTGAATCAACAGAAAACGTGAAACTAAAACAATATTAAACTAAATTACCAATATGATGGCTAAAACACATCATTGTAGAGCTGCAATTTTGGAAAATAACGGAAGGGTGGCTCTGAGGAGGTTTTCTGTCTCTTTAGGACTACTGGCCCCCAAGACCTATGTTTTGACACCAAAATTAAGTATATTGGTCTCATGGTTTCTGAAATATTACATCATCACTGCAACACATCCACCATTGTTAAAAATGTCGTCCAGAAACAAATCGGCCTGGATTAGCAATGCCTACCCAAGCTAAATTACTTCTTTAATGGGACAAAAACACAAATCAAAAATAGAAATCACTGGACAACAAATTTTTTACAGAGGTATATCAAGGGGCCAGGACTGTGTGGTGTGGTTGACTTGAAAGTGTAAAATCAACTTTGGGAGAAGATGTGTGTTTGTACTCTTTACCACTCTGTCCTTGTGTATCTGCAGTTACAGATTTTTCATAGTTATTGCCTGCAGATCACTATCCCTGTGTAAGGACATTATGGTGATTTAAAAAACAGCATTATGCATGTAATCAATTTGTGGTTTCATTATCTGTGTCAGCATTAGGTTTAGATTCCACATTGATGTGGGAGTTGACCTTGGTGGCTCTAGCCTCTTCACCTCTTTCAGGAGTCCCTTAATGACTAATGTATTGAAGAAAACATTCACTGTGACACCCCTAGTGAGCGTATCTTGCTGAGAGTTGTACCTTGAGTGAGGTGCAGGAAAGTCTCTCATCTAGCAGATAATTGAGGTACTTAACAACCAACGTACCTTTTGTCCAGCTTTCTCCTAGTCTTTGTCTGTTACATCAGTTTTTAAACGTGTTCCACTTTGTTGTGTAGCACCTTCTTGTGGTAAGACTTGTGTGTTTTTTTTTTTTTGTTTTTTTTTAGGCGATTGAATAGCTTATTAACCATCTGCCAGAGGCCTATTGTAAGAGAGGCAAGGAAAATGTTCAGGAAGGGAAAAACTCTTTACATTGTGCTAAGTTTTGCAATCACTATTAATACAAGTGTCCATGTCTGCAGACGTTTATGGTTAAGGGTGTCAAGATTAAGGCTGGAACATCTTTTTTGGGTCTCAGGTAGATGCGGATGCAAACAACTATGGCTCATTATGTAGCCACTTCTTATAGCCCAGTCCAGGTCACCCATTTCTCTGATGATGTAGAACTGTAGATTTTACATTAGTCTTCTGTTCTGTCTTGGCAGAAAAGAAATGGGGATTTTTCCTTGCATTCATCTTAATTACTTTAGGGGGGGGATATAGCTCTCAAGTCACCAGTGGGCATGTTTGAGAGAGCAAAGAAGCCATTTTGTGCACTTCATTGTGAGTACCACCCAAGGCTTTATGGTAGTTGATGACCAGGGTTTTCATTACTCATTGTCTCTGTTTTGTTCCCAGGTTCTCTAGTACTAGGTCTTGGTGTAATGGAAAGTGATGTCCCTTCTCTGAAGAGAGGTTTGTGCAAATTGTGGGACTCCCATATCTCACATAAATTCATAGATGTTAGGCTGAATGGGGGCCTTCCGCACTGCAGGGGCTTGCAGGGAACTGTAACCCCTCTGTTCTAGTAGGCTTGAGGTGCACTTGTGTAATGGAGTATGCTGTAGCATAAACCCATTGAAAAGCCCTTGCCGACCTTGATTCCTGGATCTTAACACTGTCAAGGCCTCATCCTGGGGCATATATGTAGGGAAGCACACCTTAGCTTCAGAGAGAAGGAATAAAGATACCTACAGTAGTCAGCATGAAGATTTTGGAGTCAAGACTCACTACAGCCCAGGAGGATGGAGAGAATAAGAAATCTCAGTCCTCCCCTTGTGGGAGACTGGGACAAAGTCCATTCGTCTGGTCATAAATGGCTTCTTGTGTAAGTTGTTGGCATACTGGCTTTTGGACAAACGCTCAACGGAGAGGTGGAGGACATTCAAGATGACTTGGGTAGCCCATTTGAGCTGGCTGTTGGAAATCCATAAGTTTAATTTTTTTTCTTTTATCATTAGTAGAATTCTCCTTGTTTTTCTGCTCGGGGTGTACAGTCTAGTGTTAAAAACATCAAGGCTTCTCAGCGTTGTAGAAACCTGAAGACTGCCATTCTCACCAGGGATGAGCGACACCCTCACTTTGAGACTTTATTTTGAATTTGTCCAGTACTGTCACTGGGAGCCCTCGTGAGTCCTCTTGCAAGGGCTCCCATTGAAATTGGCTTGATCCGTTACTGTGGCAAGCAGTAGGCCCAGCCACACAAGTGGCTCAGTGTTTCTTTCAGCACAAGTGGGTTAAGGCAGAATGGTAGGAATTATGTGGATTCCTTCTGAAAGTTTCCATCACAAAAATGTAAAAAAAATTGTGTGATTTCAAGCAAAGTTTGGGGTTTACAGGGCAATGTGGGTAAGAAACCGTTGTGGGATCCACTCAAGTCACCCCAACCTGGGTTCCCCTAGGTGTCTAGCTTGCAAAAATGTGCAGGTTTGCTAGGTTTCTCTAGGTGCCAGCAGAACTAGGATCCAAAATCCACAGCTACCACCCTCAGTGAAAAAAGGTGTCAGTTTTGAATGGAAAAATGCGATGAATCCATGCTGCTGCATGGGCTGTTTTCAGATGTGGGCGCTAGGTCTCCCCAGACAAGTGAGGTACCATTTTTTTCAGGATACATGACATAATTGAAAAGTAGAACATTTGTTATTACCAATTGTATTTCACTGCATGTGTGCCTTCCAAATGTAAGTGTGTAAGCAAGAATACAGTTTGAAAAATACCCTCTAAATGTTATGCTCAATCTTACGGCCATCAGATATGTACAAATAACTACTGCTCCTAAACTCCACATATTATGCCTATTTCAGAAATATACAGGTTTCCTTGCTATGGATTGGTCTATTCGTACCCAATGAATAACCATTATATGGTGCTGCTCGGTTGTTGGCACTGGGTACCTTGGGTTCTTGGAGAATCTACAAACCCTCTATATCTCTGCCACCAGTAGTGTCTAGCAGAGATAATGGTATATTGCATTTGTAAATCAGCGCTTGTGACAAAACGTTACAGATGAAAATATTTTCAATATTTCTTAATTTTAAAAGTTCGGGTTTTTTTGTTTTTGTTTTTAAAACCTTGAGGGGTCTACACATATGATCCCTTGCTTAATTCAGATTTGTATCTACTTTAAAGAAATCTACAACTTTCCTGGATCACCCATTGGTTTTACATTAGTTCCCACCAGAAACTGGAATTGGGATCAGAGCACAAAAATAGGAAAAAATGGGCTACCTATTTGAAAAATGCCTAAACTGTGGTATAAATGTTTTTTTATTCAGTTCTGCATGTTCCTAAAAGTTATGAAGATGGTAACTTTAGCACAGCAAACCTTTTGTTGATGCCATTTTTAGTAAAAAAAAAACAGACGCTCTGAATCCTTGCAGTACTGCCAGAATTTTGTGATATTTTGCCTGTTTTCTCGGTACCCAGTAAGGCAATCCACAAACCCTGGGTAATTTTGGAATCGCTAGAATTTTGGGGGGGAAAGTATGTAAATTTGGTGTGGATAACTCAGTAATAGAACCTTAAGCACAAACTGTCTCATAGCTTAAAAAGAGCCCTACTAAATGGTACTCTAGGTACCTGGGGCATGGGTACTGAAGAGGGTCCCCAAGGGCTGCAGCATGTATGGACACCCTCAGGGACCCCTCACCTAGTTCATGTAGACTTCCTGCAAGGAAATGCCTTCCTTGGCATGGTTACCCCCTGACTTGTTGCCTTTTGTTGATGCCAGTTATGATTGAAAGTGTGCTGGGACCCTGCTAACCAGGCACCAGGACCTGTGATCTTTCCTTGAACTGTACCTTTGTGCCCACAATTGGCACAGCCCTGGCACACAGATAAGTCCCTTGTAAATGATACCTCTGGCACCATGGGCCCTGTTGCCGGGAAGGTCTCTAAGGGCTGCAGCATGTCTTATGCCACCATCGGGAACCCTCAATCAGCACATGCACACTGCCTCACAGCTTGTGTGTGCTGGTGGGGAGAAAATTACTGAGTCAACATGGCACTCCCCTCAGGGTGCCATGCCCACCTCTCACTGCCTGTGGCATAGGTAAGTCACCCCTCCAGGAGGCCTTACAGCCCTACGGCAGGGTGCACTATACCACAGGTGAGGGCATAAGTGCATGAGCACTATGCCCCTACAGTGTCTAAGCAAAACCTTAGACATTGTAAGTGCAGGGTAGCCATAAAGAGTATATGGTCTGGGAGTTTGTCAAATACGAACTCCACAGATCCATAGTAGCTACACTGAAATCTGAGAAGTTTGGTATCAAACTTCTCAGCACAATAAATGCACACTAATGCCAGTGTGGGATTTATTGTTAAATACACCGAGAGGGCATCTTAGAGATGCCCCCTAAATACCAGTCCAACTTCGTGTGCTAGGCTAGCCAGTTTCTGCCAGCCTGCCACAACCAGACGAGTTTCTGGCCACATGGGGTGAGTGCCTTTGTCACTCTGCTGCCAGGAACAAAGCCTGTACTGGGTGGAGGTACTTCTCACCTCCCCTGCAAGAACTGTAACACCTGGCAGTGAGCCCCAAAGGCTTGTGCCTTTTGTTACACCACCCCAGGGCATCCCAGCTAGTGGGGATGCCCGCCCCTCCGGCCACTGCCCCCACTTTTGGCGGCAAGGCTGGAGGAGATAATGAGGAAAACAAGGAGGAGCCACCCACCAGTCAGGACAGCCGCTAAGTTGCCCTGAGCTGAGGTTACTCCATCCTTTAGAAATCCTCCATCTTGAGATTGGAGGATTCCCCCAATAGGAACAGGGATGTGCACCCCCCCAACCCCTCTCAGGGAGGCGGCACAAAGAGGGTGTAGCCACCTTCCAGGACAGTAGCCATTGGCTACTGCCCCCTGACCTAAACACACCCCAAAATGTAGTATTTAGGGGTGACCATGAACCCAGGATATCAGATTCCTGCAACCTGAAGAAAGGAGGACTGCTGACCTGAAAGCCCTGCAGAGCCGACGGAGATGACAACTGACTTGGCCCCAGCCCTACCGGCCTGTCTCCAGACTCAAAGAACCCGCACAGCGAAGCATCCGACAGGGACCAGCTACCTCTGAGGACTCAGAGGACTGTCCTGAAACCGAAGGACCAAGAAACTCCCGAGAACAGCGGCACTGTTCAAAAACTGCAACAACTTTGCAACTTTTTAGCAACTTCCAAAGAACTTCCCGCCGGAAGCTTAAGACTTCTCATTCTGCACCGGACGCCCCCGGCTCGAGCTCCAGAGAAAAACACTGCAGAGAGGGCTCCCAGGCAACCACGACGACGTGAGTACCCTGAGTCGACCACCCTGTGCCCCCGCAGCGACGCCTGCAGAGAGGATCCAGAGGCTCCCCCTGACCGCGACCGCCTGGTAACAAGGAACCAGATGCCTGGACCAAGCACTGCACCCGCAGCACCCAGGACCGAGAGGAACCACCTTCCAGTGCAGGAGTGACCAACAGGCGGCCCTCATCCTAGCCCAGTCGGTGGCTGGCCCGAGAATCCCCCCTGTGCCCTGCCTGCATCGCCTAAGTGACCACTGGGTCCCACCATTGCTTTCTATAGCAAACCCAACACCTACTTTGCACACTGCACCTGGCCGCTCCTTTGCCGCTGAGGGTGTGTTTTGGGTGCCTGTTTGTGTCTCCCCCTTTCTCTCTAAACCAACCCCCCATCCCCCCCCCCCCCACCCCCCCCAAGTGCTGTACAAAACACCCTGCAGGTACTGTAGGAAGTTGGCTCTGTATGCACTATTTCAAAGTAAGGAATAGTATGCACAGAGTCCAAGGGTTCCCCTTAGAGGTAAGATAGTGGCAAAAAAAGATAATACTAATGCTCTATTTTGTGGTAGTGTGGTCAAGCAGTAGGCTTATCAAAGGAGTAGTGTAAGGAAATGCCTCCTTGGCATGGTTACCCCCTGACTTTTTGCCTTTGCTGATGCTATGTTTTGAATTGAAAGTGTGCTGAGGCCTGCTAACCAGGCCCCAGCACCAGTGTTCTTTCCCTAACCTGTACTTTTGATTCCACAATTGGCACACCCTGGCATCCAGATAAGCCCCTTGTAACTGGTACCAAGGGCCCTGATGCCAGGGAAGGTCTCTAAGGGCTGCAGCATGTCTTATGCCACCCTGGAGACCCCTCACTCAGCACAGACACCCTGCTTGCCAGCTTGTGTGTGCTGGTGAGAACAAAACGAGTAAGTCGACATGGCACTCCCCTCAGGGTGCCATGCCAGCCTCTCACTGCCTATGCAGGTATAGATAAGTCACCCCTCTAGCAGGCCTTACAGCCCTAAGGCAGGGTGCACTATACCATAGCTGAGGGCACCAGTGCATGAGCACTGTGCCCCTACAGTGTCTAAGCAATACCTTAGACATTGTAAGTGCAGGGTAGCCATAAGAGTATATGGTCTGGGAGTCTGTTTTACACGAACTCCACAGCACCATAATGGCTACACTGAAAACTGGGAAGTTTGGTGTAAGGAAATGCCTCCTTGGCATGGTTGCCCCCTGACTTTTTGCCTTTGCTGATGCTATGTTTACAATTGAAAGTGTGCTGAGGCCTGCTAACCAGGCCCCAGCACCAGTGTTCTTTCCCTAACCTGTACTTTTGTATCCACAATTGGCAGACCCTGGCATCCAGATAAGTCCCTTGTAACTGGTACTTCTGATGGATACAACTACCTGTGGATTCCTCACCTCATGAATACTCCCATGGCGCCAGCATTTGACGGAAATCTTCTTACTAGTCTCTGCACGTCGACGAGGACGTCACTCTAGCCCACGCGACGCCGTCTGACGTCATACAGGCAATAAGAAGTCCTCGCCGACGTGCCGATGACAGTTCCCTTTTTTCCGTGCATTCGAAACGGTTATCTTCGAGGGAGTTACTGTTACCTTCGTGGTTACAGTGTATTGTCTGCTGCGTAGTCTTCTCTGCGGTAACAATGTCTCAGAGGAAGTCGGGTTTCAAGCCCTGTCGAGAGTGTGGGGGCAAGATGTCAGTTACAGATCCTCACTCCGACTGTCTATGGTGTTTGAGCTCCGACCACGACGTCTCGACTTGCGATTCATGTCAACACATGAATCCGAAGGCCCTCAAAGAGCGCGAGGCCAAGTTATTCATGGCAAAGTCAAAGAAGAAGGAGAAACATCATAAGAAGTCTTCTTCGCCAAGGTCTCACCGGCGTCATCGAGACTCCCGGCGCCGTAGAGACTCACGACGTCACTCCAGCAAGGAGTCTCATTCGAGGTCACCTTCGGCTCGGCGTCGGAGGACTTGGGAGGTCAGCCCCACGGTCACGCCGCATCCATCGACGCCGTTGCCCTCTCCGGCGTCACCGACTTCACCTGGTCAGGCGTCAGTGATTGAGGTGGTGCAGCCTCTTGTGTTTTCTCCGGCGTCGCAGACGTCGAGGCCGGCGTCGGGGTCGCCCTCGATCCAGGCACCCCAGTATCCGGCTTTTCCCACTCCTGGAGCCGATAGTACCGCGTTTCTTAATGCGATGTATACCATCTTTCAGCAGATGGCTCCAGGAGCTGCTCCGGCTGGTCCTTCGGGGCCCTTGGCCTTTTCGTTGGGTGATCCTGCGCCTCTTCGGCCGGCACCCTTTATGCCCTTTCTCCCTTTTGGGAATGTGGGCTCGGCGCCGGTGCCGGCGTCGGTTGCCCCTCCGTCGAAGTCAGGATTTTGCCCTGTGACTCCGGTTGGTCCATCGGCTCCAAGACCTCGTCCTCCGGCTCCTGCCTCGGCGCCGAAGCTGCCTGTGGCGCCGGACGCGGCGTCAGATGCTTCTGGAGATCGGCGCCGTTCTTCGACGTCGGCGGAGGCCATGTCGACTCCGCGTATCGAGGAGAGACTTCATTCGAGGAGGCGTGCTCTCCGTCTTTTAGAAGAGCAAGAGTACCAGCGAGTCCTAGAGGAGGGAGAGATTGAGGACTCTGGAGACGGACTGCATGGTCTGGATACAGCCAGTGGGCTGGACACTTCCCCTGAGTGGGACCTTTCATCTCCAGGGGAATATACGGAGGAGGCTGCTTCCTTTCATGCTGTGGTGAGGAAGGCAGCGAGCTTTTTGGACCTGCCTTTGCCGGTGGCAGAGGCAAAGCAGAATTTGCTGACAGAGGTATTCCATCCGGCCTCTGCTGCAGCTGAGCCTCTCTTGCCATTTAATGAGGCTTTGCTGGATCCGGTGTTGGAGGTGTGGAAGAAGCCGGTGTCTTCCTCGGCCGTTCATAGGGCTGTGGCCAGGAGGTATCGAGCTGCACCATCTGACCCTGGCTTTCTCTCTAGACACCCTACGCCGGAGAGCTTGGTGGTGCAAGCCTCCTGTTCCTCAAAGTCAGCGCCTGGTTCCTTCCCGACGGTGCCTGGAGACAGAGACTCCAAGAAACTGGATGCGCAGTCCAAGAAAATATTTTCGTCATGCAGTTTGGCGTTGAAGGCCACCAACGCCACGTGCATTCTGGGGAGGTACATCCATGCGCTGATGGATGATATTTCGTCTTCATTCACGGAGCTTCCCCAGGGTCTTTTGGATGTGGTCTCGGACGCCCAGGCTGCCGCGACCCAGATTATCCAGTCTGGGTTGGACACGACCGACTCGGTGGCCAGGGCGATGGGCACGGCTGTGGTGGCAAGAAGACAGGCCTGGCTCCGAAACTCAGGGTTCTCTGCGGATGTGCAGTCGACCCTGCTGGACCTCCCGTTTGATGGGGACAGACTGTTTGGAGCCAAGGCAGATTCAGCCTTGGAACGATTTAAGGAGAGCAGAGCCACAGCCAAATCGTTAGGACTGCAAGCTCCTTCTTCCTCTGCCTCTTCTAGAATTTTCAGGAGGTTTCGGGGATTTGGGCGTGGCTCTTATTCCTCTTCCTTTCGGGGGAGGTTCCAGCAACCCGCCTCTTCCCTCCCCTATAGGTCATTTAGAGGGAGGGGGAGGGGTGGGGTCCGTACCAGAGGAGCCTCTCAACAGCACTCTGCCTCTTCCTCGTCCTCTGGAGGGGTGCAGCAGGGGAAGCAGCCTTAGGCTTCCACCGTTTCCCACTCACTCCTCTCCTGTAGGGGGAAGATTACAGCGTTTTCTCCACAAGTGGAAGTCTATCACAACGGACACTTGGGTTCTCGGCATTGTGGGAAAAGGCTACGCCCTTCCCTTTCGGGAGTTCCCGCCCCTCATCCCGCCCCGCCCATCTTATTGTTCAGAAGAACACCTCCTGTTGCTAGAACAGGAGGTTCAAGTCCTCCTTTCAAAGGGCGCGGTAGAGTTGGTCCCAGAGCAGGAAAAGGGTCGAGGTTGTTACTCAAGATACTTCCTGATTCCCAAAAAGGATGGTCAGTTGAGACCAATCCTGGATCTGAGGATCTTGAATTGGTTCCTCAAACAGGAAAAGTTCAAGATGCTGACCCTAGCACAGGTGCTTTTGGCGTTGAACAAGGAAGATTGGATGGTGTCTGTCGACTTGCAGGATGCTTACTTTCATATCCCGATACTCAAGTCGCACAGGAAGTATCTCCGGTTTGTGGTAGGGTCGCAGCACTATCAGTTTGCGGTCCTCCCGTTTGGTCTTACTTCAGCACCTCGAGTCTTCACAAAGGTGATGTCAGTGGTTGCGGCGGAGCTCAGAAGGAAGGGGATAGCAGTATTCCCTTACTTGGACGACTGGTTGATCAAAGCCAAGTCCCCGGAGCTTGTGTCGCATCATCTGCAGTCAACAACCCAGTTGTTGTTCGACCTGGGCTTTTCGGTGAACGTGCCCAAATCTCACCTGGAGCCCTCTCAGCGCCTCCTGTTCATAGGGGCAGTACTGGATACAACATTGAGTCGAGCCTTTCCTCCGCCTCAGCGGATTCAAGATATTCAGGAATTGGTTCCAATGTTTCGAAATGGAGCGGTAGTTCCAGTCCTCAAGGTCCTTCGTCTGCTCGGTCTGTTCGCCTCCTGCATTCTGTTGGTCACGCATGCTCGCTGGCACATGAGGGCTCTTCAGTGGTGCCTCCGAAGGCAGTGGTCTCAACACAAGGGAGATTTAGAAGGTACTGTCAAGATCTCCAGAGATGCTGCTGTGGAATTGAAGTGGTGGATTGCGGGCAACAATCTTTCACAGGGGAAGCCGTTCGCGCAGTCGCCACCAGTGGCCACGGTAATAACGGATGCCTCCACCCTAGGATGGGGAGCTCATCTGGGGGATCTGGAGATCAAAGGGCTTTGGTCTCCAGAGGAACAGGTGTTTCATATCAATCTGTTGGAGTTACGGGCTGTACGTTTGGCTCTCAAGGCCTTCCTCCCATCCCTTCGTGGTCAGTCGGTACAGGTCCTGACGGACAATACTACCACGATGTGGTACATAAACAAACAGGGAGGAGTAGGGTCGTACCTTCTCTGCAGAGAAGCTCTTCGGCTATGGTCCTGGGCAAAGGACCATCAGATTTGCTTGGTGGCAAATCATCTGGCCGGGGTCTTGAATGTACGTGCGGACAGTCTCAGTCGCCAATTCTCGGCAGACCACGAGTGGCGTCTCCATCCAGATCAAGTCTGTTTAATCTTCCAGATGTGGGGGTTTCCTCGGATAGATCTGTTTGCCACTCGGGAGAACGCGCATTGCCCGTTATTCTGCAGCCTCCAGTATCCGATGCAGGGAGCGTTGGGGGACGCGTTTCAGATAACCTGGTGCGACCAGTTGCTTTACGCGTTTCCCCCCATACCCTTGATTCCTCGAGTGTTGAGGAAAATTCGCCAAGACCGGGCCCAAGTCATCTTAATAGCTCCGGATTGGCCAAGGAGGGTATGGTACTCCGACCTTCTCCAACTCTCACTGTGCCCTCCGCTCCGTCTCCCTCTCAGGGCAGACCTCCTCTCGCAGTCGCAGGGGCAGGTTTTACACCCCAACCTCCAGAGTCTGCACCTACATGCTTGGAGATTGAACGGGGCAACCTGAGTTCCTTCTCTCTCCCGCCTGATGTAGTGGATGTTATCTTAGCGGCCAGGCGACACTCCACTAAATCTATCTACGCTAATAGGTGGTCTAAATTTGTTATGTGGTGTGGAGAGAGACAGATTGATCCCTTACATGCTCATCTGTCACATGTTTTGTCTTTTGCACTGTCTCTAGCGCAGAAAGGTTGTGCAGTAGCTACCATTAAGGGTTATTTGTCGGCCTTGTCAGCCTTCATTTGTCTTCCAGACCAACCATCGTTATTTAAATCCCCTATTGTTCTCAGATTCTTGAAAGGTCTTCTGAATCAATATCCTCCAAAACCATTCGTTATGCCTCAATGGGATTTGTCCTTGGTCCTGACTTTCCTTATGGGGTCCCCTTTTGAGCCTATGCATTCTTGCCCCTTAAGGTATTTGGTTATTAAAACAGTATTCCTGGTAGCTATAACATCTGCAAGGAGAGTGAGTGAGTTGCAGGCCTTATCGGTTAAACCCCCTTATATAACGTTTTATGGGGATAAGGTGGTGTTGAGGACCAAGGCTGCTTTCCTTCCGAAGGTTGTTTCACCCTTCCATTTGGCTCAGACAATCACTTTGTCCACGTTTTATCCTCCGCCTCATCCTTCAAAGGAGGAAGAAAGACTACATCGCCTGGACCCAAAAAGGGCGTTGAGCTTCTATATCGACAGAATGAAGGATATCAGGCTGGAGGATCAGCTGTTTGTCGGATACGTGGGCAAGAGGAGAGGAAAGGCAGTCCACAAGAGAACACTCTCCAGGTGGGTTGTTCTTTGCATTAAAATTTGTTACTCTTTGGCAAAGAAGGATCCGCCTGAGGGCATTAGAGCTCACTCCACCAGAGCTAAGTCGGCCTCTTCGGCCTTGGCCAGGGGTGTTCCTGTGGTTGACATCTGCAAGGCCGCAACTTGGTCGTCCCTTCACACTTTTGTGAAACATTACTGTTTGGACTCTGAGGTCAGAAGGGACGGTCATTTTGCACGGTCAGTGCTGCAGGATTTCTTGGTTTGACCATTTAGGCACCCACCGCCGGGCGTGGTACTGCTTTGGGACTCTATTCATGAGGTGAGGAATCCACAGGTAGTTGTATCCATCAGAAGAACGAGTTACTTACCTTCGGTAACGACTTTTCTGGTGGATACATTAGCTACCTGTGGATTCCTCACGGTCCCACCCGCCTCCCCGTTGCCTTTTTGGTCTCTCCAAGCAATCCTTGAGTGTGCTCCTTTTGGTCTTCAAAGTTGCAATACATTTTGCATGTATGATATTTGTATATATGTGTATATGTATATATAAATCTATATATATATTGGGTATATACATGATTCGTATGTATAAATATATTTATTTGTTTAAAAAAAAAAAAAAAAAAAGGTTATATTAAATCTACAGCTATTTTATTGCAATGTTGTGTGATTTACAATATTAAGAGATGTTGCTTTGCTCTTTCATTGCATTGGGTTATTATTATTATTCTCATGCACGTAAAAAATGTTGGTACTGTCATCGGCACGTCGGCGAGGACTTCTTATTGCCTGTATGACGTCAGACGGCGTCGCGTGGGCTAGAGTGACGTCCTCGTCGACGTGCAGAGACTAGTAAGAAGATTTCCGTCAAATGCTGGCGCCATGGGAGTATTCATGAGGTGAGGAATCCACAGGTAGCTAATGTATCCACCAGAAAAGTCGTTACCGAAGGTAAGTAACTCGTTCTTCTAGTACCAAGGGCCCTGATGCCAAGGAAGGTCTCTAAGGGCTGCAGCATGTCTTATGCCACCCTGGAGACCTCTCACTCAGCACAGACACACTGCTTGCCAGCTTGTGTGTGCTAGTGAGGACAAAACGAGTAAGTCGACATGGCACTCCCCTCAGGGTGCCATGCCAGCCTCTCACTGCCTATGCAGTATAGGTAAGACACCCCTCTAGCAGGCCTTACAGCCCTAAGGCAGGGTGCACTATACCATAGGTGAGGGTACCAGTGCATGAGCATGGTACCCCTACAGTGTCTAAACAAAACCTTAGACATTGTAAGTGCAGGGTAGCCATAAGAGTATATGGTCTGGGAGTTTGTCAAACACGAACTCCACAGCACCATAATGGCTACACTGAAAACTGAGAAGTTTGGTATCAAACTTCTCAGCACAATAAATGCACACTGATGCCAGTGTACATTTTATTGTAAAATACACCACAGAGGGCACCTTAGAGGTGCCCCCTGAAACTTAACCGACTGTCTGTGTAGGCTGACTAGTTCCAGCAGCCTGCCACACCAGAGACATGTTGCTGGCCCCATGGGGAGAGTGCCTTTGTCACTCTGAGGCCAGTAACAAAGCCTGCACTGGGTGGAGATGCTAACACCTCCCCCAGGCAGGAGCTGTGATACCTGGCGGTGAGCCTCAAAGGCTCACCCCTTTGTCACAGCCCAGCAGGGCACTCCAGCTTAGTGGAGTTGCCCGCCCCCTCAGGCCACGGCCCCCACTTTTGGCGGCAAGGCTGGAGGGAACAAAGAAAGCAACAAGGAGGAGTCACTGGCCAGTCAGGACAGCCCCTAAGGTGTCCTGAGCTGAGGTGACTCTGACTTTTAGAAATCCTCCATCTTGCAGATGGAGGATTCCCCCAATAGGGTTAGGATTGTGACCCCCTCCCCTTGGGAGGAGGCACAAAGAGGGTGTACCCACCCTCAGGGCTAGTAGCCATTGGCTACTAACCCCCCAGACCTAAACACGCCCTTAAATTTAGTATTTAAGGGCTACCCTGAACCCTAGAAAATTAGATTCCTGCAACTACAAGAAGAAGGACTGCCTAGCTGAAAACCCCTGCAGAGGAAGACCAGAAGACGACAACTGCCTTGGCTCCAGAAACTCACCGGCCTGTCTCCTGCCTTCCAAAGATCCTGCTCCAGCGACGCCTTCCAAAAGGGGACCAGCGACCTCGACATCCTCTGAGGACTGCCCCTGCTTCGAAAAGACAAGAAACTCCCGAGGACAGCGGACCTGCTCCAAGAAAAGCTGCAACTTTGTTTCCAGCAGCTTTAAAGAACCCTGCAAGCTCCCCGCAAGAAGCGTGAGACTTGCAACACTGCACCCGGCGACCCCGACTCGGCTGGTGGCGATCCAACACCTCAGGAGGGACCCCAGGACTACTCTAAGACTGTGAGTACAAAAACCTGTCCCCCCTGAGCCCCCACAGCGCCGCCTGCAGAGGGAATCCCGAGGCTTCCCCTGACCGCGACTCTTTGAATCCTAAGTCCCGACACCTGGGAGAGACCCTGCACCCGCAGCCCCCAGGACCTGAAGGACCGGACTTTCACTGGAGGAGTGACCCCCAGGAGTCCCTCTCCCTTGACCAAGTGGAGGTTTCCCCGAGGAACCCCCCCCCTTGCCTGCCTGCAGCGCTGAAGAGATCCCTAGATCTCCCATTGACTTCCATTACAAACCCAACGCTTGTTTCTACACTGCACCCGCCCGCCCCCGCGCTGCTGAGGGTGAAATTTCTGTGTGGGCTTGTGTCCCCCCCGGTGCCCTACAAAACCCCCCTGGTCTGCCCTCCGAAGACGCGGGTACTTACCTGCAAGCAGACCGGAACCGGGGCACCCCCTTCTCTCCATTCTAGCCTATGTGTTTTGGGCACCACTTTGAACTCTACACCTGACCGGCCCTGAGCTGCTGGTGTGGTGACTTTGGGGTTGCTCTGAACCCCCAACGGTGGGCTACCTTGGACCAAGAACTAAGCCCTGTAAGTGTCTTACTTACCTGGTTAACCTAACAAATACTTACCTCCCCTAGGAACTGTGAAAATTGCACTGTGTCCACTTTTAAAACAGCTATTTGTGAATAACTTGAAAAGTATACATGCAATTTTGATGATTTGAAGTTCCTAAAGTACTTACCTGCAATACCTTTCGAATGAGATATTACATGTAGAATTTGAACCTGTGGTTCTTAAAATAAACTAAGAAAAGATATTTTTCTATACAAAAACCTATTGGCTGGATTTGTCTCTGAGTGTGTGTACCTCATTTATTGTCTATGTGTATGTACAACAAATGCTTAACACTACTCCTTGGATAAGCCTACTGCTCGACCACACTACCACAAAATAGAGCATTAGTATTATCTATTTTTACCACTATTTTACCTCTAAGGGGAACCCTTGGACTCTGTGCATGCTATTCCTTACTTTGAAATAGCACATACAGAGCCAACTTCCTACATTGGTGGATCAGCGGTGGGGTACAAGACTTTGCATTTGCTGGACTACTCAGCCAATACCTGATCACACGACAAATTCCAAAATTGTCATTAGAAATTCATTTTTGCAATTTGAAATTTTTCTAAATTCTTAAAAGTCCTGCTAGGGCCTTGTGTGTTAAGTCCCTGTTTAGCATTGTCTTTTAGAGTTTAAAAGTTTGTTAAAAGTTTGAAATTAGATTCTAGAAACAGTTTTAGATTCTTTAAAAAGTATTCCAACTCTTAGCAGAATAATGTCTGATACAGAGATGCAGGTGGTGGAACTCGACACCACACCTTACCTCCATCTTAAGATGAGGGAGCTAAGGTCTCTCTATAATATAAAGAAAATAACCATTGGCTCCAGACCTACCAAAATTCAGCTCCAGGAGCTGTTGGCAGAGTTTGAAGAAGCCAACCCCTCTGATGATGACATCACAGAGGAAGAAATTAGTGACTTGGAGGCCAATGTCCCTCCTCCAGTCCTAAATAGGGAGAACAGGACCCCTCAAGTCCTGTCTCCAACTGTGTTAGTCAGAAATAGTGAGTCCCTCACAGGAGGGTCCCACATTTCTGAAATCACTGAGGATGCTCTCAGTGAAGATGACCTCCTGTTAGCCAGGATGGCCAGAAGATTGGCTTTAGAGAGACAGCTCCTAGCCATAGAAAGGGAAAGACAAGAGATGGGCCTAGGACCCATCAATGGTGGCAGCAATATAAATAGGGTCAGAGATTCTCCTGACATGTTAAAAATCCCCAAAGGGATTGTGACAAAATTTGAAGATGGTGATGACATCACCAAGTGGTTCACAGCTTTTGAGAGGGCTTGTGTAACCAGAAAAGTGAACAGATCTCACTGGGGTGCTCTCCTTTGGGAAATGTTCACTGGAAAGTGTAGGGATAGACTCCTCACACTCTCTGGAAAAGATGCAGAATCTTATGACCTCATGAAGGGTACCCTGATTGAGGGCTTTGGATTCTCCACTGAGGAGTACAGGATTAGGTTCAGGGGGGCTCAAAAATCCTCGAGCCAGACCTGGGTTGACTTTGTTGACTACTCAGTGAAAACACTAGATGGTTGGATTCAAGGCAGTGGTGTAAGTAATTATGATGGGCTGTACAATTTATTTGTGAAAGAACACCTGTTAAGTAATTGTTTCAATGATAAACTGCATCAGCATCTGGTAGACCTAGGACCAATTTCTCCCCAAGAATTGGGAAAGAAGGCGGACCATTGGGTCAAGACAAGGGTGTCCAAGACTTCAACAGGGGGTGACCAAAAGAAAGGGGTCACAAAGACTCCCCAGGGGAAGGGTGATGAGACAACCAAAACTAAAAATAGTAAAGAGTCTTCTACAGGCCCCCAAAAACCTGCACAGGAGGGTGGGCCCAGAGCCTCTTCACAAAACAATGGGTACAAGGGTAAAAACTTTGATCCCAAAAAGGCCTGGTGTCATAGCTGTAAACAGCATAGACACCAAACTGGAGACAAGGCCTGTCCCAAGAAAGGTTCCACTCCAAACTCCCATCCAGGTAACACTGGTATGGCTAGTCTCCAAGTGGGATCAACAGTGTGCCCAGAGCAAATCAGGGTCCACACTGAAGCTACTCTAGTTTCTGAGGGTGGGGTGGATTTAGCCACACTAGCTGTCTGGCCGCCTAACATGCAAAAATACAGACAGCAACTCTTAATTAATGGGACTAGAATAGAGGGCCTGAGGGATACAGGTGCCAGTGTCACCATGGTGACAGAGAAACTGGTTTCCCCTGGCCAATACCTGACTGGAAAAACTTACACAGTCACCAACGCTGACAATCAGAGAAAAGTACATCCCATGGCAATGGTTACTTTAGAATGGGGAGGGGTCAATGGCCTGAAACAGGTGGTGGTCTCCTCAAATATCCCAGTGGACTGTCTGCTTGGAAATGACCTGGAGTCCTCAGCATGGGCTGAGGTAGAACTAAAAACCCACGCAGCAATGCTGGGTATCCCTGAACTGGTGTGTGTGAAAACAAGAGCACAATGCAAGGCACAGGGTGAACAAGTAGAGCTGGAGTCTGGAAGAATGGCCCAGCCTACCAAGAGAACAGGAAAGTCAGTTGGGAAACCAACTGCAACACAGCAAAAGAAAGGGAACCTCTCTTCTCAGGAAGAAGTTCTGCCCTCTGAGGGAACTGAGCCTTTGGAGCTTGAACCTTACCAGGTTGAGCTCTTAGGCCCAGGGGGACCCTCAAGGGAGGAGCTGTGTAAGGGACAAGAAACCTGTCCCTCTCTTGAAGGCCTTAGGCAGCAAGCTGCTGAAGAGTCCAAAGGCAAGAACAATGGAACACATAGGGTCTATTGGGAAGATGGACTCCTGTACACTGAGGCCAGAGACCCCAAACCTGGTGCCACTAGGAGAGTGGTAGTGCCTCAGCTGTTCAGGAAGTTCATCCTAACATTGGCCCATGACATTCCCCTTGCTGGACATTTGGGACAAACCAAGACGTGGGAGAGGTTAGTCAACCACTTCTACTGGCCCAATATGTCCAACATGGTTAAGGAGTTTTGCCTCTCCTGCCCCACCTGTCAAGCCAGTGGTAAGACAGGTGGGCATCCAAAGGCCCCCCTCATTCCACTTCCAGTGGTGGGGGTTCCCTTTGAAAGAGTGGGTGTGGACATAGTTGGTCCACTAGAACCTCCCACAGCCTCAGGAAATATGTATATCCTGGTAGTAGTGGATCATGCTACCAGGTATCCTGAAGCTATTCCCCTTAGGTCGACTACTGCCCCTGCAGTAGCCAAGGCCCTCATTGGTATCTTTACCAGAGTGGGTTTCCCTAAGGAGGTGGTGTCTGACAGAGGTACCAACTTCATGTCAGCCTACCTAAAGCACATGTGGAATGAGTGTGGAGTGACTTATAAATTCACTACACCATACCATCCACAAACTAATGGCTTGGTTGAGAGATTCAACAAGACATTAAAAGGCATGATCATGGGGCTCCCAGAAAAGCTCAAAAGGAGATGGGATGTCCTCTTGCCATGTCTGCTTTTCGCTTACAGAGAGGTGCCACAGAAGGGAGTAGGATTCTCACCCTTTGAACTTCTGTTTGGTCATCCTGTAAGGGGACCACTTGCCCTTGTTAAAGAAGGCTGGGAGAGACCTCTCCATGAGCCTAAACAGGACATAGTGGACTATGTACTTGGCCTTCGCTCTAGAATGGCAGAGTACATGGAAAAGGCAACCAAAAACCTTGAGGCCAGCCAACAGCTCCAGAAGTTTTGGTATGACCAAAAGGCTGCACTGGTTGAGTTCCAACCAGGGCAGAAAGTCTGGGTTCTGGAGCCTGTGTCTCCCAGGGCACTCCAGGACAAATGGAGTGGCCCTTACCCAGTGCTAGAAAGGAAGAGTCAGGTCACCTACTTGGTGGACCTGGGCACAAGCAGGAGCCCCAAGAGGGTGATCCATGTGAACCGCCTTAAACTCTTCCATGACAGGGCTGATGTGAATCTGTTGATGGTAACAGATGAGGATCAGGAGGCAGAGAGTGAACCTCTCCCTGATCTTCTGTCATCAGACCCAAAAGATGGCACAGTAGATGGAGTGATCTACTCAGACACCCTCTCTGGCCAACAGCAAGCTGATTGTAGGAGAGTCCTACAACAGTTTCCTGAACTCTTCTCCTTAACCCCTGGTCAGACACACCTGTGTACCCATGATGTGGACACAGGAGACAGCATGCCTGTCAAGAACAAAATCTTTAGACAATCTGACCATGTTAAGGAAAGCATCAAGGTGGAAGTCCACAAGATGCTGGAATTGGGAGTAATTGAGCGCTCTGACAGCCCCTGGGCTAGCCCAGTGGTCTTAGTCCCCAAACCTCACACCAAAGATGGAAAGAAAGAGATGAGGTTTTGTGTGGACTACAGAGGGCTCAATTCTGTCACCAAGACAGATGCCCATCCAATTCCAAGAGCTGATGAGCTCATAGACAAATTAGGTGCTGCCAAATTTCTAAGTACCTTTGACTTGACAGCAGGGTACTGGCAAATAAAAATGGCACCTGGAGCAAAAGAAAAGACAGCATTCTCCACACCCGATGGGCATTATCAGTTTACTGTTATGCCCTTTGGTTTAAAGAATGCCCCTGCCACCTTCCAAAGGTTGGTGAATCAAGTCCTTGCTGGCTTGGAGTCCTTTAGCACAGCTTATCTTGATGATATTGCTGTCTTTAGCTCCACCTGGCAGGATCACCTGGTCCACCTGAAGAAGGTTTTGAAGGCTCTGCAATCTGCAGGCCTCTCTATCAAGGCATCCAAATGCCAGATAGGGCAGGGAACTGTGGTTTACTTGGGCCACCTGGTAGGTGGAGGCCAAGTTCAGCCACTCCAACCCAAGATCCAGACTATTCTGGACTGGGTAGCTCCAAAAACCCAGACTCAAGTCAGGGCATTCCTTGGCTTGACTGGGTATTACAGGAGGTTTGTGAAGGGATATGGATCCATTGTGACAGCCCTCACTGAACTCACCTCCAAGAAAATGCCCAAGAAAGTAAACTGGACTGTGGAATGCCAACAGGCCTTTGACACCCTGAAACAGGCAATGTGCTCAGCACCAGTTCTCAAAGCTCCAGATTATTCTAAGCAGTTCATTGTGCAGACTGATGCCTCTGAACATGGGATAGGGGCAGTTTTGTCCCAAACAAATGATGATGGCCTTGACCAGCCTGTTGCTTTCATTAGCAGGAGGTTACTCCCCAGGGAGCAGCGTTGGAGTGCCATTGAGAGGGAGGCCTTTGCTGTGGTTTGGTCCCTGAAGAAGCTGAGACCATACCTCTTTGGGACTCACTTCCTAGTTCAAACTGACCACAGACCTCTCAAATGGCTGATGCAAATGAAAGGTGAAAATCCTAAACTGTTGAGGTGGTCCATCTCCCTACAGGGAATGGACTTTATAGTGGAACACAGACCTGGGACTGCCCATGCCAATGCAGATGGCCTTTCCAGGTTCTTCCACTTAGAAAATGAAGACTCTCTTGGGAAAGGTTAGTCTCATCCTCTTTCGTTTGGGGGGGGGGGTTGTGTAAGGAAATGCCTCCTTGGCATGGTTGCCCCCTGACTTTTTGCCTTTGCTGATGCTATGTTTACAATTGAAAGTGTGCTGAGGCCTGCTAACCAGGCCCCAGCACCAGTGTTCTTTCCCTAACCTGTACTTTTGTATCCACAATTGGCAGACCCTGGCATCCAGATAAGTCCCTTGTAACTGGTACTTCTAGTACCAAGGGCCCTGATGCCAAGGAAGGTCTCTAAGGGCTGCAGCATGTCTTATGCCACCCTGGAGACCTCTCACTCAGCACAGACACACTGCTTGCCAGCTTGTGTGTGCTAGTGAGGACAAAACGAGTAAGTCGACATGGCACTCCCCTCAGGGTGCCATGCCAGCCTCTCACTGCCTATGCAGTATAGGTAAGACACCCCTCTAGCAGGCCTTACAGCCCTAAGGCAGGGTGCACTATACCATAGGTGAGGGTACCAGTGCATGAGCATGGTACCCCTACAGTGTCTAAACAAAACCTTAGACATTGTAAGTGCAGGGTAGCCATAAGAGTATATGGTCTGGGAGTTTGTCAAACACGAACTCCACAGCACCATAATGGCTACCCTGAAAACTGGGAAGTTTGGTATCAAACTTCTCAGCACAATAAATGCACACTGATGCCAGTGTGCATTTTATTGTAAAATACACCACAGAGGGCACCTTAGAGGTGCCCCCTGAAACTTAACCGACTATCTGTGTAGGCTGACTAGTTTTAGCAGCCTGCCACAAACCGAGACATGTTGCTGGCCCCATGGGGAGAGTGCCTTTGTCACTCTGAGGCCAGTAACAAAGCCTGCACTGGGTGGAGATGCTAACACCTCTCCCAGGCAGGAATTGTCACACCTGGCGGTGAGCCTCAAAGGCTCACCTCCTTTGTGCCAACCCAGCAGGACACTCCAGCTAGTGGAGTTGCCCGCCCCCTCCGACCAGGCCCCACTTTTGGCGGCAAGGCCGGAGAAAATAATGAGAAAAACAAGGAGGAGTCACTGGCCAGTCAGGACAGCCCCTAAGGTGTCCTGAGCTGAGGTGACTCTGACTTTTAGAAATCCTCCATCTTGCAGATGGAGGATTCCCCCAATAGGGTTAGGATTGTGACCCCCTCCCCTTGGGAGGAGGCACAAAGAGGGTGTACCCACCCTCAGGGCTAGTAGCCATTGGCTACTAACCCCCCAGACCTAAACACGCCCTTAAATTTAGTATTTAAGGGCTCCCCTGAACCCTAGAAAATGAGATTCCTGCAACTACAAGAAGAAGGACTGCCCAGCTGAAAACCCCTGCAGCGGAAGACCAGAAGACGACAACTGCCTTGGCTCCAGAAACTCACCGGCCTGTCTCCTGCCTTCCAAAGATCCTGCTCCAGCGACGCCTTCCAAAGGGACCAGCGACCTCGACATCCTCTGAGGACTGCCCCTGCTTCGAAAAGACAAGAAACTCCCGAGGACAGCGGACCTGCTCCAAGAAAAGCTGCAACTTTGTTTCCAGCAGCTTTAAAGAACCCTGCAAGCTCCCCGCAAGAAGCGTGAGACTTGCAACACTGCACCCGGCGACCCCGACTCGGCTGGTGGCGATCCAACACCTCAGGAGGGACCCCAGGACTACTCTGATACTGTGAGTACCAAAACCTGTCCCCCCTGAGCCCCCACAGCGCCGCCTGCAGAGGGAATCCCGAGGCTTCCCCTGACCGTGACTCTTTGAACCTAAAGTCCCGACGCCTGGGAGAGACCCTGCACCCGCAGCCCCCAGGACCTGAAGGACCGGACTTTCACTGGAGAAGTGACCCCCAGGAGTCCCTCTCCCTTGCCCAAGTGGAGGTTTCCCCGAGGAATCCCCCCTTGCCTGCCTGCAGCGCTGAAGAGATCCCGAGATCTCTCATGGACTAACATTGCGAACCCGACGCTTGTTTCTACACTGCACCCGGCCGCCCCCGCGCCGCTGAGGGTGAAATTTCTGTGTGGACTTGTGTCCCCCCCGGTGCCCTACAAAACCCCCCTGGTCTGCCCTCCGAAGACGCGGGTACTTACCTGCAAGCAGACCGGAACCGGGGCACCCCCTTCTCTCCATTCTAGCCTATGCGTTTTGGGCACCACTTTGAACTCTGCACCTGACCGGCCCTGAGCTGCTGGTGTGGTGACTTTGGGGTTGCTCTGAACCCCCAACGGTGGGCTACCTTGGACCAAGAACTAAGCCCTGTAAGTGTCTTACTTACCTGGTTAACCTAACAAATACTTACCTCCCCTAGGAACTGTGAAAATTGCACTGTGTCCACTTTTAAAACAGCTATTTGTGAATAACTTGAAAAGTATACTTGCAATTTTGATGATTTGAAGTTCCTAAAGTACTTACCTGCAATACCTTTCGAATGAGATATTACATGTAAAATTTGAACCTGTGGTTCTTAAAATAAACTAAGAAAAGATTTTTCTATACAAAAACCTATTGGCTGGATTTGTCTCTGAGTGTGTGTACCTCATTTATTGTCTATGTGTATGTACAACAAATGCTTAACACTACTCCTTGGATAAGCCTACTGCTCGACCACACTACCACAAAATAGAGCATTAGTATTATCTCTTTTTGCCACTATCTTACCTCTAAGGGGAACCCTTGGACTCTGTGCATGCTATTCCTTACTTTGAAATAGCACATACAGAGCCAACTTCCTACAGCAGGGAACTGTGGTTTACTTGGGACACCTTGTAGGTGGAGGCCAAGTTCAGCCACTCCAACCCAAGATCCAGACTATTCTGGACTGGGTAGCTCCAAAAACCCAGACTCAAGTCAGGGCATTCCTTGGCTTGACTGGGTACTACAGGAGGTTTGTGAAGGGATATGGATCCATTGTGACAGCCCTCACTGAACTCACCTCCAAGAAAATGCCCAAGAAAGTGAACTGGACTGTGGAATGCCAACAGGCCTTTGACACCCTGAAACAGGCAATGTGCTCAGCACCAGTTCTAAAAGCTCCAGATTATTCTAAGCAGTTCATTGTGCAGACTGATGCCTCTGAACATGGGATAGGGGCAGTTTTGTCCCAAACAAATGATGATGGCCTTGACCAGCCTGTTGCTTTCATTAGCAGGAGGTTACTCCCCAGGGAGCAGCGTTGGAGTGCCATTGAGAGGGAGGCCTTTGCTGTGGTTTGGTCCCTGAAGAAGCTGAGACCATACCTCTTTGGGACTCACTTCCTAGTTCAAACTGACCACAGACCTCTCAAATGGCTGATGCAAAAGAAAGGTGAAAATCATAAACTGTTGAGGTGGTCCATCTCCCTACAGGGAATGGACTTTATAGTGGAACACAGACCTGGGACTGCCCATGCCAATGCAGATGGCCTTTCCAGGTTCTTCCACTTAGAAAATGAAGACTCTCTTGGGAAAGGTTAGTCTCATCCTCTTTCGTTTGGGGGGGGGTTGTGTAAGGAAATGCCTCCTTGGCATGGTTGCCCCCTGACTTTTTGCCTTTGCTGATGCTATGTTTACAATTGAAAGTGTGCTGAGGCCTGCTAACCAGGCCCCAGCACCAGTGTTCTTTCCCTAACCTGTACTTTTGTATCCACAATTGGCAGACCCTGGCATCCAGATAAGTCCCTTGTAACTGGTACTTCTAGTACCAAGGGCCCTGATGCCAAGGAAGGTCTCTAAGGGCTGCAGCATGTCTTATGCCACCCTGGAGACCTCTCACTCAGCACAGACACACTGCTTGTGTGTGCTAGTGAGGACAAAACGAGTAAGTCGACATGGCACTCCCCTCAGGGTGCCATGCCAGCCTCTCACTGCCTATGCAGTATAGGTAAGACACCCCTCTAGCAGGCCTTACAGCCCTAAGGCAGGGTGCACTATACCATAGGTGAGGGTACCAGTGCATGAGCATGGTACCCCTACAGTGTCTAAACAAAACCTTAGACATTGTAAGTGCAGGGTAGCCATAAGAGTATATGGTCTGGGAGTTTGTCAAACACGAACTCCACAGCACCATAATGGCTACACTGAAAACTGAGAAGTTTGGTATCAAACTTCTCAGCACAATAAATGCACACTGATGCCAGTGTACATTTTATTGTAAAATACACCACAGAGGGCACCTTAGAGGTGCCCCCTGAAACTTAACCGACTGTCTGTGTAGGCTGACTAGTTCCAGCAGCCTGCCACACCAGAGACATGTTGCTGGCCCCATGGGGAGAGTGCCTTTGTCACTCTGAGGCCAGTAACAAAGCCTGCACTGGGTGGAGATGCTAACACCTCCCCCAGGCAGGAGCTGTGACACCTGGCGGTGAGCCTCAAAGGCTCACCCCTTTGTCACAGCCCAGCAGGGCACTCCAGCTTAGTGGAGTTGCCCGCCCCCTCCGGCCACGGCCCCCACTTTTGGCGGCAAGGCTGGAGGGAACAAAGAAAGCAACAAGGAGGAGTCACTGGCCAGTCAGGACAGCCCCTAAGGTGTCCTGAGCTGAAGTGACTCTAACTTTTAGAAATCCTCCATCTTGCAGATGGAGGATTCCCCCAATAGGGTTAGGATTGTGACCCTCTCCCCTTGGGAGGAGGCACAAAGAGGGTGTACCCACCCTCAGGGCTAGTAGCCATTGGCTACTAACCCCCCAGACCTAAACACGCCCTTAAATTTAGTATTTAAGGGCTACCCTGAACCCTAGAAAATCAGATTCCTGCAACTACAAGAAGAAGGACTGCCTATCTGAAAACCCCTGCAGAGGAAGACCAGAAGACGACAACTGCCTTGGCTCCAGAAACTCACCGGCCTGTCTCCTGCCTTCCAAAGATCCTGCTCCAGCGACGCCTTCCAAAAGGGGACCAGCGACCTCGACATCCTCTGAGGACTGACCCTGCTTCGAAAAGACAAGAAACTCCAGAGGACAGCGGACCTGCTCCAAGAAAAGCTGCAACTTTGTTTCCAGCAGCTTTAAAGAACCCTGCAAGCTCCCCGCAAGAAGCGTGAGACTTGCAACACTGCACCCGGCGACCCCGACTCGGCTGGTGGCGATCCAACACCTCAGGAGGGACCCCAGGACTACTCTAAGACTGTGAGTACAAAAACCTGTCCCCCCTGAGCCCCCACAGCGCCGCCTGCAGAGGGAATCCCGAGGCTTCCCCTGACCGCGACTCTTTGAATCCTAAGTCCCGACACCTGGGAGAGACCCTGCACCCGCAGCCCCCAGGACCTGAAGGACCGGACTTTCACTGGAGGAGTGACCCCCAGGAGTCCCTCTCCCTTGACCAAGTGGAGGTTTCCCCGAGGAACCCCCCCCTTGCCTGCCTGCAGCGCTGAAGAGATCCCTAGATCTCCCATTGACTTCCATTACAAACCCGACGCTTGTTTCTACACTGCACCCGCCCGCCCCCGCGCTGCTGAGGGTGAAATTTCTGTGTGGGCTTGTGTCCCCCCCGGTGCCCTACAAAACCCCCCTGGTCTGCCCTCCGAAGACGCGGGTACTTACCTGCAAGCAGACCGGAACCGGGGCACCCCCTTCTCTCCATTCTAGCCTATGTGTTTTGGGCACCACTTTCAACTCTACACCTGACCGGCCCTGAGCTGCTGGTGTGGTGACTTTGGGGTTGCTCTGAACCCCCAACGGTGGGCTACCTTGGATCAAGAACTAAGCCCTGTAAGTGTCTTACTTACCTGGTTAACCTAACAAATACTTACCTCCCCTAGGAACTGTGAAAATTGCACTGTGTCCACTTTTAAAACAGCTATTTGTGAATAACTTGAAAAGTATACATGCAATTTTGATGATTTGAAGTTCCTAAAGTACTTACCTGCAATACCTTTCGAATGAGATATTACATGTAGAATTTGAACCTGTGGTTCTTAAAATAAACTAAGAAAATATATTTTTCTATACAAAAACCTATTGGCTGGATTTGTCTCTGAGTGTGTGTACCTCATTTATTGTCTATGTGTATGTACAACAAATGCTTAACACTACTCCTTGGATAAGCCTACTGCTCGACCACACTACCACAAAATAGAGCATTAGTATTATCTATTTTTACCACTATTTTACCTCTAAGGGGAACCCTTGGACTCTGTGCATGCTATTCCTTACTTTGAAATAGCACATACAGAGCCAACTTCCTACATTTGGTATCAAACTTCTCAGCACAATAAATGCACACTGATGCCAGTGTACATCTTATTGTGAAATACACCCCAGAGGGCACCTTAGAGGTGCCCCCTGAAACCTTAACCGACTATCTGTGTAGGCTGACTGGTTCCAGCAGCCTGCCACAACCGAGACATGTTGCTGGCCCCATGGGGAGAGTGCCTTTGTCACTCTGAGGCCAGTAACAAAGCCTGCACTGGGTGGAGATGCTAACACCTCCCCCAGGCAGGAGCTGTCACACCTGGCGGTGAGCCTCAAAGGCTCACCCCTTTGTGCCAGCACCGCAGGACACTCCAGCTAGTGGAGTTGCCCGCCCCCTCCGGCCACGGCCCCCACTTTTGGCGGCAAGGCCGGAGAAAATAATGAGAATAACAAGGAAGAGTCACTGGCCAGTCAGAACAGCCCCTAAGGTGTCCTGAGCTGAAGTGACTCTAACTTTTAGAAATCCTCCATCTTGCAGATGGAGGATTCCCCAATAGGATTAGGAATGTGACCCCCTCCCCTTGGGAGGAGGCACAAAGAGGGTGTACCCACCCTCAGGGCTAGTAGCCATTGGCTACTAACCCCCCAGACCTAAACACGCCCTTAAATTTAGTATTTAAGGGCTCCCCTGAACCTAAGAATTTAGATTCCTGCAACCTACCGAAGAAGAAGACTGCTGAGCTGAAAACCCCTGCAGAAGAAGAAAGAAGACACCAACTGCTTTGGCCCCAGTCCTTCCGGCCTGTCTCCTGCCTTCTAAAGAACCCTGCTCCAGCGACGCTTTCTCCAGGACCAGCGACCTCTGAATGCTCAGAGGACTGCCCTGCTTCCAAGAGACCAAGAAACTCCTGAGGACAGCGGCACTGCTCCAAAAGAACTGCAACTTTGTTTCAAGGAGCAGATTTAAAGACCCCTGCAACTCCCCGCAAGAAGCGTGAGACTTGCAATACTGCAGCCGGCGACCCCGACTCGACTGGTGGAGAACCAACACCTCAGGGAGGACCCTCCGGCGACTCCGAGTCCGTGAGTAACCAAAGTTGTCCCCCTTGAGCCCCCACAGCGACGCCTGCAGAGGGAATCCCGAGGCTCCCCCTGACCGCGACTGCCTGAACTCCATTTCCATTTAAGAACAGATCTGCCCCTGCTATGTTTTTTCTCAATTCTTAGACATAGTAAGCGGCCAGGGAAGGCATTTTAAATGCATGTGCTGGACACTGGTCAATGCAAGTTCCCCAGCTACATAATGGCTTCACTGAAGATAGGGATGTTTCGTATCAGACATCTCATATTGGTGAACTCACACTGGTGCCAGTGTTGGATTTACCAATACATGCAACCAGAGGGTGCCTTAGAGGTGCCTCCTGAAGCCCTACTAGCCTCTGGTGTGCTTGCTGTCTGGTTTCTGCCATCCTGCCACCGGAGACAAGGCTCTGGCGCTCTAGGGTAAGAGCCTTCTGCTCTCAGGAGGCCCAGAACTAAAGCCTGTCCGGTAAGAGTGTACAACACCCCTCCCAGAGGATGACCTGCTGATTAGCCTTCCTGAGGCGCCAAGCCTTAAAGGGCTGCCACCTTTGAAATGCAAATCTGTCTCCCCTCACAAGAGAGGAAGCCACCCCTCCTGTCCAGAGCCCTCTTGGCATCTGGACAGGTGGGAAAATTGGCTAGTCAGATTAGACGGACAACCCCCAGGCTAGTGCCACCCCTAAGGTAGGCTACTGCGAGGTGGATACAATTTCAGAGGTAGTCGTCTTTGTGATGGCATACCTAGGAATTCTGGGAAGGGGTTATGCCCATTTCCCACAGGAGGTGGTCATATGGGGGGGCATAGTGAACCCAGGGATCAGTAGTCCATTGGCTACTACCCTACCTACCGCTAACGCCCCAAATCCAGCGTTTAGTGGAGCCCTTGGCACCAAAGAATCAATTCTGACAACCTAAGAGGAGCAAGGACCCTGAAGAGCTGTTAAAGCAGAAGAGGAGAAAACAAGCACCTGACCTGGTACCAACACGGCCAGCCTGTCTGCATCCCCCGTTGAAAATCTGCACCAAAGTCGACTCGTCCTGCAGCTGTGAGTCCAGAAAACTGTGGAGCCTGCCTACTCAAGACCTCCCGTGAACAGCGAACCTGCTCTCCAAAGAAGGGAATCTGAAGCATCCAGAACTTCCAACACTTGAAGTAACCACTGCACCCTCCGTCTCCGACCTAAGTTTAAATGGACCACCAGTGCCAACAAGATTCCCCAGCCCACCAGAGTCCGAGTCCATTATGGTTTCACCCCTCCTGGACTCCCCGACGACGATTGCAGCCTCCCCTTCTACGGCAACTTCTTCGGTAAGGAAATTCCAACACCGAAAGACACCTCTGCTTCTGTTGTCCCTGAACCGTGGAGAAGAGGACCAAAGGTGCCCGAGCATCTTGAGACCTGAGCCCAACTGTTGGTTCAGCCCAACTGGCCTCTTTTCACAGTGACTGATCTCCATTGAAACACATTGGGCATCTGACCCACCTGCCTCTGTGCTGCTGGTGGTGTACTGCTTGTGCTGCCTTGGACCTTGCCCACTATTCACCTTAACTCCTGGAGATTTCTCATGTAAGTCGCTGTACTCTACCTGTTTGCAGAACTTGTTTGTGCTCCAATAGGATAACATCGCAGAACTCGGAAAAGTGTCCACTTTTCAAAGTGAAAAGAACTACTATTTAAAAATGTACTTACTTGAATGATTTTTCTCTGATGCTTAAACATATATAAAGATACTTGGTATTTTTATAAATTGGTGTAGATCTCATTTGAGTCATGTGTCTCATTTATTGAGTATTTGTGGATGTCTTGCACTCCTCTGTTTTAAGCCTAAGGCTGCTCAACCACACTACGTCCAAAAAACACTTTGGGATTGCATAGCACTCACTGGGGAACCCCTGGACCCTTTACATGGGATTGACATATGTAGGAAGTTGGCTCTGTATGTGCTATTTCAAAGTAAGGAATAGCATGCACAGAGTCCAAGGGTTCCCCTTAGAGGTAAAATAGTGGTAAAAAGAGATAATGCTAATGCTCTATTTTGTGGTAGTGTGGTCGAGCAGTAGGCTTATCCAAGGAGTAGTGTTAAGCATTTGTTGTACATACACATAGACAATAAATGAGGTACACACACTCAGAGACAAATCCAGCCAATAGGTTTTGTTATAGAAAAATATCTTTTCTTAGTTTATTTTAAGAACCACAGGTTCAAATTTAACATGTAATATCTTGTTTGAAAGGTATTGCAGGTAAGTACATTAGGAACTTTGAATCATTTCAATTGCATGTATACTTTTCAAGTTATTCACAAATAGCTATTTTAAAAGTGGACACTTAGTGCAATTTTCACAGTTCCTGGGGGAGGTAAGTTTTTGTTAGTTTTACCAGGTAAGTAAGACACTTACAGGGTTCAGTTCTTGGTCCAAGGTAGCCCACCGTTGGGGGTTCAGAGCAACCCCAAAGTCACCACACCAGCAGCTCAGGGCCGGTCGGGTGCAGAGTTCAAAGTGGTGCCCAAAACGCATAGGCTTCAATGGAGAGAAGGGGGGTGCCCCGGTTCCAGTCTGCCAGCAGGTAAGTACCTGCGTCTTCGGAGGGCAGACCAGGGGGGTTTTGTAGGGCACCGGGGGGGACACAAGCCCACATAGAAATTTCACCCTCAGCGGCGCGGGGGCGGCCGGGTGCAGTGTTAGAACAAGCGTCGGGTTCGCAATGGAAGTCAATGAGAGATCAAGGGATCTCTTCAGTGCTGCAGGCAGGCAAGGGGGGGGCTTCATCGGGGAAACCTCCACTTGGGCATGGGAGAGGGACTCCTGGGGGTCACTTCTGCAGTGAAAGTCCGGTCCTTCAGGTCCTGGGGGCTGCGGGTGCAGGGTCTTTTCCAGGCGTCGGGACTTAGGTTTCAGAGAGTCGCGGTCAGGGGAAGCCTCGGGATTCCCTCTGCAGGCGGCGCTGTGGGGGCTCAGGGGGGACAGGTTTTGGTACTCACAGTCGTAGAGTAGTCCGGGGGTCCTCCCTGAGGTGTTGGTTCTCCACCAGCCGAGTCGGGGTCGCCGGGTGCAGTGTTGCAAGTCTCACGCTTCTTGCGGGGAGATTGCAGGGTCTTTAAAGCTGCTCCTTTGGATAAAGTGGCAGTCTTTTTGGAGCAGGTCCGCTGTCCTCGGGAGTTTCTTGTCGTCGTCGAAGCAGGGCAGTCCTCAGAGGATTCAGAGGTCGCTGGTCCCTTTGGAAGGCGTCGCTGGAGCAGAGTTCTTTGGAAGGCAGGAGACAGGCCGGTGAGTTTCTGGAGCCAAGGCAGTTGTTGTCTTCTGGTCTTCCTCTGCAGGGGTTTTCAGCTAGGCAGTCCTTCTTCTTGTTGTTGCAAGAATCTAGTTTCTAGGTTCAGGGAGAGCCCTTAAATACTAAATTTAAGGGCGTGTTTAGGTCTGGGGGGTTAGTAGCCAATGGCTACTAGCCCTGAGGGTGAGTACACCCTCTTTGTGCCTCCTCCCAAGGGGAGGGGGTCACATCCCTAATCCTATTGGGGGAATCCTCCATCTGCAAGATGGAGGATTTCTAAAAGTTAGTCACCTCAGCTCAGGACACCTTAGGGGCTGTCCTGACTGGCCAGTGACTCCTCCTTGTTATTCTCATTATTTTCTCCGGCCTTGCCGCCAAAAGTGGGGGCCGGGGCCGGAGGGGGCGGGCAACTCCACTAGCTGGAGTGTCCTGCGGTGCTGTGACAAAGGGGTGAGCCTTTGAGGCTCACCGCCAGGTGTTACAGCTCCTGCCTGGGGGAGGTGTTAGCATCTCCACCCAGTGCAGGCTTTGTTACTGGCCTCAGAGTGACAAAGGCACTCTCCCCATGGGGCCAGCAACATGTCTCTAGTGTGGCAGGCTGCTGGAACCAGTCAGCCTACACAGATAGTCGGTTAAGTTTCAGGGGGCACCTCTAAGGTGCCCTCTGTGGTGTATTTTACAATAAAATGTACACTGGCATCAGTGTGCATTTATTGTGCTGAGAAGTTTGATACCAAACTTCCCAGTTTTCAGTGTAGCCATTATGGTGCTGTGGAGTTCGTGTAAAACAGACTCCCAGACCATATACTCTTATGGCTACCCTGCACTTACAATGTCTAAGGTTTTGCTTAGACACTGTAGGGCAGTGGTTCCCAAACATTTTCGACCCACGGCTCCCTTGATCTATTGGCCACTGGCTGCGGCTCCCCATTATGTTACTTTTTGTTGGCGGGTGGGGGATGTAAGCCTGGCCTAGGGAGTACATCCATTTTTCTCCCTGAAAATAATTGGGATGACGCCAATGAAGGTATTGTAATTCTATATATAACTGTAAAAAATAAAAATGTAACAGTAGTTTAATTACAGCATGCATAGGGTTTTTTAGTAAGGGGAAAATATTGGTTGACGGTAACCCTAGTAAAATGGGCAGGTCTCATTTTTATGTAGTTATAACATAACTGTTTAAATATTGTGAAATGTAGAATCCCTTTAGTTGTGTTTAACCACCAGAGGGCGCTCAAGGACAAAATTAAAAAAGAGCTGCTACAACTGATTAGTTTTATTTTGTACGAACTGGCCCAAGGGCTATAAATAGCTCAGTGGTTCCCAAACTGTGTGCGGCGCCCCTGGCTAGTTATGATGGCGCACCAGCGAGCCGCGGCGCACAGATTGGGAACCACTGCTGTAGGGGTACAGTGCTCATGCACTGGTACCCTCACCTATGGTATAGTGCACCCTGCCTTAGGGCTGTAAGGCCTGCTAGAGGGGTGTCTTACCTATACTGCATAGGCAGTGAGAGGCTGGCATGGCACCCTGAGGGGAGTGCCATGTCGACTTACTCATTTTGTTCTCACTAGCACACACAAGCTGGTAAGCAGTGTGCCTGTGCTGAGTGAGGGGTCTCTAGGGTGGCATAATACATGCTGCAGCCCTTAGAGACCTTCCCTGGCATCAGGGCCCTTGGTACCAGAGGTACCAGTTACAAGGGACTTATCTGGATGCCAGGGTGTGCCAATTGTGGAATCAAAAGTACAGGTTAGGGAAAGAACACTGGTGCTGGGGCCTGGTTAGCAGGCCTCAGCACACTTTCAATTCAAAACATAGCATCAGCAAAGGCAAAAAGTCAGGGGGTAACCATGCCAAGGAGGCATTTCCTTACACAACCCCCTCCCCCCCCCCCAAACGAAAGAGGATGAGACTAACCTTTCCCAAGAGAGTCTTCATTTTCTAAGTGGAAGAACCTGGAAAGGCCATCTGCATTGGCATGGGCAGTCCCAGGTCTGTGTTCCACTATAAAGTCCATTCCCTGTAGGGAGATGGACCACCTCAACAGTTTTGGATTTTCACCTTTCATTTGCATCAGCCATTTGAGAGGTCTGTGGTCAGTTTGAACTAGGAAGTGAGTCCCAAAGAGGTATGGTCTCAGCTTCTTCAGGGACCAAACCACAGCAAAGGCCTCCCTCTCAATGGCACTCCAACGCTGCTCCCTGGGGAGTAACCTCCTGCTAATGAAAGCAACAGGCTGGTCAAGGCCATCATCATTTGTTTGGGACAAAACTGCCCCTATCCCATGTTCAGAGGCATCTGTCTGCACAATGAACTGCTTAGAATAATCTGGAGCTTTTAGAACTGGTGCTGAGCACATTGCTTGTTTCAGGGTGTCAAAGGCCTGTTGGCATTCCACAGTCCAGTTCACTTTCTTGGGCATTTTCTTGGAGGTGAGTTCTGTGAGGGCTGTCACAATGGATCCATATCCCTTCACAAACCTCCTGTAGTACCCAGTCAAGCCAAGGAATGCCCTGACTTGAGTCTGGGTTTTTGGAGCTACCCAGTCCAGAATAGTCTGGATCTTGGGTTGGAGTGGCTGAACTTGGCCTCCACCTACAAGGTGGCCCAAGTAAACCACAGTTCCCTGCCCTATCTGGCATTTGGATGCCTTGATAGAGAGGCCTGCAGATTGCAGATCCTTCAAAACCTTCTTCTGGTGGACCAGGTGATCCTGCCAGGTGGAGCTAAAGACAGCAATATCATCAAGATAAGCTGTGCTAAAGGACTCCAAACCAGCAAGGACTTGATTCACCAACCTTTGGAAGGTGGCAGGGGCATTCTTTAAACCAAAGGGCATAACAGTAAACTGATAATGCCCATCAGGTGTGGAGAATGCTGTTTTCTCTTTTGCTCCAGGTGCCATTTTTATTTGCCAGTACCCTGCTGTCAAGTCAAAGGTACTTAAGAATTTGGCAGCACCTAATTCGTCTATGAGCTCATCAGCTCTAGGAATTGGATGGGCGTCTGTCTTGGTGACAGAGTTGAGCCCCCTGTAGTCCACACAAAACCTCATCTCTTTCTTTCCATCTTTGGTGTGAGGTTTGGGGACTAAGACCACTGGGCTAGCCCAGGGGCTGTCAGAGTGCTCAATTGCTCCCAGTTCCAGCATCTTGTGGACTTCCACCTTGATGCTTTCCTTAACATGGTCAGACTGTCTAAAAATTTTGTTTTTGACAGGCATGCTGTCTCCTGTGTCCACATCATGGGTACACAGGTGTGTCTGACCAGGGGTTAGGGAGAAGAGTTCAGGAAACTGTTGTAGGAGTCTCCTACAATCAGCTTGCTGTTGGCCAGAGAGGGTGTCTGAGTAGATCACTCCATCTACTGAGCCATCTTTTGGGTCTGATGACAGAAGATCAGGGAGAGGTTCACTCTCTGCCTCCTGATCCTCATCTGTTACCATCAACAGATTTACATCAGCCCTGTCATGGAAGAGCTTGAGGCGGTTCACATGGATCACCCTCTTGGGGCTCCTGCTTGTGCCCAGGTCCACCAGGTAGGTGACCTGACTCTTCCTTTCTAGCACTGGGTAAGGGCCACTCCATTTGTCCTAAAGTGCCCTGGGAGCCACAGGCTCCAGAACCCAGACTTTCTGCCCTGGTTGGAACTCAACCATTGCAGCCTTTTGGTCATACCAAAACTTCTGGAGCTGTTGGCTGGCCTCAAGGTTTTTGCTTGCCTTTTCCATTTACTCTGCCATTCTAGAGCGAAGGCCAAGTACATAGTCCACTATGTCCTGTTTAGGCTCATGAAGAGGTCTCTCCCAGCCTTCTTTAACAAGAGCAAGTGGTCCCCTTACAGGGTGGCCAAACAGAAGTTCAAAGGGTGAGAATCCTACTCCCTTCTGTGGCACCTCTCTGTAAGCGAAAAGCAGGCGGGGCAAGAGGACATCCCATCTCCTTTTGAGCTTTTCTGGGAGCCCCATGATCATGCCTTTTAATGTCTTGTTGAATCTCTCAACTAAGCCATTAGTTTGTGGATGGTATGGTGTAGTGAATTTGTAAGTCACCCCACACTCATTCCACATGTGTTTTAGGTATGCTGACATGAAGTTGGTACCTCTGTCGGACACCACCTCCTTAGGGAAACCCACTCTGGTAAAGATACCAATGAGGGCCTTGGCTACTGCAGGGGCAGTAGTCGACCTAAGGGGAATAGCTTCAGGATACCTAGTAGCATGATCCACTACTACTAGGATATACATATTTCCTGAGGCTGTGGGAGGTTCTAGTGGACCAACTATGTCCACACCCACTCTTTCAAAGGGGACCCCCACCACTGGAAGTGGAATGAGGGGGGCCTTTGGATGCCCACCTGTCTTACCACTGGCTTGACAGGTGGGGCAGGAGAGGCAAAACTCCTTAACCTTGTGGGACATATTGGGCCAGTAGAAGTGGTTGACTAACCTCTCCCACGTCTTGGTTTGTCCCAAATGCCCAGCAAGGGGAATATCATGGGCTAAGGTCAGAATAAACTCTCTGAACGACTGAGGCACTACCACTCTCCTAGTGGCACCAGGTTTGGGGTCTCTGGCCTCAGTGTACAGGAGTCCATCTTCCCAATAGACCCTATGTGTTCCATTTTTCTTGCCCTTGGACTCTTCAGCAGCTTGCTGCCTAAGGCCTTCAAGAGAGGGACAGGTTTCTTGTCCCTTACACAGCTCCTCCCTTGAGGGTCCCCCTGGGCCTAAGAGCTCAACCTGATAAGGTTCAAGCTCCAAAGGCTCAGTTCCCTCAGAGGGCAGAACTTCTTCCTGAGAAGAGAGGTTCTCTTTTTCTGACTGTGTTGCAGTTGGTTTCCCAACTGACTTTCCTTTTCTCTTGGTAGGCTGGGCCTTTCTTCCAGACTCCAGCTCTACTTTTTCACCCTGTGCCTTGCACTGTGCTCTTGTTTTTACACACACCAGTTCAGGGATACCCAGCATGGCTGCATGGGTTTTTAGTTCTACCTCAGCCCATGCTGAGGACTCCAGGTCATTTCCAAGCAGACAGTCTACTGGGATGTTTGAGGAGACCACCACCTGTTTCAGGCCATTGACCCCTCCCCATTCTAAAGTTACCATTGCCATGGGATGTGCTTTAGTCTGATTGTCAGCGTTGGTGACTGTATAGGCTTTTCCAGTCAGGTATTGGCCAGGGGAAACCACTTTCTCTGTCACCATGGTGACACTGGCACCTGTATCCCTCAGGCCCTCTACACTTGTCCCATTAATAAAGAGCTGCTGCCTGTATTTTTGCATGTTAGGCGGCCAGGCAGCTAGTGTGGCTAAATCCACCCCACCCTCAGAGACTAGAGTAGCTTCAGTGTGGACCCTGATTTGCTCTGGGCACACTGTTGATCCCACTTGGAGACTGGCCATTCCAGTTTTAGCTGGATGGGAGTTAGAAGTGGTATCTTTCTTGGGACAGGCCTTGTCTCCAGTTTGGTGTCCAGACTGACTACAGTTTCGACACCAGGCCTTTTTGGGATCAAAGTTTTTACCCTTGTACCCAGGATTGTTTTGTGAAGAGGCTCTGGGCCCACCCTCCTGTGCAGGTTTTTGGGGGCCTGTAGAAGACTCTTTACTATTTTTATTTTTGGCTGTCTCACCACCTTTCCCCTGGGGAGGTTTTGTGACCCCTTTCTTTTGGTCACCCCCTGTGGAAGTTTTGGACACCCTAGTCTTGACCCAATGGTCCGCCTTCTTTCCCAATTCTTGGGGAGAAATTGGTCCTAGGTCCACCAGATGCTGATGCAGTTTGTCATTGAAACAATTACTTAACAGGTGTTCTTTCACAAATAAATTGTACAGCCCATCATAATTACTTACACCACTGCCTTGAATCCAACCATCTAGTGTTTTTACTGAGTAGTCTACAAAGTCAACCCAGGTCTGGCTCGAGGATTTTTGAGCCCCCCTGAATCTAATCCTATACTCCTCAGTGGAGAATCCAAAGCCCTCAATCAGGGTACCCTTCATGAGGTCATAAGATTCTGCATCTTTTCCAGAGAGTGTGAGGAGTCTATCCCTACACTTTCCTGTGAACATTTCCCAAAGGAGAGCACCCCAGTGAGATTTGTTCACTTTTCTGGTTACACAAGCCTTCTCAAAAGCTGTGAACCATTTGGCGATGTCATCACCATCTTCATATTTAGTTACAATCCCTTTAGGGATTTTCAACATGTCAGGAGAATCTCTGACCCTATTTATGTTGCTGCCACCATTGATGGGTCCTAGGCCCATCTCTTGTCTTTCCCTTTCTATGGCTAGGATCTGTCTTTCCAAAGCCAATCTTTTGGCCATCCTGGCTAACTGGATGTCCTCTTCACTGGAGTTATCCTCAGTGATTTCAGAGTTGTTGGCCCCTCCTGTGAGGGAACCAGCATCTCTGACTATTATTTGTGGAGTCAGGGCTTGAGAGGCCCTGTTCTCCCTAAATAGGACTGGCAGGGGGGAATTTTCCTCCAAGTCACTATCTTCATCCTCTGTGTTGCCATCCTCAGAGGGGTTGGCCTTTTCAAACTCTGCCAACAGCTCCTGGAGCTGTAGTTTGGAAGGTCTGGGGCCCATTACTATTTTCTTTATTTTACAGAGTGACCTTAGCTCCCTCATCTTAAGATGGAGGTAAGGTGTGGTGTCGAGTTCCACCACATTCATCTCTGCACTAGACATTATGCTTCTAAAAGTTGGAATACTTTTTAAGAATCTAAAACTAGTTCTAGGTTCTAATTCAAACTTTTACCAAACTTTTAAACTCTAAAAGAAATGCTAAACAGGATCTAACACAAGGCCCTAGCAGGTCTTTTAAGAATTTAGAAAACTTTTCAAATTGCAAAAATCAATTTCTAATGACAATTTTGGAATTTGTCGTGTGATCAGGTATTGGCTGAGTAGTCCAGCAAATACAAAGTCTTGTACCCCACCGCTGATCCACCAATGTAGGAAGTTGGCTCTGTATGTGCTATTTCAATGTAAGGAATAGCATGCACAGAGTCCAAGGGTTCCCCTTAGAGGTAAAATAGTGGTAAAAAGAGATAATACTAATGCTCTATTTTGTGGTAGTGTGGTCGAGCAGTAGGCTTATCCAAGGAGTAGTGTTAAGCATTTGTTGTACATACACATAGACAATAAATGAGGTACACACACTCAGAGACAAATCCAGCCAATAGGTTTTGTTATAGAAAAATATCTTTTCTTAGTTTATTTTAAGAACCACAGGTTCAAATTTAACATGTAATATCTTGTTTGAAAGGTATTGCAGGTAAGTACATTAGGAACTTTGAATCATTTCAATTGCATGTATACTTTTCAAGTTATTCACAAATAGCTATTTTAAAAGTGGACACTTAGTGCAATTTTCACAGTTCCTGGGGGAGGTAGGTTTTTGTTAGTTTTACCAGGTAAGTAAGACACTTACAGGGTTCAGTTCTTGGTCCAAGGTAGCCCACCGTTGGGGGTTCAGAGCAACCCCAAAGTTACCACACCAGCAGCTCAGGGCCGGTCAGGTGCAGAGGTCAAAGTGGTGCCCAAAATGCATAGGCTTCAATGGAGAAGGGCGTGCCCCGGTTCCAGGCTGCCAGCAGGTAAGTACCCGCGTCTTCGGTGGGCAGACCAGGATGGTTTTGTAGGGCACCGGGGGGGACACAAGTCCACACAGAAAGTACACCCTCAGCAGCACGGGGGCGGCCGGGTGCAAACACACGTCGGGTTTTCAATAGGTTTCAATGGGAGACCAAGGGGTCTCTTCAGCGATGCAGGCAAGGTGGGGGGGCTCCTCGGGGTAGCCACCACCTGGGCAAGGGAGAGGGCCTCCTGGGGGTCACTCCTGCACTGGAGTTCGGATCCTTCAGGTCCTGGGGGCTGCGGGTTCAGAGTCTTTACCAGGCTGAGAGCAGGCAGTCGCGGTCAGGGGGAGCCTCAGGATTCCCTCTGCAGGCGTCGCTGTGGTGGCAGGGGGGCAACTCTGGCTACTCACGGTCTCGCAGTCGCCGGGGAGTCCTCCCTGAAGTGATTGTTCTCCACAAGTCGAGCTGGGGGCGTCGGGTGCAGTGTGTCAAGTCTCACGCTTCCGGCGGGAAACGTAAGTTGTTTCAAAGTTGCTGCTTTGTTTCAAAGTTGCAGTCTTGAGTGAACAGAGCCACTGTCCTCGGGAGTTCTTGGTCCTTCTAGAGCAGGGCAGTCCTCTGAGGATTCAGAGGTCGCTGGTCCCTGGGGAAAGCGTCGCTGGAGCAGTGTCTTTAGAAGTGGGGAGACAGGCCGGTAGAGCTGGGGCCAAAGCAGTTGGTGTCTCCGTCTTCTCTGCAGGGTTTTTCAGCTTAGCAGTCCTCTTCTTCTTAGGTTGCAGGAATCTGAGTTCCTAGGTTCTGGGGAGCCCTTAAATATTAAATTTAAGGGTGTGTTTAGGTCTAGGGGGGTTAGTAGCCAATGGCTACTAGCCCTGAGGGTGGGTACACCCTCTTTGTGCCTCCTCCCAGGGGGAGGGGGGCACATTCCTATCCGGGGAATCCTCCATCTGCAAAATGGAGGATTTCTAAAAGTCAGTCACCTCAGCTCAGGACACCTTAGGGGCTGTCCTGACTGGCCAGTGACTCCTCCTTGTTTTTCTCATTATCTCCTCCGGTCTTGCCGCCAAAAGTGGGGCCGTGGCCGGAGGGGGCGGGCAACTCCACTAGCTGGAGTGCCCTGGGGTGCTGTAACAAAGGGGGAGAGCCTTTGAGGCTCACCGCCAGGTGTTAAAGTTCCTGCAGGGGGAGGTGATAAGCATCTCCACCCAGTACAGGCTTTGTTATTAGCCACAGAGTGACAAAGGCACTCTCCCCATGTGGCCAGCAACATGTCTGGAGTGTGGCAGGCTGCTAAAACCAGTCAGCCTACACGGGTAGTCAGTTAAGGTTTCAGGGGGCACCTCTATGGTGCCCTCTGGGGTGTATGTTACAATAAAATGTACACTGGCATCAGTGTGCATTTATTGTGCTGAGAAGTTTGATATCAAACTTCACAGTTTTCAGTGTAGCCATTATGGTGCTGTGGAGTTCGTGTTTGACAGACTCCCAGACCATATACTCTTATGGATACCCTGCACTTACAATGTCTAAGGTTTTGCTTAGACACTGTAGGGGCACAGTGCTCATGCACTGGTATCCTCACCTATGGTATAGCGCACCCTGCCTTAGGGCTGTAAGGCCTGCTAGAGGGGTGACTTATCTATACTGCATAGGCAGTGTGAGGTTGGCATGGCACCCTTAGGGGAGTGCCATGTCGACTTACTCGTTTTGTCCTCACCAGCACACACAAGTTGGCAAGCAGTGTGTCTGTGCTGAGTGAGGGGTCCCCAGGGTGGCATAAGATATGCTGCAGCCCTAGAGACCTTCCCTGGCATCAGGGCCCTTGGTACCAGGGGTACCAGTTACAAGGGACTTACCTGGATGCCAGGGTGTGCCAATTGTGTAAACAAAAGTACAGGTTAGGGAAAGAACACTGGTGCTGTGGCCTGGTTAGCAGGCCTCAGCACACTTTCAAATCAAAACTTAGCATCAGCAAAGGCAAAAAGTAATGGGGTAACCATGCCAAGGAGGCATTTCCTTACAGAGAGGTTCTGTTATGCTCCTTCTAACATCAGGACGACAGCTAAATGATACATATCTGTACAATGCATCCACACTGCAGAACCCATTGATGTAGGTTTTATTACCAAGTGTGAAGTACACTTAACATAAGATGAGTGTCAGATAAATGAATGGACTATCTTCTGTCTCCAGACCTCCTACTTTGTCTCCATGTTCTGTGTATTACGTCTAAACAGTTTTTTTTATTTTTATAAATATATTAATAATGCTAACCAAGACTATCGCTTCGTCAAGCCAGTACAACACCTTTTTTGTCATATGCATTTTGGCAAGGTACTGATCTGCCACTACATTTGTGCAATAGCAGTGTCATGGTCACCTTATGTGCCTTGTCTCATCTGTAAGTGTTTTAGAAATAATACCCAGTGTGTTTTCCTTCATTAGACCACCAGTGTTTCAGCAACCAGTTATATTTCTTGGAGCAGACGTAACACATCCACCAGCAGGAGATGGGAAAAAACCTTCAATTGCTGCAGTAAGTACATAAATAGTTTTTTATCCCTCACACTGAGACGTGGTTTTACAGTAATTTTAGTGTTGGAAAATATGGGTGTTCAGTTAATAATGCATCTGGTGTCTATTTTTACTTTTACACTTAACACAGTATGGTTCTAATTATTAATTTTTTGAAAGAATAAGACGACTGTGGAGTGGGCCAGGATATATATTTATATATTTTAAATTACAGCTCCTAATGAGTAACTGAGGTACATATGGAAACATTTGTTAAAAAGAGACCAGTGTGGCCAGATATTCTAGAAGATTTATTTATTTTTATTGCAGCCGGGGAGAGAATAGAGAGATGGGTACTCTGATTATGTTCTTCAATAAAGCAGACTCCTAGTTAGAAATGTGTGGTTTTTTGAAGTAGAATTAGATTCTGTGAGTGGAGGAAGTGAACTGTGTGGTACACCTGTAATATGTGAATAACATCCAGGTGAATCAGATGTTGAGTGTAAAAGTGGAACAATATTTTGGAAATCTTATAGCAGCCAGCTGAGCTTATACCACTTTCCCATATTCTAAATGCGAGATCCTGACTAACTGAATAAAAAGAGACACAAGTATAAAGTCCCAACATAAGAAAGGTTTAATAATATTTAAAAGTAGGTTGGCTTATGATCTAGTAGACACATATGTTTAGCTCGGGCATATGCATTCACGTTTTTCAGTGATTTCAGACAGTTCCTGCAAGGATGTTAACTACAGTTTCTAGGAGAATGTTGAAGTAAAAGATGGGTCAAATCAAAGTATGTTTTATATGTGCATTGTCTAGGCTCAGATTGATTTCAGAGTGGGTACTTAAATTTACTAGTTTACCATCAACCGTAGTCATGCCAGTCTTTGAGACATGACCATTGTCTAACAAATTGTGCCAAGGCATGCACATAGGTAGCCTGTTGTCCTTCGGAAAAAAAAAAATTAAGCATGTGAATGTACAAACAGCCCACCTTTGCAGAAATGTTTTGCCTCCAGTTATAGTTTACCCGCAGTGGTATGTTTTAGGTTCACTTGTGATTCACCCTCTTTCCAAAGCAAAACTGCATTCTGTTTCTAACTAGAAAGCCCAAGCCTTTTGTGTCTCACATTTGCTATTAATTTCCTTGTTCAGTATTTACACAGTTTAAACAATGATTTACCAGTGATTTTACAGTCTCCAATATTTCCATTATTTCTGAAATAGGTTGTGGGCAGTATGGATGCGCACCCGAATCGATATTGTGCTACAGTCAGAGTGCAGCAGCATCGCCAAGAAATTATACAAGATCTAGCTGCCATGGTCCGGGAACTGCTGATTCAGTTCTACAAATCAACACGTTTCAAACCCACCCGGATAATTTTTTACAGAGATGGTGTATCAGAGGGACAGTTTCAACAGGTCAGCCTTCTATTTGAAAGGCATACATGTGTTAAGCAATCACCTAAATGTGTGTTAAAAAACAATTACTTTTTGTTGCTGCAAATTGAGCTTGGACATCGGACACCATCCCTAACTTGAATTTCATTCACCCGAAGTAGATAAAAACACTGGTATTGAGCTCCTGAGTGGTAGACTGTTAGTACATATGTATCTGATAGCTGCCTGCAATGGTGAAACAGGTGGGATTGAAGGCTTTTTTTTAACTCTACTTTATGAGATTTTCTGAAAGATTAGACAACCTACACAGGAGATGATTGTGGACTGCCATCTCCAATTGTTAGTTGGAATTATGCTCAAGAACGGGCTGTATCATGAACAATATGCAAAAGTAGTCATTTATCCCAAGTTGCAAAGTTGCAGCTGTTTTTCTGTGATTTATGCACCTGATCATTAGCTTTCCCACATACCTTCTACTGTGATTAGCAGACATACTTATTTAACATTTATTATCCAACATGTTGCTTGCTTTTTTATCTTTATTTCATGTGGTCTAACTGATGAAAAATGTAATTGTGGATTTGTGCTGAGCACAAGATAGGGCTAGTGGCCAGGCATATAAATCCCAGTAGCGTTGGAGCACAAGTCCAAACAGAGGATGCACAGAGAAGACATTGCACAGACACTCCTGCTTGATGATAAAGCCCCAGAGTTTTTGATTAGCTGTGCACAGAAATAATTGATGTCTTATGCTACACTATCAGGTTATGTGGAGAACTCTGGGGAGAGTGTGGGTCAGATTTAAAGATGAGGATGAAACCTAGTAAATGTAACTCTAGCTGATATTGGGAGCTGGTAAAATTTAAATGGTAGGGAGCAGTAATAGTGTCTATTTTCCCACTGGCCAAAGAGGAATGTATAACATTCTGTCCATGCCATTTGTCATTGCCCAATTTCAAGCTAATAGGCATAATCCAGGCCATAAATTACTGTGGTATTGAAGTACAGTATGACTGTCTGGCAGCTGCTTTAGAGAATGTATCAGTCAGTGGGTGTAGTGCATTTGAGAGGAGAGGATGGTCATCCAAATGAAAGCAGTAGATGAGGTGGACAGTTGCAAACTTTTGTGGTAAATAATTTGCGTTCAAATGATTTGTTGGAGTGATATGTCTTCCATGTTTGGTGAATAAAATGCATGGGGGACAAGCTTGCATGTTGGATTCTACCTCAAATGAATAGTATCTCAGCAGGTGGATGGTGTATGTCTTGGATGGTGATCACTTCCATCTCTTCAGTTGCCATGACTCATTTACTTTGAGTTAAGGCGGCATCATCAAATCGTAGTCTCTTGAATGTAACCAAAAATATGTTATGTTATGAACATATGTACTTCTGTGTACTTCTCTCAATAATTATTCTAAAACCACGCCACACAAGTCACTTGCTCCTGTTTCTTTCGCTCCTCTTTTGTTTCTGCTTTCCCCATTACTTTGCCCACCTTTCTCTGTATCCTTGCCCATTCTCCCATCCATTCCTAAGTCTTACTAATTCCCGTACATTCAGTCTGAAGCTCACATGTCTAATTTCTTGTATTTCACTATTACTTTGTTCCAGTCCATAATTTCTGTACAGTTTCTTGTTGTGCAAATCCACATTAAGCTCATAGGCTGAATTAAGATTCTGAAAGGCACTAAATGCTCACTTTGGTCTTTCTTTGCTCAAATTTCAATTCTTCATTATAGTACATTTTTACCTCAATGAACAGTAACATTCATGATTTTGCCAATTGATTTTAAGTCTGACAGTATCTGCTCCTTCTGGCCTTCTCGGTGCTGGTAAAACTATTTATTGTCCTGGTATTTGGACTTGACAAAACGGTACTCTGTTATCCAGCTTCTCTCTCCTGTAAGGGCGGTCTTTGGTCATCATTAAATGAGGCAGACTAAAATGCAGTCATCTAAAAATTCATCTGCTTCACCTGAATCGTTAGAAAGCAATTATTTTTCTTTCTCTTTTTCATTTTAGGATGCATTTTTGCGATTTGTTTTTGTCTGTGTCCATAACAATTGTAAGAAAACCCACTCGCCCTTTATTGTATCTTCTGCCTATGCTCTTGTTTACTTTTGCCTTCTATCGTCTAATGACTCCCTCCTTTTCTAACCTGATCCATCAACATTTTCTTACGTTCCTTTTCATTGGCCACAAAATCCCATTTATTCAATGCCTGAAACTGTGCAAGTCTGTGGTGTGGTTTTGTCTTGTACATAGTACGTCTCAGATACTCAATCTTTCTCACGTTAAAAGTACCATTCAACGGAACTTAAAAAGTTTATCATCAGTGGGCCTTCCCATTTACGGGGCCATAAACTAGTATGAAGACCTGAATTTATCAACATTAGCAGGTGATCATTTGAAACGGTCTGTTGTCTGTGGCCTGGATGGAGGTGGAACAGTTCTCAGATTGTCCTGGTGGAAGTTCTTGTATCTCGAGCTTAGACCCTGAGCTGTTGTCATGTGAAAGTGCCCTTGTCCGCTGCCAACACTTGGACCTTGGGCCTCTTGATAGTATTCTTCGGACCCAAGTATGTCTGGAGTGTCTTCGATGGTGCTTCTGGACATCTTAAATGTTCTTGTTTTCCGATCATAAAGCGTTTTCTTCAACTGAAATCACTGGCAGGCCTCTCATGTAGATTTATGGTGGTCCGGAGTAAGGCACAAGTTGCTCACCAGATGTTGGTTGGTGTGTGAGAACTTGGCGTGACAACGTGGGCAAAATACAAATGGCGTCCCTCCCATCACCAGATGGACATGGAGTGGATGAGATGTTGAAAAAAGAGAAAACTTGTCTGAAGGACGAAGCACCCTCGGGCCTCGCTCAGCTGGAAACGAGTCAACAAACGACCAGTGTAGATGTCTAAGTAACCGCGATCGATAATACCAACATTTAAAGACCTAACTAGTAGGAAAGTGACAATGCCGAACAGAGCAGAGGAGTACATGCCTGAACCAGAGGGTGGGAAAAAAACACTCTAGCAATGGAGTCGAAGACCGTGCGCATTGCAAGTAAGAGGAGGAGTTACTATACGCGTCCCTCAAAAGACTTCTTCAAAGAAAAACAACTTGCACACTTCCCAGCCCAATACGAGATGGCAGACTTATGTTAAGCATGTGAATCTACAGCACTACATGCCACAAACAGATGCTTACTAGGTAAGTAACATTTTCTATCCCTCACAAAAAGCTGTGGCACTTTTCAACGTGGCATCCATTTTCAGTCAAATTAAGTTGAGCAATACAAGCAACTAACCAATCAAAATTCAGTTTAAAAATTGGTACTTGAAGCACAAAAGCACAAAAACACAATTTCAACAGTGTATGAAAAACATTGCAGTGATATGCAGTGCAATGCAGATTTCAACTTTATTGCAGTTGATGCACAGGAGTGACTGAGGAGCATTAACAAGACCAAAGCCACCACACCGCAAAAAAGTTATACACTCAAAATCACTCAACTCACTCAGCATAACAATCCACATTACAAACCACCATGTGCACAAGACAAGCCCTGGTTATACTCCTTGTAATGCAGCCTCACAAACTGCTTCAACACAATTGGTTTATCCAAGCGACTCCGGGCCATAAAACTAAGGGGTCTGAGAACCTTTTGAAATCATCTAATTTGTTCTAGTCATCCTCTGCTACAAAAACTGTCTCTGCTTTACAGCATTAACACAGCCACTTGATGGATTGGGGCTTGTTGTGAGTGACTTAGCACGAGAACCCTAGACTTAAATCATATAAACCCAGGATAATCACACACATAAATCCACACAAGGCAAATTTCAAAGTACGAATTCTGAAGGTTTATTACAAGTTTAAGAATTCAATACAGAAGTCAAAATACATTGGTTAGCCAATCAAATCAAAATCTTTGTGTAGGAAGTTGGCTCTGTATGTGCTATTTCAAAGTAAGGAATAGCATGCACAGAGTCCAAGGGTTCCCCTTAGAGGTAAAATAGTGGTAAAAATAGATAATACTAATGCTCTATTTTGTGGTAGTGTGGTCGAGCAGTAGGCTTATCCAAGGAGTAGTGTTAAGCATTTGTTGTACATACACATAGACAATAAATGAGGTACACACACTCAGAGACAAATCCAGCCAATAGGTTTTTATATAGAAAAATATCTTTTCTTAGTTTATTTTAAGAACCACAGGTTCAAATTCTACATGTAATAGCTCATTCGAAAGGTATTGCAGGTAAGTACTTTAGGAACTTCAAACCATCAAAATTGCATGTATACTTTTCAAGTTATTGACAAATAGCTGTTTTAAAAGTGGACACTTAGTGCAATTTTCACAGTTCCTAGGGGAGGTAAGTTTTGATTAGTTTTACCAGGTAAGTAAGACGCTTACAGGGTTCAGTTCTTGGTCCAAGGTAGCCCACCGTTGGGGGTTCAGAGCAACCCCAAAGTCACCACACCAGCAGCTCAGGGCCGGTCAGGTGCAGAGTTCAAAGTGGTGCCCAAAACACATAGGCTAGAATGGAGAGAAGGGGGTGCCCCGGTTCCGGTCTGCTTGCAGGTAAGTACCCGCGTCTTCGGAGGGCAGACCAGGGGGGTTTTGTAGGGCACCGGGGGGGACACAAGTCCACACAGAAATTTCACCCTCAGCAGCGCAGGGGCGGCCGGGTGCAGTGTAGGAACAGGCGTCGGGTTCGCAATGTTAGTCTATGAGAGATCTCGGGATCTCTTCAGCGCTGCAGGCAGGCAAGGGGGGGATTCCTCGGGGAAACCTCCACTTGGGTAAGGGAGAGGGACTCCTGGGGGTCACTTCTCCAGTGAAAGTCCGGTCCTTCGGGTCCTGGGGGCTGCGGATGCAGGGTCTCTCCCAGGCGTCGGGACTTTAGGTTCAAGGAGTCGCGGTCAGGGGAAGCCTCGGGATTCCCTCTGCAGGCGGCGCTGTGGGGGCTCAGGGGGGACAGGTTTTGGTACTCACAGTATTAGAGTAGTCCTGGGGTCCCTCCTGAGGTGTCGGATCTCCACCAGCCGAGTCGGGGTCGCCGGGTGCAGTGTTGCAAGTCTCACGCTTCTTGCGGGGAGCTTGCAGGGTTCTTTAAAGCTGCTGGAAACAAAGTTGCAGCTTTTCTTGGAGCAGGTCCGCTGTCCTCGGGAGTTTCTTGTCTTTTCGAAGCAGGGGCAGTCCTCAGAGGATGTCGAGGTCGCTGGTCCCTTTGGAAGGCGTCGCTGGAGCAGGATCTTTGGAAGGCAGGAGACAGGCCGGTGAGTTTCTGGAGCCAAGGCAGTTGTCGTCTTCTGGTCTTCCGCTGCAGGGGTTTTCAACTAGGCAGTCCTTCTTCTTGTAGTTGCAGGAATCTGATTTTCTAGGGTTCAGGGTAGCCCTTAAATACGAAATTTAAGGGCGTGTTTAGGTCTGGGGGGTTAGTAGCCAATGGCTACTAGCCCTGAGGGTGGGTACACCCTCTTTGTGCCTCCTCCCAAGGGGAGGGGGTCACAATCCTAACCCTATTGGGGGAATCCTCCATCTGCAAGATGGAGGATTTCTAAAAGTCAGAGTCACCTCAGCTCAGGACACCTTAGGGGCTGTCCTGACTGGCCAGTGACTCCTCCTTGTTGCTTTCTTTGTTCCCTCCAGCCTTGCCGCCAAAAGTGGGGGCCGTGGCCGGAGGGGGCGGGCAACTCCACTAAGCTGGAGTGCCCTGCTGGGCTGTGACAAAGGGGTGAGCCTTTGAGGCTCACCGCCAGGTGTTACAGCTCCTGCCTGGGGGAGGTGTTAGCATCTCCACCCAGTGCAGGCTTTGTTACTGGCCTCAGAGTGACAAAGGCACTCTCCCCATGGGGCCAGCAACATGTCTCTGGTGTGGCAGGCTGCTGGAACTAGTCAGCCTACACAGACAGTCGGTTAAGTTTCAGGGGGCACCTCTAAGGTGCCCTCTGTGGTGTATTTTACAATAAAATGTACACTGGCATCAGTGTGCATTTATTGTGCTGAGAAGTTTGATACCAAACTTCCCAGTTTTCAGTGTAGCCATTATGGTGCTGTGGAGTTCGTGTTTGACAGACTCCCAGACCATATACTCTTATGGCTACCCTGCACTTACAATGTCTAAGGTTTTGTTTAGACACTGTAGGGGTACCATGCTCATGCACTGGTACCCTCACCTATGGTATAGTGCACCCTGCCTTAGGGCTGTAAGGCCTGCTAGAGGGGTGTCTTACCTATACTGCATAGGCAGTGAGAGGCTGGCATGGCACCCTGAGGGGAGTGCCATGTCGACTTACTCATTTTGTTCTCACTAGCACCCACAGGCTTGTAAGCAGTGTGTCTGTGCTGAGTGAGGGGTCTCTAGGGTGGCATAAGACATGCTGCAGCCCTTAGAGACCTTCCCTGGCATCAGGGCCCTTGGTACCAGAGGTACCAGTTACAAGGGACTTATCTGGATGCCAGGGTGTGCCAATTGTGGAAACAATGGTACATTTTAGGTGAAAGAACACTGGTGCTGGGGCCTGGTTAGCAGGGTCCCAGCACACTTCTCAGTCAAGTCAGCATCAGTATCAGGCAAAAAGTGGGGGGTAACTGCAACAGGGAGCCATTTCTTTACACTTTGTAATTACAGATTGATGTTAAATACTATTAGTGGTGGAAATTAAGCCGAAATCTAATTAAATAGGCATCACCGGTTAAGGTTTAGCACAAGACAAATGAGTCAAAGATCTCACTGCATGTGCATTCTGAAAATATGAGTAGGCTAAATCCTACTAATGTCAAGCCTAGGCATTTATTTAAGTTAGACATTTCAATTTTGACTCCCTAATATTCAAAGCGCAGAAATATTTATTGTGAAATATTCCACAGGCCCCAGCAGTATTTTTTATATATATATAGAAGAGTATAAGCTGAAATAACGATGTTGTTATGGGATGGGAGGCTCCCAAGAATTGTACTTGGAACGTTATTTGTTTGTATTAAGTCTCCCAGCCGTTGATGGTAAAAGAGTGGACCTTTGCGCCACTGGACGCACCCTCCCTGAGAATGGAAAGATAAATAAAGTAGCCACATGGCTGTGTTGTTGCAATGTTTTGAAGACAACAGAGATGCACTACTGAAACATACTCAATCAATGCTAAGGCATGGTAGGTCCACACAGTACGAAAAAAGGGGAGAGATTTTTACTAAGGACATGCCTCCCGATTGAGTGAGGTGGGCAAGCTGAGAGTTTTTTTTTTTTTAATAAATGGGAAATGAATGGGGAAGTGATAAGCCAGTCCTGCTGGAGACCCTCAAAAGGGTTATGAATTGGTGGAGTTGAAAACATAGACATGGCCTGGCAGCCCATTTATTCATAGTGGAATGACAATTAGAGACTCCTTCCTCTTGGAAGATATGATACTATTGGAGCTGCTCCCACAGAAAACAGTATCCCTAATATACAAAAAGATAACCAGTGATAACCCAGATCTGCTAGAACCCTTAAACGAAAAGCAGTATGGAAAACTGGGGCTGGGGGGGGACTCAGCAAGTAGGAAGTATCCATGAGCACAGCTTTTTGTTTGATAAAACCTAAAATATTGCACCGATCATACCTCACCAGAGAACTCCTAGGGATGATAGGAAGTTTCATCCACACAATAAGGTACTGCTGTCAACTAGTGAATTTTTGGAACGGAGTGTGAAATTATCATGACTACACTGTTCTTTTTAGTGTTTTGTTTTGTTTTTAGTGGTTGCCACATGCAGAATTATCTGTTTTGGACATGTGGGTGGAAACTACTCTACAGAGGTATACCAGAAGATCTTCTTTAGAGTGGGGTGTATGGTGGTGAGAAGGAATATAATTAAGCAGTGGGGTGCAGCCCCCGCTCTGGCTCTTGAAACATGGAAGGTGGATATGGACTGGTGCATGGTGGCCAAAAAAGCAGGTGTAAGAATGAAAAGGATGACCAAAAAAGTTGGAGACAATATGGCTGCCCTAGGAAACATACAGGGGCTTGACATAAACTTTACTGAAACTAATGGGACCAGTGGGACTGCAACCATAGTAAGGGGGGGGTGCCTGCTGCACAGAGATTCAATGTTAAAACTCTGCATTTAGTGGATCTCCTAAAGGTGTACATTGATTGTAATGATTGAATTGTGAGTTTGGTGCTGATGTTTAGCACTTTTCAACACAACAGGTTTAACATTTAAACAAAGAATACGGTCTCAGCTGAGCAGCTCAAAATTGCCATGAATGGGAGCTAAACAGTCATGTTCTCAAAAAAAGAATATTCAGCATTTGTGGGAACCGAAGATCGACTTATTTGTTACATAAACATGCAACAAAGTCCAGTCTTTTGCAAATAGGTATCCACAGGAAGGATCATGGGGGAATGCATTTTAATTGCGAAGTCCAGGACATGTGCATATGCTCCCTCCTTACACTAGTTCCCAGACGCTGAAAGGGGAGTCTTGATGGCCTCAAATTGGGCCAGGCATGTATCAACTTGGCTGCTGAATTTAATGAATCTCAGAACTTACATTTCAGCAGATTGAAGAAGCATCCTAGCACAGGTCAGAGTATAAAATAACATTTGTATAGCTGTAGGAAGTTGGCTCTGTATGCACTATTTCAAAGTAAGGAATAGTATGCACAGAGTCCAAGGGTTCCCCTTAGAGGTAAGATAGTGGCAAAAAAAGATAATACTAATGCTCTATTTTGTGGTAGTGTGGTCGAGCAGTAGGCTTAGCAAAGGAGTAGTGTTAAGCATTTGTTGTACATACACACAGGCAATAAATGAGGAACACACACTCGGAGACAATCCCAGGCCAATAGGTTTTTGTATAGAAAAATATATTTTCTTAGTTTATTTTAAGAACCACAGGTTCAAATTCTACATGTAATACTTTGCATGAAAGGTATTGCAGGTAAGTACTTTAGGAACTTTGAATAATCACAATAGCATATATACTTTTCAAATAAAACACATATAGCTATTTTAAAACTAGACACAGTGCAATTTTCACAGTTCCTAGGGGAGGTAAGTTATTGTTAGTTCTTGCAGGTAAGTAAACCACCTACAGAGTTCAAGTTTGGGTCCAAGGTAGCCCACCGTTGGGGGTTCAGAGCAACCCCAAAGTTACCACACCAGCAGCTCAGGGCCGGTCAGGTGCAGGGTTCAAAGTGGTGCCCAAAACGCATAGGCTTCAATGGAGAAGGGGGTGCCCCGGTTCCAGTCTGCAAGCAGGTAAGTACCCGCGTCTTCGAAGGGCAGACCAGGGGGGGTTTTGTAGGGCACCGGGGGGGGGGGGCACAAGTTAGCACAGAAAGTACACCCTCAGCAGCACGGGGCGGCCGGGTGCAGTGCGCAAACACACGTCGGGTTTGTAATAGGAATCAATGGGAGACCAAGGGGTCTCTTCAGCGATGCAGGCAGGCAAGGGGGGGGCTCCTCGGGGTAGCCACCAGCTGGGCAAGGGAGAGGTCCTCCTGGGGGTCACTCATGCACTGAAGTTCCGATCCTTCAGGTGCTGGGGGCTGCGGGTGCAGGGTCTTTTCCAGCCGTCGGGATTTTAGAGTCAGGCAGTCGCGGTCAGGGGGAGCCTCGGGATTCCCTCTGCAGGTGTCGCTGTGGGGGGTCAGGGGGGACAACTTTGGTTACTCAGTCTCGGAGTCGCCAGAGGGTCTTCCCTGAGGTGTTGGTTCTCCACCAGTCGAGTCGGGGTCGCCGGGTGCAGTGTTGCAAGTCTCACGCTTCTTGCAGGGATTGCAGGGGTCTTTAAATCTGCTCCTCTGGATACAAAGTTGCAGTCTTTGTTGAACAGGGCCTCTGTTCTCTGGAGTTTCTTGGTCTCTTGGAAGCAGGGCAGTCCTCTGAGGATTCAGAGGTCGCTGGTCCCAGGGAAAGCGCCGCTGGAGCAGTTTTCTTCTGAAGGCAGGAGACAGGCCGGTAGGACTGGGGCCAAAGCAGTTGGTGTCTTCTTTCTTCTTCTGCAGGGGTTTTCAGCTCAGCAGTCCTCTTCTTCTGTAAGTTGCAGGAATCTGAGTTCCTAGGTTCAGTGGAGCCCCTAAATACAGAATTTAGGGGTGTGTTTAGGTCAGGGAGGGCAGTAGCCAATGGCTACTAGCCCTGAGGGTGGCTACACCCTCTTTGTGCCTCCTCCCTGAGGGGAGGGGGGCACATCCCTAATCCTATTGGGGGAATCCTCCATCTGCAAGATGGAGGATTTCTAAAAGTCAGAGTCACCTCAGCTCAGGACACCTTTGGGGCTGTCCTGACTGGCCAGTGACTCCTCCTTGTTTTTCTCATTATCTCTCCTGGACTTGCCGCCAAAAGTGGGGGCTGTGTCCAGGGGGCGGGCATCTCCACTAGCTGGAGCGCCCTGGGGCATTGTAACACGAAGCCTGAGCCTTTGAGGCTCACTGCTAGGTGTTACAGTTCCTGCAGGGGGGAGGTGTGAAGCACGTCCACCCAGAGCAGGCTTTTGTTTCTGTCCTCAGAGAGCACAAAGGCCCTCACCACATGGGGTCAGAAACTCGTCTCTCAGCAGCAGGCTGGAACAGACCAGTCAGTCCTGCACTGAACAATTGGGTAAAGTACAGGGGACATCTCTAAGATGCCCTCTGTGTGCATTTTTTAATAAATCCAACACTGGCATCAGTGTGGGTTTATTATTCTGAGAAGTTTGGTACCAAACTTCCCAGTATTCAGTGTAGCCATTATGGAGCTGTGGAGTTCGTTTTTGACAGACTCCCAGACCATATACTCTTATGGCTACCCTGCACTTACAATGTCTAAGGTTTTGCTTAGACACTGTAGGGGCATAGTGCTCATGCACATATCCCCTCACCTGTGGTATAGTGCACCCTGCCTTAGGGCTGTAAGGCCTGCTAGAGGGGTGACTTACCTATGCCACAGGCAGTGTGAGGTTGGCATGGCACCCTGAGGGGAGTGCCATGTCGACTTAGTAATTTTCTCCCCACCAGCACACACAAGCTGGCAAGCAGTGTGTCTGTGCTGAGTGAGGGGTCCCTAGGGTGGCATAAGACATGCTGCAGCCCTTAGAGACCTTCCCTGGCATCCGGGCCCTTGGTACCAGTTAAAAGGGACTTACCTGGGTGCCAGGGTTGTGCCAATTGTGGAGACAATGGTACATTTTAGGTGAAAGAACACTGGTGCTGGGGCCTGGTTAGCAGGGTCCCAGCACACTTCTCAGTCAAGTCAGCATCAGTATCAGGCAAAATGTGGGGGGTAACTGCAACAGGGAGCCATTTCCTTACATGGAGACAATGGTACATTTTAGGTGAAAGAACACTGGTGCTGGGGCCTAGTTAGCAGGGTCCCAGCACACTTCTCAGTCAAGTCAGCATCAGTATCAGGCAAAAAGTGGGGAGTAACTGCAACAGGGAGCCATTTCTTTACAATAGCCAAATGCAAAAAATAATGTGTGTGGTGTTCATCGAAGTGTCCACATCCCCACTCAATTCAACCTCATCCATGCTTTCTGTGCCTATTCTTGTTGGCTCTTTCAAGCCTGAGGAATGCCTTCATTGAAGTTCACCTTTTCTTTCCCTCCATCAAGAAGTCTGCCAACTAAATGAGAGCTCAACTCAGTATTATCTCAACTGATGCGTAACCCATTTCAATCAGTTTACAGATCTTGTATTACATCTCTCTTATAGAAAACAGCTCTGTTAGCTATTACCCCTTTAAAAGTCACTTGATGTACTGATATGCCAACGTTCGTTTTTAGCATGCCTCATTTCAGAAAGTCTAACCAATTACTGGTTAAAATCTCCAATCCAAGTCAAAGTTTTCTATTATCAAAACAGGGAATTTCCACATGGGTATTAGCAACAATTGCTTTCTACCATATGAAAGAGGTAGAGAACGCTTACAGGAACAGTCAAGGCTCACTGTACAAGAATTATGGCAACTCCACTGCAGTATGTGCAGGAGTGTCTCTGGTGAATATCTGCTGTTCAGACACAGAGGAATATACACACTACTGCCTGAATGCAGTAGCAGAGAGATACAGTAATGAGATGGGCTGTTCTACAGTAGATAGGATGAGCCTTGCTGTCTTCTCCCACTTTCCCACCTTCCACAAGTCTCTCTCTCTCTCTCTCACACACACACACAATATATGTTCCATTTTAGGCCCGGGGACCTTATTTCCCAATGCCTATGGCCTCCCTCCCTAAGCCACTTTAGGCCCGCTGGGGCCCAAAGTATTTTTAAGGGGAGGTTGGCCGCAAGGCACCCACTTCATCGAGCCTTTAAAAGGCCCTAGGGATTCCATCCCCCAGGACATTGATCTTTGTTTGAAGAAAAAGGAAAAAAAAGGATTTGGTCTGTACAGCTCCTCTCTCTGAGCCTTTAATGGGCCCTGGGAAACCAATACCATTGAGTCGGCTCGCTCCTGGTGAACAGTGGTTTCCCTGCCTGCACTGGCCCGGGCAGAGAACCATGTGTTTCTCCCTCGTCTGGCTGGAGCACTTTCAAATCTCTTGCCAAAATGAGAGCAAACACAAAGTCTGCTCCCAGCAAACAGGAGCTTTAAAAATGCTCCCGCTGGCTAGGAGCAGACTTGAAATCTGTTGACAGGGAAATAGAACAACAGATTACTGCCACATGGAGCAAGCATTATAAATAGCTGGTTGATTGTTAGTGAACTCCGCTACCCATAATGTGTATGTTATAGGGTCAGTGTTGCGCAATAACACATGCTTGATACACCTAATTGGCATTAATGATGCTTCATATTATTCTGAGCTGCTTTGTACTTATTTCAGGCCTCTAATGGCTTACTAGTTTATAGAGTTATGTGTACAAAAGAAGCTTGGAAGATGTCATCAGTGGTGAAAATAATATCATAGAAAACGTCATGAGTAAATTAATATGTGAGGTCATAAGCAGTGCATGGCGGAGGGTGTAAGCTCTAGTTAGCTCTCCTTTTTGGTGAATTTCTGTAGTTTTGAGTTCAAAACATTAATGTAGGTAGTGACCTATTCACCTAACTATAATGTTACTCTAACCTTGATTTTTTTCAGTGAATGTTGTGTGTGTGTGTGTATCTATATATGTGTGTATATATCAAACATCTGGTTTGAATCGGTTAGTCACTTCACATTTGATGATTTAATGGAGTTATATGTTTGCACTTGGACTTTTAGATGTTCTGCTTGTTACTTATATGTATCCAAATTTCTTCTTTCGGAGATCACTTTCCTAATGTGCTTTTGTAATGTTTACTCTTTTCTCCTTCAGGTACTGCATCATGAATTGTTAGCTATCAGGGAGGCTTGCATCAAACTAGAAAAGGACTATCAGCCAGGGATCACATTTATTGTTGTGCAGAAAAGGCATCACACCAGACTCTTCTGTACTGACAGAAATGAACGGGTATGTACCCTCTTTGTTTGTATCTCTTTGATTCTTGCTTGCCCATCATGGCATTGTCTTCAAGTGCCACGTGTGGAATGCTGGACCTCATTTTACAATGGTGAAAAGCCTGTTCTTAGAATAGTTAAAATCAAGTGGCTTATGAAAAGCATCAAAATGTTAGCAAGCGTTGCTCTTTTTTTGTGGGTGTGTTTGTAGATATATGTATATAGTATTGTTGTTGCCACTGTATAGTAAGGTCAGCGTTTCCACATTGAGACCTTTTTTAGTGTTACTTATAGCTCTGCAGTAATCTGTTAATTATTTCAAAATTGGTTGTGGGTTCGGTTGTACTCCAGTGATACCAGCATTCTAGATTAACCCTCATGGTTCTGCTGTTCCATAAAGTTTTCCAGAAGAACATTTTGGTCCCTGATGTACAGTTGAGACATTGTTTCTGTATCAGAGAGCAAAGTTTTCTATGAGAGTTAGCATGAGAAATTGCGCTCTTAGGGACCCCACCTTCTTTTTTTTTTTTTTTTTTTTTTTTAATTGGCCCCTGCTTTACGGATCAACGTAAAATGTTACATGAAGCATTTGAGGTGGATAAACTCTTTAACTGGCACAAAAGCCACCACTGCTGAGACATCCACATCGTTTCCCAGACACCAGCAACAGCAATCACCTTCACAGGGCTCCCCACCCCCTTGCCATCAGCCATCGGGAACTAGGCTTCCACAGGGGAGGATACAAGGGCAACAACAGGTGTGATAGTTGGAAAGAAGCGGCCTTCAGAGGTGCCGCATCTGACAAGCAGTGACTCCTTTGACCATTGAACACCTGTCAGGCGTTTGGTTGCACAAGTTTCTTCTCTACTGGGCAGAGATCACCTTCGACCAGTGGGCTTTGGATATTGTAGAAGAGCGGGTACTGCTTAGAACTGATGAAAGCACCACCAAACATCCTTTGCCTTGAATCCCAGCCTCCCCCGTGCTGAGCCACTCTACCCTGAATATTACCATCTGCTTTCAAGAGGAGATACTTGCACCACTCAGCAAAGGGGCCAAATACCCTGTGCTGCCACAACACTGCAGCAAGGGGGTGTAGTCCTTATACTTCCTGATCCCCAAAAAGGACTTGTTCCTCTGGCTCATCCTTGACCTCAGTCCCCTCAACAAATACTTTGTCAGAGTATTTATACATGGTGACACTCTAGGATATCATTCCACTACTACAACAAAGCGACTTAATGATTGCCTTCGACCTGAAGTTCGCCAACTTTCACATGTCCATTCATCCTGCACATCGAAGGTTCCCCCAGGTTTGTGGTAAGTGGTCAGCATTATCAATTCAAAGTGCTACCTTTGGAGTAACCACAGCTCCCAAGTTATTTACTAAGTGTTCTTGCAGTGGTTGCCGCTCACCTTAGAATAAGCAACATTCATGTCTTTCCTTACCTGAACGATTGGCTGATTAACAGCGCAATTAAAGGTTCACCATCAGTGCAACCAAGTCCCATCTCCAGCCCATGCAAGTTCAGCCTTTTCTTGGAGCAATACTAGCTTCTTGAGTAGGGAAACCATACCCCAGCCCAGCAAGGGTACAGTCATTCCAAGCACTACTGCCTCTCAGCCAGATTGCCAGGTATTGGTCAGAAAGAACAATTTTGGAGATCTGCTCAGCAGGATGCATCAACAAGTCCATGAGTGAGAACTCCAACACCTATCTCGTACTTCCTTCATTAGAGGTTCTGTAGGAAGTTGGCTCTGTATGTGCTATTTCAAAGTAAGGAATAGCATGCACAGAGTCCAAGGGTTCCCCTTAGAGGTAAGATAGTGGCAAAAAGAGATAATGCTAATGCTCTATTTTGTGGTAGTGTGGTCGAGCAGTAGGCTTATCAAAGGAGTAGTGTTAAGCATTTGTTGTACATACACACAGGCAATAAATGAGGAACACACACTCAGAGACAAATCCAGCCAATAGGTTTTGTTATAGAAAAATATCTTTTCTTAGTTTATTTTAAGAACCACAGGTTCAAATTTTACATGTAATATCTCATTTGAAAGGTATTGCAGGTAAGTACTTTAGGAACTTTGAATCATTTCATTAGCATGTATACTTTTCACATAAAACACAATAAGCTGTTTTAAAAGTGGACACAGTGCAATTTTCACAGTTCCTGGGGGAGGTAAAGTAATGTTAGTTTTAACAGGTAAGTAAGTCACTTACAGGTTTCAGTTTTTGGTCCAAGGTAGCCCACCGTTGGGGGTTCAGAGCAACCCCAAAGTTACCACACCAGCAGCTCAGGGCCGGTCAGGTGCAGAGGTCAAAGAGGTGCCCAAAACGCATAGGCTTCAATGGAGAGAAGGGGGTGCCCCGGTTCCAGTCTGCCAGCAGGTAAGTACCCGCGTCTTCGGAGGGCAGACCAGGGGGGTTTTGTAGGGCACCGGGGGGGACACAGGTCAGCACAAAAAGTACACCCTCAGCAGCGCGGGGCGGCCGGGTGCAGTGTGCAAACACGCGTCGGGTTTTGTTATGGTTTTCAATGAGAGATCAAGGGATCTCTTCAGCGTTGCAGGCAGGCAAGGGGGGGGCTCCTCGGGGTAGCCACCACCTGGGCAAGGGAGAGGGCCTCCTGGGGGTCACTCCTGCACAGGAGTTCCGTTTCTTTAGGTGCTGGGGGCTGCGGGTGCAGAGTCTTTTCCAGCCGTCGGGAAATGGAGTTCAGGCAGTCGCGGTCAGGGGGAGCCTCGGGATTCCCTCTGCAAGCGTCGCTGTGGGGGCTCAGGGGGGACAACTTTGGTTACTCACAGTCGTAGAGTCGCCGGAGGGTCCTCCTTGAAGCGTTGTTTCTCCACCAGTCGAGTCGGGGTCGCCGGGTGCAGTGTTGCAAGTCTCACGCTTCTTGCGGGGAGTTGCAGGGGTCTTTAAATCTGCTCCTTGAAACAAAGTTGCAGTTCTTGTGGAGCAGTGCCGCTGTCCTCAGGAGTTTCTTGTCTTTCTTGAAGCAGGGCAGTCCTCAGAGGATTCAGAGGTCGCTGGTCCCTTGGAAAGCGTCGCTGGAGCAGGTTTCTTTTGGAAGGCAGGAGACAGGCAGGTAGGACTGGGGCCAAAGCAGTTGGTGTCTTCTGTTCTTCCTCTGCAGGGGTTTTTCAGCTCAGCAGTCTTCTTCTTCAGGTAAGTTGCAGGAATCTAAATTCTTAGGTTCAGGGGAGCCCTTAAATACTAAATTTAAGGGCGTGTTTAGGTCTGGGGGGTTAGTAGCCAATGGCTACTAGCCCTGATGGTGGATACACCCTCTTTGTGCCTCCTCCCAAGGGGAGGGGGTCACATCCCTAATCCTATTGGGGGAATCCTCCATCTGCAAGATGGAGGATTTCTAAAAGTTAGATTCACCTCAGCTCAGGACACCTTAGGGGCTGTCCTGACTGGCCAGTGACTCCTCCTTGTTGTTTTCTTTGTTTCCTTCGGCCTTGCCGCCAAAAGTGGGGGCCGTGGCCGGAGGGGGTGGGCAACTCCACTAGCTGGAGTGTCCTGCGGTGCTGTGACAAAGGGGTGAGCCTTTGAGGCTCACCGCCAGGTGTTACAGCTCCTGCCTGGGGGAGGTGTTAGCATCTCCACCCAGTGCAGGCTTTGTTATTGGCCTCAGAGTGACAAAGGCACTCTCCTCATGGGGCCAGCAACATGTCTCTAGTGTGGCAGGCTGCTGGAACCAGTCAGCCTACACAGATAGTCGGTTAAGGTTTCAGGGGGCACCTCTAAGGTGCCCTCTGGGGTGTAGTTTACAATAAAATGTACACTGGCATCAGTGTGCATTTATTGTGCTGAGAAGTTTGATACCAAACTTCCCAGTTTTCAGTGTAGCCATTATGGTGCTGTGGAGTTCGTGTAAAACAGACTCCCAGACCATATACTCTTATGGCTACCCTGCACTTACAATGTCTAAGGTATTGCTTAGACACTGTAGGGGCACAGTGCTCATGCACTGGTGCCCTCACCTATGGTATAGTGCACCCTGCCTTAGGGCTGTAAGGCCTACTAGAGGGGTGACTTATCTATACCTGCATAGGCAGTGAGAGGCTGGCATGGCACCCTTAGGGGAGTGCCAAGTCGACTTACTCGTTTTGTTCTCACCAGCACACACAAGCTGGCAAGCAGTGTGTCTGTGCTGAGTGAGGGGTCTCCAGGGTGGCATAAGACATGCTGCAGCCCTTAGAGACCTTCCTTGGCATCAGGGCCCTTGGTACCAGGGGTACCACTTACAAGGGACTTATCTGTATGCCAGGGTGTGCCAATTGTGGAATCAAAAGTACAGGTTAGGGAAAGAACACTGGTGCTGGGGCCTGGTTAGCAGGCCTCAGCACACTTTCAATTCAAAACATAGCATCAGCAAAGGCAAAAAGTCAGGGAGTAACCATGCCAAGGAGGCATTTCCTTACAGTCCCTCAGATTAGGAGTCGTCAAGCCTTGGTTGGTGCAATAGTTGTGGTCCACAGGGATTCTGTCCCAGTGGCAGGTACAAGAGCTCACCGACTTAAACGTCGGACAGAAGACAGAGAAGACCCAGAGGACCCCTCAGAACCACACCTGTGCTGGAGAATCTTCGCAGATCCGGAGGACAGAAGATCTTACCAGCTGGATGTCGTTGCCTTAGGTGCCTCCGGATGCAGGGGAGTGACCACCTATTAGGAGGGATCACTGATGTCAGCTACCTGGCCTACCCAGTCAGATGCTCCCATAGGCCTCTGGCCATCTTGGTTCCAAGATGTCAGAACCAGGTGGCCACCTGCAGGAGCTTTGGGCACCATCCTGTGGGTGGAGCTGGACAGGGGAGTGGACCCTTCCCTCTTGTAAAGAAATGGCTCCCTGTTGCAGTTACCCCCCACTTTTTGCCTGATACTGATGCTGACTTGACTGAGAAGTGTGCTGGGACCCTGCTAACCAGGCCCCAGCACCAGTGTTCTTTCACCTAAAATGTGCTTTTGATTCCACAATTGGCACACCCTGGCATCCAGGTAAGTCCCTTGTAACTGGTACCAAGGGCCCTGATGCCAGGGAAGGTCTCTAAGGGCTGCAGCATATCTTATGCCACCCTGGGGACCCCTCATTCAGCACAGACACACTGCTTGCCAGCTTGTGTGTGCTGATGAGAACAAAACGAGTAAGTCGACATGGCACTCCCCTCAGGGTGCCATGCCAACCTCACACTGCCTATGCAGTATAGATAAGTCACCCCTCTAGTAGGCCTTACAGCCCTAAGGCAGGGTGCACTATACCATAGGTGAGGGCATATGTGCATGAGCACTATGCCCCTACAGTGTCTAAGCAACACCTTAGACATTGTAAGTGCAGGGTAGCTGTAGGAAGTTGGCTCTGTATGTGCTATTTCAAAGTAAGGAATAGCATGCACAGAGTCCAAGGGTTCCCCTTAGAGGCAAAATAGTGGTAAAAATAGATAATACTAATGCTCTATTTTGTGGTAGTGTGGTCGAGCAGTAGGCTTATCCAAGGAGTAGTGTTAAGCATTTGTTGTACATACACATAGACAATAAATGAGGTACACACACTCAGAGACAAATCCAGCCAATAGGTTTTTGTATAGAAAAATATCTTTTCTTAGTTTATTTTAAGAACCACAGGTTCAAATTCTACATGTAATATCTCATTTGAAAGGTATTGCAGGTAAGTACTTTAGGAACTTTAAATCATAAAAATTGCATGTATACTTTTCAAGTTATTGACAAATAGCTGTTTTAAAAGTGGACACTTAGTGCAATTTTCACAGTTCCTAGGGGAGGTAAGTATTTGTTAGGTTAACCAGGTAAGTAAGGCACTTACAGGGCTTAGTTCTTGGTCCAAGGTAGCCCACCGTTGGGGGTTCAGAGCAACCCCAAAGTCACCACACCAGCAGCTCAGGGCCGGTCAGGTGCAGAGTTCAAAGTGGTGCCCAAAACACATAGGCTAGAATGGAGAGAAGGGGGTGCCCCGGTTCCGGTCTGCTTGCAGGTAAGTACCCGCGTCTTCGGAGGGCAGACCAGGGGGGTTTTGTAGGGCACCGGGGGGGACACAAGTCCACACAGAAATTTCACCCTCAGCAGCGCGGGGGCGGCCGGGTGCAGTGTAGAAACAAGCGTCGGGTTTGTAATGGAAGTCAATGGGAGATCTAGGGATCTCTTCAGCGCTGCAGGCAGGCAAGGGGGGGGTTCCTCGGGGAAACCTCCACTTGGGCAAGGGAGAGGGACTCCTGGGGGTCACTCCTCCAGTGAAAGTCCGGTCCTTCAGGTCCTGGGGGCTGCGGGTGCAGGGTCTCTCCCAGGTGTCGGGACTTTGGATTCAAAGAGTCGCGGTCAGGGGAAGCCTCGGGATTCCCTCTGCAGGCGGCGCTGTGGGGGCTCAGGGGGGACAGGTTTTTGTACTCACAGTCTTAGAGTAGTCCTGGGGTCCCTCCTGAGGTGTTGGATCGCCACCAGCCGAGTCGGGGTCGCCGGGTGCAGTGTTGCAAGTCTCACGCCTTTTGCGGGGAGCTTGCAGGGTTCTTTAAAGCTGCTGGAAACAAAGTTGCAGCTTTTCTTTGGAGCAGGTCCGCTGTCCTCGGGAGTTTCTTGTCTTTTCGAAGCAGGGGCAGTCCTCAGAGGATGTCGAGGTCGCTGGTCCCTTTGGAAGGCGTCGCTGGAGCAGGATCTTTGGAAGGCAGGAGACAGGCCGGTGAGTTTCTGGAGCCAAGGCAGTTGTCGTCTTCTGGTCTTCCTCTGCAGGGGTTTTTCAGCTAGGCAGTCCTTCTTCTTGTAGTTGCAGGAATCTAATTTTCTAGGGTTCAGGGTAGCCCTTAAATACTAAATTTAAGGGCGTGTTTAGGTCTGGGGGGTTAGTAGCCAATGGCTACTAGCCCTGAGGGTGGGTACACCCTCTTTGTGCCTCCTCCCAAGGGGAGGGGGTCACAATCCTAACCCTATTGGGGGAATCCTCCATCTGCAAGATGGAGGATTTCTAAAAGTTAGAGTCACTTCAGCTCAGGACACCTTAGGGGCTGTCCTGACTGGCCAGTGACTCCTCCTTGTTGCTTTCTTTGTTCCCTCCAGCCTTGCCGCCAAAAGTGGGGGCCGTGGCCGGAGGGGGCGGGCAACTCCACTAAGCTGGAGTGCCCTGCTGGGCTGTGACAAAGGGGTGAGCCTTTGAGGCTCACCGCCAGGTGTTACAGCTCCTGCCTGGGGGAGGTGTTAGCATCTCCACCCAGTGCAGGCTTTGTTACTGGCCTCAGAGTGACAAAGGCACTCTCCCCATGGGGCCAGCAACATGTCTCTGGTGTGGCAGGCTGCTGGAACTAGTCAGCCTACACAGACAGTCGGTTAAGTTTCAGGGGGCACCTCTAAGGTGCCCTCTGTGGTGTATTTTACAATAAAATGTACACTGGCATCAGTGTGCATTTATTGTGCTGAGAAGTTTGATACCAAACTTCCCAGTTTTCAGTGTAGCCATTATGGTGCTGTGGAGTTCGTGTTTGACAAACTCCCAGACCATATACTCTTATGGCTACCCTGCACTTACAATGTCTAAGGTTTTGTTTAGACACTGTAGGGGCACAGTGCTCATGCACTGGTACCCTCACCTATGGTATAGTGCACCCTGCCTTAGGGCTGTAAGGCCTGCTAGAGGGGTGTCTTACCTATACTGCATAGGCAGTGAGAGGCTGGCATGGCACCCTGAGGGGAGTGCCATGTCGACTTACTCATTTTGTTCTCACTTAGCACACACAGGCTTGTAAGCAGTGTGTCTGTGCTGAGTGAGGGGTCTCTAGGGTGGCATAAGACATGCTGCAGCCCTTAGAGACCTTCCTTGGCATCAGGGCCCTTGGTACTAGAAGTACCAGTTACAAGGGACTTATCTGAATGCCAGGGTGTGCCAATTGTGGATACAATGGTACAGTTTAGGTGAAGGAACACTGGTGCTGGGGCCTGGTTAGCAGGGTCCCAGCACACTTCTCAGTCAAGTCAGCATCAGTATCAGGCAAAAAGTGGGGGGGGACTGCAACAGGGAGCCATTTCTTTACAGTAGCCATAAGAGTATATGGTCTGGGAGTCTGTCAAAAACGAACTCCACAGCTCCATAATGGCTACACTGAATACTGGGAAGTTTGGTATCAAACTTCTCAGAATAATAAACCCACACTGATGCCAGTGTTGGATTTATTAAAAAATGCACACAGAGGGCATCTTAGAGATACCCCCTGTATTTTACCCAATTGTTCAGTGCAGGACTGACTGGTCTGTGCCAGCCTGCTGCTGAGAGACGAGTGTCTGACCTCATGCGGTGAGAGCCTTTGTGCTCTCTGAGGACAGAAACAAAGCCTGCTCTGGGTGGAGGTGCTTCACACCTCCCCCCTGCAGGAACTGTAACACCTAGCAGTGAGCTTCAAAGGCTCAAGCTTCGTGTTACAATGCCCCAGGGCACTCCAGCTAGTGGAGATGCCCGCCCCCTGGACACAGCCCCCACTTTTGGCGGCAAGTCCAGGAGAAATAATGAGAATAACAAGGAGGAGTCACTGGCCAGTCAGGACAGCCCCTAAGGCTCCCCTGAACCTAAGAATTGAGATTCCTGAAACTACAAGAAGAAGAGGACTGCTGAGCTGAAAAACCCCTGCAGAGGAAGAACAGAAGACACCAACTGCTTTGGCCCCAGACTTACCGGCCTGTCTCCTGCCTTCCAAAGAAACCTGCTCCAGCGACGCTTTCCAAGGGACCAGCGACCTCTGAATCCTCTGAGGACTGCCCTGCTTCAAGAAAGACAAGAAACTCCCGAGGACAGCGGCACTGCTCCAAAACAACTGCAACTTTGTTTCAAGGAGCAGATTTAAAGACCCCTGCAACTCCCCGCAAGAAGCGTGAGACTTGCAACACTGCACCCGGCGACCCCGACTCGACTGGTGGAGAACCAACACCTCAGGGAGGACCCTCCGGCGACTCTACGACTGTGAGTAACCAAAGTTGTCCCCCCTGAGCCCCCACAGCGACGCCTGCAGAGGGAATCCTGAGGCTCCCCCTGACCGCGACTGCCTGAACTTCATTTCCCGACGGCTGGAAAAGACCCTGCACCCGCAGCCCCCAGCACCTAAAGGAACGGAACTCCTGTGCAGGAGTGACCCCCAGAAGGCCCTCTCCCTTGCCCAGGTGGTGGCTACCCCGAGGAGCCCCCCCCCCCTTGCCTGCCTGCATCGCTGAAGAGATCCCTTGATCTCTCATAGGAAACCATTGAAAACCCGACGCGTGTTTGCACACTGCACCCGGCCGCCCCCGCTCTGCTGAGGGTGTACTTTTTGTGCTGACCTGTGTCCCCCCCCCCCCCCGGTGCCCTACAAAACCCCCCTGGTCTGCCCTCCGAAGACGCGGGTACTTACCTGCTGGCAGACTGGAACCGGGGCACCCCCTTCTCTCCATTGAAGCCTATGTGTTTTGGGCACCTCTTTGACCTTTGCACCTGACCGGCCCTGAGCTGCTGGTGTGATAACTTTGGGGTTGCTCTGAACCCCCAACGGTGGGCTACCTTGGACCAAGAACTGAAACCTGTAAGTGACTTACTTACCTGTGAAACTTAACATTACTTTACCTCCCCCAGGAACTGTGAAAATTACACTGTGTCCACTTTTAAAACAGCTTATTGTGTTTTATGAAAAAAGTATACATGCTAATGTAATGATTTAAAGTTCCTAAAGTACTTACCTGCAATACCTTTCAAATGAGATATTACATGTAGAATTTGAACCTGTGGTTCTTAAAATAAACTAAGAAAATATATTTTTCTATAACAAAACCTATTGGCTGGATTTGTCTCTGAGTGTGTGTTCCTCATGTATTGCCTGTGTGTATGTACAACAAATGCTTAACACTACTCCTTTGATAAGCCTACTGCTCGACCACACTACCACAAAATAGAGCATTAGTATTATCTCTTTTTGCCACTATCTTACCTCTAAGGGGAACCCTTGGACTCTGTGCATACTATTCCTTACTTTGAAATAGTGCATACAGAGCCAACTTCCTACACCTCTCCTTTGAATGTTTCATGCCAGAGCAGGGACCAGTGGTCCCTGGACTGGTGCAATCTGGATTATGCAAGGAGGGCACCAAATGTGCCCTTTAAAGCAGTCTGGTGGTGCGGGGAGGCTACCCATCCCCAGCCCAGTAATACCTGTTTTCAAAGGAGAGGAGGTTGCACCCCTCTCTCACAGAAAATACTTTGTTGTGCTGTCCCCTGCTCATGCTGGTCAAGCAGCAGGAGGGCAGAATCGTGTATGGGGGGCTGCAGCAGTGCGGGCTGCAGACCCTGGAAGACTGTTAGGAGCTGAACTGGGGGATACTCTAAGGAACCCCCAAAGTGCATGGGGATGATTGCAACATGTTTGATACCAAACATGCCCAGGTTTGGAGTTACCATTATGTAGCTGGGCCAGTACATAGTTAAAATGGCTTCCCTGCACTTACGAAGTCCAGGGAAATGGAACTAGAGTTTGTAGGGGCACCTCTACTCATGCAGGGGTGCCCACCCACAGGGACCTGCACCCTACCCTTTGGGCTTAAAGGGCCTACCATAGGGGTGACTTACAGTGGCCTGATGTAGTGACCAGCAGGGAAAGGGTGCATGCATTTTGTCACGCGGGCTGCAAATGGCAGGCCTGCAGACAGTTTGCTTGGGTTCCCATGAGTGGCATAATACATGCAGCAGCCCTTGGGAAACCCTGGGTGTACCAGTATCCTGGGTGCCTAAATACCATATACTAGGGACTTGCAGAAACACACCAGTATGCCAATTATAGGGTGTTATTATTACCAAGGCAACCAAATTTAGAGGAGAGGGCATGATCACTGGGGTCCTTATTAGAAGGATCCCAGTGAAAACAGTCTAAGAAAACTGACATCAGGCTAAAGGTGGGGGTAACCATGCCAGAAAGATGGGACTTTCCTACGGAGGCCAGCTCCCTCCTAACTCTGTGGTGTTCGCCACAGCAGGAAAAAGGGCAAACATCTGGTGAGCCCCTCCCACACTAGACAGCGGGGAAGAGGCTGGCTGCTCAGTCTGCCAACCAGTGGAGAATTTCCAACTCCTTTGGCCTGCTCTCCTGCTGCGCCAGACTTCATAGGATCGAAATGGAGGGACTCCTCCAACATCTCCCTGAGGAATATAAAAAGGGCATATGAGATTGCCTCAGAGGGTGAATAAATGGCAAACACATACATTCACTGCGCCCTTGTTGCAACCGAGACAGCAGCAAGAGGCATTAATTGTAGTGTACCAAGATGGCACCCCTGGTTTCAGGCTTCAAATCTGAAGTGCAACAAAACATCCTCATACTTCCTTTTGATAGCCAACACCTCTTTGGCCCTCAAGTAGACACTCTACTCGAGAAAATAAAAAAGACAATGAGCCGGCCCAAGCTATGTGAGCATTGCAAACAAAATTACAACATGGCTTCTTTCACCTCTCTCCCTATCATGTGGGGTCAAAATCCACCCCCAAAAATCCATGCACCTCTTACTAACGTCCCCAGCCACAGACCACTGTGCCCAGGAGTTACTAAAGGGGATCCTATAGGGGCAGTTATTCTAGGGGCAAAGGCAACAGTGGTTTCACCAAACCCTCCTCCACATACACCAAACCCCGACTTGCCAACCACGCTGTAACCACCAATACACAACACCTATCAGGGGCGACTACAAGGGCTCTTTTGCACCTGGCGGAACATCACCTCTGGCCAGTGGGTGTTGGATATTATCCAATATGGTTATTGTCTGGAGCTCATTTACACACTTCCAAGGAGGAAGTTCAGACACTTCTGAAAAAAGGGGTAATAGAATCAGTGCCAACACACTAGCAAGGCACAGGAGTCTTATCAATCTACTTTCTTATTCCCAAAAAGGACGGGTCCTTGAGACCAGTTGTGGACCCTAAACCATTATATCCTCTCAGAGCACTTTCACATGGTCACTCTTCAAGAAGTCATCCCTTTACTACAACAAGGAGACTTCATGGCAACATTTGACCTGAAGGACACCTATTTCACATTCCTATTCACCCGGTGCATAGCTTATACCTCAGGTTTGTGATAAGCAACCACCATTTACTATTCAAGGTGCATCCATTCGGGGGTCACAGCTGCCCCCAGGGTTTTCACCAAATGTCTCTAAGCAGTAGCTGTCCTAATGTGCAAGCAACACATACATGTTTTTCCATATTCAGATGATTGGCTCATCAGTGCTACTTGTCAACAGTGCTTCCAACAGACTTAAGCCACCATAAACATCATCAATTAGGATTTACAGTTAGTGCAGCCAAATCCCATCTTCAACCTCTCCAAATAAATCCCTACCTAGCATCCTTGAATTATAAAGAGGGATAGCCCACCCCAATGCCACTTGGATTCAGTCTTCAGAAGCTTAATCCTCTGTTACAGCCTCATCAGCAAATAAAAGTGAGGACATTCATGCATGTCCTGGGTATGATGGCTTCATGCATAACCATAAAACCTCATGCCAGACTCCACATGGGTCCGTTGCAATAGCGTTTAGCGCACCAGTGGTCGCAAGCAGTCAATTGGAGGTTGTAGTGTTGGTCGTCCTTCAAGCTTGCCACTCTCTGTAATGGTTGAACACTAACAATCTACTTCCTTTCCTGGACCCAGTTCTGCAGAGGACCATAAGAACAAATGCCTCCTTTACCAGCAGGGAAGCGCATTACCAAAATCTCACTGTCCAGGGACACTTGACACCCAACCTGAAACATCTCCATAGCAATCCCCTGGAATTGTTAGCTGTTCATCCAGCACTCAAAGCCTTCCTTCCCCTCCACATTGGAAAGGTAGTCTTGATCAAAACAGACAACATGACTGCCATGTACTATCTCCAAAAGCAGGGACGCACCAGATCCCCTCAGTTACCTAACTTAGTCCAGACCATTTGGAAATGGCTTCTCCGATACAACATTCACCTGTTAGCAGAACACCTGCCTGGGAACAGACAATAACTTTGCAGATCTCCTCAGTAAGAGGTGTCAGCAAGTCCACAAATGGGAGTTCCACCAGCAAGTCCTTCTCCCATACTTCCAGCGTTGGGGTCTCCCAGAAATAGACATTTTCACCACATCAGAAAATGCAAAATGTCCAAACTTCACCTCTAGGTTCCCACGCCCACAGTCCAAGAGCAGCACACTTTGGATGAGTTGGTCAGGGATATTTACTCAACACTTCTCCACCTCTCCCAGTGCCTAAGCTTGTGGTTTGCAAACTTAGGCAGACATCCTGGTAGATCCTACATAGGCCCAGCGACCATGATTCACCATAATCCTAGAACTTTCAGCTGTCCCCACGAGATACCGTGAACAGGCAGGACCTTCTCAAGCAGAACTAAGGAGAAATCAGACACTCAGACTCCAGATCCCTCACCTTTGCGATCTGGCTTCTGAAGTCCTAGAGTTTGGGTATTTAAACTTAGTACAACCCTGTATGGATACCCTTAAAGAAGCACGCAGACTAACTACTCATGCTTGTTATGCTGTAAAGTAGAAAAGATTTATCCACTACTGTCATTACAAACAAATTCATCCTTTAAAACCCATTGTAAAAGACATTATCTGTTATCTATTCCATTACATAGTACTGGTCTAGCTTTTACATCTATAAGGCTATATCTAGTGGCAGTGGCCATATAACTACAAAACAGACAACACACTTCTCTATTCAGGATTCTGGTCATTAAAGCCTTGTTAGGAGTCATTCCTCCTCGGGTGCCACCTGCCCCTACTTGGAATCTCTTGTACTGACAAGATTTATGGGCCCTCCATCTGAGTCCCTCCACTCCTGTCTCTTCCAGTTACTTTACTTCCTAGTTGCCATCACTTCACTCAGACTTGTCAGGGAGCTTCAGGCATCAATTTTAGAAGAACCCTTCTTCCAGCTACATAGAGATAGGGTGGTACTATGTACCAATCCTACATTTCTTCCAAAGGTGGTGTATCAATTCAGCCTTAATCTATCGAATTGCCAGTATTTTTCCACAGCCTGAATCAGTTGAGAAAAGGGCTCCACACACCCTAGATATATTATATTGATAGAACACCGTCATTTAGAAAAGCACAACAACTCTTTGTTGCTTTTTCAAAACCACAGAAAGGAAAGGCCATCTGTAGGAAGTTGGCTCTGTATGTGCTATTTCAAAGTAAGGAATAGCATGCACAGAGTCCAAGGGTTCCCCTTAGAGGTAAAATAGTGGTAAAAAGAGATAATACTAATGCTCTATCTTGTGGTAGTGTGGTCGAGCAGTAGGCTTATCCAAGGAGTAGTGTTAAGCATTTGTTGTACATACACATAGACAATAAATGAGGTACACACACTCAGAGACAAATCCAGCCAATAGGTTTTGTTATAGAAAAATATATTTTCTTAGTTTATTTTAAGAACCATAGGTTCAAATTTTACATGTAATAGCTCTTTTGAAAGGTATTGCAGGTAAGTACTCTAGGAACTTTGAATCATTACTTTAGCATGTATACTTTTCACATAAAACACAATAAGCTGTTTTAAAAGTGGACACAGTGCAATTTTCACAGTTCCTGGGGGAGGTAAGTTATTGTTAGTTTCAACAGGTAAGTAAGGCACTTACAGGTTTCAGTTTTTGGTCCAAGGTAGCCCACCGTTGGGGGTTCAGAGCAACCCCAAAGTTATCACACCAGCAGCTCAGGGCCGGTCAGGTGCAAAGGTCAAAGAGGTGCCCAAAACACATAGGCTATAATGGAGAGAAGGGGGTGCCCCGGTTCCAGTCTGCCAGCAGGTAAGTACCCGCGTCTTCGGAGGGCAGACCAGGGGGGTTTTGTAGGGCACCGGGGGGTACACAAAGTAGCACAGAAGTTACACCCTCAGCAACGCGGGGGCGGCCGGGTGCAGTGTGCAAACACGCGTCGGGTTTCCTTCAGTTTTCAATGGGAGACCAAGGGGTCTCTTCAGCGATGCAGGCAAAGGGGGGGGGCTCCTCGGGGTAGCCACCACCTGGGCAAGGGAGAGGGCCTCCTGGGGGTCACTCCTGCACAGAAGTTCCGTTTCTTTAGGGGCTGGGGGCTGCGGGTGCAGGGTCTTTTCCAGCCGTTGGGAAATGGAGTTCAGACAGTCGCGGTCAGGGGGAGCCTGGGGATTCCCTCTGCAGGCGTCGCTGTGGGGGCTCAGGGGGGACAACTTTGGTTACTCACAGTCGTAGAGTTGCCGGAGGGTCCTCCCTGAGTTGGTTGTTCTCCACCAGTCGAGTCGGGGTCGCCGGGTGCAGTGTTGCAAGTCTCACGCTTCTTGCGGGGAGTTGCAGGGGTCTTTAAATCTGCTCTTTGTAACAAAAGTTGCAGTTCTTTTGGAGCAGTGCCGCTGTCCTCTGGAGTTTCTTGTCTTTTTCGAAGCAGGGCAGTCCTCGGAGGATTCAGAGGTCGCTGGTCCCTTGGAAAGCGTCGCTGGAGCAGGGTTCTTTGGAAGGCAGGAGACAGGCCGGTAAGTCTGGGGCCAAGGCAGTTGGTGTCTTCTGGTCTTCCTCTGCAGGGGTTTGTCAGCTCGGCAGTCCTTCTTCTTGTAGTTGCAGGAATCCAGTTTCTAGGTTCAGGGAGAGCCCTTAAATACTAAATTTAAGGGCGTGTTTAGGTCTGGGGGGTTAGTAGCCAATGGCTACTAGCCCTGAGGGTGAGTACACCCTCTTTGTGCCTCCTCCCAAGGGGAGGGGGTCACATCCCTAATCCTATTGGGGGAATCCTCCATCTGCAAGATGGAGGATTTCTAAAAGTTAGAGTCACTTCAGCTCAGGACACCTTAGGGGCTGTCCTGACTGGCCAGTGACTCCTCCTTGTTGCTTTCTTTGTTTCCTCCAGCCTTGCCGCCAAAAGTGGGGCCCGTGGCCGGAGGGGGCGGGCAACTCCACTAAGCTGGAGTGTCCTGCGGTGCTGTGACAAAGGGGTGAGCCTTTGAGGCTCACCGCCAGGTGTTACAGCTCCTGCCTGGGGGAAGTGTTAGCATCTCCACCCAGTGCAGGCTTTGTTACTGGCCTCAGAGTGACAAAGGCACTCTCCCCATGGGGCCAGCAACATGTCTCTAGTGTGGCAGGCTGCTGGAACCAGTCAGCCTACACAGATAGTCGGTTAAGTTTCAGGGGGCACCTCTAAGGTGCCCTCTGTGGTGTATTTTACAATAAAATGTACACTGGCATCAGTGTGCATTTATTGTGCTGAGAAGTTTGATACCAAACTTCCCAGTTTTCAGTGTAGCCATTATGGTGCTGTGGAGTTCGTGTAAAACAGACTCCCAGACCATATACTCTTATGGCTACCCTGCACTTACAATGTCTAAGGTTTTGCTTAGACACTGTAGGGGGGCATAGTGCTCATGCACTGGTACCCTCACCTATGGTATAGTGCACCCTGCCTTAGGGCTGTAAGGCCTGCTAGAGGGGTGTCTTACCTATACTGCATAGGCAGTGAGAGGCTGGCATGGCACCCTGAGGGGAGTGCCATGTTGACTTACTCATTTTGTTCTCACTAGCACACACAAGCTGGTAAGCAGTGTGTCTGTGCTGAGTGAGGGTCTTCAGGGTGGCATAATACATGCTGCAGCCCTTAGAGACCTTCCCTGGCATCAGGGCCCTTGGTACCAGAGGTACCAGTTACAAGGGACTTATCTGGATGCCAGGGTGTGCCAATTGTGGAATCAAAAGTACAGGTTAGGGAAAGAACACTGGTGCTGGGGCCTGGTTAGCAGGCCTCAGCACACTTTCAATTCAAAACATAGCATCAGCAAAGGCAAAAAGTCAGGGGGTAACCATGCCAAGGAGGCATTTCCTTACACCATCTCTAAATCAGACATTGCACGTTGGAGTGTTAAATACATTCAAACATGCTATATAAGGACCTATCCCTCCTAGAGCTCACTCCGCTGATAAAAAGTAGCCTCAGTGGCCTTCCTAGAAAATATTCCTATAGCTGGCATATGTAAGGCACTACATGGTCTACGCCACATACATTTACCAAAGATTAAAGTACGGATGTGCTGGCCAGTGTTGGCCAAGCAGTTCCACGTATACTATTTCAAACAACTGTAACCCCCGCAGGTTAGCCACCGCTTATTGAGGACGACTGCTTTTCAGCCTATCCTAAGCATGTGTATCTACAGTCTCACCTGCCTCGAACTGAAAATGTTACTCATCCAGTAGCATCTGTACGTGGCATGTAGTGATGTATGTTCACATGCGCCCACCCTCCTACCCGGATACCTATGTCGGTTACAGTTACTTCTATAAATAATCACACATTCATTTAGCTTGAGCATCTTACTGTATTGTGCTATACTTCGCATTATATCCTCACCTGCTTTGCGGGAAACAATCTAACTATGGAGTCGATGCCCATGTGCATTCCCAGCTAGAGGGAGGAGTCACTCTACCCCATGACTCGAAAGACTTACTTTGAGGAAAAGCAACTTGCACACTTCCAAGCCCAACACTAGATGACGAGATTATGCTAAGCATGTGAATATAGAGTACTAAATGCCACAAACTGATGCTTACTGGGCAAGTAACATTTTCCGTATTACACACATACTACTTAATATTATACACTAATTTACAGCTATATATGCAAGGCTGATGGAAATACCTTTGACATTACATTTGGACCCAAAAGGGTTATGACCCCACCAATACCTCCCTCTCCCCCAGACGAACCCCCATACAGTACGTCACAAATCATATCGAAAGGTGTCAGCCTAAGTCAAGCATGAACACACTTGAATAGAATCATATGTCCTAATGCATCCCTTTATCACTGACTCAGTAACCATCATCTATCTGCAATCATTGTAATAAAGCATGGCAACCATTTGCAATTATTTTAATAAACTATTGCATCCTTTCATGATAAATCATTACTGCGCATCCCCGTTTCTTCCTTAGTAGGGGCCCAGAGATGGCGACTTGGGCCCACTTTGCAAAAAACAGCTTGGGAACTGGTTCCACTGACTCCTTGAGGCATCTTTTCTCTTTTTTCTTATCCTCCTGTGCTTCCCTTCTTCATGGGTGTTGAAGTCCAGTTCTTCCTCCAGCTGGTCCTTAGAGGCTGTAAGGGGACCAGCTTCCCTAGTCCTGGAAAGAGATCCCCTAGTCCTGGAAAGAGATCCTCTAGTCCTTGGGTCAAACAAAGGCAGTCCTTAGTCCATTTGGGCATCAGGGGGTTTGTCCTTCCAGTTGTCCATGGTGCCGCCGCCGTCCAGTCCCAGTGTAAAGTTCCAAAAAAAAAACACTTTCCATTGTGCCAGAGTTTTTAAGTGGGGTGTCCAATCCTAGGGTGCTGCATCACCTCTCCACCCCTCTCCCAACTATCCTGGGACAGGTCAAGATGGCACCACCCAGGAGTCACTGGTCACATCTTCTCTGGGGGGGCCTCTGCCCCGCCCCTTGCTGACATCACTGCCAGGGCCTTTCCCACCAGAACTTCAAAGAGGAACCCCATCCTTTGCTGGCTCCAGAGGTCTGGGCTCCTTCCTTTGTTCAGTGAGCCTGGGCTGTCCCAACTGTGGTACAGTGTGACAGCTAATTAAGTCAGATTCTTCTCCACCCCTTCCTCCTCAGTAGCTGAGTGAAATACTGTTAATTGCTCCATTGGTTTAGCAATGCCTCTGTTCCCTCTGCTGGGGAGAAAGGTAATTAACTTTGCCCAGAAGGGTGTCAAAAGGCGTTGGCTCTTGTACTAAAGTGGGCCAGAGAAGTTTGACAATTCTGGATGACCCATAAGGTGTATATAGATCTGCTTGGGCACACACTTTTCACCCCAGTTTGATCTCTCGCTAGGCATTGTAGGCCAAAGGGAAGTGAAACGTCACTCTAAGGCAGATTTCTCCAAATGTGTATAGTAAAGTGTCACTAAAGACAAAACAGTAAACCATACTGACTTTCCCTATGAGTGTCACTTAATATTATAGGACTTGTCCCAGGTAGTTATCTAACCCTGCACAGTCCCCTCTGTGCCAGACTACCATACGCAGCTACCAGGCTGTGCATAGTCTCACAAACTGTCTTCACACTTGTGTACACATGTTCACATGTAACAAGCAAAGTGCCCTTTACTCTTTCTGCATGGCAGCAGCCTTATCTTAAAAGACAAACACTCGTGCTAAACACATGCACTTAGTTTACTGTGTGAGTGACACACAAATTGTGAGGCTCACCCACAGAAAAAGTCCAAAACCAGGTGTTCCAAATGCAGAAAATCCAGGCGGGTTACATGGGCCCATTTTGCTATACTAGGGTTATCCTTTAACAAGCAAATGAAATTTGACAAAATGCTTGCCGCAAGATATGTACTCCTCTGGATTGACTTAATTGCATGTGTGAATGCTTTGCAGAGACTGCTTATTTAAACCAAAAATGTAAATAGTTTTTTCTGTTAATTTTGTATTGCTTTTCACCCTCCCTTCTTAATGGCTTTGTTTTAGATGTGTTTACTTGTTATCTTTTTTGTTCTTAAGGATCCTAAAGCTATTCTTTTGTTTAGTACTAATTTAACAAATACTTGCCTATTCATCCTTTACAACCTCATTTGTGTCTCCCAAGTCCCCTTATAGAGCCATCATTCTTCTCTGGGGCTTTTAGGCCTCCTCAAACCCCAGTGCCCCTTAGAGGCATTCAGAGTCCTTTTTGGGGGTCTGCAGGACACGTACAGCCTGTGAGGTAACTATTTCCTCAGGCCCAAACTCAGTTATGCAGTTGCAACTGAGGTGCCAGTATTCAGGGGCACCTTCAACGTTCCGACACCTGAGATTGCATATGTCCCCATGCTCTCCATATGTGGAATCCTCTGAATAATATCCAGCTCTTCAAGAATCAATGGGCAACAGCTCTGTTTTTGCACATGCAGAGGAGGTCATTACAGTGATTGTAGTTTACACTGCCAGTGTAGGTCACAGAAAGGAAATCTGCATGAGCGAGAGAGATATTGCTTTGATGCTTTATAGGCCTTGCGTCAGTTGTAGATCAACTCATTGTCTTCTCTCAGTTGAAACTAAGCTACTAAGCAAGTTACTAGTCTCTGTTGCTGCAGTTGACTACCCCTATGCCTCAACAGGACCTACCTAAGCCAGGAGTTTTGCAGTGGCAGACTAAAACCTTTTTGAACTATTACTGTTGCTCATAGAGTAATGGACACATGTGCTGTGACTGGCATTGATGGTTTGAGTTGTTGATTTTGCAAAGTGAAATGTACTCTATCTTGTAAAGTATTTAGGATTGCATATAGTTTTCGGTTAATGCCTAGAAGAATTAGTTTTAGTGTTTGTTGCTTAATGCCCATTTAATCACATACTTTAAAATATATTATAATCAAAGTATTCTTTTGTTTGAAGACGGGCTTTGCTAAAGATGTTATATATCAGTCTTGTTCGTTGTGTCCCTCTATTACCTACCCACCTATCTAGGTATGTATGGAAATGTCTTTATGAACAATAATTAAGGTTAGTAGTACCAAAAGTGCAGTGTGTGGACACTTGTTAACCACAGCTGCCCAGCCAGCCTCTGATCCATTCTTCTATTCAACACATCAGTTAACGTAAGTTAAAATAATTATTCCTACTAAATTGCACAATGTCTATATTTATAGGTTGGAAAGAGTGGCAACATTCCAGCCGGCACTACAGTGGACACCAAAATCACCCATCCATCAGAGTTTGACTTCTACCTGTGCAGTCATGCTGGTATTCAGGTATTTCCTTTTGTTATGTTGCCCTATTCACACAGTGATCCAGTGAGTTGAATCAAGTGTGTTATGTGAATTGCTAGGACAGCTGTTCCACAGTGTTTGGTATTTGATCACTGCCATTATATATAGCCATGCTTGTAGGAAAGTGCCCCTTTTGGCATGGTCACTCCCAATTCCCCCTTCCTACCCCCCACTCACCCCCCACTCACACACACACACGTTTTGATATCTGATGCTAACTTGACTGACTGAGTGCTGGGATCCTGCTAATCCGGCCCCAGCACCTGCGTTCTTTCCCTCAACTGTACTATTGCTTCCCCAATTGGCACACCCCTGGCACACAGCTAAGTCCCTTGTGAAAGGTACCAGTGATACAAAGGGCTCTGTGGCCAGGGAGGGTCCCTAAGGGCAGCAGCAAGTATTATGCCACCATACAGGACCCCTCACCAAACACATGCACTCTGCCATTGCAGCTTGTGTGTGTTGGTGGGGAGAAAAAGGTAAAGTGGACATGTCATCCCTCTGCGGGTGCCATGACCACAACCCACTTACTGTGGCATAGGTAAGTCACCTCTGTAGCAGGCTGTAGGAAGTTGGCTCTGTATGTGCTATTCCAAAGTAAGGAATAGCATGCACAGAGTCCAAGGGTTCCCCTTAGAGGTAAAATAGTGGTAAAAATAGATAATACTAATGCTCTATTTTGTGGTAGTGTGGTCGAGCAGTAGGCTTATCCAAGGAGTAGTGTTAAGCATTTGTTGTACATACACATAGACAATAAATGAGGTACACACACTCAGAGACAAATCCAGCCAATAGGTTTTGTTATAGAAAAATATATTTTCTTAGTTTATTTTAAGAACCACAGGTTCAAATTTAACATGTAATATCTTGTTTGAAAGGTATTGCAGGTAAGTACATTAGGAACTTTGAATCATTTCAATTGCATGTATACTTTTCAAGTTATTCACAAATAGCTATTTTAAAAGTGGACACTTAGTGCAATTTTCACAGTTCCTGGGGGAGGTAAGTTGTTGTTAGTTTTACCAGGTAAGTAAGACACTTACAGGGTTCAGTTCTTGGTCCAAGGTAGCCCACCGTTGGGGGTTCAGAGCAACCCCAAAGTTACCACACCAGCAGCTCAGGGCCGGTCAGGTGCAGAGGTCAAAGTGGTGCCCAAAACGCATAGGCTTCAATGGAGAGAAGGGTGTGCCCCGGTTCCAGTCTCCCAGCAGGTAAGTACCCGCGTCTTCGGAGGGCAGACCAGGGGGGTTTTGTAGGGCACCGGGGGGGACACAAGCCCACACAGAAATTTCACCCTCAGCGGCGCGGGGGCGGCCGGGTGCAGTGTTAGAACAAGCGTCGGGTTCGCAATGGAAGTCAATGAGAGATCAAGGGATCTCTTCAGCGCTGCAGGCAGGCAAGGGGGGGCTTCCTCGGGGAAACCTCCACTTGGGCAAGGGAGAGGGACTCCTGGGGGTCACTTCTGCAGTGAAAGTCCGGTCCTTCAGGTCCTGGGGGCTGCGGGTGCAGGGTCTTTTCCAGGCGTCGGGACTTAGGTTTCAGAGAGTCGCGGTCAGGGGAAGCCTCGGGATTCCCTCTGCAGGCGGCGCTGTGGGGGCTCAGGGGGGACAGGTTTTGGTACTCAGTCGTAGAGTAGTCCGGGGGTCCTCCCTGAGGTGTTGGTTCTCCACCAGCCGAGTCGGGGTCGCCGGGTGCAGTGTTCCAAGTCTCACGCTTCTTGCGGGGAGATTGCAGGGGTCTTTAAAGCTGCTCCTTTGGATAAAGTTGCAGTCTTTTTGGAGCAGGTCCGCTGTCCTCGGGAGTTTCTTGTCTTTTCGAAGCAGGGGCAGTCCTCAGAGGATGTCGAGGTCGCTGGTCCCTTTGGAAGGCGTCGCTGGAGCAGAGTTCTTTGGAAGGCAGGAGACAGGCCGGTGAGTTTCTGGAGCCAAGGCAGTTGTTGTCTTCTGGTCTTCCTCTGCAGGGGTTTTCAGCTAGGCAGTCCTTCTTCTTGTTGTTGCAGGAATCTAAAATCTTAGGTTCAGGGAAGCCCTTAAATACTAAATTTAAGGGCGTGTTTAGGTCTGGGGGGTTAGTAGCCAATGGCTACTTGCCCTGAGGGTGAGTACACCCTCTTTGTGCCTCCTCCCAAGGGGAGGGGGCCACATCCCTAATCCTATTGGGGGAATCCTCCATCTGCAAGATGGAGGATTTCTAAAAGTTAGAGTCACCTTGTAGGAAGTTGGCTCTGTATGTGCTATTTCAAAGTAAGGAATAGCATGCACAGAGTCCAAGGGTTCCCCTTAGAGGTAAAATAGTGGTACAAATAGATAATACTAATGCTCTATTTTGTGGTAGTGTGGTCGAGCAGTAGGCTTACCCAAGGAGTAGTGTTAAGCATTTGTTGTACATACACATAGACAATAAATGAGGTACACACACTCAGAGACAAATCCAGCCAATAGGTTTTTATATAGAAAAATATCTTTTCTTAGTTTATTTTAAGAACCACAGGTTCAAATTCTACATGTAATATCTCATTCGAAAGGTATTGCAGGTAAGTACTTTAGGAACTTCAAATCATCAAAATTGCATGTATACTTTTCAAGTTATTGACAAATAGCTGTTTTAAAAGTGGACACTTAGTGCAATTTTCACAGTTCCTAGGGGAGGTAAGTTTTGATTAGTTTTACCAGGTAAGTAAGACACTTACAGGGTTCAGTTCTTGGTCCAAGGTAGCCCACCGTTGGGGGTTCAGAGCAACCCCAAAGTCACCACACCAGCAGCTCAGGGCCGGTCAGGTGCAGAGTTCAAAGTGGTGCCCAAAACACATAGGCTAGAATGGAGATAAGGGGGTGCCCCGGTTCCGGTCTGCTGGCAGGTAAGTACCCGCGTCTTCGGAGGGCAGACCAGGGGGGTTTTGTAGGGCACCGGGGGGGACACAAGTCCACACAGAAATTTCACCCTCAGCGGCGCGGGGGCGGCCGGGTGCAGTGTAGAAACAAGCGTCGGGTTCGCAATGTTAGTCTATGAGAGATCTCGGGATCTCTTCAGCGCTGCAGGCAGGCAAGGGGGGGGTTCCTCGGGGAAACCTCCACTTGGGCAAGGGAGAGGGACTCCTGGGGGTCACTTCTCCAGTGAAAGTCCGGTCCTTCAGGTCCTGGGGGCTGCGGGTGCAGGGTCTCTCCCAGGCGTCGGGACTTTAGGTTCAAAGAGTCGCGGTCAGGGGAAGCCTCGGGATTCCCTCTGCAGGCGGCGCTGTGGGGGCTCAGGGGGGACAGGTTTTGGTACTCACAGTATCAGAGTAGTCCTGGGGTCCCTCCTGAGGTGTCGGGTCTCCACCAGCCGAGTCGGGGTCGCCGGGTGCAGTGTTGCAAGTCTCACGCTTCTTGCGGGGAGCTTGCAGGGTTCTTTAAAGCTGCTGGAAACAAAGTTGCAGCTTTTCTTGGAGCAGGTCCGCTGTCCTCGGGAGTTTCTTGTCTTTTCGAAGCAGGGGCAGTCCTCAGAGGATGTCGAGGTCGCTGGTCCCTTCGGAAGGCGTCGCTGGAGCAGGATCTTTGGAAGGCAGGAGACAGGCCGGTGAGTTTCTGGAGCCAAGGCAGTTGTCGTCTTCTGGTCTTCCGCTGCAGGGGTTTTCAGCTGGGCAGTCCTTCTTCTTGTTGCAGGAATCTAATTTTCTAGGGTTCAGGGTAGCCCTTAAATACTAAATTTAAGGGCGTGTTTAGGTCTGGGGGGTTAGTAGCCAATGGCTACTAGCCCTGAGGGTGGGTACACCCTCTTTGTGCCTCCTCCCAAGGGGAGGGGGTCACAATCCTAACCCTATTGGGGGAATCCTCCATCTGCAAGATGGAGGATTTCTAAAAGTTAGAGTCACCTCAGCTCAGGACACCTTAGGGGCTGTCCTGACTGGCCAGTGACTCCTCCTTGTTATTCTCATTATTTTCTCCGGCCTTGCCGCCAAAAGTGGGGCCTGGCCGGAGGGGGCGGGCAACTCCACTAGCTGGAGTGTCCTGCTGGGTTGGCACAAAGGAGGTGAGCCTTTGAGGCTCACCGCCAGGTGTGACAATTCCTGCCTGGGAGAGGTGTTAGCATCTCCACCCAGTGCAGGCTTTGTTACTGGCCTCAGAGTGACAAAGGCACTCTCCCCATGGGGCCAGCAACATGTCTCGGTTTGTGGCAGGCTGCTAAAACTAGTCAGCCTACACAGATAGTCGGTTAAGTTTCAGGGGGCACCTCTAAGGTGCCCTCTGTGGTGTATTTTACAATAAAATGTACACTGGCATCAGTGTGCATTTATTGTGCTGAGAAGTTTGATACCAAACTTCCCAGTTTTCAGTGTAGCCATTATGGTGCTGTGGAGTTCGTGTTTGACAGACTCCCAGACCATATACTCTTATGGCTACCCTGCACTTACAATGTCTAAGGTTTTGTTTAGACACTGTAGGGGTACCATGCTCATGCACTGGTACCCTCACCTATGGTATAGTGCACCCTGCCTTAGGGCTGTAAGGCCTGCTAGAGGGGTGTCTTACCTATACTGCATAGGCAGTGAGAGGCTGGCATGGCACCCTGAGGGGAGTGCCATGTCGACTTACTCGTTTTGTCCTCACTAGCACACACAAGCTGGTAAGCAGTGTGTCTGTGCTGAGTGAGAGGTCTCCAGGGTGGCATAAGACATGCTGCAGCCCTTAGAGACCTTCCTTGGCATCAGGGCCCTTGGTACTAGAAGTACCAGTTACAAGGGACTTATCTGGATGCCAGGGTCTGCCAATTGTGGATACAAAAGTACAGGTTAGGGAAAGAACACTGGTGCTGGGGCCTGGTTAGCAGGCCTCAGCACACTTTCAATGGTAAACATAGCATCAGCAAAGGCAAAAAGTCAGGGGGCAACCATGCCAAGGAGGCATTTCCTTACACAACCCCCCCCCAAACGAAAGAGGATGAGACTAACCTTTCCCAAGAGAGTCTTCATTTTCTAAGTGGAAGAACCTGGAAAGGCCATCTGCATTGGCATGGGCAGTCCCAGGTCTGTGTTCCACTATAAAGTCCATTCCCTGTAGGGAGATGGACCACCTCAACAGTTTAGGATTTTCACCTTTCATTTGCATCAGCCATTTGAGAGGTCTGTGGTCGGTTTGAACTAGGAAGTGAGTCCCAAAGAGGTATGGTCTCAGCTTCTTCAGGGACCAAACCACAGCAAAGGCCTCCCTCTCAATGGCACTCCAACGCTGCTCCCTGGGGAGTAACCTCCTGCTAATGAAAGCAACAGGCTGGTCAAGGCCATCATCATTTGTTTGGGACAAAACTGCCCCTATCCCATGTTCAGAGGCATCAGTCTGCACAATGAACTGCTTAGAATAATCTGGAGCTTTGAGAACTGGTGCTGAGCACATTGCTTGTTTCAGGGTGTCAAAGGCCTGTTGGCAGTCCACAGTCCAGTTCACTTTCTTGGGCATTTTCTTGGAGGTGAGCTCAGTGAGGGCTGTCACAATGGATCCATAACCCTTCACAAACCTCCTGTAGTACCCAGTCAAGCCAAGGAATGCCCTGACTTGAGTCTGGGTTTTTGGAGCTACCCAGTCCAGAATGGTCTGGATCTTGGGTTGGAGTGGCTGAACTTGGCCTCCACCTACAAGGTGTCCCAAGTAAACCACAGTTCCCTGCCCTATCTGGCATTTGGATGCCTTGATAGAGAGGCCTGCAGATTGCAGAGCCTTCAAAACCTTCCTCAGGTGGACCAGGTGATCCTGCCAGGTGGAGCTAAAGACAGCAATATCATCAAGATAAGCTGTGCTAAAGGACTCCAAGCCAGCAAGGACTTGATTCACCAACCTTTGGAAGGTGGCAGGGGCATTCTTTAAACCAAAGGGCATAACAGTAAACTGATAATGCCCATCAGGTGTGGAGAATGCTGTCTTTTCTTTTGCTCCAGGTGCCATTTTTATTTGCCAGTACCCTGCTGTCAAGTCAAAGGTACTTAGAAATTTGGCAGCACCTAATTTATCAATGAGCTCATCAGCTCTTGGAATTGGATGGGCATCTGTCTTGGTGACAGAATTGAGCCCTCTGTAGTCCACACAAAACCTCATCTCTTTCTTTCCATCTTTGGTGTGAGGTTTGGGGACTAAGACCACTGGGCTAGCCCAGGGGCTGTCAGAGCGCTCAATGACTCCCAATTCCAGCATCTTGTGGACTTCCACCTTGATGCTTTCTTTAACATGGTCAGATTGTCTAAAGATTTTGTTCTTGACAGGCATGCTGTCTCCTGTGTCCACATCATGGGTACACAGGTGTGTCTGACCAGGGGTTAAGGAGAAGAGTTCAGGAAACTGTTGTAGGACTCTCCTACAATCAGCTTGCTGTTGGCCAGAGAGGGTGTCTGAGTAGATCACTCCATCTACTGTACCATCTTTTGGGTCTGATGACAGAAGATCAGGGAGAGGTTCACTCTCTGCCTCCTGATCCTCATCTGTTACCATCAACAGATTGACATCAGCCCTGTCGTGGAAGAGCTTAAGGCGGTTTACATGGATCACCCTTTTGGGGCTCCTGCTTGTGCCCAGGTCCACCAAGTAGGTGACCTGACTCTTCCTCTCTAGTACTGGGTAAGGGCCACTCCATTTGTCCTGGAGTGCCCTGGGAGCCACAGGCTCCAGAACCCAGACTTTCTGCCCTGGTTGGAACTCAACCAGTGCAGCCTTTTGGTCATACCAAAACTTCTGGAGCTGTTGGCTGGCCTCAAGGTTTTTGGTTGCCTTTTCCATGTACTCTGCCATTCTAGAGCGAAGGCCAAGTACATAGTCCACTATGTCCTGTTTAGGCTCATGGAGAGGTCTCTCCCAGCCTTCTTTAACAAGGGCAAGTGGTCCCCTTACAGGATGACCAAACAGAAGTTCAAAGGGTGAGAACCCTACTCCCTTCTGTGGTACCTCCCTGTAAGTGAAAAGCAGACATGGCAGGAGGACATCCCATCTCCTTTTGAGTTTTTCTGGGAGCCCCATGATCATGCCTTTTAAGGTCTTGTTGAATCTCTCAACTAAGCCATTAGTTTGTGGATGGTAAGGTGTAGTGAATTTATAAGTCACTCCACACTCATTCCACATGTGCTTTAGGTATGCTGACATGAAGTTGGTACCTCTGTCAGACACCACCTCCTTAGGGAAACCCACTCTGGTAAAGATACCAATGAGGGCCTTGGCTACTGCAGGGGCAGTAGTCGACCTAAGGGGAATAGCTTCAGGATACCTGGTAGCATGATCCACTACTACCAGGATATACATATTTCCTGAGGCTGTGGGAGGTTCCAGTGGACCAACTATGTCCACACCCACTCTTTCAAAGGGAACCCCCACCACTGGAAGTGGAATGAGGGGGGCCTTTGGATGCCCACCTGTCTTACCACTGGCTTGACAGGTGGGGCAGGAGAGGCAAAACTCCTTAACCATGTTGGACATATTGGGCCAGTAGAAGTGGTTGACTAACCTCTCCCACGTCTTGGTTTGTCCCAAATGTCCAGCAAGGGGAATGTCATGGGCCAATGTTAGGATGAACTCTCTGAACAGCTGAGGCACTACCACTCTCCTAGTGGCACCAGGTTTGGGGTCTCTGGCCTCAGTGTACAGGAGCCCATCTTCCCAATAGACCCTATGTGTTCCATTTTTCTTGCCTTTGGACTCTTCAGCAGCTTGCTGCCTAAGGCCTTCAAGAGAGGGACAGGTTTCTTGTCCCTTACACAGCTCTTCCCTTGAGGGTCCCCCTGGGCCTAAGAGCTCAACCTGATAAGGTTCAAGCTCCAACGGCTCAGTTCCCTCAGAGGGCAGAACTTCTTCCTGAGAAGAGAGGTTCCCTTTCTTTTGCTGTGTTGCAGTTGGTTTCCCAACTGACTTTCCTGTTCTCTTGGGAGGCTGGGCCATTTTTCCAGACTCCAGCTCTACTTTTTCACCCTGTGCCTTGCATTGTGCTCTCGTTTTCACACACACCAGTTCAGGGATACCCAGCATTGCTGCATGGGTTTTTAGCTCTACCTCAGCCCATGCTGAGGACTCCAGGTCATTTCCAAGCAGACAGTCCACTGGGATATTTGAGGAGACCACCACCTGTTTCAGGCCATTGACCCCTCCCCATTCTAAAGTAACCATTGCCATGGGATGTACTTTTCTCTGATTGTCAGCGTTGGTGACTGTGTAAGTTTTTCCAGTCAGGTATTGGCCAGGGGAAACCAGTTTCTCTGTCACCATGGTGACACTGGCACCTGTATCCCTCAGGCCCTCTATTCTAGTCCCATTAATTAAGAGTTGCTGTCTGTATTTTTGCATGTTAGGCGGCCAGACAGCTAGTGTGGCTAAATCCACCCCACCCTCAGAAACTAGAGTAGCTTCAGTGTGGACCCTGATTTGCTCTGGGCACACTGTTGATCCCACTTGGAGACTAGCCATACCAGTGTTACCTGGATGGGAGTTTGGAGTGGAACCTTTCTTGGGACAGGCCTTGTCTCCAGTTTGGTGTCCATGCTGTTTACAGCTATGACACCAGGCCTTTTTGGGATCAAAGTTTTTACCCTTGTACCCATTGTTTTGTGAAGAGGCTCTGGGCCCACCCTCCTGTGCAGGTTTTTGGGGGCCTGTAGAAGACTCTTTACTATTTTTAGTTTTGGTTGTCTCATCACCCTTCTGCTGGGGAGTCTTTGTGACCCCTTTCTTTTGGTCACCCCCTGTTGAAGTCTTGGACACCCTTGTCTTGACCCAATGGTCCGCCTTCTTTCCCAATTCTTGGGGAGAAATTGGTCCTAGGTCTACCAGATGCTGATGCAGTTTATCATTGAAACAATTACTTAACAGGTGTTCTTTCACAAATAAATTGTACAGCCCATCATAATTACTTACACCACTGCCTTGAATCCAACCATCTAGTGTTTTCACTGAGTAGTCAACAAAGTCAACCCAGGTCTGGCTCGAGGATTTTTGAGCCCCCCTGAACCTAATCCTGTACTCCTCAGTGGAGAATCCAAAGCCCTCAATCAGGGTACCCTTCATGAGGTCATAAGATTCTGCATCTTGTCCAGAGAGTGTGAGGAGTCTATCCCTACACTTTCCTGTGAACATTTCCCAAAGGAGAGCACCCCAGTGAGATCTGTTCACTTTTCTGGTTACACAAGCCCTCTCAAAAGCTGTGAACCATTTGGTGATGTCATCACCATCTTCATATTTAGTTACAATCCCTTTGGGGATTTTCAACATGTCAGGAGAATCTCTGACCCTATTTATGTTGCTGCCACCATTGATGGGTCCTAGGCCCATCTCTTGTCTTTCCCTCTCTATGGCTAGGATCTGTCTTTCCAAAGCCAATCTTTTGGCCATCCTGGCTAACTGGATGTCCTCTTCACTGGAGTTATCCTCAGTGATTTCAGAGTTGTTGGTCCCTCCTGTGAGGGAACCAGCATCTCTGACTATTATTTGTGGAGTCAGGGCTTGAGAAGCCCTGCTCTCCCTAAGTAGGACTGGAGGGGGGGAATTTCCCTCCAAGTCACTATCTTCATCCTCTGAGTTGCCATCCTCAGAGGGGTTGGCCTTTTCAAACTCTGCCAAAAGCTCCTGGAGCTGTACTTTGGTAGGTTTGGAGCCCATTGCTATTTTCTTTAGTTTACAGAGTGACCTTAGCTCTCTCATCTGTAGATGGAGGTAAGGTGTGGTGTCGAGTTCCACCACATTCACATCTGTGCTAGACATTATGCTTCTAAAAGTTGGAATACTTTTTAAGAATCTACAACTGGTTCTAGAATCTAATTCAAACTTTTTACAAACTTTTTAAACTCTAAAAGAAATGCTAAACAGGATCTAACACAAGGCCCTAGCAGGTCTTTTAAGAATTTAGAAAACTTTTCAAATTGCAAAAATCAATTTCTAATGACAATTTTGGAATTTGTCGTGTGATCAGGTATTGGCTGAGTAGTCCAGCAAATGCAAAGTCTTGTACCCCACCGCTGATCCACCAATGTAGGAAGTTGGCTCTGTATGTGCTATTTCAAAGTAAGGAATAGCATGCACAGAGTCCAAGGGTTCCCCTTAGAGGTAAAATAGTGGTACAAATAGATAATACTAATGCTCTATTTTGTGGTAGTGTGGTCGAGCAGTAGGCTTACCCAAGGAGTAGTGTTAAGCATTTGTTGTACATACACATAGACAATAAATGAGGTACACACACTCAGAGACAAATCCAGCCAATAGGTTTTTATATAGAAAAATATCTTTTCTTAGTTTATTTTAAGAACCACAGGTTCAAATTCTACATGTAATATCTCATTCGAAAGGTATTGCAGGTAAGTACTTTAGGAACTTCAAATCATCAAAATTGCATGTATACTTTTCAAGTTATTGACAAATAGCTGTTTTAAAAGTGGACACTTAGTGCAATTTTCACAGTTCCTAGGGGAGGTAAGTTTTGATTAGTTTTACCAGGTAAGTAAGACACTTACAGGGTTCAGTTCTTGGTCCAAGGTAGCCCACCGTTGGGGGTTCAGAGCAACCCCAAAGTCACCACACCAGCAGCTCAGGGCCGGTCAGGTGCAGAGTTCAAAGTGGTGCCCAAAACACATAGGCTAGAATGGAGATAAGGGGGTGCCCCGGTTCCGGTCTGCTGGCAGGTAAGTACCCGCGTCTTCGGAGGGCAGACCAGGGGGGTTTTGTAGGGCACCGGGGGGGACACAAGTCCACACAGAAATTTCACCCTCAGCGGCGCGGGGGCGGCCGGGTGCAGTGTAGAAACAAGCGTCGGGTTCGCAATGTTAGTCTATGAGAGATCTCGGGATCTCTTCAGCGCTGCAGGCAGGCAAGGGGGGGGTTCCTCGGGGAAACCTCCACTTGGGCAAGGGAGAGGGACTCCTGGGGGTCACTTCTCCAGTGAAAGTCCGGTCCTTCAGGTCCTGGGGGCTGCGGGTGCAGGGTCTCTCCCAGGCGTCGGGACTTTAGGTTCAAAGAGTCGCGGTCAGGGGAAGCCTCGGGATTCCCTCTGCAGGCGGCGCTGTGGGGGCTCAGGGGGGACAGGTTTTGGTACTCACAGTATCAGAGTAGTCCTGGGGTCCCTCCTGAGGTGTCGGGTCTCCACCAGCCGAGTCGGGGTCGCCGGGTGCAGTGTTGCAAGTCTCACGCTTCTTGCGGGGAGCTTGCAGGGTTCTTTAAAGCTGCTGGAAACAAAGTTGCAGCTTTTCTTGGAGCAGGTCCGCTGTCCTCGGGAGTTTCTTGTCTTTTCGAAGCAGGGGCAGTCCTCAGAGGATGTCGAGGTCGCTGGTCCCTTCGGAAGGCGTCGCTGGAGCAGGATCTTTGGAAGGCAGGAGACAGGCCGGTGAGTTTCTGGAGCCAAGGCAGTTGTCGTCTTCTGGTCTTCCGCTGCAGGGGTTTTCAGCTGGGCAGTCCTTCTTCTTGTTGCAGGAATCTAATTTTCTAGGGTTCAGGGTAGCCCTTAAATACTAAATTTAAGGGCGTGTTTAGGTCTGGGGGGTTAGTAGCCAATGGCTACTAGCCCTGAGGGTGGGTACACCCTCTTTGTGCCTCCTCCCAAGGGGAGGGGGTCACAATCCTAACCCTATTGGGGGAATCCTCCATCTGCAAGATGGAGGATTTCTAAAAGTTAGAGTCACCTCAGCTCAGGACACCTTAGGGGCTGTCCTGACTGGCCAGTGACTCCTCCTTGTTATTCTCATTATTTTCTCCGGCCTTGCCGCCAAAAGTGGGGCCTGGCCGGAGGGGGCGGGCAACTCCACTAGCTGGAGTGTCCTGCTGGGTTGGCACAAAGGAGGTGAGCCTTTGAGGCTCACCGCCAGGTGTGACAATTCCTGCCTGGGAGAGGTGTTAGCATCTCCACCCAGTGCAGGCTTTGTTACTGGCCTCAGAGTGACAAAGGCACTCTCCCCATGGGGCCAGCAACATGTCTCGGTTTGTGGCAGGCTGCTAAAACTAGTCAGCCTACACAGATAGTCGGTTAAGTTTCAGGGGGCACCTCTAAGGTGCCCTCTGTGGTGTATTTTACAATAAAATGTACACTGGCATCAGTGTGCATTTATTGTGCTGAGAAGTTTGATACCAAACTTCCCAGTTTTCAGTGTAGCCATTATGGTGCTGTGGAGTTCGTGTTTGACAGACTCCCAGACCATATACTCTTATGGCTACCCTGCACTTACAATGTCTAAGGTTTTGTTTAGACACTGTAGGGGTACCATGCTCATGCACTGGTACCCTCACCTATGGTATAGTGCACCCTGCCTTAGGGCTGTAAGGCCTGCTAGAGGGGTGTCTTACCTATACTGCATAGGCAGTGAGAGGCTGGCATGGCACCCTGAGGGGAGTGCCATGTCGACTTACTCGTTTTGTCCTCACTAGCACACACAAGCTGGTAAGCAGTGTGTCTGTGCTGAGTGAGAGGTCTCCAGGGTGGCATAAGACATGCTGCAGCCCTTAGAGACCTTCCTTGGCATCAGGGCCCTTGGTACTAGAAGTACCAGTTACAAGGGACTTATCTGGATGCCAGGGTCTGCCAATTGTGGATACAAAAGTACAGGTTAGGGAAAGAACACTGGTGCTGGGGCCTGGTTAGCAGGCCTCAGCACACTTTCAATGGTAAACATAGCATCAGCAAAGGCAAAAAGTCAGGGGGCAACCATGCCAAGGAGGCATTTCCTTACACACCTCAGCTCAGGACACCTTAGGGGCTGTCCTGACTGGCCAGTGACTCCTCCTTGTTATTCTCATTATTTTCTCCGGCCTTGCCGCCAAAAGTGGGGGCCGGGGCCGGAGGGGGCGGGCAACTCCACTAGCTGGAGTGTCCTGCGGTGCTGTGACAAAGGGGTGAGCCTTTGAGGCTCACCACCAGGTGTTACAGCTCCTGCCTGGGGGAGGTGTTAGCATCTCCACCCAGTGCAGGCTTTGTTACTGGCCTCAGAGTGACAAAGGCACTCTCCCCATGGGGCCAGCAACATGTCTCTAGTGTGGCAGGCTGCTGGAACCAGTCAGCCTACACAGATAGTCGGTTAAGTTTCAGGGGGCACCTCTAAGGTGCCCTCTGTGGTGTATTTTACAATAAAATGTACACTGGCATCAGTGTGCATTTATTGTGCTGAGAAGTTTGATACCAAACTTCCCAGTTTTCAGTGTAGCCATTATGGTGCTGTGGAGTTCGTGTAAAACAGACTCCCAGACCATATACTCTTATGGCTACCCTGCACTTACAATGTCTAAGGTTTTGCTTAGACACTGTAGGGGCACAGTGCTCATGCACTGGTACCCTCACCTATGGTATAGTGCACCCTGCCTTAGGGCTGTAAGGCCTGCTAGAGGGGTGTCTTACCTATACTGCATAGGCAGTGAGAGGCTGGCATGACACCCTGAGGGGAGTGCCATGTCGACTTACTCATTTTGTTCTCACTAGCACACACAAGCTGGTAAGCAGTGTGTCTGTGCTGGGTGAGGGGTCTCTAGGGTGGCATAATACATGCTGCAGCCCTTAGAGACCTTCCCTGGCATCAGGGCCCTTGGTACCAGAGGTACCAGTTACAAGGGACTTATCTGGATGCCAGGGTGTGCCAATTGTGGAATCAAAAGTACAGGTTAGGGAAAGAACACTGGTGCTGGGGCCTGGTTAGCAGGCCTCAGCACACTTTCAATTCAAAACATAGCATCAGCAAAGGCAAAAAAAGTCAGGGGGTAACCATGCCAAGGAGGCATTTCCTTACACAACCCCCCCCCCCCCCCCCCAAACGAAAGAGGATGAGACTAACCTTTCCCAAGAGAGTCTTCATTTTCTAAGTGGAAGAACCTGGAAAGGCCATCTGCATTGGCATGGGCAGTCCCAGGTCTGTGTTCCACTATAAAGTCCATTCCCTGTAGGGAGATGGACCACCTCAACAGTTTTGGGTTTTCACCTTTCATTTGCATCAGCCATCTGAGAGGTCTGTGGTCAGTCTGAACTAGGAAGTGAGTACCAAAGAGGTATGGTCTCAGCTTCTTCAGGGAGCAAACCACAGCAAAGGCCTCCCTCTCAATGGCACCCCAACGCTGCTCCCTGGGGAGTAACCTCCTGCTAATGAAAGCAACAGGCTGGTCAAGGCCATCATCATTTGTTTGGGACAAAACTGCCCCTATCCCATGTTCAGAGGCATCTGTTTGCACAATGAACTGCTTGGAGTAATCTGGAGCTTTTAGAACTGGTGCTGTGCACATAGCTTGTTTCAGGGTGTCAAAGGCCTGTTGGCATTCTACAGTCCAGTTTACTTTCTTGGGCATTTTCTTGGAGGTAAGTTCTGTGAGGGCTGTCACAATGGATCCATATCCCTTCACAAACCTCCTGTAGTACCCAGTCAAGCCAAGGAATGCCCTGACTTGAGTCTGGGTTTTTGGAGCTGCCCAGTCCAGAATAGTCTGGATCATAGGCTGGAGTGGCTGAACTTGGCCTCCACCTACAAGGTGTCCCAAGTAAACCACAGTTTCCTGCCCTATCTGGCATTTGGATGCCTTGATAGAGAGGCCTGCAGATTGCAGAGCCTTCAAAACCTTCTTCAGGTGGACCAGGTGATCCTGCCAGGTGGAGCTGAAGACAGCAATATCATCAAGATAAGCTGCACTAAAGGATTCCAGCCCAGCAAGGACTTGATTCACCAACCTTTGGAAGGTGGCAGGGGCATTCTTTAAACCAAAGGGCATAACAGTGAACTGATAATGCCCATCAGGTGTGGAGAATGCTGTCTTTTCTTTTGCTCCAGGGGCCATTTTGATTTGCCAGTACCCTGCTGTTAAGTCAAAGGTACTTAAGAATTTGGCCGCCCCTAATTTGTCTATTAGCTCATCAGCTCTAGGAATGGGATGAGCATCTGTCTTGGTGACAGAGTTGAGACCTCTGTAGTCCACACAAAACCTCATCTCTCTCTTTCCTTCTTTGGTGTGAGGTTTGGGGACTAAGACCACTGGGCTAGCCCAGGGGCTGTCAGAGTACTCAATTACTCCCAATTCCAGCATCTTGTGGACTTCCACCTTGATGCTTTCCTTAACTTGGTCAGACTGTCTAAATATTTTGTTTTTGACAGGCATGCTGTCTCCTGTGTCCACATCATGGGTACACAGGTGTGTCTGACCAGGGGTTAGGGAAAAGAGTTCAGCAAACTGTTGCAGGACCTTCCTGCAGTCAGACTGCTGTTGGCTAGAGAGGGTGTCTGAGTAGATCACTCCATCTACTGAGCCATCTTTAGGGTCTGATGAGAGGAGATCAGGGAGAGGTTCACTTTCAGCTTCCTGGTCCTCATCTGTTACCATCAACAGATTTACATCAGCCCTGTCATGGAAGAGCTTAAGGCGGTTCACATGGATCACCCTCTTGGGGCTCCTGCTTGTGCACAGGTCTACCAGGTAGGTGACCTGACTCTTCCTTTCTAGTACTGGGTAAGGGCCACTCCATTTGTCCTGGAGTGCCCTGGGAGCCACAGGCTCCAGAACCCAGACTTTCTGCCCTGGTTGGAATTCAACCAGTGCAGCCTTTTGGTCATACCACAACTTCTGGAGTTGTTGGCTGGCCTCAAGGTTTTTACTTGCCTTTTCCATGTACTCTGCCATTCTTGAGCGAAGGCCAAGTACATAGTCCACTATGTCTTGTTTAGGCTCATGAAGAGGTCTCTCCCAGCCTTCTTTAACAAGAGCAAGTGGTCCTCTTACAGGGTGGCCAAACAGAAGTTCAAAGGGTGAGAATCCTACTCCCTTCTGAGGCACCTCTCTGTAAGCGAAAAGCAGACATGGCAGGAGGACATCCCATCTCCTTTTGAGTTTTTCTGGGAGCCCCATGATCATGCCCTTTAATGTCTTGTTGAATCTCTCAACAAGGCCATTAGTTTGTGGATGATATGGTGTAGTGAATTTGTAAGTCATTCCACATGTGTTTTAGGTATGCTGACATGAAGTTGGTACCTCTGTCAGACACCACCTCCTTAGGGAAACCCACTCTGGTAAAGATACCAATGAGGGCCTTGGCTACTGCAGGGGCAGTAGTCGACCTAAGGGGAATAGCTTCAGGATACCTAGTAGCATGATCCACTACTACTAGGATGTACATATTTCCTGAGGCAGTGGGAGGTTCTAGTGGACCAACTATGTCCACACCCACTCTTTCAAAGGGGACCCCCACCACTGGAAGTGGAATGAGGGGGGCCTTTGGATGCCCACCTGTCTTACCACTGGATTGACAGGTGGGGCAGGAGAGGCAAAACTCCTTAACCTTCTGGGACATATTGGGCCAGTAGAAGTGGTTGACTAACCTCTCCCACGTCTTGGTTTGTCCCAAATGCCCAGCAAGGGGAATATCATGGGCTAAGGTCAGAATAAACTCTCTGAAACCCTGAGGCACTACCACTCGCCTAGTGGCACCAGGTTTGGGATCTCTTGCCTCAGTGTACAGGAGTCCATCTTCCCAATAGACCCTATGTGTTCCATTTTTCTTGCCTTTGGACTCTTCAGCAGCTTGCTGCCTAAGGCCTTCAAGAGAGGGACAGGTTTCTTGTCCCTTACACAACTCTTCCCTTGAGGGTCCCCCTGGGCCCAAGAGCTCAACCTGATAAGGTTCCAGCTCCATAGGCTCAGTTCCCTCAGAGGGCAGAACTTCTTCCTGAGAAGAGAGGTTCTCTTTTTGGTGTTGTGTTGCAGCTGGTTTCCCAGCTGACTTTCCTTTTCTCTTGGTAGGCTGGGTCATTTTTCCAGACTCCAGCTCTACTTTTTCACCCTGTGCCTTGCACTGTGCCCTAGTCTTGACACACACCAGTTCAGGGATACCCAGCATGGCTGCATGGGTTTTCAGTTCTACCTCAGCCCATGCTGAGGACTCCAGGTCATTTCCAAGCAAACAGTCTACTGGGATATTTGAGGAGACCACCACCTGTTTCAGGCCATTGACCCCTCCCCACTCTAAAGTTACCATTGCCATGGGATGTACTTTAGTCTGATTGTCAGCATTGGTGACTGGATAGGTTTGTCCAGTCAGGTATTGGCCAGGGGAAACCAGTTTCTCTGTCACCATGGTGACACTGGCACCTGTATCCCTCAGGCCCTCTACACTTGTCCCATTAATTAAGAGCTGCTGCCTGTATTTTTGCATGTTAGGGGGCCAGGCAGCCAGTGTGGCTAAATCCACCCCACCCTCAGAGACTAATGTAGCTTCAGTGTGACACCTGATTTGCTCTGGGCACACTGTTGATCCCACTTGGAGACTGGCCATTCCAGTTTTAGCTGGATGGGAGTTAGAAGTGGTATATTTCTTGGGACAGGCCTTGTCTCCAGTTTGGTGTCCAGACTGACTACAGTTTCGACACCAGGCCTTTTTGGGATCAAAGTTTTTACCCTTGTACCCAGAATTGTTTTGTGAAGAGGCTCTGGGCCCACCCTCCTGTGCAGGTTTTTGGGGGCCTGTAGAAGACTCTTTACTATTTTTATTTTTGGCTGTCTCACCACCTTTCCCCTGGGGAGGTTTTGTGACCCCTTTCTTTTGGTCACCCCCTGTGGAAGTTTTGGACACCCTAGTCTTGACCCAATGGTCCGCCTTCTTTCCCAATTCTTGGGGAGAAATTGGTCCAAGGTCCACCAGATGCTGATGCAGTTTATCATTGAAACAATTACTTAACAGGTGTTCTTTCACAAATAAATTGTACAGCCCATCATAATCATTTACACCATTTCCTTGAATCCAACCATCTAGTGTTTTTACTGAGTAGTCTACAAAGTCAACCCAGGTCTGGCTCGAGGATTTTTGAGCCCCCCTGAATCTAATCCTATACTCCTCAGTGGAGAATCCAAAGCCCTCAATCAGGGTACCCTTCATGAGGTCATAAGATTCTGCATCTTTTTTAGAGAGTGTGAGGAGTCTATCCCTACACTTTCCTGTGAACATTTCCCAAAGGAGAGCACCCCAGTGAGATTTGTTCACTTTTCTGGTTTCACAAGCCCTCTCAAAAGCTGTGAACCATTTGGTGATGTCATCACCATCTTCATATTTAGTTACAATCCCTTTGGGGATTTTCAACATGTCAGGAGAATCTCTGACCCTAGTTATGTTGCTGCCACCATTGATGGGTCCTAGGCCCATCTCTTGTCTTTCCCTTTCTATGGCTAGGATCTGTTTTTCCAAAGCCAATCTTTTGGCCATCCTGGCTAACTGGATGTCCTCTTCACTGGAGTTATCCTCAGTGATTTCAGAGAGGCTGGACCCTCCTGTGAGGGAGCCAGCATCTCTGACTATTATTTTTGGAGTCCGGGCTTGAGAGGCCCTGTTCTCCCTAGATAGGACTGGTGGTGGGGAATCAACCTCCAAGTCACTATCATCCTCCTCTGTGTTATCCACAGAGGGGTTGGCTCTATCATACTCTGCCAACAGCTCCTGGAGCTGTGCTTTGGTAGGTCTGGAGCCCATTGTTATTTTTCTTATGTTACAGAGTGACCTTAGCTCTCTCATCTGGAGATGGAGGTAAGGTGTGGTGTCGAGTTCCACCACATTCACATCTGTGCTAGACATTATGCTTCTAAAAGTTGGAATACTTTTTAAGAAACTAAAACTGGTTCTAGAATCTAATTCAAACTTTTACAAACTTTTAAACTCTAAAAGAAATGCTAACAGGGACTTACACAAGGCCCTAGCAGGACTTTAAAGAATTTAGAAAACTTTTCAAATTGCAAAAATCAATTTCTAATGACAATTTTGGAATTTGTCGTGTGATCAGGTATTGGCTGAGTAGTCCAGCAAATGCAAAGTCTTGTACCCCACCGCTGATCCACCAATGTAGGAAGTTGGCTCTGTATGTGCTATTCCAAAGTAAGGAATAGCATGCACAGAGTCCAAGGGTTCCCCTTAGAGGTAAAATAGTGGTAAAAATAGATAATACTAATGCTCTATTTTGTGGTAGTGTGGTCGAGCAGTAGGCTTATCCAAGGAGTAGTGTTAAGCATTTGTTGTACATACACATAGACAATAAATGAGGTACACACACTCAGAGACAAATCCAGCCAATAGGTTTTGTTATAGAAAAATATCTTTTCTTAGTTTATTTTAAGAACCACAGGTTCAAATTTAACATGTAATATCTTGTTTGAAAGGTATTGCAGGTAAGTACATTAGGAACTTTGAATCATTTCAATTGCATGTATACTTTTCAAGTTATTCACAAATAGCTATTTTAAAAGTGGACACTGCAATTTTCACAGTTCCTGGGGGAGGTAAGTTGTTGTTAGTTTTACCAGGTAAGTAAGACACTTACAGGGTTCAGTTCTTGGTCCAAGGTAGCCCACCGTTGGGGGTTCAGAGCAACCCCAAAGTTACCACACCAGCAGCTCAGGGCCGGTCAGGTGCAGAGGTCAAAGTGGTGCCCAAAACGCATAGGCTTCAATGGAGAGAAGGGGGTGCCCCGGTTCCAGTCTGCCAGCAGGTAAGTACCCGCGTCTTCGGAGGGCAGACCAGGTGGGTTTTGTAGGGCACCGGGGGGGACACAAGCCCACACAGAAATTTCACCCTCAGCGGCGCGGGGGCGGCCGGGTGCAGTGTTAGAACAAGCGTCGGGTTCGCAATGGAAGTCAATGAGAGATCAAGGGATCTCTTCAGCGCTGCAGGCAGGCAAGGGGGGGCTTCCTCGGGGAAACCTCCACTTGGGCAAGGGAGAGGGACTCCTGGGGGTCACTTCTGCAGTGAAAGTCCGGTCCTTCAGGTCCTGGGGGCTGCGGGTGCAGGGTCTTTTCCAGGCGTCGGGACTTAGGTTTCAGAGAGTCGCGGTCAGGGGAAGCCTCGGGATTCCCTCTGCAGGCGGCGCTGTGGGGGCTCAGGGGGGACAGGTTTTGGTACTCACAGTCGTAGAGTAGTCCGGGGGTCCTCCCTGAGGTGTTGGTTCTCCACCAGCCGAGTCGGGGTCGCCGGGTGCAGTGTTGCAAGTCTCACGCTTCTTGCGGGGAGATTGCAGGGGTCTTTAAAGCTGCTCCTTTGGATAAAGTTGCAGTCTTTTTGGAGCAGGTCCGCTGTCCTCAGGAGTTTCTTGTCGTCGTCGAAGCAGGGCAGTCCTCAGAGGGTTCAGAGGTCGCTGGTCCCTTTGGAAGGCGTCGCTGGAGCAGAGTTCTTTGGAAGGCAGGAGACAGGCCGGTGAGTTTCTGGAGCCAAGGCAGTTGTTGTCTTCTGGTCTTCCTCTGCAGGGGTTTTCAGCTAGGCAGTCCTTCTTCTTGTTGTTGCAGGAATCTAAAATCTTAGGTTCAGGGAAGCCCTTAAATACTAAATTTAAGGGCGTATTTAGGTCTGGGGGGTTAGTAGCCAATGGCTACTAGCCCTGAGGGTGAGTACACCCTCTTTGTGCCTCCTCCCAAGGGGAGGGGGCCACATCCCTAATCCTATTGGGGGAATCCTCCATCTGCAAGATGGAGGATTTCTAAAAGTTAGAGTCACCTCAGCTCAGGACACCTTAGGGGCTGTCCAGACTGGCCAGTGACTCCTCCTTGTTATTCTCATTATTTTCTCCGGCCTTGCCGCCAAAAGTGGGGGCCGGGGCCGGAGGGGGCGGGCAACTCCACTAGCTGGAGTGTCCTGCGGGGCTGTGACAAAGGGGTGAGCCTTTGAGGCTCACCGCCAGGTGTTACAGCTCCTGCCTGGGGGAGGTGTTAGCATCTCCACCCAGTGCAGGCTTTGTTACTGGCCTCAGAGTGACAAAGGCACTCTCCCCATGGGGCCAGCAACATGTCTCTAGTGTGGCAGGCTGCTGGAACCAGTCAGCCTACACAGATAGTCGGTTAAGTTTCAGGGGGCACCTCTAAGGTGCCCTCTGTGGTGTATTTTACAATAAAATGTACACTGGCATCAGTGTGCATTTATTGTGCTGAGAAGTTTGATACCAAACTTCCCAGTTTTCAGTGTAGCCATTATGGTGCTGTGGAGTTCGTGTAAAACAGACTCCCAGACCATATACTCTTATGGCTACCCTGCACTTACAATGTCTAAGGTTTTGCTTAGACACTGTAGGGGCACAGTGCTCATGCACTGGTACCCTCACCTATGGTATAGTGCACCCTGCCTTAGGGCTGTAAGGCCTGCTAGAGGGGTGTCTTACCTATACTGCATAGGCAGTGAGAGGCTGGCATGGCACCCTGAGGGGAGTGCCATGTCGACTTACTCATTTTGTTCTCACTAGCACACACAAGCTGGTAAGCAGTGTGTCTGTGCTGGGTGAGGGGTCTCTAGGGTGGCATAATACATGCTGCAGCCCTTAGAGACCTTCCCTGGCATCAGGGCCCTTGGTACCAGAGGTACCAGTTACAAGGGACTTATCTGGATGCCAGGGTGTGCCAATTGTGGAATCAAAAGTACAGGTTAGGGAAAGAACACTGGTGCTGGGGCCTGGTTAGCAGGCCTCAGAACACTTTCAATTCAAAACATAGCATCAGCAAAGGCAAAAAAAGTCAGGGGGTAACCATGCCAAGGAGGCATTTCCTTACACAGGCCTTACAGCCCTAAGACAGGGTGCACTATACCACATGTGAGGGCAGAGCTGCTTGAGCAATATGGCACTACAGTGTCTAAGTCCATTCTTAGTTCCTGTAAGTGCAATGTAGCCATATTAAGTACATGGGCAGGGAGTTTGTCATTACGAACTCCACAGCTCCATGATAGCTTCACTGAATTCTGGGACTTTTGCTATCAAACTTCTCAGCTCAAAAAAATAACACTGATGCCAGTGTCTGATTTATTGTAAAATGCACTTAGAGGGCATCTTAAAGACGCCCCTGTATTTCACCCAACCCTCTAGTGTGGGGCAGATCGGTCTGTGCCAGCCTGCCACCAACAGAAAAGCTTCTGACCCCATGAGGTGAGAGCCTTGTGTTCTCGTGGGTCAGGGGCAAAGCCTGCTCTGGGTGGGGTGCTTCACACCCTTTGTCCAATACATGTTGTCCCTGTGTTACAAAGTGACCCCTTTTTGAGTGGTCTCCCCCAGTTTTTACTTTTTTTTTTTGACCGCTCTGATGGTAATCTTGAACTCTTAGCCCCTGGGACACATTGTCTTAAAATGGTCCTAGTATATGCTGCAGAAATACACCCTTGGCATGGAAATTTAAATTCCACTTTTACACAGCAACGTTATGAATGAAAGTGCCATCTTTCTAGTATAGTTACCCACACTTTTTGCCTGATATCAGTATGTATAGACTGTAGTCTATTGGGATCCTGCTAATCAGGACCCCAGTGTCTCTGCTCTCTCTTTTGAATTTGGTTGCTGGTAACATTTTTGCACCCACCATTGGCATAGAGGTGCAGCCATGTAAGTCCCTAGTGCATGGTACTTAGATACCTAGGGCATTGGTACACCAGGGGTCCTCCAGGGCATTGGTACACCAGGGGTCCTCCACGGGCTGCCGCATGTGTTGTGGCACCCACGGGGGCCCATGCAAACTGTCTCTGCAGGTCTGCTACTGCTGCCTTCGTGAAATGGTGCATGCACCCTTTCACCACAGATATAAGGCTTGCCTTATATCCTGGTCACTTGACTTAGACACTGTAAGTCACTCCTCTGGTAGGTGGTTTAGCCCAAGGGTTGGGTGCATGTTCCCAAGTGTGAGGCTACAGACGCCAGGCTCCATTTTCTGTGCGGAGAAGCCGGCTTAAGGGATGTAATGGACACTGATCAACACGAGTGGTCTAACTACATAATGGCTGCTCCGAACCTAGGCATGTTTGGTATCAAACATGTTGGAATCATGCAACTACTGATGCATCATGCAACTGATTCCAGTGCTAGTTGCATGATGCCATGTACTCTGGGGGTTCCTTAGAGGATCCCCCAGTTCTGCCTTTGCAGCCTTATGGGGTCTAGCTGCCAGCCCACGCTGCTGCTGACCTATAGACATTGTTCCGCCCTCCTGCTAGCAAGCATGGCTCAGGTCAGAGAGGCAGAACAAAGGATTTCCTGCAAGGGAGAGGTGTGACCATCTTCCCCTGTGTATTAGGTGTCTAGGGGCTGCGGTGGGGTGGCCTCTAAGCCCCACCAGACTGCTTTGAAGGGCACTTTGGTGCCCTCCTTATATAATCCGGTTTGCACCAGTCCAGGAACCCCCTGTTACAGCCGGTGGACAATCCAAGGCATCCACTGACTTGAGAGAGTCCCTTCTCCCCTCTGCATTCAGGTTCCTTGGTGTAGGTACTCCTATCTTCTGGGTATCCTTGGATGGGGGTTACCTTGGGGTCCTCTGAGAATGGTCCTGAATCTCACAAACTCCAACCACTACTCCCTGCGTTAGTCTATGGGATGACTGGGTAGGTAACTACCTTGCACTTGGTCGTTGGGGACACTTACTGTACTTAACTCTAGTGTTTTCATCTGCCCCTAGCTAACCACCTCACTTCCCTTGGTTGGGTTCACCATTACGCATTCCCCCTTTCATAGGACCCTGTACATTTTCTACTATTTCTGTTAGTTATTTTGTGTGTATATATTATGTGTAAATATCTCCAGAGGGAGATATACCAGAGTTACTGTCTGATTACTGTGGAATTGCAAGTGCTTTACATTCCTCCTGGATAAGCTTCAGCTGCCCGCCTCCGCTTCTCCTAGAGATCTTTTGCTATCTGGACATCTTTTCACTATCACTAAGGGTTGCCTGGACTCCATATAGGGTGCCACCCCATAGTTGTACACCATAAACTGAGCCAGCCTCCTACACACTAATTGTATCATTCACTACAGTGAAACCATGACTTCTGGCCTACCCTGGTAACCTGTTAGCAGCAGCTCCAACCTGCTGCCCAGACCTGTCAAAATCACTGTTTTGACGCATAGGAAACCTTCATTTTAAACATTAAATAAGTCACCATTACGCACACTTCACCATTCAGAAGATGGGGTGCATAATTTATTAGACATTTGTAGGAAGTTGGCTCTGAACGCACTATTTCAAAGTAAAGAAAAGTATGCACAGAGTCCAAGGGTTCCCCTTAGAGGTAAGATAGTGGCAAAAAGAGATAATACTAATGCTCTATTTTGTGGTAGTGTGGTCGAGCAATAGGCTTATCAAAGGAGTAGTGTTAAGCATTTGTTGTACACACACAGGCAATAAATGAGGAACACACACTCAGAGTCAATTCCAGGCCAATATGATTTTGTATTGAAAAATATATTTTCTTTGTTTATTTTAAGAACCACAGGTTCAAGATTTACATGTAATACTTCAAATGAAAGGTATTGCAGGTAGGTACTTTAGGAACTTTGAATTAGCAAAATAGCATATACAGTTTTCACATAAATGACATATAGCTATTTTAAAACTAGACAGTGCAATTTTCAACAGTTCCTGGGGGAAGTAACCGTTTTTGTAGGTAAGTAAACCACCTACGGGGTTCAATTTTGGGTCCAAGGTAGCCCACCTTTGGGGGTTCAGAGCAACCCCAAAGTTACCACACCAGCAGCTCAGGGCCAGTCAGGTGCAGAGGTCAAAGTGGTGCCCAAAACGCATAGGCTTCAATGGAGAAGGGGGTGCCCTGGTTCCAGTCTGCCAGCAGGTAAGTACCCGCGTCTTCGGAGGGCAGACCAGGGGGTTTTGTAGGGCACGGGGGGGACACAAGTCAGCACAGGAAGTACACCCTCAGCAGCACGGGGGTGGCCGGGTGCAGTGTGCAAACACGCGTCGGGTTTCCAATAGAAATCAATGGGAGACCAAGGGATCTCTTCAGCGATGCAGGCAAGGGGGGGGCTCCTCGGGGTAGCCACCACCTGGGCAAGGGAGAGGGCCTCCTGGGGGTCACTCCTGCACTGGAGTTCGGATCCTTCAGGTCCTGGGGGCTGCGGGTGCAGAGTCTTTACCAGGCGTCGGGATCTGAGGAGCAGGCAGTCGCGGTCAGGGGGAGCCTCGGGATTCCCTCTGCAGGCGTCGCTGTGGGGGCTCAGGGGGGGCAACTCTGGCTACTCACGGTCTTGCAGTCGCCGGGGAGTCCTCCCTGAAGTGATTGTTCTCCACAAGTCGAGCCGGGGGTGTCGGGTGCAGAGTAGCAAGTCTCACGCTTCCGGCGGGAAACGCAAGTTGCTTCAAAGTTGCCGCTTTGTTTCAAAGTTGCAGTCTTTGGTGAACAGGGCTGCTGTCCTCGGGAGTTCTTGGTCCTTCTAGAGCAGGGCAGTCCTCTGAGGATTCAGAGGTCGCTGGTCCCTGGGGAAAGCGTCGCTGGAGCAGTGTCTTTAGAAGTGGGGAGACAGGCCGGTAGAGCTGGGGCCAAAGCAGTTGGTGTCTCTGTCTTCTCTGCATGGTTTTTCAGCTTAGCAGTCCTCTTCTTCTTAGGTTGCAGGAATCTGAGTTCCTAGGTTCTGGGGAGCCCCTAAATACAGAATTTAGGGGTGTGTTTAGGTCTGGGAGGGCAGTAGCCAATGGCTACTAGCCCTGAGGGTGGCTACACCCTCTTTGTGCTTCCTCCCAAGGGGAGGGGATCGCATTCCTATCTCTATTGGGGGAATCCTCCATCTGCAAGATTGAGGATTTCTAAAAGTCAGAGTCACCTCAGCTCAGGTTGCCTTAGGGGCTGTCCTGACTGGCCAGTGACTCCTCCTTGTTTTTCTCATTATCTCCTCCGGCCTTGCCGCCAAAAGTGGGGCCGTGGCCAGAGGGGGCGGGCAATTCCACTAGCTGGAATGCCCTGGGGTGCTGTAACAAAGGGGGTGAGCCTTTGAGGCTCACCGCCAGGTGTTAGTTCCTGCAAGGGGGAGGTGATAAGCATCTCCACCCAGTACAGGCTTTGTTACTAGCCACAGAGTGAGAAAGGCACTCTCCCCATGTGGCCAGCAACATGTCTCGAGTGTGGCAGGCTGCTAAAACCAGTCAGCCTACACGGGTAGTTGGTTAGGGTTTCAGGGGAAACCTCTAAGGTGCCCTCTGGGGTGTATGTTACAATAAAATGTACACTGGCATCAGTGTGCATTTATTGTGCTGAGAAGTTTGATACCAAACTTCCCAGTTTTCAGTGTAGCCATTATGGTGCTGTGGAGTTCGTGACAGACTCCCAGACCATATACTCTTATGGCTACCCTGCACTTACAATGTCTAAGGTTTTGCTTAGACACTGTAGGGGCACAGTGCTCATGCACTGGTGCCCTCACCTATGGTATAGTGCACCCTGCCTTAGGGCTGTAAGGCCTGCTAGAGGGGTGACTTATCTATACTGCATAGGCAGTGTGAGGTTGGCATGGCACCCTGAGGGGAGTGCCATGTCGACGTACTCGTTTTGTCCTCACCAGCACACACAAGCTGGCAAGCAGTGTGTCTGTGCTGAATGAGGGGTCCCCAGGGTGGCATACGACATGCCTTATCCCTTAGAGACCTTCCCTGGCATCAGGGCCCTTGGTACCAGGGGTAGCAGTTACAAGGGACTTACCTGGATGCCAGGGTGTGCCAATTGTGGAAACAAAAGTACAGGTTAGGGAAAGAACGCTGGGGCCTGGTTAGCAGGCCTCAGCACACTTTCAAATCAAAACGTAGCATCAGCAAAGGCAAAAAGTCAGGGGGTAACCATGCCAAGGAGGCATTTCCTTACAACATTCTAATTGATCAGTCTATCAATGATGCCATCACTGATGACATAATCCAATGAGTGTGTACATTTGTTTTATAGTTTACATAGTGGCTGGTAACTATTGTATTATTTTTTTACCTAATTCTGTACAACCTGTTTTGAGCTAATCAGTTTAAGTGTTTACAAAAGACATGCTCCTAATGCACCATAGGTGTTTAGAGGTTTTGAACACATTATAAATCTTTGTTTTGAAGAATAACTGTGTGCAGGTGACAGTTGACTTGTGTTAATTTTGTTCCACACAAGTTTTTGGTGCTGCAGAAAAAGTGTACAGTAGGGCAAAGATTCTACATATTAAGTATTGTAAGGAGCCTTGAATTATTAGACAGAATCGTCTCAGAATGACAATTTCTACTGAACATTGAAGACAGTGTGTACCAGGTACTAACCTATGTACATATACTTGTTTTGCTTCAGAAGATGGTCTATCCGTTACGTTTTCACCACAGTATAAATGCTGCAGGTAGGATGCTCTTTAGTACCTTCAGACCTTAGTTGTTTTAAGTGAATAGTCGCTCTTAAGACAAGTATTGCATAGAGTGTACACTGTATTTAGTAGATACTTTTAATACTCTGTGGTGTATTTCTCATGAGTGTCACTGTCTTCAAACGGTGTGTGTAAGGAAATGCCTCCTTGGCATGGTTGCCCCCTGACTTTTTGCCTTTGCTGATGCTATGTTTACAATTGAAAGTGTGCTGAGGCCTGCTAACCAGGCCCCAGCACCAGTGTTCTTTCCCTAACCTGTACTTTTGTATCCACAATTGGCAGACCCTGGCATCCAGATAAGTCCCTTGTAACTGGTACTTCTAGTACCAAGGGCCCTGATGCCAAGGAAGGTCTCTAAGGGCTGCAGCATGTCTTATGCCACCCTGGAGACCCCTCACTCAGCACAGACACACTGCTTGCCAGCTTGTGTGTGCTAGTGAGGACAAAACGAGTAAGTCGACATGGCACTCCCCTCAGGGTGCCATGCCAGCCTCTCACTGCCTATGCAGTATAGGTAAGACACCCCTCTAGCAGGCCTTACAGCCCTAAGGCAGGGTGCACTATACCATAGGTGAGGGTACCAGTGCATGAGCATGGTACCCCTACAGTGTCTAAACAAAACCTTAGACATTGTAAGTGCAGGGTAGCCATAAGAGTATATGGTCTGGGAGTCTGTCAAACACGAACTCCACAGCACCATAATGGCTACACTGAAAACTGGGAAGTTTGGTATCAAACTTCTCAGCACAATAAATGCACACTGATGCCAGTGTACATTTTATTGTAAAATACACCACAGAGGGCACCTTAGAGGTGCCCCCTGAAACTTAACCAACTATCTGTGTAGGCTGACTGGTTCCAGCAGCCTGCCACACTAGAGACATGTTGCTGGCCCCATGGGGAGAGTGCCTTTGTCACTCTGAGGCCAGTAACAAAGCCTGCACTGGGTGGAGATGCTAACACCTCCCCCAGGCAGGAGCTGTAACACCTGGCGGTGAGCCTCAAAGGCTCACCCCTTTGTCACAGCCCAGCAGGGCACTCCAGCTTAGTGGAGTTGCCCGCCCCCTCCGGCCACGGCCCCCACTTTTGGCGGCAAGGCTGGAGGGAACAAAGAAAGCAACAAGGAGGAGTCACTGGCCAGTCAGGACAGCCCCTAAGGTGTCCTGAGCTGAAGTGACTCTAACTTTTAGAAATCCTCCATCTTGCAGATGGAGGATTCCCCCAATAGGGTTAGGATTGTGACCCCCTCCCCTTGGGAGGAGGCACAAAGAGGGTGTACCCACCCTCAGGGCTAGTAGCCATTGGCTACTAACCCCCCAGACCTAAACACGCCCTTAAATTTAGTATTTAAGGGCTACCCTGAACCCTAGAAAATTAGATTCCTGCAACTACAAGAAGAAGGACTGCCTAGCTGAAAAACCCCTGCAGAGGAAGACCAGAAGACGACAACTGCCTTGGCTCCAGAAACTCACCGGCCTGTCTCCTGCCTTCCAAAGATCCTGCTCCAGCGACGCCTTCCAAAGGGACCAGCGACCTCGACATCCTCTGAGGACTGCCCCTGCTTCGAAAAGACAAGAAACTCCCGAGGACAGCGGACCTGCTCCAAGAAAAGCTGCAACTTTGTTTCCAGCAGCTTTAAAGAACCCTGCAAGCTCCCCGCAAAAGGCGTGAGACTTGCAACACTGCACCCGGCGACCCCGACTCGGCTGGTGGCGATCCAACACCTCAGGAGGGACCCCAGGACTACTCTAAGACTGTGAGTACAAAAACCTGTCCCCCCTGAGCCCCCACAGCGCCGCCTGCAGAGGGAATCCCGAGGCTTCCCCTGACCGCGACTCTTTGAATCCAAAGTCCCGACACCTGGGAGAGACCCTGCACCCGCAGCCCCCAGGACCTGAAGGACCGGACTTTCACTGGAGGAGTGACCCCCAGGAGTCCCTCTCCCTTGCCCAAGTGGAGGTTTCCCCGAGGAACCCCCCCCTTGCCTGCCTGCAGCGCTGAAGAGATCCCTAGATCTCCCATTGACTTCCATTACAAACCCGACGCTTGTTTCTACACTGCACCCGGCCGCCCCCGCGCTGCTGAGGGTGAAATTTCTGTGTGGACTTGTGTCCCCCCCGGTGCCCTACAAAACCCCCCTGGTCTGCCCTCCGAAGACGCGGGTACTTACCTGCAAGCAGACCGGAACCGGGGCACCCCCTTCTCTCCATTCTAGCCTATGTGTTTTGGGCACCACTTTGAACTCTGCACCTGACCGGCCCTGAGCTGCTGGTGTGGTGACTTTGGGGTTGCTCTGAACCCCCAACGGTGGGCTACCTTGGACCAAGAACTGAACCCTGTAAGTGTCTTACTTACCTGGTAAAACTAACAAAAACTTACCTCCCCCAGGAACTGTGAAAATTGCACTAAGTGTCCACTTTTAAAACAGCTATTTGTCAATAACTTGAAAAGTATACATGCAATTTTTATGATTTAAAGTTCCTAAAGTACTTACCTGCAATACCTTTCAAATGAGATATTACATGTAGAATTTGAACCTGTGGTTCTTAAAATAAACTAAGAAAAGATATTTTTCTATACAAAAACCTATTGGCTGGATTTGTCTCTGAGTGTGTGTACCTCATTTATTGTCTATGTGTATGTACAACAAATGCTTAACACTACTCCTTGGATAAGCCTACTGCTCGACCACACTACCACAAAATAGAGCATTAGTATTATCTATTTTTACCACTATTTTACCTCTAAGGGGAACCCTTGGACTCTGTGCATGCTATTCCTTACTTTGAAATAGCACATACAGAGCCAACTTCCTACAGTGTGGTACAGAGTAAACTCAGTCCTTAGAGTAAACACTGTTAACAGTACACCCTTATCTTCTCATATCCACTTCCAATGTAGGTTTAGGGACTGTCAGGGTCTTGATACAGGTAAAGATTGTTTACAGTATGGCATTCGCTATGTAACAGGGCTTGAGTATCTGGAGGAACTTGGTTTTCCCTGAAAACTGTGTGCAGGATAGGTTACCCTTTCATCAGTGGTTCATAGTCAACATGACCTTGGCTACCCATGTATTGTATTTGTATAGGGTCAGTTTTGCAAACAACACATACTTGCTTTACCTTTGGGGGCTGTGCGTATAATAGCAATAAAGAGGCTTCATTTTATTCTTAGCTATTTTGCACTTGGTTTCATAACTATAATGGTACACCCATTTAAATAGCAATTTGTACAAAATAAGTTTGAATTATTTCATCAGTGAAATTTGAAATGTTATCAATGTTGTCATCAGTGTCATAAATGATGTCATAGAACATGTCATGAATGATGTCACGTGAGATCATAAGTAGTTTATGCACTGGAGCAAGTTAGTGCTGCTAACTATAACTGGTGAATGTCTTTTTTTTTTTTTTTTTTTTTCTTCATTTTTAAGGGCTCGTCCCCACTCCCACCCCCCTTCTTGAGCCTCATTAAACCCTGAGGACGCCATCCCCTAGGGCTGTTGTTTTTAATTAAAAGAGCAGGGAGCTATGTCAACACCCACCACCAACACCACCCCACCAAGCCTTGTTACGTCCTGAATACCCTGATTTCCCTAAACCCGAACCACTCCATTAAATAAAGGAGAGGGAGTTGCTCATGGCCTCCCTCCCCGAGCCGATTTCTGCCCCGGGAACTCCATCCCCTGAGGCTTGGCATTATTATCCAGGGGAGGGGGCAACCAGACCCCCTGCCTGGGCCGATATCACCTTTGGGATCCTATCCCCTGGACTCGGCATTATCAGGGGGAGAGGGGCATGCTGCTTCCTCCCCTGGCCCATTTTCACCCTGGGGACCCCATACCACAGGAGTTGTTTGCTTGTTTGTGGGGCGGGAGGGCACGCAGTCAGGCTGGCATCAAACCCAGTGGGAGGAAAGCCACCCCCAGTATTGAGTGACTGCAGAGTAGGGAACTACTTATTACCCTGGCCAAACCTCTGAATGGGTCTACAGGCTTTGCACAAAGGGAGAAAGGTGTCCCCATCTTGAATTTTGAGAGTGAGAGGCACTGTGTGATTATTTGCAGTAGACCAGAAAGGAATTGATAAAAATGTGGGTATAGTTTCCCCCAGGAAGGCAGGAACCTTTCCCCCATTGGATAGGGAGTGCCCTGAAGTCACCCACAATACTCTTGCTCATGCCATGTATAAATGTGGCATCCCTTGGCATTATCCATTGAATTATTTATGGACCTGGAGAAGATCAGAAGACTGGACCCCCACTGTCTGTGACCTGAGAGAAATCCTGAAGGACGGACATGCTCCCTCTTGTATCCAGGACTCAAAGGGTCTTTTTGCTGACCTGTGTGGCAGCAGAAACACAAGCTACAAGAGGCCTTTTTCCTGAAGTTCCGAGATGACCAGTGGCAACTGGACCTGGGCTGGTCTTTGCTGGTGGCCTCCGCCTGATGCCCTAAGAGTTTATAAGTACCTTCCTCTGTAATCCTGGGTACCCTAGAAGTGTACTTATTTGGTTGTGTTGACACCAGTAGAGAGTTTGGAACGTTTAAAGACCCTTGCTACAGCTTCAAGGGACCTGCAGGAATAAGGACCCGACCAGCAGTTCCACAGCCTCTGACTTAATTTCAGTATTGCCCACTGAAGGCTTGCAGCCCCTCTGGAAAAAAAGTCTGTCCCATTCAGTGTTGGGACTTAGAACATTTTCAGCGAGAAATCTCTAATACATCAGAGGGACCAAACAGCTTCCAAAATCTGGCCTTAAGTTGCACAGTGGTAGCTACAATTTTAGAGGCTGCCAGCTAGGGGTGGATTTTACTTCTTATGAATACATTGAGACTTAAAAAATGTTTCACATTTTTGACTTTATGCAGGACCAATCCGCCTCTCGTATCCAATCAGGGTTCCATGCAGTCTTCCTCAAATCGTGCCAAGGTCCCCGTCTACCCCTTTCGTAGACTGTCATTAGCATTTTGACCTTTTTGGTGTTGTTTTCACTTCCATCTTTAAAAAAAATCATATCCTTGGCTCCCCTAATTGGTTTGTTGACGTTTTGGTCTTAATTTATTCATAAGATGTTTCTCTTTATTTAAAAAATTCCCATGACAGTACTATCAATGGGGAACAAGCTGTAGTTCTAGACAAGTTGTCCTACTGCAAAGCTAGAGTGATCTCCTGGCGCTAGAGTGACTATGCCAGTGGTGATTCACTGACCTCCTTCATCTACCAGAGCATCCACACATGGAACAGGCATGCAGACCAGATGGCTTGAAAAGGTTAAGAAGCCAGATTTTGCATCCTAGCTTTTTATCAATCACCTTAGCAACCTGGCTCCTGAATTCATATAGTAGAGGTATTTCAGTATGCCAAGACTGTATGAACATTTTAAAAGAAGCTAAGTGTCTTTCAACCAGAGCATCATGCTGTTTAAAAGATTCAGCATCTAGTGCAGGCTTCAACTAGTAGCTTGTGAGCTACTGGTAGCTCTCCATTTACTTGTAAGTAGCTCTCCTGTGTGCAGTCCAGCCTACACAATAAGATTTTTTGCTTGGTTAAGTGATTGTATGTGAAAGGAAATGCCTCTTTTTGTTTAGTCACTCCCAAGTTTTTCAATTGATGTTTTTGGTTTTTCGACACGTTACAGTGCACTGAGACCTGCTCACCAGACCTCTGTGCCAGCGCCCTGACCCTAAATTGTATTTTGAATTGGCTGTACTCAATTTGAAATCTCTAACTTACTTCCCTAGTATATGGCACCCTGGTACCGAGGACATGTAAGTTAGAGGGGTGCCCCAGGGCTTGCAGCACTGGTTGTTTCGCTATGGAGGTCCCCCAGTAAAACGAATCCCCAGTCTGCATTGTCAGAGCAGTTGCAAAATGCTAGCATGACTTTGCCATTAAAAGCAATGGTGTAGGAAGTTGGCTCTGTATGTGCTATTTCAAAGTAAGGAATAGCATGCACAGAGTCCAAGGGTTCCCCTTAGAGGTAAAATAGTGGTAAAAATAGATAATACTAATGCTCTATTTTGTGGTAGTGTGGTCGAGCAGTAGGCTTATCCAAGGAGTAGTGTTAAGCATTTGTTGTACATACACATAGACAATAAATGAGGTACACACACTCAGAGACAAATCCAGCCAATAGGTTTTTATATAGAAAAATATCTTTTCTTAGTTTATTTTAAGAACCACAGGTTCAAATTCTACATGTAATATCTCATTCGAAAGGTATTGCAGGTAAGTACTTTAGGAACTTCAAATCATCAAAATTGCATGTATACTTTTCACGTTATTCACAAATAGCTGTTTTAAAAGTGGACACTTAGTGCAATTTTCACAGTTCCTAGGGGAGGTAAGTATTTGTTAGGTTAACCAGGTAAGTAAGGCACTTACAGGGCTTAGTTCTTGGTCCAAGGTAGCCCACCGTTGGGGGTTCAGAGCAACCCCAAAGTTACCACACCAGCAGCTCAGGGCCGGTCAGGTGCAGAGTTCAAAGTGGTGCCCAAAACACATAGGCTAGAATGGAGAGAAGGGGGTGCCCCGGTTCCGGTCTGCTTGCAGGTAAGTACCCGCGTCTTCGGAGGGCAGACCAGGGGGGTTTTGTAGGGCACCGGGGGGGACACAAGCCCACACAGAAATTTCACCCTCAGCGGCGCGGGGGCGGGCGGGTGCAGTGTAGAAACAAGCGTCGGGTTCGCAATGTTAGTCTATGAGAGATCTCGGGATCTCTTCAGCGCTGCAGGCAGGCAAGGGGGGGGTTCCTCGGGGAAACCTCCACTTGGGCAAGGGAGAGGGACTCCTGGGGGTCACTTCTCCAGTGAAAGTCCGGTCCTTCAGGTCCTGGGGGCTGCGGGTGCAGGGTCTCTCCCAGGTGTCTGGACTGGATTCAAAGAGTCACGGTCAGGGGAAGCCTCGGGATTCCCTCTGCAGGCGGCGCTGTGGGGGCTCAGGGGGGACAGGTTTTGGTACTCACAGTATCAGAGTAGTCCTGGGGTCCCTCCTGAGGTGTCGGTTCTCCACCAGCCGGGTCGGGGTCGCCGGGTGCAGTGTTGCAAGTCTCACGCTTCTTGCGGGGAGCTTGCAGGGTTCTTTAAAGCTGCTGGAAACAAAGTTGCAGCTTTTCTTGGAGCAGGTCCGCTGTCCTCGGGAGTTTCTTGTCTTTTCGAAGCAGGGGCAGTCCTCAGAGGATGTCGAGGTCGCTGGTCCCTTTGGAAGGCGTCGCTGGAGCAGGATCTTTGGAAGGCAGGAGACAGGCCGGTGAGTTTCTGGAGCCAAGGCAGTTGTCGTCTTCTGGTCTTCCGCTGCCGGGGTTTTCAGCTGGGCAGTCCTTCTTCTTGTAGTTGCAGGAATCTAATTTTCTAGGGTTCAGGGTAGCCCTTAAATACTAAATTTAAGGGCGTGTTTAGGTCTGGGGGGTTAGTAGCCAATGGCTACTAGCCCTGAGGGTGGGTACACCCTCTTTGTGCCTCCTCCCAAGGGGAGGGGGTCACAATCCTAACCCTATTGGGGGAATCCTCCATCTGCAAGATGGAGGATTTCTAAAAGTTAGAGTCACTTCAGCTCAGGACACCTTAGGGGCTGTCCTGACTGGTCAGTGACTCCTCCTTGTTTTTCTCATTATCTTCTCCGGCCTTGCCGCCAAAAGTGGGGCCTGGCCGGAGGGGGCGGGCAACTCCACTAGCTGGAGTGTCCTGCTGGGTTGGCACAAAGGAGGTGAGCCTTTGAGGCTCACCGCCAGGTGTGACAATTCCTGCCTGGGGGAGGTGTTAGCATCTCCACCCAGTGCAGGCTTTGTTACTGGCCTCAGAGTGACAAAGGCACTCTCCCCATGGGGTCAGCAACATGTCTCGGTTTGTGGCAGGCTGCTAAAACTAGTCAGCCTACACAGATAGTCGGTTAAGTTTCAGGGGGCACCTCTAAGGTGCCCTCTGTGGTGTATTTTACAATAAAATGTACACTGGCATCAGTGTGCATTTATTGTGCTGAGAAGTTTGATACCAAACTTCCCAGTTTTCAGTGTAGCCATTATGGTGCTGTGGAGTTCGTGTTTGACAACTCCCAGACCATATACTCTTATGGCTACCCTGCACTTACAATGTCTAAGGTTTTGTTTAGACACTGTAGGGGTACCATGCTCATGCACTGGTACCCTCACCTATGGTATAGTGCACCCTGCCTTAGGGCTGTAAGGCCTGCTAGAGGGGTGTCTTACCTATACTGCATAGGCAGTGAGAGGCTGGCATGGCACCCTGAGGGGAGTGCCATGTCGACTTACTCGTTTTGTCCTCACTAGCACACACAAGCTGGCAAGCAGTGTGTCTGTGCTGAGTGAGAGGTCTCCAGGGTGGCATAAGACATGCTGCAGCCCTTAGAGACCTTCCTTGGCATCAGGGCCCTTGGTACTAGAAGTACCAGTTACAAGGGACTTATCTGGATGCCAGGGTCTGCCAATTGTGGATACAAACGTACAGGTTAGGGAAAGAACACTGGTGCCGGGGCCTGGTTAGCAGGCCTCAGCACACTTTCAATTGTAAACATAGCATCAGCAAAGGCAAAAAGTCAGGGGGCAACCATGCCAAGGAGGCATTTCCTTACAAATGGCAAAGCCACTACTTCCCCTGTACATCTGTTTAAATCACTCCTCTGACCTACTGTGTCCTAAGGCAGGGTGCAACATGTGGCACAGCCAGGACATGTAGTTTGCATGTCCTGACAATAAGCATGTGAAAACATGATTTTTACTGTGGAAAGACTTGGTTTCCCACGAGTACAGTACTGCACTCCCGAGCTGTGCTCACTCCTGAACAGTGCGACCAACAACTTGTTACAGTAAGCCAGACTTGCATCTAAAGTCAAAATTAATGTAACTTGTTGCAGTGTGCAGCATTTACAAAGGTGTCACTTTGTTGCCTTTAAAACTCATTTCTTTGTGGGCACCCATGGAGCCTGTTCCACAAGAGAGCTTTCTGTCCTTCTGGAGAGACATGCCAATGACTCTCAGGAAGGAGAACATTGAAGGATTGAACACCAGGAAGGCAATACCTCCCTCCTGCAGGAAGCTACATAGATGTTAGCCCCAAAAACCAGGCTTCAAAGGGGAAGCCACCTTTGAAGGGAAATGTCCATTGTTTAGGCAGACAGGCTGGCGGGGGGCGTGTAGAAAGGAAACCAGTTGCCAAACCAGTTTCCCCAGAGGCATGTAGGCTCTGAGGTAGCCACACCACAGGCAGTGGGCTAGAGACGTCTGAAGATGAAGAGAGAGGGGACATGCCATCTTGGGAGTGGGCAGTACGGTGAATCCTGGGATAGCTAGATGCCACACTCCACAAGAAGTGGTCAGGTGGGAGGGGACCTAGTAGCCTCTTGGTTCCTAACCGCATCCTGCCCGGAGGGCATTTTCTGAGCATAAGAGGGACACCCCTTCCAACCTAACCTCAGATCTCTACCGACTGGAAGAAAGAATGAAGGTCTGCTCTGATACTCCAAGAGACCTGCAAAGACGGGCTGCACTGAAAAGGACTGCTCCTGCTGCACATGGTAGCTAGCAAAGAAAGGGACCATACCTGCTCTGTTCTGTGCAAGGAGAAGCCATCCCAAGAGCCTAGCAAAGCCAAGAGACTTAGAGCCAGCTGGCTAACCTTCGGTTTGTAACACAGGGACACAACAGCTGAAGAAGCCTGCTGGGGCACGTTGGAAGCCCAAACTCTAAAAGCCCCTACCACTGCCGCAGTGCTGGACCAAGGCCTGACGCACACAGTTGCACCAGAGTTCGCTGAGCCCCTGGGACCCTCAGAAGGTGAGTTGTTGACCCAGGAAGGATTGGCCTGTGACAGTAACAACAGGCAGCTGGTGGTCCAGAGGCAACTGAGCTTCAGCTACACAGGAGAGGGACTTAAACCCTGCAACCAAGACCCCCTCACCATCTTTGTGGACTGAGGAATCCCTGCAAGAAGACCCTCATCGACCCCGTCCCATCCACCGCCTCCTTGGAGCATCTTCATAATCCTTCATCCCTTGCATTAGGACCACTCCATAGGAGTCTATTGCAATGCACATAAGGTGCTTGGAACTGCTGAAGGACTGCTTTGTATATTGAGATCATTGTTTCTAAGGATGTGGCTAGTCCCCTTGACTAGCTTTCTGATGGAGTTGGCGCCCCATGTACTTCCAACCAATACTATTGATACTTACCTATGTTTTCCTTCATAAATCTTCTAAGTGTCCAACTTGTCGAATTTGCCAAAACTTGTTTATGGTTGAGTGAAAATGCTTTAATTTATTCTGCTTGTAAAATCCATACCTTCAGAACCCTCTGGTGGATCTTTTTGATCTAGTGTCTAAAAAAAAGTATAAAAATACAGTCTGTTTTTCTAAATTGGTGTCAGATTTCTTGAGTGTCATGTCAATTTCTTATTCACTTGTTTTGGTGCTGTTTAAATGTTTTACACGGTTCCTCTATGTAAGCCTTGCTTCTCAGTGCCACAGCTACCCAGGGTGGAGCTGAGGGTTATACAGTCCTAAAGTGATTGGTAAGTGTAATACACCCCATTTCCTCACAGTATGTACACCAAATTTGAAAAGCGTGTATTCAAGATAAAAATGTTTGCATTTTTAGAACCCATAAGCTAATATTTGGAGAAAAATGCTTGACTTTGACTTTTTTTGAGCGATAAATGAGGCAGTATCAGGGACTTATTACTCGTATTATTGAGGTAACCGAGGTTTTACAGTTATGACTGTTATGTATTAGCCATGTGCAGGCAATACAAAATGATAGTCTTTATTGCATTACTGATGGCTGGGAAACAGCATTCACAACATTACCCAATCCACGCATGCTGTTACATCACAAGTGTTAAAACGAGGACGTCGTTAACACGCATTCCTTTACTGCGCTTATTGTTACAACGACATACCTTAGGGAAAGTCCAACGCTTTACCTACTGATGCGCAGACTGAAGTTGAAATAGTAAATTATACCTCTCCTAGGTCAAACGCTTTCCCGAAGGCATGTCGTCATAATGATAAGCATGGGAAAGGAATGCGTGGTAACAAAGCATTTGTTGTAATGCCCACGACGTAACTGCATGCGTCGTAAAGCCATGCGTTACTCCAGCATACAACCCTGATGGCAACTCTGTCTGTAGCACTGAGACTATCACTTCCAGTAAGCTTTCATGGGGTGGCTACAAATGTATTCTTGTCTGATATGCTCACAGTTACAACAGTAATAACAGTAGCTCGGGATTATACTCATTAAACATAATTAGATCCTAATTTAGAAAAGGTTGTATCCCCTGATCTAGTGAATACAGAAAAGTTTTGATCCCTTCAGAAATGGAAGCTGTACTCGCCTTCATTTAACAAAATCTGGGTTGCAATTCTTTGACATAATCAAGAACATTAGTATTGATTTTACATACTTAAGATGTAAATTTCAGAAATGTCAACTACAAAAATATAGTGGACAAAAAATGTGACATTACATAGGTATGTTTATTTCTAAGTCTTGAAAATAAAAGTTTAAAAAAAATTGAATTTAAAAAGTAAAAAAAAATGTATAAATAGTCAATATAAATTAAACAAAGAAAATAAACTAATGTTTGTAGCATGTGTTGCTGTAGATCTCCATGCTGTTGCTGTAGATCTCCATGCTGTTGCTGTAGATCTCTATGCTCTATATACTCCTGCCACCTAGTGTTGGTCTGACATTTTCAACTTGTTTTCCTCGAAGAACTCTTTCCAGTCACAGGGTATAGTGATTCATCCCTTAGTTGGTGATGTGCATGGCCATTGACTCCATGTTAGTGTTTTTTCCGCCATTGGGTTCAGACATATACCCCCATGTTCAGCGCGCCAAGTGCTTTCCTTCGTGCCCTCTTAGTCACTTTTCGACTTCAATAGCACTGGAATATGCTCCACACAATGACCGTTCTGTCCTTCAGTAGAGAAGCGTTTAGCAGATCCCAGCCTTATTTGATGCCTTTCTGTCAGGACTTAGGGGCCCTCTTCATGACTTGTTCCCCTCGCCCGTAAGTTTTGTCAACAAAAATGCTTCAACAGGAACAGAAAGGACATCCTTCCAATACTGCCAACTGTGCCACTATAAATTTCTTTGGACCGAACATCATCAGGTCTGTAATCTCTGCCTCTCCCCCAACCATGACAATACCATGTGCAAGGCCTGCCTCAACTTTTGCACCAAAAAGAGACATTGGTAGCAGCACAAGTGGAGATGGGCACATCAGAGGATGCAGAGTCAGGGTTTACCGTGATATCTTAAGAACACCCTATGCCACGGCAGAGGAACAACAACCCAAACCTTCAGGAGCACAGCTTGTCCAGTTGACTCCAAACCTTGAAGCAGCCTTGTCCTCATAGGCAGAGGAGGAACAGCAGCAAGACACATTTGTCTCAGACACGCATGAAGACGCCGACAATTCCACGTCCTCCGAAACTCCGCTCAGTCCACCTCAGTGACTTCTAGCTGTTGCTTAGCATTGCCACCATAATGGCTGGGCTCCCAGACCGGTGCCTGAAAGAGTCAGCCGGGCCACAACTGCCTTTGGGCCATGATTAAAGTTGACCAAAGACGTTAGAGCAGACAACACTTCCTCCTTCAAGCAACAAACCTGTACAGTCCCTCGATGCTGGAAGTGCCTTTGATTCTGGTGCCCAAACCTCCATCAAAACAGAAGCCATCATTCTCAGGGAGCCTTCTCAGTACAGACATCACACGCGTCCACTGACTCCGAGGACTCAGAGCAGCGGTAAGAGTTAGGTGCTCAGTAGAAATGTCTGTTTGTACACCACAAAACAGGCAGAATTACTACTAAGCCTCTGTTGAAGCCGCAAGAGTGTGGAGGCTTACTTTTGAGGAGGGGGTCACTTGGGGGCCTCCTCCACCTATCAAGCTCAAGTAAAAAAAAAAAAGAATTAAAAAAAAAAAAAGACAGGGGTGCCAGCCCCCTCTGTTGTCCACTTCTTCCTCCTCCACCTGCCCATCTTTGTCCTCCACCTCCTCTTATTCATCTCCCATCTTCTCCTTCAAATACCTCCGCATTTTTTTCGAACTGATACAAGAAACATTGCTGCCCTCCACAACATGAAGTAGAGACTAAGTTAAGCCACTGGGGAGAAACTCCGGCTTAAGGGGGTTACAAACTTAGGCACCGGATGGTGCTAGGGGTGTTTGCCAGCACCTGCTCGGCGAGCCTTTGAAACACATGGAAGCTACGGGATCGAAACAACAGTGTTGTAGCCCTACTCCATATATCTGAACAGTGGCACTGAGAGTTAAGGATTGCGGATAACGGATAGAACACGGATTATGGAAGCAACATGGTATGGTAGTTAAGTGAAGGTTAAGTAAGCCCACACAAAGGAATGTGCAAACAACCAGTGTAAGGAAATGCCTCCTTGGCATGGTTGCCCCCTGACTTTTTGCCTTTGCTGATGCTATGTTTACAATTGAAAGTGTGCTGAGGCCTGCTAACCAGGCCCCAGCACCAGTGTTCTTTCCCTAACCTGTACTTTTGTATCCACAATTGGCAGACCCTGGCATCCAGATAAGTCCCTTGTAACTGGTACCTCTAGTACCAAGGGCCCTGATGCCAAGGAAGGTCTCTAAGGGCTGCAGCATGTCTTATGCCACCCTGGAGACCTCTCACTCAGCACAGACACACTGCTTACCAGCTTGTGTGTGCTAGTGAGGACAAAACGAGTAAGTCGACATGGCACTCCCCTCAGGGTGCCATGCCAGCCTCTCACTGCCTATGCAGTATAGGTAAGACACCCCTCTAGCAGGCCTTACAGCCCTAAGGCCGGGTGCACTATACCATAGGTGAGGGTACCAGTGCATGAGCATGGTACCCCTACAGTGTCTAAACAAAACCTTAGACATTGTAAGTGCAGGGTAGCCATAAGAGTATATGGTCTGGGAGTCTGTCAAACACGAACTCCACAGCACCATAATGGCTACACTGAAAACTGGGAAGTTTGGTATCAAACTTCTCAGCACAATAAATGCACACTGATGCCAGTGTACATTTTATTGTACAATACACCACAGAGGGCACCTTAGAGGTGCCCCCTGAAACTTAACCGACTATCTGTGTAGGCTGACTAGTTTTAGCAGCCTGCCACAAACCGAGACATGTTGCTGGCCCCATGGGGAGAGTGCCTTTGTCACTCTGAGGCCAGTAACAAAGCCTGCACTGGGTGGAGATGCTAACACCTCTCCCAGGCAGGAATTGTCACACCTGGCGGTGAGCCTCAAAGGCTCACCTCCTTTGTGCCAACCCAGCAGGACACTCCAGCTAGTGGAGTTGCCCGCCCCCTCCGGCCAGGCCCCACTTTTGGCGGCAAGGCCGGAGAAAATAATGAGAAAAACAAGGAGGAGTCACTGGCCAGTCAGGACAGCCCCTAAGGTGTCCTGAGCTGAGGTGACTCTAACTTTTAGAAATCCTCCATCTTGCAGATGGAGGATTCCCCCAATAGGGTTAGGATTGTGACCCCCTCCCCTTGGGAGGAGGCACAAAGAGGGTGTACCCACCCTCAGGGCTAGTAGCCATTGGCTACTAACCCCCCAGACCTAAACACGCCCTTAAATTTAGTATTTAAGGGCTACCCTGAACCCTAGAAAATTAGATTCCTGCAACTACAAGAAGAAGGACTGCCCAGCTGAAAACCCCTGCAGCGGAAGACCAGAAGACGACAACTGCCTTGGCTCCAGAAACTCACCGGCCTGTCTCCTGCCTTCCAAAGATCCTGCTCCAGCGACGCCTTCCAAAGGGACCAGCGACCTCGACATCCTCTGAGGACTGCCCCGGCTTCGAAAAGACAAGAAACTCCCGAGGACAGCGGACCTGCTCCAAGAAAAGCTGCAACTTTGTTTCCAGCAACTTTAAAGAACCCTGCAAGCTCCCCGCAAGAAGCGTGAGACTTGCAACACTGCACCCGGCGACCCCGACTCGGCTGGTGGCGATCCAACACCTCAGGAGGGACCCCCAGGACTACTCTGATACTGTGAGTACCAAAACCTGTCCCCCCTGAGCCCCCACAGCGCCGCCTGCAGAGGGAATCCCGAGGCTTCCCCTGACCGCGACTCTTTGAACCTAAAGTCCCGACGCCTGGGAGAGACCCTGCACCCGCAGCCCCCAGGACCTGAAGGACCGGACTTTCACTGGAGAAGTGACCCCCAGGAGTCCCTCTCCCTTGCCCAAGTGGAGGTTTCCCCGAGGAATCCCCCCCTTGCCTGCCTGCAGCGCTGAAGAGATCCCGAGATCTCTCATAGACTAACATTGAAAACCCGACGCTTGTTTCTACACTGCACCCGGCCGCCCCCGCGCTGCTGAGGGTGAAATTTCTGTGTGGACTTGTGTCCCCCCCGGTGCCCTACAAAACCCCCCTGGTCTGCCCTCCGAAGACGCGGGTACTTACCTGCAAGCAGACCGGAACCGGGGCACCCCCTTCTCTCCATTCTAGCCTATGTGTTTTGGGCACCACTTTGAACTCTGCACCTGACCGGCCCTGAGCTGCTGGTGTGGTGACTTTGGGGTTGCTCTGAACCCCCAACGGTGGGCTACCTTGGACCAAGAACTGAACCCTGTAAGTGTCCTACTTACCTGGTAAAACTAACAAATACTTACCTCCCCTAGGAACTGTGAAAATTGCACTAAGTGTCCACTTTTAAAACAGCTATTTGCGAATAACTTGAAAAGTATACATGCAATTTTGATGATTTGAAGTTCCTAAAGTACTTACCTGCAATACCTTTCGAATGAGATATTACATGTAGAATTTGAACCTGTGGTTCTTAAAATAAACTAAGAAAATATATTTTTCTATATAAAAACCTATTGGCTGGATTTGTCTCTGAGTGTGTGTACCTCATTTATTGTCTATGTGTATGTACAACAAATGCTTAACACTACTCCTTGGATAAGCCTACTGCTCGACCACACTACCACAAAATAGAGCATTAGTATTATCTATTTTTACCACTATTTTACCTCTAAGGGGAACCCTTGGACTCTGTGCATGCTATTCCTTACTTTGAAATAGCACATACAGAGCCAACTTCCTACATTGGTGGATCAGCGGTGGGGTACAAGACTTTGCATTTGCTGGACTACTCAGCCAATACCTGATCACACGACAAATTCCAAAATTGTCATTAGAAATTGATTTTTGCAATTTGAAAAGTTTTCTAAATTCTTAAAAGACCTGCTAGGGCCTTGTGTTAGATCCTGTTTAGCATTTCTTTTAGAGTTTAAAAGTTTGTTAAAAGTTTGAATTAGATTCTAGAACCAGTTTTAGTTTCTTAAAAAGTATTCCAACTTTTAGAAGCAAAATGTCTAGCACAGATGTGAATGTGGTGGAACTCGACACCACACCTTACCTCCATCTACAGATGAGAGAGCTAAGGTCACTCTGTAAACTAAAGAAAATAGCAATGGGCCCCAAACCTACCAAAGTACAGCTCCAGGAGCTTTTGGCAGAGTTTGAAAAGGCCAACCCCTCTGAGGATGGCAACTCAGAGGATGAAGATAGTGACTTGGAGGGAAATTCCCCCCCTCCAGTCCTACTTAGGGAGAGCAGGGCTTCTCAAGCCCTGACCCCACAAATAATAGTCAGAGATGCTGGTTCCCTCACAGGAGGGACCAACAACTCTGAGATCACTGAGGATAACTCCAGTGAAGAGGACATCCAGTTAGCCAGGATGGCCAAAAGATTGGCTTTGGAAAGACAGATCCTAGCCATAGAGAGGGAAAGACAAGAGATGGGCCTAGGACCCATCAATGGTGGCAGCAACATAAATAGGGTCAGAGATTCTCCTGACATGTTGAAAATCCCCAAAGGGATTGTAACTAAATATGAAGATGGTGATGACATCACCAAATGGTTCACAGCTTTTGAGAGGGCTTGTGTAACCAGAAAAGTGAACAGATCTCACTGGGGTGCTCTCCTTTGGGAAATGTTCACAGGAAAGTGTAGGGATAGACTCCTCACACTCTCTGGACAAGATGCAGAATCTTATGACCTCATGAAGGGTACCCTGATTGAGGGCTTTGGATTCTCCACTGAGGAGTACAGGATTAGGTTCAGGGGGGCTCAGAAATCCTCGAGCCAGACCTGGGTTGACTTTGTTGTCTACTCAGTGAAAACACTAGATGGTTGGATTCAAGGCAGTGGTGTAAGTAATTATGATGGGCTGTACAATTTATTTGTGAAAGAACACCTGTTAAGTAATTGTTTCAATGATAAACTGCATCAGCATCTGGTAGACCTAGGACCAATTTCTCCCCAAGAATTGGGAAAGAAGGCGGACCATTGGGTCAAGACAAGGGTGTCCAAGACTTCAACAGGGGGTGACCAAAAGAAAGGGGTCACAAAGACTCCCCAGCAGAAGGGTGATGAGACAACCAAAACTAAAAATAGTAAAGAGTCTTCTACAGGCCCCCAAAAACCTGCACAGGAGGGTGGGCCCAGAGCCTCTTCACAAAACAATGGGTACAAGGGTAAAAACTTTGATCCCAAAAAGGCCTGGTGTCATAGCTGTAAACAGCATGGACACCAAACTGGAGACAAGGCCTGTCCCAAGAAAGGTTCCACTCCAAACTCCCATCCAGGTAACACTGGTATGGCTAGTCTCCAAGTGGGATCAACAGTGTGCCCAGAGCAAATCAGGGTCCACACTGAAGCTACTCTAGTTTCTGAGGGTGGGGTGGATTTAGCCACACTAGCTGTCTGGCCGCCTAACATGCAAAAATACAGACAGCAACTCTTAATTAATGGGACTAGAATAGAGGGCCTGAGGGATACAGGTGCCAGTGTCACCATGGTGACAGAGAAACTGGTTTCCCCTGGCCAATACCTGACTGGAAAAACTTACACAGTCACCAACGCTGACAATCAGAGAAAAGTACATCCCATGGCAATGGTTACTTTAGAATGGGGAGGGGTCAATGGCCTGAAACAGGTGGTGGTCTCCTCAAATATCCCAGTGGACTGTCTGCTTGGAAATGACCTGGAGTCCTCAGCATGGGCTGAGGTAGAGCTAAAAACCCATGCAGCAATGCTGGGTATCCCTGAACTGGTGTGTGTGAAAACAAGAGCACAATGCAAGGCACAGGGTGAAAAAGTAGAGCTGGAGTCTGGAAAAATGGCCCAGCCTACCAAGAGAACAGGAAAGTCAGTTGGGAAACCAACTGCAACACAGCAAAAGAAAGGGAACCTCTCTTCTCAGGAAGAAGTTCTGCCCTCTGAGGGAACTGAGCCTTTGGAGCTTGAACCTTATCAGGTTGAGCTCTTAGGCCCAGGGGGACCCTCAAGGGAAGAGCTGTGTAAGGGACAAGAAACCTGTCCCTCTCTTGAAGGCCTTAGGCAGCAAGCTGCTGAAGAGTCCAAAGGCAAGAAAAATGGAACACATAGGGTCTATTGGGAAGATGGGCTCCTGTACACTGAGGCCAGAGACCCCAAACCTGGTGCCACTAGGAGAGTGGTAGTGCCTCAGCTGTTCAGAGAGTTCATCCTAACATTGGCCCATGACATTCCCCTTGCTGGACATTTGGGACAAACCAAGACGTGGGAGAGGTTAGTCAACCACTTCTACTGGCCCAATATGTCCAGCATGGTTAAGGAGTTTTGCCTCTCCTGCCCCACCTGTCAAGCCAGTGGTAAGACAGGTGGGCATCCAAAGGCCCCCCTCATTCCACTTCCAGTGGTGGGGGTGCCCTTTGAAAGAGTGGGTGTGGACATAGTTGGTCCACTAGAACCTCCCACAGCCTCAGGAAATATGTATATCCTGGTAGTAGTGGATCATGCTACCAGGTATCCTGAAGCTATTCCCCTTAGGTCGACTACTGCCCCTGCAGTAGCCAAGGCCCTCATTGGTATCTTTACCAGAGTGGGTTTCCCTAAGGAGGTGGTGTCTGACAGAGGTACCAACTTCATGTCAGCATACCTAAAGCACATGTGGAATGAGTGTGGAGTGACTTATAAATTCACTACACCCTACCATCCACAAACTAATGGCTTAGTTGAGAGATTCAACAAGACATTAAAAGGCATGATCATGGGGCTCCCAGAAAAACTCAAAAGGAGATGGGATGTCCTCCTGCCATGTCTGCTTTTCGCTTACAGGGAGGTGCCACAGAAGGGAGTAGGATTCTCACCCTTTGAACTTCTGTTTGGTCATCCTGTAAGGGGACCACTTGCCCTTGTTAAAGAAGGCTGGGAGAGACCTCTCCATGAGCCTAAACAGGACATAGTGGACTATGTACTTGGCCTTCGCTCTAGAATGGCAGAGTACATGGAAAAGGCAACCAAAAACCTTGAGGCCAGCCAACAGCTCCAGAAGTTTTGGTATGACCAAAAGGCTGCACTGGTTGAGTTCCAACCAGGGCAGAAAGTCTGGGTTCTGGAGCCTGTGGCTCCCAGGGCACTCCAGGACAAATGGAGTGGCCCTTACCCAGTACTAGAGAGGAAGAGTCAGGTCACCTACTTGGTGGACCTGGGCACAAGCAGGAGCCCCAAAAGGGTGATCCATGTAAACCGCCTTAAGCTCTTCCACGACAGGGCTGATGTCAATCTGTTGATGGTAACAGATGAGGATCAGGAGGCAGAGAGTGAACCTCTCCCTGATCTTCTGTCATCAGACCCAAAAGATGGTACAGTAGATGGAGTGATCTACTCAGACACCCTCTCTGGCCAACAGCAAGCTGATTGTAGGAGAGTCCTACAACAGTTTCCTGAACTCTTCTCCTTAACCCCTGGTCAGACACACCTGTGTACCCATGATGTGGACACAGGAGACAGCATGCCTGTCAAGAACAAAATCTTTAGACAATCTGACCATGTTAAAGAAAGCATCAAGGTGGAAGTCCACAAGATGCTGGAATTGGGAGTCATTGAGCGCTCTGACAGCCCCTGGGCTAGCCCAGTGGTCTTAGTCCCCAAACCTCACACCAAAGATGGAAAGAAAGAGATGAGGTTTTGTGTGGACTACAGAGGGCTCAATTCTGTCACCAAGACAGATGCTCATCCAATTCCAAGAGCTGATGAGCTCATTGATAAATTAGGTGCTGCCAAATTTCTAAGTACCTTTGACTTGACAGCAGGGTACTGGCAAATAAAAATGGCACCTGGAGCAAAAGAAAAGACAGCATTCTCCACACCTGATGGGCATTATCAGTTTACTGTTATGCCCTTTGGTTTAAAGAATGCCCCTGCCACCTTCCAAAGGTTGGTGAATCAAGTCCTTGCTGGCTTGGAGTCCTTTAGCACAGCTTATCTTGATGATATTGCTGTCTTTAGCTCCACCTGGCAGGATCACCTGGTCCACCTGAGGAAGGTTTTGAAGGCTCTGCAATCCGCAGGCCTCTCTATCAAGGCATCCAAATGCCAGATAGGGCAGGGAACTGTGGTTTACTTGGGACACCTTGTAGGTGGAGGCCAAGTTCAGCCACTCCAACCCAAGATCCAGACTATTCTGGACTGGGTAGCTCCAAAAACCCAGACTCAAGTCAGGGCATTCCTTGGCTTGACTGGGTACTACAGGAGGTTTGTGAAGGGATATGGATCCATTGTGACAGCCCTCACTGAGCTCACCTCCAAGAAAATGCCCAAGAAAGTGAACTGGACTGTGGACTGCCAACAGGCCTTTGACACCCTGAAACAAGCAATGTGCTCAGCACCAGTTCTCAAAGCTCCAGATTATTCTAAGCAGTTCATTGTGCAGACTGATGCCTCTGAACATGGGATAGGGGCAGTTTTGTCCCAAACAAATGATGATGGCCTTGACCAGCCTGTTGCTTTCATTAGCAGGAGGTTACTCCCCAGGGAGCAGCGTTGGAGTGCCATTGAGAGGGAGGCCTTTGCTGTGGTTTGGTCCCTGAAGAAGCTGAGACCATACCTCTTTGGGACTCACTTCCTAGTTCAAACCGACCACAGACCTCTCAAATGGCTGATGCAAATGAAAGGTGAAAATCCTAAACTGTTGAGGTGGTCCATCTCCCTACAGGGAATGGACTTTATAGTGGAACACAGACCTGGGACTGCCCATGCCAATGCAGATGGCCTTTCCAGGTTCTTCCACTTAGAAAATGAAGACTCTCTTGGGAAAGGTTAGTCTCATCCTCTTTCGTTTGGGGGGGGGTTGTGTAAGGAAATGCCTCCTTGGCATGGTTGCCCCCTGACTTTTTGCCTTTGCTGATGCTATGTTTACAATTGAAAGTGTGCTGAGGCCTGCTAACCAGGCCCCAGCACCAGTGTTCTTTCCCTAACCTGTACTTTTGTATCCACAATTGGCAGACCCTGGCATCCAGATAAGTCCCTTGTAACTGGTACCTCTAGTACCAAGGGCCCTGATGCCAAGGAAGGTCTCTAAGGGCTGCAGCATGTCTTATGCCACCCTGGAGACCTCTCACTCAGCACAGACACACTGCTTACCAGCTTGTGTGTGCTAGTGAGGACAAAACGAGTAAGTCGACATGGCACTCCCCTCAGGGTGCCATGCCAGCCTCTCACTGCCTATGCAGTATAGGTAAGACACCCCTCTAGCAGGCCTTACAGCCCTAAGGCCGGGTGCACTATACCATAGGTGAGGGTACCAGTGCATGAGCATGGTACCCCTACAGTGTCTAAACAAAACCTTAGACATTGTAAGTGCAGGGTAGCCATAAGAGTATATGGTCTGGGAGTCTGTCAAACACGAACTCCACAGCACCATAATGGCTACACTGAAAACTGGGAAGTTTGGTATCAAACTTCTCAGCACAATAAATGCACACTGATGCCAGTGTACATTTTATTGTACAATACACCACAGAGGGCACCTTAGAGGTGCCCCCTGAAACTTAACCGACTATCTGTGTAGGCTGACTAGTTTTAGCAGCCTGCCACAAACCGAGACATGTTGCTGGCCCCATGGGGAGAGTGCCTTTGTCACTCTGAGGCCAGTAACAAAGCCTGCACTGGGTGGAGATGCTAACACCTCTCCCAGGCAGGAATTGTCACACCTGGCGGTGAGCCTCAAAGGCTCACCTCCTTTGTGCCAACCCAGCAGGACACTCCAGCTAGTGGAGTTGCCCGCCCCCTCCGGCCAGGCCCCACTTTTGGCGGCAAGGCCGGAGAAAATAATGAGAAAAACAAGGAGGAGTCACTGGCCAGTCAGGACAGCCCCTAAGGTGTCCTGAGCTGAGGTGACTCTAACTTTTAGAAATCCTCCATCTTGCAGATGGAGGATTCCCCCAATAGGGTTAGGATTGTGACCCCCTCCCCTTGGGAGGAGGCACAAAGAGGGTGTACCCACCCTCAGGGCTAGTAGCCATTGGCTACTAACCCCCCAGACCTAAACACGCCCTTAAATTTAGTATTTAAGGGCTACCCTGAACCCTAGAAAATTAGATTCCTGCAACTACAAGAAGAAGGACTGCCCAGCTGAAAACCCCTGCAGCGGAAGACCAGAAGACGACAACTGCCTTGGCTCCAGAAACTCACCGGCCTGTCTCCTGCCTTCCAAAGATCCTGCTCCAGCGACGCCTTCCAAAGGGACCAGCGACCTCGACATCCTCTGAGGACTGCCCCGGCTTCGAAAAGACAAGAAACTCCCGAGGACAGCGGACCTGCTCCAAGAAAAGCTGCAACTTTGTTTCCAGCAACTTTAAAGAACCCTGCAAGCTCCCCGCAAGAAGCGTGAGACTTGCAACACTGCACCCGGCGACCCCGACTCGGCTGGTGGCGATCCAACACCTCAGGAGGGACCCCCAGGACTACTCTGATACTGTGAGTACCAAAACCTGTCCCCCCTGAGCCCCCACAGCGCCGCCTGCAGAGGGAATCCCGAGGCTTCCCCTGACCGCGACTCTTTGAACCTAAAGTCCCGACGCCTGGGAGAGACCCTGCACCCGCAGCCCCCAGGACCTGAAGGACCGGACTTTCACTGGAGAAGTGACCCCCAGGAGTCCCTCTCCCTTGCCCAAGTGGAGGTTTCCCCGAGGAATCCCCCCCTTGCCTGCCTGCAGCGCTGAAGAGATCCCAAGATCTCTCATAGACTAACATTGAAAACCCGACGCTTGTTTCTACACTGCACCCGGCCGCCCCCGCGCTGCTGAGGGTGAAATTTCTGTGTGGACTTGTGTCCCCCCCGGTGCCCTACAAAACCCCCCTGGTCTGCCCTCCGAAGACGCGGGTACTTACCTGCAAGCAGACCGGAACCGGGGCACCCCCTTCTCTCCATTCTAGCCTATGTGTTTTGGGCACCACTTTGAACTCTGCACCTGACCGGCCCTGAGCTGCTGGTGTGGTGACTTTGGGGTTGCTCTGAACCCCCAACGGTGGGCTACCTTGGACCAAGAACTGAACCCTGTAAGTGTCCTACTTACCTGGTAAAACTAACAAATACTTACCTCCCCTAGGAACTGTGAAAATTGCACTAAGTGTCCACTTTTAAAACAGCTATTTGCGAATAACTCGAAAAGTATACATGCAATTTTGATGATTTGAAGTTCCTAAAGTACTTACCTGCAATACCTTTCGAATGAGATATTACATGTAGAATTTGAACCTGTGGTTCTTAAAATAAACTAAGAAAAGATATTTTTCTATATAAAAACCTATTGGCTGGATTTGTCTCTGAGTGTGTGTACCTCATTTATTGTCTATGTGTATGTACAACAAATGCTTAACACTACTCCTTGGATAAGCCTACTGCTCGACCACACTACCACAAAATAGAGCATTAGTATTATCTATTTTTACCACTATTTTACCTCTAAGGGGAACCCTTGGACTCTGTGCATGCTATTCCTTACTTTGAAATAGCACATACAGAGCCAACTTCCTACAACCAGGAACTGCAGTTGATTCAAAATTTTAAGTACAAAAACCCATGAGATTAAATATGTTTCTATCACGAGGGACACATTCTGAATACACGTATTTGAATAGAATCTGCAGGGAGTGTTGAAATTTCCAGGTCTTGTAGAGTCCAATTATGTATGAGATAAGCTAAATGGAAGTTGGCTACAGAGCTGGCTTTTAGTGACTCAGTGTGAAGTAGCATTGGAAGCAATAAACAGGAGCTAAAGAACAAAACACCAGCACAACTGTTTAAAGATTTAGAAAAAGCAAGGTGAATGTAGTATAAACAATGGTGTAAAGTAACATCCCTTTCCAAATACCTGGGATTCAAGAGAATGAGGCTTGCAGATCATGCTTCTACCTATTTATGAGGACATGGATGATGACCTTATCAAGAAGTGATGTGATAATACAGAGTTGTTCTCCATGTGGTTAATGAACACATTGCTGTTCCACCTTCCCTTTGGCATGTTTAATCAATCTGCAAGAGTGGTAGCAATTTTGAAGGAACGGGAAAAGAACAAGGATGTCATGGGAGTAAAAGAACTATTGACCAAAATGGAGCAAACATTGCAGGACTATGAGGAAGAAAAAATGGAAAGGAAAGTGAGGAAATTCACTAGAAATTGGCTTGACTACCAATATGGATGGATTTACACTTTCGCCAAAAAGTTTGAAAACGTAAGAATGAAAGAAAAGATGGACAAGCCTGCTATGAGTGAGGGCAGCGAAAGTGAATTTAGTTCAGATGCGGGTCAAGTGCAGATGAATGCCCCATGGAGATGAGGGATTTTCACATGGAGCTGTGCCTCCTATGCATGACATCACGACAAGGAGGGGGAAGCAGAGTGCTACTAGGCTTCGAAAGACAGTACAGGTCAAGGAGGGACAAGAGGAAGAGGACTGGTAAAAAACAGGGGCAAGCAGTAGGAGCCCACTTATGGACTACTAAGGACAAGGGCTTAGGAGAAAAGTCACTGGTTATTAACATCTCATCAGTATAACTCAGTCCTAACTAAGAAAGCATACCCCATCTGTGATTGATGTTTTGTCCACTATCAGCCCCCAAACTTTACAAACATCAGGACTGTGATATATAAACATGTGAGGAAATGGAAACTGCACAAATATTATCAAATTAAGCCGAAAAAGACAACTGCCAGCACCAACACATATAAGACCTCATGATTTAAAATTGGTGACGTCCTGGCATTATTAGAGATCCATGATTTTAGCCAGAGACTCTACACAAGACCCTAAAGAGAATACAACTCAACCATCCAGACTAGAAGAGCCTCTGGGCAAAATGAGACCAGATAACTAACAAATGGAGGCGATTGAACAAAACTCAGGAAAAGTAATGTTGGACACTTTGGCTTTGAATGAAATGATATTAATTACTGATATACTAGTACAAAGTGGATGCAAGTCAAAGACCAAATTTTGCCCTCAATTGCCACCAGACAACAAAACTAACCTATTCCACACACTTGTGGTGTGTAGGAAGTTGGCTCTGTATATACTGTTTCAAAGTAAGAAATAGTGTGCACAGAGTCCAAGGGTACCCCTTAGAAGTAAGATAGTGGCAAAAGTAGCTAATTCTAATGCTCTGTTTTGTGGTAGTGTGGTCGAGCAGTAGGCTTATCAGAGGGTAGTGTTAAGCATTTGTTGTACACACACAGGCAATAAATGAGGAACACACACTCAAAGACTTACTTCAGGCCAATAGGTTTTTATATTGAAAAATATATTTTCTTAGTTTATTTTAAGAACCACAAGTTCAAGATTTACAGTAAACACTTTAAATGTAAGGTACTTCACTTAGATACTTTAGGAACTTTGAATAAAAGCAATATCATATACAGTCATGGCAATAAGCTATTTTCAAAGTGGACACAGTACAAAAATCAACAGTTCCTGGGGGAGGTAAGTAAAGGTTAGTTTAGGAGGTAAGTAAAACACTTACAAGTCTCAGTTCTAGGGCATAGGCAGCCCACCGTTGGGGGTTCAAGGCAACCCCAAAGTGACCACACCAGCAACTCAGGGCCGGTCAGGGGCAGAGGTCAAAGAGGTGCCTAAAACACATAGGCACTGTAGGAAGTTGGCTCTGTATGTGCTATTTCAAAGTAAGGAATAGCATGCACAGAGTCCAAGGGTTCCCCTTAGAGGTAAAATAGTGGTAAAAAGAGATAATACTAATGCTCTATTTTGTGGTAGTGTGGTCGAGCAGTAGGCTTATCCAAGGAGTAGTGTTAAGCATTTGTTGTACATACACAAGACAATAAATGAGGTACACACACTCAGAGACAAATCCAGCCAATAGGTTTTGTTATAGAAAAATATCTTTTCTTAGTTTATTTTAAGAACCACAGGTTCAAATTTCACATGTAATAGCTTGTTTGGAAGGTATTGCAGGTAAGTACTCTAGGAACTTTGAATCATTACATTAGCATGAATACTTTTGTCATAAAACACAATAAGCTGTTTTAAAAGTGGACACAGTGCAATTTTCACAGTTCCTGGGGGAGGTAAGTTATTGTTAGTTTTCACAGGTAAGTAAGTCACTTACAGTTCTCAGTTTTTGGTCCAAGGTAGCCCACCGTTGGGGGTTCAGAGCAACCCCAAAGTTATCACACCAGCAGCTCAGGGCCGGTCAGGTGCAAAGGTCAAAGAGGTGCCCAAAACACATAGGCTATAATGGAGAGAAGGGGGTGCCCCGGTTCCAGTCTGCCAGCAGGTAAGTACCCGCGTCTTCGGAGGGCAGACCAGGGGGGTTTTGTAGGGCACCGGGGGGGACACAAATTAGCACAGAAAGTACACCCTCAGCAGCGCGGGGGCGGCCGGGTGCAGTGTGCAAACACGCGTCGGGTTTCCTTCAGGTTTCAATGGGAGACCAAGGGGTCTCTTCAGCGATGCAGGCAAGGGGGGGGCTCCTCGGGGTAGCCACCACCTGGGCAAGGGAGAGGGCCTCCTGGGGGTCACTCCTGCACAGAAGTTCCGTTTCTTTAGGGGCTGGGGGCTGCGGGTGCAGGGTCTTTTCCAGCCGTCGGGAAATGGAGTTCAGACAGTCGCGGTCAGGGGGAGCCTGGGGATTCCCTCTGCAGGCGTCGCTGTGGGGGCTCAGGGGGGACAACTTTGGTTACTCACAGTCGTAGAGTCGCCGGAGGGTCCTCCCTGAGTTGGTTGTTCTCCACCAGTCGAGTCGGGGTCGCCGGGTGCAGTGTTGTAAGTCTCACGCTTCTTGCGGGGAATTGCAGGGGCCTTTAAATCTGCTCCTTGTAACAAAGTTGCAGTTCTTTTGGAGCAGTGCCGCTGTCCTCAGGAGTTTCTTGTCTTTTTCGAAGCAGGGCAGTCCTCAGAGGATTCAGAGGTCGTTGGTCCCTTGGAAAGCGTCGCTGGAGCAGGTTCTTTGGAAGGCAGGAGACAGGCCGGTAAGTCTGGGGCCAAGGCAGTTGGTGTCTTCTGGTCTTCCTCTGCAGGGGTCTTTCAGCTCGGCAGTCCTTCTTCTTGTAGTTGCAGGAATCTCAATTCTTAGGTTCAGGGAAGCCCTTAAATACTAAATTTAAGGGCGTGTTTAGGTCAGGGGGGTTAGTAGCCAATGGCTACTAGCCCTGAGGGTGGGTACACCCTTTTTGTGCCTCCTCCCAAGGTGAGGGGGTCACATCCCTATTCCTATTGGGGGAATCCTCCATCTGCAAGATGGAGGATTTCTAAAAGTCAGAGTCACCTCAGCTCAGGACACCTTTGGGGCTGTCCTGACTGGCCAGTGACTCCTCCTTGTTTTTCTCATTATTTCTCCTGGACTTGCCGCCAAAAGTGGGGGCTGGGTCCAGGGGGCGGGCATCTCCACTAGCTGGAGTGCCCTGGGGCATTGTAACACGAAGCTTGAGCCTTTGAAGCTCACTGCTAGGTGTTACAGTTCCTGCAGGGGGGAGGTGTGAAGCACCTCCACCCAGAGCAGGCTTTGTTTCTGTCCTCAGAGAGCACAAAGGCTCTCACCGCATGAGGTCAGAAACTCGTCTCAGCAGCAGGCTGGCACAGACCAGTCAGTCCTGCACTGAACAATTGGGTAAAATACAGGGTGCATCTCTAAGATGCACTCTGTGTGCATTTTTTAATAAATCCAACACTGGCATCAGTGTGGGTTTATTATTCTGAGAAGTTTGATACCAAACTTCCCAGTATTCAGTGTAGCCATTATGGAGCTGTGGAGTTCGTTTTTGACAGACTCCCAGCCCATATACTCTTATGGCTACCCTGCACTTACAATGTCTAAGGTTTTGCTTAGACACTGTAGGGGCATAGTGCTCATGCACATATGCCCTCACCTGTGGTATAGTGCACCCTGCCTTAGGGCTGTAAGGCCTGCTAGAGGGGTGACTTACCTATGCCACAGGCAGTGTGAGGTTGGCATGGCACCCTGAGGGGAGTGCCATGTCGACTTAGTCATTTTCTCCCCACCAGCACACACAAGCTGGCAAGCAGTGTGTCTGTGCTGAGTGAGGGGTCCCTAGGGTGGCATAAGACATACTGCAGCCCTTAGAGACCTTCCCTGGCATCAGGGCCCTTGGTACCAGGGGTACCAGTTACAAGGGACTTACCTGGGTGCCAGGGTTGTGCCAATTGTGGAGACAATGGTACATTTTAGGTGAAAGAACACTGGTGCTGGGGCCTGGTTAGCAGGGTCCCAGCACACTTCTCAGTCAAGTCAGCATCAGTATCAGGCAAAAAGTGGGGGGTAACTGCAACAGGGAGCCATTTCTTTACAGGCACCTATGGAGAACAGGGGTGCCCTGGTTCCACTCTGCCAGCAGGTAAGTACCTGCGTCCTCGTGGGCAGACCAGGTGGGGTTTTGTAGAGCACTGGGGGGGGACATAATTAGGCATACAAAAGACATCCTCAGCGGCACAGGGGAAGCCGGGTGCAGTGTGCAAAGCAGGCGTCTGGTTTCGGATAGGAAACAATGGAGGGACCCGGAGGTCACACTAGCGGTGCAGGCAGGCACCGGGGCAGCTGGGCAGAGGGTTGCCTGCACTGAAGTTCGGTTCCTTCAGGTCCTGGGGGCTGCGGGTGCAGTGGTGGTTCCAGGCGTTGGGTCCCTTGTTACAGGCAGTCGCGGTCAAGGGGAGCCTCTGGGTTCTCTCTGCAGGCGTCGCTGTGGGGGCTCAGGGGTGTCGTCTTTGGTTACTCACGGACTCGCAGTCGCTGGGGAGCCCTCCCTGAGGTGTTTGTTCTCTGGATCTCGAGCCAGGGGCGTCAGGTGCAGAGTGTGAAGTCTCACGCTTCCGGCGGGAAACGTGTAGTCTTTCAAAGTTGTTTCTTTGTTGAAAAGAAGTAGCTGGTTTTGAACAAGGCCGCTGTTCATCGGAGTTTCTTGGTCCTTTAGTCCAGGGCAGTCCTCTGAGACTTCAGAGGTCGCTGGTCCCTGTCAGATGCGTCGCTGGAGCAGGTTTTCGAAGTTGGAGACAGGCCGGCAGGGCTGGGGCCAAAGCAGTTGTAGTCTTCCTCCTTCTCTGCAGGCTTGTAGGTCAGCAGTCCTTCTTTCTTCAGGTTGCAGGAATCTGATTTTCTGGGATCTGGGTAGCCCCTAAACACTGAATTTAAGGGTGTGTTTAGGTCTGGGAGGGCAGTAGCCAATGGCTACTGTCCTTGAGGGTGGCTGCACCCTCTTTGTGTCTCCTCCCTGTGGGGAGGGGGGCACATGCCTAATCCTATTGGGGGAATCCTCCAATCTCAAGATGGGGTATTTCTAAAGGCAGGAGTCACCTCAGATCAGGACACCTTAGGGGCTGTCCTGACTGGTGGGTGACTCCTCCTTGTTTTTCTCTTTATCTCCTCCAGCCTTGCCGCCAAAAGTGGGGGCAGTGGCCGGAGGGGCGGGCATCTCCCCTAGCTGGGATGCCCTGGGGCGCTGTAACAAAAGGGGTGAGCCTTTGAGGCTCACTCCCAGGTGTTACAGTTCCTGCAGGGGGAGGTGAGAAGCACCTCCACCCAGTACAGGCTTTGTTCCTGGCCACAGAGTGACAAAGGCACTCTCCCCATGTGGCCAGCAACATGTCTGGCGTGTGGCAGGCTGCCAGAAACTGGTCAGCCCCACAATAGAAGTCAGATTGGTATTCAGGGGGCATCTCTAAGATGCCCTTTGGGTGCATGTTACAATAAATTGCACACGGGCATCAGTGTGCATTTATTGTGCTGAGAAGTTTGATACCAAACTTCCCAGTTTTCAGTGTAGCCATTATGGAACTGTGGAGTTCGTGTTTGACAAACTGCCAGACCATATACTCTTATGGCTACCCTGCACTTACAATGTCTAAGGTTTTGCTGAGACATTGTAGGGGTATAGTGCTCATACACATATGCCCTCACCTGTGGTATAGTGCACTCTGCCTTAGGGCTGTAAGGCCTGCTAGAGGGGTGACTTACCTATGCCACAGGCAGTGTGAGGTTGGCATGGCACTCTGAGGGGAGTGCCATGTCGATTTAGTAATTTTCTCCCCACCAGCACACACAAGCTGAGAGGCGGTGTGCATGTGCTGAGTGAGGGGTCCCCAGGGTGGCATAATACATGCTGCAGCGCTTAAAGACCGTCCCTGGCATCAGGGCCCTTGGTACTAGGGGTACCTGAGTGCGAGGGTTGTGCCAATTGTGGAGACAATGGTACCCTTTAGGGAAAGAACACTGGTGCTGGGGCCTGGTTAGCAGGGTCCCAGCACACTTTCAAATCATAACTTCGCAAAGGCAAAAGGTTTGGGGGTAATCATGCCAAGGAGGCATTTCCTTACATGGTGGATGATTTAAATGATTTAAGAAGGAAGTGGCACAATCAACATTAAGGGCAACTTTACACTGAAAGATTGAAATGCCAGTACAGTCTTAATAAGGAACACCTCGTTGATCATTAAACCATCAGATAAAGGGAGAAACATTGTATCGATGGACAGTGCCACATACTTAATGGAAGCAAAAAGGCAGTTGAACAATACGTCCCTCTTCAGATGTCTCCTCCAAAATCCTTTGAAACAAATTGAGGTGTTATATCATTATAGGAAGCTGGCCTGGTGTGTGGTGGCTAAATAAGGTACTTGCACGTTTTTCCAGGTATCCCCTATTAGTGTAGTGTAAGCAGTGTCTAGAAACCAGGCTGTCTAGAGGTAGCTGTGGATGAGCAGCCTAGGCTTATCTAGGAGACATGCAAAGCTCATGCAATACCACTGTAGTCACACAGCACTTGCACTTACATGAAAGAAAACACTTGGTGTTACAAAAATAAAGGTAATTTATTTTAGTGACACAATACCAGAAACGTACTAGAGAGGCAACCCCCGAATAGGAGGTAAGTAACACACTAAATATATACACTAGTTATCAGCAATAGGCATAGAAAGTGATAGAAAACAGTGCAAGTGCAGTTGGAGAATAGTAACCCTTTGGGGAGCCCAAACCATATACTAAAAACTTAAATGGAATGCGAACACAGGACCCCCACCTAGGTAAGTGGAATGTGTAGAGGGGAGCTGGGGGTACTAGGAAATCCCAAAGGTAAGTACCACAGTGCCCCTTAGCGATCAGGCGGAAAGGAGGAAATTACTAGATTTTCCCCAAAACCACCTAGTAGGAAGGAAAGGAGGAAAATGCAACACCCAGACAAGACTGCAAGAAACCAGTGGTGGTTTCCTGAAGAAGGAAGACCTGTGGAAGAAGTGGACCAAGTCGAGAAGTCACATTCAGAGTCCAGGAGGAGTAGGAGCTACTGCCCATCCAGCTGTGGATGCAAAAGTTGGTCGACGGTGATGTGAAGGTCAGCCCTGCAGCCCTGGAGTTGGTGAAGAGTTCCTGAGGGATGCAGATGACGTCCCATGCTGGAAGAAGAATTGCAGTCGGGTTCTGGTGCAGGAATTCCACCAACGAGCCTTGGCAAAGGCAAATGTCACAGTTGGTGAAAAGTGGAGCTGCCGAGGACCAGCAAGGCCAATGAGGACTCGACCCTGGAGGGGGAGCCAAATGGAACCCTCAGCGACACAGAGGGCTTACAGGAGCAGAGGCAGAGCCAACAGGATGGAGACACAGGAGTTGCAGAAGAGCCCATGCAGCACAACTGGAGAAGGGTCCCATGCAGAGGGTTGTGCTTCGCTGGAAGGCGTGCTGGGACTGGTGATACACGCAGACTGAAGATCCCTTGGAGGAGATGCAAACAAGCCTTGGAAGCTGCAAGAGACACAGTGCACTGGAGTACTGTCCTGCATGGGAAGGCAAGGGCTTACCTCCACCAAATTGGTACAGCCAGCAGAGAGGATCAAGAGGACTACTCCGGACCACCACCCGTGATGCAGGATCCTCGCAGCTCAGGATGAGAGGAGATCCACGCAGCCGGTCGTCGTTGCAGTTGGTCCCTACATATAGTGACCTTTAGTGAAAAAGGGTGCATGCACCCTTTCACACAATCTGGCATGGCAGCCTGCATACAATTTGGATGGGCTCTTAATGGGTGGCATAATACATGCTGCAGCCCCTGGGTATCCTCTGGTACCCCAATGCCCTGGGTACCAAATACTAGGGGCTTGCATGGGGGCACCAGTATGCCAAATGTGGGGTGAAAATGGTACAAGTTACCAAGTTAGAATGGAGAGAGCATAATTACTGGGGTCCTGGTTAGCAGGACCCCGATGAACACAGCCAAACACACGGACAACAGGAAGAAAATGGGGGTAACCATGCCAAGAAAGAGGGTACTTTACTACAATCATTTAAAATTTAAAATGTGGCATGAGAAGGATCTTCTGGATTGGGATGAGTACCATTACCTCCGTACAGACCATGCAAGGATAGCCACAATATACTTCCTCGCAAAAATTCATAAAAACATTGATACCACCTGGCATACCGATCGTAAGTTCCATTGGATCCTTCTTAGAGAACAGTTTAAGGTATATGGACTTATTCTTCCATCCTTATGTTACCAGCTTGCAATCCTTCTTTGCGAATTCCACCAGCGTCTTAAGGAAATTCGATGGGGTTCCTTGGAAACCAGGATATATCATGACCACACTTGATGTAGTAGCATTGTGCAGCTCAGTTAATCACAATGATGGAAAACATGCCTGCAGGTATTTCTTGAAGGATTGATTGATTAATTATCTAGAGAATACACAATTGATGATTGATATGTTACATTTCTGTCTCACCCATAATGTGTTCATCTTCAACAACAAGTTCTACCTACAGGGAATGGCGATGGGTACCTCTGCCCACACCTACGCAAACCTGTTCTTGGGGTGGTGGGAGACGGAGGTAGCCTGAGCCGGTGAGAACAATCAATACATGAAAAATATTGTATTATGGACACCCTTCACATTTTCATACAAAAATTGAATTCTAATAGACTGATGATCCAGTTCACTGCTGCATACTGTCGAACACACTGACTTCCTGGACATCGAGCTCAATGTTATTGATGAAAGATTAATAACTAAGATACATAGGGTACCTCATGGGCAAATGCTAAGAGCAAGTAGGATATTCTTAACAGAAGATGAATTTAAAAGTGAGGTAACGAAAATGATGCAGAGATTCACTCAACATGGATATCTGTTGAGTTTGTTGGTAGATGTAAGGGAGAGAGACAGTAAAAATCAAAGAGATCTGTTAACTGTATCAGCAGGATACAATTTAGCTTTGAAGGCAGCCTGACAATATGAAGGGTTTGAATAAATGCAACTCCTGTAAAGCCTGGCAGTATTGATAGAACCAAAAATCATATCAGACATTTGACGGCTGCAATGTTGGAATCCAGGACAGAATAACCTGCATCACAGATAATTTTGTGTTTGTGCTGAAGTGACTTTGATCAACTATATGTGGGCAGCACTATTAACAAACTAAAGTTTAGAATTCAACACATGCGAGCCATAAGAAATGGGGACAGAAGCTATCCCGTGGCCTGCCACAAAGAACAATATCATGAGCGATCTTTGGCAGGTTTTAAGTTCCACAGGACTGCACATGTCAAAACTCACCCAAAGGAAGCTAATAGAAGAAACTGAGAAGAGATAATTCTATATTGATTACATCAGGCACTGAGGCCCCCTTAGAGTACATGACGGATGCAGAACCCTACGTACATTTGTAGTTCACAAATCGACGATCAATAATGGACATTGATGTATGTCATATTATGAATCTCTTGATTCGTGCTTTCCCTCGCCACCAGCGCGCGCACGCACACACGTGCACGCACACACACACCTACACACACCTATGTCATTTATAATCTTGTTCAAATGTTTGTTTTATTATGACACTGGTTCTCACATACTAGCACGTAGCACTTTATTGAGAATGATGGTTCGAATTCGGATTGTTTCCCTTTATCTTGCTCTCCCCCCCTTCTCTTTTTCTGCTCCCCTTACCTTCGTCATGTTTTCTTAAATTGAATGCACCTACCCACTTAACCTGAATGGTAAATGTTCACGGCAGATTAGTGCCCAATTCAGGATAATTCATCTACGGTACAAGCTTTGATTTGCCTGTAGTGTGACTTAGCACTTGACATAAAACCCAAATTAATAGGTGCTTATCATAGGATTAATTTCCTAGAATACTTGTCCCAAGCCACCCCAATTAATTTATACTTTAAAATGAATCTCTTTTGGAGCGCATATCACTGTAATTATCAGTAGTGTAATTGTGTCATATGCTGTACCTTTGTTTAAAGCGAGGGTAGTGCGAATTTGCAAGAGTAGTAAGAATTGGAATTGTGTTTAAATTAAGGGGAATGTGCACTATACATTATGCAGATGTCCTCTTTGAATAAACTACATATAATGCTGTCCCTTTGTTTATGGAGAGGGTTATGTGTTTCTGTAGTAAGAACTGGAATTGTGTTTACAACAAGAGGAATGTGCAATGCACATCATGCAGGTGTCACTTTTGAATGAGCACCAGTCACTTTATAAACATGATCTGAGCATTATGATCATATCTAGTACAGCATTTTCGTTTATGAAGGGTGTGTATGAAGTGGCCGATTGGGCAAATGAAATACAGACTTTGGGCCTGATTACGACCGCGGTGATTTGAAGATAGTCAGGGACATGGTGGCGGTTGGACCACTGCCAATATGGCAGTCCGACAGCCACATTACGAGCATGGCAGTTGTGCCACAGTCGTACCGCCAGTTTTGCTCCACAGGAGGTGCTGACGGTCCTTATCCGCTAGATACTCGCCATCTGCATCTGGTTTCTGCAGACGCCCCTGCAACCACAAGTGACAAGGAGACAAACCCGACCCCCTAGGACACTTATGTACCTATCCGCCCTGGACCACAGAGAAGAGAACGAAGGGTGTCCCCACGTCTACCAGCCTTGTGAGACCTGAGCCCACTTGTTGGCTTGGTCGTACTGGACCGCCATTCCATGCCTGCAGACTGTGGGTCCCCCTGCAACTGCGAGCAAATCCAGAAGACACCACTGCACGTGAGCCCCACAGCCCGAGGAGAAGTAGATAGACGGTGTAAAGAAATGGCTCCCTGTTGCAGTTACCCCCCACTTTTTGCCTGATACTGATGCTGACTTGACTGAGAAGTGTGCTGGGACCCTGCTAACCAGGCCCCAGCACCAGTGTTCTTTCACCTAAAATGTACCGTTGTCTCCACAATTGGCACAACCCTGGCACCCAGGTAAGTCCCTTGTAACTGGTACCCCTAGTACCAAGGGCCCTGATGCCAGGGAAGGTCTCTAAGGGCTGCAGCATGTCTTATGCTACCCTAGGTACCCCTCACTCAGCACAGACACACTGCTTGCCAGCTTGTGTGTGCTGGTGGGGAGAAAATGACTAAGTCGACATGGCACTCCCCTCAGGGTGCCATGCCAACCTCACACTGCCTGTGGCATAGGTAAGTCAACCCTCTAGCAGGCCTTACAGCCCTAAGGCAGGGTGCACTATACCCCAGGTGAGGGCATAGGTGCATGAGCACTATGCCCCTACAGTGTCTAAGCAAAACCTTAGACATTGTAAGTGCAGGGTAGCCATAAGAGTATATGGTCTGGGAGTCTGTCAAAAACGAACTCCACAGCTCCATAATGGCTACACTGAATACTGGGAAGTTTGGTATCAAACTTCACAGAATAATAAACCCACACTGATGCCAGTGTCGGATTTATTAAAAAATGCACACAGAGGGCATCTTAGAGATGCCCCCTGTATTTTACCCAATTGTTCAGTGCAGGACTGACTGGTCTGTGCCAGCCTGCTGCTGAGAGATGAGTTTCTGACCCCATGTGGTGAGGGCCTTTGTGCTCTCTGAGGACAGAAACAAAAGCCTGCTCTGGGTGGAGGTGCTTCACACCTCCCCCCGTGCAGGAACTGTAACACCTAGCAGTGAGCCTCAAAGGCTCAGGCTTCGTGTTACAATGCCCCAGGGCACTCCAGCTAGTGGAGATGCCCGCCCCCTGGACACAGCCCCCACTTTTGGCGGCAAGTCCAGGAGAGATCATGAGAAAAACAAGGAGTCGTCACTGGCCAGTCAGGACAGCCCCTAAGGTGTCCTGAGGTGACTCTGACTTTTAGAAATCCTCCATCTTGCAGATGGAGGATTCCCCCAATAGGGATAGGAATGTGCCCCCCTCCCCTTGGGAGGAGGCACAAAGAGGGTGTACCCACCCTCAGGGCTAGTAGCCATTGGCTACTAACCCCCCAGACCTAAACACACCCCTAAATCGAGTATTTAGGGGCTCCCAGAACACAGCAAGACAGATTCCTGCAACCTAAGAAGAAGAGGAGTGCCAAGCTGAAAAACCCTGCAGAGAAGACGGAGACACCAACTGCTTTGGCCCCAGCTCTACCGGCCTGTCTCCCCCCTTCGGAAGAAAACTGCTCCAGCGACGCTTTTCCCAGGACCAGCGACCTCTGAATCCTCAGAGGACTGCCCTACTCTAAAAGGACCAAGAAACTCCCGAGAACAGCGGCCCTGTTCACCCAAGACTGGAACTTTGTTTCCAAAGAAGCAACTTAAAGACAACTGCATTTCCCGCCAGAAGCGTGAGACTTGCAACTCTGCACCCGGCACCCCTGGCTCGACTTGTGGAGAAACAACACTTCAGGGAGGACTCCCCGGCGACTCCGAGACTGTGAGTAACCAAAGTTGTCCCCCCTGAGCCCCCACAGCGACGCCTGCAGAGGGAATCCCGAGGCTCCCCCTGACCGCGACTGCCTGACTCTCAGATCCCGACGCCTGGAAAAGACCCTGCACCCGCAGCCCCCAGGACCTGAAGGATCGGAACTCCAGTGCAGGAGTGACCCCCAGGAGGCCCTCTCCCTTGCCCAGGTGGTGGCTACCCCGAGGAGCCCCCCCCTTGCCTGCCTGCATCGCTGAAGAGACCCCTTGGTCTCCCATTGATTTCCATTGGAATCCCGACGTGTGTTTGCACACTGCACCCGGCCGCCCCCGTGCTGCTGAGGGTGTACTTTCTGTGCTAACTTGTGTCCCCCCGGTGCCCTACAAAACCCCCCCGGTCTGCCCTCCGAAGACGCGGGTACTTACCTGCTGGCAGACTGGAACCGGGGCACCCCCTTCTCCATTGAAGCCTATGTGTTTTGGGCACCACTTTGAACTCTGCACCTGACCGGCCCTGAGCTGCTGGTGTGGTAACTTTGGGGTTGCTCTGAACCCCCAACGGTGGGCTACCTTGGACCCAAACTTGAACCCCATAGGTGGTTTACTTACCTGCAAGAACTAACAAACTCTTACTCCCCCTAGGAACTGTGAAAATTGCACTGTCTAGTTTTAAAATAGCTATATGTGAATTATTTGAAAAGTATATATGCTATTGTGATTATTCAAAGTTCCTAAAGTACCTACCTGCAATACCTTTCATTTAAAGTATTACATGTAAAATTTGAACCTGTGGTTCTTAAAATAAACTAAGAAAATAAATGTTTCTATACAAAAACCTATTGGCCTGTATTTTTTGTATTTTGCACTTGTGATGAATTGTTGGAGACTTGCAATAAAGCACATCAATAATTAGCACCACCAGTTGCTGTGGATCTTTCCGTGTTTTGTTCATATCACTCCTTTTTAATCCTGGCTGTTATCAATTTCCACAGGTACCTAGATCAAAATACAGCCTGAGTACCAGAACCCCTGCCTGTATCCCATCACTCAAACCTCTGTTTTTACAGAGGAGACCGAAGCGCTTCTACCTTGGCCAAGACAGCTTGATGGATGCCACATAAAATAGCACAATTACTGGTTACACTGTTTTTAAAGGCGAATGTAACAGAGCTATAATGATAGTGTGGTTAGCTCTCTGACCCAGGATCCCTTTGACACTTTTTTCTGATCATAATTGTATGTGTACCATTTATTTAACCTGCTACTAAAGTCAGTTTTTCTTTGATAAAAGTAAACTACTGATTGGACTTTCAAGATTGTCACTATTATCTGCTGTGTTTCACTATATTGCATATAAATCCTCCTGCCTCCTTGAGGAAGCTTTAACAGATTACCTACCAACCATAAGAGGTAAGAACCAAAGTACATGGTCGTTTCAAGTGGTAAGCTGCCTTAATACACAGGAGGAGTACCACAGGACTAACTGCCACGGGATAAGGACTTCACAATGTATTTGAGTTACGTGTATCTGAAGACCCATAACAGACAGATGACTCCATAGCGTCATGTGCGAATGTGGCGTGTCTTGTCCGAAATTCAATTCTGCATCACAATTTTGCTTTGTTTATTAGACATTCCATGTAAACCCAGTTGTAGACTTTTGAAGGACATTAATCCATTTTCAGATTTGTCCTAAGGATGCCATCTATGCAATCTGGAAGAAAAACTTCATGACATTGCTAAGTGTTCATAGAAAAATATTGTTTTTCATAAGTGTTTGTAAAACTAATTTAGTTTAGTAATAATAACTTGTGCTACAAAAATGTTCACAGCCTGAGAATAGCTTCCTCTACATATAATAGAGAAGGCTGGGCTCAAGATAACAGCTGGAAGGACATAGTTGCCTTGTCTCTGGCCCCCCGCTAGGGGTAGCTTCTAACCTTTCAGAGTTATCTATGACAGATGCTTATACACAAATATAATATGGATGGAGAAAGAGATAGGACTTAAGAATAAAAACTCTGCACTTCTGATGGATACTTTTACCTGTAGATTCCCCACCGTCTGAATATCCAAGGTACTGTTCTGGATCTGGAAACCCTTCAATAGCTCTCCCAAACAAACGGGGAGGGGGTGGGGTGGAGTGGGGATGCTGGCTCCACTCTGGCATCGTACCGAAGCATCCCTGTGACTTCACTGAGACCATAAACAACCACCATAGGTGTGCTGCTGTCTGTTCTCTTGTTTTTTGCACCATCAAAGCATAGAGGAAGCACAAGAAGAGACATCAAGAATCTAGACATCACTCTTCAGAAAGTAAGTTGCCAAGACCTGCGGCGTCATCACAGCTGTCCGCATTTGACCAGAAGTCAGTGGAAGAAGCCAAGTAGGATCTGGCGCCTGCAGCTTCATCTGACCTTGCGCCATTCCTGAAGGTGCTATTCCCTGCACTGCTGACCCCAAGGCCCCAGAACTGTCAGCCTAACCGAGGATTCCCCGCTCTTGGGGCTGATAAAGTGATGTTCCTAAATGCCATGTCTGATCTTGAGCGCCTGCTGTCCATATGGGTCCGATGGCTTTTACTTTTGGATGCTTACATACTAATCAGCACCCTTCACTCTATTCCTGTCCATTTATGTAGACAACGACTTTGACGCCACCCCAACCATCAGAATCGGTGCCACAACCAATACCACCTTCATTGACCAACTCATCGTTCTTGCCTTTGGTGGCAGAAATCAGCACACCTCTGGCACCTCAGTTGACTCCATTAATTCCACCGGAGGCCCATTCCTTGTCTCCTGCTGAATCGAATCCACCGACAGGAGTCAGTGGCTCTGATGGAGCTTTCACATCACCATTCAAGATGAGAAACTCATCGTCTGGTAGAAGAAGACAGGTTTTTATTTGAGGAATCTGATCCTGAAGAAGAACCTAGTCCAGATGATGATGGGGCTGGTCATTCTACCTGTTTCCAGGTTTTGCAGGGCTCAAAGATGCCAGCAGTCTTGGTACCTCACCGGAATGGGAGCTATATTCTCTGACTGGGCTTCCGCCACAGAAGGTTAACTCCTTCTCCTCTGTGATCAGAAGGGCAGCGTGAATTGTTGGACCTCCCAACTGCCCGCCACTGAGAGAAAAAACATTATCCGCAAGGAGGTCATCAATACAGAGTCCCATACTACGGAACTCTTGCTACCCTTTAGTGACTTTGTAGGGAGCCTGTACTTTGTGGTTTTGGAGAAGCTGACAACTTCCAGCACAGTGCATTGGTTCATAGCAAGGTGTAACAGACCAGTTCTTGAACATTTGGCTTTCCTGTCTTCACATCTTTCGTCGGAGGGCCTAGTATAACAAGCCTCTTGCTACTCCAAGTTGGCACTTGGTGTATTTCCCACTTCTCCATCAGACATGGAATCGAAAAAGATGAAACAATGTGCAAAGAAGGTGTTCTCTGAAGAAAGCATGGCTCTCAAATCTCTTAATGCAAACTATCCCCTCTGCAGATATGTGCAAGCTTTCGGAGACATGGCGCAAACATTAATCCCTAATCTCCCAGATGATCTACTGGGTCACTTTTCACATTTATTGGGAGATAGTCGAGTTGTGACCAAGCAGGTTGACAGTCTGGCTTGGACACAGATGTCCCCTGGTCCCTACAACCAAGTCTTTGATCTCTCCATGCCACAATGGCTGGTTGCACAACTCAGGATTTGCCCAGGATGTCCAGACCCTGATGGGCATTCCTTTCAGTGGCTTCCGCCTCTTCGGAACAAAAGCCGATTCAGCCTTGGAAAGGCTTAAAGATGGTAATGCCACTGTCCAACTACTTAACCTCCAGGCCCCGACAAATGATTATCAGCAGCTTTGGAAACTTCAAGGCTATTCCAGAGGTTTTTCATTTCAAGGCAGACAACAATAAAGCCAACAGCAACATGTGAACCTCTTATATAAATAGTAGAAACGTTGAGGCAAATGGCGAACATATGCTGTTCCTCTCCCTCCTGCCACCAGCTTTTCCTCCCAGCCACCGCAGGGAAGCAGCCCTAGTTTCCTCTTGTAATAAAAGCAACCTTGTTGAAGGGTATGTATGCTCCTTTCCACAACCATGGAGGGTCATTACTTCAAGCCTTTGGGTCTTGCAGATTGTAGAACATGACTAAGCCTTGACCTCCCAGTAACTCCTTTCTTCCTCCCCCCCTGACCCAGTACAATCCCTCTAGACAACCTACAGGTCCAGCTGCAGGGAGTTTTAGCTTTGCTGCAAAAGAGTACTGTGAAGTTGATCCCAGAGTGGGAATGAGGTTGGACTTGCTACTCTGTTACTTCCTGGTCCCCAAAAGGTGTTAGCAGCCTTAGTTCAGCCTTATAACTTAGGGATCTAAACTGGTATCTCAAAAGTGGACAAGTTCAAGATGCTCTCCCTAACTCTGGTACTGTTGACGTTGGAAGTTGAAGATTGGTTCTCTGCCTGCAAGATGCCTATTTCCACTTCTTTCCTGCTGTCACACAGGAAGTATCTTTGCCTCATAGCCTGATAAGAACACTACCAATAGGTGGTCCATCCATTTGGCCTCACTTCTGTACCTCATGTCTTCACAAGATATTGGCTGTAGTTACGGCCCCTATTAGAATCCCAGTATTCCCTTACCTGGATAACTTGCTCACCAAGGCCAGCTCCCAAGAGATGGAGTCTCGTCACCTACAGACAGCAGCTGCATTGCTGTTCAGTCTGGGCTTTTCAATTGACAAGACCCTGTTCATAGGGGCAGACCATATAGTTGAGCCTTGCTGCCTCCTGAGCTTTAAGCTTTTATTCCTGTGTTTCAGAACTGAGTGATCATTTCAGTCCTGACAGTCTTATGTCTGCTCGTCCTGCTGGTCTCCTGCATTCCGTTGGTCACCATTGCATGCTGGCAGAAGAGGGCCTTCCAGTGGTCTGTAGGCAGTGGATCCAACACAGAGGCAATCTCCAAAGCTGTATACAAATCTCCAGGGACACTGTGTCAGATTTACAGTGATGGAGTGTGGAAGGCAATCTGTCCCAAGGAAAGCAGTTTCCTCCTCTAGTGACAACAGTTACCACTAATGCCTCTACTTTAGGATAGGGAGCTCATCTGGAGAAATTGGAGATCAAAGGCCTCTGATTGCCAGAAGAACAGATATTGCAATAAGTTTGAATTAAGCCTCATATGTCTGGCTTTTAAGGCATTCCTTCTGTTCTTTTGTGGCCAGCTTGTCCAGATCTTGATAGACAATGTAACTGCAATGTCAGAGAGTTCTTTTAAGGCCATGGGCCTCATTTGTTGACAGGCCAACTCTCCTGCGACACCTTTGGGCCCAGTAGGGTTGGAGGGGGCCTCCTTGGCTTCCACACCAGTGGCTCGGGCTCTAGAGGGCACCTCAGGATCCGTACCGGCACCAGTCATGCCATCGCGACCTTCTCCAGCGCTGGTAAAGACGTCAACGCTTCAAAGCCTGGTCAGGGCCATGATCGACGTTGATCCCATACTCATTCCCAATTCCGATCCAGAGCCGGAACAACGTCACTCAACGACGGCTCAGTCATCAGGGACTAAGTTACCCAGATTGGAACCTGCCCTCTTATACCTCTGGGTATGCTGAGTGTATGGAGGGGATTCTGGACACTTCAGAATTCCAGCTAGAAGATTCTGAAATAGACCGGGCTCAGGAATTGGGCAAAGCCAGTGGTCTCGACATCTTGCCTGACGCTGGCATGCTTTCTCCCCCTACTATGGCTACGGAGGAGTGAGCCTCCTATTCAATGGTAGTGAGAAGAGCGGCCGAGGTCAGGACTAACCACTTGACTGAGGCTTTTATGTCTGAACCCCTTTTGCCCTTTAATAAAGCACTCTGGATGTCGTGCTCGGGACGTGGTTTAAACCCAGTACAGGGCTCCTGTCAACAGGACATTCGCCTGCCGCCATAGGCCTGCGCCTAATGACCCTAAATTCCTGACCCAACATCCCATTCCTGAGAGTTTGGTTATTCAGGGTTCTTCCTCTTCTGGTACATTCCCATCAATTGGACCAATTTGGTAAGATGATGTTTTTTCTCCAGTCTGGCATTGCAGTCTGTGAACACTGCATGCCTTTTGGGCCGCTATTCCCATACTTTGTGATATGGTCACGCAAGTGCTGCCACAGATCCCAGAGGGGGCCCGGGCCATTCTCTCCCATGCTGTTTCTGACGGGGAAGATGCAGCCAGTTGTACAATTTGTTTTGGGCTGGACACGACTGAGTCACTCGGCAGATCGGTTGCATCAGCAGTGGCCTTGAGGCTTCACGCTTGGTTGAGGACATCAGGCTTTTCGGTGAATGTCCAGCAATCGCTTATGGACATGCCCTTCGATGGCACTCATTGCTTCGGAGGCTCACCCCCGTTGTTACAGCACCCCAGGGCACTCCAGCTAGTGGAGTTGCCCGCCCCCTCCGGCCACAGCCCCACTTTTGGTGGCAAGGTCGGAGGAGATAATGAGAAAAACAAGGAGGAGTCACTGGCCAGTCAGGACAGCCCCTAAGGTGTCCTGAGCTGAGGTGACTCTGACTTTTAGAAATCCTCCATCTTGCAGATGGAGGATTCCCCCAATAGGGATAGGAATGTGCCCCCCTCCCCTCAGGGAGGAGGCACAAAGAGGGTGTAGCCACCCTCAGGGCTAGTAGCCATTGGCTACTAAACACCCAGACCTAAACACACCCCATAATTCTGTATTTAGGGGCTCCCCAGAACCTAGGAACTCAGATTCCTGCAACCTAAGACGAAGGACTGCTGAGCTGAAAAACCCTGCAGAGAACACGGAGACACCAACTGCTTTGGCCCCAGCTCTACCGGCCTGTCTCCCCACTTCTAAAGACACTGCTCCAGCGACGCGTTCCACAGGGACCAGCGACCTCTGAAGCCTCAGAGGACTGCCCTGCATCTAGAAGGACCAAGAACTCCCGAGGACAGCGGCTCTGTTCCACAAAGACTGCAACTTTGCAACAAAGAAGCAACTTTGAACCAACACACGTTTCCCGCCGGAAGCGTGAGACTTTGCACTCTGCACCCGACGCCCCCGGCTCGACTTGTGGAGAACAAACACCACAGGGATGACTCCCCGGCGACTACGAGACCGTGAGTAGCCAGAGTTGAAGCCCCGAGCCCCCACAGCGACGCCTGCAGAGGGAATCCCGAGGCTCCCACTGACCGCGACTGCCTGCTTCAAAGACCCGACTCCTGCTAAAGACTCTGCATCCGCAGCCCCCAGGACCTGAAGGATCCGACCTCCAGTGCAGGAGCGACCCCCAGGTGGCCCTCTCCCTTGCCCAGGTGGTGGCTACCCCGAGAAGCCCCCCCGCCCACCCCCCCTTGCCTGCATCGCTGAAGAGACCCCTTGGTCTCCCATTGATTTCTATTGCGAACCCGACGCTTGTTTGCACACTGCACCCGGCCGCCCCGTGCCGCTGAGGGTGTACTTTCTGTGTGGACTGGTGTCCACCCCTGCCCCCCCCCCAGGTGCCCTACAAAACCCCCCTGGTCTGCTCTCCGAAGACGCGGGTACCTACCTGCTGGCAGACTGGAACCGGGGCACCCCCTTCTCCATTGAAGCCTATGCGTTTTGGGCACCACTTTGACCTCTGCACCTGACCGGCCCTGAGCTGCTGGTGTGGGAACTTTGGGTTTGCTCTGAACCCCCAACGGTGGGCTTCCTTGGACCCAAACTTGAACCCCGTAGGTGGTTTACTTACCTGCAAAAACTAACAAACACTTCCCCTCCCCCAGGAACTGTTGAAAATTGCACTGTCTAGTTTTAAAATAGCTATATGTCATTTATGTGAAAACTGTATATGCTATTTTGCTAATTCAAAGTGCCTAAAGTACCTACCTGAAATACCTTTCATTTGAAGTATTACTTGTAAATCTTGAACCTGTGGTTCTTTAAATAAACTAAGAAAATATATTTTTCTATACAAAATCCTATTGGCCTGGAATTGTCTGAGTGTGTGTTCCTCATTTATTGCCTGTGTGTGTACAACAATGCAGTCAGCCTGCATAGATAAACCTGCCACACCTCCTAGTGGACATGGAGAAAGTATATCAGAAGTTTTAAAGGAGGAGAAAAAAATATATTAATAACCTGAAAAGTAGCAACACAAAATTTAATTCTAATGTCAGTTCCAGTATCCAAACAGTATCTTGTTAAGAATAAAATATAAAGTGGACTCAAATCAATTCAGTCTGCAAGGAGGCTCTCCTCCACTTCATTCAGACACAGTAAATTCACCAGTACGTATCGTCCCCAAAGAAGTATCATAAAAGTATCATAAAAGTAATCATCAGGGAACCAAAGCTAAATTAACATAACCATTCAATATATTTTTCTATAACAAAACCTATGGGCCTGGATTTGTCTCAGAGTGTGTGTTCCTCATTTATTGCTTGTGTGTATGTACAACAAATGCTTAACACTACTCCTTTGATAAGCCTACTGCTCGACCACACTACCACAAAATAGAGCATTAGTATTATCTCTTTTTGCCATTATCTTACCTCTAAGGGGAACCCTTGGACTCTGTGCATACTATTCCTTACTTTGAAATAGAACATACAGAGCCAACTTCCTACATACACCTATTCACTATCACTAAGGATTGCCTGGACTCAGTATAGGCTGCTACACCATAGGTGCACACAATAAACTGATCCAGCCTCCTACAAGTACAGCCAGAGGCTCAGTTGCCAAAGCAAATAAGTGGTGAGAGGGGGGCATCCCTGACGGGTGCCCCTCTATATCACCCAGGGATCTGACAGCTCTCCCCCCACTTTGCCAAGTGCTACAGGTCTTGTGTAGAGCAGCTGGACCCATCCCCAAAAGCTTGGTCTGATTCCCGTCACCTTGAGCACTGACCTAAGGTATTCCCACCGACTATATCAAAAGCCTTCTCAATATCAAGTGATGTGAGCCATCTTTCGCACCGATTCAGCAATTAAAAAATAATTAACTCAGTAGTGCCATGAACGCTAAGGGCTAAGGATAATGTAACCCATAAGCGGTGCTTGTTTATTATTAGTAATTTAGCATATCAAGGCCAGGGACTTCAAAGTCCCTGGCGCCTTTGATATGTGTCCCTGGCCTCCCCCAGACCTTCAGGATACCACCTCCAGTCCTGAGGCCAGTTTGGCCCCGGACAGGTGGGAAATTAGCTATGCTAGGAGGCATGGAGTACACTTAGGTCAGAACACCCTAAGGTGAGCTGCCTGTCATGCTCCATTCCAGTAAACTTCTGCTAACTTGGGGATGACAGAAATAGAAGTTCTGGGATAGGGTTATGCCCACTTCACACAGGAAGTCGTCATATAGGGGGTGTAGTGACCACAAGGGTAATAACCCATTGGCTTCTACTTTCCCCTTCTCAAAACTCCCCTAAATCTGGTATTTAGGGGAGCCCCTGACACCAGGAACTTAGATTCTGCTGACCTGAGGAGGAGGACACTGAAGAGCCATGAAAAGCAAGACCTGAGGAGCTGCAACTGACTTGGCTTCGACCCTGCCGGCCTGTCTGCTGTCTTGGACAATTGCACCAAAGACATCTCGTCCTGCAGCTGTTCTGCCTCCAAAAGCCTGGGAGGACTGCCAGCACTTTGAGGAACAACCAGCATCTCCTGTGGAGTAGCAGAGCTACTTCCCTGCAGGCACCTAAAAAGAACAGTGAGAGTCCCAGACACTCAAAACCTGACAACAAAAAGCACCACTGTACCTGAGCCCCCTAGCCTGAGTCGAGGTGAATCACCGGTGCCACAAAAGTCCTGAGACCCTCCAGAGCTGAACCCCACCTTGTGTTTGGCCAGACTGGTTCCTCAATCGCCGCCTGCAGCCTCTTCTGTGCAGTGACCAACAACTGCGAGGAGTCTTCACAACGCGACCCCGATGGACAAATACCCACTGCACATGTGCCCTCCAGTCCGAGTTGCTGTGGACAGACGGTAGGATCGTGTGCCCAAGACCCTCAAGACTTGAGTCCCTCTTTGGGTTTAGCCGGAGTCGTCACTTAAAACCCACTTGCGGCCTCTTTTCCCCTAGGACCGTTTCACATTTAAGTGAATGGGACACCCGACGCTGTAAAGTACCTCGGCACACGGATGCTCCAGTGCCTCTCAAAGTAAACTGTTGGTGCTGCCTTGGACCTTGCCCCAAACTTACCCTAACACCTGAAGAACAGTCCTGTAAGTTGTTGCTAAGTGCCCAAATGCAGTATATGTTACTTTTCCCATAGGATAACATTACAGTGTTAAAGTCAGTGCAAGTGTATTTTCTGTATGTTTAAACATTTCTAACTTGAAAAGTACTTACCCAATAACTAAGTCCTTGGTTTTAAAGAATATATAAAAAATACAAGTTAATTTTCGAAATTGGTTTGGATCTCCTTATTGAGTCTGAGTATATCATTTTCTGACTGTGTGCATGCAACACATGTCTAACACTCTCCTTTGATAAGTCTAAGCAGCCCGACCACACTACCACAAATAGAGCACTTATAATTTTTAAAGAAAGCCCTGTCCACTTCTAGTGGGATATCTGGACTCCTTACACAAAATACCTGTTTTTGGTTTACTATATAAAGAGCCAGCTTCCTACAAAGATGAAAGCCAGGGCAGTGCACAAGAGAACCTAATTAAGCTGGATAATCCTGTACATCAAGATGTGCTTTGCCTTAGTGCACAAGGACCCACCAGAAGATGTATGAGCTCACTGAAACAGAGCAAAATGTGAAAGGGGTTCCAATAACAGACATCTGTAAGGAGATGACTTGGGCTTCCCTCCACAATTTAGGAAAGCATTTCTGTTTCGATAAGAAGTGAGGAGTGAAGGCCACTTCACACGCTACTTCTTTCAGCATTGTTTGATATAACCAGAGATGCATCCACATTTAGTTGAGGTCTGTTTATGGCATCTATTCGCAAGATGATGAATCTGTAGGTAGAAGTATCCATCAGAATAAAAAGTCACCTTCAGTAATGCTCTTTCTGGTGAATACTCCTCCTGCAAATTCCTCACCAACCCACCCATATCACTGTTGCATGGCTGATTATCCCATATGTCCTCTTGATGTTAGTCTTATCCGTCTGACTCGAAGGCACATAAAAACTTGATGTAACCTTCAGCATGCCTATTGGGGTGCTTTATTGACCCTGTGACATCACAGGGACGCCGCATATGACATAACAGTGGAGCCTGCACCCCCTATTGGCATGGGAGGGATATATTGAAGTATTTCTAGATCCAGACTGACAACTGGGATATTCAGAAGGTAAGGAATCTACATGTATATTGTCCCCCAAAAAGCGTACTACCAAAGGTAAGCAACTATCCTGGAGATACTTTAACACCTGTATTGATTCTACCATAGATTTTGGTAGGCAAATGTAAATGACTGAACACTCAAAATGTTTTTATTTTTCTGTTGTCTACTTAAACTGTGGCTGCATAATTTTGTTATTTTCCTGTGCTTGTTTTTTGTTTATGTAGGGAACAAGCAGACCTTCTCACTACCATGTTCTCTGGGATGACAATCGTTTTTCTTCGGATGAGTTACAGATACTAACTTACCAGCTATGTCATACATACGTGCGCTGTACTCGTTCCGTTTCAATCCCAGCACCAGCATACTATGCACATTTGGTTGCCTTTCGTGCAAGGTACCATTTAGTGGACAAGGAGCATGACAGGTAAGAAATGTCATTTGTCTGTTTTCTGTAAGGAAACTGATTAGCTATTCAGTTTTATTGCAGTGTAAATCTTGTCTACATTTTGATGCAATGCATGATTCTGATTTTTGGACTAATGATGATGCTTTTCAATTTTAAATGAAAATGTTGAGTTCTTCTCAAAAGACTGCCAATGACAAATAGCCCCCGACACTCACAATAGTCCACGCCATAGAAGCCATAAAGGTTTCTATATTTTCCAATGTAATGTTCAGAAGGACAAGCAGCATTGGGAATAAACATTAGATGAAAGAAAGATATAATTCAGGTCCTGAGTGATTTTGAAGGCAGTTAGACCTCAGGAATTAACCATGCAGGTATTATGGAGTAAACATTTTTGTATTTGTGTCGTTTTTTTGTCTTGAATGGACAAAATTCCAGTCCTGTTTTGCCCGAGTGTCATAAATGGTTTATGTGGCTAGACAGAGCATTTAGGGCCAGATATACATAGCTTTTTCTTGGCCGTAGAATCGGGCAATCGGCAAACAAAAAAAACATTATCCAATGTCCAAACTAAATTTTACGATTCCGAAAAATTGATTTGGTAATCTATTTACCGAATCGCAAAATGGGTTTGCAAGTCGCTATTAGGAAGGAGTGTGCCAAAGGTGGCCTTTCCTAATAGCGAGTTGCAGTGGATGTATGATTATTTTGTGACCGTGAATGTGGTCACAAAACAATTGCATTTACCACCAATTTCAAATTGGTGGTAACCCATTCGCAAACGGGAAGGACCCCTTTCCCTTGATCCCCAGAAGGCCACCATCCCTGTGAATGCGACCATTCCCAAATGGGCCGCAATTTGCGACCTGTCTCATGAATACTAATGAGGCAGGTCCCTTGTGACCCATTTGGGAATCGCCTAGTGTCTGAGACACTGTTGTACATCAGGTTTTGCGACTCGCAAATTGCGAATCTCAAAACCTGACCTCTGTACATCTGGCCCTAAGTTTTCATTGTCCACTTTACCATAACGAGTCTTGCTTGTTCTCTTCTCATACCAAAGACATTAAAAACACAGATAGAAACACTGGGAATTCTGTGCAGTGGCGTCAAGTATTGGCTTGAGTTTCAGCTGGTTGAAGAAGTCTCAGAGGCCACTTTGAGAAGATCCCTAAACTCTCAACTATCTTTGAAATGCTAAATGAGCATGTGGAGTTGGAAAATACAGTTGCAAAGAGATAAAAAACAAAGAATAAAGACTCCATGCTAGAACAAGGTTATCAGACTCAAGGCGGAAACCTTAAGATGAAGCTGCAGCAGGTTTTTTTGCCCAGGGCTGCACAACCTCAAGTTAAGCAATATACACATTATCCCCAAAATAAACACCCTGCATTAGTTTTCAAAGTGCAAATAATCCAGATTTCAGAGTTGACAAGACTGAAACACTCAGTTGAAATGTTAATTGAGGACCCTGCAGATGCTGCACCTGATCCTTCAAACATACCAAAGAAGACACAGAAAAGTGTTAGGCTTTAGAGAGGACCTGCACCGCTATACCAGTAACATCTAAGCATCACTGAGTATATGATGGGTTTCAGTGAGACCCCACGTCTTATGTAGAGCATAGGCTAACAGAAGACCTCATTGGCGTACACATTGAGAGTGGTTTAAACTGCAAAATGACTAAGGTCTTAAAGTCGATTCCCTTTTTGAAGTCATTATTTATTTTTTACCCAGTTACAGACAAGGACATTCAAAACATGGGTTCCGGTGTGTGGAGGTGCCAGCACCAAAGATGTACAATGACAACTGATAAGCAAGGACACTGACCAATCATTGTAACCTTCTCATTGTCTGAAATCACTGGGTGACCAGTCATTGAATTCTTGTTGAGGCAGATTAAGGCAGCAATGCTTGGCATATAGGATAATACTGCATGTCCTAATTATTCCTCCCATTGACATTCTAGACTCCATAGTTTCACGTTAGGCCCATTGAGATGTACCGAGCAGACAACAAACATTCTACCATTGGTGAGAGCAGGCCAGCAGATGGCTGTTTTAACTTCAACTGCAGAAGCCCAGCAATTGGACCTGTTCGCACCTGGCCATAACACGAAGTGCCAAGGGTCTCTCTGGGATGCCTTTTCCACAAACTAGTATTGCAAGTTTTCTTATACAATTCTTTTGTTTTCAGTAATACTCAGGATTGTATGGGAGATGAAGAGTGAGCATTGCACAGTGACTCTTAGCACTAGCGTGGCCCAGAAGACGTTGGTTCTCAGAGCTGTGAGAGATGTCTGTTGAAACTCCGTTTTAGTCGAGGAGGATGGTTATGACTCTTCTTGGCCTTTTGCATTCTCCTCATCCACAACACCGGGTGGTACATGCACGCCCTGCAATGGAACCTCAAATCGCTGTAGGCTCAACACAGGGCTGTCTCTTTACCTCCATTCATGTTTCAAGGGAGAGACTGAGGATCTGCAATGGTGGCTGAGCTACTGATTCGAACTGTGGTAGGCCACTCTCCCTTTCCCACTCAGAGCTCATACTCATGACAGACGCATCGCTGCTGGGTTGGGGAGTCACCTAGGAGCAGTGAAGTTCAGATGCCTTTGGTCTATGGCGGAGATCTTGGCTCCACATCAACCTGCTGGAAGCCTCAGCACTCCCCTTGGTCCTCAGGGCCTTCTTGGCATCCATCAAAAGGAAGCGGAAGGAGGTTCTCGCAGGCACTACCGCTATGTCATACTGCAACAAGCATGGCAGGGTGAAGACGTGTGCCCAGTTCCAGAAGGTCCAGTGCTTCTAGTGGTAGCTAGTACAACAGAAGATCTTCCTTGTTTCCACCTAATTGGACCCTCAGTGCCATAAGGGATGAACTGAGCTGGAGTCATTTGTCAGAACACAAGCAGTATCTCCATCCCAGGATGGTGCAGGGCTTCTTCGAACACTGGTGGGAGCCTTGGCTCAATCAATTCAACACTGTTTGGAGCATGCAGTGACAGAAAGTGGCCCCAATGCGCTTGTTTAAAGCAGTATTCCTGCTGGAATGGCACTAGGACTCTTGAACACCTTCGCACAGATACCGCTCCTACCTCTGGTTCTAAAGATAATCAGAAAAGACTTGGCCCAAGTCATCTTGATTGCCCTGCTCTCAACCAGGAGAGACTGGCCTCTAGAGCCTGAGTTTTTGTACTCCAATCTGACTTCCTCTTTGGGAGGAACCCTTGTCTTACCAGCAAGGCAAGGTCCTGCATTCCAAACTGCACAACTTTACACCACCATGCATGGATATTGTATGACAGCATTAAATGATGTCATACAGTATCCATGTTTCAATTAAATGTTTCAATTGTGCACCGAGGTGGTGTAAGTTATCATTGCTGCCAGACTCCCTTCCACAAAGTTGGTGTACACTGAGTGCTGGAAAAAATGTTTTTCCTGGTGTGGTGCCAGGGACAGAGATCCTTTAAAAGTCAACTTTTCTGATATTTCTTTGTTTGTTCTCTTCTTAGCCCAGGAAGGCCTTGCAGTGGGCACAGTGAAAGGTTACAAAAATACAACAAAAAATGCGAACGCCTAAAAGATTTGAACCTGTCAGTATAAATGTAACATCATACAGGAATAGTCGTAATATTAAGAAAAAAGCCTCACCCACCAAATGGTGCCATATTTCACTATTGGCATTGTTTCTCACTCCAGTAGAACAGTACCACTAGGGTAGACTCAACCACTTTTGGGGCTATTAAATATTCATTTATTCTGGACATTTCCTGAGGTCACATTCAGATTTTAAAAAATGGTTACGGATTTACCCCAATAACTTTATTTGGTGGGAACTGGTACCATGATTAAAAATATTTGGATATCAATCAGAAATCCAGTGGTCCTGTCACTTCTAATATGGTAACTCCCTAACCATTTTTAATTTGAATTGGACCTCTGAAATGTCCTGAAATTCTGAATATTTAAGAGATCCTGAAAGCGGTTGAGCCCACCCTAGTGGCACTATCCTACCAGGTGAGAAAAAACGCCAATGATGAAGCATGCCACCATTTGGTGGGAGAGATGTTTTTTCTTAACGTTATTAATATTCCTATAGGATGGTTCATAGGATATAACCAAGCATGAATTTCTTAGCCTTTTGCATTTTTTGTTGTGTTTTGTTGAATTTGGTAGGGATGATATGCAAAGGTCTTAATACCTCTCACAGTCTCTTTTGGTTATGTTTAACTACACAGTGAAAGGTTACCCATCAACGCTTTACTTTGTTGAATGGACCAACCATCAAAGGTTACCGGTTGTGATATATTTAATTGAAGGGATGTAACATATTGCATCCCAAACCATTTGTGATGCTCCGGTAAGTCTTTCATCTGGTCATGATATTTCTGATGTGCATGCCCTTTGAGCCTATGTAAAGTTCCTCCTTAAAGCTCTTGATTCTGAAAACAGTCCTTCCTTATTACCATCACATCCACATCGTGAGGGAGCTACAGGTGCTGTTAGTGCAGTCAACCTACTCTACCTTCTTTCTGGAGGACCTGGTCAGCTTTCCGTCCGACGGTTGTGACACTGTTACATGTTGGCCAATCAGTGACCTAGCATGCATTTTTTCACACTACCTCATCCCTCAATAGAGAAGGACATGCTCCATTGCCTTGATCCATAGAGGGTGTTGAACTTTTACATTGACCGGAAAAAAGATAATCAGGCAGACTATTCTCTTTGTTAGCTTCGGGTGTGAAGAAGTTGAGGGTGGTACTAAACAGGACTCTATCAATTTGGATAGTTATCTGCATTAAAATCTGCTGCACACTTGGCAAAAATCAGCTCACCGAGGACTAAAGAGGCTATTCCACCAGGGCCAAGGCCACTACAACGGCATTGGCACAGGGGTATGTTCTCGATACCTGTCAGGCTGCATCATGTGTCTGTATATTTAGGAGCTCTACAGGGAGTGCAGAATTATTAGGCAAATTAGTATTTTGACCACATCATCCTCTTTATGCATGTTGTCTTACTCCAAGCTGTATAGGCTCGAAAGCCTACTACCAATGAAGCATATTAGGTGATGTGCATCTCTGTAATGAGAAGGGGTGTGGTCTAATGACATCAACACCCTATATCAGGTGTGCATAATTATTAGGCAACTTCCTTTCCTTTGGCAAAATGGGTCAAAAGAAGGACTTGACAGGCTCAGAAAAGTCAAAAATAGTGAAATATCTTGCAGAGGGATGCAGCACTCTTAAAATTGCAAAGCTTCTGAAGCGTGATCATCGAACAATCAAGCGTTTCATTCAAAATAGTCAACAGGGTCGCAAGAAGCGTGTGGAAAAACCAAGGCGCAAAATAACTGCCCATGAACTGAGAAAAGTCAAGCGTGCAGCTGCCACGATGCCACTTGCCACCAGTTTGGCCATATTTCAGAGCTGCAACATCACTGGAGTGCCCAAAAGCACAAGGTGTGCAATATCAGAGACTTGGCCAAGGTAAGAAAGGCTGAAAGACGACCACCACTGAACAAGACACACAAGCTGAAACGTCAAGACTGGGCCAAGAAATATCTCAAGACTGATTTTTCTAAGGTTTTATGGACTGATGAAATGAGAGTGAGTCTTGATGGGCCAGATGGATGGGCCCGTGGCTGGATTGGTAAAGGGCAGAGAGCTCCAGTCCGACTCAGACGCCAGCAAGGTGGAGGTGGAGTACTGGTTTGGGCTGGTATCATCAAAGATGAGCTTGTGGGGCCTTTTCGGGTTGAGGATGGAGTCAGGCTCAACTCCCAGTCCTACTGCCAGTTCCTGGAAGACACCTTCTTCAAGCAGTGGTACAGGAAGAAGTCTGCATCCTTCAAGAAAAATATGATTTTCATGCAGGACAATGCTCCATCACACGCGTCCAAGTACTCCACAGCGTGGCTGGTAAGAAAGGGTATAAAAGAAGGAAATCTAACGACATGGCCTCCTTGTTCACCTGATCTGAACCCCATTGAGAACCTGTGGTCCATCATCAAATGTGAGATTTACAAGGAGGGAAAACAGTACACCTCTCTGAACAGTGTCTGGGAGGCTGTGGTTGCTGCTGCACGCAATGTTGATGGTGAACAGATCAAAACACTGACGGAATCCATGGATGGCAGGCTTTTGAGTGTCCTTGCAAAGAAAGGTGGCTATATTGGTCACTGATTTGTTTTTGTTTTGTTTTTGAATGTCAGAAATGTATATTTGTGAATGTTGAGATGTTATATTGGTTTCACTGGTAATAATAAATAATTGAAATGGGTATATATTTGTTTTTTGTTAAGTTGCCTAATAATTATTGTAAGGAAATGCCTCCTTGGCATGGTTGCCCCCTGACTTTTTGCCTTTGCTGATGCTATGTTTACAATTGAAAGTGTGCTGAGGCCTGCTAACCAGGCCCCAGCACCAGTGTTCTTTCCCTAACCTGTACTTTTGTATCCACAATTGGCAGACCCTGGCATCCAGATAAGTCCCTTGTAACTGGTACTTCTAGTACCAAGGGCCCTGATGCCAAGGAAGGTCTCTAAGGGCTGCAGCATGTCTTATGCCACCCTGGAGACCTCTCACTCAGCACAGACACACTGCTTGCCAGCTTGTGTGTGCTAGTGAGGACAAAACGAGTAAGTCGACATGGCACTCCCCTCAGGGTGCCATGCCAGCCTCTCACTGCCTATGCAGTATAGGTAAGACACCCCTCTAGCAGGCCTTACAGCCCTAAGGCAGGGTGCACTATACCATAGGTGAGGGTACCAGTGCATGAGCATGGTACCCCTACAGTGTCTAAACAAAACCTTAGACATTGTAAGAGCAGGGTAGCCATAAGAGTATATGGTCTGGGAGTCTGTCAAACACGAACTCCACAGCACCATAATGGCTACACTGAAAACTGGGAAGTTTGGTATCAAACTTCTCAGCACAATAAATGCACACTGATGCCAGTGTACATTTTATTGCAAAATACACCCCAGAGGGCACCTTAGAGGTGCCCCCTGAAACTTAACCGACTGTCTGTGTAGGCTGACTAGTTCCAGCAGCCTGCCACACCAGAGACATGTTGCTGGCCCCATGGGGAGAGTGCCTTTGTCACTCTGAGGCCAGTAACAAAGCCTGCACTGGGTGGAGATGCTAACACCTCCCCCAGGCAAGAGCTGTGACACCTGGCGGTGAGCCTCAAAGGCTCACCCCTTTGTCACAGCCCAGCAGGGCACTCCAGCTTAGTGGAGTTGCCCGCCCCCTCCGGCCACGGCCCCCACTTTTGGCGGCAAGGCTGGAGGGAACAAAGAAAGCAACAAGGAGGAGTCACTGGCCAGTCAGGACAGCCCCTAAGGTGTCCTGAGCTGAAGTGACTCTAACTTTTAGAAATCCTCCATCTTGCAGATGGAGGATTCCCCCAATAGGGTTAGGATTGTGACCCCCTCCCCTTGGGAGGAGGCACAAAGAGGGTGTACCCACCCTCAGGGCTAGTAGCCATTGGCTACTAACCCCCCAGACCTAAACACGCCCTTAAATTTAGTATTTAAGGGCTACCCTGAACCCTAGAAAATTAGATTCCTGCAACTACAAGAAGAAGGACTGCCTAGCTGAAAACCCCTGCAGAGGAAGACCAGAAGACGACAACTGCCTTGGCTCCAGAAACTCACCGGCCTGTCTCCTGCCTTCCAAAGATCCTGCTCCAGCGACGCCTTCCAAAGGGACCAGCGACCTCGACATCCTCTGAGGACTGCCCCTGCTTCGAAAAGACAAGAAACTCCCGAGGACAGCGGACCTGCTCCAAGAAAAGCTGCAACTTTGTTTCCAGCAGCTTTAAAGAACCCTGCAAGCTCCCCGCAAGAAGCGTGAGACTTGCAACACTGCACCCGGCGACCCCGACTCGGCTGGTGGCGATCCAACACCTCAGGAGGGACCCCAGGACTACTCTGATACTGTGAGTACCAAAACCTGTCCCCCCTGAGCCCCCACAGCGCCGCCTGCAGAGGGAATCCCGAGGCTTCCCCTGACCGCGACTCTTTGAACCTAAAGTCCCGACGCCTGGGAGAGACCCTGCACCCGCAGCCCCCAGGACCTGAAGGACCGGACTTTCACTGGAGAAGTGACCCCCAGGAGTCCCTCTCCCTTGCCCAAGTGGAGGTTTCCCCGAGGAACCCCCCCCTTGCCTGCCTGCAGCGCTGAAGAGATCCCTAGATCTCCCATTGACTTCCATTGCGAACCCAACGCCTGTTTCTACACTGCACCCGGCCGCCCCCGCGCTGCTGAGGGTGAAATTTCTGTGTGGACTTGTGTCCCCCCCGGTGCCCTACAAAACCCCCCTGGTCTGCCCTCCGAAGACGCGGGTACTTACCTGCAAGCAGACCGGAACCGGGGCACCCCCTTCTCTCCATTCTAGCCTATGTGTTTTGGGCACCACTTTGAACTCTGCACCTGACCGGCCCTGAGCTGCTGGTGTGGTGACTTTGGGGTTGCTCTGAACCCCCAACGGTGGGCTACCTTGGACCAAGAACTGAACCCTGTAAGTGTCTTACTTACCTGGTAAAACTAACAAATACTTACCTCCCCTAGGAACTGTGAAAATTGCACTAAGTGTCCACTTTTAAAACAGCTATTTGTGAATAACTTGAAAAGTATACATGCAATTTTTATGATTTAAAGTTCCTAAAGTACTTACCTGCAATACCTTTCAAATGAGCTATTACATGTAGAATTTGAACCTGTGGTTCTTAAAATAAACTAAGAAAAGATATTTTTCTATATAAAAACCTATTGGCTGGATTTGTCTCTGAGTGTGTGTACCTCATTTATTGTCTGTGTATGTACAACAAATGCTTAACACTACTCCTTGGATAAGCCTACTGCTCGACCACACTACCACAAAATAGAGCATTAGTATTATCTATTTTTACCACTATTTTACCTCTAAGGGGAACCCTTGGACTCTGTGCATGCTATTCCTTACTTTGAAATAGCACATACAGAGCCAACTTCCTACATTGGTGGATCAGCGGTGGGGTACAAGACTTTGCATTTGCTGGACTACTCAGCCAATACCTGATCACACGACAAATTCCAAAATTGTCATTAGAAATTGATTTTTGCAATTTGAAAAGTTTTCTAAATTCTTTAAAGTCCTGCTAGGGCCTTGTGTTAGTCCCTGTTAGCATTTCTTTTAGAGTTTAAAAGTTTGTAAAAGTTTGAATTAGATTCTAGAACCAGTTGTAGATTCTTAAAAAGTATTCCAACTTTTAGAAGCAAAATGTCTAGCACAGATGTGACTGTGGTGGAACTCGACACCACACCTTACCTCCATCTTAAGATGAGGGAGCTAAGGTCACTCTGTAAAATAAAGAAAATAACAATGGGCCCCAAACCTACCAAAATACAGCTCCAGGAGCTTTTGGCAGAGTTTGAAAAGGCCAACCCCTCTGAGGGTGGCAACTCAGAGGAAGAGGATAGTGACTTGGAGGACAATTCCCCCCTACCAGTCCTATCTAGGGAGAACAGGGTCCCTCAAACCCTGACTCCAAAAATAATAGTCAGAGATGCTGGTTCCCTCACAGGAGAGACCAACACCTCTGAAATCACTGAGGATAGCCCCAGTGAAGAGGACATCCAGTTAGCCAGGATGGCCAAAAGATTGGCTTTGGAAAGACAGATCCTAGCCATAGAGAGGGAAAGACAAGAGATGGGCCTAGGACCCATCAATGGTGGCAGCAACATAAATAGGGTCAGAGATTCTCCTGACATGTTGAAAATCCCCAAAGGGATTGTAACTAAATATGAAGATGGTGATGACATCACCAAATGGTTCACAGCTTTTGAGAGGGCTTGTGTAACCAGAAAAGTGAACAGATCTCACTGGGGTGCTCTCCTTTGGGAAATGTTCACAGGAAAGTGTAGGGATAGACTCCTCACACTCTCTGGACAAGATGCAGAATCTTATGACCTCATGAAGGGTACCCTGATTGAGGGCTTTGGATTCTCCACTGAGGAGTACAGGATTAGGTTCAGGGGGGCTCAAAAATCCTCGAGCCAGACCTGGGTTGACTTTGTTGACTACTCAGTGAAAACACTAGATGGTTGGATTCAAGGCAGTGGTGTAAGTAATTATGATGGGCTGTACAATTTATTTGTGAAAGAACACCTGTTAAGTAATTGTTTCAATGATAAACTGCATCAGCATCTGGTAGACCTAGGACCAATTTCTCCCCAAGAATTGGGAAAGAAGGCGGACCATTGGGTCAAGACAAGGGTGTCCAAGACTTCAACAGGGGGTGACCAAAAGAAAGGGGTCACAAAGACTCCCCAGCAGAAGGGTGATGAGACAACCAAAACTAAAAATAGTAAAGAGTCTTCTACAGGCCCCCAAAAACCTGCACAGGAGGGTGGGCCCAGAGCCTCTTCACAAAACAATGGGTACAAGGGTAAAAACTTTGATCCCAAAAAGGCCTGGTGTCATAGCTGTAAACAGCATGGACACCAAACTGGAGACAAGGCCTGTCCCAAGAAAGGTTCCACTCCAAACTCCCATCCAGGTAACACTGGTATGGCTAGTCTCCAAGTGGGATCAACAGTGTGCCCAGAGCAAATCAGGGTTCACACTGAAGCTACTCTAGTTTCTGAGGGTGGGGTGGATTTAGCCACACTAGCTGTCTGGCTGCCTAACATGCAAAAATACAGACAGCAACTCTTAATTAATGGGACTAGAATAGAGGGCCTGAGGGATACAGGTGCCAGTGTCACCATGGTGACAGAGAAACTGGTTTCCCCTGGCCAATACCTGACTGGAAAGACTTACACAGTCACCAACGCTGACAATCAGAGAAAAGTACATCCCATGGCAATGGTTACTTTAGAATGGGGAGGGGTCAATGGCCTGAAACAGGTGGTGGTCTCCTCAAATATCCCAGTGGACTGTCTGCTTGGAAATGACCTGGAGTCCTCAGCATGGGCTGAGGTAGAGCTAAAAACCCATGCAGCAATGCTGGGTATCCCTGAACTGGTGTGTGTGAAAACAAGAGCACAGTGCAAGGCACAGGGTGAAAAAGTAGAGCTGGAGTCTGGAAAAATGGCCCAGCCTACCAAGAGAACAGGAAAGTCAGTTGGGAAGCCAACCGCAACACAGCAAAAGAAAGGGAACCTCTCTTCTCAGGAAGAAGTTCTGCCCTCTGAGGGAACTGAGCCTTTGGAGCTTGAACCTTATCAGGTTGAGCTCTTGGGCCCAGGGGGACCCTCAAGGGAGGAGCTGTGTAAGGGACAAGAAACCTGTCCCTCTCTTGAAGGCCTTAGGCAGCAAGCTGCTGAAGAGTCCAAAGGCAAGAAAAATGGAACACATAGGGTCTATTGGGAAGATGGGCTCCTGTACACTGAGGCCAGAGACCCCAAACCTGGTGCCACTAGGAGAGTGGTAGTGCCTCAGCTGTTCAGAGAGTTCATCCTAACATTGGCCCATGACATTCCCCTTGCTGGACATTTGGGACAAACCAAGACGTGGGAGAGGTTAGTCAACCACTTCTACTGGCCCAATATGTCCAACATGGTTAAGGAGTTTTGCCTCTCCTGCCCCACCTGTCAAGCCAGTGGTAAGACAGGTGGGCATCCAAAGGCCCCCCTCATTCCACTTCCAGTGGTGGGGGTGCCCTTTGAAAGAGTGGGTGTGGACATAGTTGGTCCACTGGAACCTCCCACAGCCTCAGGAAATATGTATATCCTGGTAGTAGTGGATCATGCTACCAGGTATCCTGAAGCTATTCCCCTTAGGTCGACTACTGCCCCTGCAGTAGCCAAGGCCCTCATTGGTATCTTTACCAGAGTGGGTTTCCCTAAGGAGGTGGTGTCTGACAGAGGTACCAACTTCATGTCAGCATACCTAAAGCACATGTGGAATGAGTGTGGAGTGACTTATAAATTCACTACACCTTACCATCCACAAACTAATGGCTTAGTTGAGAGATTCAACAAGACATTAAAGGGCATGATCATGGGGCTCCCAGAAAAACTCAAAAGGAGATGGGATGTCCTCCTGCCATGTCTGCTTTTCGCTTACAGGGAGGTACCACAGAAGGGAGTAGGGTTCTCACCCTTTGAACTTCTGTTTGGTCATCCTGTAAGGGGACCACTTGCCCTTGTTAAAGAAGGCTGGGAGAGACCTCTCCATGAGCCTAAACAGGACATAGTGGACTATGTACTTGGCCTTCGCTCTAGAATGGCAGAGTACATGGAAAAGGCAACCAAAAACCTTGAGGCCAGCCAACAGCTCCAGAAGTTTTGGTATGACCAAAAGGCTGCACTGGTTGAGTTCCAACCAGGGCAGAAAGTCTGGGTTCTGGAGCCTGTGGCTCCCAGGGCACTCCAGGACAAATGGAGTGGCCCTTACCCAGTACTAGAGAGGAAGAGTCAGGTCACCTACTTGGTGGACCTGGGCACAAGCAGGAGCCCCAAGAGGGTGATCCATGTAAACCGCCTTAAGCTCTTCCACGACAGGGCTGATGTCAATCTGTTGATGGTAACAGATGAGGATCAGGAGGCAGAGAGTGAACCTCTCCCTGATCTTCTGTCATCAGACCCAAAAGATGGTACAGTAGATGGAGTGATCTACTCAGACACCCTCTCTGGCCAACAGCAAGCTGATTGTAGGAGAGTCCTACAACAGTTTCCTGAACTCTTCTCCTTAACCCCTGGTCAGACACACCTGTGTACCCATGAGGTGGACACAGGAGACAGCATGCCTGTCAAGAACAAAATCTTTAGACAGTCTGACCATGTTAAGGAAAGCATCAAGGTGGAAGTCCACAAGATGCTGGAATTGGGAGTAATTGAGCGCTCTGACAGCCCCTGGGCTAGCCCAGTGGTCTTAGTCCCCAAACCTCACACCAAAGATGGAAAGAAAGAGATGAGGTTTTGTGTGGACTACAGAGGGCTCAATTCTGTCACCAAGACAGATGCCCATCCAATTCCAAGAGCTGATGAGCTCATTGATAAATTAGGTGCTGCCAAATTTCTAAGTACCTTTGACTTGACAGCAGGGTACTGGCAAATAAAAATGGCACCTGGAGCAAAAGAAAAGACAGCCTTCTCCACACCTGATGGGCATTATCAGTTTACTGTTATGCCCTTTGGTTTAAAGAATGCCCCTGCCACCTTCCAAAGGTTGGTGAATCAAGTCCTTGCTGGCTTGGAGTCCTTTAGCACAGCTTATCTTGATGATATTGCTGTCTTTAGCTCCACCTGGCAGGATCACCTGGTCCACCTGAGGAAGGTTTTGAAGGCTCTGCAATCTGCAGGCCTCTCTATCAAGGCATCCAAATGCCAGATAGGGCAGGGAACTGTGGTTTACTTGGGCCACCTTGTAGGTGGAGGCCAAGTTCAGCCACTCCAACCCAAGATCCAGACCATTCTGGACTGGGTAGCTCCAAAAACCCAGACTCAAGTCAGGGCATTCCTTGGCTTGACTGGGTACTACAGGAGGTTTGTGAAGGGATATGGATCCATTGTGACAGCCCTCACTGAGCTCACCTCCAAGAAAATGCCCAAAAAAGTGAACTGGACTGTGGACTGCCAACAGGCCTTTGACACCCTGAAACAAGCAATGTGCTCAGCACCAGTTCTCAAAGCTCCAGATTATTCTAAGCAGTTCATTGTGCAGACTGATGCCTCTGAACATGGGATAGGGGCAGTTTTGTCCCAAACAAATGATGATGGCCTTGACCAGCCTGTTGCTTTCATTAGCAGGAGGTTACTCCCCAGGGAGCAGCGTTGGAGTGCCATTGAGAGGGAGGCCTTTGCTGTGGTTTGGTCCCTGAAGAAGCTGAGACCATACCTCTTTGGGACTCACTTCCTAGTTCAAACTGACCACAGACCTCTCAAATGGCTGATGCAAATGAAAGGTGAAAATCCTAAACTGTTGAGGTGGTCCATCTCCCTACAGGGAATGGACTTTATAGTGGAACACAGACCTGGGACTGCCCATGCCAATGCAGATGGCCTTTCCAGGTTCTTCCACTTAGAAAATGAAGACTCTCTTGGGAAAGGTTAGTCTCATCCTCTTTCGTTTGGGGGGGGGTTGTGTAAGGAAATGCCTCCTTGGCATGGTTGCCCCCTGACTTTTTGCCTTTGCTGATGCTATGTTTACAATTGAAAGTGTGCTGAGGCCTGCTAACCAGGCCCCAGCACCAGTGTTCTTTCCCTAACCTGTACTTTTGTATCCACAATTGGCAGACCCTGGCATCCAGATAAGTCCCTTGTAACTGGTACTTCTAGTACCAAGGGCCCTGATGCCAAGGAAGGTCTCTAAGGGCTGCAGCATGTCTTATGCCACCCTGGAGACCTCTCACTCAGCACAGACACACTGCTTGCCAGCTTGTGTGTGCTAGTGAGGACAAAACGAGTAAGTCGACATGGCACTCCCCTCAGGGTGCCATGCCAGCCTCTCACTGCCTATGCAGTATAGGTAAGACACCCCTCTAGCAGGCCTTACAGCCCTAAGGCAGGGTGCACTATACCATAGGTGAGGGTACCAGTGCATGAGCATGGTACCCCTACAGTGTCTAAACAAAACCTTAGACATTGTAAGTGCAGGGTAGCCATAAGAGTATATGGTCTGGGAGTCTGTCAAACACGAACTCCACAGCACCATAATGGCTACACTGAAAACTGGGAAGTTTGGTATCAAACTTCTCAGCACAATAAATGCACACTGATGCCAGTGTACATTTTATTGCAAAATACACCCCAGAGGGCACCTTAGAGGTGCCCCCTGAAACTTAACCGACTGTCTGTGTAGGCTGACTAGTTCCAGCAGCCTGCCACACCAGAGACATGTTGCTGGCCCCATGGGGAGAGTGCCTTTGTCACTCTGAGGCCAGTAACAAAGCCTGCACTGGGTGGAGATGCTAACACCTCCCCCAGGCAAGAGCTGTGACACCTGGCGGTGAGCCTCAAAGGCTCACCCCTTTGTCACAGCCCAGCAGGGCACTCCAGCTTAGTGGAGTTGCCCGCCCCCTCCGGCCACGGCCCCCACTTTTGGCGGCAAGGCTGGAGGGAACAAAGAAAGCAACAAGGAGGAGTCACTGGCCAGTCAGGACAGCCCCTAAGGTGTCCTGAGCTGAAGTGACTCTAACTTTTAGAAATCCTCCATCTTGCAGATGGAGGATTCCCCCAATAGGGTTAGGATTGTGACCCCCTCCCCTTGGGAGGAGGCACAAAGAGGGTGTACCCACCCTCAGGGCTAGTAGCCATTGGCTACTAACCCCCCAGACCTAAACACGCCCTTAAATTTAGTATTTAAGGGCTACCCTGAACCCTAGAAAATTAGATTCCTGCAACTACAAGAAGAAGGACTGCCTAGCTGAAAACCCCTGCAGAGGAAGACCAGAAGACGACAACTGCCTTGGCTCCAGAAACTCACCGGCCTGTCTCCTGCCTTCCAAAGATCCTGCTCCAGCGACGCCTTCCAAAGGGACCAGCGACCTCGACATCCTCTGAGGACTGCCCCTGCTTCGAAAAGACAAGAAACTCCCGAGGACAGCGGACCTGCTCCAAGAAAAGCTGCAACTTTGTTTCCAGCAGCTTTAAAGAACCCTGCAAGCTCCCCGCAAGAAGCGTGAGACTTGCAACACTGCACCCGGCGACCCCGACTCGGCTGGTGGCGATCCAACACCTCAGGAGGGACCCCAGGACTACTCTGATACTGTGAGTACCAAAACCTGTCCCCCCTGAGCCCCCACAGCGCCGCCTGCAGAGGGAATCCCGAGGCTTCCCCTGACCGCGACTCTTTGAACCTAAAGTCCCGACGCCTGGGAGAGACCCTGCACCCGCAGCCCCCAGGACCTGAAGGACCGGACTTTCACTGGAGAAGTGACCCCCAGGAGTCCCTCTCCCTTGCCCAAGTGGAGGTTTCCCCGAGGAACCCCCCCCTTGCCTGCCTGCAGCGCTGAAGAGATCCCTAGATCTCCCATTGACTTCCATTGCGAACCCGACGCCTGTTTCTACACTGCACCCGGCCGCCCCCGCGCTGCTGAGGGTGAAATTTCTGTGTGGACTTGTGTCCCCCCCGGTGCCCTACAAAACCCCCCTGGTCTGCCCTCCGAAGACGCGGGTACTTACCTGCAAGCAGACCGGAACCGGGGCACCCCCTTCTCTCCATTCTAGCCTATGTGTTTTGGGCACCACTTTGAACTCTGCACCTGACCGGCCCTGAGCTGCTGGTGTGGTGACTTTGGGGTTGCTCTGAACCCCCAACGGTGGGCTACCTTGGACCAAGAACTGAACCCTGTAAGTGTCTTACTTACCTGGTAAAACTAACAAATACTTACCTCCCCTAGGAACTGTGAAAATTGCACTGTGTCCACTTTTAAAACAGCTATTTGTGAATAACTTGAAAAGTATACATGCAATTTTTATGATTTAAAGTTCCTAAAGTACTTACCTGCAATACCTTTCAAATGAGCTATTACATGTAGAATTTGAACCTGTGGTTCTTAAAATAAACTAAGAAAAGATATTTTTCTATAACAAAACCTATTGGCTGGATTTGTCTCTGAGTGTGTGTACCTCATTTATTGTCTATGTGTATGTACAACAAATGCTTAACACTACTCCTTGGATAAGCCTACTGCTCGACCACACTACCACAAAATAGAGCATTAGTATTATCTATTTTTACCACTATTTTACCTCTAAGGGGAACCCTTGGACTCTGTGCATGCTATTCCTTACTTTGAAATAGCACATACAGAGCCAACTTCCTACAATTATGCACAGTAACAGTCACCTGCACACACAGATATCCCCCTAACATAGCTAAAACTAAAAACAAACTAAAAACTACTTCCAAAAATATTCAGCTTTAATATTAATGAGTTTTTTGGGTTCATTGAGAACATGGTTGTTGTTCAATAATAAAATTAATCCTCAAAAATACAACTTGCCTAATAATTCTGCACTCCCTGTATTAACTTCACGGCCAGGGCAGACGTGAAGGTCACTATGCTTACTTGGACCTGCAGGACTTTTTGTTTGAGAACTCTCCCTAAGCCCTCCACATTTGGAAGGTATTGGGTTGGTATCTGTTCTAAAGGTTGCGGAGTCAGCGATTAGAGGTATCTGTCAGAAGAACAAGTTACCTTTGGTAATGCTCATTCTGGTCAATATTTTTTTACTTCAAAACCCTCATTGCCCTCCCACCTCTGAGTTACCGGAGTCGCTGTTAAACATCTGAAAAGATCCTAAATTAAGAGGTCAGCACACGGTCACCAACAGTTGTTCTGCATCTGAAGGAGCAGAAAGATGGAGACAAGACAATGTCAGTGCACAGGGGTGGTACTTTCGTGACTCTGCTCCATCACTTTTTTGGAGAACTCTGAATCCAGTGGAGAGCTGCTTGAAGCAGAGCTGTGGAAGTTCTCCGAATCTCATCTGGCGATATTCTAAATGTGAGGAAACGGAGGTTCGAGTATCCAACAGAAACAGTGTAACCAAAGGTAAGTAAATTATTCTTAATTTCTAATCTGCAGGGCTGGTGGTAAGCATTACCTAATAAATCAATAACGTTTCTAATACTTTATTTTATATAGTACTCTAAATTTATGAAGCTGCTGGATTCGAGTTCAACATCTCAAACCTTTTTCCTTCTTTTATCAGTGCTGAAGGCAGCCACACATCTGGCCAGAGTAATGGCAGAGATCACCAAGCACTTGCGAAAGCAGTTCAAGTTCACCAGGACACACTGCGCACCATGTACTTTGCTTGACATGTTTTAATGTTCAGCAGTTCCTGTAGTACAGGAGGTGGATTCACGCCAGACCAGCTGCACTTAGACCAACAGTTGCTCAAACGCCAGTGACAGCCAGCAAAAGTATCATTCATCCATCTGCTCAGTTCCTGCTCATTCTGAAGAAAAGCCTTCCGTCCAGAATTTCAGACTATTTTGAGCTGCGGTCCTGCGTTTGTGTGAACGTTTACACACACGCGCGCATAAACACAAAGAACTTTCAAAAGTTTTATTTTTGTCTGTTTATTAAAGAAGTTTGCCAAACTCAAAGCTGCTCCTACGAAATGTTAAAAAGAAAGATTTTGGTAATTATAATTGAAAGCTGTGGCTCTCAGGGTAAAAAGCAAAAATATCGATCTGTTGTGTTTGGCTGATCAAATAATTGTTTTCCATTATTACAAATTGGACACCTGCTAATAACCAGCTTGGCGAAAATGAAGCAAATCATTTGTTCAAAGTTAGCATTTTACTAAATCAAAACACTAGCTTGGATGTTGAAGCCTTGAAAAGTCTGGAACTTGTCTTGAAATATTTGTTTGGGGAAAGCTAATTTCTTATAATATTTTTGTCTTGTGTTTTGTGGACTTTGTGTGTCAAAGGGCAGGTTTGCTTCTTAATCTATTTTGTTTTTCATTCTGCTGCTTTCAGAGCAGTAGGTCATAGTACAATCTATGATATAACTGCCGAGAAAACCAATACTTGTTTTTAGAACTAAGTGTAGTGTAAGTTGGCAAACATATAACTAATTTTGTGCCATTTTTAAAAGATTGTTGTGAAATGAAAGATTCTATTTTGGGGGATACCTGAAAATTAATCATAAAATGGTCTTCTTAGACTGTTTATTTCTTTCCAAAGTTTTTAAACAATACGGGTCTATGATAATACAGTACAATCTTTTTTTTCACTGTTTAAAATAATGTAGCCATTGTTTCACAGTATTAATGTGAGATTAGATTATATTTATTATATTTACTAAAGGAGTGTGCATCATAATTCCAATAACATATCACGCATATATTTGACTTCTTAAAGCAAAAATGTGTCAAGCAGACCCTAATGTTTAAATTCCGGAATATGCAAGTGGCTTTGACCAGATAGTTAAGTGATATCTGTGTAGTGTCATTACAGTGTTGAGCTCCTGGAATGACTTTGTTTGCATTTTGGCACCAATTGCTAGTTCTGAGTGTGGAGACCCATGTGTTTTCGTAAAGACGTTCACACACAAAATCTAAGGTAAACTATGATTACTCTTTCCAAAAGAAGAAACAAGTATACCATCGCAGCACAAACCAGAGCAGCTGAAGTTATGTTTGCAGATGTGTTGTCAGTTTAACTAATAATGGGATAGGAATGTGTTCTGCTTTATGCCTTCATTGGGTTATTCTTGGTATGGAGTATATTTTTAATTATCTGGCGTGCATGGGTTTGGTGGAATATGTAGGCAAGAATTACACACCTTTGTCGATATATTGTAAAATCTATGATGTTTTTACACTGACACCCAATGACACGTCCCCCTAAAAAGTGTTTATTTTGATGGATGGGTCTTTTCATTGTTGGATCTTAGGTGTCTTATGTAGAACGTATGTTCCAGCAGGCAATGCATTGTTGCATTTATTTCACTTCTTAAGCAATCGTGCTTAGTGGCATAAAATATTCTTCCATCATCTCCTAGTGCATATTGTTCCAAAATGTTAAAAATAATGTAGTGGTCAGAATTAGCTCACAAGTTATTTTTTTCTCATCAGTATAACCGAAGTACATATATAGATAGTGTTTGTGTAGGGCTGTGTGTGTGCGTGAGTGAAATCAATGTATGTGTATGTAACTAAATGTTTGCACACATTCGTGGATAGAGGATTTCATGGCATTACATTATCCCTTGTCAGGAATTGCTAAATGTTGAGTTATAATGCTGGTAGACATCTTAAGCATTATTAATTGAAAAAACAGTGCAACACCATGATATCAAGTATTCCATTGATTGGGTGTAGGATGAATCTGGTGATTTGAGACATAATCTTTTAAGTAGCCAGATACTGTTTCAATTAAATATGGGCAGTTTTACTGCAAACTGTTTACTTACACAGGCCTCATGACATGAAAAGGATGGACATATTTGTGTTAGTGACTTAAGATATATTTATTTTAGATGCATGTATGTCCTTTCCAAGTCTAAACAAACTACTTTATTTACATAATGGCATTTAAGTTCCACCTGTGTGAAACATAGATCCATATACCCATTGCACTAATAGTGGCATCATTAATAATAATATGAAAGGATTAGGGTGGAACTTTATATTGTTTTAATGAAACATGTTTGTGTTTCTCTCTGTTTATTTATCACATCTGCTAAGTCTAAATTTGTTGCAGGTCACACTGCCTTTTCAGTTCTATTTAAGAAAGTATAACAAATACCCTTCCTTCACTGCTTCAGTGTAACATCAGTTGTTGCACTGTAGCAGGACTCTCTTGTTGCTCCACATCATGACTTATTTTAATCATAATCTATTTATATACTTTTGCTTATTTCAAATAATGTATCTACTAATTAATTCAAGTCGTAAAGCAAGGGATACATTATTCTGAGCGGTTTTTCGTGTATGGAGAAGTAACAATTGATTTTCAAAGGGAATCTTCTTTCGCCCAACTGGATTGTAAACCAAAGTTATACATGTGCATTGCATGGTTAAATCCAATAACAAAATCCTACTTAAGTGCAGACCACACAGACGTTTTGTACCATAAGGAGGAAAATGTTTGAATTACAAAAAAAAATAGGTCAGATATGGTTACAAGCGATGATTAAACATTGATTGGAATGTTTCTATAAAGCTCCTTGATTATACAGATTTGGTCAGTGGATAGCTGGACTTTTTGGTTGAATGTCTGCCTAATTCGAGTGATAGTTTTTTAAATGTAAATCAAATAGGTTGCTATTACTCCTGGCACTCTTATTGTGAATCCTAGAATGGATGTGTTTATTACCACACCAATAAACAAAACCATTTTGTAAGGATAATAACAGATTGAGCTTGTACCTTACCTTGTTTAGAAAACCAAGACTTTTAAGGCTTTGCTTGATTGTTTAATTATTAGATATTCAATAATGGAATGTTGAACCAAACGTGAGTGGAGAAAGCTTAAACTTTCTTTCTTCAGATAGGTTTTTGCTGTTATGCTGTGTGTTTCAGTATAGAGTAGTGATCTTGTGTGAGTGAAGACAGGTAACTTTTGGTTTCTTCCCAGTGTCTTTAGAAAATTTAGGAACAGATTGTTCTGTTTTGAAAAGTTAACATCACATACACTGCAGTTTGCAAACTGCAGTTTCAATTTCAAAATGTAAATTCTCTATTGTAAGCATTCAGTTACTTGGTTAGTGACATGGCCCTAAAAGCTTTTGAAGCAGCAGAACAAAGCCATAATCTTTTATGCATAACAAAGTATCTCCTCCTTACATGAGACAAAGAATTGTACATTCATATTCATGTATGCTCTCTACATTTACCATCAATCATAAGCAAGTACATGCTTTCATTTATATGCATATATACATATATTTATAATCCCCTGTAATATAAATGCGTCATACTGGCTATTGCACATACATGACTTGCCCCGATTTATACGCAGTACTTTTCTGACCTTTTATATGGTGTTATCTTGCTCCCTGACACACGCATACAATCGTTTTATATGAGCTGCAATTCATACCCAACAATAATTGCACTGAGTTTTGAAAACTTCCTTTTTATTACTGTGTGAACATATTTTGCATCTGCTGTATCTTTTAAAATACTGTAAATATGTTTATGTAGAGTTCAAATAGAAATGCAGAAATGCATATTTTTTGTTTTAGAGGAAACTGCCATATTCTGCAGTTAAGTATTAAGCTTTGTTTTGATGATGGACTTATATGATATTATTATTTTTATCATTTTGGTTTCCCACATGTAGATAAATCATGAAGGAGAGAGTCTCATATTTATTTTCAACTAGATTGTGAGGGACAGGCTGCCTTTCTTATTTTTTTTTTTTTTTCTCTTGATCAACCAGAGGTTTGAAATAGAGCAGAGCCCTGCATTACTGGCTTTTGTCTCTGGTGTCTGTTACGTTTCGTAAGGCAAACATTTGTAAGGTATGTGCATCCAAGGGGTTGTGTGCAAACTTTATGTGAATGTCTTTGCTTTTGCGCTTTACATTTGTCCGTAGTCTAGTACTGCATTTTGTCCTTGTAGCTTTCATTACTTGAGCTTAGCATCAGAAAGCTGAAGAACAAGTCTGATAATGTTTGAAAGATTGCTCTACCAAATTGCCTTTTTTTCGTCCTCACAATGGGAAATGTCATTGGAGCCATCAATATTGGTGCTAATTGATATCATAATGCATACAAGTGCCAATCCAAAACCAAACTGATTTTTCCTGTGGGAGTTGGCATTCTTTTGGTCCCAAAGTTATCGGTCATTGTCTGTCCTATATTGCTCATCAGGTCATCTTTGAACATTTTTCCATGTCTTTTCCACTGCTTGCTCTCACCCAGCCTGACTGTTCTTTTGACGTGAATGTACTTGGTTGTCCGAATTACTGTAAATGTAAACTTGATACTACCTTTGGGTTGAACGAGTAGGTGCAGTTAATGGCTACCTCTAAGTTAGTGAACTGATAGGAAGTTGTATTTATGTGCTTGAAAAGCAGCCCTTCAAGACAACAGCCAAAATATCACTGAGAGTTGCAGGTTTCTAGACATTAAGTCTGTTCTCTTTCAAGAGCTTGTGTGCCATATTTCACTCTTGTAAACGTCTACCACTGTGGCTTTTACTGAAAGCTGTGAGGGTTGTTTATGTTCAGAATGCAAGTGTGATAGGATTATGGTTGCCATTGACTTGCCCCCTGTGCTTTCCGGTTTTAAAAGAGCATAATAAATGCTGATGGAGGTTCTGATCTCTGTATAATGATTTAGCTAGGTATGCTGTTTAGAGCAACAATGTTCTATTTTTCTATTTGGAGATGCATATTACCTGTACATTTCTGTTCATAAACAGATAACACTATACAGGTGCTAAAATATTGGAAATAATTGATTATCTGTTTATGTATAGAAATCACTGCACTGCTCTGTACTGAAGAGTATTGAATGCTGAGTGCATTGGCTTTTACTTACCTCACAGTGCTCAAGTACAGAATGGAACGTGTGTGTTAATGTGCCAGTCTAAACCCCATATTACAAATAGAAATCAAGCAACCCATTTTACACTCACATAGCCTTTTTGCCTGTTACCTTTACAAACGAAAAACAGGAAAGGTAATCGTTTCAAGAAAAAATTGCAGAAAAAATATGAATCTGTGGTTGTTGCTCCTCAAATCGGGTCTTTGTTTGCCCCCTGTTAGCCAGACCAGAGTTTCATTTTGCATTGAAGCTCCGTTGCTTTTATTTTTTGGTCTTGATGCTAATTTGCTTGCAGTTGAGGCTTTAAGTAAATCTAGTCTTGGAAGGTTACATATGGACATAATCCATACAAAGAAAATCATACTTGAAATGTGAATGTGCACCTTAGGGTAAAAAGCAACATTACCACATTTAAAAGTAGTAGTAACTTAACCTTTCATTCCTGGCAGATCCGAGTTTCATTCTAGGCTGTTTATTAAATGCAAGTTGTGACAAATTAGGCTGCCTAGTGGTGAGTTAATTTCATACTACATTCCCGTAATACATATTTATCAATCTGAGAACAGCATCTACCAAATGAAAAGCATGCACCTGAACCATTCTAGTGACTTAAGGGACAGGTTATCAGATAACTTAAATTTGACCTAAGTAGTTTTGCGTTTGAGATTAGATATGTTTTATTGAACAACAAATTATATGAGAATATAATATAAATTGAGAACAAAACTACTTAAATTGATGGTGCTTTTAACCAGACACCTTTTTGTTACATTGTAAAATATCATTTTTGTAGCTATCATATCCATGGTGCAGATAGTTGTTCCTTTTTTGTAATATAAGTGAAACTGAACAGACTGTGACACATACATTTTATTAATCCTAAATGATTAAAGATCCTTAGCTTGGGACGTCACATAACAATTTACAAGAAAGAAGAGTTTATCAGCAATAAAATGAAACTGTGAGAGCTAAGAATGTTTAAACATGAAAGATTGTAGTTTACACATCCAGGTGTCTTTCCTTAGCAAGACGTCAGATGGCTTATGGCAAAGTACCTGTGGTTTAAAACACTTAGTTTTAAATGCTTTCTTTATTAAAAAAAAAAAAAAAAAAGAAAAAGAAAGGAAAAAACAATTCCTTTAACATTGCACATGGATTTCATTTTCTTTTACCAATACAAGTTAAATGGCATTTTGAATAAAGAAAACTGACTGTTCAAAGTTTACATTTTTTAAGGAAAGTAAAGATCTAATTTCAAGCGGTACTGGATAAATGGGAAATTGGTTTTGTGTCTTTGCTATGCACTCATGGTGGTATTTTTTGAAATAACGGTGCAGTACTGTCTTAAAAGCCCCTTTTGTATTGGTTAATAAATGTATCCATATAACTATGCATTTATCTACAGTTAAAAAACTTTCTATTTGTTTAAAAGTCAAAATAAAAGTTACTGAAACTACGTGGTTTGTTTTAGAACTTGACCAGTTTCATATTCAAATGAGTTTTTATTTTATCGTAAGATACGTTTCGGTATCCTTAACTCAAATTGGTGTGGTCTGCTGCCACTTTAAGCCTTAATAAGCCATTGTTTTGCTTACCAATTTTTCTTGTCATTACGAATTTGCATGTGTATTAACAAACATAAAAAAGGCAAAAACTGTTGAAACACAATACAGGTCATTTAAAACAAATGTTATTTCTCTGTAATGCAAATACTTAATAAATGGGGCACTAGAAAAAAAAGTTACTCCTGTCATGAGTAATAAAGGGAATATGTAGCTCGAACTGTGATTGCTGTTCTGTCCTTTGGCTGCCACCTGTTGCTTATAGGTCAACGATTAAAATCTATTGCAGCTTAGAATAGCCACCTGTTTTGGAGATGTGGAGATTTGATTTTGATGTGTTAGAAAAAGTTTTTATTTGCAAATGGCTAGGACTATAGTTTGACACCTTCCTGATGTCCCAAGATGTATTTGGTTTGTGCTGTCATTTCCACTTTTAACTATTTATGCAGTGTTTTTCTTCAGTATTTTAATTTGGCATCAGTTGAAGCGTAGGGGACCCAGCTCTTTACAGTTTGTAACTACCTCATTTAAATAGTTGGGTGCTATTTTGAAATAAACAATATGTGAACGTTTTCAGAGAAAGTGACCAAATGGCGTGTTTCTGTAACTCTCCTGTGCTAGACAATATCATAGCAACCATAGTTCTGTTTATTTTCAAATTCTGTAGTGTGAAAAGTGTTGGCGGGAATTATGCAGAAGGCAGTGCACCCTCTGGAGTCTCGATGGATGCAGACCAGAGGCCCAAATACACGAGGCAGGATCAAAGCAGGTTAATGCTGCCATATGCCTTCCAGACTTTGTGCTGGATATACTCTGTGCCTTTTAAGTAGTCCCATCATGTACAAGACATAATTATTCACAAAATAATAAATATTAGTTTAGCAGCAATATATATGTACTATGTATACATATATGAATTTGTGCGTGGCACAAATTGTTATTAAAAATAAAATGTTTTAAAAATAGTCTGGGAAATATTTTCTTAAAAACGAAACAGATGCAAATATTAAAATACTACTAAATTGTGCTTTTATGTACTTAATGTATTTGTTCATACACGTGCTTAGAAAGACATGTAAGTGGGGTAAAAGAAAAACATTGAAAATGACAATTCTGTAAGCCTTTTTTTAACAGTTCCCTACACTGTCTACTGTTTGTACTTGAAATCTGTGTCTAAGTTTAGGATGGTCACTTCATATGCTCGGACTGCATATTCCGTTTTTCAATTGAACTTTCTTTGTTTCTGATCCTATTGACTGAGGAATCAGCACTTTATATTTTCATTTTATAGCCTGGAGCTATATTTTCTGTAGTGTTTAGAAAGACAAGAACTTAAACGTATATTCTTCCTTGCAGTAGTTTTCTACACGTAAAAGATCAAATAAGGACAGTAAAAGCAGACCAGTAGATTAAGTTGTGGTGACAGAAGTTAAATAAAAAGTATGCCATTGCAGTTGGTGTTTAATAAGTAATGCTTGTATTAAATGATTTAACATCCATAATATATTAGGTAGTAGGAGTCTCTATTTTTATTTAAATCAGAACTATTAATGCCTGTTTAGAGTATATTACTGACATTCCTTGGTGGCAAGACTTTAATGTTTGAAGAAAGGAGGAAAATGTGTGTGGCATTTTGCTGCTGACACCCAGCAAGCAAAATTGCCTCTGTTAAACTTTTTTATAAAACTGCACCATCAGGTCGATATGTAAGCTATATTTTTAAAAGACTAATCATCCTTTAATATGCTGCATAAAACTTATCAGCATTATTGCACTTTCTCAATAATTAATGCCCTGCGATTAGCTCATCAAATGGACAAACCTTAGAGTTTTTAGTGAACAATAGTACTTTGGGCAAAAGGTAAAATTTCTCTAGGTACCTCAAGAAAAGAAAAACGCCTGAACATGCTGCATTGACTTTTATTTTATTTTTACTTATTACCCAGTGTTTTGTGTTTTCTGCTTGTAATTTTTGTTCAATATTATTACATACTATGTTTTGTTTTCTGGACCCAAGTGAACTGTTATTGTTGTAAAGTAGTATCCTTTTTGTGTTTGCGTTGTCATATTTGGGATAAAATTTACTTCAGTACCGTAGTGTTAAAAAGGATACTGCATTTGATAAACGAACAGTATGCAATGTGCTTCCCATGCATTATTGCCTGTTGCTTCTTTCAGCACATTCTTAAGGTGTAATACACAGCTTTTATTGCCCACAGAAGTTATTTAGATGGTTTAGCATTTTGCAGTTTCGAGCAGATCAGTTCCTGCTTTGTCTAAAATGTGAAACATGTACAGAAAAAATGACCAGTCATAATATTATTGAATGTGATTATCACCACTTACTAGTTACGTCTGTAGCAATAAAGCAGCCAGGCAACTTAAATGGCAAATAAAATGTGTACTAACATGTTCAGTATCAATGTTGCTTCCAAAACACGCACACATGCGCAAACTGTGCTGTTGAAGGAGATGCAGGCAATGAAATGAAGCCTTTGTTGTTTTCGATTACACTCAACTGGGTCCTTTATCAAGTTTGTTTTACAGCTTGCTAGATGAAATAGTTTGCACTACTTTTTTGCAATAAAATCATGAAAAAATAACAGTTTATTTCTGTTTTGTTTCATGCTGTACATAAATTATTACTAAAGCTTTAGACTAGTATTTTGTTCACCTCCATACATAAAACTTGTAAGAAGCTCAAAATGCTGTAAAATCCTGACAGTCTGATGTGAATGATATTTTATGAAGTTATTTTGTATGGTGTATATTTTGTTTTGCCTCAAAAGTATGTAAAATAAAATCCTTCTTCACATTTTAGTTTCTGAATCTGTTTTTTTTTCTCAACACATTTTGAAACTGTTTGTTATTTCCATGATCTTAAGAAGATGATGTATTTTGAAGTTCTTTAATTGTATTAATGTGATTACCTCAATTGGAATTTACAGGATGCCAACCATAAGAACACCCTTGTGACAGTTCCTGAGACCATTGTGAAGGTTGCGTAGATCTAAATAAATTGAAACAAGGCACAAACTGTCATTATTAATATCAGTATAAAATAGGAGGAAGATTAAACCTCTGTACGGTCATTGACCCCTTTCAGTGGATGATGGGCACATTCCACTATATTGATTAGGACTCTGCCAAGTGACTTGGAAATACAAGTTTCAAATATTGTGAACGATACTCAGCAAGGCACCAAAGTGTGTACACAGTATACAGAAAAATAAAAGCTGCAACAAAATACATAGCAGATTGAAAGTTGGACTTGGAAACATTACATATATTGGAAGCACCTCCTGATTCCTTCATATATGTATATCTATAGCTTGTGGTCTTGCTCAGTAACTGGGTTGTACACATTGGATTTACTTAATTGTGGGGATTACACAAAGCTAGAATGGAATGCATGGAATTTTCTGTAACTTGACTGTTCTCACTCATGTTATCAAATTATTTTATTGGTTTTCTCTCCAAAAACAAAACTAACATTAAAAAATACAGTTAAACAGTGCAGTATTCATAATATGAATTTAAAATTGAAATTATTGGACTTTACATACAGCAGATTTTTCCCCAAAACAATATGTAGGAAGTTGGCTCTGTATGCACTATTTCAAAGTAAGGAATAGTATGCACAGAGTCCAAGGGTTCCCCTTAGAGGTAAGATAGTGGCAAAAAGAGATAATACTAATGCTCTATTTTGTGGTTGTGTGGTCGAGCAGTAGGCTTAGCAAAGGAGTAGTGTTAAGCATTTGTTGTACATACACACAGGCAATAAATGAGGAACACACACTCAGAGACAATTCCAGCCAATAGGTTTTGTTATAGAAAAATATCTTTTCTTAGCTTATTTTAAGAACCACAGGTTCAAATTCTACATGTAATACTTTGCATGAAAGGTATTGCAGGTAAGTACTTTAGGAACTTTGAATAATCACAATAGCATATATACTTTTCAAATAAAACACATATAGCTATTTTAAAACTAGACACAGTGCAATTTTCACAGTTCCTAGGGGAGGTAAGTTATTGTTAGTTCTTGCAGGTAAGTAAACCACCTATGGGGTTCAAGTTTGGGTCCAAGGTAGCCCACCGTTGGGGGTTCAGAGCAACCCCAAAGTTACCACACCAGCAGCTCAGGGCCGGTCAGGTACAGAGTTCAAAGTGGTGCCCAAAACGCATAGGCTTCAATGGAGAAGGGGGTGCCCCGGTTCCAGTCTGCCAGCAGGTAAGTACCCGCGTCTTCGGAGGGCAGACCAGGGGGGTTTTGTAGGGCACCGGGGGGGACACAAGTCCACACAGAAAGTACACCCTCAGCAGCGCGGGGCGGCCCGGTGCAGTGTGCAAACAAGCGTCGGGTTTGTAATAGGAATCAATGGGAGACCAAGGGGTCTCTTCAGCGATGCAGGCAAGGGGGGGGGCTCCTCGGGGTAGCCACCACCTGGGCAAGGGAGAGGGCCTCCTGGGGGTCACTCCTGCACTGGAGGTCGGATCCTTCAGGTCCTGGGGGCTGTGGGTGCAGGGTCGTTTCCAGGCGTCGGGATCTTAGAGTCAGGCAGTCGCGGACAGGGGGAGCCTCGGGATTCCCTCTGCAGGCGTCGCTGTGGGGGCTCAGGGGGGACAACTTTGGTTACTCACAGTCTCGGAGTCGCCGGAGGGTCCTCCCTAAAGTGTTGTTTCTCCACCAGTCGAGTCGGGGTCGCCGGGTGCAGGGTTGCAAGTCTCACGCTTCTGGCGGGAAACACTGTTGCCTTTAAGTTGCTCCTTTGGAAATAAAGTTGCAGTCTTGGGTGAATAGGGCCGCTGTTCTCGGGAGTTTCTTGGTCCTTTTAGAGCAGGGCAGTCCTCTGAGGATTCCGAGGTCGCTGGTCCTGGGGAAAGCGTCGCTGGAGCAGTTTTCTTCCGAAGGGGGGAGACAGGCCGGTAGAGCTGGGGCCAAGGCAGTTGGTGTCTCCGTCTTCTCTGCAGGGTTTTTCAGCTCAGCAGTCCCCTTCTTAGGTTGCAGGAATCTGAGTTCCTAGGTTCAGGGGAGCCCTTAAATACTAAATTTAAGGGCGTGTTTAGGTCTGGGGGGTTAGTAGCCAATGGCTACTAGCCCTGAGGGTGGGTACACCCTCTTTGTGCCTCCTCCCAAGGGGAGGGGGTCACAGTCCTATCCCTATTGGGGGAATCCTCCATCTGCAAGATGGAGGATTTCTAAAAGTTAGTCACCTCAGCTCAGGACACCTTAGGGGCTGTCCTGACTGGCCAGTGACTCCTCCTGGTTATTCTCATTATTTCCTCCGGCCTTGCCGCCAAAAGTAGGGCCGGGGCCGGAGGGGGCGGGCAACTCCACTAGCTGGAGTGCCCTGTGGTGCTGGAACAAAGTGGGTGAGGCTCACCGCCAGGTGTTACAGCTCCTGCCTGGGGGAGGTGATAGCATCTCCACCCAGTGCAGGCTTTGTTACTAGCCACAGAGTGACAAAGGCACTCTCCCCATGTGGCCAGCAACATGTCTCGAGGGCAGGCTGCTAAAACCAGTCAGCCTACACGGGTAGTTGGTTAAGGTTTCAGGGGGCACCTCTAAGGTGCCCTCTGGGGTATATTTTACAATAAAATGTACACTGGCATCAGTGTGCATTTATTGTGCTGAGAAGTTTGATACCAAACTTCCCAGTTTTCAGTGTAGCCATTATGGTGATGTGGAGTCCGTGTTTGACAGACTCCCAGACCATATACTCTTATGGCTACCCTGCACTTACAATGTCTAAGGTTTTGCTTAGACACTGTAGGGGCACAGTGCTCATGCACTGGTGCCCTCACCTATGGTATAGTGCACCCTGCCTTAGGGCTGTAAGGCCTGCTAGAGGGGTGACTTATCTATACTGCATAGGCAGTGTGAGGTTGGCATGGCACCCTGAGGGGAGTGCCATGTCGACTTACTCGTTTTGTCCTCACCAGCACACACAAGCTGGCAAGCAGTGTGTCTGTGCTGAGTAAGGGGTCCCCAGGGTGGCATAAGATATGCTGCAGCCCTTAAAGACCTTCCCTGGCATCAGGGCCCTTGGTACCAGGGGTACCAGTTACAAGGGACTTACCTGGATGCCAGGGTGTGCCAATTGTGAAAACAAAAGTACAGGTTAGGGAAAGAACACTGGTGCTGGGGCCTGGTTAGCAGGCCTCAGCACACTTTCAATTCAAAACATAGCATTAGCAAAGGCAAAAAGTCAGGGGGTAACCATGCCAAGGAGGCATTTCCTTACACAATAGATAAACAAAAATGATCCACCTGACCCTGCAGCACAGTTGCTATGTGTCTCAATCTCACCTGATACTTTTTGAACAGTGGTTGCAAAAACAAGTGGTGCTGGTTTAAGTAAAAATGATTTTGCTCTTCAGTTTCACACACAGGAGCCCTTTGAAGTCATTCCATAGAGCTGGGTTCCCAAGGTAATCCCTCATTAGGCAAACAGAACTCTTATTCTGCAGTTGCACATATTTATAAAATAGCTGATCTGTGATGTTTTCCTGCCATAACTCTTAATAGGGCAGAACCACTAGATTTAGAAGTTGCCTGCTCTATTCTGGCTAGCTGTAGTAAAACTAAAATGACAATATGACAGTTCCATGATAGTGGAATATTGTAGACCTTTCCCAGAGTTAATCATGTCACTTCCAGATTACCAAGTGTTATCTTTAGAATGTTTGCTTAGAAAAGGGTACTTACAGAGTTGTTCCAGGGCCAACATCTCATTTCCTATTCCCTTCCCTACATGGCTTTAGCAAGCCAGGGAAATTGAGACACCACCATTATAGGGCATTGAGTGTTATTAAACCTGCCTAGATCATGCAGGCTTCAGCTCTAACTTACTCAAGGTCACTTACCAATGGTAGAGATATCTTAAATATCAGCCCAAATGCTGATAGTGATCAACAACTTTGTTCTCTAACCATTGTTAAACTACCAGGGCATATTTTTTCCAAATACTAGTACCTTTCTTTTATCAGTTTTAATTATATGTTTATAAGTACAGTACTTTTGAAGGGCATCTTGTTCTCACTTGAGTCCAGTTAGGATGAAAATGTAAAACTGCCAGATCATCGATGTAAGGAAATGCCTCCTTGGCATGGTTGCCCCCTGACTTTTTGCCTTTGCTGATGCTATGTTTACAATTGAAAGTGTGCTGAGGCCTGCTAACCAGGCCCCAGCACCAGTGTTCTTTCCCTAACCTGTACTTTTGTATCCACAATTGGCAGACCCTGGCATCCGATAAGTCCCTTGTAACTGGTACTTCTAGTACCAAGGGCCCTGATGCCAAGGAAGGTCTCTAAGGGCTGCAGCATGTCTTATGCCACCCTGGAGACCTCTCACTCAGCACAGACACACTGCTTGCCAGCTTGTGTGTGCTAGTGAGAACAAAACGAGTAAGTCGACATGGCACTCCCCTCAGGGTGCCATGCCAGCCTCTCACTGCCTATGCAGTATAGGTCAGTCACCCCTCTAGCAGGCCTTACAGCCCTAAGGCAGGGTGCACTATACCATAGGTGAGGGTACCAGTGCATGAGCATGGTACCCCTACAGTGTCTAAACAAAACCTTAGACATTGTAAGTGCAGGGTAGCCATAAGAGTATATGGTCTGGGAGTTTGTCAAACACGAACTCCACAGCACCATAATGGCTACACTGAAAACTGGGAAGTTTGGTATCAAACTTCTCAGCACAATAAATGCACACTGATGCCAGTGTACATTTTATTGCAAAATACACCCCAGAGGGCACCTTAAAGGTGCCCCCTGAAACTTAACCGACTGTCTGTGTAGGCTGACTAGTTCCAGCAGCCTGCCACACTAGAGACATGTTGCTGGCCCCATGGGGAGAGTGCCTTTGTCACTCTGAGGCCAGTAACAAAGCCTGCACTGGGTGGAGATGCTAACACCTCCCCCAGGCAGGAGCTGTAACACCTGGCGGTGAGCCTCAAAGGCTCACCCCTTTGTCACAGCCCAGCAGGGCACTCCAGCTTAGTGGAGTTGCCCGCCCCCTCCAGCCACGGCCCCCACTTTTGGCGGCAAGGCTGGAGGGAACAAAGAAAGCAACAAGGAGGAGTCACTGGCCAGTCAGGACAGCCCCTAAGGTGTCCTGAGCTGAAGTGACTCTAACTTTTAGAAATCCTCCATCTTGCAGATGGAGGATTCCCCCAATAGGGTTAGGATTGTGACCCCCTCCCCTTGGGAGGGGGCACAAAGAGGGTCTACCCACCCTCAGGGCTAGTAGCCATTGGCTACTAACCCCCCAGACCTAAACACGCCCTTAAATTTAGTATTTAAGGGCTACCCTGAACCCTAGAAAATTAGATTCCTGCAACAACAACAAGAAGGACTGCCCAGCTGAAAACCCCTGCAGAGGAAGACCAGAAGACAACAACTGCCTTGGCTCCAGAAACTCACCGGCCTGTCTCCTGCCTTCCAAAGAACTCTGCTCCAGCGACGCCTTCCAAAGGGACCAGCGACCTCTGAATCCTCTGAGGACTGCCCTGCTTCGACGACGACAAGAAACTCCCGAGGACAGCGGACCTGCTCCAAAAAGACTGCAACTTTGTTTCAAGAAGCAGCTTTAAAGAACCCTGCAACTCCCCGCAAGAAGCGTGAGACTTGCAACACTGCACCCGGCGACCCCGACTCGGCTGGTGGAGAACCAACACCTCAGGGAGGACCCCCGGACTACTCTACGACTGTGAGTACCAAAACCTGTCCCCCCTGAGTCCCCACAGCGCCGCCTGCAGAGGGAATCCCGAGGCTTCCCCTGACCGCGACTCTCTGAAACCGAAGTCCCGACGCCTGGAAAAGACCCTGCACCCGCAGCCCCCAGGACCTGAAGGACCGGACTTTCACTTCAGAAGTGACCCCCAGGAGTCCCTCTCCCTTGCCCAAGTGGAGGTTTCCCCGAGGAAGCCCCCCCTTGCCTGCCTGCAGCGCTGAAGAGATCCCTTGATCTCTCATAGACTTACATTGCGAACCCGACGCTTGTTCTAACACTGCACGCGGCCGCCCCCGCGCCGCTGAGGGTGAAATTTCTGTGTGGGCTTGTGTCCCCCCCCGGTGCCCTACAAAACCCCCCTGGTCTGCCCTCCGAAGACGCGGGTACTTACCTGCAAGCAGACCGGAACCGGGGCACCCCCTTCTCTCCATTATAGCCTATGCGTTTTGGGCACCACTTTGGACTCTGCACCTGACCGGCCCTGAGCTGCTGGTGTGGTGACTTTGGGGTTGCTCTGAACCCCCAACGGTGGGCTACCTTGGACCAAGAACTGAACCCTGTAAGTGTCTTACTTACCTGGTAAAACTAACAAAAACTTACCTCCCCCAGGAACTGTGAAAATTGCACTAAGTGTCCACTTTTGAAATAGCTATTTGTGAATAACTTGAAAAGTATACATGCAATTGAAATGATTCAAAGTTCTTAATGTACTTACCTGCAATACCTTTCAAACAAGATATTACATGTTAAATTTGAACCTGTGGTTCTTAAAATAAACTAAGAAAAGATATTTTTCTATAACAAAACCTATTGGCTGGATTTGTCTCTGAGTGTGTGTACCTCATTTATTGTCTGTGTATGTACAACAAATGCTTAACACTACTCCTTGGATAAGCCTACTGCTCGACCACACTACCACAAAATAGAGCATTAGTATTATCTCTTTTTACCACTATTTTACCTCTAAGGGGAACCCTTGGACTCTGTGCATGCTATTCCTTACTTTGAAATAGCACATACAGAGCCAACTTCCTACATTGGTGGATCAGCGGTGGGGTACAAGACTTTGCATTTGCTGGACTACTCAGCCAATACCTGATCACACGACAAATTCCAAAATTGTCATTAGAAATTGATTTTTGCAATTTGAAAAGTTTTCTAAATTCTTAAAAGACCTGCTAGGGCCTTGTGTTAGATCCTGTTTAGCATTTCTTTTAGAGTTTAAAAGTTTGTAAAAGTTTGAATTAGATTCTAGAACCAGTTGTAGATTCTTAAAAAGTATTCCAACTTTTAGAAGCAAAATGTCTAGCACAGATGTGACTGTGGTGGAACTCGACACCACACCTTACCTCCATCTACAGATGAGAGAGCTAAGGTCACTCTGTAAACTAAAGAAAATAGCAATGGGCCCCAAACCTACCAAAGTACAGCTCCAGGAGCTTTTGGCAGAGTTTGAAAAGGCCAACCCCTCTGAGGGTGGCAACTCAGAGGATGAAGATAGTGACTTGGAGGGAAATTCCCCCCCTCCAGTCCTACTTAGGGAGAGCAGGGCTTCTCAAGCCCTGACTCCACAAATAATAGTCAGAGATGCTGGTTCCCTCACAGGAGGGACCAACAACTCTGAAATCACTGAGGAAAACTCCAGTGAAGAGGACATCCAGTTAGCCCCCTGGTCTGCCCTCCGAAGACGCGGGTACTTACCTGCTGGCAGACTGGAACCGGGGCACCCCCTTCTCCATTGAAGCCTATGCGTTTTGGGCACCACTTTGACCTCTGCACCTGACCGGCCCTGAGCTGCTGGTGTGGTAACTTTGGGGTTGCTCTGAACCCCCAACGGTGGGCTACCTTGGACCCCAATTTGAACCCCGTAGGTGGTTTACTTACCTGCAAGAACTAACAATAACTTACCTCCCCCAGGAACTGTTGAAAATTGCACTGTGTCCACTTTTGAAATAGCTATATGTGTTTTATGTAAAAAGTATATATGCTACTGTGATTATTCAAAGTTCTTAAAGTACTTACCTGCAATACCTTTCAAATGAGATATTACATGTAGAATTTGAACCTGTGGTTCTTAAAATAAACTAAGAAAATATATGGTTCGATGGCATCTGTCGCTGTAGATACGCATGTTCTGCAATAGCTCGCCATCTGGTGTTGGGCCGGAGTGTTACAAGTTGTTTTTCTTCGAAGAAGTCTTTCGAGTCACGGGACCGAGTGACTCCTCCTTTTGTCTCCATTGCGCATGGGCGTCGACTCCATCTTCGATTGTTTTTTTTCCGCCATCGGGTTCGGACGTGTTCCTGTCGCTCCGAGTTTCGGAACGGAAAATTAGCTAATTTCGGAAGATTTTCGTCGGTATTGTTGCGTTCGGGATCGGCGTACTTAGATTCCACACCGCATCGAAGATCGAAGAGCTCCGGTGCCCTTCGGGGTAGTTTTTCGATCCTCCGTCGGGGCCTGGTCGGCCCGACCGCGTGCTGAAGAACGCCGATGGAACGGACCCCGTTTCGTTTCTGCCCCAAATGCCACAATAAATACCCCTACACAGACCAACACTTGGTCTGCAACCTGTGCCTGTCACCTGAGCACAGCGAAGACACCTGCGAGGCCTGTCGTGCGTTCCGGTCCCGAAAAACACTCCGAGACCGTCGAGCCAGAAGACTTCAAATGGCGTCCGCACCGACAGCCCAACGGGAGTTCGAGGAACAGGAAGAAGAAGGTACCTTCTCGATCCAAGACTCAGACTCCGAAGGATTCGACGACACACAAACCGTGAGTAAGACGTCGAAAACCACACAAAGAAACATTTACAAGGCCCAGGGGACGCCACTGCCACCAGGCCATGGCTCCACCCATAAAATCGGTGACCGACCGTCGGCACCGAAAAAGGCCAAAACAGTGCCGAGATCGTCCGACTCCGGTCGAGACACCGGCACGCAGCCTTCTCGGGACCGAGAAAGTGCTGGAGACAAGCCTCGACACCGAGATGCCGGTGTGGACACGGCTCGACGCCGAGACAGCGGCACCGAAACAGATCGACGCCGAGAGGTTTCGGCCCCGAAAAGGAAAAAAGTCACCTCGGAGCCGAAAAAACACGCAGACAAAGTTTCGACGCCGAAACAAACTGCAAGCGACCCAGCTTCAGGCTCTTATACAGAAGAGCACTCGCTAACCTCCCAAATGCAAAAGCATAGGTTTGAGGAAGAGCTACAAGCAACTGATGTGGACCATACGCAAAAGCGTATCTTCATTCAGCAGGGGACAGGAAAAATAAGCACCCTTCCCCCCATTAGGAGAAAGAGAAGGTTGGAGTTCCAGACGGAACAAGCACCACAACCAAAAGTGGTTAAAAGAATTACACCACCACCCTCTCCTCCGCCCGTGATTAACGTTTCACCAGCACAAACTCCATCTCACTCCCCAGCTCACACCACCATGAGCCAGGGTGACCAAGATCAGGACGCATGGGACCTATACGACGCCCCAGTGTCAGATAACAGCCCGGAGGCCTACCCTACAAAGCCATCTCCACCAGAAGACAGCACCGCGTACTCTCAGGTGGTGGCTAGAGCAGCACAATTTCATAACGTAAGCCTCCACTCAGAACAGGTCGAGGATGATTTCTTGTTCAACACACTCTCCTCCACCCACAGCTCCTACCAAAGCCTGCCTATGCTCCCTGGTATGCTCCGGCACGCAAAAGACATATTTAAGGAGCCGGTCAAAAGTAGGGCAATCACACCAAGGGTGGAAAAGAAGTATAAGCCGCCTCCTACGGACCCGGTTTTCATCACTACACAGCTGCCACCAGACTCTGTTGTTGTAGGAGCAGCTAGGAAAAGGGCCAACTCTCACACATCTGGAGATGCACCACCCCCAGATAAAGAAAGCCGCAAGTTTGATGCAGCTGGTAAAAGAGTCGCAGCACAAGCTGCAAACCAGTGGCGCATCGCGAACTCCCAGGCACTACTTGCGCGCTATGACAGGGCCCACTGGGACGAGATGCAACATCTCATTCAACATCTGCCCAAGGACTTCCAAAATAGGGCGAAACAAGTGGTTGAGGAGGGACAGACCATCTCCAACAACCAGATACGTTCCTCCATGGACGCTGCAGATACAGCTGCACGGACAATTAATACATCTGTAACTATCAGACGGCATGCATGGCTCCGAACGTCTGGATTTAAACCAGAGATTCAACAAGCAGTTCTCAATATGCCTTTTAATGAAAAAGAACTGTTCGGTCCAGAAGTGGACACAGCGATTGAGAAACTCAAAAAAGATACGGACACTGCCAAAGCCATGGGCGCACTCTACTCCCCGCAGAGCAGAGGGAATTACAGCACATTCCGTAAAACGCCCTTTCGAGGGGGGTTTCGGGGTCAAAGCACACAAGCCAGCACCTCACAAGCAACACCGTCCACTTACCAGGGACAGTATAGAGGAGGTTTTCGGGGCCAATATAGAGGAGGGCAATTCCCTAGAAATAGAGGAAGATTTCAAAGCCCCAAAACCCCTACTACTAAACAATGACTCACATGTCACTCACCCCCTCCACACAACACCAGTGGGGGGAAGAATGTCATTATTACAAAGCATGGGAGGAAATCACTACAGACACTTGGGTTCTAGCAATTATCCAACATGGTTATTGCATAGAATTTCTACAATTCCCTCCAAACATACCACCAAAAGCACAAAATTTAACAACACACCATTCCAATCTCCTGGAGATAGAAGTGCAGGCACTATTGCAAAAGAATGCAATCGAATTAGTGCCAAACACACAAATAAACACAGGAGTTTACTCACTGTACTTTCTGATACCAAAGAAGGACGAAACGCTCAGACCAATCCTAGACCTCAGAGTAGTGAACACTTTCATCAAATCAGACCACTTCCACATGGTCACACTACAAGAAGTATTGCCATTGCTAAAACTACACGACTACATGGCAACTTTAGACCTCAAGGATGCTTATTTCCATATACCAATACACCCATCGCACAGGAAATACCTAAGGTTTGTATTCAAAGGAATACATTACCAATTCAAGGTACTGCCTTTCGGATTAACAACCGCACCAAGAGTCTTTACCAAATGTCTAGCAGTAGTCGCTGCACACATAAGAAGGCAGCAAATACATGTGTTCCCATATTTGGACGACTGGCTAATCAAGGCCCATTCGTTCATACAGTGCTCAAATCACACAAATCAGATCATACAAACCCTCTTCAAACTCGGGTTCACCGTCAATTTCACAAAATCCAAAATTCTGCCACGCAAGGTACAACAATACCTGGGAGCCATAATAGACACATCAAAGGGAGTAGCCACTCCAAGTCCACAAAGAATTCAAAATTTCAACACCATCATACAACGCATGTATCCAACACAAAAGATACAGGCAAAGATGGTATTACAACTCCTAGGCATGATGTCATCATGCATAGCCATTGTCCCAAACGCAAGACTGCACATGAGGCCCTTACAACAATGCCTAGCATCACAGTGGTCTCAAGCACAGGGTCACCTTCTAGATCTGGTGTTAATAGACCGCCAAACTTACCTCTCGCTTCTGTGGTGGAACAACATAAATTTAAACAAAGGGCGGCCTTTCCAAGACCCAGTGCCACAATACGTAATAACAACAGATGCTTCCATGACAGGGTGGGGAGCACACCTCGGTCAACACAGCATACAAGGACAATGGAACGTACATCAAACAAAACTGCATATCAATCACCTAGAACTTCTAGCAGTTTTTCAAGCACTAAAAGCTTTCCAACCAATAATAGTTCACAAATACATTCTCGTCAAAACAGACAACATGACAACAATGTATTATCTAAACAAGCAGGGAGGGACGCACTCCACGCAGTTAAGCCTGCTAGCACAAAAAATTTGGCATTGGGCAATTCACAACCAAATTCGCCTAATTGCACAGTTTATACCAGGGATACAAAATCAACTCGCAGACAATCTCTCTCGAGATCACCAACAGGTCCACGAATGGGAAATTCACCCCCAAACTCTGAACACTTATTTCAAACTCTGGGGAACACCTCAGATAGACTTGTTTGCAACAAGGGAGAACGCAAAATGCCAAAACTTCGCATCCAGGTACCCACACAAACAATCCCAAGGCAATGCCCTATGGATGAACTGGTCAGGGATATTTGCTTACGCTTTTCCTCCTCTCCCTCTCCTTCCTTACCTGGTAAACAAACTCAGTCAAAGCAAACTCAAACTCATATTGATAGCACCAACTTGGGCAAGGCAACCCTGGTACACAACGCTGCTAGACCTATCAGTGGTACCCTGCATCAAATTGCCCAACAGGCCAGATCTGTTGACACAGCACAACCAAAAGATCAGACACCCAGATCCAGCATCGCTCAATCTAGCAATCTGGCTCCTGAAATCCTAGAATTCGGGCACTTACAACTTACCCAAGAATGTATGGAAGTCATAAAACAAGCAAGAAGGCCATCCACCAGGCACTGCTATGCAAGTAAATGGAAGAGGTTTGTTTGCTACTGCCATATTAATCAAATACAACCATTACACACAACTCCAGAACATGTAGTGGGTTACTTGCTTCACTTACAAAAATCTAACCTAGCTTTCTCTTCCATTAAGATTCACCTTGCAGCAATATCTATACCTGCAGACTACCTATTCAACTTCCCTATATAAAATACCAGTCATTAAAGCATTCATGGAGGGCCTTAGGAGAATTATACCACCAAGAACACCACCTGTTCCTTCATGGAACCTAAATGTTGTCCTAACTAGACTTATGGGTCCACCTTTTGAACCCATGCACTCCTGCGACATACAGTTCCTAACCTGGAAGGTGGCATTTCTCATCGCCATTACTTCCCTGAGAAGAGTAAGCGAGATTCAGGCGTTTACTATACAGGAACCTTTTATACAACTACACAAAAATAAAGTCGTCCTAAGGACCAATCCTAAATTTTTGCCAAAGGTTATTTCACCGTTCCATCTAAATCAAACAGTGGAACTTCCAGTGTTCTTTCCACAGCCAGATACCGTAGCTGAAAGGGCACTACATACATTAGATGTCAAAAGAGCATTGATGTATTACATTGACAGAACAAAAAACATCAGAAAGACTAAACAACTCTTTATTGCATTTCAAAAACCTCACGCAGGAAACCCAATTTCAAAACAAGGTATAGCCAGATGGATAGTTAAATGCATCCAAATCTGCTACCTTAAAGCTAAACGACAGCTGCCCATTACACCAAGGGCACACTCAACCAGAAAGAAAGGTGCTACCATGGCCTTTCTAGGAAACATCCCAATGCAAGAAATATGTAAGGCAGCCACATGGTCTACGCCTCACACATTCACCAAGCACTACTGTGTAGACGTGTTATCCGCACAACAAGCCACAGTAGGTCAAGCCGTATTAAGGACATTATTTCAAACTACTTCCACTCCTACAGGCTGATCCACCGCTTTTGGGGAAATAACTGCTTACTAGTCTATGCAGAACATGCGTATCTACAGCGACAGATGCCATCGAACTGAAAATGTCACTTACCCAGTGTACATCTGTTCGTGGCATCAGTCGCAGTAGATTCGCATGTGCCCACCCGCCTCCCCGGGAGCCTGTAGCAGTTTGGAAGTTACCTTCAATTATTTATATATGTATCATCTCAACCTTAAATAGGTGCATACTTAGTCACTCCATTGCATGGGCACTATTACTACAATTCAACTCCTACCTCACCCTCTGCGGGGAAAAACAATCGAAGATGGAGTCGACGCCCATGCGCAATGGAGACAAAAGGAGGAGTCACTCGGTCCCGTGACTCGAAAGACTTCTTCGAAGAAAAACAACTTGTAACACTCCGGCCCAACACCAGATGGCGAGCTATTGCAGAACATGCGAATCTACTGCGACTGATGCCACGAACAGATGTACACTGGGTAAGTGACATTTTCATTCGGTGGCATGTGTAGCTGCAGATACACATGCTGTGCATAGTCCGCCGTCTGGTGTTGGGTCGGAGTGTTACAAGTTGTTTTTCTTCGAAGAAGTCTTTTCGAGTCACGAGACCGAGGGATTCCTCCTCCTTTGTTTCCATTGCGCATGGGCGTCGACTCCATCTTCGATTGTTTTTTTTCCGCTATCGGGTTCGGACGTGTTCCTTTTTGCTCCGGGTTTCGGGTCGGAAAGATAGTCAAAACTTCGGAAAACTACGTCGGTATTGTTTGGTTCCGGTATCGGGTTAGATAGAATCGACACCGAATCGTGAAGAGCTCCGGTAGCCCTTCGGGGTAACTTGGACCCCCTGTCGGGGCCTGGTCGGCCCGACCGCTTGTAACATTGACACCGATGGAACGGACCCCGTTCCGATTCTGTCCTAAATGCCACAGCAAATATCCGTATACAGACCAACATTTGGTCTGTAACTTGTGCCTGTCGCCCGAGCACAAGGAAGAGACGTGTGTGAGGCCTGTCGTGCGTTCCGGTCCCGAAAGACGCTCCGTGACCGAAGAGCCAGAAGGTTGCAAATGGCGTCCACGCCGACAGGACAACGTGGGTTCGAGGAACAAGGAGAAGAAGAGGAAGCCTTCTCCATCCATGAATCGGACTCGGCAGAGTTCGACGTCGAAGAAACCGTGAGTAAGACGTCGAAACAAGCACCACACAGGAAAACAGACCAGGCCCAGGGGACGCCACTGCCAACAGGCCATGGCTCAACCCATAAAATAGGTGACCGTCCATCGGCACCGAAAAAGGGCGAACAGGTGCCGAGATCGTCCGACTCGGGTCGAGACACAGGCACGCAGCAATCTCGGGACCGAGAAAGTGCTGCCGAAAAGGGTTGACGCCGAGACAGCGGAACCGAAGCTGCTCGACGCAGAGACAGCGGCACAGAGGATGATCGACGCCGAGAAAGCTCGACTACAAAAAAGAGAAAATTCTCCTCGGAGCCGAAAACAAGCAAAGACACAGTTTCGGTGCCAAAACGCCCTGCAACCGAACCGACTGCCAGCTCGTATTCAGAGGAACAATCACTGTCCTCTCAAATGCGCAAACACAGATTTGGAGAAGAGTTACAATCCACTGACGTAGACCACACCCAGAAGCGGATCTTCATACAGAGTGGGACAGGGAAGATCAGCACTCTTCCCCCAATCAGGAGGAAAAGGAGACTCGAGTTCCAAACACAAGAACAAACACCACAAGCAAAAGTGGTGAAGAAAGTACCTCCACCACCCTCTCCTCCACCTGCAACTCATACATCACCAGCACAAACTCCGTCACATTCACCAGCTCATACCACCATGAGCCAAGATGACCAGGACGCTTGGGACCTATATGACGCCCCAGTATCAGACAATAGTCCTGAGTCGTACCCTACCAAGCCCTCACCACCCGAGGACAGCACAGCGTATGCACAGGTGGTAGCTAGGGCAGCAGAGTTCCATAACGTGTCGTTACACTCAGAACCGGTCGAGGATGACTTCCTTTTCAACACCCTCTCCTCCACCCATAGCACCTATCAAAGCCTGCCTATGCTCCCGGGAATGCTAAGGCACGCAAAACAGATCTTTAAAGATCCTGTCAAAAGCAGAGCGATAACTCCACGGGTAGAGAAAGAATATAAAGCACCGCCCACAGACCCTGATTTTATCACATCACAACTGCCACCAGATTCAGTTGTAGTAGGGGTAGCTCGCAAGAGAGCCAACTCGCACACATCAGGCGACGCCCCACCTCCGGACAAAGAGAGCCGCAAGTTCGACGCAGCTGGAAAAAGGGTTGCTGTACAAGCTGCAAACCAGTGGCGCATTGCGAACTCTCAGGCGCTCCTAGCGCGATATGACAGAGCCCATTGGGATGAGATGCAGCATCTCATCGAGCATCTACCCAAAGAATTACAGAAACAGGCAAAACAAGTAGTTGAGGAGGGACAAAATGTTTCTAATAACCAAATACGCTCCTCTATGGATGCAGCGGATACAGCTGCAAGAACAATAAATACCGTGGTAACCATAAGACGGCACGCATGGTTGCGCACATCCGTGTTTAAACCCGAGATACAACAGGCAGTGCTCAATATGCCGTTCAACGAACAACAATTGTTTGGACCCGATGTGGACTCGGCGATTGAGAAATTGAAAAAGGACACTGACACAGCCAAGGCCATGGGCGCACTCTATTCCCCGCAGGGCAGAGGCACTTTTGGCACATTTCGCAGAACACCCTTCAGAGGGGGGTTTCGGGGTCAAGCCACACAAGCCAGCACCTCACAATCAACACCGTCTACCTACCAGGGACAGTACCAAAGGGGAGGCTTTCGGGGCCAGTACAGAGGGGGACAATTCCCTAGAAACCGGGGAAAATTTCAAGGTCCCAAAACCCCTACAACCAAACAGTGACTCACAAGTCACTCAACCCCTTCACACAACACCAGTGGGGGGAAGACTAAGCCAATTTTACAAAGCTTGGGAGGAAATAACAACAGACACTTGGGTCTTAGCAATTATCCAACATGGTTATTGCATAGAATTTCTCCAAATCCCTCCAAATGTCCCACCAAAAACTCAAAACAGCATTTAGACCTTCTGGAATTAGAAGTTCAGGCATTACTGCAAAAGGACGCAATAGAACTTGTACCACGTACACAAAGGAACACAGGAGTTTACTCACTGTACTTTCTAATACCAAAAAAAGACAAAACACTGAGACCAATCTTAGATCTCAGAACACTAAACATCTACATCAAATCGTAACACTTTCACACGGTCACGCTACAAGACGTATTACCACTGCTAAAACAACAAGACTATATGACAACCTTAGATCTAAAGGACGCGTATTTCCACATACCAATACATCCCTCGCACAGGAAATAGCTAAGGTTCGTATTCAAGGGAATACACTACCAATTCAAAGTGTTGCCGTTCGGTATAACAACCGCACCAAGAGTATTTACAAAATGCCTAGCAGTAGTAGCTGCACATATCAGAAGGCAGCAAATACACGTGTTCCCCTACCTAGACGATTGGCTAATCAAAACCAACTCCCTAACAAAGTGTTCACACCACACAGAGTATGTCATACAAACCCTCTACAAACTCGGTTTCTCCATCAACTATGCAAAATCACACATTCTGCCGTGCAAAACACAGCAATACTTAGGAGCGACAATCGACACAACAAAGGGGATAGCCACTCCGAGTCCACAAAGGGTTCAAAATTTTTACAAGGTTATACAAGCCATGTATCCGACACAAAAAATACATGCAAAGATGGTATTAAAACTCCTAGGCATGATGTCTTCATGCATAGCCATTGTCCCAAACGCAAGACTGCACATGAGGCCCTTACAACAGTGCCTAGCATCGCAATGGTCACAGGCACAGGGTCACCTTCTAGATCTGGTGTTGATAGACCGCCAAACATACATCTCGCTTCTATGGTGGAACAGTATAAATTTAAACAAAGGGCGGCCTTTCCAAGACCCAGTGCCACAATACGTGATAACAGATGCTTCCATGACAGGGTGGGGAGCACACCTCAATCAACACAGCATCCAAGGACAATGGGACGTACATCAAACGAAGTTGCATATAAATCACCTCGAATTGTTAGCAGTATTCCTAGCGTTGAAAGCATTTCAACCCATCATAACCCACAAATACATTCTTGTCAAAACTGACAACAATGTATTATCTAAACAAACAGAGGGGAACACACTCGACACAGCTGTGCCTCCTGGCACAAAAGATATGGCAATGGGCGATTCACAACCACATTCGCCTAATAGCACAGTTTATTCCAGGGATCCAGAATCAACTAGCAGACAACCTCTCTCGAGATCACCAACAAGTCCACGAATGGGAGATTCACCCCCAAATTCTAAACACTTACTTCCACATTTGGGGAACACCTCAAATAGACCTATTTGCAACAAAGGAGAACGCAAAATGCCAAAACTTCGCATCCAGGTACCCACACAGGCAGTCTCAAGGCAATGCTCTATGGATGAATTGGTCAGGGATATTTGCATACGCTTTTCCCCCTCTCCCTCTCCTTCCATATCTAGTAAACAAATTGAGTCAAAACAAACTCATACTAATAGCACCAACATGGGCAAGACAACCCTGGTACACAACACTACTAGACCTGTCAGTAGTACCCCATGTCAAGCTACCCAACAGGCCAGATCTGCTAACACAACACAAACAACAGATCAGGCATCCAAACCCAGCATCGCTGAATCTAGCAATCTGGCTCCTGAAATCCTAGAATTCGGACATTTAAACCTCACCCAAGAATGTATGGAGGTCATAAAACAGGCTAGAAGGCCATCCACTAGACACTGCTATGCAAGTAAATGGAAAAGATTTGTTTGCTACTGCCATAGTAATCAAGTTCAACCATTACATGCATCTCCAAAGGATGTAGTAGGATACTTACTACATTTGCAGAAATCAAATCTGGCCTTCTCTTCCATAAAGATACACCTTGCAGCAATTTCTGCATACCTGCAGATTACCCATTCAACTTCACTATTTAGGATACCTGTCATTAAAGCCTTTATGGAAGGCCTAAAAAGAATTATACCACCAAGAACACCACCTGTTCCTTCATGGAACCTCAACATCGTCTTAACAAGACTCATGGGTCCACCTTTCGAACCCATGCATTCTTGCGAAATGCAATTCTTAACGTGGAAGGTTGCATTTCTCATTGCCATTACATCTCTAAGAAGAGTAAGCGAAATTCAAGCGTTTACTATACAGGAACCTTTTATTCAAATACACAAAAATAAGGTAGTTCTAAGAACCAATCCTAAATTTTTACCAAAAGTTATTTCACCGTTCCACTTAAATCAAACAGTAGAACTACCAGTGTTCTTTCCACAGCCAGACTCAGTAGCTGAAAGGGCACTACATACATTAGACATCAGAAGAGCACTAATGTACTACATGACAGAACAAAACTAATTAGGAAAACAAAACAACTGTTTATTGCATTTCAAAAACCTCATACAGGAAACCCAATATCAAAACAGGGTATAGCCAGATGGATAGTTAAGTGTATCCAAACCTGCTACCTTAAAGCAAAGAGAGAGCTGCCCATTACACCAAAGGCACACTCAACCAGAAAGAAAGGCGCTACCATGGCCTTCCTAGGAAATATTCCAATGAACGAAATATGTAAGGCAGCCACATGGTCTACGCCTCACACATTTACTAAGCACTACTGTGTAGACGTGCTATCCGCACAACAAGCCACAGTAGGTCAAGCCGTACTAAGAACTTTATTTCAAACTACTTCCACTCCTACAGGCTGAGCCACCGCTTTTGGGGAGATAACTGCTTACTAGTCTATGCACAGCATGTGTATCTGCAGCTACACATGCCACCGAACTGAAAATGTCACTTACCCAGTGTACATCTGTTCGTGGCATTAGTCGCTGCAGATTCACATGCGCCCACCCGCCTCCCCGGGAGCCTGTAGCCGTTTAGAAGTAGATCTTAAACATCTGTACATTTGTAAATATATTACTTAAACTTTATTTTGTACATACTTATTCATTCCATTGCATGGGCACTATTACTAACATACACAACTCCTACCTCACCCTCTGCGGGGAAAACAATCGAAGATGGAGTCGACGCCCATGCGCAATGGAAACAAAGGAGGAGGAGTCCCTCGGTCTCGTGACTCAAAAAGACTTCTTCGAAGAAAAACAACTTGTAACACTCCGACCCAACACCAGACGGCGGACTATGCACAGCATGTGAATCTGCAGCGACTAATGCCACGAACAGATGTACACTGGGTAAGTGACATTTTCATTTTCTATACAAAAACCTATTGGCCTGGAATTGTCTCTGAGTGTGTGTTCCTCATTTATTGCCTGTGTGTATGTACAACAAATGCTTAACACTACTCCTTTGATAAGCCTACTGCTCGACCACACTACCACAAAATAGAGCATTAGTATTATCTCCTTTTGCCACTATCTTACCTCTAAGGGGAACCCTTGGACTCTGTGCATACTATTCCTTACTTTGAAATAGTGCATACAGAGCCAACTTCCTACAGTGTGCTCCTTCAGAGGCCCTCTGGGCCGCGCCCCTCGGGCCACCATTTTCTCAACTTCCCAGTTCTCAAGAATGAGCTGCTAATGGAATGGACGCCCTTCCGTTTTTGTCCAAGGTATCAGGCAAAGTTCCCGTGGAGTGACCAGCACCAAGTCTGCAATCTGTCTGTCTCTTGACCACAGAGAGGAGGGCTGCAAGACTTGCCAGTCTTTTCGACCGAAGAAAACTTTACAGGACCAAAGAGCATACCGTAGAGAAATGCATAGACAGGAGGCCGAGAATACACCAGACATCTTTCGACACCAACATGTCGAGCTGGAAGAGGAGGAAAAAGTACAATAGGCTGCTGCAGCTGAGGAGCAGACTTTATTTGGTTCATGGACTCATGGGTCTGAGGTAGAGGTAAACCTCGAGATGCAAGATCTACCTCCAGTGTAAAGTACTGGAAGTACAGAAACCCCTGTCCTGCCCAGAAAACCTCCACCGAAACAAAGGCTATCGGGCCACCACTGCCAACAGGCTCTGCTTGGCACCGAAAGACAGATTTGGATGCGCCACCTTTGGGCTCGGCACTGAAATACAAGCCTATGCTGACCACTTCAGTGCCAAGCGAACCAACTCCATCTTCGGCACCAACACACTCAAGCTCATAGTTGGCATCAGCCGCTTCTGCATAAAATAAATGCCAGTCAGTCTGCATCGACTGGTTTGGCTCCGAACCTCAAGAGCACTTCGGTGCCAAAAAAAAATAAAAAATTGACACCACCTTCAGTACAGAGTACCATGGTTGAGCCTATCCTCCATAAGATGAAGGAGCAACTTGATGGCAAGCAGAAACAGCCTCAGACTTGCCGTAATTTGGTAAGGACTGATGTGACAATACGATGAAAGAAACAGATTTATTTTGCAGAGGCAATAGATGTTTGTTTGCCTGCTGCCAAAAAGAAGAGGGCTGATAAAGACTTCTCTACCTGCTTCACCCCCTCATTCACCGGGTGACCTGCTTGACATTCCCCCTCAGTAGTCCTTGCACTCCTTCACTGGTGATCAGGGAACAAGGGACAACACCTGTCGTTTGCCTCAACATACAGACCCTTGGTCACCCTACGATGTTGAGCCACAAACTGACACTGACCCAGACATGCACCCTGCTAGGCTGTCTCTTCCAGACGATACCAGCTCTTTCCAAGAATTTATTGGTAGAACAGCCACTTGCCACCAGGCACCCTTAGATAAGGAGCCATTGAGAATTACTTTCTGTTTGAAACTCTCTACTTCTCACAGAGCAACGCAGTACCCCCCAAAGCTGAAGGGAATGCTGAGGCACTCTGATGACTTTTTTAAAGATCTGGCCAGGGCACACATCATTACACCACAGGTGTAAACTCTCTCCCTCGGATTCAATTTTTATCAGAGGCCAAATCCCACCTGATTCCTTAGTGGTCTCTAATGCTGGGGGTAGAGTGAACTCTCAAGCTGCCAGTGATGTTCTCCCTCCTGACAAGGAGAGCAAGTGTTGCAGCCCAAGCTGCCAGCCACTGGCATATGACAAACACTCAGTGACTGTAAGCCAGATATGACCATGCCTGCTGGGACGAGATGAAGGAACTCCTCCAACACCTACATAGGAAGAGAGCCAGGAGATGGTTACAGAGGGACAACTTATATCCAATAATTCAGTCAAGTGTGCTTTAGATTCCGCAGACACAGCTGCCAGAGGGATCAACACTAGCATTTTATTAGGCAGCCATGAGTGGTTACGTATATCCGGTTTTAAACCAGAGGTGCAACAGACCATAGTTAATGTTCCCTTTAACAAAAAACACCTCTTTTGCCCACAGGTCGATCAGGCACTCGAAAAAATGAAGAAAAACACACATATGGCTAAGTCTATGGGTGCCTTGCAAACCCCTACTACATGTGGGTCCTTTCGCTGTCCATCATACAAACCAGGCAACAGCCAACGGTCCTACCATAGAGGTTTCTACAGAGGTACATATAGGGGAAATTACTCCAAAAGAAGGGGCAAAACAACTTCACAACATGGCATCTCCGCTGTCACAAAGCAGTGACTCCCTTCTCCTTCCCCACCTGTCAGGAGACGTTTAAAACAATTCCTCCATGTCTGGCATAATATATCAGATCAATGGGTGCTGGATATTATTCAACATGGTTACAGTCTAGAGCTCATTTCCACGCCTCCTAAACTTCTCCCTTGTTCTCACAAACTTTCCCCAGAACATCTCGGTCTGCTCAAACAGGAAGTTCAGGCTCTGCTACTCAAGAGAGTCATAGAACCCACACACCACAAGGACAGGTATACTCCCTATACGTTCTGATCCCCAAGGATGGGTCATTAAGACCGATTCTAGATCTGTGGCCTCTAAATCAATATATAGACTATAGATACATTTTCACATGGTATCCTCCAGGACGTGATCCCACTTCTTCAGCAGGGTGATTTCCTCTCAGCACTAGACTTGAAGGATGCTTATGTTCACATCCCTAAATACCCAGCATATCGCAGATACCTCAGATATGTAATAGCAGGCCGCCATTACCTGTTCAGACTTCTCCCATTCGGGGTAACTACTGCGCCATGGGTATTCTTAAAATGTCCAGCGGTAGTAGCAGCACACTTATGCAGAAAAAACATTCATATCTTTCACTATCTAAATGGCTGGCTCATTACAGCCAGCACCCTCCCACTTTGTGTACATCACATCTAAACTATCATAGACTTGCTCCATCAACTAGGCCTCACCATCAATTTCTAAAAACCTCTTCAGATCCAGCCCTATCTTGGAGCTGTTCTACACAAGCAGCTGGGATTAGCTTATCCCAATGCAGCACAAATACATAACTTTCAGACACAAATATCTTGTTTTCACCTTAATCAGCAAGTTGCAGTCAATGTGTCATGAGACTACTAGGTCTGATGGCCTCATGCATCGCCATGGTGCCAAATGCACGTATACACATGCGTCCATTGTAGGAATGTCTAGCACGTCAGTGGTCTCAGTCACAGGGTCACCTGGAGGATCTCCTGTTGGTAGACAGCTCCACCCATCACTCTCTGCAGTGGTGGAGCAAAAGCAGCCTTTCCTCGACCCTGTTCCTCAGACCATACTCATGACAGATGAATCACAGACAGGGTGGGGAGCTCACCTTCAGGATCTCACAGTCCAAGATCTCTGGGATTCCAAACACCGCAGTATGCACATTAACTACCTAGAACTTCTCGATGTCCAGCTAGCACTGAATCAGGACGATCATGTATTATTGGGGGTGGGGGGCATTCTCTACTGCTGTTTTGCCTATTGCAGACATTCTGGCGTGGGGTGATTTGTCACATCCATCTGTCAGAACATCTCCCAGGAGAACACAACAATTTTGCAGACTGTAGGAAGTTGGCTCTGTATGTGCTATTTCAAAGTAAGGAATAGCATGCACAGAGTCCAAGGGTTCCCCTTAGAGGTAAAATAGTGGTAAAAAGAGATAATACTAATGCTCTATTTTGTGGTAGTGTGGTCGAGCAGTAGGCTTATCCAAGGAGTAGTGTTAAGCATTTGTTGTACATACACATAGACAATAAATGAGGTACACACACTCAGAGACAAATCCAGCCAATAGGTTTTGTTATAGAAAAATATCTTTTCTTAGTTTATTTTAAGAACCACAGGTTCAAATTTTACATGTAATAGCTCTTTTGAAAGGTATTGTAGGTAAGTACTCTAGGAACTTTGAATCATTACTTTAGCATGTATACTTTTTACATAAAACACAATAAGCTGTTTTAAAAGTGGACACAGTGCAATTTTCACAGTTCCTGGGGGAGGTAAGTTATTGTTAGTTTTCACAGGTAAGTAAGTCACTTACAGGTTTGAGTTTTTGGTCCAAGGTAGCCCACCGTTGGGGGTTCAGAGCAACCCCAAAGTTATCACACCAGCAGCTCAGGGCCGGTCAGGTGCAAAGGTCGAAGAGGTTCCCAAAACACATAGGCTTCAATGGAGAGAAGGGGGTGCCCCGGTTCCAGTCTGCCAGCAGGTAAGTACCCGCGTCTTCGGAGGGCAGACCAGGGGGGTTTTGTAGGGCACCGGGGGGGACACAAAGTAGCACAGAAAGTACACCCTCAGCAGCGCGGGGGCGGGCGGGTGCAGTGTGCAAACACGCGTCGGGTTTCCTTCAGGTTTCAATGGGAGACCAAGGGGTCTCTTCAGTGATGCAGGCAGGCAAAGGGGGGGGCTCCTCGGGGTAGCCACCACCTGGGCAAGGGAGAGGGCCTCCTGGGGGTCACTCCTGCACAGAAGTTCCGTTTCTTTAGGGGCTGGGGGCTGCGGGTGCAGGGTCTTTTCCAGCCGTCGGGAAATGGAGTTCAGACAGTCGCGGTCAGGGGGAGCCCGGGGATTCCCTCTGCAGGTGTCGCTGTGGGGGCTCAGGGGGGACAACTTTGGTTACTCACAGTCGTAGAGTCGCCGGAGGGTCCTCCCTGAGTTGGTTGTTCTCCACCAGTCGAGTCGGGGTCGCCGGGTGCAGTGTTGCAAGTCTCACGCTTCTTGCGGGGAATTGCAGGGGTCTTTAAATCTGCTCCTTGTAACAAAGTTGCAGTTCTTTTGGAGCAGTGCCGCTGTCCTCGGGAGTTTCTTGTCTTTCTCGAAGCAGGGCAGTCCTCAGAGGATTCAGAGGTCGCTGGTCCCTTGGAAAGCGTCGCTGGAGCAGGTTTCTTTGGAAGGCAGGAGACAGGCCGGTAAGTCTGGGGCCAAGGCAGTTGTTGTCTTCTGTTCTTCCTCTGCAGGGGTTTGTCAGCTCGGCAGTCCTTCTTCTTGTAGTTGCAGGAATCTAAATCTTTAGGTTCAGGGAAGCCCTTAAATACTAAATTTAAGGGCGTGTTTAGGTCTGGGGGGTTAGTAGCCAATGGTTACTAGCCCTGAGGGTGGGTACACCCTCTTTGTGCCTCCTCCCAAGGGGAGGGGGTCACATCCCTAATCCTATTGGGGGAATCCTCCATCTGCAAGATGGAGGATTTCTAAAAGTTAGAGTCACCTCAGCTCAGGACACCTTAGGGGCTGTCCTGACTGGCCAGTGACTCCTCCTTGTTATTCTCATTATTTTCTCCGGCCTTGCTGCCAAAAGTGGGGGCCGGGGCCGGAGGGGGCGGGCAACTCCACTAGCTGGAGTGTCCTGCGGTGCTGTGACAAAGGGGTGAGCCTTTGAGGCTCACCGCCAGGTGTTACAGCTCCTGCCTGGGGGAGGTGTTGGCATCTCCACCCAGTGCAGGCTTTGTTACTGGCCTCAGAGTGACAAAGGCACTCTCCCCATGGGGCCAGCAACATGTCTCTAGTGTGGCAGGCTGCTGGAACCAGTCAGCCTACACAGATAGTCGGTTAAGTTTCAGGGGGCACCTCTAAGGTGCCCTCTGTGGTGTATTTTACAATAAAATGTACACTGGCATCAGTGTGCATTTATTGTGCTGAGAAGTTTGATACCAAACTTCCCAGTTTTCAGTGTAGCCATTGTGGTGCTCTGGGGTTCGTGTAAAACAGACTCCCAGACCATATACTCTTATGGCTACCCTGCACTTACAATGTCTAAGGTTTTGCTTAGACACTGTAGGGGCACAGTGCTCATGCACTGGTACCCTCACGTATGGTATAGTGCACCCTGCCTTAGGGCTGTAAGGCCTGCTAGAGGGGTGTCTTACCTATACTGCATAGGCAGTGAGAGGCTGGCATGGCACCCTGAGGGGAGTGCCATGTCGACTTACTCATTTTGTTCTCACTAGCACACACAAGCTGGTAAGCAGTGTGTCTGTGCTGAGTGAGGGGTCTCTAGGGTGGCATAATACATGCTGCAGCCCTTAGAGACCTTCCCTGGCATCAGGGCCCTTGGTACCAGAGGTACCAGTTACAAGGGACTTATCTGGATGCCAGGGGGTGCCAATTGTGGAATCAAAAGTACAGGTTAGGGAAAGAACACTGGTGCTGGGGCCTGGTTAGCAGGCCTCAGCACACTTTCAATTCAAAACATAGCATCAGCAAAGGCAAAAAGTCAGGGGGTAACCATGCCAAGGAGGCATTTCCTTACACAACCCCCCCCCCCCCAAACAAAAGAGGATGAGACTAACCTTTCCCAAGAGAGTCTTCATTTTCTAAGTGGAAGAACCTGGAAAGGCCATCTGCATTGGCATGGGCAGTCCCAGGTCTGTGTTCCACTACAAAGTCCATTCCCTGTAGGGAGATGGACCACCTCAACAGTTTTGGATTTTCACCTTTCATTTGCATCAGCCATCTGAGAGGTCTGTGGTCAGTCTGAACTAGGAAGTGAGTACCAAAGAGGTATGGTCTCAACTTCTTCAGGGACCAAACCACAGCAAAGGCCTCCCTCTCAATGGCACTCCAACGCTGCTCCCTGGGGAGTAACCTCCTGCTAATGAAAGCAACAGGCTGGTCAAGGCCATCATCATTTGTTTGGGACAAAACTGCCCCTATCCCATGTTCAGAGGCATCTGTTTGCACAATGAATTGCTTGGAGTAATCTGGAGCTTTTAGAACTGGTGCTGTGCACATAGCTTGCTTCAGGGTGTCAAAGGCCTGTTGGCATTCTACAGTCCAGTTTACTTTCTTGGGCATTTTCTTGGAGGTGAGTTCTGTGAGGGCTGTCACAATGGATCCATATCCCTTCACAAACCTCCTATAGTACCCAGTCAAGCCAAGGAATGCCCTGACTTGAGTCTGGGTTTTTGGAGCTGCCCAGTCCAGAATAGTCTGGATCTTAGGCTGGAGTGGCTGAACTTGGCCTCCACCTACAAGGTGTCCCAAGTAAACCACAGTTCCCTGCCCTATCTGGCATTTGGATGCCTTGATAGAGAGGCCTGCAGATTGCAGGGCCTTCAAAACCTTCTTCAGGTGGACCAGGTGATCCTGCCAGGTGGAGCTGAAGACAGCAATATCATCAAGATAGGCTGCACTAAAGGATTCCAGCCCAGCAAGGACTTGATTCACCAACCTTTGGAAGGTGGCAGGGGCATTCTTTAAACCAAAGGGCATAACAGTGAACTGATAATGCCCATCAGGTGTGGAGAATGCTGTCTTTTCTTTTGCTCCAGGGGCCATTCTGATTTGCCAGTACCCTGCTGTTAAGTCAAAGGTACTTAAGAATTTGGCAGCCCCTAATTTGTCTATTAGCTCATCAGCTCTAGGAATGGGATGAGCATCTGTCTTGGTGACAAAGTTGAGACCTCTGTAGTCCACACAAAACCTCATCTCTCTCTTTCCTTCTTTGGTGTGAGGTTTGGGGACTAAGACCACTGGGCTAGCCCAGGGGCTGTCAGAGTACTCAATTACTCCAAATTCCAGCATCTTGTGGACTTCCACCTTGATGCTTTCCTTAACTTGGTCAGACTGTCTAAATATTTTGTTTTTGACAGGCATGCTGTCTCCTGTGTCCACATCATGGGTACACAGGTGTGTCTGACCAGGGGTTAGGGAAAAGAGTTCAGCAAACTGCTGCAGGACCTTCCTACAGTCAGACTGCTGTTGGCTAGAGAGGGTGTCTGAGTAGATCACTCCATCTACTGAGCCATCTTTAGGGTCTGATGAGAGGAGATCAGGGAGAGGTTCACTCTCACCTTCCTGGTCCTCATCTGTCACCATCAACAGATTTACATCAGCCCTGTCATGGAAGAGCTTAAGGCGGTTCACATGGATCACCCTCTTGGGGCTCCTGCTTGTGCCCAGGTCCACCAGGTAGGTGACATGACTCTTCCTTTCTAGTACTGGGTAAGGGCCACTCCATTTGTCCTGAAGTGCCCTGGGAGCCACAGGCTCCAGAACCCAGACTTTCTGCCCTGGTTGAAATTCAACCAGTGCAGCCTTTTGGTCATACCACAACTTCTGGAGTTGTTGAGCTGGCCTCAAGGTTTTTACTTGCCTTTTCCATGTACTCTGCCATCCTTGAGCGAAGGCCAAGTACATAGTCCACTATGTCTTGTTTAGGCTCATGAAGAGGTCTCTCCCAGCCTTCTTTAACAAGAGCCAGTGGTCCCCTTACAGGGTGGCCAAACAGAAGTTCAAAGGGTGAGAATCCTACTCCCTTCTGAGGCACCTCTCTGTAAGCGAAAAGCAGACATGGCAGGAGGACATCCCATCTCCTTTTGAGTTTTTCTGGGAGCCCCATGATCATGCCCTTTAATGTCTTGTTGAATCTCTCAACAAGGCCATTAGTTTGTGGATGATATGGTTTAGTGAATTTGTAAGTCACTCCACACTCATTCCACATGTGTTTTAGGTATGCTGACATGAAGTTGGTACCTCTGTCAGATACCACCTCCTTAGGGAAACCCACTCTGGTAAAGATACCAATGAGGGCCTTGGCTACTGCAGGGGCAGTAGTCGACCTAAGGGGAATAGCTTCAGGATACCTAGTAGCATGATCCACTACTACTAGGATGTACATATTTCCTGAGGCTGTGGGAGGTTCTAGTGGACCAACTATGTCCACACCCACTCTTTCAAAGGGGACCCCCACCACTGGAAGTGGAATGAGGGGGGCCTTTGGATGCCCACCTGTCTTACCACTGGATTGACAGGTGGGGCAGGAGAGGCAAAACTCCTTAACCTTCTGGGACATATTGGGCCAGTAGAAGTGGTTGACTAACCTCTCCCACGTCTTGGTTTGTCCCAAATGCCCAGCAAGGGGAATATCATGGGCTAAGGTCAGAATAAACTCTCTGAAACCCTGAGGCACTACCACTCTCCTAGTGGCACCAGGTTTGGGATCTCTTGCCTCAGTGTACAGGAGTCCATCTTCCCAATAGACCCTATGTGTTCCATTTTTCTTGCCTTTGGACTCTTCAGCAGCTTGCTTCCTAAGGCCTTCAAGAGAGGGACAGGTTTCTTGTCCCTTACACAACTCTTCCCTTGAGGGTCCCCCTGGGCCCAAGAGCTCAACCTGATAAGGTTCCAGCTCCATAGGCTCAGTTCCCTCAGAGGGAAGAACTTCTTCCTGAGAAGAGAGGTTCTCTTTTTGGTGTTGTGTTGCAGCTGGTTTCCCAGCTGACTTTCCTTTTCTCTTGGTAGGCTGGGCCATTTTTCCAGACTCCAGCTCTACTTTTTCACCCTGTGCCTTGCACTGTGCCCTAGTCTTGACACACACCAGTTCAGGGATACCCAGCATGGCTGCATTGGTTTTCAGTTCTACCTCAGCCCATGCTGAGGACTCCAGGTCATTTCCAAGCAAACAGTCTACTGGGATATTTGAGGAGACCACCACCTGTTTCAGGCCTTTGACCCCTCCCCACTCTAAAGTTACCATAGCCATGGGATGTACTTTAGTCTGATTGTCAGCGTTGGTGACTGGATAAGTTTGTCCAGCCAGGTATTGGCCAGGGGAAACCAGTTTCTCTGTCACCATGGTGACACTGGCACCTGTATCCCTCAGGCCCTCTACACTTGTCCCATTAATTAAGAGCTGCTGCCTGTATTTTTGCATGTTAGGGGGCCAGGCAGCCAGTGTGGCTAAATCCACCCCACCCTCAGAGACTAATGTAGCTTCAGTGTGACACCTGATTTGCTCTGGGCACACTGTTGATCCCACTTGGAGACTGGCCATTCCAGTTTTAGCTGGATGGGAGTTAGAAGTGGTATCTTTCTTGGGACAGGCCTTGTCTCCAGTTTGTTGTCCAGACTGACTACAGTTACGACACCAGGCCTTTTTGGGATCAAAGTTTTTACCCTTGTACCCAGAATTGTTTTGTGAAGAGGCTCTGGGCCCACCCTCCTGTGCAGGTTTTTGGGGGCCTGTAGAAGACTCTTTACTATCTTTGTTTTTGGCTGTCTCACCACCTTTCCCCTGGGGAGGTTTTGTGACCCCTTTCTTTTGGTCACCCCCTGTGGAAGTTTTGGACACCCTAGTCTTGACCCAATGGTCCGCCTTCTTTCCCAATTCTTGGGGAGAAATTGGTCCTAGGTCCACCAGATGCTGATGCAGTTTATCATTGAAACAATGACTTAATAGGTGTTCTTTCACAAATAAATTGTACACCCCATCATAATCATTTACACCATTGCCTTGAATCCAACCATCTAGTGTTTTTACTGAGTAGTCTACAAAGTCAACCCAGGTCTGGCTCGAGGATTTTTGAGCCCCCCTGAATCTAATCCTATACTCCTCAGTGGAGAATCCAAAGCCCTCAATCAGGGTACCCTTCATGAGGTCATAAGATTCTGCATCTTTTTTAGAGAGTGTGAGGAGTCTATCCCTACACTTTCCTGTGAACATTTCCCAAAGGAGAGCACCCCAGTGAGATTTGTTCACTTTTCTGGTTTCACAAGCCCTCTCAAAAGCTGTGAACCATTTGGTGATGTCATCACCATCTTCATATTTAGTTACAATCCCTTTGGGGATTTTCAACATGTCAGGAGAATCTCTGACCCTAGTTATGTTGCTGCCACCATTGATGGGTCCTAGGCCCATCTCTTGTCTTTCCCTTTCTATGGCTAGGATCTGTTTTTCCAAAGCCAATCTTTTGGCCATCCTGGCTAACTGGATGTCCTCTTCACTGGAGTTATCCTCAGTGATTTCAGAGAGGCTGGACCCTCCTGTGAGGGAGCCAGCATCTCTGACTATTATTTTTGGAGTCAGGGCTTGAGAAGCCCTGTTCTCCCTAGATAGGACTGGTGGAGGGGATTCTTCCTCCAGTTCACTATCATCCTCCTCTGTGTTATCCACAGAGGGGTTGGCTCTATCATACTCTGCCAACAGCTCCTGGAGCTGTACTTTGGTAGGTCTGGAGCCCATTGTTATTTTTCTTATGTTACAGAGTGACCTTAGCTCTTTCATCTGGAGATGGAGGTAAGGTGTGGTGTCGAGTTCCACCACATTCGTCTCTGTACTAGACATTATTCTTCTAAAAGTTGGAATGCTTTTAAGAATCTAAAACTAGTTCTAGAATCTAATTCAAACTTTTACAAACTTTTAAACTCTAAAAGAAATGCTAACAGGGACTAACACAAGGCCCTAGCAGGACTTTAAAGAATTTAGAAAACTTTTCAAATTGCAAAAATCAATTTCTAATGACAATTTTGGAATTTGTCGTGTGATCAGGTATTGGCTGAGTAGTCCAGCAAATGCAAAGTCTTGTACCCCACCGCTGATCCACCAATGTAGGAAGTTGGCTCTGTATGTGCTATTTCAAAGTAAGGAATAGCATGCACAGAGTCCAAGGGTTCCCCTTAGAGGTAAAATAGTGGTAAAAAGAGATAATACTAATGCTCTATTTTGTGGTAGTGTGGTCGAGCAGTAGGCTTATCCAAGGAGTAGTGTTAAGCATTTGTTGTACATACACATAGACAATAAATGAGGTACACACACTCAGAGACAAATCCAGCCAATAGGTTTTGTTATAGAAAAATATATTTTCTTAGTTTATTTTAAGAACCACAGGTTCAAATTTTACATGTAATAGCTCTTTTGAAAGGTATTGTAGGTAAGTACTCTAGGAACTTTGAATCATTACTTTAGCATGTATACTTTTTACATAAAACACAATAAGCTGTTTTAAAAGTGGACACAGTGCAATTTTCACAGTTCCTGGGGGAGGTAAGTTATTGTTAGTTTTCACAGGTAAGTAAGTCACTTACAGGTTTGAGTTTTTGGTCCAAGGTAGCCCACCGTTGGGGGTTCAGAGCAACCCCAAAGTTATCACACCAGCAGCTCAGGGCCGGTCAGGTGCAAAGGTCGAAGAGGTGCCCAAAACACATAGGCTTCAATGGAGAGAAGGGGGGTGCCCCGGTTCCAGTCTGCCAGCAGGTAAGTACCCGCGTCTTCGGAGGGCAGACCAGGGGGGTTTTGTAGGGCACCGGGGGGGACACAAAGTAGCACAGAAAGTACACCCTCAGCAGCGCGGGGGCGGCCGGGTGCAGTGTGCAAACACGCGTCGGGTTTCCTTCAGGTTTCAATGGGAGACCAAGGGGTCTCTTCAGTGATGCAGGCAGGCAAAGGGGGGGGCTCCTCGGGGTAGCCACCACCTGGGCAAGGGAGAGGGCCTCCTGGGGGTCACTCCTGCACAGAAGTTCCGTTTCTTTAGGGGCTGGGGGCTGCGGGTGCAGGGTCTTTTCCAGCCGTCGGGAAATGGAGTTCAGACAGTCGCGGTCAGGGGGAGCCCGGGGATTCCCTCTGCAGGCGTCGCTGTGGGGGCTCAGGGGGGACAACTTTGGTTACTCACAGTCGTAGAGTCGCCGGAGGGTCCTCCCTGAGTTGGTTGTTCTCCACCAGTCGAGTCGGGGTCACCGGGTGCAGTGTTGCAAGTCTCACACTTCTTGCGGGGAATTGCAGGGGTCTTTAAATCTGCTCCTTGTAACAAAGTTGCAGTTCTTTTGGAGCAGTGCCGCTGTCCTCTGGAGTTTCTTGTCTTTTTCGAAGCAGGGCAGTCCTCAGAGGATTCAGAGGTCGCTGGTCCCTTGGAAAGCGTCGCTGGAGCAGGTTTCTTTGGAAGGCAGGAGACAGGCCGGTAAGTCTGGGGCCAAGGCAGTTGGTGTCTTCTGTTCTTCCTCTGCAGGGGTTTGTCAGCTCGGCAGTCCTTCTTCTTGTAGTTGCAGGAATCTAAATCTTTAGGTTCAGGGAAGCCCTTAAATACTAAATTTAAGGGCGTGTTTAGGTCTGGGGGGTTAGTAGCCAATGGCTACTAGCCCTGAGGTTGGGTACACCCTCTTTGTGCCTCCTCCCAAGGGGAGGTGGTCACATCCCTAATCCTATTGGGGGAATCCTCCATCTGCAAGATGGAGGATTTCTAAAAGTTAGAGTCACCTCAGCTCAGGACACCTTAGGGGCTGTCCTGACTGGCCAGTGACTCCTCCTTGTTATTCTCATTATTTTCTCCGGCCTTGCCGCCAAAAGTGGGGGCCGGGGCCGGAGGGGGCGGGCAACTCCACTAGCTGGAGTGTCCTGCGGTGCTGTGACAAAGGGGTGAGCCTTTGAGGCTCACCGCCAGGTGTTACAGCTCCTGCCTGGGGGAGGTGTTAGCATCTCCACCCAGTGCAGGCTTTGTTACTGGCCTCAGAGTGACAAAGGCACTCTCCCCATGGGGCCAGCAACATGTCTCTAGTGTGGCAGGCTGCTGGAACCAGTCAGCCTACACAGATAGTCGGTTAAGTTTCAGGGGGCACCTCTAAGGTGCCCTCTGTGGTGTATTTTACAATAAAATGTACACTGGCATCAGTGTGCATTTATTGTGCTGAGAAGTTTGATACCAAACTTCCCAGTTTTCAGTGTAGCCATTATGGTGCTGTGGGGTTCGTGTAAAACAGACTCCCAGACCATATACTCTTATGGCTACCCTGCACTTACAATGTCTAAGGTTTTGCTTAGACACTGTAGGGGCACAGTGCTCATGCACTGGTACCCTCACCTATGGTATAGTGCACCCTGCCTTAGGGCTGTAAGGCCTGCTAGAGGGGTGTCTTACCTATACTGCATAGGCAGTGAGAGGCTGGCATGGCACCCTGAGGGGAGTGCCATGTCGACTTACTCATTTTGTTCTCACTAGCACACACAAGCTGGTAAGCAGTGTGTCTGTGCTGAGTGAGGGGTCTCTAGGGTGGCATAATACATGCTGCAGCCCTTAGAGACCTTCCCTGGCATCAGGGCCCTTGGTACCAGAGGTACCAGTTACAAGGGACTTATCTGGATGCCAGGGGGTGCCAATTGTGGAATCAAAAGTACAGGTTAGGGAAAGAACACTGGTGCTGGGGCCTGGTTAGCAGGCCTCAGCACACTTTCAATTCAAAACATAGCATCAGCAAAGGCAAAAAGTCAGGGGGTAACCATGCCAAGGAGGCATTTCCTTACACAGACCTACTCAGTAGGATGTGGCAACAAGTCCATGAGTGGGAATTCCATCCACAAGAACTCCTCCTCTACTTCCACCAGTGAGGGTTTCCAGACATATACCTGTTCGCAACAGAGGAAAACATAAAATACCAAACTTTGCCTCCAAGTTTCCTCACCCTCATTTCTAATACAGTGCTCCATGGTTGAACTGATCAATGCTCTATGGATGAACTGGTCAGGGATATTTGCCTATGCTTTTCTGCCTCTCCCTCTTATTCCATTGCTGGTTCCAGAAGCTCAGGCAAACATCCCTCCTACTGATACTAGGAGTTCCTACATGGGCACTGCAGCCGTGGTTCGCCACCCTCCTAGAACGATCAATAGTTCCTCTTGAGAAGCTTCCCCTCAGCCTGGACCTTCTTACTTAGAACCATGGTCAAATCATGCACCCAAAGCCGAAGGAATTAAATCTTGTGATATGGATCCTGAAGTCACAAACTTTGGATACCATAAACTGCCTGAAGAATGCATGGATATTCTTAAAGAGGCACGCAAGCCCACCACTAGAGTATGCTGCACTATAAAATGGAAACATTTTGTTTGCTGTTGCCTGTCAAAACAATTGGACCCTTTTAAAGTCACAGTGCTGGACATTTCATTTACACAATACAAACTTGGCATACACCTCCATAAGATTGCATCTGGCAGCCAAAGCTGTGTATCTTCAGAACAGACACCATCTTTAACTTTTCAAAATTCCAATTACCAAATCCTTCATGGAAGGGCTTAAACGAGTGATTCCACAAAGGCTGTCCCGGTGCCTTCTTAGAATATTAGTATTGTATTTTCAAGACTCGTGGGTCCACCTTTTGAGTCTACATTCATGACCTCTTCAGTTCTTATCATGGAAGGTGGCATTCTTAGTTGCTAGCACTTCACTAAGGCATGTTATTGAGCGCCAGGCTTTAACCTCTTAAATGCGGGCGTCGGCCACTGGTCGACGCCCACACACCCTCCCTGGTGCGGGTCACGACCAGTGGCCGACACCAGGAAGGGCATTAATAAATCCTCGGGTGCGTCGCACCCGAGGATTTTTTTTTTATTTTTTTTCCCCCCCCGGGAGACACGGAAGCTACTGTGTCTCCCCCCACCTGCCCCTTTGTGACGTCAGCGCGCCGCGAGGCGCGCTGACGTTGCAAAGGTGTTTTCCCCATGAAAGCAGGAAGCAGCCTTGCGGCCGCTTCCTGCTTTCATGGGGAAAACGGCCTTTTTCACGTTCGGGAAGGCCTCGTAAGAAAGGGGAGAGTCTCCCCTTTCTTACGAGGCCTTCCTGAAAGTGTTTCCTGGCCCCCGATCGCAGCTGTGCTGCGATCGGGGGCCAGGAAACACTTTCAGGTTTCCTGGCTCCCCCGATCGCAGCACAGCTGCGATCGGGGGGGTCAGGAAACATTTTGAAAAGGCCTCGTAAGAAAGGGGAGACTCTCCCCTTTCTTACGAGGCCTTCTGAAACTGTTTCTGGCCCCCGATCGCAGCTGTGCTGCGATCGGGGGCCAGAAACAGTTTCAGAAGGCCTCGTAAGAAAGGGGAGAGTCTCCCCTTTCTTATGAGGCCTTCTGAAACGGTTTCCTGGCCCCCGATCGCAGCACAGCTGCGATCGGGGGCCAGGAAACCCCACTAGACACCAGGGATTTCACTTTTGGGGGGCAGCCCCCCCCCCGGAAAACGGGCCGCCCCCCCACCCCCCCGGCATAATTTTCCTAAAAAAATAAAAAGGTAGGTGCCCCCTGGGGAGGGGGGGGGCGCGATCCCCCCCCCCCCCCCCCAGGGGATTTTTTTTTTTTTTCAAAAAAAAAAAAAAATAAAAAAAAAAATGAAATGACAGGGGGTCGCCCGTGGGCAGGGTGACCCCCTGTGGGGGCAATTTTTTTTTTAGATGTTGTAGGGTTTCCCTGGGGGCCATTTTGGCCCCCAAGGAAACCATACAACAACTAAAAAAAAATATATGTATATATCTATATATATATATCTATGTAGATAGATATATCTAGGTACATGAATATATCTATAGATATATCTATGTAGATATATATTTATATATATATATATATATAGGTAGATCTGTATCAAAGAGATTTATAAAGCGCGCTACTCACCTGTGAGGGTCTCAAGGCGCTGGGGGGGGGGACGGGGGGGAGGGAAAGGGGCTAGGAGGTTCACTGTTCAAAAAGCCAGGTTTTGAGGCCCTTCCTGAAAAGAAGTAGGTTTTGGGTCTTGCGAATGTGAGTTGTGAGTGCGTTCCATGTTTTGGGTGCAATGTAGGAGAAGGATCTGCCCCCGGTGGTGGTGTGTTTGATGCGGGGGTCAGAGGCGAGAGAGAGGTCAGCTGAACGGACGTTTCGTGTGGGGGTGTGGAAGGTGACTCTCGTTGAGGTAGGCAGGGCCTGTGTTGTGGAGTGATTTGTGTGTGAGGATGAGGATCTTGAAGGTGATCCTTTTGTCAATGGGGAGCCAGTGGAGGGATTTGAGGTGTGGAGAGATGTGTTCGTGTCGGTGGAGGTCGAGGATGAGTCGTGCTGCTGAGTTCTGGATGCGTGTAGTTTGCACTTGAGTTTTAGAGTGGTGCCGGCGTAGAGGGCGTTTCTGTAATCAAGCCTGCTGCTGATGAGTGCGTGAGTGACAGTTTTTCTGGTCTCTGTGGGGATCCATTTTAATGTTTTTCAGTATACGGAGTTTGTTGAAGCATGAGGAGGTAAGAGCGTTGATTTGTTGGGTCATAGAGAGGGAGGAGTCTAGGATGATGCTGAGGTTGCGTGCGTAGTTGGCGGGGGTGGGTGCAGGGCCTCGCGTGGTGGGCCACCATGGGGGGTCCCAGGTTTTTTTTGGTGAGGGCCAAAGAGGATTATTTCGGTTTTGCTTGAGTTGAGTTTCAGGTGGTTGGCTGTCATATATACATCACTTTTGTCAATATGTGTGTGGTTTCCCTGGGGGGAAAAGGGTCCGACTTGTCTAGTGGCAGTTTTAGTGCCATAAAGAAGCGCAGAAGGTTTATATGCCTACTGCAAAGAGCACATCTGTATTTTATGTAAATAGCTGAGTACATTAGTAAAGTCTATGGAGAGATGAAGGGCACTTTTGCTGGGTGGTAATGAGGGAATCCGAGGAGGAGGGAGTGGGAGCACCAATAATGATTGTTGGACTGGGCGCAGGAGGTGCTAAAGACTGTGACGAATGGTATGTGACAAGGTGTTTTTTGAGTGTCTTGAAAGTACGTGCTGATTGAGGGAAGAAGCGCAGGTAAGGTGGCCTCTACTGTTGCACGTATCTCACACACACCATCGATTTTGTGACTGTCTACGTAGGCTAGTGTTTTAGAGCAACAGTTTAGCCAATAGCAGAGATGGCATCTTGATGGATGACTGCTGCCTGCACTCGGGTTATAGAGGACCGCTCTGACATAGGATCAGAGACTGAGACATCAGATACTGAGACAGCATCTGAGGGATAGGACAATGGCGCAGACTCTGGGAGTGATTTTTCAGTCAGAGGAGTCCCATTCGAAAACTCCTCTTCCAGTACATTATGAGGGAGGTGATGAGGACAGTCCTGCTGTCCCTTCGCAAGCTGTTCGTGCAACTGGGTAATAGTGGGTTAGGCCAACCCAGAGAGCAGGTGAATGCGGCGGCAAGCAGAGAGAGAGTGCTCTCTTGGGAGCTCACCAATTTAGTTCAGCCCCAAATTCCACCACCCAAATCATATTGTGGAGACATCAAAATTGTCTATGGCAAAACAAACTGGTTTTGTAAGGCAGGCACCTGTGTTTTTGGTCCTGGATTCGGCGGCCATATAGAGAAACACACTAAACCCAAACATTTCTGGAAACTAGACATTCGGGGGAGTCCACAGAGGTGTGACTTGTGTGGATTCCCCAAAGTTTTCTTACCCAGAATACCCTGCAAAGCTGAAATGTTGAAAAAAAACTCTATTTTTCTCGCATTTCTGTCACACAAACTACAGGAATATGCTGGGATCCACAACATTCCTACCACCCAGTGACTCCTCACCTGTCCTGATAAAAACACTACCCCACTTGAGTGCCTACACCTAGTGCCTGTGTCAGGAATGGATCACCCCAGGGTCAACAGCTGCCTCACGTAAGGACCAACATTGACCGTTGTGTGATCTATTCCTGTCGCAGGCACCAGGCCTAACCACACAAGTGAGGTATCATATTTATCGGGAGACTTGGGGGAACGCTGGGTGGAAGGAAATTTGTGGCTCCCCTCAGATTCCAGAACTTTCTGTCACCGAAATGTGTGGAAAACGTGGTATTTTAGCCACATTTTGAGGTTTGCAAAGGATTCTGGGTAACAGAACCTGGTCCGAGCCCCGCAAGTCACCCCTCCTTGGATTCCCCTAGGTCTCTAGTTTTCAGAAATGCACAGGTTTGGTAGGTTTCCCTAGGTGCCGGCTGAGCTAGAGGCCAAAATCTACAGGTAGGCACTTCTCAAAAAACACCTCTGTTTTCTTCCAAAAATTTTGATGTGTCCACGTTGCGCTTTGGGGCGTTTCCTGTCGCGGGCGCTAGGCCTACCCACACAAGTGAGGTATCATTTTTATCGGGAGACTTGGGGGAACGCCGGGTGGAAGGAAATTTGTGGCTCCTCTCAGATTCCAGAACTTTCTGTCACCGAAATGTGAGGAAAACTTGTTTTTTTAGCCACTTTTTGAGGTTTGCAAAGGATTCTGGGTAACAGAACCTGGTCCGAGCCCCGCAAGTCACCCCTCCTTGGATTGCCCTAGGTCTCTAGTTTTCAGAAATGCACAGGTTTGGTAGGTTTCCCTAGGTGCCGGCTGAGCTAGAGGCCAAAATCTACAGGTAGGCACTTCTCAAAAAACACCTCTGTTTTCTTCCAAAAATTTTGATGTGTCCACGTTGCGCTTTGGGGCGTTTCCTGTCGCGGGCGCTAGGCCTACCCACACAAGTGAGGTATCATTTTTATCGGGAGACTTGGGGGAACGCCGGGTGGAAGGAAATTTGTGGCTCCTCTCAGATTCCAGAACTTTCTGTCACCGAAATGTGAGGAAAACTTGTTTTTTTAGCCACTTTTTGAGGTTTGCAAAGGATTCTGGGTAACAGAACCTGGTCCGAGCCCCGCGAGTCACCCCTCCTTGGATTGCCCTAGGTCTCTAGTTTTCAGAAATGCACAGGTTTGGTAGGTTTCCCTAGGTGCCGGCTGAGCTAGAGGCCAAAATCTACAGGTAGGCACTTCTCAAAAAACACCTCTGTTTTCTTCCAAAAATTTTGATGTGTCCACGTTGCGCTTTGGGGCATTTCCTGTCGCGGGCGCTAGGCCTACCCACACAAGTGAGGTATCATTTTTATCGGGAGACTTGGGGGAACGCCGGGTGGAAGGAAATTTGTGGCTCCTCTCAGATTCCAGAACTTTCTGGCACCGAAATGTGAGGAAAACATGTTTTTTTAGCCACTTTTTGAGGTTTGCAAAGGATTCTGGGTAACAGAACCTGGTCCGAGCCCCGCGAGTCACCCCTCCTTGGATTGCCCTAGGTCTCTAGTTTTCAGAAATGCACAGGTTTGGTAGGTTTCCCTAGGTGCCGGCTGAGCTAGAGGCCAAAATCTACAGGTAGGCACTTCTCTAAAAACACCTCTGTTTTCTTCCAAAAATTTTGATGTGTCCACGTTGCGCTTTGGGGCGTTTCCTGTCGCGGGCGCTAGGCCTACCCACACAAGTGAGGTATCATTTTTATCGGGAGACTTGGGGGAACGCCGGGTGGAAGGAAATTTGTGGCTCCTCTCAGATTCCAGAACTTTCTGTCACCGAAATGTGAGGAAAACTTGTTTTTTTTAGCCACTTTTTGAGGTTTGCAAAGGATTCTGGGTAACAGAACCTGGTCCGAGCCCCGCAAGTCACCCCTCCTTGGATTCCCCTAGGTCTCTAGTTTTCAGAAATGCACAGGTTTGGTAGGTTTCCCTATGTGCCGGCTGAGCTAGAGGCCAAAATCTACAGGTAGGCACTTTGGAAAAAACAGCTGTGTTTTCTATAAAAAAAATAGGATGTGTCCATGTTGTGTTTTGGGGCATTTCCTGTCGCGGGCACTAGGCCTACCCACACAAGTGAGGTATCATTTTTATCGGGAGACTTGGGGGAACACAGAATAGCAAAACAAGTGTTATTGCCCCTTATCTTTCTCTACATTTTTTCCTTCCAAATATAAGAGAGTGTGTAAAAAAGACGTCTATTTGAGAAATGCCCTGCAATTCACATGCTAGTATGGGCACCTCGGAATTCAGCGATGTGCAAATAACCACTGCTCCTCAAAACCTTATCTTGATCCCATTTTGGAAATGCAAAGGTTTTCTTGATACCTCTTTTTCACTCTTCATATTTCAGCAAATTAATTGCTGTATACCCAGTATAGAATGAAAACCAACTGCAGGGTGCAGCTCATTTATTGGCTCTGGGTACCTAGGGTTCTTGATGAACCTACAAGCCCTTTATATCCCCGCAACCAGAAGAGTCCAGCAGACAAAATGGTATATTGCTTTCAGAAATCTGACATCGCAGGAAAAAGTTACAGAGTAAAACATAAAGAAAAATGGCTGTTGTTTTCAGCTCAATTTCAATATTATTTTATTTCAGCTGTTATTTTCTGTAGGAAAACCTTGTAGGATCTACACAAATGACCCCTTGCTGAATTCAGAATTTTGTCTAGTTTTCAGAAATGTTTAGCATTCCGGGATCCAGCATTGGTTTCACACCCATTCCTGTCACTAACTGGAAGGAGGCTGAAAGCACCAAATATAGTAGAAATGGGGTATGTCCCAGTAAAATGCCAAATTTGTGTTGAAAAATTTGGTTTTCTGATTCAAGTCTGCCCGTTCCTGAAAGGTGGGAAGATAGTGATTTCAGCACCAGAAACCCTTTGTTGATGGCATTTTCAGGGAAAAAACCACAAGCCTTCTTCGGCAGCCCTTTTTTCCCATTTTTTTGGAAAAAACAAAATTTTCACTGTATTTTGGCTATTTTCTTGGTCTCCTCCAGGGGAAACCACCAACTCTGGGTACCATTAGAATCCCTAGGATGTTGGAAAAAAAGGACGCAAATTTGGCGTGGTTAGCTTATGTGGACAAAAAGTTATGAGGCCCTAAGCGCGAACTACCCCAAATAGCCAAAAAAGGGCTCAGCACTGGGGGGGGGAAGGCCCAGCAGCTAAGGGGTTAATCCTACACAACCTTGTTTACAAATACTTAAGTATAAAGGGTTCTCTGCACCAACCCTAATTTCCTGCCAAAGGTGGTATCTCATTTCCACATTAACCAACATATTGAATTGCCAGTCTTTTTCCCACAACCAAACTCTATTGCTGAAATAGCTTTTCACACTCTAGATGTTAAGGGAGTGCTTATGTCCTGCATTGATAGAACTAAAACCTTTAGAAAAACCAAACAACTTTTTGTTGCTTTTTCACCACCACACAAAGGCAACCCTGGTTCTAAATCTGGCATAGCCAGATGGATTGTAAAATGTATCCAGGCCTGCTATGGCCACACCACACACCTTCACCAAGCATTATTGTGTAGATGTATTAGCAAGTCAACAAGCTAATGTAGGACACGCAGTGCTATGTACATTTTTCCAGATCACTGCAACACCCACAGGTTAGCCACCGCTTTTGGGGGCACTTCTCTACAGCCTATGCAGAGCATGTGTATCTACAGCCACACATACTTAAGATTTGACTTACCAGAGTCCATTCCTCAAGCTACTCCTACGAGGCCCTCAGGATGCAGTATAGCCAAGACCTGCTCCTCCCATGTTGTTAGTTGTGGGGGTCCGCCGCCAGTCCTCTGAACTGCAATGTGGTGTCTTGAGACCACGGTACGCACCTTCCCCCGTAGGTCGTTCCACCTCTTCCTGATGTCATCCCGTGTTCTTGGGTGCTGTCCCACTGCGTTGACCCTGTCCACGATTCTGCGCCATAGCTCCATCTTTCTAGCTATGGTGGTGTGCTGCACCTGTGATCCAAATAGCTGTGGCTCTACCTGGATGATTTCCTCCACCATGACCCTGAGCTCCTCCTCAGAAAACCTGGGGTGTCTTTGCGGTGCCATGGGGTGGTGTGGGTGATGTGTGAGGTGGTGTGTGTTGTGATGTTTAGGGGTGTGTGTTGTTTTGTGCTTTGATGTGTATGTGTGATGGTGTTGTGTGCCTCTGTATGCTGGTGTTGCTTTGCTTTGCTGTCTCTCTGGGCTTCTTCAAAGTGTGTGGTTGTAAGGGTTTGTGGCTAATGTGGGTGTGTGTTTTATATTGAATTGGGTGTGTGGGAGTGGTGTGTGTATGTGCATCAGGTGTGTGTATTTCGATTTGTCCAATGTGGTTGTGTTTTGTAAGTGTGTGTGTATTTTGAGCGTGGCGGTGTGTACCTCCAATGGAATACCGCGGTTGAAAGACCGCTGCATGGATTTGTGGGTCGTGATAGTGTGGGTGTATTCCTGTTGGCTTGACGGTGGAGGTTTTATCGCCAGTTTATCACTGAGCTTTGGTGTGGCGAACTTGTGTGGGTGTCTAGATTTTGGCGGATTCTGAGCTGTGGGTCGTAATAGCTGTGGCGGAATTTCGTGGCCCCGGTGGTGTGTTCGCAGCCTTCTGCACGGCGGTAAGCGGCATTTACCGCCAATGCTGTAATGAGGGCCTATGTCTATTTCTAGTTACGTATAGTTCTTTAGAACATATGTATTGCTACTATGTCATAACAATAAAATACACACACACTCTTTAAACCTGTTTGACTAAGTATATTTACCCATGGTTCTAATTATGTGTTGTATGTACATATATGTGTGCATATGTGTGTGTATTCATGTGTGTGTCTATGTGTAAATATATATATATATGTGTGTGTGTATGTTGTTCTGTGCTTGGCATGTTCGTGGGTCATTGCATGGCTTCTGGGTGGGTTGTTATACTAGATATCTATGAATCCCTGCTGTCATCTTATCACACTTATCTACCCATCATCATATGTCATGTCCCTATCAACCTATCCTCCATTCCCACTCTGACTCATCCCAAATCCATTCTAATACTTTCATCTCCTAAATAACTCTACCCAAGCTCTTCCCTCCGCTTCCACTTCTAACTCACCAAACCTCACTCTACTACAATGACCTCCCAAACAACCCTACAAAATTCTTCCTCATTTAGCTCACTCTGCTACTATGATCTCCCTAACCCTTCCACAGACTCTTCCGTCCTCCATCCCCCTTTACTCATCCCAAGCCTTTGGGATGAGTAAACGAGGGATGTACTCCCAATTAACACTTCTGGATTTCTTTCATCCTCCACCCCTCCATTACTCCAGTCAATCTAACAAACTCTCATATCCGCGGCTCAAATTAACTCATAATAATACTAAAACTGTACTCATATTTTCCAATACTAATCCATCACTAATTCTTGTTGGGTTCCGGAGTACCGTGCTACTCGCTGAAAAGCGCTTCGACACCTCGTCAGGGTTAGTAATCGCTATATAAATACTATTACAATACAATACATGCTATCAAATGGAAAATGCTACCCTGTGAACATCTGTTAGTGTCATGTAGTGCTGTAGATTCACTTTGCTCCCCCCCCCCGGCTTCTGAAAACCTGTGCTGTTTCTTTACCACTATAAGTATATACATTTGCATGGACATGTCTGTCTTTACTCTTAGACTGCGCTCCGTTCTCACCCGCCTGGGGAAACCAATCTAACAATGGAGTTGATGCCCATGCGCCTTACCTGCAAGAGGAGTCACCGCTACACTTTATGACTCAAAAGACTTTTCGAAGAAAAACAACTTGCAACCGTCTGGAACCAACACTAGGTGGCAGAAGCATGCACAGCTTGTGAACTATAGTACTAAATGCCACAAACAGATGCTTACTGAGTAAGTAACATTTTCCTTTCCTCTTAATCTTTCCAGTTCAGAAATTTTCCAGAACCCAGCATTTCCTACTGCTTGTTCTGCTGCAGAGCAGGTTCTGCCGTTTAGGCAGGTTATGATGGAGGTTTTTGGTTATAGCGCTTCTGACAGAACCTGAGACTTTCCTGAAGCCTGGTGGCTACAGCAATTGTCTTGACTTCCATCTGCTGCTTTAGTGGCTCCTCCATACCCAAAGTCATTATTTACACAGAATTAAAAAGCACTAGTAAAAAGTCTGCTTTGCACAGTAAACAGCGCTGAGAACATCGCTTAGTCCTCAAGCATGGCTCAGACTTCTGTGTTTCAGCTAAAGACATATTTTCCAGACACATGTAATCCTTCTGTAGAAGGGTTCATGTCACTGAGTGAAATACACACTGCAGCCAGGATCATCTTTGTTTACAGAGATGTTGACTGGGAAACAGCTGTTGGAAAGTTTATTACCACTATAAATAAACTGTTAAACCACAGTCACATGTAAGTGTCAAAAGTGGAGCCACAAAACTATACTATCAGATCCTTACTTGGATTTTACCTCACTGCTGATAGTCCGGTTGTTCAATTATTTCTGTCCTAACTAATGGAGAGTCCAAAAGGTTAGACATTTTGGGTCAAAAGATTCCTCTTTTATTTGCTGTGGGTATTTGTGTTGAGAGGTTATCTGGTGTTGAAGCAGGAGCAGTTTGGGCTGAGCGAAAGCCAGAGCTAAGGGAAGAGCCAGGTCTTAAGTTTGTTATTGAATTAAAGAACAGAGGACTGGCAGGTGGTTCCACACTTTAGTAACAAGGCTGGAGAAGGCAAGGTTTGGGTTAGAGGGAGTTGGCGATAGGAGTCTGGTGAAGCAGAGGTGCCTGGTAGGTTTGTGGAATTTGTTTGCATTTTAAGAGGTAAATGGGGCCAGTGTTTAAGGCTTTGTAAGTGTGGAGTTTGAAGAGTGTTAATTGGTGGTTTGGGAACCAATAGAGCTTTTTCAGTGCATTTAAACATAGCTGCTGAGTTTTGTATGTTGTAGAGTCTTAAGCTGTTGTAGAGAATATAAGCTGGGTGTCAGACGTATACGATGAGCTGTTCCATTTGATCAGGGTGTCAGTCTTTCCTTATCTCGATGACTAGCTGTTGAAGGAGGGCTCTCCCGAGGCTGTCTCCTCCCACTTCCAGACTACGGCAAACCTCCTGCACTCACTGTGGTTTTCTATAAATGTGCTGAAGGCACACCTGTCTCTCTCTTAGACGGTTCCTTTCATCAGAGCTGATCTAGACACTGCAGTTTAGGGCTTATCCTCCCAAGCGGCAAGTCCAGGATACTGAGGCTAAGATGGTGATGTTTCAGCTTCTATCCCGGATTTCGGTGAGACGAACTCTGAGGCTGCTGCGACTTATGGGCTCCTGTATCCTGCTGGAGACAGATGCATGTTGACATATGCGGGCTCTGCACTGGGACTTGAAGTTCCAATGAGCACAGCATCAGGGGAATCTCTCTGACATGGTCCAGATCTCGGAGAATACTGTGAAAGATCTGCAGTGGTGGATGACAAACCGTGATTGGGACAGCGGCAGACCCCTCACCCTTCCCCAACCAGATCTTACAGTAGTGACTGGTGCGTCACTCCTGGGTTAGGGTGGGCATCTGGGAGAGGTGGAGATCAGAGGAGTCTGGTCTGTGGTGGAATCTGGACTCCACATCAATCTGCTATAGTTGCGGGCAATAAAACTAGCATTACAGGTCTTCTACCTTCCATTGAGGGAGGCTGGTGCAGGTATTCACAGACAACATCACTGCCATGTGGTACTGCAACAAACAGGGCGGGTTGGGGTTGTGTACCCTATGTAACATGGCTGGAACATAAGGGCGGTTACCTGGTGGTTCAACATCTGGCGGGTTCTCTGAACTCCTGGACAGACAAACTAAGCCACAGAAGCTTAGTGATCATGAATGGCGTCTCCACGCAGAGGTGGCGCAAGATCTCTTTCAGTGGTGAGGACAGCCTTAGATCTGTTTGCCTCAGCCTAGAATGTGCAATGTAAGCAGTTTTGTGTGCTGGGGTTAGCAAGGCAGCTCTCGGTTGGTTACGCTTTTTGTCTAGATTGGAGTTCAGGCCTCTTGTACCCCTTTTGCCCACACCACTCCTGCCCAGAGTTCTCACGAAGATCAAGTACAATTTAGACCAAGTGTAAGGAAATGCCTCCTTGGCATGGTTACCTCCTGACTTTTTGCCTTTGCTGATGCTAAGTTTGGATTTGAAAATGTGCTGAGGCCTGCTAACCAGGCCTCAGGACCAGTGTTCTTTCCCTAACCTGTACCTTTGTTTCCACAATTGGCACACCCTGGCATCCAGATAAGTCCCTTGTAACTGGTACCCCTAGTACCAAGGGCCCTGATGCCAGGGAAGGTCTCTAAGGGCTGCAGCATATCTTATGCCACCCTGGGAACCCCTCACTCAGCACAGATGCACTGCCTGCCAGCTTGTGTGTGCTAGTGGGGATAAAACGACTAAGTCGACATGGCACTCCCCTCAGGGTGCCATGCCAACCTCACACTGCCTACAGGTATAGATAAGTCACCCCTCTAGCAGGCCTTACAGCCCTAAGGCAGGGTGCACTATACCATAGGTGAGGGCATAAGTGCATGAGCACTATGCCCCTACAGTGTCTAAGCAAAACCTTAGACATTGTAAGTGCAAGGTAGCCATAAGAGTATATGGTCCGGGAGTCTGTCATGCGCGAACTCCACAGCACCATAATGGCTACACTGAAAACTGTGAAGTTTGGTATCAAACTTCTCAGCACAATAAATGCACACTGATGCCAGTGTACATTTCATTGTAACATACACCCCAGAGGGCACCTTAGAGGTGCCCCCTGAAACCTTAACCAACTACCCGTGTAGGCTGACTGGTTTTAGCAGCCTGCCACACACCAGACATGTTGCTGGCCACATGGGAAGAGTGCCTTTGTCACTCTGTGGCTAGTAACAAAGCCTGTACTGGGTGGAGGTGCTTCACACCTCCCCCTGCAGGAACTGTAACACCTGGTGGTGAGCCTCAAAGGGTCACCCCCTTTGTTACAGCACCCCAGGGCACTCCAGCTAGTGGAGTTGCCCGCCCCCTCCGGCCATGGCCCCACTTTTGGCGGCAAGGCCGGAGGAGATAATGAGAAAAACAAGGAGGAGTCAATGGCCAGTCAGGACAGCCCCTAAGGTGCAGATGGAGGATTCCCCCGTTAGGATTAGGGATGTGCCCCCCTCCCCTCAGGGAGGAGGCACAAAGAGGGTGTAGCCACCCTCAGGGCTAGTAGCCATTGGCTACTACCCCCCAGACCTAAACACACCCCTAGATTCAGTATTTAGGGGCTCCCCAGAACCTAGGAACTCAGATTCCTGCAACCTAAGAAGAAGAGGACTGCTGAACTGAAAAAACCTGCAGAGAAGACGGAGACACCAACTGCTTTGGCCCCAGCTCTACCGGCCTGTCTCCCCACTTCTAAAGACACTGCTCCAGCAACGCGTTCCCAGGGTCCAGCAACCTCTGAAGCCTCAGAGGACTGCCCTGCATCTAGAAGGACCAAGAACGCCCGAGGACAGCGGCTCTGTTCCACAAAGACTGCAACTTTGCAACAAAGAAGCAACTTTGAAACAACACACGTTTCCCGCCGGAAGCGTGAGACTTTGCACTCTGCACCCGACACCCCCGGCTCGAGTTGTGGAGAACAAACACCACAGGGAGGACTCCCCGGTGACTACGAGACCGTGAGTAGCCAGAGTTGGCCCCCCTGAGCCCCCACAGCGACGCCTGCAGAGGGAATCCTGAGGCTCCCCCTGACCGCGACTGCCTGCTTCAAAGACCTGACGCCTGGTAAAGACACTGCACCCGCAGCCCCCAGGACCTGAAGGATCCGACCTCCAGTGCAGGAGCGACCCCCAGGTGGCCCTCTCCCTTGCCCAGGTGGTGGCTACCCCGAGGAGCCCCCCCCCCTTGCCTGCCTGCATCGCTGAAGAGACCCCTTGGTCTCCCATTGATTTCTATTGAAAACCCGACGTTTGTTTGCACACTGCACCCGGCCGCCCCTGTGCCGCTGAGGGTGTACTTTCTGTGTGGACTTGTGTCCCCCCCGGTGCCCTACAAAACCCCCCCTGGTCTGCCCTCCGAAGACGCGGGTACTTACCTGCTGGCAGACTGGAACCGGGGCACCCCCTTCTCCATTGAAGCCTATGCGTTTTGGGCACCACTTTGACCTCTGCACCTGACCGGCCCTGAGCTGCTGGTGTGGTAACTTTGGGGTTGCCCTGAACCCCCAACGGTGGGCTACCTTGGACCCAACCTTGAACCCCGTAGGTGGTTTACTTACCTGCAAAAACTAACAAACACTTTCCTCCTCCAGGAACTGTTGAAAATTGCACTGTCTAGTTTTAAAATAGCTATATGTTATTTATGTGAAAACTGTATATGCTATTTTGCTAATTCAAAGTTCCTAAAGTACCTACCTGAAATACCTTTCATTTGAAGTATTACTTGTAAATCTTGAACCTGTGGTTCTTAAAATAAACTAAGAAAATATATTTTTCTATAGAAAAACCTATTGGCCTTGAATTGTCTCTGAGTATTTGTTCCTCATTTATTGCCTGTGTGTGTACAACAAATGCTTAACACTACCCTCTGATAAGCCTACTGCTCGACCACACTACTACAAAATAGAGCATTAGAATGATCTATTTTTGCCACTATCTTACCTCTAAGGGGAACCCTGGGACTCTGTGCATACTATTCCTTACTTTGAAATAGTGCATACAGGGCCAACTTCCTACACCAAGTCATCCTTGTGGCACAGGATTGGGCTTGGAGAGTCTGGTATTCTGAGCTACTGAGCATGGCAGTTAATCCTCCGATCAGGCTGCCTCTTCGGGAGTATCTTCTCTCGCAGCAGCAGGAGAGGATTCACCACCCAAACCTGTCTAGTCTCCGCCTTCTTGCGTGGAGACTGAACTACGCCAGTTGACAGCCTTTTATCTTCCTCCCGAAGTCTGTGATGTTATCTTGGCAGCCAGGCGTTCCTCTACCAAGACGGTGTATGTCTGCTCTTGGAAGAAAATTGTGACTTGGTGTTCCAACAGAAACACTGATCCCCTTTCTTTCTGCCCCTTTCTCAGCTTCTTCTGTTCATTCTTTCTCTTGCCCAGCAGGGCTCTACTTTTGGCACATAAAGGTTATCTTTCTGCTATCTCTGCGTTCCTCAGATTACCTGATCAATCCTCTTTTCAAATCTGTTGTAGATAGATTCCTGAAGTGTTTAGTTTATCTTTTTACCCCTTCTCCTTTTATCATACCTCAGTGGGACTAAAATCTAGTACTTACTTTCTTAATAAGCGCTCTCTTTGAGCCGCTTCACAATTGTCCCCCGTGGTTACTCACCATCAAAACAGCTTTTCTCATGGCTACAACATGTTAGTGAGCTACAGACTTTATCATCTAAGCTGCCCTATCTATCCATCCATTCTGACAAAGTGGTGCTTCGCACACGGGCCTCCTTTCTTCCAAAGGTGGGCACGCCCTTTCATGTAGGTCAATCCACACTCACCCTTCCAAGGATGAGGAGTGTTTCCTTCTTCTGGATCCAAACAACCATTGTTGTTCTACCTTGACAGCACACGGGAATTTCGGGTAAACGATCAATTCTTCATGGGGTATGTTGGAGCTGAAAAGGGTTGCGCTGTGCATAGAATGACCAGTGGGGTCATGCCCTGTATTAAAATCTGCTATGCATTAGACAACAAGCAACCCCCTGAGGACTTGTGTGCTCATTCCAGCAGAGCCAAAGCTGTGGCCACTGTTAGCATGCGGAGTTCCAGTCCTGGATATCAGCAGCAGCAACATGGGCCTCCCTCCACACAGTAACCAAACACCACTACCTGGACAGTCAGGTCTGTTGTGATGGGCACTTTGCCCATTTGGTCCTAAAGGGCTTCTTCGCCTGAAATTGGTCCGCAGACCCACCTCCGGGGACTTCAGGAATGGTATTGCTTGGGTATCCATTCTAAGGTAAGGAATCTGCAGCTAGAAGTCTCTATCAGATAAACAAGTTGCTTACTTTTGGTAGTGCCTTATCTGGTAGAGACTATATCCAGCTGCAGATTTTTTACCGGCCCTCCCAACCTTCCCGTGCTCTAACTGATTTTTTGGGACAGTGCTATATTTCTTTTAGGGCCCTAGTTGATCAGTGTTCTTCATGGCCGCACTCTTCTGGCGCAGAAAGTCATGAAAAGAAACTGACATCAGCGCACCTGGGTGGTGCCTATATAGGTGCCGCAAATGTCACTTCCGATGAAGATGACGCATGTGGAGCTGAAGGACACTACATACTGGCACACAGGGATACTGCTCATGAAAAAATGTCCCAGATCCACTCAGGTGCCTAGGATAATTCTAAGGTAAGGAATCTGCAGCTAGACATAGTCTCTACCAGATAAGGCGTTACCAAAGGTAAGTAACTTGTTCTTCAGTGGGAATGGATGAAGCTGTTGAGTAGGGTCATGTAGGCGTTGAACAGTGCAGTGCTGAGTGATGGTCCTTGTGGAACTCTGCAGATGAGGTTGACGGCATCTGAGGTAAAAGAGGCCAGGCTGGCCGACTGGGTGCTGCCTGTTAGGATTCAGCAAATCCAGTGAAGTGTGAGTCCTTGGATGCTGTCTTTCGGCAGCCATTGGAAAAGGATTGGGGGGAAGACTGTGTCAAAGGCTGCAGAAAGGTCCAGTAGGATGAGGGTTGCGGCGTCACTTCTCACCTGGATGTCATCAGCATCTGCGATGAGGGTGGTTTTTGTACTTGTAGCTGGGCCTGAATCTAGATTGAATAGTGTTGAGGTGGTGGTTGTCATTGAGGTGGCTAGGTGTTAGTTTATCTTTTCCACTGCTTTTACTTGATATGGTAATAAAGAGATAGGCAAGTAACTGGCTAGTGTCATCTTCGAAAACAAAGGGAGAGAGGGCCCACTTAACCTACAACCCCAAGGGGACAGGGCACCGTAACACAGTAATTTGAAAAGAAAGACCCCATGGAGAACGCAAAACTTTCCACCGCTCAACACACTACTTAGATACTCATACACTCCAATGATCAATCTTAATAAAGGAATATCTGGAAAAATATTTGATAAATAATGCCATTTACAACAAAAAGATAAAGCAACTATTTAAAAAAAGATTGATTACTAGTGCCGTCGTGTCTGCTGAAGGTTGGTGTTTTTTTAGGCAGGGGAGCATTGTAGCTCATTTCCAGGCATTTGTGTAGGTGACTGTGAAGACTGAGCCATTCAGAAGCAGGGTGAGGGCTGCCATGATGGGGACTAGGTTGTGGTGTGACTTTAAAAGCAACCAATGCCTTCATGCCTCTTGCAAGAAACAAAATCAGGCTTTATGGGAGATGGAAGCCTTTGGCTGTTCTGAGCCTTACTTAGAAAATTAAACCGTTTGCAGAGGCGGGCAGGGATGGTCTGGAGGTGTGTAAACAGTACAAGCAGCATGGATTGAATGCAGTTCATTATGTATCTCACGTTGTTGGGCGTTGGTGGCTGTGCACAACCGGTTTCTCCGGGGAAGTCCAGTGTCAGTTGTTGGATGTCCCACTTGATGGCAGTTGATTGTTTGCAAAGAAAGCAGATGCATCCTTGTTAAGGTTGATGCAGAGCCACCCGTTAAAAAAATGATTACCAGTACCCGAAATGTGGGATCAGATTGTCCGAAATCAAAAACAGCACATGCTGAAGTTGCAACAATCTCTCTCTTTCAGAGGCAGACATTTTGGGAAATGTTGACTAAGGAATTTGCTGTTGGTCCATGAGGTTCATCAGGGAATGAGTAAAATCGTGATCCCTTTGGTTGCAGTGGAAGCAATACTGTGTTCTTTTTAAAGACCACATTTGTTTGCGATGCTCACCTGTTAATGGGACTGGAATGCAACCGGATAACTTTATATTACAACAGTGCACCCTTTTCAAAAACTTGGTCGCAGACGACCCTGACGATCGATGCTTTCATTTAGGGAGCTCATCTGGGTCTGCGGTGTTTCACTGCTTTGTAGCATTCCTAGGAGATGAAGGTGCAAATCAGTCCTCTTGCATTCAAGCGCTCAGTCTTTCTTTCTTTCTTCCTTCCGTTCTTTGGGGGGGAAATATACATTCCAACAGGCAGTGCTTGTACGATGCATTACATAAGCAGCGGGTGTGAGCCTCGCACTCTTTCACGAAGCAAAGAAAATCTGACATTGAGTCCCCAGGTTGGTCAGCAGTTCCCGAGTGAAGGCGAATTTGACGGCCGATTTATGCAAGTAGGATTTTATTGGTCATTTATGAATGGGAAATTCATCAGGCTCAGAGTAATCTTAGTGGCTTCCAATTGGGCCACGAGTACCCGGACCTTCTTAACTCAAACTTTCTCCTCAGATTCAGTTTCCTTTTCATGACCCCTTGATTCAGGAAGCGGTAATTCTTCACCCCATGCTCGTTAATTTAACCCTTAATTTTTCAAATTTCAGATTTTTTATTTTTGTAATGTATTTATTTTTAATTGCGAAATGAAAAACAAAGGCATATTAATTCTGAGATAAATTCAATAAAGATACTCTGTTGATAAATAGCCACTTTCCGTGATAACACCCTACACACTATAAATGAGCCAACCACTGTTTAAATGGTCCCCGCACATTTTGTCAAAGTCTACCAGACAGCTCTGCTGTCTGGTTTGCTAACAAATTCTTGTGGGCATTCTGAAAGCTTCTTTGGGAATCCATTTCACCCCTAGCTTACTGCTTTGTATTTCAGTTGATTGCTTTCTATTTGCTGGCTTTATTTGTTTTAGGTTGTCCTGCTTGAGTTCATCCTCCTGTGGAGCAGGCCTTGTTTACTGTATCCTTCTGCATACTCGCTTTCTGTAAACAGGCCTTTAAATATTGTTCTTATCTTGTCATATTTGCTGTGCACTTAAAGACTGAGGTCAACTGTCAGACTGTGTCTTTCAAGGAAGCTTGGTGTTTCCTTTCCTTTCCTTCTCCGACTTCAGAATGAGAGAATTTGTGACCATCCTGCTGGGTACGCATGTGAGAAGTGTGGCTGTAGGATGTTAGTTTTTCTAGCACACAACAAATAGGAACACTGCTGATATTTAAAAAATATATCAGAATTAGGAAAGCAAAAATGAAGCAATTTTTTTTGTAATTCTGTAGTGTGGTGTAAATATTTGAATATAAAGAAAACAATTCAATACAGTAGGTGATGCCATTTCCACACTATATCTGTACGTATGTAATGGTAATTTCAATTGAAAATGTATTGTCAGGAATGGTAGTGCGCTACCACACCACACATATTCTACACTATGCCATTCCACTTTACACCGTTCCCCTCTACTCCGCTCTATCCCTTTCCACTCGACATGCCACTTCACTATATGCCCCTCCACTCTACGACACTCTACAACAAGCTACTACACGACTTGCCACTCTACACCCCGCCAATCACCCGACTCCACTTCAATGTACTCTACTCCAATCTACCCCTTTACTTTACTGCAATCTACTCCATCTGCTCTGCACCAATCTACATCACTCCACTCCACTCAATCTATCCCACTCCACTCTACACCATCCTACTCTATCCCAAACCAACCAACCCACTCCAAACCAGCTCAGTGTACCCCACTCCACCTGACTCCAATCTGACCCACTCCAATCTATCCAACACCAGTCTATCCCACTCCAGCCCTAATGTACCCCACTCTGCCTCACTCCAATCCACACCATCCCACCCCCTCCAATTCACCCCACTCCAATGAATCCCACACCAATCTATCTCACTCCACCCTAATCTACACCCCTCAAATCCACTGCCCTTTACCCCACCCCACTCCAATCCAGTCCACTGCACTCCACCCCACTCCAATCCACTGCACTCCAAACTGCTCCAATCTACCGGAACCCTCCACTCTCCAAACTGCATTCCACTCTACCCTACTCCAATCAGCCACAATCTACTCCACTCTACCCTTCTCCAATCTACTACACCATACCCTACTCCACCCCTATATACACCATTCCACCATTATTGTAGGAAGCAAGCTCTGTATATACTATATTGTAAGGAAATGCCTCCTTGGCATGGTTGCCCCCTGACTTTTTGCCTTTGCTGATGCTATGTTTACAATTGAAAGTGTGCTGAGGCCTGCTAACCAGGCCCCAGCACCAGTGTTCTTTCCCTAACCTGTACTTTTGTATCCACAATTGGCAGACCCTGGCATCCAGATAAGTCCCTTGTAACTGGTACTTCTAGTACCAAGGGCCCTGATGCCAAGGAAGGTCTCTAAGGGCTGCAGCATGTCTTATGCCACCCTGGAGACCTCTCACTCAGCACAGACACACTGCTTGCCAGCTTGTGTGTGCTAGTGAGGACAAAACGAGTAAGTCGACATGGCACTCCCCTCAGGGTGCCATGCCAGCCTCTCACTGCCTATGCAGTATAGGTAAGACACCCCTCTAGCAGGCCTTACAGCCCTAAGGCAGGGTGCACTATACCATAGGTGAGGGTACCAGTGCATGAGCATGGTACCCCTACAGTGTCTAAACAAAACCTTAGACATTGTAAGTACAGGGTAGCCATAAGAGTATATGGTCTGGGAGTCTGTCAAACACGAACTCCACAGCACCATAATGGCTACACTGAAAACTGGGAAGTTTGGTATCAAACTTCTCAGCACAATAAATGCACACTGATGCCAGTGTACATTTTATTGCAAAATACACCCCAGAGGGCACCTTAGAGGTGCCCCCTGAAACTTAACCGACTGTCTGTGTAGGCTGACTAGTTCCAGCAGCCTGCCACACCAGAGACATGTTGCTGGCCCCATGGGGAGAGTGCCTTTGTCACTCTGAGGCCAGTAACAAAGCCTGCACTGGGTGGAGATGCTAACACCTCCCCCAGGCAGGAGCTGTGACACCTGGCGGTGAGCCTCAAAGGCTCACCCCTTTGTCACAGCCCAGCAGGGCACTCCAGCTTAGTGGAGTTGCCCGCCCCCTCCGGCCACGGCCCCCACTTTTGGCGGCAAGGCTGGAGGGAACAAAGAAAGCAACAAGGAGGAGTCACTGGCCAGTCAGGACAGCCCCTAAGGTGTCCTGAGCTGAAGTGACTCTAACTTTTAGAAATCCTCCATCTTGCAGATGGAGGATTCCCCCAATAGGGTTAGGATTGTGACCCCCTCCCCTTGGGAGGAGGCACAAAGAGGGTGTACCCACCCTCAGGGCTAGTAGCCATTGGCTACTAACCCCCCAGACCTAAACACGCCCTTAAATTTAGTATTTAAGGGCTACCCTGAACCCTAGAAAATTAGATTCCTGCAACTACAAGAAGAAGGACTGCCTAGCTGAAAACCCCTGCAGAGGAAGACCAGAAGACGACAACTGCCTTGGCTCCAGAAACTCACCGGCCTGTCTCCTGCCTTCCAAAGATCCTGCTCCAGCGACGCCTTCCAAAGGGACCAGCGACCTCGACATCCTCTGAGGACTGCCCCTGCTTCGAAAAGACAAGAAACTCCCGAGGACAGCGGACCTGCTCCAAGAAAGGCTGCAACTTTGTTTCCAGCAGCCTTGAAAGAACCCTGCAAGCTCCCCGCAAGAAGCGTGAGACTTGCAACACTGCACCCGGCGACCCCGACTCGGCTGGTGGAGATCCAACACCTCAGGAGGGACCCCAGGACTACTCTGATACTGTGAGTACAAAAACCTGTCCCCCCTGAGCACCCACAGCGCCGCCTGCAGAGGGAATCCCGAGGCTTCCCCTGACCGCGACTCCTTGAATCCAAAACCCGACGCCTGGGAGAGACCCTGCACCCGCAGCCCCCAGGTCCTGAAGGACCGGACTTTCACTGGAGAAGTGACCCCCAGGAGTCCCTCTCCCTTGCCCAAGTGGAGGTTTCCCCGAGGAACCCCCCCCTTGCCTGCCTGCAGCGCTGAAGAGATCCCTAGATCTCCCATAGACTAACACTACAAACCCGACGCTTGTTCTAACACTGCACCCGGCTGCCCCCGCGCCGCTGAGGGTGAAATTCCTGTGTGGGCTTGTGTCCCCCCCGGTGCCCTACAAAACCCCCCTGGTCTGCCCTCCGAAGACGCGGGTACTTACCTGCTGGCAGACTGGAACCGGGGCACCCCCTTCTCCATTGAAGCCTATGTGTTTTGGGCACCACTTTGAACTCTGCACCTGACCGGCCCTGAGCTGCTGGTGTGGTAACTTTGGGGTTGCTCTGAACCCCCAACGGTGGGCTACTTTGGACCAAGAACTAAGCCCTGTAAGTGTCCTACTTACTTGGTTAACCTAACAAATACTTACCTCCCCTAGGAACTGTGAAAATTGCACTAAGTGTCCACTTTAAAAACAGCTATTTGTCAATAACTTGAAAAGTATACATGCAATTTTTATGATTTAAAGTTCCTAAAGTACTTACCTGCAATACCTTTCGAATGAGATATTACATGTAGAATTTGAACCTGTGGTTCTTAAAATAAACTAAGAAAAGATATTTTTCTATAACAAAACCTATTGGCTGGATTTGTCTCTGAGTGTGTGTACCTCATTTATTGTCTAGGTGTATGTACAACAAATGCTTAACACTACTCCTTGGATAAGCCTACTGCTCGACCACACTACCACAAAATAGAGCATTAGTATTATCTCTTTTTACCACTATTTTACCTCTAAGGGGAACACTTGGACTCTGTGCATGCTATTCCTTACTTTGAAATAGCACATACAGAGCCAACTTCCTACATTGGTGGATCAGCGGTGGGGTACAAGACTTTGCATTTGCTGGACTACTCAGCCAATACCTGATCACACGACAAATTCCAAAATTGTCATTAGAAATTGATTTTTGCAATTTGAAAAGTTTTCTAAATTCTTAAAAGACCTGCTAGGGCCTTGTGTTAGATCCTGTTTAGCATTTCTTTTAGAGTTTAAAAGTTTGTAAAAGTTTGAATTAGATTCTAGAACCAGTTGTAGATTCTTAAAAAGTATTCCAACTTTTAGAAGCAAAATGTCTAGCACAGATGTGACTGTGGTGGAACTCGACACCACACCTTACCTCCATCTTAAGATGAGGGAGCTAAGGTCACTCTGTAAAATAAAGAAAATAACAATGGGCCCCAAACCTACCAAAATGCAGCTCCAGGAGCTTTTGGCAGAGTTTGAAAAGGCCAACCCCTCTGAGGGTGGCAACTCAGAGGAAGAGGATAGTGACTTGGAGGAAAATTCCCCCCTACCAGTCCTATCTAGGGAGAACAGGGTCCCTCAAACCCTGACTCCAAAAATAATAGTCAGAGATGCTGGTTCCCTCACAGGAGAGACCAACACCTCTGAAATCACTGAGGATAACTCCAGTGAAGAGGACATCCAGTTAGCCAGGATGGCCAAAAGATTGGCTTTGGAAAGACAGATCCTAGCCATAGAGAGGGAAAGACAAGAGATGGGCCTAGGACCCATCAATGGTGGCAGCAACATAAATAGGGTCAGAGATTCTCCTGACATGTTGAAAATCCCTAAAGGGATTGTAACTAAATATGAAGATGGTGATGACATCACCAAATGGTTCACAGCTTTTGAGAGGGCTTGTGTAACCAGAAAAGTGAACAGATCTCACTGGGGTGCTCTCCTTTGGGAAATGTTCACAGGAAAGTGTAGGGATAGACTCCTCACACTCTCTGGACAAGATGCAGAATCTTATGACCTCATGAAGGGTACCCTGATTGAGGGCTTTGGATTCTCCACTGAGGAGTATAGGATTAGATTCAGGGGGGCTCAAAAATCCTCGAGCCAGACCTGGGTTGACTTTGTAGACTACTCAGTAAAAACACTAGATGGTTGGATTCAAGGCAGTGGTGTAAGTAATTATGATGGGCTGTACAATTTATTTGTGAAAGAACACCTGTTAAGTAATTGTTTCAATGATAAACTGCATCAGCATCTGGTAGACCTAGGACCAATTTCTCCCCAAGAATTGGGAAAGAAGGCGGACCATTGGGTCAAGACTAGGGTGTCCAAAACTTCCACAGGGGGTGACCAAAAGAAAGGGGTCACAAAACCTCCCCAGGGGAAAGGTGGTGAGACAGCCAAAAATAAAAATAGTCAAGAGTCTTCTAAAGGCCCCCAAAAACCTGCACAGGAGGGTGGGCCCAGAGCCTCTTCACAAACCAATCCTGGGTACAAGGGTAAAAACTTTGATCCCAAAAAGGCCTGGTGTCGAAACTGTAGTCAGTCTGGACACCAAACTGGAGACAAGGCCTGTCCCAAGAAAAGTTCCACTCCAAACTCCAATCCAGGTAACACTGGAATGGCTAGTCTCCAAGTGGGATCAACAGTGTGCCCAGAGCAAATCAGGGTCCACACTGAAGCTACTCTAGTCTCTGAGGGTGGGGTGGATTTAGCCACACTAGCTGCCTGGCCCCCTAACATGCAAAAATACAGGCAGCAGCTCTTTATTAATGGGACAAGTGTAGAGGGCCTGAGGGATACAGGTGCCAGTGTCACCATGGTGACAGAAAAACTGGTTTCCCCTGGCCAATACCTGACTGGAAAAACTTATACAGTCACCAATGCTAACAATCAAACTAAAGCACATCCCATGGCAATGGTAACTTTATAATGGGGAGGGGTCAATGGCCTGAAACAGGTGGTGGTCTCCTCAAACATCCCAGTAGACTGTCTGCTTGGAAATGACCTGGAGTCCTCAGCATGGGCTGAGGTAGAGCTAAAAACCCATGCAGCCATGCTGGGTATCCCTGAACTGGTGTGTGTAAAAACAAGAGCACAATGCAAGGCACAGGGTGAAAAAGTAGAGCTGGAGTCTGGAAAAATGGCCCAGCCTACCAAGAGAAAAGGAAAGTCAGTTGGGAAACCAACTGCCACACAGTCAGAAAAAGGGAACCTCTCTTCTCAGGAAGAAGTTCTGCCCTCTGAGGGAACTGAGCCTTTGGAACTTGAACCTTATCAGGTTGAGCTCTTAGGCCCAGGGGGACCCTCAAGGGAGGAGCTGTGTAAGGGACAAGAAACCTGTCCCTCTCTTGAAGGCCTTAGGCAGCAAGCTGCTGAAGAGTCCAAGGGCAAGAAAAATGGAACACATAGGGTCTATTGGGAAGATGGACTCCTGTACACTGAGGCCAGAGACCCCAAACCTGGTGCCACTAGGAGAGTGGTAGTGCCTCAGTCGTTCAGAGAGTTTATTCTGACCTTAGCCCATGATATTCCCCTTGCTGGGCATTTGGGACAAACCAAGACGTGGGAGAGGTTAGTCAACCACTTCTACTGGCCCAATATGTCCCAGAAGGTTAAGGAGTTTTGCCTCTCCTGCCCCACCTGTCAATCCAGTGGTAAGACAGGTGGGCACCCAAAGGCCCCCCTTATTCCACTTCCAGTGGTGGGGGTCCCCTTTGAAAGAGTGGGTGTGGACATAGTTGGTCCACTGGAACCTCCCACAGCCTCAGGAAATATGTACATCCTGGTAGTAGTGGATCATGCTACTAGGTATCCTGAAGCTATTCCCCTTAGGTCGACTACTGCCCCTGCAGTAGCCAAGGCCCTCATTGGTATCTTTACCAGAGTGGGTTTCCCTAAGGAGGTGGTGTCTGACAGAGGTACCAACTTCATGTCAGCATACCTAAAACACATGTGGAATGAGTGTGGAGTGACTTACAAATTCACTACACCATACCATCCACAAACTAATGGCTTAGTTGAGAGATTCAACAAGACATTAAAAGGCATGATCATGGGGCTCCCAGAAAAACTCAAAAGGAGATGGGATGTCCTCTTGCCATGTCTGCTTTTCGCTTACAGAGAGGTGCCACAGAAGGGAGTAGGATTCTCACCCTTTGAGCTTCTGTTTGGTCACCCTGTAAGGGGACCACTTGCTCTTGTTAAAGAAGGCTGGGAGAGACCTCTTCATGAGCCTAAACAAGACATAGTGGACTATGTACTTGGCCTTCGCTCTAGAATGGCAGAGTACATGGAAAAGGCAACCAAAAACCTTGAGGCCAGCCAACAGCTCCAGAAGTTTTGGTATGACCAAAAGGCTGCACTGGTTGAGTTCCAACCAGGACAGAAAGTCTGGGTTCTGGAGCCTGTGGCTCCCAGGGCACTCCAGGACAAATGGAGTGGCCCTTACCCAGTGCTAGAAAGGAAGAGTCAGGTCACCTACCTGGTGGACCTAGGCACAAGCAGGAGCCCCAAGAGGGTGATCCATGTGAACCGCCTTAAGCTCTTCCATGACAGGGCTGATGTGAATCTGTTGATGGTAACAGATGAGGATCAGGAGGCAGAGAGTGAACCTCTCCCTGATCTTCTGTCATCAGACCCAAAAGATGGCTCAGTAGATGGAGTGATCTACTCAGACACCCTCTCTGGCCAACAGCAAGCTGATTGTAGGAGAGTCCTACAACAGTTTCCTGAACTCTTCTCCTTAACCCCTGGTCAGACACCCCTGTGTACCCATGATGTGGACACAGGAGACAGCATGCCTGTCAAAAACAAAATCTTTAGACAGTCTGACCATGTTAAGGAAAGCATCAAGGTGGAAGTCCACAAGATGCTGGAATTGGGAGTAATTGAGCGCTCTGACAGCCCCTGGGCTAGCCCAGTGGTCTTAGTCCCCAAACCTCACACCAAAGATGGAAAGAAAGAGATGAGGTTTTGTGTGGATTACAGAGGGCTCAATTCTGTCACCAAGACAGATGCTCATCCAATTCCTAGAGCTGACGAGCTCATAGATAAATTAGGTGCTGCCAAATTCTTAAGTACCTTTGACTTGACAGCAGGGTACTGGCAAATAAAAATGGCACCTGGAGCAAAAGAGAAAACAGCATTCTCCACACCTGATGGGCATTATCAGTTTACTGTTATGCCCTTTGGTTTAAAGAATGCCCCTGCCACCTTCCAAAGGTTGGTGAATCAAGTCCTTGCTGGCTTGGAGTCCTTTAGCACAGCTTATCTTGATGATATTGCTGTCTTTAGCTCCACCTGGCAGGATCACCTGGTCCACCTGAAGAAGGTTTTGAAGGCTCTGCAATCTGCAGGCCTCTCTATCAAGGCATCCAAATGCCAGATAGGGCAGGGAACTGTGGTTTACTTGGGACACCTTGTAGGTGGAGGCCAAGTTCAGCCACTCCAACCCAAGATCCAGACTATTCTGGACTGGGTAGCTCCAAAAACCCAGACTCAAGTCAGGGCATTCCTTGGCTTGACTGGGTATTACAGGAGGTTTGTGAAGGGATATGGATCCATTGTGACAGCCCTCACTGAACTCACCTCCAAGAAAATGCCCAAGAAAGTGAACTGGACTGTGGAATGCCAACAGGCCTTTGACACCCTGAAACAAGCCATGTGCTCAGCACCAGTTCTAAAAGCTCCAGATTATTCTAAGCAGTTCATTGTGCAGACAGATGCCTCTGAACATGGGATAGGGGCAGTTTTGTCCCAAACAAATGATGATGGCCTTGACCAGCCTGTTGCTTTCATTAGCAGGAGGTTACTCCCCAGGGAGCAGCGTTGGAGTGCCATTGAGAGGGAGGCCTTTGCTGTGGTTTGGTCCCTGAAGAAGCTGAGACCATACCTCTTTGGGACTCACTTCCTAGTTCAAACTGACCACAGACCTCTCAAATGGCTGATGCAAATGAAAGGTGAAAATCCTAAACTGTTGAGGTGGTCCATCTCCCTACAGGGAATGGACTTTATAGTGGAACACAGACCTGGGACTGCCCATGCCAATGCAGATGGCCTTTCCAGGTTCTTCCACTTAGAAAATGAAGACTCTCTTGGGAAAGGTTAGTCTCATCCTCTTTCGTTTGGGGGGGGGGGTTGTGTAAGGAAATGCCTCCTTGGCATGGTTGCCCCCTGACTTTTTGCCTTTGCTGATGCTATGTTTACAATTGAAAGTGTGCTGAGGCCTGCTAACCAGGCCCCAGCACCAGTGTTCTTTCCCTAACCTGTACTTTTGTATCCACAATTGGCAGACCCTGGCATCCAGATAAGTCCCTTGTAACTGGTACTTCTAGTACCAAGGGCCCTGATGCCAAGGAAGGTCTCTAAGGGCTGCAGCATGTCTTATGCCACCCTGGAGACCTCTCACTCAGCACAGACACACTGCTTGCCAGCTTGTGTGTGCTAGTGAGGACAAAACGAGTAAGTCGACATGGCACTCCCCTCAGGGTGCCATGCCAGCCTCTCACTGCCTATGCAGTATAGGTAAGACACCCCTCTAGCAGGCCTTACAGCCCTAAGGCAGGGTGCACTATACCATAGGTGAGGGTACCAGTGCATGAGCATGGTACCCCTACAGTGTCTAAACAAAACCTTAGACATTGTAAGTACAGGGTAGCCATAAGAGTATATGGTCTGGGAGTCTGTCAAACACGAACTCCACAGCACCATAATGGCTACACTGAAAACTGGGAAGTTTGGTATCAAATTTCTCAGCACAATAAATGCACACTGATGCCAGTGTACATTTTATTGCAAAATACACCCCAGAGGGCACCTTAGAGGTGCCCCCTGAAACTTAACCGACTGTCTGTGTAGGCTGACTAGTTCCAGCAGCCTGCCACACCAGAGACATGTTGCTGGCCCCATGGGGAGAGTGCCTTTGTCACTCTGAGGCCAGTAACAAAGCCTGCACTGGGTGGAGATGCTAACACCTCCCCCAGGCAGGAGCTGTGACACCTGGCGGTGAGCCTCAAAGGCTCACCCCTTTGTCACAGCCCAGCAGGGCACTCCAGCTTAGTGGAGTTGCCCGCCCCCTCCGGCCACGGCCCCCACTTTTGGCGGCAAGGCTGGAGGGAACAAAGAAAGCAACAAGGAGGAGTCACTGGCCAGTCAGGACAGCCCCTAAGGTGTCCTGAGCTGAAGTGACTCTAACTTTTAGAAATCCTCCATCTTGCAGATGGAGGATTCCCCCAATAGGGTTAGGATTGTGACCCCCTCCCCTTGGGAGGAGGCACAAAGAGGGTGTACCCACCCTCAGGGCTAGTAGCCATTGGCTACTAACCCCCCAGACCTAAACACGCCCTTAAATTTAGTATTTAAGGGCTACCCTGAACCCTAGAAAATTAGATTCCTGCAACTACAAGAAGAAGGACTGCCTAGCTGAAAACCCCTGCAGAGGAAGACCAGAAGACGACAACTGCCTTGGCTCCAGAAACTCACCGGCCTGTCTCCTGCCTTCCAAAGATCCTGCTCCAGCGACGCCTTCCAAAGGGACCAGCGACCTCGACATCCTCTGAGGACTGCCCCTGCTTCGAAAAGACAAGAAACTCCTGAGGACAGCGGACCTGCTCCAAGAAAGGCTGCAACTTTGTTTCCAGCAGCCTTGAAAGAACCCTGCAAGCTCCCCGCAAGAAGCGTGAGACTTGCAACACTGCACCCGGCGACCCCGACTCGGCTGGTGGAGATCCAACACCTCAGGAGGGACCCCAGGACTACTCTGATACTGTGAGTACAAAAACCTGTCCCCCCTGAGCACCCACAGCGCCGCCTGCAGAGGGAATCCCGAGGCTTCCCCTGACCGCGACTCCTTGAATCCAAAACCCGACGCCTGGGAGAGACCCTGCACCCGCAGCCCCCAGGACCTGAAGGACCGGACTTTCACTGGAGAAGTGACCCCCAGGAGTCCCTCTCCCTTGCCCAAGTGGAGGTTTCCCCGAGGAACCCCCCCCTTGCCTGCCTGCAGCGCTGAAGAGATCCCTAGATCTCCCATAGACTAACACTACAAACCCGACGCTTGTTCTAACACTGCACCCGGCTGCCCCCGCGCCGCTGAGGGTGAAATTCCTGTGTGGGCTTGTGTCCCCCCCGGTGCCCTACAAAACCCCCCTGGTCTGCCCTCCGAAGACGCGGGTACTTACCTGCTGGCAGACTGGAACCGGGGCACCCCCTTCTCCATTGAAGCCTATGTGTTTTGGGCACCACTTTGAACTCTGCACCTGACCGGCCCTGAGCTGCTGGTGTGGTAACTTTGGGGTTGCTCTGAACCCCCAACGGTGGGCTACTTTGGACCAAGAACTAAGCCCTGTAAGTGTCCTACTTACTTGGTTAACCTAACAAATACTTACCTCCCCTAGGAACTGTGAAAATTGCACTGTGTCCACTTTAAAAACAGCTATTTGTCAATAACTTGAAAAGTATACATGCAATTTTTATGATTTAAAGTTCCTAAAGTACTTACCTGCAATACCTTTCGAATGAGATATTACATGTAGAATTTGAACCTGTGGTTCTTAAAATAAACTAAGAAAAGATATTTTTCTATAACAAAACCTATTGGCTGGATTTGTCTCTGAGTGTGTGTACCTCATTTATTGTCTAGGTGTATGTACAACAAATGCTTAACACTACTCCTTGGATAAGCCTACTGCTCGACCACACTACCACAAAATAGAGCATTAGTATTATCTCTTTTTAACACTATTTTACCTCTAAGGGGAACCCTTGGACTCTGTGCATGCTATTCCTTACTTTGAAATAGCACATACAGAGCCAACTTCCTACATTGGTGGATCAGCGGTGGGGTACAAGACTTTGCATTTGCTGGACTACTCAGCCAATACCTGATCACACGACAAATTCCAAAATTGTCATTAGAAATTGATTTTTGCAATTTGAAAAGTTTTCTAAATTCTTAAAAGACCTGCTAGGGCCTTGTGTTAGATCCTGTTTAGCATTTCTTTTAGAGTTTAAAAGTTTGTAAAAGTTTGAATTAGATTCTAGAACCAGTTGTAGATTCTTAAAAAGTATTCCAACTTTTAGAAGCAAAATGTCTAGCACAGATGTGACTGTGGTGGAACTCGACACCACACCTTACCTCCATCTTAAGATGAGGGAGCTAAGGTCACTCTGTAAAATAAAGAAAATAACAATGGGCCCCAAACCTACCAAAATACAGCTCCAGGAGCTTTTGGCAGAGTTTGAAAAGGCCAACCCCTCTGAGGGTGGCAACTCAGAGGAAGAGGATAGTGACTTGGAGGAAAATTCCCCCCTACCAGTCCTATCTAGGGAGAACAGGGTCCCTCAAACCCTGACTCCAAAAATAATAGTCAGAGATGCTGGTTCCCTCACAGGAGAGACCAACACCTCTGAAATCACTGAGGATAACTCCAGTGAAGAGGACATCCAGTTAGCCAGGATGGCCAAAAGATTGGCTTTGGAAAGACAGATCCTAGCCATAGAGAGGGAAAGACAAGAGATGGGCCTAGGACCCATCAATGGTGGCAGCAACATAAATAGGGTCAGAGATTCTCCTGACATGTTGAAAATCCCTAAAGGGATTGTAACTAAATATGAAGATGGTGATGACATCACCAAATGGTTCACAGCTTTTGAGAGGGCTTGTGTAACCAGAAAAGTGAACAGATCTCACTGGGGTGCTCTCCTTTGGGAAATGTTCACAGGAAAGTGTAGGGATAGACTCCTCACACTCTCTGGACAAGATGCAGAATCTTATGACCTCATGAAGGGTACCCTGATTGAGGGCTTTGGATTCTCCACTGAGGAGTATAGGATTAGATTCAGGGGGGCTCAAAAATCCTCGAGCCAGACCTGGGTTGACTTTGTAGACTACTCAGTAAAAACACTAGATGGTTGGATTCAAGGCAGTGGTGTAAGTAATTATGATGGGCTGTACAATTTATTTGTGAAAGAACACCTGTTAAGTAATTGTTTCAATGATAAACTGCATCAGCATCTGGTAGACCTAGGACCAATTTCTCCCCAAGAATTGGGAAAGAAGGCGGACCATTGGGTCAAGACTAGGGTGTCCAAAACTTCCACAGGGGGTGACCAAAAGAAAGGGGTCACAAAACCTCCCCAGGGGAAAGGTGGTGAGACAGCCAAAAATAAAAATAGTCAAGAGTCTTCTAAAGGCCCCCAAAAACCTGCACAGGAGGGTGGGCCCAGAGCCTCTTCACAAACCAATCCTGGGTACAAGGGTAAAAACTTTGATCCCAAAAAGGCCTGGTGTCGAAACTGTAGTCCGTCTGGACACCAAACTGGAGACAAGGCCTGTCCCAAGAAAAGTTCCACTCCAAACTCCAATCCAGGTAACACTGGAATGGCTAGTCTCCAAGTGGGATCAACAGTGTGCCCAGAGCAAATCAGGGTCCACACTGAAGCTACTCTAGTCTCTGAGGGTGGGGTGGATTTAGCCACACTAGCTGCCTGGCCCCCTAACATGCAAAAATACAGGCAGCAGCTCTTTATTAATGGGACAAGTGTAGAGGGCCTGAGGGATACAGGTGCCAGTGTCACCATGGTGACAGAAAAACTGGTTTCCCCTGGCCAATACCTGACTGGAAAAACTTATACAGTCACCAATGCTAACAATCAAACTAAAGCACATCCCATGGCAATGGTAACTTTATAATGGGGAGGGGTCAATGGCCTGAAACAGGTGGTGGTCTCCTCAAACATCCCAGTAGACTGTCTGCTTGGAAATGACCTGGAGTCCTCAGCATGGGCTGAGGTAGAGCTAAAAACCCATGCAGCCATGCTGGGTATCCCTGAACTGGTGTGTGTAAAAACAAGAGCACAATGCAAGGCACAGGGTGAAAAAGTAGAGCTGGAGTCTGGAAAAATGGCCCAGCCTACCAAGAGAAAAGGAAAGTCAGTTGGGAAACCAACTGCCACACAGTCAGAAAAAGGGAACCTCTCTTCTCAGGAAGAAGTTCTGCCCTCTGAGGGAACTGAGCCTTTGGAACTTGAACCTTATCAGGTTGAGCTCTTAGGCCCAGGGGGACCCTCAAGGGAGGAGCTGTGTAAGGGACAAGAAACCTGTCCCTCTCTTGAAGGCCTTAGGCAGCAAGCTGCTGAAGAGTCCAAGGGCAAGAAAAATGGAACACATAGGGTCTATTGGGAAGATGGACTCCTGTACACTGAGGCCAGAGACCCCAAACCTGGTGCCACTAGGAGAGTGGTAGTGCCTCAGTCGTTCAGAGAGTTTATTCTGACCTTAGCCCATGATATTCCCCTTGCTGGGCATTTGGGACAAACCAAGACGTGGGAGAGGTTAGTCAACCACTTCTACTGGCCCAATATGTCCCAGAAGGTTAAGGAGTTTTGCCTCTCCTGCCCCACCTGTCAATCCAGTGGTAAGACAGGTGGGCACCCAAAGGCCCCCCTTATTCCACTTCCAGTGGTGGGGGTCCCCTTTGAAAGAGTGGGTGTGGACATAGTTGGTCCACTGGAACCTCCCACAGCCTCAGGAAATATGTACATCCTGGTAGTAGTGGATCATGCTACTAGGTATCCTGAAGCTATTCCCCTTAGGTCGACTACTGCCCCTGCAGTAGCCAAGGCCCTCATTGGTATCTTTACCAGAGTGGGTTTCCCTAAGGAGGTGGTGTCTGACAGAGGTACCAACTTCATGTCAGCATACCTAAAACACATGTGGAATGAGTGTGGAGTGACTTACAAATTCACTACACCATACCATCCACAAACTAATGGCTTAGTTGAGAGATTCAACAAGACATTAAAAGGCATGATCATGGGGCTCCCAGAAAAACTCAAAAGGAGATGGGATGTCCTCTTGCCATGTCTGCTTTTCGCTTACAGAGAGGTGCCACAGAAGGGAGTAGGATTCTCACCCTTTGAGCTTCTGTTTGGTCACCCTGTAAGGGGACCACTTGCTCTTGTTAAAGAAGGCTGGGAGAGACCTCTTCATGAGCCTAAACAAGACATAGTGGACTATGTACTTGGCCTTCGCTCTAGAATGGCAGAGTACATGGAAAAGGCAACCAAAAACCTTGAGGCCAGCCAACAGCTCCAGAAGTTTTGGTATGACCAAAAGGCTGCACTGGTTGAGTTCCAACCAGGACAGAAAGTCTGGGTTCTGGAGCCTGTGGCTCCCAGGGCACTCCAGGACAAATGGAGTGGCCCTTACCCAGTGCTAGAAAGGAAGAGTCAGGTCACCTACCTGGTGGACCTAGGCACAAGCAGGAGCCCCAAGAGGGTGATCCATGTGAACCGCCTTAAGCTCTTCCATGACAGGGCTGATGTGAATCTGTTGATGGTAACAGATGAGGATCAGGAGGCAGAGAGTGAACCTCTCCCTGATCTTCTGTCATCAGACCCAAAAGATGGCTCAGTAGATGGAGTGATCTACTCAGACACCCTCTCTGGCCAACAGCAAGCTGATTGTAGGAGAGTCCTACAACAGTTTCCTGAACTCTTCTCCTTAACCCCTGGTCAGACACCCCTGTGTACCCATGATGTGGACACAGGAGACAGCATGCCTGTCAAAAACAAAATCTTTAGACAGTCTGACCATGTTAAGGAAAGCATCAAGGTGGAAGTCCACAAGATGCTGGAATTGGGAGTAATTGAGCGCTCTGACAGCCCCTGGGCTAGCCCAGTGGTCTTAGTCCCCAAACCTCACACCAAAGATGGAAAGAAAGAGATGAGGTTTTGTGTGGATTACAGAGGGCTCAATTCTGTCACCAAGACAGATGCTCATCCAATTCCTAGAGCTGACGAGCTCATAGATAAATTAGGTGCTGCCAAATTCTTAAGTACCTTTGACTTGACAGCAGGGTACTGGCAAATAAAAATGGCACCTGGAGCAAAAGAGAAAACAGCATTCTCCACACCTGATGGGCATTATCAGTTTACTGTTATGCCCTTTGGTTTAAAGAATGCCCCTGCCACCTTCCAAAGGTTGGTGAATCAAGTCCTTGCTGGCTTGGAGTCCTTTAGCACAGCTTATCTTGATGATATTGCTGTCTTTAGCTCCACCTGGCAGGATCACCTGGTCCACCTGAAGAAGGTTTTGAAGGCTCTGCAATCTGCAGGCCTCTCTATCAAGGCATCCAAATGCCAGATAGGGCAGGGAACTGTGGTTTACTTGGGACACCTTGTAGGTGGAGGCCAAGTTCAGCCACTCCAACCCAAGATCCAGACTATTCTGGACTGGGTAGCTCCAAAAACCCAGACTCAAGTCAGGGCATTCCTTGGCTTGACTGGGTATTACAGGAGGTTTGTGAAGGGATATGGATCCATTGTGACAGCCCTCACTGAACTCACCTCCAAGAAAATGCCCAAGAAAGTGAACTGGACTGTGGAATGCCAACAGGCCTTTGACACCCTGAAACAAGCCATGTGCTCAGCACCAGTTCTAAAAGCTCCAGATTATTCTAAGCAGTTCATTGTGCAGACAGATGCCTCTGAACATGGGATAGGGGCAGTTTTGTCCCAAACAAATGATGATGGCCTTGACCAGCCTGTTGCTTTCATTAGCAGGAGGTTACTCCCCAGGGAGCAGCGTTGGAGTGCCATTGAGAGGGAGGCCTTTGCTGTGGTTTGGTCCCTGAAGAAGCTGAGACCATACCTCTTTGGGACTCACTTCCTAGTTCAAACTGACCACAGACCTCTCAAATGGCTGATGCAAATGAAAGGTGAAAATCCTAAACTGTTGAGGTGGTCCATCTCCCTACAGGGAATGGACTTTATAGTGGAACACAGACCTGGGACTGCCCATGCCAATGCAGATGGCCTTTCCAGGTTCTTCCACTTAGAAAATGAAGACTCTCTTGGGAAAGGTTAGTCTCATCCTCTTTCGTTTGGGGGGGGGGGTTGTGTAAGGAAATGCCTCCTTGGCATGGTTGCCCCCTGACTTTTTGCCTTTGCTGATGCTATGTTTACAATTGAAAGTGTGCTGAGGCCTGCTAACCAGGCCCCAGCACCAGTGTTCTTTCCCTAACCTGTACTTTTGTATCCACAATTGGCAGACCCTGGCATCCAGATAAGTCCCTTGTAACTGGTACTTCTAGTACCAAGGGCCCTGATGCCAAGGAAGGTCTCTAAGGGCTGCAGCATGTCTTATGCCACCCTGGAGACCTCTCACTCAGCACAGACACACTGCTTGCCAGCTTGTGTGTGCTAGTGAGGACAAAACGAGTAAGTCGACATGGCACTCCCCTCAGGGTGCCATGCCAGCCTCTCACTGCCTATGCAGTATAGGTAAGACACCCCTCTAGCAGGCCTTACAGCCCTAAGGCAGGGTGCACTATACCATAGGTGAGGGTACCAGTGCATGAGCATGGTACCCCTACAGTGTCTAAACAAAACCTTAGACATTGTAAGTACAGGGTAGCCATAAGAGTATATGGTCTGGGAGTCTGTCAAACACGAACTCCACAGCACCATAATGGCTACACTGAAAACTGGGAAGTTTGGTATCAAATTTCTCAGCACAATAAATGCACACTGATGCCAGTGTACATTTTATTGCAAAATACACCCCAGAGGGCACCTTAGAGGTGCCCCCTGAAACTTAACCGACTGTCTGTGTAGGCTGACTAGTTCCAGCAGCCTGCCACACAAGAGACATGTTGCTGGCCCCATGGGGAGAGTGCCTTTGTCACTCTGAGGCCAGTAACAAAGCCTGCACTGGGTGGAGATGCTAACACCTCCCCCAGGCAGGAGCTGTGACACCTGGCGGTGAGCCTCAAAGGCTCACCCCTTTGTCACAGCCCAGCAGGGCACTCCAGCTTAGTGGAGTTGCCCGCCCCCTCCGGCCACGGCCCCCACTTTTGGCGGCAAGGCTGGAGGGAACAAAGAAAGCAACAAGGAGGAGTCACTGGCCAGTCAGGACAGCCCCTAAGGTGTCCTGAGCTGAAGTGACTCTAACTTTTAGAAATCCTCCATCTTGCAGATGGAGGATTCCCCCAATAGGGTTAGGATTGTGACCCCCTCCCCTTGGGAGGAGGCACAAAGAGGGTGTACCCACCCTCAGGGCTAGTAGCCATTGGCTACTAACCCCCCAGACCTAAACACGCCCTTAAATTTAGTATTTAAGGGCTACCCTGAACCCTAGAAAATTAGATTCCTGCAACTACAAGAAGAAGGACTGCCTAGCTGAAAACCCCTGCAGAGGAAGACCAGAAGACGACAACTGCCTTGGCTCCAGAAACTCACCGGCCTGTCTCCTGCCTTCCAAAGATCCTGCTCCAGCGACGCCTTCCAAAGGGACCAGCGACCTCGACATCCTCTGAGGACTGCCCCTGCTTCGAAAAGACAAGAAACTCCTGAGGACAGCGGACCTGCTCCAAGAAAGGCTGCAACTTTGTTTCCAGCAGCCTTGAAAGAACCCTGCAAGCTCCCCGCAAGAAGCGTGAGACTTGCAACACTGCACCCGGCGACCCCGACTCGGCTGGTGGAGATCCAACACCTCAGGAGGGACCCCAGGACTACTCTGATACTGTGAGTACAAAAACCTGTCCCCCCTGAGCACCCACAGCGCCGCCTGCAGAGGGAATCCCGAGGCTTCCCCTGACCGCGACTCCTTGAATCCAAAACCCGACGCCTGGGAGAGACCCTGCACCCGCAGCCCCCAGGACCTGAAGGACCGGACTTTCACTGGAGAAGTGACCCCCAGGAGTCCCTCTCCCTTGCCCAAGTGGAGGTTTCCCCGAGGAACCCCCCCCTTGCCTGCCTGCAGCGCTGAAGAGATCCCTAGATCTCCCATAGACTAACACTACAAACCCGACGCTTGTTCTAACACTGCACCCGGCTGCCCCCGCGCCGCTGAGGGTGAAATTCCTGTGTGGGCTTGTGTCCCCCCCGGTGCCCTACAAAACCCCCCTGGTCTGCCCTCCGAAGACGCGGGTACTTACCTGCTGGCAGACTGGAACCGGGGCACCCCCTTCTCCATTGAAGCCTATGTGTTTTGGGCACCACTTTGAACTCTGCACCTGACCGGCCCTGAGCTGCTGGTGTGGTAACTTTGGGGTTGCTCTGAACCCCCAACGGTGGGCTACTTTGGACCAAGAACTAAGCCCTGTAAGTGTCCTACTTACTTGGTTAACCTAACAAATACTTACCTCCCCTAGGAACTGTGAAAATTGCACTGTGTCCACTTTAAAAACAGCTATTTGTCAATAACTTGAAAAGTATACATGCAATTTTTATGATTTAAAGTACTAAAGTACTTACCTGCAATACCTTTCGAATGAGATATTACATGTAGAATTTGAACCTGTGGTTCTTAAAATAAACTAAGAAAAGATATTTTTCTATAACAAAACCTATTGGCTAGATTTGTCTCTGAGTGTGTGTACCTCATTTATTGTCTAGGTGTATGTACAACAAATGCTTAACACTACTCCTTGGATAAGCCTACTGCTCGACCACACTACCACAAAATAGAGCATTAGTATTATCTCTTTTTAACACTATTTTACCTCTAAGGGGAACCCTTGGACTCTGTGCATGCTATTCCTTACTTTGAAATAGCACATACAGAGCCAACTTCCTACATTGGTGGATCAGCGGTGGGGTACAAGACTTTGCATTTGCTGGACTACTCAGCCAATACCTGATCACACGACAAATTCCAAAATTGTCATTAGAAATTGATTTTTGCAATTTGAAAAGTTTTCTAAATTCTTAAAAGACCTGCTAGGGCCTTGTGTTAGATCCTGTTTAGCATTTCTTTTAGAGTTTAAAAGTTTGTAAAAGTTTGAATTAGATTCTAGAACCAGTTGTAGATTCTTAAAAAGTATTCCAACTTTTAGAAGCAAAATGTCTAGCACAGATGTGACTGTGGTGGAACTCGACACCACACCTTACCTCCATCTTAAGATGAGGGAGCTAAGGTCACTCTGTAAAATAAAGAAAATAACAATGGGCCCCAAACCTACCAAAATACAGCTCCAGGAGCTTTTGGCAGAGTTTGAAAAGGCCAACCCCTCTGAGGGTGGCAACTCAGAGGAAGAGGATAGTGACTTGGAGGAAAATTCCCCCCTACCAGTCCTATCTAGGGAGAACAGGGTCCCTCAAACCCTGACTCCAAAAATAATAGTCAGAGATGCTGGTTCCCTCACAGGAGAGACCAACACCTCTGAAATCACTGAGGATAACTCCAGTGAAGAGGACATCCAGTTAGCCAGGATGGCCAAAAGATTGGCTTTGGAAAGACAGATCCTAGCCATAGAGAGGGAAAGACAAGAGATGGGCCTAGGACCCATCAATGGTGGCAGCAACATAAATAGGGTCAGAGATTCTCCTGACATGTTGAAAATCCCTAAAGGGATTGTAACTAAATATGAAGATGGTGATGACATCACCAAATGGTTCACAGCTTTTGAGAGGGCTTGTGTAACCAGAAAAGTGAACAGATCTCACTGGGGTGCTCTCCTTTGGGAAATGTTCACAGGAAAGTGTAGGGATAGACTCCTCACACTCTCTGGACAAGATGCAGAATCTTATGACCTCATGAAGGGTACCCTGATTGAGGGCTTTGGATTCTCCACTGAGGAGTATAGGATTAGATTCAGGGGGGCTCAAAAATCCTCGAGCCAGACCTGGGTTGACTTTGTAGACTACTCAGTAAAAACACTAGATGGTTGGATTCAAGGCAGTGGTGTAAGTAATTATGATGGGCTGTACAATTTATTTGTGAAAGAACACCTGTTAAGTAATTGTTTCAATGATAAACTGCATCAGCATCTGGTAGACCTAGGACCAATTTCTCCCCAAGAATTGGGAAAGAAGGCGGACCATTGGGTCAAGACTAGGGTGTCCAAAACTTCCACAGGGGGTGACCAAAAGAAAGGGGTCACAAAACCTCCCCAGGGGAAAGGTGGTGAGACAGCCAAAAATAAAAATAGTCAAGAGTCTTCTAAAGGCCCCCAAAAACCTGCACAGGAGGGTGGGCCCAGAGCCTCTTCACAAACCAATCCTGGGTACAAGGGTAAAAACTTTGATCCCAAAAAGGCCTGGTGTCGAAACTGTAGTCCGTCTGGACACCAAACTGGAGACAAGGCCTGTCCCAAGAAAAGTTCCACTCCAAACTCCAATCCAGGTAACACTGGAATGGCTAGTCTCCAAGTGGGATCAACAGTGTGCCCAGAGCAAATCAGGGTCCACACTGAAGCTACTCTAGTCTCTGAGGGTGGGGTGGATTTAGCCACACTAGCTGCCTGGCCCCCTAACATGCAAAAATACAGGCAGCAGCTCTTTATTAATGGGACAAGTGTAGAGGGCCTGAGGGATACAGGTGCCAGTGTCACCATGGTGACAGAAAAACTGGTTTCCCCTGGCCAATACCTGACTGGAAAAACTTATACAGTCACCAATGCTAACAATCAAACTAAAGCACATCCCATGGCAATGGTAACTTTATAATGGGGAGGGGTCAATGGCCTGAAACAGGTGGTGGTCTCCTCAAACATCCCAGTAGACTGTCTGCTTGGAAATGACCTGGAGTCCTCAGCATGGGCTGAGGTAGAGCTAAAAACCCATGCAGCCATGCTGGGTATCCCTGAACTGGTGTGTGTAAAAACAAGAGCACAATGCAAGGCACAGGGTGAAAAAGTAGAGCTGGAGTCTGGAAAAATGGCCCAGCCTACCAAGAGAAAAGGAAAGTCAGTTGGGAAACCAACTGCCACACAGTCAGAAAAAGGGAACCTCTCTTCTCAGGAAGAAGTTCTGCCCTCTGAGGGAACTGAGCCTTTGGAACTTGAACCTTATCAGGTTGAGCTCTTAGGCCCAGGGGGACCCTCAAGGGAGGAGCTGTGTAAGGGACAAGAAACCTGTCCCTCTCTTGAAGGCCTTAGGCAGCAAGCTGCTGAAGAGTCCAAGGGCAAGAAAAATGGAACACATAGGGTCTATTGGGAAGATGGACTCCTGTACACTGAGGCCAGAGACCCCAAACCTGGTGCCACTAGGAGAGTGGTAGTGCCTCAGTCGTTCAGAGAGTTTATTCTGACCTTAGCCCATGATATTCCCCTTGCTGGGCATTTGGGACAAACCAAGACGTGGGAGAGGTTAGTCAACCACTTCTACTGGCCCAATATGTCCCAGAAGGTTAAGGAGTTTTGCCTCTCCTGCCCCACCTGTCAATCCAGTGGTAAGACAGGTGGGCACCCAAAGGCCCCCCTTATTCCACTTCCAGTGGTGGGGGTCCCCTTTGAAAGAGTGGGTGTGGACATAGTTGGTCCACTGGAACCTCCCACAGCCTCAGGAAATATGTACATCCTGGTAGTAGTGGATCATGCTACTAGGTATCCTGAAGCTATTCCCCTTAGGTCGACTACTGCCCCTGCAGTAGCCAAGGCCCTCATTGGTATCTTTACCAGAGTGGGTTTCCCTAAGGAGGTGGTGTCTGACAGAGGTACCAACTTCATGTCAGCATACCTAAAACACATGTGGAATGAGTGTGGAGTGACTTACAAATTCACTACACCATACCATCCACAAACTAATGGCTTAGTTGAGAGATTCAACAAGACATTAAAAGGCATGATCATGGGGCTCCCAGAAAAACTCAAAAGGAGATGGGATGTCCTCTTGCCATGTCTGCTTTTCGCTTACAGAGAGGTGCCACAGAAGGGAGTAGGATTCTCACCCTTTGAGCTTCTGTTTGGTCACCCTGTAAGGGGACCACTTGCTCTTGTTAAAGAAGGCTGGGAGAGACCTCTTCATGAGCCTAAACAAGACATAGTGGACTATGTACTTGGCCTTCGCTCTAGAATGGCAGAGTACATGGAAAAGGCAACCAAAAACCTTGAGGCCAGCCAACAGCTCCAGAAGTTTTGGTATGACCAAAAGGCTGCACTGGTTGAGTTCCAACCAGGACAGAAAGTCTGGGTTCTGGAGCCTGTGGCTCCCAGGGCACTCCAGGACAAATGGAGTGGCCCTTACCCAGTGCTAGAAAGGAAGAGTCAGGTCACCTACCTGGTGGACCTAGGCACAAGCAGGAGCCCCAAGAGGGTGATCCATGTGAACCGCCTTAAGCTCTTCCATGACAGGGCTGATGTGAATCTGTTGATGGTAACAGATGAGGATCAGGAGGCAGAGAGTGAACCTCTCCCTGATCTTCTGTCATCAGACCCAAAAGATGGCTCAGTAGATGGAGTGATCTACTCAGACACCCTCTCTGGCCAACAGCAAGCTGATTGTAGGAGAGTCCTACAACAGTTTCCTGAACTCTTCTCCTTAACCCCTGGTCAGACACCCCTGTGTACCCATGATGTGGACACAGGAGACAGCATGCCTGTCAAAAACAAAATCTTTAGACAGTCTGACCATGTTAAGGAAAGCATCAAGGTGGAAGTCCACAAGATGCTGGAATTGGGAGTAATTGAGCGCTCTGACAGCCCCTGGGCTAGCCCAGTGGTCTTAGTCCCCAAACCTCACACCAAAGATGGAAAGAAAGAGATGAGGTTTTGTGTGGATTACAGAGGGCTCAATTCTGTCACCAAGACAGATGCTCATCCAATTCCTAGAGCTGACGAGCTCATAGATAAATTAGGTGCTGCCAAATTCTTAAGTACCTTTGACTTGACAGCAGGGTACTGGCAAATAAAAATGGCACCTGGAGCAAAAGAGAAAACAGCATTCTCCACACCTGATGGGCATTATCAGTTTACTGTTATGCCCTTTGGTTTAAAGAATGCCCCTGCCACCTTCCAAAGGTTGGTGAATCAAGTCCTTGCTGGCTTGGAGTCCTTTAGCACAGCTTATCTTGATGATATTGCTGTCTTTAGCTCCACCTGGCAGGATCACCTGGTCCACCTGAAGAAGGTTTTGAAGGCTCTGCAATCTGCAGGCCTCTCTATCAAGGCATCCAAATGCCAGATAGGGCAGGGAACTGTGGTTTACTTGGGACACCTTGTAGGTGGAGGCCAAGTTCAGCCACTCCAACCCAAGATCCAGACTATTCTGGACTGGGTAGCTCCAAAAACCCAGACTCAAGTCAGGGCATTCCTTGGCTTGACTGGGTATTACAGGAGGTTTGTGAAGGGATATGGATCCATTGTGACAGCCCTCACTGAACTCACCTCCAAGAAAATGCCCAAGAAAGTGAACTGGACTGTGGAATGCCAACAGGCCTTTGACACCCTGAAACAAGCCATGTGCTCAGCACCAGTTCTAAAAGCTCCAGATTATTCTAAGCAGTTCATTGTGCAGACAGATGCCTCTGAACATGGGATAGGGGCAGTTTTGTCCCAAACAAATGATGATGGCCTTGACCAGCCTGTTGCTTTCATTAGCAGGAGGTTACTCCCCAGGGAGCAGCGTTGGAGTGCCATTGAGAGGGAGGCCTTTGCTGTGGTTTGGTCCCTGAAGAAGCTGAGACCATACCTCTTTGGGACTCACTTCCTAGTTCAAACTGACCACAGACCTCTCAAATGGCTGATGCAAATGAAAGGTGAAAATCCTAAACTGTTGAGGTGGTCCATCTCCCTACAGGGAATGGACTTTATAGTGGAACACAGACCTGGGACTGCCCATGCCAATGCAGATGGCCTTTCCAGGTTCTTCCACTTAGAAAATGAAGACTCTCTTGGGAAAGGTTAGTCTCATCCTCTTTCGTTTGGGGGGGGGGTTGTGTAAGGAAATGCCTCCTTGGCATGGTTGCCCCCTGACTTTTTGCCTTTGCTGATGCTATGTTTACAATTGAAAGTGTGCTGAGGCCTGCTAACCAGGCCCCAGCACCAGTGTTCTTTCCCTAACCTGTACTTTTGTATCCACAATTGGCAGACCCTGGCATCCAGATAAGTCCCTTGTAACTGGTACTTCTAGTACCAAGGGCCCTGATGCCAAGGAAGGTCTCTAAGGGCTGCAGCATGTCTTATGCCACCCTGGAGACCTCTCACTCAGCACAGACACACTGCTTGCCAGCTTGTGTGTGCTAGTGAGGACAAAACGAGTAAGTCGACATGGCACTCCCCTCAGGGTGCCATGCCAGCCTCTCACTGCCTATGCAGTATAGGTAAGACACCCCTCTAGCAGGCCTTACAGCCCTAAGGCAGGGTGCACTATACCATAGGTGAGGTTACCAGTGCATGAGCATGGTACCCCTACAGTGTCTAAACAAAACCTTAGACATTGTAAGTACAGGGTAGCCATAAGAGTATATGGTCTGGGAGTCTGTCAAACACGAACTCCACAGCACCATAATGGCTACACTGAAAACTGGGAAGTTTGGTATCAAACTTCTCAGCACAATAAATGCACACTGATGCCAGTGTACATTTTATTGCAAAATACACCCCAGAGGGCACCTTAGAGGTGCCCCCTGAAACTTAACCGACTGTCTGTGTAGGCTGACTAGTTCCAGCAGCCTGCCACACCAGAGACATGTTGCTGGCCCCATGGGGAGAGTGCCTTTGTCACTCTGAGGCCAGTAACAAAGCCTGCACTGGGTGGAGATGCTAACACCTCCCCCAGGCAGGAGCTGTGACACCTGGCGGTGAGCCTCAAAGGCTCACCCCTTTGTCACAGCCCAGCAGGGCACTCCAGCTTAGTGGAGTTGCCCGCCCCCTCCGGCCACGGCCCCCACTTTTGGCGGCAAGGCTGGAGGGAACAAAGAAAGCAACAAGGAGGAGTCACTGGCCAGTCAGGACAGCCCCTAAGGTGTCCTGAGCTGAAGTGACTCTAACTTTTAGAAATCCTCCATCTTGCAGATGGAGGATTCCCCCAATAGGGTTAGGATTGTGACCCCCTCCCCTTGGGAGGAGGCACAAAGAGGGTGTACCCACCCTCAGGGCTAGTAGCCATTGGCTACTAACCCCCCAGACCTAAACACGCCCTTAAATTTAGTATTTAAGGGCTACCCTGAACCCTAGAAAATTAGATTCCTGCAACTACAAGAAGAAGGACTGCCTAGCTGAAAACCCCTGCAGAGGAAGACCAGAAGACGACAACTGCCTTGGCTCCAGAAACTCACCGGCCTGTCTCCTGCCTTCCAAAGATCCTGCTCCAGCGACGCCTTCCAAAGGGACCAGCGACCTCGACATCCTCTGAGGACTGCCCCTGCTTCGAAAAGACAAGAAACTCCCGAGGACAGCGGACCTGCTCCAAGAAAGGCTGCAACTTTGTTTCCAGCAGCCTTGAAAGAACCCTGCAAGCTCCCCGCAAGAAGCGTGAGACTTGCAACACTGCACCCGGCGACCCCGACTCGGCTGGTGGAGATCCAACACCTCAGGAGGGACCCCAGGACTACTCTGATACTGTGAGTACAAAAACCTGTCCCCCCTGAGCACCCACAGCGCCGCCTGCAGAGGGAATCCCAAGGCTTCCCCTGACCGCGACTCCTTGAATCCAAAACCCGACGCCTGGGAGAGACCCTGCACCCGCAGCCCCCAGGACCTGAAGGACCGGACTTTCACTGGAGAAGTGACCCCCAGGAGTCCCTCTCCCTTGCCCAAGTGGAGGTTTCCCCGAGGAACCCCCCCCTTGCCTGCCTGCAGCGCTGAAGAGATCCCTAGATCTCCCATAGACTAACACTACAAACCCGACGCTTGTTCTAACACTGCACCCGGCTGCCCCCGCGCCGCTGAGGGTGAAATTCCTGTGTGGGCTTGTGTCCCCCCCGGTGCCCTACAAAACCCCCCTGGTCTGCCCTCCGAAGACGCGGGTACTTACCTGCTGGCAGACTGGAACCGGGGCACCCCCTTCTCCATTGAAGCCTATGTGTTTTGGGCATCACTTTGAACTCTGCACCTGACCGGCCCTGAGCTGCTGGTGTGGTAACTTTGGGGTTGCTCTGAACCCCCAACGGTGGGCTACTTTGGACCAAGAACTAAGCCCTGTAAGTGTCCTACTTACTTGGTTAACCTAACAAATACTTACCTCCCCTAGGAACTGTGAAAATTGCACTAAGTGTCCACTTTAAAAACAGCTATTTGTCAATAGCTTGAAAAGTATACATGCAATTTTTATGATTTAAAGTTCCTAAAGTACTTACCTGCAATACCTTTCGAATGAGATATTACATGTAGAATTTGAACCTGTGGTTCTTAAAATAAACTAAGAAAATATATTTTTCTATAACAAAACCTATTGGCTGGATTTGTCTCTGAGTGTGTGTACCTCATTTATTGTCTAGGTGTATGTACAACAAATGCTTAACACTACTCCTTGGATAAGCCTACTGCTCGACCACACTACCACAAAATAGAGCATTAGTATTATCTCTTTTTACCACTATTTTACCTCTAAGGGGAACCCTTGGACTCTGTGCATGCTATTCCTTACTTTGAAATAGCACATACAGAGCCAACTTCCTACATATATCAAATGAGATAAAGTGTACACAGAGTCCAGAGGTTCCATAGAGGCTTAACAGAGACTAAAGTAGATAATACTAATGCTCTCTTTGTGGTAGTGTGGTTGAGCAGTTAGGCTTATCCGAGGGAAGTGCAAAGCATTTGTTGTACACACACACAGACAATAAAGGAAGCACACACTCAATGACTAACTCCAGACCAATAGTTTTCAAATAGAAAAAATATATTTTGTTAACTTATTTCTAGAACCACAAGATTCAAGTTGCAGGTTAAGTACGTGAATAAATAAGTATTCAACATGTATATTGTTTGAAATGGCCTTTCTGCAGGGACACCCCCAAACTTTTTGCCTTCCTCCTTCTCTCTTTCTGGCCTCATTTTTGCTGGCTTTAGGACTCTGAGCACTTTACCACTGCTAATCAGTGCTAAAGTGCATATGCTCTCACCTTAAAACATGGTGATATTGGCTCATACCCAATTGGCTTATTTAATTTACTTGTAAGTCCCTAGTCAAGTGCACTACATGTGCCCAGGGCCTGTAAATCAAATGCTACTAGTGGGCTGCAGCACTGGTTGTGCCACCCATGTAAGTAGCCCCCTAACCATGCCTCAGGTCTGCCATTGCAAGGCCTGTGTGTGCAGTTTCACTGCTAATTCGACTTGGCATTTAAAAGTACTTGCCAAGCCTAAAACTCCCTTTTTTTCTACATATATGTCACCCCTAAGGTATGCCCTAGGCAACCCATAGGACAGGGTGCAGTGTAGGCAAAAGGCAGGGCATGTACCTGTGTAGTTTACATGTCCTTGTAGTGTAAAACTCCTAAATGTGTTTTTATACTGCTGTGAGGCCTGCTCCTTTCATAGGCTAACATTGGGGATACCCTCATATACTGTTTGAGTAGTAGCTGCTGATTTGAAAGAAGTAGGGAGGTCATATTTAGTATGGCCAGAATGGTAATACAAAATTCTGCTGACTGGTGAAGTTGGATTTAATATTACTATTTTAGAAATGCCACTTTTAGAAAGTGAGCATTTCTCTGCACTTAAATCCTTCTGTGCCTTACAATCCACGTCTGGCTGGGTTCAGTTGACAGCTCCCTGGTGCATTCACTCAGACAAATCCCAAACACAGGATGCTCAACCTTACTTGCATACATCTGCATTTTGAATGGGTCTTCCTGGGCTGGGAGGGTGGAGGGCCTGACACTTAAATGTCAAAGGACAGTAGCCTGCCCTCTCACAAAGGACTGCCACACCCCCTACAGGGGCCCTGGCAGACAGGATTGAACTGAAAGGGGACCTTATGCACTTCTAAGCCACTCTTTGAAGTCCCCCCCCCACTTCAAAGGCACATATGGGTATTTAAGCAGGGTATCTGACCCTACCAACTTAGACACTTCTTGACAAGACACCCTTGTCACAGAATCATCCTGGAGAAGAGAACCTGAACCAGAACCTGTATCCTGCCAAGAAGGACTGCCTGGCTGCCCAAAGAACTTACCTGACTCCTTTCTGTGAAGGACTGCTGCTGCATTGCTGTTGCCCTGCTGCCTTGCTGCTCTCTGACTGTGCTGATAAATGCTCTCCAAGGGCTTGGATAGAGCTTGCCTCCTGTTCCCTGAAGTGTCAGGATGAAAAAGACTTCATTTCTGCAAGAAGGAATCATTGTGCAGCAAAAATCGACGCACAGCCTGGGAGAAACGATGCACAGCCTGCATCGCGGTGAAAAATTCACTGCACGCCGAACCAGAATGACGCAGCCCGACTTTGAAATGAGAAGATCGATGCAGAGCCAGCATAGCGACCGGAAATTCGACACACCGCCCACTGGATCTAGGCACAGCCGTCTAAATGACGCAGCCTGACTTCCAGAGAGGAATCGATGCAGCGCCTGGGTGTAGTAGAAATTTCCATGCAATGCTGATCGATGCAGCCCCTATGACTTCGACCTGTCCGCGCCAGAAATCCACTCATCATCCTCGGGGCGTCCGAAAACCCGTAACCCGAAGAGGATCCAAGACAGAGCGCCAGAAATCAACGCAAAGCCTTCCCTGCGTCAAAACTAAACGACACATCACCGTGTGCGGCCCGAGAAATCGACGCACACCTCCCTGTTTTCCACACATCTCCTCCTCTGCAGTTCTTTGCAGAGATTTTGAACGCAAAGCAGGTACTTTGTGTTTGCAAGAGACACTTATTGCTTTTAGGAGACTAAAGACACTTTATATAATTTTTACAGTGATATTTCAACGTTAACTTATTGAATCTTGATCGTTTTGACCTGCACCTTACCAGGTAAATATTATTTATTTTTCTAAACACTGTGTGGTGTATTTTTGTGGCGTTCTACTGTGTTATTTCATGATTTATTTCACAAATACTTTACACATTGCCTTCTAAGTTAAGCCTGATAGCTCAATGCCAAGCTACCAGAGGGTGGGCACAGGATCATTTGGATTGTGTGTGACTTACCCTGGCTAGAGTGAGGGTCCTTGCTTGGACAGGAGGTAACCTGACTGCCAACCAAAGACCCCATTTCTAACATATATCAATACCACTTTTGTTAGAATTGGCAAGTTATACAGTTTTTTGAATAAATGCCAATAATCTGTTTTAAAAGTTGACAGTGCAATTTTCAGAAACAGTTCCTGGGGGAAGCAAAGTTAATACGATTTTGAGGTAAGTAAAAGACTTGAAGTTCCAGTCTCTAGGGGTATTGGTTCAAGTCAACCTCAAACATCCAGCACCAGCAACATGGGCCGGCTGGGTGCAAAGGTCAAAGATGAGGCAAATTTAATGTGGGTTCCTACGGAGGCTGGGGGCACTTGGATCAGGCCTGCTTTCAGGTAAGTACCCACGACCTGGGAGGGTAGACCTAGGGGGTTTAGAGGAGCACCTGGGGGCACAGTTCGGCACCAAATACACACCTTCAGCCGCACAAGAGCGTCCGGATGCAGGATGCGAACACAGTGTTGGGCTCCTAGTGCTTTCCTATAGGGGACCCCAGGGGTCACTTAGATGCTACAGGCTGGGTCCAGGGAGTCGCTTCCGGAAAACCACAGGCTGGACAAGGAGGAGGGCAGCCTGCTGGATGTTGCTGCACTGGAATTTGGATTCCCAAAGGCCAAAGGCCAGAGGGCTGCGGGTGCAGAGTACCTTTTGTCGACGGGTATCTTTATCCGGTTCTATTGCGATCAGGGGGGACCCCCGGATTCAGGCTGCAGGCATCATTGTATTGGACAGGAGGGGTCAACCCAGGGCACTTGCTCGGAATCGCCTGGGGACCACCTCTAGTCGGTTGGGCCACCTGGACACAGGCCGTGGGCTTTGGGTGCAGAGTGGTCAGGACTCGCGGATCCTGGGCAGTTCTGGAGTCCTGAGATAAGTTTCTTCTTGGACAGGGCTGCTGTCCACAGGAGTTCTTGGTCCTCTGTGATACAGGCAGTCCTCTGGGGGCTTCTCAGAGCTCGCCATTCCTGCAGGATGCATTGCTTACTTTATGCAGGGCTTTTGAAGCTGGAGACAGGCCAGTAAGGCTGGGGCCAAGTTAGTTTCCGTCTTCAGTCTTCTCTGATGGGGTTTCAGCTTAGCAGGCCTTCTTTATTCTTGTGAGGTTGTCAGGAATCTGATGAACTGGGTTCAGGGGAGCCCTTAAATACTGGTTTTAGGGGTGTTACAGGGGTCAGAGGGCAGAAGCCAATGGCCACTGTCCCTGAGGGTGGCAACACTCTGCCTGTGTCCACTCCCTTGGGGAGGTGGACATAGACCTAATCCTCCAAACTAAGATGGAGGATTTGCCAAGAAGGGGGTCACCTCAGCTCTGTACGCAATAGGGGTGGTCCCAGCTGAGATGGCCACTCCTCCCTGCTTTACCTAATTTTTCTGCTGGACTTGCTGCCAAAAGTAGGGCTTTGTCCGGGGCGAGCAACTCCACTAGCTGGATTGCCCTGGGGGCACTGTAACAGGAGGCCTGAACCTTTGAGGTGCACTGCCAGGTGTTACTGTTCCTGTGGGGGTGGGGGGGAGAGTGTGAAGCACCTCCACCACAGACAGGCTGTGTTTCTGGCCACCAAGAGCACAAAGGCTCTCATCCATTGTGGTCAGAAACTCGTCTGAAAGTGGCAGGCTGGCACAGATTGGTCCGTCCTACACTAGCAGTTTGGCTAACAAACAGGGGGCATCTCAAATATGCCCTCTGGGTGCATTTCTCAATAAATCCAACACTGGCATCAGTTTGGGTTTATTGCGCTGAGAAGTTTGATACCAAACTTCCCAGTATTCAGTGAAGCCATTATGGAGATGTGGAGTTCGTAATGACAAACTCCCTGATCATATTCTTAATATGGCCACACTGCACTTACAATGTCTAAGAATGGACGTAGACACTGTAGGGGCATATTGCTCATGCAGCTATGCCCTCACCTGTGGTATAGTGCACTCTGCCTTAGGGCTGTAAGGCCTGCCAAAGGGGTGACTTACCTATGCCACAGGCAGTGGTTTGTGGGCATGGCACCCTGAGAGGGGTACCATGTCGACTTTGTCTTCCCCCCCCCCCACCCCGAGCACACACAAGTTGCAGTGGCAGTGTACATGTGCTTGGTGAGGGGTCCACCAGGGTGGCATAATACATGCTGCAGCCCTTGGGGACCTTCCCTGGCCACAGGGCCCTTGGTACCATGGGTACCCTTTACAACAGACTTAACTTTTGGGATGTGCCAATTGTGGGAACAATGGTACCATTTTAGGGAAAGCATACTGGTGCTGGGACGTGGTTAGCAGATTCCCAGCACACTCTCAGTCAAGTTGGCATCAATATCAGGCAAAAAGTGGTGAGGTGGTAACAATGCCATAAAGGCACTTTCTTACACTTACGTACACCACTCCATTTCAATCTACCCTACTCGAATCATCCCAATCCACCAAAATCTACCCTACCCTGTGCCAATTTACCCCAGTCCATGCCACTATGATCCAATCTACCCCACTCCATTACAATTTAGCCCAATCTACTCATTCCAATCTACCTCACTTCACTCCACCCCAATCTACCTCACACCAGTCAAATTTAATTCACTCCACCCCAGTCTACCCAACTGCACTCCAATCTACCCCACTCCAATCTACCAGTGTACCCACTCCAGTCTACCACTACCTACCCCACTCCACCTCTATATACCCCATCCAATCCCTATGTACACCAATCATTCCAACCTGCCCCACTCCAATCCACCCAATCTACCCCACTCCACTCTACCCCACTCTACCCCAATCAAGCCCATCTAGCACTCTATTCCACTCTTGCCGAGTCTACCCCACTCCATTCCAATATAACACACTCAATCCACTGCATTCCATGCTACTCCAGTCTACCATACCCCAATCTATGCCACTCCAGTCTACTCCACTCCAACCTTCCACAATCTACCTCATCCTACTCCAGTCTACTCTACTCCGCTCTCCTCACTTCAAACTATCAAACTTTAATCTATCCCACTCCAGTCTAGCACACCCCACTCTATCTCAACCCACTCCAATCCACCCCACTCCGCCCATTCTACCCCACTCCACCCCATTTTACTTCACTCAGTGTGCCACATTCTACCCCACTCAAATCTACCTCATCCCACTCTAATCTACCCCACTCAATTCCATTATACCCCACTACACTCCAGTCTACTCTACTCCACTCCAATCTACCCCACTCTAATCTATCCCACTTTAATATACCACTCCAACCTGTCCCACTCCAATCCACCCAGTCTACCCCACTCCAGCCCAATCTAGCACTCTATTCCACTCCTGCCGAATCTACCCCGCTCCATTACAATCTAACACACTCAACCCACTGCAATCCATGCTCCTCCAGTCTACCTTACCCCAATCTATGCCACTCCAGTCTACTCTACTCCAACCTTCCCCAATCTACCTCATCCTACTCCAGTCTACCCTACTCCGCTCTCCCCACTTCAAATTACCCAACTTTAATCTATCCCACTCTAGTCTATCCCACCCCACTCAGTCTATCCCACCCCATTCTATTCCACTCAGTGTGCCACATTCTACCCCACTCAAATCTACCTCATCCCAGTCTAATCTACCCCACTCCATTCCATTATACCCCACTACACTCCAGTGTACTCTATTCCACTCCAGTCTACCCCAATCTAATCTACCCCACTCTAATCTACCCCACTTTCATATACCACACCAATCTGCCCCACTCCTTCACTACAATCTACCCTACTCAACTACACTACAATCTACCTCACTCTAATCTGTTCCAGTCTACACTCTCCAGTCTACCTCTGCCCTAGTCTATGCCAATCTACCTCATTGTACCCCACTCCACTTTTCCCCACTCCACTCTCCCCCACTCCACTCTCTCATTCTACTCCACACCAATCTACCCCATCCCACTCTTCCCCACTCCAGTCTACCTCAATCTACCCCAATTCAATCTACCACACTCCATTTCACACCAGTCTATCTCACACCAATCCACCCACTCCACCCTACCCCACTATAAAATCCATTATGGTTCTCTAAGATATGCTAAGCTTAGTACAGCATGCAAACATATGAACAATATTTGCTCTTCCAACAAAATACGTATGACATTAGGGCTGTAAGGCCTGCTAAAGGGGTGACTTACCTATGCCACAGGCAGTGTTTGATCATCTGCTCAGCATGTCCAATTATAAAATTTGGATGGAGTGTAATAAAGGTTAAACAGTGTCTTATGATGTTGTATTTCGAATTTGCTGACATCAGTAAAGAATTTCCTAATATAATACACTTGGAATTTAGTTATACGTATGCTAGTGTTTACCTTCTGATCAAAGACTGTGATTCTAGATCATCCAAGGATGGTTCTAGAAATATCTTATAGAAATATCCAGGCTTGTTGTTACTCTGAGTACCTGCTAGCAGCTTATTTTGTGCTTTGCCACAGTGTCTTATATCTATCCTATGTTTGCTGTCATATTTTGGTGTAGCCATCAAGGAAATTATCTGTAAATAGACTTCCATAGAAAAGTATAATATTTGTGTTTGGGAATCTTAATCAGTTCAACTCAGCTTTTCCATCTCTTTATTGCAGCCCACACAATTTTAAGTCTGGCTTCTCTTCTTTTCCTTGACTAAGATTATAAATGGTAGGTAGTGTACCAAGCACTTGCCTGTTAGTAGTCTATTATGAGATTAACTGAGTCATGTTTTGGATCATAGCAGAAAATATTAAAGTCTAAAATTCTGAAATGCACAGCCTACTACTTTATGATGGTAGTCTGAGAAATTGTGGACTACATCTTCCGAATTTGGAGCTTGTTGGGAAGTCGTATATTTGGAAGTCCCCACTGAGCACTGGTGCTTGTGTGACCTTTGTTCACAGCAAGCCCAGCATTTTCTCCAATAAACTTCATTGCCTCGATTCTTGAAGTGAATAATCTTTCATTTTTAATTAACTCACCCTCTATAGAAGGGTTGGGTAATTATCGCTAGATCTTTCATGAAGTGTGCAGACGCACAACTCCTGCTCAGCATAGGTTATGGGTACAAGGGTTTTAGAGGTCCTGATGAAATCTATGAAGCAGATGAAACATAGGTTAGACACACTAACTCAGTAAATGTCTCTTTCTGTCATGTTATGTTTTTAACTATATCACAGGGCCCTGGTTAGAATTGGCAGCTTTTTGGCATATTTCTCCGTCGTTTTGCCTTCTGCCCTCCTGTTTTATGTTATACTGCAGTCTGTTTTTGCTGGGTACTTGTCTCTGTGCACTTTACCAGTGCTAAAGTGCAACTGCTTCCTATATACATTGTACTGATGAGTGGTTCATCCATGATTGGCCTTTTTGATTTACAGGTAAGTCCCTAGTAAAGTGCGCTAGAGGAGCCCAGGTCTGTAAATCAAATGCTACTAGTGGGCTTGCAGCACTGATTGTGCCACCCACATAAATAGCCCTGTAAACAGGTCTCAGACCTGTGACTGCAGTGTCTATGTGTGCAGATTTAAAACTGCCAATTCAACTTCCCTTTTACTACATGTAAGGCACCCCTAAGGGAGGCCCTAGGTAGCCCCATGGGCAGGGTGCTGTGCATGTTAAAGGTGGGACATGTATTGATGTGTTTTACATGTCCCAATGGTGAAATACTGCTAAAATCAGTCTTCACTGTTGCAAGACCTATCTCTCTCATAGGTTAACATGTGGGCTGCCTTTAAATAACTTTAAAGTGCAGATTCCATTTGAGAGCAGATAGAATTATGGAGTTTGGGGTCTCTGGACTCGCAATATAAAAATACATCTTTCAATGAAGATAGTTTGTAGATTGTTAGTTTGAAAATTCCTTTTTTTTTTTTTAGAAAGTAGGCATTTACCTGCTTAAACCATTCTGTGACTCTGCCTGCTTGTGTATTCCACATCTGGATCACACGGACAGTGGGGCTGATGTGAATTCCATCTAGACAGTGTCACAAAGGGAGCTGGGATGTAGCCTGCATATCCTGATGAGCCATCTGGGCTGTAGTGGAGAGAGGAGTGGTCACTTACACCTGAAAGGGCTGTGCCTGCCCTCATACAATGCAGTCTCCGACCCCCTGGAGTGTGTCTGGGGCCAGGCCTGGGCAAGGCAGGATCTTGTGAACAACAGAGACTTTCCTTTGAAGTATGCCTACTTCAAAGGCAGAACTGGGTATAAGTAGTGGATCCAAAACCCCCAGACTTTTAGAATCTTTCTGGAATCAAGAGGAACCTCTGCCAAGGAGAAGAGGTGAAGAGCTAGAGGAGTACTTTCCCTTTGCTGTGTTGCTTTGCTGGATTGGCCTACAGTTGCTGCTTCTACCTTAAAAGAAACAAAAGAGTGAACTTTGCTGTGTATCCTGCTTGAGAAAGTTCTCCAAGGGCTTGGAGTAGAGCTTGACTCCTGTTGGAAGTCTCAGGGACACCTAAGACTTCGGTTTCCTTGACCTGCAGCACTGGCACTGTGAAATATGTGTTCTGTGCTGTAAGAGAAGAAAAACCACTGCTACACTGTCAACGATGCCGCTGGCCTGCACCGTGACCTGCCGATGCCGCAAGGAGCTACACTGTCCCGCTTTGCGCCGCAAACCTGGTCTCACCGACGCCGTCATTGGACAACTTCACTGAGCCGCTGCTCGCACCACGCCCTGTGGGCCACGCACTCCGGCATCGCCTGTTGACACCGCAGCCTGGGAATCCCTGACAACGCTCCAGCTGACACCTGCGACTGCCTGCACTGTGGCCTGCGAACACTGCTCGTGAGGATTACGATGCAGAGTCCTGTCCCGCACAACAGCCCCATCTACTCCAGTGTCGTCAAAAGACGTCCCTGTCTGCATTGCGACCGGTAGATGTTGGCCAGAGCCGTCCCTTGTTGCACCGCCAACTTGGTCTTACCCAGGACAGCATTTCAGCAACGACACCACTGCCTGCACCGTGACTTGGTGACACCGCACGTCGCACTGACCCGCTTCTCACTGCAGCCCTGGTCTCACCGACGCTGCTGGAAGCCATCACCAAGCCACTGCCTGCACCGTGACCTGTGGGCACTGCACATCGCATTGTCCTGCTTCGCATCACAGCCCCAATTCCATCCATGCCAGCGCTCCTGACTTCATCAGCCCGGAGTTCAATCTGCAACAGGTGTAACTTCAAGGGCCCGACAACTCTTGCACTGACTTCGGAACCAACACTGTGACGCCACTCTCTGGAGCTCACAGCAAGGATCACGACGCCCTGCAAATCCAAAGGTACTGTTTGCGGCTCTTCCCAACACCGTAGCTGGCCCACGACTTAGCAGCCAGCCTGAACTGTTTGTTTTGTTGATCACGATGTCGTGATAGCCCCAGGTGGCGCTATTGACTTCAAGGAAATGTATTTTTAAGTTAAACCTTACAAAATTCATATCTTTACCACTGTATGCTGGATTTTTCTCTTTTTGGTCTTGTTTTACACAGATAAATATGGGCTATTTTCCTAAAACTGGTGTTGTGTCCTTTTGTAGTGATTTCACTTATTACTCTGTGTTATGTGCTAATGCTTTCCACATTGCTTCTGAGATAAGCCTGACTGATCATGCCAAGCTGCCAACAAGGTGAGCAGGGGTTATCTGAGCGGGTATCTCCCTTTTCCTGACTAGAGTGAGGGTCCCTACTTGGACAGGGGGCAAATAGACTGCCAACTAGAGACCCCATTTCTAACAGTCCTCTTATTAAACAATTGGAATAGGGTTCTGTGGATATATTTTTATTATTTCTGTTTTAAGATCCCACTACAAATATTGAGAATATCAGAGTGCTCCTTTCCACTACGAGGTTGAACCTACTTGGTGGTGAGTACCTCACCAGACTGAGGACCCGATAATGAAGCGTGCCACTTGATTAGCATTTTGGTGAGGTTTCTATAACAACACATGTAGCGTGGCTGGTAAGAAGGGCATAGTATCTGCTTAGCTCCGTATTTAAGGACCCCATTCCCCGTCCTAGGTTTTAGCATGGGGGGATAAATATGCCGCAAAGGCCATATCGTCCTTTTCTGGACGGGAACGCCTACCTTGCATCTCATTGACGCAAGGTAGGTTTTCCCCTCCAGAAAACGACGTAAACTCCATTACTTTGGCGCTAGACATGTATAGCGCCAAAGTATAAATATGGAGTTAGATTTGCGCTGAATTAGCGTAAAACAATTATGCAAATTCAGCGCAAACCAAGTATATATCTGGGCGTTAGTATCAAATGTAAAATTTGGGAAAATTAACAGCTTTGGTGCATAATTGAATGGACAAATTTGAGACAGTATGGCTTCCCTCTAAAACCTACATGAAGCAAGATCGACCCCTGACAGAAAAGTTGGCAGGCGTCCCAAACATGATTCGAAGAGCAGACCTCCATGTGATGTCTACTCTGGTGTCCACTCTGAACTAAGTATGCCCTTTCCTGCACACATTAGTTTGCCTTCTATGTATATCATTCCAGTATGTAGGAAGTTCCCAGAGCTCTGTAACAATGTCTATATCTTTAATGCAAGAGGGGAAAAACATTTTTAATTAAAAAAAAAAAAAAAATAGATTTGGGATAATTTTAGTGATTCACAGAATGGGGAGGATCGGTGAGGAATCTGCAGTTAGACAGCATCTAAAAGCGTTACTAAAGATAAATAACTTGTTCTTCTGTAGACTTCTAATAGCAGATTCATCACCTTTTGAACTGATATCAAAGCAATACCTATCCAAAGATGGGTCTGCTGTTAAACCATAAGTCCCAGTCAGATTGAGCCGGCAAAATGCCCCTCTCTTTGTGAACCTGGCTATCCAGACTCTAGTGTTTCCTGAACGTGTGGAGAGAAACCCACGTAGCCGCCTGGCAAGAATCCAGGATAAGAACTCCATGTGACAATGCAGTGGTAGCACTTTTGGCTCTGGAACTCACTCAGCCGCTGCTTAGATGTTGTGGTAATGGGGAAAAGTGTCTTGAGAGTGAGAAATCACTAAGAACAACTGTGTTAATGCTCAAAGTGAGTACATATCAAATAGGTGAGTGCCAGGTTAAGGTCCCACTGAGTCATACCAAAGGGAGAAGGTGCAAACAAATGTTTTAGTTTTACCGAGAAAAAAAAAAGCATAACAGGTAACTTAAATAAGGAGTGCTCGTCCGGCAACCATAAAATGGCCAAAAGCCAAAAGATAACCTTTGACTGTTCCCAAAAGCAAAGTCTTGCCAAGTGAGGGAGAGAACAAACTATAAAACATCAGACAACTTGCCCTGGAGTGGGTTGTCCGTCACATGCCACACAAGACCACAAATTTGCCCCAACGACATACAGGGAGTGCAGAATTATTAGGCAAATGAGTATTTTGACCACATCATCCTCTTCATGCATGTTGTCTTACTCCAAGCTGTATAGGCTCGAAAGCCTACTACCAATTAAGCATATTAGGTGATGTGCATCTCTGTAATGAGAAGGGGTGTGGTCTAATGACATCAACACCCTATATCAGGTGTGCATAATTATTAGGCAACTTCCTTTCCTTTGGCAAAATGGGTCAAAAGAAGGACTTGACAGGCTCAGAAAAGTCAAAAATAGAGAGATATCTTGCAGAGGGATGCAACACTCTTAAAATTGCAAAGCTTCTGAAGCGTGATCATCGAACAATCAAGCGTTTCATTCAAAATAGTCAACAGGGTCGCAAGAAGCGTGTGGAAAAACCAAGGCGCAAAATAACTGCCCATGAACTGAGAAAAGTCAAGCGTGCAGCTGCCACGATGCCACTTGCCACCAGTTTGGCCATATTTCAGAGCTGCAACATCACTGGAGTGCCCAAAAGCACAAGGTGTGCAATACTCAGAGACATGGCCAAGGTAAGAAAGGCTGAAAGACGACCACCACTGAACAAGACACACAAGCTGAAACGTCAAGACTGAGCCAAGAAATATCTCAAGACTGATTTTTCTAAGGTTTTATGGACTGATGAAATGAGAGTGAGTCTTGATGGGCCAGATGGATGGGCCCGTGGCTGGATTGGTAAAGGGCAGAGAGCTCCAGTCCGACTCAGACGCCAGCAAGGTGGAGGTGGAGTACTGGTTTGGGCTGGTATCATCAAAGATGAGCTTGTGGGGCCTTTTCGGGTTGAGGATGGAGTCAAGCTCAACTCCCAGTCCTACTGCCAGTTCCTGGAAGACACCTTCTTCAAGCAGTGGTACAGGAAGAAGTCTGCATCCTTCAAGAAAAACATGATTTTCATGCAGGACAATGCTCCATCACACGCGTCCAAGTACTCCACAGCGTGGCTGGCAAGAAAGGGTATAAAAGAAGGAAATCTAATGACATGGCCTCCTTGTTCACCTGATCTGAACCCCATTGAGAACCTGTGGTCCATCATCAAATGTGAGATTTACAAGGAGGGAAAACAGTACACCTCTCTGAACAGTGTCTGGGAGGCTGTGGTTGCTGCTGCACGCAATGTTGATGGTGAACAGATCAAAACACTGACAGAATCCATGGATGGCAGGCTTTTGAGTGTCCTTGCAAAGAAAGGTGGCTATATTGGTCACTGATTTGTTTTTCTTTTGTTTTTGAATGTCAGAAATGTATATTTGTGAATGTTGAGATGTTATATTGGTTTCACTGGTAATAATAAATAATTGAAATGGGTATATATTTGTTTTTTGTTAAGTTGCCTAATAATTATGCACAGTAATAGTCACCTGCACACACAGATATCCCCCTAACATAGCTAAAACTAAAAACAAACTAAAAACTACTTCCAAAAATATTCAGCTTTGATATTTATGAGTTTTTTGGGTTCATTGAGAACATGGTTGTTGTTCAATAATAAAATTAATCCTCAAAAATACAACTTGCCTAATAATTCTGCACTCCCTGTATACAGTTTTTATTTAGGGACGCCTGGTTGCCAAAATGACATCAACAACCTCTGAAGGAAGGTTAAAGGTGTTCAGATGTCACCACTCAATCTCAAAGCATAAAGATGGAAATTATGGAATGCTTGATGTAAGCCCCTGCCCTACTGCTGCCACAGTAGATCCTCCTGGAGGGGCATCCTGATCATCGACAGATGCTCATGCCTAGGATTTCTGGATACTTTACTCTCAGTGCCCAATCACAGGCCCAGTAGGATCAACTGGGCACGGTTTTTCTGTTCTTCTTCAGAACTCTGGGCAGGAGATGTATTGGTGGGAAGGAATAGACTTCCAATGTTGGGGAACACGTCTCAGAGACAGAGAGACACATCATGGAAATTCCAAAACACAGATCTGCTGACATTGCATGTTCTTTGTGATGGTGAAAAGATCAAGCCAAAGTTTTCCCATGCATAGTAATAAACCTTGTACCACCTCAGGTTGTAACTTCCACACATGATCCGCTAGGCATCCAGGGATGAGTTTGTCCACTTTGGTGTTCGAAGATCCCGCAAGGTGGTTCACCACTAGGAAGATTATTTGATGGTACTGCCAATTTCAGAGTTGCAAAGCCTCCTGGCACAGGGTGTTCAACCCCATCCTGTCATGTTTGTTTCAAATACTACATCACGGTTGTCTGGGAGCACCTGCACCAGCCTTCCCTTGATGGAGGGCAGAAAGACTTTCAACACCAAGTGGATGACCTTCAGCTCCGGAAGGTTGATGCGGAGCCAAGTCTCTGCCAGACTTGGCATCTCCACTTCTCCTGGGTGACACCCCACCCTCAACCAAGAAGTGATGTATTGGTCATCACTGCCTTCTCTTAGTGGGCTAAGAAGAGTGGTCTGCCGTGGACCCAAACGTGGTTGAGCAACCACTGATGCAGGTCTTTTGCAGTCTCCTCTGAGATCTGTATGTGGTTGGAGACATCACCCTGATGTTGAACCTACTGTGACATCAGAACCCAGTGCAGAGCCCGCACATGCCAACTTCTGAGGTAGACCAGCAGGAAGCACAAGGCCATCAACCCCAGCTGCCTCAGCCTGGACATCACTGTAACCGAGGACAGAGGCTGAAAGACCTGGATCATAGCCAGAATGTCCTGGAGTCTCCTTTCTGGCAGAAAGGCATAAAATCAGACCGTACCTAGAATGTTCCAGTGAGAGGGCACGTCTGAAAAGGAGCCAGGTGTGACTTTGGTACATTGGTAGTGGTCCCCATGGTTATCCGGGTGGTGGCTGTGGTCTGGAGGTGGGAGATGACCAGTTGGGGCCAGCTCGGCTTCAACAGCCAATCCCCAAGGTTTCGAAAGACTGGGATCCCGGACCTCAGAAGATGTGCTGCCACCACCGCCCTCACTTTCATGAACACCCGAGGGGCACTGATGAGACCAAAAGTGAGCACAGATAACTGAAAAGGCTCATCTCCCACCAGGAATGGTAGATAGCCTACAGGACTGGAACGTGAAAATAAGAGTCTTGCAGGTCCAATGCTACCATCCAGGGTCAAGAACAGATTGGACCTGGGCCAGAAGTGAGCGTCTTGAATTTGTCCTTCCAAAGTAAGGTATTGAGCGAGCCAGGTGTAAAATGGGACAAAGGCCTCCATCCTTCTTTGTCACCAGAAAGTAGTACAGTCTCTGCCAGAACGGTTGTTACCGAAAGTAAATAGCTTGTTCTTTATACTGAACACCCAGTTGTGAACTCCAGGTACCTAGGTAGTATTTGAATCATTTACAACTTTGAGACAAGTGGGGGCCAACAATAAAGCCTGGCAGATTTTTGGCTGAAAAGAGTTACTCACCTACTGAAGTCTCAATCATCTCTCTACTGTTGTATAGCAAAAATCTAGTAGAGCAAAAAACGTGTGTTCGTCTATCTTTATCTTCAGTTCTCTCGGCCTCTGTATAGTTTCCTTGTTTGCTTGAGTAAATTGTAGCATTAAACAATGCACTCTTTGTATCTTTTGCTCCCTTTAAATAATTGAACAATAAAATTCTGACCATCAGGATCTTTTTCCCTCACTCAATGCCCAGACTCCTGAGGTTGCTCTGCCTCGTCAATTTACAAACTCCTCAAGTTACAACTGTTTATCCACAATCCTTGCATCTTGACCAGAGACCCAACCATTGATTTGTCCGATTGCAAATTCAATGCAGGGTCCTTACCAGAGGCATCCTTTATGCCGATGGCCCAGATACCCTGTCCAACTCTGGTGCCGATGAGGGTTACTCCAAAGGAGGCACCATCTCCTTTGTTTGTTCCCCCTTCCAAAGTTTCACCAATGACAATTACCTCTGCAACAACGACTTCAACCCTGGTGCCTCTTTTAACATCTCCAGCACCGTTATCAACGGCGCCAGTGCCATTATCGGCATGGTTAACACCTCAGTCTTATCAATTTTCCCTACATCCTTTGCCTTTAATGCCTATGCTTAGATTCAAAAGAGAAGCACAGCAACTCTTTGAGGAAGAACAGAATGTTTTTGGAAACAATAAAAGTCCCAAGAAGGAGAGATTGTGGAACAGTCTTCTATGGATGCAGAGTCTGAAGGGCTAAAAGAGGCCGGTGGTTTGGACACATCATCAGAATGAGAGTTACTTTCTTTAAAAGGTAATCCTCCTCCTGAAGTCACTACATACCATTCAGTCATCAGGAAACCTGCAAAAATTTTGGATCTTCAGCTGCCTTCCACAAAGTTCTAACTGAGGCATGGCTCTCAGTCAATTAATGCAACCTGCGTCCTGGGTAGATACATTCATGCCCTTCTAGATTCAGCAGAGGCAGTTATTCCTAAGTTGCTTTAGGAAGTGCCGAGTCATTTCCCCAAGTGGTGTGGAATGATGCACAGACTGCTGCCTACCAGGTTTTACAGTCAGAACTAGATATGGCTGATTCTGTAGCAAGAGCATTAGGCACCTCAATTTCTACTCAGACATGCTTGGTTGAGAGGTTTTGGATTTTTACAAGCTATGCCAAATCCCATTATGGGATTGTCTTTTGATGGCTCTCTGCTTTTCAGAGCTAAGGCAGACTCTACTTTAGAAAGTTTCAAGGACAGTAAGACCACAGCTCGTTTCTTTGGCCTCAAATCACAGCCAAGAAACTATAGACATTTGAAAAGATTTTAAGGCTTTTCAGAGGCTTGTCACTTTGTGGATGTTAACAACAGCAATCATCTAACCCCCTCTATAAATCCTACAGAGGGTGTGGTGCTAGTAGAGTGTGCCATTCCCCTCCCTCCATCTCCCCCCTCTGCTAACAACACAGGAAAGCAGCCTTAGTTTTCCCATCTTAGAGCACGCTTTACAGGTGGGAGGATAAGTATTTCAGTTGCTCCCTCAATGGAAGTCTATAACATCAGACTTTTGGGTGCCAATAATTATGGAAAAGAGGTATGTCCTACCCTTCCAAAAATGTTTTCCACCCTTTCCTCCACAACTGCATTCTCCTTATCCAGACCATCTTCAGCTCCTCCAACAGGAGGCACAATCCCTACTCCTAAAGAGCACAGTGGAGTTGGTTCCAGAGCAGGAACATGGTTAGGAATGCTACTCTGTATTTCCTGATTACCAAGAAAAATGACTGCATTCAATCCTGGACTTCAGGATTTTGGACTGGCTTCTCAAGCAGAGGAAAAGTTCAATATGCTGACCCTAGCTCAGGTTCTTCTTGCGCTAGAGATGGAAGCCTGGATGTTGTTGATTGACTTGCAGGATGTCTATCATCACATTCTTATTCTGAAATCCCACACAAAGTATTTAAGCTCACAATGGATTCTCAACACTTCCAGCTTACAGTTCTCTTGCTTGGCATTTCTTCTGCACCTTGAGTCTTCACAAAGGTGATGGCGGTGGTTGCGGCCCATCTGAAGATGTTGGGGTTACCAGTATTCCCTTATCTGGATGACTGGAATATCAAACCCCAGATCTCTGGAGCTGGTGCTGAATTGGTTGCAGGTGACAGCTCAGCTGTTGTTCGACCTGGGCTTTGCCATCAACAAGCTCAAATCTCACCTGGTGCCCTCTCAGCACATCCTGTTCATAGGAGCAGTACTGCACACAACTATGAATAAAGCCTTCCCTTCTTCTCTGAGGATTCCTGACCTAAGCCTGCTAGGTCTGCTAGCCACCTGCATACTGGTGATCACCCATGAATGCCAGCAAATGAGGGCCCTCCAGCGGTACCTTTGCAGGCAGTGGTTTCAAAATGGAGCTCTACAAGCCCACATCAAAATCTCCAGCGAGACTGCTGTAAATCTTCAATGGTGGAATGCAATCTGCAATTTTCTAAATTCCTGTTTCCCCTAACAGCCACAAACAATGGGACCCTAGGTGTTACTTTGTTGTAAGGACTTTTGTATCTGTACAAGACTAATGGATTAGGGGCAGCAGCACCTCTGATTGTAGGCAACTGAGTCACTCCTATACGAGTTGGTAGCTGTCGGCTAATGTTGTCGCTCATCACTGAGCTAGTACTCATCAGTACCCCTCACTGCCATCACAAAAAGATGACAAATATAATTTACATAAGTGACTAAATACATACACTAGGCAGACATTTTCCTAGGCTAGGCACTGATAATTGCACTCTGAGGCCCCACATCTGTCACAAATATGTTTTTGAGCCTTTGAGAAAGACATGTGAGCACCTTTTTAAGTGTACATGCAGCTAAACATTTCATAGTGCCACAGGCACTGTCTCTGTTCCAAAACTTGGTTGAAAAATAGTTGTACCTGAGTAGGACATAACCTGGAGTCTAGCTGGAACTTAAATAGGTTGTCTTCATAAGTTTCAATATTATTTCAGATTGGTGGATGGTTGGTAGTTTACCAATACTAACTTCCCTAAAGGGCGACTTTTAAATCATAAGACAAAAGTCCTGTCCTCCGAAGTCGGAAATCACCACTGAATATGTTAAAGATGTGTGCCAAAACTGGATTTTACAACAGGAATTTAGTAACCTTGTTGGTATTTACAACATAGTTTACCCCTGAGATCTTTATGTTCTCACAAGTCAGAGGAAATTCACTTTGGTGGGAGTAAATTCAGAGCCATCTTGGGGATTTCTGGATTAGATGAGACATGGTCAGTGGAATCACTTACCATCATTGCAGATCACTAGACAATGTTTGCATGCATGGTCTCCTAGTATGTTTATTTCTTCATGTACTTTCTGTAAGTGGAGTTCACCAAGCCTTGAAGAAATTGTTAAATTGTTCCTATACTTAGAAAGATGACCACACAAGATCCTAAATGGTACAGACCAATAAGCCTGATAGATAGAGACTGGAATGTATATTTAAGTATCAGTATTCAAGAACCAAATACCTGGATTGAAGAAGTGAGCAGTATCCCCGCTTCAAGGGGTCTTTAGGGAAGGACTCTCAATCTATATAAATTTTTTGTCCTGACACATACTATTAGTGCCAATTATCCAAGAATAAGAAACTGGTTGTTGTGTTCATAGACATCTCAGTATTCTGTCTGTTGGAAAAAAGAGGTTGTGGCAATTAGTGAGAAAGTTGCATCTAAATCAGAATCATTTAAGTATCACTGTGGCCCTCTACTCTTTGACCTCAAATCAAAATTAGATGGTCCTAAATGGGAGAATGTCCAAAACATTTGTAACAACCAGGGGCTGTTGAATAGTGTTGTTTGCCTCTCCACACTCTTTTCTTATTATAAGTTAAGGACCTTCACATGAAAGTTTAAGAAATATTTTAAGATGTCACCAGAATTCAAGATAATCTTAGACTTTGCCTTCTCCGTGCTGATGACTCCTTGCTAAGGGCATGCACCCCAAAAGCTCTTCAGGTCCTGCTAAAGGCTCTTGAGACTTAGGGGGTCATTACGACCTTGGCGGTATAAGGCGCTTACCGCCATGCAGAAGACCGCCAATACACCGCCGGGCCGCAGCAGACTGCCACAGCTATTATGACACACATCTCGGAATCCGCCGAAATTCAGACACCCACACAACACCGCCACACCAAAGGTCAGCGATAAACTGGCGGAAACAAATCCTCCACCTCCACGCCAACAGAAACACGCCCATGCTATTACGACCCACGAATCCACGTGGCGGTCTTTCAACTGCGGTATTCCATTGGCGGTACACACCGCCGCGCTCAAAATACACACACATCTCCAAAACACCGCCACATTGGACATTTCGAAATACACACACCTGATGCGCATACACACACCACTCCCACACACCCAATACAATATAAAACACACACCCACATCACACACAAACCCCTACGACCACAATTTCTGAGAGAAGGCCAGAGAGAGACAGCACAGAATAGAGAACCCCATCACACAGAGGCACACTACACCATCACCCACACAACACCCACGCACAAAACACCATATACCACTACACTCACCACACTCATCAACACATACACCACCCCACACATCACACACACCACCCCATGGCACGCCAAAGACACCCCCGCTTCTCCGAGGAGGAGCTCAGGGTCATGGTCGAGGAAATCATCCGGGTAGAGCCACAGCTATTCGGATCACAGGTACAGCACACATCAATAGCCAGGAAGATGGAGCTATGGCAAAGAATAGTCGACTGGGTCAACGCTGTGGGACAGCACCCAAGAAATAGGGAGGACATCAGGAAGAGGTGGAACGACCTACGGGGGAAGGTGCGTTCCACGGTATCCAGGCACCACATCGCGGTACAGCGGACTGGCAGCGGACCCCCACCTCCTCCCCCACAACTAACAACATAGGAGGAGCAAGTCTTGTCCATCTTGCATCCTGAGGGCCTCGCAGGAGTCGGTGGAGGAACGGACACTGGTAAGTCAAATTTCAACTATCATATCCCCCACCCTACCTGCATGCTATCACACCCCCCCACCCTCACACCCTCCCCTATCACTCCAAATCCAAACCTATCTACCCATGACACCTACCACCCATCCCAACCCTAAAACCTGCATGACCTAACTAAGCATGGATACCCATCACTAAAGCATGCCCACTGCACAGACCCACAACACCCCCCAACTATCACCACACAAGCCCCCACACAGGAATGCCTGCACTGGGGTACACGCACACCCAAACATTGCACATCATGAAACACACACCTGCAATAATCATGTACTCATACCCCCGCAGGAACCCGAAGGAACGTCACCACACCAGAGGGTCCAGACAATACCACTCCACCCCCAGAAGAGGCCCACAGTGACAACAGCAGCTCTGCCCCACTGGATCTTGATGACTAGCCCGGACCATCGTGGGCCTCAGGACAGTCGGTTCCCCTTGCCCAGCCACAGCCCAACACCGAACTGCCACCCTCTGGGAACACCAGCACAGCACCCACCCAGCGGGCCCAAACCTCCCTACCCAGGACAGGTCAATCAGCGGTGTGTCCACCACTACAGGGCACCCAGGCGAACCCACCACCCCAATAACAACAGGGACCTGGGGGCAGTGGTAGTGGGCACACGGTCCAGGGGACGGAGGCACAGGAACACAGGGGAACTGGGAGGGCTGCTGTGCGACAGAGGGAGGACAGGCCAAGGGAACCTACTCTCAACGAGGCCCTCTCCTCCATCATGGGAGCATACCATCACTCCCAGGAGACGATGGCAACGGTACTGGGCAAATTGCAGGAGACCCTGCGTCTGCAGGAGGAACAGTATTTGGGGTTCAGGGAGGAGCTCAGGACCATCGGCTACGCCCTGGGCACCATTGTAGGGGTGCTGACGGACATTCAAAAGACCTTGAGGGACACCGTGGCACTCCAAGGGGCCCTTGACACTAGCCAGGACGATGAACTGCCCACCACCTCCGCCGGCGCTAGTGGACAGGAGGCACCGCCACAGGACCAACACACCAGCACCCCATCCCCTGCAGATGGACCACCACCACGCAAGCGGGCCCTGAGATCCAGGAACAGGACAGAGCAAGATGGCAAGACCCCCGCCAGGAAATAAGACCACCCTGATCGTCCTCCCACTGTCCCACTTTGTTACCCTGTCCAAATCGGAACTGCCCCAGCTCCACTTCCAATGGCCAGATGTGCAATGTACCTGTGAGACTAATAGACTGAACTCTGCCATGGACATTCCTCCACCATCACCCATCCCCATTTCACAACCCCCCTTCATTGTTATGCACTTAAATAAACACCCTTGAAACACTAATAAAACTGGAGTCAGTCAATGATTGTGAACTTTCTTTGTCAATTACAGTGTTAAAAAAGGTTGGATTGCAAACCTTTGGAAGGCCAACATACCAATGTCAGACAACACAAGCCTTTCAAGGGTGCAAGCTGTTGACACGTAGGTTACCACAATAGTGAAACTGAAATGGAAGGGGACAACTCAGTTAACAAATAGGGAGTGAAATGTAGGTACAGGATAGAGGTAGACGTGTGAAAGTTAATAATATGTGAAACATGAAAATGTACTCACCTGTGTCTCACTGAAAATATTGCTGTATGACTGACTCCCTGTTGTCGTTTTCATCTTCATCAGCTTCCTCCTCATCACTGTCCACAGGCTCCCCAGGCTCCCCCGCTGCAACAACACCGTCATCTGGATCATCCTCCTGCAGAAAAGGCACCTGCCGTCGCAATGCCAAGTTATGGAGCATGGAGCAGGCGATGATGATGTCGCACACCTTCTTCGGTGAGTAGAATAGGGATCCACCAGCCATATGGAGGCACCTGAACCTGGCCTTCAGGAGGCCGAAGGTCCGCTCGATCACCCTCCTAGTCCGTCCATGGGCCTCATTGTACCGTTCCTCTGCCCTGGTCCTGGGATTCCTCACTGGGGTCAATAGCCAGGACAGGTTGAGGTAACCAGAGTCCCCCAATAGCCATACACGGTGCCTCTGGAGTTCACCCATCATATCAGGGATGCTGCTATTCCACAGGATGTAGGCGTCATGCACAGAGCCAGGGAACATAGCATTTACCTGGGAGATGTACTGGTCTGCCAAACAGACCATCTGGACATTCATCGAATGATAACTCTTCCTGTTCCTGTACACCTGTTCATTCCTGCGGGGGGGACCAGAGCTACATGGGTCCCATCAATGGCACCTATGATGTTTGGGGATATGTCCAAGGGCATAGAAATCACCTTTCACTGTAGGCAAATCCTCCACCTCAGGGAAAATGATGTATCTCCTTACGTGTTTCAGCAGTGCAGACAACACTCTGGACAAGACGTTGGAAAACATAGGCTGGGACATCCCTGATGCCATGGCAACTGTTGTCTGAAAAGACCCACTTGCAAGGAAATGCAGCACTGACAGCACCTGCACATCAGGGGGGAATTCCAGTCGGATGGCGGATTGGTGACATCAGGTCTGGCTCCAACTGGGTACATAGTTCCTGGATTGTGGCACGGTCAAACCGGTAGGTCACAATGACATGTCGCTCTTCCATTGTCAACAGGTCCACCAGCGGTCGGTACACCGGCGGATTCCGCCATCTTCCAATATGTCCCAACTGACGGTGCCTAAGAAGGACAACAGCGAAGAAACTGTCAGCATTCCTCCAGGTATGTACCCACAGTCACACACAAGACTACAACAGACAATTAACCCATCCGGGAAAGGTTTTGAGTGTAGGCCTCGGTATGTGTGACGCAGTAGTAATTGAAGCCATGTGGGCCCCTGAGATGGCGGCTGCCTGACCTCTAAACTGGGACAATAGGATTGTGGGGTAACTGCACTGGCGTTGGACACCGTCGCGGTAGGCGGTCGTAGAGCGTGGCGCAATGCTGCATTGGTTAACATTGGACCCTATGGGTCCCAGGAGCCAATGAACAGGTGCGCTGGCGGTGATGATGCGCCCGCCGTGGACGTCACCACCATTTTCTATCTGTTCAATCACTAGATACCTGACCTTCGACAGGAGAGGACCTACACTGCTAGTGCTGCTGTGACCTCGGTCTGGAAGCGACGATGGCTGCTGCGTCTGGGGAAAGGGCCCCTGCCTTCACTGCACAGGAGTTGGAGAAACTTGTGGATGGGGTCCTCCCCCAGTACACGCTACTCTACTGTCCTCCAGACCAACAGGTTAGTACACAGGGAGCACGTTGTATGGGCAAGGCCTGGGTGGAGAGGGCTGGGTGGATGAGGGAAGGGGGCAGAGTACATAGAACAGTTATGCATGGGGATGAATGGGCCACAGGGATAGAGTCACAACGACGGTGCAGTAGGTAATGACTGTCCTCTTTCCTTGTGCATGTCATATAGGTCAGCGCCCACCAGAAGAGGGACATTTGGCGTGCCATCGCCAAGGAAGCCCGGACCCTGGGGGCCCACCAGAGACGGGGCACGCACTGCCGTAAGAGATGGGAGGACATTCGCTGCTGCAGCAAGAAGACGGCGGAGGCTCAGCTGGGGATGGCCTCCCAACGTGGGAGGGGTGCCTGTCGCACCATGACCCCCCTGAGTACCGGATCCTGGCTGTGGCCTACCCAGAGTTGGATGGGCGCTTAAGGACATCGCAGCAGACACAAGGGGGTGAGTACTACCTCATCATATGGACTTTGCGTGCATTGGAGGTGTCTGGGTGGGGGTGGTGGGTTGTGGGTGTCCCTAGGCCAGGGCGAGTTAGGTAGGCAAGGCCCCTCCGTTTTGTAGGCCATGTGGCACTCTACCCTAGCTCAAAACAGAGGGAAGTTGATGTATAGTTGCCCCTTTGCCATCCATGTGGGCAGATTACTACCATTGCCATGTAGGCCATATCCCAGAAATAGCATGTGCAGAGGTCAGGAGCACGGCGTAATGCATGGGGCTGCGGCGTCTGTCTTGTCCGCCAACTGTAGCGGTATGCCATGCACTAAAACTCTCTTTCTTCTGTCTCCCCCCTTTTCCTGCTCTCCCTGTTCTTTTGTACATCAGCATCAACAGGCGGAGGTACAGTGGCACCGGAGCATGAGGGAGCTGCATCCCACATGGCCATGGAGGGCCACACCACAGACTCTGAATTCACAAGTGGGACGGAGGGCGAGGGGAGCTTCACGTCGGCCACCAGATCACCAACCAGCGACACGGACTCATCCGCCGATGGGAGCTCCCCTGTGGTGGCGGCACCATCTGTGCGCCCCACTTCTACAGGTACAGCCGCCACCTCCCCTACCAGCACCTCCCTCCCAGCAGCCCCTCAGCGTGTGTCCCGTGCCCGCTCACCCAGGAGGGTGGGCATCACCTTCGCCCCAGGCACCTCAGGCCCTGCCCCAGTCACCCCTGCTGCCCTCAGTGAGGAGGCCATTGACCTCCTCAGGTCACTCACTGTTGGGCAGTCTACCATTGTGAATGCCATCCAGGGTGTAGAACGAGAGTTGAAACACTGTAATGCATTCCTGGAAGGCATTAATTCTGGTCAGGCTGTCCTTCAGCGAACCCTGCAATCTCTGGCTTCAGCACTGATGGCAGCCATTGTCCCTGTGTCCAGCCTCCCCCCTCCAACCTCCTCCACCCAGACCCAATCCTATGTACCCCAGCCCATCCCAAGCACACCTACAGACCAGCAGACACACAAGTCAACACCCAAAAGTAGCTCAAGCAAACAAAGGCACCACACACACCACAGGCACTTACACAAGCATCACAACCATACAGACACAGCAACATCCACTGTCTCCACTGTGTCCCCCTCCTCCTCTTCTCCCTCCACCCTCCCAGTCTCGTCTACACACACACCTGCATGCACCACATCTACAGGCACTAGGACTCGCACTAGAACACCCAGCACCACAAGCCGCTCACCTGCACTCACCACCTCCACTGCCATTTACACGTCCCCTGTGTCCTCTCCCAGTGTGTCTGTGACGTCCCCTCCCAAAGTATACAAACGCCGGCAATCACTCACCCAACATCAATCCACCTCACGACAGCCTCCAGTACCTGCACCCAAAACAGCTAAAGTGACACCTCCTACAACCACCTCCTCTACCTCCACTCCCAGACCCCCTCCAACTACCCATTCCTAGTGTCCATCAGAAACTGTCCCTCTGTCAAATTGACCTGTTTGCCTCCCCCCCCTCCAGTTCATCAGTCCCGTCGTAGCGCCTCAGCCAAAAAGCCTCCAGTACCAGTGGTGCGTGTTCCAGGTTTTTGGAGTGCACCGTCCACCAGGGCAGGCAGTAGGACCCGGAGCCAAGGCACTGTCAGCCCACCCCCTGTAAAGGCACCGAAATTGGACAGTGGAAGACGGGACCGTGTCAAGACTCCTGGTGGGACAACAAGTGAAATGGGATCAAAGGCGATTGGTGAGTCAGCTGTAACTCCAAAGAAGGTGGGGAAGGTTCCGAGGAAGTCTGCCCAGCCTGTTGTGAGTGTCACAGCAGAGTAGTGCGCCATCATTTCCGGCGGTCCAGACAAAACAGCCAGCACCGTCGTTACTGGTCCAGAGACCACCGCCAGAGTAATTGCCCAGGAGGGCCCGAGTATCGTTACTGGTCCAGAGACCCGTTACTGGTCAGGAGACCACCGCCGGAGTCATTGCCCAGGAGGGCCTGAGTATCGTTACTGGTCAGGAGACCACAGCCGGAGTCAGTGCCCAGGAGGGCCCGAGTATCGTTACTGGTCAGGAGACCACCGCCGGAGTCAGTGCCCAGGAGGGCCCGAGTATCGTTACTGGTCAGGAGACCACCGCCGGAGTCTTTGCCCAGGAGGGCCCGAGTATCGTTACTGGTCAGGAGACCACCGCCGGAGTCAGTGCCCAGGAGGGCCCGAGTATCGTTACTGGTCTGAGTCAGTGCCCAGGAGGGCCCGAGTATCGTCACTGGTCAGGAGACCACTGCCGGAGTCAGTGCCCAGGAAGGACCAGGATCCCACAGTCCCGCTGGGCGATGATGGAACGTCATGCCACACCCCAATGTCCAGTGTGGAGTTCGTCATGCCACACCCCAATGTCCAGTGTGGAGTTCGTCATGCCACACCCCAGTGTGGAGTTCGTCATGCCACACACCAATGTCCAGTGTGGAGTTCGTCATGCCACACCCCAATGTCCAGTGTGGAGTTCGTCATGCCACACACCAAAGTCAGTATCTGAACCGCCATCTCAGGCTACCGCTGAACAGTCCATAGCCAGCCATGGCAAAGCACCGCTGAACAAGGCCAAGACCGCCATGGCAAAGCACCGCTGAACAAGGCCAAGACCGCCATGGCAAAGCACCGCTGAACAAGGCCAAGACTGCCATGGTGAAGACCGCTGAACAGTCCATAGCCAGCCATGGCAAAGCACCGCTGAACAAGGCCAAGACCGCCATGGCGAAGCACCGCTGAACAAGGCCAAGACTGCCATGGTGAAGACCGCTGAACAGTCCATAGCCAGCCATGGCAAAGCACCGCTGAACAAGGCCAAGACCGCCATGGCAAAGCACCGCTGAACAAGGCCAAGACCGCCATGGCAAAGCACCGCTGAACAAGGCCAAGACTGCCATGGTGAAGACCGCTGAACAGTCCATAGCCAGCCATGGCAAAGCACCGCTGAACAAGGCCAAGACCGCCATGGCAAAGCACCGCTGAACAAGGCCAAGACCGCCATGGTGAAGACCGCTGAACAGTCCATAGCCAGCCATGGCAAAGCACCGCTGAACAAGGCCAAGACCGCCATGGCAAAGCACCGCTGAACAAGGCCAAGACCGCCATGGCAAAGCACCGCTGAACAAGGCCAAGACCGCCATGGTGAAGACCGCTGAACAGTCCAAAGCCAGCCATGGCAAAGCACCGCTGAACAAGGCCAAAACCGCCATGGTGAAGACCGCTGATCAGGGCAAACACTGTGTGGGTATGAATAGGCCGCCACATCAGGCATCCTTCTCCCATGTGCAGCTGGGACAGTGACAGGACAGGAACTTTCACGGGGAGACTCATCCAGTCTGGCCACCAGTCCCACCCAGTACCAGTTGAGAACTGCATCTACTTGCGTCAATGTGGCTTTGCACTCCTCAGGATGGTCCAGTGGGCAACCCACCCACTGTAAAGACTTGAGAGACTGTGGCTTTGCACTTCCCAGGATGGTCCAGTGGGCAAGCCACCCACTGTAGAGACTTGAGAGACTGTGGCTTTGCACTCCCCAGGATGGTCCACTGGGCAAGCCACCCACTGTAGAGACTTGAGAGACTGTGGCTTTGCACTCCCCAGGATGGTCCAGTGGGCAACCCACCCACTGTAGAGACTTGAGAGACTGTGGCTTTGCACTCCCCAGGATGGAACAGTGGGCAACCCACCCACTGTAGAGACTTGAAAGACTGTGGCTTTGCACTCCCCAGGATGGAACAGTGGGCAAACCACCCACTGTAGAGACTTGAGAGACTGTGGCTTTGCACTCCCCAGGATGGCACAGTGGGCAAGCCACCCACTGTAGTGACTTGAGAGACTGTGGCTTTGCACTCCCCAGGATGGCACAGTGGGCAAACCACCCACTGTAGAGACTTGTGAGACTGTGGCTTTGCACTCCCCAGGATGGCACAGTGGGCAAGCAACCCACTGTAGTGACTTGAGAGACTATGGCTTTGCACTCCCCAGGATGGCACAGTTGGCAAACCACCCACTGTAGAGACTTGTGAGACTGTGGCTTTGCACTCCCCAGGATGGTCCAGTGGGCAACCCACCCACTGTTGTGACTTGAGAGACTGTGGCTTTGCACTCCCCAGAATACATCAATGGGCATCGAGCCCCGTCGTGGATCTGGCTTTGCAGTCATGTGGCGGAGGTGCCCCCCTTCCCTTCCCCCTGAGGTGCCTGTAGTGTTTCAATCTGATGCCCCGGCAGTGTTCTCTCGGATTTTGGTCAGGTATCTATTGTGGGCCTCGCCCATGCATTTTTGGACTGTTGGTGAACGGACATTGTTGTGTACATATCTGCACTACTTCTTGTATATATAAATATGACAGATTTCGAGATATGATTCAGTATATTTTTTAATGACATGTATATTGGCACATTACAATATTTGAACAGATCTCGCTTTGTCTTTGCATTCTTCCGGGGGGATTGTGGGTTGTTAATGTGATATTTTTGACTGCATTGGTGTGTATGTTGTACTATGCGAGGGTGGGGTGGGGGTGTTTGGTGGGTGTCCCCCTAACTTTTGCCTCCCCGTGTCGTAGATGCAGTACTCACCGGTATGTTCTGCGCCTACGTCGCTGTTGTTCGTACAGGAGCAGAAAGGGCAGGGAGTATTTGGAGTTCCGGCTCCATGGAGTCGTCGTTCCTCGTGGAGTGTGTTGAGGTGAGCGTTTTCCCATAGCAAAAGCTGTTTCAGCCGTGTTTTTATCCACGGTGAATCCGCCCCGGAAAAGGTGGCGGATTGGTGTGTTGTAATAGTGTGGGCGGTACTTTGTCTCCCGCCTGTCTGTTGGCGGTGACTGCCACGCTGTTTGTCTGTACCGCCGTGGCGGGCGAAGTGTTAAAGTGGCTGTCTTTGTTGGCGGTTACCGCCAGGGTCGTAATTCCCTTTTTTTTTTCGTCGGCCTGTTTGCGGTATTACCCCACCTTTTACACCGTCCGCCAGGGTTGTAATGACCACCTTAATGTATAATTAGGAATCTAAGAATAAGCATTGCTAAGTCAAAAGTAATGTTTTTCATGTTTGAAAGCTGCATGAAATCAATGTTCATCCATGTTTAGGTTCACCGCTGACTATCTTTAGGATGGGAACAATAAACCCTAGCAGCAGTACCAAGACACAGACCCAACTGGAAGTTCAGTTATCAGGTTTGCTCGAAAATATGGCAACACTTTGTTACTTCAGAGTTATAGTGTTATTAGCTAATTATGGCAGTGGCCTGTAATATGGGGCTGCAATATGGGGTTTAAATCCCCACATCTCTAGGATGGGAACTTGTGAGAGTGTGAAATGGAAAAAACTAATGTTGCTCCAAAAAGGTTTTCCTTCTTTTGTATTATAAGCGCATCTTGCTCTCATATCACCTCAAGAGATAATCCAGCCCAGTCCTCCGCCCTACAAACTAAAATTGATGATAGCCCTGTAAGGAAGAAGACCCTAGTAAATGGTGCCCAGGGCATGTAAGTTAGAGGAGCCCCACTAGGAATTGCAGCACTGGTTGTGCCGTCTGGGAGAGGGATGGGTGGATATACACCTTTAGAGGCAAGTTTGAGATGCTAATTGTGCAGGTTTATTAGCAAGAGTATGAAATCAGACAATAGATTATGTTGTTGTGATCCTCTGAATACCCAAGGTTACTCCTGTTTTTTTTTTCTTCTCATTTGTTTTTAGGATTCCCGTCGAGGTGGTCACCACCAGGATCCTCAGAAAAACAGAGAAGGTTGTGGTAAGTGATCACCCTTCACCAAAATACCCATGGGAAAAAGAATTGGTAATAGGTCCACGTAGGACAGAAAAATCCACCTCACTACCAGGGTAGTGAAAACCACAAGAATGCTCCTTTTCTATTTCTATACAGGAGTACTGAACTCATGGGATCCGTCCCTGAAGGTATGGAAGTAATGGACAGGGCAAAGAAAGAGAAAAAACAAATCTAAGGAACAAGAAGGAGCCTATGGCTTAAACTTCCTTATTCTTATAGTGTCTTTGGCTATAGGATCAATCAATCAATCAGAATTTGTATAGCACAGCACTATCACCCCTAAGGGTATCTGGGTGCTGAGAGTGCCTTGCCTCTGTCGAACAGACAAGTCTTGAGTCTCCTTCTGAAATCCTCCAGGGAGGGAGCTGTTCAGAGGTGGAGGGGTAGGTTGTCCCATGACTTGACTAAGATGTAAGAGAAGAAGTGGCCTCCGCTGCAGCTGCAGTGGATACGTCGGTTGTGTGTGAGGGCGAGCGAGGCAGAGCGCTGGTGTCTTTCGGGGAAGTGGAAGCTTAGACAATGGTTGGTGTAGGAAGGTCCTTGGCTATGTAGAGCTTTGTACGTGAGGATGAGGATCTTGAACTGGCATCTTTTCTGGATTGGGAGCTAGTGGAGGTTTCTGTGGTGAGGGGTGATGCTAGTCCTCTTGAGCCTGGTTGTGGTGTTCTGTATGGTCTGGAGTTTTTAGAGGAGCTGGGTAGGAATTCTGGCATAGAGAGTATTCCCATAGTCGAGGCGGCTGGTGACGAGGCAATATGTGACAGTCCTTCTGGTGTTGCTTGGGATCCATTTGAAGGTTTGATGGAGCATGAGGAGGATGTGGAAACACTAGGAGATGACCGAGTTTAATTGTCGTTTCATGGACAGTTAACAGTCGAGGATGATACTGAGGTTGCGTACGTGGTCTGATGGAGCGGGTGTTGGTCTGAGTTCTGCTGGCCACCAGCTGTGGTCCCTTGCGGAGGTGTTCCTACCAAAGATCAGGACTTCAGTTTTGTCAGAGTTTAGTTTGAGGCAGCTGTCTCTCATCCATGTTGCTACATTGGTCATAGTGTTGCAGAAGTTGGTTATGGTGTTGTGAGGGTCCTCAGTGAGTAAGAGGATCAGTTGAGTGTAGTCGACATAGAAGATTATGTTGAGTCTGTGGGATCTGACGATGTTTGTGAGGGGGCCATGTTCATATAGATGTTAAACAGGGTCTGGCTGAGGGATGATCCTTGGGGTACACCGCATGTGATGTTCTTGGGTACGGAGGTGAAGGTAGGAAGGCAGGTGCTCTTTGTGCAACATGAGAGGAAAGAGATGAACCAATTGAGGGTATTTTGCTGAAGGCCGATGTTGTAGAGTCTGTTGAGAGTGTGGTGGGAGACTGGGTCGAATGCCGCAGAGAGATCGAGAAGGATTACGGCTGCCATTTCTCCTCAGTCAAGGAGGGTCTTGATGTCATCCTGACGGCAGTCATTGTGGTCTCTATGCTGTGGTTGGCCCAAAATCCTGACTGTGAGGTGTCGAGCAGGGGGTTTAGTTCCAAGTATTTGGTGAGCTGTTGGCTTTTTTGATTACTTTGGCTGGTTAGGGGAGCAGGGATATTGGTCTGGGTCACTGGTATGTAATTTTTTAGATTGTTGGGGTCGGCAGATGGTTTCTTTAGGATCGGTCTGACCTCTGTGTGCTTCCATCCGTCCGAAAAGGCTGCAGTGGAGATGGAAGTGTTGAGAATGGTGGCTAGTTCCGTGCTGATAGCGTTGGTTTCGATGTTGAAGAGACGGTGGGGGCAGGAGTCGGTGGGTGCCCTGGAGTGGATGGATGGCATGATGGTTGAGGTGGTCTGAGTGGTGATGGATGACCAGGCGGTTATCATGTGGCTGGTGTTCGCTGGTTGAAACTGAATGTGGTGGGTTGGGGGTCAAAGTTGTTGTAAATGGTGGGGATTTTGCTGTGGAAGTAGTCTGAGGGGTGTGGCAGAGTTCTTGGGATGGATGGATGGTAGTCTCTGTGGCTGCCAGGTTGGAGAATTCCTTGATGATTTTGAAGAGTTCTTTCATGTGGTTGACTGCAGTGTCGATGCGGGTGGTGATTACTGCTCTCTTGGTTGCCTTGATGTGGTGGTGGTAGATGCTGAGGGCTGCCCTGTGAGCGGCTCTGTCGGAGGGGTCTTTGGTCATGCACCAGTGCTTCTCTAGTCTGTGGAAGTTGCGCTTGGTGGATCTGAGCTCAGGAGTGTACTATCTGGCTTGCTTGGAGGTGTTGGTTTTTGCTGGCTTTAGAGGGGTGACTCTGTCGGCGCATTTGGTGATCCAGGCGGTGAAATTCTGGTGGCCTGGTTGAGGTCGGCTGTGGGCTCGGCTTGCAAGGTGCCTAGGGCCTGAGTCCATTTATTCTTGGTTACCTAGCCCCATCTCTGGTACGGGTAATGAGGTGCTTGTAGATGGTGTGCTGGGTGTCAGAGATGGTAAAGTGGACAATATTGTGGTCAGTGCAGGTGAATTCTGTGACGTGGATGAATTTGATTCTATATCCGGGGTGAAGATGGCATCAAGTGTGTGTCCGGCTTAGTGCATGGGTTTGGTGACCAGTTGGGTGAGGCTGATGATACACAGGTTCTCCAGGAGGGAGGTAGAATTGGTGTTGTTGGGGTTGTTGAAGTCGAAATTGAGATTGCCAAATAGGAGGTAGTAGAGGGAGTCCATGGTAAGCGGGCGATGAGGCTGGAGATTACATCGCAGAAGGCTGGACGTGGTCCAGTGGGTCTGTAGACAAGGAGTCCTTGCATCGTAGTTGTGGTGTCAGTATCTAGTCAAAAGTTGAGGTGCTCCATGAGAGGGGATGGGTCATCGCTGATTGTGCATTGGATGGTTTCCTTGAAGATGATGCTGATGCTCCACTGTGTTTGTTGGTGTGGTCTTGGTGTATCATCTTGTAGCCATCTGGGATAGCCATGTCGATATCAGGGTGTGATGAGGGGTTTAGCCATGTTTCGGTGATGTCCTGACCATGGATGGTGATGGTATCTCAAGTTTCCGTGGCGTGTTTGCAGAGGGAGCAGGCATTGATCAATGTGCATTGGAGTCATTCAGGGTTATTCACAGTCATCTGTGTGTGGGTGGGTGGGACAGAGTGGGAGTGTCGGCAGGTGAAGCTGTTGTTGAGGGCCCGGAACTCCTTGGTGGTGTAATGGTGGAAGGTTGGAGGACCAGGGGTCTTGGCACTGGGCAGCGTACAGGCGCAGACGGGTGCAGACGGGCTTGCCTTTGATAGGCATTTGGGTGCTGGCAGCACAGCCATGCTCCAGCCGCCATTATAAGTCGTGGGAGATGTGAGGGCCCGAGGGAGAGGCAGGAGGGTGGAAGTGGCAGCATAGGGAAAGACGCATTGGCAGACGCAAGAAGAATGCAGAGAAATGGCGCCTGCAGACACGTGAGGAATGCAGGTGGAGCTGGCCAGGGGGCAGTTCAGATGAGGTGCAGCTGGGGAACTGTGAACTGCCCTAAGAGGTCAGGCACTGCTAACCTAGACCACGCTGCAGTCTCCATTATAAGTCCTTGGAGGTGGGAGGGGTGGCAGGTGGGCAGAAGGTGAGAGCAGCAGCAGTGGGAAAGTGGCATCAGCATATGCGAGAGGAATGCAGGCAAATGGCATCAGCAGACGAAAGAGGAATGCAGGCGAAGCTGGCAGAGAGGCAGGTCGGCTGAGGTGCGGCTGGGGAGCTGTGACTGGCCCAAGAGGTCAGGCACTGCAAAGGTGATTGTACCATGCGGGCCCCGTCGTGAGCATTCAGGATATTATGTAGGCACATCTGAAAGGATGTCATGTGATTTATCACTTGTAGTCTTCATCCATGCCTTTACATCTGCAGGTCTCTCTCCTTCACACAATCAATGAAAACATTGCACCCATACTTCCAAGCATCACACTCCTCGCAATGACCACTCACGCATTGCCACCACTCTCCTGAGTTGTGGCTGGCATATAAACATTTCCTGGCGGTGTCCTCCAGCCTCCATCCAGGTTTCTAATGCGTCTCTGGTGTCCTCGCTCTATGCTCCTGCATGGCGGCTCCTGCTTCCCTTGCTATGATCTTGCTGGACTCCTACCGTGGCATGTGGGACTTCCCTCTGCCTCTGGCTCCTTCTCACCGTTGATCTCCTTAGTGTTCTCCTGACGTCCTGATCAGGAATCTGCAGCACTCTGTTTCTCTGCTTTGGGGAAGGTTTTATTGAACTCGCCATGCCCCTGGAAAAAATGAAAGGGAGAGTCCTTTTTCAATTGTGGTGACTCCATTTCGACTTCAGCCCCTTTTTATGGGTGAGTGCAAAGTGATCTGTCCATTATGTAATCTCTCTTTGGGCTTCAAACCACGCCCATGTCACGTCAGTCACTTACATTGGTTCGTGGGCTTGCCTTTTAAAATCCGCTTGCTTTCATTTGTGAAAGGCGTGTACACGTCATGCCTTTTCCGGTGTTTAGCCCACCTACACAGCACCGGTAATCTAATAAAAACATCCGAGGCTCGATGTTTTCAGCCTGGGGTCCGGACTACTTTATCTGTTTATTTTCAATGCAGTGCGATCCCGCTGCATTTTACATAGCGTGATCGCCCTGCGTTTTGTTTTTCTTTACAAAGCTAACAGCTCTAACTCGAGCAAATGCGAGACATGTTGCATTGAAAATGCTTGTTATCTTACAATCAATCTTTTCTTTCTGTTCCAGGTTTCGCCAGCGTTCCAGGGACTGTGAGGAGGAATCCACAATCCTGTCATCAGGTAAGTGGTGGTATTTGGGGGTGGGGTTCCTCACACCACACTGGGTGGGACATATGTAAAACGAGACTCCGAGCCCAACATTTTGCAGGCTGGAAGAGCAAATCGCAAAGCCAAACTTCCCCCAGGAATATGAGTAAGACACCCCTTTGGCAGGCATATTGAGTCCTAAGGCAGGATGCAACAAATCCCACATGGAAAACATGTAATTTTGCATGCCCTGATAGTAAAAAAGTGAACCTGTGGTTTTTACTGTGGAAAAACTCGGTTTCCCAATTGGCAAGTCCAGAGTTAAACGCTGATGCCGCTTCTGTGCTAACTGTGGAATGGTGAGACCTAAGTAGGTCATGCAAGGTATCAAAAAACTCATTACATTAAGCCTGACTTGATTCTCAAAATAATTTAACAAGTTGCAGTGTATGGACCTGTTGTACATGGGTTCCTACATCCGAGACAGCTTTCTGCCCTCATGGGGAGGCATGATAACTGCTTCCTGTCCTGGCAACCTGTTCTTTCTCTCTCAGCACCTCTTTCCAGAGGAGTCTTGAGGTGCAAGTTGTAGGAAGTTGGCTCTGTATGCACTATTTCAAAGTAAGGAATAGTATGCACAGAGTCCAAGGGTTCCCCTTAGAGGTAAGATAGTGGCAAAAAGAGATAATTCTAATGCTCTATTTTGTGGTAGTGTGGTCGAGCAGTAGGCTTATTAAAGGAGTAGTGTTAAACATTTGTTGTACATACACAAGCAATAAATGATGAACACACACTCGGAGACAATTCCAGGCCAATAGGTTTTTGTATAGAAAAATATATTTTCTTAGTTTATTTTAGGAACCACAGGTTCAAGATTTACATGTAATACTTCAATTGAAAGGTATTTCAGGTAGGTACTTTAGGAACATTGAATTAGCAAAATAGCATATACAGTTTTCACATAAATGACATATAGCTATTTTAAAACTAGACACTGCAATTTTCAACAGTTCCTGGGGGAGGTAAGTGTTTGTTAGTTTTTGCAGGTAAGTAAACCACCTAAGGGGTTCACGTTTGGGTCCAAGGTAGCCCACCGTTGGGGGTTCAGAGCAACCCCAAAGTTACCACACCAGCAGCTCAGGGCCGGTTAGGTGCAGAGGTCAAAGTGGTGCCCAAAACACATAGGCTTCAATGGAGAAGGGGGTGCCCCAGTTCCAGTCTGCCAGCAGGTAAGTACCCGCGTCTTCGGAGGGCAGACCAGGGGGTTTTGTAGGGCACCGGGGGGGGGGACACAAGCCCACACAGAAAGTACACCCTCAGCGGCACGGGGGCGGCCGGGTGCAGTGTGCAAACAAGCGTCGGGTTCTCAAAAGAAATCAATGGGAGACCAAGGGGTCTCTTCAGCGATGCAGGCACGCAAGGGGGGGCCTCCTCGGGGTAGCCGCCACCTGGGCAAGGGAGAGGGCCACCTGGGGGTCGCTCCTGCACTGGAGGTCGGATCCTTTAGGTCCTGGGGGCTGCGGATGCAGTGCCTTTACCAGGTGTCGGGTCTTTGAAGCAGGCAGTCGCGGTCAGGGGGAGCCTCGGGATTCCCTCTGCAGGCGTCGCTGTGGGGGCTCAGGGAGGTAAACTCTGGCTACTCACGGTCTCGCAGTCGCCGGGGAGTCCTCCCTGAAGTGAGTGTTCTCCACAAGTCGAGCCGGGGGCGTCAGGTGCAGAGTGCCAAGTCTCACGCTTCCGGCGGGAAACGCGAGTTGTTTCAAAGTTGCTTCTTTGTTGCAAAGTTGCAGTCTTTGGTGAACAGAGCCACTGTCCTTGGGAGTTCTTGGTCCTTCTAGATGCAGGGCAGTCCTCTGAGGCTTCAGAGGTCGCTGGTCCCTGTGGTAAGCGTTGCTGGAGCATTGTCTTTAGAAGAGGGGGGACAGGCCTGTAGAGCTGGGGCCAAAGCAGTTGGTGTCTCCGTCTTCTCTGCAGGGTTTGTCAGCTCAGCAGTCCTTCTTCGTCTTAGGTTGCAGGAATCTGAGTTCCTAGGTTCTGGGGAGCCCCTAAATACAGAATTTAAGGGTGTGCTTAGGTCTGGGGGGTTAGTAGCCAATGGCTACTAGCCTTGAGGGTGGCTACACCCTCTTTGTCCCTGAGGGGAGGGGGGCACATCCCTAATCCTATTGGGGGAATCCTCCATCTGCAAGATGGAGGATTTCTAAAAGTTAGAGTCACCTCAGCTCAGGACACCTTAGGGGCTGTCCTGACTGGCCAGTGACTCCTCCTTGTTTTTCTCATTATCTCCTCCGGCCTTGCCGCCAAAAGTGGGGCCGTGGCCGGAGGGGGCGGGCAACTCCACTAGCTGGAGTGCCCTGGGATGTTGTAACAAAGGGGGTGAGCCTTTGAGGCTCACCGCCAGGTGTTACAGTTCCTGCAGGGGGAGGTGATAAGCATCTCCACCCAGTACAGGCTTTGTTACTAGCCACAGAGTGACAAAGGCACTCTCCCCATGTGGCCAGCAACATGTCTGGTGTGTGGCAGGCTGCTAAAACCAGCCAGCCTACACGGGTAGTCGGTTAAGGTTTCAGCGGGCACCTCTAAGGTGCCCTCTGGGGTGTATGTTACAATAAAATGTACACTGGCCTCAGTGTGCATTTATTGTGCTGAGAAGTTTGATACCAAACTTCACAGTTTTCAGTGTAGCCATTATGGTGCTGTGGAGTTCGTGCATGACAGACTCCCAGACCATATACTCCTATGGCTACCCTGCACTTACAATGTCTAAGGTTTTGCTTAGACACTGTAGGGGCATAGTGCTCATGCACTTATGCCCTCACCTATGGTATAGTGCACCCTGCCTTAGGGCTGTAAGGCCTGCTAGAGGAGTGACTTATCTATACTTAATAGGCAGTGTGAGGTTGGCATGGCACCCTGAGGGGAGTGCCATGTCGACTTAGTTGTTTTATCCCCACTAGCACACACAAGCTGGCAAGCAGTGTGTCTGTGCTGAGTGAGGGGTCCCCAGGGTGGCATAAGACATGCTGCAGCCCTTAGAGACCTTCCCTGGCATCAGGGCTCTTGGTACCAGGGGTACCAGTTACAACAGACTTACCTGGGTGCCAGGGTGTGCCAATTGTGGAAACAAAAGTACAGGTTAGGGAAATAACACTGGTGCTGGGGCCTGGTTAGCAGGCCTCAGCACACTTTCAAATCAAAACTTAGCATCAGCAAAGGCAAAAAGTCAGGGGGTAACCATGCCAAGGAGGCATTTCCTTACACAACCCCCCACCCCCCCAACGAAAGAGGATGAGACTAACCTTTCCCAAGAGAGTCTTCATTTTCTAAGTGGAAGAACCTGGAAAGGCCATCTGCATTGGCATGGGCAGTCCCAGGTCTGTGTTCCACTATAAAGTCCATTCCCTGTAGGGAGATGGACCACCTCAACAGTTTTGGATTTTCACCTTTCATTTGCATCAGCCATCTGAGAGGTCTGTGGTCAGTCTGAACTACAAAGTGAGTACCAAAGAGGTATGGTCTCAGCTTCTTCAGGGACCAAACCACAGCAAAGGCCTCCCTCTCAATGGCACTCCATCGCTGCTCCCTGGGGAGTAACCTCCTGCTAATGAAAGCAACAGGCTGGTCGAGGCCATCATCATTTGTTTGGGACAAAACTGTCCCTATCCCATGTTCAGAGGCATCTGTCTGCACAATGAACTGCTTGGAGTAATCTGGAGCTTTGTGAACTGGTGCTGTGCACATTGTTTGTTTCAGGGTGTCAAAGGCCTGTTGGCATTCTACAGTCCAGTTTACCTTCTTGGGCATTTTCTTGGAGGTAAGTTCTGTGAGGGCTGACACTATGGAGCCATATCCCTTCACAAACCTTCTGTAATACCCAGTCAAGCCAAGGAATGCCCTGACTTGAGTCTGGGTTTTTGGAGCTGCCCAGTCCAGAATAGTCTGGATTTTAGGCTGGAGTGGCTGAACTTGGCCTCCACCTACAAGGTGTCCCAAGTAAACCACAGTTCCCTGCCCTATCTTGCATTTGGATGCCTTGATAGAGAGGCCTGCTGATTGCAGAGCCTTCAAAACCTTCTTCAGGTGGACCAGGTGATCCTGCCAGCTGGAGCTAAAGACAGTAATATCGTCAAGATAAGCTGCACTAAAGGACTCCAAGCCAGCAAGGACTTGATTCACCAACCTTTGGAAGGTGGCAGGGGCATTCTTTAAACCAAAGGGCATAACAGTAAACTGATAATGCCCATCAGGTGTGGAGAATGCTGTCTTTTCTTTTGCTCCTGGTGCCATTTTGATTTGCCAGTACCCTGCTGTTAAGTCAAAGGTACTTAAGAATTTGGCAGTAACTAGTTTGTCAATGAGTTCATCTGCTCTTGGAATGGGATGGGCATCTGTCTTGGTGACAGAATTAAGTCCTCTGTAGTCCACACAAAACCTCATCTCTCTCTTTCCATCTTTGGTGTGAGGTTTGGGGACTAAGACCACTGGGCTAGCCCAGGGGCTGTCAGAGTGCTCAATGACTCCCAATTCCAGCATCTTGTGGACTTCCACCTTGATGCTTTCCTTAACTTGGTCAGACTGTCTGAATATTTTGTTTTTGACAGGCATGCTGTCCCCTGTGTCCACAGCATGGGTACACAGGTGTGTCTGACCAGGGGTTAGGGAAAATAGCTCAGCAAACTGTTGTAGGACCTTCCTACAGTCAGATTGCTGTTGGCCAGAGAGGGTGTCTGAATAGATCACTCCATCAACTGATCCATCTTTAGGGGCTGTGGAGAGGAGATCAGGGAGAGGTTCACTCTCAGCTTCCTGGTCCTCATCTGTTACCATCAACAGATTCACATCTGCCCTGTCATGGAAGAGCTTAAGGCGGTTCACATGGATCACCCTTTTGGGGGTCCTGCTAGTGCCTAGGTCTACCAGGTAGGTGACCTGACTCTTCTTTTCTAGCACTGGGTAAGGGTCACTCCATCTGTCCTGAAGTGCCCTGGGAACCACAGGTTCCAAAACTCAGACTTTCTGCCCTGGCTGAAATTCAACCATAGCAGCCTTTTGGTCATACCAAAACTTCTGGAGCTGTTGGCTGGCCTCAAGGTTTTTGCTTGCCTTTTCCATGTACTCTGCCATCCTTGAATGTAGGCCTAGTACATAGTCCACTATATCTTGCTTAGGCTCATGAAGAGGTCTCTCCCAGTCTTCTTTCACAAGAGCTAGTGGTCTCCTTACAGGGTGGCCAAACAGAAGTTCAAAGGGGGAAAACCCTACTCCCTTCTGAGGCACCTCTCTGTATGTGAAAAACAGACATGGCAAGAGGACATCCCATCTCCTTTTGAGTTTTTCAGGGAGCCCCATGATCATGCCTTTCAATGTCTTGTTGAATCTCTCAACCAGACCATTGGTTTGTGGATGGTATGGTGTGGTGAATTTCTAAATTACCCCACACTCATTCCACATGTGCTTTAGGTATGCTGACATAAAGTTGGTACCTCTGTCAGACACCACCTCCTTAGGAAAACCCACTCTGGTAAAAATACCAATGAGTGCCTTGGCTACTGCAGGGGCAGTAGTCGACCTAAGGGGGATTGCTTCAGGGTATCTAGTAGCATGATCCACTACTACTAGTATGTACAGGTTCCCTGAGGCTGTGGGAGGTTCAAGTGGACCCACTATGTCCACACCCACTCTTTCAAAGGGGACCCCCACCACTGGAAGTGGAATGAGGGGGGCCTTTGGGTGTCCACCTGTCTTACCACTGGCTTGACAGTTGGCACAGGAGACACAAAACTCCTTGACCTTCTGGGACATGTTGGGCCAATAGAAATGGTTGACTAGTCTCTCCTACGTCTTGGTCTGTCCCAAATGCCCAGCAAGAGGAATATCATGAGCTACGGTCAGAATGAACTCCCTAAACTCCTGAGGCACTACCACTCTCCTAGTGGCACCAGGTTTGGGATCTCTTGCCTCAGTGTAAAGGAGTCCATCTTCCCAATAGACTCGGGCGGTCATTCTGACCCTGGCGGTCAAAGACCGCCAGGGCGGAGGACCGCGGGAGCACCGCCGACAGGCCGGCGCTGCTCCAATGGGGATTCCGACCGCGGCAGTAAAGCCGCGGTCGGACCGGCAACACTGGCGGTCTCCCGCCAGTGTACCGCCGCCCCATTGAATCCTCCAAGGCGGCGCAGCTTGCTGCGCCGCCGAGGGGATTCCGACCCCCCCTACCGCCATCCAGATCCCGGCGGTCCGACCGCCGGGAACCGGATGGCGGTAGGGGGGGTCGCGGGGCCCCTGGGGGCCCCTGCAGTGCCCATGCCACTGGCATGGGCATTGCAGGGGCCCCCGTAAGAGGGCCCCTACAAGTATTTCACTGTCTGCTTGGCAGACAGTGAAATACGCGATGGGTGCAACTGCACCCGTCGCACAGCTTCCACTCCGCTGGCTCGATTCCGAGCCGGCTTCATCGTGGAAGCCTCTTTCCCGCTGGGCTGGCGGGCGGCCTGAAGGCGGCCGCCCGCCAGCCCAGCGGGAATGTCAGAATTACCGCCGCGGTCTTTCGACCGCGGAACGGTAACCTGACGGCGGGACTTTGGCGGGCGGCCTCCGCCGCCCGCCAAGGTCAGAATGAGGGCCTCTGTGTCCTGTTATTTTTCCATTGGACTCTTCAGCAGCTTGCTGCCTAAGGCCTTCAAGAGAGGGACAGGTTTCTTGCCCCTTACACAACTGCTCCCTTGAGGGTCCCCAACCTGATAAGGGTCTAACTCCAGAGGCTCAGTTCCCTCAGAGGGCAGAACTTCTTCCTGAGAAAAGAGGTTCTCTTTTTCTTGTTGTGTTGCAACTGGTTCCCCAGTTGTCTTTCCTTTCCTCTTGGAGGGTTGGGCCCTTTTTCCAGGCTCCAACACCACTTTTTCACCCTGAGCCTTGCACTGTGCCCTTGTCTTGACACACACCAGTTCAGGGATACCCAGCATGGCTGCATGGGTTTTTAGTTCTACCTCAGCCCATGCTGAGGACTCCAGGTCATTTCCAAGCAAACAGTCTACAGGGATATTTGAGGAGACCACCACCTGTTTCAGGCCAGTGACCCCTCCCCACTCTAAAGTTACCATAGCCATGGGATGTACTTTAGTCTGATTGTCAGTGTTGGTGACTGGATAAGTTTGTCCAGCCAGGTATTGCCCAGGGGAAACCAGTTTCTCTTTCACCATGGTGACACTGGTACCTGTATCCCTCAGGCCTTCTACACTTGTCCCATTAATTAAGAGCTGCTGCCTGTATTTTTGCATGTTAGGGTGCCAGGCAGCCACTGTGGCCAAATCCACCCCACCCTCAGAGACTAATGTAGCTTCAGTGTGACACCTGATTTGCTCTGGGCACACTGTTGATCCCACTTGGAGACTGGCCATTCCAGTGTTAACTGGAGTAGAGTTTGAGGTGGAACCTTTCTTGGGACAGGCCTTGTCTCCAGTTTGGTGTCCAGGCTGATTACAGCTACGACACCAGGCCTTTTTGGGATCAAAGTTTTTACCCTTGTACCCAAAATTAGATTGTGAAGAGGCTCTGGGCCCACCCTCCTGAGAAGGTTTTTGGGGGCCTGTAGAAGACTCTTTACTATTTTTCCCTTTGGATGTCTCAACACTCTTCCCCTGGGGAGGCTTTGTAACCCCTTTCTTTTGGTCACCCCCTGTGGAAGTCTTGGTCACCCTAGTCTTGACCCAAAGGTCCGCCTTCTTTCCCATTTCTTGAGGAGAAATTGGTCCAAGGTCTACCAGATGCTGATGCAGTTTATCATTTGAACAATTACTTAATAGGTGTTCTTTCACAAAAAATTGTACAGTCCATCATAATCATTTACACCACTGCCTTGAATCCAACCATCCAGTGTTTTTACTGAGTAGTCAACAAAATCAACCCAGGTCTGGCTCGAGGATTTTTGAGCCCACCTGAACCTAATTCTATACTCCTCAGTGGAGAATCCAAAGCCCTCAATCAGGGTAGCCTTTATGAGGTCATAGGATTCTGCATCTTTTCCAGAGAGTGTGAGGAGTCTATCCCTACACTTTCCAGTGAACATTTCCCAAAGGAGAGCACCCAAGTGAGATCTGTTTACTTTTCTGGTTGCACAAGCCCTCTCAAAAGCTGTGAACCATTTGGTGATGTCATCACCATCTTCATATTTAGTTACAATCCCTTTTGGGATTTTCAACATGTCAAGAGAATCTCTGACCCTATTTATGTTGCTGCCACCATGGATGGGACCAAAACCCATCTCTTGTCTTTCCTTTTCTATGGCTAGGAGCTGTCTCTCTAAAGCCAATCTTTTGGCCATCGTGGCTAACAGGAGGTCATCTTCACTGAGGCTCTCCTCAGTGATAACAGAGGTGCTGGGCCCTCCTGTGAGGGAAGCAGCATCTCTGACTATCACAGTTGGAGTCAGGGTTTGAGGGACCCTGTTCTCCCTACCTAGGACTGGAGGGGGGGAATTCTCCTCCACATCACTAGCTTCCTCCTCTGGGAGGTCATCCTCAGAGGGGTTGTCTTCGCAAACTCTGCCAACAGCTCCTGGAGCTGTAATTTGGTAGGGTTTAAACCAGCTTTAATATTTTTTAATTTGCAAAGAGACCTTAACTCCCTCATCCTAAGATGGAGGTAAGGGGTGAGGTCGAGTTCCATCACATTCTCTTCTGCATTAGACATTATGTTTCTAAAAGTTGGAATACTTTTTAAGAATCTAAACTTATCTCTAGAGCTTAATTCAAACCTTTACAAAACTTTTAAACTCTAAAAGAAATGCTAACAGGGACTAACACAAGGCCCTAGCAGGACTTTTAAAAATTTAGAAAAATAGCTCAAATTTCAAAAATCAGTTTCTAATGACAATTTTTGGAATTTAGTTGTGTGATCAGGTATTGGCTGAGTAGTCCAGCAAATGCAAAGTCTTGTACCCCACCACTGATCCACCAATGTAGGAAGTTGGCTCTGTATGCACTATTTCAAAGTAAGGAATAGTAAGGTAGGTCGCTCCCCCCGCCGCTGCAGCTCCACCTGCCCAGGCTCCTGACACCTCCCAGCAAGACCAGCTAAACCGTAAGTACTCCCCCCGCCCAGCCCCACGCCCAGCCCCGCGCCACTCACCTCTCTTTCCCTGAACTTCTGTCTTCTGCCTTCCGCTCTCTTCTCCAACCTCTCTCCGCACCTCTGCTGTCCATCTCCCTTCGCTTCCTGCGCCTCCTTCCTGCTTCTGGTAGCCATCTTTCTCTGCTCCTCTTCTGCAGCCCACTTGCTGCGTGTTTCTGCTCTTCCTCTGTGCCCCGCTCCTCTTCCTCACCGCATTTTCTTCCTGCTTTGCTCTTTCTCTCTGTTCTTCTTTTCTCCTCTGCACCCCGTCCTGCATGTTCTTTCTTCTTTTTCTTCATCTGTCTTCTTCTGTGCTCTTCTCCTCCTCTGCACCCCGTCCTGCGAGTTCTTTCTTCTTTTTCTTCATCTGTGTTCTTCTGTGCTCTTCTCCTCCTCTGCACCCCGTCCTGCGTGTTCTTTTCTTCTTTTTCTTCATCTGTGGCCTTCTCCTCATCTTCTTAACGCTTCCCTCCTCTGCTTCTCTGGTCTCTCCTCTTCTTCTTGACTCCTCTCTCCTCTTCTTCTTGACTCTACTCTCTCCTCTTCTTCTTGACTCTTCTTCTTGACTCTTCTCTCTACTCTTCTTCTTGACTCTTCTCTCCCCTCTCCCTCTTGACTCTTCTCCCCTGACTCTTCTACCCCTCTCTTCTGTTCTTCCTGACTCCTCTCCTCCTCTGTAATCCCCCCTTCCCTATCTTTTTTCCCTCCCCCGCTACCTGACCCCCCGCCCTCTGCTTTCCCGCCGCCACCTCCCGCTCGGCCCCGCCACCCCTTGCTCCCATTCGTTGCCCCCCTCCTGCCTCGTGTCCCCAGCTGACCCCTCCTCCCTCCCCCTCCTCCCCCCCTCCTCCCTCTTATGGCGGCCGCTGCGCGGCGGAGTTAGCGACCCTAGGGTAGGTCGCTCCCCCCCGCCGCTGCAGCTCCACCTGCCCAGGCTCCTGACACCTCCCAGCAAGACCAGCTAAACTGTAAGTACTCCCCCCGCCCAGCCCCGCGCCACTCACCTCTCTTTTCCTGAACTTCTGTCTTCTGCCTTCCGCTCTCTCCTCCAACCTCTCTCTGCACCTCTGCTGTCCATCTCCCTTCGCTTCCTGCGCCTCCTTCCTCCTTCTGGTAGCCATCTTTCTCTGCTCCTCTTCTGCAGCCCACTTGCTGCGTGTTTCTGCTCTTCCTCTGTGCCCCGCTCCTCTTCCTCACCGCGTGTTCTTCCTGCTTTGCTCTTCCTCTCTGTTCTTCTTTTCTCCTCTGCACCCCTTCCTGCGTGTTCATTCTTCTTTTTCTTCATCTGTGTTCTTCTGTGCTCTTCTCCTCCTCTGCACCCCGTCCTGCGAGTTCTTTCTTCTTTTTCTTCATATGTGTTCTTCTGTGCTCTTCTCCTCCTCTGCACCCCTTCCTGCGTATTCTTTTCTTCTTTTTCTTCATCTATGGCCTTCTCCTCATCTTCTGGACGCTTCCCTCCTCTGCTTCTCTGGTCTCTCCTCTTCTTCTTGACTCCTCTCTCCTCTTCTTCTTGACTCTACTCTCTCTTCTTCTTGACTCTTCTCTCTCCTCTTCTTCTTGACTCTTCTCCCCCCTCCCCCTCTTGACTCTTCTCCCTTGACTCTTCTACCCCTCTCTTCTGTTCTTCCTGACTTCTCTCCTCCTCTGTAATCCCCCTTCCCTATCTTTTTTCCCTCCCCCTCTACCTGACCCCCCCGCCCTCCGCTTTCCCGCCGCCACCTCCCGCTCGGCACCGCCCCCCGCTCCCATTCGTCGCCCCCCCTCCCGCCTCAAGCTGACTCCTCCTCCCCCCCTCATCCCTCTTATGGCGCCCGCTGCGCGGCAGAGTTAGCGACCCTTGACCCTAGGGTAGGTTGCTCCCCCCGCCGCTGCAGCTCCACCTGCCCAGGCTCCTGACACCTCCCAGCAAGACCAGCTAAACCGTAAGTACTCCCCCCACCCAGCCCCACCCCCAGCCCTGCGCCACTCACCTCTCTTTCCCTGAACTTCTGTCTTCTGCCTTCCGCTCTCTCCTCCAACCTCTCTCCGCACCTCTGCTGTCCATCTCCCTTCGCTTCCTGCGCCTCCTTCCTGCTTCTGGTAGCCATCTTTCTCTGCTCCTCTTCTGCAGCCCACTTGCTGAGTGTTTCTGCTCTTCCTCTGTGCCCCGCTCCTCTTCCTCACCGCGTTTTCTTCCTGCTTTGCTCTTCCTCTCTGTTCTTCTTTTCTCCTCTGCAACCCGTCCTGCGTGTTCTTTCTTTTTTCTTCATCTGTGTTCTTCTGTGCTCTTCTCCTCCTCTGCACCCCGTCCTGCGTGTTCTTTCTTCTTTTTCTTCATCTTCTTCATCTGTGTTCTTCTGTGCTCTTCTCCTCCTCTGCACCCCGTCCTGCGTGTTCTTTCTTCTTTTTCTTCATCTGTGTTCTTCTGTGCTCTTCTCCTCCTCTGCACCCCGTCCTGCGTGTTCTTTCTTCTTTTTCTTCATCTGAGTTCTTCTGTGCTCTTCTCCTCCTCTGCACCCCGTCCTGCGTGTTCTTTCTTTTTTTTTCTTCATCTGTGTTCTTCTGTGCTCTTCTCCTCCTCTGCACCCCGTCCTGCGTGTTCTTTCTTCTTTTTCTTCATCTGTGTTCTTCTGTGCTCTTCTCCTCCTCTGCACCCCGTCCTGCGTGTTCTTTCTTCTTTTTCTTCATCTGTGTTCTTCTGTGCGCTTCTCCTCCTCTGCACCCCATCCTGCGTGTTCTTTCTTCTTTTTCTTCATCTGTGCTCTTCTCCTCCTCTGCACCCCGTCCTGCGTGTTCTTTTCTTCTTTTTCTTCATCTGTGGCCTTCTCCTCATCTTCTGGATGCTTCCCTCCTCTGCTTCTCTGGTCTCTCCTCTTCTTCTTGACTCCTCTCTCCTCTTCTTCTTGACTCTACTCTCTCCTCTTCTTCTTGACTCTTCTCTCTCCTCTTCTTCTTGACTCTTCTCTCTCCTCTTCTTCTTGACTCTTCTCTCTTGACTCTTCTCTCCCCTCCCCCTCTTGACTCTTCTCCCCTGACTCTTCTACCCCTCTCTTCTGTTCTTCCTGACTCCTCTCCTCCTCTGTAATCCCCCCTTCCCTATCTTTTTTCACTCCCCCTCTACCTGAGTCCTCCGCTTTCCCGCTGCCACCTCCCGCTCGGCCCCACCCCCCCTGCTCCCATTCGTCGCCCCCCCCTCCCACTCCCAGCTGACCCCTCCTCCCCCCCCTCCTCCCTCTTATGGCAGCCGCTGTGCGGCCGTGCCGCTGGCGCACCAAAGGCAAGCCCATCTGCGCCCGTCCGCGCCTGGACCGCGCCCAGCGCCACGACCCCTGGCCCCCAGCACTCCCAAACCCCGCAGCACCGCTACGACCTCACCTCCCTCCACGCTCTCAACCCGGGGCGCTCCAGGACCTGCTTCCAAGCCAACCCTAAACGCACCCATGGACCCTTCGCAAGCCGCACCTGCAAACTCACCTTTCATCGCGACTGCACCCCGCCCGCCAGCCCACGCGCCAATAACCACCTCAAATGCATCCTGATCAACGCACGCTCTGTCCACAAGCACGCCATTGAACTATGGGACCTCCTGGACTCCACCGCACCGGACGTCGCCTTCATCACTGAGACCTGGATGAACGCCTCCTCGGGCCCCGACATCGCCATAGCCATCCCTGACGGCTACAAGATCACCAGGAGAGACTGCACCAACCAAGTCGGTGGAGGAATCGCCATCGTTTTCAAGGACTCCATCAACATCACCACCTCCACCGAAGACACCCCCCTCGCCGCCGAACACATGCACTTCCAGATCCACACCGACCCCAGGACCACCCTCAGAGGAACTCTCATCTACAGACCCCCTGGTCCACACGCCCTCTTCAGCGAACATATCGCAGACTTAATCTCCCCGCAAGCCCTTGCCTCGCCGGACTACATCCTCCTTGGTGACCTCTACTTCCACCTGGAGCAGAACAACGACCCCAACACCACCACCCTGCTCAACAACCTCGCCAACCTCGGTCTCAAGCAACTGGTGAACACCCCCACCCACATCGCCGGACACACGCTCAACCCCATCTTCTCCGCCAGCAACCATGTATCCTTCAGCCACTCCTCCGTAATACACTGGACTGACCACAGATGTGTCCACTTCACCTTCGGACGCAAGACTCTCCACCTCCGCACACAACCCATCCCACGCAGACATTGGAACAAAATCCCCACGGAACAGCTTCGCTCCACTCTCAGCGACAACCAACCCACCTTCTCCACCGACCCCAACGACGCAGCCCTCAGCCTCACTCATTGGATCACCAACTGCGCGGACAACCTCGCACCTCTCAGACGCCTCCCAAGACAGCCCAGCACCAGCAAACCTCAGTGGTTCACAGACACCCTCAAGGAATCCCAAAAAAACTGCCATACCCTCGAGAAAGCCTGGCACAAAGACCACACTGCAGAAAACATGTCTGCCTTCAAAAACGCCACCCGCGAACACCATCAGCTGATCCGCGCCACCAAAAGAACTTCCTTCACAGACAGACTGGACAAGAACACTCACAACAGCAAAGAACTCTTCAACATCGTCAAAGAGCTCTCCAATCCTAACGCCAACTCCAACTCCATCACGCCCTCACAAGACCTCTGCAACTCCCTCGCTACCTTCTTCCATCGTAAGATCACCGGCCTACATGACAGCTTTGGACACCAGACCCAGCCAACCACCACAGAACCTACTACCCCAGCCATCACCCTCAATGCCTGGACTCACATCAGCACGGAGGAGACCAAAGCTACCATGAACTCTATCCACTCCGGTGCCCCCTCGGGCCCCTCCCCACACGTCATCTTCAACATAGCCGACGACATCATCGCCCCGCATCTCCAGACCATCATCAACAGCTCGTTTGCCTCTGCCGCCTTCCCCAAGAGCTGGAAACACGCGGAAGTCAACGCCCTCCTGAAGAAACCTACGGCGGACCCCAGCGACCTGAAGAACTTCCTCCCCATCTCGCTCCTCCCCTTCCCTGCCAAAGTCATAGAGAAGACCGTCAACAAGCAACTGACCAATTTCCTTGAAGACAACAACCTACTCGACCCCTTGCAGTCCAGATTCCGAGCCAATCACAGCACAGAAACCGCCCTCATCTCAGTCACAGACGACATCAGAACTCTGATGGACAACGGAGAAACAGTTGCCCCCATCCTCCTCGACCTCTCGGCTGCCTTCGACACCGTCTGCCACCGAACCCTAACATCCCGCCTGCGCTCCACCGGTATCCAAGGACTGGCCCTGGACTGGATCACCTCTTTCCTCTCTAACCGCTCCCAAAGAGTCTACCTCCCTCCGTTCCGCTCAGACCCCACTGAGACCATCTGCGGCGTCCCACAAGGCTCCTCGCTCAGCCCGACTCTCTTCAATGTCTACATGAGCCCCCTCACCGACATCGTACGCAAACACAACATCAACATCACCTCTTATGCCGACGACACTCAGCTGATACTTTCCCTCACCAAGGACCCCACTGGCGCCAAGACCAACCTGCAAGATGGAATGAAAGACGTCGCAGAATGGATGAAACTCAGCCGTCTGAAAGTGAACTCAGACAAAACTGAAGTCCTCATCCTCGGAAACACCCCGTCCGCCTGGGACGACTCTTGGTGGCCCATGGCCCTATGCACCGCCCAAACCCACTCAGACCACGCACGCAACCTCGGATTCATCCTGGACCCGCTTCTCACCATGACCAAACAAGTCAACGCCGTATCATCCTCCTGTTTCCTCACTCTCCGCATGCTCCGAAAGATCTTCCGCTGGATCCCCGCCGACACCAGAAAAACTGTGACCCACGCCCTCGTCACAAGCCGCCTGGACCACGGAAACACCCTATACGCAGGAACCACCGCTAAACTCCAGAAACGTCTGCAGCGAATACAAAACGCCTCCGCCCGCCTCGTCCTCGACATACCCCGCAACAGCCACATCTCCGCTCACCTGAGGCATCTGCACTGGCTTCCCCTCAGCAAAAGAATCACCTTCTGGCTCCTCACCCACGCACACAAAGCCCTCCACAACAAGGGACCCGAATACCTCAACCGTCGCCTCAGTTTCTACACGCCCACCCGTCAACTTCGCTCCGCCAACCTCGCTCTCGCCGCCGTCCCTCGCATTGGCCGCACCACGGCAGGTGGGAAATCCTTCTCCTACCTGGCGGCCAAGACATGGAACTCCATCCCTGCCAACCTCAGGCCTACCCAGGACCACCCTGCATTCCGGAGGCAGCTCAAAACCTGGCTCTTCGAGCAGCAGTATCCCCCTTACCCTAGCGCCTTGAGACCCTCACGGGTGAGTAGCGCGCTTTATAAATGTTTTTGATTTGATTTGATTTGATTTATGCACAGAGTCCAAAGGTTCCCCTTAGAGGTAAGATAGTGGCAAAAATAGATAATTCTAATGCTCTATTTTGTGGTAGTGTGGTCGAGCAGTAGGCTTATCAAAGGAGTAGTGTTAAGCATTTGTTGTACACACACAAGCAATAAATGAGGAACACACACTCAGAGACAATTCCAGGCCAATAGGTTTTTGTATAGAAAAATATATTTTCTTAGTTTATTTTAAGAACCACAGGTTCAAGAATTACATGTAATACTTCAAATGAAAGGTATTTCAGGTAGGTACGTTAGGAACTTTGAATTAGAAAAATAGCATATACAGTTTTCACATAAATGACATATAGCTATTTTAAAACTAGACACAGTGCAATTTTCAACAGTTCCTGGGGGAGGTAAGTGTTTGTTAGTTTTTGCAGGTAAGTAAACCACCTACCGGGTTCAAGTTTGGGTCCAAGGTAGCCCACCGTTGGGGGTTCAGACCAACCCCAAAGTTACCACACCAGCAGCTCAGGGCCGGTCAGGTGCAGAGGTCAAAGTGGTGCCCAAAACACATAGGCTTCAATGGAGAAGGGGGTGCCCCGGTTCCAGTCTGCCAGCAGTTAAGTACCCGCGTCTTCGGAGGGCAGACCAGGATGGTTTTGTAGGGCACCAGGGGGGACACAAGCCCACACAGAAAGTACACCCTCAGCGGCACGGGGGCGGCCGGGTGCAGTGTGCAAACAAGCGTCGGGTTCTCAATAGAAATCAATGGGAGACCAAGGGGTCTCTTCAGTGATGCAGGCAGGCAAGGGGGGGGGCTCCTCGGGGTAGCCGCCACCTGGGCAAGGGAGAGGGCCACCTGGGGGTCGCTCCTGCACTGGAGGTCGGATCCTTCAGGTCCTGGGGGCTGCGGATGCAGTGCCTTTACCAGGTGACGGGTCTTTGAAGCTGGCAGTCGCGGTCAGGGGGAGCCTCGGGATTCCCTCTGCAGGCGTCGCTGTGGGGGCTCAGTGGGGTCAACTCTGGCTACTCACGGTCTCGCAGTCGCCGGGGAGTCCTCCCTGAAATGATTGTTCTCCACAAGTCGAGCCGGGGGCGTCAGGTGCAGAGTGCCAAATCTCACGCTTCCGGCGGGAAACGCGAGTTGTTTCAAAGTTGCTTCTTTGTTGCAAAGTTGCAGTCTTTGGTGAACAGAGCCGCTGTCCTCAGGAGTTCTTGGTCCTTCTAGATGCAGGGCAGTCCTCTGAGGCTTCAGAGGTCGCTGGTCCCTGTGGAAAGCGTCGCTGGAGCAGTGTCTTTAGAAGTGGGGAGACAGGCCGGTAGAGCTGGGGCCAAAGCAGTTGGTGTCTCCGTCTTCTCTGCAGGGTTTGTCAGCTCAGCAGTCCTCTTCTTCTTAGGTGGCAGGAATCTGAGTTCCTAGGTTCTGGGGAGCCCCTAAATACTGAATTTAGGGTTGTGCTTAGGTCTGGGGGGTTAGTAGCCAATTGCTACTAGCCCTGAAGGTGGCTACACCCTCTTTGTGCCTCCTCCCTGAGGGGAGGGGGGCACATCCCTAATCCTATTGGGGGAATCCTCCATCTGCAAGATGGAGGATTTCTAAAAGTTAGAGTCACCTCAGCTTCAGGACACCTTAGGGGCTGTCCTGACTGGCCAGTGACTCCTCCTTGTTTTTCTCATTATCTCCTCCGGCCTTGCCGCCAAAATTGGGGCCGTGGCCGGAGGGGGCGGACAACTCCACTAGCTGGAGTGCCCTGGGGTGCTGTAACAAAGGGGGTGAGCCTTTGAGGCTCACCACCAGGTGTTACAGTTCCTGCAGGGGGAGGTGATAAGCATCTCCACCCAGTACAGGCTTTGTTACTAGCCACAGAGTGACAAAGGGACACTCCCCATGTGGCCAGCAACATGTCTGGTGTGTGGTAGGCTGCTAAAACCAGCCAGCCTACACGGGTAGTCAGTTAAGGTTTCAGGGGGCACCTCTAAGGTGCCCTCTGGGGTGTATGTTACAATAAAATGTACACTGGCATCAGTGTGCATTTATTGTGCTGAGAAGTTTGATACCAAACTTCACAGTTTTCAGTGTAGCCATTATGGTGCTGTGGAGTTTATGCATGACAGACTCCCAGACCATATACTCTTATGGCTACCCTGCACTTACAATGTCTAAGGTTTTGCTTAGACACTGTAGGGGCATAGTGCTCATGCACTTATGCCCTCACCTATGGTATAGTACACCCTGCCTTAGGGCTGTAAGGCCTGCTAGAGGGGTGACTTATCTATATTTCATAGGCAGTGTGAGGTTGGCATGGCACCCTGAGGGGAGTGCCATGTCGACTTAGTTGTTTTATCCCCACTAGCACACACAAGCTGGCAAGCAGTGTGTCTGTGCTGAGTGAGGGGTCCCCAGGGTGGCATAAGACATGCTGCAGCCCTTAGAGACCTTCTCTGGCATCAGGGCCTTTGGTACCAGGGGTACCAGTTACAAGGGACTTACCTGGGTGCCAGGGTGTGCCAATTGTGGAAACAAAAGTACAGGTTAGGGAAATAATACTGGTGCTGGGGCCTGATTAGCAGGCCTCAGCACACTTTCAAATCAAAACTTAGCATCAGCAAAGGCAAAAAGTCAGGGGGTAACCATGCCAAGGAGGCATTTCCTTACATAAGTTTTGCCTAGTCGGACCCAACCATATAAGTAGCCTCACCTCCTCCCTTGACAGGTTATCAAAGAGATTGGAGACTTTTGGAAAATGTTTGTTTCTCTCTGTTAAAATGGCTTTGCGGTTGGTTAACACCTCATATTTACTAGCCATTATACTCATGCCATTTGGGTCTCAGTGGCACAAGTCCTCCCTGTTACTCCAAAAGACCTTTGCCCTATTTTTTCACAGGTTAAGTTGCTGTTTCGTGGTGGCTTGGACGTCATCAAGTCATTTGGGTGAGCCAAAGGCACTATTATTGCCATTCGCCAACATGTGTGGCTATGATACACTAGGTTCTCAGGCGGTATCCAGTCCTTTCTAATTAAATTGATGTTCCATGGGTATCGCTTGTTGGGGGACAAAGCTGGCCCTTGAACAATATAAACTACCAACTACCAAAATCATGGCTTATCCCTTGTCTGGGTCTCATGTATGCATGAACGACAAAGTGTGACAGTGTACCAGGGTCACATCCCTGCAGGGATTGGGTGTGGTGCATCCAGCAGAACCAGCAACTTCTGATAATGTGCATGAAAATTTCACACATGTTAGGACCCTGACAGTTCACACGCTGAATCATATTGCTCACAACATATTGATGGCCTGTGCGTGCTGAATAGCTGCAAGATTAATCAACACAGAGGTTATGATGTTCCCAGGTGCAGTGGGAACTTTACAGGCCAACCTGTGTATAAATGTTGTAATGACACCTGCCGGAACATGACTCCTGAGATATGATCTCACTCAGCACACCAAGGTTGCCCTGTTGACAGTCTCATAACACATCTGCAGTGACAGGGTGGGACCATCCCCATGTAGGTTCTCATGTCCTCATCGACTTTACTTCCATTGATCTCCAAAGGATACTCAGTAGATACAGGAATAGCCGCCACTGACTCATGATGAGACCTGGACGTGACTGTGACAACATAGACCACTAAAAATATACAGGATCAACATTAGACCACACACATGAACCAGACACCTCTGTGCAATTGATCACTGGAAATATGTGGCCACGTGCTGCCTCGTCTGCTGGTCCACCACTGCCACAGGAGAGTTGTGGCTCCGTCATATGATCACAACTGTGGGGTGGTATTACAGTTGTGGGTCACCTTTGGCTTTCCGTGTCGTTAACATGGTACCCACTTAGTCTGTACATGTGCCTGACTCACGGTTGGTTCACCAACAAGTGCCTAGGAAGCAGTATCCAAATTTCCTGGACATGTGATGGGCAACTTTTGGACCATTGACATGAACAAGCGTCTGCCATCTATCCGGTGCATGCTTTGTCATTTGTGGTGTCTACGTTACCCAAAATCTTGGAAGTGCACACAACAGATGTTGCTACATGTATGACTAACACATGTCCTCTCTCATTTCCACACTGACTTGCATCTAAGGTTTGGACACATTGACTTCACATTCATACAAGCATATTTGCAAGAATGCATCTTGTGAATCACACACACTGGGTCAACAACTACATTAGTAGCCAATGCACACACATTGAGCCATAGGCATTGAGGTATTGTACTTATGTGTGTCACATTACTATCCTCTCCTGATGCCACACATGCCCAATTTGTGCAATACATATATGTAGGCCACACATATGGCCATCTAGTGCGTCAGTGAAGAGTGAAAATCCTGTAATGAAGTAGAGGATCATGGTCCGCAGCAGTATGCTGTCTCAAATGTGACCATACACCGTCAAGACCAAAGTGGGTGCAATCAGCCCATCTCAGTTGTGTCACAAATTTTACATAACATTAAAATGGTAAAATGACCCAAACCCAGTTAATGCCCTGAAATGTTGACGCATACGCGTCAAAAAATTACGCTTATGCCCGAAAAACGACGCATAATGCCCTGAAAACACCATTGACTCTTCCACACTGTACCTCAGAAAATTGGTTAAGTGTTAGACTATTTCCAAATATATGGATGCGGGCTCATTTTTACTCCTGTACGTCGAAAAAAATGATGCCCAGACTGTATGCGTCAAATTTTTGACGCATAACGATAAAAACGACCACCATTTTAGGCAGGAAGTGATGTAATAGGATATCCTGTTTACAGATTGTGTACAGTGGGTGTACTTTCACTTTTGCTTTGCAGTCTGTGATTCTTCTAGACTGTGTGGCTGTGTTGAGAGTTTTGTCTTGTTAAATTTTGTTTTTGTCTCCTGTGTGGTCCATTACTTGTCATTTTGTGAATAAAATATTGTTGTTGTATCCTGTCTGAGTGTTTATTGTATACAATTGTGTTGTATTGTATTGTCTTTGTTGTTTTGGGGAGTCTGTTGTGGGTAGTGATAGTTTGGGGATAGTTTGGCTGTTTTAGTTGTTTAGTTTATGTTTTTCATATTCTACTTTCCCCCTATTCTCCTTTGTTTTCCTTTATCCCCTATTTCCCTTTTTTCTGCTAAGATGTTGGGTAGGCCTCGTCTTGGCAAGATGGGTGAGGAGGAGCTTGGGGGTTTCATATGGCTGGTGTGCCATTTCCTCCCCCTTATTGATGAGGCAGGTGGGCGGGTGATACAGGGGTATCACACCGAGGCACGGATGCTCTGGTGGGGAAAGGGATTGCATCACCTGCAACGCGTCTATCGGACCCCAAGGAATGACCACCAGCTGAAGCACCGCTGGGCTGACCTCATCTCCAGGGAGCAAGATCTGCTAGACCACCTGGGAATTGTGATTGGTGGCCCTGTTGGTGAGTACAAATCATGTAAATGTGCACGATTAAATGCTCTGTAGTGACATCAGATGATTTGTACAATATCCGCCGGCCATGTTGTTGAGTGTGTGGAATGCTTTGGAAACATACAGGGTCATTTATGGACTATGTTAAGGACCACAATTGCTAGCTGTTAGGAAGCACGTGCTCTGCAAACTTACTGAATACTTTTGCTTAATGTAAGTTGGTGTCACCTTTGTGTCAAACAGCAACACAAATCAGGAGCCAATTATATATAGATATAGGTCACATTTGCCTTGAGGTATAGATTTTCAAAATCATTACCTACATTTGTTGACGCAACAGCTAGACTGACTTTTGAAACACTATATGAGGCTGAAAATGAGTGCAGGCTTCACATCAATTGATGATAGCAATGTGGCCCAAACATGTATCTCGTGTGTCTGGTGAGTGTGTAAGGAAAGCAATTATGGAAATCCAAAAATCTTAGGGATTATTGTGGCCCTTCGTCATTTCGGATACATGTCAGATCTGGATTTGGAGACATAGGGAAAAAGTTCAAGGTGCCCTCAGCTAACATCTTAGACTGGTATTTGGTGTTTGTTGTTCCACCTTTCGTTTAGGGATGGCTGGCCAAAGGTATGCACATGGGTTCATATCTCTATGGTTGATGCAACTCATCATAGCTGGGCCACATCAAATGAAGAAAATGTAACAACATGACGGCTTACAACTGTCTCTGCCCCTCTGTAAATTGTACCTGTGTGTCATAAATTTGTTATGGCCACAATGGCTGGTTGAATGGTAATGCACTCCTCAAGGAAAGTGGCTTTGGATGTCTCTCTTGGATACACATGATGAGACGAATACACTCAATTATTATGTCTGCTCACTAATGAAGGAGCATGTTTGCTTCCACATGATAGTTAGGGCCACTGCATGTGTGCAGATATGTGTGTAAAATTCACAGGAGACCCATGGTATGTACATGTCAGCCGTGCTATATCGGATGCAGTATCATCATGTCTGAGTGGCTTTACTTACTTATGTAATCTTACACATAGTATTTGTCTTTGCAATTGTTGGACAGTGCAAAGATTTTGAGCACATTTCTCCCTTCCATGCCTTACAGATGGACCCGCATCCTACACTCTGGGTTAGGTGGCTTCATTCGAGGACCCAGACAACTTCAGTAAGTGTTGATATTTCTGTTATGTGTTGTGTTTGCTGGTGATGTGTGATGGACTCCTGTGTGTTGAACACATAGCAAGGCGTGATGCGTTGGCCCATCATTTGTCTTGATCCATGAGTGGGATTTAATTTTATCACCATTTTAGAGTTGGCCAATGCTTAACCTATTGTCTTATTTAGGGATTCTAGGTCAGTCCTGTAGGCCCCGCAATGTGAATGGGGATGAGTCATGTGGATAACACTTGTATCAGCAAGAGTCGCACTGGACCTAATCTGTGATTTAGTCAGCCTGTCAGACCCACATTCTCTCAGAATGGGGCTGCTAAATGCTTACTCACAGAATTCGGCTTCCCTATTCACTAATGTACTTATTAAACTGTAGGTTGAACTTCCTAGCAGCATGTAGCTCCACATGTAGTGCTACGAGTATGTGGCACTTGAGTGCAATGGCTTAGGTGTGCATGCAAATCATGGCCAGGGTGTTCTTGCATCTATGTGTTAGTTGTAAGTCATGGCTTACTGGAACTATATGATGTGGACAAAGGTCTGCATTTCCAGACATTTGTGGCGCTTGGATTGGTCAAGGGTTTGCTGTCTCCTATTTGTAGATACACCTTACCTGTGGTGTGTGTGTAGAGGCAAACACATGTCCAGAAGTCATAAGCTTCCTGGGTGTCCATGTTGTTTGAAATTGTTAGTTGTTACTCCACCCCCCCCACCCTCAAACACAGGCATGGGTTTGTGAATAGTGTACCTAGGACTGATGATACAAGTTTGGTACACAGACATGAAAATCAGTGAATCTTTTGTCTGAACCTAGTATACACTCTCATTTTTCCCACATGAGTACTATACTAGCAAGTCCATTTACAACTTGCAGATCATGTGGCCCTAAATTTCCATCCCGTACAATGACATTTGTAGCCCTGACACTGGCGGAGGATGTGCTGCATGATTGTTAGCTGACAACTGGCAAAACATGCCAGTTGTTACCCATCTTGTAGGGTTTGGATGTGCTATGTGTGATAGAACCTTTGTAGGCTGGCCTGCCATGTACTTCCTCAGGGACATTCCATGATCTGTATGATGATATGAGCTGTTACAAGTACAGTAGATGTATTGTCTGATTTACGTCTTGTGCCATTTCACACAATGCAGTTCCTAATCTTATTTTTTCAGTTTGTCTTCACAGCTGCAAATATGACACCCATCCAGGTGCGGGAATTCCAAAGGTGGGCAATGAGGTATCAGCATATACTTCAGGTAGAGTCTGGGTACCGAAGAATGGCCCGCATATACAGGAATGAACGGGTCTCTGGAGCCTGGAGGGCATTCCCACAGGGCGGCCCTTCTTTGCTCACCACAGCCACCACCACCACTGCCACCTGGGTGGCACCACCAACAGCTGGGACCGTTCTGGCAACCACATCAACAAGTGCTCCAGGCCCTAAGCACAGCACCACCTGCAGGGCAGCCCACAGCCATAGACACTACACGGCCCCACACTTCCTCAGCTAGCACCCAGACCACCCCAGCTGCAGCTATTGACCCTGCTGCTTTTGTTGATATGCAGCGTAAATTGGACCGTGTCCTGCGAAAAATGAGTCACCTGCAGCAGGATGTGCGACATATAAACCGGCGGGTGCGGTCTATCAAGCGGACACTCCGGAGGGCCAACCTATAGACATTTTGACGGACAAGATTCCCTCCCCTCCCTCCTCTTTCCTTATTCTTATACTTTGTGGGTTTAGGGGGCTTAGTGTTAGGTTAGTATAGGCTGTTAGTTTAGTTAGTTGGTGGGGGATGGGAGGATCCTGATTATTTCTACTGTTTCTTTTTGAGTGTGTGGGTGGAGGGCAATGTTGGGGTTCTTGTGTGTTTAAAAAAAAAATATATATATATATATATATATATATATATATTTGTTTAGTATAGGATAGTATGTGTTTAGGTTAGTATCTGTTGTCCTCCATGTGTCCCGTCTCATAAGGGGGGTTGATGTTTAGAACGTTTCTTTAAATGTGATAAATAAGTTTAGCTTAGGTTAGTTAGGGACAGTTGTGGGTAATGAGTAGTTAGGGTAGGTAAGGCTTTTCCCCGAGTTTTCTCTTCTGTTTTTACAGTTTAATAAATATGTAGTAAACCTTTTACAGTTTGTGTGACATGCTTGTAGATCAGGGCCTTCGCATGAGTGTACATGATTTCTTTTGTATTACAATTTGTGTCATATGCTACAGGGATTTGTAGGGATCCATCCACATTCTTGTTGATTTAGACTACCCTGTCGTTCTCCCTCTCTTTGTGATCATTTTGATGATTAATAGTCAATGCACAAGCAGCACATTTGAAATGGCCATTCGCTAGTACTATTGGTAACTGACCAATCAGTGGGGGGCATTCTGATTGCATGCGTATACTGCGTGGTCTCTGGTACTGTGGCTACGTTTGTAAGAAACATAGGCAGATCTATTGTAAATTCTTAATGTTGTTTACACCAATATAGGTGTGAGGACAAAAGGTGTTTACACGCAGAGGTTCATTCCTGGGATAATAGCAGGCTCTTTTCACCGGACTCCTGACTAGATCTTGATGATAGGCTGCTGCTTGTAACTTTTGACAGAGGATCGCCTCCGCCCCAGAATAATAATTATGCACCTTGCAGTCACATCAAGTCTTAAAAAACTTGCCATAAAGGAGGTTGTTTCTCAGATCTGTTGGGTAGGTGCTTTGGTACTTGAACAAAGATTTTTTCTGTGGGCATCCTAATGAAAATTAGTACAGAGTTAACCATCAGCTGTTTTAATGATCAAGTCAAGGTAGTATATCTTTTTTAGAATTGCTATATTGGAATTTTAAGTCTGGTTGAGTATTATTAATCCAGTACATTAACCTCTTAAGTGCGGGCGTCGGCTTTATTTATTTATTTTTTTCCCCCCCGGGAGACACGGAAGCTACCGTGTCTCCCCCCGCCCCCCACCCGCCCCTTTGTGACATCAGCGCGCCGCGAGGCGCGCTGACGTTGCAAAGGTGTTTTCCCCATGAAAGCAGGAAGCAGCCTTGCGGCCGCTTCCTGCTTTCATGGGGAAAACGGCCTTTTACACATTCGGGAAGGCCTCGTAAGAAAGGGGAGAGTCTCCCCTTTCTTACGAGGCCTTCCTGAAAGTGTTTCCTGGCCGCCGATCGGGCCAGGAAACACTTTCAGGAAGGCCTCGTAAGAAAGGGGAGACACTCCCCTTTCTTACGAGGCCTTCCTGAAAGTGTTTCCTGGCCCCCGGTCGCAGCTGTGCTGCGATCGGGGGCCAGGAAACACTTTCAGGTTTCCTGGCTCCCCCGATCTCAGCACAGCTGCGATCGGGGGGGTCAGGAAACATTTTGAAAAGGCCTCGTAAGAAAGGGGAGACTCTCCCCTTTCTTACGAGGCCTTCTGAAACTGTTTCTGGCCCCCGATCGCAGCTGTGCTGCGATCGGGGGCCAGAAACAGTTTCAGAAGGCCTCGTAAGAAAGGGGAGAGTCTCCCCTTTCTTATGAGGCCTTCTGAAACGGTTTCCTGGCCCCCGATCGCAGCACAGCTGCGATCGGGGGCCAGGAAACCCCACTAGACACCAGGGAAACGGGCCGCCCCCCCCCCCCGGCATAATTTTCTTTAAAAAAAAAAAAGGTAGGTGCCCCCCCCCAAGGGGGGGCACCTACCTTTTGTAAAAAATTACAAAAACAAAAATGAAATGACAGGGGGTCGCCCGTGGGCAGGGTGACCCCCTGTGGGGGCAATTTTTTTTTTTAGATGTTGTAGGGTTTCCCTGGGGGCCATTTTGGCCCCCAAGGAAACCATACAACAACTAAAAAAAAATATATGTATATATCTATATATATATATCTATGTAGATAGATATATCTAGGTACATGGATATATCTATAGATATATCTATGTAGATATATATTTATATATATATATATATATATATATAGGTAGATCTGTATCAAAGAGATTTATAAAGCGCGCTACTCACCTGTGAGGGTCTCAAGGCGCTGGGGGGGGGACGGGAGGGAGGGAAAGGGGCTAGGAGGTTCACTGGTCAAAAAGCCAGGTTTTGAGGCCCTTCCTGAAAAGAAGTAGGTTTTGGGTCTTGCGAATGTGGGTTGTGAGTGCGTTCCATGTTTTGGGTGCAATGTAGGAGAAGGATCTGCCCCCGGTGGTGGTGTGTTTGATGCGGGGGTCAGAGGCGAGAGAGAGGTCAGCTGAACGGACGTTTCGTGTGGGGGTGTGGAAGGTGACTCCCGTTGAGGTAGGCAGGGCCTGTGTTGTGGAGTGATTTGTGTGTGAGGATGAGGATCTTGAAGGTGATCCTTTTGTCAATGGGGAGCCAGTGGAGGGATTTGAGGTGTGGAGAGATGTGTTCGTGTCGGTGGAGGTCGAGGATGAGTCGTGCTGCTGAGTTCTGGATGCGTGTAGTTTGCACTTGAGTTTTAGAGTGGTGCCGGCGTAGAGGGCGTTTCTGTAATCAAGCCTGCTGCTGATGAGTGCGTGAGTGACAGTTTTTCTGGTCTCTGTGGGGATCCATTTGAATGTTTTTCAGTATACGGAGTTTGTTGAAGCATGAGGAGGTAAGAGCGTTGATTTGTTGGGTCATAGAGAGGGAGGAGTCTAGGATGATGCTGAGGTTGCGTGCGTAGTTGGCGGGGTGGGTGCAGGGCCTAGCGTGGTGGGCCACCATGGGGGGTCCCAGGTTTTTTTGGTGAGGGCCAAAGAGGATTATTTTGGTTTTGCTTGAGTTGAGTTTCAGGTGGTTGGCTGTCATATATACATCACTTTTGTCAATATGTGTGTGGTTTCCCTGGGGGGAAAAGGGTCCGACTTGTCTAGTGGCAGTTTTAGTGCCATAAAGAAGCGCAGAAGGTTTATATGCCTACTGCAAAGAGCACATCTGTATTTTATGTAAATAGCTGAGTACATTAGTAAAGTCTATGGAGAGATGAAGGGCACTTTTGCTGGGTGGTAATGAGGGAATCCGAGGAGGAGGGAGTGGGAGCACCAATAATGATTGTTGGACTGGGCGCAGGAGGTGCTAAAGACTGTGACGAATGGTATGTGACAAGGTGTTTTTTGAGTGTCTTGAAAGTACGTGCTGATTGAGGGAAGAAGCACAGGTAAGGTGGCCTCTGCTGTTGCACGTATCTCACACACACCATCGATTTTGTGACTGTCTACGTAGGCTAGTGTTTTAGAGCAACAGTTTAGCCAATAGCAGAGATGGCATCTTGATGGATGACTGCTGCCTGCACTCGGGTTATAGAGGACCGCTCTGACATAGGATCAGAGACTGAGACATCAGATACTGAGACAGCATCTGAGGGATAGGACAATGGCGCAGACTCTGGGAGTGATTTTTCAGTCAGAGGAGTCCCATTCGAAAACTCCTCTTCCAGTACATTATGAGGGAGGTGATGAGGACAGTCCTGCTGTCCCTTCGCAAGCTGTTCGTGCAACTGGGTAATAGTGGGTTAGGCCAACCCAGAGAGCAGGTGAATGCGGCGGCAAGCAGAGAGAGAGTGCTCTCTTGGGAGCTCACCAATTTAGTTCAGCCCCAAATTCCACCACCCAAATCATATTGTGGAGACATCAAAATTGTCTATGGCAAAACAAACTGGTTTTGTAAGGCAGGCACCTGTGTTTTTGGTCCTGGATTCGGCGGCCATATAGAGAAACACACTAAACCCAAACATTTCTGGAAACTAGACATTCGGGGGAGTCCACAGAGGTGTGACTTGTGTGGATTCCCCAAAGTTTTCTTACCCAGAATACCCTGCAAAGCTGAAATGTTGAAAAAAAACTCTATTTTTCTCGCATTTCTGTCACACAAACTACAGGAATATGCTGGGATCCACAACATTCCTACCACCCAGTGACTCCTCACCTGTCCTGATAAAAACACTACCCCACTTGAGTGCCTACACCTAGTGCCTGTGTCAGGAATGGATCACCCCAGGGTCAACAGCTGCCTCACGTAAGGACCAACATTGACCGTTGTGTGATCTATTCCTGTCGCAGGCACCAGGCCTAACCACACAAGTGAGGTATCATATTTATCGGGAGACTTGGGGGAACGCTGGGTGGAAGGAAATTTGTGGCTCCCCTCAGATTCCAGAACTTTCTGTCACCGAAATGTGTGGAAAACGTGGTATTTTAGCCACATTTTGAGGTTTGCAAAGGATTCTGGGTAACAGAACCTGGTCCGAGCCCCACAAGTCACCTCATCTTGGATTCCCCTGGGTTTCTAGTTTTCAAAAATGTGCTGGTTTGCTAGGTTTCCCCAGGTGCCGGCTGAGCTAGAGGCCAAAATCCACAGGTAGGCACTGTTTTCTATGAAAAAATGTGATGTGTCCACGTTCTGTTTTGGGGCATTTCCTGTCGCGGGCGCTAGGCCTACCCACACAAGTGAGGTATCATTTTTATCGGGAGACTTAGGGGAACGCCGGGTGGAAGGAAATTTGTGGCTCCTCTCAGATTCCAGAACTTTCTGTCACCGAAATGTGAGGAAAACTTGTTTTTTTGGCCACTTTTTGAGGTTTGCAAAGGATTCTGGGTAACAGAACCTGGTCCGAGCCCCGCAAGTCACCCCTCCTTGGATTCCCCTAGGTCTCTAGTTTTCAGAAATGCACAGGTTTGGTAGGTTTCCCTATGTGCCGGCTGAGCTAGAGGCCAAAATCTACAGGTAGGCACTTCTCAAAAAACACCTCTGTTTTCTTCCAAAAATTTGGATGTGTCCACGTTGCGCTTTGGGGCGTTTCCTGTCGCGGGCGCTAGGCCTACCCACACAAGTGAGGTATCATTTTTATCGGGAGACTTGGGGGAACGCCGGGTGGAAGAAAATTTGTGGCTCCTCTCAGATTCCAGAACTTTCTGTCACCGAAATGTGAGGAAAACTTGTTTTTTTAGCCACTTTTTGAGGTTTGCAAAGGATTCTGGGTAACAGAACCTGGTCCGAGCCCCGCGAGTCACCCCTCCTTGGATTGCCCTAGGTCTCTAGTTTTCAGAAATGCACAGGTTTGGTAGGTTTCCCTAGGTGCCGGCTGAGCTAGAGGCCAAAATCTACAGGTAGGCACTTCTCAAAAAACACCTCTGTTTTCTTCCAAAAATTTTGATGTGTCCACGTTGCGCTTTGGGGCGTTTCCTGTCGCGGGCGCTAGGCCTACCCACACAAGTGAGGTATAATTTTTATCGGGAGACTTGGGGGAACGCTGGGTGGAAGGAAATTTGTGGCTCCTCTCAGATTCCAGAACTTTCTGTCACCGAAATGTGAGGAAAACTTGTTTTTTTAGCCACTTTTTGAGGTTTGCAAAGGATTCTGGGTAACAGAACCTGGTCCGAGCCCCGCGAGTCACCCCTCCTTGGATTGCCCTAGGTCTCTAGTTTTCAGAAATGCACAGGTTTGGTAGGTTTCCCTAGGTGCCGGCTGAGCTAGAGGCCAAAATCTACAGGTAGGCACTTCTCAAAAAACACCTCTGTTTTCTTCCAAAAATTTTGATGTGTCCACGTTGCGCTTTGGGGCGTTTCCTGTAGCGGGCGCTAGGCCTACCCATACAAGTGAGGTATCATTTTTATCGGGAGACTTGGGGGAACGCCGGGTGGAAGGAAATTTGTGGCTCCTCTCAGATTCCAGAACTTTCTGTCACCGAAATGTGAGGAAAACTTGTTTTTTTAACCACTTTTTGAGGTTTGCAAAGGATTCTGGGTAACAGAACCTGGTCCGAGCCCCGCGAGTCACCCCTCCTTGGATTGCCCTAGGTCTCTAGTTTTCAGAAATGCACAGGTTTGGTAGGTTTCCCTAGGTGCCGGCTGAGCTAGAGGCCAAAATCTACAGGTAGGCACTTCTCAAAAAACACCTCTGTTTTCTTCCAAAAATTTGGATGTGTCCACGTTGCGCTTTGGGGCGTTTCCTGTCGCGGGCGCTAGGCCTACCCACACAAGTGAGGTATCATTTTTATCGGGAGACTTGGGGGAACGCCGGGTGGAAGGAAATTTGTGGCTCCTCTCAGATTCCAGAACTTTCTGTCACCGAAATGTGAGGAAAACTTGTTTTTTTAGCCACTTTTTGAGGTTTGCAAAGGATTCTGGGTAACAGAACCTGGTCCGAGCCCCGCGAGTCACCCCTCCTTGGATTGCCCTAGGTCTCTAGTTTTCAGAAATGCACAGGTTTGGTAGGTTTCCCTAGGTGCCGGCTGAGCTAGAGGCCAAAATCTACAGGTAGGCACTTCTCAAAAAACACTTCTGTTTTCTTCCAAAAATTTGGATGTGTCCACGTTGCGCTTTGGGGCGTTTCCTGTCGCGGGCGCTAGGCCTACCCACACAAGTGAGGTATCATTTTTATCGGGAGACTTGGGGGAACGCCAGGTGGAAGGAAATTTGTGGCTCCTCTCAGATTCCAGAACTTTCTGTCACCGAAATGTGAGGAAAACTTGTTTTTTTAGCCACTTTTTGAGGTTTGCAAAGGATTCTGGGTCACAGAACCTGGTCCGAGCCCCGCAAGTCACCCCTCCTTGGATTCCCCTAGGTCTCTAGTTTTCAGAAATGCACAGGTTTGGTAGGTTTCCCTATGTGCCGGCTGAGCTAGAGGCCAAAATCTACAGGTAGGCACTTTGGAAAAAACAGCTGTGTTTTCTATAAAAAAAATAGGATGTGTCCATGTTGTGTTTTGGGGCATTTCCTGTCGCGGGCACTCGGCCTACCCACACAAGTGAGGTATCATTTTTATCGGGAGACTTGGGGGAACACAGAATAGCAAAACAAGTGTTATTGCCCCTTATCTTTCTCTACATTTTTTCCTTCCAAATATAAGAGAGTGTGTAAAAAAGACGTCTATTTGAGAAATGCCCTGCAATTCACATGCTAGTATGGGCACCTTGGAATTCAGCGATGTGCAAATAACCACTGCTCCTCAAAACCTTATCTTGATCCCATTTTGGAAATGCAAAGGTTTTCTTGATACCTCTTTTTCACTCTTCATATTTCAGCAAATGAATTGCTGTATACCCAGTATAGAATGAAAACCAACTGCAGGGTGCAGCTCATTTATTGGCTCTGGGTACCTAGGGTTCTTCATGAACCTACAAGCCCTTTATATCCCCGCAACCAGAAGAGTCCAGCAGACAAAACGGTATATTGCTTTCAGAAATCTGACATCGCAGGAAAAAGTTACAGAGTAAAACATAAAGAAAAATGGCTGTTGTTTTCAGCTCAATTTCAATATTTTTTTATTTCAGCTGTTATTTTCTGTAGGAAAACCTTGTAGGATCTACACAAATGACCCCTTGCTGAATTCAGAATTTTGTCTAGTTTTCAGAAATGTTTAGCATTCCGGGATCCAGCATTGGTTTCACACCCATTCCTGTCACTAACTGGAAGGAGGCTGAAAGCACCAAATATAGTAGAAATGGGGTATGTCCCAGTAAAATGCCAAATTTGTGTTGAAAAATTTGGTTTTCTGATTCAAGTCTGCCCGTTCCTGAAAGGTGGGAAGATAGTGATTTCAGCACCAGAAACCCTTTGTTGATGGCATTTTCAGGGAAAAAACCACAAGCCTTCTTCGGCAGCCCTTTTTTCCCATTTTTTTGGAAAAAACTAAATTTTCACTGTATTTTGGCTATTTTCTTGGTCTCCTCCAGGGGAAACCACCAACTCTGGGTACCATTAGAATCCCTAGGATGTTGGAAAAAAAGGACGCAAATTTGGCGTGGTTAGCTTATGTGGACAAAAAGTTATGAAGCCCTAAGCGCGAACTACCCCAAATAGCCAAAAAAGGGCTCAGCACTGTGGGGGGAAAGGCCCAGCAGCTAAGGGGTTAAATATAATAGCCTAATGAATGTCTGACCACATTATAAAGATGTATTTATGTTTCTTTTCCAGAGATGAATATTGATTCTGTATGGAGTAACAGGTGAAAAGAATACAGGGCTTTAAAAGCATCAACAAAAAAGTTCACAAAATTAGGGGCAATAATTGTTCCCCTTAAACTGACTTTGTACTGCAAATAATAGTGTCCAATAAACCAGATTTAATTCATGGTGGGAGCAATCTCAAGAAAATTGACAATGAAAGAAGTTAGTATTCGTCAGGAAACAACTCTGTTCAAAATGTTTTCCATAATGCTAATTACCTGTTCTTGTGAAATTGTGGTGTACAACAATTCAATATCCATTGTTACCAAAATGTAGAGGCTTTATTAAAGATTTGTGAATAGGGCAAGGTCTTAATAAAGAAATCATTGTGCTTGCCCAGAGCCTCAAGGCTTGCACTGCAACCTGACAGTATTGGCCTGCCAGATGTTTGTTTTTGCATTTTTATGGACTTTTGGTATTAAAAGTACATACATTTTCAACAAAAATGTCTTTGGGGTGTGCCAAACTACTAACTAGACTATTTACTGATTTTGCTACCCATTGAGACTTTTTGCATACTTTATACAACTTTGCATCTAAAAGCCTTCAAGGCATTTGACTCTACATTGTTTATATTTTTTCAGTTTTTGTAATAAAACCCTTTAACTTTTTAGGTATCTCAAACTTAGTTATTGAGTGGACCTCATTACTTAATAAGCTGTTTTAATGTGCTAATTTGATGTTCTGGGAGGTGCCTTAATGTGGGAACACTTTGCCTCATGAAGGTTTAACGCCATCTCTGATCCAGTCCACTGTGGGAGAATCAAAGGAAGTACATTTTGGGGGGTGGCTTGGCTCCCTCAAATCTTGGTAGAATGAGAAAGGTTGAGTGAGAAAGGTTTTGTGATTGTGTTCCACATTCATGGAAAAGTTGTGCTGTGATTGGTTAGCCAGCCAGCAAGCCACGTTGGGATTGGTGAGACATCACCAAATATCTGTGCTGTCATTGGTTGGTTGCTGTTGCAATCAGAATGCCCCCCACTGATTGGTCAGTTACCAATTTTGGGGGGTGGCTTGGCTCCCTCAAATCTTGGTAGAAGGTGATGGTTGCACATTAAAGAGCACCACCTTTTGCCAAGAGACCACTTCTACATTTCCATCTACCCTTAATGCCCGATCCTGGGAGACAGCGGATTTTCCGGTAGAGTTCCCTGTGTTGAGATTTTGCCAAAAGGTATGCCTTATAGAATTATTCCTGAACAATCTGGAGTGTGAGTATGATTAGGGCAAAATTATTCTGTAAGTTGTGTGTGTTTCTGGGGTGTCTGTGCTGTGTGTAGATGTTTGAACTTGTGAGGTGGATTGTTATGTTATATGTAAATTGTTTGATTATGCAATTGTGATTTGGGGTTCAATTGGTAATTTGATCACTGTTGTTCTGTTTAATTATTAATATTTGTGATTCTGGTTTTATAAAGAATTTGTTTTAATATCAATTGATTTTGTTATCAGATTCACTTAATATGATATATTGAGATATTATGATTTACTTGGCTCTTTAAGGTTGCGTGTAATATGAGATACCACATGCAAACAGTTTTTTTTAATTAACTTGTTTTTCCTTTTATGGGCTTGCATGATTAATACAGGTTGGTATATTTTGCTTCTAAGTGCACAGGAGTAGGTGCATTAGCCAGTGTGGATTACTACTTGACGGGAGTCTACCTAGTGTGAATTGTGATTCAAGATGGTACCATGGAGGCTGATGTTCCTGGGTCTATTAATTGTGAGATTAGTCTTACCTTAACTTGCTGATTTCTTTCCTATTTAGGTTGAACAGACAAGGTTGATTTTGTGTAAAATTGAGTGAGAAAGGTTTTGTGATTGTGTTCCACATTCATGGAAAAGTTGTGCTGTGATTGGTTAGTCAGCCAGCAAACCACGTTGGGATTGGTGAGACATCACCAAATAGCTGTGCTGTCATTAGTTGGTTGCTGACAGAGCTGCACTGTGATAGGTTGACCTTTGACTAAGCCATGCTGGGATTGGTTGTTGTTCCCTAGTTTGCATACATCTGCATACAAAATGATGATGGAGATTGGGTTCTATAAGTGTACCTGGAATTCTGAATTACATGAATATACCGCTTCTGATAAAAACTTAGGACCAGATTTACAAGGAACTGGTGCAGCGCGTTGCTGCACCAAAATTGGCAACCCCATGCTGTGTCAGTTCTGAAATGCAGGAGCGTAACAAAAAGTAATGCTCTGGTGGCGCCAGGCGCTTCTCCGTATGTTCCTTAGTTTCACTCAGAAGCTACCCCTAACAGTAGAAGGCTAGATTTCTTGACACAAAATATGAATGACAGAAAGCCTTTACCTAGACCCGCACAATTTGAGGCAATAAACAAATGGGACTGAATGTGCGCTGAGAAGGAAAGAAAAAAAATGACAAAGCAAGTAAAGTGCTCATTTTGACAATGGTTAAAAACAAGTGAGATTGGCAAGAGAAATGTTGGAGGGGGAAAACGATGGAGAGTATATGAGTTTTCCCTGCAATAACTAAAGAAACCAAAGGCAGAAATAAAACTGTCGAGGGAGAAAAACAGTCATGATACAGCAAAGGAGGATCAATTTTTACTTAACTTTTAAATTTCAGGTCTCGTTCTTATACTGACAGGGCACGCTGAACTGGTGCTGGTCCTGGTGGAGAGCCAGATATGGGAGCAGCAGGAAGTAGTATAGCAGTACAAATGCATGGCCAATTTGGTTGTAAGCACAATAGCAAATGCCCCAGTTGGGATTGTAATGACTGCATTGCCAAGTACATGCAGAGATACCCCAGCTGTTTCTCAAAATTATCAATTCACCTGGTGTGGTTAAAAATATTCCTAAAGAGAAAACTATCATTGACAGTCTTTTAAAAATTGCAGAATGCAGCACACATAGAAAGAGGAAAAACCTGGGAGAAATAATGTTATTTCTCCCCGTTGTGCAACTCTTATGCCACCCTTGGGGTGGCACAGGAAACTAACGCATTCCCAGGTTTTACAAAACCTTGTAAATCTGGGAATGTGTCAGATTCCATGGGTGTTGCATGGGAACACCCACAGCAACACCCATTGAATGCCCCTTTCATGCAGAGTTATGCGTGAAAGGGGGACATATTTACAAGGCCATGAAAGGTGGCTTTGCGTGTTCTTGTAAATATGGGCCGGCGGCACACTGTGCCACTGGAGCGTCAAACAAATGATGCTCCAGTGGCACAGTGTGCTGCTAGGGCCTTGTAAAAGAGGCCCTCAGTCTCTATTGTGAAGTTTCGTTGACCTAATACACAGTCCTACTAAATTTGTACGAACCATATAACAGAAGTAGTAAAAGAATCAGGGTCCGGGAGCTATAGCCCAATAAATCGTTGAAAAGTGAAAGGTGAAAGGTTTCAAAATACTATAAAGACCAAGTTAAAGAGATTGAAGAGAACACTTCTATTGAAATAAATGAAGATAATTAATATAATGAATTGAAGACCTTTTAAAAGAAAATATAATTTAAAGTTTTGTTTCAGTTATTGTTTTGAAATAAATAATAGGAAAAGAAGATTTTTTTTATTGTTTTCAAGAAAGTTTTTGTTGATTTTGTTAAAATGTTGTGCCTTATGATTATTTTGTCTTAGTCTCAATAGAGAAAGGAGTACAGCAAATACTGTAAAATTGTTAGTATAACTGTCTTAATAATAATAATAATAGTTTTAGTTGGCCTATTGCTGTGCTTACTGTCTACGCTAGGGTACGTCTCCTCAAAAGTTTAATTTACTACAGTACATAATGAGATGAAACATAAATACACTAATGCAGAAGAAAAGTTTAGTTAGTGAATGTCAAGATAACATTTATACTAAAAAATATACAAGAATATTCTAATATTATGAAGGTTAGAAACTGTTTTGGAAGAATAAAAGGTCAATAAGACAACAAATTAAACAAGAAGGAGAATTTAGATTGTCAAACCTACATCCTAGATTGAGAGTGGAGCAAGAAATGAGACGTGAAATGTCGATGGTGTATCGTGAACCTCTTAAAGGTGGCAAGGCTGAATATGTATGACAGAGTGAATGTGAAAGGGGTTAGGTTGCGAGAGTGATTATTTGACTGGAGGAAAGCTGATTCTGAGTGGAATTTATTATGGGTGTGGTAAAACTGCTAATTTTAATATCCTGCATATTTGGTTGTTATTTTGCTTTAGACATTTAGGGGCATATTTATACTCCGTCTGCGCCGAATGTGCGTCAAAAATTTGGACGCACATTCGGCGCAAACCTTGCCCCATATTTAAACTTTGACGCCCGAGCCCGCAGACGTCAAAATCCCGCCGGGTGCGTCATTTTCTGGATGCGGGAAACTGCCTTGCGTTAATCATATGCAAGGTAGGCGTTCCCGTCCCAAAAATGACTTAAATGCCTGTGCGTCGTATTTATGCTTCCGGGCAAAAATCCCGCACGGCCGGGAGGTGGAGGCGGAAAATGACGCACAGCCCGATTTGCGTCAAAAATTAACACCTGGGTCAGGGCAGGTGTTAAAATGGGGCAAACACACCTGTATTTAATCAGAACACACAGAAGCAACAGCAGAGCAGCAAAAGGGGAGACATGGAGGTGCTTCTCATCCAGAGTGCACGCAGACGCAGAGCACAGCAACAACAACAGCAGCTACCACAACACCAGCAGGGACCCCAAAGGCAACGCAGAAGGCAGGAGAGGATATTCCACACCAGGACAACCCTTCATGGCCTCAGGGAACATGACATCATCCAGAGGTACAGGTTGATCTGGCAAGCCATTCAGCAGCTGCTGCGCAACATTGAGCCACAGTTGACACCCAGCTTGCTGACACCCCGCACCATCCCAACAGAAACCAAGCTGCTTGCTGCACTTCACATGTTGGCAAGTGGCTCCTTTCAAACCACTGGCGCCCTGGTTGCCGGAATATCACAGCCATCATTCTCCACCTTCTTGCCCAAAGTACTGGATGCCATCATCGGACTCACACCCCGCCACATCTGCTTCCCAAATACACAGCAGAAGCAGCAGGAGACCAAACAGGGGTTTTACCTCATTAATGGATTCCCACACGTCCTTGGTGCCATTGACTGCACACATGTACGCCATGTGCCACCTGCTGCAAATGAACACCTATACCGCAACAGGAAGCATACACACTCCATCAATGTGCAGGCCATTGTGGATCACCAAGGATTGATCACCAATATTGTGGCAAAGTATCCTGGGAGTGTCCATGACTCATTCATCTTCTGTCACTGCACCATCAATTAACACTTCCAGGATGGACGATATGGCAATGGACTACTTGTTGGTAAGTACAGAACCCTACTTATATACACACAGCACAGCAACCCTCTAGGACACATAACACATACACCACGACAGCAACATGTGGACAGGAACACACTGAGGTTGTGACACCGCTAGACATGTTTGATAGGTCTGCAGTGAACATGTCACACATCTGAAATAAGTGTACAGTCTAATGTCAATACGTGAATGATCACAACGTATGGAGAGGTTTGGCTAATTGTCACCTTGCAAAATGTAAGCCTCTCACTGATGTTTAAATTAATCCATTGCATATGTCTAAAGGTATGGGATGTCCAGGGTACATAGATGCTAACGTGTTACCACCACTGTCAAATTGAATCTGTGTATGGAACTATCATCTCACCCCCAGTGAAGACACAGGGACACCTGTATCACAAGTCACAATGCTAGGGAGTGCACACTGTACTGCAAATCCCAAAACATACTGCTGACAACCGGTCAGCAGGCAAACACTCGTTCAGCCAAGGAAACAACCCAATGCAGATGGTACATCCTAGAAGCCTAGGAATCAACACAGTAACACAAAAGAGCCACAGACAACACAAGACAACTACTGCCATGCAAGGTGATATGAATGGGGCAAGCTACGTCAATATGATCCCAATCATTTTCTCTTTCAGCTGATCAGGGGTATGGGATCCAGCCATGGATTATGACACCATTTGGCAACCCAAGCACTGCAGCAGATCGTGCCTACAATGAGGCACATAGAAGGACACACACCATAGTGGAGAGGACCTTTGGCATCCTCAAGTCGAGATTCAGGCGCCTTGACATCACTGGTGGCAGCCTCCTATATTCACCAGAAATGGTCTGTAAGATCATTTTAACATGTGCCATCCTGCACAACATTTGTATACGAAGGAACATTCCCCTATTAGAAGCAGAGCCACAAATGCCTGAAGAGGAGGATGCTGGCCTACAACATGAGGGGGAACAACAAAACACAGCTGCTGGATTGCGTAGGCGCCAACATATTGTGAACAATTTCTTTTGAAACAACTCACCATCACCACTGTAGCAACTTATGTAAATAAACTCCAATAATAATCACCATATCATGGTCTGCCTAATCATTTTTGCTCACTTTTATCTCTGACTATCAGAATAAGAGTGTAGCCTCATGGAGCATTGCTGACATACTGATCAGGACACAGAAAATTCCAAAGCAATTGTGATGCGTATTATACAACAGTCACATACACACACACTGCAAATGACATATATCATGTACATTTCACCTTTGAAGGGCAATAGCAGAGGACCACACCTATTTCACACATACATGTTGGCAACATGGTTCATCACAGCATATGGCACACAACTAAGACACCATCAGTCAATAAGGGAATAAAATGACTCATACGTGAGGCAGTGGATGTGCTATTGCATTGGTAACCGGAATGTATGACCAGACCCTTGACAGCAGTAAGTCGTACTGCACCTATCTTTGCAAGGACTATCTGTGACTAGAGTTCCATATAAGCAGAACATAGACAGCAAAAGTGCCACACCTATGACAAGCATTGCGCACATGACATGCCATGTACATGTCAGCCCATGCCCTAACTCCTGACACACCCATGCTCCTGGTCTCACCCCACCTGTTTTAAGAGGTCCCTGGAATGGTAATATGTGTCCCCAGATATTCCCGCCTCTACACACACACAGACTAACAATAGTAATCCAGTGTGCTTCACTCTTTCGTATGGTATGCCGTAGTCCTAGTACATCTGACTGCATGGACGTCAGGTCAAATAATGCACTGGCTTATAGTTTCCAAGCCATGTTATCAGCTGTAGATTGCTTCCCAAGTGAAAGGTATTGTTGGCCATTTGAACTCAAATCTCACATACAGGACTTGTGAGAAAATGATGCAGCTCACACCTGTGAGCATCTCCATGCAGACCACCCATTTGAACGTGCACTGCCCTTGCAGATGCTTGGAACAGCATAGAAGCTGCCATTTTGTCGATTACACTGTTATGCATTGCTAGAAAAATAAGCTGTGTAACACAGCCCTTGGGTTTATGTGTCACCTTCCAAAACACAGGACAAACACAGTTTTCCATGTTAACTGTCTTGTTCTTCATCCGACCAGTCTTAGTCGGCCACTGAGTATGAACCTTGTGAAATTGCTGGATCCTGATTGAGCCTGCATCCTGTCAGCCTGACTGGCACCTGTCTGTGCGTTACCCTAAAGGTTCCTTGTGGCTACATATGTAGCATACTTGCATTCCCAACCCCCACATTTCTCTGGGGGTATTTTGTCATGTGCTTCCTCAATGCATACTCAAATACAATGTATAGATTAATCTGCTTTTTTATTGTACCATAATTGTGAACTTGTCTCCAAATACCCAAATCATGGCCTATCCCTTGTCTGGGTCTCATGTATGCATGAGCGACAAAGTGTGACAGTGTACCAGGGCCGTATGCAGGGATTGGGTATGGTGCCTCCGGCAGAACCAGCAACCTCTGATAATGTGCATGAAAATTCCACACATGTTAGGACCCTGACAGTTCACATGCTGAATCAGATTGCTCACAACATATTGATGGCCTGTGTGTGCTGATTTGCTGCAAGATTAATCAACACAGAGGCTATGATGTTCCCAGATGCTGTGGGAACTTTACAGGCTAACCTGTTGTAAGGAAATGCCTCCTTGGCATGGTTACCCCTTGACTTTTTGCCTTTGCTGATGCTATGTTTTGAATTGAAAGTGTGCTGAGGCCTGCTAACCAGGCCCCAGCACCAGTGTTCTTTCCCTAACCTGTACTTTTGTTTTCACAATTGGCACACCCTGGCATTCAGGTAAGACCCTTGTAACTGGTACCCCTGGTACCAAGGGCCCTGATGCCAGGGAAGGTCTCTAAGGGCTGCAGCATATCTTATGCCACCCTGGGGACCCCTCACTCAGCACAGACACACTGCTTGCCAGCTTGTGTGTGCTGGTGAGGACAAAACGAGTAAGTTGACATGGCACTCCCCTCAGGGTGCCATGCCAACCTCACACTGCCTATGCAGTATAGATAAGTCACCCCTCTAGCAGGCCTTACAGCCCTAAGGCAGGGTGCACTATACCATAGGTGAGGGCACCAGTGCATGAGCACTGTGCCCCTACAGTGTCTAAGCCAAACCTTAGACATTGTAAGTGCAGGGTAGCCATAAGAGTATATGGTCTGGGAGTCTGTCAAACACGAACTCCACAGCACCATAATGGCTACACTGAAGACTGGGAAGTTTGGTATCAAACTTCTCAGCACAATAAATGCACACTGATGCCAGTGTACATTTTATTGTAAAATACACCCCAGAGGGCACCTTAGAGGTGCCCCCTGAAACCTTAACCAACTACCTGTGTAGGCTGACTGGTTTTAGTACCCTGCCACACTCGAGACATGTTGCTGGCCACATGGGGAGAGTGCCTTTGTCACTCTGTGGCTAGTAACAAAGCCTGCACTGGGTGGAGATGCTATCACCTCCCCCAGGCAGGAGCTGTAACACCTGGCGGTGAGCCTCAAAGGCTCACCCCCTTTGTTCCAGCACCACAGGGCATTCCAGCTAGTGGAGTTGCCCGCCCCCTCCGGCCATGGCCCCACTTTTGGCGGCAAGGCCGGAGGAGATAATGAGAAAAACAAGGAGGAGTCACTGACCAGTCAGGACAGCCCCTAAGGCAACCTGAGCTGAAGTGACTCTGACTTTTAGGAATCCTCCATCTTGCAGATGGAGGATCCCCCCAATAGGGATAGGAATGTGACCCCCTCCCCTTGGGAGGAGGCACAAAGAGGGTGTAGCCACCCTCAGGGCTAGTAGCCATTGGCTACTGCCCTCCCTGACCTAAACACACCCCTAAATTCTGTATTTAGGGGCTCCCCTGAACCTAGGAACTCAGATTCCTGCAACCTAAGAAGAAGAGGACTGCTGAGCTGAAAAACCCTGCAGAGAAGACGGAGACACCAACTGCTTTGGCCCCAGCCCTACCGGCCTGTCTCCCCCCTTCGGAAGAAAACTGCTCCAGCGACACTTTCCCCAGGACCAGCGACCTCTGAATCCCCAGAGGACTGCCCTGCTCTAAAAGGACCAAGAAACTCCCGAGAACAGCGGCCCTGTTCACCCAAGACTGCAACTTTGTTTCCAAAGGAGCAACTTAAAGACAACAGCATTTCCCGCCAGAAGCGTGAGACTTGCAACTCTGCACCCGACGCCCCCGGCTCGACTTGTGGAGAACCAACACTGCAGGGAGGACTCCCCGGCGACTCCAAGACTGTGAGTAACCAAAGTTGTCCCCCCTGAGCCCCCACAGCGACGCCTGCTGAGGGAATCCCGAGGCTCCCCCTGACCGCGACTGCCTGACTCCCAGATCCCAAAGCCTGGAAAAGACCCTGCACCCGCAGCCCCCAGGACCTGAAAGATCGGAACTCCAGTGCAGGAGTGACCCCAGGAGGCCCTCTCCCTTGCCCAGGTGGTGGCTACCCCGAGGAGCCCTCCCCTTGCCTGCCTGCATCGCTGAAGAGACCCCTTGGTCTCCCATTGAAACCTATTACAAACCCGACACTGCACCCGGCCGCCCCCGTGCTGCTGAGGGTGTACTTTCTGTGCTAACTTGTGTCCCGCCCGGTGCCCTACAAAACCCCCCTGGTCTGCCCTCCGAAGACGCGGGTACTTACCTGCTGGCAGACTAGAACCGGGGCACCCCTTTCTCCATTGAAGCCTATGTGTTTTGGGCACCACTTTGAACTCTGCACCTGACCGGCCCTGAGCTGCTGGTGTGGTAACTTTCGGGTTGCTCTGAACCCCCAACGGTGGGCTACCTTGGACCCAAACTTGAACCCCGTAGGTGGTTTACTTACCTGCAAGAACTAACAATTACTTACCTCCCCTAGGAACTGTGAAAATTGCACTAAGTATCTAGTTTTAAAATAGCTATATGTGTTTTATTTGAAAAGTATATATGCTATTGTGATTATTCAAAGTTCCTAAAGTACTTACCTGCAATACCTTTCATGCAAAGTATTACATGTAGAATTTGAACCTGTGGTTCTTAAAATAAACTAAGAAAATATATTTTTCTATACAAAAACCTATTGGCCTGGAATTGTCTCTGAGTGTGTGTTCCTCATTTATTACCTGTGTGTATGTACAACAAATGCTTAACACTACTCCTTTGATAAGCCTACTGCTCGACCACACTACCACAAAATAGAGCATTAGTATTATCTCTTTTTGCCACTATCTTACCTCTAAGGGGAACCCTTGGACTCCGTACATATTATTCCTTACTTTGAAATAGTACATACAGAGCCAACTTCCTACACCTGTGTACAAATGTTGTAATGACACCTGCCGGAACATGACTCCTGAGATATGATCTCACTCAGCACACCAAGGTTGTCCTGTTGATAGTCTCATAACACGTCTGCAGTGACAGGGTAGGACCATCCCCATGTAGGTCCTCATTGGCTTTACGTCCATTGATCTCTGAAGGATACTCAGTAGATACAGGAATAGCCGCCACTGACTCATGATGAGACCTGGAAGTAACTGTGATAACATAGACCCCTAAAAATATTCAGGATCAACATTGGACCACACACATGAACCAGACACATCTGTGCAATTGATCACTGGAAATATGTGGCCACGTGCTGCCTCGTCTGCTGGTGCACCACTTCCACAGGAGAGTTGTGGCTCAGTCATATGATCATAACTGTGGCGTGATATTACATTTGTGGTTCACCTTTGGCTTTCTGTGTCAATAACATGGTACCCACTTAGTCTGTACATGTGCCTGACTCACGGTGGGTTCACCAACAAGTGCCTCGGAAGCAGTATCCAAATTTCCAGGACATTTGATGGGCAACTTTTGGACCATTGACATGAACAAGCGTCTGCCATCTATCCGGTGCATGCTTTGTCATTTGTGGTGTCTACGTTACCCAAAATCTTGGAAGTGCACACAACTGATGTTGCTACATGTATGACTAACACATGTCCTCTCTCATTTCCACACTGACTTGCATCTGAGGTTTGGACACATTGACTTCACATTCATCCAAGCATATTTGCAATAATGCATCTTGTGATGCACACACACTGGGTCAACAACTACATTAGTAGCCAATGCACACACATTGAGCCATAGGCATTGAGGTATTGTACTTATGTGCGTCACATTGCTATCCTCTCCTGACGCCAAACATGCCCAATTTGTGCAATACATATATGTAGGCCACACATATGGCCATCTAGTGCATCATCAAGAGTGAAAATCCTGTTAATTAAGTAGCGGATCATGGTCCGCAGTAGTATGATGTCTCACATGTGCCCATACACCGTCAAGACCAAAGTGGGTGCAATCAGCCTATCACAAATGTTACATAACATTAAAATGGTAAAATGAACCAAACCCAGTTAATGCCCAGAAATGTTGACGCATACGCGTCAAAAAATGACCGACAAGCGTCAAAAAATTACACTTATGCCCGAAAAACGACGCATAATGCCCTGAAAACACCATTGACTCTTCCACACTGTACCTCAGAAAATTGGTTATGTGTTAGACTATTTCCAAATATATGGATGTGGGCTCATTTCTACTCCTGTGCGTCGAAAACAATGAGGACCAGACTGTATTCGTCAAAACTTTTTGATACATAACGATAAAAACGGCTGCCATTTTATGCAGGAAGTGATGTAATAGGATATCCTGTTTACAGATTATGTACAGTGGGATGACTTTCACTTTGCAGTCTGCGATTCTTCTAGACTGTGTGGCTGTGTTGAGAGTTTTGTCTGGTTAAATTGTGCTTTTGTCTCCTGTGTGGTCCATTTCTTGTCATTTTGTGAATAAAATATTGTTGTTGTATCCTGTATTGTGTACAATTGTGTTGTATTGTATTGTCTTTGTTGTTTTTGGGAGTCTGTTGTGGGTAGTGATAGTTTGGGGCTAGTTGGGCTGTTTTAGTTGTTTAGTTTAAGTTTTTCATATTCTACTTTCCCTCTATTCTCCTTTGTTCCCTGCAAACTTACTGAATACTTTTGCTTAATGTAAGTTGGTGCCGCCTTTGTGTCAAACAGCAACACAAATCAGGAGCCAATTATGTATAGATTTAGGTCACATTTGCCTGTGAGGTATAGAATTTCCAAATCATTACCAACATTTATTGATGCAACAGCTAGACTGACTTTTGAAACACTACATGAGGCTGAAAATGAATGCAGGCTTCACGTCAATTGATGATAGCAATGTGGCCCAAACATGTGTCTCATGTGTGTAAGGAAAGCGATCACGGAAATTCTAAAAATCTTAGGGATTATTGTGGCCCTTCGTAATTTTGGATACAAGTCAGATCTGGATTTGGAGACATAAGGAACAAGTTTAAGCTGCCCTCAGCTAACATCTTAGACTGGTATTTGGTGTTTGTTATTCCACCTTTCGTTTAGGGATGGCTGGCCAAAGGTGTGCACATGGGTGCATATCTCAATGGTTGGTGCAACTCCTCATAGCTGGGCCACATCAAATGAAGAAAGTGTAACAACATGAGGACTTACAACTGTCCCTGCCCCTCTGTACATTGTACCTGTGCGTCATAAATTTGTCATGGGCACAATGGCTGGTTGAATGGTAATGCACTCCTCAAGGAAAGTGGCTTTGGATGTCTCTCTTGGATACACATGATGAGACTAATACACTCCATTATTATGTCTGCTCACTAATGAAGGAGCATGTTTGCTTCCACATGATAGTTAGGGCCACTGCATGTGTGCAGATATGTGTGTAAAACTCACAGGCGACCCATGGTATGTACATGTTAGCCGTGCTATATCGGATGCAGTATCATCATTTCTGAGTGGCTTTACTTACTTATGTAATCTTGCACATAGTATTTGTCTTTGAAATTGTTGGACAGTGCACAGAATTTGAGCACATTTCTCCCTTCCATGCCTTACAGGTGGACCCGCACCCTACAATGTTGGCGAGGTGGCTACATTCGAGGACCCAGACAACTTCAGTAAGTGTTGATATGTCTGTTACCTGTTGTGTTTGCTGGTGATGTGTGATGGACTCCTGTGTTGGTTTTGGCCAAATAGTGATTTGTCACCTTCTTGTCCTATTCAACCCTCCGTCTACATCCATTTCCATGGTGAGACCTTTCACTGGCTGTGGGTGCTCTGATGGCACTAGCAGCACACTTAACAATATGGACCTGCCCCAGTCTCTGATCTTTCACATCCACTTATATGTAGTTGAAATATAGTGTATACTATGCATAGCATTGTTATGGCATGATATGGATGTCAGCATTGGTAATGTGTACAGCTGATGTAGGGGAATGTGTGGTACATTGGATTGCCCTGATAGTCGTAGCAGTGTCCTATTTCCTCCTCTGACTGTGCAGGTGTATTTCAGTGACCAGTTACATGTGTCCTCCCCCTCAATGCTGTTGTCTGAGCAGTATGACATTTGGGATGTTGCTCTGTGACCCAGGCACAGGATGGACCCTGACATATGCAGCATGGGTGTGACCTTAGTGCTGTGTAGCTTCTAATGTTGATGACATTGGCTGATGTTTGCGGCAACTACGGGCATTCACACTTGACAGGACTGGAACATTTGTCTTGTTTCAGGGAATTGTTAACGTTGTCATCCTAAACCCTCTAATTTAGGTGTGTATGATCCATGGGGACGTTACTGCCATTGGCTACTTGAGCTGCACACACAGCGGAGGTGGGAGTGGCAACTGTTGTCACTGTTACATTCCAGTTGTCGTTATGGCTAGAGGTTGTTAATTGGGCCCTAGTTAATGTAGGGGGTATAGTGGCTGACGTGTGACAGGATGTCAGTTTGACGTTGTGCTCTTCCCTCCTGGCATGGCTTTACCTTTGCTACATCATTGGCATGGCAGCATACCCCCATGGAACTGTTGTTGGTGTTGTGTTATGGTGTGTCCCAGCTTTTTCTCTGCCCCCGTGCCGTACCCCTTTACACATGCCACTCCATGTATATGATGACTTCCATGCATTTTGTAGTTGGTATTCCCCCCCACTGGTTGTAGATGACATTAATGCATTTTATTTCCCCATGCGACTTACCCTGCATGTGCGTTGTCTCCTGGTAGTCTGCGCTGTCCTGTCCTTCAATCCCTGTGACGATCTCCTCAGGGATGACGGCTGCCACCATCTCCTCCATGTGGTCCAGGGCCTCCTGGTGTGCTGGACTCCCACCTCCAGTCTGCAGTGCTGCCTTCCTGTTCCTGGCCATTTTTCCCTTGGTCCTGCGCTTTCAGTCATGCCAGCATTTCTTGCATTCGATGACTGTTCTGCATACTTCTGCCACACTGTTAATCTTGTCCACAATTTGTTACCACATAGCCTCTCTCCTTCTGATTGGCAACTTTGAGGTGACAAACAGTTGGTGCTGGAGTTCCGTCACCTCTTTCACCAGAATTCCCTGCTCCTCTGCACTGAAGCGACACTTTCTTTTCTTCTTCTCCCTGTCCTGGTTCTTGTGTGGGTCCTCCTGGCTGGTTCCTGGTCTGTTGTCATCGTCCTGGGCTCTGGGCAGGCATCTGGAATCCATTCTGGCTCTCCTATGCTGAAAAGGCTGTGTTTGCTGGGATTTTTTACACTATTGCATCAAAAAACACCGCACATACAGTTTGCGGTGTCGTAAATCGGCCCACAGTCATTTCCGCCGCGTTAACGTCGTTTTCCTTTATGACGTGATGCTGCGGTGTGCGTAAAAAAAATTACTTACACCTGTGGTTTGCGCCGCCGTGCGTCAAAGTATAAATTTGACGCCCGCACGGTGCACAGCAATGGCATTAGCCGGCGGTAATATTTTTGACGCAAAACTGCATCAGCGCAGTTTTGCGTCAAAAAGTATAAATATGGGCCCTAGTGTTTCCTAGAGTTTATCATATGAGCCAAATGGATGTTGCAGTTGGTTTGAGACGAGTGAAACGAGGATTTGAACAGGTAGTTCTAGATGTATTAAATGCTATTATTCCTCCTCCAGGCTTGGCAGTGAATAATGTCACGAGTAGACATTTATCTACATTGGTAAACAGACTTGCATTAAGCACAGCTGGAGCACTAATTCAGATTAATTCTGAACTAACTGCTACAAGACCTATGGTGATGAAGAACCACTTACCATTAGATATGCCTCTTGTGAAGGAAGTGGGGGAACTTTACACATTATACTAACCCCTGTAATAATTATAATGATTTGTGCAATTATTCTGTTTCTCTTGCTTAGATTCTCTGGATCTCTGATAAAAAATTGTGGGTATAAACATGAGAAGACACCATTAAAAAGAAATGGGCTTAAGAATTTAAGATTGAGAATATTAAGGATCTTGTCTACAACCAGTAAAAGATGATGGAGAAGAATACCAGAAAGAAGCAGAAGGTGATGCAAACTGGATTAATTATTGATCAATAAAATTGTATTGTTTTAGTGATTATAAAATTATCAATAGGGGGGTATTTGTAAAATGATTTTCAGGTTCATATTTTGGGCACCAATAATGATGATTACTACGCCTCTTTACATATAAAGACCAAATTAACACAATTGAAATGAATCCAATTTCCTATGATGTGTTGAAGTGTGTTTATTAATGTGTTTTATTTATGAAACCTTTCCATGTAAAATGCCATTTTAGGCAAGATGAATGTCATCTCAGTCACTCACTCCTGTTTCCCCCCGTGTACATACTCTCCATATAAGCTCCACACCACGCAGTCAAACTGGGGTCATATTGGTTTATTTTCATTGCTGTATTATTTTGCTCACAATAAACTTTCCAAACAATAAACTTTCTATGGCGCCGATGTAAGATTGCAACAAGTATCTATCTCATTTGTTCGTACTATGGATTTATTCACTGGGAAAAAGTGATATTGTTAAATGTTTCATTTTTGTTGGAACATCTCTGGATGACCTCAGCATAGAGGGTCTTGAATGTTTCCTTTAAGAATTGGGTTTGTGCTTATGTGTTAAGGCAATTATTTTTATTTTTTCTTGTGTTCCAATTTTCTAAAGAAATTAGACTTTTTCTCACACCATGATGATTTTGCAATATTACGAATTTCCTATGCAAGAATTGTGCATAAGGAGCCCTTGGTGTCTTGAACTACTTGAGCTCAAGCAGATTTCCTGAAGCACATTTAGGCAAGTAACTACAATAATAATGTAGAATGTTCAGAAATGCATTTGTCTCTTCAAGATAAGCACTCTGCCCAAAATACGAGGTCTGAAATACACCAGCTGTTCTAGGGAAGTGCGGCGCTCAAAGAACAAACTCCCTGGAGAATACTAGTGACTTAGCTGCAGTCTTTTCCGTTGTGCTGGAGGAATGCCTGGTGTCAGCTGGTACAGGAACGAAGAAAATAATTGCCTCAAAAGTCCTGAGTACGAGGATGACAGCAGGGGCTGGACTGCCAAATCAGATGCTGAGATCAGGAAACAAAACAAAGCCAAGCAGGGAGGCATGCTTCACTCTACTATTGATAGCCAATCAGGAAAGCAGTTGAGTTTCCACATGTGGATGAGTCACCACACCCAATTAGAAGCACATGTCTACACCACCCCCAATTAGAAGCACATGTCTACACCTGCTCACATTAGCAAACAGGCATTGGTAAAACAAGCATTGATAAAACCAATTGTGTTACACAGCACATTATGTTTACTTAGAAACTTGAAGGTTTAACCAAGAACAGAGATATGATTTAACCCTAATCCCTGGGGATGCTGACGGATAACGCAGGAAGCACCTTGGGGATTCCTGACACTTGGTGTGGAGGCAAACAAGAAGATTTTCATATTCTATTAGGGATGCTGCCCAACTATTTATGGATTTTAGTGCCCATTGAGACTTAGAATATTTTCTGATTTTGCATACTTTGTTTTACTTTACATCAGAGAGCCTTTGTGGCATTTGCCTGATAAAACCCTTTAACTTTTTAGTGACACAGAACTCAGTTATTGAGTGGAGCCTATTTCTTAATGAGTTGTTTTATGCTGCTAATTTGATGTTCTGGGAGGTGCCTCAACCTGGGGACACATTGCCTCATGAAACTGAGCTTCAACACAGTCTTCATTCCACCAAACAGAGTGAACCAAACAAGATACTCTTCTCACTGCCCCAAGCAAGGGCAAATGTAAGGAACACAGTGAATTGTCTCTAATCACCCCTTACAGTGCTCAGTCCCCAGATTTACAAAACTCTGCACAAACACTGGTCCTATTTGCTAGCGGATAACACCCTAAAGGATGGAATTATTCCTAAACCAAGCGTCACACACACCAGGGGTTGTACACTATGGGACTTTTTGTGTCATAGCTTTTTACCACCTGATACCAACAAAAGAAGGGGCCAGATGTATCATTGTATCCAATAGCGATTACCTAATTGCGATTTTTTGCGAATTTTAATTAAGTAATAGCTATTAGAATGTATGAAACTCCAGGAGTTTCATACTGCGATTCGCAAGGGCTCTCAAATGGACCTACCACATCAATATTCATGAGGTAGGTTGCAATTTGCGAGACATTGCGAATGGCTACAATCACAGGGATGGTGGCCTGCTGGGCTCAGCAGACCACCATGTCTGTGATTGCTTTTCAATAAAGCAATCTTTAATTTTTTTTAATGTAGCCCGTCTACCTTAAAGGAAAACAGGATGCGTTTAAAAATGAAAATTTAAAAGTTTTCTTTTCATTTTTTAAGAGTAGGTAGTGGTCCGTGGGACCACTGCGTGCTCTTAAAAAACATTTTTGCATGTATTCACAAAGGGGAAGGGGTTCCCTGGGGCCCCTTCCCCTTTGCGAATGGGTTACCACCTACTTGAAGTAGTTGGTAACTGTGATTGTTTTGCGACCGCATTCACGATCACAAAACAATCATACATACTGCTGCGATTCGGAATTGGGAAGGGACGCCCTTGACACGCCCCTTCCTAATACCGAATCGGTATGTAGTCGCAAATCCAATTTGAGATTCAGTATCAAGTTACCACATCGCAAAGTAGACTTGTTATATACCAAAATGCATTTTTGCGATCGCAAACGGCCCAACATGCCGTTTGTGATCGCAAAATTGTTTGATACATCTGGCCCACGGTTACCTAAACAACCCTGTGGTTTCTAAAAATGTGGCCCTTGTAATATCTGTTGCTATGCCAAGGACAAGACTGTAATGTTCAAGTATAACACTAGGGTTTCACACAAGATTACTAAATGTATTAACTGCAACACCAGATATGTGGTTTACTGCTTAATATTTGTGTGCAATCTCATATGTGAGCAGTACGATAACACCATTTAAAGAAAGAATCCATGGATATATAAGGGCAATAAGACATAACAACAGAGACTATCCCTTTGCCACATACTACAATACTGCTCATTGCCAAAGAGAAATCCTGGGCAACACTTTCCATGGTATTGATACCATATGTGCGTTACCACGAGGTAGGGACAGGACTTTGATGTTGAGATGCATGGAAGGCAAATGGATTATTGGACTCGGAGCGGTGGAAGAGGGTCTTAACTCTGATAAGTACCTACATGTGTTCCTCTGAAAATGCACGAACAAGGTGACTAGGAAGAACACTCCATGATTTACTCTTTTCTCCGTTACAATCCTGTATACTATACTCATCTGTCATTACATTTTTGTGATTTGTTACGACACTCACTATATTTAGCTGTTATTTCAGTTTTGTGACTTTGTTCAATAAGGGCCTGCAGACTATTCATTATCAAATTATAATGACTTGTAGATAAGGTTCTATATTATCTGAGCATTTACCCTGTGTAGGTAGACAACCCTATGACAAAATTGTTGATCCTCGTTTGGTGAGTTGTAATTTCCTTCTGTCTTGGAATTAATCCAAATTCAATGTTATTGAAGATGTGCAATTCCATTCGTAGCAATATTAGACCTTTTTCTACGTCTATAATATTGCCCAACGACATGTACACGTTTGTTTCAAGAATTGTTCGACTATAATATGGACATCATTTTATAATTGGTTGCATATAGAAAAAATTTATTTGTTAAATGGAGTTCACATCATTATAATTCCTGTCTTTAATAATGGCTTTACATGCCGTTTTGTACATTTCAAGATGGTGCCTCCGTTTTCCTCTACCATAATATAGGTTCTGTTGTCCAACAAGTCCTCTTTCTACTACCATACACTCTCTGTATCAATACCTGCGTAGCGGGGTCTCCTGCACCACTGCCAGTTCGATTTCTACTCTTCACAGTACTAACTTGAAGGTGAGTCTTTGGACGGGAGATTCACATCCTTGAAATGAGTGACCATGGGGGCTAATGTAGATTACGTTTTTGAGATGAGATTCCTAGCTCCGCGAGTCCTCGGGTGTTTCTCCCCCAGCTTTTACGCTTTATAAGTGGGACTGGTTCCCTTAGCAGTAGCACTGCCCACGATTGTCACGTTATGAGTTACTTTCTGTCTCGTCCATTCATGTTATTGTTAAATGCTACTCCCACCTAGACTTTTGACACAACTACGTTAATGCTATCAACGCCGCAAGCCACACATACTTACTTAAATGTTGTATGTAGAGCGCTATATACTTGGAGTTTTCATAGCAAAAGGACATTTGTACATTGTAGACATTAGGAATGGATATTTGGGGCACAAGGCGCGTCATACTGACTCCCGCTCTTTCCTAGGCCTTGCAATACCATCATTCTTTTGTTTAGAAGAACACGTTGAGCATCGGGTTTGTGCTATCCCTCTTAACAATTATGACCTTCCACAGTGACAATCACCCATTGCTCATTGGCTCTTTATGTCCACCATAGGCTTATCGTGGCCATTTCTTCTTGAATATTTCTCAACCGTTTCAGTATACGCAAGACAGCCCAATATAGGTATGTTGCTGTTCCTATTTGTTTACACACTTGTATTTGGTTTTTATAAACCGTTCCGAGGCTTGGTTTCTCTATAAAATTAAGATATGCACCCGGGTGTAACACCACTACTATGTGTAGGATTTTATTACTCAACATTAATAATTATTTTATTATCCTTTGAATTTTGGCATAAAAATAAAACCCTGGTTTTTTAATAGATCATCTGATCTGTGGGGAGAGATAATATTGAACTTATGCCTATACATTTTCAGGGGTCCTTTGGTTTACCCTTTGTTCTCCTTTATTTAAGAATACTATAGACAAAAAGGATTTTGTCATACGTTTGAACGCTTTTTTTCACCATTATATGGTATGTCTTTTTGTGTATTCTCTCTCGTTTGAATTCACCCTACACCACTCTGGACTGAGGTTGATTCTTTGGACTGACCTCACGATTCTTTCACCATTCTGCGACATGCATTTTTCTTTTTTTTTTACTTGGAACCTTTGGACACTGCAATCACGCATTGCAGGTATGCTTTATCTTCCAACCATGTATAACCCCGCATTCTAGAAACTATGGATAACGAGAGGTATTCCTCATTTCGGTCTAAATTTAGAACAACCCTCCATTTGGGGGTCACTCACTTCCAACAATGACAAGTGAAGGTCACAAGTTGAAAACTAATATTTGTGTTTTTTGGAATCTTAACAACATTTATGATTCCCTGTTATCGGAGGTGTATTCTATTGAACTTTCTTTCATATATTAATTCCTGCAGCCTTGAAAACGTCTTGATGATGAAACACACGTCCGCTGTTGTGATTGGATTCATCATGCCTTGGAAAGAATAAATCCTAACCATCCACAAGACATGTTCAGAACTTTTTTTGACATGCTTTATAGAATATAGACTTCGTGGACTACTTTGCTGTGCCTTGGTAATCCGAAATAAACATGTTCAGTCCCAATTGGATTTCCAGTTGGTACAACCACACCCTTGGTGGTTGGGTGTGAATACCAGTAGGGCACCCAATTGATATCTTGTAATATTATAAGTTATAACTTCCCCCTGTAATTGTATGTATACTTGGGATGTGCAAACCTGCAAGCACAGCCACCTTTCTTTTTTAATTCAGGTTGAAGATATGATGAGGGCACGGATCCGAGGGTGCTCCAGAGTGGATGGAGTTCATGAGTCTTTGTGTGTCCTCTTTGGTGATGAGGGTCCAGATGTTCAGGGTCTGGTGAGGTGCTGGGTCCGTGGTGGTGGGCAGTGCGGGCAGGCTTTGGTCCCTGAAGCATTTGTAAAGGTCCTGGATTTTTTGGTGAAATAAGGTGGCGAGGTGGTTACAGAGATCTTGGGAGGGAGGGATAGATGAGGTGTCTGTCCTGGGGTTCATGAACTCTTTAACAATGGCAAAGAGCTCTTCAGTGTTGTGAGCGCTGGTGCTGAGACATTCTTGAATGGTGGCTTGTTTGGTGGCTCTGATGTTCTGGTGGTGCAAGGTGACTGCATTCTTGTAGGCTGTGCGGTCTTCGGTTGATTTGCTGTTACTCCTTTTCCGTTCCAGTCATTTGCAGGAGTGTTTGGATTCTTGTAGTCTGCCATAAATCATTTAGGTGTTTCGCTATGTTGGTTTTCTGCTGATTTCTTTAGGGGGGATACACTGTTGTCACGTTCTGATAACCAGCGGTGTAGATTGTGTGCGGCTTCATTCGCGTCTGCTGCGTCCGTGGGAGGGAGTGGTTGAGAGCTTTGGTCAGTTGTGCTTATGTAACTTTTCCCCAGCGTCTGCCAAGAGGGCTAGAGGCATAGTGACATGTAGTGTTCTTTGTGAAGGTAAAGTGGACGCCCTTGTGATTGGTCCAATGGTGTTTGGAAGTGTGAGAGATATTGAGGTTGTTTCCTGCTATGAAGACAGGGTCTAGAATGTGTCCGCATCTGTGGGTGGGGACGTTGACAAGTTGTTTGAAGCCAAGTGTTGAAGAAGAGCTACCCTACTCACTTTTTGACCACTTTTCCAACATTTTTGCCAGTATTTTCTGAGCATTCTTGTGAGAAAACAGGGCTGATTGCAGAGGCCCCATAACTTTTTGCCCCCATTTTCCTCTTTTTGCTGGTGTTTTCCTGACTGATGGTGCCCTGGGTACTGCTAATCAGTCCCAGGGCCTGTGCTCTGTGTAAAATGGATATGCAAATTAGGCTAATTATAATTGGCTAAGTTAACCTACCTATAAGTCCCTAGTATATGGTAGGGCATGTAGGTTTAGGGACCACAGCATAGGTGGTGCACACCTAGGTGCACTGCTGAGGTGCCCAGTGTCATTTTAAAAGCAAGCCTGCCTTGCTGGCTGCTTTTAAATTAAAGTTATATGCAAATTCGACTTTGGAATTAAAGGTACTTCTAAAGTCTTAAACTACCTTATTTTTACATATAAGTCACCCATAAGGTGTGCCCTATGTGCCCCTAGGGCTGGGTGCCATGTAACTATAAGCAGGGACTTTATAAAAATAGATTTATAAGCCCTGGTGAGGTAAAAACAGCCAAATTCGTTTTTCCCTCATTGAAGTAAATGGCCTTCATAGGCTAGAATGGGCAGACTTTATTTTAAATTTTAAAGTCTTCTTAAATGTTACATACCAAGAATTTGGTATCAAATTAATTGTTGTAATAAATCCCACAACTTCCAGTTGTTGGATTTAATATAACTTGTTCAGGTAAAAAGTTTAGACTTTACCTAAAAAGTTGCCAATTTCAGCTCTGCATTGTTTTTGCTGCTGTGCTCTGATTGGCCAGCCTGCAGCAGCTTCTGCCAGGCTGCCTTGATGAGGTGTGAAGTGGCCTGGCTTCACACAAAGGAATGTGCTTGGGGGAGAGAATCTCCCCTCAGCAGATGGTGAGGCAGGAAGGGGGAGGGCTGCCAAACTGGTCTTCAAAGGCAGAGAAGGACATTTGCAGCACCCAGCAACACCCCCACATCCTGCAACCCCAGACAATTAGGTGCCCCCTTGATTAGATTAGGAGAGGGCAGGAGAGGGGTGTGTTTATGATTTTTAGCCACACCAGTGGGTGGGCTCAGCCAGATGTAACCTCCAAAAATCAGATTCATCCATGTTGGATTTTTAGAGACTGTTGCCTTCTGGGATGGATTTTTGCCACACTTCCCAGGAAGTGGTCATCACAGGGGGACGACCCTGTCCCTGATTGGAGAACCAGGGCCCCCCTGCTTTTCACCCAGGAGCAAGGATAAAACTGGCAGACCTGCACCCACACCTCAGATCCCCACCAAATTTCAAGAAGAAAGAACTTAAGGAGAAGAAGGACTGCCCTGCTGGACCCCTGGCCTGCACCTGGAACCTGCACTCAGAAGGACTGCACCAGCTGCACACTTGGGCTTCACCACAAGAAGGACTTTGCCTGGCTTCAACTGGTTCAAGGAGGGACTCCCTGTTTGCTACAGGTGAAAAATTGGTAACCAGAGTCCCCTGCACCAACTCCTGAAGAAAGCGACCAGCTGACCACTGTCCAGTTTCCAAAAAGGAGTTTGCGCCAGGTGCATTCTGGGAGTTGAAGTCCGCACCCCCCAAGGACCATCACAGAACTTCTGGACCCTTGGGGTGAGCTGTGGACCCCAAAAGAACCTTAAAAGAACATCTGGGTGAAGCCCCAGAAGTTTGGAAAAGATTTGAGAATTTTTGGAAAAAAGCTCCAGAGAGGGACCGACCCGCCGCGGAAATTCTAGCCGGCTTGCCTCAACCGCGACCCGGCCTGACTTCGTGGTTCGTCCCGGTAAAGAAAAACATCCAAAAAAGAGACTAAGTCCGAAGGTAAAAAGTTGACCGGGACCTCCCAGCCATCGTATCCGAGAAGGGCTCCATGGACGTCGGATCAAGATCCAGGTTTACCCCGGTCGAAGGATTTTCATCTCGAAAAAACGACTAAGTCCGAAGGTAAAAGACTCCACCGAGGAAACCCACATCGAGTATCCGGACAAGGGCTCCAGGAGGTCGGATTCAACTGGCAGGTTCGTCCCGGTGAAGAAAAACTTCAAAATAAAGACTAAGTCAGAAGGTAACTTTTTAACCGAGGCCTCCCGAGACCTGTAGCCGAGCAGGGCTCCATCGCGGTCGGCCTGAAAGTTTGACTTTGCCCTGGTCGAGGTGCAACCAGATGACCCGATTGGCGCTTTTTGTTTCTAAGCGCTAGAAAAGTAATAATTCTTTAAAAATTCATATCTCCGGTTCCCCTGAACCGATTTTAATCGTTTTTGTGTCATTTTAAAGATAAAAATATAAACTATTTTTATAAATTGGTTTTGGATTTTTAAACTGTTTCCTGTGTTTTATTTAATTACTGTTTTGTGATATTTGAATGCTTTACACTTTGTCTCCTAAGTTAAGCCTTGACGCTCGTTGCCAAGCTACCAAGGGTTGAGCTGGGATTAATTTACTGAGACCTAACTGTACCTAGGTGGAGGTTAGTGGCTTGTTGCTAGGTGTAGGTACCTACCTGCCCTTACCAATAACCCATTTTCCAACAATTCTGCTCCCACTGTGGTAGGGAAGTCTCTTAAGAAGCCAGTAGGTTTTAAACCCTGTGAGGCCTGTTGCAGGCAAAAGTCTGTGACAGATCCCCATCTGATTTGTCTGTGATGCCTGGAGACAGACCACGATTCCAGCAACTGTCCCAACTGCCAAACCATGAATCCAAAGGCAATTCAGACGTGGGAGATGAAGCTCCTCCCAGTCAAACTTCTGAAGACTCCGCACCGCTCCAGGTCACAGTTGTGTGGAAGGTGCAGGGCCCACTCTTAATTGCGGTCAGTCATTGTCAGGTAAGTCCCAAAAACCTGGCAAAAAAAATTATGCAAGTCGAGGTCCTTTTTGCACTTTAGCCACAGAGCATAAGCCTGGGTCTGCTATTCACCTTCCTGATTTTTCTGGAGTTAGAGAAATCCCACCCAACTCAAGCAGTTTTATAAGGCTATGGACCTCATATTTGGGTGTGCAGAACCCTATGGGAGCACCTCTAAGGCCTACGGGTCTGGGAGGTGCCCGACTGGACTCCCACTGGCAGGTTCTCCCTTGGGGCCAACAAGACCCTATGGATTTGTTCCTGGATCTGGACCGGCTGTGGTTACAAACCCACAATCTTCACCGGGGTTCTGGCCCATGTCGCAGTTCCAAACGCTGCTGATACCTTGCTGGCGCACAAGCCCATAATCATTCCCGACTCTGACCAAAGGCAGACCATCGTTTTTCGATGTCGACACCGGTGCCACCCAGACCCCAATAATTGCCTGAATCAGAGACGGCGCCTCCTATCCTTGTCAGGCCCTGTGGGAAGTTTCTCTGGGGTGGATCTGTAGATGTTTAAGTTTACCCTGATTCCTACGAAGACCCTATGGACCAATTGGATAAGGACAACTGGTATGAGGCGTGGGCTCATGCCAGTCGCCTGGACCCCTCACCAGATACAGGCCTGGTCTCTCCTTCCTTTGCTATGTGGTGAAGAAGGTGGCTGAGGTCCTCAACCTCTATCTGCCCTCTGCAGAAAAGACCAATGTCTTGACAAAGGTGCTTCAGCGGGGCAGGTATCCCACACTGAACCCCTGTTGCTCTTCAATGAAGCCCTATCTGATGTTGTGGCTTAGGCCTAGCCCTGCACGGGCACCCCTGTGCACAGAATGATTGCACATAGCCACCAGCTTGCCTCACCCAGAACCCCACTTCTGACAGCATGGTGGTACAGGCCTCAATTTCCAGAGAGGATACTGGTGCGTTCCCTACCACACCACCAGATACGTAATCTGAGAGGCTGAATACCTTTGGGAAGAAGATTTCTCTTCTGACACCCTTGCACTGAGGTTGGTGGACACCGCATGTCTCTAGGGCTGATATACCTCACTGTGTGGGACTCTCTTGCGCAGTGCTGCCCGTGGTCTTGGATGAGGCCGGAGCCATCCTTAACCAGGCTATCACTGATAACAGGGATGCAGCAAAGTTTGATATCAGATGCGGGCAGGACACACCAGACTCTCTGGGCAGGGCAAATGCTTCATCGGTGACACTCTGCTGCCACGCTTGGATGAGGTCACCTGGCTTTTCAGGGGATGTCCAGGCATGCCTTATGGACGTTCCCAATCAATAGCACTCGCTGCTTGAGTGCTTCGAGGAGAGTAGGGTCACCTAGTCGATGGGGCTCACCAAGGCCTCACACCAGACTTATTGTTCCTTTCGCTCCTTCAGTGGCTACAGTAAGGCCTACCATCCATGTCCTTTCCAGCAGAGCCACTATGGCCAACAGGTTTTCAGGCATTTTTGTGGCTGCAAACACTAATCCCACAAGTCCTGTGGAAACCAAGGCCACAGTTCTGCCCATTTCAGCCCCCACCCCACCCACTGTAGCCTCCAAACACCTTTAGAATGCCTTTGCAACTATATGGGCACCCTGTTGGAGGCAGGATCAGGACCCTTCTCCAGTGGCAGGACATAATGTCAAACAAGTGGGTGTTCCATATTGTCTGTCAGATTATGCCCTTCCATGGTTAAACGCTGTGGCTCCTGCCCCCGTCCTCTGATTGGCTGACAGAGGACCACCTCTCCTTGTTGAAAGTGCAAGCTCTTTTAGCCAAAGAAGCCATCCAGAGGGTGCCAGCATCAGAAGTAGGTCCTGGTTGCTATTCCTGCTACTTTCTGGTGTAAAAAAAGGAAGGAGTCCTCATCCCTATCTTAGATCTGCACTCTCTCAATGCCTTCCTAAAGAAGGAGAAATTTGAGATGCTAACACTTGCTCAGGTCATGTATGCGTTAGACCCTGAAGACTGGATGGTAGTGTTGGACCTGTAGGATCCCTATTCTCATATCCCGATACCTGCAATTCATGGTGGGACAGGAGCACTTTCATTTAATTGCGCAACCCTTTGGTCTCACCATTGCCCCTTTGATGTTGACGAAGTCGATGGTGGTAGTTGCTGCATATCTGTGGAGTCTTCCCCTACCTCGATGACTGGCTGCTGAAGGTGGGCTCACTACAGGCAGTTGTGATGAGAAGTCCTGCGTGAGATGCGTTACACACTGGCTGGTTCAGAGGAAGTGCAGGGCTTCCGATGCAGAGTCCTGTGTCATCATTAAGGATGCCTTTAACAAGGGGCTTGGAATGTAAGGGCCTTCATCGAGTATGTGTCATATGTTGGCAGTTCTTGGGAGGCTGCGGGCAGGAATGCAAAGTCCTTGCATTGGGGAAATCCATGCAGCAGAGGTGATATGTTGGTTCTGCTTGTGGTTGCACCGTGGGGCAGAGAAGATGCATTGGTTCTGCTGAAACTACAAGTGGGCTGGCAGAGCACCTTCAGGCCCACTTTCAAGGGTCCAGGACAGGGGTGGCACCATTTGGCAAGGTGGGACTCACAGATGGCAACGTCCAAGTGCTGGGTTCAAGGTTGTTAGACCCCTCTTCTGTCCCTGAGGCTTTAGTTAGTAGGCCAGCCAGCTAGCTCTTGGAATCACTCTTGGGTCCTAGGTTCAACAGATACAAGAAGGCAGCGGGTCAGCACAGTGAGGCAGCAGTCTGTCATAGCAGCAGTCCAGCAGAGAGGTAGTCCTTATAGCAACACAGCAGTCATTCCTCCTGGCACAGGTCCAGAAGTGTGCTGAAGAGTTGGGGGTCTGAAGTCCAATATTTATACCTAGTGCTCATTTTGAAGTGGAGGAAGCTTCTAGCAGTTTCTACTCTCTTAAAGTGTCAGGTATCTCCTTCCTCCCTGCCTTGGCAACAGTTTGCCTGGGATCACAATGACCTAGTGTTAAACCCTTTCTGGCACAGCTTTTGTGAAATGCAAGTGTGGTAGGCGACAGCTTCTCCCCCTCGTTAACTCAGAGGCACATCCTGCCAACATCAATCTTCCTTTTGTCTATCTGTCTAGGAGCAATACACAAAGACCAACTGGCAGCTACAGCTAGTCATGTGACTCAGAAACAGGCTGCACGCACCAAATGGTTAGGATAAGAAAATGCCAAGTTTCTAAATGTGACATTTTCAGAATTGTGATTAAAAATCCCACTTTACCATTAAAGAGGGATTTTAATTACATTTCTTTAGATACCAAACTTGGTTTGCCCACCTTCTCCTGATTTGAAGTTGCAGCGTATTAAATGTAACAAGATAACTCCAATGTTATCCTATGGGGCAGGTAGGCCTTCCAGTAGTGGAAAACAACTTTAGGAGCTTTTTACAACCAGGATATATATAACTTAAAGATACATGTCCTACTTTTTAAATTCACTGCACCTTGCCCTTTGGGCTGCTCAGGACCTGCCATAGGGAGATTTCTGTGCATTAAAAAGAAGTTTGGGACTAGCAAAAGATATATTTAGAAGGTAGCAGGTTCACCAAAGAAAACCAAACCCAAAACACACTACTAATAATGGCCTAAGGGCTTCAATAGTAAACAGTCTTTGTTATTCCACATCACAAACGGAATCTTCCAAACATTAGTCTTGGCACTGATATACACAGTTTATTCAGTGAAACGTGTCCTCAATCATTTATAGTAGAAATACAAATGTTGCTTCACACTTGCAAGGAAATATTGATGAAATGTCAGTGAAAAGTCCGCTGTTAGACATTTTTGATGGTATATCCAAATGCGTTTCAGGTGAAACACCTTCGGTCAGGGGTAACTACAAATAAATATATAACATGAAGTTCAAGTGGCCGAGTGTAGGAAAGTACCATCTTGCCTGGCATGTTACACCCATTTTTACATGTATGTAAGTTTGTTTTTGCCTGTCTCACTGGGATCCTGCTAGCCAGGACCTCAGTGCTCATAGTTTGTGGCCTGAATGTGTGTACCTGTGTAGTGACTAACTGTGTCACTGATACCCTGCTAACCAGAACTTCAGTGCTTATGCTCTCTCTGCCTTTAAATTTGACACTATAGGCTAGTGATCACTTTTACAAATTTCAATTAGCCCACTGGAACACCCTTATAATTCCCTAGTATATAGTACCTGGGTACCCAGGGTATTGGGGTTTCAGGAGATCCCTATGGGCTGCAGCATTTCTTTTGCCACCCATAGGGAGCTCAGACAAATCTTTACACAGGACTGCCACTGCAGCCTGCGTGAAATAACACACACATTATTTCACAGCCATTTTCACTGCACTTAAGTAACTCATAAGTCATCTATATGTTTAACCTTCACTTGCTGAAGGTTAGGTGCAAAGTTACTAAGTGTGAGGGCACCCTTGCACTAGCAAAGGTGCACCCACATAGTTCAGGGCCATTTCCCCGGACTTTGTGAGTGCGGGGACACCACTACACACGTGCACTACATATAGGTCAATACCTATATGTAGCTTCACAATGGTAACTCTGAATATGGCCATGTAACATGTCTAAGATCATGGAATTGTCCCCCGTTCCAAATCTGGTATCGGGGAGCCAATTCCATGCATTCCCGGGGCTCCACTATGGACCCCGGGTACTGCCAAAACCAGCTCTCTGGGGTTTTCTCTGCAGCTACTGCTGCTGCCACCCCACATACAGGGTTCTGCCCTCTTGGGGTCTGGGCAGCACAGTCCCAGGAATGCAGGACAAAGCATTTCCTCTGAAAGCAGGGTGTTACATCCTCTCTCTTTGGAAATAGGTGTTAAAGGCTGGAGAGGGGTAGCCTCCCCCAGCCTCTGGATATGCTTTGAAGGGCACAGATGGTGCCCTCCTTGCATAAGCCAGTCTACACTGGTTTAGGGAACCCCCAGTCCCTGCTCTGGCTCGAAACTGGACAAAGGAAAGGGGAGTGACCACTCCCCTGTCCATCACCACCCCAGGGGTGGTACCCAGAGCTCCTCCAGTGTGTCCCAGACCTCTGCCATCTTGGATCCAGAGGTGTGAGGGCACTCTGGAGGCCTCTGAGTGGCCAGTGCCAGCAGGTGACGTCAGAGACCCCTCCTGATAGGTGCTTACCTGACTAGGTGGCCAATCCTCCTCTGAGGGCTATTTAGGGTCTCTCCAGTGGGCTTTTCCACAGATAACGACTTGCAAGGAATCACCAGAGTTTCTCTGCACCTCTCTTTGACTTCTGCCAAGGATCGACTGCTGACTGCTCCAGGACACCTGCAAAACAGCAACAAAGTAGCAAGAAGACTACCAGCGACATTGTAGTGCCTAATCCTGGCGGCTTTCTCGACTGTTTCCTGGTGGTGCATGCTTTGGGGGCTGCCTGCCTTCATCCTGCACTGGAAGCCACAAAGAAATCCCCTGTGGGTCGGCGGAATCTTCCCCCTGCTTCAGCAGGCACCAAACTTCAGCGTCTCTGGTACTCTGGGACCCCTCTCATCCTGACGAGCATGGCCCCTGGAACACAGGTGTTGGACCCAAGTGACCCAGACTGTCCAGTGGTCCAACTGTCCAAATTTGGAGGAGGTAAGTCCTTGCCTGCCCTCTCCAGACAGTAATCCTGTGCACCACGTGAACTGGAGCTGCTAGGGCTTCTGTGCACATTTCCACAAAATCCTTCATGCACAGCCAAGCTAGGTCTCCAGCACTCTGTCCTGCGATGCTCAGCTCCCTGAGTTGATCTCCGGCTTCATGGGACCCTCTTTTGCAGTGTTGAGACGACCGCTGTGTTCAGACTTCTTGAACCTGTGTTCAAGTACTTCTGCGGGTGCTACCTTCTTGTGCGTGGGCCCTCTCCCAAGTGGTGACATCCTGGTCCTTCCTGGGCCCGAGCAGCACCCCTTTTCTTCAACTGCGACTCTTGCAGCTAGCAAGGCTTGTTTGTGGTCTTTTGCCAAGGAAACAACTCTGCATCCTCCAGCACTCTGTGTGACATCTTCTGCATGAAGGAGTAGTTCCTAGCACCTTTCGTTGTTGCTGAATCTTCAGCTTCTTCCATCCGAAGGCAGCCATTTTACACCTTCATCCGGGACTCTTGGACTTGGTCCCCTTCATTTGCAGGTCCTCAGGTCCAGGAATCCATCTTCAGTGCTTTGCAGTCTGTTGTGGTATTTGCAAAATCCTCTATCACGACTCTAGTGTGTTTCTGGGGGTCTTGGCGTGGGGTATCTTGGGCACCCTTAGTGTTTTCTTACACTCCCATCGACCCTCTGCACACTACACTAGCCTAGGGGTCCATTTGTGGTTCGCCTTCCACTTTCTTAGCATATGGTTTGTGTTGCCCCAAGGCCTATTGCATCCTATTGTATTCTACAGTGTTTGCACTACTTTCTGACTGTTTTACTTATCTGATTTTGGTTTGTGTGTATATTTTGTGTATTTTACTTACCTCCTAAGGGAGTATATCCTCTGAGATATTTTTGGCACATTGTCACTAAAATAAAGTACCTTTTATTTTTAGTAACCCTGAGTTTTGTGTTTTTTATGATATAGTACCTATATGATATAAGTGGTATGGAAGGAACTTTGCATGTCTCCTAGTTCAGCCTAAGCTGCTCTGCTATAGCTACCTCTATCAGCCTAAGCTGCTAGATCACTACTAACAAGGGATAACTGGACCTGGCACAGGGTGTAAGTACCATTGGTACCCACTATAAGCCAAGCCAGCCTCCTACACCAAGCTTTCAAACAATAACAGTAGAGAACAGAAAAGAGGATGTTTAAAACTAAAAATGAAACAGTACCTTCACTTGAAACAAAGCACCACTCGAGAAAAGATCTCTGTATATCTTGCATACAGGCCTTGTTACTATAGGTGTGACAGTGTAACCACCGCAAATACTAATTGAAAAGCACCCCAGAACAAACCAAGAAAAAACAGCACACAGAATCCCCTTGTCTGTGACCCCAAAATACTCTGCGGTGCCCATATAAACCGTAAACCCCTCCCAGACGTGCAAGAGTCCACCAAACCCCTCATGGCCATTTCTCGTCAATACCTCTGTAGCTTTTCCTAGTCCTCAATCCCTCTTCTACACAGACAAAAGAGGAGATGTTGCTGGAATATTAACAGCCGCAGATTTATTACTTCAAAATACATGGTACATAAAACATCTCAATGAGAGGTCAAACATGTTCCACATGTGATCTATTTTCTCTTCTGCTTCTTTTATTGTTTGTCACCAGTGTAGTGTTTCGCGCACAGCCTCCTGTAGGTCAAGTACCCAGCATTGGGCAGCTAGGCTCCCACCTTTCTATCAATTTCTGTGCCCCGTGTTGCGTGGGTTGCAAGTGCTATGTCCACCTGCTAATGACCCTTTGCTGGACCCCTGCCTGCTCCTGCTGTGCCCGTGCCGTAAGGCATCCAAGGGCACAGTTTGAGCAGGTCTTCTTTTAGGCTGTGGTGCTTGGCTGCTGTCTGTGTTTTGCTTCCACCTGTCCCTGCAGTAAGGCATCCCAAGGACATTATTTGAGCAGGCCTTCTTTTAGGCTGTCATGCTTGTGGCTGTCTGTTTTGCTTCGCCCACAAGACTAGTCCAGATTTGCGACTGTGATGCCCGCTCTTATAGTGTGGGTGGGTTGATGATGTGAGGTCAGTCCTTGCTGGGGATGCCGTCCTGCACCCCCATTTCACCTCCTTGGCCTCCACCCCACGGTCCTTTGATTGCCGGCTTTGAACAATGTAGTCCAATCACCGCACCCGATGTTCGCAGGCTTCTGACCTCCTGAGGCTTGTTGGTCCCACCCTCGGAAGGAGTTAATCCTGGGCCTCAAAATGGTCCGCTCTGCTGACTGGCACGCAACGAAACCCCTCACAGACATGCGAGAGATAGCCAAATCTTCACAACCGTTTCTCATCCATACCACCGTAGCTTTTCCAAGTCCCTAATACCTTTTCCAAACAGACAAGGGAAAAAATGTTGCTGGAGTATTAACGGCCGCAGATTTATTACATCAAAATACATGGCATATAAAACATTGTGAGTGGTCATCAACACGTTCCACATATGATCTATTTTCTTTTATGCTTCTTGATTGTCCTTTGGTTCACTTTTTACTACTGTTTGTCACCAGTGTAGTGTTTCACGCACAGCCTCCTCCACAATAGCCCATAGGTAAAATACCCATCTATGGGCACCTAGGCTCCCATCTTGCTACCAATTTCTGTGCGTGGCCCCCACTCAGCGTTACCTGGGCTGCAAGTGCTATGTCCACCTGCTGATGACCCTCTGCTGGTCTGCAGCCTGCTTCCTGTAGAAAACACACTATCCAGTGGCAGATATTTAGTGTATAACTTTTATTTCTGTCGAGCCGGTTGGTACACGTCCATAACCAAAACCAGCTAACGACAATCTGCCCAACACAATCTCAATTCCCTCCACGTACGACCCCCATCGTTCTATATCTAGTCTTGTGTAATGCACACGACTACAAACGCAACACATCCCTTCCCTTTAATAACAACAAATATATGTAACAGACTTAAATTTTAGTTCTACAATTACAGATCATAAAAAAATACAAAATTGTCCATTAAGTGTCTAACACAAAATCCTGAAACTTCTTTGGCAAATCTACTACCCTTCCGCTATGTGTAGCCACCCGAGGCAATTCCTCACGGTTATTAGCACAAGAGTGGCTTGGCACTTGTCCCTGTGTTCCTTGGGCAGGTGACAACTCATTTTGGGTAACTGAGGATGTGGAACTTGAAGAGTGCCCACGTTGATCATTCCTTCTAGACTGTTTTTGTGCTTTTTGCAGATGCTCATAATTACACTCATAACAACTACTCTCCAGTTCTGGCCAAGCCCAATCAAAATCGGCACAAGGTTTTTCCCATGCATTCATACCAGAACACTTCACTTTGTCATTACACTTGGCCAACTTACCACAATGCCATATCTTCCCATCACTCAACGCCGAACACTTGAATATTTTTTTTACTTGGAGTGGATCATAGAATTTGCTGTCTCCCTTCCGTGTTTTACAAGTCAATTCCACCTTGACTCAATCTCCGGGCTTGAGTTTGACTTCCATAGCCTTGTGACTATGATCATAATACTTCCTATATGCTTCATGTGCTTTTAAAATATTGCTTTTGACCATGGCAGGGGACCACTTACTATGAATCTTGAGTTTTAACCACTCTCCGTTATCTTTAGTGAACGGTTCTCTACCTCTTAATATTTTGAATGGACTATGGGGGTCTTTACAACTTTGGAGGAGGTGTTAATCCGTCCCAAAAGTGACGGATATACACCAGCCGTATTACGAGTCCAATATATCCTATGGAACTCGTAATACGGCTGGTGGTATATCGGTCACATTTGGGACGGATTAACACTTCCTCCAAAGTTGTAATAACCCCCATAATCTTTTAATGATGTATAAGCCGACATCATGCATGTAAGTTCCTTTTCCCAATCCTTCCCTGCACCGATGGCTGCCTGAATAGAACCCATTATCACACGGTTGAAACGTTCCACATTTCCTGCTGGATGATAGACAGGAGTATATTTTTCCTTAATTCCATTTCTGGATAGAAACTCCTTCAACTTCTCAGACACAAATTTGAGGCCCATTGTCACTCAAGATTGATCTGCGTATGCCCTCTCTCAAAAACACACCCGATACAAAAGAAATCACAGTGGATGAGTCACACCTCTCACACGCTTTGTATTCAGGCCACTAGTAATAAAGATCTAACAATACTATCACATGCTTAGTTTAATCATAGTGGTTATCTAAAGATTAGATAAAGGACCAAAAATTTCAATTGCCACATCCTCCCACGGATTCTCCAGGTACGAATTCACACCTAAAGCTGGTCTGAATATTTTCAAAGACCTGTCTGCATTAGCACACACACCGCAATTACGCACCACTCTTTCCACATCTGCATCTATACCTGGCCACCAATATGACATTTTGCACTCTTTTTGTTTTACTTCACAATTCCTAGATTACCTTCTTCAGGTGTTATTGCAAGAATCTTTTCACGAAGCACTTAAGGTGGTACCATTTTCTCCCTTCTCATGAGGAAATTGTCCTCATTAATGGTCAATTCATTCCTGACCTCCCACCATTTGACAAGATTTTGAGTCAGTTTATTCTTACAAGGCCATCCATTACGGACACACCCCATAACTTTTTGCAAAACCTCATCACTTTTGGAAGCAGAAATCCATTCCATCTCATTAACAACACCCTCCAAATTGGCCTGATCCCCTTCAACAATATCAGCAATGGCAACACTGCACTCATTCCATTCGTAATCTTCCGTTGCTTGGAATAGTAGTGGAGAACGGTTTAGGTAATCTGCCACCTTTTATTCCTTATGCCAGGAAGGTATTCCACTTCATAAACATAATCCAATAATCGTAATGATAACCTAGCTATGCGAGGTGTAGCCTTAGTAATGCATTGGGAAGTCAAAACCTTCACCCAGGGTTTATGATCTGTCCTTAAAACAAAATCCGATCCCACAGGTAGTGCCTACATTTCTCCGTCCCCCAAACTGCTGACAGCACTTCTTTTTTGATAACAGAGGATTTCTCTTCTGAAAAGGGTAAAGGCACGCGAGGCAAAGGCAATTACATTTTCAGACCCATTATCAGACACTTGTGTTATCACCGCCCCAAGGCCCTTTACACTACCATCAACTGTGCGAATACTCTTCTCTTTGCTGTCAGATCATTGCAGGGGAAGAGCTGAACAAATGTACTTTTTGATTTGCTCAAAATCTTTATTCAGCTCAGAATTCCACAAAAATTCCTGTCTCTCTTTTATCAGTGGTCTCAAAAGGTAGGTCTAAGTGGAAAAATGTCCCACCAATTTCGCATAGAATTCAACCAAACCCAAAAAGGATTTAACTTCATCTTTGGAATTTGGAGCAGGTGCATCTCTAATCGCTGATAAGATACTATTCTTTAGAAGGATACCTTGTTTACTCAATACATGTCCTAAATATGTAACAGATTCTTTAGCAATCTTGCACTTGCTCAACTCTGCCATAAGCACATTATCTGCCAGCCTTCCCATAGCCATCATCAGTCTTTTGTCATGTTCACACTTATCTTTTCCCATAATGAGTATGTCTTCTTGGAAATAAGTGACCCCCACAATGTCTCCTAATAACCTGTGCATAAGTCGTTGGAACACCGCTGCAGCAGAAGCCAAAACAAATGGCATGCGAACTAATCTAAAACACCCAAAAGGTGTTATAAGCAATGTCAATTTCCTACTTGACGGATGTAAACAGATTTTATGGTACGTTGACTTGAGATCTATTGTGGAAAACCATTGACAACCCTTCTATTTAGATAAAAGCTCTTCAATCTTCGGTAGATGAAATTTATCAACCACAATACACTTGTTAAGCTCCCTCAAATCCAAACAAAGCCTAATCTGCCCATTGGCCTTACAAACTACAACTGAGGGTGCTAACCATTCCGCACTCACAGTGGGCTCTATTACACCATCCTTTTCCAACCTATCTAATTCTTTCATGACTGCTTCCCTCACACTTAAAGGAATGTTTCTTACCTTGTGGGAAACAGGGGTAACTCCACCTTTGAAGTACAATTTTGTGCTTAAACTTCAACAGTTCACCTATCTAGCCAGAAAACACTTGCAGAACTTTTTCCAATAACTCTACCTCTAAGAGTTCACCCGGCTCCTCCAAAGATAGTACTTGTGTGACTCTATTAGGGTTTAAGATGACTCCTAAAGCTCCCTGGTCCTTGTATCCTAAAACAGAAGGTCCTTTCTCTGCTACCAACAAGGTACCAGGTGCCTTCCTGCCTTTGAACTCGAACATCAAATCCACGGAACAAACCATGGGAATCTTTTCTCCTGTAAAGGTAACAGGTTGTACACACGATGGTGATAGAACACTTCCATATAAATTAGCAAATTTCTCGTTCCAAACATCATTACAGGTAATTGCAATGATGTGAACTGTTTTTGTGAATAGTGACCCAGAATCTGCTACTACTTGTATCTGAATACCTACTATTTTGATATCGCAAACAGGCTTGCTCCGCAACTCAATGGTACTTAAAATGAAATTGGCAATGCTTAGAATGCAATCACCATCATGTGACTCACACCCTTCAGTATGGTTTTCTTGTTCAACATCCACACACTTTACAGTAGACTCCTTCGTCTTTTTTTTTGCACACTTTGGCAAAATGCCCTACCACTCCACAAAAAGCACATTTTGACTTGGACGCTGGGCAGCACTTGTCCCTCGCATAATGTCCTTTGTTTCCACATCTATAACAGGTAACCTTCCCTTGCTGAATTTTCTTTGTGCCCAATTTATGTGTAGTACTATTGTTACTGATATTGTTCTTTCCTTCCGGCATCACTTTGCACACCACACCACTATCTTCCCCATTACATAATGCTGCTTTAGCACATCGTCTAGACAACTCTGCTTTCTTGACAACAGCGATAATTTCATTCAAAGGAGCATCTCCACAAACCCACAGTTTATCTTGTACTCCAGTATTATTAGAATGCATTATGATTTGATCCCGGATCAGTTCATCATGTAGCTGCCCGAACCTGCAAGTTATTGACAATTTCTTTAGAGCAGATACATAATCTTCCACAGACTCATCTTTGTTTTGCTTGCGTTGGAAAAAATTGTATCTGTCCACAGCAGCACACACGAGTTGATAGTGTGCGTCTAAGTCTTCCAATGCATGCCTGAAGACATCAGTGTCCTCACTTGCCCTCTGTTTTTTTCTCCATTTGGGTGAATACTCTCTGTCCTTCAGGTCCCAGACAATGTAAAAGAATGCGTTTTTTCCTAACACTTCTTCGCTCTCACCTTCAATTGCAGCTATGCAATAAAAAAAATAGTCTTTCCAATCACTCCATTTCATATTAGGTTCCCCAGCCTTGGGAAGGAAAGGAACTATAGGAGTGAGTGAAAATGACTGTGCACACATTTTCACAACGAAGTAAAACATTTCCTTTCCCTTGAACTGTGGATATGTCTATCACAAAACCCATAAATAGTTTTAAAAAAAATAGCTAGGCTGTACAAAAAACACAAAATTAGTAAAATACAATAGTTGTGTGATATATTATAAACAAGGAAAATTAATTGTTTTAATAACGTCAAAATTTCATATACCCACCCATTGTGGTCATTATGTGCATAAAGTACCAATCCAATATGGCAGCAATTTGTAGAAACGTCGACACATTAAATGCCCGACTCAAATATGGCTGCTGTGTTTAAAGTCCTCTCCTTATTGCTGTTGCTGACTTCTTCCAATATAGCGGTATGTTAAGTAACACGTCACCGCATTTAGAATACGGTCGCTGCAGCCCCAGCCAGTTCTAGCACGAGACACTCGCTACGGTTTTACCTTCCAAGCGCGAGGTAAGCGTTAAGTTAATAATCAATAAGTAAAAAATATTCAATTATGTGCGTCATAAGCCGCTTCTTAAAGATCTGATCCGACACTCCTCACACACATCGCTGCATCATCGCTGACTGGCCAGCCTTCTCCACATTACAGAGCTACTCTGCATGAATCTTTGCAGCCGGCTGCCTCCATTAAAAAAAAAAAAAAAATACCCCACCAGTTCCAGACGTGCTGCACATCACCTTGCTGTACTGCACAGCGCTTCCTCAGTGGAACAGAATGTGGTGCCCAGCATTCGAGGTTCCACCGCTTGTCGCCAAATTTATGTAGTAAACACACCTATCCAATGGCAGGTAGATAGTGTATAACCTTTATTTCTGTTGAGCCGGTCGGTACATGTCCATAACCAAAACCTGCTAACGGAGATCTGCCCCATGCATTCTCAATTCCCTCCACGTTCTACCCCCATTGTTCTATATCTAGTTGCGTGCAAATGTAATGCACGCCACTACAAACACAACACTTCCGCATACCTCTGCCGTAAGGCATCCCAAAGACACTGAGCAGGCTTTTATTTAGTCTGTTGGGCTTGTGGCTGTCTGTGTGTTTCTTCTGCCATGCTGCCTGTGGTTTCCCAACTGCATGCAGCTACCTCTTTCAATAAGAACATATTCATGACCACCCGGTCAAGTGGATGTCGTCTGCTTCAAAGTTAAATTATCAGCCTAGGCTGAGCTCACTAGCTAAGCACAGTGCCAATAGGAAATACACTCAGGTGTTAATGCTCTGCTACCCCCAATCCCTTTTTATGGAAACAGGCACCTTTTCCAATTCCAATTTGTGCTTAACTCAACAGACCAACTGCACTGCCCGGATCCTCTGCTACCGCTCTTCATGACCTTCTCAAATGCCCTTGGTCCCCGATGCCCACCCCAAATCTCTGGGTGGAGCGAGACCTGGCCAAGCCAGCTATTCTCCAGAGACAGCCACCCTAAGTCTGAGTATCCAGTGCCCTGGCTGGGCTGCCCCCATGAGCACCACCGTGCTTGCAGTAAGTGCTTCTGGGATGCCTGTAACTCTGGCCAAGCTGTTGTTGCTGAAGTATCTAGGCCCACGCCGCCATTTCCGAAGCACCGCCGTCCTGGCTGCATGCGCTGGTATGGCGGCGAATTGCAGTCCTGCGATGTCGCTGCCCCTGCTCCTTTGCTTGTTGCCACCTGCGTCAAGCAGGTAATAACCTTTTGCTAGTGCCCCCTGGTGGGTGCTGGGGGCAGCCTTTGCCCTTGCTCGCTGACTGCTTGCCAGTACTTCTCCAGGTAGTTTTCTGGATCATCCTCGGAAGGGCAGCATTCTTCTCCTGGGGAGTCTTTTTCGTGCTGCATCTCAGGTGGGGGTGGCATCAACAGTATCAGATTCCCCCTGGGCAATGGCTACTTTTGACCTCCTAGGCTTCCTCCACCCTGTCCCCCGATTGGCAGCTTTGTACAATGCCATCCAATCACTGCACCTGATTTTCGTGGGCTTCTGCTCTCCCAAGTCTTGTTGGTCCTGCCCTCGGGAGGCGTTAAAAAATGGGTGCACTGGTATGTATACTGCATATTCTAATTAATACTCAATCGCCTGAAGCAGACCACAAAAACCAGCATGCATCACTTTCACCCAATTAGGTAAATGTCAGTACACTCGCGATCGGTGCATCCAATAAAATTAACCTATGACATCCTTGTGGAATAAACGGACGATGATGTAAAATCTAGGAAACACAACCTGAACAAAAATAGTCACAGTATGAAAAACCGTTGCTAAGTGCACAAGGAAAAGAAATCCATCTGCTCACCCATGTACATGCTACAAAACTTAAATACCTGATACACACATGCGATGTAATACGGACGTGCTTGTACGTGTGCTTTTTTACAAAACCGCTTTCCCAATGTTTGATTTATACGAATATTGCCGGCCACGCCTCTAGTTCAGTCAGACAAATGTATTAATTATGAATAGCAAGGCTGTAAAAGTAAGTGAATAACACATTAAGAAGAATGAAACTGCTACCCATCAGGACCAAAGTCACCTAGGTACATGAATTAAAATCCATTACCTGTAAAGGAGACGCGAATGTCGCTTTAAGAACACTGCACCGTCAATAAAACTGAATAAAACAAGCTCAAACCCATTAGTGAATTTGAAACTGACGCTTTGTATGAGCGACTGCATGTACACCAAAGAAAGTAGCAAAACGACTAGAACAGAACCCACTACTGAGGCCAAACCCCGTGAAACACAGAACAGTGAAAAAAACAAAACCGACTTGCAGACGTGATGTGATAAGCATGTGTGTATAAACGTGCGACTTTTTCTTAATGTTAAAGAAATTAAAAACTTTTTCGTAGACAATAAGAAAATAAAAAAATAAATGATTATCTGATAGCTAAAACAATGAATGAACATCGGTTGTGCATCTGATGAAAAAATAAACTCCGATGTATAAAATAAAACAAAACAATACATTTAACATACAGGTGTAAGAATGCAGTCACAAAGCAACCCAAATCATTCTAGGAAAACTATTGGGGACCACTTCTCAATTGTTATGCAGGAGTACAAAAGTTTTCTTATAAAAACATACATAAAGGATAACATACATAAAAGATAATTGCATAACAAGCAAGCCTAAATTGTTGTAACATATCTCACTATCAAGCCTTACAAAAAACATGCCATCTCTAATTTGTCATTAAGACCATGGGGTAAAAAGGTATTAAATTGCTTTATCTAAAACGTTTTCCTTTGTGACAGCAATTTTTGTACATTGACTTCAGCATTAGATTGAATGACTTCCAGAATAAAAAAACGCAATTGTGCAATGTTATGGTTATGATCCATCCAGTGTGCGGCCAAACAGGAGTTCCTGTTTCTATTATTTATCATGATCTTGTATTTTGTTATCCGTACCTTTTATCTTTCTCTGTTTAACCCATGTACATGAAGCCGCATGGGCATTTAATGGCACATATTGCACACTGAGTGGCATGTTTATACTCTGTTTGCGCAGAATGTGTGTCAAACATTTGACGCACATTCGGCGCAAACCGTGCACCATATTTAAACTTTGACGCCCGAGCCCACGAACAGCAAAATTCCGCTGTGTGTGTAATTTTCTGGATGCGGGATACCTCCTTGCGTTATTGACATGCAAGGTAGGCGTTCCGGTCCAAAAAATGACTTAAACGCCTGTGTGCCTTATTTATGCTACCGCGCAAAAATGACGCACGGCCGGGAGGCACAGCCCGATTTGTGTAAAAAAATAAATAACGTTAGGCGTTAAAATGGGGCAAACACACCTGTACTTAATGAAAACACAGAGAAGCAACAGCAGAGCTCCAAAAGGAAGACATGGAGGTGCTTTTCATCCAGCATGCACACAGACGCAGAGCACAGGACCACCACCAACAACAGCAGCTTCCACAACACCAGCAGGGACCCCAAAGGCAACGCAGAAGGCAGGAGAGGATACTCCGCACCAGGACAACCCTTCTGGGACTCCGCCAACAAGACATCATTCAGAGGTACAGGCTTAACTGGCAAGCCATTCAGCTGCTGCTGCGCAACATTGAGCCACAGTTGGCACCCAGCTTGCAGACACCTGCACCATTCCACCAGAAACGGAGCTGTAAGCTGTACTACACATGTTGGCAAGTGGCTCCTTTCAAACCACTGGCGCCCTGGTTGCTGGGATCTCACAGCCATCATTCTCCACCTTCCTACCCAAGGTACTGGATGGCATCATCTCCCTCACACCCCAACACATCAGCTTCCCCCAACACAGCAGAAGCAGCAGGAGACAAAACAGGGGTTTTACCAAATTAATGGCTTCCCACACGTCCTTGGTGCCATTGACTGCACACATGCATGCATAGTGCCACCTGCTGCAACCGAACATCTATACTGCAACAGGAAACACACACACTCCATTAATGTGCAGGCCATTGTCGATCACTGGGGTTTGATCACCAACATCATGGGAAAGTATCCTGGGAGTGTACATGATTCATTCATCTTTCGTCACTGCACCATCAATCAACACTTCCAGGATGGACGATATGGAAATGGACTACTTGTTGGTAAGTTCAGAAACCCAGTTACATACACACTGCACAGCAACCCTCTAGGACACACAACACATACTCCACAACATCGATATGTGGACAGGAACACACTGAGGTTGTGACACCGCTAGGCATGTTTGATATCCTCACCCAATGGGAGAGATACCTAGGGACAAAAGACAGTTCCAAATAACAACAGATGCCAGTCCACAGACACAAGGGAAAAATTTAAAACAACACAATGACAAAGACATGGCCCCCAACTAGCAGTACATTTGGGAAGATTAATCTTTTAATATCACATCAATAACACTCAATCCAACACCCTTCAAACCAATACGTACTGTGTAAGGGGTGTGTAATGTTTTTTGGTGCAAGTCAAACACCATGACACACATAGCATGATGATGACTCCAGTGAAGGTCACGTGCAATCAGAGGCTGTGCCAATATCTCACATCACTCCTGCTCTCACATTGCCCACTACCAAAAAGCAAGTGGACTGTGCGAAGAACACATATTGATGGGACAATATTGAAAGTGCACATTCCTACACATATGCATTGCGACAAATTAACACACACACACAACAGATGTATTGGCATATGGACCTTCTGAAACTCTAAATGACAACCTCACAACCAAGTTAGCCATCTGCACTAGAACATGTTCAAAAGTATAGGTACACCTTACAACCTGAGTCGACTTGGCAAGGGCAGAGAAATAAGTATGCAGTGAACTTGTCACACATGTGAAATTAGTGCATAATCAATTGTTAACACATCAGTGCTCACAACATACGGAGATGTTTTGCACCTTGCAAAATCTAAGGGGCTCACTGATGGTTAAATAATTCTATTGCATATGTGAAATTGTATGGGATGTCCAGGGTATATAGATGCAACAGTGTTACCACCACTGTCAAATTGATTCTGTTTATGGAAGTATCATCTCACCCCCAGTTAAGACACAGGGACACCTGTTTCACAAGTCACAATGCTAGGGAGTACACACTACTGCAACTCTACAAAAATACTGCTGACATCCGGTCAACACCCGTTCAGATAGGGAAACAACCCATTGCTGATGGTATATCCTAGAAGCCTAGGATTCCACATAATAACACAAACACTGATGAGTCACAGACAACACAAGAGAACAACTGCCATGCAAAGTGATATTTATGGTGCAAGGTACATGAGCATGTTCTCACTCATTTTCTCTTTCTGCTGATCAGGGGTATGGATCCAGCCATGGATCATGACCCCATTGGCAAACCCAAGCACTGCAGCAGAGCGTGCCTATAATGAGGCACACAGGAGGACACGCACCATAGTTGAGAGGACCTTTGGCATGCTGAAGTCAAGATTCATGTGCCTCGACATCACCGGAGGCAGCCTCCTATACTCACCAGAAATGCTGTGCAAAATAATTTTGACCTGTGCCATCCTGCACAACATATGTGTAAGAAGGAACATTCCTCTATATGAACCCAACCCACAAATGCCTGAAGAGGAGGATGCTGTCCATCAACATGAGGGGGACCATCCAAACACAGCTGCAAGTTTGCGTCGGAGACAACATATTGTCCAACATTTCTTTTAACTCTACTCATCCATCATCACTGTCTTACCATATGTAAATAAACACCTATACTAATCACTGTATCGTGGTCTGGATAATCATTTTTGCATAACATTATCTCCAACTATCAGAATCAGACTGTAGCCTCATGGAGCATTGCTGAAATACCGATTAGGACATAGAACATTCCTAAACTAGTTTGCGTATGAATGTACAGCCACATTCACTCACACTGTAAAAGAAATATATCCTGTACATTTCACATTTGAAGGGCAATAGCAGAGGACCACACCTGTTGCACACATACATGTTGGCAACATGGTTCATCACAGCATATGGCACACAACTAAGACACCATCAGTCAATAAAGTAACAAAATGCCTCATACAAGAGGCGGTGGATGTGCTATTGCATTGGTAACAGGAATGTATGACCAGACCCTTGACAGTAGTAAGTCTTACATCACCTATCTTTGCAAAGACTATGTGTGACTAGATTTCCTTATAAGCAGCAAATTCATAGCACAAGTGCCCCAGGTATGACTAGCATTGTTGACAATGGTCTGCATTTCCAAAGATATGTGTTGATGGGATTGTCCAAGGTTTGGGTGTATCCTATTTGGAGTTCCTCCTTACCTGTGGTGTGCTGGCCAAACCCATGTACAGCTTTCCAAAGCTTCCTGGGTGTCCTTGTTAAAAATTATTAGTTGCTTGTCCATCCCCCCATGCCCCTCAGGCACAGGTGTAGGGTTGTGAATAGTGTACCTAGGACTGATGATCCAAGTTTGGTACACAGACATGTAAATCTGTAAATCACTTGTCCAAACCTAGGATACCCACTCATGATTAGCACCTGCATTCTATACTGGCAATTCCATTTACAACTCGCAGATCTTGTGGCCCTAGATTGCCATCAAGAACATAGAAATTGGTTGGCCTGTCAGTGGTGGAGGATTTGCAGCATGATTTTTACCTGACAAGTGGCTGAACAATGATGCCAAGGTCATTCCAGTTGTTACGCATCTTGTAGGGTTTGGATGTGCTGTTTGATGATAGGACATGTGTAGGCTGGCTTGCCATGTACTTTCTCATGGACAATCAGTGATCTGTATGATGATATGGGCTGTTACAGGTACATTAGATGTATTGTCTGATTTACTTCTTGAGCCATTTCACACAATAAAGTACCTAATGTTTGGTTTTCTATTTGTCTTAACAGCTGTCAAAATGACTCGCATCCATCGAGAGTTTCAGCGCAGGGCAAGGCGTTACCGCCACATTCTGGATGTGGAGTCTGGTTACTGCAACATGGCAAGACAATATCGCCATGAAAGAGCCTCCGGAGTGTGGAGGGCATTTGCCCAAGGGGGCCCTTCCGTGTCCACCACAGCCACCAGCACCACCACTACCACCCAGGTGGCACAAACAGTAGCAGGGACCTTTGCTGGACCATCAACATCGACCGCTCCAGCAGCTGTCACAGCACCACCTGCAACTCCGCCTACTGACATGGCACCGACAAGGGCCCATACTTCATCCACTGGCACCCAGACCACCCCTGCTGCAGTCATAGACCCTGCAGCTTTTAGCCGTATGCAAAGGAACTTGGACCGTGTTCTACGTAAAATTACCCGACTACAGCGGGAGGTGGCACAAGTAAACCGGTGGATGCATGCCATCAATACGACCCTGCGGAGGGCCAACTTGTAGGCTTATACTCAGCCATGATTCCCTCCCCTCCCTCCTCTTTCCTGGTTCTTTAACTTAGTGAGTATAGGGGGCTTAGTGTTAGGTTAGTATAGGCTGTTAGTTTAGTTAGTAGTAGTGGGTGGGGGGTTGGGCTTTCATACTTTTTTCAACTGTTTTTTTTATGTGTGTGGGTGGGTGGGGGACAATGTTGGGGTTTTGGTGTTTTAACAAAAGAAAGGAAAAAAAAAAATACAAAAATATATATATTTGTTTAGTATAAGATAGTATGTGTTTAGGTTACTATCTGTTGTCCTTCATGTGTCCTGTCTTATAAGGGATTCGGGGGTGGATGTTTAGATCGTTTCGTTAAATGTGATAAGTACGTTTAGCTTAGGTTAGTTAGGGACAGTTGTGGGTAATGTGTAGTTAGAGTAGATTAGGTTAGGTAAGGTGTTTCCCCTGGTTTTAGCTTCTGTTTTTACTATTTAATAAATATCTGGGTAACCCTTTACAGTATGTGTCAAATGCTTGTAGATCAGGGCCTTGCAATGAGTGAACAGTGTCTCTTTTGAATTAGCGTTTGTGTCCCATGCTGCAACCATATCCCAACTAAGCTGTTACATTGGCAGCTACTCCAAAGCTACTTAGCTAAGATTTGGCCATCCATTGCACCCACCACTCACGGTTACTATGAATCCCAAAGTGTGGTTATTTTGTGATGTATGTTTTCAATGTCACATACTTTGCTAACAGATTTGGTATTGGGGACACTGTTAAGTCTGCCTGCAGCCTGATGTCCAAGCAAATCCTTATAAGGTGAGTGGTAGTATGCTCTCATGTAGTATGGTATACATAATTCACACCTATCATTTGTTACAATGTTCAGCACGGTTACTTATTTGTATGGAAACTCATACACATCCCATCATGCTGTTGGGTGTGTGTTAGCTAAAAATTGGGGAAAATGTCACATACGTAAGTTTTGACTTTCAGTAAAAATTGAAGGCACTATTTCCGGGCTTAGACATCCCTTGAGGAGGCGTTATTCTGTACAACACAGCATTTTGGTGTATAGTTTATATTTTCCTCTGAAATGACCCTCAGGGAGGGCAGATGATGGTACAATCCAGGCCACAGTGCATAGTTATCAGCCAAGTTTCGTTCAGGTCAGGAGTATAGACAATCAATGGTCATTGACCTGAGGTTAACATCACTGATGGCCATCACGGTTGATGTGTCACATTACACAGAGACAAACTTGTTGTGTAAGTCCTATTTATTCAAGTGTTGTAGTGCTATATGTACATTGTCCATCATTGTGAGTCCATTAGTGTGACATCTTCCATTGTGATCCTACACAAGTGCAAAAGGACATGTCATTGGACATGCTGGGGTGAACTGTCAGACAGTGCAGAGGGACAGGATTTGCCAATGAGTTAGTGAGAGACAATCACAGGGCAGGGTGACAAGATAAACAGTGGGTTGAAGAACAGTGCTTGAGTACAGTTGTTGCAAGACTGGCATGTTACAAAGCACAGGACCTTGGTAATAGGTGGCCATGTGGCAGGGACTAGTGCTACCGGGTACTCTTACGGGTGAAGGTGATCTGTTCCACGTCTTCATCTTCTGATGTGTATGTTGTCTACTCTGCCCTTGGTGGTGGTGGTTGTGAAGGGGCAACACACACCTCAGTGTTTGAAGATGTGGAGTCAGACATCCCGGTAGCTGCTAACTGTGGGGGTCTTAAGGGCAGTACTGCAGCAAGGAGGAGCTGCTGGTTCTTAAGAATAGCAGCCACATCACGGTGGTAGGCAGCCAGGCCGGCCCTGAGGGGTTCAATACTGCATTCGTGCAAGAGTTGAAAAGATTGTTGTTGTAGGTGTTGGGGCAACTCTATTACAGCTGTGCTGATTTCCTTCAACCTTTTTTCAAGTTCCTGCAAGATTGTTGTTCGCCCTTGCATAGCTGCTGCCTGTTCTTCAGTTGACATCATGCACAAATGCACCCCCTCTAGGATGGCAGCCATAGTTTGCAACCCCACCCGCACCTCCTTGGCCAGTTCCCGCTGTACTCCAACTACAGTTTGCTCAAATCTGGTGCCAGGGTCGTCGGAGTCCTCAGCTGTGATGGAGCTGGCAGGTCGTACAATTGGGGTGGTGGATGGGTCCTCTGTGATGGCTGCTGTATCTGTGCTCCTCCTTGTGACTGAAGGTGGGGTCTGGAGGGTTCCAAGGACATCTTGGAGGGTCTGCTGGCTGATGTTTGTCAGCTCGTCATCCATGTCATCAGGGTAGTCCAGGACAGGCATATCCGCAGGAGAGCCATCGTCCTCTGCAATGAGATACAGTACAATTGGTGTGTCTGTTGTGGGCTTTGTAATATGACATGCCTGCCTTCCGATTATTTTCACATTGTGATCTTGTTTCCTGTCTTTCATATTAGCATTCTCCCAGGCCTATGCCCCACCTGCATGTCACATGTATTGTGGTCAGTCTGTGGACTTGCCAGGATCACATCCTCTAGGTGTTGGTTCTGGCCAAATTGTGAATTGCCACCTTCTTGTCCTACTCAACCCTCCGTCTACTTCCATTCTCGTGGTGAGGCCTTACACTGGCTGTGGGTGCTCTGATGGCACTTGCACCACACTTAACAATGTGGACCTGCCCTAGTCTCTGATCTTTCACATCCACCTATATGTAGTTGAGATCTAGCATATACTATGTATAGCTTTGTTATGGCACAATATGGATGTCATCATTGGTAATGTGTACTGCTGATGTTGGGGAATGTGTGGTACATTGGATTGCACTGATAGTCGTAGCAGTATTCTATATCCTCCTCTGACTGTGCAGGTGTATTTCTGTAACCAGTTACATGTGTCCTCCCCCTCAATGCTGTTGTCTGAGCAGTATGACATTTGGGATGTTGCATGGTGTCATTGGAGCTGTTGTGACCCAGACACAGCGTGGACCCTGACATATGCAGCATGGCTTTGGCATTAATGCTGTGTACCTCCTAATGTTAATGACAATGGGTGATGTTTGTAGCAACTTTGGACAATCACATTTGGCTGGATTGGAACATTTGTCTTGATTACAGGGGATTGATAACGTTGTCATCCTGAACCCTCTACTTTGGGTGTGTTTGATCCATGGGGATGTTACTGCCATTAGCTACATGACCTGCACACACAGCAGAGGTGGTAGTGGCAACTGTTGTCAATGTTACATTCCACTTGCTGGTATGGCCAGAGGTTGTAAATGGGGCCCTAGTTACTGTAGGGAGAATACTGGCTGATGTGTGACGGGCTGCCAGTTTTACGTTGTACCCTGCCCTCCTGGCCTGGCTTTACCTTTGCAACATCCCTGGCATGGCAGCATACCCCCATGCAAAGGTTGTTGGTGTTGTGTAGTAGTGTGCCCCAGGTTTCCTCAGAACGGGCCATGCCCCCGTGCCGTGCCCCTTTAACTATTCCACTCCCTGAATTTCATGACTTACGTGCATTGTGTAGTAGGTATGTCCACCCCCCCTGCTTACAGTTAACATTTGTGCAATTGAATCCCCCATGCGACTTACCCTGCATGTGTGTTGTATCCTGGTAGTCTGCACCGTCCTGTCCTTGAATCCCTGTGACTATCTCCTCAGGGATGACAGCTGCGACCATCTCCTCCATGTTGTCCAGGGCCTCCTGCGGTGCTGGGCTCCCACCTGTTCCTGGCCATCTTTTCCTTGGTCCTCACTTGCAGTCATGCCAGTGTTTCTTGCACTCAATGACTGTTCTCCGTACTTGTGCCACACTGTTGATCTTGTCAACAATTTGTTGCCATATTGCTTCTCTCCTACTGATTGGCAACTTTGAGGTGACAAACAGTTGGTGCTGGTGTTCCGTCACCTCTTTAACCAGAATTTCCTGCTCCTCTGCACTGAAGCAACACTTTCTTTTCTTCTTCTCCCTGTCCTGGGTCTTCTGTGGGTCCTCCTGGCTGATTCCTGGTCTGTTGTCATTTTCCTGGGGTCTGTGCAAGCATCTGGGATCCATTTTGGCTCTCCTATGCACATTTGCAGTGTTTGCAGCGCTTTTTGACGCAATTGCGTCAAAAAATGGTGCGGATACGGTTTGCGACGTCGTAAACCAGGTCTCAGTCATTTTCGCCGCGTTGACGTCGTTTTCCTTTACGCCGTGACGCATTGGTTTGAGTAAAAAAAAAAAAAATGACTCACACCTGTTGTTTGCGCGGCCATGCGTCAAAGTATAAATTTGATGCCCGCACGGCGCAAAGAAATGGCGTTAGCCGGCAGTAATATTTTTGACGCAAAACTGCATTGGTGCCAGGCAGCGCCGGCGTAGGGGAAAATGGGGGTTGTGCATCAAAAAATGGTGCAAGTCAGGTTTGAGGCAAAAATCATGCCTCAAACCGGACTTGCGCCATTTTTTTGACACACAAGCTCCATTGAAATAACTCCTGTCTTAACAAAAACAGAAGTCACCATACCCCCTTGCCCAATGGCCATGCCCAGGGGACTTCTGTCCTTACCTGGGATGGATCCCCCCATCCATGTGTGTCCTCCAGGGGTGGGCGAGGGTGGCAGGGGGTGTCCCTGGGGGCAGAGAAGGGCACCTCTGGACTCCTTCCATGGTCAGAGACCATGGAAGTGAGCCCACAGGTCCCTTAACGCCTGCCCTCACCCAGGAGTTAAAAAACGGTGCACATCAGGCTGTGCGTCATTTTTTTTAAGGCCCGCCCCCTCCTGTGCGTCAAAATGACGCAGGAGTATAAATAAGGAGCACAGGCCTTAAAGTAATTTTTTGGGCGGGAACGCCTACCTTGCATGTCATTAACGCAAGGCAGTTTCCTTCATCCAAAAAATGACGCACACAAAGGAATTTTGACGTCTGCGTGCTCGGGCGTCAAAGTTTAAATATGGTGAACAGTTTGCACTGAGGGTGCGTCTAATTTTTTGACCCACATTCGGTGCAAAAAGAGTATAAATATGCCCCCAAATGTCTTTGGTAACAGTCCTTGTACACGCCTGTGCCACCCGTATTGAAGAGATTGTTCTTTCCTTGGTGCACTTAAAAGAGAGAGGAGTGGAGTGCTGTTCGACCAGGCCCTTTTTGTAGGGTTATCCCCAAACTTTTTGCCTTCTTCCTCCTAATTTTTCTGATCTGTTTTGTTGGCTTTAGGTCTCTGTGCACTTTACCACTGCTCACCAGTGCTAAATGGCATTTGCTCTCTGTATTGGTGATTGGTTTCTCCGTGACTGGCATATTTGATTTACTAGTAAGTCCCTAGTACAGTGCACGGTGTGTGCCCAAGGCCTGTCAATTAAATGCACTGATTGTGCCACCCACAGGAGCAGCCCTGAAAATATGGCTCAGGAGTGACATTGCAGTATCCCTGAGTGCAGTTTTAAACTGCCATTCTAACCTGGTGTGTGCCCCCACTGGCCTGGCCCAAACCTTCCCTTTTATTACCAGTAAGTCACCTCTAAGGTAGGCCCAAGGCATCCCTTGGTCAGGGTGCAGTGTATTCAAAAGGTAGGACATGTACTGGTGTGTTTTACATGTCCTGATAGTGAAATACTGCTCATTTCCGTTTTCACTTTTGCAAGACCTAACATTGGGATTGCCTTGAAATATCTTTTAAGTGTAATTTCCCATTGGGAGCAGATAGAGATCTGGAGTTTGGGGTCTCTGGTCTCACAATTTAAAAATACATCTTTTAGTGAAGTTGGTTTTTGAATTGTAAGTTTGAAAATGCCACATTTAGAAAGTGGGCATTTTCTTGCTTAACTATTCTATGCCTCTGCCTATCTGCTAAATACACGTCTGGGTCAGAATGGCAGTTGGGCTGTTTGTGTATTCACTCTAGACAGTCACACAAAGGGATCGGATGTGTGCCCTGCATATCCTGATGGGCCATCACCAGTCTGACGGGTATTCCTGAGCTAGAGCGGTGGGAGGAGCGGACACCTGCACCTGAATAGGGCTCTGCCTGTCCTTATACAGAGCAGTCTCCAATCCCCTGGAGTGTGTCTGGGGTGAGGGAGGAAAAGGCAGGGTCTTGTGCACTACAAAGACTTCTCTTTGAAGTTTGCCTATTTCAAAGACCGAAATGGGCGTACTTACTGGACCTCTGACACCACATAGCTAGAATCCTTCTGGACTGAGGAAATTCAGACGGGAAGAAGAGCTGGATACTGTAGAAGGGACTGGCACTCTGCCTGTTGCTTTGCTGTGCTGGCCTGCTGCTTCTGTCCTGGGAGTGAAAGGCCTGGACCTGACTTTCTACATCTTGCTTTCAACAATTTTCTAAAGGCTTGGACTGAGCTTGCCTCCTGTTAAGAAATCTCAGGGACATCAAAGACTTCACCTGCCAGCACCAGAGCTCTCTTGCTCAGAGTCCTGACTTGCCAACTGGAGCCAATTCCAATTCCTGGGATCTTGGTAGGGAGTTCTGGTGCAACAAGAGAGAAACTAGTGCCTCAGCTTTCATAACGACTTTGGAACTGGGGTGGCTTTCTGACCCTGCGCCGCTGTCTGCAGCAGAGCCGTGGTCCCCATTCAGTGCAACGACCCCGACCTACCATGTAGGCTCAACGCTGCCACAGCACATCCAAAGTCCTGCCACAGCGTGATTCAAGAGTGCAGTCTCACCAACATCCGTGGCACCCAACTCTCCAGCAGCACCTCTGGCCCCGTGGTGTGAGCACGACACCACAAAGTTGACGCCTCGTGTCTTGACCTGCTGGATTCATTGACACTGCCTTGTCATAAGCAACAGACACCTCACCACCAACACTGCATCACCTCCCCTGTCTAGCAGTAAGGAACCAATGCCTCACCTCCCAGGTGGCAGTAAGGAACTAAAGGCCACCGGCTCCAGTGACACCTCACCTCCCCAACTCCGTGCAACGTCTGTTTCCTCATTGTTTTCCAAGGTACTGTAATAGGAGTCTACAGAACTCCACTCCCTCGCGGGAAGTGCCGGACTGTTGGAAATGACTCCGTCAAGCTGTTTTGATAGCCCCAGTTGGAGATATTGTGTTCCTAAGCATTTTATTACATTTAATCTTTTAAAATTCATGTCTGCATCTGTGTATGCTGGATTTTTGTCATTTTCATCTTTTTTTAGTCAGATAAACATTATCCGTTTTTCTAAACTTGTGTGGAGTCCTTTTGTAGTGTTTTCACTGTGTTACTGTGTGTGTACAAATACTTTACACATTGCCTCTGATAAAAGTCTAACTGCTTGGCCCAAGATACCAAGGGGGTGAGCAGGGGTTATCCTAGGTTTGTATTTCCCTTACCCTGACTAGAGTGAGGGTCCCTGCTTGGACAGAGTACAAAATGAATTCCAACCAGGGATGCCATTTCTAAACAGGGGTATTTCCTCTGAAAGGGTATGGAGCATAAGAAATTTGAAATGAAAACCACTGCAATGGAGTTTTGAAACAAGCTTTACTTTAAATCTGAAATTTCCCCTATGCAGGTTATTTTATGTTCCTTTTGTGCTTGCCATCTCCCCTCAACAGGAAGCGTAACATTCTGGCTGCCTGTTTTCTTTTCTTTCAGACTGGAGGTGCCCTTATTTAGTAATCTGAGGGGGCACAAGGTTTATTTGATACTTCCTTTTCACACTGGGGTTGTATAATAATATATAAACGTAAAATACTTCTACGTACCTCTATATCACCTGTCACTACATGCCTCAGGAAAGATTTACATTATAGTTACCATTACATGGTCTACAACTACATCGTTCCTGTCTTTTCTTGTTAACTTTGTATCCTTTTTTTACATTATTATACTTTTTAAATAGTTTTTGTGTTAATTTTTATTTACATGTGAATGGTTTTATGTTTCTAATTTTCTTTCTATGATAACTATATATATGATAACTATTTATATACTTGCGATTACCTTAACTGGTAAATTGCAGTGGTTTTGAACATTTAAAATGGTATATTTTAACTGATGTTTACCTAGCTATAAAGTCCCTTTAACCTTTGTTTTTTTCAGTGAATTCCTAAACTTTTTTTTTTTAACGTAAAGTAACATCTTATTACAATTCCTAACTAGAACGCCCCTTTAAACTTTGTTTTTTTCAGTGAAGTTCAGTGCATTTTAATGTAAAGTTAAGATGTCCATTGCCATGTGCAGCGTGGAGTTGGGTACCCAAAGCCCACGGGCACCCAGAGCACAGCTTTTAGTTGTGTGATGCATGGAGTTGAAAGCAAAGACTGGACTGTGGCCAGGCCCCGAACACAACCACCTCTGGGCTTGCACAACTATGTAACAATATAATCTGTGTCATTTTAAGTAAGGAAGACCTAGTGGCTTTGTCAAAAGGTCAAAACACTGAAATATAAAAGGCAGAGGGCCGATTGGCTTTTTCAAGGGGTCAGCACATCAACATACATCGAGGAGACCTATTGGTTTTACCAAAAGTCACCGCTAACTATAAGCAACTGCTTATTTTATGAAATCACACATTACAGTATGTAGTAATAGTGATTGTTTGAACACATTTTCAATAAAGTATTATTTAACAAAACATTAAACATGTCCGGTCATGCAAGTGCAGCCATAGAAGCAACCAAAAGGGGTCCCTGCACTCCAGCTGAAGAGCATACAGCTCCAGCTTGGGCTGCTTTAAAAAAATATTGTAAGCTCTTCAGGGGTCATGGATTCAATGACCAAGAGGATTCAATGATAAAGTGTTCCCTGCACTCTAGCTGACGAGCATACAGGTCCAGCTTGGGCTGCTTTAAAAAAATATTGTAAGCTCTTCAGGGGTCATGGATTCAATGACCAAGAGGATTCAATGATAAAGTGTTCCCTGCACTCTAGCTGAAGAGCATACAGCTCTAGCTTGGGCTACTTAAAAAAACATGGTAAGCTCTTCTGGGGTCATGGATTCAATGACCCAGGGACATTGCTGGGGGATGCTGAACTCCCAGCAGCCAACAACCTAAAAAATGCTTAGTGGTGCCCTTCTCTTTCTGGGGGCAGCACCAGGGTCCAAAAACATGAGTAAAAAAAAGCCTTGGAGTGCATTATGGAGTGCTTCATGCCACAGCAGTGAATAATAAATGAGAAGCTCTTGCCGCTCATTTAATATTCATTTTTCTAAAACAATATGGGTCCCCATGGAACCCACAGCATTGATACTTGTTAGGGGCTGCATGGGAATCCCCAGTGCTCCCACATCCCCCCAGCCACCACAGCGGTGGGAGCTGGCCGTTTTTATGAATGAAAGAAAAAACTGTAGTGGGTGCCCCAGTGCCCACCCAGGACATCCACAACTGCCACTATTGTTGGGTGCCACAGGGAGAGCTCTAATGCCCTTGTGGCCGTGGGCAGGAGCAATTTGTGTATTGCACTTTACCGGGAAAGAAACAGCAGTGTCTCAGGGGATAGGGTCCTTTGGACCCTGTTTATATTGGGTCCCCAGGGCCGATGTACAATCCTGGAAGGGGGGCCCAAAGCCCCCCCCTCCAAGTTTAAGGATCGGCTCCAGAGGATGGGGTCCCTAAAGCCTCTGCAACACTTGGGGAGAGCGGCCATGCTCCACCCTCCCCTAATGTAAGTAACGACCCCAGGGAACGGGGTTCCCAATTTGAAATAAAGCTCAGGTAGGGGTGCCATGTGCCCCCTTTTCCACCTTTAATGAAATGGGGCCCTGGGTTCAGAAAAAGCCTTGGGGGGGGGGGGGGGGGGGGAGAGACCCACCTATTTAAGACAGAACCGCCAACTCCCCTGGGTGGCTTGTTTTGAAAACGCCAGAAATACTTGTTTCTCAGTGCCATGGAACAGATTTAAAAAAATGATGTTGTTCGTCTGGGGGTTGGGACCCTTACACCAGGCCTAGAGGAAGGGAAGGGTATCAATATCCTCTGTTTTTTTTTTTTTTCTTTTTTCAGGACAGGGGATGAGTCCCTGGATTTTAAACTGGCTGCCATCACATATTTGTTGATATGTTGGAAGCCAATCAGCTTTTAGCTCTATTGGCTCCACAGATTCTTTGTGGTATGAAACATACACACATTTTGAGGTTTCATTTCTGTACAACTACTGAATGGATTTATACGAAATAGACATAAAGCACGCTTTTGGGGCCAAGATCTAGCTTTCTGCTAAATTTGTAGTAATTCAATTCAGCATTTTTGGCTGTAACTGTATCTGAATTTCCTGCAGAAAATTGCATGAGGAAACACGTTTTGGGACCGCCTCCTTCCACCCTCTTTGACAGATCATCCTAAAACTATCCAGCAGGAAGGAGCTGAGGTGGAAACTTTTTTTTGGGAAAGAGTTGTAAAGATTTGTTAAACAGCACCAAAGCTATAAGCAAACCAAATATTCCATTGTGTATGGACTGCAACTGGGTAACTTATACACTAGATTACATCTCAAAATGTTTGCAAATAAGAGTACTACACTCGCAACCTTAGTTTTCAATCTTTGGTTTTAGATATCAACTACAGACAGCTTTTTGCTGCTATTGGAGAGCTACAGTTGTGTGTCAGGGCTTATGTTGTAATACATACAAGTTATAAACCGGCTTAATTGTATGCCAAAATGAAAGACACTAACTCTTTAGAGTACGTAGGTATGAGTCTTAAGTCCTACAGAACTAATATTGTGAATAGTGATGTTAGGTAACAAGTGTGTACGATTGTGTAAAATCACAATATATTAGCAGCAGGCTGATGTTACTTGTGCTCCACTTTTGGTTATGTATCAGTCAGTGACCCCACCAAATCAGAAACTTCTGGACCTGCAACTGGACTCTGTCATAGGGACTGCCTGGCTGCCCAAAGGACGCATCCGGACTTCTATGCTGAAAGGACTGCTCTCCTGCTTGCTTCCCTGATGCCTACTGGCCCCTGACCCTGCCTCCAGACCTGAAGTCTCAGGACCATGAAAGACTTCAGCAAAAAGAGAAGAAAATTCCAGTGTATCAAAACATCGCTGCAGTGCCTGCTTTGCGGCTGGAAAATCACCACATTGCCTATCGGATCGATGCAGCACCTGCTCTTTCCTACCAGCACATTCTGGATTTTCATCCCTAGGTGTCAAAATACCCCTGCATCACAGTGAGGAACCAAGGCTATGCTCCTGAAAATCAACACATCGCCTTGCAGCATGGCAAGAAATTACTCATTGTCTTTGCAGCACCAAAAAATCTGACGCAGTGGCTTACTTTTCAACACACCTCCTCCTTTGCTGTCCCTTTGTGTTGTTATTTTTAACGCATCTCCGGTAGTGTGAGTTAAAAGGATACAACCACTGGTTCTTAAGGATTGAGACTCATTTAAACCTTTAAAACATAATAGCTCGACTTGTGCATATTGGGTTTTTGTCATTTTGGTCTTCTGCTATCCAGATAAATATTATCTAGTTTCCTAAACTGGTGTGAAGTTCTTTTTGTGGTGTTTTTACTGTATTACTGTACGAGTTATTGCACAAATACTTTACACATTGCCTTCTAAGTTAAGCCTGCCTGCTCTGTGCCAAGCAACAGGGTGAGCACAGGATAATTTAGGTTGACAAGGATTGTGGTCCCTACTTGGACAGGGTGCATATCTCTGCCAACTAGCGACCCAGTTTCTAGCAACCATTAAGTCTTACACGGAAAACGTTTGGAAGAAAGATGATGGAGAGTTGGTTACAGTTGTTCGCCTTTCAAGGGTCTGTCACAGAGGCATTGTTTGTGCTTTAGAGTGTAGATGCAAGAGGATGCACAGGAGCTCCCATTCCCCTCTCCATAGAGAATCACTGGGGATAAAGGTAAAAAGAGACACATACATTTGGGAAGAGCAGTCAGGGAGGCTAACTGCTAGAAAGGAAATGTCTTGAGTACCATCATCAACGGCAGGCCCAGCAGCTTTTTGAGGTAAGCAGGGATAGATACATGGCTTGGCATAAAACAGTTAGGGAGACTTCTACAGTTCAGACACTGCAATAAACATGAGGTTGACTATATAGATGTTAGGAGGGACTATTCTCTTAGGGGGAAGTAGGGATGTGTGACGAAACATTGGGCTTTCTATGCTCATTTTGTTTTTTATAACGACTACAAAGATTATAACAGTAATTACTACCTTTTTGATACATAAGGTTAATGTGTTGGTTGTGCACAATAAATAACTTCTTATTGTAAAATACTAACAGCTGTGTGTGTCTTATTTGTAGGAGCTGTGGTAAGGGTTTACACATAAGTAGATATCCCGCTGCAGATAAACATTTCTCTGTAAGGGTTGTGAGACTAGTAACACTGAATCTAGATGAGCCTAACTCATCATAAAGAAAAGTGAAACACCCCTTTCTCTTCTTCTTTTCTCAGGAGGAGAAGTTACATGCATTATTTAATTAGGGCTGAGGACCTTTAACTTGTTGTGCCCCCAAACTGGGAGGTTTACAACACTACTGTGAACAATACCAATACACATAGTGGATGTTAGGTCAGCCTGCTGCCCACCATTGGTTGGCTTTCTTGTCAAACTCATTTGCTTACACCTTCTTCAATGGCTTTTCTTCCAGTTCTTGTGCTTGTCCCACCCCTGCAGCACTGATTCTTAACGAGTCTATCAACTGGATGACTTTAATCCATCCAGAGCTTCACATCAGGGAAATACTATTTTCTTCAGTTTTCAACACTCTGTGGGACTTTGTGTGTTTATGTTATCTCATCTCTTTGCAGCTTTTCCTTCACATCCCACCCCTAAGGTCTCTGGGGTGTTCCTTCCTTCCTGCACTCTTACAGGTGTTCTGGTCTTTAACAATGCGCAGCGTGTCAAGGCAGCGATCAGACAACATTTTCAAATCCTAGGTACCAACAGTGGTAGAAAATATTGATAGCATTCTGCAGTCAGCACCATTATTAAAAAATATATCCCATTACCATAAATCACAAAGCTTGACACCCCACTAGTAATGTAGAATCAAAAAGGCTCCGATCCCAGGTTCCATCCCAGACAAAGCTCCCCCTCAATCACCACCCAAGTCATCAACCCCCCGCAGCTCCCCAATGCCCGTGACCGTCCCTCTGCCCAAACAAATCAAATCCGGTGGACAGGAGATTGCTCGGCTGCGTTTGATATATTTATGGAATGAGGTCCTAACCGTTTGGAATTTTGACATGGTTTCCTGTACTAATGCAGTTAATCGTTCCATTGCATGGATGATTCTGACTTTAGTCCACCACATGCCCAGGGTGAGTGGAGACAATGCTTGCCACAGATTTTCTATTACCAAATGCGCCACCAACAGAGGCATCATGAGAAGCCAGACTACCATTTGAGAACACATACAGGGAGTGCAGAATTATTAGGCAAGTTGTATTTTTGAGGATTAATTTTATTATTGAACAACAACCATGTTCCCAATGAACCCAAAAAACTCATTAATATCAAAACTGAATATTTTTGGAAGTAGTTTTTAGTTTGTTTTTAGTTTTAGCTATGTTAGGGGGATATCTGTGTGTGCAGGTGACTATCACTGTGCATAATTATTAGGCAACTTAACAAAAAAAAATATATACCCATTTCAATTATTTATCATTACCAGTGAAACCAATATAACATCTCAACATTCACAAATATACATTTCTGACATTCAAAAACAAAACAAAAACAAATCAGTGACCAATATAGCCACCTTTCTTTGCAAGGACACTCAAAAGCCTGCCATCCATGGATTCTGTCAGTGTTTTGATCTGTTCACCATCAACATTGCGTGCAGCAGCAACCACAGCCTCCCAGACACTGTTCAGAGAGGTGTACTGTTTTCCCTCCTTGTAAATCTCACATTTGATGATGGACCACAGGTTCTCAATGGGGTTCAGATCAGGTGAACAAGGAGGCCATGTCATTAGATTTCCTTCTTTTATACCCTTTCTTGCCAGCCACGCTGTGGAGTACTTGGACGCGTGTGATGGAGCATTGTCCTGCATGAAAATCATGTTTTTCTTGAAGGATGCAGACTTCTTCCTGTACCACTGCTTGAAGAAGGTGTCTTCCAGGATCTGGCAGTAGGACTGGGAGTTGAGCTTTACTCAATCCTCAACCCGAAAAGGCCCCACAAGCTCATCTTTGATGATACCAGCCCAAACCAGTACTCCACCTCCACCTTGCTGGCGTCTGAGTCGGACTGGAGCTCTCTGCCCTTTACCAATCCAGCCACGGGCCCATCCATCTGGCCCATCAAAACTCACTCTCATTTCATCAGTCCATAAAACCTTAGAAAAATCAGTCTTGAGATATTTCTTGGCCCAGTCTTGACGTTTCAGCTTGTGTGTCTTGTTCAGTGGTGGTCGTCTTTCAGCCTTTCTTACCTTGGCCATGTCTCTGAGTATTGCACACCTTGTGCTTTTGGGCACTCCAGTGATGTTGCAGCTCTGAAATATGGCCAAACTGGTGGCAAGTGGCATCGAGGCAGCTGCACGCTTGACTTTTCTCAGTTCATGGGCAGTTATTTTGCGCCTTGGTTTTTCCACACGCTTCTTGCGACCCTGTTGACTATTTTGAATGAAACGCTTGATTGTTCGATGATCACGCTTCAGAAGCTTTGCAATTTTAAGAGTGCTGCATCCCTCTGCAAGATATCTCACTATTTTTGACTTTTCTGAGCCTGTCAAGTCCTTCTTTTGACCCATTTTGCCAAAGGAAAGGAAGTTGCCTAATAATTATGCACACCTGATATAGGGTGTTGATGTCATTAGACCACACCCCTTCTCATTACAGAGATGCACATCACCTAATATGCTTAATTGGTAGTAGGCTTTCGAGCCTATACAGCTTGGAGTAAGACAACGTGCATAAAGAGGATGATGTGGTCAAAATACTCATTTGCCTAATAATTCTGCACTCCCTGTATATCCAGAAAAGTGTAACTGGAACTAATCCCATTCTAGGAAATCATTGATGTGGGCATTGTCATCTTTGTTCACAAGCGATAGTATCTGACCAATTTCTCTATAATAATAGAGATATCAGACTCAAAACAATGACTAATTATCAAAGCAGTAATGTCATTTACTCAAGTAATCTCTGTAATCTAGGCTACGTGGAAGAAACAGGAAGACAGTTTAGAACAAGATTCAGTGAGCATAAGTCAGCTACAAGAAATTCAAGATTCCAAGCTCCATTAGTGTTCCATTGTAGTGAATATAAACATAAGGATAGTGACCTCAAGTGGATTATTTGGGAAAAAATTGATTTGTCGGTATGCATTAATTCAGATGCTTATAGAAGGAAGCGTGAGGTTTTCTGGATTTTCTACTTTAACATAGTAGAGAAGGGTCTTAATGAAATAAATCCATGGGGAAATGCATTCTAAACTAGGTCTTTAACAACAGAATCTTTAGTGATTCATTTTGCTTTGATAAGCCCTGTTTGATATAACGGAGCTTCAATATTTTTGAGTCTAAAATGAATTTATTTATATTTTCGTTCAGTAGTGAGTAGTAACAATTTTGGATACAGGTTTTTACTTCTTATTGCATTTCCATTTGGGACTTCTTTACCTGTTCTAGTTGTATGACATGATATGCTAGACTGAGAACATCTTGACCTTCCTATATGCATGAAAGTATTTTTACAAGGTTTCTGTTTCCTATTTCTCCAATGTGGTCTTCTCGCTATTTTTTCGTAAATCATTAATGAATTTGATTAGCTCCGATAAGATACATTTGTAATTATGGCCGCCATGTTTGCTCCTTTCTCTGTTGGCTCGTTTTAAAGATTTTATTACAAGATTGGAGGCTCCTATTATGCTTCCTTTTCTTGCTTTAATCTTGACAGCAGCCAAGAAAAACAACATTACAACAAGAACTACGTATCCCATGAATAAATGAAACAATATGTCACACATGAAGTCTCAAAGAAATGACCAATAGCAAGCCCGCAACCCCAGTAACTGTCTTAACTGCGAGCAACAAGCCTTCTTTTCTTGCTGCTCGCAGTCAAGATAAGTTATACATTTCTTCATACATTTTTCATTACAATATTCTGTGTACTTTATTATTGTTATTAGCATTATGTGTGCCTTTACTGTTTGATACTAGATTCTGTGCAGGCTTTCTGTGGCGTAATGAGCGTCTTGTTCGCTCGTCACTTTGAGAGCCGAGCGTTCTTCCAGAACGTTCGTCTCTCATTTTCCTGTCAGATTCTGAGGTACGCGCCTCAGTTAAACGCTTACTGCCACTGGCTTCACCTCGCGCTTTAGCAGCGTGCCTTCTCGTGGTCTTCTTTGTTTTTTTTCTTCTTTTCAAGACGGATTAGCTGGCGGTTCGACACCGCATCCTCCACACGTTCTGCTCTGATTTATTATTTCCTCTTTCGGGCGGAGCCTGTGGGTGTGTCCCGCCTTGGTTGGCCTTTTTTTGGAGTTTGGGGAGTGTCTTGCATCCTTTTACACTCCCCTTGCTCACGCCCTTGCCCAAGACATATTTTTAACCCCTTCTTTACTGGGTTAAATTTAGCTCTTTATTTTCCCTTAAAGCTTCTTTTCTTTCAATTTGTGAGCTTTCCTGTTCCTAGTAACTATTTTGAACTTTTAAGGATGTCTAAGAATAATTCTGAAGTCTCTAACAATGATGATTTTCGTGCCAATTTGAATACTTTTATTCAAGATTCGGTTCAACAGGCTGTGTCAGCGTCTATGCTGCAGATGTTTAAAAAAATTAGAAATTTCTTTTAAAAAATTGGCTCCCAAAAATCCTAACGTTTCTGAGGCGAATAAAGGGAAGAAGCGTACTCTTTCCAAGGTACAAGTTGTTTCTGGCACTGAAGATACTTCCCAACTTGCTGGTCCTTCCCCCCCGTAAGGAGGTTCATACGGTGGAAAAGGGTCCCTCTCAATTTAATATTACACACCTGAGGGACACAGATGATGACATGGAATTCGAGGATGGGGATGACAATGATATCCAGGGTTTGATGACCTCTGGCAAGGGCCTCTATAGAAAAGGCGAAAAATGTATCTTTCTGATTCAGACCTTTCAGCTAATACAAATGATTATACTGTTCTGGATGGATTGGGGGAACCGATGTTTGATCCCACTTTAATACACCATCCAAATTCTACTGAATGGTTCCCGTCTGAACATGTGGCGGATTATGTTTCTCTGCATTTAAGACATTCTTTGGACAAATCCACAAGAAATAAACTTTGTTCCGAATGTCCCTGTCCCTCGCTTCCTCATAACATCACTTCCACTCCCGTTATTGACCCTAATATGGTTTTGTTTTTCTCCAAATATAGTAAAGAACCTAAAAAAGGGGTCAATAGGGCTTGGTCCATTTGTCAGGACAGGCTTTCAGATCTGGTGGTTCCTTTGACCAGAATTCTTGATTTAGCAGAGGAGGCCAGGTTGGAAGGCTCACAAATTGACCCAACTACCCTATCTAACTGGGCCCAACGGGCAGTATGTATTTTGGGCAATGCAGACACTGCTATCTCCTAGGAGAGGAGTAAAAGTCTTTTGCTTAGAATGGACCCTAAGTTGGGCAGCCTCGCTTCCAGAGAGGAAGGTCAGCAAGCTAATGGTCTTCTTTTTGGGGACTCTTTTATTAAAGAACTGAGTAAATACGTTTCTTCCTTCGCGACTCTGGATAAGGCTCAGTCCTCCTTAAAGAAGATTTTCAACTCCAGGGTTTTTGGCAGGGCCAGTAAAAGGAGGAGCCGCTTTACCGCCCGCTTCGCCTCCCGTGGTGGCAGTTCCCTCAGAGGCTCCTCTTTCTACTCCCCAGAATACTGACCTCAGTTCTACCCTCAAAGAGGGAGAGGGTTCAGGAGCAGAGGTTACCGTCAAAGAGGAGGACAGGTCTCAGGTAAGAAATTTAAATTTTGGCCCTCTTCCGGTGGGAGGTCGATTGGCACATTTTCTTTCAAACTGGTACCAGATTACAGCGGATCCATGGGTTCTTCAAACCATTCAAGGGTATTGTATAGACCATTATCAAGTGCCCCGACGGACTCGTCGTCCTTCCCCTCTAAGGTTTTCCCAGGAACAAACCTGCTTTATCAATCTGGAGATTCTTTCTTTGATTTCAAAAAACTTTATAGCGGAAACACGCTTTCACCCTCGGGGTTTCTTAGTACCATTTTTGTGGTCCAAAAGAAAAACAAAAAGTTTTGTCCGGTGATAAATCTAAAATTGTTCAACAATTATGTAGTTTACAATCATTTCAAAATGGAGACTATTCTCCATCTCAGAGACATTTTGATGGAAGGCGATTGGTTTGTTCACCTAGATCTCCAAGACGCTTATTTTGCAATTACTGTCCATCCTTTTACAGAAGATTCCTGCAATTCAAGTGGGAAGGCTCGATCTTCCAATTCATAGCTCATCCTTTCAGGCTTGCGTCCGCTCCTTGGTGTTTCACAAAGGTGATGAAACCGGTGGTAGCTCATCTAAGAGCTCAGGGAATCAGACTGATCATTTATCTAGACTATTTTCTCATTATGGCTCAGAACAACGACACTCTATTAGGTCATTTGCACATTTGCCTTCATCTTTTGCATTCCCTAGGTTTTCTGGTAAATATGGAAAAGTCTTCTCTTGTTCCCTGAACTCAAGTAGAATTCCTGGGGTTTCTTATAGATTCCAAAACAACATCCCTGTCTCTTCCCCAACAAAAGGTGAATCGTATAAAACACAAACTTCGGCAAGTCCTCAATCTTTCCATTCGCTCTCTTCATTCTCTGGCAAGAATTGTATGCCTCTTGGCCTCTTCTATTCAGGCCATATTTCCAGGTCCATTACACTACAGAGCCCTTCAGAGGTTGAAGATTCAACATCTTCGCAAAGGTCCTCGTTATTCCGATATAATTCAGCTGGACCTGGACTCTGGAGCAGAGTTACAATGGTGGCTCGATCATTTGGAAGCATGGAATGGAAGAACAATTTTCTCTTTGGCCCCAGATCTAGTATTAGAACCCGATGCAAGTCGGACAGGTTGGGGTGCAAGATGTGGCAACATCTCGACTGGGGGCGTATGGTCAGGGAAGGAGTCCGCACTGTGCATCAATTGTTTAGAGATGCTTGCAGGCTCCTTTTGCATTGAAGACCTGCGCAAAGTTGCTCTATTCTTTTAAAGATGGACAATATTTCTGCGGTAAAATACATCAATCATCTTGGAGGAACAAAGTCAAAACCTCTTGCTGATCTAGCCAAAAGTTTTTGAGAGTTTTGCCTTCTTCGAAAATTGTCGGTCAGAGCGCAGTATCTTCCAGGCAAACTAAACACCATAGCGGATTGGTGTTCTTGGCATCGAAAAGATTACAACGATTGGCGTCTTCACCCTTTCGTATTCAACAAACTTTCTATGAAATTCGGTGTCATGGCGGTGGATCTGTTCGCTTCTCGTTTGAATTCTCACCTTCCCAAGTTTTACAGTTGGAGACCGGATCCTCAAACTCTTGCTACAGACGCTTTTCTCCAAGATTGGTCTCTACATCTCAATTATGCCTTTCCTCCTTTCATGATGATAGCCAGGGTCTTGGCCCAGTTTTGTCATCAACGAGCTTCCATGGTGCTAGTAACTCCCTTTTGGCAAACCCAACCGTGGTTCCCTTCGGTTCTGGAGCTGTCAATCGATTTTTCCGGTTCTGATTCCAACCTTTCCCGAACTCCTTCTCGATCCGGAGGGTCGCCGTCACAATATGATTCTTGATCATACGTTAACTCTGGTGGCATGGAAGATTTTGGGACAGTCTGGAGAACCCCCGAAATTTCAGAAGAAGCTGCCCAATATATCTGCCACTCTTGGGCACCGGGAACGGCTAAGGCTTTCAAGTCCGCCTGGTTGGTCTGGAATGGCTGGTGCTTGGACAGGAATTCAAATCCCTTTTCAGCTGATGTGACTTTAGTCATTAATTTTTTATCCTCTCTAGCCTCCCAGGGTAGGGCATATAGAACAGTGACTACCTATAGATCTGCTATTTCTGCCGAGCATATTCCAAGTAGTTGGAAAACCTGTCAGTGAACATCCTTTGGCGTGTCGTCTCTTGAAGGGAGTAAGATTTTCCAATCCTCCTGTTTCTAAATATAATCATTTATGGGATGTGAATTTGGTTTTGAATTTGTTTAATTCTTGGCACGATAACGAATTTCTTTCAACAATGTTGCTATGCTTGGTTTCTTTGAAACGTGTTTTTGATGTCAGAGCTTTAAATGTATCCTCTGTCCAATTCTCTCCCACTGTGTCTTTCAGAATTCATGGAAGAACGAAAACAAATCTTTCCATGGTTCACTACCCGTACTTTCCTTCACATCCTGAACTTTGTGTTGGTAACTGTTCAAAAGATTACATAGCAAAGAGTGCAGATTAAAAAACGTCCTTTCCCCTCCCCCCCCAGGTGCCGATTTCCTTTTTCAAACCCTATCCTACCCTTGCTCGTTGGGTTAAGTTGGTTATGACCCTCGTGGGTATTGACACCACTTAGTTTGGGGCTTCTAAAGCCCTCTGGCCCGGTGCTCGTTTGGGGGATATTCTTAGATCGGCAGACTGGTCTAATGTTTCCACTTTTAGAACTTTTTATTGTAAACCAATTTCTACTGTTGCCGATTCTGTAATTAACATGCTTTAAACAAGCATAATAGGAGCCTCCGGTCTTGTAACAAAATTCAAATTTTACTAGCTTTAGTGAAGGAAAGTCTAGATTTTATTAAAGACACGGAGGCGAGTATTATCCCACCGCTTTCCTTAAGCCTCCCATTTCTTTTTCAGTGCCAGCTCTCACTGCACCACTCGCATCTTCATGAGGATGTTCGTCCTACCACCAAGTTTCTTCCTCAAGAAGTCTCTGCATCTGTTATTCTTCATGGTTATCGGTCTTTGTCTTCCTGTCGTTTTGTGGACCGGCCGAATTCGGTTCCCCTTCAGCTCTGGACTTTGCGAAATACTTTTTTACGCTATTGATGGCTTTTTCCATTATATTGGTTTTTATTCCATTGTTTCGTTTTCCTTGACATGCTCTCGCATGACAAGAGGGCTTGTTGCTCGCAGTTAAGACAGTTATTGGGGTTGCAGGATTGCTATTGGTCATTTCTTTGTGACTTCATGTGTGACATATTGTTTCATGAGATATGTAGTTCTTGTTGTAATGTTGTTTTTCTTGGCTGCTGTTAAGATTGAAGCAAGAAAAGGAAGCATAATACTCGCCTCTGTGTCTTTAATAAAATCTAGACTTTCCTTCACTAAAGCTAGGAAAATCAGAATTTTTTGTAATGGAAGTTTGAGCAACCCCTCTTCAGTTTCTAAGCTTTCTCCTGAGATTAATGGTTAGTGAATTTCTATCACAGATGGGTAGCCTGTATGGAAAATCATTATTTAGATATCTTGCAAAGATGATTTTTTTTTGTCCTTTTTTAGCTACATATGATAGACTTTGAAACACTGGACAACGATGAACATTTTTCTATAACAGGTATATTTTTTTGGTATTTTAAGCTTTTTATGACTTTAGAGAAGATTTATATAGGAAACATCTATTAAATACATCTTTTAATCATGGTGGCCGTATTTTGATTCATTTTGGTTTCTAGACAGGTTGGTGTACGAGAAATTTGTTTAATCATCACATAAGCATGGCGGCCGCATTGGTTCCATTTAATCACTTTTGAATATGGAACAGCCTTTTCTTTTTTTTTTTTTTTTTAAAGTGCTCCTGTTACTGTTGCTCGTTTTTTTCTGTAATTGAAGATCGAGCAACCCCTCTTCAGTTTCTAAGGTTCTTTCCTGGATGCATACATGAGATCAATGGCTAGTGAATTTCTATCACGGATGGGTAGTCTGTATCGAAAATCATTATTTGGATATCCTGCAAATACAAATTTTTCATCTTTTCTAGTTCCATATGACAGACTTTGAAACACTGGACAACTGTAAATTATTTTGGTACTTTTACCTTTTTATGCCTTTAGAGAAGTTTTATATAGGACACATTTGTTTATATACATCCTTTAATCATGGCGGCCGTATTTTGATTTATTTTGGCCTTTAGAGAACGTTGGGTTACGACACATTTGTTTAACACATCTCGTAATCATGGCGGTTGCATTGGTTCCGTTTATGACTTTTTGAAATAAGAATATGGAACAACCCTTTGTTCATTTCTATGGCTGGCCCCATGTTTTAGCGTGAGATTTGGGCAGAGTAAGGAGCTCGCTATCTGCTCAGCAGGAGTAATCAACAGGCGTCGGGTTGCGTGTTTGGAAACTCGGTAATGCACATCTGAATGTAAACGAGATACCCGTTTTCCAAAACCTCTGTGTCTTTATTCCATAGTAAGTATACAATGCTGTAATCATTTTACTCTGTACACATTTAATTTCTTTTCATGTGTTTTTACGAATGCAACACCTGCTGATTAGATATGAAAATCCTAACAAGGTCTTCTGGTCTTTATGATTACCATTTTGAAAGTGTGTTTATTGTTTTTATTTTTATTATGTCTCCCATGGTCTTAATAGCCCTCTATGCAACAAGGGCTATTTACATTTGACTATATAGGTCCAGATACATATAGAGAATGTGATATTTGTATCCTTCATCTTTAGTTTATTTATTTATTGCTTCAATACTTTTAAGGTCTATTGGGATAAGATCGTTTTCCCTTTTGGACTCTTTGGAGATCATTAGGATTATAGCAACAAAAAAAATTGGTGCGATTTTTTTTTTTTTTTTTTTTAAATAGATTGTAACTAATCCTTGATATATGAAGTTTAAAAATGAGGAATTGGAATATGAGATAGGCTGAGCCCTGTCTCTTATAAAGAGCATATCATAGGTAAGGTGGGAACATGTGAGCTTGTATATAGCTCCATACTTTTCCTTCTCCTTATTCTTCCTTCTGGTTTACTTATATCTTTAAGTAGTATAACAAGCATGATTTCTAGGGGGAACACCAATACGTAGGCCTTGTTATTATTTTTGATTTGGGTTATTCAGTATGTGATTGGGTTTCATCTTAGTCTTGAATGGTCATTTGGCCTGCACTAATGTGATGCATGTACACTCCTATATGGTGCATGAACAAATAATTTCAAAACAGAAGATAATTAAATAATTATCACTTGGGTGTATCCTATTACCAAGTGACAGTTTAATTTTTTACATTGATTTATTTATAGATTGACTTTAATGGACAAAACTTCTCTGTATGTACATTTTAACTAGTGATGGGGAATATATATGTGCCCTGAAGAAGGTGTGTGACTAGTTTGTCACTCTACACCGAAACGTAGGTCGGCACAGTTGTCGGCCATGGACGTGTCTGGATATTTCTGGATGTGGAATAAGATGTATGATATGCACACAATACATACAACAAAGGAGGCCATATCGAAGAAGAAACAAATAGATCACAACAAATTTCCAATTAATACTTTGGATGAAGATCTATATCTGGGATATTGAATGATAAATTGCTATATTTAATTTATTTAATGAAATTGTATTATGTTTGATAGTGTTCTCCTTTGTGGAACGCTTTGACAATATTTTCTAGGCCTACTATTTATTTGTTTTTTATGTGTGAGTGTTAGTGGTGTATATGAGTATGAAAGAGGGCTGAGAGAGTTTACATAATTTGTCCACTTATTGCACTAATTTAAGTATAGTGATTGGTGAGCAATAATAAAATTGTGATAATTTCACATGTATATGCTTATTATTGTTCAAATGTGTACACATCCTATTGCTCAACGTTTATAATATCTATTAAAGGATTCCTAGTTGGAACCTATGTAGGAGGTGGGTGTTGTTGCTTTCTTTATAATCATGAGGAGTCTTGCCACAGAGGGGAAAGGGTGGGAACACGCTCTCATCATCCAGTATGCCCAACAAAGCCTGCCCTGGTTGCTTGGGGAGGGATATATTTGCAGTATCTTGTACAACCTCCATCACCAGACTCCAAAACTGCTGCGTATACATGCACTCCCACCACATATGCCCCTCCTCACAGTACCCCCTTCCTACATGTATCAGGGGTATTCACAATGGCTTTTAATAGAACTGGTGTCAAGTACAAACAGAACCCAGGGACCCCAACTGAGTCATTATTGGAATCTGGGGAACCCCTACTGAGTCATTAACTGGTAGCCTAGCCTGGAGCCCTGGCATAAACATTGTCCATGATTGGTACTGCAAAACAATACATACAAATACATAAACAAGCATGCCATCAAGCACATACACAAACAATAACACATTTTATTTAATTTGCACATGAACATACATAAAACTATAAAATCTTTTTTTGTTTTTTAAATATGAAGATCGAAGCTGGTCTAAATTCAATTGAAGCCACCCATCGTCCATACTATATTCTGTTTGATGAACCTGCACTGCTCCCATGAATCAATTTGAGGATACTAATTTAATGTTTAGCCTCCAATTTCAAATTCCTAGATATTTACTGTACATTTAAAAAATTTCAGTTGCGCATTTAGCCACTTTATTAATCTGTTAATATTATTTAATTTTCTAAGCAGTTGAGGATCGACTAAGTAGGCTTCGCAGATCCCAAGGGGTCCCTGGACCACATGTTGGGATCCACTTGTGTAAAGTTTTCTTTTTGGTCCACTTCAGGTTGGAAGTCAAACCCCACTCTAGGGGAGGTATCCAAAGCAAGTGGTACAGGGGTACTTGCCTGTACTCCTGCTCCATCCTGTACCAGGGCTTATCCGAATCTAGTAAACACCACACCATTGCTCAGGTAACCTGGGCTGCAAGGAAGTAACATTCAATATCAGTTACTACCAATCCCCCCCTCACCAACAAGGATCTGGCCACCCTGGGCAGCTTCCCTCCCCATATGAAAGCCCACATATTTTGGGTTACCTGCTTTAGAGTTTTCCATGGAACCTGCAGCTTGTGGGGAATGAAACAGGTACAGCAATCTGGGCAACCGGTTCACCTTCACAGAGTTAATCCTACCCGCCCAAAAAAGCCCAAGTCTGCCCCATCGATATAAGTCTTTAAACAGTATGTACAAAAGTGGTTGGACATTGATAGAAAATACCTCCTGTATGGTGAGTGGAATCACAACTTCCAGATACCTAATGCCTTTTGGAGACCACTGCATCCCCTGTTTCAACATGATTTCCTCACGGATATGGCAGACCTCTCCACACCCACCTCCGATTGCTGTGGACCTATGACAGTTAACCGGGAATCAAGCCGTGAGGTGAAAATGGTAGTGAAGTTGCAGGGTTTAAAAAAAAAAAAAAAAAAAAACGTCATCCACAAAAAGAGCCATGTTCTGCAGTCCCTATCTAGTTGGGACACCTGTAGTCAGCGGGTAAACCATGATCCTGTGGTACAGGAGTTCCATTGTGAGGGAAAAGATCAAAGGCAAAAAGGGGCAGCCTTGTCAGGGGGATGGAGCTGAAGAGGCGAGAATGTACTCAATGCCTTATTAAGCGGCAACATAATTAGCCAGTATAAATGTTTTCATCCGAGGTCTCACAGTTGTCTTTGTCAAGAGACTTTGCCAGAAATGACCAGCCAATGTGGTTGAAGGATTACCTTTGTTCCAGTAACCTGTGCTTCATCGACCATGTTGATGGGCAGTCTAATGTTTTCACCCAGCTGTCTGTTCCTAAGAAAGCCTGCCTGATACCAAGACACCAAACGCAGTAATATTGTACCCACTCAACACGCCAGGATTTTCATGAAAATTTAACACCACTAATCAGTAATGTTATGGGCGGTAAGATCCACACAACATGGGATCTTTATCTGGCCTAGGAATTAGCATGAGAAGGGATTCCATCATCAAGGGTGACACCTATTTTGTATCCAAGGAGGTAAAAGATTTCATGAGGTGTGGGGCTGTATAATACTGCGTGAATGTGTTGATGATCCCTCAGTCGCTTGTTATAGGGGAACCTGGAGGATCTAGCACAATCTGGATGCGATCCCGAAGGCTGTGGGAGCATAGACAGTAGGCAAGAAGCCAATCCACCTTATCTCCCCTCTAATCAAATCATTATTTTGTAGCAAGCAGTTTATGTGCAGCATCCCAGCTCTCAACTTGCTTTACAAGGGAATCTCTGGGTGTTATAACCTAGTTTTGTTTTACATTTTGTCTCCAATCTGGATATCTCAGCCTCTGGCTCTGTCAGTTGAGCCTGGGTTTGTCGTACGGAAGCTGAGGTATGGCTGATAAACTCTCCACGTAAGGCTTCCTTGTCAGATGGACCACCTTAGCTACCACTGATGCACTTTCTGTAAAATACTTTGACTGCTTCCCTTATATTCTACCGCAAAACAGGGTCCTGAAATGCTACCTCATTCATTTTCATTCAATCTAGGGGCTGGGTCTTCAGGGGGTGTCATGACCAGGTGTACTGTAACCTGAGTGTGATCTGATAGCACCCTTGTCTCTATGGCAGAGGATTCCACCTGAGGGGAAAACCAGTACGGAGACAACACTATAATTGATCAGGGAATGGGATCTGTGGAAATGTGAATAGTGCATGTAATCCCTCTCTCCCTTATGTTGACTATGCCACACATCTGTCAATTTCAAGTTATCAGGACCGGGGATCAGGGAAGCCTGAGGTGTCATTGGTTGCCATGTAGAATGTGATCTAACTATGGCCGGTTCCACTGCTACATTAAAATCGCTCTCCAATGCCAGATTGTCAATGGTGTAGGACGCCTGAAAGGGGAACAACTAGGTATAAAACTGGTATTTGTGGTAATTAGGCCCATAGATAGAGGTTCTCTCCTTCTATTGCTCCCCTGACCAAACATCCTTCCCCTCCCAATCTCGAAGATGTGGCGAAAGGAGACATCAGTTCTGACTAGAATGTCTACTCCCTTTATCTTGCTTGCGGTGGAAGAAAAGCACTGCTTGGGAAAGTATTGGGATGTGCACCACCTTGTGTCAACTTCCAAGAGATGGGTCGGTCTCCTGAAGAAGGGCAATATCAATACCCCTTGAAGCAAGCCGGTGTAACACAGACTTCCTCTTGACCAGCTCGTTGAGGCCCTGCACAATCCATGTCGCTATTATCAACCTCTTAGCGGTTGGAGATGTGGATATTGTTAGGAAGCCTATGGATCCGATGCTCTGTTGTGTCACTAAGGCACTTCGGGACAGTTATGGAAAGCATTTTCAGTGTTGCACTATATTTCAAAATTCTGCATTCTGACACTGGGGAAAAATAGAAACAAAATCACAACCAATCAAACCAACATAAGTAACATTACAAATTTGATCCAGGTAACTGGCATCAATTGTGGGATTAGCTCTCCGAGTCCAGGTAGATTTTTTCTGGCTCCGTCTCTATCCCAGTAGACCCTACCAGGCCATCCATATCTTGAAGTCCCTGTGCTGCCCTCCAGTTGCAGTCAGCTAGTGACAGCCCAGCAAAGACCTGTCCGAGAAGGCAAATGACAGTAGGGGCTCATTGTGTCAAGTCAATCAGACTGTGCATGCAGGCAATCTACCACAGAGAGGGTGAGGCCTGTAGGTTTTTACATGCGTCATGCTACCTCTCCTTCCTCGCCTTTTCCATCCCGGGCTCTGCCGGTCCAACTGTATGTCCATGGGACAAGAGTCATCCTCCAGGCCAATGAGTGCCACTGCCTCATGTGTAGTGATAGTAACTGGCTTTTCTTAGTAGTGGAATAATAGTTGCGTTGGGAACCCCAAACGGTATGGAATTTTGTGCTCTTGTGAGGTAATCTGTAGCTATCTTCAGTGATTTGTGCTTGGTCAAGATCGTAGCCGACATTTGAGCGCCGGGGACAAGCCCCTAAACACCAAGGGGAATCACTCTGCCCGCATGATTTCCTCCTTTTTTGGACTAGGTGGACCCTCGTGAGGATATCCAGCGTCATCTTGTTTGTCTCTTAGTAAGCATTATGGATCCTGCCCAGTCTATCAAGTTCTATATGTAAATAGCTTTTACCTGGCAGTAATTGACAGAATAGGTCCTGAACATATTGTGGCAGCTCGGAGTCAGAGATTCCTCGGATCCATATGTTGTTTTATCAAGACCAGTTTTCTCCATCCTTAGCTTTATCAGTCAGCCTCTGGCATCTCTTTTCCAATTCATCAGCTCGCATTGCCAGTTTATCTAGTTCGTGGGCCCCCTCTGCAACCCTCACTTCCGGTGGCTCATTCTCATGTCTAATTTTTTAATTGTGTGGCCCAGGTCAGTGTGCGACTTCACACATTCCTGGCATAGAAGCCCTATGTCATCCTTGAAGGTCGCCATTAGTTGTTCAATTTCATTTTTTGTGGCGGGGGCCTGCACACCTGTACCTGCAGGCACCTGGTGCGATGTTCTGCTATTAGCAGGAGATATAGGCCTAGGCCTTGGGGTCTGGAGGAGGTCCTTTAATGAGAATGTTTTCCGCTTCCCAGATCAAGATTTCTTCTTGTAGGTTGGAATTGTCCAAGCCCAGGGGCCCAGGGGCCCAGGAGCCAAGGGCTATCACTCAGGCTCTATCTCGTGGAGAAGGGAGAACCTCCACACCCCTGACAAAAATGGGGTGCCCGACCACTGTCCCCGTCCCCCTGGGCGCACTCTGATCCGGGTCCTCAGACACCATCAGGGTTGACCAGTCCCAACAGGTTCTTTCTGGCTTCCGGGCCTAGCCCCTCAGCTCCTGCTTATGGACAGTCCCCTCCAGCAGGGAGGAGGGGTGCCCCCAACGAGCCTGCAGACATCTCCCAAGAGCCCTCTTCAGTCACCTCGCAAAACTTTCAGGCGCCACCGGACAACTCACTTGCTGCTGCTGCTATGGATCCCGTGGGGCCTTTAGCCATGCTTGCGGGCACTTTTGCTATTTCACTCAAGGATCTTCAGGGGTCGGCACCCATATCTCTTTATAGCAATGGCAAGCCAAAATATACAAAGCAGTAACTAAAGAAAAAGATTATGAGAATTGTTGGTGCAAAAGGAACCATTATATGGAATTAGTAGGCCCCATGTTTAGGCCCATATTTATACTTTTTTAGAGCCACATTTGTGTCATTTTGTGACGCAAAAGCGGCGCAACCTTACAAAATATAATGGCATTTTGTAAGTTTGCGCCGCTTTTGCGTCACAAAATTACGCAAATGTGGTGCTAAAAATGTATAAATATGGGCCTTAATTTCTAAAATAAATAAGTGCAGGGGACAAATGTTTTCTCTGTAGCCACACAATACTGGAGTTACGGAATACCAAGGCTGCTTAGTCTTCATTCCAACTCATGCCTTTGTACTCTATTTGGACAACACTTCCTTATTCATTTGTTCCTTCTCCCTTTGCCATTCATTTTCTATCCTTGTATTTCTCTGTCATATTTTGCAGCTTTTTATTCTCTTACTCCAGATCAAAGTCTGATCATGAAAAATAAGTCACAGTCACCAAAAACGTGTGTCCATGACCCCCTGCTGCAATCATTAGCACAAATTGAGTTCTGGGCAGTCCACCTCCTGAATATCTCTCAACCATTGATTCAGGGAGGAAAGGTCTGTACTGCTCCATACATACAAGCAAATATGAGACTAAACTAGGCAGACAGGTTTACAATGAGGATTACAAATACAAGTAGACATTGGTTTAACAAAAGAACTGTAGCAAGCTTACAGCTGCTTTGTGAACTGTGTCGCAAAAGATGCATAGCCTTAGACAAAATATTACAAAAAGCTTAAATGTCAAGCGATCAGTTCTTCAACAAGGATACAGCAGTCATCATCTGTAGCCTTAATCTGACGTATCTGCTTAACTGTTTATAAGCTCTAACATTCTGTTATGTGGCTTACATACAGATGCATTACATTCTTAGTTCTTATGTTAATTTTAAGTCATTTTTTATTCCAGTATTGCAAGTTTCATAAAGAATTACAAAAAGGCTATATATTTACAAAACAAAAAATGCAATACAGCAAAGATGTGCATATGTCCGCTAAATCCATACAGTTCACATAGTGAAACAGCATTTTTTTCTTATACAAAAATATATATTTAATTCACATACCACACTCCATAACGGTATTTAAACACCCAAACATTAAGAAATGAAAGCACATTAAATGCACATCTAAAATATTAAATATAATTTAATAAGCACACAATTAGTATGCTCCCTAAAGTACATCTAGCAAAGCAAGCACATTAGTGAGTTAATGAAAACGTATCGCACCAAACTGCATTTTTGATCGGATACCTAAACTCAAATAAGCACATTCCCAAAAAATACAAATCATCCCCCCACTATGTTTCTACTAGAATATGTAGGCTTGTCAGCTATATTTACCACTATGGTTCAACCCTTCTGCTCTGCTACCGAACAGAAAACAAAGCCGATTGCTAGCATGTTCATTTTTCAAAGACTAACGATGCTCACACAGCATACCATTCCAGGTTACACAGGTTCAGAGGATGGTCCCATTTTGGTCCAACTGCACTTTGTAAATCTCCACAGGTTTTGAGAAAGTCAGTAACCAGTTTTCATGCTCAGAAATATAAAATGTTTACATCAAGGCTACTTTGAGTTTGCTCCTGGCAACAACTGTTCCAAACATCTCACAAAATGCCATCCTAAGTATCTGTATCTTCGCCATCCTCGTTTCCATCTTCATCATCATCATCCTCATCTTCTTCCTCCTCCTCTCCCTCACCATCATCTTCCTCATCATCATCATCATCATCATCGTTATCTTGGTCCACATCAATTTCCAATTCTGTCACCCGTTCCTCGTTGTCTACACCTTCTTCCTCCTTCTTAAGTAGCTGGAGATATTCAGCGACTGAAATTTTTTTGGGCAATATATCTTGAAGACACAAAGAGACAGACATCAGACACACACATTGCAAATCATCGTGAAAGACTGCACAGAAATGTAATTTCTATGCTCTTTTATTTAAAGATGAAGGTCAGTGGCAAGAGCCATGAGAGAGCAAGGGAAATTATATTTTTTTCATGAGAGAAGAAACCATTAATGAGTACTTCACTGTATATGAGACACTCTACTAATCACATAGAATTGGAGTTGATCAGCTTAATTGGAATTAATTTGTAATTAAACTGCAGATTAATACTTTTAGGAGTTTTTCTAAATAAGGAAAATGAAAACAGATCTTTAAAGAAGAAGGAATAATTAAAGACTCATCCTGCACTGCACTCCCTGTTGTGAACTTAACTTGTATTCCGTTTTTCACTTCCATCGAGGCCTCTAGTTCATGTATGGAACTTACAAGATCTGCATAAGGTGCCCAGATGCCACCTTATTTTTGTGATCCAGATGCATTAGCTCTCCCTTTCTGCAAGTGTACTGTAAAGCATCATAACAGGGCATATTTCAAGTTATCTTTCGTGAAGCATAGATCTGTACAGACTCCGGTGTTCTGATAGCAAAGGCATGCATCAGCTTACTCAAATTCTGCCTGTATATTATCCCCAAATAATAACCACACAAATATATCATCCCTGATATTCCAAATACCATCAGGTACATGAATTCCAATGACTTAGCTAACTCAATTATCTGTGCCTGTGCTGCCTAGCGATGAGCTTCATAGAAGAGCTAAGTACATACCTTGATGTTTCATAATATACTACATTACTGGAAAAGGAAGGCTGGTACATCTGTACCACTAACGTTTGAACACAGCATGAATAGAAAAAAAAAAACAGAAGATGGGACAGCTGCACAAGAAACGTGTTCCGATGCTCGCAAACCTCTGGTTGATTACTGTCAAATAACATTTCTTTCGATTTTTCTATTTAGAAAGGGTCAATTATTCCAACTGGAATGAAAAGAACCAAAACGCTTGTGGTGCTTTGGGGACATTGTATGCAACCACTGTAGCCTGAAACTACCAGATTGTGTTCTCTGTATTCATCATTATGGGAGCTGCTTCTGACATGCAACTGGGGCTCTACTTTTACCTAAATCACATGGTTCACCAGAGACTCATCTTAGTAGCTACTTCTCTTGAAAACAGCTGAAAATTGGACAGTTTGTGAAGAGATGGTGGAGGTGCCATCTTAAGGAGCCAGTGACGCTCTACCGTGAGCTATGACAATCGAAATCTAGGGTCCCTGAAAACAGAGTCACAAATTAAATAAACTTTGTCTACATATTTCTCCTGTTTTTAACATGGTCTTTCCCAGTTTTTTTAAAATACTAAAGCAACATGCTCTTACTCGCCCTCCATGTGGGCAAAGATGAGTAAGGGAGAATGCTGATACTCCAAATAAAATGCAACATGCAGTAAAAAGATAACGTAGTATTCAAAGAGCCAGTAATTGAATGCTAGTTACATGAAAAGGCTTCGAATTACAATCTCCAGCATACCCAGCTTCACGGCACTTAAGTATCGTACTTAAATTACATCTAAGAATTACTACTTCTGACGAGGTATTGAAGTGCTTTATGGCAGGTAGCATGCTACTATGACGTTCAAGGTTATAATAAGTAGGGTTCTAATGGTGCTGGAATGAACGTCATGATGCTTCTATGGCCAATCATACTGAGTTCTGAAAGACTTCACCTGATCAAAAGATATATTTGGGTGTCAATGTTCGGGAAAAACACATTAGCTTAGGTAATAAGTGTAATGAATGCATAAGGGTTAAAACCATGGGCTTGTCAATTTGCTTTTAGCTCTGTTCGGTCCATTACCAAAAATACGCAACATATTTCATAAGTCTTACCTCCAGTCGAGGTATATCTTCTAGAAAGGTAAATGCTTTAGTGATTACCTCCACCCACTCTTATTTTAGGTTTAGGGCTCCTGGATTGGGCCGTAGCTATGGTTTGAGGACTGCTAGACATGCTTGTCACTTTGTCTCTATATCATGAAATATACTTTACTTACAATGCAGTCCCTGCTGTCTGACTAGCGATTACAACCTCTGAAAGATGTATGACGAATAAAAACAACCTTTATTCAAGTTAACAAATGCACAATGCCTGCCTGGGGACAAAGTAGTACAGGCATGGAACTATGAAAGAGGATTGGTATTCATATATCTCTGAATCAGATCCCTGTGGTTTATACCATCACAATGTGTTATGTTATCGTACTGTGTGATGTTCTGGATCCAAAAGATGAAATTACATTATAAACTATGGTGACAGCTAATGATTTTACATTCAAAACCTGGCAGCAATCTCTTTTTGCAACATAAATATTGATGCAGATTTAAGACAACTCTTCCAATTGTCGCAATGGGACCAATTGTTTAATTCATTCATTTTTCAATTACCTTCGCTGGGTTAATGAGATCGACGTAAAGTACATGCTAATAACCTGCCAGAACCTACAGACATCAGAAGTGTACAGGCTTTTCTGAAGAAAAAAAATGACTGAACTTAGATTTATGGGAGCAGTCATCAAAGGGTTAACTCTTGACGAAAGTTTTTAATTGTCTTCCAGTGACAGGCCATAAAAACACTGATGGTGTTTGAGCTCTCTGAAGGGTAACTGGAATCTCTGTTGGCTTGGTTTTTGTTTGGGAAAGATTCTTCATTTTAGGGAGTATTCCACAATAATTGATTATACCCAGAGATCGTGGTAGCATGTCGACCGATGGTAGGTAAGTACAACACACAGGACTTCAATTACAGCAAAAAGTAAGGTAATCTGATTCATACGGATCAAAAGGGTTTTATGAAAGGGAGGTATCTCCAGGATGTAACACATGAGTTATTCGCTGCAATAGACCTGGCGGAACAAGAAAAGGCTCCGTTGGCGATCCTGACGTTTGATGCAGCAAAGGCCTTCGATCGGGTTAATTGGTCTTTTTTGAGGTTAGTGCTGGAAAAAGGAGGCTTGGGATTTCCTTTTGTTAGGACAGTCAGGGAATTGTATAGACGCCCCTCAGCGAGAATTCTGGTCAACGGCCAGTTATCACAAGAATTTAGGATTTGGCGGGGTACGCGACAGGGATGTCCATTGTCTCCCTTGCTTTTTAATTTATATATTGAGCCTCTGGCAATTTCTCTTCGGTTAAGTAAGGAAATTATTCCATTTCAAAGTGGGGACTGGGAAAAAAAAAGTAGCATTATATGCGGATGATCTTATGCTATACACCAAGGATGTTAGTTCTACCCTACTTGCGTTCAATACTTTGATGGAGCAATTTGGTAAATTTTCTGGTTACAGCGTAAACACAGAAAAGACAGAAATAATGTGTTGGAATTTGACTTATGCTTCTCCTTTAGTCAAACAAGAGATCAGATATTTGGGTATTCGATTAACAAATGACCTAAATGAGGTACCTAAACTAAATTTTAACATAACATACAGAGAAACCAAAAAATTGCTAAAGACGTGGGCCGCTCTCCCTCTTTCCATAATTGGAAGATCCAACATTTTGAAGATGTGCATTCTCCCAAAATGTACCTTTTTATTTAACACTATTCCATTAGAGTTTAAGAACTGCTGGTTTAAAAAACTACAGGGGGATTTATCCTCGTTTGTATGGGCCTCCAAAGGAGTAAGGATCTCGTGGAAAAAGATGAGTAGAAAAAAAGAGTGGGGGGGCATTGCGTCTCCAGATTTCTTCAAGTATCTGGCATTTCAATTAAAAAACATCAGAAACCTATTGAATAAGAAGTCAGAATATGATCCGGCTTGGAAAGCCTTAACGGCACACCTCGAGGAAAGAGCAGATCATTTTCTATATAAATTCGGCCATCCTAAGTACTTCAAGAAGGTACGCTTGAAGACACTCAGGCATGCATGCAACATTTGGATGTACTTTCGGAAAGTGCTAGAGATACCCTATTTTTGCAGCTCTGCCCCCATTTGGGATTCACCTGGTACTCCTGAATGCCTTACTGATAAATTATCAATTCCTTTGAGAGTGAGTGGGATTGTAAGATGGGGCCAGATAATGGAAGGACCAGAACTGTTAAGCTGGTCGACACTTTATGAAGGGACTGGAGGGACAGTCTCCAAATACAAGTATCTTCAGATAGCTAGTTGGGTTAAATCGCAACAAACAGGAGAAATAGGAAGGAAAATTAAACCAGAAAATCATCAATAAAGAAGTCGCTATGTGGTACCATGCTCTGTTGGAAGCAACAAGGGATGGGATATCCCTTCCCTTGTTGAAGTGGGGGGGGATTTTTCCAACTCTAGATGTGAAATCTTTATGGTATAGGTCCTGCTCAGAATTGTGGTTCACGACCAGCCCGGCAGAGTTGAAGAAAAACCACTTGTTTACACTTCATAGGGTTTACTGGACGCCGGCTAGATTAACAGCTATTGGGAAAACTCAGAAAAACTGTCCGAGGTGTGGTGACGATAAGGCAAACGATATACACATGTTTTGGCAATGTTCAAAGTTGTGGGAATATTGGGAGGAGATAGGAAACACTCTAAAGATAATATTTAATGTGAAAGTAAAATTGGATCTCTCTATGGTGGTGTTTGGGGTCAGTGAACAGGGTATGAATTATCAAAAACTGTCAACACATCAGGAGCACTTGTTGTTTGTATTAATACTCTTGGCTAGGCGAGAAATTTGTCGTAAATGGGTTGACCCCTTTCCCCCCCGCTCTAAGGATTGGCAAATATCTGTAAATCGAATGTGTATAATGGAACAACGAGGTCCCCTTTCTAGAAGGGATAACTTCTGGATGAATTGGGAAAGTGTCTACCAATAGTTTATTACTTCCCTTTTTCTCTTTTCTTTCCCTTTTTTTTTTTTTTTTTTTTTTTTGTATATTACTGTTTTGCTGTCTGGTCTCCTCCTTGTGCAACTTAGTCCAATGATTAATACTCCCCTTACCCAATATTGGGTGATGCTTTGGTTTAAGACTAGGTTTCATGGAAAATAGTATATCCTGGTTGATGGCATACGATTGGGAGAATAATAATACGTAGACCAAACGGGATGTCCTAAGGGTTACGTTTCCCTCGTTCGGAACTATTCTTCTCTCTTCCAAAGCAAGGGTGATAATTATGAGGACAAAAGAAAAAAAAAAGAAAAAAAAAAAAAATGCAACCCTAAATAAGGGTGCAATTCTGACCTCAATTGTGGTAACTCCTATACAGTGAATTTTAAAGTTCTAATACGCCTCGCAGTTTGGTAGTGGTCCTCTGTGGTCGTGAAGCATGTAAACTTAAAATGTCAACATACCAGCAAGAAATTGAAATACATCCGATTCTTCCGCTGTGTTAGAAAGGTCATCGTATGTTAGCTCTTTTTTCTGTTTCCCAGTGCCATTCTTATAGGAGTAGGAAGCCAAATAACGAACAAAAAGTTCCTAAAATGAAAAAAAATGTTGACACTATAAATATTTCAAAACAGGATTTTTGCAACAATTTATAACAGCACTAGAAAATAAAAGAATAGTAACAGTTAACATGGATGTCCTATATCTGTGACAGTTCTGACATATCAAAAACATGAAACGTATAAAAGAAGGAGACGCCTTAACCAAATGGAATGTTTTATGTTAACGGATGTTTTTATGGTGCCATCACTTTATGGCCATTAGTATTAAAGAAACAGTAAATGCACTAGATTTGGGTAAAGAGTATTTTATTTGCATCCCATTTGAGGCTGGCTCATGGTCCCATGTGCCCTCAATTCACTTAGACTTTCTTTTACGCATGTGCTAAATCAGCTATCTTCTAATGGTATGGTTTCCGCATGAGAGGCAAAATTCTGTTTACGGCATTCTGTTTGTTGGCACTGTTTAAAGCGATGGCTAATCTGTCACATCAGCGTTGCAGAAGTTTTTTTGTAAAGGGATTTAAATTCTTTTAAAAATAATATGGTAGTATATAATTGTGGTCTCCCCAGACAATTCTGTTAGTAGTGGTGGTACTTGGAGACCAGAAAAACGGATGAGTTTGTCAAAATCACAACTATTAATCTTGTAAACAAAAAAATACCTCATTATGACTAATGAGTGGTCATAAAGTGCATTCACAAATGGCAGTGCAAAATAAGTCAATTCCAAATGCTTTCTTACTGGTGATGCAGCGCCAGTGCTATGTAAACTGAATCTCAAGAAAGGTGATAGGATCACAGGACAGAATCATAAATCATTTGTTTCTGCTCCAAGCTTTAAGAGCAGAAACACCCACAAAATACTGATCCAATAGTTTATGCAACCTAACAAGATGACCACACGTCACTGAGCGCTTAGTGTACAGGCACTGTTCTCTCCTTTTAGTCCCCAAATAGGTCTCACATGCCATTTACACTGGACAATAGTTGGTCACATGACATGTACAGAAGTGGGGTGTCTCCAAGCCAAACAAGCGTGCATCACACATGCTCTGGAAGATGAATGAGGCAGGTCAGATTGCATACCCATTCAGTATAGCACCATGCTAAGACTCATAAAACAGTCAGTACTTTCCCATCTAACAGACTGGCCCAGCTGAGAAGTGCTGGTAATGCCCCGCTAAGTGTACGCCACCCTCCTAGGAAATGTCAGTAATTAAAGATTCAAAATATGGTTGTCTATCTAGGTCTAACAGGACTGTTGTTAAATATATGCTGCATTTTCTTAGAAATCTAATATGAAATAAGATAATTGTAAATCTTTTGCCCTGGAAAATTATATTTTACAAACCACCTTTTAGGGTCAATCAGATAAATAGACTTCTAGACAATTCAATATTTTTCTGTTGTACAGTTCAACTAAAACCAAATCAAACTATTGCAAAACACAATGTTAAACATGTATTTTTTCAAGGGCACAAACCGCTGAAAAGGCCTAGTAAGCCAATTCTCAAGTTAGGAGTAGTAAAAGAGTTGTTTTCTTTTAGTAACCCTATTTCTCTTTAAAGGGGATGTTAAATGAGAACATCCTGGGACAAAGAAGCCAAGACGTTATAATGAAATATGTGTCAAGTCTGCTCTGCCTCTAATCCAACAATTGCAAATCTTTAAAAAGCATAGTTATCTGCCACGTAGACAAAGCTTTCTATCCCACCTAAACAAAATGTAAGAAATTATTTTAGGATTACGGATGCATAAAGGCGTGCTGCAACAAAACATTTTTCATAAGAAATAGATTAGTCCTCTGCACAAATAAGCTTCTTGTAACTATGTTTGACTCTGTGCCTTTTTTTTATATGGAGATTCATGTAATTTGTCATGTTTACTTATTAAGCATATGCATAACTTTAAGATGAAAGAGGATACAGTGGTTATTCACCTGGACAAGTTGGAGTAAACACATGCCCAGTTCAAAAGGTTACGTGATTTCTGTTGAAGATTACCAGCCAACACCTCCCGACTTTGGAAGATACACTTAGTTCTTGAACGTCCAATAACTTATTTTTAAAAGATATCTTTATTAGTTAACAAACTGCACAAATTACCAAACGGTACATGATTCAGTTCACACTACAATAATATCCATTAGTTGTGATTTCCTATTAACAATAATAAACTAGTCTCTAAACAAATTATCAAGTGGTATATCTTACACCGGGGAGCGGCCAGAACTTGTGCTTTACTTGAATGTTGATCCCCTATCCATGGTTTGTTTCCTACAGTTGCTATTCCAGCTGTGCACAGTCATTTTCCATTTCTTTCATACCAGTGTTCTAGATACTGCTTTTGTTGTCCTGGGTTCAGTGTGGATTAAAACCATTATGTATTGCTTCTAACTCCCAAGGCCTTCTCATTTCTTATTTTTAAACATATTTCTCTGCTCTAGCCCAGTGTTCCCCAAACCCCGGGCCGCGGATCAATCGGCACCGGACCGCCCGAGGTCTTCAAATCTTGAAGGCATGTTTAAATACAATTAAATTAAAATTATTAAATCAAAACAAGCGGGCCACGGAAAAATTATCAAACATTTACCGGTCCGCGGCGATAAAAAGGTTGGGATTCACTGCTCTAGCCTACGCTTTGCCATCTCTATCACTGGTGGGTCTGGACTCATTACTCTGGTGATCTGTCTCTTGGCTACAGTCAGTACCAATGTTGTCACTTCTTGTTCATGTTCCTCGTGGGCAGTGATGAAACCCCCCCCCCAGCAGTAAATATGCCTTGATCATTTTAAGCCTTCTTAACCAGGTGGTGTGTTGCTAACGTATCACTGACAATATGCCAAACTCCAGAAATACTAGCACATTCCGAAACCATATGTATGTGGCCAATAGGTGCCCGCATTTCAGACACTCCTCCGTGTCCCCTCTTCCGATTTTATACACCGTGCTGGGGGTTGTCCAAAACATGACACTGTATCAACTTAAATTATGGTTTACTAGAAGCCCTTGATATAAAGTTAACAAGCTTTTACCCACTCCTAGGTCATCTACTCCTCATCACGATACTCTCCGTTTGTACCCAATCTTCAACTCGGATACACATTTTTGCACTGAAATGTATACTTGTGAAACTACCTCTTTATTGCCATCTACTGTGATTGTGGCATTACATGTATCTGACAGTCAGGAAACATGTCCGCAAGGACCTTAAAGGGTTAAGTGGTCTGACATAATTGGAACATTACATAGATATTGTGCTTGCATGAAAATAGTGAAACTGCTGTTCAGGAACAAATCTTCATTCTGAACAAATCCTCCATCCACCCAATTTGCCCTACTAATGTCAGTAAGTGCTTTTTGAGAGTTAGGGGATTACAATGTAATGCAATGTTGAGATGCTGAGTCAATTTAAAATGGGATTCCACTGTTGAGTCTGGTAGGGGGCAGTCAAGAGTTACCCAAATGTGGTGTGGTACCCTATTTGGCAAGTAAGTCAGCATCCATGCTCTCCCCCTCGACAAATCACCCAATTACAAATTTTAGTTGTCTTGCCGTTTTAGCGTTCCATAGCTGGGACCCTCAGACCTTCCTCTTCAACTCCAAGTTTTAGTGTGCCAAGTTTCACTTTGCTCCTTTTTCCTTCCTATAGGATGTGTCAGCATATCATCAGCCACCATCCAATAGTACATAGCCTGCAGCGAGATGTCCATTTGAGAAAGTATAGTTTTGCTCTCAATTGTTTATCGCTAACACAAGTTCAGATAATCCAAAGGTTACAGCTGACGCAGCAGCAATTAAAGTGGGGACACCATGAGCTGTATCAAGCCACACACTCAATAATATATAAGTTGGACTTAAACCAAAAAAGTTATACTGCTGGTGATGGGTTTGCTATGAAAGGTTATTATCGATTCAAGGCAATGGCTCCAGCCAGATGACTGATCAAAACAAAGTGTCTCATCGCATCAAACATAGCAGATAAATCAAGGAAGATCATGGTAAGTGTGTTATATATATCCAATTTGTGGTTTCAAGTCATGTAAGATGGCTAATACAACAAATTTAGTGTCTCTGTCAAGCTCGTGAAGGACTTACAAAATTGTTATTCCACACAGATGGTTGTATTTGGGGATATAGCTTCTTATTAAAACACTTTTGCAGAATGTAAGAAGATCCAAAGTGACCAGTGGATGCAGGGGTGCAAGACAGCTAACATTTTCTTTTTTTAGCTAAAACTACCATTAAGGTTCTCCTTAAATCACAGTGTACAATGCCAAACTGCAAAGAGAAAAAGAGGTGGACAGATTTGAGAACGGGTAGCGAGATTATTATAATAATATTTAACATGGATCCTAAAAATCTACAGGCTTTAATCACATTTTGGAAATCTTTCAATCTCTTGTGTTAAAAGGAATTGAATTCGGATGTTATAGGAAATTACTTCAAAGAAAATGAGGACTCAGTGGCGGACAGAGACAGAAAATGAGAGACCTTGAAGGTGGGACTGGGGGGGCGTGCATAAAAGACTTATTGACCTGAAGATGAAATGTGATGGTGAAAGGTTCACGATGCATAGAAATCAAGATATGAGGAAGAAACGAACGGGAAGAAAGAGACTTGGGCATCTACAATAGTTTTGTTGCTTTGACTACAAAATTTAAGAAAGAGATGTATTCATTGGGATAGACAGTAGTCCACCACAAGTAATAAAGTCACTAACCTGTTCGGTCCAGACAAAGGTTTCAATCATTTACATCTTAGCTCATTCCCTGATAGCTATGGAACAGAGCAGATATGTTTAACTTAAAGAAAAGCATTTAGAAATGCTTAAACAATGAAAGTCAAACAAAACACAATTAAAACCCCATTCAAGATTATAAAAAACAAAAACGACACCAAAACAGCAAAAATCACGGGAACAGGAGCTAGGATATTTGAAATGTCTAAGTGAAAAAGTGCCAAGAAAAAGTAATGCGCCATTCAGCAATCACTGTTTGCAGCTGAACGGTACTTAGACGAAATTTAGGGTGGACTGCAACGAAACACAGGTCAGACACAACACAAGTTTGTCCTACTTAAAGTATTTGGTTTCTTAAATTAAGTCAAAATTCATCAGCAGGCCAAGGTTACAACCTGTATGTGTGGAAGTCCACACAAGTGTTGCCAAAATAAAGAATACTTTATTACAGCATTACTATTAGACCAGCATTGGTATAGCGCCCTTTGAAGATATCTACACACTATATGTACACAAAATAACTATCAGAAATAGCATAAACATACACAGAGCCCTAGGGGAGGGCCAAACCACATTCTAAAAAAAGTGGAATGTGAAATAGAGACCCCAACCAAGGTAAATGTGATAGTTAGCTAGGGCCTGGGGGCAGTTAGAAACACCAGAGGTAAGTACAGTAAGTGTCCCCAGCAACCAGGCGCAAGGTAGTTATCCACTCAGCTGTCCCATAGGCTAACATAGGAGGTAGTGGTTGGAGTTTGTGGATTCAGGACCCTTCCCAGTGGACCCTGAGGAAACCAGCAATTAAAAAGGATGGATGGAGAGTTTCCCTATGCCGGGATACCCCGAAGACAGGAGTACCTAACCCAGGGACCCGGATGCAGAGGGGAGAAAGGACTCTCTGAAGTCAGTGGATGCTTTGGATTGTCCAGCTGCTGTCAACCTGGGGACTAGGCCGGTAGAACCCAGGGACGGATTCCAGATGTGGAGGACATGCAAAGGAAGGGGACAGAGTCGAGCACCCTTGGAGGTGCCCAGGCAGTGCAGGTGGAAATGCCCACCCTCCTGAAGGTGAAGTTCCTGCAAGACTGTGGAAGAAGTTCAGCTACGGGGTCCTGGAGCAGCAAAAAAAAAATCAGAGGAGTCTCCTACGAGCTGTCCATCAACTGTTGCCGGATTGCAGGAGGGTCAGTGACCTGCCAGGCCACCAACAAGCACTGGCAAATGCAATCAGAAGCTGAAGAAGAGTTCGAAAGGGTTTTTGGACCAGCAAGGTCCAGGAGACTCTACCCAGGAGGGGAAGTCAGGGCTGACCCTCAGCACACAGGAACGCCAACAGAAGTCGATGGAGCCCCCATCAATGACCCACAGGTGATGGACAGAGGGAGTCAGACGAAGGCCTTACCAGCTCAACATAACAGAAGTCCCGCATCACAGGAGTTGCAGGACAGAGGCTGATCTTCAGGTTCCAGAGTACTGGAGGCCGGGGATTCTTGGAGCCCGAAGATCTCCGGGAGGCAGAGTCAACAAGCCTTGGAAAGTACAACAGTTGCGGTGCACAGGAGTTCAAGTCCAGCGGCAGGGGCCCCACAGTCTCCCAAGTTGGTTAGAAAACAAGCAGGACCCAGAGGAGGTCACAGACTCACCACCTGTTAAGCAGGATCTTCAGATGTCCGTGGACAGCAGACCCCAACAGCTGGTCGACATTGTCTTGAGGTGCCTGTGGATGCAGGGGAGTGACTCCTTCATTCCAAAGGAGATTCCTTTGTGTTTCCTGGTGCAAACAAACAGAGTCCTTGTGACCCTGGAGGACGCAAAGCTTTGGATGTTGCAGACTTCTTGCAGGATCCGGAGAACAATGTTGCAATGGGAGCCTTCCCACCAGAAGCAGATGTGTTTCAGTTCCAAAGCAGACCAGCAGTGGTTCCAGAGGTGAGGAGCAGAAGGTGTCTTGCAAAGAGTTACTTGGAGAGTGCTTCTCGATGAAATCTGAGGACCCACCTGCGAGGGAGCCGTAAAAGGGTGTTGGTCACTCTCTGCAGTGACCCACATATCAGTGGGGGTCAGGGACGTCACCTACCTGGCCTCACCAGCCACATGCACCTAGGGGCCTCTGTCCAACTTATTTTCAAGATGGCAGAATCAAGTGGCCACCTGGCAGAGCTGTGTTCCTCCCAGGGGAGGGTTTGGACATGGAGGTGGTCACTCCCCTGTCCTTTGTGTAGTTTTGCACTAAAGCAGGAACGAGGGGTTCTGAACTGGTGCAACCGGATTATGCAAGGAGGGCACTAAATGTGCCCTTCAAAGCAGTCTGGTGGCGCTGAGGCCACCCTACCCCAGCCCTTAGACACCTAATACACAGGGGGAGGTGGTCACACCTCTACCTTGCAGGAAATTCTTTCTTCTGCTCCTCCAGTCTGAATCTGAATATGCTCACACTGAACCTGAAGGTTCCGAATGTATGAATTTTCAAAGATTGTTTCACTTTAAAATTCAACTGCAAACAAGTACTGGTCACCAAAAAATTAAAAAACATTTGAAATTTAAAAAAAAGTTAGTTTGGCTGGTTTGGGCGACCAAATACAACATGATGACGGTCTGGAGGGCCAATGGGGTAGATGTGGGCAGTTACTTGGCCAGCAGTCAAGTTCCAAACTTTACAGCATGACCGCCATAGACTTTAATGGAGTGTTCCTGATTGCTGAGGATGCAGGATAAAAACATGCTCAAAGATGCTCCGGTTGTTGTGCGGGGGTGCCTTTGTCGTGATTCCTCGGTTGATGGTGATGTGGGTAGATTTTGGCCACAGAATTCAGGGTCCCACAAAGTCCTCTTCAAGACTGCAGAAGGTCAGCTGCAGCTCAGATACAGGTCTCCAGGTAGACCGGTTCGAGTACAATCTTTTTGTGCAGGCTAGTGTCCCTCTTCGGCCTTTCATGACATTCCTGGGTCTGACGGACTTGGGTGCAACTTTCTGCCGTCTAGGATCAATCTTTTGGGGTGCCCAGCAGGAGTCAGCAGTGAGTTTGCAGATGTGGCTACCAACTTGATAGTTTGGGCTTCTTCAGCTCTTTTGTGCCTGGAGCTGGTTCCAGGGGAAGGAGGAAACAATCAGCCATCTGATCCCTTTTCTCCACCCAGATGCCACAGTCCCAGCTTCGCTAGCCAAGGGTGCTGCAAGTACAGTCCAGCAGATGGTGCAGTCTCTCTTTGTGCAGTCCAGGGGTCAGAAACGCAGTCCTTCTAGTTTTGGTGTGATCTCAGGTTCAGGGTGTTATGGGTGCCACATTTGTACCAGGAAAGTGCCCTGAGGGGACCATGCAGCCAATAGGCAATGAGCTACCTAGTCCCCCTCCCCCTTGCTGCTGAATTTCCATCAATGTTTGGCATTTGCCAATCCCAGGGCGCACTATTTTAGCCACCCTCAAGAACTCTGAGCCTTTCCTCGTCTGTGAGGAGCGTGGTGGCCAACTCTAGAGGTGTAGCTACCTGGGGACTACACACCCATGGGTAGAGATCTTCCCGCTCTGGCCCTGTCTCCAGCCTGTCTACCTGAACAAAGTGCAGCTCCTCAGGAGTGTTATTGTCATTTACCCACAATAGGCGGCTTCCCCCTTGAAGCTTGCTTTTTGGGCTAACACCCTGAGAGGCTTCCTGTAAAAGGGAGTTAACAGCTCAGGAAACACCTCGCCCTGCAGCAGGCTGTTATTACTGCTATGCCTGAGAATCAATCACATGACTACCCAGGTGGGCTGAAAGCTGCCTGTTGGTCAGTGCCCAGGGACACAGAATGGCAACTTTCTAAAATTTGCATTGCCATAATAGAGACATTAAATTCAACCTGGGCATCAGGTCTGGTTCAATGCCACAATTAATTTGATACCTTAGCTTACTCAGTTAGGTAGTCCCATTCAGGAGATAGCCAGACTGGGGTGCCAGCCAGTAATCCTGTACTAGCTAATGAAGCTACTTCCCTTTCCACAGTAAAACGACAATTTGGAGGTGTTGCTGCTAAGACATATATAAAGATATATGCCCTTCTTAATATACAGCTCTGTGCCATAGGGCTCTAGGCCAGAGGTCTCCAAACTTTCCATTATGAGGCCACACTGTACATTTTACAAACATTTGAGGGTCAAAAAAAATCTGTTTTATAAATGAATGATTAGAAATTAAATGATTGAATAAGGCTTACTTGCATTTTCTGTAATCAGCATGATATGATTCAGAACAAAAGAGAAATGTGAAATTATAAAAAAAAAAAAAAAACAATGCTGTGCTTAAACTGAGAAATTGTATATAATGCGTTAAAATGACAAACATTAGCAAATGCTCTGACAAACTAATTAATTACTTAACTGTAGATACGAAAAGCAGGCTATTCATTTTTAATTAATTTTAACAACTGAAAATTCACATGAAATAAGAATGTGTCCAATTTGGTAGAACATAATAAGAAAAATAAACATACTCCAATAAAGAACTTCAGTAACGCAAAGCAAAGAAATTCAAAATAAACTTGAGCTATTAATAAAGGTCGCACAAAAATAAATTCAATCTGCACCTTTCTAGATAATTCTTGCAATTGGAGTTCTCTGCAGCATGGAATATCTGCACTAAGAACTTGCGTTTTTCAAAGATCTGACATACACAGCACTGCTGTTCCAAAATTTACAAAAGAGACTATTCTAGAGGAGCTGCTGCCTCCTACAGGCAGCCAAAGGAATTGGATATAAATTTTGTCGTCACTGGAATCCGTTGCTTTGGAAAACAACAGAGGGTGGGATAAAATCTTGTAGATGTCCGATGTGGCCTGTGACCTGGAGTTTGGAGATCCCGGCTCTAGGCCTTACTTTGGGGAGACTTACTTATCTTGTTAAGGGAAGTGGTGGATTTGCCACCGGTTTAAATGGCAAAGTCAAGCCGTCAGTGTAAAGGCTGCCGTTCCAGTCTGTAGTAGCAGGCTGGGAGCCCTTTTGTACTTTGTCCCACACAGGGTTGCATAAATCATTGCTCTAACCCTGGGTAGACACTCTGCCTACATGCCCTGGGTACAATATACAAAAGGACTAGCCAATTAGGGACAGCCAATTCAACATACTCTTTGTATGGGGTTAAAACACTAGCACTGAGGTCTGGTTAGCAGGCCTCAGTGCGCTCTCTGAGTTGCACTTTCAGCAGCATCAGTCCAAAAATGTGGGGTGAACATGTGGGCAAGAAAGATAGAGATTGCTAATCTTGATGACATCAATGAACAGAATGATCTTGCTGACAGATGCTGGAAGCTGGTTTACAGTGCAGGTGACCTTTTAACTTGGAGAGTGTGATCCGATGCAGACATACCTATTGGAGCGAGGCACTCACCATATTGTAGTTAAGGTAGAACGGTGTTTACACTTAAAATGCATTTTCTGATCTGCCTATAACTTTTGACCGCGTAAACAGATGTGGACAACAATCAGTTTACTTAGCTAATGTTCAGAATGCCATGTTGCGATGCTCAGGCTGAAGGAAATAAGATGTATATGGAAAAACAAATGATTTCTTATTTTATTATAAGAAGTTTTACTCATATCTTCACCCAGCCCCCAACTGTGCACAGCAGAATTTCACAGACTGGGTTGGGGTGATCTTTTGTTATGATGACAACACATCAGCTGCTGTTCAACAAGTTTGTTTTCCAACAAATACAGCCCCAACATGTATCGCTCACGATTTCTCTAGCCCCAACTGCCGATCTCGAACATTAATCTTTCTACATTCCAAATAACTCTCCTACGGTAGGATAATCAGGACAAGCTACTTTCCTACATTCTAACCAACTCTGCGTAAGCCATATACATCATCTCCGTCACAACATCTTTCCTCTCATGGGGTAATGTTAAGTAATGACGCTGATGAAGGGAACGGTGATGTTTATGAAATAAGATGTACATTTATTGCCATAGGACTAACGTGGCTCCTCCCGAAGGCCAGTCACATACCAACTGTCTTGGAACGAACCCTCGGTCATTATTACACATTCTAAAAGAACGTCTGCACACTGGAAACGTAAAAAACATCACATATCACATTATAACATAATGCTATTACTGTTTAGCCTATAATTGGTGTCGTTAACAAAAGGCCAAATTTCCCACTGAGACAATCTATAGTTTACTGTGCCCACTTCTTTTCTGGTCTCCCATGCCCTTTCACCCCAGATCCCGACCCTCCCTCACCTGCCACCCTCACCGTGGCTTTTGTGGTGAGCAGCAACGCGTCCTGGTTGATGTTGGACACATCGGGGGAACTTTTCATGATGACACGAATGCGAGACATAGGAAGCGACATAAGCCTACTCTCGCTACCGGCGCCCGCCATCTTCTTCTCCTGCCTAATTGAACGAGCACGCGCAATACGGCGGTCGAAACATCGCGGTTTAGCCAATCAGCAGATACCATGCGCATTGCGTACTCATCAACACAATAGTAGAAGGGAGCACAAGCTGAAGGGTTAATCGCCCATCACGTTATGAGCTAGACCGCGAATAGTTCTTATCGGCCATCTTTGGTGTGAAACTCATGAACGGCCCATAGACGTCGGGCAGGTTATACATGCAATATGGCGTCATAAACTTGCGATTTGCTACCCCGATTCCTAGGAGGGCTAGTGTTTTCTTCCCGTAAACGAGGAAGAGGTGGTTTATTTTGGCCGCGACAATTCCGGAAATAAGACATTATTGCCAGATATTTCATTGAAGAAAGCGGCGGACCATAGAATCAGAAAAGGGACAAGAAACGGACTACCATTATGTATTTCATTGAAGGGAGCGAGTTTGCCGTGAGGGGAAGGTTTGCAGTGCGCTACAATGGGCACACTGCCTAGTTAACGGCGAAGGAAATCATCAACCTATTCGTGGAAATTTGGAAAGCATTCTGTAGCTACGACTGCTATCACATTTTTTTAATGGCGGGTTTTATTTGTAGGTTTAAAAGTACTTTACAAACATATTAAAAAAAAATAACGTTTGAGTGAATCTTTCCCTAAATCGTACAGAGAACGAAATATACGTGCCATTCAAAGATGGCTTCCTTTTTAGCGCGTGATGGGGGACGGGCCCTGAGCTGCCTGTTTAGGTAGGACGCGGGAGCAGCTGGTTTCTGCAGCCGGTGCCAGTGGATCGGAAGGGACAAGAACTGAGGTGGGTGAGATGCACGCGCTAGTCTCTCGTGGACCATCCCCACCACAACATGGTGCTTGTGACAGTTGTTCTGCGGTTGCTTATTGAGCCTTCTTCAACTGGGCGCTGTATAGGATTTAGCAATTCCAGCATCTTCCTGCAGAATATTTGTAATACTGAGGGGAACTTTGGCTCGGGGTTACCATTCTGCAGCCTTATCTGCTTTGCACGTTTGTTTACTAGTGCATGAGACACGATTCAGTTTGCTCTTTTCATTGGATTACATTCCTTTTCACATTTGTGTATTAATTGTATGGTTGTTGCATTATATTGGCCAGAACAATTCTTTCAAACCAAAGGCCTTTAATGGACATATAGTAAGGACTTGGACAAGAGACGAAGAGGTCATGGTTGGGACGAGTAACAGTAATGAAGATTATCTGTACGCAGCCAGGTTGTTCCTCACAGTCATATAAGTTTTTTTTTTCCTCTCCTTTCACAGATCTTTATGATTTTGGTACGTGTTTATACCAGTACCATACATAGCAACGTGTATTATCGTGTAATTCCTGTATCGGTGATCCCTGTTTTACTTACGCGCTCATGGAGAGCGTTCATCGGACTTTGCTTCTAATGTAATCATTAGCACCTCCCAGACGTCATATACCACGCGTTTGCTTTCTTGATTGTGGCACTTCAGCATGCCAGTTTCACCTTTAGTCCATTTATTAACATCCTTCTACCATAATCGTGTGCTCTAGGCCCCAGCTACTCCGCAAGTTATTGCTATTATCCTTTCTGCTATGAATAGGTCAACACATTTATATACATATTTAGTTTGTTTCAATCGCGTGATTTGGTACTAGTGGGTTCCATATTATCTTCTTGTCTGTTACTTCCGGCACTACTTCAGTAATTTCCCCTCGGTATTTTACAATAGCAGGGGTTGTCAATACTGTGTGGTGGAAGTCTGCATCAGCCACTCTGTTTCTATGACATTCCTAGTTCGCTCACTCATGCATTTAACCAATGCGTTTCGGTGAAAGTTTTGTATGATGGAGGGAGTTAAACTGTGTGTACTTCAACCGCGGATTTCTGGAAACAGTTTTGGTGTATAACATACATTTAATTTATGGGCTCTCTAAAATCGTGCAACCCATCTACGTTTCGAATTTCAATTTCAGTCTTTAGGTTCCATGCAGGTTTTGTGAAAGTATTGTGGTAGAGACCTTTTTACTCTGTCCTTGCGTGAGTAGAAGGTGTAGTGCATCTGACCTCCAAAAGTTCCGCCGCATTCGTACCCAATGGGCGCTCTGTCAAAACGTGCCATACCGCAGTTGGTAAATCCCCCGCACATTATCAAATGTGTGCAGAGATCCCTGGTCGAATAGGTCCCCAATTGTTATAAGGCTTGCTTTTAGCCTAGTCTGTTATTGTATGCTTGTGAAATATAGGTAGACACTGTAGAGGGATGTCTAGTGATTACGGCACCGTTTCCCCCACCCACTTTAGATAATGTTGCCAACAGGTCCTAGCTACTCGGAATAAGATCTGGAAAGAGTTTGCAAGTCTCTCGCCAGCCAAGTATCGTGGCCCTAGGAAGTGGCACTTGTATATTTTCTGCCTCAGTTATTGTGATATCCCGTCCATCTCATCATCAATTACAAATGGCCTGCCAACTAGTAAACTTCAGAATTAGGGGTCCCAATCCTCCTCCTTGATTAGTCCACGGTGTCTTATGAAACGTGATGCGAGGTCGTCATCTGTGCCATTCAAGCCCAACAGCATCCCTTATAATTCCAGAAAGAAGACTGCATTTACCATGACTGGCACTGCTGAAGACAAATACAGTAATGTAGGCAGCACTCACATTTTGACTATTGCTATCCTACCAAGTAGGTACAATAGGTATTCAGTCCAAGATGGGACCAGCTGTTTAGTAATAGTGATTTTCCCAAGTTACCTTTAATAATGTGGTCTGAAGAGTAGGAAATCTGGACACCCAGATACCTAAACAGTATCAACACACGTCCAGACGCCAAGGGATTTGACGCATATGTTCACTCTCAGACTGTTGAAGTGGTACAAGGCAGGATTGTGACTAATTGATCTTAAGTCCTGCATCACATGAAACTCATCCGTTAAGTTCATCAACTCCTTTATGGTGTTTTTTTCTCCTGTGGGTACAATAATGTGCTGTTGGCATATAAGAAGTTAGCATACCAGCGGTTGTCTACTCTGATCCCCAATTCTGAACGTCTTTGCAGCATCATGGAGACTAAAAGTTTAATGGCCATAGCGAACAATATAGGGTAGAGGGCGCTGGCCTTTCTAGTTCCCTTTTTCAGGTCCCATGGTGTAAAGAATGCTTGAATAACACAAAAGGTAATAAGCAAATGCTTGCAATAAATGGAATCACTGGAAATTATTCTCGGAACACAAGCAACCCAATACTGGTTTCGGCCTGAGAATTTGTTTCATCTGAAACTTGGCTATGGGTGCCATGTACAGTAATGTTGCATGTTTCAGACCCCCCATTTTTTAACCCCTTGGCTGCTAACACCCCACCCACCCCCGCTAAGCTTTTTTTTTATTTGAGCAATTTAGGGTAGTTCACTCTTAGGCCCCATAACTTTTTGTACACATAAGGTATCCACATCAAAATTGGGTCTTTTTTTCCAATATCCTGGGTATTCTAAAGGTACCCAGGGTTTGTGGATTCCCCTGTAGGGGACCGAGAAAATGGGTAAAATATAGCTACATTTTAAGTCTAATGGGGAAAATAGTGCTGCAGAAGGAAGTGTCTGTTTTTTCCCCTGCAAATGGCATCAACAAAGGGTTCGTGGTGCTAAAATCAACATCTTCCCAGCTTTTAGGAACAGCAGGCAGACTTGAATCAGAAAAACACAGTTTTTCATATTTTACTGGGACATAGTCTATTTTTCATGTTGTTTGTGCTTTCAACCTCCTTCCAGTTAGTGGCAGAAATGGGTGTGAAACCAATGGTGGATCCCGGGAAGCTATACATTTCTGAAGAGTAGACAAATTTCTGAATTCAGCAAGGGGTTATTTCTGTAGCTCTTTCAAGGTTTTTCTATACAAAGTAACAGTTTAAATAAAAAAAAAATGAAATTGAGTTGAAAAAACAGCCATTTTTGTCTGCGTTGTCATCTGTAAATTTTTCTAACTATGGCAGATTTTTTAAAGCAATATATACTGTTATGCCCACTGGATTCTTCTGGTTGCAGTGATATGTAGGGCCTGTAGGTCCACCAAGAGCCAATAACTGAGCTGAACCTTGCAGTGGTTTTTCATTGTGTACCAGCAATCCATATGGTACAATATAAATAGCATAAATGTAGGTATCAAGCAAACCAATGTTTTTCCGAACTGGGCAAAAGATATGGAGTTTAAAAGCAGGGGTTATTTGCACATCTCTGAATTTGTGGGTACCCATAATAGCATGTGAATTGGAGGGTATTTCTCAAAATTACTTCTTTTTTTACATAATATCTTACATCTGGAAGGTGCAGATGCAGAGAAATATAATTGGTAATAATACTTGTTCTACTATTCTTTGTTCCCTTAAGTCTCTCAATAAAAAATGGTACCTCACTTGTCTGGGTAGACCTGGTGCCCAATCTCAGCTGGCACCTAGGGAAACCTGGCAAACCTATACATTTTTGAAAATTAGACTCCTAAGGGAAATCAAGGGTGGGGTGACTTGTGTGGCTATATCCAGGTTGTTTTACCCAGAACCCTTGCAAACCACAAACTTTGGCTAAACAAACACATTTTCCTCTCATTTCTGTGATGGAAAATTCTGAAATCTACACATAGACACACACTTCTTTCCACTCTGCTTTCTCGTATGTCTTCTGATCAAAATGGTACCTCACTTGTGTGGGTAGACCTAGTGCCTGTGACAGGAAACAATCTGAAACACAACATAGATACATCAAATATTTCCCCCCAAAACTGACCCGTTTTGTGCAACATGGGTAGCTGTGGTTTCTAGGCCCTAGTTCAGCCAGCACAGGGGGAATCCTAGCAAACCTGTAAATTTTTGAAAAGTAGACACCTAGGGAAATCCAGAGAGGGGTGACTTGTGTGCCTCCCACCACATTTGTTTTACCCAGAATCCCTTGCAAACTTCAGCATTTGTCTTAAAAACACATTTTCCTCACATTTCTATGGTGGAAAGTTATGAAATCTCAGGGCAGCCACAAACTTCCTACCACTCAGTGTTCCCCTCGGTTGCCTGATAAAAATGATACCTCAAGTGCCTGTGACAGGGAAGGGCCAAAACGCATATAGTTTGAGAGGGAACCAAAGCAGGTCCAAAAGAGCAGTTTTTAAAATATGTTTTTAGGCTAACTTTGATTTGGATACCCATACAAGTGAGATTAAATTTTTATTGGGAGTGGGAGATCGAGGGGAACACTGGGTGGTAGGAAATTTGTGGTTTATTTATGTTTCCAGAAGAATATGGCACAAAAAATGCAAGGAAAATGTGTGATTTTAGTTGAGGTTTGCAGGGCATTATGGATAAGAAAATGGTGGGGGGTGGATGCGAAGCACACCACCCTGGACTCCCCCAGATGTCTAGTTTTCAGAATTGTCTGGGTCTGGTAGGTTTTTCTAGGTGGCAGCCAATCCAAGCCCAAAAGTGCAGCTGTTCACCATTGTTGATACTGGGAGTTAGCCATACTCTCCTGGCCTAATTTGTAAAAACAACACCTAACAAAACCAGATATCTTCTTGCCTGCCATTGGGGTGAAATGCTTTAGTCAGCAAGGGAGCCGAAAGATTGTTTCCTATTTTTTTAGGGGGTGGGGGCATGGCCATCCCCATGCTAGGCAGGCCCCACCCATACAAAAAGTAATCGCTGATGTCTAGTAGGCTTTCTGCCCCACCAGGGGGAGGAGATGGGGTAATTGCCCCCAACTGCCTCCCCAGAGGGGAGGGGGACAGAAATACTATTTCCTTTTTGGCTGGTGGGGCATGGACATCTCAATGTTGGATAGCCACCATCAATACAAATTAAAAAGAAATAATCACTGTCATCTAGGGGGCTTTTTACCCCTCCTGCTCCCTGGGGGTGGGCAGAAAGACTGTTTCCCTATTTTGGGGAAGGGGCATGGCCATGCCTATGCTGGGCAGCCCCCACAGATACAAATAAAATAAAAAAAGTAATCCCTGGCGTCCTGTGGGATTTCGCCCCCGCGGGGAGCTGATGGGGATAATTGTCCCCATGTGCCCCCAGGGGTTGGGGGAGGGCAGTAAGAATTGTTCTCATTTGTGTCGGTATAGAGTGGGGGTATTGGCCTGCCCCTTGTGGGCAGCCCCACCCCTCTTTTATTTAAGTATTAAAAAAAAAAAATCTCTGGTTTCTAGCGGCATTTCTTCCCTCCCACCAGGGGGGCAGATCATGGGTAATAACCACCATATGCCCTTCGCCCCCCCCCCCCCCCCCCCGGGAGGGAGCGGAAAGACTGTTCCTATTTGTTTCTTGGGGGAGGGGGGCATTGGCATGTCCAGTGTGGGCAGCCCCGCAATTTATTTTTAAAAAAATCCCTGGTGTCTAGTGGGCTTTCTGCCCCCTCATGGGGGGCATATAGGGAGGGTAATAACCCCCCATCTGCAGAAAGGCTGTTTGTGTCTGGGTAGGGGTTGGGGCATTGGCATGCCCATTTTGGACAACTCACCAACCCTATAAGTAAAAAAAAAAAAAAATCCCTCCTTGGTGCCTTTGGGGGGGGGGGGGGGGGGTCAGATTGGGTCTACTGCCCCCTGGGGTGACAGAAAGACTGAACTGGCCAAAATAATATGGGGGGAACAAAAGCCCTTGCTCAATCTCAGTTTTAATCTCAGTCTTGTGTAGCATATATCACCTGTTTTTGTATGAATTGAGTAAATAGAGGACCTAGGGGCTACCGATATTAGGAGCCAGTCCAACATCTTGAGAGTCCTGTCTCCTTCGGTGTGACCTCCACCTGTGTATTATTCGTAATCATTGTTCGATACCTGAAATACTATCTCGGTGTACCGTTTTTGTTTCCAGTAGGTGTCGAGTAGGTATTTGTTTCATTGGCACCTCAATTTCGAGTGTGTGCATTAGTCTTTCTTTCTCTGTCAGTTCACATTGAAGAATGCGCTTTACCCCGTAATAAGGTTTTATGCTCATACCCCTTAAAACCACATTGAAAGCTTTCCATTCTGTTCTCTTGTCAGAGGCAGTGCCCTAATTTTCTGTGAAATATTGGTTAATGCTTTCACTAATAGTCCCCTGGTGCCGAATGTCCAATGATGCATGCACTGATGGCCGCTTTGTGGGGAGAGAAGGTATAATCTTGCCCATTCCAAAGTCGTCTTGAGTGTGTTATGGCCAAGTAGCATACATCCTAAATATTCAGTACATGTTACTCTACGACCTAATCCCCTTGTGATGATAAATATAACTATTCTGGTGTTTATTCAGTGTATCTGTGAAGGAGGAGTACTCTCTTGCTGTTGGGTGCATGTCAAGCTATCTGTCTCTTAGATTTCTGTGTCCCCACATATTAAAATCATTTATAATACTTTGAATACTTCTCTCAATAATGGTGGGGGCGAGCGATCTAAGTTGAGTCAGGACACAGTTGAAATCTCCAGCCCATATACAATTTGTGCAGGAATTGCCAAAAAGGTTCCGGTTTACTGTGTCCAAATATGTAGCATGTTTAGTGTTGTGGGCATATATTCAAGCTGATGGTAAAACTTCCCTGCTTAAGGTTCCTTCAAGGACCTCATAACTACACTCGCTGTCAGCCATCTTGTGACTTATGACGTTTGGCACTCATGGGGCCACCCATACCAGCGCACCTCTGGCACGTAATGAGTAGATTGTCTCGGCAATCTGGCATCTCCATCTCTTAGCCAGACTATTTAGTTCTATCACGTTTAAGTGTTGCTTAGATATAAGCTATATCTACGTGACGCCATGTCGAGTAGGCATATATTTGGTGCTGTTAGGTAGCTGCACCTATTCCCTTCACATTCCAAGTCAGAATAGTATAGGTGCTTTGCTGTCCACTAGTAGATCCCATTCATAGCATTCAAGAACTGGAAGGCTCTCCTGTCTCTCCTGTGGTAGTATCAAAACCAGTGTTTCTATGTAAGTGCCAGTGCAACGTTCCATTTCTCTAGCATAGCTTGTTGTATTAGCCCAAGGACCCATGAAACTGTTTGCAACTGTCATACAAAGGAGGTTACCAAAACAAAGTGTCCTCCTTTGTAATGGATGGTGAATTAAAATCTGTCTATTTGAATCATTCAAACCATGTCGTTCGAGGTGGAGGGTCAAAACATACACTTCTGGTGCTACCTGATGTCGATCAGGAAATGTTCTTTCCCATAAGCCAGTCGGGCCTGCCCTCCCGCCCAAAGGACCTGAAAGCATCATATGTAACTTTCTGGTCACAACAATGTAATTATACAATTAATCAAATAATATCATCTGAGATCATAGGTGTGATTACTGGGCCAACTTCTTCCTCAGACCTAGAATCTTTCGATCCACTGTCTCTAGCTCATTGTCCATCGCTGTCCATCTCAAGCCTCCATTTTGGGTCACTCTGCTGGTGTAGCTCAGCCAACATACGCGCTCTCTTCTGTTGTTTCGTCAGTCTGTATAACACTCGTCTCCTGTTTCTTTTCCTTGTACATTGCTTTTGCCTCTTGCCTTATCTTGGTTAGGCAGGTCTGCTGGTGTGGGGTGTCCCTGTGATACCAGTCGAGCCCATGACTCTGTGGTTGAGGTATTGCTTGCAATCACTTGCAGTTTTGGTGGCTAAAGTAATGCATATTTCAGATTAAGCTAGCATATATTTTTCTTGACATTTATGAAGGCTCCATATTGCCTCTGTATGGTCCTGAAAAATGTCAGTTTCCTTCTTTATTACTTCAGTCGTGTGCCCAAGATATCTGTAGAATATGGTCTCTGTCCCTAAAATTAAGCAATAAGGCCACAATGAGTCTAGGAGGCCCCCCTGGTATAGACTGTCTTCCTAGAATCATGTGCCCGGAGCTCCAGTCAAACGCTACTTATGCCATTGCCATTCAGGCCACACTCCCTCTTCAGTCACAGAAATTAACAAGAAGGGAAGAGTGAAGGGATGTTCTTTGAAGGAAACAGAAGACAGGAGGAAAATAAGCCCTAAAGATGACATAGGACTTGATATAAAATGCATTGGTATTTAAATTGTTGCTTTTCTGGACCTCCCACCAATGCTCAATGCATGGTATTTGTGAAGCTACTTTAAATAGGAAGAGCTCGCAAGTCCTTGCTTACCTCCGTGTTTAAGCACTATATATTGCCTGGCAGTATCTGACTTTCTGGACTTTTTCTTAAATTATATTTAAATTAATTATGAGGAATATCTGAAATTTCCCGATCGTACATTAAACTTTATTCTACCGAACAGAACTATAGCCATTGCTTTGCCAGCTCTATTAGTTTCATCTCTACACCTAGTTTTACATTTTTTATCTATAAATTGAACTTGTGTTTTTTTAACTGGTGTGTTCAGATTTCATAATTAAAAGGCTTTTGCATTTGTAGAGTCTTTAGTCTGCTGAATAAGAACAAGAGCAATCCTACAGCAGTTTTGACCTGGTTTGACCACAAAAGTGTGGTGCAACTTGAATCATATGGCAGATAGAACCTGTGACCCACGTCTTGGCACTTAGGCCATGAACATGAGTTAGGGGGAATTCTGAGTGGCCAGAACTACTGTTACCAGCCGGTATGTCCATATGGAATGCCACCTGTTATGAGTTAGAACCCTCAGTGTGCAGACATGGAATTACTGTGCAGAATTCCGCACAGCATTACCTATCCTAATGAGCTTAACACTCTCATTTACCACCGTTTTGGGGCTGGTGGTAAACGGAGCAGTGGCTTTCCTGCGGGGCAGGGTGAATGAAGGGAGGCTGGGAAGGGAGCGGAAGCAACAGAATAATTTTGGCAGGGAATAGCATTTCATGCCCCCCCCCCTCCTACCCTACCCCCCCCCCCTCCCCTGCCAAAGGAAAAGCTTGTCAGGAATCTGGGGATGAGGCTTGACTGCTATTGCAGCCAAAGTCCCATGCAGTTTTACTGGCCAGAATGTCTGCCCGGTAAAAATGCATCGAGTGTTCACGCACCCAGGAAAACCAAGTGCTCGAACACCAGGCCATTTGTAATCAGGCCAAGTGTTATCCCAACTGAGGAATACCAATCTGCCTAACTCAAAACCAGGCTCTTTGGCAGCACAGAAAGTGATGGATAAAATGCTTGAAGTATTCTCAGTCTCTGGCATTTAAACGCTTGCTCCAAGTTCATACTTTTTAAAAAAAAATTTTAATTCTTTTTATTGGTATAAATAGTTGCTCACTACATTACATTCAACACCCAGGTTTTACAGAGCATTGAGCTTGGTTCTTGTATCTACATAGCAATAGTCACTGTATCATCAATACAATATCTCTTCTCTGAAAGTATGCCCCTCTCCCGGTCTACGATGCACAATATATGTATTACCCCGCAACTGTAGTGAAGGATGGTAATTCCATGCTTCCGCCCCACCATGCCCTCCTCGTTAGCTCCAGTTCATTACCTGTTTCTATCGGCCTCCCATGGAGACCATATTTTGCTATATTTCTGGGGCAGCCACGGCTCAAATAAATCACCTGTTCTTGGACCCAGTCCATATTATTTTCCCAGTCCCTTATCCTTGGTGGCTCAGCTGCTCCCCATGACCTCACTATGTCTCTTTGAGCTACATCTGCCACTAGCATTAGCCACACCCGCTGGTATTGCGGCCACCGATCTTCAACAGCTATGTGCAGTACCAACCATTGGGCCTCCAGCGGAACCCCCAGGCCCGTGACTTGAGTTATGATGCAGACCACTCACTGCCAGAATTCTTGTATGTTCGGGCAGCTCCACAGGATATGAAAGAATGAGCCCTCCATGCCACTTCTCCTCTTACACAATACCGACTCGCTACGGCCAATACATTATAGTAAAGATCTGGAGTAACGTGATCTGTGTTGGATTCTAAGTTGTATTAGGTGGAATCGAGCCCGAATTGCGACCTCTCGTGGACTCTGGAGGGCCTCCTGCCAGTCCTCCTCCTCAGTTGTTCCTAAGTCACCTTCCCAAGCCTCTCACAGAAAACGCCCAGAATCTGTGGAGTTGTTCACAAGTTTTTATAGGTCAGGGAGATTGCCTTCTCCGGCAGTGGCACTGACAGTAATCGGTCCTCCAGCGGAGCCGATTCCAGAAGCTGTTCGCCTACCTGGATATGTTTCTTTAATGCATGTTTCAGTTGAAGGTATTGGAAATCTGCCATCATCCCCATTGCACATTCCCTTCGCAGGTCCTCAAGAGAGACCTACCTCCCGGCTCTCCATATGCCCCCCAGATGGTCTAGTCCTGTGAGACCCCAGCATCAGAGCCCCTTTAAATTACAGAGTTCACTGAGCTGATCGCTAGTCCAGAGAGGGGTCATGTCTGTTAGCCTACCCTCCCAGCCCAGCAATTTGGAGGCCTCTCTCCATGCTCGTACTACTGTCTCTTTGTGGCTCGGGAGCAGGCCCTCTGTTTGTTTCTTTTAAAGCACCGATAGGTGACCTCCCATGGCCTCACGATCTACCCTATAGGCCTGTTCCTCCCTGTCCGCAAATTCCCACGTGTTTACCAGGACCTTCTGAGTCACCCAGTAATATGCTTGGATGTTAGGTATCACTAGGTCCCCCTCAAACACCCCTCTCTGCAATTTACCCAGTGCTATGCAAGGGCTGCCCCCTTTCCACAGCAGGCGTGCGCAGTTACCTATTAACCTGGGCAAAAAAGGTCAGTAGTATTTTATATGGTGTGCTCTGGAGCACATATAATAGACACGTTAGGGACATCATTTTAAAAGGGCGGTGTAGCTCATCAGCGAAAGTGGCAGCCTCCGCAAGTGCGACACGTCTTCACGGAGAAGATCAAGTTGTGGGTATAGGTTGTGTCTGTGAAATTCCTCTGGGTGTCTTATTACATACATTCCCCAATAGTAGAATCCCTCCCTTACCAACGGGGCCACACATCACACTGGGATGCTCAGCACTCCGCTCGTTAGTGGGTAAACTTTGGATTTTTCCCAGTTTATTTGGTAATCCGAGTATGTTCCAAAAAGCTGGAAAATGTGCAACAATCTGTCTATGGGACAACGGGGTTTCGTGACATATAGAAGGACGTCATCGGCATACAGGGATATCCTAGCTTGCAACCATCCTCCTTGTGGAATACCCCACCCAAGAGGGTCCTGCCGCACCCCGGTGGCCAGCGGCTCCAGTGCTAGAGCAAACAGCCACGGGGACAGCACAACCCTGTCTTGTGCCCCTATGTAAGACAAAGGAGTGGGATGTCACCCAGTTGGCCCTCACCCGTGCTCGTGGGTCACTGTACAGCGACTGGATCCATGCACATATTTGAGGGTTGAAGCCCATTCTTGTTAGGACTGCCCTAAAATAAGCCCATTCGATGCTGTCAAAGGCCATCTTCGCATCAAGCGCCAGCAATGCCGCCTCCTATGCCTCTGGAGCACCTGTCACATGCAGGATCCCATATAGGCGCCTCAAATTCAGCCCAGTGTTACTATGCTGCATGAAACCTGTTTGGTCACGATTGATCAGGTAACTCATTACTGGTCTAAGCCTATTCACCAGAATTTTATCTAATACCTTAACCTCTAGGTTTAACAGTGATAAAGGCCTGTATGAGTTACACCCCATGTGTGGCTTGTCCTCCTTATGTATTACGACAATGGTTGCTATTCTTTGATCTAGAGGCAGTATACCTTCCGCCTTAGCTGCCTGGAACATTGCCAACATATGCGGTGCCCAATATTTGCCATACACTTGTAGAGCTCTACCGGGAGCCCATTAGTGCCCACTGCCTTTCCTTACCATACCTCTATGATTGCCCCTTGTACCTCCTCTGCCGTTATGTCCTGGTCGAGCGCCTCCCTATCGTCTGCTCAGAGCTCCATCATCAGCAGGTCACCAAGGAGTTCCATACAGTTCTCATATGAGTGGGCTGTCTTGGGGGAATAGACTTGCTCATAGTACATGGCAGAGGCCTCGGCTATAGCGTCCCCTGTGGTGTGTCGCCCACCTGTTTCGTCTCTGATCTCCGCCACCCAGTTCCTACCCAGGTCTCTTCTTTCCAACTAGGCCAGTAGCTTGTTTTCCTTGTCTCCTACGTCATACAGATGCAGCTGCTGGCCAAAGCTTGTGCCCGTGCCTTATTGTAGGCTAGGTCCCTCAGCTCTAAGTACGAGTTTATAACAATGTTGTGGCTTTATTGAGCCCCCGGCTAGTATCTCTTCCTCCAACTTACTGATCTCACCCTCTATTGCCTCACATTGGAGATGGCATTCCTTGTTTAAACCTCCTATTAATGCCTGCGCTTGTCCTCTAATGACTGCCTTGAAGGCCTCCCAGAGGACTCCTGTCTCTTAGCCCACTTGCGTAACTTTTCGGGGAAATCGCCCTCCTTTAAGCACCAGGGGTCTATTCTGGGTGGCAATCCTGCATCTCTTACTGTACCAACGAGATGTTTCACCTCCTGAAAACGTCCCACCCCGTGTGATGTGTGAAAAGGTAGTCAATTCGCGAGAAACTCCTAGGGGCAGCTGATAAAAATGTGAATTGTCTCTCATGTGGATTGTACGTTCTCCAGACGTCTGTCAGGCCCAACGAGTTTGCAAAAGTCCTCAAGTTCCCTATGCGGTATGGGTTGACCGTCTCTGCGGAGACAGCTCCTATGATGTGTTGAATAGTCTCATCCCTTAGTATCAGTGTTAGTATGTAAAGCTTCCCACTCAACAGCTGTAATGTTAGTCACTCATCTCCACCCCCCCCTCAAGGGGAGGATGTGCGGGTTAACTTTTAGATGGCACCTTGTTCCCCCCTCCCCGTCTTGGTCCCCTCATCACTTTGCCTTGTCGTATGTGACACCCATCGCTGGTGGGCAGATAAGACCCCCCCCACCCCCGATTCCAACTGCAGGCCCCTCCTGGATCACTTCACCTGCTTAGCCCCAATGTCAGAATGGTCCAGTTCACTTTCTGGGAGCTTGTCCGGTCTCTGCTCCTTCAGGTGTCCTCTTGACTCCCCTTTTCTGTCTCATTGGCCTACTGGGCGCCAGCCCTCAATCCAATCCCAGGCCTCTTCCGGGGATGCGAAGAACCGGGTGTTGCCATCTGCTAGTACATGTAGATTCGCTGGGACGAGGATCATATACTTCAGTTCTTTTGCTCAGAGGGCTTTCTTCACTTCATCAGAGCTATATCTTTGTTTCTGTACCTGGAGGATAAAGTCGGGGAAAAACCACACTATGGCATTGTCTAGGTGCAAATCTCCATGCGTGCGGGCAGCTTGCAGTATAGCGTTGTGGTCTCTGTGGTTTAAAATTCTCGCAATTATTGTTCTTGGGGGGTGGGAGAGGTCTGGTTTTGGCGGAGGAATCGGTGGTCTATGGAAAATAATTTTGATAGGTGCTTCGGATGGAGAGTGTTAACCATGAGGTCCTCCAGAAAGGGATCCACGTTAGGTGTTTCCGTTCCCTCTGGAACCGTAACTACTCTGTTATTTCTTTGTTCCTGGACTTCCAGTCTGGCCGCCCCCCTTCCCCCCCCCCCACTCTGCTTCGTGAGGTATTGCACTTGTTCTTCAAGGTTATTTGAAGCGGCTTGCAGCGCCTTAATGTCCGACTCAGCTGTTGATACCTTATCAGACATTTTTTGAAGGTCCGCTGTTAAAAAGGAGACGTCTGCCGTCACAGCATCTAGTTTAGGCTCCAGCGTGCTTTTCAAGTCCAATATCGCCGCCATGATGGCACTCCCTGAAGGCTCTCCTACCTCCGGTGGTGCTGCCTCTGACCCATTGGATGAGGGGAGCTGCTTCTGCACATTTGTCCATTTTATTGGATTGTGTTGGGGCCTTTTGGTTTCATCTTGGTGCGCCGGCGATCGCACCGATCTCAGTAGGGGCGAGGAGCTCTTCAGACACCCCCCTCCCCCCAGCACTCGCAGCCTGGGGTCCCTCGCGACTCTGCATGACCCTCAGCCTACAGGGCCACTCCCTCCGGGCTGCACCAGGTCGCCGCTCTCACCCTTTGGACTCTGCCAGGTTTCGTGCTCTCTGACTGAAAGGTCGGTCCAGGGCCCGCTCTGCCGCCTCACCCGCATGGCCCTGCTGTCAAGCAAGGCACCCCTCCTCTTCAGGGGGTCCCCCTCCGCCGCAGAGCCCCACCAGGTGGGCCATCAGCAGCGAATTCTCCTCCCATGTGCTCCCGCTGGTGTAGCCGGCCCCCTCATCTCCTCCTCCACTCGGCCGGGGGGGCCTTTACTCTCCTCACTTTGTTAGTCTGGTCTGCAATCACTGCGGACCCTCTCCTCCTGCAAGGGCCTGTATACCATGCAGGGGACATTCAGTTCCAACAAGACAAAGAACTACACAATCCCCCAATTACAATTTTTCCAACTTTGCAGATTGTCAACATCTATAGAGATAATTGGGTTGCAGTCCTTGAAGCTCCTCTAACATCGGAGACATTATCACAATGTTAGCCCTAATGCCAGGGAATGGGATATTACCATATTTGTATAAGGCACTCTGAAACAACAGGAAATTATGAACTTCCTGTAAAATCAAAATGGGAAAGGCTCAAATGATCAGGAATGGGATGAGGCGTGTGCATTACATACAAGGTGCCCTTAGACACCAGATCCAAACTTTAACTATTTCAGTTACTGCATCCTACAAACCTTACTCCTGCTTTATTTTTTTTTAAAAAATGCACCCAAATAAGTGATGCTTAACCTCAGTGGGCAGTGCGAAATGCTTGGTTCTTTCAATTGCTCTGGGGATTCCCAAGATTCTGCAGTTTAGGAATTATGGGCCAGATGTAGGTAGATATGAATTTGCGACTCGCAAAATCATATGCAAAATGGTGTCCATGACACCATCTGCTAATCGCAAGGGAGTCGCAAAGACCCACCTCATTAATATTAATGAGGTGGGTCGCAATTTGCGACCCCCTTGTGATTCCCTGCACTCACAGGGATGGTGGCCTGCTGGAGACAGCAGACCTCCATGTCTGTGACTGCTTTTTTAATAAAAAGGAAAACAAGTTGGAATACAAAAAAAAATGAAACCATTTGGCTTCATTTTTTCAGAGACCACTGCCTGCTCTGAATAAATATTTTTGGCGACATTCACATATTTAGCAAATGAGTTAGCACCCACTTCACATGGGTGCTAACTGCGAATTGCTTTGCGACCGCGTTCGCAAAGCAATTCTGTATCGCGGTGCGACCCACAAAATGGGAATGTGCATTGCGATGCCCGTTTTGCATGGCGCAAACTGCAAATTTCGTAGTTTGCGCCATGCAAAATGGTTGCTACATCTGGCCCTATGTCTCTTCATGATCATCAAGACCTACTGGACTTCATCTTAATATGACATTGTTAGCTCGTTTGTTGGGTAGATTGACCCAGTCGATACGAAATGTAAAACGGAAAAAGGCTTTCCTGTTGGCATTGCCTCCATCAGTGTGTAAGATAGTAATTACATTGGTAAGAAAGCACTCTGAAAGAGAATGGAGATTTTCTTAGCTTTAGTGAAAGAAAGTCTTGATTTTATTAAACACACGGAGGCGAGTATTATGCTAACTTCTCTTGCTTTAATTTGAATAGCAGCCAAGATAAACTACAAATCCCAGCAAACCCAGCTGGGAAACTACTGAAATATGTCATACAGTAGGTAACCAATCAGAGTCATAGGTAAGTATAAACATATTGGCTGAGAGCAACAAGTCCTCTTTTCTTGCAGAGCAGTTAAGCCACTCTGAATAAAGGAACAATCAGGAGTAAAATAGCACATGCCAATAGAATTGAAAACAAAGCTTCAAAACGGTATACTATATGAACAGTCTTTTGATACAGATCCGGGATGAAAAGGTCTTGAAGTAGAGTTCTTTCCTGTGTTAAAGCAGGTATGTCCATTGAAGTATGCTGGTAGGTTGAAGAAAGAACCTTAGGATGTCTGGTTAGTAGCGGTAGCTGTACCTGCTGAGAATAAAGGGAGGGTTAAACAGAAGAACAATAGTGGTGGGATAATACTCGCCTCCGTGTGTTTAATAAAATCAAGACTTTCTTTCACTAAAGCTAAGAAAATCTCCATTTTATTACAAGCACGGAGGCTCCTATTAAGCTAGTTCAAAGCATAGAAATAACAGAATTAGCTACATGGGAAACAGGCTTACAATAAAAGGTTCTAAAGGTTGAGACATTTGACCAATCAGCTGATTTGAGAATGTCGCCCAAACTCAATCCTGCCCAAAAGGCCTTGGAAGCCATAGCTCCTCTGGTGGAATGGGCCCCAAAAAGGGAGATGTTGATCCCGGCCAGGTCCATAAGCCATTTGACCAAGCGGGCTAAAGTAGTGGAAGTGACAGGATTATGAGGGGATCTGAATGAGATGAGGAGTTGAGTTTCGGAAGGCTTTCTCAAATCTCTAGTTCTTGAAATATATTTTTTCAAACAAGTTCCTACACATAAATTAGCCTGATCCGGGAAATAAGGATAAAAAACAGACATTAAATTAGTTTTTGTTCTTCTCCGAACCTGAAAGAAAACACCTTGAGGAGTATACTGTACAGAAGTTACCTCTAAGGCTCTAACGTCAGAAATACGTTTGAGAGAAACTAGACAGAGGAGAGTAGTTAGTTTAGCAGAAAGAAATTTTAGGGATAAAAGGGAATTAGACGGTTGTGATAAAAGAAACTGTAAGATCACATTGACATCCCACATGGTATTGTACTTAGGTAAAGGGGGTTTGGTAAAACGTATCCCTTTTAACAGTCGACAAATTAGAGGATGCTCGCCAATGGGTTTATTATTGATTCGGTCATGTTCCGCGGAAATTGCGGATCTGTACATGTTGACTGTTCTATAAGCCTTGCCCTGGGCTGCCAGGGAGGCTAAAAAATTAACAACCAGGACTACATCTGCTGAAGCGGGATCAGCATCCCTTACCAGACACCAATTATTCCAGATTGACCAGGCTGACTTGTAAGCTTTAGTTGTGCCGGGAGCCCAGGCTTGACGTATGAAGCTTGCAGCCTCCTGCGAAATTCCTGGGGTTCTCCAGGCAGACCCGAAACCATCCATGCGACTAACTGGAGAGTGTGGTTGAGTATCAAATCGTTAGGTTGTCCTTGTGGATTCAACAAAAGAGAGGGAAAAAGTGGAAGAAGAACAGGGAGGTCTACAAGTTATTCGAGAGCTGAGGGGAACCAAGGCTGACCCTGCCAGAGGGGGGTAACCATAAGCCCTTTGGAGGATTGACGACGGACTTGCGCCAAAACTCTGGGAATCATTATGAAGGGAGGAAACGCATAGTTGGTTTGATTGGACCAGTCCTGTTGAAAGGTGTTGGTGGCCAAAGCCAGAGGGTCTGGCCGCCAACTGTAGAACCGAGGGAGTTGAGAGTTTAAACAAAAGGCAAAGAGATCGACAGAGAAGGGACCGAATTTGGAAGAGAGATTGTTGAAGATAGAAGGGTGAAGACGCCAATCGCTGGAGTCCTGAAGATATCTGGAGCACCAATCTGCGATTGTGTTCATGTTTCCCGGAAGGTATTCTGCTCGTAGGGAAATCTGGTTTTGAAGACAAAATTCCCAAATACTTTTTGCTAGTTCGGCGAGGGGTTTTGACCGAGTACCTCCAAGGTGATTTATATACCGAACTTCTGAAAGGTTGTCCATCCGGAGGAGAATAGAACAACTTACCCTGTCTTTGGCAAAGTTTTGGATTGCAAAGGAACCTGCAAGAATCTCTAAACAGTTTATGTGCAGAGATGACTCCTCTCTTGACCATAAACCTCCAGTCGAGAACAGTGCGCATCTTGCGCCTCAACCAGTCCGACTTGCATCGGATTCTAAGACAAGATCTGGTGCTGTAGAGAATATTGCCCGGCCATTCCAGGCGTCTAGGTGGTCGAGCCACCATTGGAGTTCGATCCGGGATTCGTGATCTAGCAGGATTAGATCCTCGTATGTGAAACCTTCGCGGAGGTGGCGAATTTTTAGACGCTGCAGCGCTTGATAGTGAAGGGGACCTGGAAATATGGCTTGAATAGATGATGCTAAAAGGCCGATTATGCGGGCCAGACCTTTGATTGTAAGCTGTGATTTGTTGAGAACTGAGTGTATTTCCTTTTTTATGTGGGAAATCTTTTGAGCCGGAAGATGAAGTGTAGCCTCGATAGAGTCTATGAGAAACCCCCAAAATTCCATGTGATGGGACGGAATGAAGTTGGATTTGTCCTTGTTTATTAGAAACCCTAGATTTTGAAGTAGGGACCCAAACATATCTAATTGTTGTGTGAGTAAAGATCTGTCCTGGTGTAGAATTAAGAAGTCGTCTAAGTATACTATAATTCTGACCCCTTGTGCTCTTAGGTGAGTTATCACCGGCTTTAATACCTTGGTGAAGCACCAAGGAGCTGAAGAAAGGCCAAAAGGAAGGCACGTAAAACGGTAAAATTGGTCCTTCCATTGGAATTGTAGAAATGTCCTGAAGGAATGATGAACGGGAATGGAGAGGTAAGCATCTTGTAAGTCTAAACGAACCATCCAATCGTTTGTCAATAACGAATCTCGCAGATGGAGAATAGTCTCCATCTTGAAATGATGATAAACCACAAATTTGTTGAAAAACTTGAGGTTTATGACAGGACGAAATTTTTTGTTCTTTTTTTGGACCAAAAAAAGCGTACTGGTGAAGCCGGAAGGATGAGGGAAACATGGCTCTATCGCGTGCTTGAGACTTAGAGAATGAATCTCTTGAGAGAGAAGAGTGTCTTGTTGTTTGGAAAAAATTAGGGGTTTTGGAACATGATGTTGTAAAGGAGCTGAGTTGAGTTCTATATGATAGCCTGAGACTGTCTGGAGGACCCATGGATCTGCGGTTAAAGACTGCCAGTTTGTTATGAATAATGCCGTCCGGCCTCCCACCAACAATGGACCATAAAGAGGAACGCTTACCTGAGTTTTGTGAACCTCTGGATCTGAAGCCACGTCTGAAGGAACGATATCATTGAGGGTAGAACTGTGGTTTGTACTCCTGTTGATAGGAAGCGGAGCCTCTGGTCTGGTTGACCGCACCTCTCTGGGTGTATCGGCCGGCAAAGCGGCTCCTGCCTTTGCCGGCTCTCCCAAAAACACGGGAATGAAAAATCTTTTGCATTGAAGACTGCACCTTGTCCATAGAGGTAAAGGTTTGCACATATTTACTGAGTTCTTTTATGGAAGAATCTCCAAACAGCAAGCCGTTGGCTTCTGGACCCGTCTTCTTAGCGGCGAGAGTATTGAGTTTGGGATCGATTTTCAGTAGCAAGCTTTTGTGTCTTTCTTGCACCATTGAGGCGTTTGTATTGCCAAGTAGGCAAATCGCCCGTTGGGCCCAATTGGAAAGGATGACCGGGTCAACTTTCTTGCCTTCCATTCTGGCTTCTTCTGCCAAATCTAGAATCCTGGTGAGAGGGCCCGAGAGGTCAAGCAACCTGTCTTGGCAGTTGGTCCAGGCTCTGTCAACACCTTTCTTGGGATCTTTCCCAAATTTTGTAAAGAACATTATCATATTTGGGTCAATGACAGGGGTATTAGTAATGTTGTTGGGAAGGGGAGGTCTAGGGCATTCGGATTTGAGTCTATTATGTACCAATTTATCTAAGGGTTGACGAAGATTCTTTAGAACATAGTCGGAGACATGGTCACAGGGAGTCCATTCAGTGGAATTAGGGTGACGGATAAGGGACGGATCAAACATCGGTTGACCCGCAAAATCCAATAAGTAACTTTTTGATTTGGTTTTAGAAGACTCTCCCAATATATTTAGAGAAGTTTTACGCCTCTTCTCCACAGGCCCTGACCAGATCATTATGTCTGGGTCATCCTTATCCGTGTCTTTGTCAGAGTCGGAATCACCCATATCGTCATCTGTATCTCCCAAATTAGTGACCTGTATGGGAAAGGAAATACTGGAGGTGGACGGTTGGTTAGGGATGTTTTTTGACGGAGAGTCAGAGTTAACATCTACATTGTCTGTCTTTCTTTTCCTGGTTTTGGTAGGGGTAGTGGAGGATATTAAACGTTTGACAGAGGCTTCAAATGTCTTGGAAAAATCAGAAATTGAGGAGGAAACCGCTTTCTGGACCCGAGTCCTGAATAAAGGAATCTAAATCCTCTTTAAACTGTTGAGCCTCTTCGTCTTCTGAATAATTTTCCATGGTAAAGGAATGTTTTAAAATAATTCCAATAGATTTTACGAACTTTAAATGTATAAATAGCCTATCTCTAAGAAAATAATTAATTAACTAACTACATTGTCAGGTAAACGAAAAAATCGGTTGACTGCGTGTGTCAGAGGCTTTCAAAAGCTTGGAAACGTCAGCGCTAATTAATGCGTGGCCAGCCGGTGAAAAAACGTATTAGGGAAACAACTGGGCCGGGGAGAGGCTCACCGAAGAATGTTGTTGTTGTTATTTTAGAGCGGTCGCGCTAATGAAAGCGTGACCACAAAGCCGCGATGTTGACAGAAGGAGAATCAGCTGTTCTGATGCGCTGTCAGAAGCTATGCCGGCTCGGGTCTGACAAGGAAAGACGCAGCCGAGCACAGCGCGCGCCCCCAGGCGTTCACTTTGGAACGTTGGGGCGCGATAAGCAAAACTAACAACAAACCATAAGGCGAGAAAGAGAGCCTTAAAATAGACCCGTGAGGAGAAGGGTTGCTAAAAGGAAGAGCACAGCAACATATATATACAGCATGTAATAGAGAAAGTACTAAATAAACATAATAAAGGCATATAAACCCATGAGTAGAAAGATAGTACTTATCTTGACTGCGAGCAGCAAGAAAAGAGGACTTGTTGCTCTCAGCCAATATGTTTATACTTACCTATGACTCTGATTGGTTACCTACTGTATGACATATTTCAGTAGTTTCCCAGCTGGGTTTGCTGGGATTTGTAGTTTATCTTGGCTGCTATTCAAATTAAAGCAAGAGAAGTTAGCATAATAGGAGCCTCCGTGCTTGTAATAAAATGGTTGGGAAGAGACCTAAGGGGGTGGTTCTGTTGCTAATAGAACTGCAAGAAGGTTTAGTGGATTGGAGAGCAGTTCTACAAACATTATTATACTCATTCAACACATTCCTGTCATAGTGGCTGACAATATTATTTATGAAAGATTCAGCATGATACTCGTTCTTTCTGCAAATAGCAAGGTTGCACTAGTATCTATATGCAGAGATTGCTTTTCTCCACGTGCTGACTGCTAATACTACTATTATTCGTTCAATATTTTTGCATTTTCTTGAAGGAGCCACATGTTTTCTAGCACCGATACTTGTACTTTTGATATCTGTGTGTATACATCTACCTGCTTGTATATAATATTTGTATTTAAAAACTGCACCGTGTTCAGGCCCATAGGAATTCTGCAGTTTTACAGCTGTCGCGTTGTTAGCATAATTCTGGATTTGCCACGGGTGTCACATTTTGTGTTATCTAAGGCTTAATCTGCAGGTTTTAACCAAAAAATTGCTTCTGGCTTAAATGTATGAAAAGTTGTGAAAAATGCAGTTTCAGGTGTTGCCACAGAGTGGAATGCCCTTCACATAGGTTGACTGATCACCTTTCTGATGCTTCTTGCTGTATTTTTGTATTAAACTAGTACTGATGAGGTGAAACCTATGGCCAGACAGTGTTAACTGTAAAAATGTTACAATATGAAGTAATATTATCACACAACGTGCTGTAATATACCAGGGTGAGTTCATCCTGCACAAATGTTCACCTAAACATCATCTCATGGTGCAGAGCCCCTTATATCTGCGATTCTTGAGTCGGTGACAATGCAACAAATGGCTGCATATTCTGAGCTATTTTAAAGTAATAAAAGTTGAATCTGCAGAGCACTAAATATTCCCAGGCAGATTGTATGGCAAGGATGGAATGTTACCACAACACTTTGTGCCCAGTTAAAGTTCTTGATTGAACTTCTGTTGGTTGTACAACTTGAGATCAGTCTTCCGGAAAGCGCAGTCGACATAGGTCAAGTAATTAATCGATTCATAAATATGTTAAGTGAGTCTTGCTGTCCTTTGCATTGATTGCTGGTTGATTCTTATATGAAATTGTCTTTTAATATCCTATTTTGTCTCATTTTTTTCAGCTTTCACTGGCTTGACAATGAGTGTGCCAGATTACCTGCAGTGTGCAGAAGACCACCAAACACTCTTAGTGGCAGTTCAGCCTGTTGGAGTTATCCCAGAGGAGAGCTTCTTCAAGATATTTAAGAGAATTTCCACCGTTTCCCAGGTCAGTGTCCGTGACTCACAGCGGGTCCTCTACATCCGCTACCGCCACCACTATCCTCCAGAAAACAATGACTGGGGGGATTTCCAGGCTCACCGTAAGGTTGTGGGGCTCATCACCATCACTGACTGCAGCCACGCCAAGGACTGGCCCCAAACCTTTGAGAAGTTCCACCTACAGAAGGAGATCTATGGCTCCACGCTGTACGACTCGCGACTCTTCGTCTTTGGGCTTCAGGGGGAGATCGCGGACCAGCCACGCACCGATGTAGCTTTCTACCCGAGCTACGAGGAGTGCGACTCCATAGAGAAGCGAGTGGAAGATTTTATTGAATCTCTTTTCATCGTGCTGGAATCCAAGCGTCTCGATCGTGCAACGGACAAGTCTGGAGATAAGATTCTGCTTTGTGTTCCTTTTGAAAAGAAAGATTTCGTAGGTCTTGACACTGATAATAGGTGAGTGTGCTATACTATATACATATTTTAGTTTCTGATAAGTGGGTCTTTTTGTAGTGTTTCAAGTATATTTGTTTTTTCTCTTGATATTTTTTCTGGTTTTGTACATATTTTGAGTAGCATAAACACGTGAAAAGAAAATCCCATGCAGTTAATACCTCTGTTTAGTAGACTGTGTTTACTGATCTACTAGTTTATGCCAGTGGGTCTTAACTTGTGGTCCAGGGATCCCTTGGGATCCACGAAGCCTCCTAGGTGGGTCCACGACTACTTAGCATATTAAATATTATTACCAGACTAATACGTGTATATAAATAAAAAGCAAAATGTAAAAATTAAAATGTTAAAGCTTTTTAGAAATATGTAGGAATTTGAAATTGGAGAACAAATATGTTAGTACCCTCAGATCTTTTGTGGGAGCAGTGAATGTACATCACACAGAATATGGACGATGAGCAGCCTCAATTAAATTTAGCTTCAACCTTCCCCTTAAAATTATTTTTTTCAATTTATTTGTGAATATTTCATCACTTGTGTATTTGTTGTTTTTTTATATTTTTAGTGAATTGTTTTCTAGCTCAAATAATTAAAAAAATACCTAGGCGAAGGTTCTTGACTTCCTTTGGAGGTACCTGGATTCCAGTAATGATTCAGTGGGGTCCCTGTGTTCCAATAATGATTAAGTGAGGGTCGACAGAAGTCAAAAGGTTAAGAACCACTAATGTATGCCATACTTTTTGTAAGCGAGTCTGTGTGGTATCATCAGAGAAGCAGAGTAGTCCGTTTTCCAAAGGTATGTGGTGTTGTAAACCCCTGTGCAGATATGGTTCTTTAAAAAAAAAAAAAGGGATGGAAACATGACCCATACTTAAGTTTCTGTCATGCAATCCGGCGAGGGGTTGGTGAAACTAGTTGTTATTCAGTAGGAGCTGCTCAGGGTTTGATATGATGAATTGTACCTGCTTTGATCCTTCCAGGCGTATCGAACACGAGCTTTTTACAATCATGTTTATTAATTGTCGTGATAGTTACCTTACTTGAATTGGCTGTGAGTAACTGGTACTTTTTGGGCGGAAGGATAATGAAAACAATGATATGTGCTCGAGAGTTCAGAGATTTCGTGTCCTGTCTTTCCAGGCTTAGTACTGGGTTCCCCCTTTAAGCTTCTTGTTAAAGAGCGAAAAGGCTTAGAGAGTAGAGAGAACTTGCTGGAAGGCTGATGCCCAGATAATGGCGTGTTGTGTGCTGGCCATTTTGGACTAACGAGACTTGTTGTCCTGTTTCCTAGATGGTTATTTTGTGCCTAAATGAAGCAATACTCTGTGTGTGGGTTCCTGCTGTGGGGCTGTCTGCAGTTTGAAAGATGGTGGGCTTTCTCAGTGCTTTGTCAAAGGGGGTTTACTTTCACTCCAGAGTGAGCCTCAACAGAACCAACCGTTCTATTGCGATCACTCTTCACATTATGGTAAAATACTTGCCAACTTTTTGTTTTGAATAAATTATTTTTTCCCTTTTTTCTTATTTAAATGGAGTAATATCCCCATGTCACTGCTTTTTCTCTCCTTCCTGTGTCCACACACCCTCTGCATCCATAAGCATGCGTTCCCCTCTTGTGACACCCCCCCATTCCAATGTTGATCCTATTTCTAAGTGGATGAGAGTTGCTGCTAGTAAACAGGCTTCTTTTTCCAAAACTAGTTCTGTTCGCTTCCAGCCTACACTGAATTTTGTCATCCTTTATCCACTGCTGGCTGCTTTAGATTCTAGGCCATTTGTGTTTCTAACCAGTCTGCTCCTTAATTCTGGGCAGCTTAATGCGCCTAGTTCAATGAGGTAGATTGTTTTTTTTATTTTTTATTTACTAAAAAGAAAAAAAAGTGATTTCCGAGGTTTTGTTTCTGGCATTGAGAGGGACAACTTATAATGCATGTTTCCTGATTTGAACAACTGAGAAGCCAAGTTGGAATTCTGATGTACATTGGAGTTGATGCTGTTTTCGTCCTTGTTCACATGAACTCCGAGTCTACTTTGTGCAGTGTAGAGGGGGTATGTCCAGTTAGACAGCGGACAGAGAGGCCATTGATAGACAGATCCTGGCTTTCTCTTCCACAATAAAGTGCTGTTGGCCACCTCCCTTCATCGCCTTGGAGCCAGCCAGCACATGCAAGTGCACATGCAAGTCTAGGTGGCCGCCGTCTTCTTTAAAACCGGTCCATCCGTGTCCCGATGTGTCTTGATCAAGCCTCTGCACACAGGAGCAAAACAGAAGGGGCACTGTCAAGTGGTTGAACAAGCAACAAACATCCACCTTGGCAAACTCTTCTGGTGCAATGGTCCGCTGTTAGTGCTGTTGAAGAGTGAGCAGGGGCCAGACCCCTTGCAAGGTTGTGCAAGGCAATTGCCCGCTTTGTCCATGTCTTTATATGGTTTTGAAATTGAGAAAAAGCCAAACTAGAGATCTGGGTTATCCCTAAGTGTCAAGTACACATAGAATCTTCAAAATATTTGGGATGTAAATTGCACAAACAAAATTTACAAATTTTAAAATTTAATTAGTGTTTCTTTAACATATGGCACTGTTTTTGCCTTTATTTTCAATTAGATCTCAGGTTGAACTGGGAACCAGTTACCTTTTGATACCTAATGATTAATATCTACCACTCTTACACTGATTTCCAGGATGAAAATCTCGGCAGAGCGAATGGTCCCTCCAAGCCCAGTTTGCTTTTTGGTCTTCTCTTCTGCTTTCTGCAGTGGGCCACATGGCACTAGTGAGGATGGTGTGCTACCCCAATGATAGTATTATTTTGCAAACCTTCCCCTGCTCGTCCTTCATTCCTTCTTCAGACAGGCCACACATCTGATTTGGTCACTGCGGAGCCATTGGGAGCTCTTTCCACTCTAAAGCTAACTGTGACTGCGGGTGGATTAGGTCTTCTGGACTTAGAATGCTATTATTCAGCTGCATAGGTCCAATGGGTGGCTTGCTGGCTTTCTGCCCACCTCCCTGCATGAGATGGGGTTTACCAGTAAAGACTTTTAAGAAAGGCTTAAGACACTGCTCATTGTTTCCTACTGACCATTCTACGGATCACCATTCGGGGTTATCATGCACAGCTTTCTCTTGCCAGAACCTGTAAACTCACTGACACGAAGAAACCCTATGCTCCTGCACTACCTTTGCTAAGCCTTCCCACTCGCACAGGATGGCTGTGCTCAGAGCAACTCCATCAGTGGCATGTTGCAGGTGTCTTAAAATTGGGGACTTTGTTTCTGAACAGTGAGCTACTAAATTTCCAAACCCTTGTGGCAGACTACCATCTTCACCCCGGTCAACTCCTTACTTACAACCGCCTTAAATATTCATTAAATGCCCTATTTCATTTCTGCCACCTAGCACTAACCCTACAAGAGATGTGCCAGAAGCTCTGTACCATAGGAAATGGTGGCAAACTGATAGAATGGGTGGACAGATCTATTCTGCAACATGGAAACCACTCCAGGTCTTCTCGTCATACTACCTGGGTGATTGATGTGGCCAAACCTCTGCAAGATATGGACTAAAATACTGGACTTTCCCCACAAAGTATCCCACAGCTGTCTCTTTAAGTAAATTGATAGTGCTTCCTTGTGAATGCATTCTGCCCGTTACTTGCCATTGGACATGTGATTTGTAACTCACAATTTGTTGGCTTTATTTGTTTTAGGCTATGCAGCTTGAATTAGTTCCTTCCCTTGCCAAAACCTTATTTACAGTATCCTGCCGAGTGCTCCCTTTCTGTAAACAGGCCTGTAAATCTTGTTCTTATCTTATCATATTTGCTCTGCATTCAAAGAACAAAGTCAAATGTCAGGCTCTGTCTTCGGTGGGAACTTAGTGTTTTACTTTCCTTTCTCTAACTTCAAAGTGAGAGGATTTATGCAACAATCTTGCTGGATACTGGGGTTAGGAAAGAGTTTTGACAACATTTTAAAAAACTTCAGAATATATCAGAATTAGAAGTACAAAATCAAGCATATTTTTGTTAATTCTGAACTGTGCTGGAAACAAATACCTTTACATGATTAAAACAAATCATTGCATTAGGTGATACAATTGCCACACATCATCGTCTGTGCACAGTATAGTTTGATTTGAAAAACTGTATATCTGTGCAAATGTCATGGTCATTTCAATCAAAAATGTGTCTGTAATGGCAGTGTGTTAGCATACCATCCATACTGCACTCCACTCTGCTCTGCACCACTACACGCCACTGCACCCTACTCTGTATCACTCTACTTTACTCCACTCCATGCCTCTGCACTCTTCTCCATTCAGAACCACTCCACATTATGCCACTGCACTCTATGCTACTTCACACTATGCCTCTCTACTCTACACCACTCTACGCCACTGCACTTTACGCCTCTCTACACCACTGCGCTCTGCTCGTCTGCACCCCATACCACTCCAGTCTAAGCAACACCAATCTAATCCGCACAACTCCACTCTCTGCCACTCTGCAATACTGCACTGTACGCCACTGCACTCTAAGCTAATACACTCTATGCTAATGCACTTTACTCTGTAACACTCAACTCTATGCCCCTGCACTCTACATCAATACACTGTACATCACTATAATTTACTCTGCACCTCTGCACTTTATGCCACAGCACTCTACACTACTTTACTCTATGCCATCACACTGTCACTTTATGCAACTCCACTCTACCCTGCACCTCTCCAAACCACCTCACTCTACTGTGAAATAATCTACTCTAAGCCACCTCACTCTACTGTGAAATAATCTACTCTAAGCCACCTCACTCTACTGTGAAATAATCTACTCTAAGCCACCTCACTCTGCAAGCTGACACTCTGCAACACTGCACTGGCCGCCACTATACGCTACTTCACTCTGCTATGTACTACTGCACTCTGCACCAATATACTCTATTCCACTGCATTCTATGCCACTCTCCTCTGCCCAATGCCACTCTATGCAACTGCACTCTACACCAGTGCACTCTAAACAACTGCACTGTATGCCACTGCCCTTTACTCTGCACCACTGTACTCTATGCCACTGTTCTCTGTACCACTCTACACCACTGCACTGACACTCTACTCTGCAACTCTGCACTCTACACCACTCTACTCTATGCCACTGCACTCTAGGCACTATACTCTACAATACTCCACTCTGCACCACTCTTCACCACTGCACTCTATGCCACATGAGTCTATTCTGCACTCTGACACTGCACCCCTCTGCATTACTGCACTCTCTGCTACTCTATTGTATGCCACTCTACTCCACTGCACTCTAGTAACTCTACCCCATGCCACTCTATGCCACTGCACTCTGAGCCAATGCACTCTAAACATCTGCACTGTACGCCACTGCCCTCTACTCTGTACCACTGTACTCTACGCCACTGCTCTGTGCCACTCTACTCCACTCTACATCACTGCACTGACACTCTACTCTGCAGTGTTGCTCTCTTCACCGCTGTACTATACACCAATGTACTACTGCATTCTATGCCGCTGCACTCTATGCCACTCTACTCTGCATCACTCCACTCTACAGCACTTTGCTCTACTCTGCACCACTCTACACTACGCCACTGCACTCCCTGCAACTGAGTCTACTCTGCAATCTATGCCACTGCACCACTCTACACTACTGCTCTCTCTGCTACTCCATTGTATGCCACTCTACTCCACTGCACTCTATGCCACTCTACTCTGTCCCACGTCACTCCATGCCACTGCACTCTAAACCACTGCACTCTACGCTAACGCACTCTAAACAACTGCACTGTACCCCACTGCACTGTACTTTGCACCACTGGGCTCTACGCCACTGCTCCTATGCCACTCTACTCCACATAACTATGCCACTAACTTTAAGCCAGGCTGAACAGCAGCTACTCTGGTGTATAACATGGCTAATGGCTAAAACACATTAGCAAAGCCAATAACTCTTTCGTAGATGAGACCTATTGGCTTTGCCAATGTTTGTTAGTACTATGAGGTACAGAGGTACCTGAAAGAACTGTGAAAAATACAATTACATCATAATAAAGGCTGCTACAAAATGCGCAAATACATTTCGGTTAAATAAAAAAAAGTGCTTCTCAAATACAGATTTGAATAATATACAGTTTATACCTAGTACTAAAAAAATTTATAACACTTCATTAAAACCACACACTCCACAGCTCATAATGGAACACCATTACAATACCTCTCTAAAAGAAATATCTTTGCCACCAGAAAACTTCAAGTGACTCCTTTTAGTAAACTCAATGCAGGTTTTCAAGCCCCTTTGTATTTGCAGATTTACCAGTTGGGCACATTTGCATGCCTTTAGGGAAGGAGACCCCCTGTCAAGAAGGTCTGATTCTTATCTGTCTGCCCCTCCCTCAGAGCACAGGAGACCCCCTACCTTCCAGCCCTGCTGGGGAAACTAATGTACCCGTAATTTCGCCCTGCCTCTGTTGCCCTTTAGGTGAAAGGCTAAAATTACGGACAAATGCCGTCCGTTAAGGCTTTCATCACGGACAACGGACGGCAGGGCGAAATTACGGACAGTCCGTGAAATTTACGGACGGGTGGTCACCCTATTGCTCACTCCAACTGGAGGTTCAGGCGTTGCTGGACCACGGGGCCTCAGTGGCTGCCCCCTTCCGGTACATCCTTTGTGTATACAAATCCACACCAAGTTAAGATGATTTTGGCTGTATAAATACATCATTACTAGAACCTTCAGCCAGAATTGACTTTTTTAAACACAGACTTAAAAGTATACTTAGGTTAACAGTGTTCGATTTTTTGCAAGGTTTAAATTGTGACTTGTAGTCGGACCGTATTTATAAATTAAAGTCGCTTGTAATTACCTGTTTTAATCATACTGCTCCATAAAAGTGATCCAGTGGTACGTGTAGTGCATTTCTCATAGGATTCTAAAATGTTAAAACTTAACCACATATCCTATGCACTGCTTCCTAATCCACGTGTGTAGTTTTTCGTTCGTCCTTCTTTTATCTTGTGTGTTACATTAAAGTAAGAACGCGCTTTTGTGTACAGTCTGTATGAGAGGAACGCTCTTGTACCACTGGCCTTCACGGTGACAGTAAAAAAAATTCTAGCTATCGCGTCAAGAATTTTCAATTCTATTAAGGAACGGAGGCGAGGATTATGCTTCTCTTTCTTTACTGAATGAAAACACAGCAGCCAAAGAGTTAAAACATTAAAACTACAACTCCCATAAACATTTGTAGTCCAGACTGCCCAATCCCAGGCAAGCCTCCGCTATAAGTGTCACCATAACAGCGGAACTTCCTCTTTCTTTGCGAAGACGAACCAACTTCCGATCCTAAACTCGCAGCGGACCATGAAGATGAAAACGAAAAACTTCCAGGTAATAGCACTCCGACCTCCAGGATAAAAGACACTCACTCGCCTTTAGCAACTGCTCCTAAAGAAAAAGAACAAACCAGTAGTGCTCTCGGAAATCCAAAAGTGTCAAGGGAGGGAAATACATGAAACATATATTATAGTCACAATATGCAATTGAACGCAATCATTTAATTATCATTACAAACCTGTAATCTCCTATGGGCGGGATAATCCGTGCCTCCGTGTCCTTAATAGAATTGAAAATTCTTGACGCGATAGCTAGATTTTTTTTAATTCTATGTCAGGAACGGAGGCTTCGGATTATGCTAGTTTAAAGCTGATTTACCACTGTAGAAGCTATGTCAACAATAGGTTTATGATAAAAGACTTTAAACGTATTGTCCGAGGACCAATCTGCCGCTGACATAATGTCTTCCAGTCTGGAACCCGCTCCAAATGATTTGGAAGCCATAGCTCCCCGAATGGAGTGAGCCCCAAACATAGAAGTATCAATACCCGCTTCTCCCAACAACCACTTAACCCACCTGGCCAAAGTGGCAGCCGAGACGGGTCCGTAAGGCTTTTGCAAGGAAACCAACAGTTGGCCTCCTGAATCCCTGCGAAATTCTCTCGTACAACTCTCATACGTTTTCAAACATTGTACTACACACAATTTTTGATTATGCGGAAAAGCAGGGTAAGAAATACACTTGGATGCAGTTTTTGTACGTTTCGAAATTGAGAAAGACACTCCCGGAGGAGTGAATACTCTACCTGTCAAATCCAGGGCTTTAACATCCGAAACAGGTCTGCACGAGATAAGGCATAACAGAACTGTTAATTTAGCCGACAATTGTTTACGCGACAAGTCGTCATTACACGGCCAAGTCTTAAGAAAATTAAGAACAATATTAACATCCCATAAAACCGAATATCGAGCTTGAGGGGGGTTAACCATCCGAATACCCCGAAGAATTTTTTATATCAAAGGATGCTCGCCCACGGGTCTACCATCCACATCGGGGTGACCCGCCGAAATAGCGGACCTAAAGTTATTCACTGTCCTGTAAGCGGGACCCTGCGAGGCCAGCTCAGAGGGAAAATTAGCAATCATGGGAATTTGGGCCCCCAAGGGATCAATACTCCGTTCACTGCACCAACCCATCCATCTCTTCCAGGACGCTTCGTATCGTTTGTGGGTGGAAGGAGCCCAAAATTGGGACAAAAAGAACAAAGCTTCCCCTGAAACTCCCGGCACTTGCCAACGTCTCCTGAAAGTCTCCACGCCATGAGACTCAGTTGATTCTGGATCACCAGCGGGTGAGGGGCCCCCAAGGGGTCCAGAAGAAGAGACGGGAACAATGGCAGAAGCACTGGAGATGCACATGTTAGTGACATCGCTACCGGAAACCAAGCTTGAGCTTTCCAAAAAGGTGTCACTAAAATGATGTCGGACACTTGTCTCTTTACTTGAGCCAGGACCCTCTTAATCATTGAAAAGGGGGGAAAAGCATAGAGCAGATGTTGTGACCAATCTTGAAGAAAGGCGTCCGTTCCCATTGCCAACGGATCCGGTCTCCAACTGTAAAAGTTTGGCAGTTGGGTATTGAGCCGGGATGCGAACAAATCCGTCACACAGAGGCCCCATCTCTTTGAGAGGCTCTGAAAAATTGTTCTGTGTAGCATCCAATCGCTGTTGTCCCTGAGGAAGCGTGAATTCCAGTCCGCTACCACATTGGAGCGTCCCGGAAGGTACTCTGCTATCACATGAATCTGATTCTGAAGACAAAAGTGCCAAAACTCTCTGGCTATCTCCGCCAGAAGATGAGATTTGGTTCCCCCCAGCCGATTGATATATCTCACCGCTGAGATGTTGTCCATTCTCAAAAGAATGCAACAACTGGCTTTGTTGGGGGACAGCGACCGGATCGCAAAGGACCCCGCTAGGAGCTCCAGACAATTGATATGAAGTCTCAACTCCTCCGAGGACCACCGTCCTCCCGTCTCCACCCATCCACAACGAGCCCCCCAGCCCCAACGGCTGGCATCCGACTCTATGACCATCTCCGGTAAGGAGGCGAAAATGGCTCTGCCATTCCACGCTTCCATATGAGTCAGCCACCAAACGATCTCCGTCTTGGCTTCCTCCAAAAGCGGAATCTGGTCCGCATAGGACAGCCCCTTGGTAAATGTAAAATCTTGAGGCGTTGAAGGGCTCTTTAATGTAATGGACCTGGAAAGATCGCCTGGATGATGGAGGCCAGAAGCCCCACCAACCGGGCTAAGATCCGTAAGAATATAATCGGAGAGGCAATTGCCTCTTTGAGGAGGAGGCTGTTGATTTCTGCGTCTATAAAAACTGTTTTCTGCTAGAGAAAAATGGAGTGGGGGGGGGGAGGTTGAGTCTGGACCGGTCTGGAGTAAAAGTCTAACCTGAAGCCCGTGACTGTCTGAAGGACCCAAGAGTCTTGAGAGATACGGGCCCATGCCTGAGCGTGCCGCTCTAATCTTCCCCCAAGGATTACTTCTGAAAAATGAATAATTCTCACCTGAGTTATTGGAGTCTTGAGAGCGATCGGCTCCTCGTCCTCTGAAGCCGCGGCAACTGCCTCTTCTACCTCTGGAAGGGTAGAATCCGGAGGATTGATAGTATCCTTGACCTCTGGGGGCGTAACTGGGGGAGGTCTGCTGGAAACCACGGCCTGATGCTCGACCTCTGTAACGTCCGGCCCTGGTAAAAAGGCCCCCTGTGAACATCCGTTTCATGGAGGATTGGGCCTTGTCAAGGGCCGTGAACGTCGAGACATATTTGCCCAGATCTTTGACGAATTTCTCCCCAAAAAGAAGACCGTTGGCTAAGGGGCCCGGCTCAGAGGGAGCAAGTTCAGCCAATTTTGGATCGAGTCGCATAAAGAACGATTTCCTGCGTTCAGTAGACATGGCGCAGTTCGCTTTTCCGAGGAGGCAAATGGCCCTCTGGGCCCATTCCATTACTGTTAATGGATCAAGAATAGTGTTAGTCTCTTTAGCCTGAACAGCCAACTCCAGGATTTTAGCAATGGGGCCGGACAGATCCAGCATCTTATCCTGACACCCTTTCCAGGCACGGTCAAGGCCTTTTTTGGGGTCTTTAGTGAACTTCTTTAAGAAAGTTGCCACACTGGGATCCAGCTCTGGAGTATCAGCCACTTTGCCCTGCAGGGAGGGCCGGGGACATTCCGATCGAAGAGTGCTACGAATATCTTTATAGAAGCCCTTGTGCAACCTATCCTGCACGTAATGAGCCACCTCAGCACAAGGTACCCAGTCCGTGGATCTGGGATGAACAATGTTCTCTGGGTCAAATAGCAAGTTTCCATGAGGGGTAACTTCGTCCACAGCATGTTTGGCTTTCCGTTTGCGCTTGCCCCCTATTTTGGACTCAGAGATATCTGAATCTGAGTGGGAATCCGAGAACTGTGAAAATTCTCTAGGTGTCCCCGAAGGGAAAATTAAGTTTTCAGAGGGAGGTTGAAGGTCAGAACTATACTTGTGGTCATTGGTCACCGCTGATGCCATTTGGGCCAGAATCTCCACTGAAGACAGCGGAGTCAAAGAACCCTTAGCGGAAAAACCAGTCTCTCTAAAGGGAAGGCTCTCTGGCCCCTGATCCCGTGGGGATAGGCCCCATTAATTCTCTCCGTCCATATCGGACCAAAGGAGTAGTAAAAGGTTTCAGGGCCTTAATTAAGGCCTGGTTAACAGAGTCCTGAACATGGTGTCCAAGAGCCTGGACCAATCTCTCCTCTATCTGTTCAGGTACAGGAGCCTCAATCTCTTCCTGATAGTATTCTTCCTCCCCAGCAAAATAAGCCATGGTAGGAGACAGACAGAGTTCAAGGGGGGAGGAAACCCCGGCAGGTAGATAATCAGTTTATATAAAGAGTCTAAAAATAGCTCTTAACTCGGTCAAATCCAGTGGAGGGAGCACCTGCTGACCTCCTAGGCCAAGCCTGCAACGTTTATTCGCCCCGTCGGGCGTTCTGGGGGCAGATCGCGTTTTTATCTCCACGAGTCGTGAACTGAAGAAAAATTCAGCTCCTACTCGCGCCGCCACAAGGAGACAAAAAAACTAGAAACAGAGAGCGGACTGCTCTCTTTCAGAAGCCAGCGCCAGCCCGCTCTCCAAGGAGACCGGTAATCCTCCTCTGAAGCCGCGCCGCGGGAATCCGAAGGAGAATTCTCCAGCGCGGCCGGCAAACAGTGTTAGATGCGGCACGCGATTGGAGGGCGGCAAAAGCGCCTCCGATCGCGCGTCGAATATTAAAGGCGAGTGGTTATGCAAACCGCCGCCTATTCTGGCGCCGTTCAGCCCGCTCCCGCTCCACAAACCGATACCGCAAATAAATGACAATACCTTATAAATTAGCTTAGAGGAAAAAACGGGACTTAACTTCGGCTGCGCAGCAGCAAAGAAAGAGGAAGTTCCGTTGTTATGGTGACACTTATAGCTGAGGCTTGCCTGGGATTGGGCAGTGTGGACTACAAATGTTTATGGGAGTTGTAGTTTTAATGTTTTAACTCTTTGGCTGCTGTGTTTTCATTCAGTAAAGAAAGAGAAGCATAATCCGAAGCCTCCGTTCCTGACATAGAATTCACAAGCAAAGCAATTGTCGTTGCTTTCACCCATTTTAACACATTTTGTGCTGAGAAGGAAGCTACCCGCCTCCTCCCGTGACTTCCACAGGTATTGGCCCCTGGGGGGCAGCAGTGTCCTCTGCCATTTAAAAAAAAATAAAAAAAAAATTGAGTTTTGATCCGAAAAGCATGCTTCGCGTGTCTTAGCCACAGAAGTCATGCTCTGCCTACACTGCTGAGGTGGAGAGGAGAAGAAAACACATCCGGGCGTCAAAAAACAGTAATTTAGCAAAGCTCCTTCGTGAGGGGCCGGTGCAGTGACAGCTGTTTTTGGCAGCTGCGGCACTTTGCAAGCCCACCCCTGACTGAGGACACGCACACATCTGAGGACACGCACACACCTGATGCATACCCCTGACTGAGGACACGCACACACCAGATGCATACCCCTGACTGAGGACACGCACACACCTGATGCACACCCCTGACTGAGGACACGCACACACCTGATGCACACCCCTGACTGAGGACACGCACACACCTGATGCACACCCCTGACTGAGGATACGCACACATCTGACTGAGGACAGGCACACCCCTCACTGAGGACACGCACACCCCTCACTGAGGACACGCACACCCCTGACGGAGGACACGCACACCCCTGACGGAGGACACGCACACCCCTGACGGAGGACACGCACACCCCTGACGGAGGACACACACACACACCTGATGCACACCCCTGACTGAGGACACGCCCACACCTGAGGCACACCCCTGACTGAGGACACGCCCACACATGACTGAGGATACGCACACATCTGACTGAGGACAAGCACACACCTGATGCACATCCCTGACGGAGGACACGCACATCCCTGACTGAGGACACGCACATCCCTGATGCACATCCCTGACGCAGGACACGCACATCCCTGATGCACATCCCTGACGCAGGACACGCACATCCCTGACTGAGGACACGCACATCCCTGACTGAGGACACGCACATCCCTGACTGAGGACACACACACACCTGATGCACACCCCTGACTGAGGACACGCCCACACCTGATGCACACCCCTGACTGAGGACACGCCCACACATGACTGAGGATACGCACACATCTAACTGAGGACGCGCACACACCTGATGCACACCCCTGACTGAGGACACGCACACCCTTGACTGAGGACACGCCCACACCTGATGCACACCCCTGACTGAGGACACGCACACACCTGATGCACACTCCTGACTGAGGACACGCCCACACCTGACTGAGGACACGCACACACCTGACGCACACCCCTGACTGAGGACACGCACACCCCTGACTGAGGACACGCCCACACATGACTGAGGATACGCACACATCTGACTGAGGACACGCACACACCTGATGCACACCCCTGACTGAGGACACGCCCACACCTGACTGAGGACACGCACACACCTGATGCACACCCCTGACTGAGGACACGCCCACACCTGACTGAGGACACGCCCACATCTGACTGAGGACACGCCCACACCTGACTGACGACACGCCCACACCTGATGCACACCCCTGACTGAGGACACGCACACATCTGATGCACACCACTGACTGAGGACACGCCCACACCTGACTGAGGATACGCACACATCTGACTGAGGGCGCGCACACCCCTGACTGAGAGCAGCATGTTCGGATTCTGCTATATTTACTGTCACTCTGGCACTGAGGAACTCATATTGCCCACGGTGGTTTCAGGTTTTATCCAGGATGCTTGTTTGTTGAAGAGAAATGTCTAGGGGTATTTTGCGCCATCTCGGCTCGGCCGAGTCGTAATAATACACTGATTCCTGGTTCTGCAGCCACGTGTTTCCGAGTATGAGAGATGAATAGAAGAGAAATAAAAAGCTCTCCACTCCCTTTTGGTGTGTGAGAATTACGGACATATTTTTTCGATCAACATTAATATTTGTCATGATAGCGACCTCTAGTGGTCATGGGCTATATTTTTAGTGTGAAATTGTGTTTTCATAAACATGAGATCTGATGTGCGGTGGTGCTAGAGATCTGTTATCATTACATATGTCACACAAGAATACCCTGGGGATTGGCATGTGGATTACCTTTGTTACTGTTTAAGGCAGAGTGGCATGCGTGCATCTGATCAGGATAGGAGTTTAGCTCTATTTTTAGGTCAAGCGCTTTTACCTCTTATAAGTAACGTGAGCTTTTAGCCACGGTCACCTCACTCCCCTCTCTTTCGTTGGTTCGTGGGCTTGCCTTTCAAAAATCACTTGGTGTCATTGGCAAATGCTTTGCGTTTGTCCCGCCTTGGGGCGTTTTGGTTATTGCCTTGGAAACCGACCCTGTTACAAGGATAATTGCACGATTACCAATCTACTTCAGCATGGGCAAACTACTTTTTCTTTTGTGTCCGCTCCTTGGCTGCCATGGCGCTCAGAGCGCAAACTCGATCGGCGTTTATACATTATGTGCATTCTGATCTGCTTAGTACATGTTCTTCACAGCAGGCATATGAACACTGTGCACTACCTTACGATGACTCAAATGTTCCACTAGACAAAAGTATGTTCTCTCTCCAGAAAGAACATAAATCGCCAGAGTTATTTTAACATTTTTACATTACATGCACTTTCTGATTTGCCTGGTACACGTTCTTTGTAGCAGGCACATTAACCCTCTGCGCTATCTTATAATAACAGGGCTCGAAAAATCCACTCGACCACTCGCATTGGCGAGTCTTATTTGATCAGGTCAAGCTATTTTTAATACTTGCCCCTTCTGGCGAGTTGACACTTAACAGGGGTTCTGTACAGTTGAAAAGTGGAGGGGCAATAAAAGATGCCTTTAAATCTTGTTCTTATGTCACATTTGCTCTGTGTTCACAGACAGAGGTCAATAGTCATTTTTTGTTACAATTCATTTTCCTTTTGACTGCAGAGTTCCAGGACTTTGTAAGGTGAACTGTGTGACCTGCTGCTTAGAATGTAAAATAAAAGGATTCAGGGTGTCAGGTTTTAACTATCATGCAACATTTAAATGACAGTCAACTGTGCAAACATTTAAAAAAAAAATTCAGTAGTTGTGAAACCCCTTTTTTTATATTTCTGTGTGATGAAAAAATATTTTAATAGGATGGAAACAAATCAGAATACTATACAGGGAGTGCAGAATTATTAGGCAAGTTGTATTTTTGAGGATTATTTTTATTATTGAACAACAACCATGTTCTCAATGAACCCAAAAAACTCATTAATATCAAAGCTGAATATTTTTGGAAGTAGTTTTTAGTTTGTTTTTAGTTTTAGCTATGTTAGGGGGATATCTGTGTGTGCAGGTGACTATTACTGTGCATAATTATTAGGCAACTTAACAAAAAACAAATATATACCCATTTCAATTATTTATTATTACCAGTGAAACCAATATAACATCTCAACATTTACAAATATACATTTCTGACATTAAAAAACAAAACAAATCAGTGACCAATATAGCCACCTTTCTTTGCAAGGACACTCAAAAGCCTGCCATCCATGGATTCTGTCAGTGTTTTGATCTGTTCACCATCAACATTGCGTGCAGCAGCAACCACAGCCTCCCAGACACTGTTCAGAGAGGTGTACTGTTTTCCCTCCTTGTAAATCTCACATTTGATGATGGACCACAGGTTCTCAATGGGGTTCAGATCAGGTGAACAAGGAGGCCATGTCATTAGATTTCCTTCTTTTATACCCTTTCTTGCCAGCCACGCTGTGGAGTACTTGGACGCGTGTGATGGAGCATTGCCCTGCATGAAAATCATGTTTTTCTTGAAGGATGCAGACTTCTTCCTGTACCACTGCTTGAAGAAGGTGTCTTCCAGGAACTGGCAGTAGGACTGGGAGTTGAGCTTGACTCCATCCTCAACCCGAAAAGGCCCCACAAGCTCATCTTTGATGATACCAGCCCAAACCAGTACTCCACCTCCACCTTGCTGGCGTCTGAGTCGGACTGGAGCTCTCTGCCCTTTACCAATCCAGCCACGGGCCCATCCATCTGGCCCATCAAGACTCACTCTCATTTCATCAGTCCATAAAACCTTAGAAAAATCAGTCTTGAGATATTTCTTGACCCAGTCTTGACGTTTCAGCTTGTGTGTCTTGTTCAGTGGTGGTCGTCTTTCAGCCTTTCTTACCTTGGCCATGTCTCTGAGTATTGCACACCTTGTGCTTTTGGGCACTCCAGTGATGTTGCAGCTCTGAAATATGGCCAAACTGGTGGCAAGTGGAATCGTGGCAGCTGCACGCTTGACTTTTCTCAGTTCATGGGCAGTTATTTTGCGCCTTGGTTTTTCCACACGCTTCTTGCGACCCTGTTGACTATTTTGAATGAAATGCTTGATTGTTCGATGATCACGCTTCAGAAGCTTTGCAATTTTAAGAGTGCTGCATCCCTCTGCAAGATATCTCACTATTTTTGACTTTTCTGAGCCTGTCAAGTCCTTCTTTTGACCCATTTTGCCAAAGGAAAGGAAGTTGCCTAATAATTATGCACACCTGATATAGGGTGTTGATGTCATTAGACCACACCCCTTCTCATTACAGAGATGCACATCACCTAATATGCTTAATTGGTAGTAGGCTTTCGAGCCTATACAGCTTGGAGTAAGACAACATGCATAAAGAGGATGATGTGGTCAAAATACTCATTTGCCTAATAATTCTGCACTCCCTGTAGATGTAGTTGTGCAAAGGATATGTTTTCTGAAACCCAATTTTCACAGATTGTTAATACACTATAGTTTTATCAGTAAAGCTGCAAGTTAGGGGAGAAGTTTTTGGACATATCTTGGAAAGTTACTGTGTGTAGATGACAGTATGTTACCACATCATGGTTTAGTAATATATTTATTAAAATGGAGTGTTTAACCAAACTGAGAAACACTCCTGCCCTGATGGCAATGTTGTTAGTAAACAAGAGTTTTTTTTTTTTTGTACTGCAGAAATGCTGAGCTCACATATTTGAAGTTGCAATCGTACGTGAGAATTAAGAAAAAGGCGACTCTGATGAGTCCAAGCTTCCAGTAGACAAAATTACTTTCTTTCTCCAGAAAGAACATTAACCCTCTGCGCTACCTTATAATGAGTCCAAGTTTCCATTAGACAAAAGTATGTTCTCTCCAGAAAGAACATTAATCGCAAGACTTATTTTGACATTTTTACATTATAAGCACTCTGATCTGCTTAGTACATGTTATTTGCAGCAGGAATAGTAACCATCTGCACTACCTTATGATGACTCTAAGCTTCCAGTAGACAAAAGTACATTCTCTCTCCAGAAAAACATAAATTGCCAGAGTTATTTTGACATTTATACATTCTATATACACTTTGTGATTTGCCTAGCACATGTTCTTTGCAGCAGGCACATAAACCATCTGCGCTACCTTATAATGAGTCCAAGCTTCCACTAGACAAAAGTACACTCTCTCTCCAGAAAGAACATTAACCCTCTGCGCTACCTTATGAGTCCAACCTTCCATTAGACAAAAATACGTTCTCCCTCTAGAAAGAAGATTAATCGCAAGAGTTATTTTGACATTTTTACATTATATGTACTCTGATCTGCTCAGTTCACATTCTTTGCAGCTCACATATTCATTCTGGGACTTGTAGTTTTATTTTTATAATGTGATACAAGCTGGAAACTTGCCCTTGGAGTAGTATTCGTAGAGTTGTCCAGCTCCCTTGTTCAATGCATGATTCGCTCATTTAGTTTGTTTCTGCTTTTCATTCTGGGACTTGTAGTTTTATTTTTATAACGTGATACAAGCTGTAAATACAATGCAAAAATCTGACTAGATGAACTACTACACGTTTGAGTCTGTGAAACTTGAACTGTGTGTGACTGTATTTGTAAAACTAACCTTGAGGAGAACTTACAGTGGATTATGCTGTACAATGGTCAATATTTTATAACTAATATTTCAGTTCAAGACTGGCTGAGGATCATTGATATCATATGAGGTGGCTCTCCTCAAGCGTGTGAAAAATCACAGGCGTTCTCTTTGAATCCCCAGACTGCAGTAAAGGGACAGTGATTTAGTAAGTGTGCATTCTGGGAGTGCAATTATTTATTCACTGCCCCGCGGGCAATGTCGCCTGTTCCAACTGCCAAGTAAATATGTTTTGCACCTGGGAGTAGTTTGTGTTTTAAGAGCCTTGTAAAAAAAATATTCCAGTAGGCCTACTAGCCATTTAGTTATATGCAGGGCCACTGTAATTAAGTGGCAGAAAGGACCAAAATATGCAGCCAGGTTGACCAATTAATGTGACAAAAAAGTCCAGTTATGCATTTACAATGCCAATAGCTCCACCTCAAGTAAATGTGAGACCTATTGCATTGCAAATGCTTGTTCAGGTCGGAGCCTACCAGACAGAGCTTTCTGGTTTGCTAAAGACATCTTGGGGACCTTCAGAAATTTTACCTTAGGAGTACATTCTGCTTGTTGCTGACCAGTGCCTTTGTGGTTTGGAACTCACACTTTTTGGCTTTACATTTTCTGGATTTATCTGCTGTAAGTTCTCCAGGTTCATTTCTTCCCTCCCGTTGCCTAAAAGTATTTTCTGTATCCTTCCATAAACTTGCTTTCAGGTAACAGGCCTTATTCCTAAAGGGTTTTTGGAAACAAATAGTTTAATATGATCAAAATGAATAATTAAACAAGGTGGTGCAACTTCCACACATTTTCCTCTGTGCACTGTATAGTTTTATTAGTAAAACTGTATGTCTGTGCAGATGTAATGGTCATTTCAATTGAAAATGTGTTGTCTGTAATGGCAGTGTGCTACCACACCATGATGCTCCACTCTACTCTGCACCACTCAGTGCCACTGCACTCTACTGTGCACCACTGGACTCTACTCCAAGCTGCATCACTCCACTTTACTCTGCACCACACCACTGTCCTCTGTACCACACCACTGTACTCTACTCTGCACTACTCCACTTTACACCAATCCATTCTAAGCCACTGCACTCCACCATTTCATGCTACGCTACGCCACTCTACTCTACCCTATGCCACTCTACTCAATGCACTCTTCGGCACTCCACTCTATACCACTGCACTCTTCGCCACCGCAGTCTAGGCCACATTATTCTTCTCTGCACAACTCCATTCTGACACTGTATTCTACACTGCTCTGGAACATGGCACTCTACACCACTGCACTCTAGCAGTACACTCTACGCCAATGCACTTTACTCTGTAACATTCAACACTAAGCCTGTGCACTCTGCGCCAATCCAGTATACTCCATTTTAATCTACTCTGCACCGTGCCATTGCACCTTACACCATTTCACTGTACGTCATTGCACTCTGTGCCACTCCTATGCAAATGCACTCTACACTGCACCACTCTACTCTACGGTGAACCAATCCACTCTATGCCACTTCACTCTGTCACTGCACTCTGCGCCTCTCTACTCTTAACCACTGCACTGTATGCCAATACACTCTACACAACTGCCCTCTATGCCACTGCGCTCTATGCCACTCTACTCCGCGCCACTGCATCACTCATTTCTGGTGCCACCCTTACCATGTACCACCCTACTCTTGTGCCACTGTACTCTTGGGCTACCCTTCTCTGTGCCGCTGTTCTCTGGGCAGTTCTACTCTGCGCCGCCCTACTCTAATATATACCACTGCTCTCTCTGACAATGCATTTTACGCCGCTGATTTCAATACCACTGCGCTCAATGCCACTGCACTGTACCCCACTATAATCTGCAACACTCTACACCAATCCACTCCACTTTTCTCTATTCCACTCCAGTGTGTGCCTCTCTATGTGACACACTGATACTCCAATACACGACACTCTCTGCCACTCCACCCTACAACACTCAACACTCAACTCCAATCTTCGCCATTCCACTCTACAGCACTCCACACCACACTGCTCCATGCCACTACCTTTTAGCCTTTGCTGAACAGCAGCCGCACTGGTGACCAATGTGGTTAAAACACATTGGCAAAGCCATTATCTCTGGCATAGGCAAGACCTATTGCCGTTGCCAATGCTTGTTTTACGTGTGAATACAGTTGTTTTCATTGATGACCCATTGACAATATTAGAAAGCAAGCACCATTTGAATCTAGAGCGCACTGAAGCAGAAATTAGTTGTGATAGCTGTGTGAGTCATATCACTGTCCTCTGATAGCCTGGTGAGCCATATCAATGCTCACTGGCTGATGGTAATGCCCTCTGCTTTGAACCAGCGATCTATGTGATCCAGGAGTTACACTGCTGTCGCATTAGAGTGATCTGTTGCAGTGCAGCTGTCTGAGCCTCACTTACCTGAAAATCCAGGTTCCATGGGAACAGATAGTCCTACCTCTTACCTTCAGTTTAGTCCTCAACACCGAATAATCGAGTGTGAGCGATTAGCATTTGGGGGAAAAAGGAGGAAGGGTAAAAGGAGAAAAGAATAATCATGGAGATATAACAGCTCTCGATGTGGCATATGACACTACCCCTCTGGTCTTGGGAATTCAGTCCACTGCTGTGACACCCCCTTCAGTGATAAAACAAAAAAGAAAAGGTCAGTAGCTATTCTACAAACAAAGACACCCTGTGGCCCCAACCCGACTCCAAACATCCAATGCTCACTCACCATCATGATGAGACTAAGGATGCCAAATAATCCAGGGTTCCTATTACATCACAGGAGTATATCCATAGCATTCCTATTCACTGCATAGGAATGGGATGCCAGAAACCCAGGGGATTGGTAGAATACCTTTCACAGTTATAACCCTTCCACAAAGTCTCAACACGGTTCAGGCTTCAGATACGGTATCAGCACAAAATAAAATGCTTCACAATTTTGCAGAAGTATAAAGGTAATCAGGGGTGTGGAATACCTGTAGCCCGACACCCAGGATATATTGTTTGGGATCAAGTACAACAAGTTTTCATGTTTATTTTGTCAAAGGGACACGTAGGCCCAACCCTCTGCAGCACAAACATTTTGGCTGCCAGTTTACAATACCACATTATGGTGGAGGGAAGAGGTAATATTTATCTCCATATGTAAATGCTATTTGAACTTTTATTTATGGTTCATTAATGGAAAGCCTTAACCATCACTGTGAGCGCTCTAAATCAATGTTTTAAGCTTGGACTGCATTATTGACACTGGTCCCAGAAAAAAAAAAAATGTGTACACACGTTTGTTAAGTTTAACAATATGAGGCTAAGTATAGCTCTCCCAGAATGCTCTCTAATAAGATGCTTTCAAAATAAATGTTCACAACAAAAATGCAAGTAGGAAAAAATGTTTTGGTGAATTACTGTGAAATTTGAGGTATCATTTGTTTGAAGCATGATTTGATTGAAGCATCTTTTAGTAAATTGTAATTAAACAAATATTCATAATGGAAAACCGGTTTCAACACGATTATGGGAAATTGGAAAATTAAAAAAAGCCTTGGCAGATCCAATAGGTCCAACTGGGGGCCAGTCTTTTGATTTTGTCCCTGCTTGTCTTGACATGGCTTTTGTAAAACTTTATTGTTGTAAGAGTGGCCTGGCCATTACCACTTTAACAAACATTGGCAAAAAAAAACCAAAATGGGTTGTCTCAAAAAGCACGCATCGCCATGAACAAAACGACTTTGTGTGACGATATGCTGCTTGTGAAAGAGCAGATTGCCATCACTCACAGTGAAGCCAACCAGATAGAGAGAGCGAGAAATAGAATTTTAATAAAAACAAAAGGTCTTGGTTAATGCCAGACCCAATTAGGGGCCGAGTTTTTAATGAAAGTCTCAAAAGTGCACCCACGGTTGATATCTTTGCATTAGTGCAGATTTATGTATCTTATGAATTCACAAGAATTTATACAAGTAGACCAAGAAATTGTACTCCTAGAAAATGTTTGTGAACTGTATTTTACCACACGCAAAAATCCATGTGTAGTTTTGCTCATGAGAAAATCTGTTGAGCGTAGTTCACTTTTCCTCCAGACCCCTTTTCCCTAATTCTGGAAGGAGTTTCCATCTTTGTCAGGTGTCAATTGCCAGCCCTTCTCAGCAAGCTTCAAGAAAAGCTGGTGAAACCCCATACATCATGCAAGTTAGTAGGTTTGCACAGATTCAAAAGGGCATTCCAACTCTGGAACTATTGCTTACTGCCACCTCCAGCCCCCGTACGTAGATCTGCGGAAATGTGACAAAATAAGGAAATTGCTAGTATTCAAGCCCTACTATAGTATTAACCCCTGCATAATCGGAGAGGCTGTTATCAGAGCTCTTATTGCTGCCATAATTTGTTGCCGCACTACATGGCACCAAAGGGACAAGTAGATTTTTTTTTTCCAGGACAAGTAGATTTATGAATCAACTTGTCATGTGGACAATTAGATAGTTTATTAAATTCCACACCCCTGGGTAATTGCTCGTAGAGTGCAATACAAAGTACATGCCCCTTTTATCACAAGAGTGGAGACTCTTTGCACTGGCCCAAAAATATGAAGGGAAATGCTGTGGTATGAAAAAATAGAAAGCCAAACTGCTTAGTTGCGTGGGTTTGTCCAGTGTTTGAGAGCGGGTATGGAGGAAAAGGTAACGTCCCTCATCAGATGAACTCCATCAGGCTGCCAGGAAATAGGCAACGCAGGGAAATCTGGAGTAGAAATACACAAATACACAAGGCCAAGTGTCGGAGAAACACTGAACGTTGTCTTAATAGACCGTGCCCCCTAATGATGGCCACCCCGAGATCTTGCAGTCAGTGGCATCAGTTTCAAGGAGGAGCCCTCAACAGAGAGGCAAGATTGTGCATAATCTGTACCTTCCACCCCCTCCCAGTGCACTCAGAGCAGCTCACAAACTCTCATATCAACAAAGCCTTTAAAGACCGAACTGTGTGGATATCAGTATGAACACAGGATGGCAGGAAACATAAGATAACAAGGGAATGTGCCTGGGGGAGGGGGTGAGGGCCACCACATCAGCCCGAAGAAGGGCCAGGTCATCCCCACTGGTAGATACAGGCGGAGTACAGGTTACGCAAGAAGTACGAGCCGTGACAGCGGCAATTGTGATGTTGTGTCATGTGTATTTGTAAAACACACTGACAACCTTTGGGGGTATCCTGGTGCTGAGCTGGTGTGTGTGTACCTATCTCTGCCTATAATAGGTTGATTAATTAAAAAGGCAGGTCTTCAGATTATTGCAGAATTCAAGAAGAGAGAGTAGGAGGCTCTGATGTGGAGTGGGAGGCCATTCCACGCTTTAGGAGAGACCTAAAAGATTGCGCGTCCTCCTGACCTGATTCTGTTTATGCATGGGATGTGTGTGAGTAGGAGTCGTGCTGTGCGGAGGTGTCTGGGTGGTTGGTGGAAGGAGGTGTGACTGTTCAGGTAGGTGGGGTCTAAGTTATGTAGTGGCTTGAATGTTTATTTGTGTGGTGTTTGAAATGAGCACGTTTGTGGATCCGGAGCCAGTGCAGCTCCCTGGGAGTGGTGTGATGTGAGTTCTGTGTGGTAGGTTGAGGATGAATCTGGCTGCAGATTTCTGGATTACTTGTACACTTCTGGTGAGTAGCTTGGTGATCCCGGTATAGAGGGTGTTTTTTTAGTGTTCTTTGGGAGCCGTTTAAAGATTCTCCTCAGCATCCGAGTTTGGAAGGAGGATGCAGTGGCAGCGTTGACTTGTGTGGTGATGTACAGTTTGCTTTCAATTATTCCAAGGTTCGTGGCTTGGATACTGAGTTTGGCTGGTCACCAGTTGGAGTCCCATGGTGAGGTGTTTTTGCCAAAGATCACTACTTGTTGGTGTTCAACTTGACAGTTGACTTTCTTCCAGCAATTGTTAGTAAGAAAATTAGGCTTATGTTATAGCAAAGCAGGGAAAAAAATACAAAAAACTACTAGTTTTTTTCTCTTGCCATCAGATGGCAAAAGCATTTAATTCATATAAAAAAAGAGGAAAACTAAAATAAGGCATTACAAACATCAAATATATATATGTAATACAGTGAATGAACATAAATGTCTGTCTTTAGCGGTTTTTATTTTTTCATCTTCAGGCCTCGAAAAATCAAAACAATGTTACTAGACCTGCATGTCTAGTAATTTTAATAATCTACTCGATCTAACTGTAACACACATGACCCATAAACTTATCTCAAGGTGGGTGATCCTGTGCTAATATTTTATTTCATGAGTCACCTTTCCCCACTTATAAGATTACCATCAAATATGTGAGTTCAGCAAGTCTGCTGTCAAAATATTCTTTTGTTTGATTTGATGGGCTAAACCTTTGCTAACTGTATAATAAAAATCATATATGTACACATGGCCCCTGACTTGTCTCGTAGTTCAGTAATAGAACTGTCATCTGGGCAGGGGGCAGGAATGTTTCTCAGTTCATATTTAAAAAACTCTAAAATTTAATAAGTATATCACTAAACCATGATGTAGTAGTGGACTGCCATTTGCAGACAAACATTTTCCATTGAAATGACCCCAAACTTTCCCAATGATGTACAGTTTTACTGATAAAACTATATAGGTACAAACAATAATAATGTGTGGAAATCGGGTTTCATCATATAGTTATCATTAGCACATCACCAAGTAAAGTATTCTGATTTGTTTTGATCATATTAAAAACTTTGTTTCCATCTCACTTCAGAATACCAAAAAACATGCTTTTCTGACCTCTGAAATATATTTTAAAACACTTGTACTGTTCATTTACAAGCAATTTAAAAATTATGTGCCCAGCATTATTGTTAAACAGTTTACTTAGCAAAATCCCCTAAATTTGCTATCAAAGAAAGAGAAGTAAACACCAGTCTCAAGGATAAAATAAGCAGGTATGTGCCGAAAGACATGTCCTGACATTTGATCTCTGTCTTTAAATACTCAGCAAATGTGACAAGATAAAAACAAGATTTAAAGGCATCTTCATAGCTCATTCATTTTCTCAATGGTTAACACACCTTTTCTTTTTCAACTGGCTAGACAGAATTTGGAAGTACAATTGTAGCTAATTGGCAATGCTGCTTCAAAATTTTGCATAAACAGCCACATATAAAACTGCGTTAAAATGCATCTTGATAATGAAATAGCCGTCGTGTGTTGTGCTGCGAATTTCTTACCTAATATTTGGAAAGCCACTGAAAATCCTCCAATTTTGAGGGGAATTTCTAAACACAAAATAGAATCCACCAGCCGAATTTCCTCTGCATTACTATCACAAAGATGGATGCAATTTAGTCAGTTGATTCAATTCAAATCAGAAGTTGTACGGTTTGTAGTTCACTCCAAATGAGGGCCTTGTTTTTTTTTGTTTTTTTACTTAAATCAGATAAACACACAAGGAGCCATTTTGTTTGTTGATTATTTCTGCACAATGACCTTTTGTTCTTACCATGCACCCATAAGCTAGTGCCAGGAATAAATGTGGCACCTCAAGACATCTTCTTCCAAACACAGAAGAAAGACTGCAGCTGCTGTTTTAGGCTTTTGAGATGGCCTAAAGGGCTAGACCTGCCCCCACTTGTACCTAAGACAAAGAAGTGGACTCCAGGGATCAGTTGGCTGACCTCATGTGTTAGCTACTGGACCACAACAGTACTTGTTTCTGAAGAGATCAGCTAACCGTATCAACTGGACTTCACTTGGACCCTACTGATGGCCTCTGCTGGAGTGAGTCTTGACTCCCATGTGCTCTTCCTGAGGCGCTGGGACCCTTGGCTGTGTCTAACTAGCCTCCTAAAATCCCTGAAAAACCTGCAACTTGGAAAATATATGAACTTGAAGAACTCTGGAGGGCCTGTCAAGCCAAGTTGTTCAGGGCATGTGCCACTAGGCAAAAGAACCAAGCTTTGCCACTCAGATCTTCTCTGCTGCAGCAAATCCGATTCAGCTGGGTTTTACTGGGAAGGCATCTTGCCTTATGGAGCGATATAGCCCACAGCTATTCTCCCCTGGAGTATTCCGAGCTGCAAAAAAGAGACAAAAGTTGAAATCTTCACCAGATCACAGCACCAAAAGTATCCAACTACAGAGAGGATTTCTCAGGGTGCAAAATTAGAATTTTGCCACTCGGAGCTTTGCCCACCAAAACCAACAGCTTCAACAGGACCTCGCCCAGCGCCTGTCTGACACTGCGAAGCCCCTGTCAGGGAGAGCCTTTTGTCTAGCCCCACTGAAGGATTCCAAAGGTTGAACCTGGTTGGTGAATGTGACCTGGGCTCCATCACTGTTGATTTGAAATTGCGCCTAGGGTCCTGGTCTTCGCAACCATTGGCTTCCATTGGCATTTTGCACTTTTTGGTGCTGATTTTACTTAGAGCTTTTTAGAAATTCATTTCTTCAATCCCTTTATTGATTTGTTGTCATTTTGGTGTCGTTTGGTTAATTAAGTTCTGTTTTTATAAATTGGTGTGGGATTTTTATTATGTTGTGTTTTTGAATTTGCACCAGTTTTAGTAATTGTAAATGCTTTAAACATTTTCTTAAGTTAAGCCATTCCATTCTGTGCCATGGCTATCAGGGGTTGAGCTCTGGTTTAAATTACTGAACCCTTTAACTGCACCTAACCAGATAATGCCTTTATTACTTGTGGTGGACCAACTGATAAATGATTTTATCACAAATGCCTTGTGTTGGATGGACATCATTTCTTTCTCTTGTTTATGCATGTCATGCTTGCAGCTGGTGGCCTCTTGTTGTGCCACATGACAGAGAGCTTTGACATCTGGAACCTGAGTTTGAATTGGACATGCATGCAGCAGTGAACTAGAGGGCGAGTTTGAAATTGAGGATGTGTGTCTTTGTATTACTTTTAGAGTCCAGAAATGAGTTTCATTACCCTTTACGTGTGCTGGGAGAGTGGCTTTCAAGATGATTTTGGCATTACTGGAATTACTGCCGAGGGTATCTTTAATGGTCTTGGTTGAGACATTCCCTGGGAAGTTAAAGTCACTGAGGAAGATGTTGTGTGCATAGACCGTGGAGAATATTGGGGGAAGATTGGACATTTTCGGAGTGAGGATGGAGTTGGACCAGGGAGACAAGTCTGAATGCCAGAATCTATGGTGGTGACTGCAGTAAGCGGCAAGAGAGCAGTTTGGAGAAGCAATGAGGAATGGGAAGTGGTCATTGCATTCCATTTCCTGTCTTTTTCTTGTGTGTGTGATTGAGAGGCATGTTGCAGTGTTGTGGGACCAAGAAGGCAAGAATGTGCATTGTTGTTAGAACCAGTTTTCAGTCATGTAGACTACATTTACATTGTGTGGTAGTGATCTTTGTGATCTTTGTGATTCCTTCTGCAAATCAACATTTAGTAGCATGAGGAGGCACATGTACTGTGTAGGAGTATTGAGAGAGAGAGGAGGTGTATACTGTTGAGTCTGAATGGTGTGTGTCTGTTTGTGAGGGTGCTATTTGCATGGGTGTGGATTGTGCGGTGGGGTGAGGGAAATAGCCACCTTTTTTATATTCAGAATCTTTTTATTGAAATTCTGGAAGAACAAATGACAGTCCAAGCATGTACGTTTGTAGGTGCCATGACAAGTGGTATGGCCAGTAATACTATAATCATACAGTGAATTCACAATTCTCAAGAGCTAATCAAGCCACGGGCTAACAGAGTTGTATTTGGCACAAACTTGTAATGTGTTTCACTTGGTCAAAATGAACAACAAAACATAGAACATAAACCAAACAGAGTATGCCATCAATGGGTTGCCATTAAGCATCAGTCCAGCAAGTGTGCAAAAAGGGGCATGAGAATCGTGGAGGGCATGATAGAGCATAAAGCGATGGTATGGTGCAAAAGGGGTTTCATGGTGGGTATGTGAGGAGGGGGATCAAACAAAGAGTTGCAGAGCCGTCAGTCATGGCAGGTTGAAACAGGTGAATTCGAGGCTTGTGAAATAATGCAGACACAGGCGCACCATAAGGCTTGAAATTTGGTCTCTGTTGGAGACAGTGGGAGATTTTCTCCAATGCTATGATGTCCCATAAGCGGGTGGGCAATGGATGGGGGTGTTTCTTCCAGGTTATAGCCACTAATTGTCACACCACATGTAGCATATAACAAGCAAGTTTTCAGTCCACATGTATCATTGCCTGAAAGTTAGGTGGACAGATGTCAGAATCACCATGAGGTTCGTGGGGGGGGGGGGGGGGTACCATATGTGGCAAAAGTTATCCAAGGTGAGGCCGCATCTCTAACACTGCGGTGACAAAGAGGGGTAGATTTTGGCAAAATGCGTTGGAGTATAAATCCATTGGAACATAAGGTTATATGCTGTTTCCCTGAGGGAGAGACTATGATATGTCTTGGGTATGTCCTGCCATAGTGTCTCCCACTGTTTGGGTGAAATATCCGTGGCAGTTGTGGCATGCCAGGAGGCCTGATATGTATGAGGGCATAGTGGGGTGGAGTGCTGCAGTGTACGATAGGTATTGGAGATAAGGCCCCTGGATCCTTTATATGTTTGTATGAGATTTTTGTAGGAAGTGTATGGCCGGGTAACCTCCTGATATACCACTGGGTGTGAAGCCAGTGCTATCCGGGAGTCTATAGTCTAGTTTGGATTATTCAAAAGATTTCATTGTGGGCCCAACAAAGAGGTCATGCAGCATCCTGCATTCACCCTCTTGCCAGTCAACAAAGGTCTGGGCTGATATCGCTGGGTGTAAGCCGGATTCCGCGCTGTGGGAGTGTTAGGGAGAAAAATGTTGTGGGGACCCTTTTGAGTGCTACCTTATCCCAGATGTCGAGTACTGTTTTTGTAGGGGTGAAAAAATAGGCGCTGCAAGGTCGCACTGATTTAGGTACCCAGGCCAGATCCCACAGGGGCCTAAAGGCCACCGCACGGTCCATATGGAACCAGTGTTTCTCACTGGTGCATACTACACTCTCTGAAATGTAGGGCAAATGGGCAGCCCAGTAGTATTCAAGAAGTGTTGGGCAGGCCAAACCTCCTTTATCGCGTGGCAGCATAATTAAAGTGTTAGCTATCCTTGGTCTCCTTCCGTTCCATATAAAGGAGCGGATGTTGCGCTGAAGTTGTTGAGTGCTGCTTCGTGTGATTGGGTGGGCAGTATCTGAAACAGATATAGGACCCGGGGGAGCATATTCATTTTTATTACATTAATGCGACCCAGCCAAGAGCTGTGCTGCAGTTTCCACCCCGTTAGATCCTGCAAAATGTCATGGCAAAGCTGAGGGCAATTTGCTTGTCTACAAGTATCAAGAGTGGGGGTGAGATTGAGACCTAGGTACCTAATATTATCTGGCACCCACTGAAATGTGTCTAGCCCCTATATATTGGGTAGGTCCTGAGCAGGGATAGCGAGGTTAAGCGCAAGTGATTTGGACATATTGACTTTGAAGCCTAAGACCTCCTTGTTAGCCCGCAGGCAGGTAACAAAGGCAGGCAGGCACTGAGATTTCGGGTGGAGCCGAGGTGAGTAAATGATCGTCAGCAAACAAACTAATGTTGTATTGTCACCTCCCCACCCCCCCCACCAAATGGGATACCCACCACTCTGGCAGTGCAGCAGATAATGATGGCTAGTGGTTCCATCGCCAGGGCAAACAAAAGGGGCGATAGTGGGCACCCATGGCACGTTCCCCGACGGATGTAGGTCGCATGGGACTACTGTCCTTTAAGGTTGATTGTAGCATTAGGGGCCAGCTAGGACGCCATGATTTTGGATATATTGTTTGCGCCCAGGCCCACTTTGCCCAGTAGCGCCTGAAGAAAACGCCAACTCACTTTGTTGAATGCCTTTTCGGCATGGAGTGAGACAAAGAACACTGGGATGTGATAGAGGTCAGCTTTTTCTACCAGATGCATGACCCGCCGAGCATGGTCTGCACCCTGTCTGCTGTGGATGAAATCCACCTGGTCTGGTTCGATGAGTCTCAGTAGGTATTTGTCTAATCACCAAAATGTTTGTGAATAATTTAGCATTGGTATTGAGGAGGGCTATGGGAAAGTATGAAGAGCAATGGGCCATGTCCTTGCTCAGCCGGCACCTAGGGAAATCTAGCAAACCTGAGCATTTTTTAAAACTAGAATCCTAGGGAAATCCAAGATGGGGAGACTTGTAGGGCTCTGACCAGGTTCTGTTACCCAGAATCCTTTGCTGGGGTTTGCTGTGGTTTGAGTATGAGGGTTATCTCTGCGGCCATCATGGATGGTGTGAGTCCTGTATCTTGAGGGAGAATTTAGAAAGGTGTATGAGGTGGGTTTGGAGATCAGGTAAGAACAAGCAGTAAAAGCTGACAGGCAGCCCGTCTGGGCCAGGGATATTCGGGGATTTTCCGTAGAGGTAGAGCCCTTACAGCTGCCCAGAGGTCCTCCTGGGTAATAGGGGCTTCGAGAAGCTCCGTATTTGGAAAGGGCAGTGGGTCTCAGTCTCAGGATTTGCTGATATGCGTGGAGCTGCTTGGGGGCAATACTGTCACTCTGATAGAGAGCCTGATAGTAGTCCCGGAATACGGGTCGGTTGTCCCGTTCAGTGGTCGCCCAACCCTGTTTCCTGTCACAGAGTTTCGATATGTGTGTATGACTTTGCTTGTGGTGAAGCCTGTGAGCTAGGAGCGAGCCCACCTTATTACCCCTCTCATAATACTTCTGCTGCTGGGTCAAAAGGGCTGTCTCCACTTTATTGATTCTGAGGGCTCTCAATTGACCTTGCAATAGGGCGAGTTGGCGTTTATTCCATTGCAATGGGGTGGCCTTATCCTGCTGCTCCAGCTCCTTGAGTTCTTTAGTGAGGTTTGCATCTATAAGTCTGGCCTCTCTCCCCCTCTAGCTTTAGCTATGGAAGTGATCACACCCCATATATGTGCGTTAAACCCATCTCATAATGTGTAGGGAAGTATCCAAGTCAGCATTATTGGTGAAATAGTCTCTTATTCCCTGTCAGATGTCTTTGACATCTAACAGATCTCGTAGCAGCTCAGGGGTAGGCGCCAGGGTGTGAGTGGTTTTTTTTGGGGTGGGGGATAGGTCAGACCAAGTGAGTTGACATGAGCAGGTCGGAAATTGAGAAATCGGAAATCTCGGCTCTGGTCATGGTGCGCAGAAGCAAATTTGTTACCCAGATAATGTCTATGCACGAGTATGAAGTGTTTACATGGGAGTAGAAGGAGCTGTCCCTCAAATCGGGGTGTTTGTAGTGCCACACATCCGTGAGACCTATGTCAGTGATTTCCCATCTGAGTTGTGCAGATATGGCCCCTGTGCCTTGCTATGTCCCAGTGGCCCTGTCTAACTCCAGGTCCTACACTAGCTTGAAGTCCCCAGCGACTATTACGTCTCACAGTATGACTCAGAGAATTTCTTGGTCTTCAGAGCGTGCGTCCATGGCTCGATCTAGGGTGTCCACTCTGCCCCCTAAGGCGTTCACTCAGCCCTCTATTTTGGATACATTTCTTTCTATGTCTCAGAGGCAAGTTTTAAAGTCACCTTTAAGGGAGCCAGCCTCCGAACGTATCTATTGCAAGAAGAGCGACAAATTCTCCTGCGAGATCAGGACAGAGGTAAAGTTGTCTGCCTCAAGGGTCGAATGGCCTTCGAGTGGTTTGGTGTTCCCGCTGATGACTTACTCCAGAGGGAGATCACCAAGTTGTCCTTGGACGATTTGGAACACGGCATTGTGGCAGGACACACTCAGGCAGTGAAGTATGTAGTGGGAGAGGCACAGGCCTCAGAGCCCGTGGCCAAAGGATAGGCAGGAGTACAGTGTGTCCGCAAGAGGGCTCAGGACCCTGGGTCACTATACAGATGAGGCAGCTCTCTCAGGGGCAATTGATGAGCATTGCGGTTAACGTCAGTGTTATAGGCTAGCCAGGGTAGTGATGTTAGTGGTCGGAGCAGTAGAGTAGCACCTGACCCTCTGGAAGAAGTCAAGGGATGAGCAACCGTCTACTAAAGTTCTCCTGTGCAGCTCTGCCACCGCCACGAGTCAAGGCCACACCAGGACCGCATCCGATCTCTCGGTGAGCAGGCGGTCATCAGAGGCCTTCACCACAGCAGCACAGTGCTCCGTTGGGCCATCAGCAGGGTTGGGGGTTGAGTCTCCTCCCTGTGTGCTGGCCACTCGTCACCGGGAATGCGATGCTGGTGTATGCAGTCTGGCCATTGTAAGATGGCAGTTGCGAGGTAATGAGGTCGCCGGCAAACTTTTCTCATGCCTCTACCAGAACCATCAATAAAGGGCTCACGGACCCTTCACATAGATAGAGGGGGGTTCAGTAGTTTTGTCCCCTTGGTGTTTGCCTCTGCTCATGCTGTCCTAGTGCTGTAGATGATGCCCAAGGGCCTGCTGGAGCCCGGAGAGCAAAAGAGATGCATCTTACTTCATTTCCCAGCAGGCCATGCTCCCAATAGTACTTTTACATTGAGTATTGCTGATGATTGTGCTGAGAGTTACAGGCCCCAAGCTCTTCTATCCGTAACAAATGTGAACAGGGGTTGCTGTTGTCGGCAGTGTATCCATCGCTAAGATGCTCATTCTGCCTCGTCTACTCTACGACTTCTCGGCGCTCCCGATCATTCTGCCACGCACATTCTTTAAGATACTACAGAGAATGGTGACAGATTTCGTATGGGGTAAAGACAGACGCAATGCAGCTTCTACCACGATTCAATATCCGCAGGTAGAGGGAGGTTTGGGTGTCCCCAATTTTGAAATGTATTATGCAGCTGCCCAGCTACAGTGGCCGTCTGATTGGCTGGGTGCTCACTGCTCAGAAGAAAAAACAGTCTTAATCAATAATTTGTCGCCACTGCCTCTATTGACTTGGCTGACAGAAAAATCCCCCCCCTCGTCACATGGCAACATCATATTGTCTACCACGAAATCATGCTGGTTACACTATGTTCGCGGCAAGAGCCTTCACACACCATACTCTCCACTATATCCTCTGATGCAGTTGCCTGAGGCACGGACCTTGCTAGTGCATCACAATATGTCCCCTTGGAGGGAGGCTGGTCTTGTTCTTGCTAGGGACTTTGACTCGGATAATACACTGTTGACCTTCGGCGAGCTATTGGAGAGCACGGGGATCCCGGCTGGTAATTTTCTAGCATATTGCACGATACGCCACCTACTTCACACCACATGGGGCACGTGCGACGGTGAACCCCCAGCGTCGCAGATACTCACTCTGATCCTCTCGGTGGGTGGCTCCAGGGGGGCGGTGTCGCGACTGTACTCCACGTTGCTACCGGCAGGACTCCAGGGACTGGAACATGCTAAATCGCGCTGGGATGCTGTGCTGCCCACTCCTTTATCCTTGGCAGCATGGTCGTCTGCGCGCTCTTCTGTTAAATAAGTCTCTCGAAATGCCAGACTCCGCTACACCCAATTTAATTACGTCCACCACTCTTACTTATCTCCTCTCTGAATAAAGCGCATGTTCCATGCATCGGACCCAGCGTGTCCCCGTTGCGCAGACCCTCTGGCAGACTTCTGTCACATGGTGTGGAGCTGTCACCCGCTATCCATGGCTTGGCAGCGCATTACTATTATGGTATCTGACATCACTGCCCATGCTCTGCAGCCGATGCCTCGGTCTTGTCTACTGGGATTGTGGCACCCCTCCAGTAAAGATAAACATCTACATAGGTTCATTTACTTGGCATTCATTGTCTTCAAGCGACAAATAGCCACCCACTGGAAGGCACCTCACACTCCCAATTATGATAGCTGGTTACGAGTGGTGCTGCAGCAGTCCTGCGCGGAGGCCCAGACGCTGCGCGATATGCAACGTAGTGGATTGGTGCAGGTGGCTCTGACATTTGGGATATCTTTATAGTAAACATGGAAGCCAGGGACGACACTCGGCCACCATAGACTCCCCACAGACATTGATGCAGATGCATGTCCCGGGTCTACCCGAGTTGGTATTTGTTCTATGGCTTCTCGCTGGAGACGCAATAGATCTTGCACAAATGGTGATACCAAATGCTATGCAGCCCACGAAGATCCCTATTATCCCTGTCACTCAACTTAACATAACCTACCCCAATCTGCTCTTCAACCTATATTAATATTACTATAGCGCGTGTCCCCTCCACTATCATACCAGCACTCTATTACTCTAATGGCACACTCAGACACCTAACGCCCCTCCTCTCACTAAAATCCTTTCAGTTGCACCTCCTCCGACACGGAGGGAGGAGTCAGAATGCTTGACTAGTTGCACAGTTTATTGTTGTTGATGTGATGTTTTCTCTGAATATACCATGTAAAGAATGTTCCTATTCCCATTCTCCTGCCTGAGGCTTCAGGTGTGTTCTACCTTATGTGATACTACTGTAACAATAAAGAGATGTTAAAAAAAGGGTAGCTGTTGTCCTCGTCCTCCCTTAGCTTTGGTCCAGAGTGATAGGACACCTGTTGGGGAATTAGGATAAGGATAAAGAGTATTTGTATTGCACTTTTTGTCTTGTGGAAAAGCTTATGCTCAATGCAGTAGGTCCGAGTTGCTTTTGGGGACAAACCACAAATCAAAGCAGATGAGTTTATTATGAAATGTTACAAGAAACACAGTAGGCATGACATATTCATTGAGAAAATAATATGCTAAAAGCATTAGGCCTCTAAGAATGGATTGTTATTACAACGTGCTGAAGCCTTTTGACAGGTATTTAATCACATGGGATGCCACACATTACTGTATTGGGCACTAGTATTGTTATTGGTTTTCCCCTTCGAAGAATAAATGCAGGAGGTAGTAGATTTGCACAGTGATAATGTAGATTTTCCTAGTTTATGACGGAAAGTCCTCATTTTATTAAAGACACGGAGGCGAGTATTATGCGTTTCTCTTCTCGCTTTATTAACATAGCAGTCAAGAAGAAACTACAAATCCCATGGTACGAACACAGGGAACCAATGGGATTAAAAACGTATACATAACATATTGACCAATAGAAACAGCCCCGTGCCATTATGATGTCACTTGACTGCAAGCAGCCCTCTTTTCTTGCGAATGAAGTAAATTGTAGAATAGTAACGGAAATATAGAACAAAGAATAAACAAAGCCATCAGGAAAGCAAAAACGTCGGAAGAAAAATCCAAAATCCTACAAAGGAAGGAGTGGTCCATTAAATCAGGAGAATACGATCCTGTGCATGTCCTGAACGAAGCCTTCTCAAAGTGTGGAGAAAACGTACTAGGACCCTGGTTGAGTGGCTGGAACTGTCGCTGGAAGAAAGGGAGGGAGAAAACAATGTTTAAACTAGAGGTGGGATAATACTCGCCTCCGTGTCTTTAATAAAATTAAGACTTTCCGTCATAAACTAGGAAAATCTACATTTTATGCCAAGACCGGAGGCTCCTATTATGCGAGTTCAAAGCATATTAATTACATTTAACGAAACATCATCAACAGGTTTGCAATAAAAGACTCTAAAGGTATTGTCATTAGACCAGTCTGCAGATTTCAGAATATCCTCTAAACGGGAACCTGCCCAGAAGGCTTTGGAGGCCATAGCCCCTCTGGTAGAATGAGCCCCAAATCTGGAGATATCGATACCCGCTAGGGACATAATCCACCTGACCCATCGAGCTAAAGTAGCAGACGAAACCGGGAGATAGGGTTTCCTAAAGGAAATAAGAAGTTGGGAGGAGAATGTTCTCAAATCTGCAGTTTTTTGTTCATAAACTTTAAGACATTGGCCCACACATAATTTGGGATGTTGTGGGAAATAAGGATAAAAAACTGACGATAAACTGGTCTTGGTGTGTCGTACAACCGAAAATAGCACCCCCGAAGGGGTGAACTGTCGGTTGGAGACGTCCAGAGCCTTTACATCTGATAAACGTTTGATGGAAACTAGACACAATAACATTGTTAATTTAGCAGATAACATTTTTAGAGACAAAAAAGGATTATCCGGTAATGAAATCAGAAATTTTAGAACAATATTAACGTCCCATAAGTGGTTATATTTGGGTAAAGGAGGTTTGGAAAACTTTACTCCCTTTATTAATCTGCATACCAGTGGATGTTCGCCTATCGGTTTGCCATTAACATGTATATGGTTAGAAGAAATAGCCGACCTATAAAGGTTGATGGTACGGAAAGCTTTACCTTTACTGGCTTCTGCGGCCAAAAAATTAACTACAAAAATGACATCCGCTGAAAAGGGATCAAGGTGTCTTCCCAAATACCAGCCATCCCATAAAGACCAGGCTGATTTATAGGCTTTCTTTGTACCTGGGGCCCAGGAATTTGAGATGTATTGTGAAGCTTCTGACGAAATGACGGGGAGAGATTGGGAATTCCTGAGATCTTCCAGGCCGAAAGAGTGAGGATGTTGTCCACAATGAGGGGATGAGGACGCTGGAGAGGGTCCAACAACAAGTCTGGGAAGGACGGAATTAACAATGGAAAATCTATTGAGAGTTCCAGGAGGGTAGGAAACCATACTTGGGCCTGCCAGAACGGTACAATGAGGATAAGAGAGGCCTGTTGGCGTCTGGCGTGAGCAAGGACCCTGTTGATCATGATAAAGGGGGGAAAGGCGTAATTGAGGGAATGAGACCAATCCTGTGAGAAGGCATCTGATGCCAAAGCTAAGGGATCTGGGCGCCAGCTGTAAAATTGGGGAAGCTGTGTGTTCAGTCGAGATGTGAACAGATCTATGGAGAAAGGACCCCATAAGGACTGAATCTTGTGAAAAATTGAAGGGTGTATTCTCCAATCGCTGGAGTCTCGGAGATGGCGAGAGTGCCAATCCGCGACTGAATTGAGAGCTCCTGGAAGGTACTCTGCAAGATGGTTTGAAAGGCAGAATTCCCAAAAACTCTTGGCCAAATCCACTAGAGGTTTGGATTTTGTGCCTCCAAGATGGTTTATGTATCTTACCGCCAAAATATTGTCCATCCTGAGGAGTATTGCGCAATGCACTTTGTGTTTTGCTAGGCTTCTGATTTCAAAGGAGCCGGCAAGCATCTCTAAACAATTGATATGCAATTTGGACTCCTCGGAAGACCATGTACCTCCAGTCGAGATGGGACCACACCGGGCCCCCCAGCCTAGGTGACTTGCATCGGACTCTAATACAAGATCTGGGGCTGACGGGAAAATACTTTTCCCGTTCCAAGCATCTAAATGGTCTATCCACCATTGAAGTTCTGTGAGGTACTCCACGTCTAAGGGAATGAGGTCGGAATACGATAGACCCTTCCTCAAGTGTTGGATCTTTAGTCTTTGAAGGGAGCGGTAATGGACGGGACCTGGAAAGATTGCCTGTATGGAAGAGGACAGCAGGCCTACTATTCGAGCCAATGTCCTGAGAGAGATAAGAGAACTGCGAAGGACTTGTCGAATCTCTGACTTTATGGATCTTATTTTTGTGGAAGGTAGAAGCAGGGTTGCCGAGATAGAATTGATTTGAAACCCCAAACATTCTATGACCTGGGAAGGCACTAGGAGAGATTTTTCTCTGTTTATGATGAAACCTAGATCCTCTAGAAGGGAGCAGGCTGTTTGTAAGTGGAGAAGGAGAGTTTGGGGAGACTGACTCAAAATTAGGATATCGTCTAAGTAAATTAGGAGCCTTATGCCCTGGGACCTTAGAAAAGCCACCACGGGTTTCAAGAGCTTGGTGAAGCACCAAGGGGCAGATGATAGCCCGAAGGGTAGAGAGGTAAAGTTATAAGTTTGGTCAAGCCAATGGAACTGAAGGAATTTCCTTGAGTCTGGATGTACAGGAACTACTAAATATGCGTCCTGTAGGTCCAGTCTGACCATCCAGTCGTTCTGAAGAAGTATATCTCTGAGGTGGAGAATTGTTTCCATTTTGAAATGTCTGTATACTACAAACCGGTTGAAATGTTTTAGATTGATGACTGGACGCATCTTTTTGTTCTTCTTTTGAACTAGGAAAATTGGGCTGGTAAATCCGAAATGATGGGGTTGGGTGATTGAAATTGCTTGTTTTTGCAAGAGAGAATTTACTTCGAGAGATATTAGATGAGTCATTTCTGTGGAAAAATGGGGTAGAGGAATGGAGGACGTTTGTACTGGGGTAGAATAAAGGTCTATGATGTAACCTTGTACAGTATTTAGCACCCACACATCCGCAGTAATTGTTAACCAATTTGAAAGAAAATGGAAGATGCGACCCCCTGTTGGAAAGAAACCAACCTGGGAGCTTACCTGTGGGATTGGTGGTTTTGTTGTGTCTGAAGGATCTGGCACGATAACCTCTGCCGCGTTGGGGGTAGAATTGTAGTCTAAAGTCTTGTTGGTAAGAACCATATTACCCTCTGGAGCCTTGGGTTGGCGGTACCTCGGCCGGTAAAGCGGCCCCTGCCTCTACCGGCCTTGGCAAAAACACGTTGACTGAACATTTTTCTCATGGACTGTTGTGCTTTGTCCAAGGAGGTGAATGTAGCAACATATTTACCGAGGTCTTTGATGAAAGAGTCTCCGAAAAGCTGTCCTTCGGTGTGAGTTTGAGGTTGAACCGTTGCCAAATTAATCAATTTAGGGTCTAATTTTATAAGGAGGCCCTTGCGTCTCTCGTGTATAAGAGAGGCGTTAGCATTGCCCAGAAGGCAAAAACAACGTTGTACCCACAAAGATAGTTCTTCAGGGTCTAAAAAGCCACCATCCAGTCTAGCCGTTTCAACCATGTCGAAAATTCTGGTAAGTGGACCAATGACGTCCAACAACTTGCCCTGACAGGACGACCATGCCTTATCTACCCCTTTGCGAGGGTTTTTACCTTGCTTATTGAAAAAGGTTAGCATCTGCTGGTCGATGTAAAGGGTAGAAGTAGCCTTGTGTGGGAGCACCGGACGAGGGCATTCTGATTTGAGTTTGGCTCTAGTTTGTTTATCCAGTGGAGAAAATAATTTTTGAGCCACGTAGCGACCAACATGGTCCGCAGGGAACCATTCCGTGGAATTGGGACGAAGAATGTGGGAAGGGTCAAACATGGGGAAGCCCTCTGCATCAAAAAGAGGGGGGGGAAACAGAGGGAACTTTAGGTTTCTTGGGAGGAGGAGGGGAAAAAGAATCAGTATCGTCTTTGTCACAGGCCAAGTAGTCAGAATCCGCATCAGGGATATCTTCATCGGAATCTGGAGTGGAAACAGTGGGAGGGGGGAGGGAAATATTACGTTGTTTAGCTGTCCGTTTCAATGAGGGCTTGGGGACCATATTATTATACTCCTTGGCAGGAGCCTTGTGAGGAACCGCGTCCTCTGTCATGTGTGAGGTAAACTCACTGTCCGTTTGCGTCAAACCCATAGGGTTGACAGGCTGGCATTGACTGCATTCCCCCGCAGTCTGGGCCGAAGATTTAGATAAAAAAATTGAAAAATTTGACTCTAGGTTTTTTGATAATTTTTGCATAGATGACGCCATTGCCTGTTGAACAGAGTTTTTAATAAAATTCCGAAGTTCATTTCTGATATCTTCTATCTCACTGGGTACCCCTTGTTCCCCAGAAGATGTATTAGGTTCCATGTCAGGGTTTCCTTTTTCAAATTTTCTGGTAAGTAGGAAAAAACTCCTGAACAAATAAAGAGCTTGAAAATAATAGAAATTGCCTTCTGGCAAAATTCAGACAACCGGGGGTTAATGTTAGGAGAAGCTATTGAGAGGAAGGAAGAAAACCCCTCCCTCTCGAGGGCGGGCCAAAGAAGGTGTTGCCGGCAATAAACGAGGGAGACAGGGAATCCCTTGTATGCGGCGGTGAAAGAAGGCCTCTCCGGTCGTTGACAGAGGTGAGGAAACGCGCGAGTTGAAGCCGGGTTCCTCGCGTCAGGAAAAACCGAATGACGGTTATTTCCTAGACGCGAGGGAAACCCCGAGTGCGTCGCGCGCGCAGCGCGCACAAAGCCGTTTGTTTTTCCGACCTGGGAGCAACGAAGTTGCTACCCGAGGGCAGAAAAACGAACGTGAGCGCGAGGAAAGCGCTTAAAGAAGGCAATGCGGCAACTTGCCGACAACATGGCATTTACATTGGAAGAAGTAAATGTGAATATAACACACAAATATATTATAAAACCTCAATAGCATTGGAGGAAAGAAAAGTGAACTTATCTTGACTGCAGCAGCAAGAAAAGAGGGCTGCTTGCAGTCAAGTGACATCATAATGGCACAGGGCTGTTTCTATTGGTCAATATGTTATGTACTACGTTTTTAATCCCATTGGTTCCCTGTGTTCGTACCATGGGATTTGTAGTTTCTTCTTGACTGCTGTGTTAATAAAGCGAGAAGAGAAACAGGTCAGCGCCGTCTCCTCCTCCTGCTTCAACACCCTTCGTATGCTCCGCAGAATCTTCAAGTGGATTCCAACAGAAACCAGAAAGACGGTGACCCAGGCCCTCGTCAGCAGCAGACTTGACTACGGCAACGCACTCTACACAGGCATCCCTACCAAAGACATCAAACGACTCCAACGGATCCAAAATGCCTCCGCCCGACTGATCCTCGACATACCCCGCCGATGCCACATCTCCCCACACCTGAGGGAACTCCACTGGCTCCCAGTAGACAAGAGGATCACTTTTAAACTCCTTACCCACGCTCACAAGGCGCTTCACAACACCGGACCCTCCTACCTCAACACCAGACTCAACTTCTACACCCCAACATGCCAACTCCGATCCGCCAACCTCGCCCTAGCCATCGTACCCCGAATCCAGCGCAAGACCTCCGGCGGCAGATCCTTCTCTTTCCTCGCCGCCAAAACCTGGAACTCTCTCCCCACTCCGCTACGCCAGACCCAGGACCTCCTCACATTCAGAAGGCTCCTCAAGACCTGGCTCTTCGACCGCTAAACAGCCTCTCCACCCCCCCCCCCCCACCTCAGCGCCTCGAAACCCTAACGGGTACATAGCGCGCTTTATAAATACTATGATTGATTGATTGATTGATTGATAATAGGAGCCTCCGGTCTTGGCATAAAATCCTAGTTAACGTTGTATATTTTTTTGGCAGATGTATCTTTGTGTGTGTAAATATATTCAATAAAAACAAAGATTATAGTTAGCAAAGTGCTACTCATACGTGCTATACAAAACCGATGTAAAATATCACAAACTTTAGAATTTCAAAAGTTAGTTATAACTTATGTCTTATGGTTATAACCTGTGCCCCTCCAAAGTGCCCTATAAGCAGGGCACCTCCGTACACAGTGTGTGAATGCTTTAGCCACACTACATTAACTGTAACTCGGCAATCTACCATGCACAGTGTTCTCATGAATGATGTAATTAGACATGTCCTGAATCTTGTTATAAATGCTATCGTTTCAAATGCTGTAAGTGATGTGATATCAAAAGCTAAAAGTAGTGCATGGAGAAGACATGAGTTATAGGGAATGTAATTTCATAAAAGTGTGGAAGAATATGGATTATGGTGTGGAAAGGGTAATTTTTGCCATTTAACCCAAATGAGTTCAGTAGTTTTTAGTGAATAAGGGATAAAAAGTTTGTGATATACTGGGCTGCGGTATACTGCGGTAATTTTGCAATATACCGCAGTACATAGCAATGACAAATCTCAATATTATAAGTTAAAGAAAGACCTTGCAAAATAAAAAAAGACATATTGTTTAAACTGCACTTGGTGTTTGTTCTGTGTTTGAACATGAAATACAGCGTACTACTGTTGTTCTAAGTAATAGGAAGAATTGAGGTCCTTTAGCAAAAGTCTGGAGGGGGAAAGTATTTTTGTTTTATATATTTAAAAAATATATATAATCTTGGAGTGTTGTGGCATAGAGTAGAGTGGTGTGTCATAGAATGCAGTGGACTGACGTATCCTAGAGTGGCGTTCCGTTGAGTGTCTTAGAGTGGATGGGGTAGAGTGGAGTGGCATAGCATGAAGTGGGGTGTCGTACTGTGGAGTGGTTTCTTGGTCAATAGTGGTATCTCATACATTAGAGAGGCGTGTTGTACAGTAGAGTAGAGAGGTGTATCATAGAGTGGTGTATTGTAGAGTGTCTTAGAGTGGAGGGGCACAGAATGGAGTGGCGTGTCATGGAGTGGAGGGGTGTGTTGTGGAGTGGCTTGTGGTACAGTGTCTTTATTTTTCTTATTACAATAGGTACCGCATAGGTACTGCAGTAATAAGTAAATAGATTTAAGGAATTACAGCATACTTGGTATACTTTAAAAAAATATAGAAAACAATAACAATACTTTTCTCCACCTATACATTCTTTGCATAAAGTGCCTCATTACTTCCTGTTAATTTTAAAAACAGTAATAAGCAAGATTTTCTTTTCGAACCCATAACAAACCCAAACTGTGATGTAAATAAAATGGCTGTTTATTTTATAAGGGAAGACATTAATCAATTATATGGTGTTTTGTCATCGCCAGGTACTATGAGATACTGTGAAAGTATTGCGGCCCAATATATCACTAAGATTTTCTCCATTATCACTAAGAAACTACTGAGACAATGGTTATAAAATAAGAAAAAGGACCCTTCCCACCTCCTAATATATATTCCTGCCACATTTCTTTGAAATCTTGTAAACCATTTTGACGCTAGGTCTCTTTACAAAGTCTATGATAAATGCAGTGGTGGGAAAATGTGTTTTGGGCCCCCCCCTCCCTTTTTCTTTGCCCCCTTTAACATATTACCACCAAACATTGCACCATCCACCAATGTAGAAAAAGGGAAAGGTCTGCAAAGTTTTGTGGAGTTTCATCAAACAATGACAAAGTTATTACCAATCAAAATTCAGAGGATTTTTTTTGTTGAATTTGGCCCCAGGGCAAGGGGTCCCTGGGATTTAATGTGGCTCAGGGAAGGGGGCTCCACAGACCCCATCCCTTTTTAATAAAATACGGTCGGGGTCCTCTGGTCCCAAGAAGGCTTGTGGATGGTGCCACTCGGCTCCCGCCCCTTTTAAATAAGATGAGTCACTGGGGGATGGGGTTTCTGGGTCCTTTGGAGGCTCGAGGAGGGGTGTCCATCCTGCCCTCCTTTGTTGAATTCGGCCTCAGGGCCTGGGTTCCCCAGGGTCCAATGAGGCTCAGGGAAGGGGGGAGTGGCTCCACAGCCCCTCCCATTTTTAATAAAATATGGTCTCAGGGGATGGGGTCTTCAGGGCCTGAGAAGGCCCTGGGATGGGGCCATGCTGCCTCCTCCCCTTTTAAATAAGATAAGTCACTGGGGAATTAGGATCCCCGGATGTTGGACCTATCATCCTTAGGGTGGTCTTCCCCCAAACTTTTTGCCTGCTTGCCTCACATTTGTGCTGCTTATTGTTGTTGGCCTCAGGACTTTGTGCACTTTATCACTGCTGACTAATGCTAAAGTGCATGTGATTCCCCCCTAAACATTGTAACATTAGTGTACACACAATTGGCATATTTAATTTACCTATAAGTCCCTTGTAAAGTGGTACACCATATATCCAGGACCTGTAAATGAATTGCTACTAGTGGGCCTGTAGCACTGATTATCCCACCCACACAAGTAGCCTTTCAAACCTGTCTCAGGCCTGTCATTGCAGGTCCGGTGTGTGTGCAGTTTACTGCCACTTCGACTTGGTATTTTAAACCCCTTGCCCAGTTGTAACTCCCCTTTTATTACAAGTTACCCCTAAAGTAGGGCATAGGTAGCCCATAGGGCAGGGTGCACTGTAACTAAAAGGTAGGACATGTTCTTTTAAGTGTTACATGTCCTGATTGTGGAAAAAAAAAAACTTCAAAAGTTGTTTTTTTTTTATTACTGAGAGGCCTATTGTGGTAATTCCAGATTAGAAAGGAGTAGTAGTGTAATGTTTCATGTCTTTGGAATGGTAATGATAGATCCTCTTTGCTGGTGAAGTCGGGTTTAACATTTCTATTCTAAAAAAATACCCCTTCTGAAAGTGGACATATCTCTGCTTTTACAGCTCTGTGTCCCTGCAGCCTGTCTCCAGTACACTTTTGAGGTGGGTAACAGCTAAGGGGTAAAGGAAGAGAGTGTGGGGAAACCAGCCCCTGAATGCCCTCCCAGTGAGGTGGATGGGGCACCTGCAGTGGCATCCCCGGAGCCCAATGAGTAGGACATTGCTCCCCTTGGTGACCTGCTAGAGCTTGCTGGATGGCATGTGGAAGGAGGACCCACCAAGGAGGAGTTCAGTAGGATACAGAGGGAGTGCCCCACCCTTGAGGGCATGAAGCACCAGGATGAATCACAAACAGCAGGTGATGCCTCTGGTAGACATCACATTTACCGAAAGGGCAATCTCCTTTACAATGAGCCTAAAGCTCTGTTCATGGGACTGCAAGGGCCCTGATGGTCCCGCTACAGGATGCTACAGGGGCTTCCTACTGGAGCTGGCTCACAAAATCACCCTGGCGGGACACCTGGGCAATATCAGACCTTTGCAAGGCTTGTCCCCCACTTCTTTGGCTCAGGATCAAGAATGCCTCAGATGCGTTCTGTAGGATTTGTGTTACCTGCCTGGCCAGTGGGAAAAGAGGGAAGAGGCTTAAACCCCACCTTAATCCCCTGCCTGTCATTAGCACCCCGTTGAGAAGGGGGTACATTGACATTGTTGGGCCTATGGAGCCCCGGACTGCTTCAGGCAACAGCTTTATCCTGGTTGTAGTGAATCATGCCACTAGGTACACAGAGGCAATCCCTCTGAGGACCACAACTGCACCTGCTGTGGCAAACACCCAGATTTGGGTTTCCCCAAGGAAGTGGTGTCTGACAGTGGCACAAATGTCTTGTCTGCTTATAGGCAGTCAATGTGGAAGGAGTGTGTAGTGACCTACACGTTCTCTACTTCTTACTATCCACAAACACATGGGCTTGTTGAGAGGTTCAACAAGTTTCTGAAGGGCCTGATTGGAGGACTGCCTGAGGTAATTATAAATCCTCTTTGCTAGTAAAGTTGGATTTAACATTATTATTTTAGAAATGCCACTTTTAGAAAGTGGGCATTCCTCTGCTCTTGTAGCTTTTTAGTGCCTGCAGTCCATCTATGCATGTCTGGGGTGGTTGACAGCTACACTTTGTGCATTCCCTCTAGGCAGCCACAAACACAGGAAGGCTAGCTGTGTTTGAGTACTCATCTGCATTCTGATACCTCTTTTTGGGCAGGAAGAGGGAGAGGGAGCTGACAAACCTGAATAGGGAGTGCCTGTGCCCACACAAAAGGCTGATTACTTCTACTGATAGTCTGGAGCCAATATTAAGAAGAAGGTATCTTTGTGCACTTCCAAGACCCTTCTTCGAAGTCACCCCTCTCTTCATAGGCACATTTGGGCGTAAGTACTGGGTCTCTGACTTAACCAATTCAGACACTTCTAGGTCTACAACTGTACTCTGTCAGAAGAACTGCTGTGCTGCATGAAGGACTGTCACTCTGCTGGACTGCTGACCTGGAAGGACTGCTTTTGTGCTGTCCTACCTTGCTGCCTTCTGCTCACTGACCTTGCGGTGGGAGAGCTGGACTCTGCCTTGCATGATCTCCAAGGGCTTGTTTGTTTGACTCCTCTTTCTTGAGTCTCAGGGATACCAAAGTCTCTACCTCTGCTCTTGTGCCTGGTTAACTGAAAGAGGATACAGATAATTGCATCATGGAAATCAATGCATCGACCCGGTTGTGGGAGCAGAATCAGCACATCACTATCAGAACCAGCACATTGACTTGAGACCCCGAAGCATCGGAACTGGGCTTCGCCACCGCTGCAGTCTACGGACATCGATGCATCCCTCAATGGCATGAAGAAACCCAGCGCTTCGCACTTTTGAACTAACGCATCTTGGCTCCAGCGCTTATCTTTGGAACCAACGCATCGCCTACAGTGCGTGGGCCAGATCACGTCGCCATCCCTGCAAGGACCAGATGGACGCATCTCGCCATGCATTTCACTGTGCGACCAGGAAAGGTACTTTGTTTACCAGGGCCTGTGTGGGTCCTGTAGTCGGCTTGCGCTCCATTGAGGTCGGTCCGCACTTTGACTTTGCCCTGTCCCAGCAGGACCTAAAGTAACCCCTAATGCACTATTTGCTTCCAAGCACTAGAACTCTTTTTTTATTCTTCTAAAATTAATCTCTCAACTTCTACCCATTGGATATTTGTCTTCTACCCATTGGATTTTTGCTGTTTTGGTCTTGATTTCGTTTTGAAATTCTTTTTTCCTAAACCTGTGTGGAGACTTTTTTCTGGTGTTTTCATTGTGGTACTGCATGTCCGTGTGTGTGGCTGTGTGTCTATGTATGTTGCAAAAATACTTTACAAATTGCTTCTTTAGATAAGCCTGACTGCTTTCTGTCAAGCTACCAAAGAGTGAGCACAAGTCATCTTTTAGTGTGGATATGACTTGCCCTGACTAGGGTGGTGGCTCCTGCTAGTACAGGGTGCATACTCTGACAACCAGAAACCCCATTTCTAACACCAGCCATTGTAGGCCTGTGGGGGTGGAGCGTCTGCCCTTTAGCTATTGAATTTAGCCTTCGGGAATAGGGTCCCTGGGACCTAATGAAGCTTGACGATGGTGGGCACAGCGGACCCCTGCCTCTTTTTAATTGAATTTTGCCACAGGAATGTGACCTATTACGGCTTGCACAACCCCTCCCCTTAATATGTTTTGGCACCTGGGGATGGGGCCCCATGTCAACCCTACCCCGTGAACGCCTAAGACTATGCATACCAGAGGGGTTGGCTTTCTGTGGTGAGGTTGGCCACAGGACCAACCTAAGAGCATGGGATTGACTCCCTGCAGGGGGTTGGAAGCAGGGCCTGCCAGCGGTAATGATATCTAGTAACTAAAACTTGTGCCCTAAGGTAACTATAACTTGCGCCTCATCATACACTTCTAATTGCTCCACATATTGCATCACTCATGACATTTTATATGACATCAATGATAATGTCACTGCAACATTTGCAATTGAATTATTGATGAGAAAACTGTGCATGGCGGGGGTGCTGATTATAGTTACCTTAGGGCACGAGTTATGGTTACTTGAGATAATTATAACGGGAACTGGAGAATTTCTGTGGTTTTTAGAGTTTAAAATGTGAAGTTGTTACTGAACATTTCACCTAACTATAACGTTTCTTTAACCTGTGTGTGTGTGTATGTGTGTGTGTACATATAAATACCAAATGTTACAAGAATGTTATGTTAGGAAATAGAATTTAAAATAAACCCATAGAAATTCACTTAAAAACTAAAGGTTACAGGTTACATGGATCTTAGAGTTAGGCTCACATTTTTTACATACAAAACCACAGAAATTCACCATAGTTAAAGTTACCTCCAGTAGGTGTGGGTGGGAGAAAGAGACAGAGAGAGAGATAGTTTTTTAGGCTTTTATGTACAATATACTTATAATTAGATATTTCTGCACAATAAAAAGTTTCCTAGCTAACGAGAAGGAAAGTTTCAATTCTATTAAGGGCAAGGAGACGAGGATTATACATTACTTTCTTCACTTTATTAACATAATAGATTAAAAGAAATAAAGAAAAAAAACTCCTATATAAAACAACATTTCCTGTGAGGCTCTGGGAATCAGAGTCCAAACACAGACCAATCAGAGTCCAGTCCTATATAAATAAACATATGACATTGCTTCCTGTACTGTCTTCTTCACTCGAGGAAGTTGATGGTGATCTTAATCCAGTCCTTGATTGTTGTGTAGATTGAGAACAAATATAAACCGCATTATCAGGTTCTTCAGATACTATAATGTATTACAGTAAAACCATCACAAAAGAAAAATAATGATCTATTTATTTTGAATAAAGACATTATAAGAACCGACCTTCGCAAAACCAAAGACCTCCTGGTCTTAAGAAAGAAGCTGAAGACATGGTTGTTCAATCAGTAACCCTCCCTGCCCCCCTGCCCCTCCATTCCTTCCCACCTCCCAGCGCCTTGAAACCCTCACAGGTGAGTAGCGCACTCTACACATTTTTTGATTTATTGATTGATATAACATATTTATGAAGAAGAAGAAACTTATCATTAGGAATAAGATAATATAAATATATTTAATATTACCTACTGCAGAAAAACATAGGCATTTGAGTCCATGGGAGGGAGATGTATTTTAGGAAGAAAAGTTATCTGGGTGGGATAATCCTCACCTGCTTGTTCTTAATAGAATAGAAACTTTACTTCTCGTTAGCTAGCTAGCTTTTTCATTCTATGTCAGGACCTGAGGCGAGGATTATGCATGTTTAAAGCTTACTGACAACCAGAGTTGCGACTTCCAATATTGGGTTAAAATAGAACTTTTTGTGAGTGGATTCTGATGACCAGTCTGCTGAATTCATGATGTCCTCTAATCTACCACCTTTAGATGCCATTGCTCCTCTGGTGCAATGTGCCCTAAACCTATGGATGGCAATACCTGCCTCTGTTATGATCCATCAAACCCATCTAGCAATAGAAGGAGATGAAACTGCTTTAAAAGGTTTTCTGTAGGGCAATAAGAAGTTGATTCTGACCTGCAGGTTTTACATTGAGTGTCATGTCCTCGTATGCTTTTATACTTCTGACTACACATAATTTAGGGTGTATTTGGAAAGCAGGGTAAGATACTAACCCGATATTAGTTTTGATCCTTCTGGAAATAGTGAAAGTAACGCCTTCTGGAGTGAAGACCCTAGCTGATAAGTCGAGGGCTCTAACATCAGAAACTCTTTTGCAAGACATGAGGCACAATAGAATAGCTATCTTTGCTGATAGTTGTTTCCGGAATAAGAAATGATTATCCTGCCATTGAGAGAGAAAATGTAAGACTTTGTTAACATCCCAGAGACCCGAATATCTGGGTTCTGGATGTTCAGAAAGGCGAATGCCCTTCATTAATTTACATACCCACATATGTTCGCCAACTGGTTTCCTGTCATTGGCAATATGTCCAGCAGAAATTGCTGACCTAAAACAGTTGCTCGTATGGTAAGCCAGACCCGATTGGGAAAGTTTGGCTAAAAAGTTCAGGATATAGGTAGGTTCTGCCCTCAAGGGATCGAGATGTTTCTCCATACACCAACGATTCCATCGGTTCCAAGCCGATCTATATACTTTGGCTGTACATGTAGACCACGCTTGTTGAATGAAGTTAGTAGCTTGTGTTTGTTTTTCCAACGTCCCCGGAAATCCTCCAGGCCATGATGGAAAGATGGCCCTGGAGAACTAACGGGTGAGGAGAGCCTTGATGGTCTAGAAGTATTGAAGGGGAAGATGGTAGTTTTATTGGGTGATCCCAAGATAGCTCCATCAGAGTTGGGAACCATGCTTGAGATTTCCATATTGGAGTCAATAGCACCAAAGATGCAATTTGACATCTTACCTGAGCTGCTACTCCGTGAATCATTATAAACTGAGGGAATGCATATGGAAGATCTTTCGACCAATCCTGAAGAAAGGTGTCTATTGATATTGCTCCCGGGTCCGGTCTCCAACTGACATATCTTGTGAGTTGGTAAGTTATTCGAGAAGCAAAGAGATCTAGATTGCAAGTACCCCATATTTTCATTAGGGCTAGAAAAATGTTCCAATCAAGTTTCCAATCCGTATTTTCCGTGAAGTTCCTGGAGTTCCAGTCCACCACAATATTTTTGATGCCTGGAATATATTCTGCAGTTACCGAGATCTGTTTCTGAAGGCAAAAATGGCAAAAGTCGTTTGCTATTTCTGACAGGGCTTTCAATCGAGTCCGTCCCAGATAGCTGATGTACTGGACTGCTGATATGTTGTCCCATTCTCAAGAGAATGGAACAACATACTTTGTCCCTAGTGAGAGATTAGATAGCAAAGGATTCCGCCAGGAGTTCCAGCAATTGATATGTAGAGAGAGTTCCTCCTCTGACCATCTGCCACCCATGGATATGTCCTCGCAACTGGCTCTCCATCCCAGACGACTGGCATCTGATTATTTTACCATGTCTGGTGATGTGCCGAATATTGCTGTCCTGTTCCAAGCTTCTCTGTGGTCTATCCACCACTGGAGCTCCATCGTGGCTTCTGGAGATAAGGAGATTAACTCTGAATAAGTCAGACCTCTCTGGAGAAGAGACGCTTTTAGTCTCTGCAGTGCACAGTAATGAAGAGAACCTGGAAAGATGGTCTGTATTGATGAGGTAGAAGTCCCACTATGCTGGCCAATTGGCGTAGAGATATTCTTATTCTTCTGAAAACTTTCCTGAGTTCTTTCTGAATCTTGGTAAGTTTTATTAGTGGAAGGCTGAGAGTTGACATGAGTTAGTTTATGAGGAACCCCAGGAATACAATCTGTTGGGTTGGAATCAGCTCCGATTCTGATGAGTTGATTACAAATCCAAGGTTTTGAAGGAGGAGGAATAAAATAGTTGTGTTCAGATTTTTATCTGAGTTGAATTAGGGATTGATCCATCAGGAGTATATCGTCTAGATAAATGATCATTTGTATTCCCCTGATACGGAAGAATTCTACTACTGGACGTAGTAGTTGGGTGAAACACCAAGGGGCTGAGGAGAGACTGAAAGGGAGAGCTTTGAATTCGTATATTTGTTCTCTCATGCAAATTGAAGAAATCTCTGATGAGGGTGAAAAATGGGAACTGAAACATACACATCTTTGAGATCCAACCTGACCATCCAATCTTATTGGAAAAAGGATGTCTCTCAAAAGATGATTACCTTCCATCTTGAAATGATGATAAACTATCCATTCATTGAATCCTTTTAAATTTATGACAGGGCAAATGCCTATGTATTTTTTTTCTACAAGGGAAATATTGCTTAGAAATCTGTTTGGGTGAAGTACTGACCTGCAAATGGCTCTTTTCTGCAGAAGTTATTGCACTTCCAGATCTATAAGATTCATCTCCTGTGTTGAGAACATTAAAGGCCTGGGTCGATTCTGTTGGATTGGAGATCCATAAAATTCTATGTGAAAACCTCAAACTGTCTGAAGGATCCAGGGATCCTTCAATATCTTTTCCCAGTTGTGAGTAAATCTATGAAGCCTTCCCCCAAGATCTTGAAGGGAAAAAGGGATAATGCTTATTGTGCATTAGTCCCTCCTCTGACACGGTTGTTTCTGGCTCTGCCGCAACCTCGGGAAAGATAGAAGGTTCCTTGATGACCATCATTCCAACCGTTGTTCCTTTTTGGATAGGGTCTCAAGGGGCCTTGGTGATAAAGACGGCTGGAAGAGCACCTCCTCCTCGTCCGGCCCCAGCAAAAACATTATTAGGGAAAATCTTTTTTATGGAATTTTGAGCCTTGTCCAAGGCCGAAATAGTTGCAACACACTTCCACAGTTCTTTAACAAAAGGATCCCTAAAAAGGTTGCCTTGGGCAATTGCACCTGCCTCTGAAGTAGCCAATTTCCAGAGAATAGGGTCTATTTTTTTGAGGAGCGATCTTCAGCGTTCTGTTGCCAGAGCATAGTTCGCATTTCCTAGGAGGCAAATGGCCCTTTGTGCCCAGCCAGCTATAAGGTCCACCGATAAAGGAGTTCTGGTGTGCTATGTCTGTTCCGCTAATTGTATTATTTGAGTCAAAGGACCAACTACATCTAGGAGTTTATCCTGACAACTCCTCCAAGACCTATCAATCCCCTTTTTTGGGTCTCTAATGTATTTATTGAAAAAGGTACATATTTTTGGATCATTGTCAGGAGTGATGGCTACTTTGCTGGAAAGGGAAGGTCTGGTGCATTCAGCATTTTGCCCTGACTTCTTTTTACAGAGGCTGGCGAATCTTATTAGGTACATAATTAGCCACCTTAGGCTCAGGAATTCTGAAGTTCTGGGGTGGTAAATTTCAGAAGGATTAAACATATCCGACTCTTCCTCTAAAGAATCGGGGGTAACAGAACAAGGACGCTAAGGTCTATTTATCTCATGGTCCTCATCCGAGGAATTGTTGACATCTGATACACCCTCCCCTCCAAGGGAGGCCCCAAAGAAGGGGTCTACATTGTTTGTGACAAAGTCCCTCATTTCCCAGGGTTGCTCTTCCTCCCGGTAGGACAGATGTTATGGTCCATTATGAGGGTAGGAGCACAAAGAAAAATAACTATTTGTTAAAAAAAATATTAAAAAATATATATTTATGTGTATGTGGAATATAAAAAATGTTTTGTCTATTTATTCACCTAAAACTTTAATATGGGTAGCACTCTCACTGGTGCTCCTTAATAAAATATATATTTTTTAGAAATATAGATTGATAATAAAAAACAGCACTAGATGGTGCTATTGTTCAAAATATACACCAACCGGTGTATTTTGCGAGGGTTGAATTGGGCAAATGAAGCGACTGACAGGAATTCCAAGAATTCCCTGTCAGGCTTAGCCCAAAACGCACGCATCAGTCAGCTGGAGCGCTGTGAAGAAGCCACGCCGGAAACTGCTGACGTGCCTGACAGGTCGTCGAGTGGCACGTAAACGCCCTTGTCAGACCTGTGGAATTAATATAGTGAAAACAAGCACTCAGGCAGAAGCCTACCGCGTAGATAGAAAAAACAATAATAGTGTTTAGCAAATTTAATTAGCAAGCAATTGAGTTATATTGAAAGAGCGTCTCAAAGAGTCACTTAACTGATGAGCAGTAAAGAAAGACAGCACAGGAAGCGACGTCATATATATATATATATATATATATATATGGAACTGGACTCTGGTCTGTGTTTGGACTCTGATTCCCTGAGCCTCAGGGACATGTAGTTTTATATAGAGTTTTTTAGTTTTTTTACTTTTAATCTGCTATATAGTGAAGAAAGTTATGCATAATCCTCGCCTCCGTTCCTGACGTAGAATTTGAAAAGAAAAATGTATTTGCCATTTAAAAACAGTAGAATCACCTTTCAGTATGAGCCTTAAACATTTGAATAAAATAAATATAAAGAAGGGAAATGACCAGCGACAAACCTGAATTCAAACGCTCAGTGTGAAGGTCTGCGACCTTCACACTTGAGCATTTTTTTTTCCATATTTTGTTTTTTTACCCCTTTATGGGCTATCTGGGACCGTGGAGGGAGCCTCCAGGCCTGCAGGGAACAGAGATGAAAAATCTGCTTTTTGACTGCGGGACCTGTTTGAAAGTTCCTGCTGTCAGAAAGCAGTGTGTTTGCGGTGACTTGACAGCAGCTGTCAAAGCTACAGCCAAGCCACAGAAAACAGCTATGTCCCGGGGTTGGGCACCCCGGGACTTAGCAGGAGCCGGCCCTCCAGCAAAACAGAGCCTCAGGGAGGTGGTGGTCCCCCCGAGACTGTGGGGAAAGCTCTCAGGCAAATATAGTCTCAGGGAGATGGTGGTCCCTGGGGCTGCGGGTGGCGGGTGCATAGCCCCCCCCCCACATTAATGTAGATCATCGCCCCGGGGAGGTGGCGTTGCCCAGGGCTGTAGGGGGGGGTTGGGGGCTGAGCTGCCCCAGCATTAATGTTCTGTAATGCCCTGAGGAGGTGGGATCTTTAATGCCCCAGGTAGGTGGTGGTCCCCAGGGGGTTCTGCCCCCACCACATTACAAATCACCATTGCCCCCTGGACTTGATCCACCCCGGGGGCTTGAAAGAAATTAAGCCGAATCTGCAGCGAATCACAATGAAAATTTTTAAAAAGTGCTTTTTAGCCTTGGGGGGGGGGACATTTGGGGGGGTGTGGAACCTCTTCACATCAGAGCTAAGGGGTCAGGTGTTGTGTTCCCTGGCCCCTCTTCTTTTTTTCACATTTTTGTCTGGGACTCGGTTCAAGCCGAGTCCCAGCATGGCTGGCAACACTTCCTTGTTGAAGTGTTGTCAGCCAATCGGATCTCAGCACGAGATCGGTAATGGTCACAAATCCTTTGAGTCCCTATATATACAAATTTGGATTTCCTTACATTTCTCAAAAACTACTGAATGGATTTACACTAAATAACAAAAACTTCTCTTTCTGTGCCAAGAGCTACCTTTCTGCCAAATTTGGTGTAATTCCGTCCAGTTGTTTTGGCGCTATCGTTGTTCAAAATCGCTATGGAAAAATGAATCGGGGAAAACTTTTTGAACCACCCTCCCCCCTCCTCCCCTAGACGGATCACCTCCAAAATTTCCAGACAGCAGCTGATCTGAGCGTGAAAGTTTTTTTGTGAAAGTTTGTGAAGATTCGTCAAGCGGCACCAAAGTTATTAGCAACAAAAAAATAATACTTTTTTCTATAGAAACTAGTTCCTAACTATAACTACCTAATGGTGAACGCCACTGTGTTTTTATATATATATATATATATATATATCTGAGTGGCGTGGGCCTCTCTGTAGGTATAGTTAGGGTTACCAGAGATAAGAATTTATTACATTTTTGTCCCTTAAACACCTAGCGCCCATTTGACGAATCGCTGCAAAACTTTGCAGACCTGTTGCACCCTTTACACTGTCGAAGGAATGAAAGATTCACAGCCTTTGGTCAAGGGAGTTCAAAGAAAAAAGAGGGGTCCCAAAGCACACTTGAAATCCAAGGTATTTTACATAAACGTTTGTATTTCACATAGCGGCAAAGCGGCTGAAGGGATTGTATTGCAATTTCATAGCGTGTACATTACACTTTGTAGATGATGTGTTTTGATAATGCAAGTGATGTTATGAAGTGGCTGTGAAGTTATAAGGGCCAATAACTTAGTGATACCTTGTAACACAATACTACTAAAAGTAGCAAGGAAGCCCAATAAATAAACTAGACTGCATATGTAAGGTTTCAGATTTACTACATGAACAACTGAAAAATCTATTTATGGACACACAGTAATGGAAACCTATAAACAAATAGGATATATTAGTGTTCTTTGCATGCTGTCTGGCTCACAAAATAAAAGTGTCCCAACAAGCCAAACAAAAAAAAACATCTTTCTTATGCACACTTGTGCAACAAAATGAAAAATTTTGCAGGACATGACAATCGGCCACTAGGATAAAAATAATAATCTCTATTTTTATAGCAATGATTGCCTTTCATTCACTTTGACCTTCATATGTAGCACAATCATACTAAAAGTAGCAAGGAAGCCCAAAAAATAAATTACACTGCATATGTAAAGTTTCAGTTACAAGACACATTTATGGTCATATGATTATGTAAACAAATTAACAAATACAATATATAATGCCACTCCACTATAGGCTATTCCACTCTATGCCACTCCACTCTACGGCTCTCCACTGTATGAGGCTCCACTTTAATTCCAGTTCACTCTGTTACTACACTGTATGCAACGCAAGTGTACGCCACTACACTCTTACACTGTATGCACCTCCACTCTGTGCCTTTCCAGTATACGTCACTCCACTGTACGCTACTCCAGTAAACGCTATTCCACTCTAAGCTATTCTGCTGTACGCCTCTCCACTCTATCCTCTGTATTCATCTCCACTCTATAAGACACCACTGTACGCGATTCCACTATATACTACTCCACTGTATGCTACTCCACTCTAAACCACTCCACTGTATGGCACTCCACTCTACACCTTTATTTGATTGGACGCCACTCCAATGTACGCCGCTCCACTTTATGCTATTACACTATCTCATCCTACTGTGCGCCTCTCTAGTCCACTTCATTATATGCCATTCCACTGTACACTACTTCACTGTACACTATTACACTGTATGCCAGTCTACTGTACAAGACTCTGCTCTACGCCATTCCACTCTATGCTATTATTATGTATGGAACTCCGCTCTACTCCTCTTCAGTGTACGCCCCTCCACTGTATGTCACTCTGCTATACGCTACTCCACTATATGCTATTCCACTCTATGCCTTTCCACAGTATGCCACTCCACTCTGCTTTTCCCCCCCTGGATGCCACTTAACTGTATGCTACTCCACGCCACTCCAGTGTATGCCAATTCACTTTAAACTACTCTTTTCTACGCAGTTCTACGCAGTTCCATTGGATGCCACTTCACAGTATGCCACTCCATTCTATGTTATTGCACTCTGTCCCATTCCAGTAAATGCCACTCAAGTCCACACCTTTTCACTATATGCCATTGCAGTGTATGCTACTCCATTATACCCTATTGCAATGTATACCACTCTATTGTATACCACTCCACTCTATGCCACTCCACTCAGCGCTACTCCACTCTAAGCCACTCTGGTGTACACCGCTTCACTCTGTGACAGTGGTTCCCAACCTGTGGTCCGGTGACCCCTGGGCGAAGCCTCCTCAGGGGGTCCACGACTGCTTAGAAAATTCAGTGATATTAACAGAGTAGGTCCCCTACTTTCAGTAATGTCTCAGTGCGGGGTCCCCGGATTCCAGTAATGATTCAGTGGGGGTCCCTGGTTTCCAGTATTAATAAAGGGGTAGTCCACAGAAGTAAAAAGATTGGGAACCACTGCTCTATGCCACTCCACTCTGCATTATTCCATTGGAGGCTATTCCACTCTACACTACTCCAATATCTCTTGTTTCACACTACCCCACTCCAATGAACACCGCTCCAGTATACTCCATTCTATGCTATTCTGCTTATGATATTCTACTCTACGCTACTATACTGCACAACTTCACTCTTTGTCCCTCTACAGTATGGTATTCCACTTTATCCCACCTCACAATACACCACTGCAACCTACACCACTTCACTTTACGCCACTCAACTGTATGCTACAAAACTAAGCGCTGTTTCATTCTATGCCTCCCCACTGTATGCCCCTTCAGTTTATGCTACTTCACTCTACGCTGTTTCACTTTTTGCCACTTAACTCTACACCAGTCCAGTGTACGTTTGTCCACTCTATATCACTCAACACCACAAAACTCTACTGCACTCTATGCTGCTCTACTACACTCTACTACACTCTATTCCAGTACACTCCACTGTCCAAATTTGCACTCAACTCTATGCCCGTACACTATATTGTACAGCACTCTATTCTACCCTGACAGTTTTCAACACTGTACAACACAACACAGCACTACACTCTAGTGCATGGATACTCAAAGTACGGCCCGCGGGCCTCATGCGGCCCCTATGACTTTTACATGCGCCCCTTCCAGCAACAGGAGCACTGGGCAGCTGTTTACTCGACTCTGCATTAAAATAAAAATAGGAAATACACGCACAATCACTTATTTCAAGCTCATTGGTGTTAAAGAAAGGAAGTAACTAGGGACTCCTGCACTTAACTTTAGAAACACCTTCATTTTTAAAGACATCTTGCAACACAAGTGTAAAACTAAGACAGCCTCTTCAAAATTAAAAAAGTGTATTTAGTTAACATGCAGAACATTTTCGCCTTAGTACAATTTATTTTATCAGTGCATTGAGATGTATCCATTTAAAAGTGATAGTTTTCAAACATAAATTTGGAAACATAAATTTGGAAAAATTATTTAATTTCCTTTACCCTGAGAACACCACCAATAGTAAATTACAGAGACATGTCACTGGTATGTGCGCTTTATGGGTGGCCTGGGTTCCTATCATATATGAACAACATTACACTTTAATAAATCAAACATAGAAGCAGGTTTTGTGCAGCGCACACCATGAATCATGTATTTCGAGGTCATCTTAAATGTGATAATGCAGAAAAAGTAGGGAAAGTGAGATTAAACAATTGCCTAGGATCACACAATTTGGAAAAGTGGGTAAGCCGGGATTAGTTCCAGGTTTTCTGGGTTCCCATTGTTTATTTCAGCTACTAGATGTATATAATTTGCTTCTCCTACATCTACCTTGCCACCAATCTCCCCAGCCACCCCACCCGACTGCCACAGCCCTGGCATCAATGCGGCCCCCAGGCAAGTCACAGACCAAACTTTTTGGCCCCTGGGAAAATGTTTGCGAGTACCCATGCTCTAGTGAATGAGAAGCCACTCCAATTTATAACAGTTTCCTCGACTCTATGCTACGCCAACCCACTCAACGCTAATCCACTGTACCCTTCTCAACTCAACACCACTCCACTCTATGCTATTCCACTCTGTCACTCAAGTGTACACCACTCCACTCTGTGCCTCTGCATTCTACACTAGTTCATTGGACACCATTCCACTCTACGCCACTCCACTGTCTCCTGTTTCACTCTACCCCACTCCAGTGTACACCACTCCATTCTACGCTTATGCTATTCTATTCTTTGCCAATCCACTCCACTCCACTCTATGCTGTTTGACTGTACACCACTCCTCTCAACTCTACGCTATTACACTGCACAGCTTCAACCTTTGCCCCTCTATTGTATGGTATTCCACTCTACCCCACCCCACAATACACTACTCCAGTCTACATCACTTCACTTGATGCCACTCCACTGTATGCTAAAACACTAAACGCCACTCGACTGTATCCCACTCTACTGTATGCCACTCCATTCTACACTACTTCACTTTACGCTGTTCCACTTTTTGCCACTCCACTCTGCGCTACACCGTGCTATGCTACTCCATTGTACTTGCCTCCACTCTTTATAACCCCTCAATACAAAACTCAACTACACTTTTTCACACTCTATCCCAGTACACTCCACTCTACAAATTTGCACTCAACTCTGTGCCCGTCCACTCTTTTGTACAGCACTCTAGCTCACTCTATTAGTATTCAACACTGTACAACACAGCACTGCACTCTAGTGTATGAGATGCCACTCCAATTTATAAGTTTCCTCAACTCTACACTATGCGACTTCAATTTATGCCACCCCACTGTACTCCAATTCACTGTACCCTACTCCACTCAACGCCACTCCACTGTACGCTATTCCACTGTTTGCCACTCCTCTCTTATGCACTCCACTGTACAGTATTCCATTGTACTCGATTCTTCTGTATGCTACTCCACTTTATGGTAATCTGCTCTAAGCCCCTACAGTGTAAGCTACTCCACTCTACGCTGATCCATTGTATGACACACTCCTCCATTCTATATACCATCACTCATGCCACTCTGTGACCTTCTACTCCATTCTATCCCAGTACATTCTACTGTCCTACTCTATACTTCACTCTGTGCTCGCACACTCCAATGAACAACCCTATTTTCCACTAAACAACACTTTTCTATAAGACACAGCACTCAACTTTACGAGCCCCCATTCCAATTTATAACGGTTTACTGCCTACGCTACACCAGTACACTTAAGTCCATGCCACTCTACGACACACCAATACACTCTATTGTACTTTACTCCACATTACACCACCCCACTCAACTTTACTCCACTGTACGAGACTTTACCTCACTCTACGCTACTATACACCAATACACTCTACACAGCTCCACTCTTTCACACCCTACTGTACTCTATGCACCTCCACTCTACAACACTCCATGCCACTCTCGCACTTTACTCCTGTCTATACCCCTTCACTCCACTGTACAACACTGTACTATACTGTATGCCACTGTACTACACTCTATTCCACTCTATTCTGTGAAGCTCTAGTCCACTATACAACACCATACACAACTTTAAGTATACGACTGCACCCCACTTTACTCCACTCTACTCTAACAAAATACTCCACTCTACTCCACTACTTCACTGTATGCCACCCCACTCTACGATACTGTCTGCCGTTGAACTCCATAATACTCTATGCCAATCCAATCTACCACACTGCACACCACTCCACTCAACTAGACTTTATGCCACTCTACTCTAGTCTGCATCACTTTTCAATACTGTACACCACCCCACTTGACTCTACAATACAGTTCTCCAATTTATGACACTTAATTTAGCTGTCTGCTATGCCACTCCACTCTACTGCACTCCATGCCACTACAACACACCACTTCACTCTGACACTTTACCCCACTTCTCACTACTCCACTCCATTGTACTCCACTCAGTATACTCCACTTCACCCCACTCTATGCCTCTGTACTATAATCTGCTCTACGCCCCTCCACTGTATGCAACTCCACTCTGTAACACTGTACTACACTCTTTGTCAACCTGACACTCTAGTCCACTCTATGCCCATCCATTCTACACCATTGTACTACATTGTATGACACACCCCTCAGATTTTCTCTGCAATATGCCGTTCCACTATGGCACTGTACTACATTCTATGACACTCTCCTCGATTGTACTCTACAACTCACCACTTGATAATACTCCACTCTGTGACACTCCACTTCACCCTACTCCACTCTAAAATACTCTGCTCCACTCTGATAGTCCACAATACCCTACTCTACTATTGAACATGCCATTCCACTGTACATTTTGCTGCTCCAGTTTACAATACTTGACTCCACTATATGAGACATCATGCCACTACACTATATAATGCTTTACTACACTGTATGATACACCACTCCACTCTACTCTATTCCAATCTACAATACTCCCCTCTATGACAATAAACTTAACAAATTACTCCTCCACTGTACTATACAACATTCAACATAACAACTCTCCAATTGCGACACTGGGCTCTACAATTTGAAAGACAGTTTTAATTAAAAACATGTTTTAAAACATTGAAATCCAATGGAAGAAACAAAGGTTAAAGCTTAGTTATAGTTATAAAAACGTATTTTCCCTATGCATACCAAGTTTAACCACTTCGCTGCCAGGCCTTTTAACCCTCAGGTGCCGAGCCGTTTAAAAAAACATTTTTTTAAAACTATTTGGGATAGTTTGCGCTTAGGCCCTCATAACGTTTTGTTCACATAAGCTATCCACATCAAATTTGCGTCCTTTTTTTCCAACATCCTTGGGATTCTAAAGGTACCCAGAGTTTGTGGGTTGCCCTGGAGGAGACCAAGAAATTAGCCAAAATACTGCGTTTTTTCCCCCCCCACAAAAATGGGAAAAAAGTGCTGCAGAAGACAGCATGTGTTTTATTCCCTGAAGATGGCATCAACAAACGGTTTGCGGTGCTAAAATCACCATCTTCCCAGCATTCAGGACCAGGCAGATTTGAATCAGGAAACCCAATTTTTCAACGCAATTTTGGCATTTTACTGGGACATACCCCATATTTACAAATTTTTGTGTGTTCAGCCTCATTCCAGTTAGTGACAGAAATAGGTGTAAAACCATTGCTGGATCTCCGACGGCTGAACATTTCTGAAACGTAAACAAAATTCTGAATTCAGCAAGGGGTCATTTGTGTAGCTCCTTCAAGGTTTTCCTACAGAAAGTAACAACTAAAATAAAAGAATTTTGAAATTGAGGTGAAAAAAGAGCCCTTTCTGTCCACGTTTTCTTCTATAACTTTTTCCAGCTATGGCAGATTTTTTAAAGCAATATACCGTTACGTCTGCTGGACTCTTCTGGTTGCGGGGATACATAGGGCTTGTAGGTTCATCAAGAACACTAGGTACCCAAAGCCAATAAATAAACTGCACCTTGCAATGAGTTTTCATCGTATACCGGGTATACAGCAATTCGTTTGGTGAAATATAAAGAGTGAAAAATAAGTATCAAGGAAACCTTTGTATTTCCAAAATGGGCACAAGAGAAAGGTGGTCATTACAACCCTGGCGGATGGTGTTAAAGCGGCGGTAAGACCGCCAACAGGCCGGCGGTAAAAAAATTGGAATTACGACAGTGGTGGAAACCGACAACAAAGACAGCCACTTTAACACACCGACTGCCACAGCGGTACAGACAAACAGCTTTGCGGTCACCGACAACAGACAGGCGGAAGACAATGTACCACACACAGTATCTAACCTACCAATCCAGCACCGTTTCCGGGGCGGATTCCCCGGGGACAAAAACACGGAGGAAACAAGACTTCGAAGGGAAAACGCTCACCTCTACATACCCCACGAGAAATCCGGACTCCATTGAACCCGAGCTGCACATTCTGCCAGCCCTCATCTTCTTGCTCCTCTACCAGGAGCACGAACGCCGGCGGCGAAGACAACGGTGAGTACTGCACCTACGACACAGGGGAGGAGGGAGGGAAAAACAGGGACACACACATGCAACACCCCCACCCTCACCCACTACAACACACACACTAATACATATTTATACATTATAGTTACACACACCAACCCCCCTGGAAGAATGCAAAGACAAAAGGAAATGAGTGTAACCATTGTAATATATTAAAATCAAGTACGCAAAAATATATATATATACATACACCATAAACCAAATATACACCAAGTTTAGTAGTCCAGGTAGTGCTCCAATGAAGTCCGTGGAACACTGGGCCCACACGGTATGGGCGAGGCCCACACAAGATCCCCGACCATGACGGAGAGAACACTGCAGGGGCATCAGAGAGCAAGAAAACAGGCACCTCAGGGGGAGGGAAAGGGGGGGGGGCACCTCAGCCGGTTGAGTGCACGACGCCAAATCCACGAGGGGGCCACATGCCCACTGTTCCATCCTGGGGAGTGCAAAGCCACAGTCTCTCAAGTGTCTACAGTGGGTGGGTTGCCCACTGTTCAATCCTGGGGAGTGCAAAGCCACAGTCTCTCAAGTCTCTACAGTGGGTGGGTTGCCCACTGTTCCATCCTGGGGAGTGCAAAGCCACAGTCTCTCAAGTCTATACAGTGGGTGGGTTGCCCACTGTGCCATCCTGGGGAGTGCAATCCCACAGTCTCTCAAGTCTCTACAGTGGGTGGGTTGCCCACTGTGCCATCCTGGGGAGTGCAATCCCACAGTCTCTCAAGTCTCTACAGTGGGTGGGTTGCCCACTGTTCAATCCTGGGGAGTGCAAAGCCACAGTCTCTCAAGTCTCTACAGTGGGTGGGTTGTCCACTGTTCCATCCTGGGGAGTGCAAAGCCACAGCCTCTCAAGTCTATACAGTGGGTGGGTTGCCCACTGTGCCATCCTGGGGAGTGCAATCCCACAGTCTCTCAAGTCTCTACAGTGGGTGGGTTGCCCACTGTTCAATCCTGGGGAGTGCAAAGCCACAGTCTCTCAAGTGGATGACAGTCTCCACTGGTTCTGGAGGGAGCATGGTGCCCAGAGTGCTTAATCCTGCTAAGGACAGAGGTAGTGGATGACAGTCTCCACTGGTTCTGGAGGGGGCATGGTGCCCAGAGTGCTTCATCCTGCTAAGGACAGAGGTAGTGGATGGGAATATCCACTGGTTCTGGAGGGGGCTCTGTGCCCAGAGTGCTTCATCCTGCTCGTGACGGACTCAGTAGCGTCAGTGCCTTGGCGCTCATGGGCCAGCGGTGCTTGTAGCGGCGGTGCCCTGTTCAGCGGTGCATGAGGTGGCGGTGCATGAGGCGGCGGTGCCCTGTTCAGCGGTGCATGAGGCGACGGTGCCCTGTTCAGCGGTGCTTGTAGCGCCGGTGCCCTGTTCAGCGGTGCATGAGGCGGCGGTGCCCTGTTCAGCGGTGCATGAGGCAGCGGTGCACTGTTCAGCGGTGCTTGAGACGGCGGCAGTGACTCAGCTGCTGGCGGTCCTCTCTGTCCCAGTGGGGCTTGTGCTGGCGGTCCTCTCTGTCTCAGCGGGGCTTGTGCTGGTGATCCTCTCTGTCCCAGCGGGGCTGGCGTCCTCTCTGTCCCAGCAGGGCTTGTGCTGGCGGTCCTCTCTGTCCCAGCGGGGCTTGTGCTGGTGGTCCTCTCTAGCCCAGCGGGGCTTGTGCTGGCGGTCCTCTCTAGCCCAGCGGTCCACTCTAGCCCAGTGGGGCTTGTGCTGGCGGTGGCCTCCTGGGCAGCAGGGCAGGTGCTAGCGGTGGCCTCCTGGGCAGCGGGGATGATGGCGGTGGCCTCCTGGGCAGCGGGGATGATGGCGGTGGCCTCCTGGGCAGTGGGTATGATGGCAGTCGCCTCCTGGGCAGCGGGGATGATGGCGGTCTCCTCCGCAGTGCTGCTCTTCTCAGACTTTCCGGGTTTCTTGTGGCCCTTCCCCACCTTGCAAGGTGTCGCAGCTGACTCCAAACTCCCACCGGGACCCCTGGGAGCAGCTTTGGTGGCTGGAGTCTTCCCCCCTCTCCCGCCGGGCACTGGCCAACTTATGATGCTTTACAGGTGGGGGACTGTCCATGCTGTGGCTCCGTGCCACACTGGCTGCCCTGGTGGCAGGTGCACTCCAGATTCCGGTGACTACAGGCACCACTGGTCCCGGAGATGTTGTGGCTGAGGTGCTAGGTTGGGACCTGGAGAGTCGTGCCCTAGGACACGGACGGGGTGGGGGAGGTGTGGGAAAGAGGTCAAGGTTGGACAGGAAAAGTTTTTGGGAGACACTGGGACGGGTAGCTGGAGGGGGTTTGGGAGTGGAGGAAGAGGTTGTGGTTGTAGGAGGTGTACGTTTGGTGAAGGTGCATGCACTGGAGGCTGTCGTGAGGCTGTTGGGTGGGTGGGTGCCTGCGTTTGTGTATCTTGGGAGGTGGCGTCACAGACACACTGGGAGAGGACACAGGGGACATGTGAATGGTAGTGGGGGTGGTGACTGCACGTGAGCGGGGTGTGGTGGTGCGTGTGCTGGTGATGGCAGTATTGGCTGTAGATGTAGTGCATGCAGGTGTGAGTGGAGACGAGACTGGGAGGGAGGAGGGAGACGAGGAGGAGGAGGGGGACACAGTGGTGGCTGTGGATGTTGGTGTGTCTGCATTTGTGTGATGCTTGCGTGAGTGCCTGTGGGATGTGTGGTGCTTATGTTTGCCTGAGCTTCCCTTGTGTGTTGACGTGTGTGCATGCTGGTCTGAAAGTGTGCTTGGGATAGGCTGGGGTACAGGGGATTGGGTCTGGGTGGAGGAAGTTGGAGAGGGGAGGCTTGAGACAGGGACAATGGCTGCCATCAGTGCTGAGGCCATAGTCTGAAAAGCTTGCTGAAGGGCCACCTGACCAGAATGAATGCCCTCCAGGAATGCACTGGTTTTTTGCAACTGCCTTTCGACACCCTGGATGGCATTCAAAATGGTAGACTGCCCAACAGTGAGGGACCTGAGGAGGTCAATGGCCTCCTCACTGAGGGCAGCAGGGGTGACTGGGGCAGGGGCTGAGGTGCCTGGGGTGAAGGTGATGCCCACCCTCCTGGGTGAGCGGGCACGGGGAAAAGGCTGAGGGGCTGCTGGGAGGGCGATGCTGGTAGTGGGGGGTGTTGTCTGTACCTGTAGATGCGGGGGGCACAGATGTTGCCACCACCACCACAAGGGAGCTCCCATCAGAGGAAGAGTCAGTGTCGCTGGTCTCAGCTCCTGTCCCTGCCGTGGAGCTCCCCTCAATTCATACTCCATAGTGTCGCCCTCCAGGGCCATGTGGGATGCAGCTCCCTCGTGCTCTGGTGCCACTGCTCCTCCGCCTGATGATGCTAATGCACACAAGAACAGGGAGACCACAAAAAGGGGGGGACGACAGAAGAAAGACATGTTGAGTGCATGCATTACCACTACCGTTGGCGGACACCACAGACACAGAAGCCCCCTGCACTACGCCGCGCTCTTGGGCTCCACTGTTCAATCCCTGGGAAATGGCCTACTAGGCTATGGACGACATCTGCACACATGGATGACACAGGGGCATGACTAGGTGTACTTGGCACTCTACAGAGGTGGGGTGCCACATGGGCTGCCTTACGGAGGGACCTTGCCTACTAAACTTGCCCTGGCCTAGGGAAACCCACAGCCCACCTCCCCCACCCAGACACCTCCACTGCGCGCAAAATCAGCAGGATGAGAGTGTCCTCACCCCCTTGTGGCTGCTGTGATGCCCTCAAGCGCCCATCCAACTCCGGGTACGCCCCCGCCAGGATCCTGAACATCAGGGGGTCATGGTGCGACGGGCACCCCTCCCACGTTGGGAGGCCATCCCCAGCTGAGCCTCCGCCGTCTTCTTGCTCCAGCGGCGAATGCCCTCCCATGTTTTGCGGCAGTGGGTGCTCCGTCTGTGGTAGACCCCCAGGGTCCGGACGTCCTTGGCGATGGCACGCCAAATATCTTTTTTCTGGTGGGCGCTGACCTACATGAATTGTACATAGGGAAAAGAAAAGTTATTACCAACTGCACCTTCACAGTCATTGGCCCCCATCCCTACCCTTGCCATGTGGCACATGCACTCACCGTCGTTTCATGCATGCCGCAATCTCCCGTCCCTCCCCCACCCCCCTTTCTTACATCCACCCCACTCCACATAGGCATAGCCCATACAGCATGCTCCCAGTGTACTTACCTGTTTGTCTGGAGGACCGTAGAGTAGCGTGTACTGGGGAGGACCCCGTCCACGAGTTTCTCCAACTCCTCCGATGTGAAGGCAGGGGCCCTTTCCCCATACACTTGAGCCATTGTCTATTCCAGACCGAGGTCACAGCAGCACTTGCAGTGTAGGTCCTCTCCTGTCGAAGATCAGGTATCGAGTGATTGAACAGCTAGAAAATGGCGGTCACGTCCGCAGCGGTGCGTACCATCACCGCCGGCGTACATCGTCATTGGCTCCTGGGACCCATAGGGTCCAATGTTAACCAATGTAGCATTGTGCCGCGGTCTTCAACCGCCTACTGCGACGGTGTACAACGCCAGCGCAGTTACCTCACATCCCATTGTCCCACTTTACAGGTCAGGCAGCCGCCATTTCAGGGGCCCACATGGCTTCATTTTTAAGTACGTCACACATACCTAGGCCTAGACTCAACACACATACAGGCCACTTTTCGGATTAGGATTCGTGTTCTGTGTAAGCTGTGGGTACGTACCCTCTGAGTTGTTTGACTCTGTGCTCGCTGTTGTCCTTCATAGGCACCGTCCGCTGGGACATGTGAGGAGATGGCGGCATCCTCCGGTGTACAGAATGCTGGTGGACCTGTCGACAATGGAGGAAAGACATGTGATCATCACATACAGGCTTGACCGTGCCACAATCCAGGAACTGTGTACCCAGCTGGAGCCAGACCTGATGTCAGCTATCCGCCATCCCACAGGAATCCCCCCTCAAGTGCAGGTGCTGTCAGTGCTCCATTTCCTTGCAAGTGGGTCATTTCAGACAACAGTGGCCATAGCATCAGGGATGTCCCAGCCTATGTTTTCCAACGTGTTGTCCAGAGTGTTGTCTGCCCTGCTGAAACACATGCGGAGCTACATCGTTTTCCCTCAGGTGGAGGATTGCCTACAGTGAAAGGTGATTTCTATGTGCGGAGCTACATCGTTTTCCCTCAGGTGGAGGATTGCCTACAGTGAAAGGTGATTTCTATGCCCTGGGACATATCCCCAGCATCATAGGTGCAATTGATGGGACCCATGTGGCTTTGGTCCCCCCCCCCGCAGGAGTGAACAGGTGTACAGAAACCGGAAGAGTTATCATTCCATGAATATGCAGATGGTGTGTTTTTTGGCAGACCAGTACATCTCCCATGTGAATGCCAAGTTCCCTAGCTCAGTGCATGACGCCTACATCCTGCGGAATAGCAGCATCCCTTATGTGATGGGTCAACTCCAGAGGCACCGTGTGTGGCTATTAGGTGATCACCTGGAAGCAAGACAGTGGGAATGGTTGTCTGGGTCTGGGGTTATCCCTACAGGTTAGTGTGCGTCTAACAGTTGTCCCTCGCCATTTGCAGGTGACTCTGGTTACCCCAACCTGTCATGGCTACTGACCCCAGTGAGGAATCCCAGGACAAGGGCAGAGGAACGCTACAATGAGGCCCATGGGCGAACACAGCGGATAATCGAGTGGACCTTCGGCCTCCTGAAGGCCAGGTTCAGGTGCCTCCATATGACAGGTGGATCCTTATTATACTCACCAAAGAAGGTGTGCCAGATCATCGTGGCCTGCTGTATGCTTCACAACTTGGCTTTGCGACGACAGGTGCCTTTTCTGCAGGAGGATGGTCCAGATGGCAGTGTTGTTGCAGCTGTGGAGTCTGTGGACAGTGAAGACGAGGAGGCAGAAGAAGAGGACATGGACAACAGGGACTCAGTGATCCAGCAATATTTCCAGTGAGACACAGGTAAGAATACAAACCTACCTACTACATGTACTTTAACATTACTACCTCTCTACTGTCTGTCGTTTTCACCCAGTGTATGGTCACTGAGTTGTCACTTTCCCTTACGATTTCACAGATGTGGGTATCACTGTGTGACATCTGCTTTGATTCCTCATGGACTAGAGCTGTGTGACATAGGTATGTTGACATTACAATTGAAGGAGCTTTTTGCCACAGTAATTGCTAATACACTATTCCGAAATCACAGACTGACTCCAGATTGTTTTGTGCTTCAGGGGTGTTTATTTAAGTGTAAAATATTGGGGAGGGGTTGCAAAATGGTGAGGGGTGATGGTGGAGGAATGTCCATGGCAGAGTCCAGTCTATTAGTCTCACAGGTGCATTGCCCAAATGGGCATAGGAAGTGGAGCTGGGGCAGTTTAAGGATGGACAGGGTGACAAAGTGGGACAGAAGGATGACATTCAGGGTGGTCTCATTTCTTGGCGGGGGTCTTGGCATCGTTCTCTGTCTTTGTCCTGGATCTCAGGGACCGTTTGCGGGGTGGTTCTCCCTCTGCAGGGTGTGGGGTGCCCGTGTGGTGGTCCTGTGGTGGGCAGTTCAGCGTCCATGCTAGTGTCAGGGGCCCCTTGCTGTGCCACAGTGTCCCTCCTGGTGTTGAGTACTTGCTTCAGCACCCCTACGATGGTGCCCAGGGTGGAATTGATGGATCGGAGTTCCTCTCTGAACCCCAAATACTGTTCCTCCTGCAGGCGCTGGGTCGCCTGAAACTTGGCCAATACCGTTGCCATCGTCTCCTGAGATTGGTGGTAGGCTCCCATGATGTAGGAGAGGGCCTCGTGGATAGAGTGGGTTCCCCTGACCTGTCCTCCCCCTGTCGCACAGCAGCCCTCCCAGTTCCCCTGTGTTCCTGGGCCTCTGTCCCCTGGACCGTGTGCCCACTGCCCCCAGGTCCCTGTTGTTGTTGGGGTGGTGGGTTAGCCTGGGTTCCTTGTAGTGGTGGACACACTGCTGATTGACGTGCCCTGGGGACAGAGGTATGGGCCCGCTGGGTCGGTGCTGTGCTGGTGTTTCCAGAGGGGGGAAGCTCTGTGGTGGACTGTGACTGTGTCAGGGGAAACGACTGTCCCGAGGTCCCCGATGGGCCGGGCTGGTCATCCAGATCCAGTTGGACAGAGCTGCTGTCATCACTGTGGGCCTCTTCTGTTGGTGGTGTGGACATGTGTGGACCCTTCTGTCCGGTGACGTTGGGTAGGGGTCCTGCAGGGGTATAAAAGGATGTTTATTACATCTGTGTGTGGCATGGTGTGCAATGGATGGGTGACCGTGTACCCCAGTGCTTGTATTCCTTTGTGGGACCTTGTGTGATGATGGTTTTGGGGGGTGTATGGGTTTGTGCAGTGGGCATGCTTTGGTGATGGGTGTCCATGCTTTGGTGTTGCATGCAGGGCTTGGTGTTGGGATGTGTGGTTTGTGATAGTGGGACATCTGTGAGGAGTTGGAGTGCTGGGGGTGAGGGTGAGTGTGGGGGTATGTGATGGCATGCAGGTAGGGTGGGGGATGTAATAGTTAAGATTTGACTTAAGAGTCCAATCCGCCATCTACTCCTGCGAGGCCCTCAGGATGCAGAATTGCCAAGACCTGCTCCTCCCATGTTGTTAGTTGTGGGGGAGGAGGTGGGGGTCCGCCGCCAGTCCGCTGAACCGCAATGTGGTGTCTTGAGACCACGGAACGCACCTTCCCCCATAGGTCATTCCACCTCTTCCTGATGTCATCCCGATTTCTTGGGTGCTGTCCCACTGCGTTGACCCTGTCCACTATTCTTCGCCATAGCTCCATCTTCCTTGCAATGGAGGTGTGCTGCACCTGTGCTCCGAATAGCTGTGGCTCTACCCGGACGATTTCCTCCACCATGACCCTGAGCTCCTCCTCCGAGAACCTGGGGTGTCTTTGCCGTGCCATGGGGTGGTGTGGGTGATGTGTGTGGTGATAAGTGTGCTGATATGTAGTGGGGTGTTGTGTGAGTTGCGTGGAAGTTATGTGGGTGATGGTGTTGTGTGCCTGTGGATGTTAGTATTGTTGATGGTGGTGTCTCTCTGTGTGCTTCTTTCTCAATTGTGGTTTTAGGGTTATGTGGGTGATGTGGGTGTGTGTTTTATATTGTATTGGGTGTGAGGGAGTGGTGTGTGTATGTGTATCAGGTGTGTGTATTTCGATTTGTCCAATGTGGCTGTGTTTTGTATGTGTGTGTGTGTATTTTGAGCGCAGCGGTGTGTACCGCCAATGGAATACCGCGGTTGAAAGACCGCCGCGTGGATTAGTGTGTCGTGATATTGTAGGCGTATTTCTGTTGGCGTGACGGTGGAGGTTTTGTTCTCGCCAGTTTATCACTGACCTTTGGTGTGGCGGACTTGTGTGGGTGTCTGAATTTTGGCGGATTCCGTGCTGTGGGTCATAATAGCTGTGGCGGATTTCCGCGGCCGCAGCGGTGTGTTGGCGGTCTTCTGCACGGCAGTAAGTGGCTTTTACCGCCAATGTTGTAATGAGGGCCAAAGTGTTGAGAAGCAGTGCCTATTTGCACATCTCTGAATTCCGGGATCCCCATACTAGCATGTAAATTACAGGGCATTTTTCAAATAGACTTCTTTTTTGCACACTGTCCAAATGTAAGAAGGACATTTTTTTAGAGAAAGACAAGGGGCAGTAACACTTGTTCTTCTATTCTGTGTTCCCCGATAAAAATGACAGCAAATGCACCATCCATCACATTTTTACATTGAAATCTGATGTTTTTTCGGAAAGTGCCTAGCTATGGATTTTGGCCTCTAGCTCAGCCGGCACCTAGGGAAACCTAGCAAAACTGTGCATTTTTTTAAAACTAGACACCTAGGGGACTCCAGGATGGGGGTGACCTGTGAGGTTCTCACCAGGTTCTGTTACCCAGAATCCTTTGCAAACCTCAAAATCTGGCCAAAAAAAACACTTTTTCCATCACATTTCGGTGATGGAATGTTCTGGCATCTGAGAGGAGTCACAAACTTCCTTCCACCCAGGATTCCCCCAAGTCTCCAGATAAAAATAGTACCTTATTTGTGTAAGTAGACCTAGTGCCTGTGACAGGAAATGTCCCAAAACACAACATGGACACTTCAAAATTATCTATTACAAAACTACCTGTTTTTGCCGGGGGTACCTGCGTTTTGGTCCTGAGGTCAGCAGCCATCTAGGGAAACCTACCAAACCCAGACATTTCTGAAAACTAGACATCTGATGGAGACCAGGGAGGTGTGACTTGTGTGAATCCCCTGGTCTTTTCTCACCCAGAATCCTCAGCAAACCTCAAATTTAGCTCACCCCACATTTCAGTGTGGGATCACCGTACCAGCACAAATTTCCTACCACCCGACGTTCCCCTCAGTCTCCCGATGAAAATGATACCTCACTTGTGTAGGGGGGCCCAAGTGCCTGTGACAGGGAAGGGCCAAAAATGTCGAAATTGAGAGGGAACCAAAGCGGGTCCAAAAGGGCGGTTTGAAAAAAAAGAAAAAAAAACGCTTCCAGGCTGACAAGTGGGCTGACAAGTGGGGCAGAATTGTTATCTGTATAGATGCAACTATGCTGGGTGGTAGGAATTTTGTGAGTTCCTTTGGATTCCGGAAGGTTCCATCACAAAAATGTAGGGGAAATGTATGATTTCAAGCAAAGTTGGAGGTTTGCAGGGCATTGTGGGTAACAAAACGTTGTGAGGTGCATGTGAAGCACACCACCCTGAACTCACCCAGATGTTTAGTTTTCAGATGTGTATAGGTCTGGTAGATTTTTCCGGGTGGCAGCGTCCAAAAAGTGCAGCTACTCACCATTCCAAGTGGGACGATATTGAGAGTTATCCATGCTCCCTTGGCCCAAATGTAAAATCAAAACCCAAAATAATCAAATGTCCTCTTGCTTGTTGTTGGGATAAGATCCTTTAGTTTGCGGGGGGTGGGGGGCTGAAAGACTGTTACCTCATTCAGTTGGGGTGGGTGGGCATAAATAACCATGCCCATACTGGTTGGCAGCTCCCACCCCTCTACTTTTTATTTTTATTTTATTCCGTGGCATCTAGTAGGCTTCCCAGTACATCTGTACCTACTGTTTTTTTTTGTGTGTCTGAGAATGTTTTGGTACCATTTTTCAAACTGTCCATAACATGTATCCATCATGTTCATGTAACTGGACGCATGACATACAACATATAACATATATATATATATATATATATATATATATATATATATATATATATATATATATATATATAAAACAAGCTTTATTCGGTCATAAAACCATCAAAACAGAAGTCTGATGAGCTTGTCAACTGTGGGGAAGCTCTGTGTCCCAAGCCTAGAGACTTGGAAACTAGTGCTGAACTCGCTATCATGTCCTGGAATCTGGCTGGGCTGGGCTGGGCAGGAAACTGCTGGATCCTGAATGAGTTAATTACATAAACCAGCAGGATATATGTTTATTCCAGGAGACATGGGCTGTGGACCCTGTTTTCCTGGATGGTTTCTTATCATATCATGTGATGGCCCAACCTGCAGACGGGGATACTGGTCACGCCAAGGGAGGTTTACTGATATTGTTAAACAAGAAATTGCAGTGCGACCACTTTGTACTAAAGATTGATTCCCCGGCTATATTAGGTCTTCAGCTTGTATTTAATAGAGGCTTCAAGGTAATTATAATTAATATATATGCAAGGTCCGTCCCACAGGGATTGGAGTCCCAGAGCATGACTCAGTTGTTTGAATACCTAGACACTTTGCCTCCTAACATCAACTTAGTGGTTGCAGGGGATATGAATTGCACATTTGAACCCTCTTATTTAAGCAATGACCTAACGGTCGAAGAGGATGAACATTGGGGTATTCCACACTTCACGAATGAGCAATTTTGTATTCGCTCCTGTGCTGCCCTACAGCTGCCATCACTGTGTCTTAAGTATGGACTTAGGGCCAGCAACGGCCGCACGGACTCCGATCCAAGTACTGCCTCCATTTTTAAACTAGGCCAGTCGTCTAGTGTTATTGATTATTTTTTATTGGATGTCAGGTTTTTGCCAATACTGGAAGATATGAAGGTGGATTTTCGCCACAACATCAACCATAACTCTCTGCTCCTTACTTTACACAGTGCTGAATTCAGAATGTCCCAGAATATTTATTACAATGTTGTCCCGGAGCCATTCTTGGATAACAACGCATAACATATATTTGAATGTAACAATTATTTGTCTCATTGATGATGTCGCTTGTACGTACAGTATGTATCCTTAAGGTAACTATTGGCAAGGAATAAGATACTCATCAATGTAGGTAACAAATGACATGACTCACAACCCATATCAGGCTTAGCATTTGTCTTATTCTCTAGTTAGATATGAACGTGTTTCACACACAATCCCTCAAGCACAAGAGACCCTTATTCTTGCCCTACATCATAGGATTCACTCCACAAGTACTTATTCAGGCATACATTGTTCCTCCGTATCTATATGTTCCCCTACTGTTGGTCCCAGAATTTAGGCATGGCAGGGTGCCAATTCAAGACCTATATCGCGATCTAGAGTCCCACGTGGAATCTGTCCATAAAATAACAACAAACCTAGTATCTTTTTCTGGACCATGCTCCCGTCCCACATAGCACAAACCTGGTTAGGCAGACCCCCTACATTCTCAACCAGTCAGAGCTGAACGTCATCCATTATGCTTTCCTTTGTCTGAAATAGTGACTCTTCAGTGGTATAGCCTGGGGATGGGGTGGAGGAAGATACGGGGCGGGGCAGTGCAGTGCAGGAAGTGCTTGCTTCAGACTGTGGTTATGTGGTGCTATGGAGCCTCCCGTCACTCCCCCTCCCCAGATCTTGTCCAATTTCTTAGGGCAGGCCCCATCTCTGTAAATTTCTCCAGGATCATGCATGAGTCCATGCCCTTCGCTCACTCTTGTATCATGGGTAATATCTGTACCGCCCACTTTTGGGCTATGTCCTATTTTGCCACCATATAGCCCATCTTTATAAGCAGTTTCTTATACCTGTGTCTTCCACATCTTTCCATATCCCCAGTAGTGCCAATTGGACGCTTGGCTCAGTGGTGTAGTCTGTGGCTTCCTCCAAGCGTTGGGTCACCAGTTGCTAGTACCATTGGATTTTGGGGCATTCGTATAAGACGTGGAAGAACATATCTCGCTGCTCACAGTTCAGTAAGCGTCCTTCTGTCCCAAACCTTCTATTCCATGCAACAGTGTTCTACTCTACTATACCCTATCCAAGATTTTCAGTTGGATTAGTCTGCATCTGGCTCTTATGGTCACTTCACGGGAATCCATCTGCCTCCCCTACTCGTCATCTTCTATGGTCCTCGCACCTCTTTGTCATGATCATGGAACGCAAGGTGTGTTGTAGCGGTAAATATTTGAATGTTTGGGATCAGGCCATTTCATACTCTGTTTGAAGATGTTCAAATGGGACAATCCCATTCACATCCCACACCTACTCCAGTATTGATATGCCTGTTAGATCTTACTTTTTGAATCTAAGTAGTTTAGTCACCTCCTTTTTTCCCCACCCTTGGAGGTGTTTTTAGGGTTAATCCTTTTTCCATCACAGTATCTGTTGTGGGACATAGGGGTGCCTTTGTCTTTCCCCATTAAAGGGTGTGAAGGTATCCCTTTTCATCCATAGTGAGTCTGTCCAGTCGAAATGCAGAATCTTTCACCAGGAATGAGCCCAGCCATTGACCGCAAATACGTGTGCTACTTCATAATATTTACGGACATTTGGCAGGATGATACCTCCTTCGTATGTGGAGTGTTGAAGGATGTGCAAGACAATCCAGGGTAGGTCTACCTCCCAGAGTAAAGTCCAGTGCAGATGGTCTGTTTTTGGAAAACATTTATTGATATCCCATAGGGAGTATTTCATAATATGTAGGTGAACCTAGGTAGCGCTAACATTTTAAAACTTGCTGCGCATCCTATGAGTGAGAGTGGAAGATTTCATTGTTTGCATTTCTAGAGTGGTCAGGAGGAGGCGTGGATTGTCCTCATAATGCTCGCTGTCATTCCTGGAAATCCACAATCCCAGTAATATAAAATGCTATGTTGCCACCCTTAGGGGTAGAGGCAGCATTGCCTGGGCAGCCGTCCTCCCATTGGGAACAACAGTGATTTTTCTCAGTAAATGCTATGCCCCAAAAATCTCTGGTACATATCAAATATCTGTTGCATCTTAATCAGGGACTCCTCGGGGTCAGTTAGATAGAGGAGTATGTTGCTGGCATATAATGGGATGCATTCCTCCCATCCCCTAAGTTGTGCATCAACTCATATCCACCCTGCCAGTGGTTTGATGGCCAGGGCGAACAGCACGGGTGATAGAGGAAAACCGTGACATGGTCCTCTCCTAATAGGGAACGTCTGTGACCTAGCGCTACTTATCCTCACTGTCACCAGGGGTGCTGTGTACAGTAGTACCCATGCATTGTATCTTGGTCCCCAGCCTATTTTTTTATTTTTAGAATAGCAAGAAGGAAGGGCCACTCTATTGAATCTAATGCCTTGTTTGCTTCAAGAGACGCTCGTGCTGTCTGTTCGTGTACTCCCACCACCAGGACCATATTATGATATAGGCGATTCAGCTTGGTGGATCTCAGTGGGAAAGGCAGATTGATCCGGGTGGATCAAGTCAGTGATCACAGTCTGCAGCATAGTGGCTAATGCCTTTGTGAAGATCTCAACTTCTGCGTTAAGCAGGGACATTGGTCCATAGGAATGTGTAAGCATGCCTGGGTTTCCCCTCTTTGTGAATCAGCGCTATTGTTGATGTCCACCAGTCTGTTGCGAACGTCTGACTAAAGTGCCTGCTTATACATGCTTCACCCCTGAAGTCCCAGGTCAGCGCTGTCACCCCCGCTGTACACCAGACGTACCGTCACGCAGGTCCTAATCATAAGCCGTGCACTCTACACGAGCATCCTAATCAGTCTTCTTCACAGACCGCAAACCATCTAAAACGCTGTAGCCAGGCTCGTCCTTGACCTCCTACGCCGAGTCCACACCACACAACTGTTCAGAGAACTCCACTGGCTCCCTATCCAAAAGCGCTGGCAGTTCAAACACACACATGCATTCATGTCGCTACACAACATAGGACCTGCACGCCTGAATCACTGGCTTCACTTCCACCAACCCACCAGACAACTTAGCTCAACATCACTCTCACTCATGCACGCAGACCCCGCATTCACAGAAGCAGAATGGGTGGTTGATCATTATCCTACTAAACCGTCAAAAACCTCCCCCAACACATCAGGACTTCCTCCTCACTTCTTGAGTTCCGCAAGAAGCTGAAGATCTGGGTTTTCTTGCGGGACCATCAAGACTGCCTGTACTCAAGCCCAGCCTCACCGCACACCTACTTTCTCCTACTCAGCATCTGGCTACCCTCACTGGTGACAAGCAGCGCTTTACAAATCCACCCTACATTACATACATGGCATGTAGTGCCTTAATCACCTTGGTTGCAATTTTTTTAATAAAATTCTGTTGGTAGACTGTTAAGTCCAGATGTTTTCTCAGTTTGTAATTGTGTGTTGCCTTTCTTATCTCCTCCTCGGGTAGGCTCCCCCTCCATGAGATCCCACTGTGTTCCCGTTAAGCACTTTGTGGTGTAGATCGTGAGTTGTAAAAGGCTTGAAAGTAATCAGCGAATTTTCCTGCTATTTCCTGAGCCCACAACCCCCCCCGTTGTCTGCATCTGTTGAACATGTCTCTGCTCCCATTCCTGACTGGCCAACTTGGCTAGCAGTTTCTCAGCCTTTTCCCCTGTTTCATATTGCTGTTTTTGTTTAAGTAGGTAGATAATTTTTAAGTTGTACAGTAGGATAGTTCCGAATTGGTCTCTTTTGGAAGCTAGTGTAGGAGTAGCTGCAGTTGCAGGTCGCTGCATGTGTTCTATTTTTTTAAGGTCCTGGTCCTGCTCCTTCATCCGTCTCTCCCTCCCTCTCTCGCTTATGTCCTTCTTCTAACAAGATGATTACTCCTCTAACCGTGGCCTTGTGTGCCTCCCAGCGTGTGTCCACTTCCATCACTGATCTGATGTTTCCTGTGGAATAACACTCCATGACCTCTGCCAGTTTGTCAACCACTGCTGGGTTACTCAAACTCCATGTCAACATCCTACAGTCCCCAGTAGTGTGCCTCTAGTATGCGTCTGTATCACCCTGAGCTGTGAGTGATCTGATGGCCCTGGGCCAGGTATTCTACCTCCATAAATGAATCTGGGGATACACAGGGGATAAGAAAAGGTCAATTCTGGAGTGGGTTTGGAAGTTAGTGTTTGAGTCATCTTTGCTTACACTCGATTGTATGTCTGTCAACATACAGTGGACTTGTGTGGGGTCAGATGTGTACTAGTGCAGCTCTGACTATACTGAGTAACGTTCGAACAACAACAACTCCCGAAACCCCCTCCATTCCCACCTTACCATGTAGCAGTTTACAAACAAACCAGCTCCCCAGTGCATGGCACATCCATCATCCCAACATGTTTAACAACTCTAGCTTAGAATGTAATGTTCTCGGTATAGTTGGGTAGCTGTGTCCAAGCTGCCCCTCTAGGTTTTCCCCTGTTGTTGTAGCTAGTTGGCCAGGTATTAGGTCAAGCCAAGTTGTTCCAGCTCTGCCATGTGCTGCATAGTAGTGGTTTATGTGAACTGTGATCTGTTCCACGTTGCCTCGCTTAGTGCAGACAGGGGCCTCGGTCATTCATCGTCGGGGGCTGTGTCAGTCTCTGCTCCTTCTGAGGAGTGCTTTCCCCGGCAGCGATTGTCCGGTTTCATCTCCTCAAAACTATGTCTGCAGCGGCTTCTCTATTGTCTCTGCCAATTGTTGCCAACAGCCCGCTGCACCCCTGTTCTCCAGGAACTCAGGAGAATCGGAATGGGCTGGTTTGTAGATCAGTCTTTCCTCCAACCAATTCCAAACAGTTTCAGGGGTATCGAAAAATGAGGATTTGTCATTGTATATAACTTTCAGGCGTGCCATGAAGAGCAGCATATATTTGAAATCCATAGCGTACAATGTCTGTTTTACATTCAGAAAGGGTTTCCTCTGTTGTACTTTTAAGGCATAGTGTGGGAATATCATCACCGCTGAGAATTCACATGTAACTCTGCAATCCTATGGTCTGCTCGCAGGATCACTTCTCTGTCAGTGAAGTTAAAGATTCTGGTAATCATTGGTCACGGTGCCCCCAGGAGGTGGTCTGGGGGAGGCTAGTGAACCGTGAGCTCTTTCCACCATAGAGCACGAAGATACCTCCTGTTTTGGGAAATGTAAAATATAAAAACATGGTGCAACAGTAGACAACAGTAGAGAGTGTCACACAGCTATATGTGGTGAAAGAACAGTGCAGGCCACAAACTTGTGTTAAAGAGAGAAAGTGAAGAGTTCACTTTGTAGTAGAATGCATGATTTACAAGACTGTAGTCAAAGGAAACCCGTGTGTGGCAGGTTTGAATGAATTTATGGCCCTAGCCTACAGGCACATTTTCTGTTATCCTACTTAAACAAGAATGAAATGGAAGACGATTGAAGAATAGGAGCATGAGAAGATTGAATTATCCAAAGGGTACACAACATCTGATGAAGGGTTCTGGGAGCAGCATGATAAAGTACATATACAAATACTCATGCATTCAGGCAGGTTTGTTAAGCATAGTTAGACCTGCAAAAAGGATGTGTAGTAATTTAGGTTAAAGTTTAGGATCATAGGGTCACAGGTGGCATCATGTTTTTCCACAACTAATGAATAACTATGTAGTGATTCATTGTTGGACATTTTGTAACTAAGTATTGTCTGACTCAGCCCTTATGACCTTTATAGAACCTCTTGTTCATTAGCAGATGTATGAAATGTAAACGTGGCCCATATATTATCTGTCAAAGATTATTGCTATAGATTCAGCTGAATAAAGGTGATTGTAAAGTGAAAGAATTATACATTTAATCTTATTAAAAGAATACCTGGAAGATTCAGGTGAACCTTTAACTCTGAGATCTGTAGACTGTCCGTCTCTAAAATGGCATTGTTGGAACTGTGAAAGGATGCTTAGAGAGGCACATGGATCAAAACGAAGACACCCTCCCACCACTACTTGTATGCTAGAGATCTTTATAGCATGCACAATTTGTACCGATACCCAGTTGGCAAATAGCCTGTAAAGCGATGGCGGAACTGTTATCATAGTCTTCTCTTGCAGTTTGGCAACCCTTGGGCAATTTGAAATTGGCAGAAATGTTTAAAATTTGGTTACTGGATTCTTTAGCAGTGGAGAAATAACCAGTTTAAGCTTTCAGCCTTAACAAAGGGACATGTTGATAATCAATGGCAGTCCTTTAACACTTTCTGAACTTTATCTCGAGAAGCATCCAGGAGGGAAGCATGAATTTTCATTTGAACTCAGTGGACCAGCCCATTGATCTTGACCTGATGAAACAAGGAAGAAAGGCACTGATTGTGTAAAAACAAATTGAGGATAGAATAAAGTGTCCTTGTGGAGTTATGCTGCGGTTTTGCTTGTCTTGTGTACTCTGAGGTTGAATGTGTATGAAAGCCTGACTACTTGGCCTACAGACCCCCCTGGGTAACACATGAGAGAATGGTTTGTTTCCACGCTGTACCTTTTGTACCTTTTATTGATAAACGGTAGTACATGAATATGTGGCCAAATGGGTAATTCATTTGTTCACAAACCGCCCTCATCTTGTGCAAATATTGTGAATTTTATAGTATGTTAAATCTTAAATCTGTTTTCTTGCAGCCAAGATAATTCATAGCATGCTTTTTTGCTTTTCAGACATTATAAGAAGCGTTGTCAAGGTCGCATGCGAAAACATGTTGGCGACCTGTGTCTCCAGGCTGGGATGCTGCAGGATGCCCTGGTACATTATCACATGGCTGTTGAGCTTCTGCGAGCTGTCAATGACTTTTTATGGCTTGGAGGTAATTTGGGTTGATGTAAATATTTTCTACAGGCAGCCCAGTTCTTTGGATCTGAGGCAAAATATTTGACCTGAGATTGGAAGTGTTGAGGAAACTGGTGAAGGTCAACACTGGATGTCTATTGTCTCATGTGCTGGCTAGGCTCTGTGACATACTGAGATATTGGAACTGAACAAATTACCAACAGCAGTAGTAGCTTTGTGCGTAACATCATTCTGCTTGATCGGTGGAGCATTGTTTGATTAAATGATTGCAGATTGTCAAAAGCAAGTCTTTACTATATTTTTTTTAAGTTCTCTTTTCTTAAGTTTTATACTTATAAAACAATAGTAGCAACAAAGAGACATCCAGTGACATAAAGATATCTGCACAAAAAGCTCCAAGTACATTTCCCAGAATTGAGGCGATTCCCCAATTCTGAGAAACGCTACAGACCTTAGCACCATTTTTCATTAGTTAAAGTAGTGTCTTAATCAAAATCACTTGGAAATCAATTATGGCCTCATACCCCCCTGGGTGTCATGAGTCATCATCGACCATCCTGCCACACCGCCACATTTTCTAGTGCTTCACCAGAGAAATCGTTTCAAAACTATAAGGATGAGGTTTGGGATAGGATCCACACAAAAATCCCAGGAACCCTCACTAAGGAGGTGCCTTTATTTGATTGTGCGGGTGAGGGGATGAATTAAAAATTCGGCATGTCTAGGTGTCATCATCACTCCTGCATCTATTAGGTCAACAAGTTTCAGCAAATTGGCCCTAGTGGGGTCTGCAGCTTTCTTCAGGACAAGAGATCCATAATCCCTAGATTCTTCATCCATACAGCTGACAGTTCACACAGACACACATACACACCATATCCATTGGTATAAGTCTTTTTGTGTGAGAGGATTTATGTGACAATCTTGCTGGATAGTGGGGGTATGAAAGAGTTTTTTTTCTAGCACACAACAACAATTTAAATCAACTGTGCAAGTATTTCAGAATAAATAAGAATTAAGAATGTGCAAATGAGGCACATTTTTTATTTCTGAAGCTTGTTGGAAACAAATACTTTAATATGATCATAATGAATCATTAAACAGGTTGATGCAGTTTCACATATTTTTGTCTGTGTACTGTATAGTTTTATTAGTACAACTGTATGTCTGTACAAATGTAATGGTCATTTCAATTGAAAATGTGTTGTCTGTAATGGCAGTGTGCTACCACACCATGATGCGCCACTCTATGCCTCTCCACTCTATACTGCACCACTCCACACCACTGCACTCCGCACCACTCCACTCTACACCACTTCACTCCATGCCTTTCTACTCTACCCTGTACCACTCTACTATGACAGTACACTCTTTGCCACTGTACTCTAAACCAGTGGTTCCCAACCTGTGGTCCGGGGACCCGCGAAGCCTGCTGAGGGGGTCCGCGAGAGCCTGGAAAATTAAAAAATATTAACAAATATTGACAAATTAGGTCCCCAGCTTCCAGTAATGACTTAGGAGGGGGTCCCCGGATTCCCATGATGATTCAGTAGGGGTCCCTGGGTTCCATTAATGTTAAAGTGGGGTTCCACAGAAATCAAAAGGTTGGGAACCACTGCTCTAAACCACTGCACTTTTTACCACTGCACCTTATAGCGCTCCAGTCATGGCCACACCAGTTTACTCCGCACAATTCCACTCTATGCTGCTGTAGTAAATGACACTCTGCAACATTGCACTCTATGCCACTGAACTGTATGCCAATACACTCTACGGCAATACAATATACACCAGTATATTTTACTCTGTAACACTCAACACTATGCTCCTGCACTATACACCAATCCACTGTTCACCACTCTACTCTGCATCACTGTACTCTGCCACTGCACTCTACACTACTTTACTGTACGCCACTACACTTTATGCCACTCTACGCAGCTGCACTTTACCCTGCACCAATTGATTCTATGCCACCTCACTCTACTCTGAAACAACCTCTACTCCTCTCTGTACCACTCCACTCTATGCCACTGCACTCTACTCCACTCTAATCTCAACCACTGCTCTCTACGTCACTGCACTCTACTCTTTATCACTCTACTCGTCGCCACTGTTCTCTATGCTACTGCTTTCTATGCCACTCTAATCCACTGCACTCTAACACTGTACTCTGCTACGCTGCACTTTCCGTCACCGAGCTATACGCCGCTACTCCACTCTATGCTGCTCCACTCTGTGCTACTCCACTCTACACTACTCCACCCTAGGCCACTGCACTATATGGCACTATACTGTACTCTGCACCACTTTGTGCTACTCTACTCTGTACCACTCTACGTCACTGCCCTCTGTCACTCAACTTTACTCTGTGCCACTGCCCTCTGCATCACTCAATTCTAGGCCACTCCACTCTGCACCACTCTATGCCTCTCTACTCTACACCACAGCACTCTACGCCACTCTACTCCGCACCAATCTAATCTGTGCCTCTCTAATCTTTGCCACTCCACTCTACGACGCTGCATTGTATTCTGCTGAATTCAATACCACTTCACTCTACACCACTATACTCTGCAACACTCTACGCCATTGCAGTCTACACCAGTCCACTCTACTCCGTGCCACTCCAGTGTGTGCCACTCCAATGCACGTCTCTCTCTGCCACTCCACTCTACAACACTCTAATCCACTCTTCACCATTCCACCGTGCAACACTCCACACCATTCTTCTCCATGCCACTACCTTTTAGCCATGCTGAACAGCAGCTATGCTTATGTACATCATGGCTAAAACACATTGCCAAAGCCCATAGGTCTTGCACAGGCAAGACCTATTGCCATTGCCAATGCATGTTTAAAATACCCAGCTTTTTTCAAGCAGTAGGAACTAATCGCCCATCTTCACACCCTGCCTTTTTGTGGACCTTAGGGCTCTTATTTCCCTTGTATACCTCAAGTCTTTACTGCCAAGTTTGTGCCTTTATTCCAAGTAGACTGGTTGCCAAAGGCTGAAGATTCCATTGCTTGTTCCAAAAGTCTTAGATGTGTTTCCCTTCTTAAGCAGGGCTACGAGAATTTGGGGCTTCGGCTCTTAGAAATGCTCAGTTTGACCAATTCTACCATGAGGCTAGATTTTGTTTTCCGGTGCCCTGTTCTTAAATGGTATTAATTGATAAAATCTACTTTACTTCATCATCCTCAGCTGCCCTGGAAGGATTATGCTCTGTTTCGGTCATTTCACTCTACCCTGGTGGTACTGGTGGCAAAGCTGGAGCTAGGAATGCGTCAGGAGCCCCGGTCCCTGCAGAAGCTGGAAAGAGGCACAGGCCAGGTATGACAGTATATCATATTGATAATGAAGTATGTTAGCTTAAGCAAAACAGATTTGAGTACTGTGTTTAGCCCTTGTCAAGTACTAAACCACTGCAAAATTTCTACTCGCCTTGGAGGCAGTTGAAATCTGTGTCAACGCTCTGATATAGATTAAACACATACTATATCATTCTCATCCTTCGTATCCAATTGTACCCTTTAGGACTTTGGGAATGAACTTAAAGTTCCAAAATTGCACCCTAACCAGTTGATCAGTCTCCAAGTTTTTTAACGTTAGTCTTCATGGTAGTCAGCTGTCTTTTCCATTCCCCCCCGCCTGCCCCCCCCTCACAAACCCCTACCCTCCAAACAACAAAATGTATTTTCTCTGGTCACAACCATCCAGCGTTTCCATGGAAATGTTATGTTCCCCTTCTGGATTCATGTACTGTCTTCAAGCTCTGCAGCTCTGCACTACTGGAACAGCCTCCCTTAGCATCATATTTGCTGCATCCCCTTCAAAAAAGGTCCATGACTTGAAGAATACTCAACTACCACCTTTCAAAGTGAACTAGTCATGAACTTGATCCATGTCTGGACGCAAATAAAGACTGGTGGACTGTGTTTGCATGAAGTTGTTCAGTGACACCATCGGTTCAGGCCTCTGCACTGTTATTCTTTGTGTTGATGAAAACTTGGTTTGATCATTGTCATTTCATTCATGCATTGGCCGGATACTAGGTCCAGGTCAGATGTTTTATGAATTGGTTCAATCAATCAATCATTCAGGGATTTGAAAAGCGCAGCTACTCACCCATGAGGGTCTCAAGGCGCTGGCTTTGGTTGCACAGTTACTAGGAATGACCACAGAATAGACACTTGTCGTCAAGTCTCCAGTGAAAGATTTGCGCATTCTTACAAATTGCCTCAAATTTTCCTTAGCCAAGTAAGCATACAATGCCCCATTTTGTGTCATAAAGATAGTACAGGCGAAAACCTATTAGATTACCGCAAACAACCAGTCAAGCACTAATCATAACCAAGGACATTGATGATCTGTTTTGTTTTCTTTTTCTAGGTGCTCAGGAAGTTCTCATTGATCCAGGTAATCATCACTACAGCAATATGACTTATTTGAAATGTTCTAAAACTGTGTTTTGCTCAAAATGGAGATACTCTGTGCTTGCGTTCCTATGGCAAGGAGCTTACACCAGGCTGTGTTAAGTGGTTTGGTGCTCCCAAATGTTGCTGATTGTCTGGTCTGAAGCGTTTGCCTTCATCACATCGAAACAGAGCCAGTGATTGGACTACACTTATTCTTGTTTCAGTTTTCAAGGAGGATAACGTTGAGAGGGTTGTTTTCCTAATTTTCTCTATTTGAAATTGCAGCCAGAGGTGGTTAGTCAGATTATAACTTAAATACTTATTTTAAGGCATGTTAGCGATAATTCTCAAGGGAGACAGATTGTCGAGCCCAGATCTTGATATTTGACAAGTATAAAACCGAAGGGAAAAAATGCTTGATTGTGCTTTTGTTTGAGTTAAAACGTGTGAAAGAAGCCGCCCGTATTACTAGGGAGTCCAGGTGCGTTGTCTTCAGGGTACACAGACTTCATGGAAAGTTGAGCATTGTTTGCATGTTTTCAGCTAAAGGGGTTGTCATTTCATACATGTGCTTTCATTGAGTTTGAGGAGAGCAAGTAACGCAGCAAAACCTTGAGGGACTCCATACAGACAGGGGAGCTAGACAAATTGATTGTCAGCAATTACGATCTTCCCAATAAGGACAGGTCTAGTTCTACCCAATTAAAATCCGTCGAAAGAACCAAGATTAATAGGTGCACCCCATGTTTCACTGTGTCCGATGCTGCAGAATCAATCAGCGGTAGGTAATAATCTCCATCGTTCATTAGTTAATCACCTTCTATCTGGAGAGTGGCAAGCTCTGTTCTGTATCATGCCCTTGGCCTTGTTAGACAATATTTGGTAATGCCAATTTAGCAAGCTAGCTGAAAAGCATCTTTTTCTATGATCTTTTCTGTGGAGGGTAATTTAAAAGCAGGTCTTAGTGTGGTAAGCTCTGAGGTGTCCAAACTAGTCTGTTTTCAGGAGATGTGGAATTTGGTATTGTTGATGATCTTTGTGATCAAAGGACTCCGATGACAGAACACCTTTAGAGAAACTGTGTACCTGGATGTCAACTTTGGCTAACATCATTGATATGGTTTAGTCTATACTGCCAATTCTGCAGTCGCTCTACTCCAGAGTTAAACTATTGATCTTGCTGAGGTCTAAACTAACAGTGTTTGGTCTAAACCCATGATATTCACATCACTGGGCCATAAACCCATGATATTCACATCACTGGGCCCAGTCACTGAGAGCTCTGGGCCTTTCCTGGTGTCAAACTTCATCTCTGCTCAATTATTATATTCATCATTCAGAATTCTAAGTCCCAATTATAAAAGTCCATCAGCTGTAGTGAAAAACAGCTTCTAAAATCTTGTGTTTTGAGAAATATCTTGTGAATTTTACGATTATGCTAATGTCTGGATACCAATTCCCTAGTCTGCGAGCCGGCTACGATTAGTTCAAATAACCTTCCACTGACTTTGAGTGACATGCTAGCATGATAACATTTGAATACCCTTTGCGTACTCTAGTGCTAATCACAGGATTGAGCCTCAATTACTGAAATGGTGGGTACTAAATATGGTTTGCAAAAGATGAAAGTGACGCTATTCAATGGTCTGTAGTGCTTAGTGAGAATTCTCATCACCATGGCAGTCTGCCTCAACCAGTATGGAGTAATAAAAAAGTGATGGATTTCTGCCTCATTATTCTGAGCCCCTGTTTGAATGCTAACCCTAATGGACACATCAACAACAGAATCTCAGGATTAGCAGGTTAAAAGCTACATTCAGTCTTTTACCTTAATAGGTGGACCTCACTGAGAATGGGCTTCCTGTTTCTTAAAAGATTTTCAGAATGTGTGTCACAGCTGTGCAGAATATTATCTGCATGGGTTATAAAATATAATTCAGTTGGGCGACAAGTGGAATTTTTAAAATGTTTTTTTCCTTTCTTAGGTGCTCTGACGTCTAACGGAATAAATGCAGACACTAGCACCGAAATAGGCCGTGCAAAGAACTGCCTGAGCCCTGAAGATATAATTGATAAGTACAAAGAGGCAATCTCCTACTATGGCAAGGTAAGGCCAACAGGAGTGGCAAATTATAAGGCAAATCCTGTTTTGTTTTCTCATGCTTGCATGGTATGGTGCATTGAATACAATACTTAACTTACTTGACATTTTGTCAAGAGATTAGAGCACACAAGTGCTTTATTTAGTTTCTACTTTTGCTGGTCTTTGACACTTTTCAAATGTCTTTTTCTATAATTCTTGCTGCCCCCATGCCATCTTGCCCAAAATGAACCATTCCTCTGTTCCTCTCATGTAGTATGTTTTTTTAAACCTTTACTTTTCAGTTTTTAAAAACACAGTCCTAGGAAAGCAAAGTACATAGCGTATTGACTTCAGACCATGAAGGCAGATCTCTATTCATCCATCACATAGAAGATTGTACAGAAACCATTCTAGGCACAACTTAATACCCCATGTTGACAATTTAATGTTACCCATTCCATTGTGCATGTTTCCCTCCCCCTTCCGAATTTGTGCTGCCACCCATCTGGTCATCTGAGCTGTCCACTACTTCTGGGTCTAGGAGCGTTTCAGTGATGTCATTCCAAACTGAAAGATACACCCTTCGTCCCTCCGACAGAGTTTAATGTGACTCACCTCTACCAGCGCCTACTCTTGTATATCTCTGTACCAATTTTTTATCTCGGCTGCCCTTTTGTGCATCTCATTGATGGCAATCCTGCGTCTGGCCAACACTAATGCCAAATGTGAAAAGTTATATGCCATATTGTTTTACCCCTTGGCCTCTTGATGTTACCTAGTAGGTGCATGGTCCTCTTGATGTCTGTGCCCACCTGGGACCAGAATTTCTGTACTGCCCGCTATTGGCACACCAGATGCAGGAAGTCGGCCTGCAGCGTTGGCAACTGTCTGGGCAGGCCGGGGATATGCGGTGAAGGTCTTTAGGGGTGAAAAAGGTCCTGTGTAGGAAGTTGTAGTGTGCTAGTTTGAAGCGGGCATTTCAGGAGACCAATCAAGTAAGGTCTCTAACCTGCAACCGGCCCCCTTCATCCAGGGGACAGTCCAAATCCGTCTCCCAAGCCCTCACGTGCCCTTGGCGTGGAATGCGGTGTGTCAGTCTGATTGGCCCTATATAACAATGTTATGAGATGTCTGCCTGTGCCACTAGACAGTAGGGTCCTCAGGGTATGGGAAGATTGGGGTGCAACAGGGTAAGTGGGTCAGGTCACCTTAGCTATTTTGGCCCATCCAGTGTGATGTAAGAAGTGCCCTGGTCCAAAGTCAAATTCTTGACATGCCTCCGCAAAGGTCAAGAAGGTCTCTCTGGGGTATAAGTCTTCACGCAGAGCACACCCTCCCGCCAAGCTTTGAAGGATATATTGTCCATCATTTGTCTAACGTGCTTCCACATTCATTCCAGAAGTTCTTTATGGAATGGGACCCGCTTCAGCACTGTCTGTGCGAAACAATGCCAGATTTTTGCTGCATGTTGGACTACGTAAGGGATTTCCTTTGAGACACCCGCCCACTCCATAAGTAATTCTGGCAGATGTTCTGCATCCACCCATCAGGCTAGTTAACACTTCTCCCAATTGTCTCTTACATCAAACCGTCGGGCTGCGTGTTGTAGGTATGCAGCATAATAGTATAGGTCGAGTCGTGGGACCTCCAGTCATCCCTTGGTCAGTGTTGCCAAGGCCACCCTGTTTCAGCTGCTTTCTCATAGCATAGAGATGGGCATTGAGCTCAGCTGTCTGAACACCTTTATCAGAAGAGGGCATAGTGAGTTCTGCAGGACATATATACATTGCAGTAGGAGCACCATCTTAGTGATGGCCAGTCTGCCCATCAGAGACAGAGGCAGCGCGTTCCAAGCGGTCACCGACCTCTTTAATGCTTCCAGGGCCCTGTCTATGTTGGGGGGAAAGTGCTGTGTTCTAGAGTGTGCCACCCTAACCCCCAAGTATCGGAATTATGTCCGCTCCCATCGCAGGCCGATATTTGGAAGGTGGTCCAATTGGGTTCCCACCAGTGAGGTGAGTGGAAACAACAGCGACTTGGCGCGGTTGAGTCGAAGGCCAGGGAAGTCACTAAACCATCCAACAGCTGCAGCAGTATCCTAAGCACTATCTGGAGGGGAGGTGAAGTAGAACATGGCATCGTCTGTGTAAAGCGATGCAGTGTGACAGACATCTATCAAGCATATGCCCCAGTCCCGCAACTCCCAGTGAGCCTATATAGCCAGGGGCTATATTGCAAGTGCAAACAGAGGAAACAACCGCGTCCTGCAGCCCAGGACCCATGCATCCAATTGACTGCCACCCACGTGTACTCTTGTGCTGGGTTCAGTGTACAGCAGCCGGATCCCTCCACGGAACTGAGGGCCAAAGCCAGGGACTCTGTGCACCTCTAGTAGGTATCCCAGTTCACTGTATTGAAAGCCTTTTCCAGGTCAATGGTGACTAAAGCCATTTCTTTGTCACGGTGCTCAACCTCATAGACGACATGAGCTAAACATCTGAGGTTCATTCCGGTGTTCTGGCCCGGAAGGAATCCACACTGGTCTTCATTTACCAGCAGTGTCATGTGGGCTGTCAGTCGGATAGCGAGCATTTAACAGAGAATTTTCTCATGTGAGTTGATCATTGTGAGAGGCCTATACGCTGCGGAGTCTGCTCCATCCCTTCCCGGCTTAAGGAGCATGCATATCTCTCTGGGTGGTGCATTATCTCCATATCACATGCCTCCAGGGAGACCTCCAGGATACCCTGTGTTATCATCACCGAGAATGCCCTCTGATGTCGTGAAGTATGCCGTGAGAGGTGGTGAGTTCTCCCTGCGCATTGTCCAAGCTAAGAGCCTTCCTGATTTGTTTCCTTCTTGGTGTAGCCTCTGTTTATATTGTTTTTTTGTGTACTTGTCTAATCGGTCTTAGATTTCTGCTATGCATCGCTCACTTCTGCCATGTTACATGGGATGGGCTGGGGCCCCTGCCTGCTCCGGAGCCAGCACAGCCACCTCCCTGCCCAATTCCGCCTGCAACTGTCCACGCACACCACACGTCAGCCCCATGCAGGTGCCTCTCAGCGCAACCTTAAGGGCCTCTCATTCTGTAGACCTGTGGGCTATGGAGCCCCAGTTAGTCCCCATATATCCTGTTAATGACTGAGATAGGGCCTCTTATCCCACCGGGTCTTCGAGGATGTCTATTGGCATCCTCCAGGATCTCTCATTCTGTACCCCGCCATGACTTGGGGAGTGATCTGACAAAAGGCGAGCTAGGTGTGTTTTCTTTATGTCTTCTATTTGCGGGAACCCTGCTAACAGTACTCTATCCAATCCGCTGTAGGTGTTGGGCGTCCTAGAATGACAAGAATATACTCTTTGGGTGGCAACGGACAATCGCCAGACTTCTTCTAAGCCCCAGTTTTGAATTGACCCCTGAAGTGCTGCAGCCCTTATGGTCTTTACACCTATTCTGGGAGGCGCTCTGTTCAGATTGGGGTTTAAGACCGGGGTGAAGCAACATTTTGCTTTATTAAGTTGTGCATAGTATAGATGAAAGTGGGGTCATACTTGTTTGGTGCATAAGTGTTTAATAAGTTTAGGTCTTGTCCGACTCGGAGTATGTAAGACGGAATGGAGCTCCTGGCGCCACCGATATCAGCGTATGCCTAGTATATTTTGAATAGGAGGTAAACCTGTCCCTGCCATTTCTTCGCCCTGTATCATCCAGGTGTGTTTCTTGTAAGCATGGTATATTGATGTTAAGTCGTTTCAGGAAGAAGAGTACCCTATATCTCTTAGTATACGTCCCCAGACCCCTAACATTCCAGGTTAGTAATCTATAGTCACCCCCCATTACCTCTTGTGATTTCTGGCATGTGCGTCATGTCTAAATAATCCCTTTAAAATACTGTTGCCATGTCTAATTCTCCTGTGTAGCCAGTGAGATTCTAACCTCTGTCAGGCATACGTCTGTTGCCTTCCCCATTCGCACATGCACTGACAGTCCCCACCTCTGGAGCAACCATGTTATCTGGTACGAAGTCCAGTGTGAGACTCAGGGCCTCAGTCTTAGTTTCATCAATGTGTGATGGTGAGGCAGTGCATTGTTCTATATCTTGTGTGTCCGTGAGGTTAAGCTGCATGGTTCTGTCGTCACTGATTGTCACCTTTCGCAGGTCCGGAGGGAGTGCGTCCGGACCCACTTTTTTTGTGGGGTGTTTGTGGGGGAACCCCAGATCCGCAGGGCCTCATCCCCCACATCTGTCTCTGACTGCCACCTAAGGCCGGTGCTGCTGCTTCATCCCTGAGTTCCAGCCACTCCCACACCTCCTCAGGGCGGTTGTTGGAAAATTATTTATTAGTAGGAGTTGGTAGGTACTCACCACTTGTAATGAGATTACAATATAAGGTCCAGTCAAGGACTCAGTATATTAATCACTTGCTCAACCCTTGGTAGCTGGCAACAAGCAGGTAGGCTTAACTTTGGAGACAGGTGTGTAACACACTTAAAAACACCAATACATTACATAAGTAGGACACAACACACAATAAAAATCCATCACCAATTTATAAAAAATAGGAAAGATTTTTATAAGTAAAATGACACCAAAATGACAAAAATCCAATGTAGAGAACGGGAAATGTGAATTTTTAAAGAATAAATAAAAAATTTGCTTTCTAGTGCCTAAAAACCAGTAGCGCCAACTGGGGACATCTGGTCACGCTTAACCAGGACCAAGTCACAATTTCAGGCAAACTGTGATGGAACCCAACTCGGATACACTGAGCCGGAGTCCTCAGTCAAAATTTGACCTTTGGACTTAGTTGTGTTTCTGGAGCTTTTTCTCTCGCTGTTGGGCGAGGCTCCTTATCAGGCCGGGATCTGATGCGGTGACGTCAGCTTGGCTCAGCGCGACCTCCCAGCCAACTCCTGGAAGTCTCGTCGACTTGGAAAAGCTCCAGAACTTCAGCAGGATGAACCTGAAATTCAGGCAGGGTCGTGGTTCATTGTCGGCCGCTTGACTTTCATCGACGGGTCGGTCACATAATGGTGATTTTATTCATTATTTCTCCAATGTTCTCCAAACATCTGGATCTCCTTCCAGAAGTCCTCCTTTGGGTCTCCAGTGGTTCACAAAACCAATCCAAGGGTCTAGAATCTCAGAGATGCTCCTTGAGATGTTGGGACTACGTTTCCCAGAATGCACCTGGGAATCCACAAAAGTTCAGTTGAATGAGGTCAGCTGGGTTCTTCTTGGTATGGTTGTTGCAGGTGAAGCTCTTTTAACCTGTTACTTTCAGTGAGTCCATGCCTTCACTTCTGGAAGCCAGACAAAGTCCTTAGAGCTGTAGTTACTCAGTGTGCAGCAGGTGCAGTCATGCACAGTGCAGTTCTTTGGGGTGCAGACAAGGGTTCCAGCAGGGCAGTCCTTCTTCTTGTAGTGCGAGCAGTGTTCTGAGTTGCTGGGCAACTCTCCCATATTTATTCGGTGTTCCTAGGCTGGCAAGCAGGGGGGCACCCCTGACCAATGGAGTGCAGGGTGCCACCCTCTGAGGTAACTAGTTCCTGCGAAGTGTGGCAAAACTCAATCCCATGAAGCATTATTCTTCCAAAATCGAAGATGGAGAAGTCTCTCCTTGGGGTTAGGGCCTGGCTAAGCCATCTTACTGGTGTGGCCTAATTTCCTTAACACTCCCTTTCCAGACCACCTGCTCATCTAATCTTGGTCCGCCATCTGGCTGGGGTGGCAGGATGTGGGGTTGAGCCTGGGTACTGTACTAGCTGTCATTTCCTCATTGAAGACTAGTTTGGCTACCAAGCCCCCTTCCTGCCTTTTTGCTCTGCAGCTTGCAGATCCCCGCCCACCAGATGTCCTTTTTCGTCTCTTTGCAGGCCACTTCATGCCTCATTAAGGCAGCTTGGCTCAGCCTGGCAGAGGTTGGCCAATCAGAGAAGAGCTGCTGGAAAGCTGGATATTGGCTTACAGAAAAGAAAGTTCTATAACTTCCTTTCTGTAATAGTTATAACAAATCTTACAATGGCAAGTTGTTGGATTTATTCTAGCTATCATTTGAGTCCAATAAGGACAGTTTAGCTGTTTTCTAGCAATAGTTATACTTTACTCAAGTATTCTCATGTTAGCCTATGAAGCTAATGTACTACAATGGGGAAAAACGAAATTTGCAGTTTTCCCCTCACCAGGGCATATAAAACAACTTTTATAATGTCCCTGCTTATAGTTGCAAGGCATCCTACACCTGGGGCACTTTGGGGAGACTTTAGGGGTCACTTATATGTAAAAACAAGGTAGTTTGAGACTTTGAAAGTACCACATTCCAGAGCCTAATTTGCATAAAAATTTAATTTAAAAGCAGCCTGCAAGGCAGGGCTGGTTTTTAAGTTGACAGCATGCACCACAGCAGTGCACACTTAAGTGCATTACATCTTTCTGGCCCCTAAACACACATGCCCTGCCATTGACTAGGAACTTACAGGTAGATTGTCTTGCCAATTATAATTATGATCTGATCTTTTCTTTTCCCGCCACACGCTAATTCGGAGAGAGCTACCCTAGGTCAATTTTTGACCGACTTCGACACTTTTGTGGAGTTTTTTTGGTGACGTTTTTGGTTCGTCGAAGATGTCCACGAAGACTGGTTTCAGTCCTTGCGAGGCATGTCACCACATGATGTCGGTGACTGATCCGCACCAGGTCTGTTTGTGGTGCTTGGAGTAAGACCACGACCCGAAGTCGTGCTCCGAGTGCCGAGCCATGCACCTGAAGGCCTTGAGGTAGCGCTCCCTCAAGCTTATGGACGGCCCGGCGCTCGACTCCGCATCTTTACCGGTTTTGTTCGAGAGGAAGGTCTTGAGACTGCTTGCGGAGTCACCACCACTCGTCGACCTCCACCTCGGGTCACTCAGATAAGAAGAAGAAGGCTACGCATCCTTCGACTTCAACCCATTGCACGGCTGATGCGACGCGGGAGGAGCGTCGACACTCTAGGCCTCTGTCTTCGGAGCCTACTTCTAGGTCCGCTCCGCTCTTCCCCAACTTTCCGGGAGCTGGAGCGACCCCTGCCCAATTGAAAGAATTCTATGAGGCCATGCATCTAATTTTTGGGCAGTCCGACCCCTCTTCAGCACCTTTGGGCCCTGGGGGTTCGGCTGGGGGCCCTTCGTGTTCCGCGCCGGCAGCTCCGTCCCAGCCACTGAGGTCCCCTCCGGATCTGCTACTGGATCCGTACCGACGCCGATCGTACTTTCAAGACCTTCCCCTGAGCCGGTTCAACCGTAGACGCTTCCAACATCTATTGTGACCTTGATCAACCTGATCATAATCCCCGACAACTCAGTGTCAGAGCGGCGTCAGCCAACCCCACCCTCTTCTTCAATAGGGTCTCTTCACCCCAGGCTGGAATCAGATTCTTATAGGTATGAATACGAGGAAGGATTGGAGTGGTCCCTGGACCCTTATGGATACCAGGAAGACCCAAATATGGACTGGGCACAGGAATTGGGCGAGGCCAGTGGTCTGGATACTTCTCCAGACGCTGGCATGCTTTCTCCTCCTACCGTGGCTATGGCAGAGGGAGCCACTTATTCAATAGTGGTCAGTAGTGCGGCTGAGGTCCTTGGACTCAAGCTGCCTACTGTTGAAGTCAGGTCTAATCTCCTGACGGAGGTGCTTCAACCAGGGGCTTCCACATCTGAGCCTCTCCTTCCTTTCAATCAAGCCTTCACTGGTGTCCTTCTGGGTACTTGGTCCAGACCCAGCACAGGGGCTTCTGTGAAGCGGATGATGACTTGCCGTTATCGGCCTTCCCCGAACGACCCTAAATTCCTGTCCCATTACCCCACGCCTGAGAGCCTTGTTATCCAGGCATCCTCGTGATCCAGTGCATTCCCTTCCGCACCCCTGGATCAGGAATCAAAGAAACTGGACCAACTTGGGAAGAAGATGTTTTATTCCCCCAGTCTGGCGTTGAGGTCAGTGAACACTGCATGCCTTTTGGGCCATTATACTCACTCCTTGTGGGATACGGTCGCGCATGTCTTGCCACAGGTACCGGAAGAGGCCCGGACTATCATCTCCCACGCAGTTGCTGATGGGAGAGACGCGCCGAATGTCACTATTCGATGTGGGCTGGACACAACGGACTCTCTGGGTAGATCGGTTGGGTCGACGGTGGCCTTGAGGCACCACGCCTGGTTGAGGACATGTGGTTTCTCAGGGGATTTCCAAAAGCCCCTTATGGACATGCCTTTTGATGGCACCCATCTCTTCGGAGACAAGACAGACTCAGCGTTTGAGAGGTTCAAGGACTCCCGGGTTACTGTTTGGTCCCTCAGCCTTTCAACTGCCCCTAGTCCTCAACAGTCCACCCTTCGCCCCTTGTCGCGTTCCCTTTTTCCAGCCACCGTGCCATCCATGCTGTTCAGCTGCTGTCTGGCCGGGGACACAGTATCCCACGGGCTCGTGGGACAGGGAACCAGAGGTCTGCCTAGTCCACCCCCACCCCTGCTGCATCCTGTAAGACTCCATCCAAGCGTTCCTAGACCATCTCCCCACTCCAGACCATTTGGCGCCAGGATCCGCCATCACCTGCCCCACTGGGAATCCTTCACTATGGACAGGTGGGTTTTGCAGACCGTCCGAAGGGGATTCTCCCTCCCCTTCGAGATTTCCCCTCCGGCCATGCCTCCATCCTACGGCTGACTTCCGGAGGATCTTCGGACACTTCTCCGCGAGGAAGTCGTAGCTCTTTCGGTCAAGGGAGCCATAGAGAGGGTCCCTGTGCCAGAAGTAGGTTGTGGTTGTTATTCATGCTACTTTCTGGTGCCCAAAAAGGACAAGGGCTTATGTCCTATCCTAGACCTTCAGGCCCTCAATCTCTTCCTCAAAAAGGAGAAGTTCAAAATGCTCACCCTGGCTCATGCCCTGTCTGCCTTGGACCCAGGAGACTGGATGGTAGCGTTGGACTTGCAGGACTCTTATTTCCATATCCCTGTCTTGCCTGCCCACAGACGTTACCTACATTTCGTGGTAGGTCATGAGCAAGTTCAATTTACTGTGCTTCCTTTTGGCCTTACCAGCACCCCTCGGGTGTTCACGAAAGTTATGTCGTGGTTGCAGCTTATCTGCTCAGGTTGGCGGTTTCAGTCTTCTCCTACCTCGACGACTAGCTGTTGAAGGCGGGCACGCCCCAGAAAGTTGTCTCCCACCTTCAGACTACGGCAAACCTCCTGCAAACGCAGGGATTCACTATCAACGTGCCGAAGTCACACCTGATTTCCTCTCAGATGCTCCCTTTCATCAGAGCTGTTCTGGACACTGCAATTTCAGGCCTATCCTCCGCAAAAGTGAGACCAGGATATTCAGGCTATGATTCCGATCTTTCAGCCTCTATCCTGGGTTTCGGTGAGAATGACTCAGAGGCTGCTGGGCCTCATGGCCTCCAGCCTCCTGCTAGTGACACATGCCAGATGGCATATGCGGGCTCTGTAGTGGAACCTGAAGTTCCAGTGGGTGCAGCATCAGAGTAAGCTCTCCGGCATGATCCAGATCTCAGAGGGGACTGCGAAAGACCTGCAGTGGTGGCTTTTGAATCAGGATTGGGTCAACGGCTACCAGATCTGTCAGTAGTGACAAACTGGTCACTCCTGGGATGGGGTGGCCACATGGGAGAAGTGGAGATCAGAGGTCTCTTGTCTCCGGTGGAGTCTGGACTCCACATCAGTCTTCTGGAGCTCCGGGCGATCAGGCATTCATGGAAAGCATTCTTTCCCTCTCTCAAAGGAAAACTGGTGCAGGTGTTCAGAGACACCACTACCGCCATGTGGTACTGCAACAAACAGGGAGGAGTGGTGTCCTGGACTCTGACAGGAAGCTCTTCTCCTCTTGAGATGGTTGGCACATCAAGGCATTTCCCTGGTGGTTCAACATCTGGCGGGTTCTCTGAATGCCAGAACAAAGTAACTCAGCCGTCGATGCATAGCTGATCACAAATGATGTCTCCATCCGGAGGTGGCACATGGTCTCTTTCAGCAGTGGGGAGAACCTTGGTTAGGTCTGTTCGCCTCCGTAGGGAATGCGCAACGTCAGCTGTTTTGCGCGTTGAAGTTTCCAAGGCGGCACTCATTCGGTGACGCTTTTCGTCTTGAGTGGAACTCTGGCCTCCTTTACTCCTTTCCCACCTATACCACGTCTGCCCAGAGTTCTGAAGAAAATCAAAAATGACCTGGCTCAAAAAATCTTGGTGACTCCCGACTGGGCATGGAAAGTATGGTATCCAGAACTACTGAGCATGGCCACCGATCCTCCACTCAGATTGCCCCTTCAGGCGGATCTTCTGTCGCAGCAGCAGGGGACGGTTCTCCACCAGAACCTGTTCAATCTTCGTCTTCATGCATGGAGATTGAGCGGCGGCAGTTGGCGTCTTTTGACCTTACACACGAAGTCTGTGATGTTATGTTGGCAGCCAAGTGTCCCTCAACCAAAACGGTACACGCCTGTCGTGGGCATAGATTTGTGGCATGGTGTACCATCAAGTCTGTTGATCCCCCTTCTGCTCCTCTATCTGAGGTTCTTTTGTTCATTCTTTCTTTGGCCCAGCAAGGCTCTGCTTTGGGCACCCTTAAAGGTTACTTATTGGCTATCTCAGCCTTTCTTATATTGCCTGATCAACCTTCCCTTTTTAAGTCTCCTATTGTTGGTAGATTCCTTATAGGTCTCACCCATTTGTTTCCTCCCACTGCGTTTATCATGCCTCTGTGGGACCTCAATCTTGTCCTTACTTGATCTGTGCTCCTTTTGAGCCATTATACAATTGTCCCTTATGGCTCCTTCCTTTCAAAACTGTTTCTCTTGTTGCCATCACCTCTGCTCGCAGAGTGAGTGAGCTTCAGGGTCTTTCTTCAAAGCCCCCAATTTTGCCTCATTCCTTCCCAAAGTATTTACACCTTTTCAGGTAGGCCAGCCCATCACTTTGCCTACTTTTACGCACTTCCACTTCCTTCTCATGAAGATGAGGATCCACCGCCTGGATCCAAAAAGAGCGTTGGCAATCTACCTCAATCGTATTAAAGATTTCTGAGTGGACGATCAAATCTTTGTTGGATATGTTGGTGCGAAGAAAGGGAAGGTGGTGCAAAAGCGTACCATCTCACGATGGGTACTACTTTGCATCAAAATTGGCAAAGAAGCAACACCTTGAGGGCTTGCACGCTCATTCCACCAGAGCAACTGCTGCTATCACATCGTTTGCACGCAGAGTTCCTGTCCTGGATATCTGCCAGGCAGCAATGTGGGCATCCCTGCACACGTTTATTAAACATTACTGCCTGGACAGTCAGGTCTGCAGGGACGGCTTCTTTGGTCGTTCGTTCCTGCAGGACTTTCTAGTATGATCTTGGTTCGCATCCCACCACTGAGGATGGCATTGCTTGGGTATCTATTCTAAGGTAAGGAATCTGCAACTAGAAGTCTCTATCAGATGAACAAGTTACTTAACTTCGGTTATGATTTATCTGGTAGAGACATATTGTAGTTGCAGATTCCTTAATGACCCACCCATCCTCCCTGCTTGCAAAATGATTTCTAGGGACAGAGATTCCCCATTCAGGGCCTTGGCTCTGGCGGACCATTTTCAGTGTTCTTCATGTCTCTGCGCTGTCGCCTGGCAAGTTGTGAAAAGAAACTGACATCACGGTCTATATACGACTCCTGACGTCATCACGGTGACCACTACGCCAATGACGCCCGCGGAGTTGACCAACACCACCTAATGACACATAAGGGTGTTGCTCGAAGAAAAATCTCCGGATCCAGTCTGACGCCTGGAGAGAAATTCTAAGGTAAGGAAACTGCAACTAGAATATGTCTCTGCCATATAAAACATTACCAAAGGTAAAAATCTTGTTTGTTACTTTGCATGTACTTGTAATCAGAGCACAGGCCCTGAGTCTGAATAGCAGAGCCCTCGTTTCTCACAGCGGTCAAAAAATTGTGCTTTCCCTGGAAAATGACCTCCAGCCTCGCTGGATACAGGAGCATGTATCTTAGCTGTGAAGCTCAGTTTTCCTCTTGCAGTATTTTAGTACAAATGTTCATACTCTTCATGTACCAATAAAGAATACAGACATTATAACTTTCCGGGTATAAGACATGCAGCATCCATTTTATTTTTAGGGTAGTCTTTTCCTTTTTGAAGCTGTTTAAAAACCTACCCATTGGTACCCCTAAAGTATTGGGAGAACCCTTTCCTGGCAGTAAGCATCACAAACCAAACACACCAATGCACCTGAGACTCTCTGTTTTACCTTCGCAAATGCCTGAGCTCGGGCTGTGTCTTAAAACATGCAGATTAATACATTACTTCCCACATCGATCAAGAGCATGACTTAAACATTCATCATTCCATGAAAAGCATGCACCTTTTGCACTAGTAAAATACAATGCAGGCTACCCTAGAAAGAGATTAAGCAACTTATCACACGTTTTATTCGTTCAGAGCTGAACTTTGTTGAGGCACTGATAGGTACCCAGGACCAATGAGAATATAATGCATAAGATATGAACAGCGAAAGGTAGCTGAAAGTTTTAGTTGTGTTTATGGAAACAGCTTCCCGCAAAGTCTTTAAGAAAAAAAACATATGAAATGACATATTTTGGCATCGTGCCCATTCACCTTTGGTTGCTATTTTGCATTGTTGTCACACCTCACAAACGCACAGCAGGAGGTCTAACCTTATTAGCTCTTTCTAGGAAGTGAACCCTGCAAGGTAAACCATCTGTGAAACTGGCCAGGTGCTGGGAACCGAAGGGAAACTGCTCAAGCTTCACCACTGGGGAATTGTTTACAGTGCTCTGCTGCTCATGGAACACATAGACCTCTGGGTTACTTGTTGTATTGGAGATCGCTGTGGTGCATCAACCTGCAGGTGGTTACTTGGCGTGCACTTCAGCAATGGTAAACCTGTGCGGTTTATGAAACTTGCAAGATGGAAATCTCATAATTCTGAGATTTAAATAGTTGCAATCCTCAGATTTCGCTGACAGCTAATGGATCAAGTTTAAGTACATATATTGTCTGATGTACAAATATCCATTCACAAACCACGCTGTGCAACTTGCACACCAACTGGTTTGCAATTTGGAATGCAATTTACAATGTGACTCATATACTAATAGGTTGCTTCACAAATTGTACATTCCGGGAGGCGTCTCAAAACGTCCTGCTAAACGAATATCAATAGGCAGGTCACAGGTTGTGTGACCACCTGTGAATGCTCCGAATGCATGCATGCATGCATGCATGGATGGTAGCCTGTAAGAGACATCAGAACATCATCTCTGTATTTACTTTTCCAAACAGCAGCATTTTCTTTTGAAGCAACCAGGAGTCATTGAACGGATTAGTGCTTCTTTTACTCAATAAATGGACTACTTTTGGGAATTTACAGAGAAGCATGTGGTGGTTCGCTGGAGTACTGCCCAGTCGCAGCTCGCGGGGGTTACAAGGGTCGGCGCAGTGGGGGGGGATATTAATAATAAAAATAAAAAAAAACCTTACCTGCATTCTGCGTCGCACCGCTGATCCTCCATCTCCTCAGCAGGCAGCACAGGCTCAGATCAGTGTTGGGATTGGCTGGGAGCTCCCAGGCAGGACGCTCCCAGGCAGCCTGGGAGCCTGCGCAGGCTTTCTCCAGCCCATCAACACAGTGCCGGGCTGGAGAGAGCACAGCCCGCATGTTTGTTTGACCGACTTGAGACGGCTGGCCAAACACAAATGCGCACTAAGGGGAGTGCACAGTGCACTTCCCTCATCCCAGTCATCCCCAATGCCCGCCCCTTTAAAATTAGTTTATTATCCTTTCGTTGGTAAAGGATTTGCACTGGTTGCTGCTGGCGGAGGGCGGCGCTCCTCAGCCATAGTGGAGGAGCCGTCGCTGGTACTGCCTGCTCCCCCAAATGGCTTCCGTACACAATCTCTGAAAGGGGAATCTGTCCAAGCAGTTTACCTTTTGCAAATCAGATAGCCATCCCCTTTGAAGTAATGGTATTTGATTATTGATTTATGATCCTAAATGTGCTCTCAAAGAATTGATGCATTGCATCTCCCATAGAGGAGTGGGATGTCCCTTTCATGGTCCCTTCTATTTGCGATTCATAACAGGCCTCAAGGTAACCTTCTACGAGTCAGGAAGACTTTTCCAGGTCATAAAATGGGTTTGTACATAATAAAACCGCGACATAATGAGAGCAATTATGTGGTTGCAAAGCCTATTTTTTGTGATTCACAATCATTGTGATTGCAAAAGAACTACCTCTATGAGACTATAAGTTCAGTCCTTCACCTGACAGCTAATAACCAAGTGAACAGGGCCACTCTGTATTACGCGTAGCCATTGGCCAGCTCCTTCTTTAATACAATTATTGTGAGTAAGGCCGCCAGTGGTCAGTTCTTGGGTGATAACTGCATATTGTTAAGTAAATTCCCCCCCCCACAAAAAAAAGAACGACTTTCTGAACCTCATTAGCTGAGGAAATATGTTGCTTCATCCAACAATATCTGACACTTGTAAATGTTGTTCAAAAATGCAACCATGTCAGTATTAAATGTTTGGCTTTTGACGAGACCTTCACATTTAGAACAATGCCACCCGCTGCAGATGATGAGAATAATGTGGTGCTGGACCTCTCAAGAAGGCATGATGGCCAGAGTTGTCAATTTAACATGTTCCATTTATTTCTGTTTGATCTGTCCAAGACATCTAGTGATAACCACCAAATGCTCATCAAGCTACACCATGACTTGTTGAATTACGGAAAAGTGGACATTGATGTCAACATTTCTCATCTTTATTTTCTATTATCAGACATGTTACTTCTTCAGCTATGAATTATTCGATTTGGGCCTTCCAAGAACTGTAACATTGTATTTTTTTTTATTCAACAGTACAAAAATGCTGGAGTGATTGAGCTAGAAGCTTGTGTTAAAGCAGTGAGGGTTCTAGCAATACAGAAGAGAAGTATGGAGGCTTCAGAGTTCCTTCAGAACGCAGTTTACATCAACCTCCGACAGGTGAGTAGGTGGCATATAATGTCCTTTCTCAAGCAGTGGCAGATGAATGACTGTCTTGGTTCACGCTTTTGTCTCTTCAGTATGGTTATTCCTCAGGCCCTCTTGTGTCTTAGTGTAGTATCCCCACAGTGTCTCAATTCTGCTCAGTAGGGATCCCATCCCTGGATACTGAATGCAATCACAAAACTAATGGCAACTAGACCCTCTCCAGACTGATGTTTCACCTTCACAACTTTGAATTTACAGAGCTTGAAACAGAACAGAAATTATGCGGAAAGAATGTTTTTCGAGTGAATTTTCTTTAGCACCTATACACCTTGATATAGTATATGTATATTTATGTAAGAAATCAAAGAAACTTTTGCCATTATTTTTAAGCACCTCACCTCTTCGAGGTTAAAAAAAACAAAAAAAACCTGCGGTTTCAAAAGTCCAGTTATTCATTGTCTTTGGTGCGCTTACTGGGTATCGATGGGACTCATTCACAGGTGAGATAAAAACAAGGAAAGTGTGGTGGCTGCACACTCAGGCACACATAGCACTTTTGCAACATTTTTGCAGGCCAGTAGCATTTCTTTAGTGTATTGGTAGTAAGCAGATGTGCAAAAGCCATTTTAATTGGATACTACAACGCTTAATGTTTATTTTAGACATCTTTTCCAATGTTATGGAAAAAAAACGAATCACTATATTGTTAAAGTGATATATATTTATATATTCACTTAAAAAATCTAAGGTTACAGGATCTGAATTTACTCATACAAAACCTTAGAAATTTAGCAGTTACACTTATTTCAAGTAACTATAGCTCGCGCCCCCGCCATGCACAGCTTTATTCTAAATCATTTTACTGCAAATGTTACATTGACATTATGAATGAGGTTATAAAAGTTGTTTGATTGCTGTAATAATTAGGGTAATTAGCAGTGCATGGCAAGGATGTGAATTATAGTTACCTTAGGGCGCGTGTTACAGTTACTTGAAATAACTCACTTTAACTGCTGAATTTCGATGCTTTTGTGCGAGTAAATTCAGAACCTAACTACAACGTCCCTGTAAACTTTGGTTATTTAAATGAATTTCTATGTTTTTTTAAATTCTATTTCCTAACTATAAAGTCCCTGTAACCTTTGTTTTTTTCAGTGAATTTCTATGTTTTTTAAAAAATGTGAAGTAATTTTAATTACTATAAATTAATCCAACCACCACCGCGCACGGCCTTTGGCCAATCCCCTATAACCACTCAACCCTGCACCACTAACCCTATAACCACCCGACCCCCACCATGCACGCCCAAAGGGTCTGTCTCTCTGGGTGTGAGAATATGTGTGAGATGGTGCCTCTGGTTGTGAGAGTGGGTGTGTAACATTCTGAGTGGTTCTGTGAGTGGATGTGTGATGGTCTGAGTGGGTCTGTGAGTGGGTCTGTGAGTGGGTGCGTCAGTGTTTGAATGGGTCTATGAGTAGGTGCGTAAGTGTCTGGGTGTGTGTGTGAGTGGGTGCGTCAGTGTGTGGGTTTGTTACTGGGTGTGTGAGTGTCTGTCAGTTGCTGCATGAATGTCTGAGTGCTACTGTGAGTGAATGAATTAGTGTATGAATAAGTCTGAATGTTTTTTTTTAAACATTTTTTCATCAATATTCGCAAATTCATCGCAATGTTACACGGGGGGGCTGAGCGTCGCAGCATATTCATGAAAATTGCACATGGTGAAAAAAAAATACTTTTAAGGACATCATTTCACCCACAAAACCCCTATATCACAGCCCTGAGGTCAGGGTACCGCCACCCTGACCCCTTATACCACTTTTCATTTTATTTTTCAGCCGCGGGGACCGGGTTCCGTTACCTAAAATGGCGGCCGCAACTTTGTGGTTGGGTTGCAGCCAGCCAGTCACAGCATTCCTGTTGGCATGTCCATTTGTGAATTCGCCACGATAATCGCAAAAACATTGTGACAGATCTGCAGCCCTAGATTTACTAATGTATTTCTCTTTTAATATCTCAAAAACTGAATGGATTCGCAACAAATATGCAAAAGCGCAATCTGCGTCCCGAAACCTACCTTTCTGCCAAATTTGGTGCAATTCCGTCCAGCGGTTCGGGCTGTAGTCATGTTCAAAACTCCTACAGGAATTAACATGGGAAATGCATGTTTTTTGACTCCCTCTTCCCTTTTTCTTGGCCCCTACTTGATGGATCACCCAGAAACTTCCCATGTGCAACAAGAATCACCAGCACACTTTCTTTGGAAACTTTTGTGGCGATTCGTCAAACTGTGCCAAAGATATATGCAAGTCAAAAAAACTTTTTTCTGAGGAAATATGGCCCTAACTATAACTACCTACTAGCGACCGCCAGAAAGTGTATTTTTTATCTTGCCTATATCTTTGGTGCCGGGTGGACAGGACCATAGCATGTGGATCATGTCTGCATCAATGTAGGAACAGTGGGGGCAAGCTGCATCGCGACGAGCAAAATATCTGTTCACTCGGGGTGGAGTGAGGTATGCCCTATGAATGATATAGAATTGGATCAAGCGAAATCTGAAGTTGTGGGGTACATTCACGTGGCTAGAGAGAGCAAAGTTCCATTGTGCGTCTGTGAGTGAGGCAGTCACATCCATGTCCCACGCCCCACGCAGTGTGTCGCACTCTAGGGTTGTGTGCATGCGCAACACGTCAGTGAACCATCTAATCGGGTGTCGTCCCTACCCCATCACCTGTATGTACTGTACTAACAGATGCGTGGGAGGAGCAGTTGACAGGTCGCCCCACTTAGATGCTAAAGACCTCAACAGTGAATTATATAGCAGAAACTGTCCTGCAGGTAGGCACGACTCCTGAACCAGTTCGGGGAATGAGATCAGCCTACCATCATCATAGAGGTCGCCCAGCGTATACAGCTCTGCTGCATGCCACGCACGCAGTTCGGGACCTGACGTAACCCTGGGACCTCGGGGAGTACCCAGCAACGCCAAGGCTGGGGCAAATTAGACTATCCTCCCGGTAAGGCGCAGGGACCTGCGATAACAGCTATAGGCCACCTTAAGGAATATATGTCCCGGCAACACCGCACGTGTGAGTGGGTGAAATAGATGCAACACTTGCATGAGGGACCAAGGGCCCTCCGTGGTCGCCGTGTCTGTAAGGTGAAGGCCCGCCAGCCATTTGGACACCCACTGGAGTTGGGAGGCCAAGTAGTAGTGCTCCAGATTTGGGACTGACAGGCCGCCCCTCTCCAGTGGCAGATACAATTTTCTCAGCGCAACTCTGCAACGTCCCCCATTCCAAATAAATTCCCTCAACGTGGATTCCAGACTCCTGAAGAAACTGGGAGGGATATAGTGCGGGAGGTTAGAAAAGTAATATAATAGGCGCGGTAAGACTATCATTTGTAGCAGCGCTATCCTACCCGCCACGACAGCGGCAGCGTCTGCCAGAAGGCCATCTGGGATTTGATAGAGGACACCGCTCTCTTAAGGTTCCCATCAATTAGGTCTCCCTCATGGTGGTAAATACGGATGCCTAAGTATCTGAATGAGTGGGGTTGCCAAGGAACAGGACTCCCGGAGAGACAAAGCCCTGGGTTCGAAAGTGCGGGGTCAACAGGGAAGAGGCATGATTTAGACCAATTAACCTTGAGGCCAGACAACAAGGCAAACTGCTGCAGCAGGGTCCCAACCCCTGAGGCAATTTGCGAAATATCCCTAAAATACAACAAAAGGTCATCGGCATATAATGATGTAACGTGCAGGCCATCGCCCAGGGCAATACCCCAACCGGAACCCCTGTCACGCAGAACCGCCGCCAACGGCTCCACGGCGAGGGAAAACAGCAATGGGGAAAGGGGGCAACCCTGCCTTGTACCTCTGCACACATTGACTGACTCTGATATAATGCCCCCCAGCTTGACCCGGACCTAAGGATTAGTGTATAGTAGCTTAACCATACGAATAAAGAGGGGCCCAATGCCGAACCGCTGCAAGACCCCGAAAAGGTAAGGCCACTCCAAGGAATCAAATGCCTTCTCCAGGTCGAGGACAAGACATCCCGCTCGTGGCCAGTCCCGCCTCGCATAGTGCATGACACAGAACAACGCCTGATGTTGTGTGACGTATCGCTCGCCGGTACAAACCCGTTTTGATCCGGGTGCACCAGGCCCGGCGTCGGAGGCGCTAGTCGCATTGCTAGGGTTTTGGCCAGTATTTTTTCAGCTATACTTCTAGTTATACTTATCTGAAGAGCCTATAACTTGTGCCACAAAGTAACTTTGGGCAATGAGTTATAGTTTCTTAACATAAGTATAACTATAACTGCTGAATCTCTATGGTTTTGTATGGGTGAAATGTCATTCCAGGTTGACTTACCAGTCCAAAGCTGTAATACAGTGCCTTGAGTGGTGAAAGGTTTTTGTAATTTTGCAGCTCGGCAAGGAAGGCACTGGGCCAATCCTATGCTTGATGATTTTGCTATATAAATGGCAAAAGACTTTGTCGCTTTCTAGCTCGGCGTGGATGGCACTTTGCCAATCCTATGCTTAAAAACTTTGCTAGATAAAGAAATTTGAGGTGAGCAAATTTAGAGTGTTGCTGGTGTTGCAGGGTGCTCCTTACTGCAGCTGTTCTCCACCGAAACTTGGGAACTAACCAGAGTTCTCTTTTCTGTTTTGCATAATTTATGTATTACTCTAAACCAGAAGTTTTTTTTTAGATATATAATAATTTTCAGCAAATGTAGAGTAGCACTCCAGAGCACTTTAAAAGGCTGTTTATTGTTACATCACAACCCAACCAGAAAATGACACGCCCATGGCGGTCCACTTGGAAAATCTTCTCATATTATGGTATTGAAACTTTGCCCAAATCTCGGAGGAGGGGAGATCAAATACATGTATTGAGACAGAAGGAATCAAAATTGACTATAAGACTCAGAACCAAAAGCCCTAATGGCTCAACAATGATGAAGAACGTCACACACATCTATACTGTATGTGTGAGAAATTAGAGTACCAAGATGTGATCCTACCTTCTGATGGTAATATAATACAGGATTCCATGCCCTGGCATGATAAACATCGACACAGAAACAGCCAAAATAATTGGAGGACTACTAAGTGGGATGCCCCTCACTGAGAAGGTGCAAAAATATGGATATTCGTGGAAGTGACGCAAAATTTCATTTTATCAGTGAGCAATGCTTGTGACTCAATACCTCACTCAGAGGACTATTGGGGAATATGAGGCCCAGTCACTGGGGGTTTAAAGGCCAAAGAGAATTGGCTTGTGATAATATCTATAAACATGAAAATGAATGTATATGTTGCTCCCTGGTATCAATAGTTTTGCTTTTTTTACGTTCATTACCACCAACCATGATCATGACAATCATGTACAAAACGCGTTGGCTTGGGTGTGATGTAACAAAATATATATATTTGCAAGAGCTGAGTAAAATACTGATGAGCAAAAGAAGAGGGTTGCAGGAAATCATGGTTTTCCCTGGTTTATGGTTGTAAATTGTTAGTATTTTCCAACATAGGTTTCTCATAGATTCACAAGCTTGAATCGTGATCCATGTAGGATGGGGTCCCAGGTAACATAAATTGCACAACAGTCACAGGTCGCCCCTTCCTGACTCCACACTCTGGCCTGTTGGTTCTGCAGAATGTCTGTTAAGTGGTCCCAATTGAGGCTTATGCTGTGTCTGGACTCGAGGACTCAGCAGGCTAGATTCTGGCTTGCAGGAGTTGATCCACCAAAACTCTATTCGGTCGGCTAACTCTGCCATGACCCCCACCTTGAATTCTACTCTTATGCCAATGACAAGCAGAGTCTGTTCACCTTTCTAATCTTTTAGCAGGATTTTTCCATTTCAACATTGTCTGCTAAAAATCAAGGAATGAATGGGCACCAATGACTGACAATACAAATAACATAGAAATCTTGCTGGTTGGTAACAGCCCCTTTCTTTGGACACCCTCTCCTATGCCTGGCTGAATTTGGCCCGTGTTGCAGTCCTTCTTCCTCAGTAACAAATGGTTCAAACAGTCTGACAGAATCCAGCGGTCTTATCAAGTTTCCTAAGTGTCCTTCTGCATTTTTCATAGGTGTAGATTATAAAAAATCACTCTTGCTCTTATCTCTGATTGCAGAGGACCAGCAGAGCCTGCCTCTAATGTGATTTAATCCATTTTGACACATTGTCCTGAGGATGGTCGCATGGGCAGTTTGAGCCTTGGGAGACCGAAATGTCAACCTTATACTCTCCATGACGCAATTCATCGCATGAGCTGCTGGAATCCATTAGGAGCAATTTCTGATTGTTTGAAAGACTGCATACAGGACTCAAAACGTCTGTGGTTGGAGAGTCAGGAGGGTCGGTGCGCACCTTCTGTTCCTTGGATGTAAGCGATGTGGGACTAGAGGGGTCACCAGTGTCTTTGTATAAAAACACTAAGAATTCTCTATTTTGCTTTGCTATATTGATGAATATATTATAGTGAATCTATAAAAATTCTTTATTTTTTCAGAAGCGAATTACACGCTGTTTGAAGATTTATTCATTTATGTAATTTGATCTATGGTTAATTATGGCATTAATATTGTTGAATATTGCTGAAATATTTGTATGCAAATGATCCGTCCATGTACATTGTGTACTTTATAGCTTAGATTATCCAGTTATGTGGGTGATATTGGGTTACCCTGTTTATTTGTAACTATATCCTACCCATGGCATTGAGTGCGTTTAGTGGTTCATACGCCCTAAGGAAGTTCAGACCTTTGAGGACCGATGGCAGACTCAGTGATGAGAGCACCTGGCTGCCTCCAGCATCATCGATTTTCACAGGTACGTGTCACCACTAGCAGCTACAAACCAACTGCAGTGTGTCGTACTTACATGTCTCCCAACTTCCAGCGAGAGTTTGAGCCCGCTGCTGTCAGCAAAATGAGAAGATAAGAATGAGAAAGCAGTGGAACTCTGGGAGGCGTGGCCAGACTGGTCAGTCAGACAAGCGGGCAATCCCCAGGGAGGCTGGACCCCCAGAAGGTCTGTTTTGAGACTTGGAGGCCAGTTTCGGCCTCCCGGAGTGGTGGTGAACGTAACGCGATCCCGGCACAACTTGAAAGAGTTGCTCTGGTTCTAGTGCGCATTAGCACGTCTGCACGTGGAGGCTGAATTTCTAGTTTTTGCCAGGGATGTTTTAAGTTCCCAGTCCGGCCCTGCTGGGATGGCCACCGATGGCACACCCACGACCAGCAGAGAGCGAGCAGCCCGGCGGTCAGACGGTTGACGCTGCTGAGATCAAGACGAGGCGGAAGTCATGAAGCGCAGGTACAATTATAGAAATGAGCAGGAAAACACAAACACCAGAAAGCTGGTGTCCCTGAGTGGACTGGGGAAGATACTTCAGTTATGTCTACACCGCATTCCTCGCCTCCAGTGAGTTACTGTCTGGTGACATCAGAAACAAGGCTTTACAACAATACATAAAAAGTCCGAACTAGGAATCTGACCTAATTTCAGGATTGCCATGCGTACCCTAGGGCAGCTTCAGCTTGCAAAAATCCGCCAAGGAACGTAACTCCGGTACCAGAGGTAACTTTAATTTGTGATGTATCGAGTACAATGGTTGTTGAAACATCTGTTTCAGTTTAATGTATCATCTTTACCCTGATTACCAAAAATACAGTGCACAAGGCTGACACTCTGTAGCTAGGCACTTCATAACACTGCGGAAATGCCATCTGTCCTTCCATGCGCACTTTTAAAGTTTGGGCTGATTGCTCCTTCTCTGTCCATTTGTTAACAATATTCCAATCGCAGGTGAAGTGTTGTAAGTGGTCATAGCAAGTGTTTTTATTTTGTATACATTTGACACTTGCAGCCAACTAAACAGCCTATAGGTTCTTAGGAGAATATAGGGTCTAAATGTGTAGCATGCGAGACTTGCATAGTTGAGCACACCTAATCCTCGACACTTTGCATGCATGGACCTTATAGGAAAAGGGGGCCACACACCAGTAACACCCAGACCCTCCGGACAGGAGGATTCCCAGCACAGCACAGATACTTGTCCAGTACCCTAAGTAAAGGGCCGCACTGTGTTGGTGCCCTGAAGGTAGGACAAGTTGTGTCCTAATCCTTGTTAAAAGCCTCTGGCGAGCGAGTTGGTTTGGTGTACTTACCCTGATAGTCAGCCTGGTCTCCCACCGACACATCATGAGCAAAATTGTAAAGTCAGAAACCTTCTTGTGCGGTAGCACCATCTGGGAGCTTTATTTCCTGGCTCATATTACTTTTGTCTTTGCCTTTTTGTAGTGTCCATGTTAGTGATGTGAAGGCCACATCAAAAAGCAATGGGCTTCATCTCCTGATCAAGTCCACGTAGTGCTTGAACTGAGCGTTCGGGGCGATCATTCTGATATGTGACTCAGTCCAGGTGTCAAACGTGTAACGGAGCTCAAGCAGAAAGTTAAACACTGATCTCCTTAACCATGATATTCAATTGATCGTGATGCTTTTTCCTGTGTTTTTAAACCCATACAATTCTAAATGTTACACATTGTAAATGGAGACAGAACGTTTATTCGTAAATTTGAAGAAAAAAATAAATTATTCCTATTCAGTAACACCGAGGTAATAATTCCGCGCAGATATAGCACGGTTGTCAAACCATAGATTCTGCTAGTGATAGTGTCACAGAATGAAAAGCTGCTCCCACCCACACTGAAAACATGAGAAAGTCGCACACAAGCGGTCCGAAAACTTGGCAGATGATAGCAGTATGAGGACAGGGCCATGAGGACATTTGTTCGTGTCATGAGAGATGGAACAAGCCAAACCAAAAGGTTAGTAAGGCTTAATGACAACAGTGAGCAGCAAGCTGAAGGAAAATGACAGCTTCTCTGAATATCCTTACCGCAGTTCCATGATTCAGTGTTCCCTCCATTCCTAGCTGAATCATTCGTAGCTGCTAGAGAAGCATGTGTAGTGTCAACAAGGAAATGCCCACTGGGTGGCGCTCCAGAACCGAACATTTTCAACATACTTTAGTTTGTCAAATGAGAGTCGTCCAAGTTACAACAGAATAAAATGGAATAAGGGGGATGGGACGATGCTCTTAAAGTAAAAGATCAAAATGCGGTTTTGTATACGGATATATATATATATATATATTTTTAGTCCATTTTTAGGAGTATCATGAAATAACAATGAAGGAAAACTATTTAAAGCACCTGTGAGTAAATGTCTATTTCTTTACCAGCATTTGAGAAAGGCAATCTGCTGAAACGTGTCATGCTGGGTGTAATGAATGTGGTTGGGAATCCGGAGAGTGCTCCTTTTTGGCTCTGAAGCGCCTGTTTGGTTGCTATATTTCACGTGCATGTCACGTGCATGTCACTTGCAGGAAGGAAGCACCCATCCCAAAATTTCTCGGCAATATTGGTGGCATTTGTGAAAGGATATATTTGTGAAAGGATAAAAAAAAATATATATTTATATATATATATATATATATATATATATATATATATATATATATATATACTAAAAAGCAAAGGTTAGAGGGACGTAATAGATTTTAATCACACAAAACCATAGAAATTAATCAGTTATATTTCTCTCAAGAGACCCTAACTCGTGCCCTAAAATAACTATACCTTGTGCCCCCGCCATGCACAGCTTTCTCATCAATAATTATAATGCAAATGTTGCAGTTATATTATAAATGATGTCATAGAAGAAGTCATTACTGATGTAATATGTGGGGTAAGTAGCGAGGGCACGAGTTATAGTTTTTGGAGATGAGTATAACTATAGAATTTCTATGTTTTTGTAAGTGTAAAATCTGAACCTTACTATAAGGTCCCTCTAACCTTTGGATTTTTAGTGAATTTCTAAGGTTTTAAAATTGTATGTCCCAACTATAATGTCCCTGTAACCTTTGTTTTTTTTCAGTGAATTTCAGTTTTTTGTTTATGTTAAGTAATATTTAATTACCTTATTCTAATCCAACCCACAGTGCACATGGCCTTTGGCTGTGTGTGGTGGTTGGCTGCAGGGCTTAGCCTGTGGCCAGACCCTGCAGCCAGCCCGCTGTAGGCACCCAACCCTGCACACTACATAGCCTTTGGCCAACCCTCCCACTGGCATCTAACCCCGCTCCACACACAGTGTTTGGCCATTTGTAGAGGTGGACTGACTGCAGGCACCTCTCAGGGCCTGGCCTGTGGCCCACCCCATTTATGCAGGCAACATTGGAGGGGGGGTACACAGCCCCACTCCCTGGCCAATTATGGCCTCAGGGACCACATTCCCCCAGCGTGCTTCCAGTTACTAAAAGGGGAGGAGGGTGCACAGCCCCTCTCCCCGGGCTGATATTGACCTCTGGGATCCCATCCCCTGTGGCTTGGTAAATTACTGTAAGGGGTGGGGGACTGCGTGGACCCCCTCCAATGGCTGATTTTGGTCCCCGAAGACAACGTACCCCAGGGCCCGGGCACTTCATGCTGGTTGCCCTGCCACCACCCACGGCACCCAGTGTGCACTGTTGAGGGTTGCAAGGGGGGCCTGAATGCCCTGCAGTTCCTGCTGGCTCCCCGCCTTCAGCAGGAGCCGGTGTTGCTCCTGCATTCAGGGAGCTGCAAAAATGCTGTTCCCTGCGTGCCAGAGCATTTTTTTCATCTGTTTTCCAGCCACTTGATAGTGGGCAGGGAAACAGATGGAAAGCCTGCACCCAGCAGACGAGAGCAGTTTTCCTGCTCCAGGCCACAGGGAATGGACTTGGGGGCCTGATTTAGAACTCGGCGGCCGGGTTACTGCATCACAACGGTGACGGACATCCCGTTACTGTTTGCTCTCACTTGGTGGGAGCTGTCAAAGCTCCCGCCAAGCGAAAGCAAACATCTTTGTCCCAAGAGTGGATACCTCAGCACTTAGGGTGCTGGCGCTGGGGGTGACTTTCCCCCAGGCCATTAATAGCTTCTGGAGGGAGCAGGCCACACAGCCCTCTCTTTTAAAATTGCCCAGACTATCCTGGGGATGTGGCGGTCCCAGGATCCAACAACGGCCCAAGGTGGGGGCTCCAGGAAGGTGGTGGTCCTGAGGTTGAAAAAGGTCTTGGAGGGGACTGTGCGGCTCCCCTTCCCTTATAAAGATAGACCTTGACCCAGGGAGGTGGCGGTCCCTGGGGTCCGGGAGGTGGGCTGCGCGCCCCCTCCCCTTATAAAGATAGGCATTGGCCCGGGGAGGTAGTGGTTCACAGGGCCGTTAATGGCTATGTGCGCCCTTCCCCAATATATTTATTTGAATTTTCCCCTGGGACCTGGCCCACCCAGGAGCCAAGCTTTAAACAAGCACAAGAGACCATACTTGTTTTATTTATTTTTGCAGAGATTTGCTGATCCTTCACAATTTTGTGGCAAAAAGTCGAAAAATAAATGCTTTTTGGCTGGGGGGAGGGGGAGGACACCTCACCACTAGGCCTAGGGGGTCAGGGTATTCCTACCCTGCCCCCTTCTCTTTTTATTTGAATTTTTTTTTTTTTTTTTTTTTTTTTTGGGACTCAGCTGAGTCCGAGTCCCAAAATGGCTACCAACACTCCCTGGTTGAAGTATTGGAAGCCAATCAGATCTCAGCATGAGATCTGTCCAATCTGTGGAAGATCCTCGTCCCTAGATATACACATTTCTTTTTTTTTTTTAACTTGAAAACTACTGAACAGGTTTACACCAAATCACATAAAGGGCTCTTCCTGGACTAAGAGCTACTTTTCTGCCAATTTTGGTATAATTCTGTCCAGCGGTTCTTGGTGTAGTTGTCTACATTCCATATGGAAAATTGCATCGGGAAAACGCGTTTTGTGACCCCCCCCCTCTTTTCCTCGACACCCGCTTCACAAATCACCCTGAAACTTTTAGTACAGCAGCTGACCTCAGGTGTGTACTAGTTTTAACATTTTTTGTGAAGATTCCTTAAACGGCGCCAAAGTTATTAGCAAAATAAAAACGCTTTTCCTGTGGCAACAAGGTCTTAACTATAACTACCTATTGGGGACTGCCATCATATTTATATTTATATTTATTACCTAGTGGCAGTCGCTACTAGGTAGTTAAAATTACAACCTAGTTTCTTTGTACAAAAGCATTTTTTTACGTGCCTATATCTTTGGCGCTGCTTGACGAATCTTCATAAAACGTTCCCCAAAAATTTGCCAGTTCCGTTCCCAAAACATTCGGCAGTTCAGTTCCCAAAAAGTTCACCAGTTCCGTCAGCTGCTCCCTGGAAAATTTCAGGATGATCCATCAAGGGAGGCCGAGAAAAAAGGGGGGTCCCAAAACATGTTTTCCCCATTCATTTTGAACAGCGATAGCTCAAAAACTACTGGACATAATTACACCATATTTGGCAGGAAGGTAGGTCCTGGTCCAGAAAGAGAGTTTTTTTGTTTTGGTGTAATTCTGTTAATTGGTTTTTGAGAAATTAAGGGGAAAACAAATTTGTATATCTATGGGCGCAAAGGATTTGCGACCCCTAATAATCTCGTGCTGAGATCTGATTGGCTGATAGCACTTCAACAACAGAAGCTGTTGAAGTGTTGTCAGCCATCTTGGGACTCGGCTTCAACTGAGTTCCCCCCCCCCCCCAAAAAAAAAGGGGCCAACACCCTGACCTCGTAGCTCTGGTGGTGGGCTCCCAAAGAGAGACCCCCCATGGCTAAAAAACATGTTTTTGATTTTTACGAGTGGAGACGCAGTGGATCTGCTCGTAAAATCGAGGTGGACCACCACACCGCAGGGCAAATGTTAAACAAATAAAAGGGGTCCCTATGGGACCACCACACCCCAGGGCTAAGTTCTTGTTGGAGGGGGGGCCACGCAGCCCCCCTCATGGAACCACAGGTGGCCCGCGTGCAGAGAACAGAGATGAAATGCTTCAGCGAGCATGGAGCTGCTGTCAAAGCAGTTCTGTGCTTGCTGAGGCTTTGGCACTGCGGGGGAAGTCCGAAGGCTTCCCCTGCAGTGCCAGGTAACCAGTAGGGGCTTTTTAATAAAAAATTAAATAAGAAAGTAGGGACTGCAGGGGAGCCCTTGAGGGCTCCCTCGCAGTCCAACATAGCCCGCAAAGGGCTTTTGATTATTATTTTTTTTTATTAAAAAAAAAATATATATATATATAGGGACCACGGGGAGCCCTTAAGGGAGGTCAAGCCATAGCTAATTTTATATGTGTAGTCTTGTAAATGTGTGTGTGTGTGCGTGTATAAACGCACACGTATAGGCACACATTCACAAAGCTACGCAAAAAACGAGACATACCAGATATAAAAGTGAGAGTAAGTCTTTAGTCCTTCTTTTATGTCTGAGCTGTCCCTGTTTTTGTTCCTCAAAATCTGGTCACCCTACTCCTGAGGAAAGGTCCGCCATTTTCTTCCTGTGACGGGCCTCGGGGCAGATGTGCGGGCTGCCATGTTGCCACGCTATCAGGCCTCCCTGACACCTCTCACATATCTCGCACTGCAGTGCTGCATGCTACAGCCAGTGACGTAACATAAGCCCCCCGCATGCCCCGTGATGCGGGGGGGGCGAGCTACAAGGTTCCCCCTCAGCAAAAGTGGTAGATGGTGGCCCTTCATGTACTTTGCAGATCCCCCCACGCCTCAAGTGTTGCTACTCCCACTAGCGACAGCCCGGCTGATTGTTGGGCTGGCAAGTTGAATAACATTACGCCTGGGCTTCAAAGGTTATATTGGCTGCCAAAGAGTGCAGGCTGAGGTTTAAATAGCCTGTCAGTGCTTTAAAACAGTTTGTCTAGCAACCACAGCTTCCTTGGCAGAAAAGCTGAACATTTCAGGAAGACTTGGCCACAAAAGAAATGGTGATGTTTTGAGACTAGATTCAAAGGTTTTATATTGTCTGGAAATGTAAAGCAGTACTTAACAGGCAGTGCTAAAATGTACCCTGGAACTCAACCAGCTTCTTTGAGAATGAAGCATTAATTGATACTTTTCCATAAAAAGTAAAAAAACGCTGCAGTTCTTAAACTGTCAGAGTTGATATTTTTTTTAAAATCTTTTTTTTTTTAATGTTGGAATTTGTCAGCTGTTTGTCTTGCTGTGCAATAATTTCTGGTATCTGTATATAGATGACGCTCATTGGTACTATGTGGATCTTTTTGGCCGTTCTTTCCTCTGTTGTCATTTTTTGTGTGCAGTGTTGTGATGCCTTTGAGCTTAAGCTGCACTTACGAGGAATACTTTAAAACAATAATAAATGCATTTTAATGTCTTATAATTCTCAACATCAAATATCATGAACTTCTGTAAAGTACCTTATAAAACCTACAAGTGCATTACATTTTCAAAAGACAAAACATTTGTATAATTTTCAGCGGAACTGAGGCAAAATACATTTCTTTAATAAAGAACAAACAGAATTTCTTTCATAGCTCAACGTTTCTAGATATAGTTTCACCAGAATACAGTGCATGTTTACATAATGACCACTTCAGTTCCTTCTCTTGCATATCTTGACGCACTCTCAAAATGAACCGTGCGGCACATAACCATGGGCGTGCAAAGTCCCCCAACCGTGTCACAGTAGTGAGCGGACCCAATATGATACTGAGCCAGTGGGGCTCAGGAACCCAAGTATTGCTGTCAAATTGCATCCCAAAGTACAGAACAATAATTTGCCCTCCAGCCAGCCTCCTTTGTGACCACAGGAGTATCTGTGGGGTCTCCTGTGCCAGCCTAACAATGAAGTGCAGGTGAAATTCAGCTCCCCATTCACAGGCTCCTCCCCAGCAGCTCCTGCTGACGCTCGGTCATGGCGGGGTCATGGCGGGGTCTGGGTAAGCATCGTTAGAACATCATGTCTCTGTAGCTTGCACTGGAAGACTTTTCAGTACACCGCTGCTTCTCTCGTTGCCCCACCAGGGACCGAAGGCGGTTCTTTCTTGGAGTGCACTCTTCCATCCAGCTGCTCCACCAGAGGTTCTAACACTTCTTTAGCAGCTTCTTCACTTGCAGGACTGAATGTTGCTCAAGCTGCCTCAGTTCCCAACTGGAGCAGCGTCAACCTCTTGTGGCAGTGGCTTGCAAAACGTTTCTTGAAGGTTTGTACCTATGAAGCTTCCTGCTGTCAGTCCCTCTCCTGAGCTGGAGCTTCTCTCTTAATTAACAGGCGACTCCTTTTTTTGTCTTTTGGGCTGGCTGGCATTTAAAAGGCAGGAATAGTGTATGGGCTTCTTTTTAGAATTTTTTTTTTTTGTGCCTTTATCTCGTTTTGTGCTCTGTGTGGAAAAGTACCTATGAACAAGTTACATCGTCACAAGTTCCTTATGAACACCCTACCAGCAGCAAGCAGGAATTCACTGATTAGTCCATCTCCATCTCGCTCTTCAACTCTACCAGCCACAGAATACTCTTCCCGCCACTTACACGCGCTCATTCGTCCCTGAGCACGGAAGCGCACGCGCATGTGTAATCGAGTTTAGTCTTTACAGAACTGGTTACAATTGAACATTTCCAGGTACCGTTGAATATTTTAGTGCAGAACCGATGTCTACATTCCAGTAACCTTGCATTCCAGCATGTCACACCTACAGATATCTCCTGGGCAGTGCTTCTCATACATTCTCCAGAGACACCGACAACCAGAAATCTTGCACATAGTGGTCTCGGTGATCGAAACTGGTATATTTAAGTTTTTTTTTTTGTGTGTGTGTTTTTTTTTTTTTTTTAAATGATGGAACCATAATGTCCATTAACATACTTTGTTCCTAATTTGTCAGTTTTATTACATATTTAACATGTTTTGTCATTGTTTAGAAGTTTGTGAAGCAGGACGAGTGGTTTTTGATCTGATCTTTGTTAATGAGGTTGGATTATATGAACTGAGGCTCTGTGGTTCAAGAAATATGCTTGATCACTGAAACAGACATTTGATTTGACAGCCATGTTTGGTTCAGGGCTTGGTCTGTGAACATTTTTGATTCTCTGTAAATGCCATTGACAGAGTTTCACAAATCAAGTACTCCTGTTCTAGAACTCTGCTGCGTTTTCTGATTGTTGTTCTTTGGGAATAATGTCAATGTACCCCTGCAGATTGTCTTTTTATCCCCATTGACATGAAGCGATGACCTGCTTTTCCTGACATTGAATGTCCTAAAGGCTTTGTTGTGTGTGGTTTGTATGCTTTGGCTCCTGGTGCATGAACCACATTATGGCAGATGGAGTGAAAGGTCGCATTTGTCCTGGTCCTATCAGATGTTTCAACAACAAAATAAATAAATAATTGCAATATAGAGGGATTACTTAAAAATGGATAGTAGGACCATCCAGAAGAGCTCAAGCACTCACGCACCGTTTTAGGATTGTCATTTTTTCACCGGTCCTTCGGCAAATTAACACATTGTTGCTACTTACAGGTGCCTGGTAATATAAGGCGCGGTGTGCTGGTCAGTCTCTTCAACAAACAAATTAAGGATAGAAACAATGAGCCTTACCGCCCGTGGTCAGCACGTAGTTAAGGGTTTGTCAGTGCTCATAGCTGTACTCGTTTTGTTGACCTCACAGAGTTGTATGCTTTGCCATAAATGCATGAAGATTGTGACTTTTGCTACAATTTATGACGCATGTATCCTTTTTTAAATACTGGATACAATCTACTCTGCAAGGGTGCGCTGAGGGCTGAACAGTTCAGTCACCCTCCTTGTGCTCTCCCTGAGGATACACAATTGGCCTGAATAATTGCTCTAAGGTGGGCGCCAGGTGATGAGGAGAGGTACCAGGTTTCTCTCTTTGAGGAACTACAACCCTTGAGTCAAAGCCCCTTCTAATCCTCTTGCTGATAAAGAAACAGGGACGAGGAAGCTGGTGTGGCCATTTGTGAACTCGGTGCGGAGGAAGGTTGGAGGACAGCGGCCCACTGGTGAAAACCCGACCTAGAGGACAGCATGCCATGCTTCCGACTCACCAGTGGCTCTCCACAAAACACAATGGAGTAAACTGAATTCAATTGGTGGCGTCTGGCTCAGGTCAACCCGTTAGACACTGGGGGATTACTCGAGGCCGAAGAGGGCGCCTAGGGATTTTTATGAAAAAACACCTCCAACTTCTGAGGTAACTTTAAGGGCTGGGGCGTTGTCGGCAGCGTGTGCCTGACAGGGTATTCTTTTATGATGTCACTCAGGAATGCTTGTTTTTGAAGGAGGAGTTGTTGGAGAAGGGAGCTTTTCGTCAGGGCTGCATTAAAGAAGTTGTTATACATGAGTGGTCATCCTTTTAATGTTAGCTTTGGCTTCCAACTGAACCGTTGGAAAGGTACACCTAAGTTTTATTCTCTTCCCTCAGCTTCCTGGAAGTCCGGATGTGCTAGAGAGTAATTTGGTTGCTGGCCACCTGCAGAAAAGGCACCACTTCGTATGCAGTGGGATGTCTGAATCTATGTGTTAGAGTCTGGTTTTCGCTTTTGGTGAAGAGTGCACATCTGTGAGCAAAACCATTTCCAAGTACCGCCTCGAGCCAGCACAGTGATGTGAGGTGTGCTGAGTGTGGAAACTGGTCAAGCCTGTGTTTGTACCTTTAGTAAGGATGCTAAAAACAAACTAGTTTGTGAAATGGTTTTGGGAGGAGTGAGGATGCTGATAGTAGCAGATTTGGGTTCACCTTACACCAGTGCTTAATTTGTGCATGTTGTTTCCGGTGCGGAGAACCAGTACTTATTTTTGAGGGCCGGAGCTTAGTTTTCTGCATCAGGCATTTACTGAGAGCAAAAGACACATATGGGAAAGGCAGAGGAAGAGAGAAACGAAAAAGCGTTGAAAGGGAGAGAGCAGAAAGCTGCAAGAGTGAGCCGAGGAGGCAGGGAGTGGCTGTGAATGGATTAAAGAGGCCTGAGAAGGCTTTAGGATTACACTGCTTGGATGTTCTGTGTTTGCACATTTAATTGCAGCAGCCGCGTGTTTCATAGGAGAGTTTTGGGCACCGGCACGTTTTTATTTACAAATTAAGCACTGCCTTACACGTTTGTGCCCATTTAGGTTTGGAAAGAATTTTTTTAGGATGTGTTAAGAAATGAGCTGTTTCCTCCAGATATTAAGTCAAAAGGGTGTTTGGGCGAACCGATTTCTTTAGAACTTTGCCTTTTGAATTACAAAATAAAAGGACAATAGACACATTGTACATTGCTGAGAAAGTACCCTCTGACCTTGGTTAGATGGTCCAACGTATGTTGGACATCATTCTAGACCCCAATAGACCAGAACACGAGTTAATGGCAGGGAGAAAGCACCAACGTGGGATATAAAGTGAAAGAGGAGTTCCCTGCTGTCTTATCTGGAAAAATTGGAGGACTAAAGGGGGTTATCACCACATTGTTTCAAGGAAGGGTGCCTCCACCAAACCCTCAGGATAAGAAATATGCCCTTAGTTAGTAGGAAAGAAGTCAATCAGCAAAAGGATGTATTGCTCAATGATAAAATTATTGCATCAATTGAAAGCACAGAGTAAATTGCTCCTATTGTCGTAGCCAGACGAAAGAATGGAAAGAGTAATTTGTGTTTTACAGTGAGGAATCTCAGTGGTGGTGAAGTTCCCGTTACCATGTATTATTGAAATGCTCACCATGACCAAAGGTATACAATGGTTTGCCTCAGTTGACTTATCATCCGCTTACTATTAGGTGTGTCTGCATTCAGGCTTCAAAAAACATAGGACTTGATTACAACTTTGGAGGAGGTGTTAATCCGTCCCAAATGTGATGGATATACAACCAGCCATATTACGAGTTCCATAGGATATAATGGACTCATAATACGGCTGGTGGTATATCCGTCACATTTGGGACAGATTAACACCTTCCTCCAAAGTTGTAATCAGGCCCATAGTGCGTTCCTCACACCCATGGGATGTTCCTAATGAATTTCTATGCCTTTCGACTTGGCATCCGCTGCTGCAGTGTTTCAGTGGCTGGTGTCAAAGCTATTCAAGGGCATAAAAGGTGTTTTTTTCCAGGACGACATCCTGATTGCGGGGGCACCTAAAGATCAGCCTAACATGCTTTAAAGAACTGATTTGAATATACTGGAGAAGCATGGGTTGACTACAAAATACTATTAATATGAGCGAGCTGTACCAAATCGTGCATGTTTATGCCATAAGATTAGTACAATAGGGATAAACCCTAAGCAAGATTCCCTGTAAGCAATCAAGGACACTCCATCCCCTACTAATAAAGATGAATGTAGGTCCTGCCTAATGCTGATCAAGTTCTACACAAAGTTTGTGCATACACTTTTGTTGCTAAGGCTTAAGCCAGGATGATTTTAAAGATATCAAAAAGGACGTTGCAAGTGCTAAGGCTGTTAATGGATATGATCCCACGTCTAGAAACATTGTAACTGCTGACACTAGCTTTAAGGGAACAGAGAGTGTATTTTCTCAAAAAGAAGGCAATGGAAATGGAGTGACTATTACCTTTGCAACAAGATTGCTCACACCCTCCAAAGAAAAATGTTCTGTAATTAAAAAGGTGGTGGTATGGGGTTTTGGAACTTTCTGCCATTTCATTTAGGGTCCGTAAGTATTGGTTACGTGTGACCAGAAACCACTAACCAAAGTATTGACCATAGAGGTTTTACTCTTTGCTACTCCCAAACTGCCCATATGTCCACAAGACTATTCAATTTCAATAACAAGATCCATTACCTACCAGGCGTAAAGAATAGAGTTGAAGACTTCCCGAGTCACTTGCCTTTGCCCTTGGTCGAAGTTTCAAAAGATTGCTGGGAAGACTGTGCAGTATGATTGTATGATACTGAAGGCGTGACCATCCGTCTGAATGAATGGGAGCAAGCGTGCTAAAAGTATAAACTGATGGGACTAGTGATTGAGTTTGTAGTGTTTGGGTGGGCAACTAAACGTGTTTTGATTATGGAAGTTTGCAGTTTTTTGGAAGTTAGGAATGGTTGCTCTGAGAATGGTGAACGATGGGTGAGAGGCATAGGTATTGTGCTCTCTGTATGGCGTAAAGAGAGAATTGAGGAATTGTATAATAAACACTTAGTATTGTTAACTGTTTTAGAAAGTGGGTAAAAGAATATTGTTGGTGGCCTGATATTGATGTTGAGGTGAGGAGCTATGATGCGTATGAAGGAGCTGGTAAGTCTGCCTTCATGGCCTGTATGACATCTTGATGCTCCTAGGGAAACTATTAGTGCTGACATCAACTTGCCGGTTGTGGAGGAGGACAAGAGTTCAAAATTCTCTCCTAATAAGAGCCATGGGGCCTTATTTAGAGTTCTGCGGATGGGTCACTCTGTCACAAACGCAACAGATTAGTGTTCTGCAGTAGGGTTACTCTGTCACAAATGTAACAGATTCGGGTTCTGCGGATGGGTTACTCTGTCACAAATGTAACAGATGTCCGGTCCGCTGTATTACAAGGGCATTATAGCCTTTGGCAGTAGTTGTAGGGCGGATCTTACGGCAGATGGGATAGCTGTCACGTATGTGATGGAGTAACTTGTCCACCAATCTCTAAATCATGCCCTTGGTCTTCTTTTACTGCGAAATGCCATTGTCTGTAGAAAAGCTCTGCTAAGAGTAAGCTTGCAGAAAACAGTCTGCATTCAATTTCCAGCATGGCTGGCCTCGTTTCAGTCAACCTGATCTGACTATGCAGAGATACATTCGCAAAGACGAAGATAGACTTTGAAATAGTTCAAGCTTTGCAGCAGGCCAAACATCTGAAACTTCACCTGCACGGGTTCACAAGGTGTTTTAAGTTTCCCTGCTCCAGGATTTGACTATTTTTCCTTTGCTGAGATGGCTTGTGCCTGATTTCATGTTAACAAACGCACAGCTCTGCCTTTTTTATCTTGTTTTCTGCTTTCCTGGCTAATGCAACTCCCACGCAGGCAGGCTGCACATTAGAGGTTGGCACAAATGCAGGTAAACAATTTGATCAGCCATATTTGCGCTATTAATTCTTTTAATGAAATAACAGTAGCACAAGAAAAGCCAGGCCGCCGGAGCACTTATGAATGGGGAGTTCTGGCTGTAAAGAACAAACATTGGGAAAGCAAAGGAGTCTAGAGTACGTCGCTAAACGGTCGCCAGACAAAAATATTGTGTCCTCTGTATCATTTACAAAAAGTATTGCCCCATTGAAGGTAACAGTAGAAACTGTATTCCCTATGGTATATTTTGTAAACAATATTAAAGGAAGTATTTATGTCTAACGATACTTTTGTCAACAGTATCCTGACACATGAGCGGTCTGGCTCATTTCTAAGTTGAAGCGGTTCTTCACAGATTGGAAAGTTTGCATGGATGTGAGAACGAGTCGGTGGTGAATGGATGAGTGGATAGGTTGAAGACGTGAGTGTATGCATTAATGTATAGCTGGATAAATGGGTGAGTGTTTGCAGACAGATTCCACCAGCATTACAGGGCCAAGCCCTCAGACAACAGTATGATCATATTATATAAATGCTAAGAATTGCCAGTGGTTTGCCAACGCAAGCATTATATCAGGGCTGGGCATTATTACACCAGAATGCCAACCATTTATAAAGAGTTGCCACTTTTGTGCCGTTGATTGCATTTCTCTGTTGGTAGCTGTGGTGGCATCCACCGTGTCTAGAATATGTCCATGCCTACTACCCAAGCTTGAGTAGACACCACTCTCCAACCATAGCTGCCCAAGATGTGGGGTATTGATGTACAGTCTGCAGCTGCTTGCTTCATGAGTATGCCAGCAAAGTATTTTGGGTGCTCAGTAATGACAGACGTCAGATAAGACAATCAATTCTCCGATGGCCATCCACAGACCCGTTGCTTCTGACATTTTAGGTAGAGTACCGGACTGTATTTTGTAATTCATTAAACAATTTCTGAGATACTTCAATACTCGACCACAGAAAGACAGGGGCAGAATTTGGTAGTATGACAAGGACAGCCAGCCCTAGCAAGTCAGCCCAGATATTCTGAATTCTCTTTGCGTCCAGTTTAAATTTGGTTGCACCTCTGGCTAGCATCAAGCAGCTGGCCGCCCGACACCTGAACACCTGGGCCTGCTGGTTAGCTACTCCGTGCCCACTGGGGGATGAAAATGCATGGCTCACTTGAATGTGAAAGCTGCTTGGAATGAAAATAATCTTGGCTGGCTTGAAGGGGAGAGAGGTTCAATTTGAGAAAGTTAGGAACCAATGCATAGCCTCTTTGGCTCATGAGTTTAGGGAGCTTACCTGTCCAAAATACTTCTGAATCCTCCACCTCACACAATCCTACCTCTCAGAGTGACCAACGACCCGCTCCTGGGAGCTCCGAGGGGGGCGGGTTCACCTTGAGATGGCCCCCACTGATGGTCTCCACCATCTCCCATTGCTGACCGGATTATTTTATTTATTATCATCGCTCTTGTTAGCTGGGGGCGGTGGAGTGCGGGGAGGGAGTGATGGTTTTATGTATGTCTCACAGTTGCGTCATTCTTGCGTCCCACCGGCCTCTGGTTGTAGCTGGAGAACTACAAAAAAAACGAGTTAAACCGTAATACAAGCAGCTCCATCAGAGGCCCGTATTCTGAGCCTGCATAAGACGTCTACATCCGCGTCGCAGAGTATTTGGCATCATCGCTGTCTTTGTCCACTGTCCACTTGTTTGATCTCTGTCCCCGCGTTTCCCCTACACAGCACCCTGGGGCTAACCTGACTGTCCTGCAGCACTTTTCAACCCTCTCAAAGATGTATTCTCCTATCTTTGTCTCTCTCTTACTGTGCATGACTTTCTTGACTCTATTGACTTGTTCCTGGGAGGATATTCCATGTATTTTCTCCCTGTCCTTGGAGAAAAGTGTTTCTTCATAGCCAGTTATCTCCCAAAAAATAAAATAAGGAACGAGATCCTATTTGAACAGCGCCTCATCCGAACTCACAAAGCGAGAGGGCAAGTCTAGCTTTCTCGGTCTGTTATGACTTGATGTGGCTCCTAGGGAAGTAGCAGACAGGGCTAGGAACCCCTGGGGGGAGGAGTACCTTATTTAAAGTCAGAATGGTCGCGCTTAGTATATATGTCCACACATTAAAGTCATCGTTCAAAAACGCTTATTAAACGAGATACTATAAAGAATAGAACTTTAGCAAGGACCATAAAGAGTATACCTAAAAATAGATCTCGATACTGGGCTCAATACTAATGAAGCACTGGCAAGGTCAACGGGTCTGGTCTTGGCAAGTGGGCAAGCAAAAAACAAAAATTCAGTATGCAAAAAAAAGTGGCAAACATGAAGGAGTGGCCAGTGGGACAGGAACGCCTGCCCCAACACGGATGTAGCTCCGTATCAGCCAGCTGTGCACGCGATCAGGAAAATTATTGTCACTCGCTGTGCCTGACAGTCGGCGGATGCTGTATGCTGTGCTGGGTGGAAGCAAAATGTGAATGACACCTGAATGTACCAATGGACAAAGAATGCTGACTGAAAGCCACAATATGCACATATGTATTTTTTTGTTGTTGTAAAAATCGTAGAAACGGCAGAGTGCAGTGCTGCCGGCGCAGGTTTTCTTACTAGCTCCATTTGCGTTCCACCAAGATGGAATAAAAATATATTAATAACTTATGAATTTGTAAACCAACAAATTTGCAAACAGCAAAAGTAAACTGGCATGCTAAGGAGTACCATTGAAGGGATGCCCATGCCCTTGCACTCAGACTTCTTCCTTCCGCACTTCACTCATGGATGTTAGAAAAGCTAGTTAGAAACAGCCTCCTCATCTCTTCTGACGTTGTAAGAGTGCCGCTGGCGCGCCATAGCATGTGATCTGCAGCCGCCTAAATGTGAGCAAATTCTGAAAGGCAACCTGGAACACAATCCAGAAATACAGACCTCCTTAATGATAGCAGCCCTGAAATCTCCTGACTTTTCATCTCAAGTGACTAATGAAGCCACCTTCCTGTTCTGGTTACAAGAGCAAGATGGCGCCTCTAAATCCACCAATCTGAATGCATGGGTTGTCCCTGCATGCGGCAAACCGGCATCAGTATCTTTCAGATGCGTACCAGGGCATTGCTGGCCCTTCCTCTGTCTAGATTCTCGTTGCATTGTGGACCTTGTAGTTGTATATTATTCACGTCACCTGTTAATATTTATTTCACCATGTCTGAAATTTATCTAAGGGGGTGTCGCAGTGTCAGTTTGTGTGCAGTTAAATATTTTTACATTATACAGCTTCAGCACCTGTTTAAATACCCGTCTTTGCTGCAATGCACGATCACTATTATTCATGATGGGCCTGGACCAGTTTTGTCAGAAATTTTTTAAGATAAAAGATTGTTTTGTGAAAACCATTCACATCACATTCATTAATGGTACATCCATTGTGGGAATTATAGCTGAATTTAGAACAAATTTCTGTAAGTGACTTAATTTAAGATGCCAATTTTTAAGTTGTTAGTGAATGTGTAAAGATTCCTTTTTTACCTGGGCAGTGGATTATTTAAGGAATAATAATGTCTTATATGAACTGGTTGACAAATTCTGTAAGCAGGCATTTGATTTGATCAATTGAAAGGCACAAGATTGCACCTTAGTTTGGGAAGCCCCAACATATGCTATCTTTTGAGCTTTCAGTTGGAGCTAATTGCAGGATATCCATTTCTCCATCTCCCCAAGACAGTTGTTCTGTCTCGAGGGTGCCGGTAAACACATCATTGACTTTTGGTGAGTTTGTGTTTTCTTAAACATGGATTGTAAACATGTAGTATGTTAGTTTCATTGTGACTACGTAGTTCTTCACACCTTTCTAATCCACAAGTCATTTACATGTGGTAAGGCTGGCCCCACTTCATGTTTAAAAAGCTTAATTTTGTGTTAACGCGCTAACATGCTAAAATAAAGCAGATTTACATGATAGTCCTACAACCGGCTGCAGTTGTAACCCACACCCTACCAACCACACAGAACAATAAATTAATATAAAGCTTGTGTGTTCTATCCCTCGTTCTTCTCTCCACTACATGCTGAAGCACAGTGAGCAATGTCACTGTACTCTGGTCATCACGCAGGGCACCAAAACACTACCCGTATAGACCACGCTACAATTCCGCAGTCTTCCAACAAAGCACACCCTATCGTATAGTGTGCTCTCTATCCGCTAATGCGCTTCAGTGCAACCGCAGTACAGTACGATGGATTCCAATCTCAATTAAAGAAAGTCACTGTAGTATTACAGTTTACCGAGCCACGTTGTGATTGCGACCAAAGCCCAGAAGATGTGTAGTTAATATGGTCTTCTATCAAAGAAAATACTTGGGATTTGTCTCATGGCATTTTAGAACTTGAGCAACATTTGATGCCGCATGTGTTGCCCCATATCGTGTAATATAGTGTTTAGTTGTAAATAGTGAATACAGACATGTCACTGGACAAAGTGGCCATACAACCTGGGTTTCATATTGTGAAGGTCACTGACAAATGCAAGGCATGGTGCATTATGCATGATTCCAGTGTGTCTACTGTTGTGATCATACAGCCTGGGTTTCATATTGTGAAGGTCACTGACAAGTGCAAGGCATGGTGCATTATGCATGATTCCAGTGGGTCTACTGTTGTGACCATACAACCTGGGTTTCATATTGTGAAGGTGAACTGCACAATGGATATAGCACTGACAAATGCAAGGCTTGGTGGGTCACGCATGGTCTCAGTGGGTCTACTGTTGTATACTATTACTAACTTGTGCATCACAAATCAAACTTTGTTTTGAGAAGTGTTACACTCTGGAGTTTTGTAGATCCACAGAGGTACTGATAAATGAAGTGTCTTATGCCATATTCAGTTACTTGTCTAACCGCGTTTGAGGACTTGTTATGGGATGTGTTCTTTCAATGAGAAGGCTTACATTTTTTCCTGTTTATCTTACTGTGGTGAAGCTTTCAGAGGAAGAGAAAATCCAGCGCTACAGCATCCTATCTGAGCTGTACGAGCTCATTGGGTTCCACAGAAAATCCGCTTTCTTCAAACGTGTGGCAGCGATGCAATGCGTGGCACCAAGCATATCCGATCCGGGCTGGAGGGCCTGCTATAAACTTCTCCTGGAGACACTTCCTGGTTACAGCCTCTCCCTCGATCCCAAAGATTTCAGTAAGGGTAAGCATGAGGGCATTGGTCATTGGTATAAACTAAAAAAAGTAGTGCAGGTACCTACTTCATGTTAGTGGCATCCAGGGATATGGAAAGGGTGTGTCAGATTGATTGACTTTACCTCTTTGAAAATCCACTAGAGAGGGACCACTTACATCTTTGTTTTTAGTAATACCTTGGACAACAATTAAGTTTTGTTTTAATTTAGATTATATATATTTTGATTGATTTCCAGGCATGCTCTATCAAGACCATCTATAGCAAGTAATTGAAGAACCCGAATTTCGGTTACATAATTGAAGGATACATTTGCAAAGCGTATTTTTTATTTGTTTTGGACATCTTTTTATAAAAGTTACAGAGATTCAAATTATAATAAACCATTCAAACTGAGCAACAGTCCAACATGAGGCTTTACATATAAAAAGTATTTTGAGGAGAGTTGGACAGAAAAAAAGGAAACCTTACCCTTTGAACAGGATCCTACACAGAACACATTTCCCCACCCCTCCCCCCATCAGAATGCCCTCCTTTACAATCCATGGCTGCAAAGCAACCACTTCCATGCCACCACCTACTGAATCAGGTTACCCATATCTCGGAATTACCTCCGGGGAGTGCCCTACACCTTATCAAACTTTTGGGGACAGCCATGTGATATGTATATGGATTTCTCTGCCAACATACACCAGTCCATATATCTAGTCGGCTGTTCCACTCCTGGGATCTCCGGGCTGCCCCACAGTTTAACATTATCTCTCCTGGCCACCCTGCGGGTCAGATTGTGCCATAGTAAATTACATTTTGACATGGTCTGCTTCCCCTAAATGCCAAGTATAGCCGGGGGACCCAAGTGACAGGTCTTCCCGCATTGCTGAGGAAATTCGACGGCTCACCGTTGACCAAAGTGTCTGTACGCATGTACATTCCCAAAGTGTTTAGAGAGTTGTGCCAGATTGACAACAGTCTCTAAGGCAGCAGTGTATGTCTGTACTCCCCATGCGATGCAACCTGGTACTTGTGTAGTATGTATGATGTAAAATCTTGTACTGCTCTGATGGCTACCTCCTGTGGATTTCGACAGACCGCTCCCCAGTATCGTCTTCATGGGGTACCTATCCTTGAATGCCATAAGGTTGGGCTAGGTATTACTCACAAGTGTTTTGTAATTCTGGGAAATGGTGTTTATGTGGAACGGTGTTGCCAGTATCCTAAATTCTAATGGTGTTTCCTCAAGCACATCCAGGAATCTGTCCCTGCATCCCCTCAGGACATGTTTTCCCCTGGGTGTACCGGTAACGCTGTTTCCGATTGTTCGTAATGTTCTTTCAGGTCTTTGAATTGGAGAAGATTCTGGGAGTCCCATATGTCCCCCAGCTTTGAAATGCCCAGTATATCCCAATGCCTTCTCCTCTCTGGGACCGTAGATCTGCCAAAACGGCCGATTCCCATAAGTGGTTTTCCAGTGTCACTACTCCCTCCTGTCCCTCATATGGCTTTCCTCCATATTTTACCCAGTGCCTCCGTCGGGGTCAGATCCCCCCTGAACCTGCCCCTACATTAGAGCTGTTGTGGTTAGCCCTCACCACCATACTTTATCTATCTGCCCGTGATGCCGGGACCTATTGGGAAACTAAACCCCATTCATTCACTTCTTGAAGCTGGGCTCCCCCATTATACAGTTTGATCCGTGAGTGCAATGCCCTGTCATAAGTGTTCCTTGTCGGGGTTGATAGAGCTATTTTGGGAGACCACCTTTTCCACTGCAGCTGTCTCATCACCGCATCCGTTGCCTGGAAGAACTCTTACATTTGGTATAAAGTATTTTGCAACATATATAGAAATTTTGGGAGCGTAATCATTTTATAAAGTGATGCTCTGCCCAATAACGAAACAAAGCGTATTCTTCATTAATTAGAGGTCTTGCATCATATCCTGAATGATGAGAGGGCAAGTACTTAGTTAAGTCGCTGCAGTCATTGTGCCTTTTTTAATTTTTGTGCATCTAGGTGAGTGCTTTCACTGTCACAAATCTTAAACACAAATTTAATTTGGGTCTTGGAGTTAAAATTTTACACATTAAAATAGCAGCATTTTAAGAGCCCTTGGATGTGTTTCCAGGTACTCAAAGATCATTCCAGCCTTACTGTGAAGACTAGACGGAGAACTAGACTGAGAACGCAGTTACAAGGCCAATGATGTATTCTGAGGGGAAGAAGTGTTGATTCTGTAAAGTTAACAGTGAGCCACACCTTGACTTGCCTTTTCTTTGCTCACTAACAGCTTTTATTGAAGATCTTGTCCAGATCACATTGTCATTGGCAAGAGTTAAGAGTATAGTATCTCATAGTGTTGGAGTGCGTTAGTCATTAAGTGCTGGAGATGTAACTATTTGGAGGGTGCAATACAATACCACAATATAGTCATCCCAAGAAATAAGTCCTAGTTTACCCATGGACCTTTTACTGAACGCCCCCTCAAATATCTTTAATTAAACTATATAACCCCAAAAACGCATCTGCTGTGTCCAACTGCATTATGATGTGCATAAATTGAGCGGTATGTGGAATTGACCTCCCTCTCTATGCTGCAATTCCCTGCATTGCATCAGGGTCTGCATTTTGTATCAGATTACATTTGCCATAAAAACACATAAATAAGAGGGTGCTTTCCACATGTTCATGAAGGAACTGTCCATATGTGTAGCTCTCCCCTCTAAGCCTCTCCATCTGCAGGAGCCCAGGTGGATTAGATGACCATCAATTTGGCTTCTTCTGATTGATCCTCTTTCATTGGTCCACAACATGTCCTTCAGTTGCCAGCATCTGCTCTGGGCAGCTGTTCCCAAAAGGCGATTGACACCAGTTCTGCACACTTCCTGTACCCTTTCCACCCCCATGGATAAATCATACACTTTAGTGTTCAATGTAAAATATTTACCCTTCTTCAGCCATTAATATGAGATATATTGTTTCAAATGCCAAAAGCTAGCCAACAAGGGAAATTCCAGCTGTAATGAAATGGACTCTAGCCAGATTGATGAGGAAAGGTTTTATAGGTCAGACCTTGGTATGGCATAAAATCTCGTATTTGTGCAAGATATATCTGGTAAGGATTGTGTAATAAATGGATTCTTCTACCCTAGAATTCAAGGTTATGTTTATGAAACATCTTCATGATCTTTCCGTGACCAGGAAGGTGTACACCTCTACTAAAGCATCTCTTAGGGACTCTGCACCTTACCAAAATCATCCTACTGCCTGGGCTCATTCCATTTTTATCACTGGAATTTCATCTCCAACTAGCAATGTACAAGAACTATTTTCAAGCTCTCTAAAGCTTCACACTGGTCTCGCCCCTTGGATGTGTTATTTCAAGATCTCCATAACAGCGTTGCTACAAATATCAGATTGCTAAGGGAGTTGGTATTGACATCTGTTCATTCCACTTGTACTTGCAATTCTCTTTCCATCTATCACACATGCTTCTCCTCTAAGCCTCTCAAAAGATCGGGAAATCTCCATCACAGATGCACATTGAACATGTTAGGTTATATGTTTGCTCCCGGAGAAACTAGGAGTCTTGTGAAGTTGTACCTGTGTAAGGAAATGAGTGTATTACTGCAGGGACCAAACGTTTGATATCCAGCCTATATGGGATGTTAGTCTGAGTACCGCTTACCTGTAACTGGGTCAGATATGAGAAGGACCTGAGGTATCTGACTTGGCAGTTGATGATATGTGTGGACAGTCTTTGAGTAGGTGAAAATGTGCATATTGCAGTGTCCGTGCAACCTGCGGTTACAGTTGAAACTGTAAACCAAATCTGAACATGCATTGATCAAAATGGAAAGAAACAGTATGTAATCTGAGAAATCGGCAAATGTAGGCAGACGTTCACAGAAGGTAAACAGAAATAGAGCAACATAATTTCAGACACATATTCCTCTAACAAAGATGTGCCCTTCTGTTTTAGGAACTGGTAAAAACCTTTGAAGTACCAAAATAAAAGCCACCACTAGACATACTATACACAGGTATGGATCAGTTTCTGTTTTCAGAGGAGCAAACAAATATGGTGCAGTATGAAAGAAAAAATAATTTAGAGCTGAATAATCTGCCCACCCGAAGTATATTAGTCGAGAGTAAACTTATCAGTAGGATAGTGAACACAAAAAAACACTAACAGCTTCACTGTAAGTTATCAAAAGTCATATATTCATTTTTCTTAACCAATACACCCATCCCAACCTCCCAGTCCTGACAAAGGCTTGAGCAGAAATGCATGTTACAGGTTGAAAACTTGAAGACAGGCTACTCTTGTATTTATAAGTATGTTTGTTGGGCTTTAACAGTGGTTCTTAACCTTTTGACTTCTGTGGACCCCCACTTAATCATTATTGGAATTCGGGGACTCCCACTAAGACATTTCTGGTAACCGGGGGCCCTGGCCTAAGCATTTTCGATGATTTAAACTACAAAACAATACACAAAACAACACAGAAACAAGCATTCTTCAAACAAATATGCAAATAATTACATTTTTTTCCATTTGCAAACAAATATGAAAACGCATTTTTAATTTTAAAAGAAAGACTGGAGCTTTTCTAGATTTAATTGAGGCCACTCATCCTCTGCAGTATATTCTGTCTGATGCACTTGCACTTCACCCACAAATCATCTTGAGAATACTAACTAAAATGTAATCCTCTAATTTCAAATTCCTTCACATTTATTTACATTTTTTCAATTGTACATTTTGCTTCTTTTTTGTATACACTTTATTAACTGTTAATATTATTTAATTTTTTAAGCAGTCATGGACCCCCTAACTAGGCCCTGGCATCCCCAGACCACAGGTTAAGAACAACTAAACTATAATGTTTTTTTTAATTTTTTTTACAAGAAACATCAGCATTCGAAGCCAGGTAGATAAAGTGCATCACACGGGTCAAAATAGTCACATGGAAATATCCCCACAACCACCATCTCTGTACATATGTCGACAGAGGAAAAGGAAAGAAGAGGAAGGAAAAAAAAAACATGATGGTCTCTGGGAGTGGGGTGGGAGAAGGCCGATCCGCCATCGATCTGCATAGGGAATTACTGGACTACAATGTTAATGTAACCATTAACAAAAAAAGTCTCACAAATAATATATTGCTGGAGCATTTTACACTTGGGTAAATGCTTCAAGTGAAGTCGACAATCTTTTCCCCCATCTGGACATAAAAGATAGTTGGCAATTACAAATCAAACAAAAATACTTCCAGATTTACAGTGTGGAAAATGGGGCCACACAAGGAAAACAAAGACCAAATTAAAAACAGGCTTTATTACAAACTACTGAACAAACTAATGTAAGCAATTCTCAAAAGCAGACTACAAAGGTACAATATCACCATAGGATGACTATGTCTTTGAAAGAAACAAAGCTTTATCTACCTTAAGCAAACTAAACACTCGATACATGCCACACAGAAAATGAACAATACAATTTGGTGGTGACTAAATACATGTAGACCACTTCTTTGCAACATAGAAGCATATTAAAATGCATCAAGTTAGTCAGAAATTAAGAAATGCTTACTATTGTCACTAGCTGACATGTGCTGGGCAAATCAGTTTCGAGGACAAAATATAAAAAGCAAAGGTAGGGCAAAAATAATATGGAAGAGTGACATCTCCACCATCTGCAAACTAACTAAAGCTGTAAAATAAGTAAAAAGAAAAATGGCAGCATTTAAAAGCTCTGCTACGAGTCTTCCCACAGGGTCAGAAAAATCCTAAATCTAAGCTTCTGCATGGAGGATGGTTTTATCATAAATACAATCAGTATGTAGGAGGTCCATAGGAAAATGAAAAATAGAGTCCATGCAGAGTCACCAACAGCAGTGACTACGGGCAAAAAGATGTAAAAGTCTTTTGGTCATCAGCATAAGGGAGAGAATGACCTAGAGTCTATGGGGTCGGGGCAAGGTTTGAAGGCTCAAGTTGTGCAAAAAGAAAAGACTGCAGCTCCTCAAAATCAGGGAAAGTATGCCACAAGCTCATCAGGGAACAGTAAATTGAAATCCACAAAATGTTCTGATTTGTTGAAAAGGTTTTAATTAGGGATCGAACAAATCCATCATCCAATCAGGGGACATCACATGTTGAACATCGGCAACATCCATGAAGATTCTCATTACTGTCATTGGAAAGAGGTACATCATCTACTCCTGTAGCAGTCTTTGCAGCAATTGTAATTAAGTTTTCCATAGTTTCTCCCTGTGCCTTAGCCAAAGACACTTTTGGAGCATAAAACAATAGGGCATTTGATTGACCAAGAAATATGGGATGAGAATGGATTCTGATGAAACATAAACTACCATTTCATGTGAACGGAACCTAAAAGAAATGTCACGTTAGTAAGTGAAAGGGCATTTTCTCACAAATTCTGCTTTGTCATCAGCCTAATAACTACTGTGGCTAAGCTAAGCAATAGAACTATACAGCACATCTCAGTAATTCAAATGAATTCATTTAATATCAAAACATATGTATTTGTCATTAGGATATAGGGCCTGATTCTAACTTTGGAGGACGGTGTTAAACCGTCCCAAAAGTGGCGGATATACCACCTACCGTATTACGAGTTCCATAGGATATAATGGACTCGTAATACGGTAGGTGGTATATCCGCCACTTTTGGGACGGTTTAACACCGTCCTCCAAAGTTAGAATCAGGCCCATAGTATTCAAAATTCATGTTAAACATTTAGAAGTGAAGGATAACATTTACATTTACATCTGTCACTTTGCCATAGAACTACATTGAGCCAAAATACATAGGTGGGATTTAGGAGTTAAGAATAGATATTCATAATCGTTTCAATGCTAGCTCGTAATTATCATTATTAAGTAACAGAAAATTTCAAAGCCAATTTGTATGCATATAATTTTAGTTCCATACCACATCACTTTCATTATATTAATCTACTGTGAATGCACATCAATATGTGTCTTCAATGCATCATTTTACACTTTACTGTTGGACATTAATGCACTTTAATAAATACATGGTCACGTTTAAGGCTATACTGTGACAAAAATATAGTCATACCTCTGCTACATCAATATGAACCAATATTAAAAATGCATGTACATTATGAATTCCTTTGTAGCTGTCTCAGATAATATCCCACAAGCAAAGCAAAGGAAGTTGTGATGAGGGGAAACTATTGCGGATTTAGTAGTTTTTATAGAATTAGGATTGAATAAGTATCCTAGAATATGCCTCCTTGTTTTCTTAAACTTTGGGCAAATAAACAATTCTTGCGTAAGATTAGAAACATTGTTTAGATAAGTAATAAGTATCATCAGTCCACATACCAAAGCTGGAAATTATACTTAGGCCAAGCCACAGCTTCAAAAATAACTGCTTAAGGTTAGGATCAGGATTAGATGTTAAATATTAACTGACTCCTAAAGAGATTTTAAACTGTGCCCATAGTTGAAAATCCTTTTTACCAGAGTCATAGTTCCAATTCTGAACACTCGATGAAAACAATTTGTTTTATGATTCTTGTCCATTTTAAGTTGTATCTAATCTTTAACCCAAAATCAAGGCATACGTGGCAAAGTACCATAAACCAAATGATTTTAAGAGCTTGTCTGTGTGTAATTATTCACAAACAGACCAGTCAAACATGTTAGTATGCTTTTATTTAATTAGCATAATAAAATATGGTCTAGGCATCATTGTGTAAAAAAACCGATACTAATTCATCATGCAGCACCTGGACAATAGCAGAGTGAGGAAGGAATGATGCATGTTTTTAAACATTTACCTTTGAGGCAATCATAATTAAGCTGCAAACCCAGAAACAATGCAGGGTATCCATACAAGGCCAAAGGCTGCAGTTTAAACTTACAGTGCGACCTGTGAGAAACCCTTTTTAACAGGTAGGAACTCTCCTTTAAATATTATTAAGTCACCCCTTTAGAAGCTTTGCAGCCACAAGGTGGGGAGTGTGGTATTTAAAAGTAGGAGATGTATTGAATTAATGCTATGTCCGTACAGTGACAGGGCAATAAAAGCAATGTTCACTGTGGCTGGCCTAGCTGCCCTGTGTAGCAAACCAGAGTACAGATTAAAACATGAATATTGTATCTTGGGAAAGAGACCAGCTAGAAAATAATTAACCCACTATGTTTTAATAGTTATTACAAATCAAATTCAATGGCAAAGTTATATTTAGTATAAATATTAAGGATAATCAACCTTTAGAACGTTTCTCTTTACCTGCCTCAACTATCAGAAGGTTATAAGGTATTAGCCTCTGCCGACTCCCAATCTGTGTTCAGCCTGGGAAGAGGTGTGAAGGAGGTGTAATTCCTCCCAACTGCACACAATAGGCTGACCTGAATGTGCAGTGCTGACTCCACTGAGCTCCACAGAATATTCAGGATGGGGAGTATGCCCCTCCGATGGACACCACAGTGTCTAATCCTGCATGACAGGTGTGTCTGATGCACATGTACAACTGTCCCGCCTTTCACAGGGAGCAAACGGTATGTCTGGGCAATTCTTGTGTATTCTGTGATTTTTGGTGAAAAGACATTGCTTTGGACATGCCAGACTTCCATCTCTGTTTTTATTGTGAGTACAGCGACGGCTTCAGACCTGAGTTTATTGTTAGATGTTGGAGGACACTGGAATTGCCATATTACAGTCCTCACTCACCCACCCACCTACCCTCAGAGCCTAGGTTTAGTGTGGCTAAAGACCTTGACCATCCTGGATTTGTTGTGTCAATGAAGTTTGGTACTGTTTGCAGTTGAGCATATAGGAACTACTTCATATGTAAATAGGTGAATGCCGGGAACATTGACTGAATTGCTCAGAGTGGAACTATGAGTGTCTTAAGGTGTGTCATAGGACTCTCGTTATTTGAACGAGACTGCTGGATTCGGGGCTTGTGGGTGACTGAGTCATTCCCACACCAGTTGGCGGATGCAGGCCCAACCCTACTAGGCTTTCTAGCAGCACCTCACCCAACCAAAGAAGGAAAGGTGACCTATGGTAGCCTATTGCAAGACACTCTAGTGACCTCTCTGGGAAGTCGCGGTGAACAGATCTCACCCCTTTCTTTTGTTAGCAAAAGGTCTCATACACACATAGGTAATGAAGAGATGCAGAGTAGTTTTCAATACATTTATTGAAAAGACTGCAATCTACAATAAAATATATGAACTGCAATTATTAGGATAATGAGGCATAACAAAATTAGGATTGTGATGGTTGGTGTGAAAACGATGAACAATCCCAACATATTACAACAAACATGTATTTAGAATTCCTACCTAACACCTAGCATCTAGCTAGAGCACAGCGGTGATAGTCCAATCTGTACGTATTCAACCCATGAGAGGAGCACCTTCCTCCCCATTACCTTAGGCTGAAGATCTGACCTTCGTCTCCTTAGCCGACTTGCAGAGACAAGGCTGAGGTCTTGCTGAAAAATGGCACGCAGCATAGATGGAATCCTGGTCGGAAGGACCCCTCTCAACCCCCTTTTAGGCCTGCATGGTGTTTTATAGGAAAGCATGTGTTTGTTCTGCAAAATAGACCAGACTTGGGCATGTGCCTAAGTGTTAGACTGTGTGCGTGGCTCTTGTGACGGCAATGCCAAACATTCTCGTGTTGGTCTCGTACTGGTCCTTGTCAACCTTGGACCAGGAGCATAATGTGAAATGTCGTGCATAATGATAATAACAACGCTCTTGCAGAATAGCAGCTGATTAGGAAAAACAAAACATACATTTTTATTAATTAATAAAATGTAATAAATGACAATAGAGCATATTATCTGGGTAAAAGGGCACAGGCCTAAACTAAGCTAGATTATATATGCCTGAGCAAGGTACTAAAATGAACCCACAACAGGTGTTCCTTAACCACAGGCTTGTGTGCCCTATAAAGCTGGATCCTCACCTAGCCTTCCTCAGAACACTGCTTGAACTGTTGGATACCATGTGGACTGAACATGCTTCACTCGATATATGTGACCTTTGAGAAGGACCAGTGGAGGCCCCTTCCCCCCTGAAATCTCCATGGATTATAAACCTGATCCTCTGGTTGGCTCCAAGAACATGAAAAAGCTGAAGAGGGCATTCCTGTGAAGACTCCCATCTAATCAGTGGCAAGTGGGCCCTGGCCTGAACTTTGCCGTTGTCCTTTGTCTGACACCCTCAGAGTCTCTAAGTGCTCCCCCAGAGGTTTTGGATACTTCTGAAGTGTACTCCTGTGAGTGTTTGAATACCAACAAAAGTTTGGGAAACTTTTGCTCCCAAGCTTGAAGGGGACTGACCGTGATAAGTATCCAATTGGGATATATGAGGGAACTACACACGCGTTTTTCCATGCATGCCTTTACAACACTGGCACTAGAACCCGTGTCAATAATCACCTTGACACCCAAAAACCCATACTCACCCTAAAAATACCCTTACCACCCTAAATCGCATACTTACCCTAAATACCCCATAACCCCCTAAACACTTCTCACCACCCAAAAAACCATACCCACCCTAAAACCTAAAAATGCCCTTACCATACAAAAACCCATACCCACCCTCAAACTTCAAAAATCCCTTGCTACCTAAAAAACCTTACCCACCCTAAAACCTAAGGTGCCCTTGCCACCCAAAAACCCATACCTACCCTAAAACCTAAAAATGCCCTTACCACTCCAAAATCCCATACCCACCCTAAAACCTAAAAATGCCCTTACCACTCCAAAAGCCATACCCTCCCTAAAACCTAAAAATGCCCTTACCACCCAAAACCCCATACCCATCCTAAAACCTAAAAATGCCCTTACCACTCCAAAACCCATACCCTCCCTAAAGCCTAAAAATGTCCTTGCCACCCAAAAACCCATACCCACCCTAAAACCTAAAAAACCCATACCACCCTAAAACAGAAAAATGCCCTTACCGCCCAAAAACCCATACCCGCCTAAAAACCCCTACCACCCAAAAACCCATACCCACCCTAAAACCTAAAAACCCCATGTAGGAGGCTGGACTGGCTTGTAGTGAGTACCTAGGGGTACTTACACCTTGCACCAGGCCCAGTTATCCCTTATTAGTGTATAGGGTGTCTAGCAGCTTAGGCTGATAGATAATGGTAGCTTAGCAGAGCAGCTTAGGCTGAACTAGGAGACGTGTGAAGCTCATACAGTACCACTAGTGTCATATGCACAATATCATAAGAAAACCCAATACACAGATATACTAAAAATAAAGGTACTTTATTTTTATGACAATATGCCAAAAGTATCTCAGTGAGTACCCTCAGTATGAGGATAACAAATATACACAAGATATATGTACACAATACCAAAATATGCAGTAATAGTATTAGAAAACAGTGCAAACAATGTATAGTTACAATAGGATGCAATGGGGACACATAGGGATAGGGGCAACACAAACCATATACTCCAAAAGTGGAATGCGAACCACGAATGGACCCCAAACCTATGTGACCTTGTAGAGGGTCGCTGGGACTATTAGAAAATAGTAAGGGTTAGAAAAATAGCCCACCCCAAGTCCCTGAAAAGTGAGTGCAAAGTGCACTAAAGTTCCCCAAAGGACATAGAAGTCGTGATAGGGGAATTCTGCAGGAAAGACACAAACCAGCAATGCAACAACAATGGATTTCCAGTCGAGGGTACCTGTGGAACAAGGGGACCAAGTCCAAAAGTCACAAGCAAGTCGGAGATGGGCAGATGCCCAGGAAATGCCAGCTGTGGGTGCAAAGAAGCTTCTACTGGACATTAGAAGCTGAGGATTCTGCAGGAATGACAAGGGCTAGGAACTTCCCCTTTGGAGGATGGATCCCCCACGCCGTGGAGAGTCGTGCAGAAGTGTTTTCCCCGAAAGACCGCCAACAAGCCTTGCTAGCTGCAAATCGTGCGGTTAGGGTCTTTGGATGCTGCTGTGGCCCAGGAGGGACCAGGATGTCGCCAATTGCGTCTGGGGACAGAGGGGGCGTCGAGCAAGACAAGGAGCCCTCTCAGAAGCAGGCAGCACCCACAGAAGTGCCGGAACAGGCACTACGAAGAAGAGTGAAACAGTGCTCACCCGAAGTTGCACAAAGGAGTCCCACGTCGCCGGAGGGCCACTTAGAAAGTCGTGCAATGCAGGTTAGAGTGCCGTGGACCCAGGCTTGGCTGTGCACAAAGGATTTCCGCCGGAAGTGCACAGAGGCCGGAGTAGCTGCAAAAGTCGCGGTTCCCATCAATGCAGTCTGGCATGGGGAGGCAAGGACTTACCTCCACCAAACTTGGACTGAAGAGTCACTGGACTGTGGGAGTCACTTGGACAGAGTTGCTGGATTCAAGGGACCTCGCTCGTCGTGCTGAGAGGAGACCCAGGGTACCGGTGATGCAGTTCTTTGGTGCCTGCGGTTGCAGGGGGACGATTCCGTCGACCCACGGGAGATTTCTTCGGAGCTTCTAGTGCAGAGAGGAGGCAGACTACCCCCACAGCATGCACCACCAGGAAAGCAGTCGAGAAGGAGGCAGGATCAGTGTTACAGAGTTGCAGTAGTTGTCTTAGCTACTTTGTTGCAGTTTTGCAGGCTTCCAGCACGGTCAGCAGTCGATTCCTTGGCAGAAGGTGAAGAGAGAGATGCAGAGGAACTCGGATGAGCTCTTGCATTCGTTATCTAAGGAAATCCCCAAAGCAGAGACCCTAAATAGCCAGAAAAGAGGTTTTGGCTACTTAGGAGAGAAGATAGGCTAGCAACACCTGAAGGAGCCTATCAGAAGGAGTCTCTGACGTCACCTGCTGGCCCTGGCCACTCAGAGCAGTCCAGTGTGCCAGCAGCACCTCTGTTTCCAAGATGGCAGAGGTCTGGAGCACACTGGAGGAGCTCTGGGCACCTCCCAGGGGAGGTGCAGGTCAGGGGAGTGGTCACTCCCCTTCCCTTTGTCCAGTTTCGCGCCAGAGCAGGGCTGAGGGGTCCCTGAACCGGTGTAGACTGGCTTATGCAGAAATGGGCACCATGTGTGCCCATGAAAGCATTTCCAGAGGCTGGGGGAGGTTACTCCTCCCCTGCCTTCACACCATTTTCCAAAGGGAGAGGGTGTAACACCCTCTCTCAGAGGAAGTCCTTTGTTCTGCCATCCTGGGCCAAGCCTGGCTGGACCCCAGGAGGGCAGAAACCTGTCTGAGGGGTTGGCAGCAGCTGCAGTGAAACCCCGGGAAAGGCAGTTTGGCAGTGCCAGGGTCTGTGCTAGAGACCCGTGGGATCATGGGATTGCACCAACAATGCCAGGATGGCATAGAGGGGGCAATTCCATGATCTTAGACATGTTACATGGCCATATTCGGAGTTACCATTGTGAAGCTACACATAGGTAGTGACCTATATGTAGTGCACGCGTGTAATGGTGTCCCCGCACTCACAAAGTCCGGGGAATTGGCCCTGAACAATGTGGGGGCACCTTGGCTAGTGCCAGGGTGCCCACACACTAAGTAACTTAGCACCCAACCTTTACCAGGTAAAGGTTAGACATATAGGTAACTTATAAGTTACTTAAGTGCAGTGTAAAATGGCTGTGAAATAACGTGGACGTTATTTCACTCAGGCTGCAGTGGCAGGCCTGTGTAAGAATTGTCAGAGCTCCCTATGGGTGGCAAAAGAAATGCTGCAGCCCATAGGGATCTCCTGGAACCCCAATACCCTGGGTACCTCAGTACCATATACTAGGGAATTATAAGGGTGTTCCAGTAAGCCAATGTAAATTGGTAACATTGGTCACTAGCCTGTTAGTGACAATTTGAAAGAAATGAGAGAGCATAACCACTGAGGTTCTGATTAGCAGAGCCTCAGTGAGACTGTTAGTCATAACACAGGTAACACATTCAGGCACACTTATGAGCACTGGGGCCCTGGCTGGCAGGGTCCCAGTGACACATACAACTAAAACAACATATATACAGTGAAAAATGGGGGTAACATGCCAGGCAAGATGGTACTTTCCTACACCCCATACCACCCAAAAACTCATGCCCTTCCTAAAACGTAAAAAAAGCCCTTACCACCCAAAAACCCAGAGTTATATATGTATGTATGTATGTATAGCACTTAGGGCCTTATTATGAGTTTAGTGGACGGGAAACCTGTCCAAACTCCTGACAGGGTGGCCGCCGCAATAGTGAGGTTCCCACAAGGTTGGCAGGAGGAAACCTGAGTTTCCGCTGTCGGCCTAGCGGGAAACAAGCTACAGCATTGTCTCCGGCTCGTAATCAAACTGGTGGCAGTGCTGTCGCCAGCAGGGTGCACTGTCGCAATGTTCACTGTCTGCAAAGCGCCCAGATACTGCAGCGGCCCCCGGTGGCCCTCTGCACCTGTTCTCCACGGTGTTACCACCATGAAAAGGCTGGCGGAGAACAAGCACGTAATCCGCAGGGCAGCGTTGCATGCAGTGATCCACGATACTGGCAGAGCTTGGAGGTTCCCTGGTGGTCGGATTGTCAGGGTTGTAATGTGGTCGTCGGACTGCTGCATCAGCGGCGGTCCTGCCCGCCACCACCAGTGTGGCGTTTATAAGACTGGCACACTCGTAATGGCCCCCTTAATATTAATATTCAACTGTTCTTACCTGTTAAAACTTTACAAGGCATACATCTTTACCGTTCGTGCCTTTAGAACAAAATTTGTTGTAAAGGCATGCTTGGCAAAACTCATGCGTGGTAAAGACATATGCGTGGTAATGGTTTTGTTATAGTGGCCATGCATGGTAATGATCGCGTTGTAGTGACTGTTTCCTGTCCGATTGGCAGTCCCATAGTGTGGGATTGAACTTCTGGTTTGTTCCCGTGTAGAGAAGAGTTTGCCTACAGATTGGGGCCTTGAATTTTGCTACTTCCAGGCCCTACTGGGGCTAATCTGCTTGGTGTATCCAACCCCCAGCTATATTGTGGTCAGCCTCAAATTGCGCCTAGGCCCTAGTTTACCAAAACGACTGACCACACTTGGCGATTTTTGCTATTTTCACTTAAACCTTTAAAAAAATAATATCTCCAATTAACTTATTGGAATATTGTTTTGGCGCCATTTTGTTAATTAATTTTGACCATATTTTTATAAATTGAAGTTGGATCCAGAAATGCCCGATTTACGTTAATCAACTTATATATATATCACAGAGCATACTTTACTCCAAAAGACATTGCAAAAATGTTCAACACCAGAGGGGGAATCTGCCTTAGATGCTCAGAACCTGCAGCCGGGTTGGAGCATATGCTTTGGATTTGCGCACAAGTAAAATCGTACTGGGAAGAAATATTTAAGCAGTTATCGATAATGGAAATAAACTTAACGCCCTCCCCTTTAATTGCACTACTTGGAGACTTCCCACGCCCTTCAAAAAAAAAAAAAAAAAAAACAACCAACAAATTTATTGATCTAGCTTTACTGTTGGCCAAAAGAGAGATCACATTGCACTGGAAAGATGTAAAAGGCCCTCTTGTACTGAGATGGTCAGATGCTCTAATAAAATGGGCAGAAGCTGAGGGAACTATACTACACTTAGAAGCAGCATGGGGAAAGCAGCCTAGGGACGTAGCTGAACAGTGGGATATAATGTTAGATTGCTTGAAACACCCTGACAACACAAGATCTGAAAAATCAGGTACAACATCGGACTCCGAAGCGGAAGATGCCTCTAATGCATAAATATATAAGTAACTGTATTTGTGAGAAAAAAAAAGACTAATACATCTATAATGTGCTGATTATAAAACATAATATATGGTGGGTCGAGATGCAGATTAAGGGGGGGTTAGAATTTAAGGTTATAATGGGGGAATTTTGCTTATTCTGCATTAATCATTGTATTATTATGAAAATTAATAAAAGACATTTAAAAAAAAATACACTACTTCCTTTGCTTAGAATCTGCCATTCTGTACTTTCTTTTATTAGATACATCGACTTAGCAATAATGCATCCTACGTCCTTCCAGCGAACAATTAGCCACTGGCGCCCCTTTAATGACATTTCTGTATTTTTGAGGATTGATTGTCTGAGAGACTGCTGTTATCAACACTGTGTCATTTTTGTATTTATATGATTCCTCGTAAAATGCTTCAAGACCTTATGTAAATCTGCTGTTCCACGGAGTTGCCTGTGGGGCTTTGAAAGATATGTACCGTGTATGTACCTTGTTAGTGGTGTATGTTGAAATCTCATTACTTGACACCTTAGGAAACAATCCAGAATTCGGAGACAAGACAAGAAAAGGTGCTGTTTGCAGTAAAATAATGATGTGATTTCTCTTTAGTTCTAATGATCTGACAGGCTCTGTAACATTTCTGCTTAAGAAATGAAGAGTGTTCCGTAGTTGCTGCATTGTCCATCATCACTTATCCCTTGTTTTGTAATTGGAGACCCATCAGTTTACCCAAAAACTTTTCTTTATTTTTCACCCTTAGTTGAAATGTGCTCCTATGCACTGCAGCCCTGGTTGAAACTTGACTCTGCAAACAAAAGCTGTACTATATAATGTTATATGCTTTTTCTTTAAGCTTGATAAGTTCAGAATAAAATCTACTTTCATGGAATCAGGTTTTATATTGCAAATGTCAGTTTTCTGTGGTGTTTTGTGCTGATTTACACGGACAAACTGCAGGGTACAGACTAGTAAGGTAACAAATAAGCAAGTTTGTGCGTGATATGCCCCTTCCACAGCACACTGAATGGATACAGTTCACAGGATCTGGTTGTGAAAAACAACCTGGCAGAGCAAGGGGGGAAAGTGGCTAGAGACTTTGAACACATGCTTGTGACATCAAAAGTCTTCACGCAGTTCGTATATTTTAAATATAAGTTTCTTTGCCAAAGAAGAGTGCAACAATCGGTAAAGACAGCACACGACCTTCTCGACGTTCCGCTCATCAACCAACAACTGCTGGCTTCCGAACGCATCCTTGAAACGCTGCATGCGTGTCACATTCCAGATAGAATTCACAATTCACAACATTACATCATTCCCTACTGTAGGAAAGTACCATCTTGCCTGGCATGTTACCCCCATTTTTCACTGTATATATGTTGTTTTAGTTGTATGTGTCACTGGGACCCTGCTAGTCAGGGCCCCAGTGCTCATATGTGTGCCTGAATGTGTTACCTGTGTTATGACTAACTGTCTCACTGAGGCTCTGCTAATCAGAACCTCAGTGGTTATGCTCTCTCATTTCTTTCAAATTGTCACTAACAGGCTAGTGACCAATTTTACCAATTTACATTGGCTTACTGGAACACCCTTATAATTCCCTAGTATATGGTACTGAAGTACCCAGGGTATTGGGGTTCCAGGAGATCCCTATGGGCTGCAGCATTTCTTTTGCCACCCATAGGGAGCTCTGACAATTCTTACACAGGCCTGCCACTGCAGCCTGAGTGAAATAACGTCCACGTTATTTCACAGCCATTTTACACCGCACTTAAGTAACTTATAAGTCACCTATATGTCTAACCTTTACCTGGTAAAGGTTGGGTGCTAAGTTACTTAGTGTGAGGGCACCCTGGCACTAGCCAAGGTGCCCCCACATTGTTCAGGGCCAATTCCCCGGACTTTGTGAGTGCGGGGACACCATTACACGCGTGCACTACATATAGGTCACTACCTATATGTAGCTTCACAATGGTAACTCCGAATATGGCCATGTAACATGTCTATGATCATGGAATTGCCCCCTCTATGCCGCCCTGGCATAGTTGGCACAATCCCATGATCCCAGTGGTCTGTAGCACAGACCCTGGTACTGCCAAACTGCCTTTCCCGGGGTTTCACTGCAGCTGCTGCTGCCAACCCCTCAGACAGGCTTCTGCCCTCCTGGGGTCCAGCCAGGCCTGGCCCAGGATGGCAGAACAAAGGACTTCCTCTGAGAGAGGGTGTTACACCCTCTCCCTTTGGAAAATGGTGTGAAGGCAGGGGAGGAGTAGCCTCCCCCAGCCTCTGGAAATGCTTTCATGGGCACACATGGTGCCCATTTCTGCATAAGCCAGTCTACACCGGTTCAGGGACCCCTTATCCCTGCTCTGGCGCGAAACTGGACAAAGGAAAGGGGAGTGACCACTCCCCTGACCTGCACCTCCCCTGGGAGGTGTCCAGAGCTCCTCCAGTGTGCTCCAGACCTCTGCCATCTTGGAAACAGAGGTGCTGCTGGCACACTGGACTGCTCTGAGTGGCCAGTGCCACCAGGTGACGTCAGAGACTCCTTCTGATAGGCTCCTTCAGGTGTTGCTAGCCTATCCTCTCTCCTAGGTAGCCAAACCCTCTTTTCTGGCTATTTAGGGTCTCTGTCTCTTGGGATTCCTTAGATAACGAATGCAAGAGCTCATCCGAGTTCCTCTGCATCTCTCTCTTCACCTTCTGCCAAGGAATCGACTGCTGACCGCGCTGGAAGCCTGCAAAACTGCAACAAAGTAGCAAAGACGACTACTGCAACTCTGTAACGCTGATCCAGCCGCCTTCTCGACTGCTTTCCTGGTGGTGCATGCTGTGGGGGTAGTCTGCCTCCTCTCTGCACTAGAAGCTCCGAAGAAATCTCCCGTGGGTCGACAGAATCGTCCCCCTGCAACCGCAGGCACCAAAGAACTGCATCACCGGTACCATGGGTCTCCTCTCAGCACGACGAGCGAGGTCCCTTGAATCCAGCAACTCTGTCCAAGTGACTCCCACAGTCCAGTGACTCTTCAGTCCAAGTTTGGTGGAGGTAAGTCCTTGCCTCCCCACGCCAGACTGCATTGCTGGGAACCGCGACTTTTGCAGCTACTCCGGCCTCCGTGCACTTCCGGCGGAAATCCATTGTGCACAGTCCAGCCTGGGTCCACGGCACTCTAACCTGCATTGCACGACCTCCTAAGTTGTCCTCCGGCAACATGGGACTCCTTTGTGCGACTTCGGGTGAGCACCGTTTCACGCATCCTCGTAGTGCCTGTTTCTGGCACTTCTGCGGGTGCTGCCTGCTGCTGAGAGGGCTCCTTGTCTTGCTCGACGCCCCCTCTGTCACCAGACGCAATTGACAACATCCTGGTCCCTCCTGGGCCACAGCAGCACCCAAAAACCCTAACCGCACGATTTGCAGCTAGCAAGGCTTGTTGGCGGTCTTTCTTCAGGAAAACACTTCTGCACGACTCTCCACGGCGTGGGGGATCCGTCCTCCAAAGGGGAAGTTCCTAGCCCTTGTCGTTCCTGCAGAATCTCCAGCTTCTACTGTCCAGTAGCAGCTTCTTTGCACCCACAGCTGGCATTTCCTGGGCATCTGCCCATCTCCGACTTGCTTGTGACTTTTGGACTTGGTCCCCTTGTTCCACAGGTACCCTCGACTGGAAATCCATCGTTGTTGCATTCCTGATTTGTGTCTTTCCTGCAGAATTCCCCTGTCACGACTTCTATGTCCTTTGGGGAACTTTAGTGCACTTTGCACTCACTTTTCAGGGTCTTGGGGTGGGCTATTTTTCTAACCCTTACTATTTTCTAATAGTCCCAGCGACCCTCTACAAGGTCACATAGGTTTGGGGTCCATTTGTGGTTCGCATTCCACTTTTGGAGTATATGGTTTGTGTTGCCCCTATCCCTATGTGTCCCCATTGCATCCTATTGTAACTATACATTGTTTGCACTGTTTTCTAATACTATTACTGCATATTTTGGTATTGTGTACATACATCTTGTGTATATTTGCTATCCTCATACTGAGGGTACTCACTGAGATACTTTTGGCATATTGTCATAAAAATAAAGTACCTTTATTTTTAGTATATCTGTGTATTGTGTTTTCTTATGATATTGTGCATATGACACTAATGGTACTGTAGGAGCTTCACTCGTCTCCTAGTTCAGCCTAAGCTGCTCTGCTAAGCTACCATTATCTATCAGCCTAAGCTGCTAGACACCCTATACACTAATAAGGGATAACTGGGCCTGGTGCAAGGTGTAAGTACCCCTTGGTACTCACTACAAGCCAGTCCAGCCTCCTACACCTACCATGACAATAAATAGCAGAACAAATCCACAACCTAGAATGAAGGAAAACTGAATAACTAGAATAAACATAATGTAACATGACAATGACTTAAAAAATACTAGAATGAACATAATATAACATGACATTGACCTATAATCTGACGTAGAAAACTAAAATTGTAAAATACATTTGTTTAGAATAAACTAACAAAATCTCAAAATAATGTAGTGCCCTTTGTCATGAACCCGAATTGCTGCAACAACTTAATTTGTTATCTAGCTCAGAACATAGTCTTTCAGATATCTTGCCAACATCGTACATCTCCTATGAATTTGTTTGGTATCCAACACAGAAGATTCAACATCAGGAGTTTGATTTACAGAATTCATAAAGTGTGATTCAACCTCATTTAGGTCACCATACGAGTGGTCACCACCACCCTTTAAACTTACTCCATCTGAAACATATATCAGACTAACTTTATGACAACGCTCCCTTCTACTGTCGATACCTGCCTCCCTCAACCACCAATTTGTACTCTCACTCCGGGTTTCTATGGGTAAATGACCATCCATTACTCTCTCTACGGCTGTAGTTTTAACTAAAGCTGCATTTCTTTTGCTCCACCATTTACCATTCTCAACCATGATAGCATAGTTAGAGACCCTGACCACTCTGGTGGCAGGAAAAAACTTAGAAGTGCCTCTCTTTCTCCCTTGGGATCTCCTTATTTTTACCAGATCCCTCACACCAAAAGATATGTCTTTTAATCCTAAACAAAACATCAAAATTAGATTTGCTTTTTAGTTGTTGTTCTAATACCTTATCTCTTACAGACTCTGCACTATGCAATCTGCAGGCTGCTTCCGTTTTGTCTAACACCCACTTGGGAGAAAGGTCACACGATGAATGTCTACCCCTCAACAAGATAAAAGGATGAACTCCTGTGGTTGAGTGTGGTGTATTGTGATAACCCCATAATCTATCACTCACTGTATTGAACATATCCTTCCTTGCAACAACAGCTACTTGAACACTCTTTTATCATCTGGTTCACCCTTTCGACCATGCCATTTCCCTGTGGTCTATATAAAGCGACTGTAAGGTGCCTAATCCCATGTACGTTTAAAACTTTCTGCATGGCTCCAGATTTAAATTGCACCCCATTGTCTGTGACAATTGTTTGAGGATACCCTTCTCTATTGAACAAAGAAGTAAGGGGGGCGTGGTCTGGCCGTCGAAGAAAATGGGCGCCAGAGAAAAGATCTCTGCGCGCCGGGCAGGCCAAGCTGGTAAACAGAGGGTCTCCCCCTGCGTTCCTGACCCCCGGCGTGGCCTCCCAACTGGTGGAGAGAGGGGGCCCCCGGGGTGGCGGAGTTACGGGACCCGAGCGAATGCGCCCTCCGGACCTCTGCGGAGCCGCGGACTAAGGTGTGGCACCGCACGGGGGTGCCCGGACCGGCCCTTTGCCGCCTCGGCTCCACGGGTGCTGGGGCGCCGCACTGCCCCCTCGTGCGGAGGGAGGAGGGGAGGACCCCGAAGACGATGGACCACCACGGAGCCTAGTCCTGAAAACGACCACAATGAAACAGCAAAGCACCGGCAAGGAAGCGCTATTTCACGAGGACTAAATCGTACTGCACGGTGAGCCCACTAGGCGAGATCCCCCAAGCAGCACTATCCAACGAAAAGACCCCCCAGCAGCAAACAAGGGACACACTCCTCCCCCTGCCCCCCTTGTTTATGATCTAGCGCACGGAGGAGGAGGCCAAGAATAAGAATAAGACTCTCTGCGACACCCAGAAGGGGAGTGGGGGAGAAGGGTAAGGAAGAAAAGGGGGAGACAGCGAAAGGATACCAAAGAGCAATGGAGGGAGAAAGAGAGGAACAAAGATTACACACATAAGGAACGACAAAGAAGCAAAGAGGGGAGAGGAAAGCCGGAATAGGAAGAAGGGAGGAGAGCAGAACGAAACGAGAGGGGAGTAGGACCTCAAACAGCACATGCCGCACTAAACAACCCGACCCTTCGCCCAATTGCCGTCCCAAAAAAAAGGGACCATTGTACTGGGTATTACAACAAGAGACTCATCTAAAATGAAACATAGGCGAGATGCCCCCTCCTGTTGCACGCTGCAACATACCCAAATTCGTTGATCCCTCTCTAGCCCTCTATCAAGGAACATACCTATATCAGAAACTGTGTGTATTCTAGATTGTCCTCTATAGATCATGCTCTGAAGCTTCACGGGTCACAGCAGGATACCGAACCGAGTGGGAACCTTACCCACGGATCCTATAACCCAAAGTCTGACCCATCCTCGGAAGTCGAAGAAACAGTCCGTAGGTCTGAACAGACTCATACAAGTTCTCGAGTACTAGCTCTTAACATTGTATCTTCTATCTGACCTCCATTCCTTGAGAACAATGCCCAACGACAAGACCGCAAGTAAACATTCTAGTCAACTGCTATTCTCGGAAGCCATTGCTCAACCCAAAACTATGACGGCACAAACGGCGCCACAGGGACATACATCTCCCCCGGTAGATCAACCCACACTAGACGCCACTGATCGTATACTGCAAGACATTGCCTCAGTTGGACGGCCCTTGGAGGTAATGGAACTAAAAATAACAGACCTTACTTTGGCCTCCTCCTCAATCCGCGCTGACATAGCAGGCTTCAGAGAAACAGTAACCAACCTAGACCAGCAACTGTCGGCAGTAGAAGACCGTATAGCGGCAACCACTGATCAGGAAGAGGAACTAAAGTCGCTCAGAACTAAACTCACTGACCTGGAGGACCGAAGTCGTAGAGGCAATGTACGCTTTTTCGGTATACCGGAACAAAAAGAAGGATCTGATATCAAAACCTTCCTTAGCTCACTGCTGACCAACCACTTCGGCATAGAGTTTTCACCACCTCCAGAATTTCAGAGGGTGCCAGAATTGGTCCCCCACACAAAGCGTCTACAAATAAACCGCGTCCTATCATCGCATGTTTCCTGCGTCATGAACAAGCCCGCCAGGTCCTCTCCACAGCCAAAACACGACAACCGATATCACTGGATGGACATGAAATCAGAGTAGCAGCAGACTTCTCAAGGTTAACGAATGACAGAAGAAGGGCATTTCTTGCTCTACGCCCGCAACTAAAATCCCTAGACATCAAGTATGGTCTTTTTGAACCAGCACGTTTGTGGATCACGCACCACGGCACATCCAGAGACTTCACTGACCCCGAGGACCTCAGCGCTTATTTGAACAGTGTGACCTCGCAATCTATGGACACCGCCCCCGGGCATCTGGAATCTACAGCGCCACATACAGAAATTGCTATTAGCTTACCAACTCCATGGCCCCAGACCCACCGTCCCCCCTCGTAAAAAAGAGGCTGAGTGTATGACCGACCCCCAAAGACACAGGAAGCCCGGGAGCACATCCTGCAAGCAGTGATTGATCACACTCAAGATGCGGGCAGAGACAAATCCCGCTCCCCCTTGAAACCATCATCAGGAGACCAACATGCTGAACACTAATTCCACAGTAGAACAGACGATTCGGAGATCCGGACCTGCTTCTAGACCATCTGCCCTCTACCTTGGGACAGCTAAGTGACATGCTCATCCACTTTATCTGCTGCTCGCCCAGAAGGGGGGTGGGGGCCTACTGAAAACACATCCACCAAATGCTGTCTGCCGCAATGTAACATATAGGGCAAGCCGTATCCATTGACTGTCGGCCCGCTGCGGCGGGCGGGTCGACTCGGGTTCCGATGTGGAGTCGGTGTGGAGTGGGGGTGGGGGGGGGCGGGGCAGGGAGAGGATTTTACATAGGAACCAGGACAAGGAACAGATAGGAATAGACTTGCTGGGCACCACACAGCATCATCCCCAATCTCATTAATGGGGGCGCGCTTAACACAGTCATACTCAAGTCACCCGTACGCCTCCCCCCCATAGGGCAGACATACACAAACGCGAAGATACACATCGCACCCCCGCGCCGTACTGTCTCGAACACTATACATTTACTGGATAGATAGCTAATAGGGGAGGTCATCCTGACGACCCGCTATCATGGCCCCCCCCCTCACTGCCCCCCCTGTCCCAGGAGGGGGGGGGGTGGACCACTCAATACCCTAGTCCCAAACGGCAGCAGCGTAACAATACTGATAGCATCTTTTGGGAAAGCCCAAACACCCCCACCCACTAGGAAAACCTACAGATGATCTTAACAGATAATACCACGCCCCTACTCTTATTGAAGACAAACCACAGAAGGTACACCCGCCGAACAGCGCAGCTAATTCTTAGGCATATAACAATCGCACTGAAGGGAGTAATAAGATTAACACAACTCAGGGTCGTGGTGGCTCCGAGACTGCCACATGGGACATATTCCCGGGCGATCACACAAAACGCAACGCCACAGATCATCATAATATACTGCAAATTTTTACATACTACGATATCTTAACAGATAACAAGCATAGAGTGCGTGTTGTGGGGGGTCCCGTGGCTCGTCGCCCCGGGACCATTCCTCTCCCCTCCCCCCACCTCGTCTTTAGACCCTAACATTTGTTCCAGGCCCACACCCGACCCCCCGGCATCTCATGCATCCATTTATGCGCCCACACGACTGGGGGGCCCCCCCTAGGAGGTCTCATGACATCAGGAACAAAGCATATATTCCCTTATTATGTCCCATTGATATAATACCTTACCGGCTCGCGGGCCTTACAGGTTAGACCCCCAGACTAGAAGGATTTAGGCAGTAGTGAGTGTTTTCCTACCCTGACCAATTTCCATTCTCTATTTTTTCTATTTATTCTTTCATTATTATTATCATTCACTTCTTCGTTTTAGTGAGGTTCCTCGACCCACTTCTCTCTCTACTCCTATACTCACCCACACCCGCATAGGAATCGCTGTCCGTTTCTTTACACACCCCACTCTACCTCTCTCCATCCTCCCCCTTTCCTCTTCTTCTTTCTTCTATATTCTTCGTATTGTGACCAAGGGGATCCCTCTCAATCTCCCAAGGCCTAACTAAACAAGAAACCTATATTCCTCGCCTCTCAGGCCTGTCATTACCCACTTCCTGGCTCTATCACACGGACCATAACACATTCAATACACCATAAACCATGACACACCCGACACCCTCGGGAACGACAACTCCGCTCACAGCCCTGTCCTGGAATGTACACGGCATGACCCACTATATTAAACGACAAAAGATACTGTCCTATCTCCGCTCCAAACATGCCGACATTGCTCTACTACAGGAAACACACCTCTCCTCGATGGAATCAGAGAAACTGCGCAGAGATTGGGTGGGAAAAGTAATATACAGCGGAACCCCACCTATGTTGGCAGGTACACAGGGAATGGGAAGGAAATGTGGAGTGGCAATACTCCTGCGTCGCTCCCTGCAATTCCGATTAGTTAAAACATGGCATGACCCAGAGGGACGCTACGTACTAGCCAAGCTAGTGGTGGGATCCTCCACAATATGTATAGTCTCAATATACGCCCCCACCGGCTGTAAGCGCTCTTTTTTTCCTCTCTCTTAATCGTCTTCTAACACAGATAGGTGCCTCACAATATTTTCTTGGGGGGATTGGAACATAGTCCAAGATGCTATTCTAGACCGATCAAGTGGTCTTGACACGGGTAACAATGCAGATAGAGCCAAACTAAAAGACATCCTCTCAGACCATGGCCTAATAGATTGTTGGCGTCTCTCCCACCCTTCCAATAGGGAATATACCTTTGTCTCTTCGGTCCACGGGACCCAATCACGGCTAGACTATTTCTTACTCAATCATAGAATGCTACAAGCGGTTACGTCAATAGAAATACTGGTAGCCGCACTGTCAGACCACTCTCGGGTATTTATAACCCTGGAACTTGGATTGATTACACCCGGCCGTAAACCCTGGCGCCTCCCTAACACTAGGTACCGATCCCTGACTGGGAAGGAACATCTCAAGACCCATATGGCCACATACATGAAGGATAATAGAGGCTCAGTAACCTCACCACAACTTCTCTGGGCTGCGGCGAAAGCAACTATTAGAGGGCAACTAATGAGAGATGCAGCTATCTCCAATGCTCATAGAAGGGCCCAACAGTGCACGTTAGAAGCTGTTGGGCAGGCCATGAGGAAATATACACAGCAAACCACCCCACCCCCCTCCCCCCCCCAACCGCCGCTCCCTAGAACAGGCCAAAATGGAGCTTAATTCCCTTTATACCTCACAGGCAGAATATGCCCTACAGAGGCTGAAGGGACGACACTATGAGCACGGAGAGAAGGCGGGCCGCTTATTGGCCGCCCAACTACACCAACGGGAAACAGCACTTGCTATACCGGCACTGCGCACCCAGGATAACTTACTCATCACACACCCCCAGGCGATTGCAGAGGAATTCGGCCGGTACTACCAAACTCTTTATTCCTCAGAAACATCGGAGGACATTGCCCGCTTAGACGCATTCCTGCAGAGGACGCAAATCCCCCATCTCACAGATGAAGGCAGGGCTCTTTTAGAAGGAGACCTTAGTAAGGAAGAGATACAACAAGCAATAGCCAATCTATCATATCACAAAGCACCGGGGGAAGATGGGTTCACATCTGAATTCTATAAATGGACAGGAACTGACACGGTAGATGTCTTACACAAGGCGTTCCAAGGGGCCGAGAGGGAGGGTTCCATACATCCTATGTCTAATAAAGCCACTATCACAGTTATGCCGAAACCCGGAAAAGACCCACTTCTCAGCGGAAGCTATCGTCCTATCTCCTTATTGAGCGGAGATATTAAAATATTAGCGGGAATACTGGCCACTCGCCTTAAAAAAGTTATTCCCTCGCTAATCCATCACTCCCAAGTAGGCTTTGTACCGGGCCGCTCCTCCAGGAATCACCTCCGCACACTCTTCCATGCCATTTGGGCTGCCCGCGATACACGAGACGAAGCCTTAGCCCTCTCGTTGGATGCAGAGAAAGCATTCGACCGAATAGAATGGTGCTACCTCTTCGAAATCTTGAAATGGTTCGGGTTAGGAGACGGTTTCATTAATAAGGTGCGCCTCCTATATGATTCCCCGACAGCACAGGTAAACTGTGGGGGGTTCCTATCGGACACTTTTGCGATTCGGAGAGGGAGATGTCAAGGATGCCCGCTATCCCCCCTCCTATTTCTACTCGCGGTGGAGCCTCTGGCAGCAGCTATCCGTAGTTCCAACCTCATATCAGGAATCCCACTACCAGGCGGAAACTCTGACATATATTTATACGCAGATGACATCTTACTTACCCTCACTGACTTACCCAACTCCATCACTGCCCTGAGGGAGATTCTAACGGAATTCGAATGCATATCAGGATACCGAATCAGTTGGGACAAATGCAAAGCCCTACCACTTTCCCCAGTCACAGTTAGTACTTCCATACAAGGTTTACCGATCAAATGGAAACACTCCCAACTAAGATATCTAGGAATTGACGTAAACACAGGGCTGGTCAATGTAGTAACAGACAATATAGATCCACTGATCAGTGCCATGAAATGGGACTTTGAGAAATGGTGTCAGCTGAGCCTCTCTATGTGGGGCAGGGTACAAGCGGTGCGGATGGTGACCTTGCCGAGGTTCTTATATGTCCTAGGTATGCTCCCCTTACAGATCCCCTTACCTGTATTAATAAAGATAGACCGCTGTATCCGCTCCTTTGCTTGGGGATCCATGCGCCCACGACTACCCAGAACCACCCTAATAGCCCGAGGGGAATGCGGCGGACTAAGCCTTCCCTCAATCGAACATTATTCTTACGCGTTACATCTTTCACAAATGGCTCTCCTACTCCAGAATGTACGAAATCCGCCGTTATGGGTGGACGTGGAACGAGCTCTTACAGGGGCCCCCTACGACCTCCAGCTATTATACGATACGAGCCAAAAACGCCCTCGAACCACCAATCCTATGATAGGAGCCATGAAGAAAACCTGTAGGCGGGTACACCGGCTTCTTAAAATTAACCCCCACCTACATGAAAGAGCTCCATTATGGGGCAACAAAGGGTTCCAGATTGGGGGGGAAACTATTATCTGGAAGGACTGGGGCCAACGAGGCGTCATGCGAGTGGACCAAAATATCAGGGGATACCTGGAAAACATTCAGGGACCTACAGGCGGAATTCAACCTCCTGGAATGCCACTCATGGCGCTACCTCCAACTCAGACATTGTCTTAAACAAAGACTAGGTGTCCTTCCCCGACAGCTCCCTCGCTCTCCCGTATTACACTATCTAGAGACATGGGGGCAGATGAAAGGCGCGGTATCGGGACTTCAGGCATTGTTGAATCGTCATCTCTTTTCACTCCCACTCCTGACTTCCCTCAAAGATAAATGGCAGACGCACCTACAGACCGAATATGACTTGGAGGCCTGGGCAGACTTGATCGAAGCTAGAGACCGCGGAGCACGCGAGGCTCGCATGAAATTCTGTCTCTTTAAGACACTACATGATTGGTATTGGACCCCGCAGAAATTACATACAGCAAGACTTCTCCCCCATGCAAACTGCTGGAGGTGCCCACACACACACTGTGACTTACTCCATATTCTACACGATTGCACAGCCGTACAACCTTTTTGGAGGTTAGTGGGAAACACCCTCCGAGAAACTCTACCCCTCCCACCACTCCTCATCCCATCTCTCCTATTGCTACACGATATGGGAGAACTCCATAAGATTACACGAACTCAAAGTAGACTCCTACACACCGCGCCAGCAACAGCCAAACTATGCATCCTTAGACATTGGCGTGCATCGACCGTCCCCTCCCATGATGAATGGTTGATAGCAATGTACCAAGCAGCCACACATGAACGACTTTTCTACAGTCTACAGGACAGAACGGAGGTGTTTCTCCAGACCTGGTCACCCTTCATCTCCGGACACTAGGACCGGATCTCCCCTAAAGAACTTCACAAAATACCACGTAGTGGGAATAAATCATTCCCAATGCCATGCCCATGCAGGTACACCCGCCCATACTTAACACACCATACCTCCCCTCCAGGACTCAGATGACCCCCCCCCCGGTAGAAAGTTGCCGCATAACTTACGGTAAAGCCACTGCCCACTATCCACTATTCATTGACCTTCTGGCATAACCTATACCCCTATTCATATCCCAATCCTTAGAAATATATTATTGATGTCCATGTCTCCGCGCCACTCTCCGCCCAACCCCCCCGCCCCATAACATTTTGTAAACTGGCCCTATTCTCTTCATATGGACGCAGCCACTATAATGATTTGCCTTTTGAATTCACGCGACCCCTTCCCCTCAGTCACTATCGCTATCACTACCAATGTCACTATTAATATTAACATCATTATTACTGCAGTGATTATTATTATTACTATCGCTGTCACTTTCTTATTCTCCCTTTGCCTATTGGATACCATAGACACTAATACAATTCATATATATGGTCTCTCTCCCCCTATTTCTTCCATGCCTTCTCTTTCTATTCTATATCTTCTATATTTTCTGATCCTTACCCAGACGCCTTCCCCCCTCACCCGTCATCCCTCTTCCTCCTTCCATTTCCACAACCCACACTAACCATTGCTTTCCCTTATATTTCTCAGTACACCCCTAACGGTCCCCCATTACCCTTGACCGTATCCCATCCTTATCACAAAGCATTATGACCTATGCTCCTTAAATGACTAGCAGCATATCTCTGGTAGACTCAAGGAGATGGCAAATGGGACACTTGATTAATATTGAACTTGACTGTTATTACAGCAGAATTGTATAACGAGGACATCATGGAGCGAATGGGTCCTTGTTCTTTTGTTTTCTTCCCCTTCTTTTACAAGTTGGTTATAATGGATCGTTTAACGTACCTCTGATTGTATCTGTATCGTTATAAGAAAAATGTCACAGCTATGGCAAATGGCATAGAGGTAGACAAGAGAGATATAAAACTGTAATCATACATGCATAATGCTTAAAGGAAACAGACATGTATATTGACAATGATTCACAGAATGTACAATTGTACTTGTTGCCTACACTAAGAGAAAATATGATTAGAAACAGAAATGGCTTAGATTAATAGACTGTTTACTGTATACTGTGTAATATGATGCAACTAACAATAAAAAAATACAACACCAAGAACAAAGTAGTAAGAAAATCAATGGTGGTTTCCGTATTAGGTTCCCTCAAGAACTTACACTCAACCCATTTGGAATGGTTATCCACTACTACTAGAGTGTATCTCATGGTGATTGGCAAATCTAATATGGGCCCCACAAAATCCATACCTAATTTCTCCCACGGCCCCTTAGGGAATTCAACAGGACATAAAGGAGTATTCTAAACTCTTAAGGATTTATCAGCATGACTACAGTCAGGACATCCACCAACCCACAGATTAATCTCATCATCCATTCCTGGCACAAATCCTCTTTCTTGTGCTCGTCATTCCAGAATGACCGCGATGAGCCAAATTCACCAACTGGTTCCTGAGACTGTTTGGTGGAATAAGTATATTCCTACGTAACACCTAATCATCCTCTACAGACAATTTATTCTTGATCTTATAAAAAGGTTTTTACATCACTTTCTACATTCCTCTCATGTGGCCAACCCTTGGCAATAGAAGCTTTCAACGTATTCAACGCATTATCTCTTCTCACGCAATGCAGCCATTCCTGCAGGGAAATAGATTTATCCAGTACTGCAATACTATGCACCACTCCTACTTCACACTCAACTTCCTCATCAACATACTCACCCTCCTGATGTTTAATAGGACATCTAGACAAAAAGTCTGCTCTAGTATTCTTATTTCCTGGGATATGTTTTACTTCAAAATCATATTCATACATTCTTGCAAGTAATCTGACTAGCCTGGGACTAGCTTTCCCTGATTCCTTTTCAGTATGTAGTGACACTAATGGTTTGTGATCAGTAACTAAGGCAAATTTTCGTCCCCACAAGTACATACCAAAATGCTCTGTTGCCCACACACATGCCAGAGCTTCTTGTTCAATTGTGCTGTAGTTATGTTCTGCAGCTGATAGGCATCATGAAGCAACCGCTATTGTACTCCCCTTACCATCAATTATTTGCGACAAGACTGCCCCTAAACCAATCCCACTGGCATCAGCTGCGACAATCGGTTTTGCCTCATCCACGAAAGGGTGTAACCCTGGCATTTCAATGAAGAGTCGCTTAAGGTTAGTGAATACTTTGTTCTCCTCAGACCCCCACGCAAATTCAGCTCCCTTCCGTAAAAATTTCCTGAGAGGTTCAGTTTGCAACGCAAAATTTTCAATAAACCTAGAATAATATTCACACAATCCTAGAAAATATCTTAATTGATCTTTATCTTGGGGTCCAGGACTTAACTTAATTGCATCAACCAATTGTGACTTGGGCTTGATACCATCTTTGGATAACATATGACCCAAATATTCTACCTGAGATGTCATAAGAATGCAACTAATCAGTAAAGACAGCATACGACCTTCTCGATGGCCCGCTCATCAACCAAAAACTGCTGGCTTCCGAACGCACCCTTGGAACGCTGCGTGCGTGTCACATTCCAGATATAATTCACAATTCACAACATAACAATGCTCTAGCTAATCTCCTGCACCCACCCCCTACATCCAGTAGTTTACAAAGAGCCAAGACCTTTTAGGTGTCTACGTTGCCTCACACTTGGGTGTGCAGTCTAAGCTCACAAGGCTTGCTCTTTTAGATGATGTAGAAATCAAGAAAACAAATTGCAGTTTAGTTACAAGTCAGGACTTGTGTAATGGTATTTATTAAAAGATTATTGTATTATTGAAAACTTATATGAAGGGAGATGTTCAAATTGAGCCTCATTTATAGCTGCTTTACTGTTTCGAGTCCAAGAAGGTTGATAGGCACTGAAAAAATCTTATTGGCTTACAGATGGGCCAGAGGTGCACAGTATGGCTTAGGGGTACCCTTATTGACCTAAAGCCGCGGTCTGGTACTGTTCAGGAAAATTACTCTTTCTCTGAAGCAGAAATAACTTCAGCTGCAGCAGGAGCTAGAGATTCTCCAAAGAGTGCCATGAACCTGACAGGCTCTCTCAGTGAGACAGAAAAGTAGACAGTGAAACTTTCAGGTAGGTTTTGAAAGCTCTCCTGGCCAACGTTTGAAAGGTGATGTCACTGCAGGAATCATGAGGCCTAGATACTCAAGTGGTGATTCTTCAACTCAAACAAAAGAAACGTTTGCCTAACTTCGAAACTTGCATTGCATTATTCAAGGCAACCTTAAGAGCTGCTCCCCAAATGACCAGGACACCCATAGCACAGTACTCTATGTTTCACAATCATGTCCTAGGATTAGCTCATTTCTTTAGTGCCTGAAAAATGGAATCTAGACACTTTGGAGCTCTCTGGAAGAAAGCGGTGGATTGTTAAGTAGCCAACAATACAAAAGGTAACTTCTCTTTCTCAGCACTAGTAAACAGCCTTTTGATCAGAAAGCAGGTCCTTTTTGTGGCTAGATGTTAAAACTTTGTGAAGGTACCATTCAGTGGCAGCCACTTGTCAACGGGGGTGGTGGGGCATTAAAAAAATAATAATAATAAAATTGAAAAAACGTACCTTTATGTTGGGAGAGACGGTTCCATCTCTCCTTGCTCCTCGGACTCCCAGAAGAACAAGGCTTTCACACTCCCCTCCAATCAGGATGCTGCTGTCAACCGCATGACTGCAGCATCGTGATTGGTCTGAGCCCCCTGCTTTGGCGCTCAAACAGAGAGTAGGGCCCTGTGCACTTTCTCCTCCCGGCTGTTCAATACAGCCGAGTGGAGAAATGCAAAGTGTGCATGACTGTTTGGCCGGCCCAACACGGCCGGCCAAAGTGTCATGCGCACTTATGTGCACATAGCCCTCCAGCCCAGCCCCATCGTAACCCTGCTCCTGAGGAAAAATAAAATGATAATAAAGTTTTGTTATTATCGTTTTATTTTTCCCTTTCGTCCACTGCATAAAGCAATGGGGCAACACTCCTCCACCTTTTGCGGGGGAGCCGCTGCTGGTACCATTTAGGCTTGTATTTTATATATGGAGGCCCTGCTCTGATTCCCCTGATCTTTCTCTGGAGAGTGCTCAGAGTGCCAACATTAGTTGCATTCCACCTGTCCATTTGTTGTAATCAGGCGTTTTATGCTGGGTTTAACTGACCGACAGGAGGACCTGGCAGTTCCAAGAGGACTCTAGCACACTTGGCTGACATTACCTGAAGCCAGACAGCTCAGTCATTGGAATTTCATAAGGAGTGGGATTTGGAAAACCTCTGACTCCCCTGATAGCTTGGGTATTCTTCTTCTCAATTCCTTCCACCATTTTAGTGCAGAAACAGTCCTGGCTTTGTGTTTACATATTAACTTAAGGGAAGGTGTCAGGTGCTGTGCTGGGTTGCTTTGCAGATCTGTGGTAAATGCATACTATATACTGCTCAAGGACAAGACTCCACGCACTACGTAGAATATTCTAGTACCAGATTGCGAGCCACATTTACTTTGTCATGTGTTCTGTTTGAAGGATCATCACAAAATCATCAGTCATCTTTTCATTCTCCCTTTCCAGATTTTCAAGAGGCTGAGTCCCAGGTCCTGCCTGCAGTTAGAGTAACTGGTTATGCTTTACTAAGGATATTTTCATGTACCCCCATATCAGAAACACAGGATGCTTAATCGTCTCACCATGAAGAACCAGTGTTACGAGTACAAAATGTGTCCGTTTGGCCTGAGCGCAGCCCCACAAATATTTACAAAATTATAGACTGCAAAACTGCCAGTACTCTACGTTTGTGGCTTCATGCACTCTTGCTCTAGGTCTCCTAAACCTCTTAGACTGTCAGTTCACTGTGAACATACAAAAATGGATTCTGGTGCCACCCAGAGATTTCAGTTAATCTGGGCCATTCTGGACATGTGTATGGCGAGTGCCTTCCATGTCCTAGAAAGAACGACCTCTATCAAAAGACTGTGGCTCTCTATCTCCCTAGAACACACCAGAAAATTATGGTATTCTACTGGTGCCAGCACCTGGGCTGTTGGTTGGGTTTCTTTTTTGTCTACAGCTCCTGGGCCCGACAATTTCTTCTCACAATGTATTGAGGCCCAAACAAGGGCCTGTTAATTAACACTTTCTGGGGTACATTCAATATATAAACTTGTTGAATTTAGTGCTTGTGGCTTTTAAGTCATTCCTCCCATGGGCCAGGTTTACAACGGTTGTGATACACACTAACGAGACCACAGTCCTCTTTTATGTGTTAAAGCAAGGATATGTGCATCTGGTTTACCACATAGCAGGGATTATCATGCTGAGGCCAGACATCCTCAAGAGATATGTATATGCACCCTTTGACCGGGAGCTGAACTCGGCAGGCCATGACTCCATCTTCGATTATCTGGAGCAGTGAGACATGAACATGTGTGTTGCTCGTTTGACACAAAATGCAACAGCAGCATCTTAAGGACAGTCTGGCCACAGAGGTTTCTCAATGCCTTCCCCCCCAACAAATCTGATTTTAGGAGTCCTTAAAAACAAAAAGATAGGTAACGTTTCTTGGCCCTCTCAGCGGCTACAACCTTTCCCCTCAAGTAGAATTCTTATATCTCCTGCACCTCTTTATGAATGAGCCCCCAGGCTTACTCTCATGCAAGACTTTTTGTCCATGAATGGGTGAGGATTCACTATACCTCTTTTCGAACTAGCAGATTGACTGCCTGGTTCTTAAGGAACTAGTCTTTGCCTATCCACACTTCTCTGATAACCTTGAACTTTGACAAGAAATCCACCACTTTGTTTCAATGCAAAAAGAAGTAGATGGAATTTTTGCCTCTAGATTAATTTGTTTGGCTTATGAAGTAATGTCATTCTTCTGAAATGTGGTGTAGGCCAGTTTGTAAGTAGATGCTTATAAAATCTCCTTCGCACCAGAGACAAAGAAGTAGGCCTAGGGATAATTTACCACCTTCAGCAAAGCTATTGGATATCATCTGACTGATCTGTTGCATTTGCTCCCTCCATTGAGAAAATCCACTACCAGATAGGACCTCAACCTTGCCCTGTGGCACCTAACACACAAGCCCTTTGAAAAGATGGCTTTGTGTGACATGAAGCTATTCTCATGGAAGCAGTGCTCTTGATTGCTATCATATTGGCAAAGCAAAAAATGCAAACTGCAATCCCTATGTGACTCTGTACATGGTTTTGCAGAGTGGCAAGTTGGTACTCTGGACAAAACCTTCTTTCATCTCATTAGTGTTAACTGAGTAGTAGGTAAGTGTCAATATTAGTGTCCCTTGACTTGGCTAAAATGGATGTTAAGTAACAAGTCTGTTCTGTGGCTCTGCTGTGACTAGGAGGCCTACTTTCACCACTCCTTTATAAGAGCGCCCGCACTGATGTTGTTCCAAAGTAGGGAAAGCCATGGTACCAATGTCGTCCTAAAAGTCGCAGGGGATCTGTACAGGAGGGGGAGCCCCTGACTAGTGACTGCAGAACCTAACCTGACTTGAGATCCTTTTGCTAGTAACTACAGACAGTGAATGTCCCTACAGGACATGGTGCAGTGTGATTGCACAGAGTGTTTTGCCATGCACCAGATACATGTTTGAAGTGTTCAGCCAACTAGGGAACTTTCCCACATAGGTGGTAAAGAATGTCCACAAATACAGATCTACTGGAAATAAATTCATATTAAAGGGAGAAAGGAATACTGGGCTTACCAATACCAGAGGATGTAGGCCTGTAATTGGGGGTATGTCATCGCCAGTTGAAGGGTACGAGCAGAGCAAATTGGACGCTTTTGTTACAAATGTTAGTAGTGGCTAAAGTGTCGAATGCATTGCCTTTGAAGACAAAGGACCCACTAGATAGCATGCAGTGGTTGATCAAGCTGCATACAACTCATGGCAATGGACAAAGTGACATGCGACCCGGCCGGCATGGAGATGAAGTTCTGGAGTGTGTGAACTCAAGGCCTGCTGAAGCTCCTGGAACATTTATGCTTTTCCCCATTAAGGCCCAGAGTTCATGCACTGAACTTGGCATTATGCTCGTCTCTTTAGAACTTACTCAGATTCCAAGGACCAGAGAAAAGGGAAGGGTACAGGACACTCCAGAGTGGATGAAGCCTAAGGAAACGTCCAGTCATATCTTATATTGTACTGTCAAGTGGAAACAGGTGAGGGGTGGGGGCTAGGGTTACTTTGCTTCTTTTTGTTACCTGTTTTGTTGTTGTTGCTTTCATTTTTTTTAGTCATTATCACTGCAGGTATCTGAAGGTGCAGTGTTATAATTGATCAATGCTATGACTTTTTTAACTCATCGTTATTAGCATTTCGTCAAATAATATACTGCAGTGCAGGAAATAGCATTTATAATACTCATATATTATAATATTTGTATGGTATATCGGAAGGCCATTAAAGATCCGAAGAAAACTAAGGAGCAGCGACAAGAATGCAGATTGTGATACAATCACTGCAAATGTGAGGAGGCTTGGTTCTGAGGGGAAGCATAGAATGCAGAGTGAGTAGTGAACGCTGCTGTAGTGAAATAAATGTAACAGGTGTAACAACTCACACTGGACCGGCCTACACTGGTACGAAGCAGGAGAATTGGAGTAGCCCATGGCAGAGTAAGCGCCAGGAAATAAAGACAACAGTTAGACGTGTAGGGTTGCGGCATTTTGTGAGGCCAGGGCAATGTCAATGAGAAGTCGTGGAAAGTTCCTCGCTAGACATGTCATTGGTCTTGCGCATGTTGGCAAGTAACTTCTACAAGAGCCCAGACAGAGGCTATGGGATATTTACGCAAGCCCCTGGAATCCTCTCTGTGAAGTGCTGGCCATTTTACTCGGGCCAAGGCCTCCATGGAAAGATCCCAGCCAGCAACTGTGGGAGGAGTGGGAGATTTCCATCTATGTGTAATTTGGTGCTTAGTCAGGAGGAGCGTCAATTCTACAAAGCGTGTTAATGCCCTGGCTTGCTTAGGGCGATGTAGCAAACCTAAGAGGCACACCTCGCAAGAGCGTGGGGTGTCATGTGCCGTGCCGCGAGCCAGCTGGGTGGTTATTTCGCTCCAGTAATCTGCAAGGGATGGGCAGAGCCAAAAATGAGTAGCAGGTTCAGTGTTAGCTATATTACAGCGAAGACAGGTTGCATTGGTGTGATGAAAATAGTGATTGACCTTTTGAAGAATAAAATATGCAGTGTGTAGCCTAATATTGTATCAGGCGGAAGCCTGTTTTGCGGGACACCAGAGCAGGATATTCTAGAGCTCGCTGACATTCTCTGCCGGTGAGGGGCCTGTCGTGGTCTGCATCCCAATGTTGTCATAGCTGGGTGAGAGGCGTAGCGGCATGGGAGCTCAGGGAGCTGGCCAGCTATCTCCTCAGGTGGCGCCATCTCCTAGGACATCAATTTAGTGTATGGTGTGATGCAGTGCAGGCTCCTGCTGGATATCACCCCCAGTGCGCCCTCAGTGAGAGTGTGATTGAAGTGTAAAGTAGGAACTGGCCCTGGGGGGGGGGGTGGACACCAGCGTCCGCAGGGAGCTTGTCCATTGTGAGGAGTGCCCCGTCCCTTTGGAGGTCTCCCAGTGTTTGTAGCCCCCTGTTCATGCCAGCAGCTCAGTTCTAGCACAGGTGTCACCAACATTACACATGGCGTGCCGAGAAGCAGCAGAGCCAGAGCATAGGGTGGAGTAGTTCAGGTGAAAAGTATACTTCTCTTGAAGCAGTGGTGTGCCACTTGTATTATAACGGAAGGGTGTGTTGGCAACTGTTGCGAGGGTGGAACAGATGGAGCAGACAAAGTAGGTCCCATGGGGGTCAGGCATCAGCTGTGCCCTCCATTCATCTGGACACCCACTGAAGCTGAGACGCCGGGTATTAATGCTCAAAGTTTGGGACGCACTGATCTGTCGGCATGTGAAGTTTGAAAAGGGCAACTTTATGCCGTGTGGCATATCATATAAAGTTCCCGGTGAGTTGTTCAAGCAATCGAAAGAAGAGTCTGGCAATTTAAAGAGGCACGCTGGTGAAGTAGTATAAGAGGCGAGGCAACACCACCATCTTAGTGAATGCAATGTGGCCAGCCACTCAAAGTGGCAAAAACACAATTGGCATGCGGGTAGAGGTCACAGCGCAGGTCAGGTTGCTGTCCAGTAAGTCGGATGGGATGTGGTATATACATATACCCAGATAGCGGAATGTGGCAGACTGCCACTGCAGTGTGGTGCAGAAAATCTGCAGAGCAGGATCCAGGGTGGTAACTGAAAATTAAAAGAGACAGGACTTGGCCCAGTTGACCCTCATACCAGAGACGAATGCAAACTGGTCTAGTGCGTGCGTTATAGTAGCTGGGATGGTGCCAACATCGTAGCGATATAAAAGCATATCATCTGCATACAAGGACACTGCATGCAAGCCATCTCCCAACCGGATCCCCCACTGGCGACCCTGCTCATGGAGCACATGCGCCAGTTGTTTTATTGCCAGTGAGAATAGGAGCAGAGACAGCGAGCAGCCCTGGCAGTTGCCTCTGTGTACAATGTGCAGGTCCGAAATGAGCCGCCCAGTCTTGACCCTGTCTGTCGTGCCAGCGTACAAGAGCTTGATGAGGTGAAGAAAGCGGGTGCCTATGCCATAATGAGTAGCACCTCAAACAGGTAGGGCCACTCCAGGTAGTCAAAAGCCTTCTCTAGGTGAAGTCCCATGCATCCAGATCGAGACCATTGTGTCTGAGCATATTGAAGAATCCTGAAGAAGTGCTGCAGGTTAAGGGAGATGTTCCTGGCGGGTACAAACCCATTTTGGTCAGGGTGTACCAGTTGTTGGACTATGGGGGCCAACTGGTCAGCAAGTGAGTTGGCCAGTATTTTATAGTCTGTATTTAGTAGGGCCAATAATCAATAGGAGGCTGTCCTCTGGGTTCCTACCCAGTTTTGGCAGTGATACAGGACAGCCTTGCACAGTGTAGGTGCGAGATGTACTCTGGTCATGTCTCATATACAGGCATATGCTTTATAAAACTTTAGTGGGAGGCTGTCGAGACCAGGAGACTTGCAAGAAGCTAATGCGTGGATGGCCTCCTTAATCTCATGTAGGGTAATTTCCCTATTGAGTTGGTCATGGTGCTCCAAAGTGATGCTGCGGAGCGTCACAGGGGCCAGGAAGGAGGCAAGGTCTGTGTTGACTGATATTGAAATGTTTGGTAGTGTATGAATGTTTTGTGAATATCCTGCTGGGTATGTATACAGTCACCATACTCAAGGTGGATGGCAAGGGTGTTTGGACAAAATACTGTTTAAAAAATATTGAGTTGAAGAAATATCAAGTTTTTAATATCGTGACACAGAAATATTGTGTGCAGAAATATCATTGACATAAATATCAATGTTTTAAGGTAAGAAATATTGTTTTTTAAGTTTCTTTGTGTTAAAATTATATTTTGTCTGTTATATATTATTTGTGTAATTGTTAATGTTTTTAAAAATGGTTTGTAATTTTAAGTTATTTATATTTTTAATTTAATTGTAAAATAGTAATTTATAGTTTTGTAGCGGGTTGTGAGGTTTGTAGGGGTACAGGGTGAGAAGTTAATTAAGTATAATTAATTTATATATGTTTAAAATTAATATTAATTATTTGAATATTAAGTATGTAAATTGTGTAAATAATATTTTTAAGTTATATTTTAGATGCAGGTTGTTGGGTAAATAATGGATTTATAGGGGTAAAGGGTGGGAAGTTAATTAAATTATAATTAATTATAAATTATTCATAATTGTTAATTCATTATGTAAATTGTGTAAATATATTTTTTCCATTTAGATATATGTTTAATGTGTGATTATAGTGTGGGAATTTATTGAAATAATACTGAAATAACATTTGTCTTATATTAATCATTTTAAAGTGTATAATAATTTTCATTTGTTTTAATGTATAAATTTTATTTGTGTTAATACTTTTATAATTTTTTTAAATGAATACTTCCGTTAAAATAAGGTATGTTTTTGAAATAAAATACTTTTCCTAATTTAACCCCTCCTGAGTCCCACGCTTTCACTACTGTTGCACTGACTGGATTTAAAAAATAAATTATAATATAAATTAAAATGATTAATTTAATAATAGTTTTACAATATATGTGTGTAAAGAAACTTTTATATGTGTGGGTTTGTTTTTATATTCATATATATTTATATTCAAATATATTTAATTTACATTATATTACTGTTAAAAGTTAATATTTTTAATGTTTGCTATTTTTAACTATATATTTAAAAAATATATATATATTTTTTTTCGATTAGTGTAAAACATTTTTTTAAAATATTTTTGTATTTTCAATTATAAGTATAGGAAAACTATATTTCAGTGCGCGATTATTTTTGACACAATATTGTTGTATCACGAAATTTAAGTTTTCTATATTTTGTCAGTGACCCGATAGCAAGCATGAGGTGATGTGGATGCCCTTGGCGGATCAGCCAGGGAAGCAGGGCGCATGTTAAGGGCATTACCCAGGCAGTGATTATGTATGGTCACTTTAAAGGCACCCCATTCAGTGTGATGGGAAGAGGCACTGTTGGTGTTGACGTCAGATTATTCGGAAACGCAGTTGTGTATGGATGTCCCAAATGGGGGCCATCAAGTGCAGAAGGTTGGAGGCACCATGTGGGTATTGGGGGGAGGGCATAGTCCCAGTGCAGAGTCATGTGTTGCGGATTGTGGTCAGAATGCATTCTTCCTAGGTAGACTATGGATGTAATATGTGGTTGTCTGTCCACTGTAGTGAGGAGCGGTCTATATGGACATGTAGAATGTGTACGTGGAGTAACATGAGTATATCCTAGTATGCATGTTGCGTCAACATCAGGCGTCGACCATGTGCCAGCGCTATAGCCATGTGCATAGTGTTTGTGCATTTGATAGGACGTTATTGTGGAGTAGTTTAGGGAAAGCTCTGTCTAAGGTGACATCGCGGACACTGTTAAAATTGGCACCAAGGACTCGGGGAATGACATCCTAGTGGGAAAGTACGCCAGATAAGCTGTGCCAGAATGCTGCTTGTTCAGTGTTGGGGAAGTATATCTCACCAAGGAGTATCTGGTGGCCATCCAGGCAGCCCTCGAAAAAGACATATTGGCTCTCCGGGTCTATGACTATATCATCTGCTGTGAATGGGACCCCTGCGCGGACCCACACTAGAACCTCACAGGCATACGTTGAGTAGTTGGCCCTGACCCCTACACGACTTCTGGAGGTGAAGAGCCTCTGCCTGTGTGAGGTGTGACCCCCGGATAAAAGCAATGTGGATACGTCTGCAGCGCAGGTATTAGTACTCGCATACATACGGGAAGGAGTGTGCATCCCTCTAATGTTCCACGTGAGGATGTTAGTGCCAGTTGCCATGGCGCATAATGTGTGGGAAACCCCACCCCCCACCACGTGAGAAGCTAGGGGTAGTGTGGAAAGGGGTGATGAGCAGCTGTTGGTCGGAAATGTGGTCCAACACAAAACAATCAACAGTCACTGAAAATAACATAGGGAGCAAAGACATGAGGGTGTTTTGCCCAAACCAGCACAAACAACTTCTCCACACGTCATTGCTGACATAGGGGTGGTGAGCATGTTGTCTACGACATGGGTGGTGGGATCCCAAGTGAGCAACAGCTACGGAGACCACTGGGAATCTGTCTGCCCAACTGTGTGGAGTGTGAGATAAAGTACTGTGTTACAGTGGGCAGGGAGTTAGAGCAAGGTAGTGTTGGGAGGGGGGGGGTCAGTTAGATTATTTCATCTGCGGTCTTTAGGGTGATATCGAAAGGTGTACCAGTGGTGAGCGGGAATATGATTATTGAGCTGGTGCCCACTTTGCTGACAGACATAGTACCATCATAGTCATCTAGCTCCGATGGCAGGTTGTGGTCTCAGAACTCGTCTGCAGCCTGCAGGGCCTTCTGTCTCTCCTGAATCAGCTGCACCAGGTCAGGAGGACAGGATGGCCAAGAGTCCCTCCACCCCCTCCCTGTTTGCGATAAATTGCAGTGGGAGAGTTTTTAGTTGGTGGGTGGGTGCATGTAGGTTGGGTCTGGATGATCCCGGGCAGGTGCAGCCATCCTCCCAGTCCCAACCCTCTTAAGTATCAGTGAAGAAGTGCAACAGTTCATCTGCTTGAAGCTGAAGCTGGGTGGGAAACAGAAGGGAGTATTTAATAGTGGTCTCTCAGAGCTTGCTTTTGGCAGCCAGGAAGGAGTGCCACTGCTGCTGGACTGCGAGTGTGTAGTACGGGAAAGCCATTACTTGTGCATTGTTGATGGTGAAAGCATCTTGTAACCTAGCCTCGTGCAGGATGAGATCCTTACAGTGCGTGATCCTCGCTTTATGTGGCCTGGGGGGACCTCCAGGGGCGGACGCCTGGCCTGCACATGATGAGCCCGTTTGATTGAGAAGAATGGCGAGAGGGCAACCATAGGGTTAAAGCCACTGAAACATGCCTTTAGGTAGTCGTCTGTATCCTGACCCTCAGCCCCCTCGGAGGCCCCCACAGTGCGTATGCACATTGTTCCTGCATGGGCGACCCTTTGTGTCTTCTGCCCGATGCGTACCTGGTGTTGCAGCTTGCGCATTTGGGTCCGCATCTCTTGAGTTTGTGGCTTAAGGGTCACCAGGTCCTGTTGTGTTGCGCGAACCTGGTCAGTCAACTTCTGGTGGTTGTCTCGCAGCAACATAAGGTTTGTGGCCACAGTGTCTTTCTTAGGGCCTCATTATGACATTGGCGGTCTTAGGACAGCTAATGCTGCAGTGGCGGTCGGACCACTGCACTCCAGGCAGTCCGACCGCCACATTACGACCCTGGCGGTCAGATCACCATCCCCGCCAGGAACATGTTCCTGACGGGCTGACAGCAGTCAGAGACGTGATCAATCATGGTGGCTGTGAGTTCAGCACCGCCACACTGATCACCAGTCCAGTTTCCGCCAGTCCTTTAATGGTGGGGACCCCACTTGAAAAGGCTGGCGGACACAGTGGGGGCCTCTGCCCAGTACCCTCGAAATGCGCACTGTCAGCTTTGCAGACAATGCGCAGTCCAAGGGAGCTGTAGTGCTACGGTATTGGCCTCAGCTCCTTTAAGGGAGCTGAGACCAATACAGTAGCACTGTTCCCGCCAGGCTGAATGGCGGGAATGTCGTAATACAATGTTCCTGCCGGTCAGCCCAGTGGGAACATTGTAATTCGACAGGGGGTGAGGCAGCCGGGTTGACAGCAGCCTCATCCCCGCAAGTTTGGCAGTTGGCTCATTCCGGCAAATTCTTAATGAGCCCCTTATTTGCTAAGGACACCGGAGACCTCTCTATAGTTGCCAGAACTGTATCCAATTTATTGTCAGACATTGGGGATCACGTAGCAAGTGTCTCGGGTACACCACCCTGTTGAGCTGTCTGCTGCGGTTCCGGTTTTGCGCACCGTGGGGGTTGCTGACACAGCTTAAGCAGCCCATCTCATCATGCCACAAGATCAGGGTACCGTCTGTGAGTGCCAGCCGCAGCCCAAGTGATTCAACAGTTCATAAAAGTAGACTAGTGTAGATCCGGAGAGGAGATTGAGTGCAGTTTGTCTGTTTAGGGCCCGCTTACAGGTGCCTGTCAGCTCAGGTGTCACCCGCAGCCCATGCAACCCAGCAGAGGATCACAGAAGAGAATAAAATTCAATATGTGGGCCTTATGATGGGGGTAAGGCCAGCAGCCGGCCACTCATCCACGTTCCCAGTTCGGGCTGACGGCTAGCTTCTCAGCTAAGTCCCAGGGCACCGTTGCAAGTCCCTTGTAGCAGCCCATCAGGGGATGACAACGGGGACTGCTACTGTTGTCGCTGAGGTCATGCGGGCAGGTTCACAGTGTGCCCCAGGTCTAATGGAAGTGAGACCACATGGAGGCGGGGACCCTCACGTTTCTTCCCCCAGCCAGCACCGCAAAGAGTGCCATAGGCAGTAGTGGAGTAAATATTTCCAGGCTAATCAATGGCTGAGGCAGCCCCTCGAAGCCTGGTATCCATCTCCACTCGCCCCACAACATCAGCAGGGGGGTGCTGTGTGCAGCGGGAGGTGCATACCTTCAGTAGTGGTTGTGATCCCAGCTGCAGCCTCAGTGTCTCTGCAGGGGAGGGTGACATCTCTGCTGGTGTCCGAGAAGCTGGTCAAATGCCGCAAACCTTGGCCGAGGCAATGCGCAGGGCTCCACTTAATGCCCAGCAGCGGTCCACACAACTGTCCTGCAACAGGAGCGAGTCTCCGGCAGCATGTGGCTGAGACTCAATAGCATTGCAGGCCGCAGTGGAGTTCCCAAGACAAGGTCCAGCAAGGCTGACGCCTTGATGTACCATCTCATGGAGGAAGATCTGGGCCTGGCAGCCCCGCCAGTGATAGTGTAGTCCACAGGCAGAACGTCCCCACACTTGTGAATAATTTTCCAGTTGATATGTCTGTGCTAGACACAACACTCTCAGGAAGGGAAGGAACAGCACAATTTGGCTGTTTTGTGATACAGCGCTCAGGAAGTAGTGGGGTGGAACAGACAGAAGAGTGCTAAACAGTTTTTTTTCATTCCCTCCAACGGACACTCTTGCTTCTTCAAACACAAGACCATATCGACCTGGTCATTCAATGACCTCACCTAATGTTGACTTTTACAGTATTCTACAGGATAATCCCCTCACAATTCTTAAGGCAAGCTACAAAACACTTTTGAGGCTCAAATTGGATAATCTATTGTTTAAAATGATTGTCTCACACCACTTCTGCTTCAAAACCACTCCCTTAGCTAGCAATCAAAAGATCTCCTTCAAAACCCTGCATGTGCTACACAAAAATTGCATGGTAAAGCTCCGGCTACGTCTCCAAACAATTAACTCCAAATCAACTGACCAGACACCTAAAGTCACCTCCCTCATGCATAGCGTACTGTTGTTCTGTAAGCTAAAACATTTAGGGAGAAAAACTCTTCCCTCAAGGCTTGTCCCTGTGGCCCTCTCCCCTATAGCATCTCTGCAACAATTTCAACATCACAACATTATAGAACTGAAGACCACCTCTTAGTTTTTACTCGAGAATAGAAGTCTCCATCTTTCCTTCTCTTCGCATCCTCCTTGATGCTCCTCGTGTTCTGTAGTGTCTCCTGGTAACTCAAGTGCATTACAAAAAACATATTTTCGCTTTTGGATGTCATGCCTTCGTTGTGCCAAAGAGATGTTGGGTGTAGCTTGGGCAAAGTTGCCTGTGTTGCAAAGAACAAAGTTTCCCAACTTAGCTTTCGACCTTCAAAGCTTGGATCGCCTCTATAGCTAATGCAAGTTGTGCATAGGTTCTTCATCAGAGGTGTGAAACCCTCATGCTTGCTGTGATGGTGCAAAAATGTTAGCAATGCATTCAGTGCCCTGAATTCATTCTTGCAAAATTATGTGAAGAATTAGAGACTGGTCATTTAATCTAAGGTATTAAAACATTCAGGACCGAATGTAATAAATGTATACATAAAATACAGAAGGTTAACTGACCTATCTTTGGAGCAATTATCTTCATAGATATCCTTGACTACTCCTATGTGTAATTTGTGCTTGTGCAGAAGTCCGTTAGGTGGAAAATACTTCAGGAACCACGGACCGGCGTAGGTTGCCGCCTGGCCAGAGCAGCTTTGACAAACGTAATTTAGCGCTGGACCATTGGTCTTTGTGTTCCTAGGATGCTCGTCTACAAATGTAGGACGGGTGCGAGTTAGGAATTATTGGTTCCATATTTATGTAAGTGTTTGTTACTCCCCCCAGGTACTTTCTGGCCTACAGTAACCTTTATACCTTGTATGGAAATATATGTAGCCCTTATCATTCAGGAGATACACATAGTCACATAAGGTCCTGATGAAGCATCACTGGATCCGTTTGGACCACCAGGATGCGAAACATGTTGACCCATGAGAGGGTAGGCTGTGGAAAATCCCCAGACTCCTCCCTTTGATATATTTTTCGCTATAGAGTGATTGATCTTAATTTCTTTATTCACTCTTCTGACTTTATTATTTTTTAACCTTGGCCCTGACCGTCCATCTGGTCTAATAAAAACTACTGTCTCAGTGGCGGTTTTGAGAGTCAATTTTAAACCACATTCTCTTCTGATCTCCGTTGACACTTCTTTCACCTTTGGGGTCACGGCACCACCATATAAAAAGATCTCCGGCAAAGAGCTCCCCCACCAGGGGTGGTGCCCGTCAGACATTGCAGAGCCGGTCTGACGAGGAGCAGTGCCGATGATGAAGCATGACACCCTATGGGTGTGTGAGGCCTCTTGCTCCTAGAATTTAGGACCCCGGTCACTATTTTCTGTTTTACATGGTTGGAACAGTGTATCACCTATATTTTGATTTTTTGGGAAAATACTTTGGGCTGATTTAGATATTGGCGGTACTACGGTCAGCCCGCTGCTGCAGCGATCCCAAGTATTCCATCATGCTGACAGAGTACCGACCACCCTATTTAGATATATTGTGGCTGAACGGCTGACCACCGCCGCAGTGGATTCCTGTGCAGGCATTATTCCTTCGCCATCAGGATGGCGAGTTACTGCGACCATATTTAGGTTTCACATTCGTACTGGTGTTGGTCTGCCGGTGGTTTCTTGATAGAGGGGTCAGTCGCAGAAGGTGTTGAACAGTGTCACATTCCTGTGGTGATGGAATGGAAGCCAGCAGCACACACCTGAGGTACTATTCCCACATGTGTTTACCTGGATACCTCACTACACAACACACTCCATGCACCCCATGAATCTTTGCCATTACACAACATTTACCAGCATGAAAAACACACATTGTAATACATCGTAAAACACAATATGCACACACTACTGACACTACACCCTCATACAACACAACCACATCACCCACTCCTGCTTCCTCTACCTTAACCTGCCAATCCACTCACACCCCTCCCACCCTTCTTCAACCTACCAAATTCTAAGGCTACTTTGCCTTGACCCCCTTCCACACATACTCCCCCACCCAAGTAAAATCCTTCAGGTGCCTAAGATGTGCCGAATAGATGCACCTTCCCGAGGAGGAGGTTACCCCTGGACCATAGGCAGGAGATCAGTGAAGGGCATTAAAGGCAGGAGAAAGGGTATCTACACAACATTGCTCACTGTCACATATGTGACACATTGCCAAAACATTCTACAGTGAGAGAAGTAGTGCATGAATGGATACTTGAGCGCAACTTTCACAAAGTATGTCCTACATTGTTCATTCCAGTACAATGCATTGTGCCAATGGGTTGTAAGGAATGTAACAGTGTGAGACATATTATGACTTGCTTTCTTTGCTGGAAATACAACATCTCAGTGACATGACCCATTGCAAAGTAGACACATTGACATTGCTGACAAATGTGAGATTTCCCGTCACTAATCGTAGTCCAGCGGCAAACGCTGCAGTTCCGCCGTACGTGCGAGATTACTACATTCATAAATCCTTTTTTTTTCATGTTGTGACTCGGGATTCGGAATTTGTTCCTAAGGTTCTTTTTTCAGGCACCTACATTCAATTTACCAGTGCACCAAGTTCTCAATCGGATCCAAGTCTGGTGAAACTCACATAAGAATATCTCATGGTGGTAGTATGACTGCTTTCAGAGGGGACTAAAGCCATGCAATAAAGCAATATTAGAAGAGCAGTGGTTAACCATGCATTAAAACTATAACCCTAATCTTGCATGACTTTACACACATTTTTGCCCCGCTATGGTGCCAAACAGCTGCGGCGCCTAATAGGTGGCCAGACAACAAATTAGCAATGTGCTTCTTTTGGGATGGTGGACAAAAACACATTAGTTTTCGATTCTTTGCATATAGACAAAATGTCGCTGTTTGACTAGGAAAAATGTACAGCATCATTTGCCTCTCAGCAACATGTACGTCTGATTTATGTTCTTAGCTGTTGGTTTCATTGAAGGTACTAAAAGTTGGGTGGTGGTATTTTACGGGGTGTGCTGCAGCGTTATATGGTGCTTGGCAACCTTAACTCGGGCTGATTAAATGCATGTGGGCGTTATCCCGTGTATCGAGTTTTACCTCCAAAGCCATGCATATCCATACAAATGCAGCATATGGAATTCTCAGGGTAATTCCACTGCTGTTGAATTTTGGAAATGTGACTACAGTGTTTCCTGCTCAATCCATTGTTGAACATTTGAGGCACAAGTAGTTAGAAGAAAGGAACAGCTTCGGGAACTACAGAATATATTCTTCTTTCGGAAATACTTGGAATAAAGCCCCACCCCCCTTCCCTTCGGGCTTCCTCACCGTGTAACCCCCCTGGCATCCTTACTTGTAACTGATGTGGGTGTGTGCGCCCGTTATCGAAAGATCATGCGGTTGGAATGGAGTTAATTCTGTTGGCTCTAATTTGCAAGTTTGTCACTGACTAATGATGCGGCAAGAGCCACAAACGGCCTGGAAGCACGCGAGCAACATCACCCTCTGTGCGTGCATGTTTAGGCGCATTATAAAGCACTTATGACTCGCAGCGGAGTGGACTTTATTGCAAACGGGGGCTCGTTAAATGCGCGTTGTAATTATTTCTTCATTTACGTACGTAACGTGCGCATCTGCAGTCCGACATTCACGGAGCAAGGCTGGGCTGTGTCGGGTTTTTAGGGATGTGAGGCGGCCGTGTCTGGGCCCGGACGGAACCGACGCTTGCTCTGTTGGAGGTCGGTGGTCGGTGCACAGCCCGTCGCATCCGCATACACTTCAGCACACAGCACAACGGCCCACACACTGAGCGCTACTGGAGTGACGACAAACAATCAAGGAAAGCAGAGCTTGGGCTAAGAAGTTCACCAAGTTATGCATTTAGTTAAGTTTTTAATTCTGCTTTGAAGCAGTCTCCTTACTGCTTGAGTATTGTGTAAAAGCAATCTCGATTAATAAATGGTATCACGCACAAATACTGAAAGAACACAGGTGCCATTTTCACTTTTTGAAAATCACCTGCATCACTTTCATTTGCATGGGGCGTAGCTTGGTCAGAAAAGTTTTGTGTGTGTGTGTGTTTGTTTCTTGGTGGTGGTCTAATTCAGATGTTCCAACAACCACACTGGCATATAATGTGACAAGCAGGGCGCATGAGAGGGGTTTAAGGGGCAGTGGAAAGAGAGAGGAACGCAAATTGGTAGGGTACTGAGAGAAAACACAATATTTTATAAAACAGGACCGCAGCTGGTGAACTCCTCGACCGGCTTTCTTGTCCTGTTGCGCGTATCATACAGAAGCAGCTGCAGTCCTACGGAGTGGCCCGTTCTAGGTGGAAATACAGAGGATTCCCCTTGACAAAGTTCCAGAAATGTAACCTCCCATGTCTTCAGTCAGAAATTGCGAGTCCCATTGGACTTATTCTTAATCATTACACCACAGAACTTGAAGCCACTAAAAAGCCCTGATGAAGTTCACGGATGGTGAACGAAACGCGTTGGCTGGTTTCCGTTTGGCATATTGAAACTAATAAAAGCTGCACTGGAGCAACATATTTGGATGTTCTGAGATTTGTTGTGAATTTCGTTGGTGCCCCTCCATTCATAATATATCAACATTGGACCCACTGGGTCGCGCCTTTGGAGCAGCAGGTGCTCTGGTTGGGAGCACAACGTAAAGAGACACAGTGGACACGGGGAGGTGCAGTTGCTTTTGGCTCGCTGTTCCAGTTGGATTACATTTTATAAAATAACCAACATTTTCGAGGCTTTCAAAACAGAAAGAGGGAGAGAGTGTGTGCCAGTGTGTATGAGAAAATCCAAGGTCAAATCTGACACCTCGCCATACCCTACTGAAATCACCTTTACCCAACTATTCATCAGAAAATACATTTATTAGGGGGAGGGGTGTAACACCCCAAACACCGCCCCTGAATCTATGCCCCTGTTCAAATGTTAAGTATCGGCTACTCCCAAAGATACTCCCAGGGGCCAAAAATGTTTGGTCTGTGGTGTGACGAGGGCCCCATTGATGCCAGCAGGGTGGTGGTCAGAGGCAGGGGAGGTGTAAGGTAGGCGTATGAGGAGCATCTCATTACATCTAGTGGTTGAATTGCATGGCTTCCCCACTTGACCAAATTGTGTGATCCTAGACAATTGCTTTATTTCACTTTGATTCCTTTTTCTTTACTATCGCGTTTAGGAGGACCTGAAAATACACGACTTCAGGATGTGCTTCGTTCTGTGTTTGACTTCGTTATTAACTATAATATAATGTTGTTACTGTACAATGGCAACCCAGGCCCGCCAGAGGGGTGCACATAAAACAGACTTGCCTCACAGTTCATCATTGACATTGTTGTCAGGTTAGGGGAAGACATGAACGTTTCTAAATTTATTTATGAAAACTGTCACTTTGAAAAAAAAAAAAAACTTCTCATTGCACTGATTTACATCCACTGATTTACATCTGATGTTCTAAGGTGAAATGCTTCTGCATGTTAATGAAATACACTTTATGAATCTAGAAAGGGCTTTTTCTTATTTTTGCATGCTCATTGTGAGAGATGTTTAAAAATGAAGGTGTTCCTAAAGTTAAGTGGGGCAGGCCTCCTTCTGTGTTTTTTTTGTTTTTTTATCTTCAGTTCGCCTGTAAATAAATGCTTGCTGTAGGAAGTTGGCTCTGTATGGGCTATTTCAAAGTAAGGAATAGCATGCACAGAGTCCAAGGGTTCCCCTTAGAGGTAAAATAGTGGTAAAAATAGATAATACTAATGCTCTATTTTGTGGTAGTGTGGTCGAGCAGTAGGCTTATCCAAGGAGTAGTGTTAAGCATTTGTTGTACATACACATAGACAATAAATGAGGTACACACACTCAGAGACAAATCCAGCCAATAGGTTTTTATATAGAAAAATATCTTTTCTTAGTTTATTTTAAGAACCACAGGTTCAAATTCTACATGTAATATCTCATTCGAAAGGTATTGCAGGTAAGTACTTTAGGAACTTCAAATCATCAAAATTGCATGTATACTTTTCAAGTTATTCACAAATAGCTGTTTTAAAAGTGGACACTTAGTGCAATTTTCACAGTTCCTAGGGGAGGTAAGTATTTGTTAGGTTAACCAGGTAAGTAAGACACTTACAGGGCTTAGTTCTTGGTCCAAGGTAGCCCACCGTTGGGGGTTCAGAGCAACCCCAAAGTCACCACACCAGCAGCTCAGGGCCGGTCAGGTGCAGAGTTCAAAGTGGTGCCCAAAACGCATAGGCTAGAATGGAGAGAAGGGGGTGCTCCGGTTCCGGTCTGCTTGCAGGTAAGTACCCGCGTCTTCGGAGGGCAGACCAGGGGGGTTTTGTAGGGCACCGGGGGGGGACACAAATCCACACAGAAATTTCACCCTCAGCGGCGCGGGGGCGGCCGGGTGCAGTGTAGAAACAAGCGTCGGGTTCGCAATGTTAGTCTATGAGAGATCTCGGGATCTCTTCAGCGCTGCAGGCAGGCAAGGGGGGGATTCCTCGGGGAAACCTCCACTTGGGCAAGGGAGAGGGACTCCTGGGGGTCACTTCTCCAGTGAAAGTCCGGTCCTTCAGGTCCTGGGGGCTGCGGGTGCAGGGTCTCTCCCAGGCGTCGGGACTTTAGGTTCAAAGAGTCGCGGTCAGGGGAAGCCTCGGGATTCCCTCTGCAGGCGGCGCTGTGGGGGCTCAGGGGGGACAGGTTTTTGTACTCACAGTCTTAGAGTAGTCCTGGGGTCCCTCCTGAGGTGTTGGATCGCCACCAGCCGAGTCGGGGTCGCCGGGTGCAGTGTTGCAAGTCTCACGCTTCTTGCGGGGAGCTTGCAGGGTTCTTTAAAGCTGCTGGAAACAAAGTTGCAGCGTTTCTTGGAGCAGGTCCGCTGTCCTCGGGAGTTTCTTGTCTTTTCGAAGCAGGGGCAGTCCTCAGAGGATGTCGAGGTCGCTGGTCCCTTCGGAAGGCGTCGCTGGAGCAGGATCTTTGGAAGGCAGGAGACAGGCCGGTGAGTTTCTGGGGCCAAGGCAGTTGTCGTCTTCTGGTCTTCCGCTGCAGGGGTTTTCAGCTGGGCAGTCCTTCTTCTTGTAGTTGCAGGAATCTAATTTTCTAGGGTTCAGGGTAGCCCTTAAATACTAAATTTAAGGGCGTGTTTAGGTCTGGGGGGTTAGTAGCCAATGGCTACTAGCCCTGAGGGTGGGTACACCCTTTTTGTGCCTCCTCCCAAGGGGAGGGGGTCACAATCCTAACCCTATTGGGGGAATCCTCCATCTGCAAGATGGAGGATTTCTAAAAGTTAGAGTCACCTCAGCTCAGGACACCTTAGGGGCTGTCCTGACTGGCCAGTGACTCCTCCTTGTTTTTCTCATTATTTTCTCCGGCCTTGCCGCCAAAAGTGGGGCCTGGCCGGAGGGGGCGGGCAACTCCACTAGCTGGAGTGTCCTGCTGGGTTGGCACAAAGGAGGTGAGCCTTTGAGGCTCACCGCCAGGTGTGACAATTCCTGCCTGGGGGAGGTGTTAGCATCTCCACCCAGTGCAGGCTTTGTTACTGGCCTCAGAGTGACAAAGGCACTCTCCCCATGGGGCCAGCAACATGTCTCGGTTTGTGGCAGGCTGCTAAAACTAGTCAGCCTACACAGATAGTCGGTTAAGTTTCAGGGGGCACCTCTAAGGTGCCCTCTGGGGTGTATTTTACAATAAAATGTACACTGGCATCAATGTGCATTTATTGTGCTGAGAAGTTTGATACCAAACTTCCCAGTTTTCAGTGTAGCCATTATGGTGCTGTGGAGTTCGTGTTTGACAAACTCCCAGACCATATACTCTTATGGCTACCCTGCACTTACAATGTCTAAGGTTTTGTTTAGACACTGTAGGGGCACAGTGCTCATGCACTGGTACCCTCACCTATGGTATAGTGCACCCTGCCTTAGGGCTGTAAGGCCTGCTAGAGGGGTGTCTTACCTATACTGCATAGGCAGTGAGAGGCTGGCATGGCACCCTGAGGGGAGTGCCATGTCGACTTACTCATTTGGTTCTCACTAGCACACACAGGCTTGTAAGCAGTGTGTCTGTGCTGAGTGAGGGGTCTCTAGGGTGGCATAAGACATGCTGCAGCCCTTAGAGACCTTCCTTGGCATCAGGGCCCTTGGTACTAGAAGTACCAGTTACAAGGGACTTATCTGAATGCCAGGGTGTGCCAATTGTGGATACAATGGTACATTTTAGGTGAAGGAACACTGGTGCTGGGGCCTGGTTAGCAGGGTCCCAGCACACTTCTCAGTCAAGTCAGCATCAGTATCAGGCAAAAAGTGGGGAGTAACTGCAACAGGGAGCCATTTCTTTACACTTGCCATTTATTTAATATCTTTATGGATGTTAGTGCTTTGCAAAGTAAATGGCAGCCTAGTGCTGCTGTTCAGCTGGGGACGCATGTAAAGGTCCAGAGGGTCGCATGCAGCCCTGGGCCGTACTTTGTGAATCAAGAGAAATACGTTTTAGAAATTCAAAATAAAAACATTAGAAAACAAGTAACAAATTTCCTTGGCTACTTGCAAGGCATGTGACACGTAGAATATTGGGGTAAGACTTCCGTTTCTAATGCAGCGGTTCGGGCCAGCTCTGATATGTAGTGGTCCTTCCAACTTAGTTCTGTCCCTACTTCTTGCAATAATGTAGGATACTTGGCCTTGTACATTGCGGATCCGTCTCTAGTAATTGTGACTTGCACATTTTCAGGTGTCTTGATGCCCACAGCAGTGGTGTCATATTTGTACTTCCTTTCTCCCCGGCTGCTTATTTGATAGGCCTGACATCTCTGACTGCGGGTATTTATTTTGAATTCTCACACTAGAGGACTGTTTAATGCCCTGAGTTATATCTAGGAACGATACCTACAGGTCAGCGAGGGACAGAAGTATGTCATTCATGAATAGAGTAATGTCCTGCACGTTTTTCCAAAGTTGTTCCCCAGTACAACCCTGATTAAAATTCTGCAGGAAGTTGCTTATGGACCGTAGTTTCATGCAACCATTAACATCTGCGCCGAGTTGGAGTCCTGCTTGCACATAGTTTTGTTGCCTTGAGAGTGAAAAACGACAACCAGGCTGGGATCAAAGGGTTCCATTGGATGAAGGAATTTTGCCACCCTTAACCCCTGCTACTTTAGGCAAATGTCTGGGGGTGCCATGTTATAAGACCGGCTCTTAAGATTTCCATATTTGATGCCCTGGAGGCCCCTTAAAACCTAAGGACCCTGGTGGGTCCCTTCAAACCCCTACCCTAGTGCCAAGGAAGCTCCTGTAGCAATAATAGGAAATTAACCCTATTTTCAACCATGAGCTTCTCTTATGATCTGTTAAAATGGTGTCACCTTATAAAATCTTTCTTTCTATATTGCGGTTACTATAATAGATTTTGTTGTTCTGTTCCTCTGCCAATTAAAAGTGATACTGGTAATGGTTTATTCACCTCAGAATGTATGCAAGGGCTGAGTTGGCAGAGCTAGGATTTGGACCTGTGGCTACAGGGTATATGCTGCCCACAGCAGTTAGGGCTTAACCCGCTGAGGTATTTTTAGCTATTGGTGTGGTGTGTCCATGGTATTTTATTGCCATGGAGTACTCTTTGTATTAGATCATTTATATGGAACCCCTGAAAGTGCTTGAATACCCTTGAAAGCTGGGGAGACACCAGGATCTTCTGTCAGTCCAGAGTGGCTTTCTGTCTGCCATTTCTCTAGTTTTGGAGCCTCTGAGACTTGACTGAAGGCGGCAAAAACAGCAACACAGGATGACATAAACTGGAGACACCACTGTCCTCCCAGTTATCTAGAGAGCAAAGGGTACTAGAAAAGTAGCAGCCACACAGTTGGTGAAAGTTCAGGTTACAGTAACCTTTGTAACCTGAGCAAAGGTGATGTTTCATATCCACAGCCGTTGAAATATCTCCATCAGTAGTAAAAAGTCCCACCTCCCTGCACATGTTCAACTTCGCTCTCTGCAGAATCATTCTGCACACTCAACCCTACATTGCACCCCTGCCAAACTCCAGACACCACCTCACAGTATGTGCACATCCAAAGATGCTTGGTACATACCCGTACCAATGCCCCGGCCCCTGCAATTTGCAAAACGTCCTCAACCATGGTCTGCACACTGTCGCCCCACTCTGGACCCCACCCCCCACCCCATTTGCGAAGCATCCTTTTTCATGTTCTGCACACCCTCACCCACTCTCTGTTCCCCCTTACCCTGTACTCACCTTTCCAAACTCTGAACACTCCAATCATATGAGGCACACCCTCATCCACACCCTGTTGAATGCAAAATGCACCCATAGGCTCTGCACCTTCTCTTACCTCTTTCACCCCAGCTACACTCTAGTCACTCTTAAAACGATGGTTTGGGATGCTACCTCAAGCGATTGTCATTGGTTAGACAAATTTCAAGCATTCCTCCCATCCATTTGCATTTGTGTGTTTGATGTATGTCCTAAGTGGCAAGAGTATGTGCAGCCGTGGGTCCCAGGCTCACTGAGCCACTGGAACCAACCTATACCTGACTCTTGAGCCCTGATCATGTTGAAACTGATTTTTCCTTGCTTGTGTTCTGGTTTAGGAGGATCTTGCCTGGCAGTTAGTGCTGGACTGTTGCTATTGGAGCAGGGTCAAGACTGATTTGGATGTGGCTGAGTTCAAACTGCAATTGCATGGAGAACAAAAGAATGACGAGCTGTTGCTGGTGGTTAGACAAATTGCAAGCATTCCTTCCATCACCTTTTGTGTGTTTGATGTACATCCTAAGTCGCAAGGGTATGCCCAGACGTGTGTCCTGTGCCCACTGTGTCACTGGAACAAAGCTATTTCCATCTGATGAATACTGATCAGGGAGGAGCTGGCCTGGCAGTTCGGGATAGACTGTTCCTATTGCAGCAGGGTCAAGACTAATTTGTATATGGCTGAATACAAAGTGGAATTGCATGGAGCGCAAAAGAATAATGGTTTGAGATGCTACCCGGGCGATTGCTGTTGGTTAGACAAATTGTAAGCATTCCCCCTTCTCTTTTTGTGTGTTTTTTCTTTTTAATCAGTCCCTTGGTATGCCCTGCACATCCTCTGCTGTGCTCTGCACTCACTCTCAGCCATGCTCTGCATAACCTGCCAAATGCAGACTACAACCCTAGTCATGCTCTGCACCCTCTTACCCACTCTTCCCCGCTACACTTGAATCACTATTCAAGCACTGCACAACCTCTGCCATGTTCTCCACATGCCATAGTCAACAATAGTCATGCTCTGCACCCCCTCACTCTTCTACTGTCTACGCACACCTATTCAAGCTCTGCCCGCATCCTTTGCCATGCTCTGCCCGCACCCTCTGCCATGCTCTGCCCGCACCCTCTGCCATGCTCTGCCCGCACCCTCTGCCATGCTCTGCCCGCACCCTCTGCCATGCTCTGCCCGCACCCTCTGCCATGCTCTGCCCGCACCCTCTGCCATGCTCTGCCCGCACCCACCCTGCCCTGCTGTCCCCACGCACCCTGCCCTGCTGTCCCCACACCCCCTGCCCTGCTCTGCCCACACCCCCTGCCATGCTGTCCCCACACCCCCTGCCATGCTGTCCCCACACCCCTGCCATGCCCGCCCACTACCTGAGCCATGCTCTGCCCACTCCCTCTGTTATGCTCTTACTACACTCTCTGCCATGCTGCCCCCACTCTCCCTGGCATCCTGCGCTCATTTCTTCTGCCCTACTGTCCCCACACCCTCTGCCATGCTCTACGCTACCCCCCACCCCCGTTTCTCTGCACTCTAGCTACTCTGATGGCTCCTAGTAAAATACAGCACACTCTAAGCTGTACACTGGACACAACTTCAGCCATACTCTGCACACTCTGCCCAAAGAGGAATCCAACCTTTAATTATGTTCTACACCTCTTACACTCTAAGTACTTCTAGCCAAGCACGGCACACAGTCTCTGCCATACTCTGCGTGCACCCTCTAACACACACTACTGTACTCTGCACACGTTGCCCTACGCAGAACACAATCTTAGTCACTCAGCACTCTCCCAGCCCTTCTTCACCCTTCTACACTCTAAGCACCCCTACTCAAGTGCTGCATGCACTTTCAGCCATGGTATGCCCACGTCCTCAGCATTCCTGCATGCCCTCACAGAACCCCGCATACCCCACCTTAGCCAAGCGGAGCACATCCACAACTGCTCTGCACACTCCCCAGGACACACCCAGAAGCCACACCCATCCCACACTTTGCCGCACTCTGATCGCCTCCAACTGTGCTCTACAAACACCCTCTGCACGCCTTATATAGTGTAGAGCACATCCATCTATATAAGGCTGCACGCCTTATATAGTGTAGAGCACATCCACAGTACGCCTTATATAGTGTAGAGCACATCCTGAACCATGCACTGTACACCCGCTAACTCTAAGCGCCCATACTCAAGCACTTCACACGCTCACAGCCATTCTCAGGATCAACCCTCCACTATACTGTGTGCACACTGACCAATGCAGAATATATCCTTAGCCATGCTCTGCTCCCCCTCACCTCTGCCCTATTATAAGTAACCAAACCACCCTTCACTACACATATCTTGAGCGAGTAAGTGAGGGGATAACTTTGCAAGTGTGCATGGCACTGAGTCACCTGGAGCGAAAGCAGGCTCTTCAAAGAGCTCCGCAGGGAGGCCACAAGTAAAAAAGCCAGTCTGTTGCTCTGCTGTTAACTACAGGTTAAGGTTTGCTTGGCTGCTGGACACCGTCCATGCCCCTCTGTGTAAGCGCACCAAATAGATGAAGGGGAGCACTGCAAGGACTGCTGAACAAAACACAGGCCTGTAGAGCTCTGCAAGTTTTCCCAACAGATGCGAAATGCAATGATCCAACACCAGTGCCCGCAGAGGCGCGGTCGAGCCCACAACCTGTAAATATGGATTAGTGGCTCCTAGATTTCTCTTAATACCCACCCTACCAGAGCTTAATCATTAAAAAAAACTAGCAGAGCAGTAGTTTGCGGCAGATATAACTGTGTATCAAACGAGGGAAAATATTGGATATGAACTAAGTTCTTATACTCTAAGGAGACAGAGATACATAGGTTTGAATTTAAGGGCACCTGAAGTTTTGGTGCTATCTATAGCGCTTTTTAGGTCTGTGTTTTGACAACACAGCTGCCAAAATGACCAGTCACTAGCAATACACACTGTGATCTCTGGGTACGCCGGTTTTAATCCTTGTTTGTTTGATAAGTCTCTTTCAAATACTGCCTTGAAAAATGTGTCAGTCACATCATGCATTATCCCATTACATTATTCACTTTCAGCCAATACTGTTGGTTATTTGGATGTATTCTTCCACCTCCACTCTACTGTTTGCATTGAACTGCATGAGGGACTACTTTACAACTATAGCCTTCACCGTCCTCTCCTACTGGCTCCCTCTTGTGTGTCTCGTTCTGATTTGCTAAGTCAGTGTGTGTTCACACATTAAACTTATGCCTCATGGCTTTGCTAGTGCTTGTTCAACATGAAGATAGTTGGAATCCTGCTTTGAAACAACAGCAGAGATTGTACTTAAATATAAACAAAATAGTTGAGCACAAACTATGTCTGGATCCGGTATTATAGAGGCCAAGGGGAACATTTTTAGGCTTGATTTCCATTGATGTGGGTATAAGAATTATTACAGCAGCAATTTTTGTTGTGTGGTACATGGTGCAAGCGATGGTATGGTTATGAGTTCAAATCCTATATGAAGAAACTGGTTCTGATGATTTTTTTCATAAAAACATTTGTAGCAAATTTTCCTTCATGGATTGTTTTTACCCAGTTAATGAAACCAACCTGATGAAAGCCCTTCTTTAACAAAAATTATTATTTTCAGATTGATTTTGACTTTTTTCTCTTTTAAGAAAGGGTTCCTTCTGAACTTAATTTTCTTTTAGGGGGATATCCCTGCTAACTCCCCTGAGCGCAGCCTCTGAAATCTTTCAGTTCCCCCACTCTGAAACACCTTTTTTCTGCCTTCCAGCTTCAGCCGACTTTTTCCCACTCTTGAGTTTTGTTTATTTATTTAGTCATTAATTCATTCATCCTTTAGTTTATTTATTTTTCCAAGCCCTCCTAGTAACCTCACCACTCTTATCAATGCCGCCCTCTTTGCTCAATCGCCACCTATTTTCTGTCTTACATTCTGTATCGATTCCATCTTCTGTCTTCCCTATGTCTACTGGGTCACAGTAGATATAAAAGGAAGACTACTGCAACAGTTTAAAAAAAATACCTTTATTTATACAATTCCTATTGTGCTAAGAATTGTAGGAATATTATTTTCGGGTTCCGGGGTTCAATCCCAGGACCAGTGTACATTTTCTATGAAATATTCTACTTTTTTGTGGAAAAGGCATTTCGTCACTTTATAATTTGTCCGTAATGAATTTTTGTTTTTCTTTATTATGGAACTCTGTCGAAACGACAGAATTCTGACCTGGAATACGTGTAGGCCAGATCATGTCTAATTAAGGTTTACTTCCCTAGAATTGCAATACTGTTAATTGTGTTTAAGGGTATATGAAAGTCGGCAGTCTACTTTAGGTGTTCAATATATAGAACACAATATTTAATATCAATTGTGTATGCGTCAGCAGTTATTTCTGCAGTTCTTTAAACTTTTATATTGATGCAGTTTCATACGTTGCTGATGTCACCCATTTATTGTGGTAGGGAAGTCTTGATGTTAGTGATGACACAAGAGCCAGTGTCCTCCCCTTCATTAAAGACCCTCCTCAGGTACCGCTGTGCTTTGGCTCGCTGCTGGAATACCCAAGAAAATGGCTGACCATCTTAAGGAGCAGAAGTGGTTCCATTTCTGATGTTCACTTCAAAGTTTTTCAGTTTGTCAAAGAAGTAAGAAAAGTTGCATGATGTATTGTTTTAAATGTTTTTATCGACTTTTTTGTTTTTTCATCCATGTTAAACAACATGTTAGAGCTGCATGAGCATTGAAAACTGCAGTCTCTGCCATTTCAATCAGTTTGAATCAGTAGCATTATACTCTTACTGAGTATGGACTTTGTAAACAGCACCACCGTCTTTCTTCCCTTAGTTTATCCCACGAGTGCCCCCCCCCCCAACCCAACAGTCCTTCAAGAGGCCCTGTTGTTGTGAAGATCCAATAGAGTTGCATTATGATAGCTACTTTCTGGTTTTGGTTGTTAAATCAGCAGTATGGACATTTACTGTTTAGGCTACATTGATGCAGGAAAGTGTCAATGTCAGAGTTATGCACAACACTAGCTTGTTTTTCTTTCTGGAAAATGTGATGATATTCCTTCCACAATAAATACCACTGGAATATATTACCTAGGTCTAGTAGTTGTGAACAGCTTAGTATGGAGAACCCAATTATATAATACTGTGTGCAGGCACCATCCTAGTAGACCAGCTTCAAAATTGAGGCAATTTTTTGACCTCATTCTAAAGGTCTTCAACCAAAAGGTAAGGACAACCCTTAAATATGGCATATTAACACAGCTGATTCCTTCAGTTCAAAGGCAGCTTCTGAGGATACAAGCTGGTGTTGAAAGGAGCACCCTAAAAGCTGATTTAAAGCTGCCACTATGTCTACAGATGGTCAACGATCTCATGTTGAAACCTTTGTTGACAGCCTTAGCTTACCTTTCAGTTTTCCTACCTCGAATCACAAAGTTCCATTTGAGGATGCATTCAGTTAAATCCAATGTCTTCCGTGTTCATAATCATTCGACTCTGTTGTGTTTTTAGCAGGGTCACACAAAGGATGGGCTGCGGTGCAGATGCGCCTGCTTCACGAGTTAGTGTATGCCTCCAGAAGGATGGGAAACCCTGCTCTCTCCGTTCGCCATCTGTCGTTTCTCTTGCAGACAATGTTGGATTTCCTCTCCGATCAAGGTTTGTGGCAAATTGCAGCAAATTTGTTTTGTTAGCTCAATGTACATGCATGTTAGTTTTCTTTAGCACTAGGTTGAACTTAAGTAAATGATGAAATAAATGATATGTAAATTATTTATATGGTTTTCTTTGTACCACAAGTATGGCCTAGCATCGCCAATGGTCTCGATGCCTTCCAACATTAGTTTTGAGAATTCCAGGTCAGACCAGAGTCTGTTTTGCCTTGTGAAGGTGTATAACTAGTGGCAAGGTTGTGACTTTGTTACTATTTTCATTAGGCATGTCCTAATCCTTGGTATATCTGTCAGCTATGGTGTTTGATGGGTGTGGTGTGAAGTGTTACCAAATCTCTCTTAGGGTAAATTTTAAGTGTTTCACAGTGGTTGTTAGTTGGAGGACCCCAACAATATTGTCTTTGAATTTGGTCATTGACATGCTTTCTTTTTTAATTTTAATATTATGTAAAATGTTTAATTGTCCTAAAATGGTAAGATAATTTATCACTACCCATCCTATTAACAAGGAACGGCCATTTCATAATAAACAAAAACATGTTTCTGTGTGTGGGTATCTGTCAATCAAGGCTGGATTTTGACAAGTGTGAGCTGCGCCCAGGGCACCAAGATTTAGAGGGGTGCATGTGTAGCTGACCTCATGAGCTGCATTATCTAATGTTTTCATTCCTTTTGTTCCCACTTACCATTCGCTCTCCCTCTCACCCTAACCCCCTACCATGGACACGCTTCTCCAGTTTAGCAGCTCAGTAGGTGATTCAGTGAAGTGGACAAGTTTCAAATGTGTGTTTATAAACCGGTCACTGCTCTGAGATATTATAAACTTTGACTACTTGAAACATCCAGATTATTAAAGTGCCTTAAACATCACATGTGCCATTCTGATTAATACTTTGTTAGCATCTGTTGTTCTGGGTTGGATATACCGAGTAATTGATCATAATCCAATCATTGCAATATTTAAGTCATACATGTTTATTTATCAATCCATTAACTAACTTTGTCTGCCTATGTTTCGAATGACTCCTCCTTAAGCTAATGTTTTTGTGCTACTGATAAAGTATTTGCATACTTGCCATCTAGGATAAAATGTCCATCAATAAGTTACAATTATTATTGGATAGCCTCATACCTGTGAAAATACTTTTACTCCTTGTGCACATAGATGACTTAATAGATTTCTAAAGCCAGTCCCAAAGCCTACTGCAGCCCTGCTTGTGTGGAAGCCCCCACCCAGTCCAAGGAGATCAGAGAACCAATTCATCACCTTGAAGTCGACTCTGCTACTCATCACAAGATCGCAGGCGGGCTACTGAAAAGCCACAGCCCAATTCAGGTGCAAGTGTCAGCTCCTCCCACCACTCTAGCTCAGGAAGACCCACCAGGATATGCAGGGCATACCTCATCTCCCTATGTGTGGCTGTCTGGAGTGAATTCACTACAGCCTAACTGTCATCCTGACAGCCAGGCACAAGCACAGAATGGTTAGGCAAGAACATGCACACTTTCTAAAAGTGGCATTTTCAAACTTGCTATTTAAAAAAACAACTTCACCAAAATGTTTTTTTAAATTGTGAGTTCAGCGACCCCCAAACTCCACATCCCTATGGGCTCCCAAGGGGAAAATACACTTAAAAGGTATTTCAAAGTAATCCCCATGTTAACCTATGGAAGTGATAGGCTTTGCAATAGTGAAAAACAAATTTAGCAGTATTTCATTATCAGGACATGTAAACCACAACAGTGCGTGTCCTAGCTTTTAAATAAACTGCACCCCACCCATGTGCTGCCTTGAAACTGCCTTAGGGTTGACTTACATGTAGTAAAAAGGAATGTTTGGACCTGGCAAGTGGGTGCACTTGCCAGATCGAACTGGCAGTTTAAAACTGCCCGCAAAGACACTGCAGTTGCAAGTCTTAGACATGTTTACAGGGCTACTCATGTGGGTGGCACAATCAGTGCTGCGGGCCCACTAGTAGCATTTGACTTACAGGCCCAGGGCACCTCTAGTGCACTTTACTAGGGACATACTAGTAAATCAATTATGCCAATCATAGAAAATCCCATTACAAATACAGTTTACACAGAGAGCACCTGCAATTTAGTACTGGTCAGCAGTGGAAAAGTGCCCAGAGTACTGAAAACCAGCAAAAACGAAGTCCAGCATACAGTCAAAACATGGGAATCCGATGCCAAATCACTGGGATGACTACGCCAAGGAGGCCAGGTCTAACAGACCATTTCAGATTTTATTTATTGAGCCCAGTGAAAGGGATGGCAGCATTCTTTGCATTAGGTAATTCAGTACAGAAACAGGTCTTTGGTTAAGCACCTAGTGAGGCGGATAAATCGAACACCTACATTTCTCATATGAACGTTTATTGCGATTCTCTAGTTTATGTTGTGCTTTAAGCTGTTGGTTCAATGGCACTTTGGCATTTTGGGTAAATGCCACAAGAATAAGTCCCATGGCCTGTTCCTCTGAATGCCTGCTTCGACAAACTACAGAGGGAGGTGATCTGACTTGCTCCTGATACTCAGGAGGGTGTGAGGAAAAGACCTTACAGTAATTAACTTGGATAATTTACCCACTGAAGCATTGTATTTTTGACTGGAGGGTCACACGTTGGAATTGTGGTTGGTGCTTTACAAGCCCAGTTTATTTCTGAGCCATGTTCATTTAATCCCTATGTACACCTTATTGTATTTCCGATGGATGTTTCTACCTGCAGACTCCTCACTTCTTACATGTTCTCCAGATGCCAGCCTGGAACCAGAAAAATAGAAATAGCTCTCCTGCGCCAGTGACCGGTGCCATAGCTACAGCTTGACCTTGATGCCTTCTCTGATTGTGATGGCGTTGAGGAGTATATGACGCCATCTGGCACCCTGAAGTAACTTTCTGTTTTTTTTCTGCGTCTTCCGACGTGGGTCCAGAGATGTTCTGTGCTGGAAATAACTGTGTTCCATGCAGTTCCCCCAAAAGCCTTGTGTCTGCCACAATCAGGTGTCCACTTCAGACCCTTATGTCGTCAGGGGCCTGGGATCCAGCCATGACTCCAAGTCTTGCTGTAGATGTAGCTTTAAGCATTGGAAGGCGTCCAAAGGATGGGAGAGAAATTATTCTATGGCTCTTTTCTCAGTACTTGGTTCATGCCAGCTTCTGGTGGCACCAGCAGTCCTCTCTGGACTGAGGTTCATTTTCCATCATCAGACTTTGCTCTTGAGTAAGAGACAGAAAGGCAGAAAAGAAGCAGATACTGGCGATGAGAACTAAAGTGCAAGGAGATAAAGAGGCAGGAGATGCAAAATGTTGGAAAAAGAGGTTGAAGTGGAATCAAAACTAGGTAGACTTGCTTTTAGCTATCCTGGCTCCTAAGTAAAAAGCCGAGCTCCTTAACTTTGTTTTAAAAAATACTAGATAAGCAGGCTCTCCAGAGTAGGTCAACATTGAACAACCGTGGTATCTTTGTGTCACAAAAAAACAAACAACAAAATAACACATTTTAAGCAGCACTGATGTCAGGTCATTAAATACTGCAGATTATGTTGCTAGAAGATTGAGCTGCCAGGTATCAAAGTTGATCCACGGAGAATTTAACAGCAACTCCCAGAGCACGAGTGTTAGTGGCAGACAAGAAAGCCTCATTGTGTGACAGGGGGTTCATACATCTTCCTCTGATCGCTACTTGAGGGCGTGTGCTCTAAATTAATGCAAGCTTGTTTTCCCGCCTGCATTATGGTGCCTTTCTGCATACAAAGTTCCTCTCAAGAGGATTTGTCAAGCTCTAGTAAACACGTTTATCTACAACCCTACACCTACAGACTGGCGCTGAAGCATTTGTTATCTCGTTTGCTATAGCCAGGGTTTGACTCTTCACTACTCCATTTACTTTCAAAATCCAGTTATTTTGTATTCTTAAAAGAAACTAAAGAACCATGAACCGCACCTGCCATTGACATGGGCCTTCAGCATTGCCATTCCTTTGCCGGAAAACTGGACCCAACCCTAGACCTCCCATTTTTTACATTTCACCTGCACAGTCCTGGCACAGTCTCTTTTAAACAAAAAAAAAAGTCTTAGAAGGGGCTGGGAGCCTTCCTAATACTTACCATTGGTTGACTTCCACGTCATTCTTGTTTCTTTGCTTCTGTTTGGTCTTTGCCTCCCGCTCCTTCCTGCTTCCCCCTGTGACTTTAGCATACTGTCTGCCATGGAGCATGGACCTAGTACAGCTTCCTGTCTGCTGCCATTGTCCCTCCACTGGCTGCAGACTTCTGCAGGTACCTTTTTCACTTATGGACATGAACTCTGAAAGGGTGCATGTCTCTGTAGTTCATGTAGCTCTCTCCTCCTGCTCTCTGGTTTTGCTTTTAACACCCCAACCCTCCACCCTCCTCCCACTGACCATTGTTGGTGCTCCCTCCCTCTCACTATTTTAATCTCTCTGTACTTCGTGTAGCATTTAGAAATAGGCTAAAGGCCACTATGAGGCGCTATGTAAATAACTGAAGTTTTAAATATGACCTCCCACTGCCAATTGTTGGTGCTTCCTCCTTTATCCCTCCCGCTGCTCCCTCCCTTCTCACCCCCACCTCCCTTATGTGGCATGTTTTATATATTACATTTTGTAATGCCCTCTTTGGCCCTCCCATTCGCCACAAAAATAAACATTAACAAAGCAAGCCAAATAGCTTTCAAAGAGCTATTTGGCTCTGTTAATGTTTTTTTAAAATGTTGCAAAGCATCATGGTTTGCTGTGCAAGATGGCTTAAAGTAAACAAAAAAAATGCGCTAGGACTCAGTCAGTGCTGCCTGTGCCATAGCGCTTTGTTTTTATTTGCTTTAAGCAATGTTGCATAGCAGCCCGGGTCTTTATAAGTCGTAATATTTTGTTTAAGGTATTTTCTACATTGGTATTTTTCTAGGATGAATTCCGGTGAGATTGTGTATACTCTGTTGTATGAGAGAGTGGGGGTGTTGTGTGTCTTGACATAAAAGGGTTCTCAGAGCAAGGCTTCAGCTTTGGATTCAAGAGACCATCTTCTGCTTCAACAGCTAACCACATTCTGTGATCTTGGGCACATTATTTTAATCTCTCTATACTTCGTGATGCATTTAGAAATAGGCTCAAGGGCAGTATGAAGGGCAAAGTAAATAACTGAAGTTTTAAATATGTTTTTGGTTTAGGAAAGAGTTTGGAGAAATATTACGTTACATCTGACATCAAAGCCACCGAGCAAGAACTTGACTTGGTTTTTAGGCCATAAACCAAAATGTTGCTGCATGGAGCGCTCTTCATACACCATGACGGTCATTTTTAGGCTGTGTGTTGTAATTTTGCACCTCCAGTCGGTAGCCGGCTAATGCTGCAGCCTCCTTGTCTTGGACTGTATACAAGCCCCCTTTTCATCACCACGTAGCCTTTATCGGGCCATTTAGGGCTATCACGCCCTCCACAGACTCTGGCGTCTGCTAATGGCAGCCTGCCTCCCATACAGCCTGTGACACGCATCAGCTGTTGGCACAACACACACTGACGTATCAGTTTGGCGGGAGTTGATGGGCTCTGCCAGAAACAGGCAGAAGTGCTCCCACGGCGCCTTCAGGAATAGCTCCACGACTGAGCGCCTTGGGAGCAGCTCATAAAAGGATGACTAGCTTCCTATCGGCCCCAGCATATGTTGTCTCTTGACTCATTATCACTTGTTAAGAACCATCTTCTCCGTATCACAAATGTTCTGAGCGTTGCTGGTGAGCTGGCATGAGAGGGAATCATACTTGTATTTTTAAAAGATTCAATTCAAGGTTATTTGGAGACCGGACAGATTGTTCCTTTCTCTCCGTATTGCTCACTACTGAATCCAGCTGGATGACATGCTAATGTTAATAGTAACAGGCTATTTATATAATGCCGAGCACAATATAGCCCTATGCATGTAAATCATTAAGCATTCTTACCCTTTGCTTAGGTTTTTAACGCTGGTTAGTGCCCACGTCAGAGGGCATTAACTGCTAGTATATGCCTGGCTCACAGTTACGGGCCTTGAGCCGAAGGCGAGTGTGCACAGCGAAAAGCAGGGTAACGGCTGTTACTACCCAGTAACATGCGAGCAATATGTAGAATTATAGATGGTTAACAGTGAATTACGGGGATATTTTTTACCAAGGAATTCTGAGTGACGTCATGTAGATAACGAGATCAAAGCTCGATTTGTCTATGATGTGACTCAGAACCCCAAGATGAAAAACGTCACTATAATTCACTTTTTACCTATCTATAATTGTATGTCATGTATGGCCCCCAAAATCATGTACCCCTGCTTTCAGCTGCTACACAGTGGCAGAGGAGTAATAGGAAGCCACAGGTAACACAGCCTCGCTCACGTATCCCTGTTTCAGAGGAAAAAGAACTAAAAGATACCTTGCCTGCCACCCTTGCACAACCCCCAACACCGTCCCGCCTTCCCTCCCCCTCCGGCAGCTGTACTTCCGGTCAGGGGAGCAGAGAGCAGAGGCTCTCCAGAGTCCTGTCAGCCTGGACTGAAAGGTGCCTAACAGGTTTGTTATTAGCTGTTGCTGTGTCATAGCAGTGAATGATAACATTTTAAAAGTGAAATAAACAAAGAGTTCCTCTATGAGAGCGATACATGACTAGGCTGTTTGCACTCGTCCCTCTTCATGGCTGCCTCTGTTTGGTCTGTGTCCTCCCTGCAACACACTCTCACTCTCCATACAAAGCAGACAAGCAATGGTCATTATTTATAACATTCTAAGCTTTTTGTCTGAGCTAAACTAGGCACTATATACAGTGTGCAGATTGGTAGTATTTTTAGTCTACTCAGGGTACTTATTTTGTTGATTTGAGGAGCACTGACAGAGTTATCTCTGCCTGGATATTCAAACTTGTGACCTTTGGCTCTTTGGCTGGACACCATTGCTTGAAAGAGTTTGGTAAAATGTCTGTGGTTTATAAAGCAGCCAGGTAAGAGGACTAACCCAGGGGCCAAACTTAATAACATTCACAGATGCTGTGGCTGAAAGACATTAAAACCTGAGCAGAAAGGGTTAAGTGGGAGCTTCAGTGCATGCACATGTGCAGGTACAGGGAAAGAGGCCTTACTTACCACTGAACCTTCAGCCCTTACCGTGGAAGAGTGCTCTGACAGGCAAAGCCCTACCAGGAGGAGGCGGTTGTAATAAGCCTGAAGTAGCCACTTATCTATGCCCCAAATGCCCTCCACAAAGCACATTGCAAACAGAAGCTGGAGAATTTACTTACGAATTTTGAAGCTTTGTCTCTGTGGTTGAATTTCACATAGTAGTGTATTTGCGGTTGTTTATAGCGTTAACCAGACCCATTTGGGTAGCTAGGGCAAGAGTGAACGTACATCAGATAAGTGGAGCAAAGTAGATATTTATGCAAAACAGATATGTTTACATAACAAGGGTATATGGTGAGTGGTGACAGGAGTAAAGAGGGGGGAGATTTGTGTTTGTCTCTTGCAGGAGGGATATTCTGGTATAGAGTAGGACTGATGTAGGTCGAAAAGCTATTGTCATTGGAGAGTGACAGAAGCAGTCTCTTAAGATGAGTTATTGTATTCTCCTTGGCTTCTTGTTAGTCTATGGTGAACGCATAGGTAGGTGGAACCAGATGGCGGCAATTCATGACTAGAAGCATTTGAGCAAAGAGAAGGTATTGAAGTTCTTTCTTATATGTGGCGAGAGAGGAGTTGGTTCGCATACCTAGAGGAATAGTTTCAGATCTTTGGCATATTGTTTAAGAACCATTGGATCTGTGTGCGGGATTGTCTGGAGAGGGGTTTTTGAAGATGAACTGAGTCTATACTTCTGAGATTGTGATATCCCCCAAATAATAAGTATACAGTCTAGGTAGCTGGTAGCCATTTATGTAGAGCGTTGTGGGTAATGCAGGCTTTGAGAATTGACTTCTTCCTTTGATTGGAAGCTAGTGTGTTTGTGCCTGTTACCAGGCGGGCTGCAGAGTTGAGTGCTGCTCTTAGAGGAGCTATGTGGATTTGGGGATAGACTATCAAATCAGCATTTCCATAGTCACGTTTTGGGAGGACAGGAGATTGCACTGTAGTCTGGAAGTTTACAACGAAGGCTTTTACTCTTTGAAGTAGTCTGATTCGTGTTGTGTGTACATGTTAAGGCAGTAATGTGGGCTTGAAGACTCTGACTTGCCAAGGGGGGAGCCCAGGGATTTCTCAGCAGTAGCATGCTTACAGTTGAGAATGCTTGAGACTTCCAAGAAGTATGTTCTGGAGTATTACATTGAGGTGATGAGATCACTAAAAATTCTTTCTTCTGTGGGTTAGGTTTGATGTGATATTAGGTCATCCATGACTGTAGCTCGTTCATCACTGTTTTCGGTCCAGTTGTCATTGTAGGCAGTGATTTTCAGGTATAGTTGAGAGTCCTCGGCATATAGGAGGAATGGGATGCCTGATTTACTCAAGAGTGGTCGGGTCCGTGTATAATTTTAAAAGGGTACGGGAGAGGATGGAGCCTTGGAGAACTCGTCGTTCAAGGGGACAGGGAAGTTGAGCTATCATTAGCTAGTGTCAGATGTTTAGAACGGAGTGAGAGATATGATATGATTAGAACCATGATAAGACTGGACCCTCAATCCCATACATCCATTCAGTATTTTTAGTAGAGAGACACGATTGACAGTTTCAAATGCTACTGACATGTCCAGGAGAACATGCAGACAGGATTGGCATCATAGATTATTTGCAGCATCCCCAGTTCAATGTCATAGCTAGTTCGAAACCCAGATTGGTTCGGACAGAGCGGCTTGTTTTCTTTGATGAGTTTCAGCTGTTTCTCCACACAGCTTTCCACAACTTTAGCCGTGAATGGAAAGTTGGCTAGTGGGTGGAAATTGTTTGTGTCTTCTGGGATAGCTTTGTTTTTTTTTAGGGGATGGGAGGATTGACCTACTTTAAGACTTTCATGAACCACTCCTTGTGAGAAAGACATTTACCACCCTAGTCAGGAGTAGTGTGTAGGGGTGGAGATTTGTTTGAGATTTTTCTTTTTCAAGATACAGTCTGGAAAGTGTTTGGAAGATTTTAAATTTGTTGGGTTGTTGAATCCAGTGAGAACATTTTTATTTTTGAGTTGAAGAATATTTAAAATAAATGTATTAGTTGGCAGAGTTCAAAGGGACATTGTAGAAGATGTCAATTTCACACAAATCTTAATAAAGGTCTACTACAATTGCATTTATAACTGCACACTCACTTGTTGAAGGTTGAAGAATTTGACTGATGGCAGAAGAAAAGTTCGAGAAATGTTTGCAAATGCTTGCTGGCTTTGTATGTAGTTTGCTTTTCTGTGCCCAAAGCAATGCTAAGAATTCCCAAAATACTCCCCCCCCCCCACCCCCAAACACAGATTTCATTAAATGATCCCTAGTTTCCTCAGAGGTCTCAGAGCATCCTCTCCTCAATAAACATTAGATGCCAAAGAGGAGAGTTAAAACTGTCCTCAAGCGGTATGCCCGCCCTGGTGAAACTGTGCTTGAAGGAAGTATACATGAATGGGAAGATGTCTCCTGAAATCCTGCATTCTCGAAAGCCTGTGGCATGCCTCCTGTCAGGTTTAAGGATGATATTGCTTCAAACTTTTGACTGCCAAGCATTCCAAATGTAGATCTTGTCTACAAATAGCTTTTAGTTGTACAATAACTATTTTAGACAATACCAGTGCTCACAGTGGGTCTTGGATCAACCTCTTGCTTATGGTTAGTTGGCTTTCTTGTCAGTCTCATTTGCTTACTTTTTATTAGACGGCTGTCCTTCCTGTTGTTGTTTTATTCCCTCCCTTGGAGCATAGCTTCTTTAACATCATTTTGATTGGATGTCTTGTAGCTTTGCGCTGCTTAGATTGAGGGTAAAATTGTTTCTATTTTATATCAGCATTCAAGCACAGTGAATCCCTTTTCTTGTTCTCTTCCTAGCATGCTGCTTTTCCTTCCAAATCCTCACCCCCTCTGCCCTCCATGCTGCTATCCTGCCACCCTCTTCGCCCCTCCCTCCCCCCCCCCCCAACAGGTCATCCATGGGTTCTCCTGCCTGTGTGACTTTCCTCTTCTTTTCATTATTTTTCAAACCCCCATCCATCAGTTTCTTTGTTGTTCCACCACCCACTGTTGCACCCCCTGCTTATCAGTGGTGACTTATTCCTCTAAAGCCCCCATACCTTCATTGCTTCCCTTACCCTTCCCTTTTTTTTTCTTTTTTTTCTTTTTGGAGGGCCAGTGATTTTGCTACTTTCACTTTGATTCTCTTTTTTGCATATTTTTTTTTTTTAGGATTTACCGCTCCAGTATTGGCCTCATGCCATTTTGGAATGGCAAATTAAAAATAAATTAAATACAAAAAAATTTGCCATGCATCAGTATACATGAACATGCATGGTCATGCATCATGTGCATGCATGATGACAGACTCACATGTATGCATCATCATGCTGCAGCTTTTTTGTGTGTTTTTGCCAATTTTGTTCCACAACAGCAAAAAAGCTTTTTTTTCTTTGCTCATGTATGACAGCATTGGCAATAAATATTAACAAAGTAAAAAGGTTGGGTAATTACATTGAAAGACGAAACCTGTTAGCTTTGCCAATTCTTGGTTTGACTAGCAGCCATAAATGTTTTGTCTAGCCGAGCATCTTGTTTTTAGGGGCTACTCTGACAGTGTTAAGCTGTTGTAGCATGGCATATGCAGGGTATGTGGCCCATTTGGCTTCCAAACACCTCACCCAGTCCTCTAGCTCCGCAATCTCTTGCCCTTGCTCTCATTCCTTGGTTTTGCAAGAGGACATTGCCTTGCCTCTGATAACTGTTTTGAAGGCTTCCCATGAAGTTCTTAGTGGGGCGACTGAGCCTATATTACCCTCGGAACATTCCTCTTTGTTCTCTGAGACAGTCAGCAATGGAGGCGTCCTTATGCCAAGATACATTCATTCTATAGATTCCACAATAGGCCCCATCCCTCTCTAGAAACGTACTTTAACTGGGGAGTTATCTGAAAGCCCCATGTGCTGAATCTGGACCGAGACGGTCATCTTCGTCTCTCCTGCAGGTACAAATAGGTTGTCTACATAGGAAGTGGAGTGATGCGCTGCAGATCAGTGAGTGTCTTATCTAGTGGATCTATTCCACTTCCTCCATCTATTAGTTAGCTTTAAGGATGTATCCAAGTTAGACAATATATTGTGTCTGGTAATGTTGGCCCTTCCCAAAGTATCAACATTTGGATTCTTTACAGGGTTGAAGTCACGTCCATTAATGCCGTACTCATAGGTGTGCTCAGTAGTATGTAACATCTGATGAAGAGTGACTTCCTGCAAGCTTTGGGGGCATACACACTTTGCAATGTCCAATAGGCCTCCTTGAGGAGCCCCTGGATCAAAATAAATCTGCTGAACCGATCTGACTGTACTGTAATAGAAGTGAGCAAAAACAATTTCCTAAGCAGAATCGCCACCCGTCTGGAGCTCATGGAGAATCCACTATGAAAGATCTGTGAATAACCATAACGCCAAGAAAAGTGAAAAGGGAAGAGGAAAACAAAACTACAACACCTCTAACTACCTCTCTTTAAACTGCATTTTCCCAACTCTCCCACTCTACATTTCTGTACCTGATGCATCTGTTGCCCTAGTGTAACTAAACAGACCATAACTTAACACAGTCTGCCAACAACAGAGGAGCACAGAAAGAGAACAAGGAAGAACAAATGAAGCAGGTGGTATGGCTAGTGCCGACCCTCACCTGGTGTCGACCCAACCACCATTAATCATAATCTTCCATCCACCTATGTCAGGATGGTACCACTGCGGGTCCACGACAGCATGGATTAGACTGATCCTTATGGGCGTCGGGTTGTCAGGGCAGCAGTGACAAGTCTCCACTCTGCTCTTCTGGGCCCACCCAACAGGGATCTGCTTCGTCCACTGGCCCCTGACCACAGAGTCACTCGTATCATCCACATGCACCAGAGCCTGTGATACACTTCCAGCTTGATGACTCCGATGTCATCATGTCTACCTCCACCTGATCTCAATGGCCTCCTACTTTCCTCGATGATGGGTGGCCGGTCTGGTTGTTCTCAGTTCTTTTGAAGGACTTTAAGTTCCTCTATCCAGTTCTATGCCTCCTCTAGGGGTTCAAACTAAAAAGGTTTGTCCTTGAAGTTGACCTTCAATTTTGCTGGAAAGGTCAGGGCATATGTTAGGTCAGTCACCCAGAGCTTTTGCTTAACTTAAACAAGTGCATGGCAGCCCTGCTGCACAGCACATGTAAATGTGGGAAAGGGCATCATGTTTTTTTTTTTTTCTAAGCAAGTACTACCTACAGCTCGAGCAGCTTGAAGTATCGCTTGAGGAGTCGTTGGAATGTTGGGTCGTAGTGTGGCTCTATGCAGAGGTCTCTGTAATAGGACCTTGTGTGCCCTTTCTAGTACAAAATACTGGGACAGATTGTCTTTGGGTTTCCAAGTCAGCAGCCATTTGTTGAGGAAGGAGTCCATCTCTTGGCCTTCTAGTCCTTTAGAGAGCCCCACAATTCTGTTATTGTTACTCTGCGTTCTTCGTTCTGCATCATCCATTTGGTCCTCCAAAGACTTGGATGTGCTCGATAGATGGTTCAGGGTCTCCTGATTGTGACAGAAGGTAGCACTTGAACCAAATAACGTGACCTCCGCTTCTTTGACCTTTTCTGCTCTATTGTGAAGATCTTGCAACAGGAGTGTTACATTCATTTGAATGTCCTCAATCTTCCCCTCTGATGCTCAGCTGGAATTGCAGCTGGCCTGCAGGCCTGCATAACTCTGCCATGGCTGAAGAGTTTGCGCTCTCTATGTTTGGCAAGGAGCCTCGGTGTTGGTCGCTGTTTCACTTCTAGCTGCCTTTATGTCCTTTTTTGTCCAAGCCTGGGCATTAGATTTGTTATCCACTATCGTTTGTCCATTGAAGTCTACCTGTCTGGGAGAGTGAACATGCAGTAAACTACTATATCCACACAGTCCCTCTGGTAAACGTTTGCTACCTCAAACAATACTACAAATCACTAGTCACCAACCAGGGGGAAAAAGAACCAGTATAAGGAATGTCCAGTCAGGGCCACGTCTCCTGTATCCCACAAGGCTGAGGCGTGGGTAGGTTTGCTCCATTGTTGGCCCTAAAGGAATGGAGTCATTTGGGTATCTCGGGGTCAAAGCTACTGTCTGATGATATTCAGCAGGCAGCGGCTTCCCAAGTCCTGGTACTACTCTCGCCCAAACTAAGGCATTGTGGAGGTGAAGATGGGGGTAAATGGGTGGGGTGGACACACATGAGGGCTGTCACTGCCACTCAATCCCCACCAGGCATGTCTTTAGTATTAGTTCTCACCGCAGTCTGAGAGACAACAGGCACTCCTGTGCTTGCGGGCAGTGATGTTATAGTCTCCACTGCTGCTTTCCAAGATGGCGCCACCACAACTCCCCTTAGCCTTCTCACAACAAGAGTTATACGCGTGGAGCCACCTCGTCCTCCAGTGGTCTCTGGCAGCTACCTGGGGAGCAGGATCAATTTGAGTGGGCTCCCGGGGGTCACGGATCAACAGAGGAGCGGGGAACCATGGAGCACTATGCAGGTCTCCACTGCCTTGGCACCCTCTGGAACTTGGCGTTACAACGCAATCTCCACTCTTGTTTGGCCCATTATATTTCTCACACTTCATCAGCCAGACGCCTGTTTTCCCTAATCAGAAAAGCCCATCAACTGATAAGCATCCCAGCTGCTCTCTAAGCCACACAGATCATCGGAGCATTGCGGGCTGGTTGGATCGGTCCTGTCGGAGCTGCAACGCCATGTTGGAAAGCCACCCTCAGCAGTCTGGTGCCTCTGTCATAGTTGCTTGATCATCCCTGATCAATTTTGGGGGGGGTCTGCCCGTGTTGCCATCAGTAAGCGAGGAGTCGGACGCACATTTCAGGCTGAATAGTATAGTGATACAGTATGGATGTTGACGGATGATTAGGTAGAAGCAGCGGAGACACTAGATTATGCCCCCACCATCTTGGCTGCCTCGGCCACGCCCCCTATAACAAACATCTTCAGCACACATGCATAGGCCCATAAGGGGTTTGCTGAAACTGCGCTGTGTATAGTGTGTACATAAGCTCTGAAAATGTTCCAAAGAGCTTATGAGTTTTTGATAGTACAGCTCAGAAACACTAAGACGCAGCAGCCACTCTCTGCATGTCATAGCAAGTGCTACAGTCATTTGACAAAACAGGTGTATGTATCATGGCTGAGCTTCCGCACCAATGTAGAATACGTTCATGTCACAGATTAAAGATCCTCAATGTCAACTTTCATTTCTGCTGGTCCATGTTAAAAACATAAACCTTTGAACCGATGGTGTTGAAACAAAGCTTGGCACTTGCAAACATCAGGTGTGCACTGCACTGTGGCTGCATTTTGTGCATGCATATTGAACTGTGCTTGTTCTTTTCCCTCAAGACAAACAATGCACTAGAACAGTGCACACTGTGCAGAGCAGAAAGGCAACCTGTCCTATGCAGCTCTCACACACAGCCCGCTAGAGCAGAGTTACCCAACTGGCTACCAGTAAACAAAGACGACCACCCTTGCTGAAAACCATCGTTCATTGGTCCCCGCTGGCTTTCAAAGAAACACAGAATCCCACAGGAAAATAAACTTCTGTCAGGATGTGAACTGCACAGGAAACTGACCCAAGGCGCCTTGTCATGGAGTTTCTTTACTAGGTTAGCTGCTTCTTCATAGAGCAGCCCGGCACTATACCCAACAGTGTACATACCAGTTCATTAGCTGGCTTCAACCCTGTGACCAGGGAGTGAAGGAATAATCCCAGATCAGACAGTAATTGTGCATTTATAAGTTTAGTCCTTTCTTGGTATTTCAAGACAAAGAACAGGGCAGAGTAACCCTTGATTAAAATAACAGAGCTCCAAGCTCCCCACAATATGTAACCCATATCCTAAATAAAAAAGTTAATTCAGTGAATAATTGCCATTTTCCTGAAAAATAGAGCAAGAAGGTATTAACTACCCACCATTAACCTTTTTTATATGTGCTAATCAAACCTTAATGGGGTGTAAACATATCCCCATAGGAGATCATCTTTAACATGAGGTAGGACTGGACTGCGGGAAAGAAGAATTTGAATTCGGAGAAACGAGACAGCTATAGAGGTGAGAGAGATAATGGAAAGTTACTTAAAAGAGAAAATTCAAAGAAGGGAACAGAGATAGAATCAGAAAAAAAGGAAATGGGGAGGTAGAATTGACAATAGGAATGAAGAAGAAAGGAAGAAAGTAATTGAAACCAAAGTTCTTTGAAAGTATTTGGAAAAATCTCAGGAAATTTTGTGGAGTAACAAGGATTAAACATAATTTGATTTTGTAATTTTTGTGAACATTGGAAACTAAAAAATATGCACCAAAATTTCACAGCAACTAGAAACTGAAAACAGGAAAGCGTAGTTATTAAGTAGCAGATGTATTTGTGGACTCGGACATCTGCCCATATATCTTGAATTTCTGCCCTCATGGAGAAAGGCAGCTTGTATTTGGCCCCACAGAGTCCCTAAGAGCGATTAATGTGACAGCATATGTTTGAGATCACAGGGGCATTCTTAAAGGTGTGAATTCCACACCAGTCCTGGTTTCACCAGTGCTCCAATAGAGATGCACTCACTGGTTTGAGATTTAGGGATGTTGCAGATGTCAGTAGTAAAGTGCAAGACCTACATCAAAACCGTTACCATAATATTTAAATATCCACCTGTAGCCCAAAAGCCCACAAATGGCCACCATTCACACCATAATCATTGGATTATCCTCAAGGACTTCAGGGAATGCTCCCCCACTCCTCTACCAATCACACAGAGGATTCTGTTCGACACCCTCCAAGCTCACAGAAACTTCAGGCTGGTTACCTGTAACTCCACAGAGGCCCCAGAGTAACTGAGCAAGACGCCCAGGGGAAACTACTCCTCCCAAACTGATGCCTTAGATAAGATACAGCAAACCTCCATTGCAGTCACCTAGAAGCTTTAGTGACGCACATTGACCCGTGCAAAAGCTACAAGGTGACAACCGCCCCAGTGATTCCACTTGCTTGCTTTGACCTATTGAATATACAGGAGTTTGCCTTCCTGGGAGAAGGTGAGATTTGAGCCATGTCCGTAATCCACACTTAAAGCCCCTCCCTATGATGATGGTGGGGCTATGCTGATTGAATGGGCTTGTCCCAGGATGAGATTCTCAGTGAGAAAAGGCAGATGTTTTATGTAAAGTGCTTCTGTAAAATGCATATTATTTTTGAATGGTTTCTGCCTAGTGCTAAATTTGAAAATAATCAACTGTGCCTCGCAAGCTACTAAATAAGAAAAAAACTTGGATCTAGAAAATGATTAAAAAGCTACTAATAAATATACTTTCAGAGTCACCTATCCATTGGAAACATACAATTTGAAATCTTGTCTAAAAAATGCCTGCCGCTTGTGCAAATGGCTAAAAAATGCTAAAGCAGGAAAATGTAAAGACGAACACTAGGCATACAACCATCTCCAGCCAGGTGTTAGCATGACCTTCCGCACCCAGATCCACAGGTGGAAAAGTGCAGCTGACACATCGAACACTTCTATTAAATGCTACAAAAAATCGTGTGAAGAAGACGTAGTATCTCCCAAATCAAGAGTAGTGAAATTATATTAATGGCTGGCACTGTCCCCTTCCGTATTCTATGGTTGATTGCACCTATCATGGTTCATTGCACTGTGTTTAATAGGTAATATTGAATCTTAGTACTAGAAGAGACAAGTTGGCCATGTCGTATATCTAGTGCCACCTGTGGAATCATTTGTGGAGACTAGTATGTTTATTCACGAGAAGAGGCCTAACAACTTCCCATGCAGCGTAGATATGAGGATACCTGGTTACAAATTAGTTCAGCGTTTTTGCACATGCACAAGGCTAGTGTGTTCTTGCCATTTCTAAAGTTGTTGCTGTTAAAAAGCGGATGACGATATTTTCTCCTAGCCTGCAGGTACAAAGTAACATAAAATGTGTAATGGATTCTTCGACCCTCCCCCAACTCACAGCAGCAAGTGGCTGTACTCCTAGGTTCAGCTGACCACTTGTTACTGTTTGTCCTTACTGGAAGCGTACCTACCCTGTACCTAGATTCCTGCTGCTACAGCCTTTGCTCGATATGCCTCGTTGCAGGGCCAATTAATCTGCAGCCACGATGCTGGCATTGACTCAAGGTGATCTCCCTTTTCAATAATTATGGGGAGCAAGACTTTTTTGCATCAGATCTGACCCCCAAATAATTATAATAATTCACACGCTCTAATGGCATTCCATAAATTTCAAATGTATACCTTGAGTTGTGTCTGTAATGTAGGATCATATACTTTGTTTTTGGGGTGTTGATTGAGAGATTCTGTATTTTGCAATAATTCTCTAATTCTCTAAGGAGTTTAAGAAGAACTTTGTTATCAGCAAATAACAAGATGACAGTGTAATGCCCATCACAGGCTGATAAATAAAAATTTAAGGGAAGTAAGAATTTGTCAACATCGTTGATGAAAATATTAAAGCTGGGGCCACAGCACAGCTCCGCCTCACACCCAAAATTTAGAGCAAATCTCACCTCTTTGTCCATAGCTATTTGATGACAGGTTCTCTCTCCTCTTAGAGGAGTTTTATTGCTGACACCAGTTTCTTTGCACATCTCAAGCCTAGTAGATTCCGCCACACCAATTGTAGATCAACAGAATCAGAAGCTGTTTTAAGGTCAATGAATGTCTAGTGTAACCTAGAGTTCTTTTTGTATGTGTATGTCAGACCTATATTGTAGAATCTCATTGCTTGATCAATTGTGCCTAGGCCTTTTCTAAAGACTGCTTGTGGTGATGAAGTGATCTCATTGTCCCTTCCCTAGCCTGTGTTCCGAATGAGTAAGTAACAACTTGGCATATATCTTTCTGACTCAGTCGAGCAATCTAATTGCTGGGTAGCTGGCAGGATCACTCTTCAAGCTTTTTGTTGTGAAGCAATATAATAATTGCCGCCTTCAAAGACACAGGGATCTTCTCTTGAAGCCAAATTGTGTTATAAACAATAGTTAAGATGGGTACCCAGACTGATAGATTAGGCTGAAAAGTCTCAGGCTGTACTTCATCAGGGCCGGAGACCTTATGTAGCTTTTGGCTGAAAATGGCTCCTTGAACCTCACTTTCTGTAAATTCTGTGCAGTGTTTGATGGTCGATGGTGCTGTAATGAAAAGATGAATTGAACTGCTATGCGGATCTTATTTATTGAAGACCAGGTCATGATTTGGCACAGATGTTAAAACTATTCAAGCAAGCTGTACTGTCGATAAATAAGCATACCAAGAAGCAGATGGAATACAAGTGTATTGGTTTCTCATGCTGCCTCCAGAGCCCCATCTAACCAGTTCCCAAAATCTCTTGATGTTCCTGGTTCTTAATGAATTGTTGCGGGCCTGCCATGCTTTTACTTGACAACACTTTCTCTTCTGTTTGATGAGATGCTTGTACCCCTGCCTTAATGATTTTAGTCATGATTCCCCAACTGTGTGCCTAAGTTTCAGGGTAGTTGCTATCAATTTCTTTACCTTTCGACATTCCCCATCGAACCAGTCAATCATCATTGAGTTAGAATTATCGATGGAGCTACATGATGAGGTGGATCGAGAGGTACCTAGCCCTATAAGTTGTCTCCATTAATTCTTCAAGCTTTGGAATCATCTCTGGGTAACTCTAATCTCCAGGTATTTTGTGTATGTGAGATGCTAGTGACTATAGGCTAGTTGATGATCAGTACTCTTGATGTCAGTACATCGCCAACCAATGGTTTACCTGTTTGTTGAAACATACAATTTATTATTTATCAAGACTCGGGGGCTATTTCCTTGTCCGGTGCTCTGTGGAAAGTTTCTCTCTACTTGAAAGTCCCCAACCACCAGGCAAGATGCCAAATTTCTAAACATATAATCGACACAGCTCTCCCAATTCCCAGACCAAAAAGTATAGTGGGCAGGAGAATCAGACAGGTGCCCATTAAGGGGAGTAAATCATTACTTAAAATAAGGAAAATTAATTTGTCTCCTTACTTCGATTTGCCTAATGCTTGAAAGGCAGGGTATGATATACCACTTCCTGTTATTTGAACATGTCTAAACCCACCAGACGCATCAGGTTTTGTGTTAAATCCCCCATACACCAATCAATGTTAGCTCCCATTGCGGCGGTTGGTTAAAGCGAGGTGCACTAATACTATTGTCTAAGTTCTGCAATTGTGCATACAGTTCTATACAGAGCCGCAGACTGCTATTAAGTTCAATATCAGTGGTATTTTTGCATACTGTCTGCCCTGCATAGCTAAAACATTATGCTTTTTCCCTGTTTTATTTCACAGTCCTTATTATCAAATGGCCTTCTTGGTTGCTCTCTCTCTCTCCTTGAAAAGGTCCTGATAGTTTTGTTGTCAAAAAAGAACTTGGTTCATTGAAATTGCACAGGAGATATGGGATCTCTCGCCCCTTCCTCCGGTCAGAAAACCAACAATAACAACCATGGCATACTGGGCGTGGGCTGTATTCAAAGCGCAACATACCACTGAGGACTCTGGAGAACGTAGCTTCCAGCATTTCAACAGTAACTTATTCAGAATACTCCAGGGCTTGATTTGGGGTTTGGTGGTTGATGGACAGCCCCCATAAATGATCAGATGTGTTGTCTAACCTATTTAGAGAGAATAGAGGCACTCTAATGGGGTGGATGGGACATCCACTGCTTTTTGAGCAAAATAGGGTGAATTGCGGGAAATCCACTGCTTTTTGATCTAACCAGCGTGAACGGCTGGAAATCCACGTGAAAGGGAGAGGACACCAGGTTGGAGCACTCAGGTTTATTACTTCTCCTTTCCCCGTCCCGGCTGTAACTGCAGCAACCGTTCTCTTACACGTTCCACATTTCCTCCGGGAATTAGAACCCTCAAACATTCTACTCACTACACAACATACCCACCTTTCTTCACAATAACCGAAAATGAGAACAACAAAGCCTAAAACTAACATTTACATGACTGCATATGGATAAACTAATACACATATAACTACGCATGAGATTGACTATATGATCTGATGTACAATATAATCTTTGAATTTCATAGACATGACCTCATCCTCCCTGGCACTTCCCTATCCACACACTTCTCCATACAATCCTCACTCGCTTCCATGCCCAGTCTCCCATTGACATAACTCCTCTTAGATTCTGGCACAATGGAAAGGAAAGATTTATTCCACCTCTTCCCATTCTCCAACACAACCACATGATCCAGGACTTTCCTCACCTTGGCAGGAGAAGAAAACCTACATAAACCCTTGCACACGAATCCTGGTTTCTTAATTCTCACCCAATCCCCTTCTTGAACAACAAGACCTTCACATTGTGGGTTCCTCGGTCTATACCCTTCCTGTACAGCTGATCTCACATCCACCACTTTACCCAACTTGTCCACATCAACCTTCTTTCTAGCCATCCACTTCTTATTCAACTTTGAGCCAGCTATTCTACCCCTTAATAATGTGAATGGGGATATCCCTGTACTGATATGGGGTGTTGTCCTAAACCCCCACAGCAAGTCATCAACAATGTACTTCCACAGTAACCCATTGACCAATGCCAACTGCAAATTATCCTTTATAACACGGTTACATTTCTCCACCAACCCGTTGCTACGAGAATGATATAGGGATGTTAGAGTGTGCTTTATACCCAAACTAGCCAGAAAACTTGCCATCTCTTTAGAAACAAGTTGTGTTCCATTGTCAGTGACAATCTCTTCCGGAAAACCTTCCCTCAAGAACACTTCCTTGAAGAACCTCTTGAATCTATCAGTATTCACATGATCTACAAACTTCACTTCTGGCCATTTGGTCATGTAGTCCACCATCACCAAATCATACTTGGGTGCACCTTTCATCACTCCAAACGGTCTTGAGATGCCAAACGCTAACTTGGACCAAGGTACATTTTTAACCTCAATGGGTTCTACTGCGGACTGAAACTTTACCTGAGATTTGTCACTCAACACACACATGCAACAGTAGCACACATAAAGCTCAATTGCTCTATCCACCCTAGGCCACCAGAAATCCTCTCTCACCCTACGCTTCATAGCGCGAATCCCAAGATGCCCTTCATGTGCCAACTCTAACACTCATTTGTAAAATCACAGGGACTATTAACAGATTACCTCTGCACATAATATTGCCAACAATTGATAACTCCTCAGCTCTCTCGTAGGGAATTAAATCTTCTGGTGTGTTCTTAGCACTAGGCCATCGTTCCACGATGAAGCTCCTGACTTCGTGCAACACTCTGTCATCCAAACATGCACTTACCCACTCTTGTTCAGTTATCGCTCGCTTAGAAACATCCCAACAGCATTACTGCACACACTATTTCCAATTCATCCACTGCTTCCGATTTATCATCATTTTCAGACAAAGGTAATCTGGACAAGCAATCAGCCACTCGATTTTTCACACCCGGCATATATTCCAATTTATAGTTGAATTCCTGCAGTCTATATTGCCACTTCGTAATACGGGGTGTGGACCTGTCCCCACCCTTGGTGCTAAGAAGATCTACCAATGGTTCATGATCACTTCTCAAAACAAACTCTTTTACCACAAAAAACTCTTGAAATGTTCAACATCCCACCACATGGCTAATGCTTCTTTCTCAATCGTAGAATATGTGTACTCCGCCCCCCTCAAAGGTCTAGATGCAAAGGCAACAGTTTATTCCTTTGCATTCTACCTCATTTGCATAAGTACACCACTGAGTCCTACATTGCTTGCATCAGTTGTAATAACTTTGTCTCTGACTCTTCACCTGCACCAGTTGAGCTGCGTTTTAAAATGGAAATCTGAAAACACGATCCAGCACAGATCGCACTCCAGCACAGCCCGGCAACATAATGGTAAGCCACTTTCCGCTACCGATTAAACAGCTCCCGCATGAGTGTCTTCACCCGCTTGTCACCACTGAAAAGGAGACAACACCAGGTGGAGCACTCCGGTTTATTACTTCTCCTTTCTCCGTCCCACCGGTAACTGCTGCAACCATCCTCACATTCCCTCTGGGAATTGGAACCCTCTAACATTCTACTCATTTTACTCTACCCAACACCACAGCTTTCTTTTCTCTAAATAGGGTGGACAGGACATCCGCTACTCAATCTAGATCAGGCACCTAGATCAACAGTGCTTTGTGACTTAAATAAAATACCTTGACCGCAGTTAGCAATGAACGTCTTCACAGATGTGAACATTTATCAGCCCTGCTACCAGAATGACTCATGGGAGGTGATAAGTACTCATAATGAACCCAGTGACTGTGTTTGCCAAAAAAGCAGCTGAAACCAGTGCTTGGATGAAGCGAAGAAAGTAGCTGAGGCTAGCAAGACTGTTTGAGCCATAATGGTGTGCCAGATAGACAAGTTGCCAGATCCCACCAACCCTCTCGGCACATTGACATCGAAGTGAGACATCCTCTGTCCCCAGCGTCATTCGTATTCTAGTACTGCTCCAGAAAAGATAAATAGGCACCTCCATGACTAGGCAGATATACGTGCCTCTGATCCACGCACATGTCCTCCTATTACTGTGAAGTGCCGCTTTCAGCGATCGGAAAGCCCAGGTTGATAAATATATTTCCACTTCTCTCTTTAACCAGGTCAACAAAAAGGCCAGCTAGTTTAGGAGTCAGGTGAGCCTATACACCAACACATTGGACAGAACTAGAGGAAAGTCCAGAAAACCTGGCAAACCACACAGCCCTAAAGAGTGTGTAAGAGGTTTTCCCTCTCCAAACGGCAGCACAGTTGGCAAAAAGTTCCTTTTTATATGCTGCTGCTGAGCCCCAGTACAATAAGCTATGTGTAGGGGGTTAAATTGTATTCGCTACAGGACTCTGCGGAATTAGCAGTTCTCCTTGGTGTCCCTGGAAAAGCAAATTACTTTGTTTGATTTGGCTGAAGGAGCCACTCTTGAAAAAAAAACTGAAGTCAGTACTTAGAGAGACTTAAAACAATTGTGCAGAATGGCAGCTGTGGGGACCCTTCCTGTAGCACCCTGCAAGTCATCCTTCAGATCCCTATATCTTGCAAATATTCCTGACATATTCATTTCTCTCAAAGCCACCTCCTGCTGCTGAAAATCATCATCCTGGGAACAGGGATAAGGTGTAACAAGCCCTTTTAGAATTCCTCCCTCGATAAAAGGATTGTCTGATCTAGGGTAACAGTGCTTTCCCATCGGGGAAAAAGCAAAGGAAAACAAAAATGTAGAGTTCAGAGAAAATACCAGCCCACAAAGAAGAGGGAGAGTAGGTATGGCAGGGGGCTACTCCAATGTTAATTGGTAACCAGAGCTCTTCGCTGAGCCAGGGGTGTTTATCAGGGTGCGATCCATGCCAGATTTTAGGATGTCCACAGAGATAAATGTATACACCCTGATTCTAAATGGAAGTCTTTCACATAGTGGTTGTCTTCAAAATGTATCCAGCCCTCCTGGGACTATGTTGGTCACGGCACACCCTGATGGTGTCCCCTGGGGAGCAGCCCCGCGGGACCTTACACTAGTGCATTCAGTTGGATAGCACACCGAAGCACTAACTCTTAACCTTGCACCCAAACGTACCACTAGCAACACCTCCCAAAAACCTGTTGTCCCTAATGAAAAGTTAATTAAAGTGTGTAAAATGTGTTAATAATTACTTGTTCTCATATAGCTGTTGCTACTGCAGAGTTGTGCTGTCTCGCACACGTCAATAACTCAACATTACGTTTGTTATCTACCCTGTAGGATTGAAGGGCTGAGTCTCCTAATTGGATACTTCTTTAAGATTGAAAGACCATAGCCATGCACAAATGAAACTATTTTGATTTGTAGTTATATTGAATTTATTTACAGACGTCTATAGATTATTATTATTTCCATGGCACCCAGGAGGATCCACTTGTGTCTGTTTGTGATATTCAATGACATTTGTAGCTGGTGACCTCAGACTTCTGACATTCACAAATGTGTACCATTGTTAAACTGGTTGTAAATGGTTTATGGTTGCTGCACTATTAAAACAGAAATAAACAACGAAATACAAATAAATTAAGGCCTTACTCAACAAATAAAATGTAACAATCTCATTATGGAAGAATGAAGAACACAAGAAATAAAATGTCAACACATAGCATGGTACACATTTATCTGGCACACATTTATTGGTGCACCAGTTGGGGGATGATGAATCATGTTATGTAGCAGCGTCACTGAGGAGTGAATAGCCGGTGCGTGGTTTGGAGTGTCCCTCCCAAAAAGTAAAACTCCTACTCTGGTTCTTTGTTCAAGCTATAAAAGCGATGCAAACGAATATTTCAGTTTTTTGTAATAAAACTGTTGGACCTGGCCCTCTATGCAGGGTTGCGCCCAAACTTTTTTGTCCTTCACCCCTCCTCTTTTCAGGTCAGGCCTGAAGACCGTATGCTTAATGACCTAGAATGAAGTGGCCGCCCTCTACCCTGGCCATCCGGGTCTTTGGTCCTTTCCGTGAACAATCTCAAAAGCTAAAACCAACTGTTCCAACGTTACTGACCTCTGAATTTTCCCAGGTCCATCCATGCATGAGTAGAGGTAGGGAGCCACTGAAAGCTTTATCCTCAAGCCTGACTCTGGCTCGGCTCGAGGTCCTGCTGGAACCTCAAGCCCATAACAAGCCGAGCTTTCATGTGGCTTCTGCCTGCCACCCTCCCTCAATGTGGATTTAGACCAGTACTGCCAACTTTGAAACTGGCTAAACAAGCTCCCTGTCTCGGCATCAGATTAACATTTTGTGATTATGGGCAACTCACTTTATCTCCTTGTGCCGAAAAAACATGAATGTGACCTTTCGTAATGCAATTGGTACTCATCGAAAGTGCTCCAGTACTTTCAGTTCGAGTTTCCACTATGTATAAACTGCATCAAAATGAAGAAAGAAGAAAGACAAATAGATATCTACTTAGTGCCTGATTTGTACAAACTGAAACTAGAAAACCTCGATAAATTTGCACCCCCCCATTTAAATTGTGTGAATTTAGACATCTGTTTTATGTCTCCCAAACATCTTGGCAAATTTCCCACCTCATTGGTGAGGTGCGATGTTGTCATTATCACGTGTGAAGCACTTTCACATATGTGCATTTAGAGTACCAGCTGAATAAAAACCTATTGTGTTTGACTTAATAGACTTTAATGTTGCCGTTTAATAATCCGGGCTAGTACAGGATGTACGCGACTGTCTTGCCTCTTAGCTCACTTTTAATAAATACTTCCCAGCACAGTGCTAAAATGCGACACATTAATGGCAAAGCTTCCACTTGTTAAAGAAAGACACTTTTTTGAATTTTGAAAATGCTGTATCCCATTTTACGTGATGTTCATAGTATGATTTACATAGCAGCCATTTTTATGCTTCGGCTCGTGCACGGGCTCTAAGAACCGAGCCACCATTGGCTTGGCTCTCACTCCGCTCTCCCTGTTAATTTGTTGTCTCGCTCACCTTTATGCTTGAGTAGCTTATCCAGAGCAGGATTTTTCTTGAGTACTGGAACTCGTAACCCTAATTTGAATAAAGAGATCAAAAGTATGCATTCTAAAATACAAAGGAAAAAAATTGGACTGAATGAGGTAGTGATGCTTGGACCGGGGAAACTTGAGGGCTCCGACACTTCATTGAAACCCCAGGCAAGAGGGGAACACTGACAGTGCCTCACCAATACTCAGAGAAGAGCTATCCTAGCTTTTTCCTGGAACCCGTTCTGTAAAAGCTGCATATGATCAGTGTTGGTGAATTTGTGCCAGGGATGTGTGGATAAAAAGCGTCCTGAGGAAAGCAAGTGACTCTCATGACAGTAAATCCACCCTTCTGACATTTTTATTGCAGGTCTTCAAGTTTATTGCCCTGTTGAAATGGCGTTTTTGTGCTGCGTCACTAGTCCGAACCTGCTGATACCGAATGTAAGGCTTTTCTCATTAGCTCTGCCATTTTATTTCTACAGTTCCAGAAATTTGTAGCCGTCGCCAAATGGAACGGAAATTCGTTTGAGCCATTAGCAAGTGGAAGCGACCCATAATTTAGACGTTTTTTATGAGGTCCTGAGAGTGACGCTGTGTTACATAGAACAGGGCTTCTGACAGTGCACAGGGCCTCAGGCCCGTGCTGTGGTTTGGGATCGAATTAATCAGGTACTTGCTGTACTCGTTCTGTTTTTATGGGCGAGCACGAAGTGCTCCGTTCATCCTGTAATCTCTCTTTGGGCTTTAAACCACACCCATGCCACGTCAGTCACTTACATTGGTTCGTGGGCTTGCCTTTTAAAATCCGCTTGCTTTCATTTGTGAAAGGCATCCCTACGTCATGCCTACAAGGCTCGATGTTTTCAGCCTGGAGTACGGACTACTTTATCTGTTTATTTTCCACGCAGCGCGATTGCGCATTTTGTGCTTTACAACGCTAATAGCTCTAACTCGAACAAATGCAAGACCCGTTGCATTGAAAATGTTTGTTTTTATTGTGCGTGGCTGTCAGTGGTGCAGTGGCACCTGGTCCCAGAGGTGTGAGTAGTGCCACCGTGCCTTGCCGTTTATTTAACGAGCCGGCCGGTATTTTTATTTTGGAGTTGCTTCAGTGTTTACTCTTGCCCGTAAGTGAAAGGATGGTGGAGGGTGGGGCGGCAGGTGGTTGAGGGAGAGGGTGCTCGTCAGGGTGGGAGGTGTAGCGAAGCAAGCCAGGGAAAGGAAACTGGTCAAAATGGTGAGACATATAACATTTTGAAAGACGGAAACGAGATGGGAGAGAAAATGAGAAAAGATATGAAAAGCAAAAATATGGAAAAAGGTGATATGGAGCTGAAAGGGAACATTGTGTGTAGAGAAAGAAAGTGTGGGAAGAAATTGAGAGGGGCAAAGTAGAAAAAAAGGATAAAAGACATGATTGAGGCACGACAAGGGAGAATTGGAGGAGGAAGCAAACGAGTGGTGGGGAGGAGGTTATCAAGTGAGCAGAAAGAGGGAAAGGTAAGAGAAGGGTGCAGAAAGTAAAAACAAGAGGGAAAGCGGAGAAGAACACACAAAAAGGAAGCGAGACGGGAGAACTAGGACGTTAGGATCAGAGAGGCCTTATGAAGTAGATAAGAGCGATAAAAGTGAAGATAAATAGATATGAAATGGAGAAACGGAATACAGAGATTTGGAGGAGATTAAATGGAGGCTGGGGTAAAGAGGGTAAGACGTAGTCAGCATATGAGGACGAGAATGGGGAGAGAGGAAAAAGGAAAGGGTTTATAGAAGCAAGGAGAGCAGAAGAAAAGCGAGAAATTGAGAAAAGGGTAAAGGGACAAGTGGACGCTGGGAATGGAGGAAAAGGCAGCAGAAGGGATAGGAATTAGACTGAAAAGGAAAGAGTGGAGGGAGGGATGAAGATAGGAAAGGGAAAAGACCGGTGGAACGAGGATCTCAAACACCTGCACGAAGCCATGTAGCTACCATTGGTACAGAGGTGTAGCAACACCAGTGTCCAGGCGCGAGAGGCTCTGCATCTGTTATGGCTGTCTTTCAATACCATCTCTCACCAAAGGGGGCTGGAGCACTTCAGGGTCCGGCATACATGCTCCTTACTCATATAGCTGTACCCCAAGTGTGTAGTTCCTATTATGATCAATAGAAGGAGGAAACCAAAAAAGAGGGGGCCGTAGTCGGTAATAGAGAGAGCTCCAGGAGCAAAGGGGGTACTGTTGTTCAGGAGGAAGAGCCCTCACACACCCAGTTGGGTGTCATGCTTCATCCTCGGGCTAGCTCCTTGTTGGGCTGGAGCTGCAATGCCCAGTGCACCTCTAAAAATGCGGGCTGTTTGCCGGAGATCTTTTTAAATTGCTGTGAATGAAGCTGGTGGAACAGGTGCTCTAGATGTAGATCGGTAGCTTAAGTGAATAAAGTAACTAAGAGATGCCCTAAAACTACATTTTAATGAGGGGAGGCTCCTTTGTTATGATTAAAAAGAGCAAAACGAGACCGCTAGTTGATGCAATGGTCAACAGCGGCTCCAAGGTTGTGAAAAAATAGTAATGGACAACAGGTTTCTTGCCTATGTTGTCTCTACGGACTGTGGCAATTCGCCAGGACCAGTAAACCTAATCTACAGAATAGTGTAGAGCGAGTCATACGATTACTGAACGATAATGAACTTCAGATACAAGTCATCATCTTCCAGTCACTCTAAACCGACCTAGTGCATAGGTATAAAGGTAGTAAACACATGATAAACCGACAGACCATGCCTTAGTCAATGCTGTCACGGTACACGTCATTGACATCACTGGTGTATCAGCGGGTTCTCACACCATGCAGGTGTAAGGTCACTCGAGGTGATAATAAACATACGCAAGACCAACAGGGCAAACAAAACCTAAAGGTAGGCTCCCGTAGTTCCACACTGTGAGCACTCACTTCAATTCTAGCCTTAAAAGATGTAGTTCAAGCTTACAAATCCATACAACAGGTAATGCTTACCCCAGTAAGATGTACTGAGTGCCACCTGGGCAATCACAGAGTAGCACCAAAAAGCTGCAAAGTGACTAAAAAGATGTAACACAAGATGAGTAACATAAAAATACTATGCAACAGGACCCCAATCGCTCCTGGAGCTCTCCCTGTTACCGACCACTTCTTCCTCTTGCACCCCCTCTTTCTTGGTTTCCTTCATCTGCTGTCATAATAGGAGCTGCATACTCCTGGGATATAGATGTCTTTCAGTACCGACCTGGGGGACGCGATGGTAATTTTTATTTTGCTTCCATTAGGGCCCGAAACTCCCTTGCTATGCTAGTGACTTTTTATCATGTGAATCACGGTGTAATTACTGTGAAAAAAAATGCATCACATCCTGAGTAATTTAGAGCAAGTGCCATATTATTAAACTGTAACATATTACTATAGTGCAAAAGTCAAATTCCATGTTGTAACACCCTACAGTATCTGGCATGAGAACAGCAGGGTTGGGAAAGATACTGCAGGAGTTAGGGAAAGACACAGGAAGTGTAAGGTGGTGGTAGAAAGAGGTCTGAGGTGGAATCAGACAATCTTCACAGTGAGCAGCCCCAGTAATGTGCAATCCCAGTTCTTCTGGGCTTCTAAGAAAATGTTTGGACCTGTGCACTCATCTGTATTTCCATTATTATTATAACAGAATAAGCATTAGTCCTTCTAAGAATGGATTAAGGTTGATACAGTTCTAGTTTCCTTATCACAGACTATGTCTGCACTTTTATTGGTTAATTACGTGCAGTTGGGAAGGAATGTACATGAAGACTGAAGCAAACACATTTCAAAAAAGCAATTGTAGCTATAAGTATATTTTAGAAAGAAGTCAAACGTGATTTTGATATGTCGTTTCAGTTGCATTTAAATATTTTTTTCCTCCACTGCCCAGTGTAGTTCTCTTTTTATGTGCCACATTTATTGTTGACATTTATTTAATCATTAAGTGCTTTCGGCAGAGATAGTCCTGCGAGAGTGCTTGGTTGATATTGGTATTATGTTTTGTGCCCCTAATAGTTAAAGACTGATGCTCTGCACTTTACATTGTTATTCAAAATACAGTAGGTAGGTTATTATACACCAGGGAGGCTACAGTAATGTTTGCTGAAAATGTTTCTTCACATCAGGCGCCCTTTGGTTGCTTTTGAATGGAATTTTTTTATATTTTTTTGATTCTTGATAGCTATACTTGCCTATTTTCTTTAATGTCATCGGTATGCCTTCAACGCACAAGTGTTTTGGAAACTTCCTCCATCTTCCTTGGGGGTCGGGAAATAGGTCCACAAATCTATTGGACTATCTAGCATGAGCGTATAGGTCATAGACGGCTTGCAGTCTCTCAGACAGAGCAACCCTTACAATTTAAAAGAGGGCTTGGCTAAATATGAGGCTCTTTGACCAACCCCTACTGCGCATGGCTGAAGGTCGTGCACTGCGGGAATTCAGCGCATGGTCTGTCTGCAGGTCAGGCCCTGCAGCCACCCCCTGCTGCACGCGGCCACGCGCTACACACGGGCAGAGGCTGTTAACAGTGGAGTTTGCAATACTGGACGAAATACCACTTTACCTGGTAAGTATATTTTTAGAATATTTTATCTTCATTTTGGGGTAGTAAGTTTTAAAAAAGTGCAGCTACCTCTGTATACTGATTTGAGTTAGAATGTTTCGAGTTGTTTATTTTTCACTGAATTGCGGACAAGAATGCGGACCAGTGGATTTAAGAGATTGTGTGGCTGCAGCATTTATTAGGTAATTATGAATTTATAGAATTTCACACATAATTAAAAAAAAAAATATGGCTCAGATGGATACTGCAAAAATTGTGCTGCATAATTCACAATTTTTGCCACATATTTTAGATAAACTTGTAGCATAATTTTGTCATCCATGCTGCATAATGCTTGTAGCCCTAACTTAGTAGTCACGACCGGGTTTTCATGGGAAATTGATTTTTTTGGATTGCTAACGAATCTTCACAAAACTTTCAGCAAAAAGAGATTAAGCCAACAAAAGTACTTCCTGAAAGTTTTCAGGGTAATCTGTCAAAAAGGGGGGGGGGGGGGCAAAACATGTTTCCCCCTGTGCAATGTTTCATAAGAAAATTGTACAGCAATACAACAAAACCTGCTGAACGTAAGTATACCAAATATGCCAGAACAATAGATCTTGATCCAGAAAGCTTGCTTTTTGTGATTTTGTGTAAATCAATGTAATAGTTTTTGAGAAATTAAAGTTAAAAATATATGTATGTGTGTATATATATATATATATATATATATATATATATATATATATATATATATAGACATAGACACAGTACTACTGCAAAGTTCAGCGTTATCACAAGCTCGCTCTCTGGCTGGCCGCAACATGAAATGAAATTAAACAAATAAATATGTTTTTTTTGCGGTACTACCGTGGTGTTCAGCGAGGCCCGCATGTAATTTTGCAGTGGTACCTTGATGCCTCGGAGGGGGTTGGAGTGGGGGTGGGTGAATATAGCAGTGGGGTCTTGCCAGCCAGTGTGGGGCTGGGCACAAGTCCTGGCTGGTCCGGGCCAAAGGCTGTTCGCAGAGGGAGAGCTGCCACCCGTGGGGAATGAGTTTATGCTGTGGCCCAGTGAGATCTTTTTAATCAATGCCTTGGCTTTGTCCAGGGTCATGCAAGTGTTTACAGTATTGTTTATAATTTGATAAGATAGAAGATATAGCACCTTTGCAGGATCAGTGCGGTGTGAACCTCAAGAATAGATGAGGTGTTGTACCCCTAACAGAATAAAACCATCAACAAAGCGAAGCATAATCAGTTAATTAAGCTTTCTTGAGGCAGAATATAGGTTAGAAACCATGAAGATTTATTAAAAGTTCAAAATTACTATAGGGGACTCGCGCTACAAACCAGTCGAACAATAAACTCTTTACTGAATGCTGAGATTAGAGAATATGGGTACGAGGGTACAAACTGAGTCACACACATGCATCATGAAGTCTAATTTAAATATGCATGGGTGTGGTGCTGTGGTGGGGAGGGGCGGGATGGATCTAATGTGCAGTTCTTGTGTATATTGTTATAAAATTGTTTCTGCTTACCTGTATTGCAACATTGTTGGACTCATGGCTTATACGAAACTCAATAAAAGCTGTTATGAAAGAAAAGTTCAAAATTCATTAAGGCAGGTAAAATATGGTTAATCAGTGATTATAGAGAACTATCATTAAGATTAGCCAAATTATATCTGCCAAAATATTCTACGTTGTAAGCACGAGAGTCGGAAAGCCACTGAATGTCTCACTTCCAGACTGAGTTCCTTTTGTAATAAATTACACATTGAAAATCACACAGTCAACATAAGGTGATTAAAATAGTAGGTGGCTCAGCAAATCACAATACAGACTATAAAACATCATTACCCAACACCATTCTAAACATCAGCCCTATTGAATATCAACAAGTTTCGTTTTTACCTAATATCATAGGATGGGAAAGTACAAATCTAGTTACACTCAAAATAATGACAGTGTTATATAACGAATGAACCCACTAAAAGCAGGCAGGAAGAGGCCTTCAGTAGTTACAGTCTGACAGAATGAGCCTAGTTCACCAATAACAACACATCAACAAAGTGCTTAATTTATGTATGTTCTGCTGCATGAGGAGAGAGAGTAAGATGAAAACATGGACACGAAAAAATACAAGATGGAGTTGGCCTAGAGTAAGCCTTATTTGGCCAAAGTGAAGAAACCTTGGTTATGTAAAGAGCAGCAATTTTGTTTTTTGGTGCAAAATATTCATGTTAGTAAGCAAACATTATTAATTAGAAATATCCTCTAAAAATATCCCCTCTGGTGATGAAGCATCATCATAATTCACAGTATTGCATTCACACTACAATCTCCATCTTATGTCTGGATTCTTCAAAACTTTTATATCAACATGGGGGTGGGGGAAGCCTTGACATTTCCTACTCAATCTCATTGTTTCTCATCCTCTTTCTTGCTTTCATTGCTGATACCTTCTTTTCACACCCATAATTTAAACCTTTTTCAAAGGAAATTGCCTCCAAGAAATTAAGCAAAACAAAGACACCATTGATAACTAGAAGGATAATGATTAGTGGGGTTACAATCTTCTGAAGTATGCTACCACTGTTAAGCCATATTGTCAAACCGCTCTTCAAATCCCTTTCCAGTCTCACTGAACCATGTACCAACTGACTCCCACTGCCCGTTCTCTTAAAATACCTTTGTCTCACACACAGTATTGGCAGTATTACGATTATAATCATTAATAAGCTTGCTGTTATCCAGTATGTAGGAACAGTACTGCTGAACCCGCAACATATGACAGACTCTAGACTCTTTTGTAGGCAGAACGTCTAAAGCAAGACGTTTTTGTTTAGTCATTGCACACATTGCCATTAATTCCTCATCAATCTGAGTTAATGCTCCAGGAGTGTTAGAAGCTAAACGATCCACTAGTGCGCATGGCTTTCTGATTTTCACATCATTCAAAGCCAAACCAGCAGAAGATGATATAGCACTAAGCACATCTAAGATAATTTGTCCAAAACCACGTTCATTCTTTGAGTTTTTATATCATCACTTTCTCCTACTTCATTCATGTGATAAACACAAGGAAAAACTATAGCTTCCCACCCAATTTCGTGGGAGGTGAAACTACCCAGTTTTACCACAGACATAAAAAATTACTCTATATATTGGTTAATCTCCAGTCAAAAACTGATCATCAACTAAATAGCTCTGTTCATGCTCTTTGCAACCATTTCTTTTCCCTCATTAATTCTAGACTTTTCAAACACATCACTTTTTCTCTAGTTTGTTCCTTTCTTAATCTAGGGTGCATTCTTGATTTCCTGAACGTTTCTTCTACCTCTTCTTGCAAATTTAACTTCTTCAACTTTACCAATTTCTGATATGTTTCACTTTTTTTTCATTATATTCTTTAATAAACATCTACTCCTCATTGCTCATTTTACATATAAACTGATTTGTAGTCGTATTAGATTTCAAATTAGATTGTATTTGCATAAATGGTTAGAAATGGATTTCAATCTTTCACTTCAAGGAATTTCTCCAAAAGAAATGTTGAATTCTGTATGGTAGGATGCCTAGAATTCCTGACCAAGGTGAATGTTATCAAAACAAATCACACAATAAAAAAGAAAGTAGGCCAAAGGAAGTTGCAGCTCTTGCACGCCCCTGAAACAAAAGCAGGTAAAAAGGTACATATAAAGCAGTCATGTGTCTTGATAATTGCAGAGTATCCTACTAACAGATTGGAATAAATGTTCTCCTTGAGTAGAGCTATCCCCATGTATTAATCTCATATCTACCTTATAGTAGTGTGCAGTGGTTATTTCACTATTCCCAACTTGTGGTGAAGCATATCCAACTGGCGAAAGTATACAGAATAGTAGGCCAACTATAATTTTCATCATCATAATCAATAAAACTATACTCAAACTTTTGCAGCACTTTGCTTGCTAATTGCCATACTTTAAAACAAAAGCAGGCATCTAATTACTAATTTAAGTGCAAAAGCAAACTTCAACTTCTTTGAATGATCTGTTGATACATGCAGTTCATATATATATTCAGTGTAAAGTTGGAAAGGAACCCTCTTTTCGACTGGATACCTAAGGTACAAAACAAAGCTTGCAACATCTATGAAATACTGTGCACAAAAATGTATTCATTAGTCAAAGAAGAAAGAATTGCTTCTTTTTCTGATACAAAATAGTTCGTGCTGGTTAATCTTCAAAAACAGATTGACAATTTGATCATAAAATTCCACATCTGATTCAGCATCAGACAAGTATGACAAATCAGAAACTGCGTACATTTTGCTCGACACTCTTCCTTTTTCGTTGGCCTTTTGGCATAAGGCTGTTTATTTTCACTGCATTAGAGTCTTGTTCTCCATTTCTGGTTCTTCTCCGATTGTCTCTGGCTTTTGGACTTTCTTCTACACCCTCTTTCTGGCTCTCACAGACTAAAGCCACTTATCTATGTTTTCATTTTCAGATCCACTTATGACTACTGCTGTATTTCTGCCTTCACTTGCCACTTGATTCTCAACTTCATATGATACAGTTTGACTCTCTTTTTCAACTGCAAATTGATTTGTGGAGGGGGGGGAATAGGGTGGTCAAACCTTCTCGGATTTTCAGCTTTACTCATTGAGCCTCTTGCTGCTTTTGCTGTTCTTGATTTTCACCACCCCTCTCTGGATTCATGCAGTGAACTTGAGCTTGACTCTGTGAATCAGTGGTTGTCACCACTTCTGCAGTTTTCACTCTTCATATGAGATCATAAGGATCACCTGATAAGGACCCTTCCACCTTGGTTCCAGGCAAGATTTACAAACGTACCTCATCGTGACCTCCCAACCCCAGGCTTAAGAGTGTGGCACAATTCTTCTTTTCCTGATGGTGTTGCCAGGTTCTGGTCTGTACGGTGGAACATCTGCCTCATTTATAAAGCTGTGCACTATAACTTCATGATTTTGCTCTTAAAGGGACTACCTTTATCTGCTTCTAGAGAAGCTGGCATATCATAACGAAGGATAAACTCCCTCCGTAATAGTTTGGCCACTGTCATGCAGTTGTATCTCTTAGTTGGGTAGTCTTGGACCCATCTGGAAAATAAGCAGACAACCATCAAAATGTATCTAAGACTGTTTCATTGCAAATGTGCATCCCAGTGAAATGTGCCTGAAATCTGGCTTTCCTATGTGACTCATTGTCACCAGCAGTTTCATCCCTGCATTCATCCGGCTACCAGGCTATGCAACGTTGACAACGATCCTCAGCTACAGCTCTAACGTGTGTTTTATACCTAATGCCAAATCATTGATTCTGGCCCACATGTGTTGGACCCTTAAGTCAATCTGGACATTGGTGGTTACCTTGAATCAAGCGGAACATACTGATTTTGAGCTGTTAACCAAACCTCATTGTGTTTTAAGCAATTGGGTTACTGGTTGAGGCATCTGAAACCCTACTTAAGCAGCAACCACAATCCTTGTTAGGGTGAAGTCACAAGCAAACCCTAACTTGAATTGTCCTTAACACTCTGGTAGCTTGACACACACGGTCAGGCTTAACTCGGAGGCAATGTATAAAGTATTTGTGCAACACTTCAAATAGTAAAATAGTGAAGCCACGCCATAAGAGAGTCCCACAACAGAATTAGAAGGATACAGTACGTTTTATTTTTTAAAAAATAATACAAGGCCAAAACGACAAAAACCCAATCGGTAAATCCCAACAAATGCCAATTTAAAGATTTAAGTGAAAATTGTGCCAAAAAGCACAAAGGCCAACTGTGGATATCTGGTCGCACCAGACAAGGACAAAGTCACAAGTTTTAAGGTGAGAAATATGCACATATATAGGCTCTCTATCTGAAAAAGCGTTACAGAGGTATATAACTTATTCGTTCTTACTAGTTTTATTTTAAAACAAATTTATTATTGGTTTTCATCATCATTCAATATTAAACAGTTAAGTTGAATATGTTAATCCCTTCTTAATGTTCTTGTCAAATACATAAATGTAAAAAAATCTGCACTCTAATTTGTTTAACAAATTGATCCCGATGGAAGCAATTTGGTTGGTAAACTGGGTGCAAAAGGGGTATCGCCCTCTGATCAGTGGGCGTGGAAGCCAAAAGTACAGACAGCGTTCCCCCTGACTAGGAAAACGTCCCCCTAATGCCCTCTCCAAAAAGGTTGTCAGCCTTTTACCAGTGTAGCAATTACTCTTCCATATTAATTCCACAAATCTACATATTAGTCATAAGTCTTTTTATTAATACATTCATCTCAAATCATCTGGGTTGAAGTGAAAATTCAAAAAGGAATCCAAAGGAAGCTGTTTTAAATGTTAAACAGAACAGGTCGTGATGCAACCCAATGCATTTCGGGCAGGAGCCCTTCATCTGGGAAAACGTTTCATGCGGGTCAGGTTGCTCGACCTCTCAGAGTGCTCGAGTGTTAGTGTACATACTTTCGCAAGGCACCTCTCAAGCTCTTATACTCTGATCAAGCAGGATTCATTCTTGCCATAACATGGCGCTCAATATAAGGAGACGTCTCACACTGTTGGAGACTGACATGTAGGCTTGAGCAAAGGCAGCGATCTTTGCGTTGGATGTTAGTCGATGTACTGTCCCGAGACACCACTGAGTCATCACCAGGATGTTAGAAGGGAACCCCTGGGCATATCCACACTAGTGTAACCCTTGCATAGGCCAAATAGATGTTATAGTAGGTCTGACCTCTCCACCTTCACTGCAGAGCTGTTCCTTCCTTGGCTATCAGGTGCTTTTCCTGCAAAAGCGCTATCTGGACGCCTCACCTGTTGAGGCACGAGGATACTTTATATGTCTTGGCCATGGTGTGCATTCTCTTAATATTCCAGCATAAACTTTTGTAGGTCATGAATTTTGTCATCTCATGTGGCTGAAGACAGACAACTGACACCCCTGGATCTCGATTTCACACTCATATACTCCTATCCAACAGTGGGACAGTGAGTAAATTACCCATGGGGTACGACTCATACAACTCTCCCCAACAGTCAGACAGCGTACATCCCAACTACCATACCCCAGGACGAGCAGTTGAACTCCCGCCATCCAAACTTACAGCCAAATCACTAACACTTGTGACTGGACCCACTTAGAACACAAACAAAAAGGGTGTTGTGACCAGTCAGGAGTGCCTTATCAGCTTTCCACCCCCACACCAGCCTATCCCCTCACCCTGTCAACTGCAGTGAAAATAAGCTTCAGACCCTGGGGACCGACTTTGCATCTCCACAGTACCCCCACATGGCATAGTAGGTTTCCCCCATTCAAATAGCCCAAGTCTTACATCATATTGTCTGCTTCATATCAGTTTGTCAGCAATGCCGGGTGTCACTTTAGGCACCTGAGTGTCCGAATCTTGAGATGACCTAGTTCTGTGCTCTATGTTCAATTCTTGGTCATCCTCTTCACTCATTGTCAAAGCTGGGCTCGCCGCCTGTGCCACTCATCGCTGCTACCACCTCCCCCTCTTTCTGCTGTTCCTGTTGGACCTCTTCTCCCAAAGGGGCAACCCAATGAATATTCTTGTCTCTGTGTTTCAAACCTTTCTGCCTGGGTGTCCGGCGTGGGGTCCTCTGGCTTGGGCCACCGTGTGGGTGTAGATCAGTCTATTCCTACACTTCCTGTGGGGTTTGAAAAACTGCACGCTGTCTGGGGTTGCAACCTGTAACCTGGCAGCGTACAGCATGGCATAGGTCAAGCCCATCTGGGGGAGACGCAGTATTGCATCTAGGAACGTTGAACTTAGTTTCTGCACTTCCTTAGTGAAGTACTGTAAGATCATGATTTTGATGTCGTCCACTTTCATACCCCTTCTCCTTCTGGCCTGGTCCAGGATATAATCCTGGTCACTATAATATGACAGTCTGGAGAGCTCCGGTTGTAGTGCTGCCCCTCGGCAGTGGGGTTCATGATGGAACTCTGTGAGCCCTCTCCAGAGCATAAAAAGGCCAGAGACTTTCAGGAACCATCTCTTCTCCTAGCCACTGCTCCAGGAAGATTAATATATTATTCCATTCCACTTGCTCTGGCAGACCTAGCACACAAATGTTGTTCCTCCACAATCTGTTTTCTGCATCCTCCGCTCGGAGCTCTAGGGTCAGGACATTCCCCTCCATGAGCCAGAGACGTTAGTGCATGGCTACTAAGTCTGAGGGGATCTCTATGATCATTCTTTTGGCTGTAGTGACCTGTTCTGCCAGAACGTCGGTGGTCATTTTCCAGGATACTCAAATCCACTCACAGCGTATCAAACTTCATCTCTAGTACTTCTCTGGAAGGGGTGATGGCCTGCAGAATGTCTTGTAATGTGGGTCCCCCAGGAGACTCCATCAGTGGTGCAGATGTTCCATCTTCCGTTGCAGATGCGGCAGAGCTACTAAGAACCCGGTCTCCTGTGTCTAGGTCCTTCTTTATGGTTACCTTGCCAATGCAGCAAATAAATGTGGACGATATGGTTGTTTTAATAAGTACTGACAACACTGCAGCTCCAGCTCAAGGGTAATTCAGCTCAGAGAAGTCAAGTGGGACTGTGCAGACCGCCAGTGTCTTCCGCCACAGCGCAGAGTAAGAATGCTCAAGATGCTAACCAAGGCCCTCCTACGCTCCAGTTTTCGGGTCACTTAGTCCCACACAAGACCGCCCTTTGAGCAGAGGTCAGTTCTGCCAGAGTGTTCACCCTGCACAGATGGAGCCAGTAAGATCACCTGTTGTATAGCTATTTTAGTTAGGTTTTAAACACTTTGTTTTATCTAACTAGGCCTGCAGCTGTGCACTTTCACCCTAATATATTTTACACTGCATTGCTTTATTTTTCTAGCAATAGCTTCATTTGCGGTGCTGTTTTATTTCTCTCTATTGTATTGTCCTTTCGCCTAGGAAAGCATTGTGTTCTTAGTAGGACTTATAGTTCACATTGTGCTTTCTCCAAGGCTACAGTCTGATAGGGTTGCTGACAGGCGTGATATGCTCTGTCTCCAGGATTCACAGAAACACACACACTCATACGTGGGGACCATTTCTTAGAATGTCACCCCTTAGTCCCAGAATGTTAGAGGAAGATTCCAGCCTGATGATCACGACTGTGTGCTGATTGCTGCAAGCATCGCTTCAGCTACTTGCCTGGGTGACCGAGCCCTGATCCAGATGGGACGGTGTCTCTTTAGACCTCAGCCCTTTCCATCAGGTATGAGGGATGATGTTCTCCCAGGGGGAAACCAGAAGGGCAGATTAGGTTTAGTATGCTGTGCTCATCCTTTGCGTAGGTAAGGGGGTATAGATCCTGTTTAGGCAGCATGGTAGGACTGTTTTTGTGTTTTACATTTTTAGTCACATGCCTGCTCCTATTGTCTTTTATGCAGTCTGATATACCAAGATTCCCTGGGGAGTCTATCTTACCATGAGCTCGGTTGCTACAATCATCTCGGTCAGAGATAGGGTGCTGCTAGTTAGCCGGAAACCCCGGATTAGGCCGACAGGTGTCACCTGGAGGAATTGTACTCAGTACCCACAACCCAGGCCATCCTACCACCCAAATCCAGTAGGCTCATTACCCTAATGAGAACCTACGCAACAACCTCAGAGGGCGCACCTGCACAGCAGGTACTGCCAACAGGTCGTACCTGAGTGGAAGGTAGAGAGCACCCTTATCGGTCTCAGATCAGCTGCCCAGTGGGCCTCCAATAGTTGTTCCGGGGACCGGGTAGCCAGGGAGGGCAGACACACCCCACCTCAGTCCTGCAGTCACATGGGGATCAAGGAGCATCAGCGCCCCACAGCGCTCGATTACAGGCTGCCAGTCGCTGCCACAACAAGGCCCCAAACACAGACAGAAGCTCAATAGTGACTGCATGCTCCCCAGGGGTCAAGCCAGCAGTTCAACTCCGCGCTCTTCTACCCACGCAGTATTGGCACCCAAGCGCGGCCCAGTTAGCCATTGTATAGCAGCCTCACCTGTATTGGCCCTCACCTTTGTGTGTACATTAGGTTGATCCAGAGAAATCTAAGGGGGGCCAGTGCTGAACTTGTCCATCTCAATATGCAGCTGCCAGCCAGTGCCCCAGCTTCAGTTGATGTTAGGCGCTCCCTCAATATGCAGCGTCCACCCGGGAAGTGCCGGGATTTCTCTCGCACCCGGTTGCCATCCAGAGCACAAAGGGAACTCCAGTGTTGTCCCTGCTGTGCCTGTGTACTTCTGTCACAGGAGGCCCGATTGGCTAGGGGATGGCAGCCCAGGTTCTAACAAAGTCTCAGAGTCACTCACCTCGGGTGCTCCGCAGGGCCACTTTGCCTCGTTGGCGTGTTGGCCGGGAGGCATATCTTCACTGGAACAGGTTGGGGGCTCAGCATCCACATGCCAATCCCCTGTGCTCTCCCAGCACCAAGTATCAAGCCACCTCGGGCCCCTGCACTTCAGGCAGACACCTTGGTCTTACTGCAGCCCGTCTCCTCTCGTTCCCTGCTTCGCTCCAGTAATTCTGGCAGGGCTCCAGGAAGCTCCTGCTCGCGGATGCTCCACACAACTCTGTCTGCAAGACTCTGGGCGTGCCCCGGTGGCCTTCACTCATGGCGCTTGTCCGCCTTTTTGAGGGCTCAGCGCTCGGCCAGCGTGATTGGTGTTTCAAGTGTGCAGAGGGGTGCGGCTGGCCCCCTCCGGGTCATCTTATGGTGTGGTGGGGGCAGTCAGGCATATAGCAGGCAGCAGCAGCCCCCAGGCCTCTCGGAGTCCACAGGATGTTAGGGGATGGAGGTTTGCTGGCGGGAGCTCGGATGAAGCACTCCTTACTCCATTGGTACTTGCACACGCCCCCTATTCCTTCTAACTAGTGCTCATTTAATGGCATTGATTGCCACTGCTACACAATATATCTTATTTTGTCTTCTGTAATATATGATGTCATTGGAGTTATTTTGGTCTTTATTAAAACACCAATAAAGTGATTTATTAAAAAGAAAACTGTAAAATGTTTTCTTTCCATTCATATAATTTCATGTTAAAAGACCACTCCAAATGATAAAAAAGGAAAAAATGCTAGGTCTACATGCATGTCCGCATCTGTTATCTCACTTTTCCACTACACTTCATGCTTATAAGCAGCTACCAGTTACACTATGTTTGAAGCATGTTTCTCCAACTCACTGACCTCTCCCAGCACATTCCTATGGGCCAAATAGCAGTGCACACCCTCCTAACTATGCTCTCCAAGAATTTGATGTCAACAAAAGCACTTTGTCTTCATCAGGGGTATGAAGCGCTATATAAGGAGGACTGCATGAACATTTTAATCAAGTAAGCCTTCTGGATCTCATCTGGATAGCTGCTCTGTCTCCAGAATAAAATGTGTTAGCTCTACCATCACCACCACCATCAAGCACATTATTCCTATGTCTTTAACCACAGGTGCGATACCTCTAACCTTCAAAACAGCCATTGTGTGACTTGTGTTAAAAAAGCCTTCTCTTGACCATAAAGATTTATCAAACTACATGCCTATCGCATTGTTATTTTATCTAACAAAATTACTGCAGAAGCTGGTGACATCTCAATTGTAAGCTGTGTAAAGAGTAACAATATCGTAGATCAAAATCAGGCAGGATTCGTGCCAGGATTCTGCCCAAGTTGTCTTCAGTTCAGTCATCAATGACCCCAGGATGCTGACCAACAGTAGAGGTTTGGGAGTGTTAATAGTCCTGGACCTCTCTGCCATGTTTGATACTATTGACCACCTCATCTTTCCTTCTAGATTAAAGAAAGTCAGCATCAAAGGCACAGTTCTTAAATGGATCACATCGCTTATAAAAAAAACATTTTAACAAGTAAATTTGGACCAGTTTTCGTCAGCTAAATTTCCACTGCTTTGGGGTATAGCTCACAGATAATGCCAATACAGAGTAATAATCTTTGGAAACGATCTCTCGGTCCTTCTTCTGTGGGCAAATGTCCCAAGCAGTCAGGGACATAGGTGTGATGATAGATTCTGAGCACAACTTGGAAGGGCAAATTTCCCATTTAACAAAAACATGCTGTAATCGACTTGGAGGTCTCTGCAGGCTATTTCCACTGCTGTCACAGAATCACAGTGGCTAATGCCTTCATGCAATATAGATCTGATTATGGTAACCTAGCCTAGATCAGCATTTCTAAAAACAATTTTAGACCACTTACAAAAATAAAATCTGAATAATCTTGCAAGATGTGTACTCAATCTGAAAACGAAAGATTCTGGCCCTCATTAAGACATTGGCGGTATAAGCCGCCTACCGCCGCAGTGATGGCCTCCAAAAGACAGTTGCCATGGCTAACATCCGTCCAGCAGATTATGACCACAGCTGGATTTCTGCCACAAGAAGGGCGGAAATACTGCTGTGGCCATACTGGCGGATGGTGTTATGCTGGGCTGCTACCACCAGCAGCGCCACGCCAGTAGACTGCCGCCAGCCATATTATGACAAATAATACGGCTTGACGGTGATCTGCTGGCGGGCGCTGCTGGCGGGAGCAGCACCCCCTCCCGTTCCCTGCCGGAAGACCCCCTGGATGCAGGTAGGTTGAGCTTCCGACAGGGGAGGGTGGGTGTAGGTGTTTTCCGTGTGTGTGCGTGAATGCGACTCTGTAGTGTTGTTTGCGTGGGTGTATGCATGTGTGAGAATGCGTGTAAAAATGGACATGTGAATGCATGTCAGTGTGAATGTGTGTACGGATGTGTGCGAGAATGGATGCATGCATGAATGAATGCTTGTATGCCAGTGTGAGTGAGTGTGTGTATGCGTGGTGCGTGTCTTTCTGCCAGTGTGCATGAATGGGGGGGTTTGGGGAATCAGAAAGGGGGGAGCGTGGATGGAGGGAGGGTGGGGGGGGTCTGGGGAGTGTTTGGGGGGGAGGGGTGAGCCTCCTACCAGTGACAGGGAATTCCTTCCCTGTCACTGGTAGGGCCTACCGCCATGGTTTTCGTGGCGTTCCGAACTCCACGAAAACCATAGCGGTAGGCAGTGTCAAAATGCCGCCGGTAGTACAATAGCGGCCGCAGGGCTGGAGATTGTTATCTCCGGCCCGGCAGCTGCTACCGCCATGGCGGTAGGAATGGTAAATTGGCGGGTTGGCTGTAGCCAACCTGCCAATGTCATAATGTGGCCGTATGTACTGCCCGCCTGTTGGCGGTACTACTGCCACTTGATCTCCTACCACCGGGGTCATAATGACCCCCTCTGTGTCCAGTTACTTCTGACAATTGCACTGGATCCCTGTGGAAAAAACAAATCATCTTTAAGTCAGCTTTATGCGTAAATGTTCTTAGTTGTAAGTGTACCATTTCAAATAAACATCTACCTGAGAGGAATTTAAGGCAGCAAAACAAGGCTAATTTTGTAATTCAATCACAGAGTAGGGATACCAAGTATTTAGAGTACAAAGTGGAATGCTGTTCTGCTAGCCTTTCGTCTGAATAGCTGGCTATTTACTAAATAAAAAGCCTGCTGTAAGATACTTTTGTCCTGCAATTTACCAGTGTGAGTGCCAAGATACGACTTTGAAGTGAACCAACTGCCTGAAACTAAAATCTGACAAGACAAAGTACTGGTATTTAGAAACAAGACCTCCCCATGGGACGCGACCGTGTGGCTGACAGAGCTGACACCAACACCCACTTGCCACGCTAGAAATTTGGGGATCATCCTGGGAACAGCCTCAACATGACAGCAGAAGTCAACGCAGTGAGTGCTGACTGCTTCCACATACTATGTATGGTACAAAAGATCTTCAAGTGGGTGCAACAGAACACCACACAAACCAGCACTCATCACAAGCAGACTTGAATATGACAACGCACTCGACGCATGAGTCAACAAGCAACTCCTACTCAGACGTCAGACCATACAGAGCACTGACCCAAAACTCACACTCATTCTCCCTCTCCCCACCCACATCACCTCAGAGAGTTCCCCTGGCTCCCCATCCTCAAACACCGCCAGTTCAAACTCCTCATGAACACATACTAAACTCTGCACAACTGGACCAGCGTATACATTAACAACCGCATACACTTTCACCAGCCTAGCAGACACCTAAGCTCCGCCTCACTCGCACTCGCACACGTCCTCCGCATCAAGAGAAGCAGAACAGGTCGTCACTCGTTCTCCGACATCGCACCCAAAACATGGACCGACCTCCCACAAACCAACAGAGCCTCCTCCTCCTTCTTGAGTTCTGCAAGAAGCTGAAGACCTCGCACCTCGGATAACCCTCTGGGGACCACCCACCTGCACACCTTCTGAAGAGCCTGGATGCTCTCACGGGGATTAGTGCGCTTTACAAATCAACATAACATAGTGGGAGCCATGTTAATAAAAAGAGTCCCACAAATAATGATAATATAAATTCTACATTACTACACAATATCCTTAAAGCATTGGTTACTGCGGGTCAAACTCCGAGGGCGAACTAGAAATAACCTGCTGTGCTCCAGATGAACTCATGTTTGAATAGTTTGCTAATTTGACGTTTTACAAAATTACTTCACATTCTTTCACATTTCTGTATTGGTTTAGTGCCTTTTACCATGTGTTGCAGAGAATGCCTCCGGTTTGAGAGCCGATGCAGTGTGCGTCTTCCTGGAGTGTGTCCTGCCGGGCAGGAAGGCTGCTCCTGCAGAGCTGTGTGCGCCTGCGCGCTGGGGCAGTAGGACGGGTACACGGTGTCTGCTGGGCTATAAGTAGAACCCCAGCGCTCTCGTCTGCCTCTTTTTGTAGTTTGCCAGACAGCATATTCGCAGAAGCGCAGGAATGGGAAAAGCTGAGCAGCTCTGCAGTTTCAACAGTTTAAGATGCCTTTCTGCAGTGCTACTCGCCTCTTCTGCATCTATCTCTGTGCATAAACATCTGGAGATCGGTGCAGGGAGAAGGGGGACTTTGAAGACAGCATGAAGATGCAAACTTTGAGGGTTGTCGGGTTGTATCATAGGCTCTTTTTGCCAACATGAACCAGAACAAAATCAGCTTCTCTTGTTCCTGCCTTTCCCCGGCGGAAACAGTGATCTCAGATTCAAGGGCACAATGTTTTAGGGCTATCCATATAGAACTCCATGCCTGATGAACTAAACTGTAAACCCATATACAATTCAATATAATTTGTACAGCACGCTTAAAAAAATAAGCATTAGCAAACACAAAAAAAACACACCTTCCAGACTATTGTTTTGCCAAATTATCTTAGCCGGACTGCACAGCATCCCCTTCATGCTGTGCAGCATGGCTAAAGATTTTTTTTTAAAAAGCCTTTGGTGCCCGCGTCAATTGGTATGTGTGCACAGCACGTCTAGAAGTTGACGCAGGCACTTTTCTTTTGGTTACTGATCCGAGTTGGATCAGTAATTAAAAACACAAGCATTTGAAAAGCAGTAGGTCTCGCATTTTCTTGAGTCGGAGCTATTGACATTGTAAATTCATAACTGGACATTTCTTCCCACATAAATTGGTCACCCTTGCCTCCTAATTTCGTCTTTTCCTGCCATGTAATTCCAGTGGCCCAGGATTTAACTAAAGCACTTCCATTTACCTTCTTCCTCTCTCTTAAAACATGTACAATTATCATATAAACCTTTATTAGAAATAAACGTTTGGCATTAGAGTGTAATGCTCAACACAACATACCAAAAATATCATTTGAGATGGATTGGAGGACGAAAGAAAAGAGGAAGTCAGGAGTATAGATGGAGAGGACAAGTGGTTTAGTACCGGTGTCATGGGCTCTGGAGTAAGAAAGGAAAATGGTTGACTGCAATTTCAGTAGAAAAATCCATGGGTCCAGGATTGGCTTGGCAGTGGGACTGAATATTAGAATTAGAATTGAGCTGCTGTAACGGAACTGTGTGTGAGCAGGTTCTCAGTATAGGAAAGGAAGTGACCTTGCCGGGGTAGAACTGAGGTGCACTAATGGAGCTGCGCTCGAGGTCCCACTGCTTTTCAACTTATCTAGCAGACTTGCCAGAAACTATTCAGATCCTGGTATTCATCCCTCAAAAATAGGCCACTTGACCTTAAGTCTCTGCAATAGGTACACAACACAATAACTGTGGATCATTTAGCCACCAGGCTGCAGAACTGGTTGAACGCCTTGTATAGGTTCAGTGCTGCCAATACCGTAAGAGATAATGATACTAAATCAGCAGTGTTAGTTTTTGACAATAAGCACTGCAAGCTGAAGAGTTGGTAATTGGGTAACACCAAGGTAGAGAGGCAAAGTACATACTGTTATCTGGGAGTGTAGTTTGATGACCGAAGCTCCCCAAAATAAAACTGGGCACACTATGCTATTGGTGGCCTTTATAACATCTACGAAACCCACCTCTCCACTTCTCCTTTCGGTTATCCTTGCAAAATGTCTTCCTGCCATTAATCATGGCTTAATGGCGCTCCCCAGAAAATTTGCTCCATGGCTTGACTGCACATATTCGAACCTACTAAGGCATGCCTTTAATCTCCCTATTTCAACAATCTAGGGGCACATCAGACCAGAAATGCACCTGCAGCAACCATCAATAACGATGAAGCTCCACTACTTAGTCGCCACAAAAGGTGGAACGTCAAGGCTACCTTGTTCAAAGCCCTTATTTGGCACGCCTTACTATTGAGCCACTCAAGGTTTCCTCCCCTGATCAGATTACTGATCAGATTACTAAAGCAAAGCACTGAACACCTTATAACTGCCCTGTAGTAATTTGCTGGACACCATAGGATTTCACCCAAGTTTCGTTATTCCGTCAAAAGGAAACCCCTCTCCCACCTTCCTCCGCCAGGTGCACCAAGCAACTGCCTGGGCACCTTTCAAACTCCCCAAGAGCCAGTGATGCAATAAAGGCTCCCAACATTCTACTAATCCATAATTTCCTTTCAAATGAGCTACACAGGAGGCAGAATATTATAACACGCTCCCTCTCTGGAACCCATCAACACCCATGGCGATCTTCAAATATGGGACCATAAAGCAAGCAAAATGTTATCTTTTTTTAAATTCACTTTGAGAGCTACAGATCCAAGGAACATTCTGACTATAGAGGGGGCAGGGGACTTCCACGAAAAATACACTGTTCTCTCTTTATTTAAAAAAGAATAAATAAAAAAAGCTGCGGTCAAGTTGAAGAAGCCCTGATGTATGCATTGAGTGGTGAAGACGTGCACGTCATTTAACACAGCGAGGTTTATAAAGCGACTCACGGGTGAAGGGATTGCATAGTTTGCAGACCTAAGGGGGTCATAATCTGTTATACTGTTTTATTGTTTTTCATCAATTTCTGCCTTTGAATATTAACTTTATATAACGGTTTTACCACCTTGAAGTATGTTGTTTGATTTTAATTAATTGACCGATAATTGGCTATGACTACACTTGTTTTTACTATTGCACTTTCTACATTTTCACATTTACAATGGCTCAACAAATCAGTCCTAGAAATTTGCGGATTTCACCCACACTCCATTAGTTAAGTCCAGTTTGTTTCTAGAAGACTAAGGGGCTCCTTCCAGTAAAAAAAAAAAGCTTTTCCGGTTCTTTCAAGAGTTTGTGATTCCAGTCAAGAACGTCCTCTACATTGGCTTCTTAGAAGTGATAGGAAAACCTTGTCATTCCCAGTTAATTTTAGAAAGCATAATGTGGGTCCCACTAAATCCGATTATTTATCAATTCTGACTTTGACAAAACATTTAACCTTTAAACTGCAAAATAGACTCCTTTACAATGATAGATTAAAGAACTTATCATAATAGCCCTGTGAAAGCAGAATCCAGTGCAATCCATGAATCACATATTGGCAGTTGAACATGTATATTTAATAGTTGAAAGACTTGGGCTAAACTTAGATATCTGAAGAATCCACTGACACTGGTGTAAATGTAATCTGTTATGGAGATTGTAATAAATTGTAATGTTGAACTTCACATAGTTATTTTTTTTCTTGACGGTATAGAGTTACCCCCTCCTCTGCCTTTTGAAACCTCTACCCTCTTGCATCTTCCTGGTTTCCCATGCCAAACTGAAGATGAGAACCATCCTGCAGGAGCTACGCTGTAGGATTCAGCCCCTGCCTCTCCTCTGGCTTCAGATAGCTGAAGTGGTGATCTGCCTGGGCTGGTGTGGGATGAGAAGGGTGTGGTCCTATCATGGATGCCTACTGATGGGCACGCGCAGGAGCTTCTCCCCATGAGTGGGCCAGGGTTGCTGCAGAAGCAGTGGTTAGATCAACCTGTTGGAACAATCTGCTCGACTCCTGTGGCCATCCTCTCGGACACGAGGAACAGAGATATCCAAAAAAAGGAGAAAAGACTACCATTCAGTTTGCAAATTGTGTAGGTCAAATACCATTGTGAATGAGAAAGATGTGACTAGCAATTGAGGCACGAACTTGTTTGGTCTTGATCGAAGTTTTTAATTACTGTACGTTTCCCCTTTTCCTGATCATTTATTGCATGATCATGAATTTTTTCGGGCAAATATGGGTTTTGATAGCCGAAGCCTACAGAGGCACAACCTATTGCATCAATCTGATGGACTTAAGCCTGTACTTTTTTTTTTTAATAACCAAATTTATTGGTTTCCTGTAAAGCAGTAAACAAACAGCCTCCCACTATCCCATTTCACCTTGTACACAAAAATAACATATCGTTCAATTTATTTCTCCGGCGCCAGTCTGTGGTACTCACACCACTCGTCCCAGATTTATCCATGTTTTTGTGACAACCACAGGCTACATAAATGGGTGCCTCTTGTTGGGCGCAGTAGTCCACTCCTGCATGCCATTCTGCCATTGAAGGAGCATTAATGGAGTTTCATTTACAGGCTGTCTCTCACTTGGCAACTAGCGTTGCGACCCCCAGGAACATACGTTCTGCTCTCAGAACCACTGCACCCTCCAGCAGCCCCAGGAGGGCCATCTTAGGAGTAAGCTCTAGTGGCTGACCTAGTACCATTGACAACTCGCTTTCTATTTTTCGCTAGTGATTGGCCACCATGGAGCAAGACAGATGACTTCAGACAAGTCTGCGTCTGTCACTGAGGGGTGGAATCAGGTGGACTGAGTAATCTTGCCAGGTGGTGGAGCCACATGGGAGTCATATAGGTAATGTGTATTTAAGTTGCACCAGCTGAAGGCATGTAGAAATGATAATTTCTCAGGGCTCCATCCAGGCCTCCCTCCACTCCGCATCGTCCAGTTTGCCCACCCAGACCTCCCATTTCTCTTTCAACCTGGCTAACTGGTCTTGAGGAATTAATAACAAGGGAGTGATATGCCTGAGGTGGCCACTCGGCCCAGCCTCCCAGTCAGTAGTTTGCCCTCAAGTGGACTATACTTGGAGATCAAGGTGTTGGAAGAAATATGTGCGGCAAGGGCATGTCACATCTGTAGGTATTTATGCAATTGAGTGCGGGAGAGCTGGCATTGGCCTTAAAGCTCTTGGAATGTCTGTAGATGGGTACCAGTGCTGTCCCATTTCAGGTACCCCTCCAACCATACTGTGTGGAGTAGCTATGTCCCCTAAAAAAAAGGGGTGGGAGGGAAATCAGCTCTGTCAGTTTCTGATCCCAGTTTGTGAGGTGGATATCTACTCTCCAGGATAGGAAGAGGACCTCAGCCTTTTCTACAGTGTTTTTCTCTGAGGGAAGAGATGCTGACCCACCCACTGTACCAGTGCAGCCAAGTTGGCAAATGATGGGCCCGATGTAAAATGAGACGGGTCCTAAATAATGGTCATGAATAACGCACTATTTGCGACCTATCTCTGATTTTGTGATGCAACTTATGTACTGATCGGTCACGTTGCAAAATGCAAAAATTGAGTTTTAGGGTTCACAGATGATTGGAATTTAGGTGTTGTGGATGATTTTTAGGGTTCAGCGATGCATGGTGTGTAGGAACATTGAGAGGTTTTTAGGGTTCAAGGATGGGAGTTTATGTCTGTGAAGGGTTATTAAGGTTGAGTGATGGGTAGAGTCTGGGGAGGCAACGAGTTTTTGGAGTTCAAGAATGGGTGGAGGTTATGGTGGTGCGAGGTTTCAGTGGTTCAGAGACGAGGGAGTTAAGATGTAGAAAAGGGTTTTAGGGATCAGGAGAAGATTAGTGGTGATGTGAAGGATTTTATGGGTCTGTGAAAGGTAGAGTGTAGAGGTGGTGAGGGGTTTTCAGGGTTCAGTAGAAAGACGTTTGTAGGGTTTAGTAATGGGTGGTGTTTAAGTTTAATGAAGGGGCTTTAGGGGTCACAAATGGGTAGAGTTTAGGGGTCAGGGATGGGTGCATTTTAAGCGTGTTGAAGAATATCTAGGGTTCAGGGATGGGTCGAGAGGGATGGAGTTTAGAGGTAGATAGGGATTTTAGGATTATGAAGGGTGATGGGTGTAGTTTTGGCATGCTAAGTGGTTTTTAAGGGCCAGGGATGCAGGTGTTCATGGGTTGTGATGGGGTTTGGGCATCAATAGTGTTTAGGGATGGTAAGGAATCATCGAGTTAAAAGCATCCAAAGTAATTGACAATGTAAAAGATAAATCTGAAGTAATATCCCCTGAAGTAAAGCACTGAAATAAATGCTTCAGGCTAAAACTGTAGGTAAGACCTGCAACCATTGCATTCACACCTTAAAAAAGAAGTATGCAAAAGCTTATTTAGAAAACAAACACATACTATGAATTGGTTTCTATGAAATGGTAAATGATATTCATTCTGCAAGTTTCCATTTAACAGTTTAGGTGAAATGGTTTGTCAGTAATGGTATTCAGTGATATCATTTCATTGAAATAACATACAATCCTAGGATTGAAATGTAGAAATTACGTTTCTAGAGCCTAGTGTCACAAATACTAGCCTATTGCTTTTTTAGAAAATAAAGATTGAAATCACATATCGCCCAGTTATGATTTCCCCTGGGCCCCTTTCTAGTTGTATGGGAGAGCTCTGATATTCCAGTGTTCCTGTTCACGGCATCACATTTGCTCCCATGTCTCGACCTGCTGTAGTTCGGTAACACTAGATTAGGCCTAAGGAGTCAACTGAATTGTTTAGGATCATATGTAATGAGCTGAAAATAAATCGTAACAAAATGAAAGTGATCGTCCTTAATCGCCGAATTTTCAACCAGCGCAAATGGCATCTTAATGGAAAGATAATTGATGAAACTGCTACATATATATATATATATATATATATATATATATATATATATATATATATATATATATATATATATACACATATACACACATACCTTGGGATTAAGGTAGATGCAAGAGGCGCTTACGCATCCCAAAGAGAGGTGATAAAGGGAAAAGCTCAGGCCCTCAATCATGCCTTTACAACACTAGCAAGAATTATTTGGGGACATAATCTTAAACCCCTGGCATCACTTATGAAGGCTAAATTATTAGCCACCCTTTCGTATGGCACAGATATAATGATTGGTGCAGAGACAGACCTTCTAGACAAACTAATGGTAATATCATACAAACAAGTTTTTCAGCTAGCTGGATCGGCATTGGCTGCCCAAGTCAGGCCTCAATTTTTACTAGTAATGCAGTTGTTTGCTAGGCCTGGGGCTTTCATAAAATGCTACCACAAACTGCAGCAATCCGTTGAAGGAAAGTTGACAAACCTTGTATGGACGGAAATCAATCTTGAAAGGGCCAATGGTGATTATAAAAAATACCTTGAAAAAGTATAGAGATGCTTGAGCTGGGTGACCTGTGGGACCTTAACATATCTGCTCAAGCCTTTAGGAAAGCAGTAAACAAACCCATCAAACTGCAAAGTCGTCAGAAGATGAAGAGAAAGTGTTTACGCAGTCACATGGGTAGCTGGTTCTAAAATCTTATAAAACCCATAAAGGGTCACCTATCCTGGACACCTCCAACTCCCTAAAGATAAAGCAGAGATTACTGACTCTAGGATCTGGTGATATTCCAACTCTAGACTTTCAACCAGAGTGGAGGGAAGAAGTCCAAAGAGGAGACAGAAATGCTGCTTATGCCATCAGGCTCATGAGCCGGTGTTGCATGTTATCTGCATATGCCCAGCCCTGACACCACAGAGAAGAAGGATGCTGAAACAATAATTTAAGGTATTGGGGATCAGATCCTGTAGACCAGCCCTTATCAAATCGTTTGACCCAAGGAATATAATGCTGAATATCAGTTTCTGGAAATGTTCAAATCATTTATTAGGTACTGTAGATGAATAAGGAAGAAGGCCCCAGACAAAAACATTTTGTGTAAGTCTGTACACCTTAAACTAGTTGGACTTTAGCCTGGGCAGCTTTTTTAAAAAAAATATGATATACGTTAGCTTGGCAATTACTTAATATTTTGAAATATGTTTTTTAGACTAAGGGCCTGATTACAACTTTGGAGGAGGTGTTAATCCGTCCCAAATGTGACGGATATATCACCAGCTGTATTACGAGTTTCATAGGATATAATGGACTCGAAATACGGCTGGTGGTATATCCGTCACTTTTGGGATGGATTAACACCTTCCTCCAAAGTTGTAATCAGGCCCTAAATACCGGCTGTTTTGCACATTTTGCATAAACTTCACATTGAAAACTAGCTTGGACATCTTCCTAATATCTTGATATGTGTTAGTTTGGCTAGTCATCTAGTACTTTGATATTCATTTTAAGATGTAAGACTGGTTCGTTTGCACCTTTTGCGTACTGTTGCACACTGCACTGGTTAGTGAACGCACTAATATTGATAATCCGCACGGAATTATACATGAACCACAGTGGATTGTGCGGGACCCTGATCGCCTGCCATCCCGCCAGGCCTTTTTAATATTGCCAGATTGCGTCATCTTCGACTGTTAATTCAGGCCCTTTCATTCACTCTTCTGAGCCGACAATAAAATCATTCTCGCCCTTTTCTCTCTCCTTAGATTTTGAAAACATATTTATCCCTTAAAATGCATGTTTTTAGGTTTTTATTTAAGTATGAAAATCTGCTTACAAGTTCTGTGGTGAGAGTGCACATGGTATAATGGGACACCCTGCTAGCTCTTTACCGCCCCATCCTTGTAAAGACTACAGTGCCGAGACATGGTAAAAATGAGTTTATTAGTAAAGACCCTAAACATGAAAAAGAAACCGCTCAGACAATGAGCGATACAGTACATATTATCAGTGTGTGATACGTACACTAAAAAATACAGTGTGCACAATGTGCAAACGATCCAATCTTAAATTTTAAAAGGAATATCAAAAAACATAATTTTGTGCTGTACTTGTACCAGGCTGGGAAGTTACGGGTACAGTTGGTGGTTTTTAAAGCGGGCGCTGGTGGGCAGCGGACAGAGTTGGCACTGGCCGGGACCTGGCAGGCAGCAGCACATGCGGGCAGGGCAGATGATGCACTGGTTGTGTGGGGAAAGTGCCATTGGTGGGCAGTGACAGTGTGACAGCTGGCTGGCGGACAGCCTTCCCAAGTGATACCAGTGGCAGGCCTTGGGGGGGCGGGGTTGTAAAGCGAGAAGCCGCACTGGCAGGCAGTGCCAGAAAATGGCCCTATCTGGCAGGGTAACTTATTCCAGTGGGCAGGTGAACATCTGACACTGCCAAGACTAAATAAGGCACTTGTTGAGGGCGCAAACCCTTAAACCCATCGCTAGCGCCTAACGGTGATTCTGGAACGCAGAAGACCTCTCACAGGAGTCCGGCCAGGTACCAGACCACCTCCTGAAGGTCCGCACTTCCCAGCCTGGGCGCTAACAAGAGTTTGCAAACATGTGGAGAGTCTCAGCTTCTGTTTATAGAACATGAAGCCAGCTGATGAGCTATGACCAGACCCCGGACATGAAGTCAGACATTCAGAAGGAGTCTTATCTAAATTAGTGTTTTTTTCAGCTCCTGTACTCCTCTTTCATTTCAGGAGAAGTTGGGGGACTGTTTCGGCCATATAAAGGACATTTAGGGGTGTTGATGCAGGTAGGCGTTGCTGCTCTTCTGTGGGCCAAAGTGGTTCCTCTCCAGGGGACACCATATGTTTCACCTGTGTGGGAGGCAGGGAAGCCCCCCCCGTGATCCGAGTGCTCACTTGTGTGCCCCTCTCCCCCTCACCGCACTGCCGCTGTGTTACACCTGCTGGGGGACCTCGTATAAAGGAAGCTCCAGGATCGAGGGGCATGGAGGTTGCCACAGTTTTTCTACGCGAAATGATGGAGTCGTCCTACAAAATGTGCCGAGGGCCCCCTGACCCTGGACGTCGTTTAGCGTACCCCTTGAGGCGCTGATTTTGAGATCCCTGGACTCAGAGGTGGCAAGATCCTGCCAGAAACACAGGTGAAGCTTGTCCTTAGTCCTTACGGCTTGGCTGGGGCTTCACCCTGTTTACTCTCATTTTTTATTGCACTAATAGTAACTAATGTTTCATTATTCACTAATAGTGTCATAGAAATGGTGTACAAATAGCTGGAATATGACCTTCCCTGGCGGTTGAGGGAAGTTTAAAAAAAAAAATGTTTTTAAATGTATGTTGTGTGCGTGCTTGCGGGTTAGTGTGTGTTTACATGAGAGAGACCGAGTGTGTGTAAGTCTGAGTGTGTGTGCCACACCCCTGTATACTGGAGCTTAGAACAATACTTCAGCTTGTACCCAAGTGTTCTAGTTGCTGCAGTAGGCAGGAGCTTTCAGCGACTTTGACAATTAACACTAGAGTTACCCCAACTCTTCAGTGATGGTAATCCATTACCTAGTCCAGACGGCAAGCAGTCCTGAAAGAGCAGATGGCTTTTCTTAAACAAAACCCCTGTTTTAGCCCTGAAAACAAAGTAATGAACAGGGCCACTGGAATTATGCGATTTTGCGGCTGCGGTGTTTTCTGTATAATATATAAATTTGCTACGTAAACTATCGTTGAATCCTAATCTGCAGATTTTAGCAAAAAACTCTTTCAAACGGATGAAAAGTTGCGGTTTCTTATTGCTATAGTTGGGTGTCAGAATGGTTCTAATGGGGTAAAATATTGCCCTGAGCATTGCATGCATGTGTCTTGTTATGTCACTAGAAAGTCATGTTGAATAATTGTATGTTGTGGTAACTTCATATTTACATTTTAATTTTACAACTAGTAACAGTAGGTATGCAGAACGGATGGAGGGTGTGAGTGTGGAGGTAGGCGGGGACTAAGAGGAGGCGAGGATGTGGGCGAGGAGAGCTGGACAGGGTCATTGGATCCAGGGTAATATCTCTTACTTTGTTGAATATAAGGGACATTCTGCTAGCCCATCTTGTGATGTTAGGTGTTTTCAAGGGTGTTACACAGGTTCCCTTGTGGTGCAGGGGTGGGGTGGGGGCCCAACCCCTTCATATTGCTCAGTCCACGACCAATGAATACTTATCAGATTTAGACAATTCAGTGGTCCGGTTTCACATTCTGCAGTGGGACCTCATACGCTTGTGTCATGCCACTGGGCATAGTATATGTTTGAAAAGGACAATCCATATATATTTTAAAGGCGTCTTTAGATTTATGTGAATGGAAGCGGCCAGTGCTATTGGAAGAAAGGTGTTACTGGAGAAGTACGTGAGAGTGGAAGCAAGATATGCAAGTAGGGGCATTGGAGTGGAGATAGGATGTGTGAGTGGAGCAGGACAGATGTAAAGATGAGAGAGCAGGTTTAAGGGAAGGAGGAGGCAGGGTTTGAAGGAAGGTGTTGAGAATAAGGAAGGTTGGTCAATTATTTAATCAGACGAGCAAGCTGCAAATGAATGGAGCATCAGTGACGACGAGCTTGTTTCTGATGTTTTGTGATGGATGTAATGATTTAGCTTTTATCCACTCAGTTATTGTATAATTTCCAAATATTTGGATTGGGGCTGCAGTTGTTGGATTGGTAGCCATGTTTTGCTCCTGTCGCACAGAGTTAGCACATAGCCATAAATATTAAATTTTCTTTGGTTGGGGCAGGGCTCTTATTTGACTTTGCCCCTGTCTTTCCTCTACTGACTGTTACAGGAAGCCCTGTATCATTTTGACTGCAGATAATTGCCTGCTGATTCCCTTACCATTGCCCAGTAGAATATGTAATCTTTATTGTTCTAAACCAGCGACGCAAAAAGGCAAATTCGTATGATCTGTGCACAGTATAGAAGGGCACCTTCAACATGTTCCCACAATAATGTGCAATTATTCCAGACATTCACAACAAAGACAAATAAACATCTCATTCAAAATGCATTACATTGCATCAGCTCCAAATGATAGCAGATCAAGCAAATAAGGTATTCTATTAAATAGAATTAAAAAGTTCATTGATACAGATGTCTGCAACAGAGGCCAGAGCTTCTGGGGAATCATGTAAGTAGTTGCATATCATCTGCCAGCTTTGTCCTACTTTTCCAGTTTGGATTGATATGAAGCGGATCAGTCCAAAGGAATGATTGCCTACAACCAAACTGCTGTTGTCTGCTAATTAAATAACACGGTACATATGAGCTACCAGCTGCAATTAGGTAATGAGGATAGGGCACTGCCATGGGAGCAACGCTGGTTCCCGCGCAGTTCATATGTTCTAGTCAACGGATAACGTTTACGCTCGTGACAGATGCGGGTGGGGTCACCAACTGTTTGCGAGAGTTGTATACCTGATGCCGGCAATGTACGTCTTGATATAATGTAAACAGCTTAGGTGATTGTAGGAAAGTACCATCTTGCCTGGCATGTTACCCCCATTTTTCACTGTATATATGTTGTTTTAGTTGTATGTGTCACTGGGACCCTGGTAACCCAGGGCCCCAGTGCTCATAAGTGTGCCTGAATGTGTTACCTGTGTAGTGACTAACTGTCTCACTGAGGCTCTGCTAATCAGAACCTCAGTGGTTATGCTCTCTCATTTCTTTCCAAATTGTCACTAACAGGCTAGTGACCATTTTTACCAATTGACATTGGCTTACTGGAACACCCTTATAATTCCCTAGTATGTGGTACTGAGGTACCCAGGGTATTGGGGTTCCAGGAGATCCCTATGGGCTGCAGCATTTCTTTTGCCACCCATAGGGAGCTCTGACAAATCTTACACAGGCCTGCCACTGCAGCCTGAGTGAAATAACGTCCACGTTATTTCACAGCCATTTTACACTGCACTTAAGTAACTTATAAGTCACCTATATGTCTAACCTTTACCTGGTAAAGGTTAGGTGCAAAGTTACTTAGTGTGAGGGCACCCTGGCACTAGCCAAGGTGCCCCCACATTGTTCAGAGCCAATTCCCTGAACTTTGTGAGTGCGGGGACACCATTACACGCGTGCACTACATATGGGTCACTACCTATATGTAGCTTCACCATGGTAACTCCGAATATGGCCATGTAACATGTCTATGATCATGGAATTGCCCCCTCTATGCCATCCTGGCATTGTTGGTACAATTCCATGATCCCAGTGGTCTGTAGCACAGACCCTGGTACTGCCAAACTGCCCTTCCTGGGGTTTCACTGCAGCTGCTGCTGCTGCCAACCCCTCAGACAGGCATCTGCCCTCCTGGGGTCCAGCCAGGCCTGGCCCAGGATGGCAGAACAAAGAACTTCCTCTGAGAGAGGGTGTGACACCCTCTCCCTTTGGAAAATGGTGTGAAGGCAGGGGAGGAGTAGCCTCCCCCAGCCTCTGGAAATGCTTTCTTGGGCACAGATGTGCCCAATTCTGCATAAGCCAGTCTACACCGGTTCAGGGACCCCTTAGCCCCTGCTCTGGCGCGAAACTGGACAAAGGAAAGGGGAGTGACCACTCCCCTGACCTGCACCTCCCCTGGGAGGTGTCCAGAGCTCCTCCAGTGTGCTCCAGACCTCTGCTATCTTGGAAACAGAGGTGCTGCTGGCACACTGGACTGCTCTGAGTGGCCAGTGCCACCAGGTGACGTCAGAGACTCCTGCTGATAGGCTCCTTCAGGTGTTAGTAGCCTATCCTCTCTCCTAAGTAGCCAAACCCTCTTTTCTGGCTATTTAGGGTCTCTGTCTCTGGGGAAACTTTAGATAACGAATGCAAGAGCTCATCCGAGTTCCTCTGCATCTCCCTCTTCACCTTCTGGTAAGGAAACGACCGCTGACCGCGCTGGAAGCCTGCAAACCTGCAACATAGTAGCAAAGACGACTACTGCAACTCTGTAACGCTGATCCTGCCGCCTTCTCGACTGTTTTCCTGCTTGTGCATGCTGTGGGGGTAGCCTGCCTCCTCTCTGCACCAGAAGCTCCGAAGAAATCTCCAGTGGGTCGACGGAATCTTCCCCCTGCAACCGCAGGCACCAAAAAGCTGCATTACCGGTCCCTTGGGTCTCCTCTCAGCACGACGAGCGAGGTCCCTCGAATCCAGCGACTCTGTCCAAGTGACCCCCACAGTCCAGTGACTCTTCAGTCCAAGTTTGGTGGAGGTAAGTCCTTGCCTCACCTCGCTGGGCTGCATTGCTGGGAACCGCGACTTTGCAAGCTACTCCGGCCCCTGTGCACTTCCGGCGGAAATCCTTTGTGCACAGCCAAGCCTGGGTCCACGGCACTCTGACCTGCATTGCACGACTTTCTAAGTTGGTCTCCGGCGACGTGGGACTCCTTTGTGCAACTTTGGCGAGCACCGTTTCACGCATCCTCGTAGTGCCTGTTTCTGGCACTTCTCCGGGTGCTACCTGCTTCAGTGAGGGCTCTTTGTCTTGCTCGACGTCCCCTCTCTCTTCAGGTCCAATTTGCCACCTCCTGGTCCCTCCTGGGCCCCAGCAGCGTCCAAAAACGCCAAATGCCCGATTTGCGTGTAACAAGGCTTGTTGGCGTCCTTCCGGCGGGAAAACACTTCTGCACGACTCTCCAAGGCGAGAGGGATCCGTCCACCAAAGGGGAAGTCTCTAGCCCTTTTCGTTCCTGCAGAAACCTCAGCTTCTTCTGACCAGTCGAAGCTTCTTTGCACCCGCAGCTGGCATTTCCTGGGCATCTGCCCATCTCCGACTTGCTTGTGACTTTTGGACTTGGTCCCCTTGTTCCACAGGTACCCTAGATTGGAAATCCACAGTTGTTGCATTGCTGGTTTGTGTCTTTCCTGCATTATTCCTCTAACACGACTACTTTGTCCTTAGGGGAACTTTAGTGCACTTTGCACTCACTTTTCAGGGTCTTGGGGAGGGTTATTTTTCTAACTCTCACTATTTTCTAATAGTCCCAGCGACCCTCTACAAGGTCACATAGGTTGGGGGTCCATTCGTGGTTCGCATTCCACTTCTGGAGTATATGGTTTGTGTTGCCCCTATCCCTATGTTTCCCCATTGCATCCTATTGTAGCTATACATTGTTTGCACTGTTTTCTAAGACTATACTGCATATTTTTGCTATTGTGTATATATATCTTGTGTATATTTCCTATCCTCTCACTGAGGGTACACTCTAAGATACTTTGGCATATTGTCATAAAAATAAAGTACCTTTATTTTTAGTATAACTGTGTATTGTGTTTTCTTATGATATTGTGCATATGACACTAAGTGGTACTGTAGTAGCTTCACACGTCTCCTAGTTCAGCCTAAGCTGCTCTGCTAAGCTACCATTATCTATCAGCCTAAGCTGCTAGACACCCTATACACTAATAAGGGATAACTGGGCCTGGTGCAAGGTGCAAGTACCCCTTGGTACTCACTACAAGCCAGTCCAGCCTCCTACAGTGATCATCTCCAGTGTTGTATGTCTGCTACGGGTCTACAAAATTAAACATACATTTTGGGAAGTAGGAAGCAATAAGGAATATTTTCAGAAATGATGTTGATGATCTTGTCTTGCATTTCTCTGCAGTTCAAACAGTTAAGCTAGCTATGTTATTTTGGTGAAATTCACCTGACGGGTTAAAACAGACCACAGAGAGGTGGTTGGACTTAAAGACTTAAAGGGTATCAGGATTTGTTTGGAAAAGTAATAAGGAACGATCCAGTTTCACTTGATCTGTAGTGGAAAAAGCAACTAGCTTGTCTGAATCTTTAAGTTGCTTAATTTCTTGTCTTTGTTCAGAAGGCCCAGTGCAGCTTACTTTTGTTTTAAATGTGGAAGCGGAGTAGCCCCTGTTCTTTCGATTATGTTTTATACATTTTTAATATAGCCTTTGTGTTGTTACAAAAGTCTTCACAGTGATAACCGCTCATTTCACTAACAAAAGAATCCGTGTTTTTCTGTGGTTGGATACATTTCTATTAAGTGCAACTTCTCTACCATTTACTTTCTTTAAAAATAAATTTGATACTCATATTAATCTGAGATTCACCAGCAGAAATCCTCTGTGCAACCTTCACAATCAATAACATAAATTTGCAGTTTCTGTGTTACTTATCATTCCCCAAAGTTTAGCTAAACCATAAAGGTGTGTTTTGAAGTCCATATATCACTATGTTGTCTTACAGCATTTTTAATCAGAACAATGAAAATGTAGTTTTGTTTTCAAAGGAATGGGAAGCAGGAATCTTACTCAAAAGAGGTGTATGAGCAACAGGCTTCTCAAGCACATTAGCGGTAGTAGGATAGGGCTTGCTGGGCTCCGGAAGAGATGTTCCTTTTCACACCGTTGGCACAACTCTGTTCTCTGGGGGCACGTTCTGAAGTGTTGGAATGTGGCCGAGTGACAGGAAATAATTGTGGTACCTCCTCTGGCCCCCGGGCAGTTTTGGAGTCTAGCGTGGCTATAGTTAGCCTGTTACATGCCCGAGTTACATGTTACGATCTAAGACAGTGGTTGTTCGTGTCTCTTTGGGTGGAGGGTACGAGGAGAAATATCTAGTGACGCAAGTTTTGGTCTTAAAAGTCAAACGGTGGGGTTGAAGACATCAGATTTGCCAGATTAAGTTGTCTTCCACCATGAATGTCAAGATAAGGCAGTGAAGTCCTTATGGACATTGGATCAGAAATAGTGTTCCTGGAAGATTTGAAATGATCGGTCTGCTTTGTATATTAGAAATGGAAAGGTTACTTAAGAAGCCTTCTTTTCCTTATGTGGTTCAGCAGTTTCTGAATAGAGACATGTTATTCAGTGATTCATTATATGGTTTCAAGGTTTGAAGGATTTACAGATTGCTCATGAGCAGAGCAGGATGCAATGCTGACTTGACAAGGGTTGTAACTGCAGTGATGGGCACACATTTGAAAGGGAAGAGAGAGGAAAAGAAAACAATTGGCCAGGGAACGACGAAATGCAAAACTAGAATAGACAAAGGGGGCTACTGTTTTCTGATTGTAGGAAACTGATGCAAGAGATAAAGCAAAGGCTGCAGCAAAATAAGACAGAACTGCTGGTTTTGGAAGTAGAGGCGTCTTTATGGCACCCCACCAAACTGAGTGTGAAATTTGGAGATGTGGTACATGTCTTTAGTCAAGTAAAGGCGGCAGTGTGTGGCACCAGGAGACTTGTGGCTAAAAATGGCAGGCACTTAGGTACCCTTCTTTTTGGTGTGATGATAGACCTGATGAGCTTTACAATGTACTCTGTTGTACCTTTGCTCTTTAGCAGAATATTCATCTGCACCGGTTCCTTTTTCCTTGCGTCCCTCCTTCCCCAGTTGAATGTGGTGAGGACTATGAATGATGCTTCCCTGTTTCAGATTTCAAACACTGTTTCAAGGGCTACAGTTCACTGGTTTTACTTCTCTCTTTAACTCTGCTGTCATAACTCGACGAAGTTATATTTGTTTGCTTAAGACACTTCACTTAGAAGAGCTGTAAACCCATCCAGCCCATGTCACATTTCTCTTGTGCCCATGACCCACTGCTTGCTTGGGTTGGCTTTGGATCAAGGCGGAATCAAAGACTTGGGTCCTGATTTGGACTTTGGCAGTCAGTTTCCCTGACCGGCAAAGCCCAACCCGCCAGACGACCGCCAGTGTTGGCGGTCAGCAGACTGCCATATTACGAGTGCTGGCTGCTTTCCGCCATTATTGAGGTGGAAAGCAGCCAGCAGTCGTGCCAGTGGTTTGCGCTGCAGAGGCGGGTCCCTCGCCGGCACCGCCACGCCAGCAGGACTCCACCCGCCGTATTACAAGCTGTAATATGGCTCGGCGGAGTCGTGCTGGCATGGTGGTGGTGGTGGCGAGGGAAGACAGTCAGGGCCCATCCCCTCCCAGACGTCCCCCTCGGCTGAGGAGGTAAGTGGGCATCCGAAGGGAAGGGGGGTCTGTGTGTTTGGGTGCGTGTGTGCATGTTTGTGGAGGGGGGTGCTGAATGCGTGCATGTATGTGCGTGTGAATTGCGGTGTCCGTGTTGATGAATGGGAGTGAGTGGGTGTGTCCAAGTGCATGTATGCGTATGCTGAGTGGGTGTGTATGCATGCGTGAAGGGGTATTGTGTCGTGTGTGTGGACGGGTGGGGGAGGGGATGTGTGTGGACATGTGTGTATGTGTGTGCCGGCAGGGTTTCTGTGGCTGGGTGACTGCCACGGATAGCCTGGCAGTTTGCAGCCTCGTAATCCGGATGGCAGGCTGGGGTCAGCTGCCAGATTGGAGGTGCTCACTGCCGACTGCGACGGTGCGACCGCACCAACGGGTCAGGCGGAGTTGTGGAGCAGGCGAAATGAATACTTTCCTTAATCTCCACTGGAAGATACTTTACTTTTTTTTTAAATGTTGTAAAACAGGATTTTTCAAAGTTTAGTAGTTTCAGTTTTCCATAATGCATAAGACATTAATAGCAATGTGCTAGTTTTGTCACTTCAACTTTTTACTTTCAGTGTCATGTTAGAAGGGCCCATTATCTCTGTAACTGTCAAAGTTATAACAGCTCCTGGATAATAAAATACTAGTGCTTTCAAATGATGTATAGTGCACGGGACCTGCCATCGCCCTATAAAAACCTGTCACTACATTTCTTATTACTGCTTAGCTGTTAAATTACTAGTCACAGACAGAAAAAAAATATACAGCTCTTGAACTATAAAAATAGTTTAGTTGTAATGTAACAGCGATTGCTGCCAGCATACAGTGTGAAAGGCAGATGACAGAGCACAATTACAACTTCTGGTTAAGCAATGAACTAGCTTTCTCGCTCTCCTGAACTATCTCTGCCAGGAACAGCTCTTAGCAGAAAGAAGATATTTATGACAGCGTGTTTGGTTTTTTTGCATCCCTACAATGCATTTCTCAAAAGCAGAAATCTTTCTGCGTGTTTCCATTCGTTATGATCTATAGTTGTTTTGGGGAGTGACTGACATTAAATTGCATGTAGTATGTTATTGCAAAAAATACCTAGCTGTATGTTGGCGTCTGTAATGTCACGATTAAGATTCCACGTGTTTTCTACTTGTTTTCAACCATTTTCGTTCATACTGACTAAGGTTTGTAAGGAAAGTGTAAAGGTCTGACCATGTATTGTAAGCAGGGCCACTGGAATTATACTATACTATACTATACTATGGGATTTGTAGAGCACATGGGGACCCGCAGGTATCCAAGCGCTAAGGAGAGGTTGCACCATAGAAGCAAAGAGGTTACCTAAGATGATAAATCTATCTGAAGAACCAGGTTTTAATAGCTTTTCTAAAGCATAACTCGTTCTTCATAGCTCTGGTGGTCAGGGGGAGAGAGTTCCAGAGCTTAACTGCATTAAAGCTAAATGATCGACCACCACTTCTAGCTCTTTTAATATCAGGGATCGTTGCCAGATGAAGAGTCGACGATCGAAGAGATCTGTTAGGGTTCTATGGAACAACCAACTAGCATAGGATAGGCGGACATTGCTCCAATATAGCTCGATGGAGGATACACAATGATTTGAATTCTATTCTTTGGGCAGTGGAGGAGCCAGTGAAGATCTTAGTCCCTGCCTAGCTGACTAAGATCTAAGAGTTCTAAGTATCGTGTGTGCTGCCACATTTTGTACAACTTGTAGTTTCTGAATGGCTCCTTTGGGGGACTCAAGGTAAAGTAAGTTGCCGTAGTCCAGGCGAGAGAGTACGAGAGCCTGAACCACCACCTGTATCGAAGTCTGGGGTAGCAGCAGCAGAATCTTGCACAGCATCCACAACAATCCAAAACAACTGGTTGATATTTTAGTGGCCTGGGCTTCCATTATCAAGGTATCTTCAAGCCACATCCCCAAACCTTTTATAACAGTCTTAGGGACTGGTGGAGGGTCGGGCCAGTAAGTCACCCCTGGCCTTGATGAGTGAGGGGGGTTGTTCCCCAGAATCATTAAATATGTTTTCGCTCCACTGAGCTTAAAATAATATTTATTCATCCAGCTGGCTACCTGCTCCAAACATTGTGCAGTGGTGAATGTTTGAGTATCGGCGTCAGGAGTGAGAGAGAAAACCAGCAAGGTGTTGCCTGCATAGGAGACTATATGTAGGAGGCTGGCCTGGCTTATAGTGGGTACATTGTGGTACTTGCACCCTGTGCCAGGTCCAGTTATCCCTTATTAGTAGAATAGAGGTGTTTCTAGCAGCTTAGGCTGATAGAAGGTAGCTATGGCAAAGCTTAGGCTGAACTACTAGACATGCAAAGCTCCTACTATACCACTTATATCATACAGCGCAATATCATAAGAAAACACAATACTCAGAGTTACTAAAAATAATGGTACTTTATTTTTATGACAATATGCCACAAGTATCTCAGTGAGTACCCTCAGTAAGAAGGTAAGTAATATACACAAGTTATATGTACACAAACCCAAAACAGGTAAGTAAGAGTAAGAAAAGTAATGCAAACAGTGTAGAATTACAATAGGATGCAATAGATGAGCATAGGTCTAGGGGCAACACAAACCATATACTCCAAAAGTGGAATGCGAATCACAAATGGACCCCAGACCTATGGGAGCTTGTGGAGGGTCGCTGGGACTGTAAGAAAACAGTCAGGGTGTCCAAGATACCCCACCCCAAGACCCTGATTAGTAGGAGTAAAGTACACCTACTACCCCAAAAGGACACAATAGTTGTGATAGAGGATTCTGCAAGAACCACAAACACCAGCAAAGCACTGAAGACAGATTCCTGGACCTGAGGACCTGCAAGGGAAGGGGACCAAGTCCAAGAGTCGCGATAGTGTCCTGGGGGGGGGGCAGGAGCCCAGGAAACCCCGGATGAAGGTGCAAGGAAGCTGCCTCCGGATGGAAGAACCTTAGGATTCTGCAACAACGAAGAGAGCTAGGCACTTCTCCTTTGGATGGAAGATGTCCCATGGCGTGCTGAAGGTTGCAGAAGTGTTCCCACGCAGAAATACTGCAAACAAGCCTTGCTAGCTGCAAGGGTCGCTGTAGAGGTTTTTGGGTGCTGCTGGGGACCAGGAAGGACCAGGATGTCGCCCCTTGGAGGAGGAGACAGAGGGGTTGCTCAGCAACTCAGAGAGCCCTCACAGAAGCAGGCAGCACCTGCAGAAGTACCCGAACAGGCACTTAGAAGATTTGTGAACCGGAGCGGGCTCTGAGTCACAAAGGAGGGTCCCACGACGTCGGAGGTCAACTCAGAGGGTTGAGCACTGCAGGACGGAGTGCTGGGGATCCAGGCTAGGCTGTGCATGAAGGAATCCTTGGAGGACTGCACAGGAGCCAGAGCAGCTGCAAATCACGCAGTACACAGGTTTGCAGTCTAGCGTGGGGAGGCAAGGACTTACCTCCACCAAACTTGGACTGAAGGATCACTGGACTGTGGGAGTCACTTGGATAGAGTTCCTGTGTTCCAGGGACCACGCTTGTCAGGATGAGAGGGGGCCCAGAGGACCGGTGATGCAGTCTTTTGTTGCCTGCGTTAGCAGGGGGAAGATTCCGTCGACCCACTGGAGATTTCTTCTTGGCTTCCAGTGCAGGGTGAAGGCAGGTGACCCCCAGAGCATGCACCACCAGGAAACAGTCGAGAAAGCCGGCAGGATTAGGCGCTACAATGTTGCTGGTAGTCGTCTTGCTACTTTGTTGCGGTTTTGCAGGTGTCCTGGTGCAGTCAGCGGTCGATCCTTGGCAGAAGTCGAAGAGGGAAGTGCAGAGGAACTCTGGGGAGCTCTTGCATTCGTTATCTGAAGAATACCCCAGAGGAGACACCCTAACTAGCCAGAAAAGGAGATTTGGCTACCAAGAAAGGAGGATTGGCTACCAAGAAAGGTAAGAGCCTATCAGAGGGGGGTCTCTGACGTCACCTGCTGGCACTGGCCACTCAGAGCAGTCCAGTGTGCCCCCAGCACCTCTGTTTCCAAGATGGCAGAGGTCTGGGACACACTGGAGGAGCTCTGGGCACCTCCCCTGGGAGGTACTGGTCAGGGGAGTTGTCACTCCCCTTTCCTTTGTCCAGTTTTGTACCAGAGCAGGGCTGGGGGATCCTTGAACCGGTGTAGACTGACTTATGCAGAGATGGGCACCATCTGTGCCCATCAAAGCATTTCCAGAGGCTGGGGGAGGCTACTCCTCCCCAGCCCTTCACACCTATTTCCAAAGGGAGAGGGTGTAACACCCTCTCTCAGAGGCAATCCTTTGTTCTGCCTTCCTGGGCTGGGGCTGCCCAGACCCCAGGAGGGCAGAATCCTGTCTGAGGGGTTGGCAGCAGCAGCAGCTGCAGTGTAAACCCCGGAAAGGCAGTTTGGCAGTACCCGGGTTCTGTGCTAGAGACCCGGGGGATCATGGAATTGTCACCCCAATACCAAAATGGTATTGGGGTGACAATTCCATGATCTTAGACCTGTTACATGGCCATATTCGGAGTTACCATTGTGACGCTATACATAGGTAGTGATCTATGTATTGTGCACACGTGTAATGGTGTCCCGCACTCACAAAGTCCGGGGAATTTGCCCTGAACAATGTGGGGGCACCTTGGCTAGTGCCAGGGTGCCCACACACAAAGTAACTTGGCACCCAACCTTCACCAAGTGAGGGTTAGACATATAGGTGACTTATAAGTTACTTGTGTGCAGTGAAAAATGGCTGTGAAATAACGTGCATGTTATTTCACTCAGGCTGCAGTGGCAGACCTGTGTAAGAATTGCCTGAGCTCCCTATGGGTGTCAAAAGAAATGCTGCAGCCCATAGGGATCTCCTGGAACCTCAATACCCTGGGTACCTAAGTACCATATACAAGGGAATTATATGGGTGAACCAGTGTGCCAATGAGAATTGGTAAATTTAGTCACTAGCCTTCAGTGACAAATTTAGAAAGCAAAGAGAGCATAAACACTGAGTTAGCAGAGCCTCAGTGATACAGTTAGGCGCCACACAGGGAACACATATAGACCACAAACTTAGGAGCCCTGGGGTCCTGGCTAGCAGGATCCCAGTGACACATAACAAACACACTGACAACATAGGGTTTTCAGTATGAGCACTGGGCCCTGGCTAGCAGGATCCCAATGAGACAGTGAAAACACCCTGACATATACTCACAAACAGGCCAAAAGTGGGGGTAACAAGGCTAGAAAGAGGCTACCTTCCTACACTATATAGATCCCAAAGGGAGCTATTACGTACGCCAGAGGTTGAAATATATATTAAAAAGTGTTGGACTGAGGGAAGACCCTTGTGGGACCCCACAGGTAACTGGCAAAGTTTCCGGAGAACAGCCTTTGTCAAAGACCTTTAAGAAGGAGCTTACCCACTCTAAGCTTTTCCCTGTAACTCCGGCCTTACCCACCCTCACTAAAAGTATAGAGTGGTTCACTGTGTCAAAGGCCACACTTAGATCCAGGAGTACAATAGCCACCGTAGCCCCCTGGTCAAGTCTCCTTTTAGCTTCCTCCACCACTGACAAGAGTAAGGTCTCTGTACTATGCGTAGGCTGAATGCCTGTTTCCGTAGACTGCAGGGTTAAATTGGCTTCCAGGAAATCTGAAATGTATCTGTTCACATGTTTAGGGAGATTGGACGGAAGTTCTCTAAACAGGTCAGATCAAGGTTAGGTTTCTTTAGGTCAGCTCTGACCGTTGCATGTTTCCAAAATGAAGGAACGTGCATGTCTCCAAGGAGAGGTTCACCAGATCTAACAAAATAGGAAATATGATATCTGGTTCCAAATAAAGAATTTTTGGAGGTGCTGGGTCAAGAGGAGATCCGGTTTTGATCTTTCTAATTATCCGGCAAAAGAGAGTGAAATTATGCAGCAGGGATGAATAAATTATGCAGCAAGAAAATGCAAATTATGCAGCATAATGCTGCACATTTTGTAATTTTTTAATTTGGTAACACTGTCTTGGCATTGGTTGCACCTCATTAGTCCCCACTAAACACACAGATATAACAGTAAGCAACAGAAAAGTAACCAGTCCAGCTTTTGCAAAGGGCAACATGTGTCTCTGCATTTTTATTAACTTCTGAAACATTTGAGCTAGGAACAATTTATTTTTGTTAAAATCTGAAGATTGTGCGGCCCTGTCATACCATAGAAGGATCTTGCAGGACACCTTGGAGTTCATTGACCTTGTGAAAGAACTCAGCTGTCGTCTTGTTTCTCTGTATGGTCATGGATCTTCTCTGCAACTTGCAATATCCTCATAGTACATAATAGAGGATACTTTATCTATTACCCTGCCCAGGCAGTAAAATGTGTGTAAAATACTGCCTTATTTCTTCTTTAAAAGATTGTTTTTGGCACAGGCATGTGTACTCGAGGTGCAGGTGGTTGAACTGGGGCATGGTGGTACCCACTCCCCTTATCTCATGCGCTCGCCTTCTTGCTGCAGCGACATTAGGCAGCACAGTCAACTCTGCAGTTATTGGGACTCAGGTCAGTAGCGTAACTAAACTTGAGGGCACTCCACCCACCCCCCAGGAATCTTCCTCTTTTGATTGAGGTTGAGCTAAAAAGTATGTCTCTGGTCGAGAGCCTTATCAATATGGCACTTCGCACTTGCCACATAACATGCTCTGCCTCTTGCGAGATCAGAATCAAGAAACTGCCCCCCTTCCCGCCAGCTGCCAGCATTCCTTTCCAGTCAAAACCCGATGAAGCTTCAAGGGGTGCTAACATTGCTATAACTAACCAACCAAATCCAGAAGAGGATTCCGGGCTGAATTCGATTGATTGACTTTATTGGGGAGTGGGGCAAAAAGGAAAGAAAGTTTGCTTCCCTTACTACGACTAAACACTGGTTAACTTAAGTCACCATGGAGCCTGTGGTTGTCTTGTTTTAAACTCCAATCCAGTGAGTGTTCCCAGTACACTCTTGCGGCCACAAATGCAGCAAGAGGGCTTTAATCTTATGTAATGGAATATAGCAGGGATTCAATCTGAGTTGATCGATAAAGACAAGTTAGCTTTTATACAGCAGTATGCTGTTTACATGTTTCAAGAGACTTGTGCAACTGAAAAGGTTTTAATTAATGGCTATGTTACTTACAGTGTGGAAACGGAAGCGCCAAAATAATATGGGCGGGCTGATGACTTAAGTCAAATGCGCCATTGTATGCCATCATGAATGACTGCATATTGACTCCCTTGACTTACTGGGCCTGCGGCTCAAGCTGCCAGCTGGTTTGTCACTTGTCCTCCTGAATGTTTATGCAAGGTCAATGCCTGCCGGCTGTGACTCCCCCGTTACAACACAACTAGATGAGCTGATTGAAATACATCAGCACTGGGCTATTTTAATGTTTCCTTTGAGCCCTCTTCTCTAATCAGTCTTGTAACCGAACATGAGGACCAATTGTGGGGTATACCTAGTCTTCTGGGTGCAGAGAAGTGTCATCTCTCCAATACCACTATGCAGGTTGCATTTTTGGTGGTTGGCCCGGGTCTGAGAGCACTTCCTCTAACCCTGGTAGAGCGATTACGTTTAAAAGGGGTTCTTCATCTAGTGTCACTGATAATGTTTTGCTTGATGGGACCGTTTGGCATATGCTTTCTGATATGGAAGTTGTCCACCGCATTGACAGTGATCACAGTTCTTTGATTACAACCTTAATAGGGGATGCCTTCGCAAGATTATTGCCATTTAACTTTGGTATGCACCATAAACCTACTATAGCTAACAAATTTAGAAGGATTACCTAGCTTAGAGTATTGGCGAACAAGGATTTGCATGCGGAGATCTATCATTGGTTTGTGCTTTTTATGTCTGAGTACGAGAACACCTCTGAGACGGATATACTGATTCTAGATATTTAAAAGCACTTTTTTGAAATATTGCAGAGAGTCTTTTATAAAGAAACAGGGACGAGACGCAATAATTGCCTACAAGACCCTAAATGGTTCACACCCGATTATGAGTCTGCAAAACATGCTCTAAAAAAGGCCGTGAGAGGCTGCAATCGCTTCAACATTTGTGCAGCACGTTCCAGATATAAAGTGTTACTCAACCAGATCAAGCGTGTGTGGGAGAACACTACCTGGCAGGACATGCTACAGCCACTAAAAACTAACGACAGTTCAGCATCTGGCAAATACTCACATTTGGGAATTCTGGGAGTACCAACCCCAGATGTCATCATATTCAACCCAAACAATGGGAGGAATATTTTGCTGAACTTCATGCCAAAGATACTTCAACTGTCTATTCTTCAGCTGAGCCAAGTAAGGGTCCAAGGGCTTTTAGGTCGCATCTAGGTGCTGGGCAAACTGCAAGTGTCTCTTTCAGTTTTGAGGAAACACTTTCTGCTATACATAAAATCAAGGTTCTCAAGGCCCCCGACCTGGATCACATCCCCAGGGACCAGTGTAAGTCTAAACCTCACCTCTGGGCTTTTTACGTGAACCTCCTGACAAATACAATTGCATTTGGGGGGAGAGGGGAGGCTTCCAGACATCTGGTGGGGGTGCTGAGATAATCTCTAACTTTAAGGGTGATGCTGGTTGCTCTGCTAATACCCATTAGTCTGCTCAATAATCTTCAAAAGATCTTCTGCAGGCAGATACTTGGGAAACTGCGAGTGGATGGATGCCGAGCATATACTGTCCCTCTTACAGGAAGGATTTCAACCCAAAATTAGCACATTAGATCAAGTATTAAGATTTTCCCTCCTTTATTGGAAATTTGTTCTCCTAGGCAACCAGAAATTATTTGTTGCATTTGTTGATCTCCGCGCTGCATTTGATCTAGTCCTGCGCAATAAACTATGGAGAGTATTAGTAGACATAAAGTTTCCAGAGGGTTTGCTTGAAGCTATCAGGCTCTATGAACACAATTATTCCTAAGTCAGGTGGGGGAGCAATGGTGAATTGATGGAGCGAATTCCAGTATTGCATGAGGTAAGCAGGGGTGTGTGCTCTCACCAACATTGTTTACCTTATTTGTTATTGTTGTAAATAGCCCTTCTGCAGGGTCACCCCCAAACTTTTTGCCTTCCTCCTTCTATTCTTCTGACCTCATTTTTGCTGGCTTTAGGACTCTGCACACTGCTAATCAATGATAAGGTGCATGTGCTCCCTCCTTAAAACATGGGGATATTGGCTCATACCCATTGTCTTATTTAATTTACTTATAAGTCCCTTGTCACGTGCACTACATGTGCCCAGGGCCTGTAAATTAAATGCTACTAGTGGGCTGCAACACTGGTTGTGGCACCCACATAAGTAGCCCCCTAACCATGTCTCAGGCCTGCCTCTGCAGTGCCTGTGTGTGCAGTTTCATTGCCACTTCGGCTTGGCATTTAAAAGTACTTGCCAAGCCTTCAACTCACCTTTTTCTACATATAAGCCACCCCTAAGGTTGGCCCTAGGTAACCCATAAGGCAGGGTGCTATGTAGGTAAAAGACAGGACATGAACATGTGTGTTCTATATGTCCTGGTGGTGTAAAACTCCTAAATTCGTTTTTACACTACTGTGAGGCCTGCTCCTTTCATAGGATAACATTAGGGCTACCCTCATATACTGCTTGAGTGGTAGATTCTGGTCTGAAAGGAGTAGCCAGGTCATATTTAGTATGGCCAGAATGGTGCTACAAAATTCTGCTTAATGGTGAAGTTGGATTTTATATAACTATTTTAGAAATGCTACTTTTAGAAAGTGAGCATTTCTCTACCCTTAATTCCTTCTGTGCCTTCCAGTCCACGACAGGCTAGGTTTAGTTTATGGGTCTTCCTGGGCTGGGAGGGTGGAGGGCTTGACACTTACATGTCAAACAACAGTAGCCTGCCCTCACACAAAGGACTGCCACACCCCCTACTGGGACCCTGGCAGACAGGATGGAACTGAAAGGGGACCTTGTGTACTTCTAAGCCACTCTTTGAAGTCCCCCCCCCCCCACTTCAAAGGCACATTTGGGTATTTAAGCAGGGTCTCTGACCCTATCAACTTAGACACTTCTTGACAAGACACTCTTGTCACAGACACTTCCTGGAGAAGAGAACCTGAACCAGAATCTGCAACCTGCCCAGAAGAACTGCCTGGCTGCCCAAAGGACTCGCCTGACTGCTTTCTGTGAAGGGCTGCTGTCTTGCTGTTGCCCTGCTGCCTTGCTGCTCTCTAGCTGTGCTGAGAAGTGCTCTCCAAGGGCTTGGATAGAGCTTGCCTCCTGTTCCCTGAAGTCTCAGGACCAAAAACCCTTCATCTCTGCAAGAAGAACTCCTTGTGCGGCGAAAATCGACGCACAGTCTGCCAGAAATGACACACAGCCTGCATTGTGGTGAAAAATTCACTGCATGCCGAACTGGAACGACACAGCCCGCTTTCGCAACAAGAAGATCGATGCAGCGCCAGCATAGCGACTGGAAATTCAACGCATGGCCCACTGGATCGACGCACAGCTGAGCCGGAATGACACAGCCCGACTTCCAGAGAGGAATAGACGCAGCTCCTGCCGTGCGGTAGAAAATTCCACGCAACACCCACCCGGATCGATGCAGACGCTGTGACTTTGTCCTGTCAGCGCCAGATTTTAACGCATCGTCCCCGGGGTGTCCGAAAACTCCACAACCCAAAGAGGATCCACGACCAAGTGCAGGAAATCGACGCACAGCTGTCCCTGCATGGAAAATATACAACGCATCACTGTGTGCGGCCTGAGAAATTGGCACACCTACCTGTTTTCCACGCATCTTCTCCCCTGCGGTTCTTTGCAGAGATTTTGAACGCAATCCAGATACTTTGTGCTTGCAAGAGACATTTGTTGCTTTTAGGAGTCTAGAGACACTTTATATCATTTTTACAGTGATATTTCCAAATATACTTATTGCATTTTAATCGTTTTGACCTGCATCTTATCAGATAAATATTATATATTTTTCTAAATACTGTGTGGTGTCTTTTTGTGGTGTTCTACTGTGTTATTGCATGATCTATTGCACAAATACTTTACACATTACCTTCTAAGTTAAGCCTGGCTGCTCAGTGCCAAGCTGCCAGAGGGTGGGCACAGGATAATTTGGATTGTGTGTTACTTACCCTGACTAGAGTGAGGGTCCTTGCTTGGACAGGGGGTAACCCGACTGCCAACCAAAGACCCCATTTATAACAGTTAACAATGTGGCTGAAGAGCTGGGTAATTCAATTAACAACTTCCCTGCCTTAAATGGGGTGAAGATACCTATGTTATTTGTGGACAATTCACTTCTGATATCCAAGTCACTGATGGGCTTTCAAGCACTGCTAGATAGATTTCTGGAGTACTGTAATAAAATGGGTCTGGAGCTTAACATGGCCTAAACTAAGTTTATGGTCTTTGGCAAGTCTGTGACCATCAGCAGGACTGTGAAGGCAGGTTCTGACCCATTAGAGAGGGTGTTTAGTTTTGACTATTTGGGGGTGAGGCTCTCGCACAAATTGTCACTGGGAGCCCCAAGTTTTAAAAGGCTCCCTTACTTTATCTCATTGAGCCCAGGCCATATTGCGATTATATTTAAAAAAACATCCTTGCAACATATTTCACCAGCTGTAGAAGCCCACCGTGGCAAGGCCCAGAGTGCTGCTGTCTGCAGAGCTGAAACTTGGGGCTATTGTGATATCAACAAGCTGTCTGCAGCTGAGAATAAATTTACTAGGGCCTTGGTTGCTGTACCTCCAAGCACCACTACTCCACTGAACCTAGACTTGGATCTCAAACGTATATCAGATCTGGCCCAGCTGAGGCCTTTATTAGTTTGGATTTGAGTCTGGACAACTCCAGAACTTGCTGTTTATAGAGATTCCCTGTGTGAATGAATCGGCCTGGACCACGCTTTGAAGGTCCTGTGGCTGAGACACACATTTAACTGGTGCAAAAAACTAGGTTTACTTAGATACTGGGCGTTTCCAGACTCCCTTTGTAGAGGAGACAAAATGGTTTTCAAAACAACTTACTGGTCTCACGTGCACAGCTATCTAATAACTAGGGGCAGTCTGGGGCAACTGACTGAACAGTTCCTGGAAGTTAAGCCCCTAGCAGCACATGAAAACTTCCTATATAATATAACTCCTGGCCAAAAGCCTATAAATAAGGTTCAGACTACATTTTTGGCCCGTTAGAGCTTTTTTTGCGGCAGGTGGGGGAAAGAGAAGGATCCCTCCTATTGGTGGCATGTGATATTGGCTGTGAATCTGTCAAACATGTTAGGTTCGTATGACCTGGGTACCACAGCCAGCGGTGAAGGTGGTTATGTCCTGTTTGTTGGCGCCTAGGGTTGACTCGCTGCTCTGAGGCTCAGCGTCTTCTGAAATGACACCTCTGGTCCTGTTGTATTCTCTGTCAGCCGCTTTTGGTTTAATGTTTGGCTCAAACGGGTAAAGATTCAGAACCATCCCTATAGTAAGAAGGTGTGAGCACCAGTGGAAGTCGCGGTGCTGTTCGTAAGGTTTGACGTTGGTTGTTTGCACTTTAGCACTGGTTGTGTATGTGGGGGTTGTACATGCTGTGTCAGAGTCTGATGGGTAATACTCTGTTTTGATGCTTTTAGCTGTTGCTCAAAACTAAATTCCGATTGTTTGTTTTTGTGTTTTATCAATATACAGTTAATTTACCCCAGCGTTTTGCCTGTGAGGCTGCTGACCTCTTGGTTCACACTGATCCATTGTATGTTTCCCTCTTAAATTTTCTTTGAGCTCCAGGGGTTTTAACAGTGAAGTTTCATTGTGCTGATTTTTACGTGTTTGAATCATGATTGTTATGATGCACTTTGCTTTTTTTTAACCGAATAAAGTAACTAACAAACTTGAGGAAGGCCCCCTCCAACGTCCAAGGAAGGCCCCTCCTCCGGACTCAGTCAGGAGCTCTCAGGCTAGGATACACTCCAAGAAGCTTGATGGTGAGAGGCAGAACAGAAGAGCAGAAGAGGAGGTGAACAATTAGCAAGGAGAAACCCAAATGTAGGAGGAAAAGAGTAGGAGCGAGAAAGGGAGAGGAAAGGGAAAACTGTAGAAAGACAATGAAATATAAAGCTAGATTGAAAAACGCAGTTGATGAGAGAGAGCATCTTGCTAAAGGGGGGGAAGGCAAAGTGAAACCTAAAATGAGAGCCCAGAGTGGGACCATAGCTGACAAGTTCCCCAGGTCCGTGTGTGATTCTGGGAGTTATAGCCCAGGTTTATAATATAATAAACAGGGCTACCAGTCACAGAATTCAAAGAAAAACCTGGACTGGAATAGCTAGCCACGAGTGGATCTGGGAAACTTGATCTGGCTCTGGGAGGAGAGGCCATGAGAATGATAATGGATGATGATGGAAACGGATAAATAGCAGAGAATAGGAATACGGATATGTTTTAGAATAGTGATGAAAATCTGGGGAGTGGAGAGTAGGAGTAGAGGAGTGTCATCCAAGGTCAAGGAATGTAAAGACCAAAATGAGGAAATGTGGAGCTTGAGACGAGTAGTGGAAATAACACGGAGTGTGGGGGGCAGTGGATGTAGGGGTGCAACTTGTGAGAGGTGAGAAAAAGGGTGGGAGACAAGGAAATGAAAACTAGAATTTTAGAAGTTGGGAGGAAATTATGCTAGAGAAACAGACACTGAGAACACTGCCGATACAGTCACATCTATTGAGAGACAGAAAGCACAGGCTAAAAAGACCGACATTAAACGTGTGAATCAGTGGCAAGTATAATATGACATTGATTGACATTGCTTGTTGAGGTTTGGGGGGTATACGTTGCTCAGTCCATATCCCTCCCTCACTCACCTAAGAATTAATGTGATACTTCCATTACCCACCAGTACTCAGATGGCCTATAAATCATAACACTGCTCCCATAAGTGAGAGGGCTCAGTGTCAACCCTTCAGCTGGGTGTTAATGGGAGGGTACCGTTGCGAGAAACTAGGAACCTCCCTGTTATCAATTTACCCCCGCTTCATGCCCTTATGTAATAGTGCTGACAGGATTACCGGGACTGGGCGCGGAACAGTTAGAATCTCACAACAATTTGGTTAATAAGTGTCGGCACTGGTTCACGAAGTACAAGAACTTTCCCCCCTCCCTGGCCCATAATATACTCCTTACGCGCAGAGTGCGGTTGGTTGGGAGGATTAGAAAGGATTACCTGGGGACTGTGGTATAGTTAATTTTAAAGACCCTAGGCTGGTTCAAACGTTGCTGGTTATTACCAAGTATCTATGTGAAGGCTATACTAATGTTCGCCTTTCTCCCTTAGGGCATTTTTATAAACCACCACATGATCTTGGCAGGATCGTGCAGCCTACCCCACTTGTACAACTCTCCGTACGTTCTTGTTTCCCAAATACTAGTGCCCCACAGATACTCTGGCCATATAGTGTCCCGGTGTCTAACCATTTTGACATTCTCAATGAGGTTGACTGACTAATTAATATGCTGTCCCCAGGGTGCTTCAACAGTAACAAGAACAATATGGATGTTGGTGGGTATTTAAAAATGGGGGGTATCAGTGGGCTCTCCTCTTTAAGGGAACCTGTCCATATGTTGGGAGCCATGAATGGCCGAATCACCCCAGAGGCTAGAAAGTGCCTGGGTCCTCTCATAGTGAGCCCCCTTTATACTGATTACAAAAACTAGGGAGGCCTTTGAACCTTGGCAAAAGTCCGCCCACCTCTTTCCGGGACCAATGTGACCAGTTACAAGCATCGGGCCATCATGGCAAGTGGGGTGCAGATCTATCATAGAGCGGGGAGTGTGATCTGGAGGGGGGAGGCAATTAGAGATTCTACATCCCAGTTAAAGGGGGTGACAGTAGCAACTTGGAACATTGCAGGCGCTCGCATTAAGTTAAAGAACCCAGATTGGTACAAGCTGGTTGCGTCTTTTGACATTCTCTGTGTTCAAGAAACATGGATGTTAGATCCCTTCTATATAGATGTTTATACATCTTTGTTTCAACCTGCTCTTGCTTCCTTGTCAGGAAGGGCACACGGTGGTCTTGATACTTTTGTTGCTCTTAAAATTTCAAACATACACGTTGCTCATAAATGGTCCTCCCCACAATTTTTGGTATCATTGATTACGTGGTCAGACAAATGTGACATTTTGTTGATAAACTTTTACAACAACTTTGCCCATCACAAAGTAAACAAAGGGCTGAGTGACTTTGATGATTTTATAAATACTTTCCTTGCTTACCATGTGAAAAATATAATTCTAAAATGGGTAGGGGATTTTAATATCACCTTATGCTCGGTTGGCAAAAATCATGCCTGCAATTTTTTTACTGGGCAAATGTGAGGATAGGGTTCCTTTTAAACATACTAATCTGGGGGCAGTTTTGAATACGCTATTGTTGAAATAAGACCTTATAATTCTGCAGTGTCAGAATGCAGTGCGGGCCTCTTTAAGAATAAAGGCTTGCGGCTCAACTGGGCAAAGCTCGACCAAATTAGTTTTAACCAGAAAATTGTCCAGGATAACACAGAGTCAATTTTTGCATGTTTGGATGAGGATTGTATTAACATCTCAGTCCTAAAGGAATTTAAAATCTTATGCAGGCGATTTCTGAAGGTTTAGTCATTCATGATCCCTGCCCTAGGATTTCTTCGCATCGCTGGTTTACGCCAACTTGTCAGTGCTGCACAAGCATCTAAAGGCAGTGCATAAAAATTCTCTGCGCAACCCTCTGGACGTTAAAAAGGCTAGGCGTGACTATCAGTCTGCAATTGAAGAAAGGAAGTGGTCTATAAGAGAAGGCCTTGGAAGAGCTGGCCCTGGCCTCATCGTTTAGGGATAATGCGAGGTTTTGGGCCATCACAAATTATCCTTATTTTTCTAAGTACGTCACAGTAGTTTTAATTCCGGAGGCCCAGTAGGTGACACATTTCAAGGGTATTTTTCAACTGACTGAAAGTGGCCGGCCCCTTCATGGGGTCCCTGTTTATTTTTCTCAACCTGAACCAGCCCCAGTACCCCTGAACTTCCCCATAGAAATTAATGCGGTACTCTTTGCACTTGGAAAAACTACTTCTGATAAAGCCCCAGGTCTGGACGGGGTCCCTGTTGATATTTGTAAATCAAACATAGATTTATGGGCTCCAGTGGTGACAAATGTTTTAAAAGGTGCTGTGGTGGGGGAAATCCCTGAGTCTTGGAAAATGGACATCCTTGTCCCCATTTTTAAAAAGGGAGATTAATTATGCCCATCCTGTTATAGACCAAAATGTCTGATAGACTCCACAGCAAAGATCCTAGAAAGGCTCATCCTTGCCTGACTTGAGACATGTGCTGAAGAGAACAAGATTTTAACACCCTTTCAGTTTGGTTTCAGGCTGGGTTTAGAGACTGTGGAGCAAATACGAAGTCTAAGTTGGATTACTAGTAAATATGTAAAGGCTAAGGATGGCGCCATCCATATGGCATTTATTGACCTGTCAAGTGCCATTGACTTGGTTAATAGGGATAAACTATGGAAGACCATGCAGACAATGGGGTGGATTCAGACTTGGTCATCTTATTGAGACGCTTGCACCATGATTCAAAGTATCAGTACGATAAGGCCCACAAGAGTAAGTATCTTCTCCAATAAAGTCCATGAGAGGTGTCAGACAGGGTTTTATTTTAGCACCTTTCCTTTTCTTAATCTATATTAATGGCATCACAGATCTTTTATCCCAGGCAGGTGTGGACATCCCAAAGGTGGGGTATCATTCCGTGCCAATACTTTGGTATGCGGAGGATGCAGTTCTGATTGCTCGCACACCTATTGCACTACAGAAGCTATTAGATCTCTTTACTTCATATATGGAAGGCCTGGACTTCAAAGTAAACCATTCAACATCATATACCATGACCTGTGGGCCATTACACACGAAAACGACGCACTTTAGAATTGGGGGTACCATTTTAAAACGTACAAAGGATTTGAGTTATTTAGGCATCATCTTAGCTCTTCCGTAGGGTGGAAATCACACATCTTTGTGAAAGTACAACAATTGGAAAGAAATGCGGAGGGCATTTTTCGATTTGCTAGGTTATTAGGCCACAAACCTCTGGCAGAGATGATCGCCCTGTATAAAGCTAAATGTACTGCTGCAGCTATTTATGGGGCAGGGGGGTTACCAAAATCAGATAATCTCCAAACTATCGGGAATGCCTTTACCCGTAGGTTGCTTGCATGCCCAAAAAATACAGCAAATTATATATGCCATGAGGAGGTGGGCCCCCTTATATAACCAATCAAATAAGTCTTGCTACTCTTATTGTGGATTAAGTGTTGGCAAAACCTAGAAGCAGAAGTAGTCAGAGCCTGTTTGCTAGAGTATCTAGCTCTAGATAATGTGAACAAGATACCGTGGTTGACGTATGTAAAATCTGGCCGTCAGAATTTAGGTTTCATTGATTGGTTTAACTCCCCCACATGTCTTCCAAGGAACGCCAAGTTGATTGTGAAAGCTAGGTATGCACTTTGTTGTGGGGAGGAGAGGCTAAGAGGTGTTCTGGATATGAAATCAGTGGACCTTTATTTGCATATTTTTATGGTTAAATCCCTGAAACCATATTTGAGATGGATAGAGAACCCAAATCACTTTTAACATATTTTAAACTCAGTCTGATCCATTTTAAAGTAGCTTTCCTGTCACAAACTTTTTTGGCTGCAGGACTTATCCCCTTGTTATTGTGATCAGGTCACCAAACAAAGCACTTGTCATTTTATTTTATTCTGTCCACTCTGCAGATCCAAGAAGGACCTTTTTGACTCCATTGTTGCGGCAGGGGGAGCTTAGACAATACCGTCCTGCAATGGAATTCTTACAGAAATTAACTACGATTAATTTGTGCCATACTGTGTTAAATTTTATTAAGAGTGCAATTCGAATTAGAGACCGTTATGCGCTTGTACATTTGACCTGAGATTTTAATGTGAAAGAGATGTAATTCCCTCCTGATTTTTTGGGAATTTTATTGATAGTGATTTTATATGTTTTATTGTCCTTAGGTGTTATTTATATGAACTTTATCTATGTTTGTGCGCTGTACCACCTTCCTTTTTATGGCTTATTGCCGAAATAAAGTTGAAGTTGAGTGGGCTGCTGCAGGATTTTTTTGATTAAGCACTTTTCTAACAATCACATTGAGCACAACCTCGCTTTTCTTGCACAGCTCATGCGTGCACAAAAGCCATTAAATGGAATTAATGCACATATCGATCATCTGCAAAGGACAGGAGAATAGGCCTGGGAAGGCACCTTCATGCAACACAGAAGACTGAGAAAGATCAAAGAACTAGAACTGGACCTTATTAGGCCAATTTATTCTCTTCTTGTGAGGGCACATCAACACGCTGGAAGAAAGCAACTGAAAACGCAACGTGCGTCCAGACATCATTCTTTTAGATGGAACTTAGAGCTCATATGTATGTTCTCCGATTATATATTCACAAATGCATTTTGCTTGTATGCTTTTGTATGTTGGGGAACATTTAGATGCATATGTTTTTTCATATTCCTGAAAGACTGTTTGAACTATGAGGAATGCTAGAGAAAATCATTTCATTTTTTGGGTGTATCAGTTTGCCTCAAACAGGTCCACTATCCCTGCTGTGATGCACCACCATAGCTGCGCTTGTTTGCATAGCACTGCTTAATTTGGGCCTGTGGTTTCCGGTGCGGGCACCGGCACTTATTTTTCTGCCTCAAGCATTTACTGCGAGCAAAGAACACATATGGAAACGACGGAGGAAGAGAAAAACGTAAACGCGTCGCAAAGGGAGAGAGCTGCAAGAGTGAGCTGAAGGGGTAGGAAGTGGCTGTAAATGGATTGAGGATGCCCAAAATGGCTTCAGGATTACGCTGCGTCAGTATTCCGTGCTCCCGCATTTAATTGCAGCCAGCTGCGTGTTTCAGGGTAGGGCTTTGGGCACCGGCACGTTTTTATTTACAAATTAAGCACGGTTTCCTAGCCAAGAAATGTGAGTTGCTCTATGACTTCAAATCTGATGCCCCACTCCAGTAATACGAACATAGTCATTTATATCTTGTGAAACAGCAGTGTCACTCGCAAAGTAAAGTTAGGCCTGGTAGTTTGGCAGAGGAGTTGTACGATTGTAGGCTCAAGTGCCTCAGGGTCATTAGGGTGTGTAGAGGCACTGCCTGGAAATTCAAGAAATCGGTATTAAATGGGGAAAAGAAAGTCCTTTTAATGTTTGTTCATTTGTGGTATTTGTGTGTGTGTGTGTGTGATTAATCTGTTATGTTATAATGTGCAAAGTGGCACTGGGGGCGGATCGCAGGTGGACCTGCGTGTCTGGTTATAGGCGTGTGTTGTCATTGTAGCTGTGTGCGAGGAGTTCAGGGGGTACACGGGATCCTGACGCAGTCTGGTGACGCTGCTCATATTTAGAGGGTATGTGAGAAACAGAGTCCACGCTCCACGCAGCTTCGACTGAAACATAGGAGAGTTTTTCTCCGTCAGAAGGGTTCTGTTTTGTATAGCGGTTCACTGGTTTTGTGCTTTCAAGGGTGTGTTCCTCGGACTGTTTAGGTGTTATTTAGGGGACACATTTTCGAAAAGCCGCGTTTTTACGGCCTTCTGAAAGGCAAGATGTTTGTCCTTGGGTTTCGGTTTTATATAAAAGTGGCACTTTCAGGTGTAGGAGTGAGTCGGATTGGAAAGAACTTTTCGAGCGGTGAATGAAAAGTTTTTGATGTAAAATGTTGTTCCAGTTCCATGCAGTGGTTGATGTGCACTGCAGAGACCCCAGCAGCCAGTTCAAGATGACGAGGGCTCGGGTGATGGGGTTTCAAGGGTTCAATTGCAAAAATAGTCTTGACTGTTGAACTGCGGACCCCTTGTAATTTGTCTGGACTCAAGTTGCATTGTCAAAGCACGAAAGGACAGGTGCAACTGTCGCATGAACTCTGTAGGGGGAGACTAGGCAGTGGGGAATCCGTTTTAAGATCCTGAGCGTGTTTGTTGAGGATTTTACTGCAGCTCTGCTTGGATTCCAGAGATTGGAATGCATCCAGGATGACTCCCAGGCTTTTTGCTGTATTTGTTTGTGGTGGCGCTTCTGCTAGGGATGCAGGGTTGATATTCCTGGTGCATTTGGCCATTTCCATATCTGAGTATTTTTGTTTTGTCTGGGTTGAGTTTCTGATGGTTGGCAACTATCCACTGTTTGCCAAAATCATGCATGCGCTGGAGTCCTTGAGGTTCTTGAATTTGAGAATACTTTAGATGTTGGGTGCACAGTTGTAACATGACAGATCGAATAATTGAATCAGGCCAAGCAGATGGCTGAGGTACATGTTGAAATGGAGGGAAGAGATGTCTGAATCTCTGGCTGATGCCAGGATTCAAGTAGTGTGGTTTGGTTTTGCAGAGTGGGAGTGAGATGGTGTGTATCTAGGTAGATAGAAAATTAGTGACCCAATCCAACGACCACATTACCCAGGCGACGCGCTATTGGCATCCACATATGTTTGAAGTTCATTGCGGGGACTAGGGTTATGCCTCTCTAAAAATACAGATACCGATCTGGGCTTTTGAAAGGTTGTTGTTTTTTCCATAAACCTCCACATTTGTATGTGTTCTGCCTTTTCAATTATTGTAACCTAGTAGCATCAATTTGCTACTGGTCTGAATTTTCCATGTCATTTGCATCAAGATTAGCTTCCTTTGGTTAGCAGTTTGATCAAAGGACATTTGAGCTCTTTCGGGATGATGCTCATAGTAAGTGAAGTACTTGTAATAGTTTATGCTGCTCCTGTGATAGGCTTGAAAGATATAATTTCCTTGAAAATAGCCATGTGGCATGGGTCTGCTGTTGATCCAGAGTTTTTATGAATGTTACTATTTTTTTAAAGGATTGGTCAGCTAGCAGAGAGGAAGTACTACGAGTACTTCTTTCAGTTGTCTGGGTCTGCTCTGCTTGTCTGGGGTACTTATTGTTTTTGGGACCTTAGACCTGAAGAGGGAGTCTTAAACCTTGGCCTTTCTTTATGAATTAAGTTGCCAGGGCATCACAGAGCACTTGTGAGAGGACTGATGCATTGACGCAAGCTGCAGGGTCTTTTCCGTTTTGGGGCGCATGATGCAAAGACAAGGCGAAATAAATAATCCATCTTTTTATTTTTATTTTCTAATTATTACTGTTTAAATGTGGTGTTCACGAGTGTATTAGTTTCTTCTCCCCTGGTCTAGGTTTTTCCTCCATTTGTTTGAATGCCCTGCTAGTGACTTTGCATTTTGTGAGTTCCTTAGTTGAGTGTTGCTGTTTTCTTCCCAGGGATTGTTGTGCAAGAGGCTCTTGAAAGCCATTTCGGTATTGCTGACGTCATACAGATTCAGGTTCTGGAGCTGGTTTTGTGGTTTTCTAAGATGTCAAATTTCACCTTATTCCAAACACGTTCTAGTGTGTTTTGTTAAATGGGCCTTTTGGATTTAGGATGTTCTAGAATTCTGATCTGGAAAGGGATGGCACGATGGTCGTTCCATGTTAAGGGTGAAGGATTGAAAGTGGTTATGTTGGCAGTGCTGCTGCAAATTCCCTCAAGGGAGTGTCTTATAGAGTGTGTTGGGTTGCGAGTGAGTTGCCGGTTCCAAATCTCGGAGGCCCAGTAGTTGTTCTTTCATAGAGGATTGATCTGGTTTCTGGAGTCATCCAGAACAATGCGGTTTAGGCTGAGGCTGTTGGCAGTCACAGAAATTTGTTGTAATGAGGTTCTTTTTGTTGGTTGGACAGTAGATGAGCAAGAAGGACATTGAGTGTTTGGGGGACAGGTGGTTTTTGACTCTAAGGGATTCTTATTCCGGTAGTAATGTTGGGATTTCTTATGGGTGATAATGACTCCTACTGCGATTTTGTTCTGACTTTTTTCATGATTATCCTGTATCGTGGAGGTATCGCTTTGTTATTGCGATTCTCTTTCCCTACTGTGCCCAATACCTTTTTTCAAAATCCTTTGTAGAAGCAAATGTGGAATAAGCAGTGCATTGCTCCCGCTTTTATTTGATTGCTCGAGTCTTTTTTTTCTGCAGCAAGTTACCAAACTGAATTGTTTCTTGGAATTACAGCAGCATGTTGTCTCTTCCATGCGCGGCTGCGCATCTCCGAAGCGTAAGCCTGCATCTCAGCGCCGAGCCAACAGTAAACAGTTTGATCCAAACCCTCGGAGGATATTCTTCACGGGTCGTTCTAAGCATAATGATGGGCTTGAAGCCTCCCCATGCCTGCTGCCAAGTTGTTTTTGTTTTAATTGGCTGCAGATTTAGAAGAATACGCTGAAGTGCTGTGGGCAGGATCAGTGCACTGGCTTACACTCAACTATTATAGCAAGGAGGGCTGCAGAATTGCAGATAATTGACCATATATTTTCATATTTTTCATTTGTGACAAAACATTTGATTTACAGTGTGTTTTTTCATACAGCTAGACACCTATTCGTCATTTCAAGTAAGGTGGGCCTGGCACCATCCAAGTGGGGCGTTTGTTACTTCTGCATGTTATTTACAAAAAACAATATTGAGACTACTCTCCAGCTCTTTGAGGTACCCAGTTTGAGAGCTGATCTTAAATTTTTGTGTTTGCTTTGATGTCACCAATCTGACTGCTGACCCTTTTGCAGTTGGGTTTCAGTCTTCGCTAGTACCTGATAGTCACTTGTAGCCTTAGAGTTATCCCGAGGTGTCAGACTGGGTCAGGACATTTTCAGTGAGCAGTACCCCTGCATGCAGCAAGGTAGTGTTCTTTGGCTCTGCGTGGCGTTGCTGACGTCGTCCATGTCAGAAGTGACGGACACAGTGCCTTTGTAGGGGCCACCCCAGCAAACTGACCTTTTCTTTCCGCACCAGTCAGCGCAGACTCAGAGAAGAATCACTCCCAGTCACTTTCTCAACGGACCTTTTTTCAACCTTTTGTCAAAGATTTTTTTGAGACATTGTCTCCTGGTGTAAAAATGTAGTCCACAAAGAAGGCTGGTTTTAAGCCCTGTGGCTTCTGTCACCTGCAAATGTCAGTGAAGGATCCACACCTCATCTACCTCTAGTATCTCAAACGCAACCACAATGCCAAGACCTGCATTGATTGTTGCGCTGTGCACCCAAGACCTTGAAGGAGCACTTCCTCAACGTCCCGGGATTGGTTGCGGAGCATCAGTCTGTGTCGCAGTCATCCAGGCATTCGGGTAAGACCCACAAAAAGAAGTAAAACTAGAAGTCAAAGAGGTCTTTGCCTTCGTACCTACCATCGAAGTCCTCAGACGAGAAGGGGGAACGTCGATATTTGAGGCCTGGCTCCGCAGTTGAGCCTTTGCATGGGCCATGTTACCACCTCCCAGAGTTTCCTGTAGGCAGAGCGACCCCTACCCAACTCTGTGAGTTTTTTTTTTTTTAAATAAACACATTTTATTGTTTTAAGGAATACAGCAATACAATAAAATAAATCAGTGCATCCCGGTATAACCCCCCACCCACAATTCAGTAATTTACACAGATGTGGGCACATCCCCAGGTGTAGTCCCCACCAAGGAAGACAGGCCATATTACTCACACCATTTGACCTGGATTTTATGGCATTTCCAAGGCTAACCCAGGCTCTATAATTTGGTGGTTCTTGTTTGGCACTCCAATCCATGCCGGATCTTCCCAATTTCAAACTGAGTGGCGTTGGCGACTTCTAGGATTTCGCAGCATCTCTTTTGGCCACCAGTGCAGCCAGACCCACCAGAGTCCTAGCTCTCTTCGCACCCACCAAACACTTTCATAAGACCCAGAAGGGCCACTCTTGGGGTCAATGTGACAGATTTGGCCAGGATCGCAGACATGGAAGCGCCTATCTGGGCCCAGCACTGGGTGATCACAGGACACTACCTAACCTTGTGGAAGAAATCCACTTGGGGGGGTGAACAACACGTACAGGTAAGTTCAGGGAGAATGCCTGCATGCCGGAATCCTTGAAGAGTCATGTAAGTTAAGTGGAGCTAGTGATGTTGTATTAAACTGAGCCTTGCAGACATTGCAAGTACCCTTGGGGCCATGCATTCCTCCAGCCACTCCACCGCCTTCAGTTCTCCCACCCATCTCTGTCTGAGCGGCTCCAGTGTTAATGGGGCATTACTGATAAGAGAGCGATATATCTGGGAGGCCCTCCCCCGACCCAGAATTCTCCATCAATGGATGGGCCTCCAGGAGGCTGAAATAACTCAGTGAGTTTTATGAAGCTGTGAATGGTGGCCCGTCCCTGCTGGCATTCCCTTAGACTCTGTGGGGTTGGGAGGGGCCTCTACTGGTTTTCCACTGGCAGGTTTGCCCCCAGCCCCTTGGATCCATGGAGGAATCCGGACCAACGCAGATTGAGCCCCCTCACCTTCGTGGCGCCACCCCCTCTGCGATGTCCCTGGTGGTTCTGGTGCCCACTGGCAGCACTGCCCCCATTCATATCCCGACTCCAACGGATAGGCAACGTCCACCGCCGACACCTGCACCGACTGGAGGCATGCCATCCAGACTGGAGTCCGAGTGATATTTCTGTGGGCTAAGACATGGGGAAGATTGGGAGGGGCCACTGGACCCTTATGAATACCAGCCCCATACGCTCCATTGAGGACAACTGGTGTGAGGATTTGGTGGATGCAACTGGACTGGACTGGACACCTCTTCAGATACTGGCTTGGTCTCTTTTCCTACAGTGGCTATGGAGCAGGGAGCCTCATTTGCAATGGTGGTGAGGAGAATGGCCAAGCTCCTAGACCTTCTACTTCTCTCTGTGGCTGTCAAATTAAACGTCTTTACGGATGTGCTTCAGCCGGGAGTTGCCCTTTTCAAACCACTTTTCCCTTTTAATGAAGCCCTCACGGATGTCCTACTCTGGTCCCTGGTCCTAGCACTGCACATGGGCTTCTGTGAATAGGACAATTGCTCACCTCCATCTACCTACCTCAGAGAACACCAACTTCCTTATTCAACACCCAAGACAGTTTAGTGGTCCAAGCCTCCCTTCCAAACTAAATCTTGACGCTCCCACTCCATTAGATAGGAAATCCAAGATGCTGGATACTTTGGAAAAGAAGATGTTTTCTTCCGCCAGTCTGGCACTGCAGTCAGTGAACAAATGCATGTCTTTGGGGCTGATACTCCCACCCACTCTGGAACTCAGTTGCGCAGGTGCTGCCTATGGTCTCAGAGAAGGTCCGAACCATACCCTCCCAAGCTATTGCTGTCAGGAGGGACACAGCTAAGTTCACCATCCATTGTGGGCTTGATACAACCAAATCATTATGCAGAGCGGTTTCATAGTTGGTGGCCCTTAAGCGCCACGCCTGGTTGAGAACCACTAGCTTTTCGAGAGATGTCCAGGCCTCGCTCATGGACATGCCCTTTGATGACTGCTGTCTCTTTAGAGACAAGGTGGACTCAGCATTAGATCGCCTCAACGACAAGGACCTTGACCCTTTCCATGGCCCCTCACCAACCCCAGTCTGCCTTTCGCTTCTTTTATTTCCACAGAAGGGGCTTCCAGCCGCGACTCTACCTGCCCAACCACCACAGTCCGCAAACTTCCCAGCTCCTGTATGGCCGAAGACGTGGTACCCACAGGGTCTATGGGTCAGGTAACCAGAGATCAGGACTGTCCACCACTTCCCCAGCAGCTGCAGCATTCAAGCCACCTTGCCATCCAGTGAAGGGAACACAAGGCTGGAACATGCGCTCTAAGAAAACTGCCAGGAGGAAAAGGCAACAAGGCAAAAAAAAAAAACCTCTGGCATTCACCAGTACACAGCAGCAGGCTGGGAACAAAGATGGGAAAAAAAAAACTGGAATCCAGAAATCTGGGAGCTTTGCAACGCATCAAACAGTCCTTCAAAGGCTTTTAAATCGGAAGAAAGACCTGAAAGCAATTAGGCGTCAAGAAGAAGTAAAACCCCTTCATCTTGGATTGGGAATGTTCCATAAGGAAACAATGTATTGTGGCAATATTGGATTGGGAAGATCTAAGAAGCCCTGCCCCCTCGTGGCTGTGTAGTACATGCCAGTCAAGAAGCATTGCAACTGTTTCCTGGTGTATCCACCCAACCTCCTTCCCCTGTGGGCCGCCTTCCTCTCCCCACTGGTCACACAGCACTCCGGAGGAGACCCCCACCAACAGAGCCAGCATGTTTTGGAAAAGGGTAGGTGCAGTCACCCAGCGCATCCTAACCCAGCTGTGAGACGTGTTCAGCAAGCACATCCTGCTGCAGCACTGCGTTGCATCCTGCAAATATCTGAGGTTTCAAGTTCAGGAAGTCCATGGACCAAGACAGGAGATGGGGAAATTACAACATGTTGGAAACAATCTGGAATAAAGGGTTTCTAGTAGAGACGGAGAACACTGGATGAACCCGCCAAGAAGGAGGAAGCTGAAGGCCAACAGCTACTGGATTAACAATCTGAACAACAGAAAAAAGGCTAAGGAAACTGGTCTCAAGTTTAAGATATTGCCCATGCAAAGTCAGAAAACAAGAGGAAAGCCATACTTTATCCTCCACTGAATACGTCAAGGATGGACTACAATGTTTAATTGCTTGATGTTTAATCTACTTAGGGATAAACTGTGTTTAGCAGTGTCCCTTACTGACACTGGTTAAACTTCCAACAAGAATATAAATAGTGTTCCACATCCTTGGCGACGGCAGACCAACAAAAATATTGAAGGATTAATTAATTCCAGGATATTCTTTTTTGAAAAAATACAAATCAACTTGTTTCCTTAGAACAAATGTATCAAATGTATTTCTTAATTTATCCACACACCATGAGGAATATGCTTGTTTCACTTCTTCAAGAAAAGAGATGACTGAAGATATTATTTGTTCTGCGGCCAGCAAGATTCTTGGTTGAGTATCCTGAACAGGGGAGTCTTGACGGGATAGACCGTCAGCTAGAAAGTTACGAGAATCTAGAATACAGTTTACCACAAAATCAAACTGGGAAAAAGAATACACCCAACGGACTTAGAGACTTTTGTTACTGAAAATTTTCCAAAACCTGCAGATTCCGATGATCCATCCTGATTTTAAAAAGATATCAGCCTCCTTGAAGGTGGTGTCTCCACTCCACACACGCTTACTTCATTGCTAACAGTTCTCTTTTCATTACTGAATAATTTTGTTATGAAGGTGCTACAGGTCGAAAATAATATAAGATGGGATGTCTAAGGTTGCCATCTTCTTGAACATGTAACAGCACGGCGCCCAATGCGCTTTCAGGTGCATAACTATACATTTATTTGTTGGATGTGGTTATCTCAGGACTGGTGCCGAAGTAAAGGCCTTCTTTAGGATTTGAAAGGCATCTTCTTTGGCAGACCGATCCCAATAGAATCCTGTACTCAGATTCTCCTTTAATAATCGCGAAATTTGGGACGAATACTCTGAGAAAATATGGATGAACTGCCAATAAAAACTGGCAAATCCCCCGAAAACTGAGTCTCCTTGATGGAGGAAAGGATTGGCCATTGTAACACGGCTTGCATTTTCTTTGGATCCATAGTAATTCCACAAGGGGAGAGAAAAAATCCTGAATGCTCCATCTCTGCTTGTTCAAACAGGCACTTCTCAGGCTTGCATGTCAAAGAATGCCTCCGTAATCAATACAAATTGTGTCTGACTTGTTGATGATGTTCAGCTGGTGACCTGGAGAATAGCAGAATGTCATCCAATTACACAATTACATTGAGGTTCAAGAGATCTGAAAAGATGGAATCCATAAAGCGTTGAAAAATAAAGGGGGCAGTACATAACCCAAATAGCGTTACTCTATATTCAGTGTGTTCAAACGGAGTTTGAAGGGCTGTCTTCCACTCATCTCCTAGTCGTATTCTTAGCAAATCATAAGCCCGTCTGCGAGTTAGCTTAGAAAATACTTGAGCTCCACTGACTGACTCCTGAATATCCTTGAATAATGCAAGAGGATAGCGATCTTGAATTGTGATCTTATTTAACCCTCGATAATCTATGCACAGTCCTAAATCACTAGTTTTCTTCAGCAGAAATAACAGAGGAGCTCCTGAAGGGGATGTAGAGGGAATTTTCCAAATTTTCATCCGAGTACCGATGAAGACCTTTCTTCTCTGTTTCTGAAAGCATATACGTCCTGCCATATGATATTTCAGCCCCTGGATTTATTGCACAATCACATTAAAAATTCGTAGGTAATAGTTGCACATTAGCTTTTTCAAACATATCCCCAAAGCCCTGGTAATATGCAGGAACAGAAGACAGGCTTGCCACCAGCATTGTGGGTTCTGTAGGAGTAGGTAAAGCAACCTGTTCCTTCATTTGACTGGAAAAAAGAGAGAGTGTTTATTTGAGAATTCTGAACTGAAAGATATAATCTGGGTCACCGAGTTAATGTAAGGGATATGACGTACTAGCCGAGGTACTCAGACTATCACAGGATGATGAGGTGAAGAAATCAAATCAAATACTAATCTTTCATAAAGGTTAAAAGTTCTTCCTTGCAGAGGCTCTGTACACTGAGTTATTAGGCCCAAATTGATAGGTGAGCCATCCACATTCTGTATCAATTTAGGCTTGATCTTAATTTGGATAGGAACAGTATTTTGTTAATGAGAGGTGGGTACGGGCAGGGCTTTATGACAACTCCCAGGCTACCTCAGCGAAAAGGAAACGTGTCCCTTCTAGATTGTTCTACACTGCACACACTGGATTTCATGGAAAAGTTATTGTTCTTGCTGGGTGCTTTGGCTGTTCATTCATACCTCTCCTGGAGCTCCCCACCTTATCAACCCCAGTTTGTCTCAGTTCACAGCAAGGGTGGGCTACAATTTGCACAGTGACTGCTCGCAGGGATCTAGTCAGGTTCCTTCACTGAAGCCAGTAATGGCAGAGAGCAACATTGCTGCAAAAAGTTCAGCCAAAATATGATGAGGCACTCATTTTCAGAATGCAGAATAAGTTCAGGACATTTCCATTAGTGAGTAAAGTGACGGTGCACGGCAGTAGTGTGCCAGCACTCTTTTGCTCGAAGGCAGTAGGTAAAGTAGAATTAATTCTTGTGAGTCAAATTCTGTCAATTTTGGTTCTTCCTTGGAAGAAGTCAAATACAGCATCCTACAGGTCTTTCTCACGCTTTCCTCTATTGTTTAATATCTATCCCATGCCTTTCATGAAGTTTATCCAGAAATCAATTTTGCCCATCCTACATTGATAATAATTGGGTTGCCTTGAAGGTGTAGGGCATGCCTTGGACGTGCAGGCCTCTATTGACTTGCCTTAAGGCCATTGTGGCCTGGATGAAACAGTGCTGGCAACAACCTTATGTTGAAAAAACACAGAGGTATCTTTAAGGATATAGAGACAACGTTGTTAAAATGTTATATTAACAAAGCTCTATTGTGGCCTTTTGGTCGTACCACACCCAAAGAAAAAATCTGGCTTTACTTTTGTTAGTATAGTCTTCATGAGGGTACAGGTTGACATTGTTGAAAACTATTAGATCCTACATAGCACGCCAAAGAAGTCACATTGACTTACATATTCGATAAAGTGCAGTGCTACTAAATATGGCTTTGCAGGGCTAATGGTATAGGACTGACAGGTGCACCCTTCTGCAGAGTCTCGCCCAGGCCCAAACATACAGCCTATCTTGTGCCTGTGCTGCCTCTCGGGCATGTCAGTGCCATGCAGATTGCCCTGTGCAGTGGGCATGTTGCAATGCTGTCCTCAAAGGCCACATGCGGGGTGAAGGGTGTATGGTACAACCACTTGTGCACGAAGTGGGCTTGTGCACGCCCGGGACATCTTGTTTGGGGTCAAGGGCAAACAGTTTTTATGTTTACTTTGTCCTTGGGACAAGTAGGCCCAACCCTCTGCAGCACAAACCCTTTGGCTGCCTGTTTACAGAGAGTGGAACTCTCTGCAGTTGAGGTAATGTGTTTCCAAAAGATAATGCTGTTCGAACTTGTATTTATGGTGCATTATTTGAAAGCCTTCATTATTAGGGTGAGTGCTGTAAATAAATGTTTTAAGGTCACACTTCACTACTGACGTTGGTTCCAGTACAAAAAAAAAAAGTGTATACACATGTTTGAAAAGTTTAGGCTATGAGGCTAAGTATAATGCTCCCAGAATGCTCTCTGATTAAATGCAAATGAAGTGTCATTTAGTAAAATGTGTTGGTGCATGCTAGTATTTCCCAAAAATATTTCTAATGGAAAATCAGTGTAACTATTTTCAACACGATTATGGGAAGCATGAAAATAAACAAACACTGACAAAGCCAACTGATCTGACATATTTTTATAAGTCTTTTAGTTTCATCAATGCGTGTCTTGTTTTGACATGGCTTTTGTAACACTTTATTGTTGTGGGAGCTATCAGGCCCTCAACACTGTAACAAACACTGGCAACAAAAAAAAAAGTTTTTGAACTCTAAAAGCACACGTTGCCACCAGTGGCATAACAAAGGCCCCGCAGCCGCCCTCCAGGGGGCCCCTTCAGCACAGCACCTGGCCTGAGTGAGTCTGGAGAGGGGGCTCCTCCATGTTCTTTGCAAAGGGGCAGCCTCCAGTTTCGTTACGTCACTGATTGCCACTGTAGTTCCTGACACTGAACAAAACTACTTTGTGTGCCAATATGCTCCTTGTGGAAGAGCAGAATGCGATCTCTCACAGTAAAGCCAGCCGAAAGAGAGAGAAATAGAAGTTTAATAAAAAACAAAATGTCTTTGTTAACACCAGCCCTAATTAGGGACCAAGACCCACATGTAGGTAGCTTTTTGCATGTCACAAACAGCTACTTTCGCTGTTTGCGGCATGCAAAAAGCACATTGCGATGCACAAACCCAGTTTTGCGATTCAGTAACCTGGTTACTGAATCGCAAAACGGGTTTGCGACTCGCAATTAGGAAGGGGTGTTCCCTTCCTAATTGTGACTCGCAGTGCAATGTAGGATTGTTTTGTGACCGCGAACGCGGGCGCAAACCAATTGCAGTTTGCACCCATTTCAAATGGGTGCTAACACTTTCGCTAAAGGGAAGGGGTCCCCATGGGACCCCTTCCCCATTGTGAATGTCACTGTAAACATTTTTTCAGAGCAGGCAGTGGTCCTGCGGACCATTGCCTGCTCTGAAAAAATGAAACGAAAAAGTTTCATTTTTCGTTTTTGTAATGCATCTCGTTTTCCTTTAAGGAAAACGGACTGCATTACAAAAAAAAAAAACTGCTTTATTGAAAAGCAGTTACAGACATGGTGGTCTGCTGTCTCCAGCAGGCTACCATCCCTGTGAGGGCCGCCATTCGCAAGGGGGTCGCCTCATGATTATTAATGAGGTTGGCATTTGCGAAGCCCTTGCGAATCACAGATGGTGTCAGGGACACCATCCTAAATTCGGATTTGCGGGTCGCAAATCTGAACCTACCGACATGTGGCCCAAAATTCTTAAAGAAAGTCACAAAAGTGCACCCATGGTATATGTTGTACCCCTATAAAATATTTGTGAACTGTATTTTAGCATGGGTAAATACGATGTGTAGATTTGCTCATGTGAAAATCTATTGAGCATTTGCAAGGTCATTTTCCCTCTAGCCACTTTCTTCCCACCCTGGAAGAAGTTCTAATTCTGCCATTGTCAGGAGTGAATGTCCAACCTTTCTCATTATGGGAAAATATTAGAGAGAAGCTGGTGAAAATCTTTAAAACATGCAGGTTAGTAGGTTTGCAGACTCAAAGGCATTCCAGCCCTGGAACTATTGCTTACTGCTTCCTCCAGCCCCAGTATGCAGATCTGCAGAAAGGTGGTAAAATAAGGAAATTGCTACAGTAGGGATTGAAACTGCAAGTATTCAAGCCCTACTAAGGTAGTAGCCCTGGCATAATCAGAGAGGCTATTATCAGAGCTCTTACATAATGAGATTGCTGCCATAATTTGTTGCCACACTACATGGCACCAAAGGGACAAGTAGATCTTTTTACAGGACAACTAGATTTGAGAAGCAACCTGTCCCCTGGACAAGTAGATATTTTAATAAATTCCACACCCTTGGCACAGTTGTAGTAGAGGTCCACATCCAGGGCCCACATGCCCCTTGCTCAAATGAGAGGGTCAGGACCTTCCATGCCAGTCACGGCTATCTAATGCCCCAGGTCAAGGTAATTAATAAGGACATCATTTGATCCGTAAAGGCCAGTATCTATGGCAGTGGGAGATTTATAAAGCAATATAGTAGCTTGGGGAATTGGATCATTTTGGCAATTGCTATTCTCCAAGCTATGGAGAGCGGCAGGCTGGGACATTGAGGAATCCGCTCATCTACCAAGGCGATGGCCTGGCTGTAAATTTCCAGCCGTGATTCTCCACTATCTCTGCTAACCCAGATCCCCAAGTATTTTACTGCAGAATCAGCCCACGTCAGTGAAATAGGTGGTGAATGGCAATGTGACAGCCGTTAGGGGAAAAATTATTGATGTAGATCAATTAATGGTGGGCCAGGTGAATCCCCCAAATTGAATCAATTTGCTTAGTATAGGTGGTAGATTAATATCGGGCTCCCCAACGTACACTGTCAGGTCATCTCCGTACATAGACACTATGACTCCCCATGCTGTGAAGTGAAGCCCGCATGTAGCACGATGCTGGTGTAGACATGACGCCAGAGGTTCCATCGCGATTGCAAACAAGATTGGCAGCCCTGTCATGTGTCCCTGCTGATTGGGAAGGCAGCTGAGACCAGGCCATTTATCTGGAAATGGGTGCTTGCTGTAGTGTATAGTAGTTTGATCCGTCGGAGGAACGTCCCACTGAGGCCTATCTGTTTTAGCAACTAGAAGAGATAAGGCCACTCTAAGGAGTCCATGGCCTTAATCACGAAAGACAGCAGTGGCTCTCAGTTCAGGCGTCAGGATGTGCTTCATAGAGAATGGGGTTTCAGGTTGTGTGCGGTGGGTCTGCCCAGTATGAAACCATAACAATGGGATTGTATCAAGGTATTCTCCAAGCACATTGGGACTTAGTGCAACATTTAAGCTAAAAAGACTGGGGGTATTACCATACCATTACCTTTGTAATGTCACTGCTGGTGTTGTGAGGTTGGTGCTCATCATCTAGGATCTCAGTGAGGTAGGGGCTAGTCTATGTGAAGAGAAGCAACAAAACTAGGCTTTTGCCAGCTCTATCTTCCTCTCCTTAGTACCTAGCAGTATCCCCCTTGTGTAAATAATGCATTTCCCTGTCTGCATCCTCCTAGTACTCAAATAGCTTACTGCTGTAATACGCGCAAGTGCGTGTGTCACTGGTAGCTATATAATGGGCCTCAAGCTCTCCCAGCTCTCTTTCCAATCCCGGGGAATCCACCGACTCATGATTAGTGGAGAAATTCTCAATTATGGCTGTTTTGGTGTTGTCCAGGAACACAGGGTCTCTGAGGTAATTTGGTGGGAGTGGCAAGGTGAAGGCACGACTCCCGGCCTCTGCCAGGACCAGGTTCTGGTTCATTCACACTGTAATATGGTCAGAAAGTGTACGGGGCATTGGGTCGACTGTTTTAGTCCAAGTTGCTACGTCCTCAGCTACTAGCCAGTAGTCAGTGGAGTCCATGCTCCCCAAGAGGTCATGACACAAGTCCTAGCTGTTGTCTCTCCATGTTGCTTGTACTGGATATCTTGTATTGCCTTGTCCTGCATAGTAGCCTGAATCTGTGCCGCCTGAGTGTGTGATTTGCGATCTACCCAGGGCTGGATCTTGATGCCACATTGAAGTCGCCCGCCTAAATAACGGTCAAGCCCCCCAGTCATACTACTTTACTCCAAACTGAGAGGAAAAACTTGAGGCTGCCCGCATGGGACCAAAGACACAAACGAGTGTCAATTCTTTGACTTTCGGCACACCATGTAGGATAAGGTAGCCGTCGCTGGCCACAATTTCATCAAGTGTGTCTCATCTCAGTCTTCTACATAAAACAATTGTCACTACCCTGGTGTATTCAGAATATGTTTTAATGTGGATCTCACCAGTCCAGCAATATTGGAGTCTAGTGCACAGGGTTGTGGAATTTTATAAAATATCTACTTGTCCATGGGACGGTTGCTCTCTTAAATCTATTTGTCCTGTAAAAAAAATCTACTCGTCCCTTAGGTGCCATGTAGTTCTGCTGCAAAATATGGCAGCAATCTCATAATAGCCTCTCTGATAATGCCAGGGCTACTACTATAGTAGGGCTTGAATACTTGCAGTTTCTATCCTTACTATTGCAATTTCCTTATTTTGTCACTGTTTCGCAGATCTATATACTGGGGCTGGAGGAAGCACTAAGCAGTAGTTCCAGCGTTGGAATGCCTTTGAGTCTCCAAACCTACTAACTTGCATGTTTAAGGATTTTCACCAGCTCTTCTCTAATCTTTTCCCATACTGAGAAAGGTTGGAAATGTACTCCTTACAATGGCAGAGGTAGAAGTTCTTCCAGGGTTGGGAAAAAAGTGGTTGGAGGAAAAGTGAACTTGTAAACGCTCAATAGATTTTCACATGAGAAAATCTACACATTCATATTTGCTCGTGCTAAAATACAGCTCACTAATATTTTCTAGGAGTATGATTTCCTGGTCTACTTCTGTAAGTTATTGTGAATTCATGAAGGCCACTAATTCAAAGATATATTCCATGAGTGTACTTTTTTTTACTTTCTTTAAGAATTGTGTCCCTAATTTGGTCTGGTGTTAACCAAGATGTTTTGTTTTTTATTAAACTTCTATTTCTCTCTCTATGTATCTGTGGGTTGGCTTTACTGAGAGTGATCACTTTCTGCTCTGCAACAAGGAGCATATTGGCACGCAAAGTAGTTTTGTTCAGTGCCAGGAACTACTGTGGCAATCAGTGGTGTAACAAAACTGGAGGCCCCCCCCAGACTCACTGGGGGCAGTTGCTGTGCTGATGGAACCCCGTGGAGGGGTCCCTCTGCACGCCAGAGGCTGTGTGGCATAGTTACACCACTTGTAAATATGTGTGCTTTTTTAGACCAAAATTTCTTGGTTGATTTTTGCCAGTGTTCGCTACAATGGTGAGGGCCTGGCAGCTCCCACAATAATAAAGTTTTATAAAAACCATGTCAAAACAAGACAAGCGTTGGGAACACCAAAAGACTCACAACAAATGTTGGATCGGTTAGTTTGCCAGTACTTGTTTATTTTCAGGCTTCCCATAATCTTGTTGAAAATGGATACATTGATTTTCCATCAGGAATATTTATGGGAAATACTAGCATGCAACAACACATTTTACTAAATGAAGCTTCAAAGAAAAAGCCCCTAAAATCTCATAGTAACAAAATGTTTCTTCCTACTTGCCTTTTTTTTTTTTTTTTTTTTAACATTTTATTCTGAAAGCAAAGAATCTTTACTCCTGCTTACAAGCTTCTGCAAACATTTGCATCTAATCGGACAGCATTCTGGGAGCATTATATTGCTAAACTTTTGAAACAAGTGTGTGCACTTTTTTTTTTATTTTTTTTACTGGAACTACTCTCAGTAGTGCAGTGTCACCTTGAACTGTTTATTTATATGGCTCACCCTAATAAAACAAGCTTTTCATTAATGAACCATAAATACAAGTTGGAATAGCATTGACATATGAAGACATATTACCTCAACTGCAGAAGGTTTCCGTCTCTGTAAACTGGCAGCCAAAGAGTATGTGCTGCAGGGGTTTGGGCCTACTTGTCCCAAGGACAAAATAAACATGGAAACCTGTTGCATTTGACCCCAATCAATATGTCCCAGGAATCTGGCTGAAGGAAACTTATATCTAGTCCGTGTAGTCTACGATAAGCAAAAAGTTGCAAGTTGCCTGACCTTTCGTGGGCGTCTTACACCCCTAATGTTCCATGTCATAAGTACAGTTCCTGGCATTACATCATCAGCACTTCTGCGGCGTCATGCATTCCTGGGGAAGTGCTCGATCTCCAGGCAGCAGAGTGTCTAGATTGCCCAAGGAGGGCTGTGGAATCCACAGTCTAGGAGCAGAATCCCTAATGTTTGTAGTGGTGCACCATCCTGTAGTGAATACGTGAAACAACAGAAACCTCCTACTTCAACCACCTTAACTCACTGATGAATCTGCCCTCCCTAGTCATCCCAAAAACTAGAAACATTAAACCAGGCCTGCAGGTTTGGGAACTGGGGCCCGTATGGGAACCATCCCAGAGGCAGCCCGAGATCCAGGTGATACCCCTGTAGCTGTAGGCCAACAGGTGGCCGGGACAGTGTAGAAAGGTGTTGATGTGCAGCACCATCTAGGGCAGCGCACCCAAGGAGGCCAGGTTGCTTGTTGCAGTTGTCCTAGGTCTCAAGTCTAGAGTTATGGGGAGTTAGTAGCGATCTCCATGCCCCAGGTTCAGTGTAAAGTGGCTAGGTTCATGTTTCTGTTCTGATGAAACAAATGTCATAAAGAAAGTGCAAGTAGCGTGACCATGGCCAAGCATCAAGCCACATTCCAAATATGCAGTGGGGAAGTGGCCCCATCAGTCAGTAGGGCCCAGCCGAGTTTACCCCTGCACCAGACTTTGATCTTTTTCATCGAGCTGGTTCTCCTGGGCCTCTGCATCTCCATCATTCTCGGGTGTAGATTTTTGGATGTGTTTGTGCCCAAATTTACGTGCAAGATTAGGATCTGTGAATAAGTGGTCTTTCCCTGGCTGAAGACCCTTAATTTTGCCAGGGATAAAAGAGCATTGACATCCGGACTTTGGCGAGCAGTCTTTTAGCAGTGAGCTCTCTGGGCCACCAGGGTGGAGGCCAGGTAAAGCAAGAGCTTGTTTTCCTGGTATTGAACATCTCTCTTCTCTCCAGAGATGCGTAGTATAGCATTCTGGTCCTTGTAGTGGATGAGGCGCACTGTGATGGGCTGCACCAGGGGCCCCGGGGTGGCTGTTGGCTCAACAAGTAGTGACCTTTCTCAACTGAGAATAGGGTGGTAAGCTTGTAACCGAAGAAGGAGCGCAGCAAATGTACAGTTCCATTATTCCTATAGTGATGGACTGTGGCAGGCCGCAGCCCCTGATGTTGTTTCTTCTGGAGCAACATCCAAATGCACATTCTTGGCCTTGATGACATCTAGTACTTTCTTCATTCGTAGCAGCTGTTCATTCCAGGTCGCCCTGTTGTCGGCAGCTTATGACATGCTCAGTTCAAGGTGATCCAGGCAATTCTCATGTTTGTCCAGCTCGGTATAATCTGCTGGTGAATGTGTAAATTCCAGAGTCGGTGGGGTGTAGGGCCTGTCTCACCTTTACCAGCAGCGACTTCACATTTAATTTGGGGTTGTCTTCCGCAGTTGATGAATTCTCCCCCAAGTTTGTTGCAGTCGATTCCACCGCTTTCCTGTTCTCAAGTGAGAATTTCACCTGATTTCAGTTGTGCTTCCCCATGGTGACCCTCTCTGCCGTCACTGGTGCCCAAGCTGGGCTGTGCCAGTGCTACTGTCAGTCACTTGCCACTAGGTGCAGTGCTCCAGTGCACTGGGCACACACGCCTCATTAGACACAACCCCAGTGAGCCTTGGCGTGGGGGCGGGCTAGGCAACCACAGTTCCAAGTGACCTCACCTCACCCCAGGCAGCGGGAGTGGATGAGGGCTTACAAGCAGATCAATTTCTTTTGTGAGCCCAAAGCTATGTTGTCTCTGTGGGGCCAGGCCCAATAGTCTCAGGGCGGCCCACTCCCCAGTGGGCTCCAGTCACAGTCAGGAGAGCTTCAGAGCCTGCCACATGCTTAATGTCGGCATAGATTGTTCAGGGCTGTTGCCACAATATGAGTCCCACAGTCCTTTAAGGAGCCTCCAAAAGTTCACATGCTCGCCGGGGCTCCGCACATCTCAGCTTCACCCAGGCCTGGCTCTGTGGCAGGACAGATGCTGCTGCTGCATCCACTCAAGACACTCGCTGTGTGCTGTATCCATTTTCTTATTTGAGGGCAGGCAGAAGGTTTCTCCCAGTCTGGGAGCTAGACTACGTGGCCCAGGAGGAGCAACTGCGCACCAAGAAGCAGTTGGGCCAGCTGCCCCAAGCCAATCACTCATAGCAGCTTTCTAGTCCTCGTAGACTGCAGCTCCTCCCTAGTGTGGCCCCTTCGGGTCTGCAAGCAGCCCAGCTCAGCCTGCAGTCCTGGCACCCCGCAAGGCAGTTGATGCTTTGGCTCACACAATCTGCACCGCCTAGCTCCCTTCCTACACGGACGCTGCCTTACTTCAGTGGCGGTGCTCAGCACATTCCGCAGGCTGTGAGTGACCTTGTTCCTGCTGGCAGCAGCACTGAGGCAGCAGGCCATTTCTTTGCTCGATCCACAACCCACCCGCCTCTTAGGACCTGCTGTTCCTGGGTCCATCAGAAGGATAAAGGTTGGATGGTCATCGCAGTCTGCTGAGTCTCCTTTAAAGGGTGGCCATTTTGCAGCCATCTTTTTGGCGCCTCGCTCATGATCAATGCTTATTTTAAACATCTGCTGGTAGCACAAAACTGAGATACAAGTGGTTTTCAAAAAGTTAATATGGCACTGGATCTGCGTGTGTGTAGTCGTGGGTGGGAACGTGTGCACTGGGAAGGGGAGGTGTGAGAAGATGAGTTTGGGCATGCTCACTAGGGCAACAAACTTTTTAGGGCTGACCCTGCGTGGGCTCCATTCGTCTTCAGACATGCTATACTTTGCTCCATAGTGGGGCAAAGGCACCACTACTACGCTAACATGCATATAGTTTCAGATAGGTAGGTATTCATACTGCAGCCTCCAAGGCAACTACCAGTCTTAACCGTAGGCAGTAGCCCTGTGTGTCACTCCAACAAGTCTAGGAGATCCATAAATGTGTTAGGCAGTAATAATGTGTGGTTTTGAATAGCAGTGACCACATAGTAGTCTAGCTCTTGCTCTGTGATGCTGAGCCAAGTGCATACGTGGCAGGCATGTGGTACATTAGCATCTGTGTTGTAGGCGCCATGTCATTATCTGGGTGATACTGGGCAGCAGTCTTTCTCCTGTTGAATGCTGAGCTGCTTAGCAGAGGTGGATTGAGCATTACAGTTTTAATGGAACGGAAATGTAGATGTTTGTTTGCTTGAAGTATGAAGTGTGTGTTCTGACCAACGATAAAAGTATGTAACAAATGAAGCTACAGTAGTTAGAGTCCAGTGGTGCTTTGTGGGACTGATTAGGGAAACCAAAACCTCATCAGGTGAATTATTCTTGGAATGCACCAGGTTTATATCCACATCACTTTCATAGAGACCTAAGTATGATGCAGTAATGTTCTTTTTATTAGTTTGCTTTCTTAAACTCTGAGGATGCGGCTCCATTAAGTTAATTAAACCACTAACATTTTTGCTTTGTGTGTGGGCTGCATAATCACAATGGCAGCCTTCCCTGCAACAGTTCCAGCTAATGTTTAAATGGAATAGATCACCACTGTGCTTGAGCACTGGCCAACCTTTTTATAACATCTAACAAAGAATCTTGTGGCAATCAATAGTTGCGCTATACTGGAGTGCAAGCGTTCTCGAAATTGTGTGCAGAACAGTACACATTACTGTAGAGCTGCATTCACTTACTCTAGAATTGACTAACACTGTGTCCCCGTGGGTGACACAAGGGCTGACTTGTTTGACATAGGTGGCAGCGACACTATGTTGCCCTCTAATTTGTGTTGGGTACCCAGATGGTGTTGTCAGTCATACACAAATAAATCAGGCGTGTGCACCATATGTACCCTAACCCCACTAACATCAGGGCAAGACTAAGGCAACATATCTACATCCCGCTCTTTCATTGTCAAGGTGCGATACACATCAAAGCTGAACAAAAGAGTTAGGGCACAGATCCCTCCAGGGTAGCCTCCAGCCCCTAAGCTCCTCTGAGCATTCCCCATCAAGAACACAAACCATGGAATGTATGCAAAGTAGCAAGTGACCCGACTCGGAGCGCAAGCTATTTTCATGGTCATCGAAAAGGTGCTCTGTGAGGAGTCACAGGTTTGATACTAAACATTTTAGTGTAACATAAAATGCATGTTGTGAGGCATGGCACCTGTTTAGACCTTACTGTTGTATAGGGCCAAATATGAAAAGAATGGGAAGTCAGTATCTTAGTCTGGCGCGCTTCCTGTGTGCTTCACAGAGAGCAGAGTACACTGTCCATAACGATTGCACCCTTGAGTGTGCTTCATTTAGTACATCAACGTCATGCACTGTAGAAGGCCTTTATATCTTCTCCATCCTTCTCAGAGTCCATTCTTGAAGAAAGACTCTCTTAAGGCATCAGAAAAACTGGCAAGTCTCTTTAGGAGATTGGTAAGCTTTTCTCCATCGATGGCATGTTCTTTCCTCAGTTTAAATTATCAGAGAATACAGAAATCTCAAGGTAATTAAATCAGAACATCAAAAATGTTGTTTGAAAGAAAATCATGTAGGATACAGGTAAGTTCTAGGGCTAGGGCAAATTCTTATGGAAAGGATAAAAGTACATGGTAAGGGGAGGGTTACAGTTTAAAGAAATAAGAAAATAAATTGAAAACATCTGAAAGCAAGTTTTTAGGATTATGGATAAAATTATAAAATTGATTAGAGAAGGGAAGCTGGTATGACGTGGTCTCCCCCTTTGTTTTTTCCAACAAAAAAATAATCCTCACATTTACCTAAGAATTCCTGATTTAAAATCCTGAAGATTTTTTAATAAAATAATCCAAAGAATGGAACCTCAAATGTAATCACCCAGAGAAAAAAAACCTGACATCCTTTCCACCATTTCTGCAGCAACCAAGCATCTTCTTGCCTAATTTACTTAGTTATTTAGACTTTTCCTTAGCGTGGACAAACCAGTGAATGTTATAGTACTTTAAATAGGTCCAAAGTAAAAGTAGGAACTATTGTTATTTCAACAGGTTGTTTATGTAACTATGAAGCACTTAAATTATTGAGTAGTGAACGGAAATTGGCATTCCATTCATAAATGTACTGATTAGCATTGGTTTATGTTACTCCACAGGTTGGAATGGAAGAGAGATAACCATGTATAAAAGTCAAAGTTGATAGTTGTATCACAGTCATTGAGAATTTTCAGTAATCAAAAGGGATAAGTGTTATAGATTATTAGATAGAGTAGAAGGTTGTGAGGGAAGGTGAAAAGACAATAGCAGAAATTATTAATGTAAGGTAGCCCTATGGAAGATGGGGAGTAAGGTGAGAGGATTCCGCTAACTTAGACAGTCGCAGTCTACTGATGCTGTGTAGGTTAGGTTTCATAAGGTGTTTAACTGTTAGAGGAGTAGGTGATTTTTCAGATAAGTTTTGAGAGTAGAGAACAAGAGTTCCTGCCTTGGCTAGATTGGTTTTGTCACAAAGTGAGTTAATATTTTCAGAAGGAGTGACCGTTAACCAACTTAATAAACACTCCAGTGTTAGGTCTGCACTGAAATCTCAGTGAAACTCTGTTTGACACCTGGTAACTATGAAACAAGTAGCAGGAGGTTCCAGAGAGAAATGTGTATTAAGTTCAAGAAGTGCCAACCATTGTACAGTAAAGAAAACAATGTAATAAAATTCTCAAACCAATCTATGAAAGTAAAAACAATAATAATCATCAAAGACATGAATCAGAAAGAGGGAACCGAAGAAATATTTGTTTAAAGATTTAAGGCAAGAATTTCTATTGAAAGATAGCAGTTCTGAGTTTCTGTGGCATGTGCGTAATTTCAAGCTGAGTGTGATGGAGGGAAGATTGGATAAATCAAGCTAGGCATCCTGGTCAAAGTTTTTTTTTATCTTCTCTTCCCTCTTCTTTGAGGTACCAAGACTGGTTACAAAGAAAGGAAAAGTGCATCATCAACAATCATAATAAATTTGATGATAAATATATAACGTATAAGAATTTTAATGCCATCGCATTTTACATCTTGTTGTAACCAATCCGTAATTGTGGGTATTCAGGTTGACATCTGAAACCAGTTGATGATTTGTTAGAATGCAACCTATTGAGAAGCTCATTCATCTTGAGTAGTAATTTATGTGTTGATAATTAGAAGCACAAAATGATTCATAGGAAAAACGTAATATTTCAGTCCATATTATGTATGTAATCTTGACCTTGTGCTCTTGTGCTCTTTGTCCCATCTGTTGAAATGTTGCATGAAGAAATTCTCATGTACCCCGTGTAAGAATTCTGTACCAATGACCTATCCCTTTTCCAGGTGTCTGACTGAACGTTTTAACAATATCATTAGAGTCGTTTCTCTGAAATGAAAATAAGGTTTTCAAATAGATTTAATCTGGGAATAAGAAACCCATTGCCAGGATTGATTTTTGCAACTGCTAGGTTGAATTTGTTCTTATTCTTATCCAAGTCATATTTGACACAAAGCCTGTTTCCAAGATTGATGCCTAAAGCTTACTTGTCTCCTGAGGTGATGTATTAATGAATATCAGCATTTAAAAAAATAGTTAAAGAGTTTGCTTTTCCTAGTTGTCGTGGTCTGCAATGTCTTGTACCTTATAATTTTATGGCACTTGGAGGTTTAAATTTGTGTAGGCAGGTCAAGAGCAAGTTATTTGATTATTCAATTGATTATAGAATTGCCATTGCCAGTAGGGCATGCAATGCCATTACATTGAGATATAATATTTACTAATACAGAAAATAGAGGGACAATCCACCAAATTGCTTAGGGATATGTAGTTTGGATCATTTTATTCAAGAAGTTGACCCTTCTAGATACATTTTGAAACTAATTGATTGCGTTGGATAAAACATTTTCCCCACATGTTAATTTTCTTTGTATGATCACTGCCCAGTAGTGTGTGACTGTTACTAGTTCTTACATGAAAAGTTTGGTTTTCTACTAATTATTTTTACTTTCAGATGTTCCTGTGTGTAGCATTTGAGAAGGCACTTTTTCAATGTGTTTTGTAGCTATTTAAATTTTTAACCTGTTGTAATGATCAATTTGATGATAAACACTGTTATTTTCCCCCCCAGCGCCTCTTCAAATGCATCCACAACAATGGATAGCCTTGCTATATAAGAATCAACAAAAACAACTCCATAATGAAAACTTATCCACCGCATTCCAAGGCCACTGGAATTATGCGGCAGTAGAGGGTCAACTTATGCAGCAGGGTTGATTAAGTTATGCTGCAAGAAAAGGCAAATTATGCGGCATAATGTGGCACATATTGTAATAGTATTACTTCATTATTTCATCATATTTTAACTTGGTAATACTGACTAATTATTGGCTGCACCTCATTATTACTCGTTTAACACTCAAATATAGCAATAAGCAGCATGAAGGTGACCAGTCCAGCTTTGCTAAAGGGCCTTCCATTGTGCGGCAACACTTGTCACTGCAATTTTAGTAACTTTTGAACCATTTGTGCTAGAAACAAAATAATTTTTTTGTTAAAATCTGCAGATTATGTGACAGATGATGGATTATGTGGAAACAGCAGCAAATCTCTAATAAAAAATCGCCACAATCGCATAATTCCAGTGGCCTTGGCCATATCCATTCCATATCCTTTAATAAACGTTTCTCAAATATCCATCTGGCAATGGGAGGTCAATGCCTGCTCAGTTGTATTTCAATGTGGAAAATGGAGTCTTCGGAAAAGCAGTTTGCAATAATTTTGTTTCTTTTCAGTGAAGCCATAAGGAAGCCAGTTTGAGCAGACAAACTAAAACATTTCTGATAACACATATATTGTTTAGAACAGTGGTTCCCAACCTCTTGACTTCTGTGGACCCTCCTTTATCAATACTGGTACCTGGGGACCTCCACTGAATCATTATTGGAATCCAGGGGACCCCCCACTAAGTCATTACTGAAAGTCATTACTGATAGTCATTACTGATAGTCATAACTGGAAGCCGGGGACCCTGGCCTAACCATTGTCGATGATTTGAAACGCAAAGCAATACACAAAAAATACAGAAACAAGCATTCATCAAACACATACACAAATGATAACACATTTTAAGTTAATTTGCAAACAAATAAATATAAAAAAATAACATTTATTAGGATGGTTGGGGCTTTCCTAAATTCAGTTAAAGCCAAACATCGTCCATACCATATTCCGTTTGATGCATCTGCACTGCTCCCACAAATCAGTCACAGGATACTAGTTTAATTTCTAGCCTCTGATTTCAAATTCTTTGACATTTACACTGCATTTCAAAATTTTCAGTTGTACATTTAGCCATATTAGTGTATTTGCCAAAGAACATAGTTTTTTTCGTTTGTCCCCTGGGAATTTCATACAGGCTACATTGAAAGTGGTGCAAACACCTAGGCAGTACTATCATCTTAGTTATTGCTATTCTGCTAGCCAGCGACAAGGGCAGGAGGCTCCAAAAGTTTAAGGCCCCTCAGTAGTTTGTATGAGTCTGTCAGTACTCAGGGCGGTCTGAGGAGAGCACCACGATTCCCAAATAACAAAAGACCTCTGTTTACCCTGGTATCTCCATATTGGGTAGGAACATTTTGGCACTTGGAATAGTCCTGCAGGAGGGTACAGTAGCAACTTTTGCCTGTAAATCTGTAAGCAGAACTGTGGTCCAAAAATGTCAAAGATATTAAGGAGGCACAGGTAAAAGAGCATGTTGTCCGAGTGTAGCTATACTAGGTGCTACCTACCCCTCATGGCTATGACCCAGTCTGGCAGTGAGGACCTTAGTTGGCAGGCCAGCAGTCCAGCTGCCATTGCTTGGAGCAGTGGGGACAGTGGACAGTCCTGTCGCGTTCTATGCTGTAGGGTCCATTATTCTGAAATAACCTGTTTGTTTGCACCCTAGCACCTGGACTGGCGTATAGTAGTTTGAGTATTGCTATGTATGTCAAATTCGTGACTTTAAATGTTAAGATGAAGTACTTCCATGAGACTATATTGAAAGATTTTCCTATTTCTAATGTTACCAGTGCCATATGTTCGTCTCTGGGTTGCGTCCCCCACAGAACAATTTGCTGTTTCCGCATAGAAAGCACCGTATGTCTACCGGTAATGAAATCACATTGGTCAGTGTGCACCAAGGAGCCAACTATATGTGTCAGTCTATGTGCTAGTGCTTTTCCTAGTATTTTATTGGCTGTGCTCAACAGAACGTGAAGTCTGTCAGTGTAGGGAGTATTTTGCCTTTTTTGGTATAACCATGATCACTCCCTCTCGAACCGAGCACAGGGGTATTCAAGCTTTCAGAACCTCTTGGTTGACCTGCAGCAGTGTTGCGGCTAATTGATCACTATAAGCGCAGTTCCTTTCAGCTGACAAGGCCGCCCAGGCCTGGAATTTTATTCATGTTGATGTCATTTACAGCATCTTTGCTATCGTCTACCATCAGTGGTTCTTCCAGTTGATTGGTATGGTCAGTTGGTGCAGTCCTCGTGCTGCAAGTATAGGGTAAGTGACATGCCTGCGTTAGGTCGTATAGAGGGACTTGTATTATGCAAGGAAGACTGAGTTAATTCCTTCTGATGTGTTTACAGGAGATTGATCTCTTTTCAGCAGCCAGGCCAGCAACCTTCCTGCCCTTTCCCCCTCTCTGTGCAGCACCTGACGGAAAGAGTGGTTTTGTAATAGTTTGTTTTGTATTGTCTTTTCCGTTATTTCTACATGGGTGACCTCAAGTCTTGTTTCAACTTGGACATTCTCCCCATCAGCATTTTACTGGCATGTCATCTCTTTATCTCTGTCCAGAATTTCCATTTCTAGTTTCTTCACCAGTGAGGCCACTTGTGAGCTCGCTATGCTCCTCATCACTACTTTCAAGGCAGACCCATTCCACCCCTCTATCGCTAGCTGTATCAGCATTTAAGGCAAAATATTCTGTAATGGACTGCCCGAGGGTTTTACAAATCTCGAGGTTGCGCAAGGCCACCAAGTTGGAATACGTGCCTTAAATTTGGAAATCAAGTAGTCCATTTGACATGGTGAATGGTCAGACAATTTCCTACCCATGTGAGTCACTGAAAGTACATATTGCACCTGAGCCTCGTCCACCAGGATATTGTCTAGATTGAAGTAGGTGTAGATGGGGCTGTGTAATATGTACATTTTTGCATTCTGGGAGATCTATCTCCGTCGTCACTTGGCACAGGAAGGCTGCCATTTTCAGCTCATATGTAGGGTGCGGGGGGGACCTTATCACACCGCCCATTAAGTATGCAGTTTAGGTTGCCCATCCATACCATCAGGCTACCTAAATAGGGTGCTAATACCATTCTTAGCCATAGGAAAAATGTGTTGTCTATGTTTGGCGCATTTACGCCCACCAAAGGGAGGTCCCTGCCATTCACTAGGCCTTGTATACAAGGAAGCCGCACTCATCGTCTGTTAGTGTTGCGTTTGTCAAGAATGTCACGCCTGGTGCTAGCCAAATGCCCTCCCCTATTGCTTGTGTGTTGTAGCTTGCATGGTAAAAGCGACCCTTCCATTTAAGCACTAGCTTTGTGGCCTCAAACAGCAGTAAGTATGTAACTTGCAGACCGTCAGTCCAGTTGTATATCGTGCCTTGTTAGATATGCTCCCACCCTAGCGTACTTCATGTCCTAATTAAGGCTCAATAGTTTCCATGAAAGTTAATTTATTCACGTCCATGATCTGTGTGTTTGTGGATGCACTCGCCCTGTCTTCCTATGTCACTCGTGTTCAGTGACGACAGCCACAAATGTCTAGGTGGGGAGGGGAATGTGGAGGGGGAAAATAATTAAAAAATAAAAATACATAAAACGTACCTTTCCCTCTGACTCCTGCTGCCTTGCTTGTCGCTCCTCTTCTTGTGGTGTCCCAGCACTCACTGGGACACCAGCGCAGGCTCCCTAGCAGTCCTGGTGCTGCTTTCATGCTAAACCTAGCAAAAAAAAGCAGCGCCAGGATTGGTCTCAGACACAGCCCTGTGGTCTGTGCAGTTTCTCCGGCCTGGCTGTTCAACACAGCTGGGCTTGAAAAACCAAATTGCGCATGCCAAAACACATGTGCACTCTCTTCTCCTCCCGTGACCCATCCTCGCCCCTCCCTGCACTGGCGACTTAGCCAGGAGACGAAAAATAAAATAATAGTTGACCATTGTTTTCTTTTTTTATCTCCTGGCTCTTGGCTGGGGGGGGGGGGCAGTGCTCCTCTGCCATTGTGGAGGAGCTGCCCCTTGGCCCATTCAGTCAGATGCATCGCCCTTCCCTGTGTCTGGTTGCCTGTGTGTCATGTTGCTACCAGCGGGCACAACTTTTGATGCCCAAGCCTCCTCTGCAAGGATGATGGGAGTATCTTTCTCTCCCTCCTGTAGATGCTGCTATGGTTAGCATCATAAACAACAAAAACAGTAATAGTATATTGAACAAAAATAAATCAGTGGTGCGTGGATCTGTTGTACCTAGTACAATAGTAAACATTGTTGTAAGGTGAATAACATTTGTGCACACGCTGACCTGTCTATCCAGGGTGTGTGGGCACAGTACAAAGTCCCATCACTGGAGGCAGGCCCTCAGTGTGTGTGTTTTGGGGGGGGGGGTGGAATGCACACCTTTGCAAGTTTCAAAGTGGCAATGTTGTGTCCAACTGCTCCTTACCAGCGTTTCAGCGAACTTGCTGTGTCAACGCTAAACTATTTGTGCGGCTCAGCAGGTGCCTCAGCATCTGGAGAGCTTGTGGCAACTTGGGTTGGCCGGTCCCCTGTCCCGCGTGAGTTCAGTCTCCATGGCGTCAGATCCGCCAGTAGGGGGAAGTCGCCATGCCTGTGGGCTCGCAGTAGCGCAGAGTCGACCTGCGTGTCCAGCCAGTCCCATGCCTGGGTTGGTTATGTGAATAACTGCGATCTGCCGTCATGAAGGATTTTATGTTTTGCTGAGTAAAACATCATGTACTTCATGTTTCGTCCCCTGCAACGCCTCTTGATTGCCTCTAGAGAGCGCCAGGGTTTTTAACCTGTTTATAATCTGGGTGCTGCATAATCCGTGCCTCCCCAGTGTTGAGAAAAACGCAACGGGCTGATAACGTGCAATTTGTAATTCTTTTTGGATTAGGATTCTTGGCAGTTGGAAGGAGAAATAGCCTCAGGGTGGATCAGACTTGAGAGAATGAAGATGGGTAGGAAAATATCATATCTTTTTATGGTTGATAGGAACCCCCCTGAGATTTTACAAGAGTGTTAACATATAGGAAGGATAAACAAGAAAAAGCTAAATGTCGAAACGCACATGTATTAAATACATATTTCCCGCCGTACGCCTGGAAAGCTAGGACTTGTGTAGATTTCTGGGTCTGCTCATCGGGATCTTTGGGCAGTAGATGTGCGGACTTGTGTTTGGAATCAGGATAACTCAAGTGACTGGGTGGGAGAGAATGGATTACCCCGACACACATCAGCACAGGCTGATGGATGATGATGAGGGAAGTAGTGGAGGGCTTTTTCCTTTGAAAAACATTATTATGATAGTCTTGTGTGTTGTTTAGTTATTACTTAGAGTCCTTTGGTGGAAAATGTGTGTGGTTATTTCAACTGAGTTCCGATACAAAATTCTGTTAAAAAGAGACTTTTTTATATTAATTGCCCATTTGTTCAATTAACCCAAATGTCTTTTAGATGCCTCTGTATGTCACATATTGTGTATACAAGTCAGTCCCCTTATTTTTCTACATTTCACAAGATTGTGCTCTTTGTTAATATTTTCTTTTATCCATTTTATTTTAGAAAAGAAAGACGTGACTCAAAGTTTGGAAAGTTACACTTCAAAATGTCCTGGCACCATGGAGGTTATCACGCTTCCCGATGGATTAACTTTACCTCCTGTTCCATTTACTAAATTGCCTATTGTAAGGTAAGATATTACACTGCAGCCTTACCCTAGTATATTAATGCTCTAAGCCAACCGGCATCTTGTTTTGTAGAGACCTATCTGTAGAGTCGCTACTTCTACTTTTCAGGACTACAGCACTAGACTTTACGTAGGAGTTACTTACGCCCTCTTGATGACGGTGCAACACATGTAGAATGCTAAAGCCCACCTACTCACAGGAGTAAATGGGGGCCAACCTGATTCCATCGTTGTCCACATTCCACACATGGCTTACCAAAAATCAGTCCAGTTTATTTGTCTGGATTCCATATGGAGCTGTCCACTCCTGTGGCCCCTTTACCTATTTCAGATTAGGGTAGTAGTAAACTTTATTGTTTAGTTAATCAAAACCATAACAATCAACGCATCTGTAAAAAGAATGCCAAGCAAAAAGAGAGAATTCTGTAAAATCTTTGAAATAAAAAAAAAAGCCCTTCATACACGAATCTATTACCAAATATATACAACTAAAGTGCGATGTGCCGGATTTTTTGATAGCTTACAATTCTAAAGCAGTCGATGGACGGACTGACCATTAAACTAACTTTACAAACACTTAATATCCGTAGTGCGGTTGATGTTACATACTAACTTAATGTGTATAGCCCAGGGACTTGCTGTTACACCTACGGGCTTCTCTACCAGGTTAGAAGTGTGACTCTTTTACCTTATTAACTGAGTCATCTTAAAATATGTCATTCCACGTGCTATAACATTGTCAAAACTTTGTACGGGACTAATAAAATAACTGAACGCCTAAAAATGAGCCAACTGTCAGCCAAGGTTTGTCCTAAATAGCATGTTTACGTTTTTGGTGTGGACAGTCAAAAATTTGATGAATCTGCAGATTGACTGCGGATCGTGAGGGTCAAACATTGACATCACTGCTGGCCGACAGGAACGAGTCCCATTCCTCTCAAAAACTGGTTTTAACAGTTATCGTTGTGCTTCCTTTTAAGGCCGGGCAAATACAAATCAGGTGGACCATGTCTTCATTGGGGCCTTTACATAACCTACAGGAAGATTCTCCTCCATTCTTCAATGACGGTTGGTCCGCTCTAGATGGTAGAGCTCCTAGACGAAGAGCCAGCAAACAACGCTTGATATGTAGTGCGAAAGTTGAGATCAGATATTGTGATGGTGCCAAGGTGGTATAAGTGTGCATAAGAAGCCAGGCATGCGAGTGTTGTGTAAATTTGGATTTGTCAGCTAGAAAGGACTGCAATCCTATTTCCTTTTTTAGCGCTTAACACAACAGTGGACATGAGATGTTGGAGTCCCAAAGGTGCATAATTTCTGTCTCTTGCAGAGAATTATACAGATACCTATTGTATACTGATTTTTAATTGTTGCTCACTAAATAACATAAAGCCACAACTAGGGGGCTAGTCGTGTTTTTACTTATTTTGTACCAGGACTTTATTGCATGCACTTTCCTGCCCAACTGCTGTTGTATTAGGCCAAATTCTAACCTGACCTGTGCGGGAGAAGCGGAGCGAGGAAGTTTAAAGACCTGCTTGTAGGTTTTTATTTGTTGCTGGTCCAGTAGCTGGGCATCTTTCCCATATAGAGCTTCACTTCCATATGTAGTGGCTGGGAGGAATTTGGCCGACATAACAGACAGTAACGGTTTATAAGATGGGCCTTTTAATCTTTTTGCCAGGGTACAGAAAGCATACGTTAAAGCTTTGCACTTCTGTGCAATGTAGTGCTTCTGCGGCGCAAGATTGGCCTTATTGTCTATAGTGAAGCCAAGGTATTTATAGCAGCGAGTTGTTTCAAGAGTAATGCCGTTCAACTTTATATTGTTTGCTAGATTCAGAGGACATCCCATGGACATGGTTTTGGTCTTTGAGGTGTTAACTTCTAATTTGTTTGTCATTACATATTCACCTAAGGTACTGACCAGCCGCTGCAGCCCTATTTTCGTGTGGCTTAGCAGAACGATATCGTCAGCGTATGAAAGGTGTGATAGGGACAGACTTCCCATCCTTGGAGAGTGTGAGTTGGTTGCATCCAGCTTCGAGGAGAGATCTGCTGTGAAAAGGTTGAAGAGGTGAGGGGGCCAAAACACAACCCTGTTTTAGTCCTATATTTGTTGATATCCTCCTAGAAATTTTTGAGCCATCTGCTACCTTGACCTGCACCCATGTTTTGTCGTATAGCATTTCTATGCATCTAAGAGTTCGCTCTTGCAGGCCCCATCTTCGCAATTTGATCCAGAGACGTGCTCTATCCACTCGGTCAAAAGCACCTTTGAAGTCCACGAAGCATAAATATATTTTTTTCTTTGAGCATTTTGCTCGGTTGGTGATGTCTCCTAATGTAAGAATGTTAATCACTGTACCATATCCCTTCCGAAAACCAGTTTGATTCAAAGGAACCGGGTTATTTGAGTTTGACCAATTGAGCAGGTCGGCCAGGAGTAAGGTGGCAAAGTATTTGGCCTCGCTGTCAATTAGTGCTATCAATCTGTAACTGGCTGGGTTTGCTCTACAACCCCCTTTGTATATTAGATTAATGATGGACCCTCTCCAACTTTCTGGAATGATTGTGTTACACTCAACTTCAGTATACAGGATTGACAGTGTAGTTGACCAATATTCAGGATCAGCCTTAAAGACAGCTTGCGGAAGACCATTAGGACCAGGGGCCCCGTCCTTGCGACCCCTCCTGATGGCTATGGCGACATACTTGGCGCTGAACCCTGTCCCGCTCTGTCTGACGTCTGTGAGTTTTATTGACTCCTTCAAATGCTGATTTGCTTCAGATCAGGGTTATTTAAAGAAAATGTCGGCAAGGTAATCCACCCATTTTCCATCTGGGACTGATGTGAAGTTTATTGTTCTTACCTGCCGGCCGATTCCATTCACTGTTGTCCAAAAGGCCCTTGAATTGGCCTTCCTTGACTTACGAAGTAATTTGAGCCAGAAGTCGTCCTCCTTTTTGGTTTGCATTTGCCATACCTGATTCTTGTAATTTTTTCGTAGGGTTTTTATTTGGGCGCATTGGGTTTCTGTGGGAGATCTATCTTTTATTAGTCTAAGGTTGCGCCTCAATTCCTTCCTTAGTTCTAAAATTTTTACTGGTAGGTTTGAAGACCATGTCTGATTATTATATGGCGATTGACGCCTGGCGAAGTCAAGAGAGGGTACTGACCGTAGAAAACTGGCCCACGCTTCCACTGTTGATAGATCCTGGCATATTGCCGATTGAAGCAAAGATTTTATGTTTTTACACAGCCTTGGTAATGAGGACTCCGAGCAGATCAGGCGGTTTAGGTTGATAGATGTAATTGTTCCTAGTTCCTTTATAGCTGGAAGAAGGCATGGAGCATTCCAAACGAGTTCTATGTGCTGATATGAGTGATCACTGTGGAGAGTAGGTTTAATTTTAAATTTGCTAACATGAGCAAGCAAGGGAAGAGACACGGATATAGTCTATTATTGTCGCGGACTTTGCGCTATGATGAGTGAAGCTTGGCGGGACGTCATCGTTGTTCCTGCCATTTAGTACCCTCATACTCATGTGCTCTAGTGCCTCTAGCAGTTGTTTACCCCTTGCGTCCAGTCTTTTCTGTGCTGGTGATATTTGTAGCGGCACTGACCATATGGTATTTTCAGCTGCCAGTTGTTCATCCGGTTCTGGATTGTGTATTAAGTTAGCATTAAAGTCGCCTGTCACTAATATGTCCCATGCTGGATTGGCGCTTCTTATCTCTTCTACCTTGTTCAGTAGTTCATCAAAGAGCAGTACTTTCCGATTTTTCCGCGGATGGGCATAGACATTAAAAATGACTAGCGGGGCGTGCTGATTATTGCTAAAGGTGATTTTAATGGCCTGCAAGTTGGTCTTTGAGAAAGCCAACTGCTCTGTTGAAACGAGAAGTGCCGTAGAAATGTATGTGGCTAGACCACCGCTTGGCCTACCTGATTTCTTTGATTTTTTGGCACTAATGTGGTGTAGTGAGTAGCCTCCTAATTCGATCGGGTCCTCCAGCCAAGTTTCTTGTAGTAGGATTATGGAATAATTGCAACTGGTCATTGCTGTGAACCCATCTGCTATGATAGTTTTTGCACTGGCAATGTTCCAGGACATTATGGTGACAGCCAAACTTTGATCTGTATTTACCGCATTTGATGCGCTAAGTCAATTATTTCTCCTTGAATTTAAAGTGTGAGCCATCCATCTCCATTCATCTTGCTCTCCCTTCAGTACAGTTGGGGGGCCACTGATAGTTTTTGAGTTGGGTACCTTCCATTTAAACTGCCTTTGTTCCAGTTCCCCGGATTCCGGGCCCCCTACGAATTCAAGGGCCTTTGGCAGTTTTGCTTTAGAATTTAACAATAGGGAAAAGGGATAGCGTTGACTGGATGGTTCTGTTAACCGTATGCCCCAAATTTCGAATTGCTGTTTGACTGCCATAATTAATGTAACAATATCGCTTGTTCTCCACATTGTTAGTGTTTGTTCCAGCCCATTTTGAGCGCTGCCAGAGAGGAATTTCACCGATGTCAAATCTGCGGATACGATTTTCTTAGTTGATGGGAACTCAGCGAGAAGCCTCAGAACGTTACCCCTATTTAAGCTGTCTTGTTGGCCTCGTGATTTATATTGCGGGGTAAAAAGGATCTGCCTTAATTCCCGATCGTTCTCGGTGGCATGAGTGTATTGTAATTGATGGGGGTGATTGGTGTTTCTTTGTGACGATGGCCTTCTCAACTGGCCCTCCTCCCACTGACTACTATATGGTACCATTACTAATATGGGTGTTTGTTTGATTGAGGAAGTTTTGTTTAAGAGATTGGTTGCCGAAGTTTGCCTATTGTGAAACGTAACTTTTGTTTTTATTAGCCCTTGATTGTTTGTGATTGTAAACACCCTAGAGGGATGGCTGTAACTTGGGTTTGTTATCTGGTGCTTTTCGCTGCTGATGTTATTAATGCCGGATTGCGAGCCATATGCTGAGAGGGAGAGTTTATGACTCTAACTTATGGACTGTGCTTTTGCCTCATCAGTATTTTTTCTTGAGTGTGGTTTGTGGCTTGATCGATTGCCCAACATTGTATCTGTGGAAATTTCTATGACTTGCTTAGCACCAGCTTGGGTGCAAGATCCTTTCTGTGGGTGTAACTTGAGGCTCAATATGATGCCCGCTGTAGTACCCGGGGGAGTTGCTGTGAATTGTGTGGCAGCTGCGTGCGAAGCGGTAGCTTGGCAAGATGATACTTGGGGCACTGGTTGCTTCTTGTTCCTACCGAATAGAGTGGCAGCTGATGCCGCTGCGTGTGGAACGTCCTTTGGTCTTAGTATTCCAGCTGTTATTGACCCTGGTGGGTCCTTTCTCGGTATTAGAGCACCTGGTTGGTTTGAAGACTTTTCGCTACTCATGTGCGTTTCTTCTCTTGGACACCTCTGTCGGGGTGCCTGGTCCAGAAGTTCCGTCACCCTCATCTCCAAGGCGTGCGGGTTAGACTGAAATTGTACTGTCGACTGAGACATGTTGTATACAGTTGACTTTGGTGAAGCAGCAGTTGGCAACAGACCTAAACCATTGACTGCCCCAACCCTTGTGGCTTTCCTATGATTTAGGGCCTTCTGATTCCCTACAGACCTAGAGCCTTGGGTTTGTGGTTTCTGGAACACCGAAATATTGGGTAAAGATTGTCATTAACAGCTTTGGCACATGTTTGTTTCCTTGCCTTTCTAGCTCGCTTTTTTTGTCTCTTCGATAGGGGTTTCGGTTTTAGAGCTGGACGCTCGTTTGTACACTAGTGGGCACTATTTCTTTCAGCTGTGGTGATTCATCCGTACTAATTGAGTATATACCCTGGGTATTTGCCTCTTTTTTTATAGGACTACTTGCCGCCAAACCTGGTGTCTTTTGAAGTATGACTGAATCGTGGTTTGTATTGTTGAAAGTTGCTTCATCGATATGGCTTGTTTCAACTTTCTGCAGTAACTCTGTTAAAATAGTTGGTAACGTGCTTAGTTTATCTATTACTGGGCCACAGTTGAAAAAGGCTTGATTTTGCTCGAATGGCCGGATGGCCAGCAGATCCAATTTACGATTGATGTGGGGGATGTGGATTGCCATAACCTTCATTAGATCCATTTGTAAGTCAAGCTTATCCGATTGCATGTTAAGAGCCGTCGTTGAAGTATGTAGAGCGTTTAACAGTGAGGCATGTAATCGAGTGAGATCTTCCATATTGCTGCTAGGGTAACCTGCATGAGTGGAACTTTTGGAAATAATTTTACCTTCTCTATTGATAGTCTCCGGGGGAGAAATAGTCAGGTTGCTTCTTGCCATTGCTTCGACGTCATGTTGTAGTTTGCTTATACCACTTGAAATTTCCATAATTGAGTTAGGCGGCCTTTCTTGTTGCAGTATATAGGAACTGTATTCGGTGCTGCCCACCAGTAGTGGTTTGTTTAAAATATGATCTTTAGGATTCATTAGGTCAAGGGTTTTTAAGTCCAATGCTTCACCTACATCTTTGTTGTTTGTTATTGATAGTGACTGCAACCAAGAGTCTTCCATTATTCCTGTGGCTACTTCAAAGCCCATGTCCAGCTCCCCTGGGTATTAAGATTTAACCACAGGATGGGGGTCGATTGTTGGCGCATTCCCTCATGCACGATGTCGTTGTGAACCTCTGTCGAGATACCTGTGGGGAATAGAGGCTCTGTGTTACTGGGATTGACAGGCGCGCCCTTCTGTTGGTCACTTTGAGGAGATTTCCTCTCTTGAACATGAACCTGAGCCGTGATCACAATACTGTCCACCTGCAGGTTTTTACGCACTGTTGGGCTGCTAGTGACCCTGGAGATGTTTAGTCGTTCATGAGCTGAGCGGTCATTATGCCCTTTGGGGGCAGACGCATTGAAGCTTCCTGGACGGGTAAATCGACCCCTAATTGTTGAGTGGGGTTTGTTGACACCTCGAGCCCCAGCTGCCCAGTGGCCATTGGTTGTGGAACCAAAGGGGTTGGCAGGCCCACGTCGGTGTCAAGATTTGAGAAGAAGGCTGCAGCTGGATCTTTTAGAAAGGCAAACTTGTTGGAAACTCCTGTTTTCTTGAGGTATACCTGCAAAGGAGTGAGGGGCGATACCTGCTGATCCGGCCTACTACTTTGCGGGCTCTGTGTGGAGCAATTTACCTTCCATTGCGCCCTCCTTTGAGAGCTTGAAGTTTTGACTTTACCCTTTGTTGGCAGCCTGAGTCGTCCTGATCTCATAGCTGCTTTCTCTTAGCCCAGATTTCTGCGGGAGGGACTTAATTTGCTTGAGACTGATGGACTAGTGTTGATGACCTGAGATGCTCGGTGAGCGGGGCACCCGGGACTCCTACAAGCCGCACCCGGACCTGGCAGGGCCGCTTCTGTGTTGCCCCGGTGCGCTCTCTCTGCTGCAGTTTACTAAGACTGCTGCGCTCTACCTGGCTGGAGGAAGATGGATGGGTCCTTGGCACAAAGCCTCCTGCCGAATGTTGGTAGGTAAGGTGATGCAGCAGCGAGCTGCGAAACCTGAAGAGTTGGACTCCTCAGGAATGAGGGGTTGTCGATATTAGGTGCAATTGGTGAGCTGGGCACACAGGGCGCCCACAGGCTGCACCCAGACCTGGCTGGGCCGCTTCCGTGCTGCCCTGGTGCACTCACTCCGCAGCTGTTAACTAACACAGCCGCGCTCACCCAGCACTCTCCTAGCCAGCGATGCAGTGTGAAGAATTCTTGGCGCAGGTTTCCTTTTTTGATTGTTTGATTGTTGAAAAATGGTTTAAGATGACATAAAGTTGGCTAGATGGGCGCAAGCCTGGTGAGAGGTGAGTGAGTGAGGGGAAAGTGAGGAGAGGGGAGAAGAGGGGGGACCCTGGAGGAAAGGGAGAGGAGGCTGGAGGGAGAAGACCGATGGGAGATGGTGATGGAGCCCCAGACGGGTGCTATGGGGGAGACCAGCGCCGGGGTAAGGCGGCGCGCAGAGGCAGTGGGATCGCGCAGCCACACTCCACCACGCTTTTGGCGCGCTCCACTGAACCCGGCGTCACCCTCACCGACCAGCCACCGACCTCTGACCACCACCCTGCACGCCTCACCACTCCTCACCAAGCCCCACCCCATCACAGGAACTGCCAAGTCCCTCTGCCCCGCAATGCCTCGACCCTCCTGCCTCACTCACCGTTGGTACGCCTGCGCCCGCCAAGATTTCCACAGGATTTCGATCCTACTGGTCCACTGCCTGGTTCCTAGATGGTCTAAGTGGCCTCGGCGTTCTCCCCTCCTGGTTATCCTGGCTAGCCTGCCACTACCGCGTGGAACCAGACGTGAGCCTCGTGTGCCTCGCGTTGCTTGCGTTGCTCGGGCTGCGGGCGGGCAGGGGGAGCACATGCCTCGATGTCTCCCTTCCCCTTCCGCACCTGCAACCTCGTCAAAGACGCAGGGAGCAACCCGCTCTCTCCCGGCTCTCTCCGCTGCCCTGGTGCTGACGCTCCCGCTGCACTGGCCCTGGCTCTGGGGCTTCGGTGCTTCGGGGCTTCAGGGCAACAGACGGGGCTTCGGCGTTTCGGGCTTCGGCATTTTCAGATTAGGTTCCTTCGCGAGTGTGAATGAGCAGTTTCTTTCATGGCAGGACTGAGGAGCTCTGTCCTCGGGATAGTGTTTTTTTTTTTTTGAATATATTTTTATTAACATTTTGCTATTACAACGTTACATATTTATTCATTTCACATGCACTTTTATATCTGCTTCTTATTTTGTACTTTTTCGCTTATTGCTCGATCTTTATTAACAGCCGTTTTATTTCTCTTTATTCAACCAGTTGCTCTTTTACTTATTCAATCACTTTTCTTTGTTACAGCTCTTTGTTCTGCATAAGCAATAGTCAAGCAACAGGTTTAAACCCCTTCTTCCTTGTAACTTGGAATGATGATGTAGAGGGTTAGGTGCCACCCAATTGGGTGTGGGAGGAAGGAGGAAGAGGCGGGAAAAAAAAAGAACAGGCCACACAGGGCCAACCTTGCGGCTATGTGCAAATAATTTTTATAGTTGTTGAACTGAAGGTGCTATGCCAGATCCATTTTTTTTTTTTTTTTTAATTTTAATTTTAAGCAGGGGGTGATATCGGCCCAGGGCGCAGGGACGCGCCGTGTAGACGGAGGGGCACGCACACTGCCTATCATGTTCGATGGCGAGGTGGGGGTCCACGGCCCAGCTGCCTTCAGGCCTCTACACTTAATGAAAGCCACGTGGAGGTCGGGTTTGTTCTGGGCGCCTATCTATGTGCTACAATCGCCTGGCTCCGACCTCGGCGTGGGTTGGGAGTCGCTGGTTTCTCTTGCTGGGTTCACCAATCTCCTAATTATACTCTCCCAATTCGTCACTAAGTTCTCCCACCCCAGAGCTATGGGAACCCGGCGGATACTCCTGGCTTCTTCTGCTTTTAGGACCTGTAATTCAGCTCTAGCCCACGTTAATGTATCATTCTCCCAGACAGTCAGTAAAGGACAACCCGCAGCTTTCCAGCCCCTCGAGATTAGTCTCTTATATAGTGCCAGGGTGAGGTCCAAAAAGCGCCCCTTCACTTTTCCACGGAGTGCCATTGGTCCGAGGCCCAGCAAGCACATCTCGGGGCTGGGTCCTAACTCAATCTCAAGCAATTCAGTTAAGGTAGTCAACATTTCCTTCCAGCCAGTCTGGATCACCGGGCAAGTCCAAACCATGTGGTCGAAATTCGCCCCACCCCCCCCCCCGCACCTCGGGCAGGTCGCTGGAGATCCACCGTATATACGGAACAGCCTGTGGGGTGTGAGGTATGTTCTATGCAGGTAATTATATTGAAGGTACCTTAAGCGTGTATTACGTGACACCATCCGGGGGTAAGCCAGTATCCTTTTCCACTCTGAGTCTGTGAGTTCTCGGCCAACCGTGCCCTCCCAGCTTCCTCTCAGTGAACGTAGGGGGTCTAAAGCTGCCTCAACCTGGGCCCGATATATCTTGGTGATGAGATGTGTTTCCTCACCTAATGTCATCAGTGAGTGCAAGACCCCGTGTGTGTCAGGTTCCGCATTTGCCGTGTACCAGTGAGCCCTAAGGGTATGTACCAGTCTCCCGTACAGTAGAAACTGTCCCCCGGGAACACCCTCCTCCATCAAGTCAACAAATCCCCTCAAGACTCCCTCTTTGAAAAGTCCTCCCACTACTTCTATTCCCGCTGCTAGCCAATGACTGAGTCCCATACTTCCCGGCCCCCTCCCCCTGGGTTCTATAGCAAGTACTGCCAGCGGCAGAGCTGGAGAATACGGGTGACCAACCCCTACTCTTTTCGTGCATCTTTTGCAACATCCTATTGCCACTTTTATCATTATGTTGTTCCCAGGGAGAGTTATCTTCCTGTTTGCCATGTTTGCCGCAATCCACGCCGTATCAATCACTCCCTGGGCCGTATATAAATCCAATTGGCCCCGACCCGTAAGCCACCCGGCCATCCACTGCAATTGGGATGCAAGGTAATATGCCTCAAAGTCAGGTGCCCCCAGGCCTCCCGCTTGAGGAGGCCTGCAGATGGTCACGAGAGTGGTACGTCTTCGCCCACTATCCCAAATTAGTTCTCTAAGCAATGTGTTCAGATCACGGAGCCATGCCCGGGGTATTAACAGCGGTAAATTGGCAAAGTAATAGAGCAGTCGGGGGAGCATGATCATTTTGGATAGCGCCACTCTAGCCATCACTGACAATTTTAAAGAGCGCCAGAACGCTACTGATGATCTCAGCGAACGAAGCGCTCCACCTAGGTTACCCTCTCTTAGGTCAGCCATACCATGGTAGATCTGGATCCCCAAGTATCTAAATGTACGCGGAGCCCATTTCAGGTCCACCGGGCACGCTATGGGGCGACCATATCCAGACGTCAGGGGGAACACATATGTTTTATTACGGTTAAGTCTTAATCCTGATACTAAACCAAATTCCTCAAGTACGTTCAGGGCCCAGGGGAGTCCACTCGCCCCGTCTCTGAGGTATAACAAAATGTCGTCTGCATATAGCGAGATAATGTGATCCACTGGTCCCCACCGAATCCCTCTGCCCGCTCCTTCACCTCGCACCCACGCCGCTAAGGGTTCCATCGCCAAAGCGAACAACAATGGAGAGAGGGGGCATCCCTGTCTAGTTCCCCGATACACTGGGTAAGCAGCTGAGACTGTCCTACCCGTCTTGACCCTTGCTAATGGGGACGAATATAACAGATCCACCCAGGCAACCCAGCCACCACCCAGGCCCATTTTTAACATTGTCGCCCTCAAGTAATCCCATCTGATCGAGTCGAAGGCCTTTTCAAAGTCCACAGCTAGCAAGGTCCCGGCTGGTGGCTTCGCCTCATCAGGCATATGCATTATAGAGAAAATCCGCCTAAGATTCAAGGAGGTGCTGCGACCGGGAATAAAACCGTTCTGGTCAGGGTGCACCAGGGTCGGCATAAGGGGCAGTAACCGATTAGCTAGTATCTTACTCAAGATCTTAAAGTCGCTATTTAGCATTGATAGTGGTCTAAATTCTGTTACCGATGGATCACTAATATTTGTTTTTGGGAGCGGCACAACCAATGCCTCATGGAGCGTGGAAGGGAGCACCCCATTCTTTACCGCCTCCATATACATTTCCTTCAGTCTGGGAGTTAATAAGGATTTATACTTTTTATAAAAATCCATCGGAAGACCATCTGTGCCCGGGGTCTTCCCAAGAGCCAGCTGCGTGATTGCTTCGTTTATCTCTTCTGCAGTCACTGGACCCCCCAGGCCGGCCCCGTCCTCCGGGCTCAAAGCCGGCAAAGACATCCGAGTTAGGAAACCATCAAGGATCCCCACTTCCAGGTCTGTGGGCTTCCTATACAAGTACGTATAATAATCTTTGAATGCGTCGTTAATGGATTCTGGGCTAATTCTGCGTGCCCCACCCCTGTCCAATACACTTGCAATAGGACCACTATCACCATTCGGGCGCACTAGCCATGCCAAAAGTCTACCGGATCTCCCCTCCTCTGATTGCATGGATACCAAGTATCTTTGCACACTGTGGCATCTAAGACGCTCTTCTATTCGGGAGTGCTCCCTACGCGCACTCTCGTACTCTTCATCCGCTTGTCTTGTGGGGCCCTGTCTCAACTCCCCCTCCTGGATGTCCTTCTCCAGTGCGTTTAATTCTCTCTCAAGTGTACGTTTTATCCCCACTGACTGTCCCAGACAATGACCCCGCGTCCCCACCTTGAGTGTCTCCCACTCTATGCCTCTGGAGGAAGTAGATCCCCGGTTATCCTCTATGTGTTCCTCTAAGTAGCTTTGTAACCCCTCCCTGTACGCCTGGTCCTCCAAGGCCGACGGAAGCATTCTCCATGCCGGTATAGGAGGTCTGTCCCGAGATACATTCAATGTCATCAATAGAGGATTATGATCAGATATTGTGCGGGCAAGGTACTCCGCGTGGGACATATTTCGGGCCAGCCCTGCTGTGCAAACTATTCTGTCGATTCTAGTATGTACCTGGTGGAGGCCCGAGTAAAACGAATAATCCCTGGCAACAGGGTGTTGTAGCCGCCAAGCATCCACCAGCCCCCAGACGTCCAGCCACTCTGCTAGTTTTTTTGCTGCTTTAATTGATGTTGCTCCCTGCAGTGGGGGGTTAGACCTATCTAGGTCGATATCAAGCACTGCGTTAAAGTCTCCTCCTATTAGTACTTCCCCCGTGCATTGACGAGTGAGATGCCCAGACAGGCCCGTCATGAATAATGCTTGTTCCTGGTTGGGGGCGTATATACAACTCAGGGTCAACTGGAGCCCCCGTAGTTTCCCTTCTAGAATGACAAATCTTCCCTCCCTGTCTATGTTGGAGGAATCTAGCACAAATGGAACTCCCGCTCTAATCCAAATTAGGGTTCCTCTTGCGTAAGCTGAATATTCTGTGGCAAATACCTGACTCCTCCGTAATTTCTCTCCCTCTCCGGGCGCGAGGTGAGTCTCCTGTAGCATAGCTATATGCACCCCTCTTCTTTTTAAAAAGGAAAGAATTCTATGTCGCTTACTCGGAGTGCCCATCCCCCTAACGTTCCAGGTCATAGTGTTGTAGCCCCCCATCGTATTCTTAGAACCCGTTGTACATGGAGTCTACACGCCCCCGGCCCCGGCCAAGCCCCCCAGAAGCTTGCACCTTCATTATGATCAGCCCACATCGCACATATAGCCGGTATAACTAATAACAAAAAAAAAACAACTCCCCTTCCCCAGGGCGCCTCCAAAACTGTAGGCTGCCCAATAAGTCCTACAACTCTGCAAATCACACAAACACATCAAGTCAATACTCGCCGGTCAGGGTTGACAGACGAGAAACAGGTCCGGGGGGGCGGCCAGGTCCGGAGGGGCCACCGTACTTCTTATCTTGACTCGCCTTTCAGCGCCGGTGCGGGTCCTGTTTAGATCAGTTCATCAGCCGTTTGTGGGGTTACCTCCGGTGCACCAGTCGATCCCCCAGAGCCCTCGGGCGAGGACACCACTATGTCTTCTGATTCCTCTTCAGAGACCGCCGGCGGAGACGATTCCACTCCCATCTTGGCTGCCGCTTTTAGGGCTTCTCTCTTTCCAGTCTCCCTTTGTGCCTGCGTGGGTGCTAGCCGTCGGCCGCCCCCTGGCCTTCTCCCTCTCAGGGCCCGCCGGGACCCTCCCCCACCGCGGCCCCCCGGCGCAGGCCGCGCCGGGCCCGACCCCGAGCTCTCAAGCCACTCCCATGCCTCCTCCGGAGTCTGGAGGAAAGTGGTCTTCCCCTCCACAATCACTCGTAGTCTTGCTGGATAGAGCAATGAGTACTGTATCCCTTCTTCTCGTAAAGTTCTTTTAACGGCCAGGAAGGAGGCACGCTTGTTTTGGACCTCCAAGGTGAAGTCAGGGAACAGTGTTGCTTCGCCATTGGCCACTTTAAACGGACCCAATTCCCTGGCTTTCTGCAGGAGGATGTCTCTGTCTCTATAGTGCAGGAGTTTAGCAATTACAGCCCGGGGCGGTCTGCCAGGAGCAAGCGGTCTAGCCGGCACCCGGTGTGCACGTTCCAATGAATAAAAGGGAGTCAGGCATCCTGGTGCCACAACCGTACTTAGCCCTTTCTCCAGAAACTCCACCATGTTAGTCCCCTCGACCCCCTCAGGGAGACCCACCACGCGAATATTGTTTCTCCTGTTTCTGCCCTCTGCGTCCTCAGCTCGCCGTTCGAGCTTCGCCACTCTGTCTGCCAGAGAGGTCACCTCCGCTGATACTTCTGCTTGTTTTGGGACAACTTCCTCTAGTGTTGCTTCTGCTTCCTTTACTCTGTCGGCCAATTTGTGGTGGTCGGCTCTCAATAGCCCCACCTCTATCGCCACCTGATTAATGTCATGCTGTAGAGTGGATTTGGTGTCTTCAATGGCACCCAGTATCTTGTCCAGGGTGTCCTGAACCTTGGTTTGTGACTGGCTCTGTGTGGTCAGCTCGTTGTCCGCCATTGGTATCAGTGTCATGGGTTCCCATGGCTTTGTTCTTGTGTCTGCCCTTGGAGGGCATTGAATATGCAGAGGAGGGCGTCTCAACGAGGCCGGCGCGCTGTGCAGGTAATTATACTGCCTGCTGTTGGCCTGGCCGTTCACCCAATCTGTTGCCGTCAAGATCTCAGGTTCTGGTCGCTCCAGGAGGAGTCTCCGACACCATGCCAGTCATCCCCAGCTCGTTGGGCCACAGTAAGCAGGTGCGCCCAGGATCCTCGATGTCGCCGTGTAGCTCGTCTCCGCCGAGCGTCCCCACCAGCGGCGCAGTCGGAAACAAGGTGGTTTGGACCGGGCCGGGGGTGGTGCCTCCCCCAAGACCGCGTCGCCCTGCGCGGGAGGGGCAGCCGCGGCAGGCCCCCAAGGCCGCGCCGCCCCCAGCAGCCAGGAGGGACCCCAACCCCGGGCAACAATGGTGCGCAGTCTAAAATTTCGGGTGATAACAGCAATCAGCACGGGGCGGACCCTCGCCGCCACGCCCCGCGACGGGCGATCAGTGTCCAACTTGAACCGTCCTGGGCACAGGGGGCCCCCCCGCCATCATTCAGGGGGCACCCGGGCAACGACCACCGGCACCGCAGTCGTACGGCCCCCAGGGGGCACAGGAGAAGCGGGCTCCCTATCAGTTCTCCTCGGGGCGCCTCTTGTCCCCTTGTCTCCTCACCGTCCGTGCCCCCGCAGCCGGGAAGCACCAGGCCCCGCCTCCCGGGTGGGAGGCCGACTACACTCCGTCCGGCGTCCCCACTCGGCACTCCGAACTGCCCCTCACACCTCGGGGCGGGCCCGCGCACAGCCTCCGCGCCCTGCGCGGCACGCCGCACGTCCCAGGACCGCGGCCGCAGTCCGCCAGCAGGCCCCCGGGCACGATCCCCGCCGGGCCACACGAATCCGCAGGGGGCCACCCCCGGGGCAACGGCCCCTCGCCAGTGGCCCCACCCGCAATCGCCGCTCACCTCCTCCTTCGCACCGAGCCAGCGGCACCTCAATTCAGCGCGGGGCGGCCCCGCCTGTCAGCCAGGCCGCAGCCGCTCCGCAGTCCAGATCGGCCCCGGGAACCCAGGCGCTCACCCCGGGGGCCAAGCCGCGCCGCCACCGTCTCCCCACGTCTTCAGCAGTCGTTACGCTCCACTTTGAGCGCGACACCACCCGCCCCAGCGCGTCTAGGCATACGTTTGAAGTCGGCCCCTCCGGAGCCGAGCGGTTAAGCGTGCGCCATGCTCAGCTCCGTGGCCACGCCCCCGTCCTCGGGATAGTTAAAGCCGGTTATAACCTAGCTCAGCTCCGAGTTTTGTACCAGTGGTTATCATTTCTGGTTTCACAAGTACAAGAGGCCACTCTGAATTATGCAAGCATTTCCATTCCTCTTGTCTGGTAATTATCAGTGCAAGAAATAGCATCTTCCAGAGGTCTTCCGCAAGTTATTTTGCTATTTGAACTTGCAGATTTTGACCTCTGCTTTTTATCTTAGGCCTCTTGAGTGGGCCTCGGGCTCTTGATTTCTTACTTCATATTAATTGAGAACTCTTCTTGACGAACAGTGTTAACTTACTGATGTTTATGTCCAAATGGCGGACACTGGGAGTGGTGAACTATAAAGTGACCCTCCATGCAAAACGGTTACCAACCCGTGGTTGGCCGAATAGATACATGGCTTATGAAGGCTTGAACATTTTGAAACATTTTTACCAGCCTGTGGTAATCTCAAGGATGATGTGCCAACCCTCAGACTATTGGCAGCTCAGCCATTCATTGGACAAAGTTACATTTTAAAATGCAAGCTTCAAAAGCGATAATAGAGTTACATTGTGAACTGTAACCGAGCAGCCTGGTGGTAAAGGACAGCTTCACTGATGCCGAATGTCTCAGTGTTTGTCAACATCATGGAATGTATGAGCGATTTACACCCACATAGTCGAAATATCTCCATGGGGTGTACTACATGCCTTTAATTTATGTATAAAATACATCCACACAGACCGAGCACCTGCCCAGATGTAGTTGTGCACGAGAAAACTTAATACATATGATCTGGAGTTGCCAGGGGGTGGCAGAGTATTGGGATGCAATGGAGAGAAGTGTGGGAGATATGGTATAATGCTAACTGCAACACTGTATTTGGGATTTTCTTCTAAAACCTGAAAAGAAAAATTGAGTTATATGATTATAGTGCTATATATACATTTGGCTGTTGTGCCGGGTTGGAGAGAGCAGGCAGAAGCTCCCACTCTGCTTCGGAGCACCCAAGCTGGGCGTTACGTCCATTCCTGATGCTGCTTTCATGCTGCCAGCAGCATGAAAGCAGCATTAGGATTGGGCGCAGGGCAATACTGGAGCACAGCGTATCGGAGTAGCAAAAAAATGTACAATTGTTTCAAAACATTATTCTGTTTTTTTGTATCTGCATGCTTTCTCCGAAATATGTTGTTAAATCTATGCTGCTGGACTTATATTTATGTATTTTGTGATGTTCTATTGCATAAACAAAAATAAAAACATTTCAGTTGTGATTATAGTGTTGAAAAGCTAGATTTTTATACGTTCTTCACACATTGGCAAACACATATACTCTTCTCTGGGGGCGAAGCCCTGTAGTCAAGCAGCATTCCCTCCACAGATGGTGATTAACGAAGAGAAGCCCTTCTACCAGACATACCAAAGACCTCGTGACACAGCACATTTCTTTTGTTTTTAGGTATTGCTGGACTCACATGCTCAATTGCCTGTTCAGGGTATGGGAGTCGAATTATTTCTTCTTTTCTCTTGGGAAGTAGGGAAGCTCTTTGAAGATGCATGGCCCAGAAAACTGATCCAGAGATAGTCTCTTTCCCATTGAAGGAATACAAGGAGCCCCCCTCTGACTTTTGCTATTGGAATAACACTCCCACGTGTACTAGTGAAGGCAGCGTTCCGATTTACCTGCACGACCTCTGGAGACTCCAGTCTGCTGCAGTAACCTGCTGCTTGGAGCCCTTCTGCCTGATGGCTGTACATTCTGTTAAAGAGGAGAGTTATTGCAGTCCAAATCCCTGGGGATTGTTGCAGAATTCTGGAGATCCCTGATAATCACAAGAGTGCAGTCAAGAGGATAATGATAAATGTAAAAGGGGAGCTGTAAAGTTGAAAGGATGCAAAGGGTGAGTGAAACAATGTGAGTTCAGCGTTGCCAGCGAATGGTTGCTCTGATTTGTGCTCTCGTGTACCTTTGCTATTCGCCCTGAGATTGAAGTATCAAGAACAGTTGGGTAACCCAGAACCACTGCTGACAAAGAACGGTCTAACTTTGTCGCAGACGCCACCGACCAGTTCTCCGCACCCAGTGCTTAATTTGTAAATAAAAACGTGCCGGTGCTCAAAGCTCTCCTCTGGAACACGCGGTTGCTGCAGTTAAATGTGCGAGCACGGAATACCGAGGAAGAGTAACCCTGAAGACATCTCGGGCCTCTTTAATCTATTTACAGCCACTCCCTGCCCATCCAGCTCACTCTTGCAGCTTTCTGCTTTCTAACTTTGTGAAGTTTTTTCGCTTTTCTCTTCCTACGTCTTTACCTTATGTCTTTTGCTACAAAACCTCGCAGCAAATGCTTAAGGCAGAAGAATAAGCCCGGCCCCCAAAAATAAGGGCCAGTGCTCAGCACTGGAAACAACAAGCACAAATTAAGCACTGTACCACACCCACCCTGCCCCTTCCTAGTCTGTGCTGGTTTTGCAGTGTTTGCCCTGATACTTTACTTTAATCCCAGATAAGTACCAGTGTTGAACCACACTACACTTGTTCAGTATTGTAGCTCACCCAGAATTTGCCATGCCTAATCCTTACAGTTAGCTTTGCTTATCTTTTGTTTCACCCCTATTAAAATCTGTATCTCACATGCACAATTATAATTTAGCTCTCTTTATTTACCGATTAAATATCCGGCCCAGAATGCCCCTTTACAGCCAACAATGAAGAATGTCCTGTGTAGTCACCAGAAATGCCAGACCTAAACTCGCCTCTTGTAGAAGATCTCCTTCTGCAACCCGGCACGACTTGAGCTTTCAGACCTTCTATAAATTCAACTGTCCACAGAGGAACAGAGTTACATTTGTACATTGTAGATTTCCGCATTCCGCTGTGTACATACTAGGGACTCTACAGAAGGCTTCAGCATACTTTGATCAGGAGGGCAGTCCTAGGTGTATCTAAAAAATAGGTTTGGCTAGCCTTGAAGTACTCAAGCCTAACGACAGGACCACGCCATGTCCTGCGGGAGTGAGAATCCACAACAAGATGCGTACCACAGTTGCATCATCTGCCTCCTTACATTTGATTAGATGCAGCAAAACATGTTAATATGCACGGGGCACTGTCTCTTTTTCATCATCTTCTGCCTTCTCTTCTGACAGATTCTCCGAGCACCTGAGAAGTTAACCTCATGCAGCAGCTAAGTGTGATGCAGTCTCCTGCACTTGCCCTTGTCTCTGCATCCCTTCTTTTACTTCCAGTGTCAGCTGCAGTAATCTGTTTAGAGTATACTCATGCACGTCCAAGTGTTCATCATCTATTTTCTGGACTACCTCTGTTTGCTGTTGCTGCCTTCTTTAAGCCAAAAACCTCTCTCAGATTACCTTTCTCTGTTGATGTTGGGTGAGAGAGGCCATTTTCGACTTGTGGGAGTGGGGTGCCATCTGTGACTGTCCCTTGTGCAGCATTGAAACTAAAAACATTGGCTGGATTTAATATGCTAATGAATACAAACAAAGGTGTGAACAAATGCAGACAGACTTTTCGTGTAGTGTCTTTATTGTGCAACGTACCTCTTTCAATGCCTCCGATGCCTTGCCCTGTTTTTTCCCAAGCTTGCGTTGTTGCACAACCACACTACAAGCTTAGGGGCCATGAAGAGGACTGGTTGGACAGAGATAGGACCCAAATACGCTAGCACATTAAAGCCAGTACCATTAACTTTGCCAATGCTTGTTGCCGGTGTGTTTGAGGTTTTTGAGATTTATCATTTCAGTCTTCAGTTTAGCATGTGGGGGATGTGTTAAATTCAGAATTTTGCTAGGAATAGAGAGGTTTCTGAGGACGTTAGCGATTTGTATGAGCTGTTTCGTTCTCAAAATATGGTCGAGCCGAGAATAGAGCCCATGGTGCGTGTAGAGAAGGTGCTGTATCTGAGAAGAAGGAGTTAACGAGACGTGTGGTTGTTTTTGTGTTTTTCACAGTGGATAGTAACATTGAGATGTATAATGTAGTAATCAATTAATCTATCACTTAAACTCTTTTTCCTGCCAGGTGGACAGTACATGTCCAGCTTGCTGTATATTGGCTGTATATGTAATCATTGAAACATTGTAACAAGAAAGTTATTGAGTTAATTAGTTGGCATTTCAGGAACTTGTTGCTGATGAAGGAAACCCCATCCCCCACCAGTGTTGTACTTTTGGCTTATTGAGATGGAAGGTATTGTATGATAGTGGATAGTGGTGGGGCACTGGTGCGGGGAATGAGCAGAATCAAGTGCCTGTGAGTGTAGCAGCATCAGAAGGACAGGTCACAGGTGAGGACAGACAGGAAGTTGCATTAGAACATTAGAACGTTGGCAGCTCCATTGCAGACAATGGAGTGCTCCGGGCTTTTACTGGCTGGTAAAAGCCTGGAGCGTCAACATTCCAATGTTCTTTGTTCACAGCATCAGCTGTGTACAAAGCCTCACAGAGCCTGAGGAGATTTTAATCCCCTCGGGCTTCGTGAGGAATTTGTTTTATTTGATAGAAGATTCTGCCCTCCAGTGGCAGAATGTTCTAATAGCCTTAGAACCCGCCATAGCAGGCTCTACCAGCCATTAAAGACTTTTTCCGTTGTTAAAGGCCCTCACCTTCAGTTCGGGTCTTTAACGAGGGAGCGGGCCTTTAATGGCCGGTAGAGCCCATTACGGCGGGTCCTAAGACCATACTAGACACCACAGGCTACAGCTTAGGAGGGCAGCTTTCATGTGGTGCTTTGGAGATGGGTCACTGGGATGAAGAAAGGGGATTCCTAAAATGTTGCTCAGGAGCATTGTCCTTTAATTGTGTTAAGGGCATCTAAACACTGGAGAATGTGATAATAGGATTCACTTTGGGGTATATAATAAAGGAGTATTTCAAAAACTTCCACTGAGGTTGTTAAGGTTATGTTTAATTCTTAAGCTGTAAATATCACTTTTTACACTGAATATGTCACAACTTTCAGTCTTTTGTTTTTCTTTGGTAGTTAGCGCATTGTAATTTTGCTACAAAGGTAGTGCATAGATGTATTCTTATGAGCTCAATTCAACATTTTTACTAGTACCTATTCATGAAAAGTTTGTCCTTAAAACTATCTTGCAAGCCTGGGAAACGTGAACAGCTGCTAATGTATTTTACTTGCTGAGGAGAATGTGCTTAGAATCCATGAAACAATTGCGCTCCACTATTATATTGTTCTAATATTTACTGGTCTGGGTTTCCTATTTCCAGTTTACACATCGTGGCAACAGATGTGTTAGAGCATTGTTCACTACATGATCCAATAAATTTGGAGGGATATGCTGCTGAGTGAGCCATTGTTGCCTTTATTCTGTTGAAACAATGTAAACCAACCTGAAACTTAATACAATATTTAAATTACACATTTAAGGGGGGGCCTGACTAGTGACAGACAAAGATTGCCGCTTGACAGGACGGCTCTGACACCCGGCCGCACTTTCCCCGATTAATCTGCTGCATAATCCGCCCCCGGGCGCACCCAACAACATTGGTTTGATTCCGAACCCAGGGGCCACCCAGTGAGCCTTACGCATCTGCCCAAGACAACACTTTGGAGCAGCCACGTCGCCACAAACTAGGGGCAAGGAGAAGCCCCGGCCACGATTTGCAGCATCTCCGAGGGCAGGCTGCCACGCCGGGGTGTGCAGTCAAGGCTGGTGGCACCCGAGTGCGGCAGCCGGAAGCCTGAGGCCTGACGGACTGGTGGGTATAGAGTGGCCGGGTGAGTGCTGGCTTCTCCTGCCCATCCCCCTGAAAAGAGCCAGGGAATAGTCGGGCTGAGGTCTGGAAGTGGCCTGGAGCGTGACGAGGCCTGAAGTGCAGGCCTGCTGTGGCCCCCCACCTGGCACAGGGACCCACAATCTGGGGCCCGGAGGCAGCTGGAGAAGCAGTGGCCCGTTCTGGTCCACTCCTCTCGCGCTATTAGATGGTGTGGGGAGTGGCAGAAGTGACCCGGCGCAGAGAGAGACCATCAGAGACATAAAAGACACAGGCATTTAAGTACTGGCCTTCCACGAAGGCCCCCGTGAATCGCACCGGACCAGTGATTCTACATTGGTTACTCAGCACTCCTGTGGGCGGTTGTGTATCACTGTTGTTGAGAACCTTGTCATCCTAGCACCAATGGCGTGCTAAGCCAGTGTAGGGCGGGATGGATACCAGTTGGCTTGCGGCAGGAAGTGCACTACCTTGGTGGGGAGGAAACCAGGCAGGCCGCATGTGATGCGTTCAAACACACAGGCAGGCGGCAGCGACAACCCCTGCAGGGTTGGTGCCTGACCGGTGGCACACCTCCTAATCCAAGATGACCGGTGGCAAGGGCCCTCGAGGGTCCCAACAAATGAAGTAAATTTACAATGCCTAGTGAATCAGGACCAGTAACCGAGCCCTCAGAGCGGACACAGCCTACAGTTGACTCGGGGCAGGCTGGAGAAGCATTGACTCTACAAGACATCATGGTGGCGATCCAAGGGGTGCGCTCTTCTTTGGAGTCATGCATCGACTCGGTTACAACAGAGGTGTCACTGCTACAGGTGGATCTTCGTAATATGACCTCAATCCACGGCCTGCCTTCAACAGGACACCGCAACACTGCAGTCACAAGTTAAGGCCTTCCAGAGCGTGAATAAAACTATGGAAGCCCACCTGGAAAACTATGAAGGGAGGTCCAGGAGAAATTACGTGCGTATTCTAGGAGTCCCGAGGAGCGCGGAGGAACAGGCGGCAGAACTCTTCATCATGAACCAGATACTTAAGGTACTGCAATCCTGCGTGCTGTCCAAGTATTTCTCAGTAGAACGAGAGCACCGGTCCCTGGCAGACGCCCGGGGCCCCTCCCCCAACAGTATTCAAGAATGCAACAATAACATTTTTTCCAGACTTTACCCTTAAGGTCCAGAGACAACGTCGCAGCTTCCAATCAGTAAAAAACGAACTGAGAAACAAAGGCCTGAGTTACTCCATGCTCTTTCCCGCAGGGTTAAGAGTAGAAGCTGGGGTAAACTCCTGTTCTGCACCTCTCCAGAGGAAGCTTGGGAGTGGCTGGAGGGCTGGACAAAGGTGGGCAAGAAAGACAGAGCCGAGCAACATCAGTGGCGGCGTCCCTCTCATGACCTAGATGAAGCCCAGATCCAGATACCGATAAAATAAAGATGCTGCCGCGGTACGCCCCATAGACCTTTCACAGAGACCTGAACTGCTGCGGGGTGGTCAGCTGGGGTTGTAAGTGACATCAGGAGGGACAGAAATGGTCTCATTCTGATGGGAGCAAACACTGTAAGTGGGCTGGGCGACATTACATATCTGGGAATCACCTACACAGGATGTAAGTACCGAGTTAGGGGGGACGGTGTAATCTATTGCTCCTCAAAACAAGCAGATACACAGGTGCAGGAATGAGGGCCTAGGCACTACTTAAGTTTTGGGGTAGGGGGCGGAGGGTCGACCAGCGTCAACCACACTCCCTTTCAAGTTTGCATTGGGGTGGGGCGACAGGCACTCTGCAGACTTTGGGTAGGCAAATGGTTCGAAGGTTCATCTTGCAGGGTGGGGGGGCTATCTTTAATGATACAGTTATGCTTTGTTTACATGGGGAGGGAGGAATTGAGGGCGGGTATACGTCATCATTGCAGTTGTCCTATTTCTCATATTGAAAGGGTACCAGCTTTTGATTACCACGCCTAACAATCTGGCCTGGTTGAGAGTGGGCGAGCCATGTTTAGAAGGGTCACTAGTGTTGATCTCCACAGGAAACAACGGCCTTCTGGGGCCACACCACAAATTAATAATGGCTAAAGAATACGCCTCGGTCATAGGTCTCCTTTCTTGGAATGTCAGTGGGCAAGGGGACAAAATCAAACGCCGGGTGGTGCTCCAGTATATTAAACAACACTCCACTGATGTGATCCTCTTACAAGAGACACACCTTAACGGTAATGCTTGCAGGGCCATGGACCGATGGGGGTATAAAACGGTCGTCCATGCTTGTTGGGTTCTCCACTGGTTCCAGAGGGATGGGAATACTGCTAAGAAACAGCTACCTCTAGCAATACAGTAGACTTGGACTGATCCACTGGGTAGATATGCTGTCCTGGCGGGGACGTGGGAGGGTAAAATAGTGACTATCCTGCCTGTATATGTCCCACCAACCATGCAGGGGGTCACCCTTCCAGAGCTGGGTAAACTGCTTGAGCTCCCAGAAAGGAAACTACTAATGGGAGGGGATTTTAATATGACACTTTGTGGTCACTGGGATCACTTGCCACCGCGACAAGCAACCTCCTCCCGCACCCAGCTACCGACCTTTCTTGCGACCATGGAACTTAAGGATATCTGGCGGACCCATACCTCAGTGATGCAACACTTCACTTTCCACTCAGCGTATCGACCTAGTCCTGACACTGGCAGATCGTGCCTCCCGCTTTAGAGATGTGTGCCATATGGCTAGGGGAATATCAGACCACTCCACCATCTGGGCAATCTATGGCCTGGGTAGGTTGCAAACTCATACAACTATCCCTATCAGCACATGGTATCTTAAGATCACAGGCATTAGAGAGAGTCTGGTAAAAGCAACAGAACAATACTTTAAGGATAATGAGGCCTCAGTGGAGTCCTCTCGAACCCTATGGGAGGCATATAACGCAGTGATTAAGGGCCATGCGTTGTCATTCACAGTGGGACATAAAAAAGGGGTGTGGGCTGTGGTGGAGAGACTTGAAAGTGACATTCTTGCCTTAGAGTCCCAGCTCGGAGTAGGCACCACTAGGAACAAAAGACATACATAGGGCCTCAAACAACAAGAGTATAGGGACTTAGTGACAAAAGCAGCCAAAAATAGTTACAGTGCAACACAACATCGAGTGTATGCGGCAGGGGATAAGGCAGGGAAGCGCCTAGCGTGGTTAGACATAAGGGAGAGGGCCAGCCAATGGGTTTTGAGCCTCCACCTAGATGGGGCTGAACCCATAAAAGACCCCCAAGAAATTGAGAATACCGTAGCAGATTACTATGCCTGCCTCTACTCCCCATTCTGTACTGCTACAGCGGATGACTCCTGCAATCTCCTCCGATACTTGCAAATTCCGACCCTTTCAGTGAAAGACCGGTCATTCAAGGATAGCGACTTCACACAGGAGAAAATAGCCTCAGCAATTTGGATGATAAATTCAGGAAAATTGATGGGGCCTAACGGATTTCCCATTGAATTGTTTAAACTTACCGTACCTCTGATAACCCCGTATCTACTAGAGATGTATGAAGAGAGTTGTGAAAAGGGTATTCGCCCCAGAGAACAGAGATTGGCCTCGATTGTTGTTATACACAAGGGGGGTAGACCACCAGAACACTGCTCTTCCTACAGACCAAACTCCCAGTCAATGCACAGGCCAAAATCCTGGCCAAACTACTGGCTTCACGTCTCATACCGATAATCACCAAACTAATCCATCCCGATCAATCTGGCCTCATGCTGGTGAGAAACACATCCGCAAATCTGTGTCAACTCCACAGAATATTGAGAGCATGGGAAGAATCCGTGAGGATGCAGTAATCCTGTCACTGGATGCCCACATGGCCTTTGACACCGTCGAATGGCCATACCTCTTCACAGTATTAGAACACATGGGCTTCGGCCCCATATTTCTTGCCTGAGTGCGGCTGCTGGACACTGAACCCCTGGGACAAGTGGCTGTAAACGCAAGAACCTCTCATGTATTTCCTTTCAGACGGGGGACCAGACAAGGTTGCCCACTATCACCACTAATGTTTGCCTTAATACTGGAAGCACTAGTAGCTTGAATCCGTGGGGATCTCCTGATCCGCGGATAACGGTGGATAGAGGAATGGGAAGTCAGAATAGCTCTCTATGCCGACGACATTCTTTTGTACATGAATGGCCATGCCCCTCACTTTATAGACTGCTAGATATCCTCAATAGTTTTAGTAAACACTCAGGGCATTTAATTAATTGGTTCAAATCCATAATGTACGTCCTTCAAGGGCAAGTGCCAAATCTGCCATCAAACTTTGAGGCGCAGGTAGAGTTTGATGGGTTCCGCTATCTTGGGGTATATGTTACCACTGATCCCAATTTATTCTATCTAGCTAACCTACAGGGCCCCTTACACCATCTCAAGGGAGACATACAGCAGTGGAGAGCACTTCCACTCTCTCTGCTAGGGCGGGCGGCCTTGTTTAAAATGATGGCACTCCCAAGATTCCTTTCGTGTTGCAAAACACACCATACCCAGTCCCTGTAGCCTACTTTAAGACTATCAAGAGCGAAGTTAGAGCTCTCTTGTGGGACGGGGGTGCCCTGCGTATAGCATATAATAAATTGACACAAGACTGGTACAATGGATGGATATCCGGTTCCAGAGAGGGGGTGGCTACCGGCAAGCACTTTACACTCCTCTGAAACATTTAACCTTCAGAGGACCGACAGCCCTCACAGTACCGATCTGACACACTGCACTGAAATCATTAGGGTGGGGAGACAGGCTCACCCAGGCCACTCCACTCTGGGACTCAGCGAAGTTGGGTGGGTTGGGTTCACAGCCCGGATTTGACAAGTGGGACATGATTGGCATTTCCAAGATAGAAGATCTCTGGGTGCATGCTGCAGTTCTCTTGTTCTCTGACCCGCAGAGGGAGTATGATCTCACTACTTCTGAGACTTTTCATTATCTGTAGATCCAGCATGCTCTCCAAGCGGCGATCCCTAATGGTGGGGGATCTACCAGAAACATCACCACTGGAGGATAGACTTTTAGATGATCACATGAGCCGGAAGGCAATCTCCCTAACAAATAAGAAGTTCATTAGGAATGCCCCAGATGCTCTGCTTCCTTTACTCCGTCGGTGGGAGACTGATCTGCAAGATTTGACGGATGAGGACTGGTTGGAAGTGTTGGCTTCCCCAAAAGAGGTAGCAATCTGAGCAAGATTTAGATTGGTACATGTAAAAATTCTACACCGAGCTAACCTTTCCTGTAATACGTTGGTCAAATTGGGCAAGAGATCAGAGTGAACTTGTAATTGGCAGTGTGAGAATTAAGTGTCCTTCTTCCACATCATATGGCACTGTCCTAGGATCCATCTTTTTTGGACGGCAACAGTGGGATGTATTAATAGTGTTTGTGGTGGAGATATGATTCCTTCGCCAAAATGGTGTCTTCTGAATGTGATGGAAAGGCCACGGACGTGGGCCGCATGGTAAGGATTTGGGTCACCATGGGGCTTATTATTGCGAAACAAAACATAGCCTGAGCATGGGGCGCACAGTTGGCCCCGACCCTCACTGACTGGACGCGTGACATGGACTGGTGTATGGTGGTGGAGAAAGTAGTGTATGAGGGTAGGGGCTGTCCCAGCAAATGGGGTAAAATCTGGGGCCAGTGGAATACCAGTAGGAGTAGTCCCTGTGCTGCTCCTCTGACATCTGTCCCGACCCTGGATACATAATGTACCTTTATACAAAGACACCAGAAAATGGAGTGCGGACATGTTAGAATTGTACCTGTATGGGGATGGTGCTCATGGGGTTGACCAGTGTACCTATTTAATACCTTGTTAACGGCGTTGGTAACTGTAATGCATTTTGATGACAAGTATGTACCCCATAAAAAGATGTCTTAAAAAAATAACATTTTACCCTTGCATCTTCTTTTTTGAATTTTCAGGTCTGTGAAGCTTTTGAATCTGCCCATCAGCCTGAGGCCACAGAAGGTGAAGAGCCTGCTCGGTCAGAGCATGTCAACGAAGAGCCCCTTCATCTACTCCCCAATTATTGCACACAGCCGCACCGAGGAGAAAAACAAGAAGATAGGTAAGCGGGCCTAGGTTCACATAGCCAGGAAAAATAAAGGGCCTGATTTGGAGTTTGGCAGAGGGGGTTACTCCGTCACAAACGTGACGGATATCCCGTCCGACGTATAACAATCCCATTATAGCCTATAGAGATCGTAAGATAGCGGACGGGATAGCGTCACGTGTGACAGAGTAACCCGTCCGCCAAACTCCAAATCAGGCCCAAAGTTGAAGGTGGGGGGAAGTTCAGATTGACTGGTTGTTCATACTTGAAAGAAAGCAAAACCTCAGAAGAGAGAAAAATTTACAGTTAGGCTGGTACCTTAACTTCAGAGCTGTGTACGTGCCTCTGCCATATGAACCTAGTTCAGGAGCTTCAGAGTGCTGTATATTGAGGGGAAAGCAGAAGATTCCGAGTTGTGTGTAACATTGAGAGGGGTTGATTGTTTTTGTTGGGCCCAAGTCAACAGTATGTCAGAGAGGCCTTGTACAAGAGAATGTGAAGTGTGAGTAAATTCTTCTTAATGCCACGTTTTGTTTTGGGCAGTTGGTATTTTCACTGCTGGAATAGCGGAGTACTGTTGACCAGAATCATAGTTGTGCCTACATGATTTCTTACATGAGTTCAGCTTACTAAAAAAGAAAACTTTTTTTCTCTAAACTTGCCATAACTGATAATTCGTTAGTGTACTACAATTGTGCACAAAGACTCTGCACGCTTGCACACAGTTAAGTTGTAGTACGATGTGGGCAATAAGACAGAGAACCTTCCTGCATTGATGAGTAACAGAGAACTGGAGAGCAGTGGGTGAGAGAACTGAACAATTAAGGGGATGAACTGCTGGTTGGGGTCAATAATATTGCCAAAGTATTTGCCACATACTATAATTCACTCGATAAAACCAGATTTGCATTCAGTGTGACAGATCTAGAAATGTGTGGATGTTCTGCCAGTGCTGCCAAGAGAAGAGGGGGAAGGAGCTAGGGGAAACCGCTTGAAAGGAGTAGGTTGCGGAGGCAGTCTTGCAATTACAAAATTGTAAGGTGCTATGGCCAAATGGTTTGCTGAGCTGTTTAAGACACTCTCTAATTAATTAGTGTGCCATCTTGCCAATGCGTTCAAGGAGGCAAAAGCTTTAGGGATCATCTCATTAGGCTCAACGTTGGCAGCAAGGGAAATGATCTTTAAGCCAGAGAAACATAGGAGACCTTTGCTTATCATGTAGACCAGTTAACATACTAATAGCTGAAGCTAAGGCACTAGTGAAGGCATTGGCCAACAGAATTCTTAGGGTTGTGCACAAACTGATTCACCCAGACCAATTGAGATTTTCTTAGCCTTGGTGTCAGAAAGGCTAGATTTTATTAAAGACACAGAGGCGCGTATCATGCTTTACTTTTCTCACTTTATTGAATAGCAGCCAAGAACTACTAATCCCAGAAACCCTGGGAAAAAAACTACAAAAACACATCACAATGTGGTAACCAATCACATAACGAGTCCCCTGATAACCATCTTGACTGAGAGCACCAAGTCCTCTTTTCTTGTGAAAGTCAGTCAAAAGATTAATCCGAAAAGAACCATACAATTCCATAAAGAGTCAAACGGGCAGAGAGGAAGTCCTTGCAGAAATCCTTAAAGAGTGGATAAGAAGCCGCAGGAGAACAGGAGGATCCATATGAAGGTCCCGGAATAGGAACAGTCGAAAGTCGATCAGCCAGAAGCTGTGGTATTGGTTGGAGTAGAGGCTACTGCAAAATAGAACAGGGAGGGTTAAATGAGGAGGGATAATACTCGCCTCCGTGTCTTTATTAAAATCTAACCTTTCTGATACCAAGGCTAGGAAAATCTCAATTTTATTACAAGACCGGAGGCTCATATTATGCTTGTTTAAAGCAATGAAATAACAGTTTGTAAAGGGTGATCAACAGGTTTACAATAGAAGGTTCTAAATGTACTAACGCTTGACCAATCTGCAGATCTGTGGATATCATGTCAACTAGCTCCAGCCCAAAAGGCACGGGAAGCCGTAGCTCCTCTAACATTCCGTTAAGAAGAAGAAGTGGTAGAAACTCCAGCTAGGGACATAAGTCACTTCACCCAACGAGCCAAGGTGGGGGTTGAAACAGGTTTATGGGGTTTCTGAAAAGAAATACGTAACTGAGATGAGGAAGGAACCCTGAGATCTGCAGTTCATGAAACGTAAGTTTTTTTTAGTAATTACCCACACACAGTTTAGGTTGAGAGGGAAAAGAGGGATAAAGGACAGAAGACAAATTGGTCTTAGTATGTCTAAAGACATTAAAATACACACCTGAAGTGGAAAAATGAAAGGAGGAAACATCCAGAGCCTTGACATCTGAAACACGTTTGATAGATACTAAACAGAGGAGCATGGTCAATTTTGCAGACAAATGTTTCAAGGATAGATCAGCATTGTTGGGCCATGAGATAAGAAGACGAAGGACGGAGTTTACATCCCACATGGTATTGTATTTGGGAGTTGGAAGTTTGGAAAAACAAACTCCTTTTAAAAGACGGCAAACCACAGGGTGTTCCCCTACAGGTCTACCATCCACCCTGATGTGTTCTGCAGATATTGCAGATCTGTAGGTATTTACAGTACGGTATGCCTTACCTTGAGAAGCTGAGGAAGCTAGAAAATCTACCACTAAGGTAACGTCTGCTGAAACGGGATTGGAATTCCTGTCCACACACCAGCTACACCATACTGACCAAGCAGAGCGGTAGACTCTTGTAGTACCCGGATCCCATGATTGCTGGATGAACTGGACAGCCTCCTCCGAAATTCCTGGGGTTCTCCAGGAAGCCCCAAAATTCTCCAAGCTATGAGATACAGGGAACCTTGCAATATGAGGTTGTGGGGAAGACCTTGAGGGTTCAAGAGAAGATCGGTGAAGGGAGGAATCAGGACTGGAAGGTCTGAAGAGAGTTCCAACAGAATTGGATACCAAGGTACTATAATATATGTATAAAACGTCGAGCATGGTACTTATCTTGACTGCAAGCATCAAGAAAAGAGGACTTGGTGCTCTCAGTCAAGATGGTTATCAGGGGGCTCCTTATGTGATTGGTTAGCCCATTGTGATGTGTTTTTGTTGTTTTTTTCCAGGGTTTCTGGGATTAGTAGTTCTTGGCTGCTATTCAATAAAGTGAGAAAAGTAAAGCATAATATGAGCCTCCGGTCTTGTAATAAAATCAAGTTTTAAACATTGGAGATGAACCAAGCTGAACCTGAGGATACTCTATAATGTAGTGACGTGTGATAGAAGAGTTGGCAGTTGTACTATTATTAGATGCCGAAAAGGTTTAGACTCCAAGGAATCGCTCTTCATGCTAGACATTTTAAAGAAAATGGTATTTGTCCTCAACTTCATGGTTTGCATTGCATTTCTTTCTGAAAATCCTCTCGCTAGGGTCAACGTGAATGGGTATTTTATTGAGTACATGCTTGCTGGGGCATGACATTAGGTGGGGCTGCCGCCTGCCACCACTACTTATTGCACTTTCATTGGAGTCTGTGGCTTGTTGAATGTGATGTAATGCACTGGTGAAGGGCCTCTCCTGGATGGCTAACTGGGATGATTGTATCTTATTGTTTGCTATGTAATGTGACAGTACTGCTCCCACACTACTGGACATAATACAGACATTAGGTAGGGACTTGAGTTTCCATTTAAATTGGGACAGATTAGTTCTATATCCCCTGACATCCATGGCAACCTTGGATGATGTTAGAATGGGCGCTGTGATTGGGCTCAGATTGCGTCAGATACTTGGCGATGTTTATTGAAAGTGTTAGCAGTCACTTCTAGGAGTGAAATTGCACTAGAGTTATATGTATATGTAGAGCACTGGAGGAAGCTCCCGATCTACATTCTTCAGAGAGCTGCGCATCATCCAGGGAGAAAAGACTCCTTCATGCTCAACTGAAAACCAAGGCCATCTCCCAGATGTATAAGACACCGATGAATAATGCTCCATGTGACTGTGTATGTCGGCACACGTGTGGTCTGCTGATGTCCTCTATCTGCGGAGAGAGGACCCAAGAGCTGCAGTGTAAGCGTTTATGTTGCTTTACTCAATAGAGAGATCAAGCTAGGAAGCCTTGTAGGAAGCCCCAGAGTTTCCCGGCCCCACTGCTGGAACCTGCAGTTATGTCCTCAGCAAAGGAGGGGTGTTTAGGACATGACCATTACATTCTTAACAATAGAGACTCAGCGATTCGACCAACACTACAGGCTGCTTTTGTTAAGCTTGTTAACTACCAATAGTATAAGGCACCTTATCATGGCCATTGGCAATTCTTGTACTATGCAAGAGTTAAATAACATACTCCTCAGCTGATCTCTCTGCCGAATAAACCATCAAATGCTCCCTGATGTCAGGTTCGTTTTGTAGCAACTACAGGACCTCACAAATTAATGCTGCCATAAAGAAACCCTCAGACCTCAACTCTGCAGATCTTGCCCCCTCAATGCTTCTCTTCAGTTAACCTTTCTGGGCAAACTCAGTGAACGATGAGCCTTCTTCAAGGACATAGCCTCCTTTCTAACCACCACACTGGATTTAATTTGCAGCAGAGATCCAGCATCTACCTTCATCTGCACCTGGGATCACCTCTGACCTTCTGTTGATACTAATGGGCTCTCAACATTCTGCTGCTGGACATTTCTTCTACCTTTATTGGGATCCTTGACCCACTTCAGAGACTAAATTACACTGGAATTCAAGGTTCCATCTGTATTGGATTTTTCCTGTCTTGCTGGGTAGTCCTACGTTATTTTCATTCTTCCTTTATTTTCAGCACCATTCACCTCTATGGCCAGCATTCAGCAAGGTGCACTTTCTGTTCTTCTGTTTGTCAACGCATGCATAAACTCTTGCCTGCATGTCATCACATCACTCAGCCTTATCTGCTACAGCTATGCTGGCGACATCCTAAAGTTGAAAAAACCCTCTGACCAGAACTCCTGAATTATTAGCCAGCCGTTGAATGCAATACAGCAGCCTCAAGCTGAACTCGAAAACTGAGGTTTGTATCTGTGAAACACGGACTAAGTATTAACCCACAACCCCTGGCGTTGGGAATTCAGACACCACTGATAAACCTGAGGATTCTGCAAGTGATTATGTATTCCAACGTCTCCCTTGTATCACAGAAAATACAGTGATCAAGGGAGCCTTCTGCACTATGTAAACTGTGGGCTTCCACGCACAGCATTCCCCACCATTGCACCTCAGGCCACCATTAACAGGGTTGTGTTGCACCTAGATTATGCAATCAGGCTATACCGCAAGACCCCTCTCAGCCTCCTCCTCCTCCCCCCGTGCAACTTCCACACGTACGCATGCAGAAGCACCTCCCTCCAGACTTCAAAGCTCTCGCTGGTTCCCTGTGGTGTCTCCTTCAGGCCTCTGCGTTGCATGTAGTCCATGACTGGCAGTGGATCGACCTTCCTTAAACTCAAGTTTGAAGCAGTTGTCAAAGAAGAATGCTGGGATCCAGATAAGCCCCACCTCTGACCACCGCTTCTTCTTTTTGAAAATCCTGCATCTGCTGCAATTGTTCTACTGAATAGAGAGGAAAGGTCTTGAATATGCTACTGGTCATCTATGAGAATGTTCCACAAGCAGCTCGAGTTCAATAGAACTGTAAAGATCAGGTTGTTCCTAGACATCTGACCTGCGCAGACTATACGTAGATGCTGTGTGTCTGCAAGCGTCACAGTTCCTGCCTGTGTGCAGCTACTAGGCTGCCACAGGATTGGCTCAGTTCTCTGGACCTCTTGCATGGCATGTAATGCTTCCCATACAGGTCACGCTATAAAATCAAACATAGTAGACTTTTACCAACAGCCTTAAGCACTTAAAGTCATTAGTAAGAGTATAACGCGTAATATTAATGCTAAAATATAATATACTGCTCTTTATGAACTCGGTTCAGATTGTTTTAATCTTCGAATGGCTAACTATGGAGAGATCGCTCTACCCCATATCTGTAATTACTTGCTAACTAATTGAAATACTATAGATAACTAGAAAGTCCATATTTTTATTTTCTTACAGTAAGAAATTACATTGAAAAGTATATATTGTATTTTCAAATTACAGTATTGCATGATTTTCATAAATTTGTGCTAATCCGCCTTTGCTGGATTACTCTGAATATGGAATAGCTTTTCTATAATGTCTTCATGATATGCTAAAGGGTTTAGACAGAAGAAGCAACACTTTCATCTAATAACTGATGCATAATTTAAATACTGTGCATATTTAAGGAGTGAGTATTCGGGGAGGGCGTGGGAGAGACAGATGATGCTTTGATGACTCCAGCTGGCACAGAAATGCTGATGACAGCAAATGTGGCGCTCTGGCGTGAGGTGTCAATCTAGTGTGATGATATTTCTACGTTGCCCGTGAGTCGTCCAACATTTTCTTCCTCCAGCTAACCTTGCTACATTATGTGATGGTAAATTAATATTGATAGTCGAAATTTATTGCGCCAGGTGAAATCCAGCACCAGTGAGGTTCAGAATTTATCCGACTGTTTTTTGTTATAACATGTGGATTTGATGCTAACTGCACCAAATTCCATTTTTTTTTGTTGACGAAATTAACCCTTTAGTGGAGTTGTTTATTCGAAGACGTGCCCCTGAAAGCAGCTGCCAGTCTCCTGAATTGGTAATGGAAGCTAGGGTAACTAACCGCCAGATGTACAAAGCCCCTTTGCATTTCTTAACGGTTGTGATTGTTGTTATCTGCACACGTGTCACTAGCAATTCTAGAAGATAAAGTGCTGTTGTCAGGCAGGGCTGGTTGACAGCGTCACAGGACATGGGGCCACCTCACAAGGCTGATTGCATTTTCTAATTAAATACCCTTTAATTGCCACACTAACATACTTGTGTACATGTTCTCCTTGTCAGATAGGAAACAATTAAAAACAGGCGGCATTGAGAGTCAATCCTCCGTTGATGAGAAACTGGGGTGCTTATCACCACAACTGGTGTCCTAAGAACCCACACTGTGAAAAGGGCGCCGCACATCTGGAAGCTAGAGGAAACCGCTTCATTGTTTTCATTAAATAGGATGTAAAACTGCGAGGTTGACAGAGTGAGGGGATGGATGAATAACCATCTTTAGGAAGCTGACTGGCCCTACCTACCATCTCCCGATAGAGGATCTTTTAATAATGCATTAGGTTTTGCCTGTGCTTGTTAGGTTTCACCGGCACAGCGCTTGCAGTGTGTTTACAAATTCTTTTCTTTTTTAAAAACATTTTTTTTTTTCAAAAGGGGGCTTAGAACCCGTCCCTTAGTTACCTGAACTTACTATTGGGTGATTCCAACGCCGCTCTAATTTACGTGCTTCTGATTGACCTACGCATGTCTGCTTTCACTTCCTGCTCTGTTCAGCCATCCATGCCTTGGTGTGGAGCGGGGCGAAGACCGCATCCGGTCAGTTGCCATTGGTTGCCAGTTAGTGTTCTTCCTCTGGCTACTACTCTGAAGGTATTTTCTGTTTTGCATTTCCCATCAAGCACTGCATATGAGTGCATCAGCAAACCATCTGCTCTCCTTGCTGCATGCTGCTTCTGTTTTCATTCTAGTGTCTGCATGGTATGCCCTCCATATTGCCCTCAGACACTTGGTCCGTATCTCTAAATGAAATAAAAAACAGTTTCCCCAAATCAAAGACGAAATTCAGCCCTGCGAAGCAAAGAGGGGCGGGGGCCCTCTTTTCCCAATCTAGGTCCATACGAGACATCTATGACCTGAACCATATCCAATTTTGACATGCTTACATGCATGCTCGTGTATTGAAATGTTTGTCACTGCATGTTACTGCAAGCTGACAGGCACAGAGATGGCTGGAGGTGTGAACTCATGATTCTTTTTATGTTTTTTTTGTTGTTGTTCTTCTGTGCCGTGCCTGCAGTTAAACATTGACTGGCACTGCCCTTCGCAAGGTGACTGCTTTGCAGGGAGAGGCGAGGCTTATCTGGGACACAGATGAGCTACGGCTGCACTTTAACACAAATAGCTAGGTGGATGTTTTTTGTTATAAAATGTTTAAATTGAACCACAAGTGCCTTCACTATAGTCCCTGTTGCTCCATGTCCGTATTCAGCAGCTTAATCTATTTTTTTATTTACTGTTTTTCATGCACTGCCTATCTGCAATCCCTCTACTAAACCCCACGCCCTCTGCCCACTGTTCCTGTGCAGTGCTTGCTTTTCCCACTGCTGTTCGTGTGCTATATTTTACTACTAAACAGGCAGTCACAAGTGCAGTTATCAAGCAGGTACAAGGGATATGATTTCAATGATACAGCAGGTGCAGTGACACCTTGCCTAAAAGCTCTAGACATCCCTCTGAACACCAACTATTGGTATAGTTCACTACTAAACAGGTAGTTATCTAGCAGGCACTGGGGATATGATTCCAGTGGCACATCAGGTGCGGTGATGCTGGGGCCAAAAGCTCTAGGAACCCCTCTAAACACAAAATATTGCTGTATTTTACTACTGAACAGGCAGTTACAAGTGCAGTTACCTTGCAGGCACTAGGGTCATGATTTGAATGGTGCAGCAGGTGCAGTGGCACTGGGGCTAAAAGTTGTCATAATTCCTCTAAGCACCACATTTTGCTACTAAAAGGGCAGTCACAAGTGCAGTTATCTTGCAAGCATTAGGGTCATGATTTGAATGATGCAGCAGGTGCAGTGGCACCAGACCCAAAAGTTGTCATAAATACTCTATACCAACTACTGGTATATTTTACTACTAAACAGGCAGTCACAAGTGTAGTTATGTAGCAGGCACTGGGGATATGATTTCAATGGTGCAGCAGGTGCAGTGACACAGAGGCCAAAATCTCTAGGAACCCCTTCTAAACACCAAATAGTGCTATATTTCACTACTAAACAGGGAGTCACAAGTGCAGTTATCTTTCAGGCATTAGGGTCATGATTTGTATGGTGCAACAGGTGCAGTGGCACCACAGCAAAAAGTTGTCATACCTCCTCTAAACACCAAATATTGCTATACTTTACTACTAAACAGGCAGTCATGAGTGCAGTTATCTTGCAGACATTTAGGGTCATGATTTGAATGGTGCAGCGGGTGTAGTGGCACTAGGCCAAAAGTTGGCATATCTCCTCTAAACACCACATATTGCTATATTTTACTACTAAACAGGTGGTCACAGGTGCAGTTATCAAGCAGGCACTAGGGATATGATTCAAATGGTGCGGCAGGTGCAGTGACACTGGGGCTAAAAACTCTAGGAATCCGTCTAAATACCAAATATTGCTTTATTTTACTAGTAAATAGGCATTCACAAGAACAGTTATCTTGCGGGCACTATGATCATGATTTGACTGGTGCAGTGGCACCGGGGCCAATAGTTGTCATAAATCCTATACACCAAATATTGCTATATTTTACTACTAAACAGGCAGTCACAATTGTGGTTACCTTGCAGTTAAAAGGGGCATGATTTGAGTGGTGCAGCAGGTGCAGTGGCACTCTACTCATTACTATACTCCAATAGAATGCCATATTAAATAAGGTACAAAGTACGAGTTTGGAACCCTGGGATATCAACCCCTTCACTGCCATGCCTTTCCCCCTCAGGTGTCAGGCCTTTTTTTGGTTATTTGGAGCAGTTCGTGCTTAGGCCCTCATGGCTTTACTTTTTGTCCACATCAGCTACCCACGCCAAATTTGCATCCTTTTTTTCCAACATCTTAAGGATTCTAGAGGTGCCCAGAGTTTGTGGGTGCCCCTGGAAGAGACCAAGAAATTATCCAAAATGCAGCGAAAATGTTTTTTTTTTTTTTTTCAAATGGGAAAAAAGAGCTTCAGAAGAAAGCTTGTGTTTTTTCCCCTGAAAATGGCAGCAACAAATGGTTTGCGGTACTAAAATCATTATCTTCCCAGCTTTCAGGAACAGGCAGACTTGGATCCGAAAACCAAATTTTTCACCACAATTTTGGCATTTTACTTGGACATACCCCATGTTTACTATTTTTTGTGCTTTCAACCTCCTTCCACTTAGTGACAGAAATGGGTGTGAAACCAATGCTGGATGCCAAACAGCTAAACATTTCTGAAAAGTAGACGGAATTCAGCAAGGGGTCATTTGTGTAGATCCTTCAAGGTTTTCCTACACAGAGTAACAGCTAAAATAAAAAATAAAAATTGAAATTTAGTTAACAAAAAGAGCCATTTCTGTCCACGTTTTCTTCTATAACTTTTTTCAGCTATGACAGATTTTTTAAAGCAATATACTGTTACCTCTGCTGGACTCTTCTGGTTGCAGGGATATATAGGGCTTGTAGGTTCATCAAGAACCCTAGGTACCCAGAGCCAATAAAGGAACTGCACCTTGCAGTGTGTTTTCATTGTATACTGGGTATACAACAATTTATTGAGTGAAATATGAAGAGTGAAAAATAGGTATCAATGGAACCTTTGTATTTCCAAAATGGGCACCTGATAAGGTGTTGAGAATCAGTGGTTATTTGCACATCTCTGAATTCCGGGATCACCATACTAGCATGTGAATTACAGGGCATTTCTCAAATAGACATCTTTTTTACACACTGTCTTACATTTGGAAGGAAAAAATGTAGAGAAAGACAAGGGACAATAAAACTTGTTCTGCTATTCTGTGTTCCCCCAAGTCTCCCGATAAAAATTGTACCTCACTTGTGTGCATAGGCATAATGCTTGCGACAGGAAACACAACATGGACACATCACATTTTTACATTGAAATCTGACGTGTTTTTTGGAAAGTGCCTAGCTGTGGATTTTGGCCTCTAGCTCAGCCGGCACCTGGGAAAACCTACCAAACCTGTGCATTTTTGAAAACTAGACATCTAGGGGAATCCAGGGTGGGGTGACTTGTGGGACTCTCACCAGGTTCTGCCTCCCAGATTCCTTTGCAAACCTCAAAATTTGGCCCAAAAACCCCCCACTTTTTCCTCACATTTCTGTGATAGAAAGTTCTGGAATCTGGGAGGAGCCACAAATGTCCTTCTACCCAGCATTCCATCAAGTCTCTATAAAATGGTACATTACTTATGTGGGTAGGCCTAGTGCCCGCGACAGGAAATGCCCCAAACCACAAAATGGACACATCACATTTTCCCAAAGAAAACTGACCTGTTTTTTTGCAAAGTGCCTAGCTGTGGATTTTGGCCTCTAGCTCAGCTTGCACATAGGAAAACCTAGCAAACCTGGACATTTCTGAAAACTACACACCTAGGGGAATTCAGAATGGGGTGACGTGTCGGGTTCTCACCAGGTTCTGTTACCCAGAATCCTGTGCAAACCTCAAAAGTTGGCCCAAAAAACACTTTTTCCTCTCATTTATGTGATGGAAAGTTCTGGAATCTGAGGGGAGCTACAAACATCCTTCTACCCAGCGTTCTCGCAGGTCTCCAGATAAAAATGGTTCCACACTTGTGTGGGTAGGCCTCGTGCCCATGAAAGGACATGCCCCAAAACACTATGTGGACACATCAAAATTATCAAATACAAAATTACCTGTTTTTCCTGGGGGGGGGGGGGGGGGGGGGTTGGGAGGGGTGGGGTGGGGGGGGGCATCTGCGTGTTTGCCCTTTGGCTCAGCAGCCATCTAGGGAAATCTACCACACCCAAAACTTTCTGAAAACTAGACACCTAAGGGAGTCCAGGGAGGTGTGACTTGCGTGGATCACCCCCCCCCCCAATGTTTTCTTACCCAGAATCCTCAGCAAACCTCAAATTTAGCTAAAAAATCCAATTTTTCCCACATTTCTGTGTGGGATCTGCATTGGCACAAATTTACTACCACCCAACGTTCCCCTCAGTCTCCCGGTAAAAATGATACCTCACTTGTGTAGGTGGGCCAAGTGCCTGTGACAGGGAAGAGCCAAAAACATGTAAAAAAAAAGAGGGTCCAAAAGGGCAGTTTGAAAAAAAAAATATGTGCTCTGATGTCATCAGACATCACTGGGGAGGGTTGTGGGGGGTGGAAGGGGAAGCGATTTCCCCTTCCATCCCTGCCACTTCCACCGAGGGCCAGTACAAGGACGTAATGTTTACATCCGTGGTGTCTCAGCGCCGCGCCACCGGACATAACCGTTACGTCCTTGGCACCGGAGGGGTTAATTTAACATACATCACAACATAAGCAGCTATTAATGGTTTATAAATTTTAAAACAAACATTATAAGCTTTTTCCAGTATTTATAATCCCGTTAGTAAAATAGAATACAAAAGGAAAAACAAAGGCGAAACCTATTGGCTTTACCAGTGCTTGTTTTCCCTGCTGCTGCTTTTGAGTAAATCTGTGGGATAAGCACAGAAACAAGCAGTGGTGTGGTTGTGGCTAGTGCAGCATCGCTGGGGGGGCTGGAGGGACCCCAGGAAAACATCCTGCCTCCAATTTCGGAGCCACACTGTGAGCTCCTCCTGACCCACTTCCTCTATGCTGGTTGCGAGCGCCGGCCGTGGATTGAAACTGGCCACCCTGGTGGCTGCAGAGCTGTTGCCATTGCCTGAGTGTCGCCTCTGGCCAGTCATACCCTGCATGGTCACAGTAGGGATGGCACCCTTCCCGAAAAGGTCAGAGTTCAGGCTCCTGTGTGAAGAGTGCCGCACTGCCACTAATTAAACAAATGCCACATTGTGAGTGTACTGTTCCCACGGCACAATCATTACTTGCCGGTGCGACTGATGCTTAAATGCAGCCCTGGTGGAGAGCGCCTCATGGGGTTGTTGGGGGCGCTATAAATCACGACCAATGCATTTTAGTGCGGTGATACGGATACTAGCACTAAAATCTGTTAGTCTAGCCCCTGATGCGTGGAACTTGGCAGGGTTGCTTTTTCCCCCGTTAAATTCCAGCAAGTTTGTGCCCGCCGAAATGTGACAGAGGGTGTGAACTTTATCACCCTGATAAACATTGCCAACCCCGTCCAAACAGATGCGTGCCACGCTTGCTCTAGAATGGATTTTTAGCAATGTGTTCACAGTTTGGGTGTACAAACCAATAGGAACGCCTGTAAATACCCACAAAGCTGCAACTTTGTGATGTTCTTAATATTCCAAAGTCCTCTCCTCACAAACCACCCACAGTCCGTCTTGTAGGACTTTGAGACGCCGTACCGCACTCACCTGGTCATTTTCTGGCTTTCATTATGTTGTCCCCGGTAGACTTGAAAACCTGTGTCTGGACTGGATAAAGCGCATGGCATTCGGAGACAGTGTTGGGCTGTAGTGGAAAGGGGGCGTGCCCAACGTATGCAGGTGCTGTGCTGGGGGTCAGTGGTGGCTACTCACGCCGCCTACCGGGTAGTGGAATAATTGCAGCTCATGGCATGTGAACGATAATATAGGAATACGGGCTTTTTTCCCCTACTGTCCTGGTGCAGAGGCCGACTCCAACCTGCGTAAAATCTGTACACTCCCCCGTAGCTGGATTTGTTTTAAATCGTAATTTGGGTGTGTTGTGGGGTCTGAATGCCATTTCAGTCTGCACAAAATCATGGCTTCTCTGCAGAATGCCATCATCTCGGAGGGTGTTGTTATGTCCTTGGGTGCAATTATGGATTGATTGTTCGGCCCAATGCAGTCCCTCGCATGTACCCTCAAGGCAAGGAACACGGAGTCTCACTGGTCAAGTCTGCCCAGTAGGGCTATGACGTCAGATTAGGAATTACAGAAATACACTTTTACCACTGTGCGGTACACATAGCTTTTATAAAAGTATGAGTTATTAGCTCTAGAGATGACCCTGCCTTCAGTCTGAGACTGGATCTCAGCAGACCTGCTCTTCTTGGCGCTATGTACAGCTCTCCCGGACCCGCCTTACTTCGACTCGTGTTGCCCTTACCTATTGGTGTACAGCGCTACAATGGGTTTCCTGGGAGAGTAAGCCAACAAAAGAAACATCCTTGTTGCGGGGGCACCTGGTTAATGCAGGCTGCAGGGTTTTAGGAATTGGGATCTCATTTGGGATTTCGGAATTGGGGAAAATATGGAAGGGGGCACATGTACTTTGAGAACATTTTGAAGGGGTTCGAGGTACAGAAATCTCAGTTCTATAAACACCTCGAACTAGGACATGCCCTGGAGCACCCTCAGCTGCAGTTGACACCTTTGCCTGAGTTTAACCCCCCTGGTGGCTAAAAAAAAGTGCTATATACAATGGGTAAACACAGCTTTTAAAAGAAATACCATTCCTTACTGCTTAATGCTCCGGACCCACTAATTTATTTTGAATGCCTATAGGAGGGGGCTGTAGATCCATTGGAGGGTGAAGGGGGGGAGGGGGGGCAGAGGCTAAGACAGCATCGCCCGAGTTAGCTGCCTCTTCCCATCTCTGATCCATTGTAAGTATTTCCACATGCGGCGTCAGTCTTCAGTGCCTATGGCAAGTGGGCAAGAGCATCCTTTTACTTTATCAAAGGTGCCTGTCTGATGCTGGAGACTTCCTTCGTATGATGTGGGGCTGTCCAGTAATCCAAGAATACTGGTGACGGGTTGAAGCCACCCTGAGCTGCTTTGTTGGCTGCTCCAATGACCTCACTTGTAAGGTAGGGCTTGTGGGAGTAGTTGAGGATTGGGGGCTCCTGGGGTATAATTACTCAACTGGCTGAGATTTCCTGCTGACCTAGTAAGACATAGCTGGACATTGGCATTTATGAGTGAAAGGGATGGACCCCTGTGCCCAACTGGAAAAACTGATTGACTGAGCTCGGAGATGTCTGACATAATAAGATGCCTGTCCTGCTGGGAATGCCTGCCCTGCTTTGGTGTAAGTGGCTACGTGCTTATGGTTTTCATTTGACATTGCAATTGTGCTGGATTGACAATCAATAAAATAGTTTCACAAATTATACATATGCAAGCAATTATGTATTTAAGGGGGTGTAGCAACTATTGTGTTACTTTCCTTGTTGGTTGCATTTTCCTGAGGAATCGGAATGCCTTTTCGTGTGTAGTGCTTTGGTGACGCAGTAATTAGTTTTATTTATTCCATTGTGCTGATTGGCACTAAGGTTGCTTCAGATTACTAGAAAAGGTGGCAGTGCTGTATGTAGGGAGAGTTCTGTACAACTTAGAGGCCTTCGGATCTGAGCCTCACGGATGCACTTGTAATTGTGGTAATAGTAGTGTACATCCCACAGTGCATGGCTGTCACTCTATGCTAGATATTAGGTGATCCTCCGGGGAGTCTCTTTGTTCATTGGAAGCGGCACACACCCAGTATTTGCAAAAGCTTGAGGGACCACATCTGCCCTGGGCTTCCAGACCAGCCCATGTGCTTGAGTATCTGCTCATTTGGACCGTGAATCTTTCCTGGATTCTCATGCTCTGCTTTATTTCACCATCTAGTGGTTGGGTTCGGTCTGATGGGCTTGAGTAGCTTCTCTTACTCACCTTCCCTTCACTCCTAGATGCAGCAGCAAAAAACAGGAGCGCAATTCTGGTCATTACACACAACTTGGAAACACTACATTTGACACTAACAAGCATTTCACTGTTAAGCTAACATTGCCTCCAACATGTATTATTGAACTTTCAAATATATGAAAATACCTCATAAAGTTTGTAGATATTTAGATATAGTGCAGCACTGTCAGAAAATTATGTGTGCCTTCATAATATATAACACACAATAAGAGAATTAGAACTAGAGAGAAAAAGCCATGTCTGGCACATCCATCTAAATAAAGTTAACCTCTTCATGTTTTCTGTGGTTGCAGGTTGGTTAAGTATGATTTCTCAAGCACTGGATATTGTATAAAAGGGAAAATTAACCATTTTCCTTTCTTGCATTAACAAGAGATCAATCTTGTAAATTGAACATGTTTGGTTAGCAGTACACTTTTTGCGAACTTTAGGATGACCTCTCAAGAACATGTACTCCTTTTCGCCTGATATAAATACCTGAGATGAGTTGCATGGTATTCCGTATTAACCTGAAACATGTGGACATGTGACATAGCCATACTTATCCACATATCTTTCTTGCCACTTGACTGTGTTGATTTTTCTTAATGTATTTTCTACTTAAAGTATATGTTTTGTTCCCCAAGCACAAACCCCAAGTTCTGTCAGTCTGCCCTGGACAATCCCACATTTTGGACATGGCTGGCACATATGGGAGAGAGGGTTGGGAGACATGGGGCACACCGTGGCATGTGTCTGGGTAATAGGCTTGAGGGAAGGCATATCATAACAAATATTGATACATTTCCTGAAGATGCAAGATGGATATTTGTTGGTAAAATGTCTTCTGAAAATGACAAGCATGCCTTGGGGACCATTTGTTATTACAAAACATTTCAGGCTGATTATTGAGTTATTTATGCTGGGTTGGGGGTATTTAATTTCAGCGTGGCCACAATCGCTGCAGAAATCCACCTACAGCTGGCACCAGGCAGCAGTTCTAGCAATACAAGCTGTCTCCTCAAACATCAATTGGGAATATTTGATTTTATAACAAAATAAGCCTGATGCCATGTTCCTTATAGAGACCTGACTACTTCCAAACCAGTAATTGCCCTGGCCACTTCCCTAGGATATTCCAAAATGCCCTGGAACCGCACCCTCAAATTGGGTGGCGTCATCATGATAATTTCCCCCCCTAGCAGACCTGACTACTTCCAAACCAGTAATTGCCCTGGCCACTTCCCTAGGATATTCCAAAATGCCCTGGAACCGCACCCTCAAATTGGGTGGCGGCATCATGATAATTTCCCCCCTAGTATTTCTTCCTTTCTTCTAAATACCAATGTCTTTCATTTAGGGTGAATGCTGGCTGTTAGAAATCGGGTTTCTAGTTGTCAGAATATACACCCTATACAAGCAGGAATTACCACTCTAATCAGGGTAAGCTAGATACACACTTCGAGATAACCTGTGCTCACCCTTTGGTAGCTGGACCCAGAGCAGTCAGGCTTATGTAAAGAGGCAATGTGTAAAGTATTTGTGCAACACACACAGTTACACAATGAAAACACCACAAAAAGACTCTACGCATGTGTAGAAACATAGAGAACTTTTGTCTAAGTAAAACAAGACCAAAACGGCAAAAATCCAATCAGCAGAAGTTGAGATATGAAGTTTTAAAGAATAAACCAAAAATAGTGCTTAGAAGACAATAGTGCTAAAAGATTACTTGAGGCCACGATAGACTGGGGTAAATCCAAAGTTCAGGCTGACCACGATGGAGGGCAGGCCAGCTACAGGACTCGCACTGAGCCAGCTGAAAGAGTACCTTGGATGGAGCAAGCGTCGACGTCGAAGACTTGATGCGTCGGTACCGCTCCACACAGTCATGTAGATGCGCCAGCATTGAGCCTCGCAGCGATGTCCTTGGATCAGAATTGCATTGTTGTCACACCTCATAGTGGGGTCCCACGTTGTCATCTAATCGGCACTGCATTGGCGTCAATGAGCACTGCGTCGATTCCAAACGGCACAACAGCCCGGATACGTCAATTCTTGCAAAAGAACAGATGCAAAACGAATTTCTGAGGCCCAGGACTGGATTGGCACCTCAGGCGAAGAAGGACTCACAGATGGCAGAGTCCAGAAGCAAAGTTGTAGAAAGTCGTCGATGGCCCTGAGACTTCAGAAACAGGAGGCAAGCCAGCAAGCCCTTGGAGTCGCTCTGGGTCTAGTGAGATAGGTCCAGTCCTTGTCCTCAGCAGGGCAGACGTCAACTGGCAGCAGGGCCAGCTGACCAAAGCAATGAAGCAGTTCCTTCAGAACAGTTAGTCAAGCAGAGTGGCAATCCTTGTAGCACAGCAGTCCTTACTCCTGTTAGTTCTTCACAGGGCCAGTAGTGTACTACTGACTTGTTAGGGTCAGAGCCCCAGTACTTATACTCAAATGTGCCTTTGAAGTGGGGGTGACTTCAAAGCCGCTCTTTGAAGTGCAGAGGTCCCTCCTCCATCCCAGCCTTGTCTCCAGACTGTCAGTAGGGGGTAATCACCCTTTTCTGTGGAACAGATGACACTGCCTCCTGAAGTGTATGTGTGTATGTGTTAGCTCTTCCTGGGCAGGAAGAGGGAGGAAGAGCTATCAGAATGCAGATGAGTTCTCTGGCAGACCCACCCTTCCTGTGTTTGTGGCTGTCTAGAGGGAATGCACAAAGTGTAACTGTTGCTTACCCCAGACATTTATTGGAGACAGACTGCAAGGCACACAGAGCAGGAAGAGCAGAGAAATGCCCACTTTTTAAAAGTGATATTTCTAAAATAGTAATGTTAAATCCACCTTTACCAGTAAAGAGGATTTATCATTACCATTCCAAAGATATGAGACGTGATAAAGCTACTCCTTTCTGACCAGGAATTACAGCTTAAAAGTGTGAAAAGGAATTTCCAGTGCTGGCCTATGAGAGGAGTATGCCACACAGGATTGAAAAACGACTTTGGGAGTTTCCACAGCTAGACATGTAAATCTTAAAAGTACATACCCTATTGTTTACTTAGTACCCTGCCCTATGGGCTACCAAGGGCCTACCTTAGGGGTGACGTATATAGTAAAAGGGGAGATTGTAGGAAATTGACCGGCTGTGTGGTGGACACCTATGGTGTTGGCACCTTATACCAGGACCATGCAACCCCTATTAGTGAAGCCAGGGCTCTCTAGAGGTAGTTGTGGATGAGCAGCCAAGACTTATCTAGGAAACATGCAAAGCTTATGCAATACCACTGTAGTCACACAGCAACTTATCACACATGACAGAACCACACAGTGTTATAAAAATAAAGGTACTTTATTATAGTAACACAACACTAGACTACTTATAGGCAGTTCCCCCAACTGGGTGTAAGTACACACTATACATATACACAATAGCAATCAGAAATTAGCATAGAAACAAAAAGCATTGGCAATAATGGTAGAAAATAGTGAGGGCCCTAGGAGAGGGCTAAACCATACTCTAAGAAAGTGGAATGCGGAGAGGAGTCCCCCACCCAAGGATGTGGAGTGGTTAGAGGGGAGCTGGAAGAACTAGGGATCCCAAGTGGTAAGTACCTGAGTGACCCTCAGCGACCAAGAGAGCAGAGGTAAGTACCTGGTCTTCCCAAGGACCTACAGTAGGACTTAGAAAAGGGATTGTGCAAGACCCGGACCAGTCTGGAAGAAACCAAAGGTGGATTCTGGCAGAAGAGGACCTGCAAAACAAGGGGACTGAGTCCAATTCAAAATGTAGTGTCCGGTCGTGGCAGGAGCCACTACCCACCTTTCTCTGGATGCACAACTAGGTTGACGGGGAAGAAGAAGACCAGCTGTGCAGCGCCAGAGCTGAAGAGTAGTCCTTGGACCGGTGCAGATGGTGTCCCACGTCGGCTGTCGGGTTGCAGTTGGTTAGTGGTTAGGAGAACCACTAACAAGCCTTGGCAAAGGCAAGAAGAAGCACAAGAATAGTTGCAAGGTTTAAGGGGACCAGCAAGGTCCAGGGGACCCTTGGAGGGGAGTCCGGGCTGAACCTCAGCAGTTGGGAGAGCCAGAAGGAGCAGTTGCAGCCGCCACAGGCAGCCCACTGGCAGCAGGCACAATAAGTCGCAGAGAAGCCCAGTCTACACACCTGAAGAGGAGTCCCATTTCGCTGGAGCAGCAGAGATGATACTGTGCTTGGCAGGATGAAGGGCTGGGGACCAGGGCTACTCGGAGCCTGAAGATCCCTTGAAGCAGGAACAAACAAGCCTTGGTAGCTGCAAGAGTCGCAGTGCACAGGGGTACTGTCCTGCAAGGAGAGGCAAGGGCTCACCGTATTCAAGAACTATTATCACACAGAGCAGTATTCGAAAGGGCCGCCAGGCCCTGTGTACAGGAGCTAGAATCTCAGCTTTGTCAAGCTGAATCCCAACATAAAGAGGGGGCACACAGTGGCCCCGAGAAACCTACGCCACATTTGGGTCGAACTAGAACACCTCTTGATGAAAAAGGCAGCAAGGAAACTCTCTGTGTGGGTCAGACATATTATGAATGGGGGGGATAAGGCTGACAGGCTATTGGCCCACAAACTACTCATACACTCCACATCAATCACATCCACAAAATCCATAATGGGGAGGGACAGACTTATACGGCAACATCAGACATCAAATCGGTCTTTCATGCTAATTATTCAGCCCTATATCAAGCCCAAACTTTAAATGAACAGCTCCAGGATAACTACCTGGAGTAGTACGCCCCACCCCGACTGTAGGGAGGATCTAACCCACCTAGGGGCAGACATTAGCCCAGATGAGGCCAAAACAATTGGCAATCTCCCCTCACACAAAGCGCCGGGACCAGATGGGTTTCTGGCTATTATTTTACAAAACTTTGTACATTTATTAGCCGAACCTCTAACACCGGTCTTCAACAATTTTTTAACATTGGGTTCCGTTACTGACACAATACTGGAATCCCACATAATGCTACTCTTAAAACCTTCAAAATCCACGACCAACTGATCTTCATACCGCCCTATAGCGCTCCTAAACTGTGATGTCAAAATATTCACGTCAATCCTTGTAGCACGCCTCAAACACATCTGGCCAAATATTATAGCACCCCAACATTCAGGCTTTCTCCTCAGTAGGCAGGCTAACGACAACGCCCATCTGGCAGTAGCCCTTATGGGAGCAGCTGGACATAGCTACCAGCCTTGGCCCTCCTATATCTAGACGCTGAAAAAACATTTGATAGGGTGATAACTATCAAAGATCCTACCAAAATCTACATGGGCCCATGGGCCTCAGAAGCTCGTGGCCAAGCTGAAGATTAACGCAACTTTGTTGTCTACTATCACCCTTTTGAGGGGGACACGCAAGGAGTGTCCCTATCCCCTTCAATCCTTGCCTTGTCCATGGATCCCCTAGTAGGTAAAATTCAAAGTAATCCTGAAATTCAGGATATGCATATGGACGTGAGAGAGCACAAACTGGCTCTCTTTGAGGACAATCTACATTGTTTCCTCACTAACCCAGATTCATCCACCCCGGCATTGATGAAGGACCAAAATTTGTTTTCCAGAGATTCCAGCTTTAAAGTGAACTTCACTAAATCCTGGGGTATGGGCATGGCTGGTCTTGAGGCACCCATCCGGAGGGCTGGATTTCAGTGGTCCAACTCAATGATTACTCATCTTGGTGTTCACCTTCCATCCTGCACTAAGGACTTATATCAAAGTAACATTGCCCCATTGCTCACAGCTCTTGCTGGGGCAAGCTGGAAATCTCTTGGCTAGGCCAGCTTAATTGCCTCAAGATGAACTTTATGCCGAGTTTATTCTACGTTCTACAGACCCTCCCGACTATATCCAAAATGATGCGAACACATATTTGCACAAAAATGCTCCGTTTTGTTTGAGGGGTAAATCACCAAGGGTGGCCAGGGCGTCTCTATACCATACTATAGCAGAAGGAGGCCTGGGGTTTCCTAAAGTGTCCACCTATATCCTGGCAGCACAACTTTGTCCCTTCCTTGATTGGAACTATGATCCTGACAACAAACCTTGAGTTCAGGTGGAACAAGCTTTCTCCTCGACCCCCTAGATGGCCTCGTGTGGCTCCCCCTCTTGAGGGGCCTCCTGGAACCCTCATTCCTTCCACTGACATCCACACTGCTAGCCTATTGGCGTGAGGTTCGTCTACGGCAGCAGTTCCCTTCTTACCCTTTCCCCCTCATCCCCCTAGCGCCCAACAGAGAATTCCCACCGGAAGTACTGTACCATGAAAATTTTGGCTAGGATCAGGGCCGGGCCTCCAGACTGAGAGCCTTCTATGGCAAGGGTGAACTGTGCACAAATGAGTCTGTGGGGGCGAGATATACCCTCCCCCGAAATGCAATATATCAAATAGGACAAGCTTTATACTGGGCTGTGGAGTTTATATGCCACGGAAAGACTCTCTGCTGTTCTTAGAGACAGAGTAGCTAAAGTTGAGGCAATATGGCCCCCTTCGTCACACCTATTCGGTGACAAAATAGTGCGGGGGCATCCATCGTACTATGTCTAAGACGTTGAAGGCTTCACATATTTGGGTCTTTTCTTCATCGGACTCCACAGACGACTCACCTTGACTTGTCCGCTCCTTGGGCGCAACTTGATGTGCTGTAGTATTCTCCGGGGGAGGGAAGACACCCATTGTAGGGAATAACATTTGTTGTCTCCACAAAGGTCTCAATGTGTATCTTGCTGGAGGTGGGTGGAGGGGCAGGGCTAGAAGAGTAATTTTGGAACATTTTTGAAGTCCCTTTGATGTCATGCTCTTGTATCCATGAGGGAGTTTGGGTGGGTTCCCCGATTTTATCCTCTTGTCGGATGTAATTGATGAAGCTATAAAGCGTGTCTTGTTCCTTATTCTAAAATGCTAAATAAAGTTGTTTAAATTTTTTTTGATGTTCAGTGCATTTCCTAGAGCTTTTCTCCCCTGTGCCACTGCACCTGCTGCACCATCCAAATCATGGCCCTAGTGCCTGCAAGGGAACTGCGCTTATGACTGCTTGTTGAGTATCAACATATAGCAATAAACTGCGCTCAGTGGGTTTCCTAGAACTTTTGGTTCCTTTGCCACTGCACCTGCTGCCCCATCTAAATCATGGCCCTAGTGCCTGAAAGGTTGCTGCTTTTGTGACCGCTTGCCTAGTGGTAACATACAACAATAATCTGTGCCTAGTGGGTATTCGAAAGCTTTTGGCCCCTGTGCCACTGCACCTTCCGCACCACCCAAATTTTGGCCCCCTACAGCCTGCAAGGTAACTGCTCTTGTCACCACTTGTTCGGTAGAAACCTATAGCAATAATCTGTGTTCAGTGGGCTTCTTAAAGCTTTTGGCCCCTGTGCCACTACACATCCTGCAGCACCCAAACCGTGTCCCCTAGTGCCTGCAAGGTGACTGCGCTTGGGACTGCTTGTTCAGTTGCAACATATAGCAATAATCGGTGCTTGATGGATTTCCTAGAACCTTAAGCACCTGTACCAGTGCACCTTTTGCACCATCCAAATCGTGGCCCCTAGTGCCTACAAGGTAACTGCACTTGTGACCGCTTGTTCAGTAGAAATATATATCAACAATTGGTGCTCAGTGGGTTTCCTAAAGCTTTTGGCACCTGTGCCACTGGCCCTTCTGTACCATTCAAATCGGGGCCCCTAGTGCCTGCACGGTAACTGTGCTTGTGACCGCGTGTTCAGTAGAACTATATATCAATAATTGGTGCTCAGTGGGTTTCCTACAGCGTTTGGCCCCTGTGCCACTGCAACATCCAAATCGTAGCCCCTAGTGCCTCCAAGGTAACTGCAATTGTGACCACTTGCCTAGTGGTAACATATAGCAATAATCAGTGTTTGGTGGGTTTCCTAGTGCTTTTGCCCCTTGTACCACTGCACCTGCTGCACCATCTGAATCGTAGCCTCTAGAGCCTGCAAGGTAACTGTGCTTGTGACCGCTGGTACAGTAGTAACATATAGCAATAATCTGTGCTCATTGGGTTTCCTAGACTTTTGTCCCTGTGCCACTGCACGTGCTGCACCATTCAAATCATGGCCCTAGTGCCTGCAAGGTGACTGCGCTTGGGACTGCTTGTTCAGTGGCAGCATATAGCAATAATCGGTGCTCGTGGATTTCCTAGAACTTTTATCCCCTGTGCCTCTGCACCTGCTGCACCATCCAAATCATGGCCCTAATGCATGCAAGGTAACATAAGGAAATTGTTTATATCTAGTAATGTATGTGTTCCAAAAAGGCACAGTTGCAGATGGAATACATAATTATTTTGTAGGTAAACAAACACAAAAGCGTTCATAAAAAATGCCTTTAAACTTATCCAGCTCTCCAAAACGAGTTGCCACGGATGTCATAAATAAAGCATATGCTTCACACATCAAAGTGAAAACTAAGCATTGTTAAATTGTGTTACACTGTGCCTGGCTCTTTTCTGTGAAAATATCTCATCCTGTGCTTGACAGCGAATGGGCCATAAACGGGGTCAATTGCCCAAGATCACTGTATGTTAAGCTGACACTGAGACTGAAATGCTGTTTTGTACTTTGTTCCGAAACCCTGGAGAGCCTAAAACGCATACAGCCAGCAAATGGGAAGGAGGAAAACGAGAGTTACAAACCACAAAGCCACTGTCAAGCGATGGGCAGAATGCATCCCTAGGTCAACTTTCTGAAAGTCTCCTAGGTGTCTTTAGCAAACCAGACAGCTCCACTGTCTGCTCAGCTGTGACCTAAAAATGTGCATTTATCTACCACAATTTCTTATCCATCACACATCAAGCTCTGCTTCTGATGTAATAAGTCAACCACACCTTGGTGATCATCACACAAGACATGGAAACATTTCCCACAGTCTCAAAGCAAAAGCAACACTCTTTGAACCACACACCCGCATGACGTAGTGTGCTATCCATGAGGATGAGCGCTTCAGGGTCTATCATGCGGTAGTAAGTGCAATAGAAATGCTATGATCCAATAAAAAAATACCTCGTGATATTCCTTTTGCTACAGTAAAATATGAACTATCCTCATGATGTTCCTATTAGAGTGATGCTAGTGCAGTATGACTTTCATCCCACCTACTGGCATATATTTGACTGGCCTATATATATCGATATGGAGAGGGGTACTTAAATTAATAGGAAGCAGTATTAACATTTGGTTGTGTTTTGTCAGTATAGTAGAACTCACACTCTGAATGCCAGTTCACTGCACCTACAGGGAAAGTATTATGTGCAACCAGCAATGAACATGTTTTTTTTTACAAATTGAGCCGATATTATGAATGTCAGACATGCCGTGCACCGTTAAATAATGAAGTCCCACCAACCCACTGGTAATACAGTACTTTGGACCCATCAACGTACAGTAAAGTCAAAATTCTGGTTGTGCTGCGGCCATCCCTGGTTTACCAGTGTGAAATCACAAATACATGTGGTTAACTAATTAACTTTTAAGATGACATCTTGAGTCAAATATACTAAGATGACAGGACCCGAAAACGTGGGACCTCTTTATAGTATACGTTTAAACTTGGAGCATAATATTTTACCTGTTGAGGCGTTATGGACACTTATGCGTTTGGATCAAAACCTGTAGAAGATGAGCTGAGATTTAGTATGAGGAGTCTCACTCAAATGAAGGGATGATGTTGAGGAAATGAGGACCGTGTTTAGTGACATTAAACTCAGTAAGAGATTTGTTGGGGGTAATCTTGAATGTGATCCTGTGAGTTAGAGCTTAAATATAATTACCACTTAGAGGTCTTTATTTGCAGTGACCAAGATTATTTTAATCAGTGAGGTTTTCAGCTTGTACATGGGTTCACATAGATAAAATTATCGGCAAGGATTTTAGTGATACGAGAGCAAATAAGCAACCTGGATACTAAACAACTGCTGTGTTTGACAAGCTCCTGGAGGGCTTGGACCAGGCGCCTTGCTGTTGTTGAGAACACAAAGATATTGAAGAATGTGGCAAGCATGTTTTTCTCTTGCATTCTGTGTGGAATAAGCAGACTGTGATGGAAGCCCCCGCATGTATGCTTTAAGGTGCAGTGTGTCAGGCTATATATTTTCTGTTTGTTTAAAAGTCAATAAAATGTATTGGGTTGAAGGTTAGAAATATAAAGTTTGGCCAAATGGACTGATCATGTTATTTCAGGTGTCTTCAGAAGCTCTAGGTTAGGTATGTATATTTTAAAAATACTTAGTTTTCTTAGTTTGGGATTATTGACTTCATTGTGACAAATGGACAGTATTCCTGGGGTGCAAAACAACAAAAACTATAAATGGCTTTTTCAGTCAGTTCCCCAGTCCACCTACTTGAGCTTACTTATAGTTGCACAGTGTTAGAGGTTTTGTGTAAATGTATCCTATAGCAAATGTTGTTATCTTAAACACATAATTAAAATTAAAACCATGTCAATAATTGCACTCCAATGCAAATAAAACAATATGTTGTGTAAATAAAGAAATAAAGGCATATTTTAAATTAATAGTTTTTCTGTCTTCGGTCCATCCTTTACTCGAGCTGTGAACCTTAAGATTCCCTCATTATCAACATTTAGCCTGAGGATATTAAATTATATAAATTTCTGAGGTTGAAAGGTGTGGTTGGTAAATTGAAATCACCAAACTCACCTGAGCTTTCTGGTCTGGTAGGTAACTTTAAGAACAGGGACATGTTGCATCTCATGTTTATGAACTTTTGGAATCTCCCAAAAAATATGTGCTCAGTTCTCTTATCTGGAAATGGGAACCTTATTTTGACTCGCTTTGTAATATTAGCGTCCTGGATGTTGGGTAGAAAAAAAATTGGCAATCCCCCTTCTGTGCAAAACTCACACAGGCCTTGGCTCAGTCAATCCAGATTCTGGTCTATGCACAAAACGTTTTGGACACAATTTAGACTTCACAAAATTGGTTTAAATGCATCGGATATCTGTTGGAGGTGCGAGAAGAAGGTAAGGGATCTACAACACGTTTTTTAACATTTTAATGTGGTCTGCCCACTAAGGACTAAGGTACACTCACTGATTCATGATATAACATGGGTGTCTATGGCGACTGAGTTGCTGACAGTAAATTTAGGACTTTATGCTAACACTTTGCCTTTGGTATGGACGGATCACATCTCGATGTTGATTGACCTCCTTTTTGCAGTACGTACTAAGAATACTTTCTGATTGGAAACTACATCTTTTACTTCCTTTGAGAAATGGTGGAACTTGCTGTATTCTGTTAGAGGCCTTAGTGACCTATTAGCTTTGCCAATGCTTTTTGGCAATGCTGCAACACATTGGAAAAATAAAAATAAAAAATGCATCATGAGGCAATGCACGTATAGCACATATGCACCCTGATTCTACTGGCATCCGAGTTATTCAGTAGGTACGCACAAATGTGATGCACACACTTACTGATTGAAATTAGCACCATTTTACTTATTTTATATTTACTTTTCCATGATGGTGGGTGCCACTTTGTGTAGTAAACAAAAAAAATAAATTTCCTGTTGTCATGAAGCAAGAAGAGCAACCCAACATCAAATGAGGGCTGCTGAGCCACCCAAGAAATGTAAAGCTTTGAGAAATAAATATTAAAAGGACCACTTGAGGTGGATGAGCAAGAGGAGTGGGTGTGGGGGATCAACAGGGATTGGACGGGGTGAGGGGTTGAAATAAACATTGAACCAGTAGGTAAAGAAGGGATGTAAGAGAGGAACACCAGCTCATAAGTGAGTCCAACACTGAGCTTTGGGGTGGCTATTGTAGGGGGAAAACACTTGAAGGAGAAAGCTTGAGAGCACATGTATTCTCATGAAGTGCTTAACCAAAATGGAAAAAGTAGGTGCCTCAAACAGCTGTGGAATGCTACATCTCAACCAGTCAAAAGGATGTTAAAGAGGCTGTCCGTTCCAGGGGAGAGACAAACGCAAGAAGAGGGAGGCAAACCATTGAATAAGAAGTAAGCAAATGAGAATGACAATAACACCAACTAATGTTAAGCAGTGGGCTGACTCTCCGCCAATGTAAATTTTGATAGGGTCCACAAGTCTTTCGCCTGCAGGCAGCTAAAAACCGTTTTGTAGACAAGACCTAAAAAAAGTCGAAAGCATCTTTATAAACATGCATTGGCAAAAGTGTTAGGTCTCGCCATTGATTTTGCCAATGATTTTTGCTGATGCTGTGCAGTATTGGGGAAAAGCAGAACTATTTTGTTGATGCTATGGAGCATTAGCTAAAAGAAATTAAAAAGGGGACACAATGAAGCAGAGAAAATGTCTGCCAGTGTAATGATACAGGCACCATTTTCTCTTTATTTACCAGTTTAAGATGGTGGATGTTACTTGGGTCGGTAAATTAAAATTTTAAAAAAAAAAGTGTGAATGTGGTTTGTGCAGTCTGGCAGCAAGTGGCAACTTCCTGGCTCTCCAAAGCTTAAAAAAAAAAATACATTTTGACCAATGGATTGGCAGGAAAGAGGGCTCAATATGGAGTTTAGTTTAGTTTAGAGGATTTGTATAGTGCATGGCAACCCGAAGGCCTCTCATCGCTGAGTGGCAGGACGAGGGACCACGGACGGTTCTTCTGCTATGGCGGAAGAACTTCGCCTCACCTCATTGCTGGGTTGGAGATGTCAGGCAGACACTTTCACTCTGCCTCACAGCGCCCTGGCTGGGCGCTCTGTCCAATCCTAACACTGCTTTCAAGCTGCCAACAGCATAAAAGCAATGTTAGGATTGGACGCAGGGCAGGCTGGGAGCCTGTGCCTCAACTCCAGTCGAGGAGCGTATGGAAGCTGCGAGGCATAGCGCAAAAGGTAAGTTTGTTTTGTTTATTATATTATTCTTTTTGTTTCCGTTGTGCCCCCCCTCCCGCCCTGACCTGCATTGCGCCACCCTTTTTTCCTCCTGCAAGCGGCCAATACGGGAGACACAAGGGGCGAGCAGCAAATGAGGGCGAGCAAACACTGAATGCGGGGTAGCAGATATTTGGGATATGAGGGAGCCAGTTGGAAAACACATACCCTCAAGGAGTACTTAACTGACAAGAAGAAAGTAGTTTGTTCACAGTGAACGGTGGAAGGAAGTTATAAACGTAACTGTGATCAGTACGTCAAGTCAATCAGTGTGACAGATTGGCAAAATAAGTAGGTTGATTTTAAAAATAAATCTGCATTCAGGTGCAAAGTGTGAGGAAATAAGTTTAAAATTGAACATGGAACATTTATTCAGATAAATCTTTGTGAATATCAGACATCGTCCAGGGTATCGCACAGCGTATCGTGCCCTCGTGCACGCCTGCCAACATTTGGAAATAGATAAGAGGGAATATTTAGAAAAATAAATCTGAGAATGATTTTATTTTCCCCACTAACTTGCTTTGTAATGGAGGTAATTTTAAGTAGGAGAAAGCTAAAATGTTTTTGTTGGAAAAATTGTGAGTGCGACCCTAGGTGGGGAGTGATGGCATGCATGCTTTTTGTAAGTTACACATTGTCCGGTTCAATTAGAGAGGGTTCCTGAGTCAGGAGGTGTGAAAATAAAAACGCAAGGGCATGTTTCAAATGTCTCCAGTTTTAGTCCTGGCTTGTGCCAGCTTTGCATTGCTGGAAATTGCTGCTTAAATAAACGAGCTCTATTCACTTTCTCTTTTTTGTGTTTTTTGCAATGTGGTCAATGAGATTTGCTTAGGGATGTGTGGAGCCACATTTGCGTGGTGACCACTTATTAAGCGTTTCATGTTTTGCATAAGTGAATCAACATGTTGTTCCTACAGTTCTTTTCCGTACACCTCTTGCCGCCTATTTCCAATCTCTCTCTCTCTCTCTCCCTCTCCTCTCCTTCTTCCTCTCCCTCTCCCCCTCCCTCTCAACCCCCCCCTTCTCCTTAGTCACACCTTTCAATATGTTATTATTGTGAGTCGGGTGCTTTTTGTACATGTCCAGGTTAGAGGTATGCACGAGCATCAACAGACAGAAAAACCTTTTGACCTGGTGTCTGAGGAGTTCCAAGCTACAGCCCGTGATTAAATATATTTTCTTTTTACCTGACAGAATTCCAGTGGGTTCAGGGGGACGTGTGTGAAGTCCAGCTGATGGTGTACAACCCCATGCCCTTCGAGCTCCGAGTAGAAAACATGGTAGGTGACAGAAAACCGCGTTCAAATGAAATGTTTTTCGAAAGAGATTTTTTTCCACAGAGACAAATGTATGAAAGGTGCCAAATGTCGAGCACTAATGAAGAAAGGCAGCAGCTCGCTGCATTAGTAATGCAACATGCATTGTGTAATTAGTTAAAATCATTAGAACGATACAGGTTTCACTATTGAAGTACATACAGTATGTCAAAACCTACCTTTCGATTATGCATGAGGGCAGGTATCTCCAGTGAGCACCTCGTGAGCCACCGGTAGCGCTACAGCTCCCTGTGAGTAGCTCTCCGGTGTGGGGAGCGGCCTTAACAACGCAGCTCGAACCACGCTGTGCATTTACAATGCGGCCCAAACCATGAATGCGTCTTTACAACACATTCCTTAACCACGCAAGTCATCACAGCGACTTGCCTTAAAGAAAGCGTTGTTTGACTTTAAGTCCAACAGTTTCCCTACTGTGGCGCAGACGTGAGTTGGAATAGTAAATTATACTATTCCAAAGTCCAGCGCTTTCCCCAAGGCAGCTTGTTGTAATGATTTGTGTGGTAAAGGAATGCGTTGTAGAAATGCATTTGTGGTTCTTAAGGCAGGCGTGGTAAATGCATGCGTTGTTACGACATACAACCCCGGTGTGCAACCCAGACTCCTAAATTAGAGGCTACTGCTAGAATGCATTAACATATGTACCCCAAAGTTGAAAATTGTGTTTTCAAGATGAAATTGCATCTATTTTCAGAGCTCATAAGATGATGTTTTGAGAAAGAAGGTTTAATTATTTCCAAAATATATCTACACTCCAAGTTGATAAAAACATTTCTTGCACTACTACTGGCAACCCTGCTCTATTTACTGAGGTAATCACCGCTTGCAGACTTGCACGAGGCGGCCACTAACACAATGTTGTCTGTACAACACTAATAATATTAGTAGCTTAGCATGATTTTTATTGAACATATGTAGTTCTTGTTACAGAAAAGGTTGGAGACTGCATTAGGCTAATTAAAAAACTTAAAGCTATCCTATGTCGGTTGTCTCTGCGTTATAGACGTTTTATTTTTGCCATTTCTGAGTGTTCTTATGTATAAGTAAAAAGTGAGGTTCATGTATATACTTCACCTGTTCCATCTTCAACAGGAGAAGCCTGTATCTTGTGAACTGCTAGTCACATATATTGTTAAGGTCTACCCGACAGTCCAGTGCACACCACCTTTTGACGTGACTGAATCTCTGCTGAAAAATCTGGGCCTCAGCAGAGCCTTCTTTCGGTTCCTCAAGGTTTACAGATACATACATCGCTTGATGACAACAGCGGCTTTTCATAGTCTCTGCCCCTCACGGATCCATATCTAAGTCTGAGCAGGATCAGAAAGATTCTGACCCCAATTATTATCCACTTTTGATTTAGAATGAGGGGGAGATTCAAGAATGACTTCTTAATATTGTAGTCATATGTAGGGCTCACCACCCAGGAGCGTTTCCTCAACTTCATCTTAGTGAAGTGGTCATAGAAAGAAGAGAGTTTTGGCTGCTTTATTCCTAATGACTTTGCTGTGCTCTAGGCTGCACTCTCCCAAATCCTGGTGGGCTGCAGTTTTTCAACAGTACAGAGTTATAAGCTCTTTCCATGGGAATAATACAAGTTCTTCCCTCTCACAAGCTCTGATCATAGGAATAATAGGAGTTCTTCCTTCTCAGAAGCTCTTTCCATAGGAATAATAGGAGTTCTTCCTTCTCAGAAGCTCTTTCCATAGGAGAGCCTTTAATGATTGAGCTGGGGCTACTCTTGGCTTTGAGTCGTACACTAGATAGGCTGCCTGTAAGATGTAACTCTGGCTTCAGAGATTGAGATCTAACCATATTTGTGCTTCTGATCATGAGCCAGGGATCCAGAACTGCGATCTATACATGCGACTTTGCAGTGTTCAACCAGCTTGCCAACTTTCCGTAGTAAACCCATGAACCATATGTTATAGTTGACAGAAACTTTCTAGCCTCAACTTGGAGTGCTGGGCCTGAAAATGTGTTAAATAAAATGGTTAGCAGGCTGGTTAGGGCTAAAGCTTTGTCTTTCACTCCTAGTTGCTTAGCATTGCTCCCACACTCCTCGAGCTGTACCCCAAGATGTTTATAGTATCTAATTTCTTCAAGTCACGTGTTGTCTAAAAGCCAAAATCTCTTTTTTTAAAAAAATTAATCTTCTGCTAAACATCATGATTTTGTTTTCCCTAAGTTGATACTACAATGGTTATCATTGCAGTATAAATGTAAGGCATTCAGTGCTGTTGGTAGACCTTTAGGCATTTTATCAATGAGAGCCATGTCAGTGGCGTATTTAAGTCTGCTGAATAGTTTGTTTTCCTAGTTTTGAGGGGTGCGTATCTACTGATATAATTGCATTACCCACTCCAGATAAACATAAATTGAAGAGTAGGGAGGAGGGGGCAAGTGCAGCCATGTTTAAGGCCTTAGGGTAAGATGTATCATCAAACCATTTTGCGATTCTCTAATAGCAATTTTTAAGAAATCGCTATTTCAGAGTCGCAAAATGGTATGTATCATATTTGCGATTCGGTAATAGCGATTTCTTAAAAATCACAAATGCTATTAATGAATCGCAAATAGCGATTCTGACCCCATTCGCACCTATGGGCCTGTAGGCCCTTATTTGCGTATTTTTTGCATTTCCCAAATTGCGAATTCTTAACTGGAATTCGCAATTTCGGAAATGCAAACCCCCGCGTGCTGGGGGCCTAAGGTCCCCTCTGCTGCACCCCCAAAAACTATTTTAGGACAGGTAAGGCGCACACATGCCAAAGGGGCATGTGTGCGTTACATGTCAATTTTAAAAATGCATTTTTAAAATTTGCGCATGGTTACCACCAAATTGTATTTGGTGGTAATTGCGATTCCTCAATGCCCAATTCGCATTAAGGAAAAGCTTGATACAGGTGCGTAAGAAATTGCAAATAAAGATTCCTTATTTGCGATTTCTTATTTAGAGAATAGCAATTTGCGATTCTCTAAACAGGGTCGCAATTTTAAGGAATCGCTATTTTAGCGATTCCTTAAAATTGCACAGCGAATGCCTTTCATACATACTGAAAGGCATTCTTGCATTTGCAAACAGCCGTTCGCACCGTTTGCGAATGCAAAAAAGCTTTGATACATCTGGCCCTTTGTCAGTAATAATTTTCTCTGGGAAGGCTGACTCTGGAGATAAGCGCACCTTTACCTATGTCTGTGTAGAGAGAGCAAGGATGGCCATCAGCAGATGTGTCGGATTTCCCCATGTTACTAATTTTATAGCCGACCTCTGTGTATGCAGTCAAATGCAGTGGCCAGATTGATAAAGGTGGCAGAAAGGAGTTTGTCTTTTGTGGAACATGTTTTTTGGATGATCATGGATAGCGCCAGTAAAATATTGCCTCTTGGCACACCCTTTCCAAAAGTCTGTTTGATAGTTTACAGTGAGGCCTTTGCTGTTTAGCCAGTCTTCCAGCTCATTGAGTAGTAGTTTGGGAAAACAGGTTCCTTTCATGTCCAGCAGAGCAATCATTTGAGAATTGGTCAGGAATGGGTAAGAGGCCTTTTAATGAAAGGGTAGCAATAATGAACTCTGCCAACTATTGTTTTGTAAACAGTTTTTATATAAAGGAGTAAGAATTCATGCCCTTAAAGTTGGATTTGATTAAAACATTGATGCTGGCAGACCATTCATTCCCAGAGCTCCCTCACCTCTGAGGGTAACCATCGTTTTGTCCACTTCTATTTTCTCCAGAGCGGGGTCATTTGTAGTTACAGCTACATAAGTTGGAGCAAACAAACTCCGTTTCATTTCATAAGTGGAACTCTGTTCATTCCACGGTTCTTTCCTGGGATCAATTGATTACCATGCCTCCAGAATTTGTACAGGTCTCCTGGTTTACAAGTTTCATATAGATTTTTCCAGCTGTGTTCAACAGTTTCTGTTTTTCCTGACACACTTTTCCTATGTTCAGAACAAATAGTTCTAATTCTTTGTTTTATAGTTGGAGTAGATTTACCTTTTGTAGGCATCTCTATCAATCTGATTAGTTGTGTTTTTTAAAATTGTTGGCTGGCTCTTTTGAAAGGCCTAACCGTTCTCCTGGTGGCTGGCCTTTTTTTTTTCCAGATGGACATTGAATACCTTCCAGAGAGATTATACAATTTGCATCTATGCCGCCACTGTAATTGTAGGCTACTTTTCTGCTCACCTCGCTTTATTTTCTCAATTGTTTCGTTTAGTAGGTGGTCTAAGCAGAGATTGTTATTTATATCCCGTCTTATCCTTCGACAGGCTCTATTTTGGCTGGACCTCCCAATATTAGTGTGGGTTCTTTTCTCGTCAGCCAAACATTGATGATGTACTGCTGGAAGTGGTTGGTAACTAAGAGTACTATTATAGCCTTCTAGCCTGCATTAGCGGGCCATACCGGACATTAAAGGCCCTCTCCAGCGTTAAAGGATCAAAGCCGAAGGCGAGGGCCTTTAACAAGGGAATGGGACTTTAATGTCGATATAGCCCAGCTACACAGGACTACAGGGCTGTTAGAACATTCTGCCTCCAGAGGGCAGAATGTTCTAATAAATGAAACAAAGGCCTCACGGAGGCTCCATGAGGCCTTTGTTCACAGGAGCAGCTGTAATGTTGGCGCTCCGGGCTTCTACCGGCCATTAGAAGCCCGAGAACTCCATTGTTTTCCATGGAGCTTCCAACATTCCAGTGTTCTAATATTTTAAAGTCTTCATTTAAGTTGAAATATTCCACTGTTGCCAAGAGTATTCCAACACCGCCTGTCTGTGTGTAGTTTTGGGAACGGTCATTGGAAAGGCCAGTAACTACATTATTCCTTAAAGAACCGCGCCTCTTTGTCATTGGTACGATTCCATTAAGAAGATCCCAGGCTCCAAGCAGCATCGTGAACTCTACAGAGTGTGGTGAAACCTCTGTCGCCCATTTCCGCCCGCATTACCACAGAATAGTTTCCAGTGACAAAATTGTAATGTATTCCCTTCCGAACAGTGTCAGATTATTTTTCATTTTCAGTAAGCTATTTGTTTCGTTTCCGCACAAGGCTGAGAGAACTACTGTTTTCTAGCTGGTTCTGTTTTTTCCTGTGGCTCTTGTTTTCTCTCATCAGTTATTTTTTACTACTGCCCCTCGAGTGGTTTATTTTCCCTTAACCCTCTGGCAGAGGTGCACTTTGTTTTCGTTATTTGTTTTCGTTTTGCAATTTGCCAATATGGTGGCTGATTAGCCTTCTTCGCGTTCAATTGTTGGTGAGTCATCCTCCAAAAAACAACCTGATTTCTGGTTCCTGCCTCTTTTGTCCTACTGTAGTGTTGACATTGAGAGCACTAAACCAAATGTCTGCATTAAGCGGACATGAACTTAGCAATTGATCGCTGGGAACCGGCCCAGCTGTTGTTCTGGCTCCAGTGGGTGATGTTGCTGATTTTGTGTTACTGAGAACTAATGGCATTGGGAGATTGAATGATGTGCGTGGGATCAGACAGTTTGTCATGTCTACAGTCTTCCCTTCCAAAAAGCTCAACAGCTCATTTTAATGCTCATTATCCCAAAGTAATGGTTATTTCAGGTTTTGCTAAGAGTGGTATTCCTCTATCAATTTACTTAAACCTTTCTTCTGGACTCTCTGGCATAACAGAGTACTTGATACCGCCCGCTAGTGTTTGCTTGGTGTCCTTGATATCACATCTGTCAGTTTTTCGGTCTCTGATTAGCTTAGACAGTCTTTTACATTCTGCATTCATTTGGTAAATTATAACTTGCTTTCATTCTCGTCTGGTATGTGTGTAATGTTCAGTTTCCACAGGCATATATCTTTTTAGTGCTGCTACCTTGCTTGGTGGAATGGAAGATGGAGTGGGCATGTGTTTTTGGATGATGCATGGGGTGAGGGTGTCGTTCATTTGGGGGACAGAGATGTGCTTCAGTGGTGTCCTGGTGGACTTAGCCAGACCTGCTGGCTTTGACACCCTTTGACTAACGCACTCAACCTACGAGTGAACATTTCTTAAAATACCACTTCTTCAATGTTGTGCTAGGTGTCCGATGAACCTCTCGGGCCCAGAACTCAGTTGATCCTTTGCTATAAAGGCACACCAAGTGCTCAGCACTGGGAGTGCTTAAACAAAATCAAAACGCCTCCTGTGGTCAGTAATGTGTCACCCAGGAAGACTTATAGTGCCACTTTCTCCTGTACATAGGGACACTTGTGGAGGAGGGGGCTGTGCTGTCCTGGCAGCCCCCAGGACCACCCAAAAGAGTTAGCGGTGCCTCTAACTCTCTGGGGCACCACAAGATAAAATACACACATTTCGAGCCCATGAAGGGACTAATGTGTGAATTCTTCTACCACAGTCGATACTCCTTGATGCATCCATTATGGGCAGTAAATGTTTTATTTTATTTATTTTACACTTGCAGCGCTTGCCGATTGTATTTGCTGCACTTAGCGATGTTTAGCTTACTTGTGTCCTCTGCAGCCACTTCATGATGTCAGACTTGACCTATGATGCTTCTTAAGTAATGTATCTTCTTCCTGGCTGCCCTGGTGCGACGTCCCTTACGTTTTACAATGTGTACTACCTTAGTCCTATGTGTGGTTTTCAATGGTACATAATGTGTGCTTTCACTTCTCTGCTTATTTTTATACTTATAAAACCTGACAACTTATATTTTTTTAAATTGTGTTTAAACCATTTATGACTCACCTGTGGGCTACATGTATATCACACAATACACACAACAAAGAACTGTATTCACATGTCTTCACTGTTCAACAAGCTTACAAGCACTCTACAAACAACCTTCAACATAAAATGACTATCTGCTGGGCTCCCCACTGCACACCTGATCACTGGCTCATTATTGCATCCACACAAAAATGCACTACTCATCACAGTAGCCTTCACCACCGCTGCTGATGTGTCCACTTTACTCACTATCTGTGGGTGCTTCCCTGTTTGTTGATATCACTGGTTGTCTGTCTGCTGCACTCTTATCACTGCACTTCACATTGCCCCCACAGCTAAATAATGCTTCACTTCACATTTGATCACTGAGCCCCACCCCTCTCACAATCTCATTCCTACTTCTTTTTCTGCCCTGTGATCCAGCAACAATTTCAATACAAACTGACCTTTTCCAAAATATATTTTAATAATTTAACCCACTTCCAGGAATCCATCAGTGATCCACAAAAAATAAAATATTGCCTGGTTTAATTCACAAAGAAATTGATTGATAATTCCCTTGCACTCCATTATCACGGGGAAAATACTACAATGTGTATACATCCCCTTGTGTATCGCCGTCTTCCGTTACTAGATAAATCTACCAGCCACTCTGCTACTCCACTAAAAAGCTTGCCTTCTCACCACCTACAAATAACCTGACTTGTGCCCTTCAGGGTCCCTCTTTAAACACTTCTCCATCCTACTAACCTCTAAAATTCCTTTACATACTCCACAAAAACCTTGATAAAGACAGCATATGTAAAATCACACTTGCTCACAATCATCTTCTTTAAGACACGTTTTTGCAGTGCCTGTAAACAACGTCCACTCTTCCAAACACATGCACACAAAACTGTCTTACTCCTATGTGTATATAACCTTGATCTACACTTCACCTTTTCACCATTTCTAGTCCACGATTGGTATCACTAACAAGTGTTGCCAGAACAAACGAAAATGGTGGATGCCTAGCAGTCAGCCAGAAAAAAGCACGGCACAGTGCCCCCTCCTCATTTAGGGCCTGATTACGACCTTGGTGGATGGGATACTCCATCGCAAACGGGGCGGATATCCCGTCGGATGTTTAACAAGTTCCATAGGATATAATGGAACTTGTAATACGGCGGACGGGATATCCGTCACATTTGTGCCGGAGCATCCCATCCGCCAAGGTCGTAATTAGGCCCTAAGTCTCATGGTCAACAAGTTTATTATAACCAGCATCTTCGTAGTGGAACATCGACAAACAGCTAAGATTGACTAAGCTAAAAAAAATATCTACTACATGACCTCTTATATCTTTTTACCTGATTATATCATCTTCTGATACCATGCACCTGGAGACATCTATTACACTAGATAGGTTCAGTCAGCGTGCCATCCAGTTCAAGACTACACCAAATGCTCTGCAACCCAAAGGGCAACATTAACAATCCAAAATATTCAAGAAACATTCAATAATATTCTTTTGATGAATTCTCCATCTTAGAAATGACCAGTGACCACTCTAGTTGTCTAATACATCCTAAAATCTTAGTCAGCACTGAGATATAAACACCTTTCTTTCCAAACTTTTTATTATAGAGATGTTAAGGATTCTGAATCTACTGATGACCATACTAAATATCACAATGTAAAATTTCTAGACATTATCAGTGCTTTTGCACTTCTCTTCTGGAAAGCTAATCAAGCGAAGAGGTTCTGTCCATCGGCTCTCAAAAGATCTGTTCACAATAGATAACGTCTCAGAAATCAGGAAGCTGGAACATTTTGGAAAAAACTAACTCCTGATCATTGAAAGAAACAGAAAAGACTTTGCAAAGACCTAATTCTTAACACTAAAACCAGATACTCATAAACCAAATGGTCTCCATGCCAAATAACAGAGGGGGCTCCTTTTATACCTATTAGAGGTTTATAAATCTGATTTTAGAAATACACCATTCTACAATCTAACGAAATTGCTTGTAATATTGTCACTTTCTGTTTTGAAAAAAATTCTGACATAAAATTAATGCGACCTCACCTCGACCACCTATCATATTGTGTGATCTCTCCAAATGATCTGCATTGCAACCACTTGTACAACCTTCTCTACTTAAAATCATCTATAAATAAACAATTATGCAGATTACTATCATACCTGCAAATCTAACCAAGTTTTGTACTATTGACATGGTGCCTCTCCTTGAAAAGGTCATAATCACATACTTGCTTTAGATGAAAGATCGAATCCTACTCCTCTAAAATCAGAACCCAATTACAGCTCATAAAAAAAACGAGAAAGTTGATCCCTGTCCTAATTTCAAACTTCCATTCTTAGCCAATGTTATTGAAAACACAGTATCACCTCAGCTGTCAGTCCATATCCCAGAATTCAACCTACTGAGCCACTATTATTCTGGCTTCCATCCAAGATGGAAATGGAGACTTCTGTTCTACAGGCTCCGGATGATACTTGCATGTTCTTAATATTGGAGACACATGCTTCTTCGCTCTGCTCAATCTCTCATCCTACTTTTATAGATTGATCATGAAACGCTCTTTTCTCCACTGAGGGATAGACCTCAAATGATTCCCCCCGTCGCTCCTCTAGATTTCCCCACATCTTATGGGCTTTTTTTGTATTCACACGCTTTAGAAATTCCACAATTCATTAATTCAGTACTCACACATTCCTTATTCAACCTCAACCTGAAACATTGGTATGGCCAACCTTTAATACACATTTGATTGCCAACTTTACCTGAGACTGTGCAATCCACCCGAAGTTACATGTATTGAGCCTGAAATTGTAGTGGGGAGAATGCACTCCATCCTACTCTTATTAAATCCTTCCAACAATCAGGGGCGGCTCCTCCACAATGGCAGAGGAGCGTCGCTCCCACACCCTTTGGCTAAACACATGCACACTTGGGTTTCTCCAGCCCGGCTGTGTACCCAGTGGGCTGGAGAAACTGCACAGATCCTAGGGTTGTGTCTCAGTGGCAGTACGAGCCGCTCAGACCAATCCTGTTGCTGCTTTCGTGCTACGTTTTGCATGAAAGCAGCGTCAGGGTTGCTAGGGAGCCTGTGCTGGTGTCCCAGTGAATACTGGGACACCAGAAGAAGAGCGCATGGTGGCAGGAGGCGGTAAGCTGTGCGAAAAGCAAGATAAGTGTATTTTTAGGGTCGAGCGCACAAGCGCACAAGTCCCTGCTGTAATCTCTCTTTGGGCTTTTAACCACACCTATGTGATGCCTGTCCCATTCATTGGTTTGTGGGCTTGTCTTTTAAAATCTACTTTATTTCATTAGTGGAAGGCATGCATACGTCATGCCTTTTCTGGTGTTTAGCCCTCCTTGAGCGCACCAGCCAACTACTGAAAACATACAAGGCTCCATGTTTTCAGCCTGGTTTCTGCACTAATTTATCTTTTTATTTTCCAAGCAGCGCAATTGCGCTGGTTTTTACATAGCACGTTCGTGCTGGTTTTTTTGGTTTTCAGTTTCGGCGCGATAGCACTAGTTTTTTTTTCTTTCAATTTATGTAGCAAGAACAGTCTGGTTAGGAGTTTACAACGCTAATAGCTCTAACTCGAGCAAATGCGAGACCTGTTGTATTGCAAATGCTTGTTTTTTTTAAATTGCCCAAATAGTTAACATTTCTCTAAGGGACACTTTCCTGCTTGTATTTTGTTTGTACTTTATGCCTCCTCACTGTTTGTTATTTTTACTATGGTTATTTGTCAATCGAACATTTGTTCACTTGGCTGGGTCATAAATAAATAAATAAATAGATAAATAAATAAATAACTAAATGCATGGAGGCTCCATCAGTAGGGTACCCACCACTCTCACATGCTGTCAGAGAAGGAATCTCTGCACGCCTACGTAGGAACAGGAAAACCTTTATATATCGCCGAACCACTCAGGCATTCAAGTGCTAGCAGAATATCAGACCCCACCGCCGCCTGGGAAAGAGATGGGTTTTAGGCATTTCTTCTACTTCTTCAGGCTGAATTTCTGCTTTTGCATTGGTGGAAGCTAATTTCAAAGCTTTGAACATGCATGTGGCATAGCTTTGCCTCCCAGCCATTAATTTCAGAGCCCTCCACTGTCATCCAGATCTGCAAACTCAGATCTCAGCGCTCTGCCGTAAGCGTGCGGCGGATGCAGTGAGACTGCTGTCCTTTCTGGTTCTACGTATAAATAGGTGAATGAAGGAAAAGCGGCAAAAATTAAACCTGGCCTTGGTTGGTGGTCGATAGCGGGGTGGATTGCACATAGAGATGTGATCATCTTTAGAGACACCCGCAGCTGTGCACTCAGTCCGAAAATGACCCGAGCGACATCCAGAAAATGGGGTGCCCTAATAGTCCTATAGAGTGGGTGCAGGTTCCGTAGATTGCATTCAGTGCTTAAATCCGGCACTTTTTCACTGGCAAGGAGGGTACCGGTACTCATCACTGATAGGCTCAGCGGTCCTGGTGCTGCTGAGGGTGAGCCCGCGGGAGCCTTTCTGGACACTGCTGAGTCTCAGCAGCGGCTCGTTTACAGGATGCTGTTGTCTGGGTGCCAGCTCCGGGTGGCAGACCGGGCTCCAGTCGCTGGAACTCACAGCCGTGACGCCGCGCGCACTGGAGGCCCAGGCGGCCGCTGAGAGCCGGAAAGAGGAAAGCCGTAAGAGGTCAGAGTTAAAAACGTTTAGTCCTGCTGTGAACCTCTTGTGTCTGTGAATGTCTGCCTTAGTGGGCGGGACAGCGGAAGCAAGGCAGAGAGCATTGTGACATTCCATGAAGTGTGTTGAAGAAAGTGTGAGGAGTGCTTTCTGCGCATGTGTGCTTGTTGTGCATGTGTGCGCACGTCACTGGCATGGTAATATATGCTTGCATTAGGCACAGCTTTCAAAGAAAACCGAAGCTGCAAATGTCACAGGATGCAGAAACGAAGGCATAATATATTGTTTGGCCTTTATTTTTTTATAAGGAGTTAACCAGTTTGCGGTAATACATATATCGTGTGTTTTGTTATGTGCTGAAACTGCTGTAATTCCTTATTTTCAGTATTCCGAAGTCTTTCTCTGGATGCTCTAGGTGGCTGACCATTGAACTCAGCGGTGCTATCGCTGGGAGGGCGTGGCTGCACTGAAGGTGGAGAGGCTCCTTCTCTGGGTTGAGGCCTCTTCCCAGCAGCTCTTCACACCCCTCTTTCAGCATATCTAAAGTTAAGCCATTCTCCATGTTACTGTCTGAAGAAAGGTTGGGCCCTGGAAGGCATTCTGTCACACTTTATAAACAGTGAGTAGCCACGTCCTCTTGGAACAGTTGGTCCACCCCTGCAGGGTGCTTTCAAAACATGCAACCAGAGAACCAGAGATGCGTTTTTAATGCCAGTTGTGTTGTGAGTTCATAACAATTACTGATACAGTCAGTGCATCTGGCTAACTGAAACGCTTTTCTGACTTGAGGATACATATGCTTCTACATCTGGTGTAAAAGTAACCTACGTTATCACACTATCTGTGCTTGGTATACAATGATGGCCTGAAATATTCCACGTTCATATATGTTGTCTAGAGAAAGTTACTGGAAAGGAAATGTGCACAAACAGTAAATATAACAACTCTCCATTTAGAATTAATCGTGAAAGATCTAAGGCTCTCTTCAAATAGACCAGAGTTGTGCACATAATCAATGTGGCTCTTCTCGCCATTTAATGAGATGTACGGACAAGTCCTTGTGCATAATGTTGGTGTATTAAAAGCACCAATCTCAATGCACCATGCTGGCCTGGTCCATCTAACACAGACCGGTCAAGGTCACACACCGTTGGGGCAGTATCATGAGGCGCAGGCCTGGTATTACAAAGCAGAGCCCCATTGTGAAACGGCACTCGTTCAATACACATCAGTGGCCCAACTTCACAAACCGTTTCACCAATGCCCAGTATCCCAAAGTTCTGGGGTGACATATGCTGGTCTACAGCAGTGTGCAGGCCCAACATCACACACATGACCAATGTGCACAGTTCTTAATCTGTCATATTGATTCTGAGATTTTTTTGGCATGGTCTTTTGCGGTTCGTCCCAGTTCACACAGCGAGCTGCATGAATATGCCCAGTGTGTATAAAAGATCATGAGGGTGGACCCATTCAAAAAAGGGTCACTTGAAAACTGTGGTGCAGATGGGGGTGGTTCCCAGAACTGTACATGCATTACCCAGTGTACAGATATTAATTAGTGAAAATCTAATGTTTGGCAAAGCAGTGATGTGCTAGAGTGTGTGTTGTAGCTTCTCTGTAGGAAGTGCCCCTGCAATCCCTTTCTATGGTAGTAACGGTAGGTGGAAGGACCCGACACCTCATAATACAGACTCCATTTAATACATGCCAATATATTGGGAATAATTTTAGAGGTGAAATACATTTCAATAATTGTATTCCCCAGTTAGCTTTCATCAGAATGAAGGGAAGATTATGAGAATGTTAAAATATAACTTTAAGCTAAAAATCTCCACCTACATCATGAGTTTTGCCATTAGGAACTGAGTGCTACTGTACATAAGCTCTTCCCTTATCTTTTCATAGGTTTTGCTTCTATGAGGAACAAAGCACCAGGCAAAGATCTGAAATGACTGATCCAAGACTGGCTAGGGCTGAGCCACTACCTCACAGGACTGGAACAAGATATCATTCATTATTGGCCTATATAAGAGAAATGGTTCAGGGTCAGGCCAGGATGGCTTAAGATCACACAGTGTAGAGCCAAGAACACACATTACGTGCCAAAGATCACACACTGTGAGTCAAGGTCACACAGTACTGAACCAATATCAGACACTGCTCGACCAAAAGCAACTAGTTGATGGCCCAAGATCAAGCAATGCTGGATCACCATCACACAGAGCTTAGCCAAGATCAGATACTGATGATAAAAAAACAGTCAAAATAATGCATGACTGAGGCAAGGTCTCAGCGCACTAAATCAGTCCAACATAGTGATTGCTCAGTCTTGCCTGTTGCTGACCTTATCTTACTCAAGTGCAAGATCATACATCTCTGGCTCAACAATGCACAACGCTGGAACAGAATCAAACACTGTTGGTCCACAATCAAACAGCGAGGGCCCAACATCAAACAGTACTTGGCCAAAGCCACAGCAGCCCTAATATTATACTGAGCAGATAATTATGCACAGTTCTAAACCTCGTAAATTTGTATTGAAAATGCTCTGGCAAAGAAAGCTTAGTCCAAACATAACATGACCTTTTAAATGCAATGAGCGTCTTACATGTGAGATGGTCATAGTAGAAGGCAGGTTATTAATTGTCTATATATGCCTTGCCCACATGGGCAGAGGGAATTTGCACATCCAGGAAATCTGAGACTATTAACAAGGGTACTGCAAGGGTAAAATGAATACTTGACAGATGGCAGTAGTGTCATTATATGATCATGCCCCGCCCCCAGCTCCGCCCCCTTGCTCAATTTGATGAGCACCTGCACTTATTTTTCCAATGTAAAGCACTGTTGTATTAATAGAGCTAGTTCCCTTCCATCCTTTCGCATCTGGACCCTTCTTAACGCTCCCAACTGTTAAGCTCTACGTTGCCCCCACATGATCACTGTTGGATGATGGGCTGCACACACCGGGCACCCCAGACTCCTCCACGGTAATCTGCCTCACTCCGGTGTACTCACTGTTAGACATGATTCCAGCTCAGCTATCCATGACCTCACCAGCACTTTCTGAAACTGCCCCAAGTACGCGGCGCCCCCCGATCACATTGATCCAGACTTCATCGCAGCCTGCCCCCCTGTTGTGTTGGCAGTGAAACTAAACAGACTCTGCACCTGGTCTTTACTTTGTGCCTGTGAGCCCAGCCTCGTATCCTCCTGAGCATTTATTTCACCTCTCCTGTTTTGAGTTACTCTCCCTCGTCTGTTGGCATGAGTTGATTTGTGTTGGGAACTAGTGATTCTGCCCACACTATGAATTCTGGTGTTGAATGTACGCTGTAGCCTTCCAGTTGAACAGATGAGATATTTATGTGTAGCTTATGGCAGCGGTAATGCTTCCTAATACTCAGGTACATGATTTACAGCGATGACAGGTTAGACAGATCAAGAGCAAACCAGCAGTTGCAAAGCACAGTGACTCACAAGCTACAGCAGGCGCTGGGATGAAGTGTGTGCATCAAGCATGGTCAGTGCACAGAGTGAGTGGAGCCAGAGAGGAAGCATACAATAGCATGCTGTTCAACCTACTGTATATTTGGCTCGTAGGCGTTCAGACAGCCAGGACTCTGTTATCCAGGGCTCTGGGATTCTGTGGCAGTTTAGCACAGGACGCCATTCTTTTTAAGAATGCAACAGCTAGCAGCAAAATGGAAGATTTCCAGGCAAGTTTTTACTAAATATTGCCAACTCTGCCCTCTTAGAACGTTTCTGTAAGTTTAATTAGCAATTGCCAAATAAAGGAAAATTAGGAGATTGTTCACAAAATAGATTGGCAGTATTAATTAAAACCGGCAAAGCATGATAAACAAATGTTTCTATTTTGTTTTGTAAATCTTTTTGTGTAATTGGCGATGTGAAGTAAATCGTGTTTTGCATCTTTCAACTTTGGGCACAAATATGATAACATTTTAAGTTCTGTTTCTTTAGAGGTCCTTTTACATTTGTATATTTGAGGAATTGGACCTTGTTACAGTGAACCACCACTTATGTATTATTTGTGCATGTGGCTAAAAGTTGCAAGTTTAATAGTCACGTCTGTCTGACAGACCGGCTCCATTTAGCTGAATTACGTACCATGCGCACATTCAAACATCTGCAGATTTACAATCAAGTGTGGGTACATGGAATCCTTGAAATGGAGGTGTGGTGAAGAGAGAAGCCCATCTGATGACCATCACCCGCAGACCCCACCGCTGCAGCCCTGCTTTCCATCCACGCCTCTTATTTAAAGTTTATCCGTCTGCTTCCATGTAATATTTCCAAGAGGAGACTATACTGTATGTGACCCGTATTTCTCTATTGCTCAGAAGAATGCGGGTTCAGGTAAGCCATTGAACCTGCCGTTTAACAAATAGAGGGGAGGTCCAAATTGCATTTGGGGTGAAATCAACTACAACATAACTTACAGTGCCACGCTGGAGAAATAACTAGTTGGTGGGTCAAAAACAATTTCAAAAGCCAGCAACTACAACATTGAGATAAGTGATGAAGTGCATTTATGAAAAGAATCTAGTGTAGTTCTCAATGAAAAAACAGAGGATCCGACTGCACATCAACAGCACCATGTCTGCTTTTTCTTAAGCCCTTCCCTTGGAATTCTATAATGGTCAGCCTTCAAAGACGTATCTCCTGCATATCTTGCCGACGTACTAAACGCCCTCAAAGCTGCTTCTCATGAACATGATTTCTTACTCTCATCAAAGTTCTTTGTGAGGACTCGTGTTCATCCCTACTCACCATTGTCAATGCCTCCCTCCCTTCTTCCCATGAACTCTCAAGACAGGCCAGATACTCTAACTACTAACAAAACCTATGTTAGACCCTAATGACCTTGACAACTCCCTGCCCATCACTCACCTACTGTTCACCTGCAAGATCACTGAAAAAGCAGTCCATGTTCAACTGAAAGATAATATTAATTCTTACCATCTCTTGCACAGCTACCAGTCTGGCTTCAGATCACGCTTCAGCACACCTTAATATTATAGACTGTGTCCTCCTGGCCACTAACGAAGGTGACCTCTCTTCCTTATATTGCTGGACCTACCAGTTGCCTCCAACAAAGTCAACCATCTCATCCCGGTACGCACCTTGAAGTCTCTAACAGGATTTACCAGCAAATCCTTCATTGGTTCTTTTCCTACATTTCCATCTGACATCAATTTGTCCACATTGGCACCTCCAGGTCCAAAAAGATCCCTATCACGTGCCGAGTCCCACAGTGTTCTACCTGTCACCTTCAATCTCTACACAGAGCAACCATGTGCTCTACTCACAGATAACAGCATCAACCTTCATCAATATGCTGATGATGCACAATCTGGGCACACCCGAAGCCAAGACACCATCAGACTGCTGACTAAGAAGTGTAAATAGGAAAAAGCAAGGTTTCAGGAATTTTCCATCTGTGCACCCAGAATCTGGAACAACTTCTCTTTATCCATAAGGACTGTTCCAGTGCAGCTACAGTTTAGCAGACCCTGTACAGCACTCCACTGCCCTTTGGCTGTGTTTGTGCTACAGATATACATTTGTGAAAATATAAGTGCCAGGGCCCAAAGTATTGCTTAGTAGGCCACTGCACCTTGCACCACCTACTGTCCCTGCCAGGGCTACCAAATGCCTGTACCAATGGCACGGATGCACTACTGTTAATGTTTTTTAGTGTGTATTTAATTGCTGAAGTAATGGGTTCTGCTGAAAACAGGCACGTACTACCATGTGGTGGACTGTCATAAAAAAGTGCCTGTGTGAAGAATTAAATTATGCTGCCGAGCACCGCCAGATACGGGCACAAATTAATCACTAGTTATAGAAATACCACATACATACTGATAAACATATACTCTGGTCCACATGTGACATTTCACCTCCCATGCCCTAGGTGCATTTTGGGAACCAGGTGCAATGCTCTCATAGGGAAGTTATACAGGTCGAACCGGAGGTTTCAGTTTTGAGCATATGTGGGAAGCACATGTGCTTTACTACTTTTGAGGTCTTGCATAGGTAGTACATGCGCTGTCTCTTCGAGACATGCTGTTTCTACACTGTGGCCTTCAAGTCCCTCCTATCTTTTTCATTGGTTTGTGTTACTGCTCTTTGTAAATGCTTTTTTCTCTTTGGTGAATATGCTTCTTAGTTCCTCCTTTCGGTCTTTTGGAAGCTCCCATGAAGACTGGCCATGTTACATGTGGTCTTTACTCCTTTTTGTTATTTATGTGACTTTGTGAGCACTTTTTATTTCTTGTGTAATTGCCTCTGCTCCTCCTCTGGGCTTGTTTTTTGTTTGGGTTGCCGCTGGCCTCTCTAGTCAGGCTCTCTGGTCACACAGCTGCTCCCCCCTGTCTTTTGATTTCAAGCCGTACTGAAAACAGATCTGTAAAGAGGATGATTGAAAACAAGCAAGTAAATCTTTTTTTTTTTTTTTTCTTTTTTAGTTTCTTTCTTAACAGGGCTGAAATTATCTCCTCGGATTTGCGGTTCATGCAAAGACTGCCCCTTTAACAATCCTCATGCCCTCTTCTCTGCTTTGCCATTAAGTGAGTCTGCCCCCTTTAATTTACTACTTGGTCGTAGGCAGGAAAGACCAGCTGTTGGGCTCCGATAGGAGCTGCTGTGATGCGGTGCTCTGGACCTTAGGTCAGCCAGTGAGGGAAGGCAGCAGTCCCAGCCGCGTCACAGAGTGGGATGGGGTCAGTGAGACTGCTGACCCCACCCCACTCTGTGAGGAAGTGTCACTGATTGACACTCACCCTGGGCACTTCAGGGCTTAAACCTGAAGCGCCCATGTCAAAGTCAACGGGTGACGCTTTCCTCGTCACCCAGTGGAGGGCCTCGAGGCACCTTTGCTGAGCCGAGGAGGTCACGCCCATAGGAGCTGTGACCTCTTCAGCCCAGCAAAGTTCAGCTCAGGCAGCCAGGAGTCTGCACAAATCGCGCATGTCTCACTCCTGGCTGTCTGAGCTGAAAATGAAGCGTATCTGTTAGGCTGACCTTTGTTCAGCCGGACAGACACTCTTCATGAGGGGCAAAAAGTGAGGGGGTGTGGCCCCTCCACCCTAAAGGACAAGCCGCGCCTGCCTCACTGTAAACCACATTCCCAGGTCCCACTCTTCTGACTACAGACGTTTTGAATGTTTGTTGCGCTCCATAAAGCGGACCGCTCTGAAAGGGCTGTATGTTACCTACTCCCCTGAAGTAGGAAGTGGTGCAGAGTAGCCGAGTTGTGCCTTTCATCCTTGTTTACAGCTCCAGTCAGCTCCTGCGCCATGAATCTTTCTCGCAGCCCCCATGGATGGGGTTTGCACTCTCTCTTTTACTTTCAGTGCGCGCGGGGCTGCTCATTGTTTGTTTGGGAGTACGGGCTTTCTGTCTCCTCTGTACTGCCTCACATAGCTGGCAAGTTTTCAGGCTGCTTATACATAGCCCACTAATTCAGAAAGTTCTGGGCCTTTTGTCACAAATAATTTCTTCAGTTAATTGACTCCAGTCACTTCCATGGCGCGGTCAAGGACTACTAATCCCAGAATGCACTATGATGTCATTAAGCTTTCACTTTCATATCCAGAATGGATCTCTCGGTGTTGGCACAACATGGCGAGTTACGGTAAGGCTAGCCTCAGCTTTGTGCCATGCCTTTTACATTCATAAAGACCGAATTCGGTTTAAGCAAGTTTCTCTTCGTTCTAGGGCCCTTTCTTTCTGACAACACCTGTCTCTAGCTTTTTAACTCGTTTAATATTTCTTAGGGCCTGGTGCTTTCCTTGCTTGAGCCATGTCGCTTTCTTTTAGGACTTTAGCGGGTAAGTGACTCATGTTCGAGCCTTGCGCGCTCTGCTGGTTTGTTTCGTTAGTGTTGGTGCTCGGATATCCTGCCTCTACAAGTTTCTGTCTTGAAAGAGACTACGTTATTAACCGGAACCACTACCTCTCTTTTAAAGCATCTCCGACGCATTTCTAATTTTGCAAAACGGCAGTCTCTTTTGGTCCAAGTGAAGTGGGAGTAGATCTAGGCGGTTGTTTTTCTTTTGCATTTGGGGACTTGTGGTTGCATTTCCTTTATAAGCCCATGATTGAAGCTCTAAGAATGCCAGGGAAAATATCAGCACAGGGTGAGCTGGCAGGGCCTGTGAACTTTAACATTCTGTTTAGTTTCTTCATCTTTAGCAAATACATGGTACTTCCGGTGGTTTACTGAAACAGCAGTCTTTTCTCCAGCTGTGGGATTTAAAAAAGATCCTACGCATTTATAAAGAATTAATTTTGACATAACTGAACACGTGATCTGTACAGGGCAGCATAGGTTAAGCAAAACTTTTCAATGAACTATTTCACACTGCCTCCACACAATTTCTTTATTGAGACTAAATGGGGAACCCTCATTATATTCTGAACTCGTATAAAGCACACTGAGCCTCATGCTTTTCTTTTGACATTTAATTAATTTATATGAGTTATATATTATAGTGCCCTGTTAGTCAACAAACAGCTCCATCATAAACTTCGGAGTTGGAGAAAATCACAAACTTTTTCCAATTGCCTGGAAGCATCACAGAAGCACATCAGTTGCACAGTGCAGTGAACCTACCTGTTATCTGTGAGACTCGATGACCCTCTCATCCACTACAAGAGCGACAGGTTAGCAAAAGAAGTTAGATCACCCTTGGCACATTCTCTTTTTATTGCATGTATGTTCTTCTAATATATCCAGACCTAGCTGTTCTGTAAGTATGAAATGTAAATTCCTTCCTATTGGCTAGTAGCCTTTCCTATGGCACATACATACCTTACTATTGGAATGCTTATAAGGGGTACCAACCAGAGTCAGCTTGTATGTTTCGCATATAAAACATACCAGTAACCCATAACTGCATTTGCTGTCACACATGCCTTTACTTTGTCTCTGTAACAAACACTGAATGCCATGTGAAGCTTCATAAGCTGCCTGGAGCTCAATCATAAACAATTTTAACCGCCACCTTGTTTACCTGTTTCAGTCAATTGTTAGTAACATTTTTTTTTATTAACCTTGTTTTAGAATTTCAAAATCAGCAACAAAGAACATAAATGGCTTGCAATCAAGGGATCCATCTGTGGTACTCCCTTAAGTATCCCCTGTGTATGACACTTGTGCAGGCACCCACAGCTATATTGTGCAACCTCAGACTTTGCAGCCACACTACTCTACAACATAGATTAAAGACATTGGCAAAGTCTATAGCTTAGGCTAAACACTTATAATGTCTCAAAGGCGAGACCTTTGGCTATGCCAATGCTTGTTAGTAGTGATAAAGCTCACAGAATCTTAAAGCCAGCAAAATCAGAGAGAGTAAACAGGGAAAAGAAGGGCACAACACAAAAAAGGTCATTTCTCACAGGCTGTCTTGCAAGTTTCAGCCGCCTTACTCCTCCACAGCGAACTGGTCCTACTTGTTATGAAGTTCGAGTGACCAGGCGGCCAGTGATTGCTGTCAGTAGTAGCAGCCAATCGCTGGCGGAGGACAGAAGGCATGTTCCATCTTGGAAGCTCTGTCCTCGTTAGGACATAGGTCAGACTGAGTTGAGATGCAAAGTATTCAGTGTTGGCCTTTCCTTTGTGAAAAGGTTCTAGCAGTGACAAATCTGGACTCGGGCACATCAGAAGAGACCTTAGTATTTATGATCTCAGTAGTGAGAACAACACCCTAGATCTCCAGAAATGCATGTCCCTTTTGAATTTCTTTCAACGCGGAATGCAGTGATTTAAGGTATTCCATGGAAACTGTTTTGAAAATTACCAGGGCTCTTTAAGCTTAGACTGATGCTTGGAAAACGATGCTTCGAAAGTGTTCGTGAAAACAAAGGGAGCTAGTGACAGGCAGGTTATGAAATACCTTCCAGTTGCTCACGCTCAGCAAAGGCACACCAGTGAACCTACACAAATTGATTCCTAGAAAACTGTGCTGGAAAAGCTTTTATGAGGGGAGCGACGAGCTTGTAACCAGCCTCTCTGCAGAGAGCCGTCAGCTGGAGTATTATGCACACATGGTTGGATCTCAGGTACAAACCGTGCAATACAAAGTAAGTAATTAGGTGGAAAAACACTTGCTAGGCCCTCCTGTGAATGTACCTGCCTTTATTCAGGAGGTTGGCGAGGTGAGGTGCTCCATACCTGCCACCAAGGGTCTGATGCTACAGAGAGGTCTGGCAACAAGGTTTATATGGAGGAGGAGGGATTATGTGTCCAGGGCAAAGATGACATTCACAGTCTATAAAGAAACAAGCATTTTCAAACCATCACGATGAGGCCATTCTAGAAGCCTTAGAAACAAAGGATTTGTGTTGAGTAAGTGGACTAAAGGGGGGAATTGTGTCTAGTGTTCTCAGTGGCACAGGTCCCTCCCGCCACTCACGCCTGTTCAACGCCTCATCTAAACGCCGCTTTAATTTTTTTCCTCTGTTTTTTGCGGTTCTAGGGAGAGCATAATTCCTCAACCTACTGGCCAAAGCTTCTTTACACGTTTGCTTGCGGAAGCAAAGAAGAACACAACAGACATACTAACCTGATACGTAACAGGAGTGCTTTGATAGTGTATTTTTTAGGGTCATTGGTAAAACACAAGACATTGGAGGTGAAATAAAAGACGGCCCGTTTTTGTACTTGAAATGTAAGACGGCAGGCTTGGCACGAAACACTAAGCAACTGAGATAGTCAAGGAGCTAGGTCTTGAGTGGCTTCAGAGACAAAATGAGGTTAGAATGAAGTTTCAAGTTGAGTTCCAATTTTGCGAGATCTACACATGTGTTCCCTTCCTTGGTGAGTTCCATGTGTTGGTATGGCATACTCTCTCCCTTTCTTGACTCTCTCATTATTCTCTGTTCTTGCTCATAGACTTCGTCTACCACTCAGAGATGGTTGAATAGCGCCTTGAGGCCTTTTTCCTACTCCATTAGGTAGGGCTGGTGCTTCCATAAGCCAAGTGAAGGTAGCAACCTTAGGTCACCACCAATCAGTGAAGCAAAAATTACAAGAAAAGGCCAGACTGCGCCAACGGTAACATAATGTTTTGCTGGGAGCGCCCCAAATTCTTGAACAGTAAATGCCCCTTTGACTGTGAGGGAGCTTCTTTTTTTTTCTCTCTAACCTTCGCGCTCAGCGGCGCTTTGAACCGGCTCGCTTATGTCAACTGTTTTACTTTTTAATTTAAGTTTGTGTGGCAAGAAAGTTCCAGTTAGAAATTTACAACGCTAATAGCTCTAACTGGAGCAAACGCGAGACCCCTTGCATTGCAAATGCTTATTTTGGTTTTGCTGCCACAGACGGGCACAATCGCCGCACTCTTGTCCCAACCCCAAGCGCCCTTCCCATTTTATTCAGTGACCTCCTCCGTCCGCGAGGCTGCTCTGCAGATTGTAATGCAATGCGGTGTTTTGAGTTCACGTCAGACACGTTCTCCCGCGAGGACGCTCATTTACTGAACAGCCCCAGGATAGTGTTTCTAACTCCTGCCTCAGGAGTCGTCCGGGACCGTCTCCATCTTGTACTCGCGCCAAGTCCCCGTTCCAGAAGAACATTTGAAAATCACAGTTGAATGAAAGGGGCGCTCAGCCCCGTCCTGTCAGCGTAGAAGCCACAGGGTCCATTAGCCGCGAGTCTGCTGTGCTTGCTGCATCCCTGACTGCGGCTGACTGACAGCCGACATTACAATTAATTAATAAGTAATGGCGCAGAAATGTGTTGGTTTGACAAAATTAACTAGAGATGCTGCATTCCAAATAATTACTTTCCCTCCTGTACACTGGCATGAAATTCAGCCCAAAGCCCGGGAAGATTTAGCAGTGAAAATAAACATTCTGCAAAAAAAAGACATTACGGGAACAAATAAAAGCAGGGTGCTTTATTTAAAGCTGCTGGTAACATTTGGTTCTGGGAGCTGTTCAGAGCCCCCTGGTGAAATGGCATCTTCTCGCTGAGCAGAAAGAGCAGCATGGAAGTTGCTGGACTCCAGAATTACTCACTGCAAGTTACATGAACATTGTAGTCTGCATAGCTGCAGTTTGGGGTTCACTGCACTGGCTAACAAGATGCCCCAGGAGCCTTCCGCTGTGTATGGAAACATGCTGGGCTTTTTGTTCATGTTCACTGCGGTCTCTGTAACTGCACAGAGAGTCTATATTGGGAGTAATCTGCATCAAAAAATTCCAAGTTAGCAAATCTGATAGATGCGGGGTTTTTTTTTCAAATCTTTTTGTTGAGAATTTTCAATCTGAATAAAATTGCACTTTTCACACACTTATATACAGAGGCAGCACAATAGTAATGGAGAAATAAAAAGAACTGAAAACACCATCGTTGTCATAAGCACCTTGGTGTAGAGACCAGGCCTCCAAAAGTCTCATTGCAGTCAAAAAGAAAAAGACCCACCAGTAAGTTAGTAATGACCTACATCCCAACCCCATATGTAAATCAACAGAGGAAAGAGGGGGGAAGGAAGGGAGAATACCAACCTGGAGAAGAACTCGGGTCGCAGTGTAAGAGTTTGGGGAGCCAGTAGGTGGTGAATGGTAGCAGTGGCGACTGGTGAGGTTTGAAAGTGGTGGGGCCTAAAAGTTGGGGATGAGCCAGGCTGGAAGTGAGCGAGCCCCACAGACAAAATGGGGCGTTGTTTAGGGGGATTTCCCGAAAGAACATTTTGAAAAAAAAAAGAAGCAGCAAATGGTGCATTTCCATGAAAAGTTGAGAAAGTAAAAACGTTTACCTAGCAGTTGTGAACATGTAGTCTTGACATATTTAAACAGATTAAAAACTTCTCGATATCATACCTGCATTCATTATGTCTTTGTCTAATCCGAGCCTCACATGGTTGGCAAATGAATCAGTCAGGCCTAGTGCATCTTAGCATGTAAGGGACTTGTTGGAAGACAAGTAGATTGCAAGTGATTAGCTTGCAAGACATTCAAACATGTTGCTTTGGAGGAGAACATTATTTCCTCCTTGGGCACACCTCTGCCAATAGCACCATCAAAGTTTCCTTATTATCCTTGGTCAAGTATGAGGTAAACTTGTGTGACTTTTTGTTACATAGTTAAAATTCCCCTCTGACTGTGTGTTGCACATAGCCCTGACCCAAGTGAAAGGGTATTATCAGCAGGACAATCTACATCGGGGCAGCTGTAACACCCTTTATTCTACCCACTATTACAAATCCACCAGCTCTGAGGAAGCAAGCTGAGTTAGGAAAGTGTTTTCATTTACAACTCTTGTACCCCAGTGAAGCTCCTGTCACTATGAAACGCAGACCTGGTTCGTAAGTCTCCCTCTGTAAAATTCCATGTTTTCCTGAAGAGATTAAAACAAATGAACACAGCCCTAAAACAAGCATTTACAATGCAGTGGGCCTCGCGTTTGCTCGGGTTAGAGCTATTAGCGTTGTAAACCGCTAACCGTACTTTTCTTGCCACATTAACTGAAAATGAAAAGTAAAACAATTTCACATATGCGAACCGACGGCCGCAATGAGTGCAAAGCAGACACACAAAAGGAAACAGAAGTTTGCTCGCGAACGTATTGGCAAAAGTGCAATTATCCATGTAACCGGCAAAAGTGTAAACATCCATCTAACTGGGTCGATGTCATGCAAAGCGCTCGACTACTGCTCAGCAAGATCGCGCTGCCTATGAAATAAAGAGAAAAGGTAGTCCATAAACCATACGGAAAACATGGAGCCTCGTATGTTTTCAGTAGTTGGCCGGTGCGCTCAAGGAGGGCTAAACACCGGAAAAGGCATGACGTATGCATGCCTTTCACTAATGAATTCAAGCAAATTTTAAAAGGCAAGCCCACAAAGCAACCAAACTGATGGGTGTGACATGGGCATGGTTAAAGGCTCACAGAGAGATTACAACAGGGACAGAGCGCTTTGCGCTCTCAACCCTAAAAAGAGACAAGATGTAGCTGTTCATCAGCAAATTGTCTCAGACTGGTTACATCACTGCAGCAAGTTTTTTGGGAGCTCAGATGCCAGCAAAGATGACTATGGGGGTTATTCTAACTTTGGAGGAGTGTTAATCCGTCCCAAAAGTGACGGTAAAGTGACGGATATACCACCAGCCGTATTACGAGTTCCATAGGATATAATGGACTCGTAATACGGCTGGTGGTAAATCCGTCACTTTTCCGTCACTTTTGGGATGGATTAACACCTCCTCCAAAGTTAGAATAACCCCCTCAGTGAGTTAAACTAGTGTTTGACATTTGTGTGTCAGTCTTTCAGTCCGTGCAACATGATTAAATAGGAAATTAGATTACAGAAGACAAAGACAAAAATTAGGAGAAATATAAAAATAAAAGAATAAACAATAAAAATAATTCATGGACAGGTGGTGAAAGTGTTAAGAATAGCATTCCCACTCTTTCACAATCACAGGTCACAATGTCTGGGCCGCTGCCTGTGGCTGAAGTAATGTACAGGCTTGACTTTTTTGTTTTGTTTATGGTGCCCAGATGTAAAGGGTAGATGGCTTGTATTATCTATCCTCTGCTGAAGTCAAGGAGTCTTATTTTAATGAAAATGGAATGGCAACAGACAGCGCAACTTCCTGGTCGCATCCTTCACCACCAGATAAGCAGTTTATTTGTGATGTCTTCATAGTGCATGGAGGAGCACTGGATAGAATGTGCCTGAACTACAGAACCGGAGACGCGGAAGTATGACAGGTCAAAAATCTGTTGTGTGCACTCTCACTAAAAGTGCCATTGAGTAGGGAAGACAGCATATCTGTCTTTAAGTGCATACGTGATCAACGCTTTCATTATGTTATCTGTGTAAAATGTAATATAAAAATATAAACTATGGGGGAGCTCAAGGCATGCGCCGCAGAAGCACGGCGCATGAGCTGAAGAGCGCAAGGCGGATGTTGTTGATCATACAACATGGGCACGGCTTGTACATCATGCAACAACGCAACCCCTCTAGCTAACTTTCCACGAGACCAAACACATGACCGAGCCGTGCTACTTCTTTTTATCATAGGATCGATTGGGTTCTCAGCAGCACCAGAAGCATATTATGTACAAAGAGAAAACCGCAGTGTCCCCAGATTTCGAGAGAATGGGCGGAAGAAAAGAATTTTTTTAAAAAGATTTTTGTACTTATATATACTTTTCGTATTTAGTGCTTTTTTTATTGGATGCAAACTTGTCACAGTTTGCGAGCCCTTTGAGGTAAGGGGCGTGCTGAAGGTGGTGCTGCCAGCCTATGATGAGGGGTGATATTATTCGCTGCTCAAAAACTCTGAAATTGTGATTCTGTTTTACCTCTTATTATTTTCCACCATGACGAGTGCAGGCAGTGCATTCGGTTCAACGGGACAACATCCAGCCAATAATCCATCACAGGAGCTGGAGGATGAGGGCTACGTCGATAGAAATGGCCAATCACTGCTTGGCTTCGTTCATAAAGCTAAACTGTGATTGGCCATATTCAGTGATTCTAACCTGAGCTTCCCACCCCTGTGCTGCCTCATGTTCACTGCAGAATAGAGGCCTGCCTACCTGCACATCCTGAGCCAATCCAGAAGCTGCGTCCTTGTTGTTTATATTGGAAACAGCACAAGAGCAGTTTCAGGATTGGCTGGAGCAGGCCTACACAACGCTCCTTAAGAGACTGGGTGTGCTGCAGCTGTGATCCACCAGCTCACTAATTGAGGTAGGCCCCTCAAGTGTGCATGTCAGGCATGACGATGAAAGATATCTTCCAACCTGACATGCACACTTCACTTGAAAGGGAGTGCTCCACATGATCCTGCAAAGTCCCACCTCTGCCAGCCCTAAGTCAGGAAGATAAGGCCCTCATAACACCGAATCAAAAGCACTGCTGCTGCATGGCCAACTAAACCCAACATATATTTACATTTAATACAGGGCAGAGGTCTACAAATACAAAGTGTCAATGCTCTTACAGCCTCATAGAGAAACCACCCCCGAATTGTGGGCTAGGTAGTTTATCTAGGTAAAATATCTTTCCCCCCAGTGCAGGTGAATGAGCAAGGAAGGGGGGGAGTTGAGCCCTCTGCAGGGCCTCTGCATTACTGTCCTTTCCAAAGGGGGGGTTGGGTATTAATAGAGGGGAACAGAAGTGGTGGCTGGTAACATTTGAAAGTGGTGGGGCGTAAATGTTTGGGATGAGTGCTGTGTGGCAAGTGGGCATATCGAGCGAGCCTAAGCATCATAAGGGTGGTTGGGCTCTTCCTCCTGGGAAAATTTTGAAAAAAGAGTGGGCAAAGTTTGCATTTTCAATTTGAAGGAGCTAGAAGGTTAATAAAGCAATAGTGAAATTGTAGTTAAAGGTCTGTGTGTGTGTGTGTGTGTGTGTGTGTGTGCATGTAAGACAGAGACAGAACGAGAGGGGGAAGAGAAAGGGCGGGGAGAAGGAGAGAGAGTTGTGGGTGCAGTGGTCCCCCATATAACTCAGGGAATGGATCCCCCTCCTGATTCCCATCAACCTTATGCCATGCTTGTGTAATGTGGGAGCAAGAGTCCTCCATATCGCCCAGGAAATGGAGGCACGTCAAGGTCTCCATGCCTTTCATGGTGTGTTTGTGTAGTGAGGGAGAGAAGGCTTCCCCCATTACTCAGGAGGTGGAAGCACCTTGGGTCACGAGCTTTTTCTGCTGTTTGTGAAATCTGGTAGCAAGAAAGAACCCCTCGAGAAATGGTGGCACTTCAAGGTCTCCATGAGTTTCAAGACATGTTAGTGCAATGAGGTAATCAAAAGGCCCCAAGACTGCTCAAAAGTCTAAATTTGTGGCACCTCCTCATCTGCTCACAGCACCCCTTCTTGAAATGATGGCATTTTCATTGTTTCCATAATCTGAGGTCACCTTTTTACAAACGGGTAACCGCAGGCGACACAATAGGAAATGAATGCACCTCCAGGCCGCAGTGAGCTCCTTTTCATGTTTGTGTAATCTAATCATGACAAAAGAGCCCCCAAGAAATGGTGGCGTCTCCGTGAGTTTCCAACACACCCAAAGTTTGTCTGCCTGCACACAATGAGCCACTAAGTCCTCCGATGAAAAATATATTTGCATTATTACATCAATCGGAAAAGCAAACCCTGAGGTCTAGTAACCAAAATAATAGGCAAAAGTAAGTTTGCAAATACACACTTAGAAACAAAACACAAAAAACCACACTTTACTGATTCCTGCACCCAAACACCAATGCCCAATACAAAAATGGGGAAGAGGCGGACCACGAAAGCTATTATTCCGAACAATGTACACACGAAACACCACAGAAGGCATTCATTGACATTGCGAAGAAGGCAGTGCACTATGCAAGTTCTAATTGGGCACAACACCTACAGTGTCACTGTTGCTAATGTGCTGACATGAAGACACGCCCGACCCAAAAAAGTACTGTCCGAACTTTGAAACTTGCTATGAAGTTCTCCTCTCACAACAGAATCTTTGTGATTCATACATTCATCATTGTCTACAAGGCTAGCCGGATGCTCGGCTGCTATTTTGGAACAGATCACGACGGATGAGACATGAGCTGCCATTGGATTTTGATTCTGTAATAAAACCTCTGCAATTGAACAGTCTCGCTGTCAGCTCTGTATTTGCAGAAGAGGTTTTTTATTACATTGCCCCCAAGTACTCAGAAGCGTGAAAGCGCTGCGGTAATAGTGTTTATTGTCTCCTGACCCAACTTAGGGTCATGTTTCATGAATAATGGGGCATTTGGAGGCAAGCACTTATGGCAATAAATAAAGTGCATATGTCAGTTCCACATCTATGCACCCAAAACCAAACTGATGTCCAGTGAAGCAGAGCGAGCAGCAGAGGGTCACTAAAGCTTCTTTGGAAAGCCGTGCAGTCCTCCTTTGTAGAAAACATCCGTAAATATAACAAACGCAAGAGTCACAATAGTGATGCTTGAGAACACTGGATAGTGGTGCACTCACCAGTACATACAAGGAAACAGTCATTTATCCAGCACAGGTAAATGCTAGATCCAAAAAGGGACCATCCATGCCACGTTTACAGGATTTCTACAGTGTAGTTTGTATTTATATACAGTGAGTCGCAATGAAACCATTTACTTAATTAGTGGATATCTACCCCAGCAGGCTGCTGGCTGAAGGTGGCCTCTCACTGCTCGGTCCCTCTCATGACTTTGCCTTCAGGCGTGCCGCGTGCACACTGCATTGTGACCACCAGCTCAGCCCTATAGTCCCTGTCCCACACCCATGACTCCTGAGCCAATCCTCACACTGCTTCCTTGCTGTTTAAGTTAGAGAACAGCGCAAGGATTGGCTTTTTTGGGCGCTGCTACCGTCTTCAGGGCTGCAGCAGCAATCCCCCGGGCTTCTACTTTGCGCAGGCAGGCGAGGGTGCAAGTACGCATGTCGAGCTGGTTGGACCAAGAGACCTGTCCAACCCGACATGCGCACTTCCCCCCAAACCACCTGGCAGCTGACCTATATCACTGCCACTCATTCAAGCAGGTCTCTCCCCCCACCCATGTCGGTCCGCCCTCAGTTGCTCTCCTATAACTGTAAAGCAAACTTTGCTCTGGCCGTACCGCACACTGAATAAACATTTAATGGGGGGCCTGTGGGCAGCAAAACAAACGGGGGCAACACCTCCATGCTCCTATAAAGAAACCGCCGCTGGTGAATAGCTATCCCTTCTATAGGTGTCTCCAGGTTTAGTCGAATTGTTGACGTGTCAATCTAGGTGTGAAGCAAAGGAATTCAAGACACAACATATAATCAATAAGAGGCCATCAGCAGAATACAACTTTCTTTTCAGTTAGTATAAGTTTGTGTGATATTTATTCTGTTGCCATTGTGTGTTAGTCTATTGAACCACAGTAAGGCAACAACTCCTTCTTTCTTTTTCCAAAGGAGCGTAATAAGTTGTTTGGCTGCTCCGCAAATGTGGCACAATAAAATCCAATCTGCATACGTCATGCTCTCTAATGCTGTTTGTTGGTGCCCCAAAATCAAGATACTAGAGTCAACTGGGATTGCATAACTTAGGGTCCATTTAACATGACCCAGAAACTCCTTCCAGAAAGTTTAGATAGCTACACATATGTAATATGTAGGAAGTTGCTAGGTGGCTGGGCACATCGCCATCATAGCAAGGGGGCTTAAGGATATATTCTGTTGAATCATACAAGTACCATCAATACATATCTTGTAGGCCATTGTCCATAGGAGATACTTTCATTTGTCCAGGTATATGGCGCCAGATATCTTGCCATTCTTTATCCAAGACAGGTTTGTCTCCCTGGGTGTTTAGTATGGATATTTGGCATCAGCTCTGAGTCCTATTTAGTGTGATTTGTTTTGGAGATGAGGCCTTTCGTGCCTTCAGATTAGTTCTTCAAAATATGCGAGGGGCGTTCATTGAGTGTTATGTCCAATGTCTCAGTTGATAGTATTGAAGGTGTTAGTTTAGAAGATTTGGAATTCTTTTTTACGTTGTGCAAATGTTTTGATATGTCTTCCCTGGAACATGTTGCTCAGTTTTCTACAGATGTGTGTTTTTTAATCACTGGATTGCCAATTCATTCTAGTCCACATTGACAAAAATATAGTACCGTATAGAAGCGGCCAGTGGTCTCTGACCAGTCCCCTGCCATCAGAAGTCTACATCTCTTGAGCCACGTATCATGAAAAGTACTTCAGTAGTTGGAGTTAACCATAGGGCATACGTGATTTCAGCAAAAAGAACAGATGATGGACGGAATTCTGAACCAATCAAACATTCATCCCCAGACACAGATCTGGGTTTAATCAATAGATTTTTTGCTCACCATGCCACCCCCGTTAGGACCTAGCCGGTCGCAGGATGCTTGTATCCCGTCCAGGGAGAACCTGGCTTGGCAGTTGAGGCTGGACTGTTCCCATGGGGTGCAAGGTCAAGACTGATTTGCATATGGCTGGGTCCAAACTAGGGTGCCGTGGCGAGCACAATAACAATGGATTAAACCTAGATCTGTGACTGGGGGGGTGAGTGAAAAGTTTCAATACTCCATCCATCATTTTATTTTGTGGTGTTACTATGTGCATCCTAAGTGGCTAGGGTATGCCCGTATGTGGGTTCCTTGATCGCCGCACCACTGGATTCAAGCTAGCCTGGCTGATGAGGAGTGATACCCCGAAACCGGGCCCAGGTTGCTTGTTTCCGGTCCAGGGAGGACCTGGCTTGGCAATTTGGCCTGGACTGTTCCCATGGGCAGCAGGGTCAAGACTAATTTGCATATGGCTGGGTCCAAACTGTGGTGACGTGGCAAGCAAAATAACAGTGAATTAAGCCCAGATCTGTGACTTGGGTGAGTATTTGAAAAGTTTCATCACTCCATCCATCATTTTATTTTATCCTGTTGCTATGTGCACCCTAAGTGGCCACGGTATGCCCAGACGTGGGTAGCTTGCTCGCTGCACCACTGGATTCTAGCTAGCCTGGCTGATGAGGGATGATAGCCCGAAACTGTTTGCAGGATGCTTGTTTCAAGTCCAGGGAAGAAATTACTTGGCAGATCAGGCTGTACTGTTCCCATGGGGAACAGAGTCATGACTGATTCGCAAACAGCTGGGTCCAAACTGGGGTGACGTGGCGAGCAAAATAACAATGGATTAAATCCAGATCTGTAGTTAGGGTTGAGTGTTTGAAAAGTTTCAACACTGCCCATCATTTATTTTGTGGTGTTGCTATGTTCGCCCTATGTGACCAGGGTATGCCTAGACCTGGGTCCCTTGTTCGCTGCGCCACTGGATTCAAGCCTGGCTGATGTGGGGTGATACTCCGAAACTGGTCCCAGGATGCTTGTTTCTGGTCCAGGAAGGACATGGCTTGCCAGTTCGAGCTGGACTGTTTCCATGGGGAGAAGGGTCAAGACTAATTTGCATATGGCTGGGTCTATAGCTGGGTGACATGGCAAGCAAAATAACAATGGGTTAAACCCAGATCTGTGACTGGGGGTGAGATTTTGAAAAGTTTCAACACTCTGCCCACCATTTTATTTTGTGATGTTGCTATGTATGCCCTAAGTGGCCAGGGTATGCCCAAACGTGGGTCCCTTGCTTTCTGTGCCCCGGGATTCAAGCTAGTCTGGCTCCTGAGCGGTGATACCCCAAACCGGTTCCAGGATGCTTGTTTCCTGTCCAAGGAGGACCTGGCTTGGCATTTCGGGCTGGACTGTTCCCATGGGGAGCAGGGCCCAGACTGATTTATATATGGCTGGTTTCACACTTGGGTGACATGGTGAGGAAAAATAACGATGGATTAAACCCAGGTCTGTGACCGGGGTGAGTGTTTGAAAAGTTTCAACACTCTTGCCATCATTTTATTTCGTATGTTGCTATGTGCGCCTGAAGTGGCGGACTAAACCCAGATCTGTGACTGTGGGTGAGTGTTTGAAATCCAGATCTGTGACTGGGGGTGAGTGGTTGAAAGGTTTCAACACTCTTTCCATCATTTTACTTTGTGGTGTTGCAGTGTGCGCCTGGCTGATGAGGGGTGATACCCCAAAACTGGTCCCAGGATGCTTGTTTCCAGTGTAGAGAGGAAATTACTTGGCAGTTCGGGTTGGGGTGTTACCATGGGGAACAGGATCAAGAATGTTTTGTAAATGACTGGGTCCAGACTGGGGTGACGTGGCAAGCAAAATAACAATGGACTAAATCCAGATCTTTAGCTAGGAGTGAGTGTTTTAAAAGTTTCAACACTGTCCATAATTTATTTTGTGGTGTGGCATGTGTGATTACAGTCTTTAATCACTTATGCTTTGGATTGAATCAGTTATTAGCATTCAAATTTTGGTTAATTTTGCACCTTTTAGCTGCACCTTTTAGCTGCATTTATTTGCCTTCTGCTTTCTGAGATACATTTTCTTCAATGTGTTTCTCTTTTAGAGTTAGGAATTTCACATTGATAATACAGTAGCATTAGCATTATCCTGAATCATAATGCAATAGCATGAATCATAGGTGATCACAGAAAATCTTTATTGTCCAAATCCCTTGTAGGACACACTGTATACACACCCACAGTGAGTGAGTGTCATCCTCATATAGTGACAGTAAAACACAGTAGGTTGGATCAAATTTGCCTACTTTATGTGGCTAAAAGTCCACTTTAGTTGGCTATGCGAGTAACAACAATGTAATGTGCTCATTCCACACATTCTTCTACCTAAGCTGAGAGCATCTCTGATAGTCAGCCTTAGTCTGCAGCCATCTCTTGACTGATGCTGCATATACCACAACCTCACATTGCAGTTTGTCTTGTTCCATTCCTGATTCTGTGATTTTGCCAGGCTGCATGCCATCTAAGTGAGTTAGATGAGTTCTTTATTTCATCCAGTTTTCCCCTGTTTCAAGGTGTCAAATTAAGAGAAAACCACGTGGTCCTTTATTTGTGCTCTTTTGAGAATCCACTCTTCTCCTTTATTCTGAAAATCATCCTTGAACTCTCAATCCTGGTATGTATTCCCATGATTAGCTATTATTTAATAAAAAATCAGTCTAGAAATATAGGGTCTTCTCCCAGATCAATATCTAACAATTGTGGGATGCAGTTGACCTCATATTCCTCATCAGTGTTCACGGGGTTGGTACCTATAGGTTATGTGTCAAAAGTTGCAATGTTGTGGTTCCTGGATATTTTTGAAATGTTAGCTCTGTTTGAGTAATTTAAATTAGTCCATCTACAGTTCAAGGGATGGGAAAGGGAGCTTTCTGTAACTCCCATAGTCCTGGGTCATTGTTGGTGGCACAGATAGTAGTTTTTGATGTGTGGTGTGGTTGTGCTGTAGAGAAGATGGCTATTGAGCCACCTTTGTAAAATCTAGGTACCCTCATTATATTTTTGGTCTCTTTTGTTCCCTCCGACATGATCTTGAATGGTAAAATAATTTGTATTGAATGCACTGATCATGAACCCCACGGATACATTGTGGACAGTGACTGGTGAGAACCACTACACGGGATCTATTTTTTGTTCTCCTCAGAGAAGACCACAAGTATAACAATGTACGAATGAGATTCTAAAAAAGAGAAATGGTTTCTATCCACAGAAAGCAAAAAGCGAGAGTCCATTCCCAATTGTTTTTCCTCCCTGCTTTTCGAAAGATTGTATTGGTGCTGTAAAATAGTTACCTACCAAAGTAGTTTTCCTGCATTCTTTGCTGTCTGATTGACAAGGGATAGCTGCCAGCTTCCATAAACTAGCAATATAAAATGGGATCAAACTGAAACTTTGTGGATATTTGGAGCTGCTTTGTTTCCAGTCTTCTCAAGCTTCTGACTAAGCCTGAAGCTCTGACCATGACCTTGATACCCTTCCAGCTCTTCCTCTGTCTGCACAGAGTGCCTGGACTCATGAGCCAGTGGACCCCTGAAATTCAAAGAACCCCTTCCTATCCCTCTTAAGAAATTGAGTCATTTTGCAAGAACTGTTCCATCTAATGCAGAGGACCCTTGCTGGGAGGGATGATTTAAACTAATGAGCAGGTCCCCTAGTGCACCAACATTCAACCTTTAAAAACAAAATGTTGTTGCTTCCACAAATTACACTAGCTTCTTCCCAATGTAATGTCAGCAGCCTTCTAATTAACCGCTTGGCCTCTGTAATGGCTAAAGTTTCTTCTATCCGCAGTTGGAGGTCTCCCTGCTTAACTCTAATCCTGGAGCTAGCCTGAGCCTCCTTGAGTAATTCACATTCACACATTATGGGGCTTTTGTGGGGCCTCCTTCCCAAACATTTTTGCCTCTGAGGGCTCTCATCTTCGGGGGGCTGGCGCAAATAGTTTTTTTTTTTTAGTCTTTTTTTGTTCCTGCCTTGGGAACCCCATCCCCCGAGGCTGGGACCATTTAGCTGTGTGCGTTGCTGCCCCCTTCACCCCACCTCCCGTACCCATTCCTTAGTGGGGGGCACGCATCCAGCACCAAAGTTGCTGCTTCTTCTGCAGGCGGAAGAGCAAGCCGCTGGAGCAGCAGAGGAGTTTCTCCATCTCCCCACACCATACTAGAGATGTGCATGCTGGCAGGGCGCCGGCTGGGCAGCCAGGAGTGGTCTCCCTACACTGCCTCCTTTACCTGCCTGCACCTGGATGCGCGATGGGCAGGGCACCCAGAACGAGAGATATAAAAAGGAAAAGTATAGTGGAACAAGGCCGCAAAGTAAGAATGTCTTCCCCCTTATTTGATAGTTACGGACCGTGACAGGGCACCCCCTAATGCCCTGCAAGAGGGCCCAGAATGTCCATAGCCTCCTTATGGTGACCTCACCAATGCAGTCAGAGTGCTGTGGAGCACTGCAGGAGGTGCGTGAATCAGCCACCCTTGTATTACACCTAACATCTGCCCTAAGTCTCCCAGGAGGGTTATGGGCATGCCCCTGGGAGAAGTGTTCCATTATTTTAAAGCTCTCCCAGAGCCTCTTCCGCGTGGGCACTGACCTATGCTCCTATGGCTGCATGTTGTGGGCTGTAGATAGTGAAATAGGACCCTGACTCACATCTTTGAAGTTAAAGTGCTTAATTGCTAACTTTGAGGTTGAACAATGAATGTTTATCATGATAACGAATACTTTGGATTATTATTATTGGGATTACTGACATGACATTGGCTGAGTCTATAAATGTGGCGACACCTTAACAAAGCCAGTAAGGCTGCCGTAGATATACTGTCACCCCTTCTAATGTGATACAATGTATAGCAAGGTTATTTTTAGAACTGTGGGGCCCCTGACAAAAATAGTAGGCCTGTCTTATGTAAAATATCACCCCCTTATATTGTGATGTTGCATCTCGTATGGGTTGGTGGTTTTCTGATAATGGTGTTCGGGACCCATTAGGGGTGTAATGTGATATGAGGGTGTCAACAAAGATATTTCCACCTACTTGAAATACACATTCATAATTTAATGTGCAGTAGTTAGTAATATGTATGTAATAAAAGTAATTTCCCCTTTTTAAAAGATAAAGCAGTGACTGGACAATAATTTGAGTGTTGGTTTTGTATGCCTGCAGATTGGGAGTGCTAGTCCAGAGCACCTCCCCTGAGTCAACCTTGAATATCTGTGCTTAGCTACCCTGAGAGAGTGAAGTGCTTCAAAGGGGTGCTTGATCCCCAGTAGTAAGACAGTTGTCGCCCTATTGTAAAGGACTCAAATCCTTCCTAAATAAATAACCCATTTTCTTGCAATGATGTTATACAGCATCTAATCTCTGTGGGACACCACCTTGCCCGAGTGTTGATCCAATAGCGCAGCCAAGCTACTCTGGACAGGGAAGGAGGCTTTGGAGGCTCGGCTTTCTATCCTCGATCCAGTGGCCAGTATGCTGGTCAGCAGACTGTGCATGCAGTCTCCATTTGATACTGCTGAGTGATGCCTACAACTTCAAGGATAGCTGGAAAGACCTGTCGTCGTGGCAATAAAAGTCCAAAAGTCAGTTTAACCTTTCAGCAACATCATGTATAGTCTTCCTTTCCAGAATTAGTTTTTGACATGCTTGAGCCAAGCCTCCCCTCCCCCCCACCCCGACACACACTTGCTGAATGTTTTTACTTTGGACCTCTTGGTTGTTGAATCTCTGCAGTGAGTGAGACCTCCTAATGGGGTCTTTCCTACTTTACGTTTCAGGCAAAATATTTGTAAGCTATAACTACCACTGCCCACACAGCTGGGGATATAAGGCCTGTTCTGGTTACATGCAAATATATGTGTGCACCCATGTGCAGGCTGAGCGACTGTTGTTGACTCAACATGGTATCTACTCAAAGGTAGTTCTGCTGCATATAAGACCTAGAATAAAGTAATTCTGGCTTGTGCAGACCATGTAATTTAGTCGACTATCCCAAAAAATCATCTCTTTTATCTTGGGCTAAAGCGTAAGTTGGTTGTGCTTAATTATACTTAAACTTTATTGGAAAATTGTACAAAATACAGTTTTAGATTGGCTCAAATTAAAAAGTGATTGTCTTAACTTTACCTATGTAGAAAAGGGTCCAGAGTGCACATGAAATGTTGATTTGGCTATATGCACGCTCCTTGATGTATTTTGTCCTATCTGTTTCACCACCCTAATGAGATTCAGGTTTTGATCTACTCTGATGAATTTAATTACTCTGCTGAACAACAGTCAGTTCAAAACCTAGCCTGAATAACAGACCCATTTTGGAGGGATTAGCCTTACCTTGCAGAAGAAGGGGCGGTGGGGAGGACTGCATAGGTGTGATTAGCTGACATTCACTGATAAGCCTCGGCAAGCCTTTCTCACAGAGACAAAAAGGAATAGGCAGAAATCTGTTCCATTTCCAAGTCTTGGAAAGAAGACACCAGTTTCACAGTGTCAGTTATAGGCACAGAGAGAGATCTTACAGGGTGTCTTGCTTCTGTCACCTGTAAAAGTTACAATATGCTGGACAGGATATGGGCTAGAGTGTAGGCTGATCCCAGGAAATGTCAGTGAGGGCTCGAGCTGTGATATTGCATTTCTAGATTGGGTTCAGAATCCCACCATATAAATATCTCTCAACCTCCACTTTTACACCTTGCACAGAGGCAGAGACTTTGAGAAATGAGGGAGTTATAAAAGAAGTAGTGTGGGACCCACTTGTTTATTAACCCCTTTCTGAAGTGGAGGAACCGACTTTGGACTCTAGAGCCAGTGGCATAACCTCTACTCTTCCTGTGGGGGACAGTAGAGGGTGGACGTGCTGGGGACTGTGAAGTAAGCAGCTCCGCTTGGGCTACATGTGGCTGCAGGTGCCCTCTGATGCAGTACCCCAGACTCCTGCAAGAGACATAGGTGCCCTGCAAGTGGCTAGGAGGCCTTGGGACCTGACGAGTACAGGCAAGTAGTGACACCTCTTCGAGCGCCACAAGGTGCGGTTGGATGAAGACCTCAGCCAGGAGCTGACTAGGAAGAGAGGAGGACCCCAATTGTCTTCTTCAGCAGAGAAGGCAGTCTACATAAAGGTACTATGAAAACCACCAAAACTTTAGTGACCAGGAATCTCAACGAAATCAGAGATATTAGCATTTCCACTCGCCACCTGGAGACAGCATCTTCTGATTCCCACAGTGGCCCTTTTGCTCGTGGATTCTCCTAGGCGTCCAACAGGCTCGGAGCATGGTCACATTCCACTGTCCAAGACAAACATGAATGCACCCCTCTTGAGGTAGGTGCTGCAGCAAGAAGACCCCTGGGAAGCCTCCAGGCCTTGTCAAGGGGCACTGCTGAGAGAGGGGCTTACATGGTTGTGAGACCCGCAGTTGTGTCTTTTCCAGCACTAAGCCACCAGGGGTGGCTCCTGTAGGAGCAAAGCGGCGAGGCATGGGCACAACAACATAAAGAAATAAAAAAAAGAAACTTACCACCGCCTTGCCGCTCTTCTGGCTTCCTCTTCACTTCCTGCAGGCACAGACTCCCAGCCTGCCCCGCGACTAATCCAAATGCTGCTTTTGCATGAGAGCAGCATTAGGATTGGCCTGAGCACCCTGACTTGGCACTCTGAAGCAGAGTAGAAACCTCCGCCTGCTCTCTCCAACCCGGCAACACAGTGCCAGGTTGGACAGAGCCCAGTGCGCATGAGTGTTTGGCCGGTTCAAGACGGCTGGCCAAACATACATGCGCACTGAGGGGCTGGGAGTGCTGTGGACTCCGCCTCCATCCTTGTCATCACCCGTGGCCCCCACCACCCTTCAAAATAAAAACAATAATAAACATAGTTTATTATTGTTTTTATTTTTCATTTTGCAGCTCCTGTGGGTGGGGGTTGGGGGCTGGGGGGGCGTGACACTCCTCTGCCATACCAGAAGAGCCACGCTGCGCCTGTATGCCACTCAACAGCAACACTTTTTTTCACCTCTGAGGGAAGAGGAGGAAGACGTTTGCTCAACTGCCAGAGGAAAATGAAGTGCACCGAATGAGTGGGGAGCAGGCCTGAATTTGCAGGCTGTGGGTCTACCCGCAAGCTCTCTGGTGGCACTACAGGGGTGTCCCACGTGGAGCAGAGGCACCCGCTTGCTCATTTGCTCGATATAGAGCTACTAGGGTTGTAAATTCCTAACTGGACTTTTCTTGCCACATAAATTGAAAATGAAGAGTAAAACAGTAGGCATAAGCAAGCAGATTCAAACACCACAGTCGCCATGAGCATGAGCGCGAAGGAGAGACACAAAAGGAAAAATAAGTTTGTTCGCAGTCAAACGTACCGGCAAACGTGCAGTTATCCATGTAACAGGGTTGATGGCCAAGGCGGTAACAAAACTGCCTCAAGGAGGGACGTACGTAAAGCATTTACCAATGATAACAATGGATTTTTAAAAGGCAAGCCCAGGAACGAGTGATAGTGATGGGGATGCGGTGGGCGTGGGGATAGATTACAACAGGCTAGAGTGCTTGCGAGCTCGACCTAAAAAGGAAACAAGAAAATAAAATGTAAATAAAATGAATAGTCTGTGGCCACATCAAAGGCTATCTATATTCTGAGTTTACATATGTGGTGTGCAGAACACCAGGAAAGCAGGGGCATTGCAGGAAAATTTAAATTGTCCTGGGGGTCATCGTTTAGCAACGAAATGTTCACTGTTTCGACCTATTATCGATGCAGAAATATGTGCAAATCAAAATTTAAGTCAGTGTATATATGTGAAATCATATTGAGATGTTTTATCCCTTGCTAAAATGTTTTGCTTTATATAGTCACACAGTGATAAAGCCAGTTGGCCTCACTAGTTATTAATGCACCCCTCACTGTTATAGGTCCTTGCAGTGCAGGGGGTCAAGTATATATTTATGTTTGTTCGCCCCCTCCCTTTATAGGGTATGAGGGCCCCTTAGAGATGGTGTTCCCAAATACATTTTCACCTAATTATGTATATATTCGTTGATTTGTACGTAATATTTTTTTATTAAATGATTTTTTTTCTTTTTAAACCTAAGAGCAGTGGCTGCACACTGATTATGACGAGTTCTTTCTCGCGTTGCACAGTTTTAAGTCCTTAGTCCTAGAAACCCCCCTGAGAAAACCCTGGGCCGCCTTCCCTCACTGTTCTCAGAGTCAAGTGTCAAAAGCAGTACTTGGTGCCTAGTTTTGGGGGTCTGTACTATTGGGGCCTCAGGACACCAGAGGCACAATATTCTGCTTGCCCTGGGATCCACCAGCTCTAATTTCTCACACTTCGTACTCGTATCCCTGAAGTCCTACTAACTTTTGCAAGTGGCCTTGTCTCTCTCTGCTGAGGGTATGCTCAAAGGAGGGGCAGCTCTCAGAGAGGGGATGTTGACATAAACCAGGAACTGGTGTACGTTTTGTGTTAAATATCCATTGTCAGATAAGGTGGCTGCCATAGCCCAGAAGGGCAAACATGCTTAAAGAGCCTACATTGGGCCATACAGCATAATATACACTAGATGTGCAATGAGTACGTATAGGGGGTTATTCCAACTTTGGAGGAGGTGTTAATCCATCCCAAAAGTGACGGTAAAGTGACGGATATACCACCAGCTGTATTACGAGTTCCATAGGATATAATGGACTCGTAATACGGCTGGTGGAAAATCCGTCACTTTTCCATCACTTTTGGGACGGATTAACACCTCCTCCAAAGTTGGAATAACCCCCATAATGTTGCACAGGGCCAGTGACCAGCCATACATACTTACATCGAGCAGGGGAGGAGATGGAAACCCACGGGCTTTAGTGGGTATTTGTGCTGATTATTAGGGCGTGTACGTCTTTCCTCTGCCATACATAGGGGACAATCACTATCTTTCATCCTCGAGGCATACATTTCTCTGATCCCCCTCGCTCCAAAATATATGCTTCCATTTGCACCCTTATTTGTTAAGCCAGTTTTTAAATAATTTGATCAGGTACAGAGTGTAACCAGAGCTTTAGGAGCTGCATGTCCAGTTACTATTACCAGGCCACATATTAGGACGTAAGAGTTGAAATGACTCTTTAAAAAACTGAAGAAAGCATTCAGTGACAATTGTCTTCTAATCTTTGGGGTTTGCTGTCACCTGCTTCCAAAACCTTGTGAATGAGTGACTTTGCTAATAATCCCGCGCTGCACTCTTAGCTGCCTCTGTGGACTGTGGGCTTAGTGGTGGAGGTTCTACAAAAGGTAGATTTGAGCTCTTTCCAAAGGCCAGAAGATGTGCCGTGATGGGGGGCAAAGTGTTGTATAGAAGGCCAGGCAGCATCCAGCATCTCACAGGAGCGTGAAGTGGATTTTGTCTGGCTGATCTGAGGCTGTTCTTTCTTCTTTTAGATGATCTTCCTATCCGCGTCATGTTGGTATATGTATGTAACTTGAACTATTGTGAGCTCAGGCTCTTTATAGGTCCCGTCTCTTGTAAGGCCCACTGCAGCAATACCCTACCCAGCATCAAGCAGGAACCTCTAGAATCCCATATCACTATAGAAGTACCTAGCCTGAATAGATTCAGGACCAGCTGCAGTCACTGAAGGGCCCGCACCTCCTACCCGAAGCCACGCTGTCAACTTTTACAAGCGGAAAAGTAAAAAAAAAAAAGAAAAAAGGACTGATGATTGCACATAAGAAGCCCCGTGCAGCATGGAAAAGTTTTGTCGCTTCGGGTGTTGTGTGTTTTGTTGGGCCATATCCACACAGTGCTCTATTCTGTGTGTATTGTGTTTAGACCAGCAGAGAGCACACACATGTTCTCCAACAAGCTTGCACATCCCTGTGTTCCATACCTAGGTTCCCATTCCGCAGTCAAAAAACACACCGGATGTTACCGCCACCCACCTGCCAACCAACCAACTTACGCAGCACCTAGCACTGGCGGCTCCAGGAAACAAATACTGATCTCAACATAGACTCTTACTCATCAGTCCACCCCTCCAGCTACCCACCACCAAGCCACGCACTGCCCTGACTCACCCAGGCCTGATCAGTCACCTGCTCCTCTTGGCACCCGCAGACCACCCGCAGCCTGATTCTCTCACCGACTTAGTTGCTCACTCTTAAACCAGAATCACGTTCTGTTAGTTTTTTTTATTTGCTCTTTTTGTCTACAGTTGTTGGTCACATGAGAAGTACAGAATAACTGATATGCTTACTGTCTACCTCTATCTTCTCACAGGGTCTACTGACAAGTGGAGTGGAGTTTGAGTCTCTCCCAGCTGCTCTTTCTCTCCCTGCAGAGTCTGGCCTCTACCCGGTCACTCTGGTTGGAGTACCTCGGACCACAGGGCAAATTACAGTCAATGGTAAGCATGGCCTTGCTTTATGATTTCCTTCAACTCCCACCCAAATGCAAAGCTGTTAGACCAATATAACAGAAGCTTGTGACAGTGCATGGTTGCTGTTGGATTGTATGGGAAGTCCAGTAGTCACTTTCTTTGGTTAGTGTGGAGTTGGTGACTTCCTTTGAGTGGTATGCAGCCGCTGTCTGACTTCTTCTAATTTACCCCATTAACTTGTCAGAGATTAACTTCCAGGCCATTGTTTCGAATTACACCTTTACTTTGCGTGGCATTTGCTGACTTTTACCCAAGCATCAGGAAAACTACTTGTAAATTAAATGTAATCTAGCACCAAGGGTATAAAGGTATTGCAAAATCGTTTTGTAAGGTTTAGAGAAAGTCATATAATAAATAATGTTACTTACTATCTTGATTTGATTGATTACATTTACATTTAGCCTTGATATTAATAAAATGTGTACATTTAAAATTAAAATACATTCAAATATTTAAAATTCAGGTTAATGTTAGAATAAGGTTCCTTTTTAGTTCTTGCTTGCGAGCAACATTGTATACAACAAAGGGCTTGCAGCCTACCCATGCTTAGCATTCCTTGTCTTCATTGTCGCTCTTATTTGCTGTCTTCTAATTGGTTAGCATGTGCTTGCTTCACTTCCTCTTCTTTCGGCTGGGGCATAGACCTAGTCTGTTGTTCTGGGTGTACCTCTTGACATTTGTAGCTATGTTTTGCTATGAAACATACACTTCGAAGAAGCCCTTTTCTTCTTTGAGATGGATGTTTATTGTGACAACAGATGTTATCTGCTGGTATTGTGACAACAGATGTTATCTGCTTGTATTGTGACAACAGATGTTATCTGCTTGTATTGTGACAACAGATGTTATCTGCTTGTATTGTGACAACAGATGTTATCTGCTTGTATTGTGACAAAATATGTTATCTGCTTGTATTGTGACAATAGATGTTATCTGCTTGCATTGTGACAATAGATGTTATCTGCTTGTATTGTGACAACAGATGTTATCTGCTTATAAGTGTATTTCACCAAGACGTGGACATGGGTGCAATTGCTTTCTTTTGTGAAAGGATTTTTTGCTAAGTGTCATACATTTTAGCTTGAGCAGGCAAGGGCTTTGACCTGTTGTAAGTATTCTGTGGGCTTTTAACCACGCCCACCTCAAACCCATCACTTTCACTAATTGTTAGACTTGCCTTTCAAAAATCCCTTGATGTCATTGGTAATTGCTCTATGTTTTACTTGCCTTGGGGGGGGGGTTGTGACTGCCTTGCAGACTGACCCTGTTACATGGATAATTGCGCAATTGCTGATATACTTTAGCTTGGGTGAAATATTTTTTTCTTTTGTCTCTCCCCTTCTTGCTTCATGGCAGTCATGGCCCTCACAGTGCTCACAGCGCCAATAGCCCAAACTCCACTGGCGGTATTGGAGCGCTGGTGACATTGTGCACACTGTTACCTAATCAGAGTAATTTCTTTTGGCTCTCCCCTTCACGCTCCATAGCTTTCCCAAAGACACTTCTAATTGATAAATGCTTTACTAAAAAACACAGAAATCCGCAAAGCGGCTCTCCCGGCACAGCGGGAGAGTCGATACAACAATATTCTCTGCACTTGGGAAAAGTCTCTACATAAGCATTCTTTTTCAAAACTTTTTTGCCCATAACTCAGCCTGTGGTGGTCCCAGGACAATGGGACCACCGTCAAAACATTGAACACAATATGCTCTTTCTGTCTACATCATCTCTGGGTCCCCACACTAGGTTAGGCAGGACTCCAAAATAATAACCCCTCCCACCATTTAGTCCCTTTTTAAGCTCTCTTATGGCTGGAACTTTTGTTTTACCGCTTGGAGTAGTTTGTGTTCTAAGGGACTTAGTATTACAGTTACCCTGAAAATCTGTAAAGTACTACATCTTCGAGGGGCTAAATACATGGTTCCACTACATCACTTTGTGCAATTCTATTTTCATGTGGTTATGCCCTTTAGGGACTGATTATATGGTTACGTGATCATGTTTCTTACAAATTATATTTGTATTGTGGTGTCCTCTATGGGCTGTTCAGAGCATTACAGTCAACTTACTACAATATTTGCTGCACTCATCATCCCATAATGCTTTGCAGGGCATTTTTTTACAAACATGTTTTACTCATAACTCAGCCTGTAGTGGTCCTAGGAAAATGGGACTGCCTGCAAAAGTTCACCACGACCTGCTCTTTCTGTCTAGATCATCACTGGGTCCCCACACTAAGTTAGTGGGGACCCCAAAATAACCCCTTGCTCCATTCAGTATCTTTTTTAATTCTCTCATGGCTGGAACTTTTGTTTTACAGCTGAGAGTAGTTTGTGTTTTAAGGGTCTTGTTTGTAATATCATTGCAGTAGGCCTGTTAGCCCTGAAAATGTGTAACGCAGTACACCCTCTAGGGGCTAAATATATGGTTACACTGCAATAAGTTTAGTCATTTTCTTTTTATGTGGTTATGTCCTCTAGGGGCTAACTATATGGAGACATGACCATGTTTCTTACAAATGATATTTTCATTGTGGTGTTCTCTATGGGCTGTTCTGAGCATTACAGTCTAATGGCAAATGTTTATTTCTGATAAAGGGTTTTATTGGGTTTATATGATAATTGTATGTGTTTTATTAATCTCTCCTTTTGCAATTATGACCATGATTCAGGCCAATTTAACATCCTTATTATACTATGACTGTTTGAACACTCTTGATATGTTTGGGTGCCCCTTCTAGTTTATTTCTCTCGTTACTCCTCCGTGGCTGTCTTGTTTTGGGAATTGTGTTAGCCAGCCAGCAACTCTGACGGTGGGGTGGTGAAAGTGGTAGTCTGTTGGAATTAGCATGGCAGATTTAAATTAGGATGATAAATGGCAGCATTTTAATTTTTGGCTGCAGATAGAGGAAGAAGGTAAATGGAAGTGCTTTGGTTATATGCATGGCCACTGGAATAATTTGGTCTTTTCCTGCCACATAATGTGGCATGGTTGACCAATTTATGTGGCAAGAAAAGTCCAGTTATGAATTTACATCGGCAATAGCTCAAACTCAAGCAAATGGCAGACCCATTGCATTGCAAATGCTTGTTTTCTTTTTCTCGCATGGGAATATTAACTGACTTGCACAGACTGCTGTTATGTGCCGAGACTTTACAGGCATTGGCAAAGCAAATATGTCTTGCCTTTAGGACTGTTGGCTCTGCCATTGCCTTTTGTTCATAGTCTACAGCCTGGGCTTTGCAAACTTTGGCAATGATTTGTAGTCATGCTGTACAGTGGCATTGCTGCTGTACAGCATAACTAAAAATAATAGCAATAAAAACAGGAATATGGCGCATCTGGGGCTAATGCATTTAAAAAAGTGTAATATCCCTGGCAACATCGTAGCCCTTTTTTAAAAATTGGTTTCAGCCACACTGCAAAGCATCCGTGCTGCTAGACACCATGGCTACAAAACATTGTCAATGCCAGTAACTCTAATAGGTGAGACCTATTGGCTTTGCTAATGCTTGTTAAATTCATTTTGAGTAAGGATAAGACTTTAAGTTGATTTAATTTACATCTTTTCAAATGAATTCATTTTAAGGGTTATGGTAAACCTTTAATTAAATTACATTACATTTTATTTTATTTAAATTATTATATATGAATTAGTTGCAATATAAAATGTTTAATTTTACTTTTGAGTTAGGGTTAAACTCTAGCAACATTATTTGAATTACTTTAAGATACGTTTAATTCAGGGAGATTTAGTATAGTATTTTTTATATTTAATGTGATTAAATTAGTGTATGAGTAAATAAAAGTGGATGAGTGATATGCTTCACAGTCTTAAGTCTTAGATCAGTGATTTCCAACATTTTAACTTTTGTGGACCCCCACTTTATCATTACTGAAACCCGGGGACCCCCAATGAATTATTATTGGAATCCAGACCCCCCATCATGTAATTAAATACTGTGTAGAAGTTTGAGCATTTCAGGACCCATACACATTCAACAAAGCATTTAAATAATACTGCTTGTGTGCCACAGCAGTGACACGAAAGGCCTCCTTTTCAACGATGACCACAGATAAAAGAATGGCAGGAAGTATGTGTCGTGGCACGGGCAAGCACTAGGCAATGCAAAAAGTGAAAATCAAGGGTTTGTGATGTAGGAGTAAGAGTGCTGGTCTGAAGAAGAAGATTGTATGTGTTTACTGGTTTCAGTAGTAATCATGAGGACTGAATAGGGGAATAAAGTACAGAGTACTGGGGTACTGAATAGAAGCAGTAAGAATGGAGGCATGGGAATAATGGGGTTCGGTAGTTTATAGGAATAGTGGTACTGAGGTATGGGAGTATGAGAGTGTGGGGTATTGCAATGGCAGGAGATTGGTTTGTGGGAGTGTTTGGAATAGTAGATTTTGGAGTAATGACATAGGGGGTTTGAGAATAGTAGTGTTGGCAGATCGGACTGTGGTAACATTGTGATATGGGGGGAAACAACAGTGGGTATACATAAAGGAGTGTTTAGAAATTGTATTAAGATTGTGGGGCCAGTGATGAGGGTGAGGCCATCATTTGGTGTAGCCTGATGTGATTGTGCATAATTGATATATCTGTAGAAAAGAAATGTATTAAGCATACACTGAGAGTCGAATCTCCTCGTTGTGCCTGGTGTGTCAGCCCCAGTATGTCACACACACAGCCAGCCACATCCTCAAAGCACACGGGGTGCATTTTGTTTTCTGAGCTTGAGGCTTGTCTCTACTCTGTTTGCCTGTGGCGTGAAAACACAATTAATGTGCCTCTTAGAATAATCCATCATTCATGTTATGTAGATGTCTCTGCTCATGTTTGTTGCTAAGCTGGAGTGCTGAAACCTGATTAGAGAAATACTGCATGCTAAACTAGCATATGCTTGACTACTCACAGCACAAGTAGTAAGCAGCACTGAGGGGATAAAGATGTTATTTTAGGATTCACTGTTGGCTATGAACTGTGTCCCTTGAACCATGGTACAATTGTTCAAAGAGTGTTTGAGGTACAATGGCACAATATCATGTCAGTTTAAGAACCTTTAAAATCACTACACCTTACCTGGATATTGTATCAATAGTGTTTCGTTGTTACAGTGTAAAACAAAATGAGTATGTTGATTATGAAGTGCTTAAGCAGGGGCAGCTCCTCTGCAATGGAGAAGGAGCGTCGCCCCACTGGCTGAGCCAGCCGCTGAAAAATAAATGGATATTTCATTTTTTTTTTATTTTTCTGCTGCTTGCTCAGCCAGCATGTGCTGGGAGGGGCAGAGTTGGGCCATGGGAGTGGGGAGGAGGAGAACTGGAGTGGGTGCACTAAGCGTGCATGTCAGTTTGGCCAGCCATTATAGGGGAGCCTGTGATGGTGTCCCAGGGACTGCTGGGACCCCAATACCATCGGAAGAGGAGTGAGGCTGCCGGCGGTGGCAGGAACAGGTTTCCCTTTTTTTTAAATTATTTTTTCCACTTCTGCCCCGTGTCCTCCTCCAACACCCCCCTCCCCTTGAGATTTGCATTGGCCACCGCTGTACTTTAGTGTTTACTTTCTGTAGAATTTGAGGCCCTATTTAGAGTTTAGCTGACAGCCACCAAAAAGCAAAAAGGTGGCTATGAACTGTGTCTGCCAGACTTGTGAATTCCTCCCACTCTATTTATATCATTTTTCTGTTGGCAGAGCCCAAGCTTGTTCCCTCAGCGGAAACCTTTGACCAACAAATATGAACCTCATGCTAGAAAGACATTTTAGTATATTAGTTCTGAATAAGATAATGTATTAATAATATATAAATAAATGTAATCATAATATGTGTGCAAAATCTGACCTGGAGATTAAGGAGATTCTGTACGATGACAGGTGAACATGGAAATTAAGCATTGAGGTATCGATCTGCCTTCTATAACTATTTAACTATCTCTTTGCCTAATGTGATGGAAAGTTGCGAGCAAAAACAGACCTTCCCAAAGTCATGTATGTGTTTCTTGGGACTGGATCTGGATCTGGTGGTGGGTTGTGGGTACATGACCTGACCTATAAAATGGCCGTACTGCAGCCCCTGTTCCATTGAGTTGGCTGTGCATGGCCTTCAGCTGTGTGTAGTGGTGTTTGGGTGCATGGCCTCATCCCATCATACCAGCTATGCACGTCTTTAATTGTGTCGAGCTGGCTATGGCTAGTTCTTGTGCCAGCCATGTCAACAGTGCTCACTTTACATGGTCTACCATCGTACTGTGAATGTTCCTTTTTAACTCTTTTACATTGTAAAATGTTTAGAAAAAAATTACAAATCTACGTCTGACATCATGGTAAGTTTAAAGAAATGTTGGATAGCATCTGTCTGTGGGATCTCCCACATCCTCCATGAGGTCCATTGATGCTCCCCATGACCGTTAAACACCCACTCCTAAGACTATTTTCTAGGATGTAGTCTTTGGTGATTTCCATCCTCTACTGGCCACCAGAAGAAACATTTTTAGGTGCCTTAAGCCATTCATTGACCCACAAGGTTCTGCAAACTAAAGGCCGAGGCAAGCCATTGTTTAACCTATTGTAGCCCTCCCTGCACCTTATTTAGTGGGAATTCCTGACTTCTAAACACAGTGGTAGTGCTGTCCAATATTAGTATTAATGCCTTAGCCACAGTGGCTGTATTTAAAAGGTGGATGACTAATTGAAGTCACAGAATAGCCCCTTTCACAGTTCAAGAGCTAACCCACTTCTGTCCTGTCATTATTACTGTCACAGCAATGGTACCACAAACTGTATCCTTCTTCTGCATGGACATAGTTGATATTTTACCTCACTCCTTATTATCCTACACTTAAACTCTTACATTGAGGCAGTCTGAATCACGTTTACACTGACTCAATATTCTCCATAACCTACTTCTCAAAAGAAGAAAAACCTTGTGTTGAAAAACAAGTTCCCTCCAGCCCTTCCTGAATTCTGCAGAATGGCTCTACAGAAATGGAGAACATTTCAGGCTACTTTGCTCTCTCATGATTTGGAACCCTTTTCTGGAAGGTACCTGTTTGCCTCCTCAAGCAATATCATATGCTGTACTTTTGCAAAAAAATAGGGGGTCTTTAAGACCCCGGCGGTCGGTGATAATGTAGCGGTAAGTACAGCCAACAGGCAGGTGGTACTTACCACAACATTATTACATTGGCGGATTGGCTTCAGCCAAACCCGCCAATGTACCATTCCAACCGCCACGGCGGTAAAAGCCACCAGGCTGGAAATATCCATCTCCAGCCCAGCGGCCGCCATTGTGCCGCCTGCTGGATTTTGACCATGGCGGTAAGCCATATCAGTGTCGGAATTCCTTCCCTTTCACTGATAGGGGTCTCCCCCCTCTACCTCTCCAGTTGCCCCCTCACCTCCCCCCCACATCCACGCCCCCCTACACACACACTCATTCACACATACATACATGCATGCATACATCCAATCACACACACATCCGCACACACTTCCAAACATACACGCAGACATGCATTCACATTTCACAACAAATACGCACTCACACGTCCGTACATGCACACACGCATTCAACACTCACACACCCGCATTCACACACACACATACATTCACGCACCCACATACATTCACACACCCACATACAACCGCCCCCAAACCCCCCCACCCCCCGGTCAGAGATCCATAGGGTCCTCCGGCAGGAGAGGTGACGGGGCGCTGCTACCGTCAGCAGCGCCCGCCAGCAGAACACCGCCAGGCCGTATGATTTCTCATAATACAGATGGCTGCGGTATACTGGCTTGGTCCTGCTGGTGGTAGCAGCGCCACCTTATCGCCATCCGCCGGCATGGCCACAGCCGGATTTCTGCCATTCTTGTGGCGGAAATCCGTCTGTGCTCATAATATGGCGGACGGCTGATAGGGGGTTTTTACCGCCAAAGTTATAATGAGGGCCTTAGTTTCTTTATGGTCAGCTAGGTCCATTAAAGCAGCCATTTTGTTTCTCATGATCACAAACATTTGCAGTATTCTTTGAGGCAGCTATGTTTTGTAGATTGTATTGCCAATTTGGCAGTCAAATGTATATATTTCAGGTATTTCAGATATCTCCAGCTCAGTCAAAGGACAGTTAGCTGGTTGAATAATATAAGCATTTGGAAAGCCAATAGGCTAGGCCTTTAGAAGGTGGGGCAACTTTTTTTGTAATTAAAGCACATGCCACAAGAATTTAAAAAAATAAAAACAAGAAAGACAGAAACATGGTGCCCAATGTGGCCACTATGTGCTTGCAATAAAATTGTTAATTAAAAGAAATAATAATTAACCATTGCATGTAATTGTAATGGAACCGTAGTGTGTTTCCTAACATGCCGGTGCACATAGAACAGTTACAGTATGTCACTTATAACAGGTATAAAACTCCCTTTTTAATATTAAAGCTCATCACAGGAAAATATTATTGGTGCATAGAAAGCTACTACTCACTTTGAATTACTGTAAATTGGACACATAGTTTACTCATTTCAATAGGACTAAAATGAAAATGATCGAGAATGGAAAAGGTGATCTTTTTGAGTTAGATGTGCATGTTAGCAGTGCTGTAGAGCTTTATGGCTGATGTGGGCTCAACATTGCCCCATGGTTTATGCTGGGGGGGCAGAACCAAAATGTGAAAGACACTTAAACAGACAAATGGATGAAGAGGGTTGACCCAAAGCCCCTGTATGTGAATGTCTATGTATTTTTTGTTGTTGTTTTTACATGTAGCTGGAAAAACAGCCAAAGCTGCCTCTAGGACAGACTTAATAAATACCAACCGACGATGAGGACCCAACACTGCTAATGTCTTCTTTTGAATGCTTCCAAATGCCCATTTTTGCTATAACCCTACATGCTACCGTAGTAGCCACCCTCCAAGCACTGAAGGGTTATAAAGTCTATAACTTCTGGCAAATGGGACCGACATCAACCCTCGCTGCCCCTTCACCGTATTGCCTTCTCCGTCACTGTTGAGGGACCAGACTCCACCAATCAGAGAACATTCCACCATTCACCCAAGACTTCAACCTGCTCATCCTCCAGCTGGTAGACTAGCGAGTTAAGGGGGGCGGCAGAGTGACAGAAGCACATTAAGATAATCAGTGTTTGCCACAATGCAAAGATCTGTTCTTGACGGTCTTCCTTGTGGTCTGCCTCTTTTCTCCATGCTTTTTGAGGGTCGAGTGCGAAAGCGCTCTGGCCCTTGTTGTAATCTCTCTGTGGGCTTGTAACATCGCCCATGTCACGCCCATCTATTTCGTTGGTTCGTGGGCTTGCCTTTTAAAATTTGCTTGATTTCATTAGTTAAAGGCATGCATAAATCATGCCTTTTCTGGTGTTTAGCTGCCCTCGAGAGCACCGGAAAACTACTGAAAACATACGAGGCTCCATGTTTTCCACATGGCTTCTGGACTACTTTTATTTGTATTTCCTACGCAGCGTGATTTCGCTGGGCAGTAGTCAAGCACTTTGCATGACATCGACCCTGTTACATAGATAATTGCATAGCTGCCGATACCTTTGACTATGAGCGAACCTCTGTTTCCTTTTGTGTGGTCCTTGACGCTCATGGCACGTCACTTTAAATCGGCTCGCATATGTAAAACTGTATTGCTTTTCATTTTCAATTTATGTGGCAAGAAAAGTCCGGTTAAGACTTTACAGGGCTAATGGCTCTAAGTCGAACAGATGTGAGACCCATTGCATTGCAAATGCTTGTTTCATCACTGTTGTCGTGTAGTAGGGTGGCTAATGTGTAGTGTATAATCTCTCGGTTTCTCACTATCAGATTTTTTAAATGATTTCCAGCATCCGGCACCTGGGCCTCCCTTGCTTAGTTGCATGTTTACCTTGCAAGTGTCGTGAATGAAATAAATTGCCCCGTCAGGGAACAGCTGTGAAGGAGCACGCGCCTCTCCGTGCCCGTTCATCTCTCAGGTCTTACCCCTCGGTGCCGTTACCACGTCACACTCGAGTCTCCTTTGTGACGCAGTTGTAAATATTGATTTTTCACTAAAACCAAATATGGTGGAGTTAATTGGCTATGAAATTGGAATTAAACTTTTCCACGCTTATTAACTGAAGCTCTTCCACGTAGCAAGATCTTAAAGACAAAGAACAGAAGAGAATACTCCCAAATCTCTTTACAGGCCCAGAGCTTGATGGAAAAATATCTCATGTTATTTTTTATGTTTACTAGTTATTTGCGTTGTTGAATTCTTTAGCATTCTGTTTGGTAACTGGATTTGTTGAATGTATGTGCATTTGTTCGCGTGTTAAATGTGTTGCATGTTCTTAATGACATTTTCAGGGGTTAGGTTCTCTCCTGCATTTCCCCTGCAGGTTTTAGTTATAGGGGGTGTCTGCAGTACTTGAAAATGAAATGGACAGAGTTGGAAGGTTGATACCTCACAATACCTTATGATGACCTGTGTTGACAGGTTTTACCCAAGTCTCATTGTTAGAAATGGGGTTTCTGGTTGGCTAGGGTATGCACCTAAGCCAGGCAGAACCCACCCACTCTAGTCAGGGTAAGGGAGTTACACGTCCAAGATAACCCCTGCTCACCCCCTTGGTAGCTTGGCACGAGCAGTCAGGCCTAACCCGGAGGCAATGTGTAAAGCGTTTGCACAACACACGTGACGCACTATATACTTCACAAAGTAAACACAACACTGAGCTATGTAAAAATAAACTATTGCACAAGACATATTTAGACCAAACATTACATATCAGTAATACCCTGATAACTTAGCAGCTGTCAGAACGTTACACAGGTTACAAATACTCTGCAAGAATAAGCAGTAGTCAAACCCCTGTTTTTTCTCATGGGCCCCCTCCTGCGACTAGCGCTTTCTTGGGTGCCCCTCCCAGGGCCACTATGGGCCCCTCCATGAAAAAGAGGGGGCAAGAACCAAAACCCCACAAAGGGGGAGAAGAGGAGACCTGGTGACACGGCAGCCTCCGATGAGGCGTCCGCCCGCTTGCGATCGCTGGGGAATAATTAAGGGGCTCGTAGTGGGGGGGGGGGGCCTCCGAAGAGGCTTCCTTCCCCTGCCCATTTCCGTTGGCTTCTGGAAGGCCCGCCTGGAACGCTGCAGTGAGCAGGCACCAAAGTAGGTGCTTGCTTGTGCCCCGGGGGCGCTCCTCTGAGCGTGTTTCACCACAGGGGCACGGTAGGAGCACACTCACTCCTTTTCTGAGTTCAAGGGTTCTCCGGGGGTCACTCGCGCTTGTTAGCAGCAGCCCACCCAGGACGTGGCGGTGATCCTTGATTTCAGCAAGCCCTTTTCAACTTGCTAAGCCCAGGTCGCGGCGATGAATTTCCACAGCAACGCGCTCTGGAAGCGCAGGAGGGGTGCACAGTGGAGCATTCATCAGGTGCTATATGCATGCACAGAAACATGCCCTAAAGGTGCTATATGACGTGATGATGCACTCCTCGAGCTGGATGTAGTTGCAGGGGTCTGGGGCCATGCCACCCTGGCCCTGGAGACAGAAAGCAGGGGGGGTCACAGAGCTAACAGGCCCAAACAACAGGCCAGCACAAGGGATGCAGATGGTGGCAGATCCTCCTAGTGACCTAGCAGGTCAGGCCAGCAGCAGCAGACCAAGGTGGGTCCTGGTGAGTCTATTCAATAGCGTTCTGTGTCCTGAAGATGTCCGAAGAATGTCTAAATTATGGGGAAAACACCCCTGTACCTATACTCAGTTTACAGTGTGTTTCACAAAGAGAGGGGAGAGGAGGTTCCAGCCAGTCATAACTGGTTCTGGGAGGGTCCCCCCCTCCCCCCCATCCTCCAGCACAGACTCCAAACATCGATTGGGGGTAAACTACCCTTTTGTGTGAGGCCAGGGCCCAACCTTTACAGATGCAGGTGTGCCCAGCTTCTCCCTCCTCTCAGACCAGGAAGACTATTCAGTATGCAGGTGCACCTCTGTGACACCTCCACCCTCACTGTGTACAGGCTGTCTGAAAAGTATGCACAAAGCCCAACTGTCACTCTGCCCAGACATGGATTGGAGTCAAGCTGCAAAACACCAGAGTCATAAGCACAGAGAAATGCTTGCTTTTTTAGAAGTGGCATTGCTATAATAGTAATAAAAAATCCCCTTACACCAGTAAGCAGCATTTCTCACTACTATTACAACCATAACAAACATGCCTACGCTACTCCTCATAAATCAGACAATCCCCCCTATACATAAGGCAGGGTATTTCCAATGCAATCCTATGAGAGAGGCAGCCCTCACAGCAGTGAGAAACCAAGTAGGCTGTTTGTCACTACCAGAACAGGCCACGCAACCAGGCACATGTCCTGCCTTCTACATACATAGCACCCTGCCCATGGGGCTAGCTAGGGCCTACCTTAGGGGTGACTTACTTGTAGTAAAAGGTGAGTTCTGGGCATGGCAAGTAAATTTAGATGCCAGGTCCCTGTGCCAGAAAACTGTGCACACAGGCCCTGCACTGAAAGACTACTCCAGTGGGTGGTGCGAATAGCGATGCAGGCCCACTAGTAGCATTTAATTAACGGGCTTTGGGTATAGAGATATCACTTTACAAGGGACTTATAGGTAAATTAAGTAAGGCAATCATGCCAAGTTTACAAGGGAGAGCACATTCACTTTAGCACTGATTAGCAGTGGTAAAGTGCCCAGAGTCGTCATGTCAACCAAAAAGGGTCAGAAAAATGAGAAGGCAAAAGGTTTGGGGAATGGCCCTGTAAAAAGGGCCATGTCCAAAACTCATCTTCGAAGAAAATAAGGTATTCTGTCTCTCAATTACAGCTAGTATTGGGGGAGGTGGTAGGGGAGGGGCAACAGGCTCCTGTCCGTCCCTGTTTTCTGCATGTAGGGAAGCCTAGAGCAGAGTCTTTCTTGGCCGATACCCATCCGTAGCTCTTGCAGGGACCTGCAATGATGTAGGTCAGTGGGGCTATGTTAATACCCTTGTGTAGGTCAGACAGCCTGTTCTGTGCGCACTCGCCCTTCAGGCAGTATTGTTTGTCAGTGGGATGCTGTGGAGGGTCCAAAGGGCTTGGGCCGTTGCTGCCCACAAATTGACATACCCCTCCTCTCCAGAGGTGCTGTGTACCTTGAATTCTATATTAAGCAAGTTCCAGGCACACGCGTAGTCTGGTAAATGACGCGCCACGTTATCCCAAAGGACAAGCCTGGATTCTAACAATCCGGGGTTTAAAAAATCAAGGACCTCCCTGGCTCCTCTTTGCATTGTGTAGGCTCAGTTCTTCAGTCAATCAGGAATTTGTAAAGTGCACTACTCACCCTCTCAAGGTGCTGAGACGGGGGCTGGGGGATAAGGGGCGGAGGGGAAGGTGCTGCTACTGCTTGAACAGCCAGGTCTTGAGAAGTTTCCTGAAGGTAAGGAGGTCTTTGGTCTGGCGCAGGTGGGTGGGAAGAGTGTTCCACGTTTTGGTGGTGAGGTGCGAGAATGATCTATCGCCAGTTGTAGGTCTGTGGACGTGTGGGACGGTTGAGAGGTCGGCGGAGCGGAGATGCCAGGTCGGGGTGTAGAAGGAGAGCTGTCTGTTGAGGTATTCTGGTTCGATGTTGTGCAGTGCTTTCTGAGCGTGGGTGAGAAGTTTGAAGGTGATTATCTTGTTGACTGGGAGCCAGTGCAGGTTTCTCAGGTGGTCTGTGATGTGGCAGTGGCGGGGGATGTCCAGGATGAGGTGTGCGGAGGCGTTCTGGATGCATTGCAGCCTCGCCTGGAGTTTGGCCGTGGTTCCTGCCTAGAGGGCATTGCTGTAGTCCAGTTTGCTGCTTACGAGGGCGTGGGTGACTGTTCTTCATAGGGACAATGGTCCCAAAAAGCCTACGGGTGCTCAAACAAATCATGTCCCCAGTCTGAGGTTAGCCTAGACTACCCAAGCTCTCCCATTGCATTGGAGATCGGCATTGTGCCAGGAGACTGGTTGCTAGGGTATGATTCAATCACTTACGAGCTTGTAAAGCACACTACTCACCCATAGGGTCTTAAGGTGCTGAGGGTTGGCCTGAGAAATCAGTCGAAGAGCCAGGTCTTGAGGTCCTTCGTGAACTGAGGCAGCGATGGTGACTGTCTGAGATGTGATGGCAAGATGTTCCATCCTTTTGCTTCCAGGTATGAAACCGATTTTCCACCTGCTGAGGACTTCTTAATGCGGGGTACATTGGCGAGTGACTGTTGGGGCAAGCGGAGAGGTCTGGAAGGGGTGTACCAAGTCATGCGGTTGGTAAGGTAGTTGGGTCCGTTGTCGTGGAGGGCTCTGCACGCATGTAGAAGGAGTTTGAAGTCGATCCTCTTCCCGATGGTGAGCCAGTGGAGGTTTTGCAGGTGTTCTGTGATGCGTTCTCGTTGGGGGATGTCTAGGATGAGTCTGGTGGCGACGTTCTGGATCTGTTGCAACCTGTTCAGGTTCTTCTTGGCGGTTCCAGCATAGACGGCATTGGCATAGTCAAGTCTGCTTATGACAAGGGCATGTATCACTGTTTTCCGGCAGTTGGTTGGTATCTATCTGATGATCTTTTGTAGGAGTCTGAGGATGTGGAAGTAGGTGGATGCGACGGAGTTGGCATGCCTGGTCATTGTGAGTGTTGAGTCGAGGATGATGCGGAGGTTGCGTGTGCGGTGAATTGGGGATGGTGTTTGCCGAGTGTGGAGGGTCACCAGGAATTGTCCCAGGCCGACGGTGAGGGTCCCATTTCGAGGATCTTGGTTTCATCAGAGTTCAGTTTGAGGCAGCTTTCCCTCACCCAAGTGGCCACAACTTCCATCCTGTCTCTGAAATTCTTCCTGGCTGTTGATGGGTTCTTGGTCAGGGAGATGATCAGCTGGGTGTGATCAGCGTAGAAGATGATATTCATCCATTAGTTCCTGACGATGGTGGCCAGTGGGATCATGTATATGCTGTACAGCTTGGGGCTCAGCGTTGATCCTTGGGGTATTCCACCGCTGATGTCGGTGGGCTCTGATTGGTGAGGTGGGAGACTGGCGCTGTGTTCTGCCAGTCAGGAATGTACAAAACACACTCACAAATCATGATTAGATGCTAGTTTCATGTTCCCTGATTGCCTTACTATATCGCAGCAGGCAGAGGGGCTTCTCTTCCTCTTCAGAGACAGTTGTCTGTCATGCAGAGGAGTGGAGGGGAAAACGTGTACCCTGTGACAAAGGCTCTTGGTGTGCACTAAAGGGAAGTTGAAATTGGGAATGAGAAGAACTGTTGTTGAGTTTCTTCCCTTAGTCATGTGTTTTTTCTTATCATCTTGCCATCTAAAGGGGCAAGCCAGAGAGCATCTTTCTCCATAGCTACCCTCCATCACCATTGAACATATAGGAATGTCTTTGCACTTTTCCAGTCTGGGTAGGTTCACAATACTGCCAGGTATAGGAGATTCCGCTAGGCAGTGGGTCATCTGCTCTAGAGTGAACTGCATAAGAGCTAATTTGCTAGATAAACTGTTGGAAGATGGCACTGCACAATTTATGTGCTGTTTTGCCCATATACCCTCTGCATTTTACCATCCTTTGGGATATTGGATGCGTCTCACAACATATGGATTCTACCAAGATCAAACGATTGACTGACATTAAATGTCTGCAATATTTGGAAACCAATCTGTCTTGAACCTTCCTCTCAACTATTGTTTAGAGGAACGGATGGTATGTGGAACCATTTATTAATCCAAATGATAAACCATTGCTTTGATGGTTAGGTACTACATATTTTCTTTATCGAGATTTTTAAATATGAATGCACAGTGTAGTTGAGGTGGGGCAGAGAGGTGTTAGGTGATAAGCGATTGTTCTCACCAAGACTGTGATTGCACTTTCACTGTGGCATTAACGCCACCTTACATGGCGGACCAGCTTTTGTTATTGCGTTTGATGTGCTTGTGGGGCTTTCATGTTCCTAGTGTGGGGGTAAGTTTGTATATTTATTCAACTGAAAATGTTGTGGGCTGTCATGTAAGACCACATGATTTGTGGCAGTCATTGAGTTTATGTTTACCACACTGTAGGTCACCTGGAAATCATTTGCTTGTTCTTTGCTATGTGTCGACCCAGCTTGCATCTCCCCCTTATTATGTCGAGCCTAGACAGTGCGCATGCGCTGTCTGGAAGACCTGTTAGATGGAGTATAGGCATTTGCTCCTGCCTGTCACGGTTTGCACGCTTCTTACCGCTATAGTCTGCAAGTCTCAGGCACCACCTGGTTTACTGTTTGTTCTGGTTTGGCCAAGATAAGGGGGACCCCTTCCAGTAGCCACGGTGGTGCCGACAATACTACGTCTAGCAGGCTGTACCCTCCAGAAGGAGTCCAAGAGGAAAAACCCCAAAATGGGTAAAAACCTCAAACCACAGGAACTCCTCAAAGGAGGCAAAAAGAGAAACAATAAGAACTCGGAATCAGGAACCACAAAACTGCTGGAAAAAAACAGGACAGAGATTCAGAAGAACTGGGAGCAGGAGCGGGGATCACCACCAGGACGCAAGTGTTTGCAATGCAAGGAAAAGAAGACCTTCTGTGCTTTTATACCACCAAACAGGATGTGACATGCAGGAAGAACTAATGATACCATCTTGGATTGGGAAAGCCACATAGAAATGAATAGAGAAAATGCCATGTCAGAAAAGCAAGTAAGCAATGCATTCAGGAAAGGAACCACTGCCACCTGAGAAAAAGAAAATATGGCCACAAGAAAAAAAAAAAAAAGAAAAGGATTCCAGCATAGCAGGTAGGAGAAGAAACTTATGTGGGCCACCAGCGAATGCAGTGTGGCCAGGATTCCAAGAGAATACCCGCGAGAAAACAGATCATGGCCCAAAGAACGGCACGTGGCAGGACCGGCTGCCCGAAACACGGACCGTCGATCTGCCCGCGGGGTTATCCTGAACCCCCAACACCGAATGACCTACACTACGGAGATAAGAATTGTAAGTTGTATACTTACCTGCAAAACTGTACAATCTTTTCTTCCCCCAGGAACTGTTGAAATATGCACTGCGCCCACTTTTAAAATAGTGTTTTGCCATTTTAAGAAAACCCGTATACATTGTCGATTTTATTCAAAGTCCTTATCATATATATGCAAAGTACCTTTTATTTTATGGTCTTACCTGCAAACTGAATCTTGTAGTTCTAGAAATAAATTAACAAAACATATTCTTCATATAAAAGCCTATTGGTCTGAAGTTAAGTCATTGAATGTGTGTGTACAACAAATGCTTAACACCACCCTCTGATAAGCCTAACTCCTTGACCACACTACCACACATAGAGCATTAGTATTATCTATTTCAGCCTCTGTCAAGCCTCTGGGGAACCCCTGGACTCTATGCACACTATATCTCATTTTGATATAGTTTATACAGAGACAGCTTCCTTCAGGTAGGCATCATGGTACAGAGTTTTAATGTGATGGGCAGAATGACTCCATCACCCATTGTTACAGTCTCTGAGGATATGTACGAGAGTGCAGGACTTACTGGTGTGGTAGAGCTTCAGTGATCTTTCAAGAGTGCTTCCAGTTTTCCCGACAGGCATCATGAAACCATGCAAGGTGAAAGATAAGGGAGTTAATGGCTTTAAATAAAAGGGAATACGCCCAACCCAGAAACAGCAAGGCAAGAACGTATGGGAGGAGTAAAGAAAGACATGTTAAAAACCAACCAAATGTTGCAGGAAACATATAGAGGGTGGATCATCCAGAAAGGCGCCAGGGAGAAAGTAGTTAAAGTAAGGCATAAGTACCTATGGGAGACCGATTCCTGGGGTAGGAGAAGATTCTCCAAAGTGTGAAGATACAACCAGCCCAAGCATTTTGCTTCAGACCTAGCACCTTCAGTTCATTCTGCTTTCTAACCGTGGATCATGTTAGGCGCTCCATGCATATTCAGTGCTGGGTCTGGCTCACGTTCAGTGTTTGGGTGAGTTTGTCAGTATTCTTTGGGTACTGTATAATGAGAGCCAATACGTTTCCCTTCTGATTCTGGCATTCTGTATTGATCAAATGAATACAGAATGCACCAATATCTTGCTTATGTTGATGGTGTGAAATACTTGGTGAATGTCAACAAATTACGAGTGACTTTATTGAGGCCCTAAGAGGGCTAACCAATCGCTTTTAGAGCGTGCAGGTTGAGCCATTGTATTATTTTTATGGTCCATTTCACAATGAAATATCATAAGCATGACTTTGCAACGCATTCAGTAGTTGAAGGATGACTTTTCAACTAATCCTGAGGTTTGCAGTATTTTTTGCTCTGATTAATTTGCATGTCTGGCTGAGTGAAAACTCTCTTATATGGTCAACTCAGTATTTTCTTATTTTCCTTTCAACCGTTTTTTTTTTTTATATGAGGGTAATGGACTTCTCACATTTGATTTTTTTTATCTTGCTTCAGGGTACCACACATCAGTATTTGGAGTATTCAGTGACTGCCAGTTGGAAAGTCTTCCAGGCTTGAAGACCAGCTGCTGCACAGTCGAGGTCATTCCAGCTCTGCCGAGACTCCAGATAAGCACCTCCCTTCCCAGGTAAATGCCAAATACTTTAAGATCCATGCAATGTAATATTAAACTACAGACTGCATTTGTGTTTTGAGGAAAATGCTGTAAGATTATTTTTAGGTCTCCCTTACAGACAGCTTTTATCCGTCTGTTGTCAAAGACCTATTATGTAAAATACCAGTACATAGAGTGGGCTTTGCGTCAGCCAATACTTATCCTTTGTTGTCTGTCTTGCCAGTCTCATTTACTTCTATTCTAAAGCTTTCCTTAATATTCTTGTATTTGTCAATCCCTTGGAATTTATTGGATGTCTTATCTTTCCATGGCTTAAATCTGTGAGCTACTTTTTCTTCATCTTTGAGTGTTCGATAGGAGTTCATGTGTTTTCTTGCTCTCTTTTCCATGTGCTGCTTTCCCTTCATGTGCTCACACCCTTGCACTCTCCGCTCTATCCGCTATTCCCAGCTTGTCTGTAAAAGCACAACACATTTATGTTTTTGATGAAAGAGGGGTTTACACTCCGACGTTGTGCTACCATACTCCGATACGCGTCCTGACAGAGCACCACCACGGGCTTATCAGGGCCTGCCACACCTGCCTTCTCGTACGTGTCTATGACCCCACCCAGCCATACTTTTAATAGACTCACTTTTATAAGCTCTAATTGACCTTCCAATAGCCCGTACTTCTGACTAAGGGGCTCCCTCGTTGCTTACACTCGCTACATACCACTCTGGCCGGTTGGCCCAGCCTTGATAAAGTCACTTGTGTGACGAAACACGTGTTGGCTGTATCTCATTGATGATACTCTGATTTCTAGCTTCTACAAATAAAGTCATCTTCTGCAAACCAGACCCGGGACTCCATTGAACTATTTCACTCCAACAACACACTACCAGGGCTACCTATCCCTGCATCACTATTGAACTTTACATTCTGTGTGCTGTGGCCTGCTTGTATACATTTATGTTTTTGCTAGGTTTCTCTATAGAGCAGTTGTAATGGACTTAAACTGTACTAATGGCTGGATCACTAATGCTGATTTCTTTGGTCGTAAGCAAACGCGGCTCATGCGTTTGCGCCATGAGATAGACCTGTCTCACGGATTGCGGTCTTGTGGGACTGAGAATGGCACCCAAAGTGCTTTCCTCATAGTGGTGGAAAGATACCACCTTCACCAGAAGTTAAGCAGCAAGTGCGATGTGGTGGCCACGTACCATGTAGTAATCATTAGGAGTGAAAAGCTGTGTCACTGGAGTGAGGAATACAGGCACACTCCTTTTTAAAGTTCCAATGCTGTATACTTAACTCTTCATGGTCTACATCATTTTAGTGTGAAGTGTTGCACGGCGCAGAAGTGGTGTGTCTGTGCTGGGTTTATGTGTGCCTGGGAAGAGTACAATACAGGAATAATGCAGTACTGAGCAGTGAGTGCATTGTGAATGCTTCAATATCAATCAATCAGAGAATTTGTAAAGCGCACAACTCACCCGTGAGGGTCTCAAGGCTCTGAGGGGGGTAGAGGGGACTGCTACTGCTCGAACAGCCATGTCTTGAGATGTCTCCTGAAGGTAAGTAGGTCCTTAGTCTGACGCAGGTGGATGGGAAGAGTGTTCCACATCTTGATGGCGAGGTGGGAGAATGATCTGCTGCCTGCGGTTGTACTGCGGGTGCGTGGGACAGTGGCGAGGGCAAGGTTGTTGGAGTAAAGCTCTCTGGTCTGGGTGTAGAAGCAGAGCTGTCTGTTGAGGTATTCTGGTCCGGTGTTGTGCAGTGACTTGTGAGCATGAGTGCGTAGTTTGAACGTGAGTCACTTGCTGACGGGGAGCCATTGTAGGTCTCTCAGGTGGGCTGTGATGCGGCAGTGGTGGGGAATGTCCAGGGTGAGATGTGTGGAGGCGTTCTGGATGTGTTGCAGTCTTTTCTGGAGTTTGGCCATGGTTACTGCGTAGAGGGCATTTCCGTAGTCCAGCTTGCTGCTCATGAGGGCTTGGGTGACCGTTCTTCTGGTTTCCGTTGGGATCCATTTGTAGATCTTCCGAAACATGCGGAGGGTGTTGAAGCAGGGGGAGGAGATGGCGTTGACAATTGCTGGGTCATTGATAGTGAAGAGTCCAGGATGACTCCCAGGTTGCGTGCGTGGTCGGTGGGTGTTGGTGCGGTTCCTAGTGTGGCAGGCCACCAGGAGTCGTCCCATGCGGAGGTGGTGGAGCCAAAGATGAGGACCTCAGTCTTATCAGAATTCAGTTTCAGGAAGCTGTTCTTCATCCATTCGGCGATGGCCTTTATTCCTTCATGGAGATTAGTCTGGGCAGTGAAGGGGTCCTTGGTGAGGGAGAGGATCAGCTGGGTGTCATCGGTGTTTGAGATTATGTGAGATCGGGCGATGTTAGCGAACGGGGCCATGTAGACGTTAAAGAGGGTAGGGCTGAGAGATGAACCCTGGGGCACGCCGCAGATGATTTTGGTGGTTTCAGAGCACACTGGAGGGAGGCGGACTGTCTGAGTTCTGTCGGTGAGGATGGAGGTGATCCAGTCCAGGGCTCTGTTGTGGATTCCTGCTTTGTTGAGGCATGTGTGTAGGGTGTGGTGGCAGACGGTGTTGAATCCAGCTGAGGGGTCCAGGAGGATGATGCCGCGGCTTCGCTGTTGTCTAGTATGGTCCTGATAACGTCGGTGGCGGCGAGGAGGGCGGTTTCGATGCTGTGGTTGCTGCAGAATCCAGATTGGGATGGGTCCAGAGTGGTGTTTTCCTCGAGGAAACAGGTCAGTTGTTTGTGGACAATTTTCTCAATTACTTTTGCCGGGAAGGGGAGCAGGAAGATGGACTGGAAGTTCTTGAGGTCCTTTGGATCCGCCTTGGGTTTCTTGAGGAGGGTGTTGATCTCGGCGTGTTTCCAGCTCTCCGGGAAGGTGGCAGTCTTGAAGGAACTGTTGATGATCTTCCGGAGTTGGGGTGCGATGATGAAGCTTGCTTTGTTGAAGATGTGGTGAGGGCAGGGGTCGGATGGTGAGCCAGCGTGGAAGGTGTTCATGATTTCAATGGTGTCATTGTCATTGACGTGAGTCCAGGAGAGCAGGAGGCTGGTGGGTGGTGAGTCTGTGGTGTTGGTGGTTGACGGGGGGGATCTGAGTACTGAAGCTGTCATGGATGTCTGCGATCTTGCGGTAGAAAAAGGTGGCTAGGGAGTCGCAGAGGTCTTGTGATGGCGGGATGTCATTGATGTTGGAGCCGGGGTTGGAGAGCTCCTTCACAATGTTGAAGAGCTCCTTGTGGCTGTGTGCGTTGTTGTCGATGCGTTCTTTGAAGGCGGTTCTCTTGGCGGTTCGGATGAGTTGGTGGGGTCTGCGGATACCGTTCTTGAAGGCTGTGTGTTTGTCCAGTGTCTGATCTTGGCGCCACTTCTTTTCGAGTCTTTGGCATGATTGCTTAGATTTGTGGAGGTCAGCGGTGAACCAGAAGGCCTTTCTGTCGGTTCATCTGTTGGAGGGATTCTTGATCGGGGCAAGACTGTTGGCACAGTCGTCGATCCATTGCCTGAGGTTGCGGATTGCTGTGTCAGTGTCGGTGGTGTCGAAAGGTGGGTTCCGAGAGAGGGTAGTGATCAGTTGGTCTTCGGTGACCTTGTTGCATCTGCGGTGGGGAATCTGTTGCGGGTGATGGTGTGTTGTGGGTTTCTCGAAGGAGAAGTGGATGCAACAGTGGTCGGTCCAGTGGAGTTCGGTGGTGTGGCTGAAGGAGACGTGTTTGCTGGTGGAGAAAATGGGGTCGAGCGTGTGTCCTGCGGGGTGGGTGAGTGTCGAAACGAGCTGCTTGGGGCCGAGGTTGTCGAGCAGGGTGGTAGAGTTGTTGTCATTGGTGCTTTCGAAGTGGAAGTTCAAGTCCCCGAGGAGTATGTAGTCTGTGGATATGAGAGCGTGCATGCTGAGGACATCAGTGATGGAGTCGCTGAACTGCTGTCATGGGCCAGGGGGTTCTGTAAGCGAGGGTCCCTCTGAGGTTGGTGTGGATCTGGAAGTGCAGGTGTTCAGCGGTGCCAAGGGTGTCTTCGGTGCTGGTCGTAATTCTGAGGGTGCTCTTGTGGACGATTGGAATGCCTCCTCCTGGTTTGTTGGTGCGGTCCCTACGGGTGATCTTGTTGCCATCCAGGATGGCTATGGCGATGTCGGGCGCTGAGGAGGGGTTCATCCACGTCTCGCTCAGGAAGGTGACGTCTGGGGTAGCTGAGTCGAGTAGATTCCAAAGTTCTACGGTGTGCTTATGGATGGAGTGGGTGTTGAGTAGGATGCACCTGAGATGGTTGCGTCCTGCCTTGGTGGATGGGTGGCTCGTCGGCGTGGAGGCTGGTAAAGGTGCAGTTCCAGCAGGAGAAGGGCCTGCGGGTGAGCTGCGGGGTGGCTTGATGGCAGGTAGATGAGCGACTGGTGTTGAGTGCGTGGAGGGTGGTGGTGTTGTAGCGTAGCACGCAGAGAGCGAGGCAGAGGGCAGCCTAGTAGGAAAGCAGAGCTCTCCCACTAGACACCAGCGATGAGGCGCAGGCAGAAGCCTGCGGGTGGAGGAGGGCCTCGAATTCCTGACAGGGGTCAGGAGTTCAGAGGAACGAGGGCACACCTTACAAGTGGAGGTACAGGAGGCAGAGCAGTTCACTAACCAGGTCAGTGGTATTGCATGTGCTGGTTGTAGATGTGCCTGTGAGTGGTAATATACATGAAAGATGTAATGCTGTGCTCTGTGGGCAAAGTAAATGCATGTGCTGGGTGTGTGTGTGTGTGTGTGTGTGCTTGTAAGTGGTACAGTACATAGAGGATGCAGTACTGTGTAGTGTGTGTATGCTGTATAAATGAACTGGATGTATGTGTGTCTGTGAATGGTACAATACATGGAGGGCCCCGGGTTCCATTTTGGGAAACCCATGCCTAAATGGTGAACCATGAGAGGAGGTAGAGGGATCCCCCAAACAGATTTGTGTATTGCTACACTGCTGTAAGCTGGTTGAACCACACACTAGGGAGAGGAGGTCTAGGCTTGCACTGTACACTTTAAAGGGAGATATTTGATTCAGAGAGGGGTCACAAAGAAGGGGCCTGGGCACATCTCAGGAAGGAGATGGGGCTGATGAGAGAATCATAAAAAGTAGAACTTGGGGCCCTGAGCTAACCTTTTGCTGAACATGTCAATGTGGCTGACATCAATTTGTGAACTCTAGTCACTCCCATGGCTTGTGTTTTGCGATTTCAGCTTTGGAATCTGTCCTGCTGTGACATACTACTTTTTAAGATGAAGAGGGAACAGAGGAGTGGACACCTCAAAAGAAGCAGAACTCTAACATAAAACCTTAAAGACTCCAACCCTAGATCACAATTGGTGTTTGGAAATGGACTGTAAGAAAGAGAATTTGAGACCCCAAAAATGTTCATCTGCCAAGTAGCCAGATGGACTGTGTATGGGGGAAGCTCTGCTAGACTTCTGCTTGCGGCCAGGCCTGCTAATCTCCCTGTTTGGTGTGGGAACATCACCAAGGGAGTCCAAGATCACCTGCTTTGGAGCACCAGTGTGCCCTGTGAGGAAGAGAAGCGTATTGGAGGGAGCGAGGTCCAGTGGGGAGTCTTGTCAAGTAGCCTCTCTGTTCAAGATGTGAGAAAACAGCTGCTGCATTAATCAGGTTGTTACCGTGTGCAGGACAAAGTCTGTGACCCCCGTATGCCGGAAGAGAGCTGCTGTGAATTGAACCTGTGTGTTGCACTTCTGCATTCGGGCTGGAGCCTGTGCATAGTACTTAATAGGAGACAAGTTTGCCAGGAGGGGATGCTGTGGAAAAGACCGTAGCCTTGTATAGTAGCAGATGGCGACTCAATAGGCCAGGAGGAACCGCCATGGAAAAGACTGCCATGCGGGAAAAGTCTGTAATCTTGTATTGTAGCAGGCGATGACCTTGTATGCCAGGAGGGGGCCTGTGAAATATTTCACTGTACTTATCAGGCAGGAGCCAGTGTGCTGTTAGATGCAGGGACCCTTCTATGCCAGGAGGGGGCACTGGGAACGTTAAGTACTGTGACCGGATCTGCCATCGCCTGCCGGAGAAGTGAGATCCCCATAGCAGCACCATCATCCAAGTGGCGGACCCAATAAAGCATCATCATAGCCATCCCCTCACCGGGAGAGGAAGTGGACAGTTACTCCACAGAATGATCCATAGAGAACCTCTGATAGGTTCAACAGCATGCCCACGAGTGAGAGACTGCACACTCTGAGTGTAGGTGTCTGGGCCGCATGCGGGAAAACTCATCTGAAGGGGCTAGGAGCACCCACAGATGGGGCACACTCGGGAACTCCAGACTCTTCATGCCTGTCGGCGTGGGCTTTTGGGCCTGGTGCCATGGAGGAACTTGCTGCTAGTGGTGCTGCGGCACTGGAACACTGTTGACTAGTCAGTCATACGCTGGATGTTACCAGTAGTGAATGGGAAATAACCATTATCACTAACACTAGGAGGAAGTTAAACAGGCAATCACCATAAAAACTCCAGAGCCCCGACCTCAAGGGATATTGTATAGTTATTTGTAAATGTTGTATTTTTTACATTTGTGTGGGTAAGCGTTAGAAATCAAATGCTTTTATCTCATAAAAATTAAAATATGTCTGGACAGTGATTTATTGTTATGCGCATTGTAAGTTGTGGGCCTTTGTTCACTTTCCTGTATCCACATCTCCCCTCCAAGGAAGCATTGGACTACTCAGACTACGTCTGTCCTGATAGTGAAGTGAAGAAGGGATACTTGGCGCAGTTACTCCGAATCCATAGTAAGTTGGGCCCCAGGACATGGGAGTTAAAGGCCTCAACCCTCAGGGTTGGGCCAAATAACTCCTGCTTGACCAGTGACCCCTCTGATAAGTGTTCTGTCAAGTGGAGTTTATCTGGTTGGTTTTCTTGTATTTATCTTCCACATGTTGCTTAAAGCCAAACGCCAAACACACAGATGCAAAAATGACGACTCTTGGGAGCAGCATGTACTGCACTCATTCAGCCTACATCTTTGGGTAGAAGGTGTACAAGGGGTGACTGGAAAGATATTGTTTCTCCTTTTGATTAGTATATCTGCCTCCTGGTTTCTACAGAGCACTAAGTAGCTAGAACGTTTCTTCCAGTTTCAAGTTATGCGAAAATAAATGGCAACCATTTTCCTTTAATTTCTGGCACTTTCTCAGACTGCTGTTATATTCTTATAAATATTTGTAACTACTCCTCTCTCCTATTTTAAGCTGGATCACGTGTAACAGGCTTGTTGAATTCTGTTCAGAGTTTCCTGCGTAGATTTTTAATACCATGCAGTTTATAAAGATTGAAAATACTTAATTCAGTGTTTGCTTTCAACATAGCTTAAGATATGTGTCTGCTTTTCCTTTAGTATTTTAATTTTTGTTTTACTGTTTTCAAAAGTACTTTACAAACAAGCATTGGCAAAGCCAACAGATACGCACTCATTTTATAAAGCTGCAATATATTGGCTTTACCAATGCTTGTTGTTACTTATTGTTTATGCATTATCTTCTCTACTATAAACATCCTACAATCATTCCTAAATTGTATAATACCTGGGCACATGAAGCGTAATAAACATGTTTCTGCTTTCTACAGTAGGTTTATTCTTTGTATGTTCCTCAATACTTCATTCATTTTCATACTTGGCTTGGATGTAGAGGATCCTGCTGTTAGCAGAAAGGTGTCATTACTACAAGCATGGTCTAGTATGTGCCTCATTTTCCAATACTATTTTCCTAATGGTCTGTTCCCTCTTTTGGCTTTGCCGTATAAATTTGTTCTTCAGACTCACTGGGGGACTTGGAATTATGATAATGTAATCTTGATAAGATTAATCGTCTTGTGAAGGAAGATGAGCCAGTTGTGGTTATACTCAAAAAGTTATAGTGTTACAAAAGCTGTGCATACCCAGTAAAAAGGTGAAATATGTCAGATGGGAATTACTTTCCTGGCCTAACAATTTAAGAGTTTTTCTTTGGACTGGTTAACCAGGAATCTTCAGTACAGTTATGAGGAAACATACTTGATTTGTTTTATTTATTTTCATGGTACTTCTCACTAAGTTCAAATAGCATAGTAACAGACAACATATTAAAGGAAGGTTGCTGCCCTTACTTTTGTGATGGTTGTCAAGACATTTGAAGAGACAACAATCAGTAGGTTTGTAGAGAGCTTCTTGTCACCCATGAGGGTATCCAGGCGCTGGCAGTGTCCAGTTGATTAGCCGAATATTCAGGTATTCAGGGACCTTCAGAACTCTGGAAGGGATGGGGAGGTCTGGAGATGAAATGGTAGCTCATTCCATGTCTTTGCCGCTAGGAAGAAGGAGCAACCTCTGCATGTGCTATGTTGGATGCAGGCGGTGATGGTTAGAGAAAGCAGAGCAAAGGTGTCTGGTGGGCTGGTGGAAGTTCAGGCAGTGGTTCCAGTAGTTGGGTCCGCAGTTGTGTAGGGACTTGTATGCATGGGTCAGGAGCTTGAACTGGCACCTCTTCTGTGCAGGGAGTCAGTGAAGTTCCCTGAGGTTGGGGGTGATATGGGCTTGTCTAAGGAGATCCAGGACCAGTCTGGCTGCGGTGTGCTGTATGGTCCTTAGTCGTCGGAGGAGGTGAGCTACGTTCCCTGCACTGGGAGCATTGCGTAGTCCAGTTGGCTGGAGAAGAGGGCCTGGGTGATGGTGAGTGAGCAGAAAAACCCAGGCAGCAACCTTTTTTGTCAAAAGTGCGAAACAATTCTTAAATTGACCATTAATGGCCTTGGGGCAAGAAAGCCGTGACCTGGGGTGGATAGTCCATAGGCAGAATGAACCCTGGCATCCTTTTGGACCACTCAACAGGAAAAGGTCCAACTATTCACCTATGAGATTGCGATTTCCCAGGCTCCCTCTGTGAGCCTGATGTCAGGCTCTTTACTGTCCTTCTTTTTGTGAATTCTGTATTTAACAGAAACAATGTCTAAACAGGTTTCGTTCACAGTACATATTTTTATCGTTTAGTCAGATACCTGTTTTAGATCTGTGAGAAAATAGATGGAGAAAGCAAGACAGATACATAAACAATAACAACATGGTCAATTATTAAAGGAGATGTGATTTTATATTGTATTTTAAATTAAACAAGCGTTTGCAATCCAATCGGTCTTGCATTTGTGAAAGTTAGAGCTCTTGCGTTGAAAATGGCTTTTTTACTTTTTTTTTTTTTTTGTATGCAGTGGAGTGATGATATTTGCATAGCGCTATTGCCATTTGTATGAGCTTGCAGCGCTAGAGAACCAGAAAATGGGAAATAGGTTATGAGGAGGGGAGACAAGAGAAATATGCCAGCTGAAACAAAAATAATTAATAACATCCTGGAAAAAGCAAACACTCATACAGAATGCAAGATTAAGTAAAGCATTTGAAATGTAAGCAGGAACAACATTGTTACGTTAACGCTTTTACGCTGGCTGAAAAAACCTGCAACATTTACTGTTAAAATGTACACGAAGCAGACAAAGGGTTCAGTGCCACAGGCTGTCACTATGTGTCCCTTGAGACCTATTTTGGCCACATAAGTGCAGTGCCCGTTTTCAGAAAAGTTTTATGCTGTGCATTCAAAGCGCTGATTTATTCATGACCAGGAGTGCTTCCAAGTGGTAAAATATAAAGAACAAACAAAAAATGCCTATAAAAACAAGCATCAATGAAGGCGTTTGGTGTATGATCTCGGTCTTTGAATGCTTAGAAAATGTGACCAGGGCAACAGCCTGATTTACAGCCCTGTTTACAGAAACATCGTTGCAGTGAAGCTAAGCTGAGAGCAAGAATGCTCTGCACATGAAAAGAGAAGCTTTGCCGAACACGACCAGGAAACCAAGAGAAAAAATGTCACGCAAAGAACAGATAAAAACGAGAAAGTGTAATTATATCATAGTAAGTCCCTGCTCCCAAAGTGAAAAAGGAGGGAAAATGAAGCATGACTGACCACTAGCAAGCAAGAATTTTTAAATTACACTGAAACAAACAAACAAACAAATGAAATGGCTTTAAGCACACAGAAGTATACAAGAGGTCGTACGCTTATGCTTGACCTAAAAAGGGACATTCACAAGAGTAATTGTAAACAAAACGTGTTAATGTGAACTCAGTTCTGGTGACATTTTGTGCTGCAAAAATGATTACATGCAAACAAAAAAGAGGAAACATTACGGAAGAGGACCATATACAATTCGATATGTAGAATTTACATGAAAGCAGTAATTAAAGGTCATAGAATTGTTTCTCTACATAGAAATAAGAGTCAAACAGTTGCCCTTTCTCTGCTGCAAAGATGTTGACAGTGTATTGACCATAAGTGAATAGTGCTGGTGTCAGTGGAAATGTGTTTATCTGTAGGGGAGAAATTTGTGGGCAATAATAAACCTTCATGGAGGAAATCAACAGCAGTAACAACCGATACAGAAAAGTTATGAACAACTATTGTGAAAAGTGGGAGATGAGTTTTAATTATGGCACAGCTTGATAGAAAATCGAATGGGGGAAGAAAAATAGTTAAGAATATGGGTGTTTTTCAAATGAGAACAGTGCATCAGACAATATAGGGCAGAGGTGACAGCGGAGAGTCAATTACAACAGATTGAAGCAGTAAATGAGGATAGCAAAGGCGATAAAGTGGGTGTAAAGCAGTGATGCTCAAAGTACGGCCCGGGGGCCGCATGCGGCTCTCCTGCGATTTACATGCGTCCCCCAGGTCAACAGCAGCACTGTGCTGCTGTTTATTCGATTTGGCACCAGCACAAAACATTCTTAACTAAATGGGCAAGTATTTAATTGGAGGGTTATTGAAAAGGGAGTAACTAGGGTGTCCTGAAACTCAACTTTAGAAACACCTTCATTATTAAAGACATCCTGCAGCAAAAATATAAAAGTATGATCTGTTTGAAATTCAAAAAGTGCATTTCTTTAACCTGCAGAACTGTTTCACCTTCATACACACAGTGATATCACTGCATTGAGATGTATTTTTAGAGTGATAGTTTTCAAACATAAATTAAGAAACTTTCATCTCCTTTTCCCCCACACCCTGACAACAATGTGAACTGTGAACTAATAGGCAAGCCAGCTGTTATGTGAACTCTTTGGGAGGACTGGGTTTCTATTGTACATGAACAACATTATATTTTACTAAATCAGACACAGAAGGTATTATGCAGCATACATCCTGAAGATGTATTTCAAGGTTCTTGTATGTGATGATGAAGAAAAAGGAGGAAAAGTGAAGTCAAACATTTGCTCAGGATCACACAATTTGGTTAAGCGGAGAAGCCGGGATTTATACCCAAGTTTCTGGTTTCACATTGCGCAATTCAGACACTAGATGTATATGTTTCACTTACCCTACAACCACTTTATCACTACCCCTCCCCACCACCAGCCCTCCGACCGCCACCCTGCTGGCATCAATGCGGCCCTCGGTCACATCACAGATCAAACAGTGCGGCCCCTGGGAAAATGTTTGTGAGTACCCGTGGTGTAAAGTATAGACAGATCATACATAGTGCTTATTTGATACATTAAGTATGTAGAATGAAAGCAGTTATGATCTGCCTGGAATAGGCCCACAATATTTGAATGCTGAATTTAGGGGATTCAAGCACAAACTATTTGGATTCATTCATCAGTGGTGTTAAGTCCGTTGTAGGCTGAGTAATCCAATGCCATTCGCTCTTATTCAGTAAATTTTGGAGATCACCCTCTTGTGGAGGTAATCTGATGTGTTCAATAATTTTCCACTTAGCGTTTAATTCTGTAGGATTACATGAAATAAAATGTGCATGAGCATTCACAGTTTTACACAAAATATTGCTCTTGTGCTGAATAATAGGATATCTGATTTTCTGTGGTGTCTGACCAATGTAGAGAAGGTTGCAGGGACACCAGATAACGTAAACCACATTACATGAGTTGCAGTTAGTATAGTGTGTCGGGGTATGTAGGGATATTACGTTGTGTAAATTCCTTGGGGTTAATAGTTTGGGAACACACTAACAATTTAAGGCACTGTGATATCCCATACAGGTGGTAAACCCCAGTTGATAATGAGAGCGTCCGTACTGGAGTTAGTAGCTAGGTTGCACCACATGGCCTTCACCAAATGGTCACAGAGATTTGTACTTCTTTTGTATGCAAAGAGATGGGAGTTCAGTTATTATTCAACTAGTACTAAGAGTAGACAAAGTGTTTCTGATGATTTTGGTCCCCTTGTTTTGGTACATGGTTTTCCACATACAGTTTCTGTAAGAAACTGACCATACGTTAGACCATCTTTAAGGCCTCTGGGCTGATTACTGGGATGGTATACTGTAATAGCAAATTACGTTCTGTATGTGTATGGTATAAGCTCGACAGTCATATACTTCAGTTGTCCGGTTCAGAAAAGGTCAATAGTTTTTCTTGAATTCAAATGTGAATGTGAGATGTTGGTGTTCCTGGTGACGCCAAATAATGAACTCCATCGGGGATTTATACACTGCCTCTCCAAACCATTAGTCATAGTCTTTGAAACGCTTCCACAAGCATCTGTTCGAAAAGTATGGATTGCTTTGTGTGAGTATAAAATTTGTTTCAAAACCATCAAAAGAATTGCAAAATTTGAAGGAAAACTGTTCTGGCCTCTGAACTCCATCCTTGCTCCTTCTTTCATTCTCTGTGAAATTCCTCTTATCACCTGTCTTAGGCTTAGGGATGTTGCCTTGAAACATTATCTGTAATGATCTTCTGGAGGTTTCACTCTTCAGATGAACCTCTGGACTCAGCCATCATCACAGTTCACCTTTGGGCCACCCATGGACCAGGTGAGCATCCAGCACTTCCATTATCATTTAGTCCGTCATCTGTCAGTCCCTGGGGGCGCTCAAATCCTCCATATGTGTGAAACTTGAATGAAGAGTCTTTTTTGTAGAGGTTTTCACCTGCAAGCTTACTGTGGGTGTTCAGTCCCGACTTCCCTAGTGTCATCCCTTGCTGCTCCAGAATTGCTTATTCCTCCACCAGTGCCTGCAGTCCTGGACTCCAAACTCACTCTTCTGGGTTCCCAGGTTCTGCACCTGATGCGATATTTTCACATAAGAAAAACAATGCTGCAAACATTCACTGCTTCTCCCTATATTTAATATCAGTCTAAGGTAGATCTCACAATACTGATAGGGCCAGTCAGTTTGTCCACATGGATCAAGACACAATAACACATTTTTCAGAAGAGAGTGGCAAAAGCAGCCTCATCAGGATTAGGGTTTTCCGTGCCATCCTGGGTGATGCCATAGTCTCCTTTGTGCTGAAGACAGCAAAACTGCCCTTTGTCAAGAAAACAATTTTGATCCCTATTCTGATTCACAGGGATGTGCGTGTGTCCTCCGTTCTCTTGAAGGAGTGTCTGATCCAGGTGTGTTACACATCCCACGTAACCTCAGTTATTAGATGTCCTTTAAATCTTCTCTGTTCCTGCAGCTCCATCATGAGATTTGTAAGCAGCTTTAAGTGGGGCAAGTGTCCATTGTCCGATACCACGATTTCACAAAAGGAGTCAAAATTAATTGATTTCATCATGAACAAGTGTCATCAAAATTATGTTCTTCTCCTGAGGTGAGCCAGCATATAACCACCAACTACGGAAGGGTTAAGGATTAGAAAACCAGCAGCCTGCTTAAAATAATAGCAAACAAGCAGATATGCTGAGCTTCTTCTCCGATCCTTCCACGAGAGAATGGGGCCTTGGTCTTCAGGTAAAAAGCATGGTCTAACTCATTATTTCTTACACTGGAGTACCATTATACTTTCTTCGTGACGTCCTCAACCACTTCATTCTCATCTTTTCCATCCCCCTACAGCTGAAAACCTTCTAATACCAGGAGGATTCCTGTTGCTTGGGTGGGTAAACATTCTTGCCTGCTCTGCTAGCTGGCTGTTTTAAGGGAAAAAATCCGTCTATGAGCCAAGGAATACATTACCTCATCTGCTGCTGTGGAAGCGAAGAAACAAAATGGCTATCTGCCTCCGGTGATGAAAGATTATTCCTTTTAATATTGATGTGGCAAACTTTTTGCCAGCGTACAAAAGAATTCCACAGGGCCGGTTTAATTGGTCAGGCAGGGATTTTGAACATCCTTTCCGACTCATTGCATCCCTTTGTCCTTTATAGCTGAACTCAGCCTGAAGAGAGCTACTGCCCCCCCCCCCATCCCACACACACACACACACACACACGATAAGATGTGTTGTATAAATTAGGGCTTTCAATCCTGTTTTTTTGTGAAGCAAAATAAGAATGCATAATATAATCTGGCCATCCATCTCTTTTACTTGTGGATGTCCAAAGAGGCATTAACAATGGTCACATAGGGACACTTTCTAGCACCTCCTCGGTCTGCGGCTAGTGCACGCCGTAGACATACATGACGTGTAGAGCCACCATCTCATCTGGCCTCCTCACAGGAACTCTTTTCCGAGTATTACGGTCAGCAGAGGCTTGCAGTACAAAGTTTGCTGTTTAACTTGAGGCCAGGGTCCAGGATTCTCACCAAGGTGATAAACTGTGGGTGTCTTCCTAAGGCGTCATTCCATGTGCATTCACCTCTTCCTGGCAACTGGCAAGTGCCTGCTCTTCTGTCTTTGGCCAATGACTGCTTTGTTCATATGTAACCTGGGCCTGTTGGTGGCTATGGAACAGTCCTGCCTGACTGTGAGTTGCTCTTCTGTGATCCTCGTTCACAGCGTGATGGGTAAAGCTTTCCCTTAAATCACCAATAATATCTACACAGTGCACAGAGTAAAAGAGAGGTAGAGTTGGGTACAGAGGGGAAGGATAAGAAAGGGTATGAGACTAGAGTTGAAGTGTGAGATGGATGCAAAAGAGAGAAAAATAAGGGAGCAGTCATGAGATGGAGAGAGGTAGTGCGGGAACGAAACGATGATGAGCGAGTAGAGGAAAGGGGGGGGGGGGGGAATGAGCGAAGAAGGCTGTTGGGGACTACAGGGTTAGGAGGGGGATACATCCAGCCAATCCTGACGCTGTTCTGAGCAGCGTCCGGATTAGCGCAGGGCAGGCTGGGAACCGACGCGGGAGCTAAACATGTAAATGTTTTTTTTTTTTTAATTAAGTTTCTCCTGCGCCCCCGCCCCCGCCCCTCGCCCCTAGCCACACGAGGCGCCTCTGCTAGTCTGCTCGCCGCCCATACTTGAGTGCGCTAGGGGTCAGAGGGCACCTCCTGCCGTGTTTGTTCAGAGTTTGAGATTAGCTTGGTGATTGGGCTTAGATACAAGTGATACTAAATCAAGGCCAGCCGAAGCCTTTTGAAATGTGCATAACTATATAACAACTGTGTTATTCACACTCTATAATCATATTGTTTGAGTGAATGGTTTATTTATTGCTAAACTGTAGGTTTAAGGAGTAAGCATGAGTCACTTGGAAGGCAGGGTTTATGCTTGAAGGATTACGCCCTCTCACCACTTTAAACTTCTGGGAGTGTTACAATGCTGACAGAACATATATTTAGCACAAATGTATTTGGAGGTCCAAAGCCAAAACACAGAAAAATATAGCAGGAGTCTGCGGCTGCTTCCTTGCAAGTCTGAACAGAAGGAAGGCGCTAGCATTAGAATGTTATAGTGCTGCCCTATGGAAGTACATATCTTGTAGTTTAGAGACATCACTTATGTAGCGAGTCGTTCTCTTCCAAGAGGCTTCACGATCTGATTAAGATGCCTGAACCTGGGCATCCGGTCCTCATGTGACCTGCCAGAGAGGTGGGGTCGAACCGAGGGTCCATGCTCTGCAGTTGGTGATCTATCCAGTGTGGGAGGGCCCCTACGGAGCCTGGCATCCCTGGGCATGGCATGGTTTCCAGGCCATGCAGGGAAGTGACACACATTCACGTTATTAAGAGAATAAAATAAGGCAGGTGCAGCACTGAGGAAGCGCCTTGGGGAGGAGTGTCCACGCAGGCCCCAAGACACATTTCTTGCCGCCACTGACGTGAGCAGAGGGGGTGAATTCTCAAAAAATTGCAAAGAGCGCTCGCCCCTTACGGCGGACCAGCCACAATGATGTGAGCAAGCAACGAGCGTAATTGTGAGGACAGGCAACAGGTCTGAATGTGCGCCTTCATTCCGTGACAAGGAAACTGACCTGCTGGGCGCCAGGTCCTGGGCGTTTCAACTCCCAACACTTCATCACGTGTAAGAGTATTGTACAAGATAAGTGATGGCCACCTCCAGCAGGAGGGGGTACAGGAATCAAACGTAAGGGGAAGAAGAATGTGCACTCGCAGCAGAGAGGTGCGCCCTCTTGCATAGCTCCCTTGCCATCAAATTAAAAACTAATGTGAACTCGTGTAATGTAACTGGTGCTCTCATGTAACGCATCCCTTAACTTCGGATAGGGGACGAGTTTGCGCTATTCAAAAATGCAAACACACAAAAGAAATAGTACCTCAATGGCAACGCGACGGGCGGAGGGAGACTAATGAAGTTAAATGAATCTGTACTTGGGGCCGCTCCAAAAGACAAGGGAGTGACAGCACCGCACAGGCTAACCAATAAGAAGGCAGCAAAGAAGAGTGAGAATGGAGCCAGCAAATGGTAAGTGCCGGCGGCTTAAAGCCCCTTTTTGGAAAGGTTTTTTTTTTTTTTATATACTACAGCTCGTCGCGATAGCGATAGTGCTGTCTGCAGGCTCGACCTAAAAATGGTGAAAAAAAAAAAACGACCTCCTGCTAAACACAAACTTTATTCTCACTTCCACTGGGTGAAATAAAAGTAGCAGGGATTAATTCGACCCAATGGAAGTTGTCAGAATGTCTGTCTTGTTTGGTACCCTCAATCATGAGGTGTGAGGGTTTCCTCAGGACCTGTCCCCCTCTGCTTAGCAAGTCTGACTGGTTAACAAAGTGGTAAAGGAGATAAAAGATATCTAAAGCAGTGGCGGATGTTACAACTGAAGTCGATGAGTAAGACAACCTTGATACGTCAAGAAATGAAAAGACTGAACATACAGAGTTTTCGAGAGATTACAATTAATTTTTTTTTAAATTTCTGCTTTCAGTGACGTGGTCAAATATGTGCCACACAGTGAGAAGAGTGAGCGAACACGACTCACACACATGGGAATGGTTCAAAGTTGCCTTCCCTCATTGAGCTAGAGTGATTCAACTCACCGTGCAGACTAGGTGTAGAGAACCCATGTCTTTGAAAAAAAGCCTTTGTCTTTAAATAAAATGTCATTCTAGTTATATGTACGCAATATAGAAAATAAAGTTATCAATTGCAGAATATACAAACATTGTGGTATTGTAAGGATATTGTCTCATGAAAGGCTAAGTGGAATAATCTGTCATGTTCTCTGAAATATGCGTAATGAAGCCTTCACATAGAACGTCTCAAGACAGATTATTCCTCAAGCTAGAGATGTCTCCCAAGATCAAGAAGTCTGACCAGAGGTCATCGCATAGTGTGCCCCGTATAGTCTTACCTTGTGTACCTACCGCCTCCCAAATTGTGTGATGTCCGCAAGAGTGAGCTGACCCTTTGTAGCAGGTGGACAGCATTTTTAAGGGCAAACCCTGAATGTTTTTATGATTGCTGGGGCTGTGAGTGTGGTGATGCATGGTCATGTGACAGAATGCAGGGAAATCTACTCCAACCTCCCTGTATCCGCAAGTGACAATGGTTGCAGACTTAAAGACGTGATACTGTGTCACATCGGGTAATGAGAAGTGTAGTATATATAGTGTGATACGTGGAATGAAAATATTGATTATAGTGTCCTTAAACTCATAGCTAAAACCAAGGAATGTTAGGAAATGTATTCTACGACCCTGACAGGTTAAATTAAAAAGTGACTTTTACAAAGTTAACAGCTAGATTAGATTTCTGTATACTATTTTTCATGTTTTCATTATTATAAGTGGTACATTGGATCTGTGTGTTAGGTCTGTATGGGCTAGATGTGGTAAAGTGCCAGTCATGAAGGCTGTATGACACCCATGATATGCTGTCTCTGGTTGTCAAACACATGGTTGAACTAGAAATAATATGAATCTATATCCACAGTTTAAACAGGTAAATAATCAAGTTAATAGCGATGGTATCTTCGTAAGCCTTATAATGTAGCCCACAGTAGCTCATCATTCAATGTCATCAAGTGGGTTTTCATTTTAAAGACCTAGCATTGTTTCTTCAGAAGGATGAATGGTTGTACTTTCCTTTTGGGGGCACAGAAGGTATGATTTTTCTGTGATTGTCCATCTCATGGCATCTTCATGATTCAGAGGACAACATGCTGTAGCTGTCACATCTACACATTCTTGACTGGCAGCTCCTTGTTGATCAGCTGGATCCACGGGTTTCTCAAGAACGTTTCTCCTCTGTGTCCAGCTGCAGAGGTCCTTCACCGGCCATAAAGGAGCAGAAAGCACGGGGTTAATCTGGTTTCCTTCCATCTAACCCAACAGATTTGTTTATGCGGACCTCCTGAAATTGAATTTTTGCTTTCTTCTTCAGCATGAGATTCCCTTTTGTGGAAGTGGAAGTGGTGCTGCCCTCCGTGGATGACCATGGCTGCTTGGCGCCGGAGGAGATAGACTATAGCCACCTGGGCTTGTTCCATCACAGCACTGATATCTTGAGAGGTGTTGGAGGACATACTAGAACACGTGGATGTGTTTCAGTGACTGTTTTTCTCTTCAAAATGCATCATGTTCTCTCTCCATCCACAGGGCTTATACCGTTTGTGGCCTGAATGTTGTTGTGCTGGCTGTTTTAGCCCTTAAACGCTTTGTGCCTACGATTTCCAGTCATCATTGACTACTAGGCTTTCTTTTTTGTTGGCAGTAACTTCTGCCTGTCACGTCATTGGGCTTCACGCACTTTCCTCTTTATAACCTGGTATGTTTTTCTGTAATGAGAAGGTAGTCATGCTAGTCCTTCTGCCTAAGGTTCCCTCACACCTTCACAACAACCTGGAGATTTGTGCACCTATGTCCGTCCTACGTCCATCCTTAAAGGCAGAAAAAGTTTAATTATTTTATGGTGGAGGACTAACCCTACTGTAGTATTGATTTTCCTCAGCTAAAATAGATCCATGCAACATGAAAGTGACACGATAATGACAGCCAACTTGAGGTGCGACCACATATTTCTATAATTACATAGACAACAGTTTTTTTGGAACTTCTGTAAATATCTGTCTAATTATAAGGCTGGCTGTCACAGCCACTGCTTCTTCTCCGGGTTGATCGTCACAAAATACATAATGGAACATGGCACCATGATCTCGCCTCTGGTTTGTTAAGAATAGGAACCACTGAGGACGAGATCACAGAGATCTGGTTAACATCACAATCCTGATTCTGGTGCTGTTGTTCACAAAACCAGTGCCCTCTACGCAGGAACCACGGCCAAACTCCAGAAGAGGCTGCAACGCATCCAGAACGCCTCTGCACGCCTCATCCTGGACATCCACTGCCACATCACAGACCACCTGAAAGACCTGCACTGGCTCCCAGTCAACAAGAGAATCACCTTCAAACTCCTCACCCACGCTCACAAAGCACTGCACAACACCGGACCAGAATATCTCAACAAACGACTCTCCTTCTACACCCCGACCCAGCATCTCTGCTCCGGTGACCTTGCCCTCGCAACCGTCTCACGCGTCGGCAGAACTACAACTGGCGGTAGATCATTTTCACACCTCGCCGCCAAAACGTGGAACACTCTTTCCACCCACCTGGGCCAGACCAAAGACTTCCTTACCTTCAGGAAACTTCTCAAGACCCGGCTGTTCGAGCAGTAGCAGCACCTCCCCTCCCTCCTTCTCCACTCTCTCCTCCTCATCGCCTTGAGACCCTCGCGGGTGAGTAGTGTGCTTTATAAATCCACTGATTGATTGATTGATTGATTGTTTGACCCCATCCCTGGGCCCTGTAGTGTTGAGAGAACGGGGAAGTGATGTTGGACAACCCCGCTTGGAGTCAAGAGGTCCGCTGTCATCACCGCCACCGGCTGAACTGTGAACGTCTGCAGCAGCTAAGTGCTGGCTCCCGCACCAGTACTGGAGTGTGTTAGCTGGACAGGGAGCCGGCAGGAGCGGCCGGGGGTGGGCTTCACGCACCGCTTCCAACTCAAATTCACCTGATGTGGGGGGTGTCCAGGTGGGACTGGACACCCCCCGAAGAAGAGGTCCCACAGGAGTCGTAAGTCACGGCGTGAGGCCGCAGATGAATCCCCAAATGAAAAGTGAAGCAGGTCTTCCCGGCTCAGAGGGGAGCTGCTAATCAAATATGTACGTTCCGCGAGACACTGGTTTTGGCCTGGTGGTGACCATAGGATAGCGGGGTCACCACCAAAAGGATCACCAAGTGTGGGGAAGCTACAGGAGGAGTGCAGCCTCCCCCCCCCCCCCCCCCCCCAAAAAAAAAAGTTATCAGACGTCCCCACCCTCAGTTTCATGGGACTTGGAAATGATAACCCCTCAATTGTTTCAACTTGTTCCACCTTAGTCGCAGCTGGAACGTTTGTTTAAGGGTGGTGGAACTGCATCCTCTAGGGGTGAAAATGATGGCTGCACTCCTTGTGGCCTGAATGGTGATAACAACTGATTGTTATAATGGTGAACACCCTCTAGGGGTAAAAGGCTGTAATTGGAGGTGTTTTTATAGCAATGGACTATGGCCAAATGGTAGCATTTTAGGCTAAATGTGATTTTAAATGTATGGCTGCAACGTTGTGGCCAGTGATCTGACAGTTGTATGGTCATGCGCAAAGACACCCTATAGGGGTGAAAGATGGTGTTACACAACTGTTAACAACCAAGTGATGTCCTTTAGGGACTTTGTCATTGGTGCATCATTTTTGTGTGGAATGTTTTAATGTGGCATATGATGCACCTTTGCCACTAACCACTTAGGGATGTGATTAGACTGCATAGATCATGCTGAGAGTAATCGTAACAGCAGAAATTATTCCAACATGCCTATACATTTTTGTTGCTGATGCTTATTTGCGTAATGAGACTGACAGTCAATAGTGATCAAAGTAGGTGTACTTTATTGCCAGTATTAGGTGCTGTCACTCCAAGTTACAGTCAGGTATTGCATTGGAATACAAGTGAATGTTTTGCCGTGTGGGGGGTTGTTTTATATCTCCCTTTGGGAGAGACAATAATGATTACTCAATGTAATACAGAAGTAATTCCATCAACTTGTGTATATTTATAAATTGTTGAGTAGTTTGTGTGTAATAAATGTACTTTTACTTTATGAAAAGAAAGAGCGCAGACTGGATGATCATTTATTGGGTGTTATTGTTGTGTGCTTGTGAATGGTGATTAGTGGCCCACACCACCTCCGTGAGTAGGCCCTGGACTGCTCTGCCACGCTACCCTATTAGAGTCAAGCACTACAGTGGGGTGTTTGGTTCCCAGTGGTGGTCAAGTGTGGACCCATTACTTGTGCAGGCTACACAACTGAAGACCCACCCGCCCACAGTCCTGCAGAGAGTTGGACGAGGATATAGATGGTTCAGGCTTGTGCAACCAAATGTTACTCACCAGTGTGCAGCCCGGGTGGAAGCAGCGGCTAGAAATCTGCTAACCATAGCAAGCATTGCCTTAGAAATCTGACTTGAACAGCCACTCTGTATGCACATCAAGGTTTTTCCTATACTCAGTCGTACTGTTAGCAGGACCCTTCGGTCTTGGAAGGAAGACACAAGGAACACCTCTTCCAAGGACGAGCATGTGGGTGCAGTTATTTCAGGAAACGAGCTGCAAACTTCTCTATAGCTCTCGCTTGTCTCCTGCATCCTCTGTCTTACCTGGAGAAAGGCTCCTGTCTCACCTGGAGAGGGCTCTTCTTAGTCTTCCTAGCCTCCATTAAGAGGGCCTTGGTAGTATTCGAGCGGCATGCGGAAGAGAGGCAAGACCTGCCATTGCCAATTAATACTGGCGAGGAGTCACTTTTATGTCTTGTAACAAGTGCGTTCTTGTAATAAAAAATAATGTATTGTTTTCTTACAGAGAGATTACACTCCTTCTGGTCTTAAAAAAGAGCATTAAAGCTGAGAAGCACCGGTTTTCATGTGTGCACACGTCTTAATAACCCTCTGTCCTTTGAGCACGCTTTACGGTGTGAATCCTAATCCAGGGCTAGGGATGGCCGTGTGATGGGCAGCCCCAGGCCATGCTCCATTATCCTTTTTTTAAATCTATTTTTAAAGGTTTTATTGGCATTGTGAATTAATCAAAACAGTACCCCGAAACGAGTCTAGGAGACAATAATCACATTGACATAATACATTAGAATTAATACCAGACCTGCTGATGCAGTCTTTGCTCCATCTCTTTGAGCAAGGGAAGGGCTTCCAATATAATTTCTGTGTGTCAGCGTGTAATGTTCCAGTTGTGAGTGGGACAGCCTGTCTTGAAAATGACGATCAGACCTCCGTGGGCCACGTCCCGTGATCCTGGAGCATTAGGTTCATCACATGTGTAAATATTTGCGGTGTGGCCTGCTCCTTTCAAGCTGTGCGGAAGGATCCTTCTAGTTCCTTGGAGAGGCAGGAGCCGCCCTGTGAGTGGAATATATAAAGATCTCTTGCCTTCCCTGCACCCTGGTGTTTCATGCACGTGACGCTGCTGCACATAACCAATGGCCTCTCCGTGTCATTGATCCTGGGCGCTGTGGGTTGATGGAGGGTTATTTGAAGCAGCACGGCAGTATGCTGTCGAAAACCAGATATGATTGAGAAAATTCACTGGAGTGCGAATCCTTTGGAATTGCTGTATGTTTAAAATGGGCAATAGTGTACGAGAGATGGAAAAACTGAAAAATGACCAGGACCGTGACAGGCAACGCAGCATTCATGGAAATGTACTCCTGTGGTATGTTGGAGGACGTAGGGATAGTTCAAGTTATAAGGATTGGAAATGGCTGTTCCAGTATTCGGTGGCGGAACATGGCAGCATGTAAACATTGTGACCAGGGACAAGTAAACACATGTAAGGAATACGTAGCGCCGAAGCGCCCTCTTTAGGAAACGTGCCTCTACTGTGTAGTCTTTGTGTTTACGCACCCAGAGCTCAGTTAGAATTGGACTTTTTGTGAAACTGAGGAAATGCAGTTTTTAAGAGTTCCGTATGTGTCTGTATTTATATTAAATACTATTTCTATGTGTGGCACAGAGTGAGCTTTTCCTTCTTGGTTTCGTATTAAGCGGTTAGTGTAACCCCAAGGTGTATCAGATCTGGGTCTCTCCAGTCTTTGGGCAGGTGTTTGGGGTGAGGCTGACAGAACTCCATCATCAGTAGTTTAATTGTTATAGTGTCGTTTCTCCATGACCAGTCAGGACAAAGTATTTCACAAACTATCCAGTGACAACTATTATCAAAATAATGTTCCCTTCATAGCAAACAGTGGGTGCAAGTTGCACGCCACCTATACCCGTCTTTCATTTTTCTATGCGACCTATATACTAATAGGTCATGTAGCACGATGTTGAGGTGCTGGACGACCTCGCTAATGAATATTAATTAGATGGGTCACAGTTTGTGACCCCCCTCCCACCACATGAGTGGCTACAAACTCAGGGATGGTGGCCTGCAAGGATCAGCATACCAAGCCTGTGCTTACGTTCCCGTACGGGAACCAGCTTTTTAAAGCTGCCTGTTGTCCCTAAAGGGATAGGTGCTGCTTTTAAGGAAAAAAAACAGTTGCTTACATGCAAATACATTGGGAGATGAGGGGAACAGGCATTGAAGCTCTGGACCGCTGCCTGCTCTTCCCGACACCATCTGACACAATTCCAAAATCGGTCACAAAACCATTGACACAACTCATTGCAATTTGCAATTAGGAAGGGCCAATCCCCCAGCACACATCACCCAACTCCTGACACTAAGATACAGAAAATCTCCAATAGATTCAAGGAAGTGGAATGAACTACTTGAACCAAAGGAAAGATGGTAGAGTTGAAATCAGTACTGTTCTCATAGTCCATGCCTGTAAGATAGAAAATGCTAGTCATGGCAGAGGTCCAGACGAGGCAGAAAGCCATACTGCTGCCACCCAGAAGCGGCCCAAAAGGAATGAAGGACTGGTCATGCAGAAGGGAATGGGAAACTGATAGATTGGTCGGGTCAGCGCACCCTGTTCAGGATCCTTTTAATCGGGCGATAGGAATCATTCTCCTACGATAATGAGCATGAGAACAGGAATCCAGTTGATCTATTGTAGATCTACCAGGAATCTGCATTTGCTAGGCCTTTGCATGGAATGTAGTGTGCCATTTTGGAAAATTATTAATGACTGACAAATAACTATCAAATCCTCCAGTGTTTGGCCTTCCTACCAAGAAGTCAAGAGTAACTGCATACTGCTATGTATACGGTGAAACCCTTGGATTGTGTACCTTTTTCTCACTTTCTTAGATGTTATTCAACTTTTGCTTGCCACTGTTGCAATAGGCACCTGTTATTTTTGAGTCAGTGGCCCTACATATTTGTAATCATGAAAACATAAAAACCATCAAAAAACAGAAAAGAGCCCTGTGTTACCGTGACAGGCCTGTTGAATCAGGTGCTGGTGCTTTTTCTAGGCTGCCCACCCTCGTCACATGAACTCTGGTGGTCCGGTCCTGCGAGGCCGGCATCCTTCTCCTCTATGGAAATTGGACCTTGCCCAAAGCACTTTCTAAATACATGTCGCTGGAACCGCTATAACAAGCAGAGTCCAAAACCAGAGTCACAACTGTCAGTGTCCTGGCAGAGTCACAGAATTGCATAACCTTGATACCTGGATGTAACCCGAAAGTGGTTGGGTTTTGCTTTATTGAGCAGCATGAACAGAAGACAGGCATGTGCGTCTTCACACATGGTATATATTGGTTCAGCACAGAACATGGCCATTTGCAGGCAATTCACAGCAGTATATGACACACCGAACATTCTATATCGTAAAGTGCCTCCACCACACCATAGTCTGAATGAAACATCAGCATAGTGCTGTTGGACTTGGTCATCTCTGCAGGGTCATCTCCAAACATTTTACCCTAACTCTCCTGTTTTCTCAACACTTCTTTGATAGATTTTAAAACTCTGCACACTTAACAACTGCTAAATAGTACAAAAGTAATTGTGCTGTCTGACTTAAACATGGTAAGATTGGTTTACATCCTGGTTGCACGTTTAATTTACTTGTAAGGCCCTAGTAAAGTGGTACAACCATTACCCTGGTACTAAAGTGGTACTACCTTTGTATCTGTAAATTAAATGCTTCTAGTGGGTCACCCACTTAAGTAGCCTTTTTAAAATATGTCTCTAGCCTGACATTGCAGCTGTTATGTTCAGTTTTAAACTACCATTTAGACCTGGCAAAATAAACCTATTTGCCAGGCCTAAAGCTGTTTTTTTAAAAGTACATATTAATCACCCCTAGAATAGGCACTAAGTGCCCCAACGGCAGGGCGCAGTTTATTTAAAAGTTAGGACATGTACGTTTAAGTTTTACATGTCCTGGTAGTGAAAAGCTATTGAATTAATTTTTCACTGTTAAAAGGCCTACCCCTACCTCTAACATTGGGTTACCTTCTTAAATTTAAAAAGTGCTAACTTTCAATTGGGAGCAAGTAGGAATGTGGAGTTTGGTGTCTAAGAATTGTAATTTAAAACCCACACTCTTTAGTGGGTAAAGTCAGATTTTAAGTCACATTTCTGAAAATACCACTCTTAGAAAGTTGGCATTTTCTTGTCATAACCATTTGGTGCATGTAGCCTGTATTCTGAGTCACATGACTAGGTGTAGCTGGCAGTTGACCTTTGTGTATTGCTTCAAAACAGTGAGACAAAGAAATAGAATAGAAGTTGGCAGGATGGGCCATTTACTACTTGATGAGGGGTAGAAATTCTCAGCTACTTACCACAAAGGCACTGCCTGAGCACACTCGCAAATGTTTTGACACTAGTCTTTTGTGACCCCAGTCAAGCTGGGACCAGGGCAGGGAGACAAAAAATTCCAAGCACCCCTTGGGGTACAAGCCTCTAGAAACATTTCCTACTTCAAAGTCAGTACCAGGTATAAATATTGGACCTCAGACCCAACTCAGTACACCTCTGGACCTGTGGAACACTAAGGAAGACTGTTGTGCTGCTCTGCAGAAGGACTGCTACTTTGTTGCCCTGTTACTCTGCTGCCCTGTTGCCTGAGTGAGAAGGACTAGACCTGCATCTTGAACCCAGGGCCAACAGAATGACCTCAAGGGCTAGTTGGCTGGCCTTCTGATTAGAGCTTCAGGGACAGAATAGGCTCCAACCACGTTTAACTCAGCACCTAGACTGTCTGCTGAGAGTCCTACCCCTGGCCCAAGTGGTGTAACCGAAGTCCTGGACCCTTGGACGTGGGTCTAAAGTTGCTTTGCCATCCCACCTGTGCTCCTGTGAGCAGGACCAACACATTTAAATTGCTGCTGTGTGATGCATCCCCAACTCAAGCCTTCGCAATGCAAGCCCCTAGTCATCAGCCTCCTCAACAACGCAGGACTTCATATCGCAGTTTCCTCAGACACACCGCTCCCCAACGCATCCACGACATAGGCCCTCGCATTGTGAGCCCCTTGTCGATGGCATCCTTGACGATGACGCAAGACTTTGCATCACCACTCTGCAGCTTCCTCAGAATCTCCACTGCAGGACGCATCTTCACCATGGGATCTTAAAGCGTTCTGCAAATCAAGATTTGAGGTACTTTGTTCAGTGGGCCTAACATGATCCCTGTATCCGGCCTGCGCTCCATTGCGGTCGGCCTGAACTTGTAACTTTGTCCTGGTCCAGTGCAACCAGATAACCACAGTTGCCGCTTTTTGCTTCTAAATACCATTTTTTTTACTTAAAATATTTTTGTAAATTGCATATCTCTGGTTATGCTGATCAGATTTTTGTCTTCTTGTGATCCAAATAATTTATTAAAATTGACTGTATTGGTCTAAATTTGTGTTGGATTTTTCTTGTGTTGAGTTTTCACTTTATCACTGTTTAAACCTCTGCATACATACATTGCCTGTAAGATAAGTCTGACTGCTTTTGTGCTAAGCTATCGGAGTGTTCAGCACAGGCTAAAATGCGACTGGCTTGTATCTCACACTGACAAGGAATTTTGGTACTACTTGAATAGGGTTTCACCCCCCTCAACCAGTAACCCAATTTCCTACAAGTGCAAAAACACTCAAGCATCAGAACTCATTGAGCAATGGCTGCTGTGTGCTGATTCACAACGCTAGAAACATAACATAACACAACACATTGTAACATAACTTGTTTGAATACCATTCATCGTACAACTTGATCTAGTTCTTTTAGTTAAATGAGGAGTGGTTTTCATGTTGTGGTAAATGACACTGTGAGGGAGTGCTTGGGCAAAAGGGTGTTGGTTTACTGTGAGGTCTATTTGGGAAGTGTTTTGGTGTCATGCTTTAGTGATCAGCGTGATGTTTTTATCTTACTTTGAGTTGCACTACTAATTCCTAATGGTGCAATGGTGGGAAGAAGAGAAGATGTAAGTCATATTTTAACAGGATACTTTATCATTTCTTTAAGGGCCTCATGATGAGTGGCCCATAACAATCCCCATTATTTCCCGGACCTGAGATAACCGATACAGAAAGTTCCAGTTATTCTGAAAGGTGGGAAATAATGAGGTTTATATGTTTTCCAGAGCTAAAAGGCAGTAATCAAATTTACCATTGCTGACTCCTGCATCTTTTCCTATGTATTCCACCCAGAAATTTCAATCTCCAGGTAAAAAAAAGTACAGAGCTGTAGTGTTCCCCCAAAAGATATAATTCTAGAGGAGCAGATAACTGATGTTACTGGCCTGGAATTATCAAGTCACTCATAATTAGCATAAAAGAACAGGGAAAACAACAAGACAAGGGTCCTAAAGGAATCATTTGATTTCAATCAGCAATCTTTTACTGTCAAAAGGTACCAGTCAGCTTATCATTAAATGACCTAGATAAAGGCATAGAAATTGTATTGTAAAAACTACATTATTTGTCTTTGCTATCCTTCAAGTCAATAACATCAGAAAAGATGATGAGGACACTTGAAATGTACAAAACTTTAAAAAATGCCCAAAATGGCACGGTGGCCATTGTAAGCAAAGAAGGAGGTCAAAAAGTATGCAATGCAATAAAGCACTCTTAAATTTAGTTGAAGGTCGACAGGTGCATTAGTAGTAGTAGCATACAATCCGGTAGTATAACATGTCGAACAAAAGGGACATTGATGTTCTGACTCCTAATGTCCAAATTAAGACAACATCATCTTCAGGATGGTTAGACGAAGCTACTTCCAAAAGTCACCATTGTACAAGATAACATAAGAACGAACATAATGGTATATATTATTTCATTTGAACATGTAGCTCCCAGTAGTAGTAGACACGCCAATCAAAATTGTTGGAAACAACTAGATTTTGTGTAGTATTCCCCTAGATACTGGGCCGGCCTTTGCTAAATCTGTTTTTGCTAGCAATAGAACGCTGCACACAGTTACCCCTTCTAACCAGGGGTAAAGTGCTTGTCCTCGCCTCCCTCAACATTTTGGAATTGGCATACCCCTAATTGCCACATTTAAGTTACTTATAAGTCTCCAATATGGTACAACGTGGACCCAGGGACTCTAAATGAAATGTTACTAGTGGGATCAGCATTCACTTTGCTACCCACTAAAGTAGCAGTGGTTAAACAGATCTTCAGGCCTTCCCTTGCAGTCTGTGTGTGCAGTTTTAAACTTCCCTTTCGACCAGGCAAAATAAACCTTTTGCCAGGCCTAACCACCTTGTCTGAGCCATCTCATGTGCTACCCCTTAAATACATTTCGTTTTTTATAATTGGGCTTAAAATTCCTCTCATTTCACACTGTTGCTTGGCTTCATTGCCTCTCTCATTTGCTTACTTCTTTTTTGTCAGCTGCTGTATGTTTCCCTCCTCTTTGTGTGTTTGTCCCTTGCCTAGAATAAGGATTACTTGTATCCTTCTACTGCTTGTTTCTTTTGGCGCTGCTTTCTTTATTTGGATGTAAGCACTCGACCAGAGTGCACCCTTTTCAGCTGCCTCCCTGGTGTAGTTCTTTACAACTCTCCGTGTCCCTCCGTCATCCATTTTGATTGCCAACACTTCTCCTCCCTCATCCATGTTGTTTGATCCTACACGCCCCTTCCTCCTTATGTTGAAACTGTGTTGTTGCTTGCCCTCCCTATCTCCTTCTGTTGATGTTTGTGTTGCTGCCTGCCCGAGACCCTGTCTCCCACCCTCTGTTGATTGTATACTTGCTCCCAGATCCTCCCTCCCACCCTTTGTTGTCCATGTTGCCTTCTGTCCTGCCCCTCGCATCCTCAGGTGTTCATGTTGACCTCAACTCACCCTCCCTCCCTGTTGCCTGATGTCCCCCTTAGTATTAATAAAAAAAATCTCTATATCTCTTGCTGTGATGGCCTTGTCTTAGTGTTTATTTCCTGACCCCCTCTATTGTCAGTTTTGCCCCCACACCCTCCCTGTGTTGCTTGCTGTCCTCATGCCTGCCAGCAAAACAAACAAGCATTTGCAATGCAATAGGTCTCGCATTTGCTTGAGTTAGAGCTATTGGCATTGTAAATTAATAACTGGACTTTTCTTGCCACATAAATTGGTCAACCTTGATTTCGTATTTTCCTGCCATATAATTCCAGTGGCTCCGTATATAACTAAAGCACTTCCATTTACCTTATTCCACAATCTGCAACAAAAAATAAAAATGTTGCCATTTAGCATCATAATTTTCATCTGCCATGCTAATTCTAATAAAATACCACTTTCACCACCCCACCATCAGAGTTGCTGGCTGGCTAACACAATGCCCCAAACATAGACACAAGACAGCCACAGAGGAGAAATAAACTAGGAGGATCACCCAAACCGATCAAGAGTGTTCAAACAGCCATAGTGTAATAAGGATGAAAAGTTGGCCTGAATCATGGTCATAATTGTAATAAGGAGAGATTATTAAAACATATACAATTATCATATAAACCTTTATGAGAAATGAACTTTGGGCATTTGCCTGTAATGCCCAAAACAAGCCCTAGAGGGTACCATAGCAAAAATATCATTTGTGAGAAACATGGTCATGTAACCATATTGTTGGCCCCTAGAGGGCATAACCTCATGACAAACAAGCATTTGCATTGCAGTGGCTCATGCTTTTGCTTGAGTTAGAGCTATTAGCGTTGTAAACTCCTAACCAGACTTTTCTTGGCACATAAACTGAAAATTAAAAGTAAAAAAGTTTCACATAAGCAAGCCGACGGCTGCCATGAGCGTGAAGGAGACACGCAAAAGGAAGCAGCCGTTCGCTCACAGTCAAACGTGATGGCAAAAGTACAATTACTCATGTAACCGGCAAAAGTTCAATTATCCATGTAAGAGGATCAATGTCATGCAAAGACCTTGACTACTGCCCAGCGAGATCGTGCTGTGTAGGAATGAGTTCAAGCAAATTTTCAAAGGAAAGCCCACAAACCAACCAAACTGATGGGCCTGACATGGGCCTGGTTAAAAGCCCACAGAGAGATTATAGCAGGGGCCAGAGCGCTTGCACGGTCGACCTTAAAAAACAGGAGAAAGTAATGCAGTGTAACAATATACTTAGCCCCTATAGGGCGTTTTTAGAGCTAGCAAGCTTACTGCAATGATATTACAAACAAGTCCTTTCATACAAAAATGCTTCCAAATGTAAAACAAATGTTCTAGCCATTGGAAAGCTTCAAAGACACTGAATGGTGGGAGGGGTTATTATTTTGGGGTCCCTGCTAACCTATTGTAGGGACCCCAAGATGATGTAGACAGAAGAAGCAGGTTGTGCTGAACGTTTTGTTGGTGTCCCATTGTCCTAGGACCGCCACAGGCTAAGTTATGAGAAAACATGTTTTGTAAAAGTAATGCCCTGCAAAGCATTACGGGGAGAGTTTCCAGAGTGCAGTGAATATTGTAGTATTAGCTCTCCCGCTCACTTTGAGGTTTTCTGTTTTATGTAAAGCATTTACCACTTTCAAGTGTTTTAAGGAGAGAGCCACAAGAAATGACTCTGATTAGGTAACTGAGCAATGTGACCAGCGCTCCAATACCACCTATCGAGTTTGTGCTTTTGCGCCTGTTCACAAGGTGAGCGCCATGGCCGCCATTGCAGCATGAAGGGGAAAGAAAAAAGAAAAAAACTAGTTTGCTCATGCGGAAGTATATCGGCAGTCGTGCAATAATCCTTGTAATGGGAAGTCTGCAAGGTGTAACAAAAACAGCCTCAAGGCAGGACAAATGTAAAGCATTTACCAATGACATCAAGAGATTTTTGAAAGGCAATCCCACGGACGAGTGATAGTGATGGCGTGCAGTGGGTGTGGTTAAAATCCCACAATACTTACAACAGGTCAAAAGAACTAAAAAGTGTTAGAAAGTGGCCAGTGCTGACTGTGTCATAAAGCTTTATTCCCAGCAATGTTGCCCAGCAGCTGTGCTCCTTTACAACATGGCTGTAAAAAGACACTGACTTGACCAAGCCAGTAGCGCTCTGGAAGGTAATACATATTGGCGGGAAATCTATCGCGACGCCAGAAATGCTGTTAAGTTCGGGCTGGGTGGGGAGTGCTCTGAAGCATGTAGGGTGTACAAGGGCGTCAGACAGGATGTGTCCTCGCACCGTTCTTATTCTCCCTTCACAGAAACCATCAGGAGAGGGGCGTATTTCTAAAGTGGCGGGACATGGCCCAGATTGGAAATCACCCTACACAGGCCCTGTTGTACGCCGACAACGCCGTCGTCATGAGCCATACGCGGGTAGCTCTGCGGAATGCTCTTGCCTCCTTCATGGAAGGGCCGGACATGGAGATGAACACCACCACACATTTCGTAATGTCTTGCGGTTATTGGCGTGACCGAGCCCCGTCTTCATGCTCCAGCCAGTCCCTGTTAAACGTGTGACTGATTTGAACTATCTGGGGGGTGACCTTTTAACTGCAGGGGGTCCTGGCCCCCGCAGATAGACAATAGAAACAATCCACTTGCAAGGGTTATCAATGCAGTTTTTCCTTTGCTGCCATATTGGGCAAAAGATTGCTCGCTCACTTGTCGGCTGTTTATTGTGCTAAATGTGTGAACCTGGCTACCCATGGCGTAAGGGTGCGGGGCTCTCAGGGGTTAATTCCATCACAGAACACCGAAAATATATTACCACCAGTGGCGTAGGGTGGGGGGTGCCGGGGGGGCCGGGCGCAACATCTGGAGGGGGGGGGGGGCGCTCGCACTCGCGAGTGCTAAAATCCACGGGTTAGGGGGCGCAAATTACTTGCCTTGCCCCGGGTGCTGACAACCCACGCTACGCCACTGATTACCACCCCGCCTTTTGGCTCACCATCGCCCACCGCTTTTATTACACACAGGGCATCGGGGCCTACGCGCCTTGAGGATGTTTTAAGGACTTGCCCACTGTTGTTGCGGCGCAGGGTCTGGGTGAATGAGACCCTCTCCCTGAATCGACTGCTAATTAGGGACTGCCTGCCTCTTTCACGGTCCCCAGGTATGAGGGGCGTTTAGGGACTCGACAGTGGCCCAGAGCAAGTGGGACTTATTTGAAGAGTCCTTGCGCCCCCTGCCTACAACACCCCAAAAAACTCTGAGGGACACATGATGTATGTTTTGGGAGGAAGAAGGAAGGGCCAGGGTGTCTGGACTCCACTCTGCCATTCATTATTTGCGTGCTGGTGCCTCTAGGCGCATGCAACAATTTTCATAGCTATAACAGCACTATAAGCACTTTATTTTGCTCCGGTTTTGCCTTAACACATTCCATGGAGTAGTGACCTTTCTCGTTGTAATGACCGGTTGCGCCCGCTTGTGCTTTGCCCATTTGATCAGGTCAGTGCTTAATTTGTAAATAAAAAGGTGCCGGTGCTCAAAGCCCTCTACTTACAACAAGCGGCCGCTGCAGTTAAATGTGCGAACACGGAATACCGAGGCAGCGTAATCCTGAAGCCATCTCGGGCCTCTTTACTCCATTTATGTCCACTCCCTGCCCCTTCAGCTCACTCCAGCAGCTTTCTGATCTTTCCCTTTGTGACGCTTTTTCGTTTTTCTCTTTCTCCGTCTCAAATGTCTTTTGCTCGCAATTAATGTTCGAGGCAGAACATTAAGCGCCGGCCCTCAAAAATAAGTGCCGGTGCTCAGCACCGGTAACTACAAGCACAAATTAAGCATTGGATCAGGTGTTAGCTGATCGCAGTTTTCGTGTAGTGTTCTTTTTCCTCTGTTCGTAGATCCATGGTTCTAAAACCGTTTCCAATCAAGCACTGCTTGCGTCGCTGCATAGAAGCGCTGCCCCTTTCACAGTCCTTGGGATCCGAGAAGAATGCTTTCACTGTTCATTCCTTTTTGAGGCTGGTGCTTAAGACAAGGCAAGGGTAGCTCTGCCCGTAAGAATTGTACTTTTGTGCGCTGAGGCCGCAGTCTTAATTTATTCGTGTTTTTTGTATTGACTGAATAATTCTTATTGCTGAGCTGCATTTCATTCTATGTATCTTTAGCATTCTCGTGGCAGATGTTCTATTTTTGTAGCATGACATCAGGAACAGAACCTTTAGGACTATATTTTGTGTGCACTTTGATTTTATTTTTGGGGGTGCTGCTTTAAACTGCTATGTTTTATTTTATAATGTACTGTTTTTATATACTTTTATGGTCCATCCATCCGGATCGAATGAAGTTGATTTGAATTGAATTGGCTTTGCCAGTGCTTGTTGGTTGGATAAGGTACTTGTGCAGTGCCGGCTGGATCAAGGGGGGCGGGGGGTTAAACTCGCTGAAAAGAAACAATTGTTCGTAATTATGTCTGAGTCACCAGCTATTACCTGAACCAGCTTGTGTTTTCCCCCTTTTGTTCTTGACATAGATGATTTTTTAAGTGTCAGGAATGTTAATTGCATATTAACATCCCTCCATGTCGCACAAGACGTTCAGCTCTTTCAGCAATTAGTGTCATGCGAAAAGACTGAGTTACTGAGGCCCTCTGCAAAGACCATAAGGAAAAGCCGGATTCTGTGATCGCCGAGGATCAAAGGCTTTCAGAGGTAGCGCCCGTGCGAGTACTGAAGGTATCCATTTCACCCAGGTTCACTGAGTATGGGAAGACTGAGCACCAAGTTACTCAGTCCGCAACAGAAAGTGTCCAGAGAGCTGTCCGAGCTCAGCTCGAGAGGGGGGTGTGGGGTAGCGCCCGTGTGAGTACTGAAAGTATCCATTTCACCCAGGTTCACTGAGTATGGGAAGACTGAGCACCAAGTTACTCAGTCTGCAACAGAAAGTGTCCAGAGAGCCGTCCGTGCTCAGCTCGTGGGGGGGGGGGGGGGGGGGGGGGGGAGGTGTTAAGGCACAATTTAAAACAGTTGTCAAGGGGAGACCACAGAGTGCAAATGTTCAGCCAAGGGGTGCGACTTGTGTGCATGGGTTACTTGCGGTAGAAGCACATCGGATAACATGCAGAGTATACACATTACTGAACAGAATACACAAGTGGCACAGTGATACTCAGTGCGAGATGGTCAGTCTCAAGGGGGTGCACTGATCACAAACGGGATAGTTGTAAACACCGTGATACTGAACGGAACTTCCTGGCTGAATGCTGCACGGAGGACGGTGCGGCTGAGAAGTTCCTAAAATGGCGGGAGTAGAGAACCAGTAACGCACAGACAGCAGCTGCCCTCAAGTACTCACCCTGTTCATTAACACGCACTCCACCACTTGGAGATAAAGAGCTGCACCAGTGTCCCGGTGCTTGCATGGTGGAAGCAGCCAGCCTGGGAGATGCGACCCTGCAACAGCAAGAAGTGCTATTTATTAGGTGGATTAACCACTGCAATGACTGGCCTTGGTGCAGTTAAAGTGCCATGTCTTAGTACTGTGGTAACAAAGGACGACAGATCATGAGATGTACCATTTCTCGCTTAAAATGGGAGTAGGCGGTGGTGAGGCAGACGTCGCGGGGAAGGTTAAAGGAGTGCCCTGTTTTGTTCTACAAGCAATAATAACTTGTTATTCTCTGCCAGGTTGCATGATGGTATGAAATAGTTTCCACCTCTGGGGTCCTCAGCATTGAGACAGAAGGAGTTGTTGTAGTGGCCCTTTAGTGCCGGGTTGGGCACACAAGTTTTAGTTAGTTTCACCGCCTGCGCCTTCAACACATGCATATGTTTTATTCATTTTTATTTATTTAGCAGAGCCTGTTTTAGTGCATTGTTTTATATTTTAATCAACTGCCTCCTAGGAAGACAGCGTTCGTACTGCACACTTTTATCAGCCTTTAGTACAACGTCCACTCTTTGCCTTCTTCAAGGCTGTTAAGTGTGGTACATGATATGCCAGCTTGGATTGCTGGTCCAGGAGCTGTCTATCCTCCAGACACATCATGACATCAAGCCTAATTACACAAACCTGGAAAGGGTTATTATATAAACAACACATAGGTCTAAGGAGGGCAGAGGGCATTTCAGGGAAAACCGTCCTTGCATGCACATCATACTGCAGCCACCTTTGCTGATCCTGACACTGACCCTTCAGCTCCCCGAGAGGATTGCCATCCAGACCACAGACACCCCTGCTATCCTCCTCAGGTATGGGGTCGGGTTTCTTCCCTTATATCGGGACAGGCTGATGGGTTGCCCCCATTATGCTCCCAGATCTAGACACAGAGGTTAGGAAAGAATCACTAGACTCTCCAGAACTATACAAAAATGGTGAGGTTGTTTATCCTCTTTACACTTGTTGTAATGAAGATCACTGTATTATGTTTCATCTGCCTCCTAATCACAGCTCATGCTTTTTATATTAGGATGCAGTTGCTTCAGTAAATGCATTGAAATCCAGTTTTCATCTCTCGTCTTGCCTTGGCATGCGTGAGTCATGAGTGAAGGAGTGAAAGGGGTCTGATCTGTTTCCACAACTTCCCTGAGTCAGAGTGTCAGGTTTAGGTTGCCACAAATCACTGCTACCCTAACTAGGGTGAGTGAGGTACTGCGGGCTAGCCAGGAGTTAAGCCAACAGCCTCCAGACACTGTGGGGTTGACTCAGTCTCCCACACTCTGTGGTGCTGCCGCTCTAAACACGCAGTCTTATCAACATAAGAGCCACAAGACATAGTATATGTTTGTTGTGAGCAGGACTGCTGTACCCTGTTCAGGTGGGTCACAGGTAGATGGACTAGTGGGCCCCAATGGTTGTTGTTCATGGCGTTTTCCGCATTCCCTGCGGTCCAACCTACGATGACTGGAAAAAGGGCCAAGTAAAAAAAAAAATACCTTTCCTCTTTTGACATATTGAGGGCACACAGTCACAGGCTTCTCAGAAAGGTAGAGTAGGAGTCTAGAGCTCTGAATTCATCACTCAATCGTCAGACATGAAAAAATATTGTCAAGCCCAGTGCTAGTCTTTTAAGTTAAAAAAAAGTCTGGTGATCACACCGCATTGCCAAATATTACACATTCTAAAGGTGCTGCAGTTGCATGGGTATTTGCCCTCTCTCTACATGTTCAAAGGGAACGGAGATATCCCTTTGGTACTTGCTTCCCTCCCCCTGTCTCACTTGAGACTCAGGCAAAGGTTCGGTACAGGTGTGAATCACTAGTGATTTCCTCAAAGATTGGTCCATAGGTCAGTTCAGTTGTCCTTTGGCCCAACAAGTCTGTACTGTCAAAGCGTTGGCAGCAACAGTTTCCCCCTGTTTGTGTGCAGGCACATTCTCTCAGTTCGTTTAGACACAGCACTGCTTTACCTTTTTAGTGAAGCTGACGAGTCCCAAGAGCTGACCCGGGCATCAGCTTTTTCACACACTGGAACTTAGACGCTGGGTGGGAGACCACAGATGACTGTCTAGCCCCCTTCAGGATCATAGGTGCTGAGTAACACACTCAGCGTGCTTATTGGCAGTTGCATCATTCAAGCTAGCACAGGTTGGCATTCATCTTGAGCAGTTGCTGCTCTTAGGGCCACTGCAGGCAGATGCATGCATTCAGCAGTTGTTGCCCTGGAGACCAATGCAGCAGCAGTTCCTCTGTGGGATCCTCTTGTGGCAGCAGCAGTGCTATGCTCTTGTGATTGATAGTGGCAACCCCAGGTTGCATGGTGACAACTTTCTCTATTTCTCTATGCAACTCGCGGTAGGAGCTGCAACCGGAGACTTCAAATCAGAATCAGCTTCCCTCCCTCTCAGCAGTCAACTACCTTTGGGTACCCCACTCCCCAGGAACACGCTTTTCTCCTCCTCCTGGACAGGCCAAGCAGTCTAATTATTACTCTGAGCAGGCAGGCATACTTCTAGGCACTTGGGCAGATCCTCAGCTTCTTGAGAAAGTTGCAGACTTCAGGTATTATTCCTTTACCTATAGGAGGCTGGATGTCATGCAGACACCACCCCAGGTCACACAGGAGTCCCCAGACTACTCTGTGGGGAACTCCCTTTCTTGGTCATGATGGACTTGGAAATGAATCAAACTAGGGTTGTTTGGATCCCACTTTAATGCACATTTTTGGAAGGAGGTGTATATTTCAGTCTCACATCCTTTGTGCAGAGTAATGGTTTTCACAGCAAGTAGTGAAGGGGCTGGCTTCAGGCAGGACTGTACAAAACAAAGGTACAACAAAGGGTGAAATAGTAATCCAAGACCAACAAACATCCTCACCTTGAACAACAAAAACTACAGTACCACCACTCACCCTTGTTATCTACCAAAGAGCCATGTTCAAGAAGAACTAAGCAGCATCCTTTTGCTAACAAGGTTCTCGTAGAATTTCTAAGTTATTCCTGCATTCATTCTCCTCACTTTAGTGTCTGGGTCTCCACAGCAATGCAGGAAATATACTCCACTGTGTGGGGTCAGCAGACCGTGATTTCAGTGACACAGAGAAAAAGGTTTGGTCACACTATAAATTCACAAAACACCATATAGCCACCTCCGCTTTATGTGGTGTACCAAGGGCTAGCACAGTAGTCAAAAAGTGGCAATCCAGGATGCAAGACAAATTCTGGATCTCACATAGATGAGAACAGGCATAGCCCTTTGTGAGCATACTGAGTTAGTATGATGCCAGGTCCAAAATAAAAGTCAAGATGCCACTTTCACATGCAGTCTGGCACTCGGGGCAGGAGTACACATTAATGTACCATGCAGGGGACATTCCCATCCCAACATATATAATTATATCCTTGCGCTATCTTACAATAGACATTTTTATAACGCTTGAATTACCTCGAGGTTGTCTATTTGACTGAATCGTAACACAGTCAAGCCTTTGTTTAGCTGCTAAAATATTGCCTTGTTGGGTCTGGCCAAATGGCACTTTGCTGGAATGTTTTGGGTCCTCTCTTCCTGTTGAGATATGTCAATAATACTGATAGAAGTTTAAACATTCCCACTTCTTGCACAAAGACAATACAAGTACTGCTGAGAAGGAAAGACTAGGCTCCCGAAAGGAAATTAAAATTATGACATATTTTGACTACATGATTGGAAGTTCTTTGTTTAACTTGATGCCCATATTCTTAGTAATTTAAGCTGGTTAAGGCTCATCCTTGAATGGTGTGGTTCTGTGTAGCAGAGTGAGTTAAGAAGTTCAAGCTCTCCTGTACCTAGCTTCTGATAGAGACAGATTCCTCACCTTTTGAATATTCACCCAGACGTCAGACTGAATCCATAAACTTTGTAGTAGTACCTCATTGTGCCGTTAGGTGGCACTGTGCTGATCTGATATGCGGCCCCCTGTAGGCACCATTCTTGTGCACTGACGTCAGTTCCTTTCTTTCCATGCCCAAGGTGCAGATCGTGTCTCTCCGGGACATTTTAATCAGACTTTTTCCAGTGTGCAAAGTAGGTCACCCTCTAAAGCAGTTGTCTTCAAACTATGGGGCCCACTCTCCTACAGGGGCATGAAGTCATCTGCAGGGGAAAGAGAGTCCATGCCCAAGTGGCATTTAAATCCCACAACATTGAAATATACACTCTGGTTACACTGCTGTATTTTGTTATCCAGTTGTTGTCAATGTGGGTTTTTGGGATATTTTTGAAAGGAAGGTAGTGGGGTTTGTTCTGCATTTGTCTCGCCCTCGAAGGCTCATTGCAGAACAATCAATGTAAACTCAGCAAGGAAGGGAAGGTGTGCAGTGAGGCTGAAGCATTAGGCTTCGAAATCATTTTCCGATACTTTTGTAGTTGTCTGCAGATTTTTCAGTCCGATTTTCAGTAGTTACACACTGTGGCATTTTGGGGACTTTGCCATTGTGTTAATGTACCGAGAGCTGCAGTCTGCATGGTTTGAGAGGGAGGGTGCTGCTATGGATGGGGAAAACATGTGGCTTTATACTGGGTGATTTGGAGGGTGCATTGCAGCCTTGTCAAATTTGCCAAATCTGTGCATGAAAACGAGTCATTTGCATAGTAAGGGCGCCAGGGGCTCTTAGGGAAGGAAGGAAAATAATCCCCTCACAGCTCAACTGTCGTGTCTGCTAAATTAAAAAAACGCAATAAACAGACTTTAATGGGCCTCTGGGCCCAGGTGTCACTGCACCATTGATAACTATGCAGCCGTAAGTGCTCTGAAGTTTTTTCTTTGCATTCTGGGATTGCAGTCTGGTTCGGTTCACTATAAAACCACGTCTACAAGTCTGAGAATGCAGATACAAATTTGGGCTGGAGCCAGTTAGTTTTACTTGGACCTGGGAAACTTAGCATCTTTGGTTGGAGAAAGGGGAACTCACTATGGCTTCAAAGGAGACAGATGGGTAAGAGTTTGTAACAGTAGGCGGGTGGGAATTTCAAGAGGACATATAGGTGAAGCTTTCAGACTGGATGAGCATTTTTAAAGGGGTACAGGCATGCAAAGAGGGGAACTGAAATTGTCCTTCAACAGTAGAAGATGCACAGGTTTTTCTAAACGAGGTGGAGTGGGATTTCAGGATGGGAGAGTCGATGGAGATTTCAGTAAGGAGATACTGAATGTGAGCTTTTAAGGAAGAGGCTGACTAGCAGGGCCTGCCTTTGGCATGGGCAAGCTAGGCCCACACCCAGCATCCCACCCTTCACATGGGCACAAGAAGCAGTCTGTGATAATACTTGCAAATAACAGCACCCCTTCACTTCATTCCTCTTTAAACTACTTTTAATCATTTGTTAGATGCTAGAGGTTAGAGGTACGATTTTTCACACCACTTGAACCCCATTCCTTTCCACCTCCTTCTCACCCTCTGCGTTCATGCACCAACAATCCATTCCCCCACCAACAACTTGACACAAGTGCGACAGAGCTTAGCTGTGCGTGAGTTGGGGACTAAGCTGAAAGGCCAGTCACTACTGTGAGGTAATCAGCCCAGGACTAACCTGTGAACACTAAAGGGGTTCCCTGCTGCCTTGTTTTATTCCAGACCAGAGGGTCTGGATGGGGCTTAGTCGAGGTTTCTAGTTGAGAGCTTTGCAATCACTTTAAGTACAGGACTTTGTACTGAAGGGTTATGATACCATTTTTCAGAGTATTTCTTGATGCCTTTCTGATGAGGGGACTTGGATGGCGCTTGTCCCCCAATGCAATTCCCAATGCTGATGTTTTAGTAAGCCCCCTAACCATTGGCTTGATCCTCCCCCTTGGATAGTATGGGGGGACCGCCTCTTTATTATTTGCTCAATGGGGCTTGGCATAACAAAGTTTGAAGACCACTGCCCTAAAATGACAGGCCCTGTTGGGACTGTCGCAAGCAGATGTCTGTAACATATCTCCACCTCCACGATAACTCTGGTATCTAGGGTTAGGCCAAAACGCCAAGGCCTATAGTGATTCAGCGTCAATGAACTCAAAGGCCATCCGGACCGAAGTCAAAGCTCTACTTCGCAAAGCACAAACAGGCTCCTTGGCGGGACCGGTCCAAGTCACAGTCCAAGTTTGGCCCCATTCTTGCTCCTGGAACTGACAAAGCCTCTCAAAAGGTCAATCTTCATTGCAGTTGAAATCTTTAAATAAGTCTAAAAAGAAGCACTAGAAATCGAAGTGGGGTTCCACACATTACATTCCCTTCTTCAGACAATGACAGGGACCCTAATGATAAGTTTGCTCAACCTTATGAGGGTGATAATTGGTATAAGGACCTGTAGGAGGCCCGTATTCTCTATACCTCCTGAAATGGGTCTCCTCTCACCCCCTGGACCTACCGCAGAGGAATCTGCTTTCTATGCCATGCTGATTTGTAGGGTGGCTGAAGTCATTGACCTCCAGTTTCCCACCTTGGAGGTTAAAACTAATGTCTTAACAGAGGTCCTCCAGCTGGGGCAAACATCTCCTGAGCCTCTTCTTCCATTTATTGAGGCTGTAACGGATACCTTATTCAGGGTATGGGCCAAGTCTTGCTCTGACCGCCAAGTCGATTGACAAATTACCAGGCGCCATCACCCTGCTCCATGCGACCCTGCTTTTCCTTCACACCATTATTTGCCCGACAGCCTGGTGGTGCAGGCTTCCAAAGCTGCTTGAATCCTGACACCTACCACTCCCACAGAAAGAGAATGTTAGTGAGTAGAAATGCTTGGCAAACATATGTTTTCATTCACCAGTCTGACCCTCTGGTCCGTTAATACCAGCTGCTTATTAGGCCGTTACTCCCACACCCTTTGGGATTCAGTGGCACAACTCCACCGTGGTGTCCCCGAGGACCTTTGGCCTGTTCTCAGGCAATGCAAGATGGCCAAGATGCTGCCAGGTTCTCTATTGTTGTGGCTTGGACACCACTGAATCCATCAGACAGGCTATAGGTCCCTCTGTTGCTACTTGCCACCATGCATGTCTGCGATCGACTTAGTTCTTGGGCACATCCAGTCCTCCTTGATGGACATGCCTTTTGATGGGACTTGCCTGTTGGGGGACAACGCTGATTCTGCTTTCAAGCTTTAAAGGAGAGCAAAGCTACGGCACACTCTTTGGCCTTCCCTCCCCTCCTTGCCAACTGCAGCAGTTCCACTGCTCCTTTTGTGATTTTGACTGTGGTGCCCCCCCCAATCCCTGCCTGTCCATTCTCCACAAGGAACCCAGCAGTTTTACGCTTGAAGCCGTGGTGCCCACCGCCACCATAGCCAAGGTCAACTAGGGCCTCAGTCTGCAGTCCTACCTGCCAAGCCTCTCTATTGTGCACTTACAGTAGCACAGCCACCCGGCAGAATCCAGTGATTCTATCAGATTTGACAAGTAATAAATTTGAACAGGTGGGTTGTACATATTTTCATGGCTTATGCCATACCCTTCCTTTTGTCCTGCTGCACTTCCACTATCTCCCCAGCGACTGACAGAGTACCATCTCTCCATTTTGCGACAGGAAGTGCAAGCCCTTTTGGCCAAAGGGGTTACCTAGGGGTGCCTGCCCCAGAAGCAGGCTTTGGTTGCTATTCGTGTTACTTTCTGGTGGCCAACAAAGAGGGAGGCCTGAGACCTATTGTAGGCCTGCGCCCTCTAAATGCCTTCTTTTGAAAGGAGAAATTTTAAATGCTCTGCTTGGCCGGTCTTGTATGCCCTCAAGACTGGATGAGGGGCAATGGACCTGCAGGACGCTTATTTTCATACACCCGTCCTGTCGGCCCACTTGTGCTGTTTGTGGTGGGATAAGGAGCATTTCCAGTCTGTGGTGCTGTCCTTTAGTCTCACCAGTACCCCTCAGGTGTTCCTGAAAGTGATGGTAGTGGTTTCAGCACACCTGTGGAGGTCATAGGTGCCAGTTCTTCCTCTACCTTGAGGACTAGCTGTTGAAGGGGGCTTGCCCAGTCATTCCTCAACCACCTCCGGATGGCGACGAAACTCCTGTCATCTTTGGGGTTCACTATCAACGTCCCAAAGTCCTACCTAACTCCGTCTCATATGCTCCCTTTCATCTTACCCATTCTGGACTTGGTTAGGTTTCGTGCTTTTCCTGCAGGGAAGAGAGTCCAGGCCATTCAGGCTATGATCCCAATCTTTCATCCTCAGCCCTGGATTTCAGTGAGGTCAACTCCGAAGCTGCTGGAACTGATGGCCTTCTGCATCCTGTTGGTCGAGCATGCCAGGTGGCAAATGTGGGCTCTGAAGTTGGATCTGAAGCTTCGGTGGCCCAACATCAAGGAGACCTCACTGACCATGTTCAGATTTCAGAGGAGGCTGCAAAGGCTCTGGAGTGGTGGTTGGGGGTTGCTAGACTGCGATTTGCGCTGCAGCACACCCTTCGCCCTTCCACACCCGCAGTTAACAGTGGTGACTGATGAATCTGTTCTGGGCTGGGGGAGGTGGAGATCAGAGGCCTCTGGTCCCTGACGGAGTCCTGGCTCCATAATAACCTTCTGGAACTAAGGGCCATCCTCCTGAGCTGAAAGCATTCCTTCCGTTCATCAAGGGAAGGCTGGTTCAGGTGCTCACGGACAACACCATTGCCATGTGGTTCTGCAGCAAACAGTGGGAATGTGGTGGCATCTTATACCCTGTGCCAGGAGATTGTGTGCCTCTGGAAGTGGCTGGGTAGCCAAGGCATTTTTCTGGTGATGAACCACCTGGCAGAATCTTTGAATGCAAAGGCAGACGTCTATGTGATCGGCACCTCGCAGAGTAAAGAAAGGTCTTATCCACAAATGGGGAGAAACTTGGTTAGTTATGTTAACCACCACCGAGAACTGGCAGTGTCTGTGCTTCTGCGCATTGGAGTTTCCAAGGCATTTTTCGTTCTGAGACGCATTCCAGCTTGATTGGAACTCTAGACTCCTGTATGCCTTTGTGCCAGTGCCACTCCTGCCCCGAGTTCTCATAGCGATCAGGACCTACTGGGCACAGAGAGTATGGTACCCAGAACGTGTGGGAGGACCTGCTGACACAGGAAAGGGGAAGGTTCTGCACCCGGGTCTTTACAGTCTCCTCCTTCATGCTTGAAAATTGAGCGACGACAGTTGAACACCTTCAACATAACTCCGGGGGTTTGTTCATGTCATCTTAACAGCCAGACGTCCCTTGACAATAATAGTATATACCTGTCATTAGGACAAATTTGTGGTTCGGTGCGGCACACCCCAGATTGATCCCCTCCAGGCCAACTTTTTGGATACTCTCTTGTTTATTTTATCTCTTGCCTGGTCTTGGTTTGGGCACTGTAAAAGGTTATCTTTTGGCCTTCTTATGGTTGCCGGATCAACCCTCCTTGTTTAACTCACCAGTTGTGGTATGATTTTTTTCAAGGACTTTAGCAATTTTCCCCCTTCTCCCTTTCTGATGCCCCAATGAGATCTTAACCGAGTCCTCATTTACTTGATGTGCACTTTGACTGCAATCGCTTAATAGCTGCCCCTTGCAGCTACTTACCATCAAGACTGTGTTCCTCGTCGCCATCACCCTAGCATGGCGTGTCAGTGAGCTTCAGGTTCTGTGTGTTGATCCACCATATACCACCACCTTCCCAGACAAAGTGGTTCTTCAGACTCGGGCATCTTTTCCTGCAAAAGTTGTGACGCTGTTCTGTGTCAGTCAAACCATCACCCTGCTGGCCTTATATGGTCCATCTCAACAGTCTAAGTAGGAGGAGAGACTTGATCGTTTGGACCCTAAGAGAGTGCTGGCCTTCTACATAGATCACATTAGAGAACACTGGGTGAACTATCAGCTCTTTGTGGGGTTTGCTGGTGTGAAAAAAGGCTAAGTGGTACAGAAAAGAACCATCTCTGCTGGATCATGCTCTGCATTAAGGTCTGCTACACATTAGCTAAAAAGCAGGGTTTGGAAGAACTCTGCTCTTATTCTACCAAGGCCAAAGCTGCTACCACCGCACGAACATGCAGTATCCCTGTTCTAGACATATGCCAGGCAGCTATGTGGGCATACTTTCTTGAAGCACTGTTGTCTGGACAGCCAGGTCCATCAGGAGGGGCATTTAGCCGGCTCGCTTCTGAAGGGCTTTCTACTTTGAGCCCATACACAAACTCACCTCTAAATCGGTACTGCTTTGTTATCCATTCAAAGGGTGAGGAATCTGCGGCTAGAAGTCTCTATCAAAAGCACAAGTTACTTACCTTCTGTAACACTGTTTCTGTTAGAGTCTTTGGGGGTCATTGTGACCCCGGTGGTCGGTGTTATAGTGGCGGTACTACCACCAACAGGCTGGCAGTACATACCGCCATATAATGACACTGGCTGTTTGGCAAAAGCCAAACCGCCAGTGTACCACACCAACTGCCACAGCAATAACGACCGCCGGGCTGGAGACTACACACACCTACACGCACAGACATACACACGCATTCACACATGCATACCTGCATTCACCCACGCATGCATACATCCATGCACACATACGTACATGCACACACGCATTCACATATCACAACATACACGCACCACACCGCCATGCACGCACACAGAAACATACACCCCCCCCCCCCACACACACACACACAACACCCCCCCCCACACACACCTGTCGGAGCACCCGACTCACCTGCTTGCAGGGGGTCCTCTGGCAGGTGATGGGACGCGGCACTGCTGGCAGCAGCAGCGCCCGCCAGCAGAACACCGCCAGGCCGTATCATGGATCATGATACGGTCGGCCACGGTCTACTGGCGTGGCGCTGCTGCTGGCAGCAGCGCCACCTTACTGCCGTCCACTGGCAAGACCGTAGCCGGAATTCCGCCATCCTTATGGCGGAATTCCAGTTACGGTCATAATATGGCTGTCGGCCCGGAAGCCACGGCATTGGACTTTTGGCGGCCGTCGCCGTGGCGTTAGGTGGCATTTTCTGCCTATGTTATAACGAGGGCCTCTGTTTAGCTTCAGATTACTCACCAAACCCTCCTCCCCCACACCCACATCACCGCCCCACCCAATCCTGCTCTATGATTTGACTCTATCCATTAATAGGATCCCAAGTCTAGGAATCTGCACACGGTTCATAACCAGTTTGCTTTTCGGCCACTGTGTCTGGGGGTGCAGAGAGCCTCGAAAGCAGCTAAGGTCACCATGCATGGATGGCGTCTATATGGGTCCTACATGTCAATTCTAGAGAAGAGTAGCAAAGTGCGGAGCTGCACAGTGCCACCTGATGCTGCAACGAGGTACTACTGAAAAGTTTCAGACTCCAGTCTGACTCGTGGAGAAATATTCAGAAGGCGAGGAAATCGGCAGGTAGTCTCTACCAGAAAGAGCATTATTACCAAAGTTAAGTAGATAGTCTCTACCAGAAAGAGCATTATTACCAAAGTTAAGTACTTTGTTCATTAAATCCGTTGTAAGTGCGTCCCACAGGATGCACCTCAAGAACATCTACTGGTCTCAAATGGCAACAGCAGCTCTAGAGAAGAGGTCTCACACTATGACCCACGCCTTGGCACTAAAACTAGGAATAAAACAACCAGAAATAGATTATTTAAAATGTGTTTTTGGTAATAGAAAGTGAAAACCTCTAGATACTATATAACTGCTCAGATCTCACCCTCGGCTCCCAGTGTGGCACCCTTTCAGACTCCATTTGTAGTACTTCATCTACTGTCAGATAGTGCATATGCAAATCAGTTCGCATATGTAAATACTCTATAATCCTTTGTGCTGTAATGAAGACGTTTTTGCTGATGTGCCATGATAACTTATCTTAATTAAAAGCATGTGTCCTGCAGACATCTTCCTAATGCTAAGCTGGAGACTTGTAGGGGCTCATTAATTCTTGTTTGTAAGACGTAGCGAGTGGCAGATCGCTACAGAGAGCCCGAAAAGAGATTGGTGAGGGGGGATAATTGATTAGTAGTTTAAGTGCCTTAATAAATACAAGGCTAAACATGAAAATCAGTGAAATGGAATGATTAAAGCAAATTTTGCAGTCTTCCCCTCGGCGTAGCCTCGTTGAACTATGCATGCATTAGAAATCCATTAAGTTATAAATATCTTTAAAAATTTGGAATCAATCAATTTTTTTCTGTGTGCGGGAGAGAATCTGTCACACATTGTGCTCTTCACCGTCAACTGATCGTTTTTCTCAGCATATCAAAGAAAATAACGTGACAGTGGGTCTTTTAAAGACAGTTTTTGTCGTGAAAATGTGTTGGGACCAAGTTACCCAAAGGAGCGAAACTCCCTGTTGTAAGAAGTGCTTGATTTGTAAGAGACTAGGCGCCTGGGCTCAAACTTCAGCTCAGAAGCCCATGGCCTGTGTTACCAAATGTCAGGATGCCCGGTGCCAAGGCTTCGTAGTGTTACTTCTAGCCCAAGCCCTTTTTATCCACCATCGTACACTCCCTGCTCCTTTACCTCACTCTCATAGGTTTTTCCATCCCTGCTTCCTTTCTTTGTGACTGATTTTCCGTTTTTTTTCTTCCTTCTTTTCAAGTTTCATGTGTTTCTCTCTCGACCAAAATCTGATTGTGCAAAATAAGAGCTGGTCCCCAAAAGTAAGTGCCGGTGAGCCCCATTTGTAACTTTTGGCTCAAAATAAGCACTGTTTGTAGGTGTTAACCGAGCTACTAGTCCACTAGCCCCTGTTGGTACCATTTGTTTTGCCGGGGCAGGCAGCAATTCAAATTTGTGGTATTTTGTTTTGATGCGTAACAGTATTCCTGGTTAATAGTCTATCCAAACAATTCCTATTTATTCACTTTATATGTTTATAGTTTGTAGGTAACACCTCAGCGAGTGGTGTGATTTCACCTAATTCGTAGAGGATGCAGAAGTGACATCATGAGACCTTTGATCCCCTAGAGGATATCACCGGAAATTACCTCACGTGGTCCTAAGACTTTGATAGCCCATGCGACGCCTTTTAAACAATAAATATTCGTTACTGAAAATACAAAAAACTGCTTCCCAACATGTTAATAAATACACAGCCACGTACTTAGCTAGTACAACTAGTCAACAGTGAAGGGATGCTTGCCTTTTTGTATATTTGGATTGTGTGGATGGTTAACCCTCCGATGATCTGGTCCTGTAACCTTGCTGTACTCTCGGTATGTGCTTACTATTGGGATCTGAGCGTGCAGATATTGACTGCTGGTTGTGGTTGCGTAGGTGAGGACTGTCTGACTCCAGATCTGCCTCCCTCCTTGCTCTTCTTCACATGTCCACTGTGCCACGTGTGTGCTGTCTTTCTATGTTTTCGTGTCCCTTTCGTCTGTGTCTAGGTGCCCAGTTGCCATCCCTGCTAAAAGTCTCGAAAGGAGTGGGTTCACATTATAAATCAACACCAAGACCATTAATTAATTAATTATCTTAATTCATAGTTCTCAGGTTTTTCCCCCAGGAGTTCTCAGGTTTTTCCTGTATTCCTATTAGTCTTCTGTCCAATGTGATATGGAAAGTACGAAATGATTCAGATGATAAGTTGCGGGTTTCTTTGGATGCAGAGAAGGCCTTTGATCCGGTCGAGTGGGGATATCTTTTCCGTACCTTGAGTAGGGCAGGGATAGGACCTGGCTTTTTGGCCAAACTTCATTGGCTGTATTCTGCCCCTTTGGCACAGACTGGTATCGAAGCCTTTTCATATCACATGGGACACGAGGCAAGCTGTCCACTGTCACCGTTGCTGTTCCTCTTAGCAGTTGAGCCGTTAGCAGCAGCAGTCCGTCAATCGTCCCTGGTACGAGGAATAGAAACAACTGTCGGTACATGTAAAATCTTGTTATATGCTGATTATATCTTATAGACTCTGAGAGATCCAAACTCTTCTGCTCCCCACTCATGTCTTTAATTGAGTCTTTCTCAGTCTTTTCTGGTTATAAGATAAATTGTTCTAAATGTGAAGCGGTGACACTCACGCATAGATAGGCATTGTAGATTTCCACAAGAAACTTTTAACTTCTCATGGAAGAACTCTTGGGTTTGCTAATAAATAAAGGGTTGGACAATATGGTGGCTGGTAATATCCAGCCATTGATGAATAAAATGGAACAGATCTTCACCAGATGGTATGCCCTACAGGTCTCTTTTTGGGGGTAGAATAGAAATGATGAAGATGGTGACGGTTTCCAGATTTAACTATGTTCTTGGTATGCTTCCCTTGATGATTCTGGTACGTACCCTTCATAATATAAATCAGAGTATTAAGAAGTTTATCTGGGCAGACAGGAAACCGCCTCTTAAATCTTGAAAGTTACATGCAGATACTAGATCAGGTGGTCTCTGTCTTCCCAACAGGCGGCTTTACTATTTGGCTCAGCATTTATCGCAGTTGGCATATCTGTTGGCTCCTATAGTGGATCAACCTCACTGGGTGTTTTTGGAACAAAACATTGTAGAGGTGTCTGTGGGTTTAGGCATCTTGTATAATACCTGCTTGTTAACACCACCGCTTTGTCCTCCTACCATACAGGCTATGTTGGCCACATGGAAAGATTCACATGGACTCTTGGGAGTAGATAGAATAATACATAAAGATGTGCCACTTTGGCACAATGAGGTAATTACTGTCGACCAACAGCCAATTAAATGGACTATATGGAAAAAGCAGGGTAATATAACAATTGAAGATCTTTTTGATAAGGATTTGTTTAATTCCTTTGAGGTGTTAAAATTAACATTTTCTCCTCTTCAGTCACAGCTCTGGAGTTACTGGCAAATAAGTCATTGCATTAGAGGTAAGCTCAGGGGGGATCCGATACTCATTGACAATCTCTACTCACATTATATGTACATTGCAACAAAATCCTATTAGCAGGAGTGGTTGGGCATAGAGTATTCAGAGAGTGACTGGAAAGAAATTCTAGAGCATCATGATTGATTGCTCAGAGGCGTGCTTAAAGTACACTTATTTCAAAATCCTCCATAATTGATATTGGTCGCTTTTCAAATTACATAAGGCTTGTTTGGTTTCTTGTGCTGCATGCTGGAGGTGTCCAGATGTTGCATGTGATCAGTACCATATACTTTGGTTGTGCCCTGCATTAGATATCTATTAGAGTAGTATATGGGAGACGCTCTATTCAACTAGTCTCGTTCCTTTTGAGGAGTCAGACAGGATGGCCTTATTGCATGATTTTGTTGCTTGTGATAGTACGACTATTCATTGGTGTAGATTGGTGTCGTCTTCCCTTATGTTGGCGAAGATCTGTATATTGCGGCATTGGCAAACAATACAAGTGCCCTCTCATCAAGAATGGTTAACAGAACTTTACCGTTTAGCTACGTATGCACATTGGAATGATAGGGTCCAGGATCACATTTAGGTATTTGATGAGATTTGGGGTCCATTTTTTAGCCTGTGGGAGCTCTAGTAATCTTTCTCTTTAGCTGTGACGGTGAGTGGTGTGCTTTCATCAGTGATCTGAGTTTGGGATTACATTTCTGAGGTTGGTGACTTAATTGATTTGTTTCTGAGGTATATGCTATGTTGTATGCGGCGGAATGGTTACCTTAGGAATTGCTTCAATTGTGTTTGTTGAGTAAGATTTTTTGTTTTTAATTGGATTATTTTCCTTCTTTTTCTTTAGAATTTTTTTTTTTCCTTTTGGGGTCTTGTTTAGTATCACATTGATGTTAGAGTGGATACTTAGTATTTTGTTGTAGTTGTTTTCGTGTACAATGAAAATTCCAATAAAGAAATGTATAACAAAAAAAATACGGGTGTCTTCTTATTGACCGTAATACTTGCTCAGCATGAGTACGGGGAGGTTAATTGTGTTTCAGTTTGATATAAATGTGGTCCACGATGGCCTGATCTTCTGCACAAGTGAGTGCCACCCTACCGAGGCCATACATGCCAACCCTCCCGGTTCAGGCAGGAGTCTACCGATTTCAAGGCTAGTCTCCCACCTCTCAAATCCCGCATGCGGAAAGCCCGATTCGGATTGCTGAATCATGATCTGCTGGAAGCAAGGCAAATGTGGAATATCGATGATCGATGCCTGTCATGCACACTCCCACCTCCTCTGACATCAAAGATAACACTTTGTAATTAATTCATAGAGGAGGAGATTAGAGCGTGACAGGCCTCAACATTTTATGTTTTGAAATTTTTCATAGCGGATAAAAAAAACAGTTTAGAACTCTGTTTTAGGTTTGCGCTATTGTTTGGGCTATGTTATTAAATTACCAAAAATAAAATGCTGATTGTCACCATACATGCCAGTAGACCCAATTCAGGCACATTGTCTTTGCTTCAGTCTGAGTAAATGGGGATATTACATTCTCCTAACTGTATTTTTAATCTCCCACTTACCTGCTCTAAAATGTGGGCATGTATGCGAGGTACAGACTTTCCTACCAAGGCTAGTGCTGTGGCAAGATGCGATGTCTGTGAAATCATTAGAGGTGAAGATAAGGTTAGCCTTGTCTAGCCCCTCTCTTCGGCACTAATTGACCTTCAGAACTGTGACGAGCACTAGCCCAGGTTGCCTAGGAGGTGGCCTCTATTTTGTCTTTTAAATTTTAAACAATCTTATTGACATTATGGGGGTTATTACAACTTTGGAGGAGGTGTTAATCCGTCCCAAAAGTGACGGTAAAGTGACGGATACCACCAGCCATATTACGAGTCCATTATATCCTATGGAACACGTAATACGGCTGGTGGTATATCCGTCACTTTTGGGACAGATTAACACCTCCTCCAAAGTTTTAATAACCACCTTATATATCGTAAAGTCGTCAGTACAGTAATGATATACTGTAATTCAGTAATGTATGAACTGCACTTTGTTTGTCATGTATGTGAATAACTGAAGAACAAGTAAAAATAAAAAGAATCCAAATGCAGACTGTTATATGAATCACCCTTTGTGAAGGAGAAATGTCCCATTCTAGTCGCATACATTTTGTATGATCTAAATGTGATCTGTCCGGCCAAGAATAAGAAATAATATCAATATCACTGTCAATACACATGCCTGATCATGTGATGGGGATGCCACTCCAATGTGCTGATTCAATCCTGCAGCCATGACCTCCCTCCACAAACAGTGTTCAATACTGATCCGTATATTTGTTGAACCAGTCAGAAATAACACTTTCCTTCTCCCCCTGGCTGCCTCAGTGTTGGGCAGGTGGGGAGGGGGTGAGGGCATCAGGGCCAGACTGGAGAACCAAAAGCAATCCTGGCAAAAATACTCAAACCAGTCAGGCTCCCTTTGTCTTATCGCTCTATCACTCTCTTTTGATATATCAATTCTCTCTCTGATCACTTTCTCCCTACCTTTCCCTTACCCTCCCTCTGTTTCTTTCTCTCTCTCTTTCTCTCTCTCCCTCTCTCTCGCTCAAAGCCTCACTTTCCCTGCTGCTACTAACCTCTGAAACTTGGAGTAGCCCTGGGCTTTTAAAACAGTCCTCCCGGATCTCCAGCCCACTGGGGAAATGGCCAGTGGAATTAAAGGCCCAACTGTCCCTGTTGGGCACCTTCAATTTATCTTCTAGAGTGGCCAGGGAAGGCCACAAGGGGCTATAGCTATCTCTGGGTCTGGAAGTGATAGGCTGCAGCATAGCTTAGATATTGGCCTTATCATTACAGGGTGACATATCCTTGATCCATGTTTTAACTATTGAGCCTGGCCCCTACACCACAACATTGCATCCCAGTGCTTTGCTAGAAATAGTTCTGGTTGAGCATGGGACCTTCTTTACATACCCTAACCGGGTTGATAGTGTCTGCATCATCTGCTGCCAATAGCTGTGTATCATGTGGCAACCTTATGCAAGGTGTAGAAGATCTGCATACGTCGAGTGGCATCTACAGCATTCATGACTAGTATTTATACCAATCATATGCATTTTGTTCGGTATACAATATGGTTAGTGCAAGAATCTAAAATCCAGAATCTGATAGAGACATCTAGCCACAGATTCCTTACGTTAGAATCCTCCCCCAGGTGGCAGACTGGATCTGGAAACGCTGATGTTAGTTCCTTTTTTTCCGCGCTTGCAAAGAGGATCCGGAGTGGTTAGTGGGCCGTTTTTGGCCCATCTTTAAGTTTTGTCGAGGGAACAGTGTGAATTTTTCTTAAAATGTCTTTGGGTTTCAAGCCCTGTGGATCTTGTGGCAGGCAGTTGTTGGTCACATATCTGCATTATGTTTGTATGTGGTGCCTTAGAGATGAACCACGACTCAGAGGATTGTACTTTCTGTAGTCTTCTTCGGGCAAGGGCGTTGAGGGAACGTTAAATGAAGATTTCTGGTGCACAACTAGCAGAGGCCCCACAACATCGTTGGTCCCCGTCGAAGTCCAGAGACTGATTGAGGAGCCATTAGCATGAGGGTCAGTCGCCGTCCACGTCAAAAGAAACTCCAAGGCTTTCCCTGAAGCCAGAGCGACTCTGGCCCAAATGAGGGAGTATTATAGTTCCCTGCATGAGGTCTTTGGGTCTCAACCTTCCTCTGGTGTGTTTTACAGCCCCAAGGAGGTAGGAGGTGTCCTAACTGAATCCAGGCTGGTGGGTTCACCCTTGATGTCAGTTAGGCCCTATGGATCCATTATCAGATCCGTACAGGCGCACAGTACTTTAGGGTTCCCACCTGCAACAGCCGAGTCTGGCAGCCACTGACTTTAGCGGTGCCAATCGATGCTGAACCCATTACCCTTTCTGATGCCATAACAACACCAAAATGGTGTTGAACGACGTCCTATACAACATATTACTGTTTTTCCTGTAGAAACACACAGTTTTGAAGGCGAAGAGATAATATAGGGTGTCAAATCCCTTTGGGCAACACTGTGCCACTTCCTTTGGAGGAAAATTGGATAACAGAACTGTGTGAGGCTAGTGGACCCGAGTCCTCTCCAGTTTCCAACTTAATTTCTCCCCCTGGTATGGCTATAGAGGTGAGTTATGCTGAAGTGTTGAGAAGAGCAGTTGTGGTCTTGGATTGGCAGCTGCCTTCAGTGGAATTATCCACAGACTCTTTAGAAAATGTACTTCAACGTGGGCAGATGGGAGTGGAGTCCTCACTCCCTTATAAAGAGTCTCTCTTTGACCTTTTGTTAGGAGCTTAGGCGAAACCTGTTACGGGTGTACCAGTGGTCCAGGCTATAGCCCATAGGCATCGACCCATCCCTTGGTACCTAGTTTGTCTCTTGAGACATCCCACCACTAAAGGTCTAGTTGTGCAGGCAGCTATGGCTTCTTCGGACTCTAGTGTCCTTTGTCTTGTTCCACCAAATAAAGAGTCCAGATGACTGGAAAATTGTGAGAGAAATATTTTTTCCTTCAGTCAGTTCAGCATTGAGGTTGTTAAACACTTCTTATGTTCTGGGCAGGGTTTCCCATGCATTATTGGACTCAGTGGCACATCTGCTGCCTCACGTTTAGAGGAAGCCAGGGGTAAACTCCTACACATTGAACGTGATGGCTGAGAAGCGGCTAAATTCACCATAAAATGTGGTATGGATACCACAGACACAGTGGGTAGAGCTATGGTTCAATCAGTTGCACTGTGCAGATATGCATGGCTGTATCAATCTGGGTTTTCTGAGGCTGTCCAGAATAACCTGAAAAATATGCCATTGGATGATGTACATCTATTTGGTGTACATGCTTTGCAGCAATTTAGAGGGGTGGTTGTGACAGAGACACATAGCCTTGTATTTGACTGTTATCTCTTTTCTTTCAGACTTTTAAGGAGGCATGTTCATAAATGATTAAGTTGGAATAAATATTTTTTTGGGTGGCATTTACTGTAATTTTTCTTCTTAATGCAGGTATTAATATTTGTTAGTTTAAACATGTTATTCTTTACATGTGCCTTCATGACCCTTACTTCTAGCTTGTTAGGATAGTAAAGATATATAAATATACACATATATATATATATATATATATACATATATATATATATATACACTAAAGTTTGTGGTTTTACGGCGTGTGCCTGACTGCAGTTGGTGCAAGGAAAGGCATTAGCACCATAAAACTACCACTCAGTCTGTTTAAATCAAAAGAGAACCTGCACTCGGAGACAGGAGCGAATCAGCTCATTTATTGCACCAGGCAACTCCAAACAGAGCAGAGATGCGCTCCGGTTGAACACCAGCGTTTCTCAATCTGAATCTAAAAGTAGGCCATTGTTTGTGCTCTATATGTCCTCCCCCCATAGAGAATATGGAAAAAATACTATTGCTCTTTCTGATTACATCATGCGCTATCCACTACTCTCTCACAATGGGGCGACATACCATGTCTACTCTGGGGTGACTTTAACAGCGTATTAGACACCATACTAGCTCGCTCCTTCCCCCCACTGTCACGCACTGCTGCAGTCACTAATGCCCAGGCACTCACAAAATGGCTCCAACACTAGCAATTAGTAGACTTCTGGAAAGATAGGAACCCAGAGGCGAGAGTATACTCATTTCATTCCATCCTTCATGTCCAGATAGATTTGTTGTGGTGTCAAAACTGCTTTCCTCCATTACTGATGTGACTTACTTGGGGCGCTCTCTCTTGTTCCACAATCCTCACAAAAACACTGGGACATGACACCACCACCTATCCCCACATGGAGATTGCAGCCTGCCCTGCTGGAGGATCTCCATTTAGGGCCTCCGTTGGGTCTATGGTTGCTGACTGTTTCGAGATTAATGAAAATATGGCCTCCATGAAACTAGTGGAGTGGGATGCTTCTAAAATCATGAGACAAGCACTTAATAGAGACCTTGCCAGAGTAGTGAATTTTCTCCTGGACACACGCAGTGACTGACTCTGCCGCAGGGTGGGCCCTGACTGCTATGAGGGATGAACATGCAGTAATATTGGAGTTTCTGCAATGCCTAAATTACGCAGCCCACTCTGCAACCACCTACACCCTCATCGGCAGATGAAACTGGGCAACTCTTAGCATGCTTTATTAAACAAGACCAACAACACATACCCATAACATCGCTGTGCTCGAAAGATGGCCATGTTCGCTATACGCTATGCACCATACACGACAAACTAACCCGCCGCTATTCCTGGGTGTGTCAGGTTCCCTCGGTCATGGAGCGGGAGTCTTCTGACTCATTCTTCACGGGAATTACTATGCCCAATTTTACAGCCGAGCAACGTGCAGAACTCAATAGAGCCATTACTTTATTTGACATTACAGAGGGGATTAAGTCGCTGGCAACGGGCAGGTCTGGCTACCAGCGAACTGCACAAGGCCTTTGGACCCACATTGGCCCCACGCCTGCTAGTAATGTACAAAGATGTTTTTGGCCATCGGCAAGCTCTCAGACTCACAAAGAGAGGCGTTAGTTGTCTCTCTGCCCAAATCAAACAAAGATCCTATGTTGGCCAGCTCTTATCGACCCCTGGTGTAACTTAATACCAAATGCAAAATTCTAGCAAAAATACTTGCAGAGTGATTGGCACCATTGGTCCCAGATCTGGTTCATGTAGACCAAAATGGGTTCGTCCCTGCGCGCAACACTTCCCTAAACTTACGCCGTTACTTTAGAATCATGACATACACTACTCATGATTGGCCTCGAGCGGGATGTATGGTCTTTGACCTGGAAAAGGCCTTCGACTCATTAGATTGGGACTATTTTTTTGCTGCACTGTCAAGGTATGGCATCGGCCTTCCATTACCTGCGGCTGGTAAAGCTGTTGTACATGGACCCATTGACACGTGCCCTGACCTTTCTCCAAAGTCTGTAATGCCATCTTGACAGCCAGGCGTCCCTCTACCAAAACAGTATATGCCTGTAGTTGGAAAAAAATTGTGGCATGGTGTACCGAAACATTTGTTGACCTCCCGTAGTGAAATATGTGTTTTTGACCACTGACTTTGTGTTGCACCACTTTGCACCTGGATTAGCTGTCTAGTGTTCATCAGTTGCAGACTACATTTTGTATTCAGTTTAGCTGCCTATTGACTTTATCATAACATTAGACACTGCCATGTTAAATTTGCTCTTACTTTTCCACATTGTAAACTGTGCTTGTTTTCGTGCTTTTTCTCAGCAAGGGCTTTGGTTGATAAGGATGTACTCAGGGAACGGCCTTGTTTTGATTTGACATCTTGGGATTGTGGCCAAACCCCAACGTGTTATTTTCAAAGCATACCTAAACTAGCCAGCATGTTTGAATTACAAAATGAGGGGTCTTTCCAGAAAGCTCCTTTTGTTTTTTTAAGAAATAAAAAGACCTAGTGCGACAGTGAGAGAGTGAGTGGCCTCAATCAGTATTCTCGACGTCGGATGCCTGATATCTTTCCCGTGAGGGTGGAGATCTCTTTCTCTTTTGCAGTCAAACGTGGTCATCGTCTTGCCGGCATGACAAAGATGAAGAGCTTGGCAGGCCCTACGGTGATGAATTTTTACTTCATTATTTGCTTTTCATTACAATATAATATAAATACATATATTTGCTGTGTACATTGCAGTGGAGAATCATTTTGGTATGTTTTTCTTTCATTGCTGTGACTATTTTTAAACATGTGCTTTCAACATGGTAAACTTCTTTTAGGACCTCGTGGTGAAATAATAATATATGTCTTCTTTGAACTAAGAGGTGCATTCCAGAGATTTTTGTCAGCTCGGTCATTAGTGAAAGCAAAACACCCCCTTTCTGTCCCTTTCTCTGAGGTTCTCTTTTTTTTTATCCTTTCTTTGGCCCAGCAGGGTTCTGCTATGGGCACTTTCAAAGGTTATTTGTCTGTAATCTCTGCTTTTTCGAGGTTGCCCAATCAACCCTCTTTATTTAAGTCTCCCATTGTTAATAGGTTCCTAAAAGTTCTCACTTGTTTGTTTCCTCCATCCCCATTCATTATGCCTCAGTGGAACTTGAATTTGATCTTGACATTTCTGATGTGCGCTCCCTTCGAGCCTCTCCACAATTGTACTCTCAGGCTTCTCACTTTGAAAACAGCCTTCATTGTGGCCATTAGTTCTGCCTGAAGGGGGAGTGAGCTGCAGGCATTGTCATCCAAGACTCCCTACCTTTCCACTATCCTGTCACACCATTGCTTCCGACTAGGGCCTCTTCTTTGCAAAAGGTGGTCACATCCTTACATGTAGGACAATCCATCACCTTGCCTACTTTTTACACCCCCCCCCCACATCCTTTTAAGGAAGAGGAGAGACTGCACCACCTGGACCCAAAAAGAGCATTGGCGTTCTACTTTGATTGTACTAAAGAGTTCCTGGTGGTTGATCAACTCTTTGTTGGTCATGTGGGTTTGAAGAAAGGTCAGGCAGTGCAGAAGAGAACCATCTCCAGATGATTCGTACTCTGCATCAAAATGTGCTACGCACTGGCGAAGAAGCAACCACCTGAAGGTTTGCATGCTTATTCTACCACGGCTACAGCTGCAACCACTGCATTAGCACGCAAAGTTCCAGTCCTGGCTATCTGTCAGGCTGCAATGTGGGCCTCTCTGCACACGTTTACTAAACACTACTGCGTCTGACAGTCGGGTCCTTAGGGACGGGCACTTTGCCTGTTCAGTCTTGCAGGACTTACTGGTGTGATCTTAGTTTGCAGACCCACCTCCGGAGATGGTATTTCTTGGGTATATATTTTAAGGTAAATAATCTGCAAATAGAAGCCTCTATCAAATGAACAAGTTACTTACCTTTGGTAATGCCTTATCTGATAGAGGCAATATCTATTTGCAGATTCCTTACTGACCCACCCATCCTCCCTGTTCTGCAAACTGATTCCTAGTGACAGGGACTTCCCATTCAGGACCTTAGTTTTGATGCACCAGTAGTCAGTGTTCTTCATGGCTCTGTGCTTCCGGCGTGGAAATTTGTGAAAAGAAACACGTCAGCGTGCCGGGGTGGCACCTATATACCACTCACAACGTGTTATCCAGCACGGACGATGCCTATGATAGACGCGGAGCCGATCCACGCCACTAATGGCGCACATGGCTACTGTTCAAGAAAAATAACCAGACTTACGCCTAGGGAAATTCTAAGGTAAGGCATCTGCAACTAGATATTGTCTCTACCAGATAAGGTGTTACCAAAGGTAAGTAAATTTTTTGTCAATGCTGCTTACTGAGTCGTACTTCTACAGGCCAATGCGGTCGTGGCTGCCGCTAACACCTCAGCACAAGGCAAGCTCCCAAAGATATTAAGGTGCAGAGTGGACTGTTTCCTATCTAGACACAAGAGGTGGGTGGAACCAGCTTCTTACGTATTGGCCCTGCATTACCCAACAGTACAGCTTAGTGTTTGTCATAGCCAAACGGCCCCTTTCCTAAGGTTGAGTACTAGTCTCACAACTGACACAGGGCTGGCGACCCCCCTGCTCCGCCCCTGCATCCCATCCCCAGCCCCCCAAAGAAAATCATCCTGATTAAATATGTTCTGATGGTGGGAAGAAATACCTTTGGTAGTGGAAAAGGAGTGCTCATAAAAAATACAAAAAGTATGGGAGCACCACCTTTTTAGTAAGGATGATACAGCCCGCCATGAACAGTGGGACATTTATTCACATCTCCTTCTTCTAGGTCAGTCGGTCGATCACTGGGCCAAAATTTAGATTTAGGATGGCATCTACCTCATGCTGCAAAGTTAACCCGCCATAGTTAACTAAATATTGTTGCCACTTAAATTGTAATTTGAGTACCGGCCTATTGGTGGCCTCCTTTAAGGGAAATAAATCTAAAATAAATGGATACGCCAGAACCACTGCCAAAGAAAATAATTTTGTGAACTATCTGAGCTAAATTGTCCCCCGGGTCCCTAACAGAATTTAAAATGTCATGTACATACATGAATATTATTTATTGGTTTGATCTAAGTGAAGGACCTGTATGAATGATGACGGGCTACCTGGAATTCCCTACGTCCTTTAGAGTTTACATCACAGTGATACCTGTCTGACCCGTCAAAGTGACCGAAGAAGTTCACAAATGGCACATTTCCTTCTCCACTGCCTTATGGTCTGACATGGAGGGGGTTATCACTTTTTAACCAATATGCCCATTCTTATTGAATCCCGTTTAAAAACAAATGCATAACCACGAGTTGATTGACGCACTTTACAAGATGTCGGTAACAGCAATCAGTGACAGCTATGAACTGTTAGCCCAAAGTAATCTCTGTCATCTTTCATGAACATCAGAATAAGGAAAGAGCTCTTCCCTGAATTCAGGTTTCTGTTACATTTACACATTGCTTGCATTAATAAGTCTGCCCACCACAATCTTTTGAGTTCTGCATTTGGGACCCCACTGGAGCCGAAGGCTGTAGAAATCATTATTTTCATGTTTCTGTGCTAAGCTGTTGCATTTGATGGAGCCAGGCAGTGATCCATTATCAGTCTGCTCTCCAGTGTGTTCCAGCCATTCATTTTCACGAATCACTCAGACACTGAATCACTATACTACACTCTCATAAAACAGGTTATCAATCTCCAAAGCGCTTTACTAGCCCCACTCTTTAACATATCTTGCATTTTCATCATCGTATTTCTTTTCACATCACTTGTGAGTACCTGATTTTCTATTTTGTAATCATTGTTGCCAGCCTTATCCTCAGATATTATCCTGATGTCCTCTGCACATAAATCTAAATGACCTTTTCTGAATTCCCCTAACTTCATTATCGAATCAAAGTAAGTGTCCCTTTCAACATTACTCTAATTTACTATTGAAACACTTTAGGCGAGTCTTTCTTCTTTTGCAAACTAATAGATGATAAAATACTTTCAGCAGAAAAATCCACGCTTCATGACTCTCCTCAAAATCATTATCTACAAAGGTCCCAGAGACAAAAGCACACATAGCTGATACCGCCCTGTCATCCTTTTTTAATACTGCTGAGCTGCTCCATAATGGGGTTAGTATATTGCTGTTCATTAGTGTCAGAAATGTTTTTTTTATTTTGGAGGGGGACACTTCTGACAATGTATTTAACACACCATGGTTAGGTCAAAAACACAATTCTGTGAGAATCCATGCTCACCGCTGGTAGCTATGGCACAAGCAGCAGGTAGTCCCCAAAGAAGTGTGTGCTAGATTCGAGCATCACCAACAATTTTAAAGAGCACAAAACAATAAACCCCCAATCCAATTTAGCCAAAATATATAAATAACTCTAATGAGCAAAAATGCACCAAGATCGTCAGACTAGGTTAAGGGGAAGCAAAGATATTAACCTTTAAGTTTTAAGGAAAAAAGCACTTGGAAAAAGTGAAACACTATGGAAAGACAACATTTCACAGTGAACTGGGACCTAGGCACAATTTCAGGCCGATCGCGACAGAGTGAAGGTCGGATACTTGTTTTCTTATGTTGACAACACCCAAGTAATTTTCCCTTTATCCTCCACTAAGGACAAAAGTGGCCTTGATTTGAGACCTTGCTTAATGTTATTTTCAAATGAGAAGATATAACACTTCAAGTTTGATGTCTATGGAATCACAATTTGAAATCCTAACTTATAGTGATGTCAGATTTTAAACTTTAATTTTGAAAATGCCACTTTTAGAAATTTGGCATTTTCTTGCCTTAGCCATTTGGTGCATGCAGCCTGTCTCTGATTACTTGTTCGGGTTGGGTGACAGTTGTGATTTGTGTATTCCCCCTAAACAGCCACACAAAATAGGATCTTAGGTGTGACTTGATTGGCCACCCTGGGCAGGATGGAAGGGAGGAGCTGGACCCAGCCTCAGTTGGAAAGGCGGTGTCCTGTCACCACACAAAGGACTGCAATGCACTGTAGTTAGTCTGTAGCCAGGGCAATGGGAGCAGGACATCTGTGTACTTCAAAGGCTTCTTTTAAGTCTCCCCCACTTCAAAGGCACCACTTGGTATGAGAACTGGATCTCAGACACAACCACATCCGTATTCGTTTGGACCCATGGATACTCTGCCAGGAAGAAGGACTGCTGTGCTACTGAAAGACTGCCACTCTGCTGGAATGCACTGTGTAGGACTTCTGCTTTGCTGTGCTGACATGCTGCCCCCTACCTGGGTGAGAAGGACTGGACCTGCATCACATGAACCCAGAATGACTTAAAGGGCTAGTTGACTAAACTCCTGATCTAAATTCGCAGGGACATAAAAGACTTCCAATGACCCTGTTTCTGCATCTGTGAGTTTAACCTGCCAAGTGGTGCTACCCTAGTCGTGGACCCTTGGAAGTGGGCTTAAGGTGCTTGCCAGCAGAAATTATGCATCCTTTCTGCTGAGCGATGTATCCCCAAGAAGAACCAACGCATCTCCTTGGCTAAGCAGCCCATCCTCGAGCAGAACCAGTGCATCACTGCTACTGCATAGATTGGACCCGTCACAAAATACTCGCAGTGCCACTGCATCCTGCATCTTTGGTTTGACGCATCACCTTCGGAACCACTGTTTGGCGAACGTTTCTCCAGAGCAGTTCTTTGCATCCCTCGTTGAAGGCAGGCTGGATGCCGAAGGCTCCGCATCACATCTTCACGAGGAACAACGCATCCCTGACACTGGCCTTAGCCTCGCTAGCCCCGTCGATGGGATTTTCGACGCCAACTCAACAGGACCTCACCCTGTAGCCTCACCGCATCATGGAACCGATGCATTGCCTCTGCTGCGTGATGCATCTGCGACATGGATCCAGACAAGACTCTGAAACCTAGGTTTAAGGTACTTTGGTTCAGTGGGCCTCACTGGGTCCTTGTAACCGATACCCTTGTCATCTCTTTTTACCTAAACGTTTTACTTTGCTCGTGCCTTGCACGACCAGATAACCACAGTTAGCACTTTACACTTCTAAAACTTTGATCTTCAATGTCTCTCGTTCTTCTAATTGGATTTTTGTTAACTTGGTCTTGTTTGTGTATATTAAGTCACATTTATTTTTCTAACCTGGTGTTGAATCTTTTTGTGTGTTTTTTTTGTTCACTGTTTTACTGTTTGAAGTGTTGCACAAATACTTTACACACTGCCTCTAAGTTAAGCCTGACTGCTCTGTGCCAAGATATCAGAGGTTAGGCAAAGGTTAATTTAGGGTTTGCCTGCACCTTACTCTGACTAGAATTGTGGTTGCTGCTCGACCAAGTCAACCAACAACCCACTTTCTAACACCTGTTATTTGTTTAGAGATAATGTAGTCCTGTATCTGATCTTTGAGCTATTCTGATGTAAATTAGATATTCTGCCTCATATGGTCTGTTAGATGTTTGTGCACAGTGTATCTCGTTGGCAAGTGCTGTTAGGAGCAATATGATGGCCAAGTGTTGGCATCATTACAATCAAAGTGGGAGCTCAACATTGGTAAGGGAAGCCATGACTAAGGTAATTCCAGGGTCTGGGCTTTTCAGTAGTATTACAGGTTTATTTCATTGAGCAATTGGGAATAACTGTGATTGTTTTGGGTTTCTCCCTGGAAAGAGTGAGAACTAAGCTATAAACCAAAATTCGCGTTAAACAACAGGTATATATAATCCCACTTTGAAGCTTCCAAGGGAAGCAAACTAGGGGAGAGATGGTTGTTTGAAGCCCTGTCCTGGATCCCAGCACAGATATCAATAAGGGTACTATCTTCCTATCCCTCAGTATCCCTGTGTACTGTTTACCGTTGACTTCTTAGTGAAAATAGTGTTAATGTCATTACCCATAACACAGCAGAAATGAGAGAACTTCAGTGCAGTAATAAGCAGTGTTTATTTATAGTGAAGAATGTGTTCATTTCTTGGGTGTTGAGCTGTGACATCATGCCCGTCAGCATGATTGTTCATCGGCTAGTTTGTAGTAACAGCAAAACAAGAAGCTAAAAAGACACAGCCGCATGCTGCCCGGCGCCGGTAGCACTTGCCGCGATTTAATTCTCTGCCCCTTGTGTATACCGTGATGTTTTAAGCAGCAGCATTGCTCATTCTTCCCTTCCTCCTTAAGTCGCCATGTTTGTTGTACATCAGACTGTTAACTTGGCTGCTGGCCTTTCCACCCCACTCATTGCTCCCTCTCGGATGAGCCTCCATTGTAAAAGTTGTTAGGCATCTGGTGGGTAGATGCAGCTTTAAATATAAAACATGATTGCAATTAGACTGCATGTTCAAGTTTGGAAATAAGCTAAAAAGCGTTCCGTTCATCATAGTAGTTCAGGAATTTGGTTGGAGATGTTCTGTAATTGGTCCATAGCACGCTTGTGGTTAGGTCCCGCCTAGGACAGCACATGCACGGTCGCCTGTGAGACATTGGCCCTCATTCTGAGTCTGGCGGGCGGCGGAGGCCGCCCGCCAGACTTCCCCCCTCCAAAGTACCGCTCCGCGGTCCAGAGACCGCGGAGGGTATTCCAAGTTTTCCCCTGGACTGGCGGGCGGCCGCCAAAAGGCCGCCCGCCAGCCCAGGGGAAAACGACCTTCCCACCATGAAGCCGGCTCGTAATCAAGCCGGCGGTGTGGGAAGGTGCGACGGGTGCTACTGCACCCGTCGCGTATTTCACTGTCTGCTACGCAGACAGTGAAATACTAGCGGGGCCCTCTTATGGGGGCCCCTGCAGTGCCCATGCCATTGGCATGGGCACTGCAGGGGCCCCCAGGGGCCCCACGACAATCCTTACCGCCATCCTGTTCCTGGCGGGCGAGCCGCCAGGAACAGGATGGCGGTAAGGATTGTCAGAATCCCCTCGGCGGCGCAGCGAGCTGCGCCGCCTTGGAGGATTCTTAGGGGCAGTGGAAAACCGGCGGGAGACCGCCGGTTTTCCCTTTCTGACCGCGGCCAAAGCGCCGCGGTCAGAATGCCCAAGGGAGCACCGCCGGCCTGTCGCCGGTGCTCCCGCCCCCGTTGGCCCTGGCGGTTCTCTACCGCCAGGGTCAGAATGAGGGCCATTATGTTAAATAAATGGGGCTTGGAGCTCGTCCATTGCTTACCATTCATTGACTTCATTATCACTCTTCTTTGCTGGCTCCTGATTGGTCAGCATATGCCAGTTTCACTTTCTCTTCCTTAGTTTATTCTGTCGTTGCTCGTTCCCCGATCCCCTCCGACATTAGTATATGTTTTTAGGTTGTCTTGTTTCTGGCTTTGCTCCACGCTGTTGCTTACACCACTTGTTTTTCTACTTTTTTCCACTTGTTTCTTTTTACTTTTCATCCTCTGTGGCTTATTTGAGTCACTTTTAACAATGATTTCAAAATACGTTAATAGCTTGGCACTACCACTATTAAGTCATCTCCCTTTTAGTTTGTGACAGAGTGCGGTTTTGGTATGTGTTTCATGAGCTATAGAATGTCTTGGGCACAAATAAAATGTTGTGTGCAAAAAACAGATCATACCACACTATACAGTGACAAGCCATTCCATACCATACTATAGAATGACGGGCATTAACGCATCATACTATATAATGACAGACCATACCACATTACATATTGACAGGCCCTACTATACCACACTATACAGTGATAGGCCATACCATACTATAGAATGACGGGCATTACCGCATCATACTATGTAATGACAGACCATACCACATTACATATTGACAGGCCCTACTATACCACACTATACAGTGATAGGCCATACCATACCATACTACACCATACTAAAGTATACAATGAGAGTCCATACCACACAATACTATACAATGACAGGACATACTATACTATACCATACCATACAATGACAGACAATACCATACTATGCAATGACAGGCCAAACCCTACCATACTATACAACTGGAGACCATACCATACCATACCATACTATGACAGGCCATACCATACTATTCCAATCCATAGCAGACTATACAGTGACAAACCAGACCATAATATACTTCGAATGGTAGTACCATACTATGCCAGTCAATGCCATACTACATTGTGACAGACCATACTATACTATACTATACTATACTATACAGTGACAGGCCATACCATACCATACTACACAATACAATGATATGCAATGCCATACCATACTATACAGTGAAAGGCTATACGGTACCACACCACACCACACTATACAATGAGAAGCCATACCATACAATGACAGGCCATATCATACTATGCTATACAATGACAGGCCATAACATACCATTCTATACAATGACAGGCCATACCATACTATACGATGAGAACCCATACCATACAATGACAAGCCATACCATACTGTATAATGACAGGCCATACCACACTGCTCAGTGACATGCCGTATTATACTATACATTGACAGACCATACATAGCTATACTTTACAATGATCAGCCTTACCACACCATACAAAAGTTGTCTTGCAGTGCTATCTATCTATCCTTTTTTTCACCCACTGGCGGTCGCCAGTTATAGGTAGGTCAGCACTTTTTGTTTTGCTAATAACTTTGGTGCTGTTTGACGAATCGCCAGGAAATATTCCAAAAAGTTTGTGTATTGAAAGTTTTGGGGTGATCCACTAAGTGGGGGCAGAGAAAAAAGGGTCCCAAAATGGCAAATCCTCATGCATTTTCCATAGACTTTTTTTGGAAAGCGATATCCCAAATACTGCTAAACAGATTTTCAAGAAATTTGGCAGGAAGCTATATCTTGGCCCAGACAGCATGCTTTTTGTGATTTGGGGTAAATCCGTTCATTTGTTTTTGAGATATTCATGAAAAAAAAAAAGTGTATACCCGGACGGTTGGGTTCGAGAGTCTGTCCCTTGAAACTTATTCTTTTTTAAATGCAGCGTTCGGATTGGCCAGGGGGCTATTTTTTTCCCCTCGATCCAAATCACTCTCATGGGAGACAAACTCCTGTGGGATGAGTACTCTTCTTGGCTGCGTGCAGCGTGAAGAAAAACGATGCAGGCAGCCATTACAGGACATGGGACTTAGTCCCCTGTGATGCAATTTAAAAATAAAAAAATAATAAGGGGGGAGAGTATCCAGAGGGACGCCTTTGGCACAACATTAAAAAAAAAAACTGCAGTTTTTGCCACAATCTAGTAGGACTCTCATGGGATGGCAGGAAGAAAAACAAAAAACATTGAGTGGGGACTCCCCCATTCCCCCCTCTCCGAAGCGGTCATATTGTGCCCTAGAGACCCCGCCCTCTGAGCTGACCATGGCCCCCAGGGGCCACATCCCTCAGGGCCTGGTACATTAATTTGGGGATGGTGGGGGCGTGCAAACTCCCTCCCCAAGCCTTAACTGGCCCTGGGGACCCACATACTATCACCCAGGGCCGAATTCCTTTTTTAAAAAAGGAGGGGGGGCCGTACAGGTCCCTGCCCAGCCACCAAAGGCACTGCGGACCCATACCTCTGAGGCCAGGACTTTAATTAAGGAGAGGAAGGTATACGGCCCCTCTCCCCGAGTCAAATGCACCCCGGGCGGGTCCACTATATTAAGGGGAGGCGGTGAATGTTCTCCCTCCTTAAGCCTCTAAAAGATCCCAGGGAAACACTCATTGCTTCCACATGGCAGCAGCAAGCAAAAAACATCTTCTCCCTCGGGGCCCCCTGGGGTGACGGCGGCACTGGGTCTTCCCCTGCACCCTAAACTTGTGGTTTAGGGGTGTCAGTGGTGGGAACCGGGGCACCTACCTAAAAGAAATATAGGCCCCTGGGGATGGGAGTCCCAGGGCCAAAATAGCCAAAATGTAAACCAGGTAACAAATGTTATGAAAAATATAATAATTAAATGAAAATTAAAAGTTTTTTCAACATTTCTCAGTGTTTAATATAGAGTGACTTATATTGAAAGTAATATTTATTTAAACATGAACATCCACACATACCTCATACCCTTACGACATTGCCCCAAAATACCCAAAATGTGTCAGTTTAACGTATGTTCTCTATTCATATTGCCTATATTGCTAATAAATGCGAGGCAAGATAATTTTATGTTCACCTTCTAAAAGGGAGGTTTTTGTAGAGCGCAGATGCTGACTGAATTACTTAAATGTGCTGTCAGACTGTATGGTTAAGGTAAATGACACACAGTGAAGTAAAGTGATGGGCCTTGGGGCAGTCAATTTAGTCAAGTGGGTAAGTTGGGATTTGAGTCCAAGATTGCACATTGTGCAGTTAGAGGAATAGAGGGTCTCGTCCTTCTCTCCTCCGTTTACACTAAAACAATCAGTGCTTTGTGTTCAGTTAGTTAATTGTTATTATTCAACTAGTGTCAATATACAGGGTTGGATAAATACACTTATCACACTTTAAGTCAAATTGACACCGCACACACATATGTATGTGTGCACAGTCATAAGATTTAAAGGTGTTTTTTTCTGTTTGGAATGTTTCTAGACACTGAAGATCAAATTAAGTTACAGGCCATGCCTGTTTGACATCATGTTGATCTTCGCAAGCATCCCCTTGAAGAGCTGGCTTTACAAAAAGAACACTTTAGTAGAAACGCAACACCCCAAAGACCCTAATTAAATAATTAGCAAAAACCTTAAAGGTCTCCAAGCCCCCATTGAATTTGCTCCTCTGGTTACAGCGCTTCATGGAGACAGGTAGATATACCATATCTTCAGAGAGCCGCATTCTGTCTGCCCCGGGTTAAACTTGTTAAATCACTGTTAATTTTCCTGTTGAATGCAGAGAATGGCCTACCAGCCTAGCACTAAAGAGGACTACTTCTTAGGTGGAAGTGTATATGTGCAACAGCAAAATGCCATCCTGTAGTGTCTTAATATCTGCGGCTGCCGCTGCGCGTGTCGGTCAGCTTTTCCTTGTCTTGGCACGCGCAGCGGAGGTGCTCACTCGCGGCTGTTTTCCGGGTGTTCGGCGTTTCTCTCCGCGTTACGAGCGCGGGGAGCGCCGAACATTCGGAGGATGACAGCGGCGTGGTGACAGTTGGAAATTGATGGAGGAGAGCTGTTTCTGCTGCGCGCTGGGGTGATTTATTGAAGGAGCTTAAAATAAAATAAACTCTACGTGATTTCGACAGTTTGGAGTCTGGAGGGTTTGTTATTAGCTTGCTTTATGTGGCGACGAGCTGTGGAGCTGGATCACCCCAGGCTATAACGTCGAAGCCCACTCGTGCCTTCTGGACAGCTGTATGTACGGTGAGAGTGTCTCATCTTCAATGAACATCGAGTCAGGAGGTGTGGCTACAGGAGGTTTTCATGTTTGTGGAAGCATAGCAGCCATCTTTAAACGGCTATTTTAACCAAGGTTTTTACCCTTTTAATATTAAAAATCTGTGGAGGAGTTAATTGAGTTGCAATTATATGCACCCAAGTGACTTTATTATCGCTTAAATACGGTCATGCAGTCGGTCAACCCTCCGCCACCATTCTTGGAAACTCCTGGTGAGCCAGCCATACCATGGAAGCAATGGTATGATGCTTTTGAAACATATATGGGTGCCATTGGAGCGTCAAGATTCAGACCTGAAAGAAATGCTTATTGCTTCATTCTTTAGGTTTCGAGGGCAGGTCGGTGTTTAAACATTTACCAGATATTCAATTGGAAGAAGGCGAGGAACTTGATGATTTTGAAGAAGCTCTTAAGAAATTGGCCACCAGATTTGACGCACCTCCTAGTTTGGTTATTGCAAGACATAAGTTCTTTAGGAGGGAACAAAAAAATGGAGAGGATGTCAATAACTACATTTCTGCTTTGAGGAAACTTGCATCTGAGTGTTTCTTTGACACATTTACTGATCAGTTAATACGTGACCAATTCATTTGTCACTGTGCGGATAAATCGATCAAGCAAAAGTTGTTGTCCTTCGGAGATCCATCTTTGTCGGATTCAATCAGAATTGCTAAAAGCATTGAGACTGCAATGAGATCTGCAAAAGAGTTGGAACGTGCACAAGCGGAACATGTGAATGTAGTACAGAGATCTGACGACAGGCGCAAGATGAGTGTTCCATTGCACAACAAAGTGGATGTGGCTAAATCCAATAGTTTTTTTAAGCAGTCTAATGTTTGTTTCAGGTGTGGATATCCACCACATATAAAAGGAGGAAAGATGTGCCCGGCAAAGAATGTGCAGTGCAGATTATGTGGCAGAACTGGTCATTTTGCAAGAGTGTGTCAAAGTAACAAAAGTGGTAACACTAAGGTTAATACTGTCATGGATGACGGTGATGATAGGATGGATGAGTTGATGAGTGAAATGCAAGAAATGATTCTGACTGTGGGTGACTGTGACATAATCACTGGTAATCCAGTGGACTGCATTGATCCATACGTTTTAATTCAAGTAGGTGACAAACATTTAAAGTTGTTGGCGGACTTAGGGGCTAGAATCACTATGATTTCTCAGGAACTTTACCAACAGAATTGGGGCACGCGAAAATTGAATCCTCCAGATAGGTCTCCATTTTCATATGAAGGAAGGAGGATTGACTTAGTTGGTTTCTTTGAAGACATTTTGGTTTTCAAGGGGCGACGCATTGTTGGGAAAGTCTATGTTGCTGTAAAAGGTTTGAACATTTTAGGTTGGTTTCACCAAGGGCTGTTTGGAATGGTTTTGCGTCCAGGTACGGGTGATCAGGTGACAGTTATTAGAGATACCTCTGATATGGAGAAATTGCTAAATGAGTTCCCCAGAGTTTTTTCGGGTGAATTAGGTAAGATAAGGGGTTTTTCACACAAAATAAAGGTCAAGGACAATGCCATTCCCATTAAACATAAATTGAGATGTGTGCCATTCAGTGTCAGGGATGAGTTGGAGAAAGAATTGGAAAGTTTACGGATGAGGGGAATCATTGAGCCCATTGATTCTTCGTTATGGTTGTCTCCGTTGGTGGTGGCGAAGAAAAAAAATGGCGAATTGAGAGTTTGTGTTGACTTGAGGGCACTTAACAGAGAGATCTGGGTGGACTCTCATCCATTGCCTAAGATTGGTGAGATGCTTTCGTGTATCAAGGGAGCAACTTTTTTTGACTAAACTCGACTTGGCTACTGCTTATCACCAAGTAGAATTGACACACGAGTCGCGACACTTTACTGCCTTTGTCTCCCCGTGGGGAACATATCAATATTGTCGTATGCCTTTTGGGCTGGCGTCAGCAGCGTCAGTATTCCAGAGAATAATGTCTGCCATTCTTAAAGGTATTGATAAAGTGTGTGTTTTTCAGGATGACGTGTTGATTCATGCTTCTGATCGATATGAACATGATGTGATTCTGAGGCAGGTCTTGAGTAAGTTTGATAGTGCGGGTGTCGTATTAAGAAGAGAGAAATGTCAATTTCTCCAAACCTCTGTAGAATATTTGGGGCACGTCATCACACCAGAAGGGGTTTATCCCAGACCAGGTCTTGTAGAAGCGATTGCAAAAGCACCTGCACCTCAGGACAAAGTTGGTGTCAAATCATTTTTGGGTCTTTGTGAATTTTATTCCAGATTTATTGAAAACTTTGCTACGCTAGTCAGACCCATTTCTAATCTGTTGAAATCTAAAACAGAGTTTTTGTGGAATGCTGAGTGTGCCGAAGCATTTGATACTATTAAACAGAGATTGAGTAGTGTCAATGTTTTAAAATCTTATGATCATAACTTGAAGTGTTGTTTGACTGTTGATGCCAGTAAGTTCGGTCTTGGAGCTGTTTTGACGCAAATTAATGAAAAGCAGGAGTCTACAATTGGATTCGCGTCTAGAGTGCTCAGACCTAATGAAGTACATTATTCTGTAATAGAAAAAGAATTACTAGCATGTTGGTGGGGTATAGAAAAATGTAAGTCTTTTCTATGGGGAAGACATTTTTTTCTCCAAACAGACCATAAGCCATTAGTTTCTATTCTAAATGGTACCAATCTTAAAAGTAGCTCACCAAGAATTGCAAGATTTGCGGCCAGGTTACTTCAATTTGATTTTTCAGTGATACACATTTCTGGGGGGAAAAATGTGAGAGCAGATTACCTCTCCAGGTATCCTGTTTCCGAAGATATCGGAGAGGAAATGGACACTCAGGATGAAAACTGTTTCATTGCTTCTGTCGAACTAGAACGTACTGGATCGTTTTCCGAAATGATGTGGAAAGAAGCGTCTTCAAGTGATAATGTACTTTCAAATGTTCTGATGTATGTTGAAAATGGGTGGCCGCATGAAAAAAGTTTGAATTTGAGTACTCAACCTTTTTTTAAAGTGTCTGATGAACTATCAATTGAAGATGGTGTACTGTTGAGAAATGATAAAATTGTCCCTCCTGATGTTATAAGATCCGTTATTATGGAAAAAGCACATGAAGGTCACTTGGGTGTTACTCTGACTAAAAAGAGGGTTAGGGAATACTATTGGTGGCCGCAAATGGACAGAGACATTGAAATTTTGGTCAAGTCCTGTTACATTTGTTCAACTAGTGATAAGGCTCTCAAAACGTCAACTCCTCCGCTAATGCCTATAGAATGTCCGGCAGGTCCTTGGGAAAAGATTGGCATTGATTTGTTGGGTCCCTTCAATTCTCTTCCTCCTAAATTACGGTATGCTTATGTAGTAATTGATTATTTTTCCAAGTGGCCTCATGTAAAGTTTGTGAGTCATGCAGATTCCACGTCAGTGGTGTCGTGTCTGAAAGATGTATTTTTGGAAGAAGGGTTACCCAAAGAATTGGTGTCTGATAATGGGGTCCAGTTTGTGTCTAGTGAAGTTGAAAAGTTTCTGAGTGAGTGTGCCATCAAACATTTGAAGAGTTCTCTTTATCAACCACAAACGAATGGTTTGGTTGAACGGTTTAATAGAGTGGTTGGGGAGTGTATCCAGTGGGCGGTAGCTAATGGGTGTGTGGTTGATGCCGCTGTAAAGAGTATGCTCTGGTTTTACAGAACAACACCACACACTAGCACGGGGTTATCTCCATTTGAGGCACTTAGAGGGAGGAAGCCTGCCACCCTATTTAGACCAGCTTGGTTGTCCAAGTTTTTCAAGCATTCTACGTGTAAGGAACACATGTACGCAAAAGTGTGTTCGAGTATTAAAAATTCTCAAGAGAAACAAAAGTCATATTATGACAAGAAAAGAGGTGTGAAGGAGGTGCAGTTCACTGTGGGTGATTGGGTGCGGGTCAAATTACCGGTGTATGTCAAGAAAGGTGATTCCAAGTTTTCTGAACCATTCAAAGTTGACAAAGTTTGTGGGAATGCTGTGCGTGTTGATGGACGTAACTGATGGAATATGGGGAAGGTTGTAAAGGTTGAACCTAAGGATATATTGTTATCGGTTCACAAGAAGGTTGATCACACCTCAAAAGCACAGAATTTCTTGAATGTACAAAAATCTGTTGGGGTTAAGTCCTCGAGTTTAAAACAGGGGGATTCATGCTCAAATCTTGTGCCTGTCAGGAGAAGTGATAGGGTGCACAAATTACCTTTTAGGTATCGTTAAGTGAGAATCGATTATACTAGGCTTTATGTGTAATGTTTGATTTGGTTATACACAACATGTATGGTTTCTTTCATAGTTTATTTGTGCAAGGGGTAATGAAAAAAATGATATTTGTTTTCTTTGCTTGTTGTTTATTTAAAGTGTTAAAAGGGAAAACTAAATGTAGTGTCTTAATATCTGCGGCTGCCGCTGCGCGTGTCGGTCAGCTTTTCCTTGTCTTGGCACGCGCAGCGGAGGTGCTCACTCGCGGCTGTTTTCCGGGTGTTCGGCGTTTCTCTCCGCGTTACGAGCGCGGGGAGCGCCGAACATTCGGAGGATGACAGCGGCGTGGTGACAGTTGGAAATTGATGGAGGAGAGCTGTTTCTGCTGCGCGCTGGGGTGATTTATTGAAGGAGCTTAAAATAAAATAAACTCTACGTGATTTCGACAATTTGGAGTCTGGAGGGTTTGTTATTAGCTTACTTTACATCCCTCGCAGTGAAGAGAGCCAATGGCTGAAGTGGGCGGACCCATTGCCCCATGCTGTTGGCTCAGGTGGGCGGAAGCAAAATGTGAATGTCAGACTAATGGACAGGGAGGGCTGACCAAAAGGTCCTCTACATTTATGCATATGTATGTCTTTTATTTATCCTTTTTATTTGGAAAACATGAGGCTGGTGCGACAGCTGAAGCTGTTTCTAAGCCATGCCTAAAACGGACTTCAGCTGGATGATTGGTTAATGCGTTTTGCCCCAAATTGGTTAAACATAAATCTAATATATCCCAAAATAACGGCAAAAAAGTCTCTTGAGCATTAAGGTTATCTTGGTCTTATTGGTATAACGGATGGAAAGGTTCGGTGCCAAAAAAGAAATAGCCCAAAAATGTTCATGAGAGAACCAATAGGGCTTTGGTGCACTCTTATTTTCGCATCTTTATGCGTGAACTTAGCCCTAGGGCGAGGGAACAGTTACCATTCAAAAAGATATCCCCCCACTATCTTAGTGCTTCTTGGGTGCTGTGGTGAAATTTGCACAGTGGCTTCAGTCCTTTTCAGGCTAGTCATCTAATGGCCGGGCCTAGGCAAAAAGTATCTTCTTCTGCACAATTCCAAGCACAGGGATGAGGGTACGCGTCAAGTGGTCTTAAGTAGGTGACCGCTGTCTGAGACTTCTCGATTCTTCTGGAGTCACATAGACCTCCAGGTACCAGGATCTCGCACAGCAGAGACACAGGGAGAGGCAACTAGCAGAAGGCGCCACGGGTCAGATGCTGGCCTTGGGAAAAACGGTGCAAGCTTAGTTACAATGATGGTGTACACTTCTTCTCACGCCTCATCAATAATCTTGCTGGACTACTGATGTATAAACGCACTGGGCTTTTCACAAGGAAGTTAGGTAGCGCATTGAGGGAAGCCCACAGCAGCCATTTTTGACTAGCTGGTGGGATTTCGGGTAACATTTTATAACCTCTCACAAAACAAGGTTTACGGAACGGTTTGATGTCAATGTAAATTTTTTTAAGTTAGCCAAAAATGGCATATATCTTTCCTATTTAGTAGCTAAGAGCTTCCACCATATAGAAATGTATTTCTACTGTAATTAGTGAAAGAGTTTAACTGATAAGCTGACCCATAGTCAGTACTGGTATGTGCAAGGCTCAGCATCTTGGCAGACCCATGAAAACCGTGGAGACATGAACATGTTTCCCTCCACAATGGCCCCAGCGGTTGTAATCCGCCAGGGCAGCGCTGCCCAGGGGATTACAAGTCCCCCTTCCGCCAGCCTTTTCCTGGCGGTTTGAACCACCAGGAAAAGGCTGGCGGTACGGGGAGTCGTGGGGCCGCATGGGCAGTGTAGGGGCCCCCTGACAGGGCCCCGTCCAGCTTTTCACTGTCTGCTGTGCAGACAGTGAAAAGCGCGACAGGTGCTACTGCACCCGTCGCACGGCCGCAACACCGCCGGCTCCAGTTGGAGCCGGCTCCTGTGTAGCGGCCGAGATCCCCGCTGGACTGGCGGGCAGAAGCTAGGTTTCCACCCGCAGGCCCAGCAGGGATCTCCAAATGGCCGCGGCGGGGATGTAGCTGCATTGGCAGCCGCCCGCCGGTCCGATCTTGGCGGGCGGCTTCCGCCACCCGCCATGGTCGTAATGAGGGCCATTGTCTTTATGTACCGGAACAAAAAGGGTTTTGACATTTTTTCATTGTTAAGTATATTACTCAAAAAACTCTTCATTGTTTGTTGATGTGCTGAGCACCTTGTTCCCCTTCGGGTTAGGGTACACTGTATGGACACCAGTAGGGTTCAGGTTCAAAGACACGTGTTCTTGTGACCTGATCTGTAGTCTACTCATCATGAAATGTGTCTTTGCAGGGCGGCCAGCACTTTGCAGCCTTCTTCAGGAGATGAAGTCACCACTAACGTGTCGGTGCAGCTCTACAACGGGGAGACCCAGCAGCTGGTGATAAAACTGGAGAACATTGGGACAGAGCCCCTGGAGACGCTGGAGGTGAACTCCAAGACCGTCAACAACAAAGGTACATGTGGCTTCTTTTATGATGCTTTTCTTGGTCTCAGCCATGCGGAACTAGGTGTTCAAAACCACTTTTCAGATTTGTACTTTGTTGCACATTTATATCGTGCTTTACAACAGCCTCCGTCATCTGGGCACCTGTGAGAGTTGTGAGTACACATTATATGGAATCAAAGTGGTTGTGTTTAATTTTGCTTAAAAACGAGTCATTTTGGGTGTTTCCCGGGGATGTTCTTTAGTGATACATTATATTGAATGTATAGTAGTGTATTCCAAGATCCACCACTCCCTGTTGAGCAATACCCATATTGTAGAAAAAGGGTGGACCACTAGAAGAGGTTTGGACCCAATTATGCCTCAATTTCAGTAAAATGTAAAGATTAGTCAGTTAATCCACCCTTAAGAGTAAGTGGAATGTATTTTTCCTTTCTTGGTTTTTCTAAATTCTAGGGTAATGCAGGCAAGGGGAGTGTGCAATGAAGTTATAGTAGTGTGTGGATCTGTAGGAAGCTTTAATTGTGTGGATTTGTTTCCCACAGGACGTAACTGTTTATTTACTTCTTCTAAGATATATTGTTGTTCGTTGTTTGTGTCGCGATGGTTGTTGGAGTCGGAGGCCTCTTTGCCCGTTGTGTGGATCTTATGCAGTGTTATTTGTGTGATGAGCCTGCAATAACTTTAGGTGTAATGAAAGGTAGCGTAATACCCAAATGTAATTCACCAGTAACGTCATTCATATATGCAGTGCTTAATTTGTAAATAAAAACGTGCCGGTGCTCAAAGCTCTCCTCTGAAACACGCGGCTGCTGCAATTAAATGTGCGAGCACAGAATATGAAGGCAGAGAAACCCTGAAGGCATCGCAGGCCTCTTTAATCTATTTACAGACACCCCCTGCACCGCCAGCTCACTCTCGCAGCGTTCTGCTTTCTAACTTTGTGACTTTTTTCGCTTTTCTCTTCCTCCGTCTTTCCCATATGTGTCTTTTGCTCGCAGCAAATGCTTGAGGCAGAAGAATAAGCACCAGCCCGCAAAAATAAGTGCCGGTGCTCAGCACCGGAAACAACAAGCACAAATTAAGCACTGCATATATGATGAATAACGAGATGCGTTAATACTTGACTATCATATCCATTCTTGCAGGTGCACGTATAGGATTTAGATGGCTTAACAAACTTTTTGGTAGTTTAGTTTTCTACCTAAAAGCTAAGAGCCTAATTTAGATTTTGACTGACCGGGTATTTTGTCACAAACTTAGTGGATATCCCCTCTGCCACATTACAAGTGTATTATAGTCTATGGCACTTGCAATACGATGTACAGGATAGCCGTCATGATTTACCAGAGTATCCTGTCAAATTCTGAAGAAGGCCCGACGTGCCATTTGAAATTCATCTTGTGGAGACAGTACAGCACAGCCAGGAGTGCGGCTGGTTGATCAGTCACTCTGACAGCCCTCTTTTTTTCCCCAAATGTTGTCACTGCAGTTATCTAAATCTCTTGAGATCCATACTCAGATAATGACATCAGTAGCCAGCATGCTGGTAGATATTCACCGAGATTCCAGCAGTTGCGTAGGTGGGTCACATCAGGGACGGGTTTAGTGCTGGTGACACCCGGTGCCCCCTAAAACGACCTCCTTCAAGGATCCCTTCACTACCATTCTCCAGCAGGGCTCATTATCTCTCCATAGCCCCTCTCTCACATGCATGTATCTGTTTTATAGCACTATTCATACCTGTGTTGGATGTCAGAGCTCTTTACGTTACACACACATTGTACAGAGCCAAGCAATCATACATGTGTAAATCAGTCCGTAGGAAATGTTACATAAGACAATGAGAATTAAATCACGTCATTCATGCTAGCAGGCAGCATATTTTAAGTGTGTTTTGTCTGGAGAAGCACAGACTCTAGATTTAAAATATACCATGGTGGTTGGGATTGGCTTTACTAATAGGAATGTATTTCGACCCAAACTAATCCTTTTTTCCCAACATTAGGATAATGAGAATCGTAAGGTTCCAACCCCGTGCCTTTGCAGTTCACATGCAGCTCTTTGGGTACAGTTTGTAGATCATTGTGCTACATTAGGATTATAATTATTGAAATGCAAGTAACAAAAGGATCTCTGTGGCAAAAGCAGTAACCCACTGAGCTATCCACATAAAATACAGTTCTGTGATCTGCATGGTACACGTTCTTTGCAGCAGACATATTAACCCTCTGCCCTACGATGAGTCAGAACTGCCACTGGACAAAACTCCATCACTCTACAACAGCAGCATTAATGACCAGGGCACATGGGTGCTTTTAAAACCATGTTATTTCCGAACACAGCGCCCCCTATAGCCGGCCCTGGGTCACACAATCTGTGTGGAATGTGCTGGAGCTATTTAAAATGAACTATTCCATAAAACACACCCGTGGTCTAGTTTTATTTGTTTTAAACGCGCTCCTCATAGAAACAAGAGCATGAAGTGTGTGATACACAAAGTTCTCTTCTCCCCACCTCAGCTTAAAGCGGACATTCGTGGGGAGACAGGAGTTAGACCCCCTAAAGGTTAACAGGGTGTTTGGAGCAGGGACTTTCCACAATGTTTTGTTGTTGCTATTTTATACGAAGTAACTAATCATTGAAAGGGGTAAAATAGCTTTGCAAATTAGAGATGAATAAAATGAAAGAAAATTCAATGTTTTAACAAAGTAGATGATTAAAGCAATAAAGTGAGTAGATAAATAAGTAATAAAGTAAAATTTAACTGCTTTGTCCGAACAAAGTAGTTGAAATTTGTATCACAGAAAGGAATTACGTATTTAACAAATAATCCTAATTGATATCAACCATTCGCATGTCTTTAAATATATTTGATTAGTACTTACATTTGGAAAACTCAATCAAATGAAACTAAATCTCCCTACTAATGGCCCCTAAAGTCAAAATATCATCTTCATTAAATCAATGATACTTTAAACATTTTGGGCTCAATTGACAAAAAAGTGTAAAAGTACATGTGGAGATTCACATTTCCCTTTGAACGTAGTTTTAAACTTTTCTACAATTCGCAAACATTCCCATTACTATCCCAGGCGTAGGTGTTCATGTGTACTGCCAGAAAAGTCATATAACACATTCCTGGGGCACCGCCGGAATTACGCCCCTGGGAAATGCAGTCTTATGTGTAATACACCAATTTTTTCCTTCCTTTTTTTACTTCATTGGGAAAACATTTTACCTTGTGGAGAACCTCTTCTGCAACACACGTCAATGTTTTGAGGTGCTCCACTCCCCTTCTGGCCCTGGAAGCCTTAAGAGGCTGATATGTTTGTTTTTATTTTTGAGTCCCAGGGCCGCTGATGGCGGTTCTGTCTCTCTATTGCAGCAAGCACAGTGGGAGACTTAAGGAGAGAGAGACAGGAGCGAAAGTGGGAGACATAAGGAGGGATAGAGACAGGAGCGAAAGTGGGAGACATAAGGAGGGATAGAGACAGGAGCGAAAGTGGGAGACATAAGGAGGGAGAGACAGGAGCGAAAGTGGGAGACATAAGGAGGGAGAGAGACAGGAGCGAAAGTGGGAGACATAAGGAGGGAGAGAGACAGGAGCAAAAGTGGGAGACATAAGGAGGGAGAGAGACAGGAGCGAAAGTGGTGGGAGACATAAGGAGGGAGAGAGACAGGAGCGAAAGTGGGAGACATAAGGAGGGAGAGAGACAGGAGCGAAAGTGGGACAGGAGCGAAAGTGGGAGACACAAGGAGGGAGAGACAGGAGCGAAAGTGGGAGACATAAGGAGGGATAGAGACAGGAGCAAAAGTGGGAGACAGAAGGAGGGATAGAGACAGGAGCAAAAGTGGGAGACATAAGTGTGAGAAAGTAGCCTCTTTCTAGCCTTGTTACCCCCACTTTTGGCCTGTTTGTGAGTGTATGTCAGGGTGTTTTCACTGTCTCACTGGGACCCTGCTAGCCAGGGCCCAGTGCTCATAGTGAAAACCCTATGTTTTCAGTATGTTTGTTATGTGTCACTGGGACCCTGCTAGTCAGGACCCCAGTGCTCATAAGTTTGTGGCCTATATGTATGTGTTCCCTGTGTGGTGCCTAACTGTCTCACTGAGGCTCTGCTAATCAGAACCTCAGTGGTTATGCTCTCTCATTTCTTTCAAATTGTCACTAACAGGCTAGTGACCAATTTTACCAATTTACATTGGCTTACTGGAACACCCTTATAATTCCCTAGTATATGGTACTGAGGTACCCAGGGTATTGGGGTTCCAGGAGACCCCTATGGGCTGCAGCATTTCTTTTGCCACCCATAGGGAGCTCTGACAATTCTTACACAGGCCTGCCACTGCAGCCTGAGTGAAATAACGTCCACGTTATTTCACAGCCATTTTACACTGCACTTAAGTAACTTATAAGTCACCTATATGTCTAACCTTTACCTGGTAAAGGTTAGGTGCAAAGTTACTTAGTGTGAGGGCACCCTGGCACTAGCCAAGGTGCCCCCACATTGTTCAGGGCCAATTCCCCGGACTTTGTGAGTGCGGGGACACCATTACACGCGTGCACTACATATAGGTCACTACCTATATGTAGCTTCACAATGGTAACTCCGAATATGGCCATGTAACATGTCTATGATCATGGAATTGCCCCCTCTATGCCATCCTGGCATAGTTGGCACAATCCCATGATCCCAGTGGTCTGTAGCACAGACCCTGGTACTGCCAAACTGCCTTTCCTGGGGTTTCACTGCAGCTGCTGCTGCTGCCAACCCCTCAGACAGGTTTCTGCCCTCCTGGGGTCAAGCCAGGCTTGTCCCAGGATGGCAGAACAAAGGACTTCCTCTGAGAGAGGGTGTTACACCCTCTCCCTTTGGAAAATGGTGTGAAGGCAGGGGAGGAGTAGCCTCCCCCAGCCTCTGGAAATGCTTTCTTGGGCACAGATGTGCCCAATTCTGCATAAGCCAGTCTACACCGGTTCAGGGACCCCTTAGCCCTGCTCTGGCGCGAAACTGGACAAAGGAAAGGGGAGTGACCACTCCCCTGACCTGCACCTCCCCTGGGAGGTGTCCAGAGCTCCTCCAGTGTGCTCCAGACCTCTGCCATCTTGGAAACAGAGGTGCTGCTGGCACACTGGACTGCTCTGAGTGGCCAGTGCCACCAGGTGACGTCAGAGACTCCTTCTGATAGGCTCCTTCAGGTGTTGCTAGCCTATCCTCTCTCCTAGGTAGCCAAACCCTCTTTTCTGGCTATTTAGGGTCTCTGTCTCTGGGGAAACTTTAGATAACGAATGCAAGAGCTCATCCGAGTTCCTCTGCATCTCTCTCTTCACCTTCTGCCAAGGAATCGACTGCTGACCGCGCTGGAAGCCTGCAAAACTGCAACAAAGTAGCTAAGACGACTACTGCAACACTGTAACGCTGATCCTGCCGCCTTCTCGACTGTTTTCCTGGTGGTGCATGCTGTGGGGGTAGTCTGCCTCCTCTCTGCACTAGAAGCTCCGAAGAAATCTCCCGTGGGTCGACGGAATCTTCCCCCTGCAACCGCAGGCACCAAAAAGCTGCATTACCGGTCCCTTGGGTCTCCTCTCAGCACGACGAGCGAGGTCCCTCGAATCCAGCAACTCTGTCCAAGTGACCCCCACAGTCCAGTGACTCTTCAGTCCAAGTTTGGTGGAGGTAAGTCCTTGCCTCACCTCGCTAGACTGCATTGCTGGGAACTGCGACTTTTGCAGCTACTCCGGCCCCTGTGCACTTCTGGCGGAAATCCTTCGTGCACAGCCAAGCCTGGGTCCACGGCACTCTAACCTGCATTGCACGACTTTCTAAGTTGGTCTCCGGCGACGTGGGACTCCTTTGTGTAACTTCGGGTGAGCACCGTTTCACGCATCCTCGTAGTGCCTGTTTCTGGCACTTCTCCGGGTGCTACCTGCTGCTAAGAGGGCTCCTTGTCTTGCTCGACGTCCCCTCTACCTCCTGGTCCAATTTGCGACCTCCTGGTCCCTCCTGGGCCACAGCAGCATCCAAAAACGCTAACCGCACGATTTGCAGCTAGCAAGGCTTGTTGGCGTTCTTTTGGCGGGAAAACACTTCTGCACGACTCTCCACGGCGAGAGGGATCCGTCCACCAAAGGGGAAGTCTCTAGCCCTTTTCGTTTCTGCAGAAACCTCAGCTTCTTCTGTCCAGTAGAAGCTCCTTTGCACCCACAGCTGGCATTTCCTGGGCATCTGCCCATCTCCGACTTGCTTGTGACTTTTGGACTTGGTCCCCTTGTTCCACAGGTACCCTAGATTGGAAATCCATTGTTGTTGCATTGTTGGTTTGTGTCTTTCCTGCATTATTCCTCTAACACGACTTATTTGTCCTTAGGGGAACTTTAGTGCAGTTTGCACTCACTTTTCAGGGTCTTGGGGAGGGTTATTTTTCTAATTCTCACTATTTTCTAATAGTCCCAGCGACCCTCTACAAGGTCACATAGGTTTGGGGTCCATTCGTGGTTCACATTCCACTTTTGGAGTATATGGTTTGTGTTGCCCCTATCCCTATGTGTCCCCATTGCATCCTATTGTAACTATACATTGTTTGCACTGTTTTCTAAGACTATACTGCATATTTTTGGTATTGTGTACATATATCTTGTGTATATTTCCTATCCTCTCACTGAGGGTACACTCTAAGATACTTTGGCATATTGTCATAAAAATAAAGTACCTTTATTTGTAGTATAACTGTGTATTGTGTTTTCTTATGATATTGTGCAAGTGACACTTGTGGTACTGTAGGAGCTTCACTCGTCTCCTAGTTCAGCCTAAGCTGCTCTGCTAAGCTACCATTATCTATCAGCCTATGCTGCTAGACACCCTATACACTAATAAGGGATAACTGGGCCTGGTGCAAGGTGCAAGTACCCCTTGGTACTCACTACAGGCCAGTCCAGCCTCCTACAATAAGGAGGGAGAGACAGGAGCGAAAGTGGGAGACATAAGGAGGGAGAGACAGGTGCGAAAGTGGGAGACATAAGGAGGGAGAGAGACAGGAGCGAAAGTGGGAGACATAAGGAGGGAGAGAGACAGGAGCGAAAGTGGGAGACATAAGGAGGGAGAGACAGCAGCAAAAGTGGGAGACATAAGGAGGGAGAGAGACAGGAGCGAAAGTGGTGGGAGACATAAGGAGGGAGAGAGACAGGAGCGAAAGTGGGAGACAAGGAGGGAAAGAGACAGGAGCGAAAGTGGGACAGGAGCGAAAGTGGGAGACACAAGGAGGGAGAGACAGGAGCGAAAGTGGGAGACACAAGGAGGGAGAGACAGGAGCGAAAGTGGGAGACATAAGGAGGGATAGAGACAGGAGCGAAAGTGGGAGACATAAGGAGGGATAGAGACAGGAGCGAAAGTGGGAGACAGAAGGAGGGATAGAGACAGGAGCGAAAGTTGGAGACATAAGAAGAGAGACAGGGGCGAAGAAGAGTGCGTGTAGAGATCAGAGAGAGGGAAGAGACAGACAGATAAGGATGGGCGGGACGAGAACGTGGTAAGAAGTCTGGTTTGAGCAGTTTTCCTGGCGCTGCTTGTGGTTCCCAGCCCTAGGTGTAAATGAAGGCATTTCCAGCTATAAACAAACATACGTTTACAGGCGATAATGCCTTTGTGAATTCGACACGTAATATCTACTAGTAAATGCCCCTTACCCTCTTCCTGGGTACTTTAAATTCATTCACTCTGTAAAGACCCTCTCAAAAGTTCCCTCTATCTGTAATTGAATCTATGTATTCCAACTAATATGTTCATCCTTGCAGATTCAAACAACTTATTGTGGGAACAGTTACTTTTTTAGAATCAGTTTAGTACAAAAAAACAGAACATGGTAAATTGGAATACTAGGGCTGGTGCCTTAGGAGTGAAATACTCCAGATGGTAGTGTAACACGCTTAAAGTGGATTTTGGTTTAAAGTGCTATAATTAGTTAACTGCAGAAACACATCTCGTTCAGACGCCATCTCGGTAGTGAAAGTGTAACTTCCTTAGAAGGCTGCTCTCTAATGCTTTCCAGAATCGGAATGTCTCTGCCATTCTGGGGCTGCTTCTTCCTTGCGATTTGTGCACTCCGTGTTCTGCCGATTAAACAGCCCTGTCTACAAGATACATTGCGCTTGCTCAAGCTCTTGTAATTCTGAGCTGCTTAAGGAAATACAACATGTATCTTATGCTCTGAGCATTATTCAGAAAAACAACCTTTTGAGTTGGACTTATCACTTTATTCTGTATTTGGTGTGCTTCATGTGATCACATTTCTGAGGCTTAGAATGGAAAAGCGTTTGAAAAGATCATCCCAGGGAGTCTTAAAATCCAAGTCTGATACTGCTTCGACGTATTCTCCCTGCAGTTTTTAGGCAGCTCTGCAGTTCCTTGCATTAGTGGGTTACTCTCAGGAGATGCTGCTAGCCATTGGGAAGAGTAATCCCGTTACACGTCAGCCGAAACCTATTAGACTTCCAGATGTTGGATAACCAAACCCACGTTACTGGGCAACGCCCAAAATGATATCCAGTAAAGCGTAGGAGACAGATCAATCTCATCTCAACATTGTTGGTGACTCAAGAGATCCCCAGCAGCACAAACGGTTTACTAGGTGGATAGCGAGGAGAAAAGGGAGGGGAAGGTCACTTTAATCCAGTTAGCGCAGGAGGGGGTAAGAATGTTATATATACTGACCAGTAGCTAGAGGCCACAGAGCACATTTATCTCCACAGTCCCACTACTCTTATAATAATCAAGACTTAGGCCCTCATTATGAACACAGTGGTAAACACCGCACCGCCAGCGGTGGCAGTAACAACTGCCAACACACGTGCAGTCCGAACCACCAAATAATGAACCAACTGAAACACAGGCATCCTGAAAACCCCTCAGCGTCAGAAGAGGAGTGCCGACAACGACAGCAGAGCCCGCCCACAGGCCTACAGAAAGGCCATACCCACCCATCAAATAAGGAACCACTAGACCGCCGTCCGTTCCGGGGCGGGAACCACCAAAGCCAGACGGAAACAGACCATATATAAGGAAACACTAACCGGAGGCTCACACAACACACAGAAGCAGACAGGGATAGAGAGTTGCAAATCATGCCAGCCCTGCTCCTTGCCATATACCTCCACGACTGAGACCACCGACGAAGACGACAGTAAGTACCACAACCTACTAAACAAGGGAGGAAAGGGCACAGTTACATACCCACCCACTCTGCAACGCTCCCACAACCCTTCAGAGCAGCACAAGCCATACACCCCACAGCAAGAGGTACTTACCCAACACAAGGCAAATCCAACCTGCCCAAAGTACATACATGTGCCCAACACCCACAAACAATGAAACGAGAGACCACGGCTCTAGACCACACAGGCCACATAATAACCTTTATTATGCTCACTGAGCGACAGAAGTGCTTAGAGGGCCAATGGCCAGTCCAATGTGCAATAAGTCCAATGGGCCACAATGGCCCCAATTTGACTCCCACAAGTGCTAGGGTACTCCACCTCATAGGGGCAACAATGGGGCATCCAGGCACCTCAGGGAACAGGGGCAGGGGATTTACTACCGGGGGGCATAGACTTTTGTGTGGCAGGTGGAGGGTTTTTAGTTCTGCCCTTGGAAGGTGGGGGAGTGGGCTTGGACCGGGGGGTGGCAGATGGACCTGGTTCAGCACGGGGCTTCCTCCTCTCTGGGGAAGGGGCACGGGAATGGGAAGGGGGGACAGGGGCGGGCTGTGACGTGGGAGGAGTGGACAGGGCAAGGAGGTGAGCACGTTTAGGGACGAGACTGGGTGGGCCAGTGGGTTGGAATAGGTCAACACAGGAGAGGAAAAGTTTCTTAGTGGCAATTGGGATGGACCTGGAGGAAGGCGTAGGAGTGGAGGTAGAGGGAGTGGTCGTGACAGGTGTAGGTGTGCGTGATGTGGGTGCAGGTGACTGGACAGTATGCTGAGGTGTGGCGGATGTGTGATGGGTGTGTGTTTTGGTGCGTTTGAGTGTCTTGGGAGTAGGGGGGGTGGACACAGTGGGACAAGATAGGCTGCCAGAGTAAATGGATGTTGTCTGGGTGTCTGCTAGTCTGGTGAGTGCTGCATGTGTCAACTAAAGTTGTTGTGGTGAGTGCAGGTGTGGTGTCTGGGGTGCATGAATGGATGTGTGCTATTGTGGTGACTGCAGGAACAGGGTCAGCAACATTGAATGAGGATGCAGTGACTGTGGGTGTGCATGTAGAGGGGACAGACAGGGAGGCGGAAGAGGTGGGCACACTGGGGGAAGTGGATGTTTGTGTGTGTGTGCGCATGTGTGTGTGTGCATGTGTATGTTGGCTGTGTGTATGCTTGTGGTGGGAGGTGTGGTGCTTGTGTTTTGAAGTGTGCTTCTTGTGTGTTGAGGTGTGTGCCTGCGTGTCAGAATGTGTTCTTTGGATGGGTGAAGGGAGAGGGGTGCTGGAAGGGGTAGAGGTGGTTGGAGGGGGGACGGAATGACCAGGGACACTAGCTGCCGTCCAAGAGGAGGCCAGAGCCTGAAAAGATCTCTGTAGGCCAGACACGGCACCATGAATGCCATCCAGATAAGCATTGGTCTGCTGCACCTCTGATGCTAGCCCCTGGATGGCATTGACAATGGTTGTCTGCCCTACAGAGATGGTTCTCAGGAAGTCAATAGCCTCCTTCGTGAGGGCAGCAGGGCTGACTGGGGCAGGGGATGAGGTGCCTGGGGCGAAGGAGATGCCCACCCTTCTGTGTGAGCGGGCACGGGCAACTTAGTGGGGAGCAACTGGGGGGGCGGTGATGGTATGGGGGGTGGCGCAAGATGAAACAGTGGGGGTGGGCCCACTAGGGTCCGCCACCGCCGGGGAGCTCCCATCGAGGAGGTATCGGAGTCACTACCTCCAGTGGTAGTTGCCTCCCCTGTGGTACTCCCCTCGCCCTCCAACCCACTGGTCCCCTTGGCGGCAGACGCCTCTGCCTCCGAGGATCCATGGGCCGCTTCATCCCCACTTGCCGGTGCCTCAGCTCCCTCACCAGATGATGCTGATGTACACAGACAACACAAGAGAACAGTGATGGGGAGACAGAACAGGAGAGACACTTGTAAATAGCTGAATGGAGGTACATTAGTGGGTCACACATACACCCACCCAGAAAACCTTCAGCCAGGCAGCACCTACCGCTTTACACATGGCTATGCCCCTGACCAGTGCCCAGAACCCTGATCAGCAGCCATTCCCCAACTAACTTAAGGACCTGGAGTACTGCAGACTTGACCCAAACACCCCTACTCCCCACGGGGGCAATTATGTAAATGGACATCAGTTAGAGTCCCTGCCACTAGACAGCCTAAATACGGATGCACACACATCCATCAAGGGGCCAAAACATGGTATATGTACTCACCCCCTTGTGACTGTTGTGCAGCCTTCAAGCGCCCATCCAGGTCCAGGTACGCCACCACCAGGATGCGCTGCATTAGGGGGGTCAGTGCCCAACGGGCACCCCTTCCTCGTTGGGAGGACTTCCCCAGCTGGGGCTCTCAGATCTTCCTCGCCCAGCACCGCAGGTCCTCCCACCTCTTCCTGCAGTGGGTGCTCTGCCGGTTGTAAACCCCCAGGGTCCGCACTTCCTTGGTGATGGCATGCCAAAGTGCCCTCCTCTGGTGGGCGCTGACCTATATGGGACACACAGAAAAATAACACTGAGGTCAGACACTGGCCAATCATATACAGCTGGCTATACGTCCACCATGGGACGGACATTTCAAGTAGCCTATCAGCACACACACGAAGCATGTCAGGAACCCTGGACCATACAGTGTCACAGGTGCACACATGTATACAGCCAACACCCACCACTACACACATCCATGCCCCCCGATCCTCCTACTCACCTGTACCTCTGGCTATCTGTAGAGCTTGGCGTACAGGGGCAGGACCCCATCCACGAGCTTCTCCAATTCCTCGTTGGTGAAGGCCGGGTCCCTTTCCCCTGCAACATGTGCCATTTCCATGACCAGAGGCAGGACACAGCAGTACACTCAGTGGAGTACCTGCATGCACGAGATCAGGGAGTCAAGTGAAGTTGGGGTGTCGAGTTCGCGTATGCACCGCAGCGGTGTGCACCGTCATCGCCGGCGGCGATCATGATACACTAAGATTGCCCATTGAGAATCATGTTAACCAGTGATTTTGTGCACGGCGGTAAACACCGCCTTACGCTATTAACGTCAACCGCTAGCGGTATGAGGTCACTTCCACCACAACACTTCTGGATTACAGGGGGCAGGCATTTTGGCCTTAACTACGCAGTTATAAAACCCTCATCTGCACAATGCAGGCCATATTGTCCCCTTAACACCCATAGGCATGCAACATTATACATTACCTCACCTGACCATTCCTGATATATCATTCTGGTCATGTTGCTGTAATATCACACACTAAGTATTAGTGTTGTCTACAATCATACCAGCTGTGCTGAATGAAAAACAATGTGTGCAGATGTATGTGTGTTCCTCACACATGTTTTTAGACTCCTCCTAGGTACAGACCCTTGTGGCGAAGAAGGGCCCCATTGGTGTACAGACCACTTTTGGATTTGCAGACCATGGTGGAGCATCACATCATTATCAATTACAGACTCACTCGTGCAACTATTCATGAACTTTGTGCATTACTGGATCCAGCACTGACACCGGCAACTCGTAATCAGCATGCCATCCCTACTGAAGTGCAGGTGCTCTGCACTCCATTTCCTGGCCACGGGCTCATTTCAAGTGACAGTGGGCATGGGTGCAGGTTTTTCACAGTCAATGTTTAGCATAATACTGTCCAGATTCCTGAATGCATTTGTACGACACCTACAGTCCTATGTGAGGTTTCCCCAAAGTGCTGACCTCCCTGCCATCAAGTCGGACTTCTGTGCCTTTGCCAACATACCCCATGTGATAGGTGCCATCAATGGCACCCACATAGCTATCATCCCCCCAAGAGTCAGTGAACAGGTGTACAGAAACAGGAAGAAATTTCATTCCATGAACATTCAATTGGTGTGTACTGCAGACCAGTACTTCCCACGTGTGAATGTCATGTTCCCTGGATCAGTCCATGATTCCTCTGTGCTGAGGAACAGTATTGTGCCACATAAGATGGAACAACTACAAGAGGACAGAGGGTGGATCATAGGTAGGTGTTTCTGACACTTATTGCCACATAGCAGACAGACAGTCTGGCTGTCTGCTATGTGGCAATAAGTGTCAGAAACAGTCTGCCTCTGGGGGTTGTCAATGAATGTCCTGTTTTGCACCTTTTTCTAGGTGATTCTGGCTATCCCAACTTGCGTTGGCTCCTGACACCAGTGAGGAATCCTGGAACAGATGCAGAGAGGAACTACAATGAGGCCCATGGATGTACTAGGAGGGTGATAGCGCACAATAGGTCTCCTGAAGGCTAGATTTCGTTGCCTACATATCTCTGGTGGTTCCCTGGCATATAGGCCTGAAAACTTGTGTAGAATAGTGGTGGCCTGCTGCATGCTGCACAACGTGGCTGTGAGAAATTCTATCCCCCTCTTGGAGGAGGAGGGTGCTGTATATCCAGACCAGCTTCCTCAGAGAGGGGATGAGAGTGATGGTGATGATGAGAAGGGGGAAGATGTACAGACCAGGACCCAACTGATACAACTCTACTTCCAGTAACTTTGTGGGCCACTTGGATGAGATTGCTTTCTCTGCATCATACTGTCAGTGTGCCTTGTCATCTATGGGGTTGTTGGGTCAGTACTCATTGCCACTGTGACCAGGTCTGCATAGGCCAGATTACAATATAGTGTAAAATGTCAACACATCTGTAGGCACAACAACATGTAAGGCATGTGGTGCATTTCCTCCTAATCAGATAACAATAAAAGAGTTATCATACAGTTGCATCCATACTTCACTTTGTTTAAAATTAATGACAGGGGACATTGTAACAGATGAAAAGGTGTTTTATTTGGTGCAGCGATAAAACTGTGCAGATTACAGTGATGGGAGTGGCCTACTGGTGGTTGAACAATATGGCAACATGGTTGCAGCAATGCTGGCAGTAGTGGTAGGTCCATCAATGTTTACAGGAGTTTGTTGTTTTCACACGGTTTGGTGGTTGATTCAGTGGGACACTTTGAGGACAGTTCTTGCCAGAGTCACTTCTTTGAGGGGGACTTCTTTTTGGCAGGTGTTCCTGTGCCATACTTGGGCCTGAGGTTTGGGCGCCTGGTGTTGGCCGGTACAGGTTGAGATGGATGTCCCCTGTGTGTCCTGAGAGGGTGGTACATGTGCAGTTGCTGCTGATGCTGTTGTTGTCCGGTCTGTATCCTGGCCAGTAGTAGGGGCTTCCTGGTCTGTGTGGGCCTCAGGTTGTGTTGGGACAAGGTGCAGCAGCGCACCTGCTATGCTGGCCATTGTGGCATTGTGCAGTTTCCACTGCTCCATGGCCTCTTGGTGGTGTGCTAGTTGCATCCTTTGACTCTGCTCCAGGGTGGATACTATCTGGTCCAATCTGTCCTGGGTATGGTGATATGCTTCCAGGACCTCAGAGATCACGTCATGGGCTGCAGCATCCATCCTGTGGCCTCCCCCCTGGGCCACTGATGCCCTCCCACTGGGCCTAGCTCCCTCTGCCTGTGTCCCCTGCACAGGTCTGGTGGTACCACCTGTACTGGGGCCATCGTCTTCCTTCCTGTTGGAAGGGGGTGACTGTGGCCTCTGTACTTGTGTTCCACCAGTCTGTGGCCTGGATACACAGGTATGGGGACGGTTGGCCACGGCTGATGTTGTTGGCTGGGTGGTAGGGGTGTCAGTGGTATCCTGGGTGGGGCTACTGGATGGTGACAGTCCAGGACTGTGTGAGGGGCCAGGGTGATCGTCAGGGTCCAGGGTTCCATCCCCAGTGTCCTGGGAAGTGCCTCTGTCTCCCTGTGGGCCACTGCCACTCCTTGTCCTGTCCGTCAGGGTGGCATGGGTGGTGGTGCCTGTTGGGAGGAATGGACATGTCTGTTACATTAGCAGGATCGGATGGAGTGCACAGGACTGGGCGTGTTTGTGCAGGTTTCACACTCTGGGGCCATGCAGGTTGCTTTCATGAGGTTAGCATTGCTTTTTAGCTTAGGATGTGTAGGTGCATTGTGGGTGCTGTGGACCATTGTGATTCCTTGCAGGGGTGGGTGGCTGTGCACAGGGGGAGGGATGTGGGCCTGTTGGTGGGTTTGTGGGCATGCAGGGGGTCTGGATGTAGTGATTGTGGCCTGGGTGGGGTAGTGGTCCTGGTGGTAGTTGGAGGGGTGAGGTGGTGCATGCATTCCAGGTGTGATGGATATGGGGTAATTGTAGATGACTTACCCGAGTCCATTCCTCCAGTGAGTCCCTCAGGGCGCAGGATGGCCAGTACCTTTTCCTCCCAGTCAGTGTAGTCAGGTGGTGTTGGTGGAGGTCCTCCCCCAGTCTTCTGGACTGCAATGTGGTGCCTGGAAGCCATGGACCTGACCTTCCCACGCAGGTCGTTCCATCTCTTGCGGATGTCATCCCTGGTGCGTGGATGGTGTCCCACTGCATTGACCCTCTTGACTATCTGCTGCCATAGCTCCATCTTCCTGCCGATGGGTGTGTGCTGGACCTGTGCCCCGAATAATTGTGGCTCGACCTTCAGGATCTCGTCCACCCTGGTCCTTAGCTCCCTTTCTGTGAAGCGTGACATGGTGAGTGTTGTGAATGGTGTCTTTTGTGGATCTAGGTGAGGGTGCTCTCGTGTGGTTGGGTGTCTGTATCGTGGCGCTCGGTGTCTGCTTCTGGAGTTCTCTGTATTGGTTGGCCTAATTTTGTTGCAAACGATTGTGGGGTGTGTCTGTGTGTGTTGTATAGTGTTGTGGATGTGTGTCAGGTGTGTGGGTTTCAAACTTAACAATGTATGCATTTCTTACTGTTGGGTCCACTTGCCGTCCGTGGCAGTCTGTACTGCCAATGGTCGTTCGGCTTCCACTAACTGACGCAGTGATTTGTGCTTCATTATTTGGAGGGCGGGGTGTTAGTGTGCTCGGCGGTGGCGGGTGGGAGGTCCAGCATTTCCGCCGACAAGGTCCTGGCGGTGACTGGTGGCAGGGTGAATTTTGGCGGTTTCTGGTTTTTGCAACATTATATGGCGGGTTTCTGTTCACCGCCAATGGCGGGCTTCTGTTCGCCGTTGCCACAGCGCTCGACGGTGCTTACCGCCGTGTTCATAATGAGGGCCTTAACTCCCTTTCCAGCACTGTCAGAATTTTACTCCATTATCCTCTTCTCATCATTCAGGGAATTTAACTTATTTCTTTGTAAACTTTTGTTCCCTCTTCCCTTGACTGCTACCATGAATCAAATTACTGCTGTGTTGGTTTTCTAAGTGTTGCTGCATTTTTTGTTCTGGTGCTAGTTGCAGTTTAAGCTGCCTTTCGCATACAGCATTACATACAGTACTGTAGAGGGCTAGGTTTGGGTCCGCCCCTTTCTCATGATTGGATAGCTTTTTGTTGTCTGTCTCAGTGCCCTGCTCTTGTTTGGATAGCTTCCCACCTTAATCAGCAATCAGTGACATTTCCCCAAAATAAGAGTGGGTCCAGGTAATCTAGATGCTTATATTCCCAGTTTTGCCGCATGATTTTAGATTGCTTGCAGCCGTTAAGCCTCTAAGTAAGCCTTTGCCCAAGCCTAAGAACGGTCTTTACAGAAATCCAACTGATTAACCTGTCACAGCGGCAACCTCTGTCACAATAGGTAAAATGGGACAAAGTCACTTGTTCTGATAGGGACAGACTGGTGCAGCTGACACTGCCTGCTGTTATATTTTGAGTTCCATGTTGATCTTTACGTTCATATTTTTCACCAATGCTCTCGGAAATGGTTAAGTGGCTGTCTTTACAGGCCAGAAATTAAATCTCCATTGACGGCATCTCTGTTTTCTCAGGAAGGAATAAGTTTAGCCAATTTCCAACACCTACTCACTGATCCTCATACTCAGTGGCATCTGGTCCACAGGCTTATTAGAGCATTACCCTCGCTCTACGAGCCACCACACAACAAAGCCATTTTGTTTTTTAGTTGAATTTTTAACTTAAATTGTTTGCCCCACCTTCCATTCACCTTTGGTATTACAGGGCTGTGCCACTGTTCTCTCTCTCTCTTGGTGTCTAGTAGGGGTAAAGGCATGGCCAGTCAATCGATGGAGTAAAATGAAGTGTGCAAGTCCGGCTCACCAGTGTCTTGATACAGACGGTCTGACATGCGCAGTTCAGCCCTCTAAATTCCGCGCTGTCTGTTGCACCTTGTCAGCACAGTAATATCCTTGCTCACAGCAACCCTAGAAGTGGTTAGCACTTTTTAAATTATTTCATTGCATAGATTACAAAACCACATAATATCTGTTCAATTCATACATTTATAAATTGGAATCTATCAACACAAAAATACTAAAATATATGCATTACATAAAATCTTACTGTCTGTTGTCTACAAAATACAAGAAGTAAGACTTTCAACTTCTATAGGCCTTTTCTTGGGTGTCTTTGACAAATACAAGTATAATCGACATTACTATCTAAGCCTGAGCACAGAATCATTTCTGTGCAGTGCTTGTGATTTATGAGAATGAAGGGATCTCAGCAACTGAGCCATAGTCTGCGGTACTGTGGGACAATCGCCCCTTGAGTCTTAAAACCTAAGGCCAAAATTGCAGTGCATGACAAACCGCAGCGTTGCAAGGGAGTTATGGACCTTAATGCACCCAAGGAAAATGGGACCCTCTTTCCTGGTTTGGTAGTAAAAATAAATAAATAACATATTTGGGGTGTAGTAGACTGCGGTGCCGCTTTACCTGCTCATCTGTTGATGGCTATGCCCCTGATGACACAGGACGGGCTTGAAGCTGTGACCTCTTCGGTAAAGCTGGTGCTGGTAGTGCAGTCGAGGATCTGAGGTTGGAGGTAGCTCGAGAACGAGGTTAAGCATAAGGTAAAGATGGTCAATGAACAGGTTGGGTGCACTGGGAATATCAGCAGCAGTGATAACGTAAATGGAGTGGTGCGATTGTGCCCCGCTTACGACTGCAGAGGAAAGAACAGGCAGAAGAGCTGATGACACACGTTCAAAGGTCTCAGGGTGTGTCCCTCATCAGGAGTAAGATGTTCAGTCATATGAATACATAACCTGGTGATTAGTGCTAGGGGGTACATGGTCAGATGCAGATTACAAATCTACTGATATTGGGACACTAGCAAAGTTGGCGTCGGCGTCCATTCTTAAGTGACCTAACACAGTTACAAGGACAGATTCTGGGCTATGCGTCATCCTAAGATCAAATTGTAGTTCCTTCATGTTGTCATTATCATCGAAAAAGTAGCACAACTCTAGAGTATCATGGCTTTCTAGAATCTTGACTGTGGTCGGCATTAGAGCAATGGGTTGAAAATCACATAAACAGTATAATTATTTTTTATTTATAGAATAGGCCTTTTTAAGTTTAGTTAGAACTACGTATTACCTTAGTAATAGCAATGCTCAATTTATCCTCATTAACGTCCAGAGATTGCTGAAATATGCAGACTAAACAAGGATCTAATTTTGAGACAAATTTAAGTGAAGAAATGGCTTCCATCATTTTATGACCAGAACATTTAGACAACAGAGAAATGACTGAGATCCAAAGCAGACTTCAAAGTTTTCCTTCTCATTAAAATTCCAAATTCGTTCCACTTTATTATAAGTATCGTTATTGGCAAAAAAATAGGCTAATTCCTTGCACAGGTGTTAAGAAAATTAAACATCTGATTCGCTTCCGAAGGGATCTCATTGAGATTTCGGAAACGGTTAAACGACATTACAGCACATTCTTTTATCTCGCATGTATTTTTTACAACAAATGCCTTTGCTACACAGATGCCTTTACCGTGCAGGTAGGTATAAATAAGGTAAGTGAAATATATATATATTTTTTTTTAGTTTTTGGGGGGTGGGAGACCTCCCAAAGCCCCCACTTTTTTTTAATAAACATGTTTTTAAATTGAAGTACCTCCAAACCCCCTTTATAAATTAGCCTTGCCATCCTATGCCCTTACCTAACCCCAAGCCCTAAAAAATGCCGTACCATCCTATACCCCTACTCACCTCCAACCATAAACCCTGGAAAAAAAAAAACTTTACTGCAGTATGAACCTACAGACCCCTAATCCCCCCAAATTCCTCACCACCCTATACTCCAACCCACTCCTAAACCCAAACACTCTCACTCTCTCCTTATCATGTGTTGTAAATTCTGCGTGGTAAAAACATCGTTGTAAAGGATGTTTCCCTTTGGAGGCGTTATTTTTCTGTATCGGGAGCCAACAGTATAAAGGTTTAGAAACTTACCTCGTTTGATATCTTAGGTTCTGTTTTATTGATCTCTGGACATGACGAGTTGCTGCTACAATGACACTGCCCTTAAGCATTTCTAGCTCTTGTAAATTCCAAAATTTCTTTGGGTGGCTCTAAAAAGGAATAGTCAGGAAAAAAAGCAATATCCCCAATCCAGTGAAAACCAGTAGTTAATCTCGAATTAATATATCGGCCCAGGAAGGGTTAGCGAACAATATTTAAAACCATGTGCAATTGCTTTCAGATACAGGTATGTGACTTAACCTCCTAGGACTATGATAGTACATTCAGGAGTGAAATATCTAATGACTTATATACTCTTAATTCAGCTATCATATTCGTGTTTAGATGTATAATCTTAACTTCATTCTGACCTATAGATAACTAATGGCCGGATTTATTTGTTGGCGATGGGAATACTCCATCACAAAAGTGAAGGGTATCCGCCTGCCATATTGCGATCCCCACAGAATAGAATGGGATAGTGATATGGTGGACGGGGTATCCGTCACCTTTGTGACGGAGTAAAACCTGCTGCCAATGTCTAAATCAGGCCCTTAATGTCACAATAGTGCTGTCTTGTTTACTACAGCTGTAAAGCAGGTGCTAGGCATTAGAATCTTATAAAGTGGGAAAGAAGACGTAAGGAAACAAACATTGGCAAAACCAACAAGTCACTTTTTGGCTTTGCCGGTGCATCCCAAATGGATTTGTCTGTGCTTTTTGCTGATGATGGTCAGCATTGGCAAATCCATTAGTTCTGGCTTTATTGTCACAGCACTTGCAAACAGATTTTTTATGCCATTTCTTTATGCCAGTATTTGCATGCATTTTAGCACATTTGATACATTTCTAGGACACAATGAATTTTATTATGATGGCAGAACGATACAAAAGGTTTGTATAAAGTACAAAAGACATCTGCCAAGCTGTAACGTGACGTAATGTTCGTTTGTAAGACAGTCCCATCATTTTAGGGTCTCAAAGCACTTTGCAGGTAAGAATGCACTTTGTTGATCTGGAATTCCATGAAGTGTGAAGCCTACTTTTTCAGCAGCACTTTGTGCTTCGAAGTTAACTAAACAATGGAGGAAGAGAAGCGACAAGTGCCAAAATGCGGTGTGTTGTTTGCTAAAAGCCAGCACTGTCTGAATGTGTTACATGGAGTGCTGCATTTCAAGGAAACACACATGCCCCTCTGCTTGCAATAGCATGCAAAATGCAATAGTAGTTTTATGTTGAGTATGTGACCTCCAACAGGAATGCAGAACGTTACTAGATAATTAAAATGTGCTCTATCCAGAGGCCATTTGTGTGAAGGTTGTTTTCTAGGTCCAAGAAGCTATTTTGTTACAGTTCGTATGGAAATTGTTATGAACAACTACAACATGCCGCAAATTCAATACCTTTTGTATGAATAATGCTGTGTCCTACTTTTAAAAAAAGAGGCAAAGACACAGCTGCTTCCTTCCGACACAGTCTCTGTGAAAAGTGTTTTGTGTCTGTGATTCTACCCTAGATGCATAGATTTTCCAGACATGGTATCTTTTATTATTTTTTTTAAAAGGCACCATGTGTATATGAACACGGTTTGTACCCAAAATACTGTATTTCCCTCCAATGTAAATTTCAAGGGGAGTGGAATGATGTGTCAGGAACCAACTAAATCAAAGAGGCTGTGAACTTGACTGTGAAACTTCCAGAGGTGTGGCAATGCTTTGGTTTTTTGGGGTCCACAGGATACAGCTAGTCTGGGGTCCTGCAAGGGTTGTCCCCTTTGGACTGGTCCTGCAACAGGTGAAAATATTGGACCCCTTTTCCCACCCCCTACCCGCCCCTCACCAACCAGCATCACCAAATAAAGACTCCCAAACATGCAGAGACTTACTAACATTGTAGACAAGGCGGTGCCATGCACTCTCCAGGGCATTCAAGGGGATTTTCTATCCCCTTGAGCTGCAAACCTCAGTTTTCAATTTCAGGGTACTGATTTATTTACGTAAAATTAAAAGCTGTTTGTTGACAGTTAAACATTTGCATTTTCAGAAAGTCTTAACCCGGTGTTCAGGGAAAGTGGGGTTTTAGGGGGAAAAGCAAGTATTTGAGACCAAAGAGTGTATACTTTAAGTCAGTGGTATGTGATGTTTGAGGTAAAAACATTGCATTTCCAATGGATGTTTAAGGTTGCTATTTGTTGGGTAATTCTTCCTTTTTTGGAAACCTTCAATGTTGTTATTACCTTGGTGCCAAAAGTGACTTTTTGATGTGGTTGTTGTCTCATGTGAAAGCATTTCATCATCTATTGTTGCTTTTTACATTATTTGTGTGTTCTAAGAAGTCTCTTGATGAGATAGCTGCTATTTCATTGTACAATCCATAATGTTGTAGCTTTTATGGCATTATTTATCCTTGTTACTACTGTCTGATGCATTACCCTGTAAGGCTCCTACAACCTTAGTGATATTTCTGCTGTTTAAATTTGGATAACCTTAGTGGTAACTTTAATCGTCAAGCCTATGAGATCTGTCTGAGGACTAGTTCTGCTCTGTATGGCCAAAATAATGAGATTCGTCAAACATTTCATTTCTCCACCCTACTCCTTCTGTGTAAACTCTGTTATTCATAAAACTGAGAGTATAGTTGGGAAGGGAAGGATAGAAAAAGTAAAGGGATGTAGGTGTGAATAAATATGCTGTAATACATCTTGAAAAATAATAGGGAGACATGTCAAATCTAATGCCTAGATCATCTAAGCATGGGAGCATGGCTCATCAAGGGGCTGAAGAAATCTGACCACATCACCCTTGTAATAAAGGAGCTACACTGGCAACCCCCTGCTAGCCAGGTTCATCCTGAAGATCTGCTGCATCACTTTCAAGGCCCTGTACACCAAGACCTTGTCTACCTGACTGGCTAAACTAACAATACCTGGAGGTCAACACCAGCCGAGGATCTCTCACATCACCACATTGAGGCTGAACACAACAGGAAGGAGAAACAAGCCTTCTCAACCTATGCCATAAAAACGGTAAACTTCGTACTTGTATAGCGCACTACTCACCCGTTAGGGTCTCAAGGCGCTGTAGGCATACCGCTGTGGAACCCCTCCTGGCTTTTCCCTGTGAGGTGCCCACTCCTGGGCAACCTCCAAGGTGAAGCCAGGCATCCCAGCGCTGTTGGGGCCATTGTGGAGACTAAGCAAGCTATTGCCCAGAGTTACAGAGTGGGACCCATGAATTAGATTAGGCACCGATGCGAGAATTATCAGGTCCGAGGAAATTGAGCCCAAGACCCACTGAGGCGGGAATTGAACCCTGGTCCCGAGCCAGGTTTCTGCATCAGGGTCTGCCGCTCTAACCATTGAGCCACACTTCTCCATAAGGATCTGACATAACATCCTCTCTACATCAGAACAGCGTGCACCCTACTAAAGTTTAGGAGAAACTGAAAACTCATCTCTTGAAGAAGCACTTTTACAGATTTGCTGACATCTCATGTTCTCACTAGCATTGCCACCTCTATCTTTTCCCCTTTCCCATGTATCCTCACTGGGAAGTGCCCCTTGTCAAGTGCTCCATTGCTGGCCAGCTTGGGGTGTGCTTTAGAAATACACATGCATACGTACATACATATATAAATACTTCATAAATACATCTGTATTGTCTTTTAACTACAACTTTACTGCTGATGCAGGAGTTGGCCTGTAGAGTCACAGTAGTATTGGTGGGATATCTGGTGAGGGTGAAAGTTGAATACCAGGAGAGGACGTTTTTGTTCTCCCAGGGGAACTCCGCAAGGGCCCTTCTGTACAGTTTGGGCACGAAATTGGGCTTAACCTATTTCTGTTGCTATTGTGGAGGACAAAATTGGGCTTATTCTGCTCTAAGTACACAGGGACCAGGTTTAGACCTATTGCCTCAGATGCACAGGCCATTGGGGTCTTTTCTGGGTGCGGGGTTAGGGAGTTCTATGCTGGGGTGCTCGACTTTTGTCTCTCCACTTTCCCTTTCCTTCTTCTGCTACATCGGAAGCTGTTGAATTCAGCGGCTGCTCCTCCGCTAAGGAAGAGGAGGGTCACCCCACTGCTCTGAGCAGTGCAAAAAAGGAAAAATAAAATAATAATAACACAATGTTATTATCATTGTATTTTTCAGTGTGGTGCCAGAGTAGGGTGGGGCAGGGCTGGGCTGTGTCACAGGGAGGAGGAGTGGTATGTGCACCATAAGTGCGCATAACGGTTTGGCCAGCAGTCTTGGGCCGGCCAAACAGACATGCACACTTAGCATTTCTCCACCCAGCTGTATTGCACAGCCAGGTGGAGAACATGCACAGGCTCCCACGCCCTGTCTGAGTGCCGACACAGGCCGCTAGGACCAATCACGATGCTGCTGTCATGCTGGTGACAGCAGCGTTGTGATTTGCTTAGGGGAGTCTGGGAGCCTGTGTGCTTCCATGCTGCCAGGAAGAGAAGAAGACAGAGGAGAGGCAGTGGCCTTTCACATGTAAGTGAACTTTTATTTTATTTATTTATTTATTTTAATTTACTCCCCTCCCACCACCACTTTTCAAAAGCGGCCACCGCTGGTTGAATTGTTTCTGAGAGGATATTCAGATGAAAATCTCAAATTGTAATTTTTGTGTGAGTCACAGAAGATCCTTGCACTTCTAGAACGGAAGTCTGCACAGTATTGTGAGAATTGTTCATTTGTGATGTTTGATATGCAATCGTCGAGATCGCATCCTAAAACAGATTTGAACTTTAACTACAAGTATGTTAACCATTTTTAGAAAACTTTTACTGAAAAATGTGCTGACTTGTCGCCATGTTTTCAGTTTTTAGATGGACTTTGTGGGATCTACCTTTATCCTCTAGGCTTAGTTTCCTTGCCACTCCAATGAGTTGGAGTAATATCCTATGAGCGTTCCCTGTAAGCTGCCTGTTAAACCTCTGACTCTTAGCACATTTATTTCGAAAATTTATTTAAGTGTTGAATTCGAGATGGATCTCATCAGTTTCAGAGCTCACCTGCAAGCCCCAAAATAGATTTTTCGAATAAAAGCAAAGAACCTGAACATGGTTTGCTGATATTTATAATTTGCTAATCTTTACTGCGGGTATTGTTTTTTTCTAGAGGCGTCAGACAGCTTATCCTGTCCACACCAGCAAGTGTTGCTTACATACTATCCCTAGTCTTTTGGAAGACTGGCTAATATTAAATAGAACAAGTTGTTGTGTTTTTTAAAAGTACAAGACATCCCATTTCTAACTCTGTGATTCAAACTCGTCCTTAATCTGTTAGCAGCTTTACGTCATTCACAGACCCAACCTCATCAGCACGCGCTGAAGGTTACATTTAAGGGTGCACGAAGGTGCTTTTTTTTTTTTCTTGCGACCCTGGTGTGTTTCTTTCAATAATTATGAAAAATATACAATGTTTGTGAAGTTTTATGTGATCAGGGGATTCTTGTGATAATTGTGGCTTTTACAGTGGTTTAGTATTGTATACACACATTTTCACCCAATTGCCACTTGCTTTAGATTTCCTTGCGAAGAAAAGCTAAGCAAGAGATCCACTAACACACCGAACACTTACTGGTTACTGACACTACTTGAGAAAAAGAGTTTGTGAAAACCTGTGAACTAGAAGATGGTCATCAATTTGGAATCGCAGACATCTCTCACCTATAATACAACCTTTTCCCTCTCTTATATTTAATTGTGCATTTTTTCTATTTTGCAATTTATCAGACTGTTGCATAGTTGTGAATTTTACCCTACAAGACCTTACTGATTTTTGTTGTAGGTATATTTGACAGAATCTCTCGGGCTCTTGGTAGATTTAGAAATAGTGCAGCAGGCTTTATTTAAACACAACCATTACCTGTGAAAGATTAAACTGTTGCTCGTGCCCAAGGTGCAGTACATTTGCCAACTAAATGAAATGTGTGCAAACAAATCCCTACGCTGCTCAGCTAAGGGGGGAATGCACCCTGCCAGGTAAGTTCATCCATAGACACTGGCTGTCAGCAAAGTTGGCAGGTGATTGAAAGAGGAGAGTCTGCAGAACAACCACTCGCTCTGAGTGGGTGATCAGTGGAGGGCCGCAGAAGCAATGGGAAAGGCAGGATGTTACTGATCAGGACAGAAGACCCTCTTGAAATGTCTAGTTTCAACCTGTTTTACTCTCTTCCGGATGGACCAACAAATTAGTAGATCTGCAGTTCCATGTCCTGAGAAAGTATTGGTAGCACCATTGAATTAATGCACGTATAAATACACTTAGTGTCTGGGGTGGCCCCTTCCACGAGAGCGGAGGAGCGTCACCCTGCTGAAAAATAAAGGGTAATAAACTTTATTTATTACCATTTTATTTTTCAGCACTCCGTCCTGAACCGAGTGTAAGGCCGGGGCGGGGCAGTTGCTGCTGAGTGGCAGTAGGGAGCTGTGCACTGTGTGACGGCCAGTCTGACATGCGCACTTTAAACTTCTGTAGGGTTAGAGAAAGCACAGCGCTTTTGTGAGCGCTGCCCTCCAAACCGTACTCTTGTATCTGATAGAGACTTCTAGTTGCAGATTCCTTACCTTAGAATTTCCCCAAGGGGTCAGACTGAATCCAGAGATTTTTCTTTGAGCAATACCCTTGCACGTCGGTAGGTGGCGTCGGTCGACTCCGTGGGCGTCGTTGGGATCGTAGTTGCCGGTAATGACGTCAGGAGTAGTATATAGACACTGCCTTTGCAAAGTGATGTCAGTTATTTTCTTACCGTGCCACGTGCTGATCCGGAGAAGAGCTACCCTTGCTATTTTTTGGCTGAATTCAACCATTTTGTTGAGTTTTTGTGTGAAATTTGGTGCGTTGAGAATGTCCCCGAAGACCAGTTTCAAGCCATGTGAGGACTGTCATCGGACGTTGTTGGTGACGGATCTTCATCGGGTTTGTCTGTGGTGTCTCGAGCGCAACCACGACCCGAAGTCGTGCTCCGAGTGCCGGGCCATGCATCCAAAGGCTTTGAGGGAGTGGTCCCTAAAACTCTTGGTGGCCTGGCACTTGACTCAGTGTAGGTCCCGGTATCGTTCTAGAGGAAGGTTTCGAGATCGGTCGTGGAGTCATCACCACTCGTCTTCTTCCAAATCCTCGGGTCAAGGTAAGAAGTCGAAGAAGTCCCATCGCTGACCGACTTCGCCCCGTCGCTCGGCTGACGCAACGCGTGAGGAGCGTCCACGCACAAGGCCTCCGTCCTCGGAGCCTGCGTCTGGGTCAGGTCGGCACTTCTCTGAGTTTCCCGGAGCCGGAGTGACCCCTGCACAGTTTAAAGAGTTTTATGAGGCCATGCGCTGCGCCTCATCTTTGGGCGGTCCGACCCCGATACGGCACCTTCAGGCCCAAGAGGTTGGGCTGAGATGCCTTCGGGTTCCGCGCTGGCGGCTTCGGCTCAAACCACTGAGGTCACCTCCAGATCCGCACGCCGATCCGCACCGGTCAGACCCTTGAGACCTTTCCCAATTCCGGGTCGATTGTCGACGCTCCCGACGTCGGTAGTGCCCACTATCATTGACCCAATTCTTATCCCCGACGACTCAGGTTCGGAGCGGTGTTGGCCGACGCCGCCTTCAACTTTGATAGGGCATATTCGCCCCAGGTTGGATTTGGACCCTTTTTCTTATGGGTACGAATATGGGGAGGGATTGGAGGGGTCCCTGGACCCTTATGAATACCAGGATGACCCTTCTATGGACTGGGCTCAGGAATTGGGTGAAGCCAGTGGTCTGGATACTTCTCCTGACGCGCGCATGCTGTCTCCTCCTACCGTAGCTACGGTGGTATGGTGGTCAGTAGGGCAGCTAAGGTCCTTGGTTTTGAGCGTCTCACTGTTGAGGTCAGGTCTAATCTCTGGACGGAGGTGGTTCAGCCTAGGGCTTCTACTTCAGAACCCCTTTTGCCGTTTAATGAAGCCCTCACCGATGTCCTTTTGGGTACCTGGTCCAAACCCAACACAAGGGCTCCTGTGAATAGGATTATCGCACGCCGCCATCAGCCCACTCCGAAAGACCTTAAATTCCTGTCCCAACACCCCACGCCTGAGTGTCTTGTTATCCAGGCTTCCTCTTCTTCAGGCGCATTCCCTTCCGCACCCCCGGACAGGGAATCCAAAAGGCTGGAACAGTTTGGCAAGAAGTTATTTTGTTCCTTCAGTCTGTGAACACCACATGCCTTTTGGGCTGCTATACCCACTCTTTGTAGGATACGTTTGCGCAAGTCCTGCCGCACATACCGGAGGAGGCCTGTGCTATCGTCTTCCAAGCTGTGAACGATGGGAGAGATGCGGCAGAGTTCACAATCAGTTGTGGGCTGGACACGACCGACTCTCTAGGCAGATCGGTTGCTACGACGGTGGCCTTACGACACCATGCCTGGTTGCGTACTTTTAGTTTTTCTGGGGATGTCCAACAGTCACTCATGGACATGCCCTTTGATGGCTTATGTCTCTTCGGAGACAAAGCGGCCTCGGAGAGATTCAAGGATTCCTGGGCTACAGCTCGGTCCCTCGGTATTTCCTCTGCCTCTTGCCCCCCACAGTCCGCTTTTCGCCCCTTTTGTGGCCACGGAAGGGGCTCCCTGTCGTGTTCTCCACCCAGCCACTGTGCCACCCATGCTGTTCAGCCTCTGCGTGGCCCGGCCCACGGAATCCCACATGGCCGTGGGACAGGGAACCAGAGGTCTGCCCAGTCTACTTCTGCCCCCGCTGCAGCCTCCAAACCCTCCTAGTCCGTCCCCTCACTCCCGTCCAGTTGGAGGCAGGATTCTCCATCACCCGCCCCACTGGGAAAACATCACCACGGTGGGTTTTGCAGATAGTTCGAAAGGGCTACTCCCACCTTTCGAATCTGCTCCACCAACCATGCCTCCATCTTTCAGTCACCTTCCAGAGGATCATTTGGTGCTTCTCCGCCAGGAAGTCGCAGCTCTCTTGGCCAAGGGAGCTATAGAAAAGGTCCCTGTGCCCAAAGTAGGTTGTCGTTGTTATTCCCGCTACTTTCTGATACCAAAAAAGGACAAGGGCTTACGTCCTATCCTAGACCTTCGGGACCTAAACTACTTCCTCAAGAAGGAGAAATTCAGAATGCTCACCCTGGCTCAGGTTCTGTCTGCCCTGGACCCAGGAGACTGGATGGTAGCGTTGGACTTGCAGGACACTTACTTCCACATCCCCATCCTGCCTGCCCACAGACTTTACCTGCAATTCGTGGTAGGTCATGAGCACTTTCCATTTACCGTGCTCACCTCCAGCCTTACCAGCGTCCCTCGGGTGTTCACGAAAGTGATGGCGGTGGTTGCAGCTCATCTGTGGAGGTTAGGGGTCTCAGTCTTCCCCTACCTCAACGACTGGCTGTTGAAGGCGGACTCGCCCCAGAAAGTCGTCTCCTACCTTTAGACTACGGCGAACCTCCTGCACACGCTGGGGTTCACGATAAACGTGCTGAAGTCACACCTGACTCCCTCTCAGACGTTCCCTTTTATCGAAGCTGTTCTGGACACAGTGCAGTTTCGGGCTTATCCTCCCGAAAAGCGAGTCCAAGACATTCAGGCTATGATTCCGATCTTTCAGCCTCGGTCTTGGGTTTCGGTGAGACTGACTCTGAGGCTGTTGGGCCTCATGGCCTCCTGCATCCTGCTAGTAACACATGCCAGATGGCATATGCGGGCTCTGCAGTGGGACCTGAAGTTCCAGTGGGCTCAGCATCAGGAGAATCTCTTCGACATGGTCCAGATCTAGGAGGGGACTGTGAAAGACCTGCAGTGGTGGCTTTCGAATCAGCATTGGGTCCACGGCAGAACCTTGTCCCTTCCCCAACCAGATCTCTCTATAGTGACAGATGCATCACTTCTGGGTTGGGGTGGCCACATGGGAGAGGCGGAGTTCAGAGGGCTCTGGTCTCCGGCGGAGTCTGGACTCCATATCAATCTTCTGGAGCTCTGGGCGACCAGGCTTGTGTTGAAAACATTCCTTCCCTCTCTCAAAGGGAAAGTGGTGCAGGTGTTCACGGACAATACTACTGCCATGTGGTACTGCAACAAAAAGGACGAGTAGGGTTCTGGACCAGGACAGGAACCGGATGGTTCAACATCTGGCGGGTTCCCTCAGCGCCAGAGTGGACGAACTCAGCCATCGATGCACAGCCGATCACGAATGGCGTCTCCACCCTGAGGTGGTGCAAGGTCTCTTTCAGTAGTGGGGAGACCCTTGGTTAGATCTGTTCGCCTCCGCAGAGAACGTGCAATGTCAACTGTTTTGCGCTTTGGAGTTTCCAAGGCGGCACTCGCTCGGGGACACTTCATCTTGAGTGGAACCCCGGCCTCCTTTCCGCCTATACCTCCTCTGCCCAGAGCTCTCAAGAAAATCAGGAATGACCGGGCCCAAGTCATCTTGGTGGGCATGGAGAGTATGGTATCCAGAGCTATTGAGCATGTCCATCGATCCTCCACTCAGACTGCCTCTTCGCGCGGATCTTCTGTCGCAGCAACAGGGGACGGTTCTCCACCCAAACCTGTCCAACCTCCGCCTTCATGCATGGAGATTGAGCGGCGACAGTTGACGATTTTTGCACTTCCATCCGAAGTCTACGATGTTATCTTGGCAGCCAGGCATCCATCAACCAAAACTGTATATGCCTGTCATCGGAATAAATTTGTGGCATGGTGTACCAATAAATCTGTTGATCCCCTTTCTGCTCCTCTATTCGAGGTTCTTCTGTTCGTTCTTTCTTTGGCCCACCAGGGCTCTGCTTTGGGCACCCTTAAAGCAAATTTATCTGTCATTTCGGCCTTTCTTAGGCTACCTGATCAGCCCTCACTCTTTAAATCTCCTATTGTGAGTAGATTCCTAAAAGGACTCACCCATTTATTTCCCCCCACTCCATTTATCATGCCTCATTGGGACCTCAATCTTGTACTTAGTTATTTGATGTGTAGCCCCTTTGAGCCAATGCATAATTCTGTCCCTTGTGGCTCCTCTCCTTCAAAACTGTCTTTCTTGTTGTAATCACCTCTGCTCGCAGGGTGAGTGAGCTTCAGGCCCTTTCCTCAAAACCTCCATACTTGTCTGTGCACCCTGCCCACTAAGGCTTCCTTCCTTCATAAGGTGGTTACACCCTTTCATGTAGGCCAGTCCATCACTCTGCCTACTTTCTGTGCACCCCCACATCCTTCCCATGAGGAGGAGAGACTCCACCGTCTGGACCCAAAAAGAGCGTTGGTGTTCTACCTCAATCTTACTAAAGATTTCTGGGTGGACGATCAAATCTTCGTTGGGTATGTGGGTGCAAAAAAAGGGAAGGCGGTGCAAAAGCGTACCATCTCTCGATGGGTGCTTCTTTGCATCAAAATGTGCTACGCTTTGGCCAAGAAGCAACCTCCTGAGGGCTTGCGTGTTCATTCCACCAGAGCAACTGCTGCTTCCACTGCATTAGCACGCGGAGTTCCTGTCCTGGATATCTGCCAGGCAGTTACGTGGGCGTCCCTGCACACGTTTGCTAAGCACTACTGTCTGGACAGTCAGGTCCGTTGGGACGGCTACTTTGGTCGTTCGGTCCTGCAGGACTTCCTAGTATGATCTTGGTTCGCAGCCCACCACTGAGGATGGCATTGCTTGGGTATCTATTCTAAGGTAGGGAAACTGCAACTAGAAGTCTTTATCAGATGTAAAAGTTACTTACCTTCGGTAACAAAATATCTCGTAGAGACATAATCTAGTTGCAGATTCCTTACCGCCCACCCATCCTCCCCGCTTGCGAACTGATTTCTAGGGACAGAGATCCCCCCCTTTCAGGTCCTTAGCTCTGGCGCACCAATCTCAGTGTTCTTAGCGGCTCTGCGCTTTGGCGTGTAAAGTCGTTAAAAGAAACTGACGTCACTGCGCGAGGGCGGCGTCTATGTACTACTCCTGATGTTATCACGCCGACTACGACGCCATCAACGCCCGCGGAGTCGACCGACGCCACCTACCGACGCGCAAGGGTATTGCTCGAAGAAAAATCTCTGGATCCAGTCTGACGCCTGGGGGAAATTCTAAGGTAAGGAATCTGCAACTAGAATATGTCTCTACCAGATATTTCGTTACCGAAGGTATGTAACTTGTACTTCATGCTGGCTACCAGCATGAAACCAGCACCAGGATTGGTTAGTGCAGTTTCCTGGCTTCCCATGTGGCTTTGACAGCTTAGAAGCTAACAGGAGTATTGTGTATTAGTGTTTATGTTTGTGAGAGCCCCTTTTCCCCAGAGGACCCAAAAGGAGGCTCAACTGAAGATATTTATAAAATCGTCTTTTGGTCAGTGAAAATTTCTCCTGTACCTCCTGGAATGACCCTATGGCCGAGCCTCCCAGACGTCTCCTAGTTGGGAGATACCACTCCTATCCCATTTGATGGCCTCCTGCATGTGGGCTGTGTGGTGGAGCAGAGTGCCCCTCCACAGCGGAGTAAGCTGGATGACCTTCCCACTGCCCCTTCCCACCACCCCAGAAACCAATTCACCTGCTTCCAAATCGTGAGGACAACTCTGGTCGGGGTTGGCAGGGTGTGGCGAATTGGTCCCCCCAAAATGTGTGCATGATGTTATCTAGATCCAGTAGTGCGAGCTCCTTATACGCAGGATCTCCCCATCCTCCAGCCAATTGTTTATTACTATGATCTGGGGCGACCAACAATACAACTGAACGACTGCCATGCTGAGACCTCCTTCATATGTCTTTATGTTGACAGCACTTAAGAAGGCAATATGGGGGCGGCCTCCTTCCACAAACAGGATGGAATTGTAGTTGCAAGGGATTGGAACCATGCATGTGGGACACAAAGAGAAAACGTTGAAGGGCGTATAAGAGGTGGGGGAGGGTCTTCATCTTAAAAAACATCGTATACATCTATAAATACATCTAAAGTAAATAAATAAATATAAATGTTATAAATCTTATAAACAGCTTATAAACTGCTACCCACCCAGTCAAAGCATGAATTTAAATCATCAAACAAGCGAACATTCTCGAGTGCCTATTATTGATCATTGTTAAAGACGCTGGACTGTGCAAAGAGATTTTTGTTACTACATTGGATAGCCCCTTCAAGATAGGTGCTTTACCCTAGGTTCCTTCCCTTTGGTGCTCTGATGAAAAGTTCAGCTCCCGACCCCGATTGAAATACCCAAAATTCAAAAAATGTAAATTACCATCCTTCTGTACATTAGTTACGTTTTCTACAAGCAGTGGTTTAAGGGGTGACATGATTACTATGGACAAATTTCGGCTACCGCTTGCACTTACTAGGCACATATAGATCCTGCAAAGGGGATTGCTTCTCTTGCTAACTTTCATTGAGGAGTCTCTTATGTGTGTCAGTGTTTCTCACTGTGCTGTACCAGCAAGACCCATTTTAACAGTGTTTCCTGCAAAACCTCTCACAGCCATGTGCTCTCAAATACCTCTCTCTCCTGCATCCCCCTCTTACTAATGTGCATGTAATAACCACATATATAAGGGAAAGCATTGCACCTGCAAACTATTTCTTACTGCCCTTTCGAAGTCTTTATCATTCTTCTTTAAACGTGACATTGGTTGCCTGTAACTCACTTATTTGTAAATGCATTTCAGCCATCTAATAAAACTTTGTAGTCAGATTAGTTCTAATATGATTTTTTTTAGTAATGACTAGTATGTCTCCAACGTATTGCTTTTCTAACTTTGATTCAGATTGACTGATCCTCTCACTTTTTCTTTCAAACGTTCAAGTAATTGGATTTTTTGAACATTGGAGATTTTTTGAATGGCCATGGCTTCTGACCAGAGCCCATGACTCTGAGTGGGCTATACGTGTGGCCAAAGAACATCGCTATAACCAGTTTTTGTAACTTTATGAGGGTGCCTCGGTCCCTCAACCCTGTCTCCGAGAGGAAATCGAGGACTTCCCCCTCCTCCACTGTAGATGTTCTGTTGACTGTGGCTGTTTTCTATAAGTTTTAAACCATTGAAACAGTCATTCTGTAGCTTATGTACCAAAGACACCATGTTTTGAAGGCGGAAATGCATCCTAGCTCTAAACTAGAGTGTTCTGAACATGCTGATGATGGCAGCTACTAGTTCAATAGATCTCCCTAGTTTCATAGGTGCCCACAACCATTCATAAACTTTGACTACGATTGACCCACAGGCTTTTAAACTTTGTGACTCCCTGTAAGGAAATGCCTCCTGGGCATGGTTACACCTTAACTTTTTGCCTTTGCTGATGCTAAGTTTTGATTGAAAGTGTGCTGGGTCCCTGCTAACCAGGCCCCAGCACCAGTGTTCCACTTTTGGTTGCAAGGCTTGAGGATATAATGAGAAAAACAAGGAGGAGGCACCCACCAGTCAGGACAGCCCCTAAGGTGTCCTGAGCTGAGGTGACCCCTGCCTTTAGAAATCCTCCATCTTAGTTTTGGAGGATTCCCCCAATAGGATTAGGGATGTGCCCCCCTCCCCACAGGGAGGAGGCACAAAGAGGGTGTAGCTACCCTCCAGGGCAGTAGCTGTTGGGGACGGCCTGACTGGTGGATGCCTCCTCCTTGTTTTTCTCATTATCTCCTCCAGCCTTGCCGCCAAAAGTGGGGGCAGTGGCCGGAGGGGCGGGGATCTCCACTAGCTGGGGTGTCCTGGGGCACTGTAACAAAAGGGGTGAGCCTTTGAGGCTCACCGCCAGGTGTTACAGTTCCTGCAGGGGGAGGTGAGAAGCACCTCCACCCAGTACAGGTTTTGTTCCTGGCCACAGAATAACAAAGGCACTCTCCACATGTGCTGCCGTCCCAGACCTAAACACACCCCTAAATCAAGTATTTAGGGGCAAGAACCCAGGAAATCAGATTCCTGCAACCTGAAGAAACAAGAAGGACTGCTGACCTACAAGCCTGCAGAGAAGACTGAAGACAACTGCTTTGACCCCAGCCCTACCGGCCTGTCTCCTGACTCGAAAACCTGCTACAAGCGACGCATCCGACAGGGACCAGTGACCTCAGAAGCCTCAGAGGACTGCCCTGGACTAAAGGACCAAGAAACTCCCGTGAGCAGCGGCTCTGCTCAACAACAGCAACTCCTTTGCAACAAAGAAGCAACTTTTAAAGACTTCATGTTTCCTGCCGGAAGCGTGAGACTTCCCACTCTGCACCCGATGCCCCCCGGCTCGAGATCCAGAGAACAAACACCACAGGGAGGACACCCTGGCGACTGCGACCCCGTGAGTAGCCTGAGACGACCCCCCTGGACCCTCCGCAGCGACGCCTGCACAGAGAATCCAGAGGCTCCCCCTGACCTCGACTGCCTGTAACAAGGGACCTGACGCCTGGAACCAGCACTGCACCCACAGCCCCTAGGACCCGAAGGAACCGAACCTCAGTGCAGGAGTGACCCCCAGGTGACCCTCTGCCTAGCCCAGGTGATGGCTGTCCCGAGAAGCCCCCGCTGTGCCTGCCTGCACTGCTAGAGTGACCCCCGGGTCCCTCCATTGTTTCCTATCTGAAACCCGATGCCTGCTTTGCACACTGCATCCGGCCTCCCCTGTGTCGCTGAGGGTGTGTTTTGTGTGCCTACTTGTGTCCCCCCCACTGCTCCACAAAACCCCCCTGGTCTGCCCCCCGGGGACGCGGGTACTTACCTGCTGGCAGACTGGAACCGGAGCAGTCCTGTTTTCCATAGGCACCTATGTGTTTTGGGCACCTCTTTGACCTCTGCACCTGACCGGCCCTGAGCTGCTGGTGTGGTAACTTTGGGGTTGCCTTGAACCCCCAACAGTGGGCTGCCTATACCCAGGAACTGAGACGTGTAAGTGTCTTACTTACCTCTCCATCTAACCTTTACTTACCTCCCCCAGGAACTGTTGATTTTTGCAGTGTCCACTTTTAAAATACCTTATTGCCATTTTAACAAAGGCTGTATATGATATTGCTTTTATTCAAAGTTCCTAACTTACCTGTGGAAGTACCTTGCATTTTATGTGTTTACTTCAAATCTTGAACCTGTGGTTCTTAAAATAAACTAAGAAAATATATCTTTCTATATAAAAACCTATTGGCCTGGAGTAAGTCTTTGAGTGTATGTTCCTCATTTATTGCCTGTGTGTGTACAACGAATGCTTAACACTACCCTCTGATAAGCCTACTGCTCAACCACACTACCACAAAATAGAGCATTAGAATTATCTAATTTTGCCACTACCAACCTCTAAGGGGAACCCTTGGACTCTGTGCACACTATTTCTTACTTTGAAATAGTATATACAGAGCCAACTTCCTATACTCCCCTTTGTTGAAATATGAATGTGTCTCCAGGTAACCGTTCCATCCTGAAATTGGACAGTTGTTCAGATTGCCACTGGTCCCTTGAACTGTACTTACCCCTTTTACCAATACCAGAGCTGCTAGTGTCAAGACTCAATGTAGGAAGCGGGCAGTGCAAGAAAAGATGGGATCTGGGTTGTACTTTGCTTATCGATGCCCTTTGTTATGCAGGGGAACGAGATGGAGATTTTAGAGAACTGGACAGTGCTGGATAGGAAGTGGAGAGTAGACCGCTAGCAGATGGGGAGTCACTCAATCCGGGTTCGGACATCACTACTGGAGTGACCATAGAAATAGGAGTATTCAGCCATATAGCTGAATGCCTGACAAATGATTGTATAGTTGTATGACTTTACTTCCCATCTATGCCAGCATCCAACGTTCCTTTCCTTCACTTTGTCATTCTGTCGCCTTTCGGTTCCCCTGGGTTTCCCTGTTAGAGATTCATATGTGTTTGCCTGTGTTGGCTACTGTGCCATCAATCCTTTGCTTTACCACTTAATGGAATCCTAGGATTCTCCACCAGTTCCTGGTTGAATATTATATGCCTTGGAGTTTGGTAAGTTGCTCAAATTGTCATTTCATTTATGTGCTACTTTTATGTGTCTTTAGTTCTAACCTCATACTCCTTCTTTTGCAATATCTGATTCTGAAGACGCTGTGCCAGAAAGCATTGCTTCATGCAGATGACAGGCTTCTTTGGCACTCCCCTTTCCCCCTTACTCTGTAAGGAAGGACTGAGACTCTTTGTAGGTACATCTTGAGAACAGCTAGTTGAGTATACCAGTTACTGGGTTTTGGGCACTATCTCTGCTGGCCTAGCTCAATCCATCTGGGCGATCTTCCTTGAAACCTCTGCTGGTGCAGATGTAGTTTAACATCTAGGATACTTTGTTGCAGTTCAATAACTGGGATGTGAGTGATACCTCTGGAATAGTCTTGATCATGAATCGTGAATGCCTTCACTGATCATTATAAGTGTAAAATATACCATTGCGGTTGATGTTACTTTTAGTGCTCTCTATAACGCCGTCAAAGTGTTAGATTAACATTAAGGGTCATCTCTCGGTTCTAGAAGGTGAAAGGGCCTCTTTTATTGCGGGGTACTTTAACTGATCTGCCTTTCCAACATATAATTAAATATCTAATATTGGAAATGACCATCTTTTGCCTGGTATTCCACCTATTTTTTTTTTTTTTGCTGAAACTTTTTTTGGTAGTATTAGAACTCTACGCACTTTACTTCTGCTAACAAGTGATAACATGCTTCTGCTCTCCCTTCCAAAAATGATAACATTTGTATACACCTAATTGACACATTTAAATTACTTATAAGTCCCTAGTAATTGGTACTACATGTACCCATGGCCTGTAAATTAATTTCTACCAGTGGGTTGCAGCACCCTTTGTACCACCCACTAAAATAGCCCTATAAAACATGTCCAGGGCCACTGCACCCTGTTGTGCAGCTTTAAGCTGCCATTTTGGCCTGGCAAATTAAGCCTTTTGCCAGGCCCAAACTTAACTCTTTAGGTCCAGCATGCAAGCATTTTGACCTATTCAGGGGTGTGGAATTTATTAAAATATCTACTTGTCCAGGGGACAGGTTGCTTCTCAAATCTACTTGTCCTGTAAAAAGATCTACTTGTCCCTTTGGTGCCATGTAGTGTGGCGACAAATTATGGCAGCACTTAATAGCCTCTCTGATTATGCCAGGGCTACTACCATAGTAGGGCTTGAATACTTGGAGTTTCAATCCCTACTGTAGCAATTTCCTTATTTTGCCACCTTTCTGCAGATCTGCATACTGGGGCTGGAGGAAGCAGTAAGCAATAGTTCCAGGGCTGGAATGCCTTTGAGTCTGCAAACCTACTAACCTGCATGTTTTAAAGATTTTTACCAGCTTCTCTCTAATATTTTCCCATAATAAGAAAGGTTGGACATTTACTCCTGACAATGGCAGAATTAGAACTTCTTCCAGGGTTGGGAAGAAAGTAGCTGGAGGGAAAATGAACTTGCAGATGCTCAATAGATTTTCACATGAGCAAATCTACACATCGTATTTACCCACGCTAAAATACAGTTCACAAATATTTTATAGGGGTACGACATATACCATGGGTGCACTTTTGTGACTTTCTTTAAGAATTTGGGGCCACAAGTAGGTAGGTTCAGATTTGTGACCTGCAAATTGCGAGTCGCAAATCCAAATGTAAGATGGTGTCCTTGACACCATCTGTGATTCGCAAGGGCTTCGCAAATGCCCACATCATGAATAATCATGAGGTGGGTCGCAATTTGCGACCCCCTCACGAATGGTGGCCTGCTGGAGACCGCAGACCACCATGTCTGTGACTGCTTTTCAATAAAGCAGTTTTTTTTGTTTTTTTTTGTAATGCAGCCCGTTTTCCTTAAAGGAAAACGAGATGCATAACAAAAACGAAAAATGAAACGTTTTCGTTTCATTTTTTCAGAGCAGGACCACTGCCTGCTCTGAAAAAATGTCTACAGTGACATTCACAATGGGGAAGGGGTCCCATGGGGATCCCTTCCCTTTTGCGAAAGTGTTAGCACCCATTTGAAATGGGTGCAAACTGCGATTGGTTTGCGCCCGCGTTCGCGGTCACAAAACAATCCTACATTGCACTGCGAGTTGCAATTAGGAAGGGAACACCCCATACTAATTGCGAGTCGCAAACCTGTTTTGTGATTCGTAACCAGGTTACTGAATCGCAAAACTGGGTTTTGCATTGCAATGTGCTTTTTGCATGTCGCAAACAGCGAAAGTCGCTGTTTGCGACATGCAAAAAGCTACCTACATGTGGGTCTTGGTCCCTAATTAGGTCTGGTGTTAACAAAGACATTTTGTTTTTATTAAACTTCTATTTCTCTCTCTTTCGGCTGGCTTTACTGTGAGTGATCGCATTCTGCTCTTCCACAAGGAGCATATTGCCACACAAAGTAGTTTTGTTCAGTGTCGGGAACTACAGTGGCAATCAGTGACGTAACGAAACTGGAGGGTGCCCCTTTGCAAAGAACATGGAGGAGCCCCCTCTCCAGACTCACTCAGGGCAGGTGCTGTGCTGACGGGGCCCCCTGGAGGGCGGCTGCGGGGCCTCTGTTATGCCGCTGGTGGCAACGTGTGCTTTAAGAGTTCAAAAACTTTTTGGGGGGGTTTTGCCAATGTTTGTTACAATGTTGAGGGCCTGGTAGCTCCCACAACAATAAAGTGTTACAAAAGCCATGTCAAAACAAGACACGCATTGATGAAACTAAAAGACTTATAAAAATATGTCAGATCAGTTGGCTTTGTCAGTGTTTGTTTATTTTCATGCTTCCCATAATCATGTTGAAAATGGTTACACTGATTTTCCATTAGAAATATTTTTGGGAAATACTAGCATGCATCAACACATTTTACTAAATGACACTTCATTTGCATATAATCAGAGAGCATTCTGGGAGCATTATACTTAGCCTCTTAGCCTAAACTTTTCAAACATGTGTGTACACGTTTTTTTTTTTTGTACTGGAACCAACGTCAGTAGTGAAGTGTGACCTTAAAACATTTATTTACAGCACGCACCCTAATAATGAAGGCTTTCAAATAATGAACCATAAATACAAGTTCGAACAGCATTATCTTTTGGAAACATTACCTCAACTGCAGAGAGTTCAACTCTCTGTAAACAGGCAGCCAAAGAGTTTGTGCTGCAGGGGGTTGGGCCTACTTGTCCCAAGGACAAAGTAAACATAAAAACTTGTTGCCCTTGACCCCAAACAAGATGTCCCGGGCGTCGGGTTTTAAACCACGCCCATCACTTTCATTCGTTCTTGGGCTTGCCTTTCAAAAATCACTTGATGTTGTTGGTAAATGCTTGACGTTGGTCACGCCTTGCAGACTGCCCCTGTTACATGGATTATTGCACGAATGCTGATATACTTCAGCATGGGCAAACTATTTCTTTTTATTTTGTCTCTCTCCTCCGTGCTGCAGGGCAGCCAAGGTTTTCACAGTGCGAACAGGCACAACGGCATGAACTTGATCAGCAGTATTGGAGCGCTGGTCACATTGTTCACAGTTACTTAATCAGAGTTATTTCTTGTGGCTCTCCCTTTAAAACACTTGAAATTGGTAAATGCTTTATGTAAAACAGAAATCCTAAAAGCGAAAGCGGCTCTCCCGGTACAGCGTGAGAGCCAAACTACAGTATTTACTGCACTCAGGAAAATCGCCCTATAATGCTTTCGAGGGCATTACTTTTACAAAACATTTTTGCTCATAACTCAGCTTGTGGTGGTCCTATGACAATGACACCACCTTCAAAACATTGACCACAATATGCTCTTTTGTCTACAATGTCTCTGTGTCCCCACACTATGTTAGTGGGGACTCCAAAATAATAACCCCACCACCATTCATTATCATTTTAACTTCTCTCATGGCTGGAACTTTTGTTTTACAGCTGGGACAAGTTATGTTTTATGGGCCTTGTTTGAAATATCATTGCAATAGGCCTTCTAGTCTTGAAAATGTGTAATGCACTATGCACTCTAAGAGCTACATATAAGGTTACACTGCATTACTTTCTCCCATTTTTCTTTCATGTTGTTAAGCTCTCTAAGGGCTGCTGCACAAAAGGATGATGTACGGAGTGCTGAAACTTTTCAAACACTCACCCCCAGTCACAGATCTGGGTTTAATTCATCATTCTTTTGCTCACGATGCCACCCCAGTTTGAACCAAGCCATATTCAAATCAGTCTTGACCCTGTTCCCAATGGGAATAGTCTAGCCTGAACTGCCAGGCCATGTCCTTCCTGGACCACAAACAAGCATCCTGGGACTGGATTCAGGGTATCACCCTTCATCAGCCAGGCTAGCTTGAATCCAGTGACATAGTGAGCATTGGGCATACCCTTCCTACTTAGGGCAATTTTAGCAACACAAAAGGTTGCTGGACGGAGTACTGAAACTTTTGTGTGTTGCTAAAATTGCCCTAAGTGGGAAGGTGCCTACCATGGCAGTGGCAAATGCACACCAAACCTGGGCCTGTGTGCCTTTTGTTACCCTAGACAGATTGGAGCCAGACCCGGGAGATCAGAACCAGTTAGGGACTAGAACAAGTTAGGGCTAGACAAAGGGAGTATCTAACACTCAGAGGCTGGTACTAGGTACAAAGCTGGCCCTGAGATTCTCTCTGAGAAAATTCAGAAGAAGGACTGCCATGCTGTTTGAAGACAAAAGACTGGACCAGCTTGCCTTGAATCTAGGATCTCAGAAGTGACTCCAAAGGTCAGATTGCTGGCCTCTTGAGCTCCAGAGGCCTTCCATGTAATTGTCCAGCTGACCAGCACCACTTTGACAAACCTGAGCCCTGCTGCTGGTTTCTGATGGAGTGAGTCCTGACCCCCAAGAGGTGCCTCCCCAGGCTTTGGCTGGTGTCAGAGTGTACTCTTCTAACCTGCAAGAACAGGACCCCAAGTGAAAATCAAGAGGTTTTGTCATTGTCTCGTTGAAAAAGAACTGTCCCCAGTCTCCTCCCAAATGCAAGTGGGCTCTACCGAGGTCAACACAGGACCTCCATCTGATTTCTGAAACAACCTGCCTGCCTACAAATTCCTGACTTCACTCACATGCACACTTAGCGTCTACAACAACTGCCCGCTATTCCTGCCAATGCTAAGCTCTGACCGGCATCCAACTCTTCACACTGACAGCAACCACCAGCGCTAAGCTGTGGATGAGGCTTCTTGTATACAAAATGGACTATTTTAGAAGGTAAACTTCCATCGGGACAAACCTGCTCCATTGAGGTTTGTCTGAACTTTTGACTTTGATATGGTCCACTGCATCCAGATAACAGCAATTGGCACTTTATGCTTCTTGGCGCGGTTGTATTGGATTATTGTTGTTATGGTGTTTGTATCTCTTCTTAATATTTTCTCTAGTTTTCTAAAATAGTTTGGGATTTTTCTTGTGTTGTGATTTAACTTTATTGCAGCTTGAATGCTGCATAAGTACTTTACACATTGCTTCTAAGTCATACCTGACTGTTTTAATGTCAGGCTACCACAGAGTTAAGAACAGGTTCATTTGGTGATTTTTGTGGTTCACCTTGACAATAATTGTTTATTACTTGAGTGGGGATATTACCCCTTTCAACTAAAAACCTAATTTCTTACATTTACTTTTTTTAAAATGAATAATCGTTCTGACATTGGTTTAATTGTGTGTGATTATTGCGTTTTACTGAATATGAGTTCCAGTACAACCACATCCCAGAATAAGCAATGACTGCTCTCCAAGGCTACTAATGGATATTCTACGTAGACACCAGTGGTATATGACTAGGACACCAGGAGAAAGTGATAGCACCCACCACATATGCAGCCTCAAAGAATACACCTCACAGTGTGTTACATGTGTTTTGTTGTCAGGTCATTTAATTCATAAAGTTCTTCCTTCTGAGATAGCATCTTTCTCAATGGAGTCGGTAAATCATTTTCTAGGTTCTTTAGACAGCTTGGCAAAGTAGATTAGCCTTTGTAAGAATAGGAACTGCTCTGGGATGTCTACATTTTATGCATCAATGCCTATTATGGCCTCCGGCACTGCAGTGAGTGTGTTCTTTTCCAAGGCGTGTGCATAAATCACATTAGAGAAACTCTTTATGGTTTGATGATACTGGAAATACTGAATCTGTTGTGTGGATGCACTATCCATTACTTCCAGAGGTTTATCACTGGTGCGGAGTTTGATTTGGTTTTGTGGTCTCTTCTTTTTATGGAGGGTGAGGCAGCCCAGATTTAAAAATGTATTTTCTTTGGTATTTTGTCATGGATTGTTCATATATTTGGAGATATTTTTGCTGTTCAGTATGTGTTTGTGTTTTCTTGGCTCCCATCCGTTACCTCAGTTTGTATTTGTAAGATTCGGGTGTGAGAAAGCCAGTTTAGGATGCCAAGGAGTGGGGTTGCTGGACCCCAGATGTGTCACTGAGGACCTTCTTTCTATGCTGTCCTGGAGCCTACTTGTGTTGCACTCTCAAACTGGGGACCAATTACCCCATTTAGCACTTGACTCTCACAATAGCAAGAAAGATCAATCCAAGGTTGACTCGGAGAGGTGCTGTGATTTAAACACCCAGGACTCTTCAACGCACACCAATAACACTCCATTCATTAGTCCCCAACCAGTGCCTTTACCGCAGACAAGGAAAGGTACTTTAATGTACACACACAAAATAATAGATTACAGTGGGTCACACAGTACACAACCCCTCCTAAAGAGTGTTACAAGACTTTCCACTGTACAAATCTTCCACCTCAACGATCTGTCATGATTTGTCAAAAGTGGTAACCAACAGCTACACCCTTGCCTACTCCAGTAATGCTGTCAGATTCCATGAAACTAAATACTTGCCCACAGGTTTTAACAATACGTAATCACAATACACCAATAAAATCATTTCACTTTTAGCAAATGCTTTCCACAGTCACAGTTGTTCAAGATTTAAAAGATATTGTCATAATACTTCAATCAGACCTATAGGCTTTGACTGCTAATATTCCTAATGGAACTAAAAGGACTGTTACCTTTATCATAACTGTAGCTGTCTCATTAAAAGAGATAAAACACATAAATAGGCAGATCTCAAATAATGAATAGGGGCCTGTTCCCAAAGTAAGGTAGTACTCATCTAAGTACTCTGCTTCATAACATCTATATTGGAATAAAATGAGAATGTTCAGGGATTTTTCCTATACATTTAATACACATGGACCGGCCTATTTCTATTTGTCTTTTTACTAATAGGTGGTTGGGTGTTTCAGGGCGATGCTTGGAGGCTTAGAAGAGTTGGTATAAGAGTACTCCTGTATTACAACTTCTCGTACTTGTGCATACTTTTTGAAAAGTTACCAAAGTCGCTCACTAAATCAAGGATCCTAAACTGGCCAGTCTTGAACCTTTTTGTGAGGGATTTCAGAACCCTCCGTGGCCCCTACTTTATTTGGTTGCATAGGAGTGATGATAATGGATTCATGTTAAATTAGTTTCTGAACTTTAGCCGAGTGCTTTATCCCTGTTCAAGGCGAATCAAGCTTCCCTGTTAAAGTAATCTAAGTGTATGCCCAAGTTCAGTTGGGCTCTCATTGCCCTGGGCCCTTCTTGTGCTTGTGTGCAAAAGCTTTAAACAGCCACAGCTTTCCGAAGCGTGGTTGCGTGGATGTTTTGTTTATGATGCCCGTTCAGAAAGCTTCTTCTTGTCTTTGTGACCATCTCACTTCAAATGAATCCACTGGATCTATTTCCTTTTGGCATCCGTCTGTGAAACAAAATGCAGGTTACTGTTTGTCAAGGCTATTCTCTGGGATGTGTCAAGCTTCCCTGGTGCCAGAATTCACAAAAGCTAATTCAAACTCCCACTTCTTTCTTTGAGTAGACTTTTCAGCAGAGACGTTATGTTCTTGACGGGGCTCTCAGAACAAGGGGGGGGGGGGCCTGAGCTGAGTTGGACCTGTTCTGGGACAGTATCAGCTTATACTCATCACACCTTTCCTGTAAAGGCTGGAAACGTGAAGGTAATTAATTACTGTTGTTTTTTAGGAATTCTGTGCAAGTAGCAACTCAAACTCAGCAAGTTAAAACTGGATGTTCAAATTTATGAATCATATAAAATAGAAATCTACGTTAGCCAGCGATTTTTATTGTGGCACTGTAGGAGGCTGGCTTTCAATATAGTGTACAAAAATGATGTCCACTGTGCAAAGAGTCCAAACAACCCCACCTTGGTTTACAGAGATTAAAACTAGACCACCTAATGCTCTAATTTTTATGGTAGCTTGGTTGAGCAGTTGAGCTAATCTTGGAGAAGTGCTAAGCATTTGTTAAACTCACAGTGTCAATAAATGTGGACACACACTCAAAGGAATAACTCAAGGCCAAGTTACAAAAATACTTCCAATTTTTATAAAGTTTTTAAGACCAAGATCCTCAAAATCAGGTAAGTACTTAAGTTATGGTTTTTCAAAGTTTAACAAAAATAGTATTTTTGTGCGTAATTACGCACCAAAGGAATCAATGAGAGAAAACTTTTAAAATCCTTATAAAATCAGGCAATACATTTACCAATGTCTCCTTTACTTTATGGGTCGAGGTCGTCAAGATGTCCTGTGGACCAGCTGAAGAAGTTTGAACGACTCCCGGTTTCGGTGGGAGCAGCTGCTGAAAAGTCCTTGGAGCTGGTGCAGGACAACTGTAGGGGACCACTTGGAAAAGCTATGCACAGGCGGACTTCAAGGTGAGTCCGATGGGTCCCCTTGGAGTGTAGAGGTCGCAAGGGGTGGGGAACCCCTAGAGCACAGCTGGTTCTCCGGTGCACGCCCAGGGAGGCCTGGTGCAAAACAGATAGGTGAGCCAGCAGCTGTGCGCAAAGGGGCCCTTGGAGGCAGGTCACTCTGAGGATGGATTGCAGGGCAGCAGGACCACTCTGGAGGGTGGTTCTTACGTGTCCTGAAGTTCCTCGACTGGGGCTTGCTCCTGGGCCGTTAAGAGTTGGGAGTGGACTTTTCTTCTTTTTGTCCCACGTTGGGTGTCCAGTACCCCAGGCTATAGCATGGGTCAGCTGCTGGAGGACGCAGTGCCACCAAACTTGTTACATTTGCAGGATTTGTCCTCCAGGCCTGTCGGGTGGAATTTGGTCCAGCTGCTGCATCCAGTTCACTGGTCAGTGGCCGGTCAGTGAACTGGACTTCACTCATCTTTTGCTTCTTGGTTGCAGGGAGCGATGCCTTCACTCTGGAGGGAGATCTTTGGTGATTTTCAGCAAGCTGGGGCTGGCCACTCCTCCTGTCCTTTGTGCATTTTCCCGCCATTGCTCCAGCCAAACGTGGGGTTTTGCAATGGGGTGGCCATCTGCTGCTAACAGCAGGGCTGGGGGTCAAGTTTCAAAGGCAGTAAGCTCTTTGAAGCACACGGGCAAGGCAGTTGCACATTCCTGTTGGAGGAGGTGCAACATCTCTGCCCAGGAAGGGCTTTATTTTCTGAACCAGGAGAGCACAGGCTCTCGCCCAAGGATTCCAGAATCCTGTCTGGTGGTGGCAGGCCAGTTGTGACTGGCCACCAACCATGCCAGGGTTAGTTAGCTTTGCAGAGGTCACCTCTAAGGTGGACCCTGGGTACATTTTGCAATAAATCCAATACCAGTTTGGATTTATTGTTCTGAGTTGCTTGATACCAAACAAACCAGGGTTCAGAGTAGCCATCATGTAGCTTTGAAACGTGTACTCACCTGTGTCCAGCGCATGCATTTGAAATGGCTGCTCTGTTCACATACTATGTCCCAGGTTTGGCAAGGACACCGTAGGGGCATATCTATTATTTATTGGGGACGTATAGTGGCAGCTAAAGTTGTTGCCAATTGTGCCAGTGCATCACAACAGTTGTGGGAAAGAGAGCTGGCCCAGGGAACCTGGTTAGCAGGGGCTCTGGGCACTAGCAACTTTGAAACCACATCAAATACCGGGAAAAAAGTGGGGGGCTAACCATGTCAAAAGAGGCACTTTCTCACAGGCAGTTAATATGTCACAGAAATGGTATGTAGCTTCTTCCACGCTAGTGTTAAGGAGGTAGGCTTATAAAACTGCAACAGCTTAATAAGAATGTAAAGCAAACACAGTCTTGGTGGTATTATAGCACTTTTAGACTATGCCACTTCTAGAGATGCAAGTGGGTTCTCCGGCTTGCTTTTAATTTGAATTCTATGCAGCTGGACCTTGATGCTTAAAGCCCCAAGGGCCATCATCCTCCTTAATCCCACATTCCCAGCTGCAGCCCAGCAGCGGATATTTAACTTTTAGACTACTTCCAGAGTTTAGACGTGCCTCTGCGGACTTAAAGATCAAACATGCCAACTAATTTAGCCACAATGGTTGCATGTGACGATACCTGCATTGAGTTGCTGTTTGTAGCAACCATTTACCCTCCTCAGGACAGAAACACCATCAATTATGATAAAACACACAAAAATAAATATTTTCCATAATAAATAATAGTAATTCTTTATTTGAGAAAATAACAACTACAATATAAAGCCAGTCCTCGCCCTCTTACTTTGTAAATGGATACTCTTGGTAAAGAAGATACATCCGACGTATTTAGACTACTTCAGCACAATAGCGTGTTTCTGTCACCCACACATCAGAGTTGCATCTCTAATGTTAGTCATCCAGTTGCTGAAAGCTTGTTTATCTGTTCTAGGTATTTGTTTTTTCATTGCAAAATAATTCCCCCTCCCTAATGCCGCTGCGTATTTCCATTGTGGTTCGAGGGCATGCAGGAGGAACACACGGGGAAAGAAAATTTGGAGAACACTCCTGGCACGTCGGATAGCAGGTTGGATGCCTAATACAGCGCACTATGCATCACCTTAAACCTAATTCCTAAGCTTCTTCTGTGTGCAGATGCCTCCAGTTCTTAGCTTGACTATAGTGCCTTTGACGAAAGGATGTACCACTGTCTAAACTTTTCTTGCATTTCACCATAATCCAATATAAACATGCTTATCGAATCCTTCCTGCAATGACGTGTTTCCACATGACACCACAAGTCTTACTTCAGAAGTTGGTGGGCTCTTGATTGTGTGTGAATTTTGTCTACTATTTGTTCTAATAGGCCCTGTGGTTAATCTTTGTAGAACATACACATTAAACAACAGACGTGTTGTGTAAATTATAACTCAGTAAATTAGTTGACTAGAATCATTGTCTTCTCAGACATAGCTACACAACATCACCTGTCAGGCCTCCGCTGTCTTGGAATTTCTTCATGTAGCACAATAGTAGAATTATTTTAGAGTTCACCTTTTGAAAGAGCATGGGTACGTGTGTCCTATCTCCAATCGTTATTTTGTTTAATTTTTTTTTTAAGCAAGATAGTTCGGATTTCATAAAGATTTTATAAAGAGACCTGGAATCCTCCTTGCCACAGTGGTCTAGCTCCAGACTTATGCTGAGGGAGGCACTAGGGTGAACAAATGTCCATTCTCAAACAGGCGATACATTTAATACATAAAAGAATACCAGGTTCGAACCAAGTTCATAAAATGCAAAACTACTCACATTCGCCAGGTATATTTATCAATGCACAGAACAAAAAACATATTGTGTGCTGATAGCCATGTTTCTCCTTTAATAGCTCTTTTCTTTGTTTCTGTACCTTTGGAAAATTAGTGTTTTGTGCACAGTGGGTGATACGCGTTATGGTGTGTTGTGTACATTTATAACCATAAGTGGTGAATGTGAAGCAGAACCACAGCTCAGTTTTTAACTGTGTTGTTTTCAGGCATTGGATCTCTTACTATGATGTGCTCAATTTCCAACCCCTCTGCATATGCAGTAAAGTTTGACCCTGAGCCCAACCTGCCATGGGTGGCCAACTCCCACTCCGCACAGCCTTTAGCCATGCACAGTGATGCCTGGCTACAGGGCCTGGCCTGCGGCCAAACCCAGCATCCAACTGACCACATGGTTTGGCCTACAGGGCCTGTCACCAAGCCCTTCTCCCATCCAACCACAGGGGTGGCCTGAAGGGCCTGGACTGAGTTCAGGCCAAACACTCAACCGGCATGTATGGCCACCCTGCACTTTTGTGCAGAGGGGTTAGCCGCACGTCCAGCTCCCAACCTTGCACAGACAGCCAACATCTGCTGCACAGATGGGTTGACCCATTGAACTTTATTTACTTTTTTATATTTACTAAATGTGTGGGATAAGGAAACCTTTCAGGGTCCCACCAGCTATGGCAGTTGGGTGGTCATGGTGTGACATTTGTTTTTGTTGTTCTGGACATGAGTTGAGAACATGCACAGCAACCTGAAATGACTACCACATGGAAAAAAAATGATCTTGCTTCGAAAAATCTGATCCGGACCGCAGATCTGAAAGGGATGACAGGAACAGAGGCTCCATCGTCTAATTGGATTACTTTTTTCTGGCTTCATGGAGGAGTCCATTCACAAATCGTAAGCGGCACAGATATACAAAGGTGTTAACCCTTTAATGTGCAGCATTTTAAAATGCTTATATCTGAAAAACTACCGAACAGATTTACACCAAACCAACAAAAGCATGAGTATAGTTCTACTTTTATTATTAAAAAAGGCATGAGCCTTTACAAATGGCACCCGAATAGCGATGCAGGAGCCAGGCACCTCCTGAAAACAGCACACTAGTCCTTACAAGGAAAAGAAATCCAGAAGTATCTACTTTCTGTAGAAGCTGTACAGAAGGTGGAAACTTACGTCTTGTTTTTCCTTGTTAGCACTAGCGTGCTGTTTTCAGGAGATGCCTGACTCCTGCATCCGCTGCACAGGCACCATTGGTAAAGGCCTGTGCCTCTTTTAATAATTTGTTTTATGCTTTTAGATTTCTCCCATGTTAATTAGTTTTGCCTCTGTTACCAGTAACTATACTCCACAGAGAAGCTTGTGGCAGTACAGCGGGTTTGCTGGACACTTGTTTGTATTTTATTTCCCCCCACCGGTTTTGAACTCGCGCTGAGAAGCACTAACTTACCACGCCCCTCCTTGACACGCCCCCCTGGATGGCTGGTTACAAAGGAATCTTCAGAGCGCATCTGTGCCAGATCCTGTGCCCGTTTTCAGTCCCATCTATCCGCTACACTTAGATGTGCGAGGGAAGAACTGCTGAAGCACAGCATCTTAGGTAAGAGGTCTCAGTGCACCACCCTTGAGCCCCACAGGCTCATTGATACCATGAAGTGTCAGGGGCGTAGCTGTACACTAATTAATTATAATATTGGGACCAATAGCTCAATTAAGCTGATTGATATCATTAAGCCTAATTTTCAGAAAACCATCTCTTGTTCCTTAATAAATGCCAGATTGCTGGTAAAAAAATAAAATAGAGTTCTCAGACTTTATAGATCTTCACAAACTAGACATGGCGTTTATAACGGAGACCTGAGTGGACCCTTCCTCCTGTCCTTATCCTGGTTTCCGCAATTTCAGGGAGATAGTCCATCTTTAGAATGGACCGATTTAGGAGAGGAGTGGCGGTAATCTATCGCGATCAGCTGACTGCCGTCTTGTCCATTTCTTCAAGTTCCAAGTACGAAGCTCTTTTTTTCAAAGTGGAACTAAATAAAAACACTACTTTTAACGGTTTGTTAATCTACTGCCCCCTAGATCAACGTTCACCCGGGCCATTAGCCATTTACTGGAATCTAACTCCGCAAACTGATCGGTTCTCGGAGATTTCAATCTTCACTTGGAGAACTGTTTAGTAAGAGACTCCGAACTATTAATTGATACTACGGCTAGCTTGGGCCTAGCTCAGCTGGTAGATGCCCCCACTCACCTGCCAGGCCACACGCTGGAAGGTGTTTTCTGACAACTCCTTTTTAATCTCACGGCTTTATTGCATCTGAAATAGTCCGACCATAAGGCTGTTATGTTTGAATTGCAGATACCAGTTAAATCACCCATAGCCAGTGCCTCCCACTCTGCCAGAAAAGGTCGTCCCTGGCAAAGGATGGACTCAATTCAGCTGAACTCGTCTCTTACTAGTTCGAAGCCCAATCTCTCTAAGAACTTAGATTTACCCACTTCAGATTACCACCACTGAATAGGCACAGTTGTACATCAGCTAGCCCCAGAAAAAGTACATACTAATCATAGAACTACTCGCTCAGAGCCATAGTTATCTGATAAACTCAGAGCCCAAAAGCAACTCTGTCACAGACAGTAAGTAGCGCAGATGGAGAAAGAATTATGACGCTACTGAAAGGCACATCTATAAACACGCTATCAGTCAGCACAAAACCTTGATTCTAAAGGGAAATCGGCTTATTTCATCCATATTATATAGACTTCGAGAAACCCTACTAAAGATTTATTCACTACAGTTAAACAACTCGTTAACATCCCCAGACAAGAATAATACCAGGTGTAACCAATCTTTTTGCAACACGTTGGATTCTTTTTTTCAGGCTAAAGTAGAGGTTGTCTGCAACATTTTTGCCGCGAACTGTCATTTGAATCATTTGTCTCAAGATGATATCTCTTCCCTTACTAGTGCAGGAACACTGTCCTCTTTCTACTTGTTATGGTCAACCAGGTTCTTGACCTGTTCAATTCCTTCAAGTTGGGCTCCCATTGGGTCCATGTCCTCCAAAAATAATACAACTATCCTCTAAGATAATATTTGGTCAACTTGCCAAGGGCTTCCACGAAATGTTTAGATCTGCTACGTTCCCAGGGCATGGAAAAAGGCATCTATCATACCTTTACTAACAAAGTCCCACCTTAGCTGTCAGGAACCTAGTAACTATTGACCCATTTGACGCCTCCCATTCCTGGCTAAAATAGTTGAAAAGGCTATAAATTGGGAGCTTGTCTAAACACTAACCACCTCCTCGATCCTACTCAGTTTGGGTTTCGGAGCGAGCACAGCTCTGAATCACCCTTGATTGTCGCTTCTGAAGACACAAGAACCACCCTGGATACAGGAGGAAATGCAGCCTCGATCCTCTTAGATCTCTGCGGGGCATCCAACATGGTCAATCATGACTTGTTGACTGACCATCTCCACACCATTGGAATCAGCGAATCATCACTCGCTTTTTTAAAATCCTTGTCTGAACAGTTTCCTTGCCTTGAACGGATTTGTTTCCCAACCTTTTTCTTTACCATGTGTTGTGCCGCAGGGAACATCCCTGAGTCGTACCCTTTTTACTGGTGAGCGCAAAGCGCTCAATTCCGTGTTGTCATCTCTCTTTGGGCTTCAAACAACCCCAATGTCACATCAGTGTCTTTCATTGGTTTGTGGGCTTGCCTTTTAAAATCTGCTTGCTTTCATTAGTGGAAGGCATGCATATGTCATGCCTTTTCTGGTGGTTAGCCGTCCTCGAGCGCAGCGACCAAGTACTGAAAACATACGAGGCTCGCTGTTTTCCGGCCAGTTTGTTTACTACTTTTTCTCTTTTTCCGCAGCGCGACCTCGCTTGGCAGAAGTCGAGTGCTTTGCATGACATCGACCCTGTTACATAGATAATTCACTTTTGCCGGTTACGTAGGTAATTGCGCTTTTGCCGATAGGTTTCACTACGAGTGAGCTGTTATTTCCGTTTGTGAGACTGCTTTGAACTGATGGCAGCCGTCAGCTCGCTTATGTGAAACTATTACTTTTCAGTTTATATGGCAAGAAAAGTCCAGTTAGTTATGTGAAACAGTTTTATTTTCATTTTCAATTTATGTGGCAAGAAAAGTCCGGTTAGGAGTTTACAATGCTAATTGCTCGAGCTCAAGCAAACGCGAGATCGTTTGCATTACAAATGCTTGTTAACTTATGTCACTCCTTTGGCCAGTCTTATAAAAACTTTTGGCTTCTGTGTAACATCTTGTGCTGATAATACCCAAGTGATGGTCTCAGTGTCCAGTTCTCCTGGTGACACTGCAGCCAGATTCCACAAAATTCCACGAATTCTGCATATAGACAATTGGATAAGTAACAACTACCTTAAATTTAGCTCAGAAAAAACCGAGGTCCTTTTGTTCAGCAACAACATCTACTTTTGGTCCCCTGTCTGGTGGCCTTAAGAATTGGGCATCTTGCCAACCCCAGTCAGGAAAGTGAGGAACTGAGTGATTTTTGTTTATGACAAATTGTCCTTTGAAAGTGAAATGAGTGCGGTGACCTCATCACCCTTTTACTCTCTGAAGAGTCTCTGGAAAGTGCTCCCTTTCATTCTCCGTGAACTGCAGAAGACTGCAGTCACTGCTCTCATGCTATGCGCACTGCATTATTGTGATGCCCTGTACATCAACATGAAGCAAAACATCCTAAATAAGCTGCAGATTTTGCAGAACGCCGTAGCTCGTCTGCTGCTAGGGATCCCTGGGCACCAGCCAGCCTCACCGGACCTACTTAAGCCCTACTGGTTGCCCATTAGGAAACACATTGATGTCAAAGCCATGTGTGCTGCTTTCAAAAGCACTTCATGATTTTTCCCCAAGCTATCTAAAACGCAGTTGTCCCTGGTATACCCCATCCGGGCCATGGCGTTCTTCTTCGGCAAAAACGTTGTTGTTCCCAAGTTCAGACGATCCCACTGGGGGCAGAAGCTTTATAGTTTGCACTGCCGAACTCTCCCTCCTAATCTGAATGAAGTGACTGGTCTTATTCCCTTTAGAAAAGCATCACAAATGTGGTTGACCATCCATCTTCATTTCTTCTTCCTGCTGTGTTACCGTAAAACCTTCCCCTTCATATCCATATGTAGCGGTAGCGCCAAGACTCCTCCGGGCATTCAAGCGCTTCATAAAAATACATTTAATTTCATTACTTTTATGCCAAGTTTGTCGCAAATCCTTTTAGTGCCGTAGACTCGTAGCCAAGAGTGTTTTTTTTTCTATGGAAGCTACAATGGGAACAAGCATAGTTTTCCACCCATCCCCCCTTAAATTTTTTCCCCTGGACAGATCTGCATGAATATTGACAAGCCGGACCCCAGCTGACTATGCCAAGTGACTGCCGAGTTTGATGCAAATCCATCGAGGGGGTCAAAAGTTATAGACAGATCAAAAAATGCCTTTTTAATCGACAGAGCAGCTGAACCATAACATTTACATTTAGCCATGGCAGCGAAAACAAATGTGGCCAATAGCATATTATTTTGAGCAACTGCACAAATACACACATTGACACGTTTAATATTGCAGTGCAAAGTTCGAGTTCGAGTTCATTACTAAAGTACAGTAAAACTGCCATGGGGCAAAACACCATTCATTGCATTAAATATTTATTGTAACAACTTTTTGCAGAGTAAACTCATAATGTTCAGCAGACCCATTTAAAGTGTTTTTACCATATTGCGCAATGTTGACTCCTTCAGTCCTGATTATGATTAAATTGTAATTGTATTTATATAGCGCTTACTACACCTGATGAGGGGTCAAAGTGCTTTTCGGTGAGTAGCACGCTACTCAGGACCCATGAGGAATTAGTGGTGGATTAGTATAGGATAACTTTATTTAGAACAAATGTACCCGAAGCAAATGGCATGCCATAAACCCTACATACTCGTGATATCTATAATCGTTGATAGAGAGGCATCATGACCCATTCGAGGTTTCGCCTGTTGTGAGTCATGACCGCACTCAACAGTAGTACTAGTATATTACACTATGCACTTGTGCATAAGTGTAATCTATAGTGCACATAATGAATAACTTTACAATATGGTTCAGTATTATTGACATCAAGGGGTACTGGTGATATAATAAACCATGAGGCCGAAGGCATAGTGTTGTTTAAATGTTACCAGAACCCCAAGAGGTCATTTATTTTTCATATTGCTTGTTTGTTTTGGGGGTTTTAGCTTGGAATAGCCTTTTTTCTTCAAAGTTCACCTAACAGTGCGCAAAGAGAGCGAGCCCCATAATTTACCTTTTTTTAAACTACATAATTTAAATGTTATTTCCGATTGATGTAGATAACCTTTCCACTTAATCGTAGCGGCCCTGACAGTTGTAAAGCTCTGCAGAATGGTTTGATGGCGATAATTAGGATCAGGAATCCCGAAATTCACAGGAAATTATGGAACATTATTTTCCATATTTCACAGTTTAACGTGAGATATGGGTTTTTATACCATTGCATTTTCAGCAATAAAAGCACCCAAACAGGTATGTGTGTATGCCATGCTTGTGAAAATGAATTAATAACATTATTTGAAACAATGGTACTCGGAAGGATATATTCACATTCTTGATACTGCAATCCAGAAGTGAAATGTTATTGCCATACAGTAGCCTGGATGAATAACTGCTTGTCACCTCAATAATTCCATGTCACAATCACGGTACTTGGAATAACAACTGGCCGCACAGCTGTAGGGCCTGTTTAGTAGAAGATGTCACTGCATGTATTTAGTCCCTCCAGCTCCTCTTACAGTTAAGTAACTTTCTGTATAACTTATTCGTACGAAACAATCATGGTCTAAGCCAGATATGCAGATCTGATAAAAGTAATACATATTTATCACCGTTGTGGAGGCGGGGAAAGGGCGTTGTGCCTATCACGTGACTTTGCCTCTAGTGGGTCATGAACTCTCCCTGTACTCAACAGGTGTAATAGAGGGCATATTTCACTGTGCATACGTTCCTTTTATGTAATTTTCAGGATATCGTTTTTGTTTACCTTTGCACTAAACGTTTTCGGGTATATAGAAACAAATTAAACATTAAGAGATTTCAAATTCCCCTCATATTGGTGAGCTGTACCATATCATGTGACTCTGTATGACGCACGTTTGCCTCAACTTGAGAGAGAGTTGGGCTGGCAACGTCTCCGTTCCTGCCCGCGTTCTCCCTGTAATATAATGGCACAGAAAATATCGTTCTTGAATTTCCTTAAATGGTCAGAAACAAGGATATGAAATGCACGTGATGCAGGTGTACTCACGAAGGGGGTGGATTATGCCCCAGCATGCATCTGGTGTGCAGAGTTGTATTGAGGGACAGGGAGACAGCCCCGTGCCTGGGATGAGGGAGGAGGGTTGGGGCGGATGTGTGCTCGGGTCACGAGCTGTGTCAGGACTGGGAGCCAGGGCTGCGCACGCAGCAGTCGGACGCTGTGTCTTTAACTTGTATCGGTGCCTGGGCTTGTGTAACAATTTGTGTATGAGGAGGTGGATTCTTCTGGTGTTTCAGAGGATTGGGAAGTTGTTTCCTTGGGAGTCAGGTGTGCATGACCTGTGCCTAGGCTTGTGTGAAGAGCTGTGCACGAGAAGTGTAGGCAGAGATGTCCTTGGGTGACGGTTGTGCATGACCTGTGTCTTGGCTTATGTGAAGAGCTGTGCACGAGAAGTGTAGGCAGAGATGTGTTTGGGAGATGTGTGTGCATGACCTGTGTCTAGGTTTATGTACAGAGCTGTGCACGAGAAGTGTAGGCAGAGAGGTATTTGGGAGATAGGGTGTGCATGACCTGTGTCTAGGCTTGTGTGAAACATGAAGCGCTATGCACAAATAGTTTGGGCAGAGGTGTCCTTGGGTGACAGTTGTACATGACCTATGTCTAGGCTTATGTGAAGAGCTGTGCACGAGAAGTGTAGGCATAGATGTGCTTGGGAGACAGGTGTGCATCATCTGTGTCTAGGCTTGTGTGAGACGTGAAGCGCTATGCACAAATAGTTTGGGCAGAGGTGTCCTTGGGTGACGGTTGTGCATGACCTGTGTCTAGGATTGTGTGAAGAGCTGTGCACGAGAAGTGTAGGCAGAGATGTGCTTGAGAGACGGGTGTGCATGACCTGTGTCTAGGATTGTGTGAAGAGCTGTGCACGAGAAGTGTAGGCAGAGCTGTGCTTGGGAGACGGGTGTGCATGACCTGTGTCTAGGATTGTGTGAAGAGCTGTGCACGAGAAGTGTAGGCAGAGATGTCCTTGGGAGACGGGTGTGCATGACCTGTGTCTAGGATTGTGTGAAGAGCTGTGCACGAGAAGTGTAGGCATAGATGTGCTTGGGAGACAGGTGTGCATCATCTGTGTCTGGGCTTGTGTGAGACGTGAAGCGCTATGCACAAATAGTTTGGGCAGAGGTGTCCTTGGGTGACGGTTGTGCATGACCTGTGTCTAGGATTGTGTGAAGAGCTGTGCACGAGAAGTGTAGGCAGAGATGTGCTTGGGAGACAGGTGTGCATGACCTGTGTCTAGGCTTGTGTGAAGAGCTGTGCACGAGAAGTGTAGGCAGAGATGTCCTTGGGTGATGGTTGTGCATGACCTGTGTCCAGGATTGTGTGAAGAGCTGTGCACGAAAAGTGTAGGCAGAGATGTGCTTGGGAGATGGGTGTGCATGACCTGTGTCACGGCTTGTGTGAAACGTGAAGTGCTATGCACAAATAGTGTGGGCAGAGGTGTCATTGGGTGACGGTTGTGCATGACCTGTGTCTAGGCTTGTGTGAAGTGCAAAGAGCTGTACACATAGAGTGTGGGCCTCGGCCTGTGCACGAGGAGCCTTGTTAGACAGGTGTGCATTATCTGTGTCAAGACTTAAATGAAGAGCTGTGCGCAAGGAAATGTGTGAAAAGGTGTACTTGGGAGACTCTTGTTCATGACGTGTGCCTAGCTTGTATGTGAAGAGCAGAGAGCTGTGCTCAAGGAGATGTGGGCAGAAGTCACCTTAGGAGACAGGTAGGCATGACCTGTGCCTAGGCTCGTCTGAAGAGGGGTGCACGAGGCGTGTGGGCTGGGGAGTCCTTGTGAGTCAGGTGTACTCACCTGAAGAGCAAAGAGCTGTGCACGAAGAGTGTGGGATGGGGTGTCCTTGGGAGACGGGTGTGCATAAGTGAAAAGTTGTGTCTGAGGGAAACCGTTCAGCACAAAGGGCTGTTTGACCCCTTATCTGCTGCCCCCCCCCCCCCCCCCCCCCCCACCCCACCCGTCACCCTAGCAATGAGCTGTATTTTGGCTATATGGGCTAGTTCGTTTTTAGGCCTCCATAACTTTTTGTGCACATGAGCTATCCACGACAAATTTGCATCCTTTATTCCCAACATTCTCAGGATTGTAAAGGTGCCCAGAGTATGTGGGTTCACCTGGAGACCAAGAAATTTGCCAAAATACAGCTACAATCTGTGTGGTTTCTTTAAATGGGGAAATAGTGCTGCAGAAGAAAGCATCTGTTTTTTCCCTGCAAATGGCATCAACAAAGGGTTTGCGATACTAAAATCACCATCTTCCCAGCTTTCAGGAACAGGCATAGTTGAATGAGAAAACCACATTTTTCAACACAGTTTTGGCATTTTACTGGGACATACACCATTTGTACTATTTTTGTGCTTTTAGACTCCTTCCAGTTAGTGACAGAAATGGGTATGAAAACAATAGTGGATCCTGGAGGCTAAACATTTCTGAAAAGTAGACAAAATTCTGAGTTCAGCACGGGGTCATTTGTGTAGATCCTTCAAGATTTTCCTACAGAAAATAACAGCTGAAATTAAAAAATATTGAAACTGAGTTGAAAATAACAGCCATTTCTGTCCACGTTTTCTTCTGTAACTTTTTCCAGATATGGACAATTTTTTTAAAGCAATATACCGTTACGTCTGCTGGACTCTTCTGGTTGTGGGAATATATAGGGCTTGTTGGTTCATCAAGAACCCTAGGTACCCAGAGCCAATAAATGAGCTGCAATGCAATGGGTTTTCATTGTATACCGGTTATACAGCATTTCATTTGGTAAAATATAAAGAGTGAAAAATAGGTATCAAGGAAACCTTTCTATTTCCAAAATAGGCACAAGATAAGGAGTTTAGAAACAGTGGTTATTTGCCCATCTCTTAATTTGGGGGTCCCCATACTAGCATGTGAAATACAGGGCGTTTCTCAAAATGACTTCTTTCTTGCACACTGCCTTACATTTGAAAGGCAAAAATGTAGAGAAAAACAGTTGGCAATAGCACTTGTTCTTCTATTCTGTGTTCCCCCAAGTCTCCTGATAAAAATGGTACCTCACTTGTGTGGCTAGGCCTAGTGCCCGGGACAGCAAACACCCCAAAATGCAACATGGACACATCACATTTTTCCATTGAAAAATGATGTGTTTTTTGCAAAGTGCCTAGCTGTAGATTTTGGGCTGTAGCTCAGCCGGCACCTATGGAAACCTACCAAACCTATACGTTTTTGAAAACTAGTTGTAGGAAGTTGGCTCTGTATGCACTATTTCAAAGTAAGGAATAGTATGCACAGAGTCCAAGGGTTCCCCTTAGAGGTAAGATAGTGGCAAAAAGAGATAATACTAATGCTCTATTTTGTGGTAGTGTGGTCGAGCAGTAGGCTTATCAAAGGAGTAGTGTTAAGCATTTGTTGTACATACACACAGGCAATAAATGAGGAACACACACTCAGAGACAAATCCAGCCAATAGGTTTTGTTATAGAAAAATATCTTTTCTTAGTTTATTTTAAGAACCACAGGTTCAAATTCTACATGTAATATCTCATTTGAAAGGTATTGCAGGTAAGTACTTTAGGAACTTTGAATAATTACAGTAGCCTATATACTTTTCACATAAAACACAAATAGCTGTTTTAAAAGTGGACACAGTGCAATTTTCACAGTTCCTGGGGGAGGTAAGTTATTGTTAGTTTTAGCAGGTAAGTAAATCACTTACAAGTCTCAGGTTTGGGTCCAAGGTAGCCCACCGTTGGGGGTTCAGAGCAACCCCAAAGTTACCACACCAGCAGCTCAGGGCTGGTCAGGTGCAGAGGTCAAAAGAGGTGCCCAAAACACATAGGCTTCAATGGAGAGAAGGGGGTGCCCCGGTTCCGGTCTGCCAGCAGGTAAGTACCCGCGTCTTCGGAGGGCCGACCAGGGGGGTTTTGTAGGGCACCGGGGGGGACACAAGTCAGCACAAAAAGTACACCCTCAGCAGCGCGGGGGCGGCCGGGTGCAGTGTGTAAACAAGCGTCGGGTTCTCTGTAGGTTTCAATGGGAGACCAAGGGGTCTCTTCAGCGGTGCAGGCAGGCAAGGGGGGGCTCCTCGGGGTAGCCACCACCTGGGCAAGGGAGAGGGCCTCCTGGGGGTCACTCCTGCACAGAAGTTCTGTTCCTTCAGGTGCTGGGGGCTGCGGGTGCAGGGTCTTTTCCAGCCTTCGGGACTTTAGGTTCAGGCAGTCGCGGTCAGGGGGAGCCTCGGGATTCCCTCTGCAGGCGTCGCTGTGGGGGCTCAGGGGGGACAACTTTGGTTACTCACGGTCTCGGAGTCGCCGGAGGGTCCTCCCTGAGGTGTTGGTTCTCTACCAGTCGAGTCGGGGTCGCCGGGTGCAGTGTTGCAAGTTTCACGCTTCTTGCGGGGATTTGCAGGGGTCTTTAAATCTGCTCCTCTGTAACAAAGTTGCAGTTCTTTTGGAGCAGTGCCGCTGTCCTCGGGAGTTTCTTGTCTTTCTTGAAGCAGGGCAGTCCTCTGAGGATTCAGAGGTCGCTGGTCCTTGGGAAAGCGTCGCTGGAGCAGGTTTCTTTGGAAGGCAGGAGACAGGCCGGTAGGTCTGGGGCCAAAGCAGTTGGTGTCTTCTTTTCTTCCTCTGCAGGGGTCTTTCAGCTCAGCAGTCTTCTTCTTCTTGTAAGTTGCAGGAATCTAAATCTTTAGGTTCAGGGAAGCCCTTAAATACTAAATTTAAGGGCGTGTTTAGGTCTGGGGGGTTAGTAGCCAATGGCTACTAGCCCTGAGGGTGGGTACACCCTCTTTGTGCCTCCTCCCAAGGGGAGGGGGTCACATTCCTATCCCTATTGGGGGAATCCTCCATCTACAAGATGGAGGATTTCTAAAAGTCAGAGTCACCTCAGCTCAGGACACCTTAGGGGCTGTCCTGACTGGCCAGTGACTCCTCCTTGTTTTTCTCATTATCTCTCCTGGACTTGCCGCCAAAAGTGGGGGCTGTGTCCAGGGGGCGGGTCACATTCCTATCCCTATTGGGGGAATCCTCCATCTACAAGATGGAGGATTTCTAAAAGTCAGAGTCACCTCAGCTCAGGACACCTTAGGGGCTGTCCTGACTGGCCAGTGACTCCTCCTTGTTTTTCTCATTATCTCTCCTGGACTTGCCGCCAAAAGTGGGGGCTGTGTCCAGGGGGCGGGCATCTCCACTAGCTGAAGTGCCCTGGGGCATTGTAACACGAAGCTTGAGCCTTTGAAGCTCACTGCTAGGTGTTACAGTTCCTGCAGGGGGGAGGTGTGAAGCACCTCCACCCAGAGCAGGCTTTGTTTCTGTCCTCAGAGAGCACAAAGGCTCTCACCGCATGAGGTCAGAAACTCGTCTCTCAGCAGCAGGCTGGCACAGACCAGTCAGTCCTGCACTGAACAATTGGGTAAAATACAGGGGGCATCTCTAAGATGCCCTCTGTGTGCATTTTTTAATAAATCCAACACTGGCATCAGTGTGGGTTTATTATTCTGAGAAGTTTGATACTAAACTTCCCAGTATTCAGTGTAGCCATTATGGAGCTGTGGAGTTCGTTTTTGACAGACTCCCAGACCATATTCTCTTATGGCTACCCTGCACTTACAATGTCTAAGGTTTTGCTTAGACACTGTAGGGGCATAGTGCTCATGCACATATGCCCTCACCTGTGGTATAGTGCACCCTGCCTTAGGGCTGTAAGGCCTGCTAGAGGGGTGACTTACCTATGCCACAGGCAGTGTGAGGTTGGCATGGCACCCTGAGGGGAGTGCCATGTCGACTTACTCGTTTTGTCCTCACTAGCACACACAAGATGACAAGCAGTGTGTCTGTGCTGAGTGAGGGGTCCCCAGGGTGGCATAAGATATGCTGCAGCCCTTAGAGACCTTCCCTGGCATCAGGGCCCTTGGTACCAGGGGTACCAGTTACAAGGGACTTACCTGGGTGCCAGGGTTGTGCCAATTGTGGAGACAATGGTACATTTTAGGTGAAAGAACACTGGTGCTGTGGCCTGGTTAGCAGGGTCCCAGCACACTTCTCAGTCAAGTCAGCATCAGTATCAGGCAAAAAGTGGGGGGGGTAACTGCAACAGGGAGCCATTTCTTTACACTAGTCACCTAGGGGAATCCAGGATGGGGTGACTTGGGGGCTCTTATTGGTGTTTGTCACCCAGAATCCTTTGCAAACATCAAAACTGGGCTAAAAAAACACTCTTTCGTCACATTTCAGGTGCTGCAAAGTTCTGGAATCTGAGGGGAGCCACAAACTTCCTTCCACTCAGGATTCGCCCAGTCTTCCAATAAAAATAGTACCTCACTTGTGTGGGTAGGCCTATTGCCCGCAGCAGGAAATGCCCCAAAACACAACATGGACACATCACATTTTCCCAAAGAAAACTGACCTGTTTTTTGCAAAGTGCCTAGCTGTGGATTTTGGCCTCTATCTCAGCCGGAACCTAGGGAAACCTACCAAACCTGTGCATTTATGGAAAGTAGACACCTAGGGGAATCCAGAATGGGTGACTTTTGGGGCTCTCGCCAAGCTCTGTCACTCAGAAGCCTTTGCAAACCTCAAAATTTGGCTAAAAAAACACATTTGCTGCACATTTCGGCATTGGAAAGTTCTGGATTCTGAGGGGAGCCACAAACTTTTTTCTACCTATCATTTCCTCAAGTCTCCCGATTAAAAACAGTACCTCACTTGTGTGGGTAGGCCTAGTGCCCGTGATCCATTCCTGATGCAGGCACTCAAGGGGATAGCATTTTTATCAGGGCAGGTGGGGAAACACTGGGTGGTAGGAATTTTGTGAATCCCAGCATATTCCTGTAGTTTGTGTGACAGAAAAAATAGAGTTTTTATTCAACATTTCACCTTTGCAGGATATTCTGGGTAAGAAAACTTTGGGGAAGCCACACCTCCGTGGACTCCCCGGGTGTCTAGTTTCCAGAAATGTCTGGGTTTGGTAGGTTTCACTATACGGCCGCTGAGCCCAGAACCAAAAACGCAGGTGCCTGCTTACAAATCCAGGTAGTTTTGTGATAGATAATTTTGATGTCTCCACAGTACAATTTGGGCGGTGAAATTTGGGGCTGAACTAAATTGGGGAGCTCCCAAGAGAGCACTCCCTCTGTGTTTGACACCGCATGCACCTGCTCTGTGTGTTGGGCTAACCCGCTATTGTCCCGCTGCACAGACTGTGCTTGCAAAGGGACAGCAGGACTGTCCTCACCACCTCCCTCAGAATCTCTGAAAGAGGAGTTGTCGGATGGAACTCGTCCGACTGAAAATCCCTCCCAAAGTCTGCGGCACTGTCCTATCCCTCAGATGCTGTCTCAGTCTCTGATCCTACGTCAGAGCTGTCCTATATAACCAGAGGTAGGGCTTGAGCAGCAGTCATCCAACGAGACGCCATATCTACTACTGGCTAAACTGTTTCTCTAAAACACCAGCGTACGTAGACAGTCACAGAATTACTGGCGGGTGTGTGTGTGTGTGATGAGTGCAACAGTAAAGGTCACCTTACCTTTGCTTCTTCCCTCAATCATTACGTTCTCTCAAGACACTCAAAAAACAAAAAAGACACACTAATATTTCACCTTGTCACATACCAATCGTCACAGTCTTTAGCGCCTCTGGCGCCCAGTCCAGTAATCATTGTTGGTGCTCCCATGACCTCCTCCTCGGATTCCCTCACTACCACCCAGAAAAAGTGCCCTTCATCTCTCTATAGCCCCCCTTGCACGTACATTTCATTTGTATTATAGCGCAGGTAATGGCTGGCTTTACTAATCCACTCAGCTATTCACATAAAATATACATATGATCTTTGCAGTAGGCATATAAATCTTCTGCGCTACTTTATGGCATCAAAACTGCCACTAGACAAAAGTCAGATTGTTTTCTAGCAGAAACATAATCACAAGAGTTAGCTAGACTTTTTTTCATTGCTGCCTAAAAGTTACAGTTGAAACGCATTGGTTGGAGTATGCGCATTGCTTGGAAGACACAAGCTGCGAGACAACTGGTGACGTGTGTGTGTGTGTATATATATATATCACTTTTATATGTGGGTGTGGTTTCCCTGGGGGCCAGTCGCAGCCCCCAGGGAAACAACACACTCATTGACAAAAGTGATCTATATATATATATATATATATATATATATATATATATATATATATATATATATATATATATATATATATTGTGGCCCCCAGGGAAACCATACAGCTATTAAAAAAAAAAAAATTGCCCCCACAGGAGGTCAGCCCTGCTCATGGCAACCCCCTGTCAGTTTCATTTAAAAAAAAATATTTTTATTCCCTGGGGGTGCGATTGCACCCCCCCCAGGGGTAAACTAACATATATATATATATTTTTTAAAATATGCCCCCCGGGGGGAACGGCCCATTTTCAGAGGGGGTCTACCCCCCCCCCCCAACTATAATCCCTGGTGTCCAGCGGGTTTTCTTGGCTGTAGATCGCAGCATGGCTGCGATCTGCGGGCAGGAAACCATTTCAGGAAGACCTTGTTTCAAAGGGGAGAATCTTCCTTTTCAAATGAGGCCTTCCTGAATGGTAGGGAGGCCCTTTCGGGCCCGTTTTCCCCACCGGAGCAGAAAGCGGTCTTACCTTTTGCTTCCTTCTCCGGTGGGGAAAACGAAGTGTGAAGTCAGCGCGCTGATGTCACAGAGGGGTGGGGGGGAAAGTTTGGAGACACGGTCATGACCCGCACCAGGGAGGGTGTGCGGGCATCAGCCAGTGGCCGAATCCCAAATCTTCTTCACTTAGATCTGTTCCTTCTGTTGTTTCTGCTTCCTCATTTATGCTTGACAGTACATCAGAAACTTTCAGTTGCATGCAAGGAAGGCCACTTATCTTCTTTCACAGTTTCTCTAGACAGTGATGATACAACTGGATTTATGATTTTTCTTGGTTTAGTAGGAACTTGACAAATTCTTCGTTGACTTTGATTTGTTTCACCTGCACCATTAGCCCCTTCAGAAGGATCCAAATCTGAATGACTCAACTCCACTTTCGGCTACTTCAGGATTTGCTTTATCTCTTTTTCACAATTGTCTGCTTCTGGGAGAGTCCTCCTGCTCAGACTCACCTCTCCTGCTACATCGACTTCCAATTCTGCTGATAGAGGAGTATCGGGATTGTCCTCAATTTCAGCTTTCAGAGGAGCACCTGGATCTGGATCTTCACCAGTTTGCACTGTCTTCTTCTACAGTCTCTTGTTCTGTCTTTGTCACTTGCTCCTCTTGAGACTTTATAGTTTCTGCTGGTGCTCTCAAGAACATTGGATCTTCATCATCCAAAAGATATGGCACTTTACGAGTATGGCTCACATGAATCCAGTTTGGAAGACGGCCGCGCGATCCAACATGGCGGACGTGTAGTTCTCCAGCTCCGCACTGGTAAGCTATCATTATCCTTAATCAGGCGGGAGGGGCTGGAGTTTGGAGTCCAGAGGACGAGTGCCTGATTTAGTGCAGCCCGTGCACCTGCTGGTGCCGTTGCCCGAGGTTTGGAAAGACGCAGCGCCGCAAGGTGGGAGACCGGAGGTTCGAGCCTAAAGGGCCGCGCTCCAGCTACGCGTGACGCGGTACCTCTGGTTACAGGGGTCCGGTGTGTGAAGCAAGTCCTGCTACGGCAAGAGAGGGGGCCCGGAGCCGAGAGTCCTGCGCCCCGGACTTGACTTGAAGCTGTGGTGGCCCGGAGGAGTGCAACGAGACCACCGGCAGGATGCTGTTGGGGAACGGAGGATGCCGCTACCCCGGCGTTACCTGTGGTCGGAGATGGCGAGACGCTGCGGGAGGTGAGGCAATGGGCCCGGACCTGCTTGATTGCCGGCAAGTAGAGCCAGCGACATGGGACGCTGAAGGAGGGGCCCCTACAAGTGTTGTCGACCCCGGCGAGACGCAGTCCCCCCTATCGAGAAGCCGGTGGGCAGTGTGAGATTAGTGGATGCGGCTGGAGGGACCCAGGGCTGAGGATACCGCACACGGATGTCGGCGCGGAGGTGGCCCAGAGCAGTGAGACAGGGACTGTGATGAGAGGCCGTTGGTGGGCCGTTGGACTTGCGGTGCCCCGCTGAGGTGATGAAACTTGGTTTGCTGACCTGACGGGGAATCCAAGGTTGCAAGAAGAAGCAGCACGGGGGAATACTGACCTGCAAAGGAGCCAGGGAGGCCTCGCCCTCCAGAGGACAGCTACGGGGGACACACGGCTGGGCAGCGAGATTCCCCCTGTGTACTGATGATGACGGGCCTGGCCCAGCAAAGCCAATGGAGACCTAGGATGGGGTAGGTCAGCTCCTTTTGCCCTAATGTGAAGGGTGGACCTTGATGGGACCAACTGAACCCAGGACCAGAGGTAGACCCTACTCTGCTCCCTGAGACAGTATGAGAGTGGAACCGCTTCAACGTTTTGGATGCAGTGAGGACTAGGAGCGATTCGAGTGGCTTGTATGTGGTCCATGGGGTGGCCCCGCAGAGGAGGGCCGGTGGAAGAACCGCGACACACGATACAGACAGATTCTGAAAGGGTTTGCCATGGGGAAAACAAAGCCTAAGTCGCGGGGCCCTATGGGTCAGGCTTCCCTGGCCATGCATAACCAGAAGTGGCTACCTCCGTTGTTCCCCAAGGGATGAGTGACGCCTTAAACAAAATACTGGAAGCTATTGAAGACTCCAAACTCACCCTACAACGGGACATTGGCAAGGTCACGGCCGAAGTGGGCTTGCTGCGTGCGGATCACTAGAAACTGTCAGACAAAGTGCGTGAAGTGGAAATTGTGGTCACAAGCTTCCGACCTTCCCACCAAGCACTGAAGCTCCAGGTATCCCACTTAGCAGATAGGGTGGACCGCCTAGAATGACGGGCAGAAGATGCAGAAGGACATAGTCGTCGCAACAACGTCCGCATTATCAGACTGCGGATGGAGTGAAGGGGAGAAGCATAGCGGAATTCCTTGAACCATGGCTGTGTGATCTCATGGATGAAATCAACCACACACCCTTCTTTGCCTTGGAGAGGGCACACTGCATTCCGGCGCAGAAACCACCACTTGGTAGACCGCCTCGTCCTGTTGTGGCCAAACTTCTTCATTACTGTGACCGAGTTCTGCTGTTGCAGAGGGCCCGCATGGCTGGACCTTTCAAAGTGGAAGGAGGACAGGCAAATCTGTTTCCATGCTTTACAGCGGCTGTACAAGCCAGGAGGGCAGCCTTTACAGCAGTGACTAGGGCGCTTAGAGAGGAATGGATAACATATGCACTACTTTTTCCATCCCGGGTGAAACTGACAGTGGATGGAACTGAGCCTTTCTGTCAAGACCCCGAGGAAGCATGAGCATGGTTGGAACACTACAGATTAGGCACGGCTGGGTCCCCAAAAGAAGTGGCTGCGATTGCCCAGCGCCAAAAGAGGAGGCGGGGATCTCGAAGCCGGGTCCGCCAGCCCCGGCTTACCAAGCCATCACCCACCCAGTCAGAGGAAGGGAAGAAGCTAGTGCTCCAAGCTGCTGCCTCATTAACCGAGCCTGAACATTCGGATGGAATGGGGACAGGAAAAGATCAAGATCTAGACTCGGACACCCACCTATCAGATTCCGACTGACGAACAAGCACACCAGAAGATCTCCCCCAGGTGACGCCTCAATCATCCTACAACATCATTTAGGTTGACTCTGCTGGGCTGCCTGAATCTGCCGCTGACTCCACAGACAGATCGTGGTTACAGGAGAAGTGGGCTGGACTAAGACGAAGGCTAAGGCTAAGTCTGAGAGCCGATGTACCAACTGCCTCGCTCCCCCCCCCCCCCCCTTATCCCTGACTCTTTGTCCTTGTAGAGGCGGTATCGTATGACACTCATGATGACTATTATGTTCTGTTTTGGCGGCCAGCCATTGATGGACTGTCCTTGGGAGGGGAGTTGGGCTTTAGTTTAATTGTTTTGTCCCAAATGATCTCAGTTGAGACTGTACCCATTGCTATGCACAACGTGAAGAGGTAGTGGGGTTGCTGGGGTTATGGCTCCTGCAATAATGTTATATAATGCCTGTACATTTGATTACACTTAATGTGATTACCTGGAATGTCCGAGGGCTGGGATCCATGGCTAAGCGGAATAAAATTCTGTCATATAAAACGCTACGGGGTGCGTATTGCTATGTTCGCAGAGACACACCTCACACGGATAGAAGCCAGTGCGTTGAGGCAGCTTTATAGGACCACCTACTCTGCTTATGCTTTGGGTACACTGATCTGGATTAGGGCGGTGGTGCCTCTGGAAGTAATGAAGATGGCAGCGGATGATGAGGGGCGGTTCGTATTGGTGGAGGGGCAGCTACATGGTAGACCCATTGTGTCGGGGTCAGTGTCTACGCCCCTAACCATGACCAGATGGCATATCTACATACCCTGTCTGCACACATGGCTGACTTCCCGAGGGGGATATACCTCATTGGGGGGGACTTTAATGGAGTCCTAGATACACACCTTGACTGCTCTTCCCCGCCGGTGCGGGGTGCTCTGTCAGTTAAGATTGCTGCATTGCTGACTGTCTGGTTGGGCCTTGGAGGATGCGTGGCGAGTGCAACACCCATCACATCAGGACTACTACTATTCCCATACCCACCAGGTACACACTAGAATTGATAGGTTTTTGTGCAGTGGGTCAATCTGTGGGCAGATGAGATACTCAGAATATTTTGGCCGCACATTCTCTGAACACAGCCCGCTTCCGCTGCATATGATAGTGGGAGAGCACCGACCCCCTATTCCGACATAGCGCCTACAGCCGATTGCGCTGGAGGATGCTAGTTTTAGAGAAGCACTATCCATAGCAGTAGCAGAGTACTATTCCTGTAATGAAGGCTCGGCATAACAGAAGGGGATGGAATGGGAGGCCCTCAGGGTGGTGGTGTGGGGACAGTGTTGAGCCAGACGACGGGCATTAAGCTAGTGTTGGAGGGAGACCTCACACACCTCAAAGAACGATTGCATACTTTAGACAATGAGCAGGACCATGGCCCGGAGGCCCTCTGTCGATTATTGGATGTTCTGTAGGAATACGCAGTGGCCCTTGAGAAACTTAGGTGTCATGACCATGTTGGGTATATGCACAGGGTACACGAGGAGGAAGGTAGGGCTGGATGGCTGCTGGCCTGGCTGGTTTTACCCCCACACAGTGGGGTCCCCGATTACTGGAATCGCACTACCTGACGGATTCTTGGTATATGACCTTCTCAGCATAAATGCAGCGTTTTGTGATTATTACATGGTGCTATATGCACCCCCGGAGGCTCCGTTACCTGCTGGGCACAGAGGTGACAGAGGGTGAAGTGAAGCTTGCAGTCAAAGACCTGGTGACTGGTAAGATCCCTGGGATGGTCGGCCTTCCCCCAGAATTTTACAAACTGGCAGTGGATGTCTTGGCATCAAGGCTGGTAGCAGTGAATGCAGAAGCCTATGAAGGGGGTCATTCTCCCTGGGACACTGAGGGAGGCTGTGGTAGTTCCCCTCACTAAGACTGCTGACCGATACACAGGGGTGAAAGACTTGTGCCCCCTTTACATGATTAATACTGATTTTAAAATTCTGAGTAAGGTCCTGGCTACCAGGCTCTGCCGTTTATGCAGAGCCTGATCCGTGATGACCAATGTGGGTTCGTACCTACCAGGAGCACCTCACAAAATCTCTGTAGACTGTACATAGTATTATACAGTTCCCCCCCACCCGATGGATGCAAACGCAGTAGTAGTGTCGGTAGACCTTGAAAAAGCTTTCAACACAGTGAGACAGGACTACCTAGAAGTCGCGATGCGAAGTTTGGGATTAGGAGAAGCATGCCTTAAATGGTTCTGGCTGTTATACGGTTCCCCAACCTCAAGAGTCAGAACTGGGCAGCAGGCCTTGGCCATGGAGACTCTGGCGGAATGGTTCAGGAAGGAGGGGCATGGCAGAGGGATGTGTCGAGGTGGAGTGGAACATATCATATCGTTATACGCTGATGACTTATTGATTAACTTAAGGGACGGGAAGAGAGACTTACCCTGGGCACTTGAGACACTGGAAGGGTTTGAGGCCAACTCCGGGCTTCGCCTTAACAGAGGGAAGATGTGTGTGTTTCCGGTGGTTGCTGGTAGTGCCCCACCCTCCACCTGCCCAGCAGATGTTAAATGGGCCCCTAGTACATTCAACTATCTCGGGATTCAGATTTATCACAACATAGTTGATCTTATGGAGGGTAATCTGGGCAAAACTATACGATCCCTAAAAACTGGGGTGGGTTTTTCACGTTCCCTTAATTTGCCCTTCATGGCGCGTATTTCACTGTCCAAGATGATTATGCTCTCACGACTTCTATATTTCTTGGTTAATCTCCCAGTAGCTATTCCGGTACACTGGTTCAGATCATTGGACACCCTCCTCGGAGACCTAATATGGAGTGTTGGGTGCCACAGGGTTGCACTGGCCACTCTCTGCCTCCTCCCAGAGGCAGGAGGTCCCAGACTTTGAGCTATATTATGTGGCGGCGCAGCTGCAATGGCTGGCATGGTGGCTGAATGCTCATGGGTTGCCAGGTTAGCTACCATGGGCAACTGTTATGCCCAGGGGAAGTGGTCCTCTTTCGCAGAACTACTAGACCGGATGGATATCTCCCATGGGGTCAGTTCCTAAGGTACGAGGCAGTGACCCGAGCTGTACGAGACTTATGGGGAGAGGGTACGAAAGAGCCCTCCACACATGCGGTGCTCCGGACGATGCTCCGGATGGGTGGAGGATCCCATTTGGTGACTTGGCTATACAAAGCCCTGAACGGGATGATGAGTGGGCTGTGGGATGGGAGGCGGACGTGGGCAGGGAACTGGCAGAGATGGAATGGGGACGGGTAATTGCACCTGCATCCCATGTTTCACGGAACACTCGCCTTAAACTAATTCAGTTCAATTTTATACACAGGACATATCTGACCCCACATAGATTTTAGTCCATCTACGAGAGCCTCGGGCGGCCCTAGATGCCAGGCACCGGACACAGATTTTGGACATATGGTTTGGGGATGCCCTACCCTGAGAGCATACTGGGCTGAAATATTTGCACGCCTCAACCTCACCTTAGATAGGTCCCTATCTGTCACCTTAGAGGTCTATTTATTGGGCCTTCTGGTCAGGACACCCCCTAGAAAAGCAGGGAACAGATTTATAGACCTGGCTTTAGTGTTGGCACGGCGTAGGATAGCGATAACCTGGAAAACGACTGAGGGGCCCCAGCTTACTACATGGGTACACAAGGGTACGCGTTGGGGCCGGGGTGGAGTAGAGGACCTTGAGGAGGGAGGAAGCACAGGGGCTCTGACGCCAACCTATAGAACATTTATGGGTGGAAATTATGGAGGAATGACACCCATACTGAGCTCAGAACTGAAGAGGGCGCGGGGTAAGACCCTAACGCTAAAGCCTGAGTGCTAGCCCAGAGGATGCTGGTACACACAAGATAGCACTTCGGGCTGCCAACCTTGCTGCAGCCGACAAGCAGCCACTACTCAAGCATTGTTGCAGAATTGCTAGAGATTTCACACTATGAGGACATGGTTAATCAGTTTGAAGAGTTATACCTTAGCAACATAAAGACCAATTTTCCTGCATGGTTTGAATTGACATGGGTATGCACTAGAAAACAAACAGGTGCCACCAGAGGGCATGATATCAGGTACCTGGGAAACTTAGTAGAGGTTTCATATACTGTTATAGACCATGATGGCCAGAGCCTAAACAAATGTATCATATCAGGAAACAAAGATTTGAGCACTGTGAATATGATGAAGTATGAGCATGGAAAAAATATGTAATGACATAGATGTTACACAGTTATATATTAGCATGACTTCTGTTAAAAGTTCAAATGCCAATAAAAATATTTTTAAAAAAAGAATCCAGTGTGGTAGACTTCCGCACGTGCTTCTTGGTCACCACCCAATCACCAGCCTGTAGACTGTGACACTGGTCTTGGGATGGTGGCACGGCTGTAGCTTCCACCTGATAAGACGAAGAGTGAACCACATCAGCTAGACCCTTGCAGTAATCCAGCACCAAGTCATGAGTTATGCTTACAAGCCCATTTGAAGGAGCAGCTGGCAATCTCATGGCTTTGCCCATCAATATCTCATGTGGTGAGAGTCCAGTCTATCTGTCAGGTGTTCTTCGTATGCTCACCAGAACGAGAGGTAAAGCATAAGACCATTTCAGTGAAGTAGATGCACACATTTTTGCCAATCGAGCTTTCAAAGTTCCATTCATTTGCTCTACTAATCCAGAATCTTCAGGACGGTAACCACAGTGTTTAAAGCGGAACACAGCATTTTTATCACCCTATTATTGAAGTGACTTCCTCTGTCTGATTGTAAAGAGGCCGGAAACCCAATCTTTGGGTTAGCTCCCCACGTAACAGTTTTGCTACTGTGTGGCTATCATTTCTATGTGTAGGGTAGGCTTCAATCTAGTGACTAAATAATCAGCAACACGTACCTCAAACCACCACACACAGCCATCTCAGTGAAATCCATCTGCATTCTGTTAAATGGACCACCTGATCTTCAAGTGTGACTCAAATTGACAACAGTTCTCTTTCCCATGTTCATTTGCTGGCATGTAATGCATATGTGACAAATTGCTTCTGCAACTTGTCTAAATTTTGGGTTAAATCAAGATTGCTTATGTGTTCGAATCATTGCATCTCTGCCAATGTGAGTTTGACCATGATAGTATCTAGCCATTTATGTCAGTGACAATATGGCAAGACTACTTGCCCATTATTTGAAACCCAAATTTTATCAGTTTCTCTTTGGTTACAACCCTATTTTATCCAGTTTCTTTTTTCATCTTCTGGAAACTCATCTTGCAATCTGTCAACAGAAAGCTTTGACTTGTCTCATCAATACTTTTTACAATTTTCCACTCTTCAATGAAGGTGGCACAATTAAGTGCACGATATCTGGCAATTTGATCAGCATGTACATTACCCATAGAGATAAAAATAATTTGCTTTGCGATGTGAAGTACATTTAACAACTGCAACTTTCACACGTAATTGTAAAGCTTCTAGCAATTCATGAAGCCTGTCACCATTTCGTACAGGAGAGCCAGAAGTGGTCATAAAACCCCTTTGGGACCACAACTGCTCAAAGTCATGTAAAACACCAAAGCCACCCTGTCTGTCTGTGAAAATCGTAATTTTAAGCTGTGATAAAATACAGCATGCTGTAGTAAGAGCAATCAGTTCAGTCACTTGTGCAGAAAATACTCTTTGAAGCCATGAAGCTTTGAGTACACCAGAGATGGTGCACACAGCATAACCAGCTCTCAATGTTCCCACATTGTTTGTTAAACAGGAACCATCAACAAAAATTATTTGATCATTTTTCTGTAGTGGTGTATCCTGAATATCAGGTCTAGGTTTGGTACACAGTTCAGTAACATCCGGGCAGTCATGTTTCACTTCATTTACATTTTCAGATTCAGCAGTGTCTATAGGTAACACAGTAGCAGGATTAAGTACTACACACCTTCTCAGGGTTATATTTGGGGATCCCAAAATCAGGAACTCATAGCGAGTGTTGGAAAATGCCACTGTTGGCATGGTTACCCCCTAACGTTTTGCCTTTTGTTGATGCCAGCTTTGATTGAAAGTGTGCTGGGACCCTGATAACCAGGCCCGGCACCGGTGTTCTTACCCTAAAACTGTACCTTTGTCTCCACAATTGGCACAGCCCTGGCACACAGATAAGTCTCTTGTAACTGGTACCAAGGGCCCTGTGGCCAGGGAAGGTCTCTAAGGGCTGCAGCATGCATTATGACACCATGGGGACCTCTCACTCAGCACATGCACACTGTGCTTGTGTGCGCTGACGGGGGGAAAAAGACTAAGTCGACATAGCACTCTCCTCAGGGTGCCATGTCCACAACCCACTGCTTGTGGCATAGGTAAGTCACCCCTCTAGAAGGCCTTACAGCCCTAAGGCAGGGTGGACTATACCACAGGTGAGGGCATAGCTTCATGAGCACTATGCCCCTACAGTGTCTAAGCCAGTTCTTAGACTTTGTAAGTGCAGGGTAGCCATAAAGAGTATATGGTCTGGGAGTTTGTCAAACACGAACTCCACAGTTCCATAATGGCGTCACTGAATACTGGGAAGTTTGGTATCAACCTTCTCAGCACAATAAATCCACACAGATGCCAGTGTGAGATTTATTGAGAAACACACTCGGAGGGCATCTTAGAGATGCCCCCTGCATGCCAGCCCAACTGCTAGTGCTAGGCTCACCGGTCTCTGCCAGCCTGCCACTTCCAGACTAGCAGTTGGGCTGGCATGCAGGGGGCATCTCTAAGATGGCCTCTGAGTGCATTTCTTTAGTGTTATAACACCCCAGGGCACGCCAGCTGGTGGAGATGCCTGGCCCCCAGACACAGCCCCCACTTTTGATGGCAAGTCCAGGGAAGATAATGAGAAAAACAAGGAGGAGTCACCATCCAGCCAGGACAGCCCCTAAGGTGTCCAGAGCTGAGGTGTCCCCTTCCTCAGAAAATCCTCCATCTTGATTTGGAGGGTTTAGCCCAATAGGAATAGGGATGTGCTCCCACCTCCCCAAAGCGAGGAAGCACAAGGAGGTTTTAGCCACCCTCAGGGACAGTAGCCATTGGCTACTTCCCTCCAGCCCTAAACACACCCCTAAAACTAGTATTTAGGGGCGACCCTGAACCCAGGAAATCAGATTCCTGATGACCTAACAAGTAGAAGGACTGCTGACCTGAAAACCCAGCGGAGAAGGAGGAGACGACAACTGCTTAGGTCCCAGCCCTTTCGGCCTGTCTCTAGATTCAAAGAACCTGCACCAGCGACGTATCCAGCGCGACCAGCTACCTCTGCTGACTCGGAGGACTGCCCTGAAAATCCAAAGGAACAAGAAACTCCTGTGGACAGCGGCTCTGTCTAAAACAACCAAGAAGAAACCATCTTTAAAGGGACTTTCACCTCACTCCTGAAGCGTGAGTCCCCAACTCTCTGCACCTGACGCCTCTGGCCTGTGTCCAGAGAAGTCAACACTGCAGTGAGGACCCCCAGGCAACTCCCACGGCGTGTCCACCCTGAGACAACCTCCCTGCACCCCCAACGGCGATGCTCGCGGAGAGAATCCAGAGGATCACACTGCCTGCGACTGCCCCTTAACAAAGAACCCGACACCTGGAAGAAGCACTGCACCTGCAGCCCCCGAGCTCAAGAGGAACCAACTACCGGTGCAGGAGTGACTAGCAGGCAGCCCTCATCTTTGCCCAGTCTGTGGCTGGCCCGAGAAGCCCCCCTGTGCCCTGCCTGCATCGCCAGAGTGACCCCCGGATCCCTCCGTTGGTTTCAATCACAAACCTGACGCTTTTTTTGCACACTGCACCCGGCCTGTTTGGGACCCCACCAGTGCTCTACAAAACCCCCCTGGTCTGCTCCCCGAGGACGCAGGTACTTACCTGATAGCAGACTGAAACCTGAGCACCCCTAGTTTCCATAGGCTCCTATGCTATTTGGGCCCCTCTGTGACCTCTACACCTGACCTGCCCTGTTTTGCTGGTGCTGGGTGTTTGGGGCTGACTTGAACCCCCAACGGTGGGCTGCCTATGCCCTGGAGACTTAACTTGTAAGTGCTTTACTTACCTGACAAACTAACCTTTACTTACCTCCTCAGGAACTGTTGAATTTTGACTGTGTCCACTTTTAAAATAGCTCATTGTCATTTTATGCCAAACTGTGTACATTACTGTTTTTATTTAAAGTTCTATATTTACCTATGCTAAGTACGTCACAATTTATGTACTTACTTGATTTCTGAATCTTGTGGTTCTAAAATAAATTAAGAAAATAATATTTTTCTATATAAAATCCTATTGGCCTGGAGTTAAGTCTTTGAGTGTGTGTTCCCATTTATTGCCTGTGTGTGTACAACAAATGCTTAACACGACCGTCTGATAAGCCTATCTGCTCGACCACATTACCACAAATAGAGCATTAGTATTATCTATTATTGCCACTATCAACCTCTAAGGGGAACCCTTGGACTCTGTGCACACTATCTCTCACTTTCAGATAATATTTACAGAGCCAACTTCCTACAGCGAGTCAACCGAGCTTTTGCCAGCAATTGAGTTTTGGTCAAGGTCTGGTTAGCAAGACCTCGACTGAATGAGGACCAGAGCAGTTAAAGGATGTCCCATCACAATGTTCTCACTCTGGGCAAGACTAGTACCAAATGCAGGCACCTGTTTTAGAAAGCCTGGTAAAGCGGCAGCAACTGAATCCAATGTAGCTGAAAAATATGCTACAGGACGAGTTATGCCACCATGTATCTGTGTTAGAGCAGAAAAAGCACAACAATCACTTTCATGACAAAACAGTGAAGAGTGTTTTGTGGAATTGGTCATTCCCAGAGCTGGTGCTCTACACAAACTCTCTCTTAGCTCAGTAAAAGCCTCCCTACAAGCTTCATCAAAGGTACTGGATCAGTAATATTTTTGTGGATCAATCTTTGCAAAGGCTTATAAATAACAGGAAAATTGGGAATCCATTGACAACAGTAACTCAGCATTCCCAAAAACATCCTGACATCTCTTTGAGTAACAGGAGGGTTAATGTGCACTATAGTTGTAACTCTTTCTCTGGACACTTTCCTTGTACCTTTCTCTATTCAATGTCCAAAAACTTCACCTCTATTGGACAATACTGTAATTTTGCTGGAGACACTTTGGGCCTCATTACAAGTCTGGCACTCCTGGGACCACCAGACTTGCGGTGGAGGTCATACCGCCGCCAAAGCAGCGGCCCGGCCTCCAAATTACGACCATGGCAGAGCTGCCCCGGTCCGACCGGCGGCACAGCAAGGTTGCCACTAGTTGACAGCCTGGCGGTGCTGGAGATCTTAATCCAGCAGGGCAGAGCTGCATGCAGCACTGCCCTGGGGATCACGAGTCTCCTCTCTGCCAACTGCCATGGACAGTCCCATCTTGCTTTCACTGCCCGAATTATGGGCAGTGAAAAGCGCGACTGGTACTGTCGCACCCAACGCACTGCAACATTGCCGCTGGCTCGATTACGAGCTGGCGTCAATGTTGTGGTGAGTGTTCCACTGGGCCAGCCAGCTGAAACGCTGTTTCCACTCGCTGGTCCAGTGGAAAACTCGATAGGGCCAGAGGGCGGATAACTAGAGTGGCGGTTTTCCGTCCCAACGAGTTTGGCTGCCGGAAACTCATAATGAAGCCCTTTATGTCTATTTTCACCAAGATGATTCTGCATGATGCCTGCATGCTTCTCGTGTCTTTGAAGCGATCATTAAGTCATCAAAGTACTGAACCAATGTAGATTGGAAAGGCATTTCCAATGATTCTAAATTCTTTTTCAACACTTGATTAAATATTGATCAGGTTTTGAAAATCCTTCTGGAATTCTACAATAGGAATACACACGATTACAGAATTTAAAACAAAACAGAAACTGGCTATCCTCATGTAGAGGCACTGAGAAGAATGCTTTTTATTCATGGAATAGGTACCACTTGACAACAACTGACCACTTTGTCATTTATTTTTCTAAAATCCTGCACTATGGGAAATTTCCCATTAGGTTTTCGCAAACCATAATAGGTGAATTACATGGGCTGCTCAGCACTTCTTTCAAATCTCCTTGCTCAGCAAAATCTGCAATTATAGGAAGAACTACTTCAATTACATCCAGTGCCATGTGATTTTGAGGACTTTTCAGGAAAACAGGTAACTTTGATTGGTCCCTCTCCTTTAATTAGACCAATATATTTTCCAGAACCATTCCACACTTTTAGAATAACTGTATCTTGTAGGTCATTTGGCAGGTCCTGTACTGTGAATTCAGGAAAAATGGGAATTCTCAATTAAGTAGATTACAGTCAAATGGTATGTGTGATTCCTCATCTTCATTATTTGTTTGAATGGCAATTCTATCATTAGTACAAGTAATCGAACATCTTAATTTGCACAACAAATCTCTTCCCAGTAGACACACTGGACTTGAGTCACAGACTACAAATTTGTACATGCCTTCAAAAGTACCAATTTTAACAGGAATCATTTCAGTAATTAGATTTGTCAGATGTTGATTCACTACTCCTGCAACCTGTACTGTTCTCCCAGAAAGTGGAACATTGGGAACTTCTGCAGTTCTGACAGTAGAGCGTGTAGCTCCTCTGTCAACCAGGATTGAAATTTTATGACCCATAACTGTTTACATAGGGACCACTCTGATCCACCTCTAGTGAAGCTGCAAGCACACATTCTTCTTCATCCGTACTCTTACTCATAATTTCATCACTCAATTCATCCTCACTGTGTAAGGGTTATTGTGTTATCAATTGTTGACTGTTTTGACTAAACCTTTGACCCATGTTCTGCTGAGGAACCACTACCTGCTGCTGTGCCATTGGAGCTTGAGGTATTTGCATTTGCTGCTGCGGTGGCTTCATTTGCATTTGCTGTTGTGGTACCTGAAATTGTGGCACTTGCTGTTGGGGAATTTGCATTTGCGGAATCTGCATTTGATTATTCATATTCTGAATAGTTACATTAGGATTCTGATTTCTTGATCCTCTCAAATTTGCAAAAAGATTATGTTCATTCATCTGCACAACACATCCCTGGACCATCAAAGGACATTCCTGCTTCCAGTGTCCAAAACCTGTGCTCGCATGACAAAGTTACATTTTCTTCATTGCCTGTTTATGCCCTGGATTAACATTAGTATGGAATTCAACACAATTTCCATTTCAACCACCACCACGTTCTCTTCCTTTGGCCTGTCCCTGACTCTGAACCACTTGCATGTTTCTTTATTGTTGTACTCCCTGCACCCCCGTTTGTGCTGCTCTAATCTGCATCACCATTCCCTTTTCTCTCAATCTTTTCTACTTTGTGGCAAGTTTCCTCACTACAATATTTAGCAAACTCTTGTTTTCAAAAATTCAATCACTCAGGAGACGGTGCACATGTAACCGGATCTCGTGGAGGCTCTCTTGTCAGCCAGTCAACACTCCTTTTGCTTTCAATCCATAAATCAGTTGGGACCACTATTTCTAATAGAGTATTTAAATCCTCCCACAAACATTCTGCAAGTTTCATAAACCTATCTGTCTGCTGATAAAATTTCACTGGCCTTTCTCTCGGTCTCCGGTGGTCATTTGTGAATGACAAAATATCACTCCTGCTCCACGGAACATGAACATAATTCCCTCCAAGAATTTCTCTCATTGGTAATATTTTTACTGGACTATCAGTCTGCTGGGTGTCAGTAGAATTTCATGTCGCAGACTCTCTTTTTTTCTTCTGCTCTCTTTTCTTTACCCATCTGCCTTCCCATTTGTCTAATTCTCCCCATGTTTGAATATTTGGATGAATTCTCTAATATGATTTTCATTGCAGGTGATCTCATGTTTGCAGTGTCTTTTGAATTGAATTCTAATCTGTAACTCCTCTTTAATGGTTTGGATTTCTCAATATCCACTTCACATTTTTCTGCAAGTTCCGATAATTTCTGATGTGCCAATCCTGCTCTGTTTGTGATATCTTTACACATACAACGTAACTCATCTTCATTATATGAATCAATTCTATTTAAAGTGTCCCTTCAATCATTTCATTTAATTCTAATTTTAATCTTGGCAGATTCAGTGTTCTTTCCCCTTCAGAAACAGTTATAATTGCTGATGCTCCACTCACTTTCTCCAGCCATTCTGTTAAATGCTGAGTTGTCAAGCCTTGTAAAGAAACATTATTATTCACATTAGGCAAACATTGTAGAGTATTACACGGCAGACCAATCACTCTATCAGGTGATACTAGAACCAAATTTGGAGACACCAAAGTTTGTGAGAGCCCAGGACAAGCTGTGTCTATAAATGGACCTGTTTTGTCAAAAGTCTGATTTATTGGAGACATAACTCCCGCAGTAGCATTGAGTTTCTCCATTTCTACAGTTGAGTTAAAAAGTGAAAACATTGTAGCATTAACTGAGTTAGAAATCTGCAAATTGCTCTCATTATTTCCCTAAGCATACAATTGAACAACTGGGCCAGTGTGACAGGAACTGTAAATGCGTCTGGATATGATGAAGTATTCTGATTACTCAAGTAAATTATTCCAGAACTTTGGCCTGTAAATACTGAGGAACGCAATTGCAATATTGTTACTGGAGTATACATTGGCATTGTCTGCGCTTGATAACTTGCACAGAAGTTAATGAATTAGGTGTAAACTCCACCGAATAATTTGTGGAGTCGAGTTACTGTAATAGTAGGACATTAGCTGCAACCTGTACTTGACTCTGTGTTTCTACAACTGAAGGTGCACTTGAACTAGGACCAGCACCTTGATTTGCCTCTTCCGTTACATATGTAGGAAGATGATTTCTCAATAATTGTGTTATAAATTGATCATCATCTGAATCACTATCATAAGTCAGTGATCTTTTAGCTTCATCTGACTTCGCCTTAGTTATTTCAAAATTCTTTGTCTTTGGTCTGACACAGTCCCTTTTTTCTTATGAAATTGCTGGAAACATTCAAATACCTTGAAAGCTTTCTGTTCCCCAGAACTGCTCATTATCCCATTTAGCTTCTACCAATGTTTTCTCAGCTTTTCTTATTCATCTCTCCAATTTTAATTGTTCTTGTTGTCTGGCTACTAACTCCCAAATAGCTAAAGCTTACACTTGTGCTGGTCTCAGAGGAGGCGTCAATTCATAAAGTATTCTCAGATTTTCTACAGTTTTCAGATTAAAACATCCACGAGCAGGAAAAGCTAATCACCCTTCCTTCTCTGTTATTTGCACCACTGTTTTAACCGAATACATGCTGATGGACCCTTCTCTTCAATTACTATGTATGCAGGTGTACCTTCTGGCTGGGCAATTTCTCCTATTCTAACTGGAATGAAAGCATCTCCTCTTATCGCACTTTTTAATGTTTAAATTTTTTATTTTTTTTACCTTTAATAGGGCCTAAGCTACAAATTAAGTCCAAAACAGGAAGTATTTCAATCCCAAAATCCTTTTTGATTGCTACTCTCAACCAAATGTTGTTCACGGATGTCCACCAATCCTTGCACAACTACTTTCATGAACCAGCCATTCCTAGCGCGGACCCAGTAACATCACACTTGCTCACACAGTGTCTGACAAGACCTCGCAACTCGTCCTTCAAACTTAATTCACACAGAAGATTAACTGCAAAATATTGCAAGCACTAAAAAAACCAACAAAAAACAACTTGTCTGCTTACTACAGATAGGACTCGAGCACTTCTGAAGCTGTACCGAAATTTCATCTGTGGCTGTTCGTACAAACAGCAACTCTTCCGACTGTACGGAAATTTGGACTGTGGCCTTTCCCAGAAACGGCTACTCTTCTGGCTGTAGCTTTCTCACGAACACAAGTAAAATTAGACCTGCACACTAGGAATACAACTACACCAACATTGCAGATAAGTAAACAACAATAAACAAATGTATCATACACTTGTACAATACTCTGGAGTCTTAGACCCCGCAGGGTTTGTTACAACAACAACCATGTGGGCAGTTTTTGAGCACAAAGTGCCACATTCACTTGAATTTTGACGAATTCCCTACTCGAACCCTTTGGAGCACGCAAACTCCCTACTCAACTACTTTGGAGTAAGCAAACTCCCTACTTCATGCATACATCACAATTCACCTGCGATTTGCTAAAGCTTTGCAAGTGCAAGCCTTACTTAAAATTCAAACAATGCTGGAAACACTGGGAACACACCAATCTCATCTAAACCAGCATTAACATATACAAATAACCAAAAAACATGGATGATCCCTCTCCTAGTGAGATGTAACTATCCTCCCCTACGAAATTCTGTGGGCATGTGACATCCTAAATTATGCTTAGGCGACACGTAATAGGGCAGTGACATTACTACCCTCAGAGGTCAACTCAAATCTTCTGACTCAGACAGGAGTAATAAGATCATCAAATCAAACAATGAGAATCAGTAGCCATGAAAACCAAAATATGCAATAAGGAGTCCGTACTTTATATGCACCAAGACCTAAGTGGTCATGAATCACCATACCGATTTAGTATAGTTTAAACATTTATTTGCCTTATATTAACAATGCTAATGTCATGTAAATGATCCGCAAAACCAAATAATAACAATACAGAAACAACACAAGTTGTCCAAAATGTTTAAAGAATCTTAGTCTAATAAGAGCAATCACCATTAAACACTCCAAAAGATTTCTACACAACAACAACAGAATTATTTGAGAAATAGCAACAGTTTTCATTAATTGTGCAGTTGAATCAATCATAATCAATTAATGGACATTCACAAATTCTGATTCGAAAAGCATTTTTGGGGATGGGCTTTGCATATGCAAAAATTTTAAAATAAGACAAAAATTAATTTGGAAAACATCTAACTATGGCGCTAACAAAAATGCGGTTGGATTTTTAAGGTGAAAAACCTGCAAAGAAAAACAAGTGCACATTGGTTATACCTCTCGTAAAAGTGACAGCAGTTAGCAGAGTCTTCGTCAGCAGAGCACAAGAACAGCAGGTCTTCAGCGATCAGCATCATGAGCATGGAAAGGGCAACAGTTCAGTAATGCCTTCAGCGATCAGCATCAGGAACATGGAAAGGGCAACAATTCAGTAATTTGGAGCCTAGGGTATCAGAACTGTTATAATCATAAACATATAGGTCTAAACATCATTGCGACTTACTTTCACTCATCTGAACTTAGACTGACAAGAACTGAACAGACCTAAACTTACATCATCTAGAACTTTGCCTAATTAAAGTCCCAAAAATAACTAGCTAGACTTCTATTGGACAAGGCTATACGGTGTGACACTGAACAACCAATTGGATTACGTTTCTTCTTCAGTTTGTGTCTTTCTTCATTCTTCTTCAAGATACGGCCATGTTGACGCTCCTCTCCGGTCTACAGTTTCTGCAAAATATTAACATTACAGAAAACAGGACAGAAGATTACATTTAACTAACGTTACTTCCTACCAGAAACTAAGGCCCATTCCTAGTACTTTCAATAGTTGCAGAATGAGCAGAATGAAAAAAACAATAGATTTCCACTGTGACCTTTCCATGGTATGTCTAATAAATAATGTCTGCAAAAAGAATTTCACTAAAGTCAGCATAACCTTTCAACATTATACTTTTGGAAAAATACTAAAACCTAGGCCTTTTGGCTAATGCTCATACATGAAGAGTAAAACAAGTCTAATATTCAAACCATATTTAGTGCATTATTCATCAATTAATAATAAATTAAAATCATTCGTTTTGCTCATCAATATTAATCATCTTTTGCCAGTACATGTAGTTAGGATTCATCAAAATACATTTTCTCAGTCATTTATTATTTCACATTGAATTCGAGGTGGCGGACACCATGTCAATCACATTTCAAACATACATGTTTTAAATTTCTAGTACGAGTTTCTCTAATTAGACCTTCTAGTACACATTATTTATTATGTTTCAGTTACTCATATTTTATTAATAATGTTTGCTCTCCAACAGGAGACAAGTGAGCCAGGCCTGTGTCTGGGCTTCTGTGAGAGAGGGGGAGCCGTCCACCAGGTACTTAGCATTGGTGTTTTCTTCCTCCCTGTTGTTTTGGCTCGCCATGTCCTGCTTCGCTGTCACTGCCCCTTCATGACTCTATAGAAGGGCACATTACCAGAGCAGACTTGGTGTGTGTATCACGTTTCAGCCTCTCTTTCTGTATGGAAGCCACAAGCTACCATCAACACAGTAGGGTGTTTCTACTGAAGGAGTGCATATTATCTAGGACTGTTGAATGTTCCCACCTCAGGTGCATAGCCAAGGTCACTGTGCTGTGAAGGGCATTGAAGAGGGCAGGTACTGAGTCAAGGCGTAGAATTGAGATTTCTGCAATCAGAATGATTATGGTGTCTCAGCCCTCTCATCCTCATTGTGTGCCACTCTCTCCACTGTTCCTATTGACTTCCACCAATACTCCAATGTCCAAACACACACACTCTTATGCCCATCCACCCTACTGTTTTTTCATGCATTACGTTGGCCATTTGCTCTCTTCCTTGGCACACTAGTGCTGTTTCTTTCTTCTCTCCTCTGCTGCCATTAAAAGGTATAGCTTAGAATGGAAAATGCAAGCCAGACCTATTGGCTTTCACAATGGTGGATTGGACAATGCTCACATTCTGGGATTCACTCCCAGTAAAAATATGCAAAGAGAGTAAGTATAAGACCTTTGCATTTTGGAAGAGGTTTTGTGCATTTATTCATCTTTCAAGGCCCAGGTTGTTATGCGCCATCAATGACACCATTAGGACATGGATGGCTCAGGAAGCACACATGGCTAAAACTGGGTTTGCAAGAAAAACTCAAGAAAAAAAGCTGATGCAGTAGTAATACAAACTATTTCTGTTGTGTGTTCTACTCGGTGTGGACAATTTATTTTCTACTTTACAAACACATGCTATTGGAGGACTGTAGCCATTGCTGAGGGAAATAACTGCAGTTAAAGGCCTCGACACACATGTGTAATATGCCTGTAAGAAGAGGAGTGTTATGAATTAAAAGAGGAGAAACAGAAAGACAAAATTTGGAATGTTGAGCTGGAGGTCTGCAGCAGCCATTATTGGCTCTTAGCCACTTCATGGTCTTCAGTGGATTTTATAACATTCCAGTGTTCTACTATAGCGTTAGAGTGTTAAAGGCCCGAGCCGAAGGCCTTTAATTGCCGGTAGAGCCTACTATGGCGGGCTCCAAGGCTATTATAACATTTTGCCACTAGAGGGCAGAATGTTCTAATAAATAAAACAACAAAGGCCTCACGGAGCCTGAGGGGACTAAAGTCCACCCGGGCTCCGTGAGGCCTTTATTCACAGCTGTTGCTGTGAACAAAGAGCACGTGGGGATGTTGACGCTCCAGGCTTTTACCAGCCAGTAAAAGCCCAGAGCACTCCATTGTCCGCAATGGAGATCCCAACATTTCAATGTTCAGATAAAGCCTTGCTGCTGCCGACAGTTGTATTGGTTGTTAAAGGCACTTAGGGCTAATAATGATGACCAGGGCCTCTAACAATTGGTTTACCCGGGAATGGAGGGTTATAAAATCATATGTATGTCTTCTAACTTTTATTTCAGTTTCTAAATGTCATAACTCACTTCTATGGCATAACTCACTGCTATGACATTGATAGTAAAGCTGGTTACCCACTTTTGTGATGTCCTCAAGACCCTCCAGGTCAGGGTGACTGGCCTCTCTGAGATCCTGTCAGCGCAGCTCTGCTCGCCTGCTTTAAACGAAAGCAGAACTCACAGCTGCAGGAGGGGGAAGGAAGGCAGGGAAAGTAGTCGGGGTTGGTTAGGGATTACAGTACGTTTGTATTTTTTTTCAAGTTGGGACAGGGAAGAGAGGCCATGTTATGTTTGCCTCCCCCATTCATCCACATTTGAAGGCAGGGTAAAATGATTTGTGGTCACACATGACATAAAATTATAGATGGCTAAAAAGTGAATTACAGGCATATTTTTCACCTCAGGGTTCTGAGTGACATCATAGAGAAGTCGAGCTTCGCTCTTGTTGTCTATTTGCTGTCACTCACAGCCCCTCAGTGAAAAACATCTGTGTAATTCACTGTTACTCATCTATCATTCTATATATTAGAACATTCCACCCACTGCAGGTAGAAAGTTGTAAATTGAAAAGGGGAAACCGAAAAACAGACATTGAAATAGTTGGAGCGGAAGGTCTGTAATAACCATTATTGGCCCTGAGCAAGTGCATTGTCTTCTGCGGAGCTCCCAGTATTGCAGTGTTCCAATAAACAATATGGGCTCCCGTAACAGAGCCTTCCTGTCCTTGACTTCTTGCCAGCGCACTCAAGGAGATGCACAAGTAAATGCTGGCAGCGCGAGCTAATCCTGATTCACATTTACGTGATTCCTTCTGACAATTTATAATTGTATGCAATTCAATAAAAAATAACCTTCATATCGGAGTAAAAAAAGAACCAATTATACGTGACAGTAATTGATGAACAAAATACAAACTTTAGAGCATCATATTTCCCGAGGCACTGAAGAGACGAAGTCTGGGGGGACCGAAGTAATCTAGTTTTCTGCAGGGATGCATATGAGCAAGTTATTGTGTGTGCACGTGATGAGTTACAGAATGGCATTGTTTAAGTGCAGCTCCCTGTGATGAAGCAAGAACATACAAAAACACACAAAGATTTAATTAAAATGGTGACTACCAGTACATGAGAAGTGATATCCAACCGTTTTACCTTTTCACTCGAATTTGCATTTTTTGCTGCAATGTATTATTCAATTAAGTCTTCACAATTATTAATGTTTATTTGCAACTGATAATTGATATGTAGACGTATAGGTACGAAGTAAAAATATGTCTTCGCTGCAGGCTGTTGTGACCAAAAATGCTGGAAACAGCTATTTAGGTTTACTTAGAACTGGTGTCCCGTTTTGAAAAATAGCTATTTAAATTGTGTCCTACGTAGCGTTCTATTAGCACCTCACTAGGAACCTGGGCTAGGGGCGAGCTATCACTCCAGTGAGATGTTGCTAAAGGAACATAAAAGCCAAGAGATGATTTCCTTGCCTCAAGACCCCGGCCTGCTACTTGTGGTCGCCACGAAGGAGGTGAGCCGCTGAGTAAAGGTAAGGACTATCTGGCAAGGGAGAGAGTCTTGACTCTGAGAGAAATGCAGGGAAGCAGATTGGGGCCTAGATATCCTGAATGGAGGCGCAAGCATGCCACATCATGAGGTCGCCTAGTACCACAGCGAATGAAGAGCTCAAGGAAGAGCGAGTGACTGCTCACTGATTTTGGGTTTGCCTGTGTCAGCTGACAATGAGAGCTTTGGGTTGAGTTTGAGATCTAGCGCTTCCCCAACAGGGTGGCTCTGGATGGTGCCGAAGCTGACCCTGTGGTGGTCGTGAAATGGCGATGGCACCAACGCGGATACAGAGTTGGCTGAACTAAGTAACTCCAGACAAAGAGATAGAGTGACACAACTAGTGGCTAGCAAAAGAGAATTGAGGACTTGAGATGCCAGTGTTCCCATTCTCCCAGCCATGAACCACATCATAAATAAATAGCTCCTTTCAAGGGGTTGTGAGGCTTCCTTGTGGTTCTCAATGCTTACTTGTGGTTCTTAATGAGGTTTCATCCAATGACAATGGGGTCCTCTTCCTTGTCTTAAACTCTGGTGCAGAAAGGCAGTATATTAACCAGAGGTTCAGTTTGAAGATGCTCTCTACACATAGGACCACAGAGAATATGTTGTTCTTTCATGAAGGGGCGTAGTGATAGGTCAGTAATGAGGATTACGTTAAAATGGTGTTCCAATGTTTTCGTTTCTCCTAGCCGCTCCCTCCCCTAGAACAGGAAACGTTTATTCTGCAGTTTTATTTCTGACACAGAACATGGAATAAAATGTTGTGTCCTATGTGTGACCAGTAATGAAGTGTATAGTGTCCTATCCTGTCTGTTCTGGTTGACTTATGTGGCATTATAAAAAAGATTTACTCAAAAAGATTAAACCCTTAATTATGCAAACTCTACCAGAGAGGTAAGTGCAGTGGGGTTTTAATATCTGACTTGCAAGATGAGGAATTGGTAATGATGAATCAGTGAACGCAATGGTACCAGGCAAGAAGGAGAATGTAGCAGAGCACTTCCTAGTAATTGCCTAACCAGAAGAAGTATATCTCCTTGCCTCTCAGTATGTGGAAGGTATTAGAGAGTCCTGAATCTGCAGACGTCTGCCACAATATTTGTTAGTACAAGGAACAAATGTCGTGGGAGAAATGATTGCAGAAGTCTCAGCCACTGGCTCTCGCTCAGTGCTCTAATCTATGGTACTTTATCCCACTGCATCATTTCAGACAGGGAGCAACAAAAAGCAAATCAGCCTTAGTCGTACCGCAGTACAAACCACTCAGCACAGGCTGAGAGGCAATATCTCCTATGAAAGGGAACACCTGTAACCCTACACTAGTTTCATCCTTCTTGGGCTTCATTGGAGAGGTGTAGCTTGGATTTTATACTACAGTGAGCAGTGAACCCATGTCTGGGCATACCCATTGCACTTTAAACAGTAGTAGGTCCTTAATGAAATGAAGTCACAACCACTGGCAATTGCAGTTGAACTTATTCAATTTCATTGTAGTAGAACAGGACTAAGGCCCCCATTATGAACTTGGAGGGATGCCCCGCCGCCAACCGTGCCCGGCGGTCAGTAAAAGACCGCCAGTGTTGGCGGTTGGCATCCTGCCAAATAATGACGCAAGGATGCAGCTCCACCCTCACCGCCACGTCAGACCATACACCGCCACGCCTATAATGAAGCAGTTATAGGCGTGACGCTGTATGGAGAGGGGGTGATGGCAGAGACGGAATAGGTAAGTGCTGTCTGAGAGGGAAGAGAGTGATAATTCTTGAGAAGGAATTCAGCTTAAGGAGTATGTTGAGTCTAATAATATTTTGGGATGGGCTGTTGAACTTTAACCCTCACTGAGGAGGAGAGACTGCTCTGATTGATGTTCAGTCAACTATTTTGAATATGTTGGATTCTGGGGTCCCAACTCTTTTAGTGCAGCTGGATCATTCTGCGGCTGTTGACACCCATGCCCGCTCAGTGTTTTTGAGTAGAATGGCAGAGGTGGGGTGGGTCCAAGGTTTACCATTAGTGTGGATGGACTCATTGCTGCAAAGTTGGACAGCCAGGACAACAATCAGGCAGTAGTCGGCCATGGCCATTACAAGTCATTTTGAGAAGCTACAAAGATCTTTTGTCCTCACACTTGTTGAACATGTATGGTCAACCCTTCCGTCAGTTATTAGTGAGCATGGACCTCATTTCTAAGTTTTGCAGATGCGGCTCAGGTTGTGTTTCACTTGTCTAGCATTCCTATTGCTGATCATTTGAGAGATATTGAGGTCTTTTTGATAAACCAGGATTTAATTAATAGGATTAGGTTGTGCTTGAACTCTGCAGAAACAGAATTCTTGTTTGTGTTAGTGTGTACTGATTGGAAACAAGAGCTCTGACCACCACCCTATTCCAGTCAGTATGTGGATATTAAGATCAAAGAAAAACGAAAAACCTCGAAGATGTTCTTTGATGAGCGGCTCGCTACAGATTGCCAGGTCAGCTATACCATCTAGACTTCCAGTTGCCATCTTATGCTTTCATTCAAGGCTCTCCACTTACTATCTTTAAAAGACAGAGCAACATTAGTTATAATTGTCATTAGATCTCAAATAGACTCTGGTACTACAGTTTGGACAGGAATCACGAAATTGAATGTTGACAAGTGCTGCAGAATTCCACAGACCGATCAATCAATCAGGAATTTGTAAAGCGCACTACTCACCCGTGAGGGTCTCAAGGCATTGAGGAGGGGAGGAGGAGAAGGGGGAAAGAGGTCCTGCTACTGCTCGAACAGCCAGGTCTTGAGAACTTTCCTGGAGGTAAGGAGGTCTTTGGTCTGGTGCAGGTCGGTGGGAAGAGTGTTCCACGTTTTGGCGGCAAGGTGCGAGAATGATCTACCGCCGGTTGTAGTTCTGCAGATGCGTGGGACAGTTGCGAGGTCGGCGGAGCGGGGATGCCGGGTCGGGGTGTAGAAGGAGAGTCATCTGTTGAGGTATTCTGGTTGGGTGTTGTGCAGTGCTTTGTGAGCGTGGGTGAGGAGTTTGAAGTTAATTCTCTTGTTGAGTGAGAGCCAGTGCAGGTTTTTCAGGTGGTCTGTGATGTGGCGGGGGATTTCCAGGATGAGGCGTGCAGAGGTGTTCTGGATGCGTTGCAGCGACTTCTGGAGTTTGGCCGTGGTTCCTGCATAGAGGGCATTGCCGTAGTCCAGCTTGCTGCTTACGAGGGCTTGGGTGATTGTTTTTCTGGTTTAGTTGGGTATCCATTTGTAGATCTTTCGGAGCATGCAGAGGTTATTTAAGCAGGAGGAGGTGGCATTGACTTGCTGGATCATGGATAGTGAGGGGTCCAAAATGAATCCTAGGTTGCATGCGTGGTCGGTGCGAGTCGGAGTGGTTCCGAGAGTGGTAGGCCACCAGGAGTCATCCCATGCGGAGCGATGGCCTTTATTCCTTCGTGGAGGTAGGTCTTGGTGTAGTCCTTGGAGAGGGAGAGGATCAGCTGGGTGTCGTCGGCGTATGGGATGATGTTGAGGTTGTGGGATCGGGCGATGTTAGCGAGCGGGGCCATGTAGATGTTAAAGGGGGTCGGGCTGAGGGACGAACCCTGGGGTACGCCGCAGATGATTTTGGTGGCCTCCGAGCAGAATGGGGGGAGACGGTCTCTTTGGGTTCTGCCGGTGAGAAAGGAGGTGACCCAGTCCAGGGATCTGTTACGGATTCCAGCATTGCTGAGGCGTAAGCAAAGGGTGTGGTGGCAGACAGTGTTGAACGCGGCCGAGAGGTCCAGGAGGACGAGGGCCCCGATTTTGCCACTGTCCAGTATGGTTCTGATGTCATCGGTGGCGGCAATGAGGGTGGTTTCGGTGCTGTGGTTGCTGCGGAATCCGAATTGGGAAGGGTCCAGGTTGCAGTTCTCCTCGAGCAAGCGATTAGTTGTCTGTTGACAGCCTTCTCTATGACTTTTGCAGGGAAGGGGAGCAGGGAGATTGGCCTAAAGTTCTTGAGGTCCTTTGAGTCCGTCTTGATTTTTTTGAGGAGGGAGTTGATCTTGGCGTTTTTCCAGCTCTCCGGGAAGGTGGTGGACTTGAAGGAGCTGTTGATGATTTTCCGTAGTTGGGGTGCAATGACGGAGCTTGCTTTGTTGAGGATGTGGTGAGGGCAGGGGTCAGATGGAGAGCCGGAGTGGATGGTGTTAAGGTGTTGCCGTTGACTGGGGTCCAGGAGAGCAGGAGGTTGGTCAGAGGTGAATCTGTGGTGTTGGTGGTTGAGGGGGTTCCGGATGCTGAAGCTGTTGTGGATGTCTGCAATCTTGCAGTGGAAATAGGAGGCTAGGGAGTTGCAGAGGTCTTGGGATGGCCGGATGTTGTTTGCTTTGGAGCTGGGGTTGGGGAGTTCTTTCACAATGTTGAAGAGCTCCTTGTGGCTGTGTGCATTATTGATTCGGTCTTTGAAGGCAGTTCTCTTGGTGGTTCGGATGAGTCGGTGGTGTCTGGAGATGGCTTTTTTAAAGGCTGTGAGGTTGTTCAGAGTCTGATCTTGGCGCCACTTTCTTTCGAGTCTTCGGGAGCTTTGCTTACATTCGCGGAGGTCAGATGAAGCAGTTTTTACTTTACGAAACAAAACATTTTTCCTTGCTTGTCACTCATTTGAATGCTTCTGTGCATTTGAAAAAGTGTTTTATACCTCACTATCCTAGGGGATCTAAGAGGTCAGTACGTAAACATCTTGGATGCATTGGACTGCTTCTTCCGGACCACCACCAGTTCCTCATGGAACACCCCTATCCTTGGCAATTTGTGACAGATACACCAGATCCTGCTGCTTCAGAATTTGCTGAAGACCGATTACTTTCCTCCTACTGGTGTTGGTGCAGAGTCACCCTATGGTAGGGATTTTGGCACTAAAGAAATCTTTAAGTGATTGCCATGTAAACATTTGGAAATATCTTACTGCACTGTGACTTATTGTTGGGTGGCCCAGTGCAAAAAGTGATCACCTAACTTTCCAAAGTGAGATTTATTTTAAGCACGTATATCTTTCAGAATTCACCTAGAAGCAAAAACAACTAAAATGTATCATCAGCCAGGCCGCACAATGCTTCCGGGACGAAAAGACTGGCTGCAATAACTGCTGTGAGAGCACCTGATAAACAGTTGTTCTTGGTTCTTTCCCTGAGTATCTCGGTTCCATTCTATCACTATATCTCACATTCATTGCACTCTCTGGCAGGGCTGAAGCAGTTCTGCTGTAAGGCTCAACAATTACATTGTTTGTTGTCATGATGCCTCTTAAGGCATCTATTTTTGGGTGAATTGGAAAAATGCTTTGAGCCCCAAACAGTATTACTTCACATTGATCACAGTCCTGCCTTAAAAATGTGTTTGAATTTAACCTGCTATGTTTGTGTATATTATCTCTTCGCTTGTGCCTAGACCTGCAAGGCAGTAGAAGACCCCCACTGTCGTTCCTGGTTCTTTCGTTTTCCCATTATATTAACACAAATTTAGAATAGTGAATTTTTATAAAGGCAACCACTGCATCATTGAAATTCTATATAAACATCATCAGAAGGAGCCAGAGCAGTACAGAGCTTTAAATGTAGGAACTGAGACACAAATGTGTACACAAGAGTGTTTTGAGAGTACATTGTGTGGTCACTTGAATGATCCCCCCGTGTGGGTGGTATTAAGCTGCCAGCTGGTATATTTTTTATGTCATAGCATGTATGTTGCACAACGTGCGGGATGCTGTGTTAATGCAACATAGACTAATAGAGCAGCATTATTCATTGTCCCACACACTGAATCTGCTGAGGAAATTATGGAGAAATAATAGTCATTAGGGCTGGGAGAAAAGGCGCTATCTTCTCAATGGTTTTAGACAATCTTGAGCAGTGTTGGTGCTAGCGCGCCCGGTCCTTAGTAAGTAAACTTACAAGGGGACACGTATAGGCCGATGAACCCTTTGATTTGCAAGGAGTATCCTAGTCATGTAGTGACCAATGTTATCAATAATCAATATAACCACTAAGAAAATCATTAATCATCAGTCAATTATATAAACATTTCATGAATAACCACAACTCAATATACAGTTTAACAAATTTTATTTCCCTACTAGTTACAATACTGATCCATACGGTTAACTCAAACTTTATTCAATCAGCTCAGAATTAATTTATTAATGACCACCAATACCATAATCTAATCAGAACTTCAGAAAACATATACTCTAATGCTTCAGCATAAGCCAACAAAGATGAATATAACAACATTAGTAGCAGAGTTCAGCAATCAGTTTCGTCAAATCATTTGTCACTGTCACGTCACTCAAAGGAACCTTACCTAACCCAGATTAGCATTAGCAGGTGGGACTTTATGCGAAAACAATTGGGAAAATTAATTTAGAAAACATCTGGCTAAGAGAAAACTATTTTAAACAGCGCAGTTGGTACTTAGAAAGAAAGGCACAAAGTTAATCAGTTGTGTGGGACATCTTTAAGGCAATTATTAGAGGGAGGATTATGAGTATTTCGAGTTATAAACATAAATTGTTTAGGAATGAAATAAAATCTCTGGAACAGGAAATGTAAAGGAAAAGGGACAAGCTGATGTGGATGGGGGAATCGGGCGAGATAGAGGCTTTGAGGATATAATTGGATGAATTGAGACCACAGTTGGAAAATTTATTACAAGGGAGAATTATAAAAAGACGGGACGCAAGTAAACTGGAGCATTTAGAGTATGGTGAAAACACGGGGCAGTTACTAGCTTGGAAGAGAAAATTAGATCAAGTAAGAAATTATATCAAGGAAATTGAAGTAGATCAGTCAGGGGAGAGAGTGACAAATAGTAAGGATATTGAGTTCATCTTCCAGAATTTTTTTGCTAAACTTTATACAGAGGAGTTAGAGGTGGGAGAGGATATGGTTGATGATTTGTTGGGTCCTGATATACTTTCTGGTATTTTCTACAGGAGCAGGAATTACTTAATGGTCCAATAACAGCAGAAGAAATAAGGAGGGTTTTGATTGGGAGTAAGGGTGGGATGGCCCCAGGGCCGGATGGTATCGCAGTGGAACTATATAAGCTATTAGGGGGCACTATTATTCCAGCTTTAACTGAATTATTTGGTGAGATTTGTGATAATGGAATTGGTATTCCAAGTTCGTGGAATGAGGCGATTATTACACTAATTTTGAAACCAGATAAAAACGCTGCAAAATGTGCATCGTATAGGCCTTTATCGTTGTTGAATAGTGATTATAAATTGTTTGCTAAAATATTAGCTGATTGTCTGAATAGGGTAGTGAATAATTTGATACATCCTGATCAGAAAGGGTTCTCTAGGGGAAGATATTTGCATGAGTTGACTTTCAATTTGATTGGGGCTATAGATTTGGCCACTTCCCTTGAGACACTCCTTGCGATTATTATTATTGATGCGATGAAAGCTTTTGATCAGGTGACTTGGAGTTATCTAAAATCGATTCTAAGACGGGTTAATTTGGGGGACAAGTTGTGTGGGAATACTGATCAGATTTACAGGGCCCCTCTGGCTAAAGTTTTGGTTAATGGGAACCTTACAGGATCTATTGCAATTTCAAGAGGCACTAGACAGGGATGCCCACTGTCTCCTGTATTGTTTAATTTGTACATTGAGCCATTAGCTAGGAAGATCAGGCAGAGTTTTTCCATTCTCTCCTTTTAGCTGCAAAGGTTGGGAAAAAAAGGTAGCTTTATATGCGGATGCTCTCCTTGTATACACCGATAATTTATCAACAGCTCTCCCCGCAGTTCTAAAATTGGCTGCGGGATTTGGCAGTATATCAGGAGTTTGGGTGAATGTTGAAAAAACAGATACTATGTCTTGGAATATGGAGAAAGGCTCGACATATTGTAAGAAGGAAGTAAGATAACTAGGTATATTGGTGACTCATGATCTTAAGCAGCTAGTAGAAACGAATCACCAAAAATTGTTAGTGGAACGTAAAGGTATAATGCAAAGATGGGCACACGTTCCATTGACAATACTTGGGAGAGTTAATTTGGTTAAAATGTTCATCTTGCCTAAGTGGAATTTTTTGTTTTCAGCTATTCCTCTTCTTATGCATAAAAGACATTTAGATAAGATGCAGCAGGTTATGAACGATTTCATATGGAGGTCAAAGGGGCCAAGAATATCTTGGAATTTTTTTTGTAGAAGGCGGGAAAAGGGAGGTCTGGCATTACCAGATTTGAGGTATTATGCTTGGGCTTTTTTACTTAAGAATGCAAGGATGTTATTTTTTTGTCCAGATACTACAGCAACGGGTCTTATGTTTAATGCTATGGTTTCAACTATTAAGGGGGCTTCAAGACATTTTTTGTTTAAATTTGGAGACCCTAAGTTTTTCAAAAAGGTTAAGTTGAAAACATTGCAGGGTCTTGCGAAGTGTTGGTATCAGTTAAGATCAGCAGCAAAGGCAACCTATTATAGTTGTAATGCGCCCATTTGGGACTCTCCGGGCACACCAGACTGTTTTAAAGATGTTCTGGCTTTACCAATTAAAAAGGCGGGGATGGAAGTGTGGGGAGATCTCTTTCATGAGGGTATCTTGCTTTCATGGGAAGAGTTGACGAAGGAAACTAGAGGATCCCTGTCAAGACTAAAGTTTTTGCAGATAAAGGAATGGGCACGGGGGTAAAGGGGGGGAGGGGTGTTATTAACGCTTTGGAAGACTCTGTCCTGTTGCTCTCCCCATGTTCAAGAAAGGTTGTGGTTTGGTATTGGGAAATTTTAGATGGATTAGATGGGGATTTTAAATTGCCTGTAGATCTTTGGGGCAATTTTATTCCTAAGGAGATGGTTCATAGGTGGTGGAAGAAGTCTTTGGCGCTTTTGTTTGAGGTAGTAAAACCAGCCACATTAAGGAAGAACCACCTTTACACTATACATAGAGCCTATATTTCGACAGATAAGATGTCTAAAATTAAAAAAGAAGAGGTGGTTAAATGTTTAAAATGCGGTCTTGAAGGGACAACAGATATTCATATGTTCTGGGAATGCCCGGACATCTGTCTATTTTGGGAGGAAATATGTAGGACGGCCTCGAGCATATAAGGTTGGGATATTATAGCATCTCTCCCTTTGATAATATTTGGGCAACCACAGGAACAGGAATTATGGAGCAGAAGGGAAAGTAATGAAAGGATTAAACTTTTCTTTTATGTGATTTTGTTGGGTAGAAGAGAAATATGTAAGAAATGGATGTCTGTTTCCCCTCCGACACATTCGGAGTGGCTTAATGCTGTGTTTCATACCTCGGAACTGGACTTGAATTTACAAAATATTAGGAGGACAAGGGTGAACTTTTAGGCCCCTTTATTAGATTAGAGAGAATCTATTTGAAGTTAGTTTGAATGGGTGGGTAGCAAGCATTTAGTAAGTATTTAATGATAATTGTTCTTTCAGTTGTCCAATGATTATACACCTCTGTCTAGGATCTCCTGCCCGACAGTGGTTTCTCCCCCTTCCGCGGAAGATTACATGAGAGTTAAATGGAGTCCCCTGGCACGGACCATTCTCTTGTCGAAAGGGTGAGCACGGTGTTTTGGAGGAGAGTTGGTTCAGGGGCCGTGGTGAATGAGGACAAAAAAAAAGTTAATCAGTCACATTGTCATAGCTACCTATCCACGGAATGGATCAGCAATAAAATCAGTTTTTGTCTTCAGGTCATCAATCGATCAGCAATGCATCAGACTCTCAAGAGCATGAGCCCAATGAAAGAATCTTGAACCGCATCTTCCGACATCTAACATTTGCATCAGTTCGCCCCTCACATCTCGCATCTCACATCTGAAGTTTTTGCCCTATTTCATGACATTTTATTAAGGTTGCCCAGTCCATCCCCCTAATTCCTAATTGGTCAGTTAGTCACCGGTTATTACCCTAACCAATATTTCTTATTTTCAGAATCTATAAATTCTAAGATTTAGCCGTTCTCAGTTCATTGATTGGTTCACTGTACAATGTCCTCATCCTCCGACTCATCAGGTATCGAAAATGTTGCATCTTCTTCTCCAGTCAGTGTCTCTATTGTTCGAATCCCGGGAAAGTACATCTAGCCTGCTCTTCACAGTCCTTGTTGCAACATTTATTCCCTCATCTCTTGTCTGTCGGTACATTGCAGAAAATTCTATCTAAGCAGACTTTATTAACATCCAGCAGTTCAGGGTCAGTTCAACACATTTGCTTCTCTACAGTGCCTGGTTATTCCGCTGCTGCATGAGGCCTGGCAAAACTAGGCCACAATTTCGGCTAAGTTAGCTCTACAATATAATGCAAAACATACGTTATACATCTTAATATGACATATTACTACATTATCATTGCACATTTTCAATATTTCATGCATTTTTTATATTTTTAGTACAACTTCGTATAAGGTTGCAGCCACTCTTTGCAGGCACATTTTCAACGTGCACATTATTTTTCTACATCTACTTTTTCTATCATTTTTTTATTAATCAGAACGCATAAACATTCATTAATAATTTCTAATTAACATATCTGCTTCAACAATGGTTTCCTACCTTTGCTATATGTGTGAAGCTCCCACAGAAAATCACATCAAAATTTCAGTGTGCTCGGACCCATGTCGCTGACTCATCCTGCCCATAAGGTGTTTCACCCACCATCTCTGGAGCTGTAAAACCCTCCACTAACTCCTTGTCGAAGAACACACATATTTCATAACACTGTGCCTATCACACAAGGGATTATTAAGCCACACTATGGACTACCTCAAGAAAATCTTCCATCCTCTAGTTGACTCTCCTCCTAATGTGCGTCTCCAAAGCTAGTGGCCTTCCTGAAGATGCTCCTCATAAGGGGAAACCTTGACTCACAAGACTATTCACCGTTAAGTTTCCACCTTTGCCGTTGAACAGGCCTTTGTGAAGTTTGGCCAAGCAGTGAATATGTGTCTATTTGGTTCTGTGTCTTGACAATTATCCCTTTAGGCAGACTGGCCTCTATTCACCCCTCCTCACTTGCTGTTTGGCTGGATGATTGACAGCATGTATATAGTGCAAACTACCCATCCTGGCCTCTTGATCCTTCCTCCTCAGCCAATAAACAAACTAGCAAATAGCCACTTCTTCAATTTAGTGTTCCACAATAAGAAAAAATGAAGCATTATTGCTTATGCTCATTTCAAATCTGCGTTGTACCAGCATTAAGTTAGAAATGACTGTGCATTCACAATCATCAGGTGGAACTATGGAGCCCTCGAGACACAGACACTTTTAAGGAGTTTGATGTCAGTGAGCGTTAATGCTTCTACATGATGATTGGAACATCTCTGCACGAAATAAGTGAACCTTTAGAATGGGCAATTATGCTTTTAATTCCTGGCACTAGAAGGGGTTGTGGACTAGTGACAGCGTTACCATTATGGTTGCATTAAGAGGAAAAGCTATGACTTGTTGCATGCATTGAACTAACATCTAATGCATCAGCTACATCTTCAAACTGCTCTTAAGAAGGAAAGGCAAGGGTGTATGTAGATGAAAATGAGAAACACAGTTTGGACAACAAGAGTAAATTTCATCATGATGAGTACTGCCGAGTTAGCTTCTGGATTTTTAAGGAATAGAATTCTGACTGCTAAAGCTACCTAAGACTCAATCCATATCAAACCAAGATGTTCATAATGGAAAACAAAACCTTCACGTAGTATTGGTACTTAAGTACCTTGCCATAATTGATCAGTTACATCGTAATACAATTGTTGATGGCAGTGAAAGTATCTGTGTAGTGTGGGAAGAGTGTTCTGCTTTGATTTCATTCAGTTCTGCTTTGGTCGGCAGCTTCATCGATAGTATTGATATAGTACTAGGCTTTAGCTGACGTTATGAGTTGTTTACGTGTTGTACAAAGGGACTTAAGGAGTGTGAGGTTATCAGGGATTCTGCTTCCCTTTGATTTTCTTTTCTGTCTTTAGAATATAGTTTTGCTTTTTGTGAGGTGTTTGGAGTCCCAGGATGCTGAAGATTTTACCTTGTACTTGTGCACCTATATGTTTTAACATTTAGTTTGAGCCTGGATGTTCACGTTTTCCAAAAACAGTTGCATAAATGAGGTTGATGTCGGCCGCAGAGCAGGCAGGGCAAGAAATTAATTCAAGCTTTGAGGTATTGATGAATAAGTCGTTGAAGGATCTGAAAAATTTATGTTTTCTTCTGGGTTGATGTTGGAATGGTGGTTAGACTCTGAGCAGGGAACTTGGGATGTGAGTTGGTTCTGTCCAAGAGTATGGGTGGTTTGCACTGGATTTTTGGTAATGTTGAAAAGGCGAGATTGAGGTTGTGGAGTGTGTTGCTGAAGTCTATCAGTTGAGTGATGTGTTGTAACATGTCGAGTGTGTTGATGAGTTTGAGGAGGTGAATATTCTCTTTTTGATCTTGCATTTTCTGAGAGGTTGAAGTCACCCAGGAGGGTGATGTGAGTGTGCCGAAGGGCTGAGGTTGTGGAGAAATCAGATGGTCGAATGAAGTCCGGCACATAATAGGAAGGCATGTAGATTATATGCATGCTGGCTGGAGGAAGATGACCGAATGAGTTGCTGAGAGTGGGAGAAGACTAGGAGTTCCAACACTAGTGACAGGACGAGGATCTTCAGCGGTAGAGACAGTATGAGGGAAAAGTTATAATGAGCAGGCACATGAAAAGCAGCATTATATGAAGCGAAATCAATGAATAAGCTTACATATTTTTAAAATAAATTCCCATAAAAAATTAGCATTAAGGACAAATGTGGTAGCTGGCAAAGAACAGGCAGGCTTAACGTAGGAGACAGGTGTGTAAAGCATTTGAAAACACCAATACATTAAATAAGTAAGGCATAGCACACAATAAAAATCCAACACCAATTTGTAACAACAGATTATATTTTTATGAACAAATAGACACCAAAATGACAAAAATCCAATGTACGGAACCAGGGATATGAATTTTTAAAGATTAAAAGTAAAACTAATGCCTAGAAGCGCATAGCACTCAAAAGGTTAAAAATAAGTCATGCTGGACCCAGTCCAGAGTTCAGGCCACCCACAATGTAACACTTTTACACTTACTTCCTGAAGTGTTTCTTGATGCAGGAAAGTGATCTACAGCACCAGCCAAGGGTCCAGATGCTCTGATTGGACTCTTGGGGCCTGGAGCTACAACTCCCACAAAGCACCTGGTCAACCTATGGAGCTTTTTTTTTTTTTTAAAGTTCCTTCAAATTTCTGGAACATTTTCCTGAAGTTCCTCCTGTGAATTCAAAGTGTCCAAAACACCAATCCAAGGGTCTAGAAACTCTGAGATGACCCTTGTGATGTTGGGACTATATTTCCTACAGTACACCTGGCCAAATCATTAAAAGTCCACTGAATGCAGTCCCGCTGGGCTTTTCTGGCAGGAGTTGATGCAGGTGACTCTTGGTAGCTCCTTCATACCTGTTGCTTACAGGGAGTCTACTCATTCCACTTTCAAAGCAAGGCAAAGTCATTTTTGGGCTGCAGACCAAAGTGTGCAGCAGGTTCAGTTCTTAAGAGTACAGTCCAAGGGTCTAGCAGGGCAGTCCTTCTTCTCTTTGTAGTCTCAGGAAGGGATCTCTTGTAGCTCTTTTGTGCTTGTTGCTTTCAGGGAGTCCCTCTTTAATCCTTTTGAAGCAAGGTAAAGTCATTAGGGATGTTTTTCCAAAGTGTGCAGCAACCTCAGTCCTTACGAGTGCAGTTCTCTTGAGGTGGAGACCAGGGGTTCCAGCAGGGCAGTCCTCCTTCTCTTTGATTTTTCCAGGATGGATATGAGTTGCTGGGCAACTCTCCCATATTTATTTAGTATTCCTGGGCTGACAAGCAGGGGAGCACCCCTGACCAACGGGTTGCAGGGTGCCACTCTCTGGGGTGACCACATCCTGTGAAGTGTGCCAAAAATCACTGCCAGAAAGCACTATACTTCCAATATCCAAAAAGGCGGAAATTGTCTTTTGAAGGGTTAGATCAGACTAAGTCCTCCCACTGGTGTGGCTGTTTCCCTAACAGTCGGCTTCCAGCCCCCTCACTAATCTTATTACTGGGGCTCCTATCTGGCTGGGGTTGCAGGATGTGGTGGTGAGGCTGTGTCCTGTCATTCCCTTCTTGAATACTAGTTTGGCCCCTCCAGCCTCTTGCTTTGCTGCTTGCAGTTCTCTCGCAGGAAATCCTTTGTCTCAAGGCAGGCAACTTCACACCTCATTAAGGCAGCTTAGCTGTGCCTGGCAGAGGCCGGCCAATCAGAGAGGAGCTCCTGGAAGGCTGGATTTTGATTCACAGAAAAGAAAGCTCTATAACCTCTTTTCTGAAATAGTTATAAAAAATCCAACAATGGCAAATTGTTGGATGTATCCTGACTATCATTCAGAGTCCAAAAGGGACATTTTTACCTCTTTTCTAGCAATAGTTTATAGTTTAAGAAAGTATTCCCATGTTAGCTTGTGGAGTTGAATGTATAACAATGGAGAAAACGTAACTGGCAGTGTTTTCCCTCACCAGGGCATATAAAACCTTTTTTATAATGTCCCTGCTTATAGTTACAAGACACTCTACCCCTGGGGCACTTAGGAAAGGACCTTAGGGTGGATTGCATGTAAAAACAAGGTAGTTTGAGACTTTGGAAGTACCTTTGATTCCAAAGTGGAATGTGCATATAAAATTATTTTAAAGCAACCTGCAAGGCAGGGCTGGCTTTTAAATTGACAGCGGGCACCACAGCAGTGCACACGTTTGTGTTAGATACTAGAATGTGATGACATGTTGCTTAGCAATGTGGGGAGAAGCTGGAATGTTAAAGTTGCTTGTTGGCAGTTGGGACTAAGATCTTGCCAGGGTTGGTTGTATCTTTGGAACTGAAATAAACTAAGGCGATGTTACCCAGAAAACAACATCGGTGTATCTTTTCAGTGGCGACGAGGATGGGATGCCTAAATTTATACAGCGTACCAACCCTGGCAGTATAAAGATCAGCGTGGAACATTGTTGTCATCTAACACAGCAGCGCAGAGGTGTCGAAGAGGTCTGTGACACGTTTTTGGAAGTGTGCAGGATCGAGCGCTGACTGGACTGACACGTGTTATCGTGTGTACATTTGGAAATTGGGCGCGGCAGCGCTGAAGAGCTGATGAGGTCTTTAGCACATTTTTTGGGAGGCGTGGGAGCATCGATGTGCTGAAAAGGAGTGCGAGTATATTTTATTTTACATAACCGAGTCATACCCAGTCTTTACAAGGGTGAAGCACGTTAGGTAAATATATTGTTTATTTACCTTCAGTTCGGCAGCCGTTGAGTGACGCGGATAAGCTGTGAGTGAGCGCGTGATCAAGTCTTGTTTATAACGTGCGCTGACGTAAGCGCGTGGATATCGGGCGTTTCCTTGGCAGCGTCTCCTTGGCAACGTGTAAACTTGATCGGGAGCGCGTAGTGCAGCGGATCGGATCCATGTGTCAACGCGCATGTAATAAGTGAAGGTGTTAATAAAAAAAAAGGGGGGAAAAATCCACGCCTGGTTAAGACCATTGTGAACTTGTGAGTGACTTTGGGACAGTATATAAATCTTATTTTGGACAATTAATTTCTATATTTCACCTTGGGAAATCTTCTCTTTAAAAAAAAAAAATAGAAAAAAAGAAAGAACATTTTTTTGATGTTTGCATAAAACATTTGGAAAATTGTACAGCTGGGATAATTACAAGGGAAGGTAAAACGAGAAGATTGTAGGTAAACTGTGAGAGAACAAGGAAACATGCAATCAATAGTACCACCTCCGGTATTTTTAAGTATGCCAGGTGAACCATGCATGCCTTGGGAGGATTGGCGTGAAGCATTCGAGACATATCTGGAAGCTTTGGGTGGGGCTATATTTACGGATAAAAGGAAGTTAGCTTTGCTCAAACATAATTTAGGTGTGGAAGGAAGGAAAGTATTGAAAGCATTACCTAGTAATGAAGAGACAGTAACTAATAGGGATGTTTCAGACGAGGAAGATGAGAATAACGATGTGTATGCAAGAACTGTGACAGCTCTTGAAGATCACTATTGTAGGAAATTTAGTATTGTTGTAGAACGGCATAAATTCTTTACAAGAATCCAATTTCCAAACGAGTCGCTGGATCAGTATGTGTGTGCATTACGGGCATTAGCCAATACATGTAAATTTAAAGATTTACATGAAGAAATAATACGTGATCAATTAATATGCCATACCAAGGACAAAAAAATTCAAGAATTTTTTTTATCTCTTAAGGATCCATCGTTAGATGAAGCATTGTCAGCAGCAAGGCGCATAGAAGCGACATCTAAATATATCAAAGAATTAGGAAAAAATGGCGTAGATGAAAACAGTATGAATGTTCAAGAGGTGGATAAAATTAAGAGTGGAAGCGATAAATTGAAGGATGGAAAAAAATGTTACAGGTGTGGCAGTGGAAAGCATTTAGCTTTCTCGATGAATTGTCCAGCCAAGAACAGCAAATGTTTCAAATGTAATAGGATAGGGCATTTTTCTAAAGTATGTACCCAGAAGAAAGTAGGTAACAAGAAAAATGTTAACTATTTATGTGATGAAAATTCTTCAGATGTTGGTGAGTGTGGTGAACAAGTTGAGGTACTAATGATTCAAGATGTAGTATCTGAAGACACATCTAGATTTAGTGATGTGTGGATGATTGGTAACGATGAGTATAAACCTCCAAAATGTGTAGTGGGACTGAATGGAATACCAGTGAAAATGTAAGCGGATTCATGTTCCCCACATACCTTGGTGAATATAGAAACGTGGATAAGAATGGGTGAGATGGAATTATCCAAATCCAATGTAAGTCTGATAGGTTATGGAGGAAACAGAATACCAATATTAGGTTATTCCAAAGGAGAAATTCAGTTCAAGGAAAAGAAGATCTCTAGTGACATATATGTGGTTGAAAGTGGAAGATGTTTGTTGGGCTGGAGTGAACAGAGAGCTTTAGGGATTATACTGAATCCTAACACAGAAGAACAAGTGTTACTGGTGGAGGGTGAAGTTAAGGACCAAGTTAGATGGAAGTCAGAATTTCCCAGGTTATTCAGTGAGAAATTGGGGTGTTTGAAAAGATTCTAACATAAAATCATATTGAAGGAAGGGGCTGTGCCTAAGGTGCACAAAGTGAGAAGTGTTCCGGTAGTGCTGAAGGAAGCTCTGAAAAGTGAGCTGAAGAGACTGTTGGAAATGGGGGTGATAGAGGAGGTAGAGTCCTCGGAATGGCTGAGTCCGGTGGTTTTGGCGCGCAAACCTAATGGTAAGATCCGTATGTGTGTGGATTTGAGAGACCTAAATGAAAATATCTGGATAGATAGAGACCCAATACCTAACATAAACGAGCTGTTGTCAAGTATTCTGGGTGGTGAGGTTTTTTCCACTATTGATTTGTCCAATGCGTACCATCAAATCATGCTACATCCTGATTCGAAACATCTAACGTCCTTTATAACTCCGGAAGGGGCATTTAGGTATTTACGCATGCCTTTTGGTTTGGCATCTGCTTCAGCGGTATTCCAAAGGGTAATGCAAGGTTTGTTGGGTGGAATTAAAAATGTAAAATTCTTCCAAGATGATGTGTTGGTATGGGCAGGTAATGTAGAGGAACATGATATGTTAGTAAGGAAGGTATGTTCTATATTGGAAGAGGCTGGACTAACTGTGGAAATGAAGAAGTGCAAATTTGAATGTAAGTCTGTCGAATATTTGGGTCACACAGTATCAGGAGGAGGTATAAAGCCAAAAATGAACTTAATGGAAGCAATTGAAAAAGCACCAATTCCGTCAAATAAGGATCAATTAAGATCATTTTTGGGTCTAGCAGAATATTACGCTAAATTTGTGAGAAATTTTGCTGATGTGGCCCAATCATTGCTTTCTATAATGAAAAAAAATCAGAAATTTGAATGGTCGGAGGAATGCCACCAAGCGTTTTCTATTTTAAAACGTTGTATTATTAATGCGGTTGAACTAAAACCTTTTGTTGCAGAAGATCATACCATTGTGTCTACAGATGCTAGTATGCATGGACTGGGTGCAGTATTAATGCAGTCACACGAGGGAAAAGAGCGTGTGATAGCGAAGGAAGTTTGAACTACGAACGGATCATAAACCACTAATTGATGTTTTCACAACAAAGGGTGCTAATCGTGCATCTTCCAGAATAGCAAGATGGATGCACAGTCTTCAGGAATACGATTTTGTTATTAAATATGTACCAGGGGTAAAGAATGTGAATGCGGATTGCTTATCCAGGTTGCCTATTGAGTGTCATGTCGAGAAGGAAGAAGAAGAGTGGATGGTCGCAAGTGTCCAAGATGTAGGGACCGATGCAATCAGTGAGGAACTTTGGCGCGAGACAGTGAATGGAGATAAGGAGTTACAATTGCTGAAGGAATATTTGGGTATGCATTGGTCTGAATTAGGAGATCGTGCTAATCAGGTGATAAATTTTAAGAGTGTATGGTCAGAATTGTCAAATCAGGATGGGTTGTTGAGACGGGGTGACAGGCTAATTGTTCCATGTAAACTGAGAGGGAGGTTGTTGGAAGTTTTACATGAAGGTCACGGTGGTATGTCTGGAATGAAAAGTAAAGCAAGGGATGACTTTTGGTGGCCGGGAATGGACCGTGATGTAGAGAGGTTTGTAAGGAACTGTGTAGAGTGTGCCTGTAGCGATAAATCCCATGTGGGTGTGAAGACACCAGTTATTCCATTTCCATTTCCAGACAAACCTTAGCAGAAGGTAGGAATGGACATATGTGGTCCTTTTTTACTGAATACTAACGACAGGGTTTTTATTGTGGTAATGATTGATTATCATTCCAAGTGGCCTGAGGTGAGTGTAGTAAGGGATGTTAGGTCAAGTGCAGTGATAGAATTTTGCGAAGAGGTGTGGAGGAGAGAAGGTTATCCAGAAGCGGTGGTAACGGATAATGGGCCACAATTTACATCTGATGAGTTTGGTGATTATATGAAAAGATGTGGAATAAGACACATTAGAACTGCTGTAGCCCATCCTAGGGAAAATGGTCTAGTGGAGAGGTTCAACAGGGTGATAAGTGAAAATATACAATTGTCAGTGCAAAATGGTCTGAACTGGAAAAAGGAAATAAAGAATCTGTTGTGGAATTATCGAACTACGCCACATTCTCTCACGTTGAAGACCCCATTTGTATTGTTAAAAGGTAGAAAGCCTTGCACCAGGGCTGTACCTGGTTGGATGGGCAAAGCGGGAAGGGAAAAGGTGAACGAGGAGGATGTGTTGAAGCGAGTGAGGGAGAGGCAAGTAGTGTATGATGGAAGGAACAAGGAGGGTTGGAGGATGGGAAAAGTGGAAATTGGTGATTGGGTGAGGACTAGAGTATGGAATAAAAGAAAAGGTGTGTCTAAATGGTCTATCCCCAAACTAGTGGTAAAAGTAAACGAACATAGTGTGGAGTTGGAGGATGGTAAGAGGTGGAATGTGAGCAAAACAACGAAGTGTAATGAAGCAGAGTTGCGGAAGTGGAAGGAGTTGAAGGATGATAGCAAGGGGAGAGAGATGGGTATGAGCAGTGAGGTGTGCAAGGGAAGGAGAATGGTGAATAGACCCTTGTATTTGAAGGATTATGTAACATAAGGTGGTCCGTTGAATAGTAGAGAAATTAGTTGAAAGAATGTATTTCGCATATTTAGTTATTTAGTATAGAGTTGGTTATTTATGTATTTATATAGGTAGGTTAATTTTAATCATTTTCTTTTGTGGGGTAAAAGGGGAGATGTGTTAGATACTAGAATGTGATTACATGTTGTTGCTTAGCAATGTGGGGAGAAGCTGGAATGTTAAAGCTGCTTGTTGGCAGTTGGGACTAAGATCTTGCCAGGGTTGGTTGTATCTTTGGAACTGAAATAAACTAAGGCGATGTTACCCAGAAAACGACATCGGTGTATCTTTTCAGAATGTGCATATAAAATTATTGTAAAGCAACCTGCAAGGCAGGGCTGGCTTTTAAATTGACAGCGGGCACCACAACAGTGCACACGTAGGTGCATTAAATCTGCCGGGCCTCTAAACCTACATGCCCTACCATAAACTAGGAACTTACAGGGTGGTTGTCATTCCAGTTATAATTCTGCCTAATTTGCATTAACTTTAATCATAGCACAGGACGCAGGTCTGGTTAGCAGAGCCCAGGGCACCCTCAGATTCAGAAAGCAAGCATGTAGAAGTCAAAAATGAGAGCAAAAAGTGGGGGGACGCAAAAAAACCTGGTTTCTCATACAGTGCTTTTGTTGCAGAGATTTTTGTTATTTGTGGGCCATAAATTACAACCCTGGTGATATAACTCAGTGAATTAAGCACCATCTTTAAGTAGTTGCAAGCAGCCTGCAAAGCATAAATTTGAAAACTTGCAAGGTTCTTTATAGTCATAAATGCTATATAAATTAAAAGTGTAACATACACACACATTGACACATGTACCTGATATTCTTACAGAGCTTGCATGGACTCAGTTCCCTTAAAGACATGCTTACTTGAACATGACTGCTTTCATTGCAGTTGTTCTCTCAGCAGCACATGAAAGGGGCATCTGTCTGGTGCTGGAAGCATGCTGTTGGGTTCCATGTGTGGTCCTTTGACCCCCCCAGCAGCCAGAAGCATTAAGTTGTTAATTGTCCTTTATGGCAGGCATTGTGCCAAGTAAGCTAGAAAGGAATACAGTGGCCCTCCCCAGCCTCTGCAGGCTGCTGCTCCACACTCTGCACACTCTAGTTGTGTGCTTGATGCATGTGCCCCTGTGTTGGCAAACTGCACGGGAACAGTCAGGAAGTTTGCCAGGCTGTCCTGGGGCCGGTTCTGATTCAGTGATAGCTGCTAGACCCGGCATCCATCTGGTTTCCACTCTAATTCAGTATTGCCTGTAAAGCTTTATGTATCCCGCCACTTGGGTGTAGGTAGGTAATTGCAGGGTTCTGCAGTAAGCTCTATAAACACCCTGAATGTAGCATATCATCCATATGCTGCCTGCATCTGCAAGGCACTTATTGTAATTGAGAAATAAATACCCACGAGTGAAGCAAGCCTCTTTTTATTGTTTTATAAATTATTTCATTGGGCTAAGAGAACTGCTTTCTAGCTCAATTGCTCGCCAAGTACACACATTATAGATCTAGACTTTTGATTAACCCCATTAACGAGCATCAAAATTATCATAAAATTAAATGTAATTAAACTTTTCCTGCACAATAATCTAGGTAGGAGGCTGGCTTTTTTATTGTGCCTGGTCTTTATTAATAAATGACTGCTGTCTAAATCTGTTTGTTCCGGTTACATTCAGCCCAGGGCAGTACATGGCGCCGGTAGCCACTAAAGAATCTCTGCAGAAGTCTTATCTATTCTTTAAGGGTTTCTAATGCCAAAAACAAATCAGTTGAACAGCAGTGTTAAAAAGCATATTTTATACAGAACTACCTTACTTATTCCTCTCCATTCTGCCAGGGTTTGATTGGTTTACTAATGAACTTTTAGGTGCACAAGTGACTGCATTTGATGCACAAGACCTTTTTATTAGGTTTGCCTAGATCGCTTTAGCGGTCTGAGAGACCTCGCATCCTGGATACTTTAAAAATGTCAATTGAAAGATGTATATAGAGAGAGTGGATTTCGAGTCTACCCTCTTCACCATTGGCTTTCAAGTGTTTTTCAAGATTGGACATTGCTTAGCCGATGCCTGTAGGCACCACCTGCACGCGGAGGGCGGAGCTCGATTCCTACTGTTTTCAATACTTTTACAGACTCTTTCTTGCCTGTACAAAAATATTTTGGCAGTGTGCAGTATGTCGCCCTCAGAAAGGCAGGTTTCAGACTGAGTCATCCATGCTGGAAACAGATGTTGGTTATGGATCCAGGCCTCAGCACCAAACATTGCTCAAGTGCTGCAACCCATATTCCTTGATGCACCTTAAAATTATCATGGAGTAGACGTTAAACTCTGTTCCATAACACAAGCGCCCAGATTGGTCCCTATCAGGATAAGTGGGTGGCTCAGGTCCAAATTGTCCTTGACCGCTAATTCGAAGACGAGGTCAGAAGACAAGTCAAAGAATACACTTAGTAAGAACAAGTGTGACTCTTCATCATCAAGACACTCCTGCTTAAGGAGATATCCTAAAGTCAGTGTTTGAAAACCAGTCTCCAGCTTCATCTTCCTCATCAGACCTGATCCTGGAACTGATGACCTCTACATTCCAAGGGCCATCATAAACTCTGCAGCACATTGTGGCCAGCAAGGAGGACCTGCTGTAGATTTTCAAATTCATGATGGCACCTTCTTATATACCTTTTTGCCCCAAAAAACCTTTCGGGCCCTATAAAACTTCCACTGTGGTCTCTTTCCCTGAGCTGACTGACCCTGGACAAAGTCAACCTGGCAGCTTCTGACATCGTACCTCTACCCCTCTGCCACAGACCTCAACTGTTACTCTCTCATCCCTTCCTGCTCTTGATCCAGTTGTCCTAGTTCCCTATCCGGGTTCAGCTCTAACCCCATATTTTGATCCATCTTCAGCTGGAAATCACCCAGCCAAAGCACAGCCATATGTCGAAGACAACTCTTTTCCAGTTTTTCTGCTTTGGCAGCACTTCGTCCTAAGGATGGAAACTACTTTTGGGTCAGAATCTGATGGTATACACCTTCAGCCACTCCATGTGGATGATGATGAGGAGGAGGAGAAGGAGGCAGAGAATTTACTCCTGCCACATTAAACTGATGCTGGTGCGTACCCTTTACTTACAGAATGTCAGTATCTTAGATACTTCCTATGAAATTGACCTCGCCCATTAGGGTCCCTGATGGAAGAAAGCACATTTGCGATGGTAGTCCCATAGGTAGTGTAAATTTTGGACCTGCCACTCCCCACTCAAAAGAATAAGGCCCTCATTATGAACACAGTGGGATTTCCTGCCGTGTTCATGCTGGCGGTCTAAACCCAGACCGCCAGCCCGTTGAGGACCCCGCCGGCCGAATAATCAACATTTTGCTGGGCCGGCAGGCGAAACAGTGTTTCCGCCCACCTGCCCAGCAGAATGCTGGACCTGGACATTGCCGACGGCTCCACATGGAGCCGTCGTCAATGTAGCAGTGCGGCGGGTGCAGCAGCACCCGTTGCGTAATCACTGCCCGACATGTGCGTCGGGCTGTGCACGGGGGCCCCTGCACTGCCCATGCCAAGTGCATCGGCAGTGCAGGGGGCCCCAGGGCCCCCATTCCGCCAGCCTTTTCCTGGCGGGGGAAACCACCAGGGAAAGGCTGGTGGACACACTGCTTGCAGCGTTGCCCTGTCAGATAAGGAACTCGGTCATCGTCAGGCTGCCTGGCGGCGGTAGCCTGGCGGTGGTGGAGTTCCGCCTGTGGCGGTCCCGCAATGAACATAATATGGCGGTGCGGGCCATCATGCCGGTGGCGGTAATTACCACCACTGCCGGCATGGCGGTCCGGACCGCCTATGTTCATAATGACTGCCTAAAGGCCATGTGACTGGGAATTGCAATTTCCAAATAGTGATTTTTAGTGAATCGCTATTTGGAAATCGCGGTTTAGCAGTTGCCAAATTTTGATTCCCTACATAGGAAATCACAATTAGGTAATTGCAAATGTTGCTTTCTGAAGCAGCTGCTGAAAATTAAAAGGAGCTGACAAATGCCATTAAGGAGTTATGCACAGTAATGCAGTCAGATAATGTAACTTACAAAGCAGGATTGTATGGTTTCACTAAATCTGTCCATGACTCACAAATGCAACATTATTTTGCAGCACAGTCACCATGCAGTTTGAGATGTCACATTGCAGTGGAGATGTCACATTGCAGTGGAGATGTCACATTGCAGTGGAGATGTCACATTGCAGTTTGAGATGTCACATTGCAGTGGAGATGTCACATTGCAGTGGAGATGTCACATTGCAGTGGAGATGTCACATTGCAGTGGAGATGTCACATTGCAGTTTGAGATGTCACATTGCAGTTTGAGATGTCACATTGCAGTTTGAGATGTCACATTGCAGTGGAGATGTCACATTGCAGTGGAGATGTAGCACAAGGTTTTTTGCAAGTCACCAATGCGATTGAACACATGCACACAGCACACATCTCAGCAACCAGTGACTTAGGCGGAGAGGAAAGTGAGGAGTTATGCAGCCTAAGTAGGATGACTGCCCTGAAATTAAGAATAGGCATAGTAATTGCAGACAAAGTGTATCTACCGAGGGTTCACAAGGGCAAAGTGCAGAGCACACCGAAAGGCCAAGTGGAGTGTGGAGGAGAAAAAAGTAGTTTGAATATGGTGGTATGTCACACTTCTGATTTATCAAAATAGGTTTATATTTCTGTGGCACAGAATGTGCATTTCATATTGTGTTTTGACAATGACAAATATTTTACCTAAAGTTAGGCAATAAACAAGATCATGGCCAAATACAATCCTAAATGCTTTTTGTTACCTTACTTACCTTAAAAGTATTTGTGTGTCATCTGTGTACGTCGTTCTCTGCTTTCTGCTGCCCTTGATCCATTTGCAGGTTGACGTGGTGGTACTGTCTGTTCCTCTTCATTCAACTCCTAATCTGACAGGGTAACGGGTGATACCCCTGGATGTGGCAATGTTGTGGTGTACAGCACATCTTGGGACGGTTTTGCAGCAGGTTTCTGGTCTGTATTGTTGTGCTCCACCACTCTTGTGGAGACATCTAAAGTGACTCATCAGCAGCTTAAAAGCCCTCTCTTACATTTCTTGTTTTATGTGCAGCATTTTAACAGTGTTCACTTGCAGAGCAGGGTTCGAATAAGATGTTAAAATAAACAAGCGCAAATCATATGCGCTATGCAAATTTAAAAAAGTTATGTAGTGGCAATTTAGATATACATCTCTACTATGTGCTAGAGACGTCTATGAATATTTAATATTTAAAATATGAAAGATTCATGTGCACTGGCCACTATTATTAGAAGCATTGCATACCACTTGAATGTTCAATGAATGGGTATTCTTACGATTTCTGAAGATGTATTCTTTCTCTGATGGAGGACATCTTGAAACATATGTCCAATCAATGCAGTCGATGCCGTGTGGGAATTGGGCTAACTGATAAAACTTTAATTTGTCAGGCTGCAATTCCTGTGCTGTGTTTGGAAAATTGATAAACCCATTGATTTTCATGAGCATTGCATCCAGAAATGTATCAAAAGAAATGTGAAAAAACACTTTGGGAAATACCTCCTGCTGCTTTCCTGCTTCCTGAGGGTGAGAGGTGCAAGGAACATAACACCTGGACATGGGTGGAAACTGAATTGGTCCTGTGTGTGTGTGTGTTGCTGTAGTTGAGGATGAAGTTCAGAGAACTCTATCTAAAATAAGGGCAGCATTTAATCTGTACTCCTCAAAGATGTCCTCCTCTATCTGAACAGATATGATAAATGCGAATTCTAAAAATGCGCTTCTGGCTCCTCCTCCTTCTCAGCACAAGTGCCAGGATACTCATCCCCCTCACCATGACGTAGAGAGCAGCCATTGTGGAAAATGAGATGCAATCCTGGCCTAGGTCGTACCTGATTATCACCTGATTTGAGTTGGTGGCAAATTGCATGTGCAAAATTATGATTTTTCAAGTAGTCATAGTTTGCAAATGTCTGATATATTTGTTTAGCAAATCCCTATTGAGAATCGCAAATACAGTGAATTCCTAAAATTGCACAGCAGATGCCTTTCGTACATCACAAAAGCCTATTTTGCATTCGCAAACAGACAAATTTAGCCATTCACACAATTTGTGAATACAAAGAGGCTTGATACATCTGGCCTCAAAGTCCTGAGTTAAAGCTTAGCAATCGGGTTACTATGTTACAAATATGACTGATGTTACGTCCCCGTAATACAAGTGCATTATATGCTACGGCATATGTAAAAAGGGAGACTGGATATTGATCACGTTTGTGATGGAGTTACCCATCTGCCAAAATCTAAGTCAGGCAAATTGGCCATTCCACTTCTGAGCTTCTGTTGTCATTTAATGGTTGATCCAGTCATGGCAGTGTTGTCAGGAAAAACATCTGTTGCAGCAATTAATTGTTTCACTGCTAGGCACAATAGGCCAGTGTCTGTAGACCCTAACGTCCTATTACAGTATCCTACTCAGGAGAGGCTGGTAGTTCAGGCCTCCATTTCAAGGCCAGTGCTAACTATTTTCCTTTTACTTCACTGAATAAAAAATCAACACTAATTGATTCAGTGGGCAAGGAAGTATTTTCTTTGGGCACTCAGGCGCTGTAATGCTTTAATGCTGTTGCTTTTTTTTTGGGACACAACAGTAACACCCCCGGGACATAATGCGCAAAGTTTTGCCTACATTCCCAGCAGAAACATGTAGTGATTTGAAGTGTTCCAAGGTAGTAAATACGCAGTCGAACAGATTATTTGTTTAAGCCTGAACTCCACTGACTCCTGGCTCATTCTGTGGGTAGCAGTGTTGCTATGCTTTGATACTATCCATCAGATTTTCTGCAGATGTCCAGGCATTATTGATTGATCTGCCCTTTGATGGGCCAGGCTTTCTGGAGAAAAGGTTAATGTGGCATTGGGTTTGCTATTCCTGATCTATGAATGCCTTACGCAGTATAGAAAGTTTAGAGGTTACTCTAGAATCCTCACCTTTTGCCAATGACAATCTTCTCAACTCATCCGGTAGCCAGCTCTGATTTTTTTTGTAGTGTATGGGAGAAAAAGCGATGACAAAGGGAGAGGACAGCATCAGCTCCATGAATCGTCTTTCTCTACTAATGCAGCCTTTTTAGTTTGCCCTTGAGCTGGCATCTTGGTCCAGTAGGTGGTTGAATGTGACTTTCTTTTCTGGACACATCTCCACGCATTTTTCCTGTTTACACTCATGCATCGGTAGATCATGTTAGGGCCCTCTCCAATGAGGAATTGACGCTACTTGCTAAGGGAGCAATCAAGACTGTGCCCAAGTCTGAGGGGGGATTGGTTTGTTAACTCTCAGTACTTTCTAGTCCTGAAGAAGGATAGGTTTTTGAGAGTGATTTTTTAAGCCTTAGATTTCTGAATGCAAGAAGGAAAAGTTCTCAAGATGTTAACCCTCACACATCTTCTGTTGGCCTTGAATCATAGCATTGGATGGTTCCAGGGACACATACTTTCATGTGTCAGACTTGTAGCCCCACAGAAACTTCCATTTCATCATTCTGCAGGTCGGCCTTACAGCAGGACTAGCAGGCCTTTTTGAAAGTCACGGCAGTAGGCACTAGCCATGTTGGAATGTTGGGGATACACTTATTCTTGCACTTTGACAACTGGGTGTTGAATGTTGAACTGCATGTTGTTGGCATCCGCCCTGTAGTTTTTTTCGAGTTCACATTTAATCTTCAACCATTATAGAGACTGCTCTTTATCAGGTGTTCTTCTGGACATGATCACCTTGAGGGCTAGTAATTAACTGGAGAAAACACTTTGCAGCATAGAAGTAAAGCAGTGACAGATTTGCAGTTTCATGTGCCGAACAGGAGGATAACATTAAACAACTGGATCAAAACCTTGCAGCACAGAAGGAAAGCAGCAACAGATTTGAAGTTCAATGTTCACAAAAGACTACTCTAATAAAGAATTTGAGGATAAAAATGTAGTCTCTGAGACTAAGACAGTGGCTTGTTAAAATCATTCCACTACGGGGAAACTTGAGAACTATGAACAATTAATCAATTGCAATATAATAATTTTTGGAGCTTTTATGAATTCGAGTCCATTTTGACACATAAGCCCCTGTGGAAGAGGGTGGTTTCCTTGAAACAGGTGTTGGCTGTGGTTTTGGATTTAACTTAGGACGTTTAGTTATAATTTGAATAACCAGATGTTTTATGAAGATAAGAATATCGACTTTTGGTGAAGTGTCTCCTTTTGAATATTTTAAACCTTGAACGGCTATATGCCTCCAGACAAAGTCTAGGATATTTAGGTTATAAATCTAATGTTTCTAGCTACTATTTCACCATAAATGATTCTGAAGCTACTTGTTCTTCTAGCATCCTACATCCTTCTTGTGCCTTACGTTCAATAGTACATCCAGACCCCAGTGGGCCCTGTATTGGGGGAAAATTTTCAACTGAATCCATGTGTTAGGCGAGGTGGCTCAGGACCTTCAGTGGTGGGTTGCGGATGCCAATCTGAAACGCAGAAGTCTCGGCTCCTTAGCCCTCACAGAGGTCATGTGGTGACTAATGCATCTTTTCTCAGCTCTGGAGGTCACCTGGACAATGTGGCGATCAGAAGCCATGGGTCTTCATTGAAGTTTGCCACCTGAAAACTCTTCTGAAGCTACATGCCATATGCTCAAATCTCAAGGTCTTTCTACTGTCCTTCAAGGGAAGGTCATCTGCAAGAACGGCCACTCTAGTGAATTGAACGCCTTTTCAGTGTCCAGGAGGGTGACCGCATCAGGAGTAGTCATGGAAACCCGATTCAAAACGGAAAAAATAGTGTGTATGCTGATAGCAGTGGAACGTGTGGAATGAAGCCAGTCTGCAGAGGGTAGATTATCTGCTCCATAAGAAGGGAGAGGCTTGCAGCAGTAACTTTAGCCAGTATTTTATTATCATGTTTCAAGAGTGACAGTGGTCTATATGAGGTACAGAGATACATCGGCGTACCAGGCTTCAATAGTAAGGTGTTGACGGCTTCTCGAAGGGTGGGAGGTAGAATGCCTCCTTTGAAGGACTCGGCATAGACCTCTAGGAGGTGGGGAGGCAGGATATGTTTGAATAAGCTTTGTAAAAATTACTGGTGAGCCCGCCTAGTCCGGAGGCTTTGAAGCATGTACTGTTTCTTCACATGTGAGGGGGGCTGCTAAAAATTCTTGTTGTCTTGCCGATAGCCATACCATGGCTACTTCGGATAGATATTCAGCTATCGCCAAATTGTTTCCGGTTTCATGGGACATATATCAGTGCTGATAGTAGGTTTGGAACATTTGTGCGATAGCAACATTGTCAAGTGGCGGTCGTGCCACCATTCGAAAAGGAGTGTTACGTAGTTAGCATACTAGTTAGGCCATAACAGCTACAGCAGCACCCCTATATTGACGAGCCTTGGCATGTTTGCCCATGTAGGCAACCTCGTATTCTGTCAAGCCTCAGAACTCCAGCAGTAGCTTGGAGTGGCTGTGTAGTTGGGCGCGTTGTGTACCGTCCATTGTGGCCAAATCAATATGAACCCAAAAAAGTAAGAGTAGTCAAATATTCTGTTCTGCCCCAGTGGAATCTGTATAGTTACACACACAGCACTATATACAGATCCCACTTGGGTAGAAGAGAATACTTGATTACTTTTACTTGTTGGGCAGACGAATACCATGAAACCTTAAATTGACATACATATATGGATATATCAACCCTGACGAAGTCAGTTATTGGATGAAACGTGTCGGCTGGGCTGGATGACAATTTAAAAATAATTAATAAAGCTCTATTGTTATACTACAACATGGCTGCTCGTTGGATGAATGGATGTTGAACCAGATTACTTATTTTGGATGCCTTGATGAACTTTTGATATTTTATAAATTATTTTTGCATGTACTACAAGCGCTCCTTTTTATTTAATTGGTTTGATGTTATATGATCCATGTATAGTGCAGTAAACAGATAAAAACAGAACAGAGCTAAAACAACCCTACCTCCCACCAACACCAGAACACCAACATCCGGTGAATCCCAAGTAAACTCAGTAGGAATAGAAAATTAAATATTACAGTTTACGCCTCAGAGGAGTGGCAATGCTTCAGGGATCTGCATCTCACTGAACATTGAGTATGAACTATATACTATCTGGTCAGGTGGCCACTCAACACCCAGTAGAGTTTGTAGGTTTAGGGAGTTTGTGGGCAGAACAAGGCCCAGGACAGGATATAGTGTCAGTTCAGAGTAAGATCATTTAGACTGTCACACAGATGGGTCATGTTGATTTGTTGAGGAGTATGCATCAGGTGAGTGTTCAGACGTTGTGCAGTGAGCTGAGTCTCCCCCCACCCTTGTGTTGCTTGCAGAACTGAACCACATCCGCAGGGGTGTTGAAGGCCAGCTGCTGCCCATTTGCATCCACGCGAGGTACAGGATGCTGTATTTGAGGCCTTGATTCTTGAAGATATTTATAAAATCTGAGAATTTGCATTGTGCTTCCTGGATGTTGTGAGCACACAACATCCAGGAGCTTGATTACAGTAAGGTGCTGTTACTTGCAACATTCAGACTTATTTTGGTATATTTATTACATCCTTGAATATCAAGTTTGCAATAACCAATGCTTATTAAATGTATCATTTATTGTGGCCAATGTTTAGCGGGTTGTGCACTTTGTATCCTGCCTGCTAAATTTGTGCCAACTGTAGCTGCTAGGGTATGTGCTCTTCACAATGTGATCTGTATTGAACATGTGCCACAATCAGGAGGATAATTGCTCATTTTCTTAACAACCAATCAACTGCCAAAAGGCACATGTGCACATTTGATTATTTAAGGAGGCTTGTGAGTCTGAGGCCTTGCTTGGCTTTGTACCTATTACTCTGCTCACCTGTTTCCAGTTAAGTCCAGTTCCTTGTCCTCCAGCCTGCCTCCAGTCGAGTTACAGTGCAAGTCAAGTTCAAAGTCCTCTAGCCTGCCTCCAGTCGAGTTTCAGTGTTCCTCGTTCTCTGACCAGCTTCCAGTCGAGTTCCAGCATTTCTCGTTTTCCGGACAGCCTCCAGTTGAGTTTTGGCAGACCTCGCAGTTCTGGCTTTCCTCTTCCATCTTCTGCAGAAGATCCTGTATTTCCTGTAAAAGGGAGACAATAAGAAAGGTGAAAAAACCCAGTTTGGGTTCTTCTTCTGAAATTTTCAAGCAAGTAACTTCATTTCAAGATAAAGAAAGATTCATTGCGTAAATGAAACAAAACAGAGCTCTGTCTTTTAAATAATTTATAACAATAAGAAGTAGCGTGATTTATCGTTTGGGTGGGAATCCAAGATGCTGCTAAACAGTCATTAAGTAAAGACTTATTTCCTGTAATAAGCGCTTCCCTGAGAATCAGGAGTTTGGAAATAGAGCAATTTTATCAAAACTATTATTGGCAAGAGGTTATGCTAGAACACAAAGAAGTCCTTTAGTCAAGTAGATTGTTTTTGAGTTTGGACATTGGTTCAGAGACTCTGAAAGTATTGTAAAAGAGGAAGAGACTTGTTCAGCCTTATAGAAATGTATGCATAATGTGTGAACAATGTATAATTTCGTAATAGTGTATGCAATTTCAATGTATTAGAACCTAGTATTTTGAGAAATCAGAAGTCCTGACACCAACACGACACGCAGTCCAGGGCCCAGCAGTCTGATTCTGCAGTCCACGAAGCAGAAGCTGGTATTTTCTCTTTTTCTCTTCCCAAAACTCCTTTCCCCTTGAGGACTTGCAAGAGGGCACTGTACTCTTTATCATGGTCATGTTAGTCCTCACTGGGATTGGGAAATTGCCATTGCCTCATCAGAACGCCTGGAATTCAGGTGAGTGGCTCGCACAGAACACTGGACAACTAAAATAAAGTTCAGAGACAGTCTTGCGCCCTGATATTGTAGAGGGCCGTGTTCGCGGCAAGTTGCAGCACCGTGTCCCTGAAACTAAGTAGGTGTGCTATAATTGGGCTCGGTGGCGCATACGGGACAGGATGCAGGCCATGTGATGTATGAACTCATACAACTACAAAATTCTCAGTTAAGTTTTGCCTGCCAAAGAGATCAATAAGTAAGTTCTAGACTAACACATCTGGGCACCCAGTGTTAGTGGATTCTGCGATCCCCATAATACGCAGCTTATTGTGACCCAGGTGCCTCCAACTCTTCGTTTTTGACCATCGCAGATTTAAGCATGTGCTCTACCTCGTCTAGGCGCTTCTGGACATAAGTGGTGTTGTCTTCAATTTCGGAGATCCTGCGTGCTGCCTCATCAAGCCGCATCATGTGGTGGTCAAGGCGTTCACCCATGCAGTCTAGACTATTAAGAGTGTTGAAACAGGCATCTATAGCTTGGAACTTGGCAACGATCTCAGCCATGATTATGGAGGCACCATCTAATGGCAGAGTGGCAGTGTCATGGTGCGAGGCCTCCTCAGTGCCAGAAAAGGGCTGGTGCTACCACAGTGTCCTTTGCTGGGTAAAAAGATAGCTGCTCTTGTTTGGGATCACCGCTCCACGTTGCAGACGTCAGGTAAACAGTCCCAGAGGAAACACTGTTTCGGTGGTGGAGGGGGGGACCACAGGAAGGGTGGTAGTAATTACTTTGGTGAAGTAGGACTCAGCCTAGCCCCAGCAGCAGTCGTCGCGGGCCATCTGGAAAGCAGGCGTAAATGTGGCACATGGTGGGTACGCCAGCAGTCCCAGCATTGAGCAGTGACTGCCTGTATGGCAGCACTCAGTCGGGTCCAGGGGCTTGCAGGCCGCACTAATATACTGCAGGCAATCTGGTGGCACACAGCAGTAAGCACAACATAGGGTGATAGGGCAGATGTTAATGAGGCACCTGCCATCTGTCCCACTCACCTGTAGTCAAAAGGGAGGCATATTTGAGCAGGCACAATCTTGGAGAGCTTGTGCTCAGATCAGCTATGTCTTGGGCAGGCCAGTTAGACCTAAGTGGTCTGTCAGTGTAGAACGGGCAGCAAAGCCTGTCCACACAGTCCTGGTTGTCCCTCCTTGTCTTCGGTGACAGACATCAGGTTGCACGTGAGTTGCATCTTCTCACCCCGGAGGTGGCATTCACTTGACTGAGCCAGGTCAGACCCTTTCATACCACAGCCCTACTTTCAGGCTCACCTGCGGCCCCTGTTGTAGTGCCTCCGAGGGCCACGGCGGGTGAATGCATGCAAAGGTGTCTCCCAGTGCGGCACAAGCCCAGAGACGCAGTTGTGGCCAGGGGGAGTGTCCCTTCAACTAATCATGAGCTAAATGTGGGAGAGTGAGTAGTGGATGACGAGCATGGGCACTCGTCCCGAGGCTTCAATGCTGTTTGGCCCTCTTGGTTGGCGACTTGACCACACATCCCCAACGCGTTTGTTATAAGGACTTTCCCGTATTGCACCCCTTCTTCCTTCAGTATGCCGCAGTAGAACATTACCTTGGTTTTAACTTTTCTGATGTGTGCCTTCTTTGATTCTGTCCACAGCTGTACTCTGAGGCTCTAGACCATAAAAGATTCCATGTATCATTGCACCACTTCTCTGGGAAGATTCAGTTCAGCCTTTGTGTAATACCTTTTCCCCTGACAAGCTGGTATTTCACCTGGAAGTGGTATAAGCTTTCCGTATGGGGCAGTCCATCACATATACTGTGTTTTTTATTCCACCGGACCCATCTAAAGAAAAGAAGAGACTTCACTAGTTGGACCCACGATGTGGCATTTTTTTCTATACTGATAAAACTAAGCAGTGCCATGTTGTTAATAAGCTATCTATGGGGCACGCTGGCACAAAGAAAGGAGAAATGGTCCAGAAACAGACCTAATTGTCAAGGATTGGCTTTGTATTTAGCTGTCTTATGCCTTGGCCAGAAAGGATCCTCCTGAGGGCCTACGGCTAATTCCATCAGAATAAAAACCTTAAGTGCAGCCCTAGCTCAGGTGTGCTGGTTTTGGATATCCAATAGGTGGCCATATGGATATCTGTCCAGACTTTTACCAGATGTTACTGCTTTGAGTCACAAGTCCACTGAAAGAGTTGTTTTGCTCACTCAGTCCTCTAGGACTTCTTCTATAAGCCCGCTGCTCAGACCCATTTCCTTCGGGAAGCGTTTGTTTTGGTACTGATTCAAAAGGTGAGGAATCTGCGGTTAGAAGTAGTCATCAGAATAAGTTACTTATCATTGGTAATGCTTTTTTTGGTGGATACCTAATCTAACTGCAGATTCCTCACTACTCTCCCTTTGACCTCCCGAATCCCTGCTCTGTTCAGTGGAATAATAAGGTTGTAAGCTGGATTTTGCTTACCGCAAGTACTGACAAATTTTCAACTACACTCCGCATCTGGGAGTGTGGAAAAAATTGCTATCAGTGACAGGCTCTTAAATGCAGCTCTGTGTTGTCATGTCTGGAGGCTGAAGCAGGCCAGTGGTGCAACATGTGTACACACAGGAACTGGTTCAAGGGTTCTCTTATGCAGATTGGCGCCTGGTGAGGAATCAGCAGTGGGATATCCTCCAGCAAGAGTTCTCTCTAAGTTAAGTAACCTAGGACCTGATGTAGAGTTTGGAGGACCACAAACGTGCCGAATATCCTGTCCGTCTTATTGCAAGTTCATCATATTATTGAACCTGTAGTAAGGAGGACGCGGAATCCCTCACATTTATGACTGAGTACAAGGCTGCCAAATCAAGGCCTATTAGTTTTTTGCTGCAAAAGTAGTAAATCAGTGTGATAGAGGTTAATTATGATTATAAGTTTGGTTTACCAGTGGATGGTCCCTCTCTCAAAGTATGGCACTCTTTTTGATTTTACATTTTCTTTGTTGTAGTTGGATAGCAGGGTCTTCATGTAAGATTCTGGAGCCATTCTAGTAGAGGATGTGATCTTTATACTAAGTTAGGCCCTTAGATTAATAACCCATCAGATAGGTTATGTTATGCTCCGTTCACCCTCCAACTATACTCAACTCCCAAGGTTCACAAAACACCAGCAAACCATGCATCATTACGTTCTCATGGCATTCACACTCAAAATTCTACACCATTCCCACTTAGCCCACTCAACACATGAATTCACATAGAGTAAAGAATTTCCCTCTGAATAGCTGCAGACTCTTGTGGAATGACCCCACCTTCCAACTACAAGTCTTATATTGATATTTGTATTTAAAAAAAAGTCTGCTGGGTTTTTCCAACCACAAATCCCTCACCTTTAGAATATCCCCTAGAGCCAAGGTGGTTCCAGATTTTTTTTACCTGGTGTGATCTTTAAATGCTAGAGCAGACGAGCTCAGGCAGCAGCGCCTGGCGGATTACGAATGGAAGTTCCAATCTGAGGTGGCACAGGGCATCTTCCAGCAGTTGGCTGCATTTGATCTACCACCCAAGGTTGTAATTGTCATTCTTGCTGTCAGGCTTCCCTGTACAAAGTTCATTTATGTTGGACGCCAGTCTGCATATGAGGTTCTTTGCAACACCTCCTATGGGCCTCCTTCACCCTCCATGTATGAGAACACAAAGCTACATATAGATTCCACCTGTCGGCACCGACATAGTGCTAATTCTGTTGGTGCACATATTTTCAGAATATGATGGCAACCTTAATTATGTACCCTGTTTGGAGATGCTAAGTTTGAGCTGCTCTTTACCCTCCTGTATCATATCAGTTGATATGTGATATGCCTCGAGATAGTTTCATTACATCTCATGCCTTCCACCAGTTTACAACCGTTGGCAACAACCTTTGGATTTCGTTAACAATTCATGGTACTAGTTAGAGCAAGACTTGCACCTGTGAGTGAGTGTCCTCTCTCATGAAAATAATGCACAGCTCCAAATAGGTTCTGAAGCTGTTGGTAGATTCTGTGGCTGAGGGCAGCCTTGATGTACATAGTTTATTTGTCATACATACAAGAAGAGGCATCAAAGGTAGCTTGCTACGCACCTCACTGAAAAAAGGGTTCTGTAGGCCAAGACTATTATTCTAGGTCTAAGATATGTTCTTTCTTGTCTCTGGATGTTAAATACATTGTTCACAAACAATACAACAGCAATGAATACAACGAAACAATTCCGAAATATGTAAGTATACTATTGGCCTGCTGTTGTGATGTCATCAAGCGTGTTTCTTCTGGCACTGTCCTATTTGCAGCAGGAGAAGGTGTGACTCAGAGAATATCGACAATGCTAAAAGGCTGCTCACATGTAGGTCTTCAAACTTTAGGCCCAGTGTTCTAAAAATGGTCTAAAAAATCTGGTTTCTGTATGCTACCAGTATTTTTGTGGGCATTGTTTTTTCAACAAGTAGATAATTTTATGAACTGATGCACTAATAGGCTGTTAAGTAAAATTCTGATTTGGAGTGGGTCACCATCCGACCTACCACATGAATATCAATGTGTTATGTTGCGAATTGCGACTCATTGCTATTGGTGGCCACCACACGAATGGTGCACTTTTAACTCTCCAGACCACTGTGTCTGTGATTGCCTTCAAATAGGCTTTGATTTTTGAGACAGTTTTCCTTAAAAGAAATGGTGCTGCATTTAAAATAATAAAGTTTGAGAGGTCGCCCGGACCATTGCGTACTCCCAAATTCACAAAGCGAATGCTTTGTCACCGAAACTCAAAAGTTGAAAATTAAACATTGATACATCTCATGCCGAGTCACTATTGGGAAAGAACGCCTACAGCACACCCCTTCCAAATAACAATTCAGTATGGAGCTACAAAGCTATTTTAAGAATCGGTTTTTAAAAAAACAAAAAAACAGTTCCCTAAAATTACTTTTGTAGAAAACATTTTTGCAATCGCAATTAGTGGTTGGGAGTGATAGCGATTGTAAAAACATTTAATAATTCTGGTCACATAGAGTAAAAAACTTCCCTCTTAGTAGCTACAGACTTTTGTGGGATGACTCCACCCTCCCACTACAAGTCTCATGTTGATATTTGTCTACAATAAAAATTCTGCTGGATATTTCTAACCACAAATTCCTCACCTTTAGAATATCCCCAGGGGCCGAACAGGATCCAGAATTTTTTTCAGCAGTTCTCCTGCACGCCACTTACCATTTTCATTCTGCCCCAGAAGTGATGGAGCAGAGCCAGGAGGTCATCTGGGAGAGATGAAAATTAGAGGAACCTGGCCTCTGGTGCAAGCTGCCTCAGTATCAAATTTGTGTTGCGAATTATTAGCCTTCCACTAAAGGCCTTCCTGATATCCATCAAAGGGATGCTGGAGCAGGTTTTCACAAACAGTAGCCACCACTGTGGTACTGCAGCAAGCACGGTGTAGTAGGGTCCTGCATCCAGTACCAAGACAGTCTGCGCCGCTTGAGGTGTTTGGGGCACCAGGGGACCTCTCTGAACCACCTGGCATGATCTTTAATTGCCAGGGTAGGCAAGCTCAGCAGCAGTGCCTGGCGGATCACAGTTACGGTTTCAACCTAAGGTGGCACTGGGCATCTTCCAGCAGCTGACTGCGTTTGATTTACCTCTGGCCCTTAATTTTTCATGTATTTGTGCAAATTCTTTTTTTCTTTGAAGTCACACTAGTAAACATTTTTCTGGAAATCATCTGACCTTCGATACAGATTTTTCTTGAACTTTTTCTTGAACTTGAATTAAGACATTGTCCTCCCAGTATTTTTCTCATAAAACTCAACTGAGTGAGTGTTGGACCTGGTCCTTTTTGCAGGGTCATTCCCAAACTTTTTGCTGCCTTCCTCCTATTTTTTCTGACCTATTTACGTTGATTTGAGGACTCTGGGCACTTTACCACTGCTATCCAGCGCTAAAGAGCATGTGCACTCTGTCTAAATTGTATTGGTGATTGGTTTATCCATGATTGGCATATGTGATTTACTGTTAAGTCCCTAGTAAAGTGCACTAGCGGTTCCAAGGGCCTGCAAATCAAATGCTACTAGTGGGCCTGCAGCACTGATTGTGCCCCCCCACATGAGTAGCCCTACATTGTCTGTGTGTTCAGTTTTGCACTGCCAGCTCGACCTGGCAAGTGTACCCACTTGCCAGGCCCAAACCATCCCTTCTAGTACATGTACAACACTGCTCGGTTGGCCCAAGGCAACCCCATGGGCATGATGCAGTGTATTTTAAAGGTAGGTCATGTGCTGGTGTGTGTTACATGTCCTGATAAGTGAAATACTGCCAAATTCGGTTTTCACTATTGCACAGCCTATTTCTCCCATAGGATAACATGGGGATTGCCTTGAGATGTCTTTTAAGGGAGGTTTCCCTTTGGGAGCAGAGGGAGATTTGGAGTTTGGGGTCTCTGAACTCACAATTTAGAATACATCTTTTGGTAAAGTTGATTTTTAGATTGTAAGTTTGAAAATGCTTCTTTTAGAAAGTGGGCATTTTCTTGCTTAACCATTCTGTGCCTCTGCCTGGCTGCTGAATACAAGCCTGGGTCAGACTGACAGTAGGCTGTTTGTGAATTCACTCTAGACAGTCACACAAAGGGAGCTGAGGTGTGTCCTGCATATCCTGATGAGTCTTCCTGGGCTAGAGTGAGTGAGAGGGAGGAGCTGACACCTTCACTTGAAAGGGCTGTGCCTGCCCTCACACAATACAGTCTACAACCTCTTAGAGTGTGACTGGGGCAAGGCAATGAAGAGATAGGGTCTTGTGCACTACAAAGACTTTCCTTTGAAGATTGCCCACTTCAAAGGCAGAAATTTGTATAAATATTGGACCGCTGACCCCACAACTTTAAATTACTTCTGGATCAAGAGGGACCTCTGCCAAGGAGAAGAGGACCTGCCACTCTGCCTATTGCTTTGCTTGGCTGGCCTCTGTCTTAAGAAGAAAAGGACTGGACTTTTCTTTCTGAAATCCTGCTTGTGAAGTTTCTCCAAGGCCTTGAACTGAGCTTGCCCCCTGTTCTGAGGTACCAAGGCCATCAAAGTCTTCATCTGCAAGCACATGGGCTCTCTTTCTGAGACCCCTACATTGCCAAGTGGTGCCCTATCCAGTCCCTGGGCCTTGAAAGGAGAAGCTGATGAACCCAAGGTGAAAATCCACACACTGGAGCTGAGCGGCATAAAAATCGACACAGTTCCTGCACTGCAGCTGAAAAATAAAAGCAGTACCGGTGACATCGATGCATCGGCAGCTCAGCACGGATTCATCACTGCCGTGCGTTTGGATTTTCCTCGCATCGTCCTTGGGCGTCAAAGTCTTTAACATCACTGCTCATACCTGAGGCTGCTTGTCCGGAAACTGACTCATCGCTTAACCGGCGGAGAAAGAATCAACGCACGGGCTCACCTGCAAGTAAGGAACCAACGCATCCCTTGCTTTTCCAACACACTCGCCCGTGCTGCTTTATTTTTGATGCATACCAGGTACTTTGTACTAAAACAACGCATCCATTTATTGTAATGGATTAAGACTTTTTTTTTTTTTTTTTTTTAAATGCATATTTTTGCTTGTGTATGTTGGATTTTTGTTGTTTTGCTCTTGTTTGATTTAGATAAATATCGGCTATTTTTCTGAACTGGAGTGGACGCCTTTTGTGTTCTTTTCACTGTGTTGCTCTGTGTGTTTGGAGAAATACTTTACACATTCCCTCGGAGATATAAGCTTGACCGCTTGTGCCAAGCTAACAAGGGAGTCAGCAGGGGTTATCTGAGCTGTGTATCTCCCTTACCCTGACTAGAGTGAGGGTCTCTACTTGGACAGGGTGTAAACTGACTGCCAACTAGAGACTCCATTTCTAACAGTGAGCTTGAAAAAAAAGATTGTGTCTCAGATGAGAAAAGGATCACACAAAACAAATACTGTTCCCTAACCTTTTGTTTTCCAAGGTTATATTTACAGCAAATACAAAGCTCCCACAGTTAAAAAATGAAGAGGCGCTTTGTCCTGGAATTCTCCAGATTCCCGATACTGATCTGTCAGCTCCTGGTCACCTCCTGAACTGGGACAGCCTGGTTTACATTTAATTTAAGTTAGAGGAGTGTTAGTTTGGGTTAAAGTGAGATGCTAGGCCTAATGAGGTAAACACTTGATTTATCAGCTCCTGATTACCTCCTGAACTGGGACCGCCTGGTTTACATTTAGTTTAAGCTAGAGGTGTGTTAAAGTGAGGTGCTCGGCCTAGTGAGGAAAATACTTTTGGGGGTGCAGCAAGTTTCAGAACTGACAAGTTATTTTAGGTTTTCCAAAGTGTTTGTAACAAAAATAATTCTAAGTTTGGCGAACCTCTGCTATCAAGGAGAATATCATTTTCTTCTCTCGTTTGGTTGTGATTGCCATGTTTTTATGAAAATGTAATACTAACAAACCTCTTCTTGTTTCACAGAAAAATTGTTTGGAGACTTTTTGAGTTGGAACATAGAAGATACCTTGTCCCAGTTCCCACTAAAACCAGGGAAGATTGCAACTTTTATTGTAAATATCAAAGTGAAGCTTGATTTCTCCTGTCAGGAGAACCTTCTGCAAGATCTTAATGATGGTAAGATTATATGTAAACCCTTTCCGCTCCCCCAAAGACAAAAAGACGTCTTTAGCTTTATTTTCAGATTGTTCTGTGCATGGTAATTTTACACATATATTATCATGTTGTACTTTGGTAATGCTCACTGCACTGTTTTTATTCAGGTGATCATACAGCTAGGTTTAAATTTTTGCCATGTCTTCTTTTATCACATTTGCAGTATTTTTCCCATAGTATAAAATGCTGATATCAGAGCGTAAAACAGGTAATTCAGTGATAAAATACTGCTAACAACGGAACCGTCATCAGATTGCAAATGTCATGTTCAACTCTAGCAAACAAAGGGCTGGACTTTGGTAGACACGGCTAATGCAGTCAGATGTAAGACCACATAAAGATAAAGAGTACATGGACAAAGGAGTTGTGGTGATATCGGTATTAAAGTTTACATTGTTAATTTAGCATAATTCACAGTTAGTAGTACGGGTGGGTGACTAATTCCACTCTTCCAGCAGAGTTTGCAGAGTTTTGCCCATTTTGTGCTCTGCCCAGAGCGTGCCGTTCTGAAAAACTGTACAAAGTGACGCAGAGGGGAGTTTTTTTCTCTTGCGCGGCTCGCCAATGTTAAGTTGGCGAGTGAGAGAAATCGCTATGTTGGTGAGCGAGATTTCTGGTTGTGGCAGGTCGCACCCACCTGCGTTGAGAAAGCTGCAGCGCGAGTTGAAAATCTCTTTTAGCTGCAGAAAGAAGTTAGCACCCTCTGACGCTCCACGTGATGCCGTTCATGCTGATTTTGCAGTGTGGGAGAAACTCCTGGCGCTGAAAATCAGCACAACTTATTCAAACTCCACCACTCGCGGAACTCCGCGTAGCGTGGCTGAGTTTTTGGGCACTTTGAGGAGTTCTGAGGAGCAGGCCTAGTTACTCAACAGAGACAAAATAGAGAAAGATGACTTTGTGTCACTACCTAAAGGACGGCAGGGACTTGAAAGTGGAACATTTAGAGTTATGCAGTATTGGCATAGCAACTATAACATGCATGTTAAATGAACTGAGCTCTTTAATGGGAGGCATAAGATGGGGAAAAGAATGCGAGCCTAAGTAATAACTAAACATTTAAAAGATTATCTTAAATTCCTGTGTTTTTTTTGTGATAGGCAAGTACAATATGTTTATGAGCACCTTCCAGTTTTGCAGCATTTCCATTATCTCATATTTTCCACTACCATAGTCTCACAGATCCCCCTGAACGGAACCACCAGTGGGTTTGCAACATATTCTAATGATAAATAGAAAAGATCTCAAAGGTTGGAAATACTGAAAAGCATTATGTATTTATGTAGCTACTTGTTCAATTTGGGAGGTACTTTTTCGAGTGTAGGCCCATGATCAGGGGAAACTGTACAGCAGTAACTAGATAGATGTAAGAAGTTGTAGAAAGTAGGTCTCAGAAGCATGCCAAAAAGAAGTAAGCAACAGCCTTTCTGAGAAAATAGAGTGTAAATGAAGAAGAATGAGTGAGATATTGAGGGCAATCAGTTTGACCAAAGTCTGTATCACATAAAAAAGTCTAATGTGCTTTTTGAAAGGAGTTTAGATTAGGGGTGACGGGGAAGCAGCCTCCAGAGTGTAGTATAGATGGAGCAGATACAGCTGTTTCAACATTTTAGCCTCCTTGGCTGGATAGGCGTCCACAATAAAATATAAATATGTGCCTAGTGTGGAGGAAACGCTCAGGGGTGTGTAATTTGATAAAATATCTACTTGTCCATGGGACAGGTTGCTTCTTAAATCTACTTGTGACCGTAAGTGCTTCTTAAATCTACTTGTGTCCATAAACCGATCTACTTGTCTCTTTGGTGTCACGTAGCGGCCACAAATTACGGCAGCAATCTCATTACGTAAGAGCTCTGATAATAGTCTCTCGGATTATGTCCGGGCTACTGCTATAGTAGGGCTTGAGTACTTGCAATTTCAATCCCTACTATATCAGTTTCCTTATTTTGCCTCCTTTCTGTAGATCTACGTACTAGGGCTGGAAGAAGCAGTAAGCAATAGTTCCATGGCTGGAGTGCCTTTGAATCTGGAAGCCTACTAACTTGCATGTTTAAGGATTTTCACCAGCTCTTCTCTAATATTTTCCCATAATGAGAAAGTTGGAAATGTACTCCTGACGGGCAGAAGTAGAAGTTCTTCCAGGGTTGGGAAAAAATTGGTTGGAGGGAAAGTGAACTTGTAAACGCTCAATAGATTTTCTCATGAGCAAATTCACACATGCATATTTGCTTGTGCTAAAATACAGTTCACAAATATTTTCTAGGAGTACGATTTCCTGGTCTACTTCTGTAAGTTCTTGTGAATTTATGAAAGCCTCTAATTCAAAGACATATACCATGGGTGCACCTTTGTGACTTTCTTTAAGAATCGGGTGCCTAATTAGGTCTGCCGTTAACAAGGACATTTTGTTTTTATTAAACTTATTTCTCTGTCGGATGGTTTTACTGTGAGTGATCACATTCTGCTCTTCCACAAGGAGCATATTGGCACACAAAGTATTTTTTTTCAGTGCCAGGAGCCACTGTTGCAATCAGTGGCGTAACGAAACTGGATGGGGCCCCCCTGCAAAGAACATGGACTGCAGGGCCTTTGTTACACCCCAGGTGGCAATGTGTGCTTTTTGAGACCAAAACCATTTTTTTCTTTTTGCCAGTGTTTGCTACAATGGTGAGGGCCTGGCAGCCCCCACAAAAATAAAGTGTTACAAAAGCCATGTGAAAATATGACCAGCATTGGCGAAACCAAAAGACTCACAAAAAATGGCAGATCAGTTGGCTTTGCCAGTGCTTGTTTATTTTCATGTTTCCTGTAATCTTTTTGAAAATGGTTACACTGATTAGGAATATTTTTGGGAAATGCTGTCAAGCATCAACACTTTTTACTAAATGACGCTTCAAAGAAATACCACCTAAAATCATAGTAGCAAAACGTTTTTTCCCCCTACTTGCATTTTTTCTGAACATTTTATTTTGAAAGTAAATAATGATCACTCTTGCTTACAAGCATCTGCAAAACATTTGCATCTAATCAGAGAGCATTCTGGGATCATAGATACTTAGTCTCATATTGTTAAACTTTTCAAAAGTGGGTACACTTTTAATTTTTAAACCTGAACCACTGCCAGTAGTACAGTGTGACCTTAAAACGTTTATCTACAGCGCTAAGCCTAATAATGAAGGCTTTTCATTAATGAACCATAAATACAAGTTTGCACAGCATAAACATATGGACACACATTACCTCAACTGGAAACAGTTCCCTTCTCTGTAAACTGGCAACCAAAGGGTTTGTGCTGCAGGGGGCTACTTCTCCGAAGGACAAAATAAACATGAACATTTGCTGCCATTGACCCCAAACAGTATGTCTCGGGCATCGGGTGATAGGAATTCCACATCCCTGAACGCTGGTAATAAAGTATAGCTTGCTTCATTAGTATTGACACTGCATGCAATGGGGATGCACTTGTGTCCCTTTTCTCAACTTTTGTCCAGGCTTCTAGCACCTACGAAAGAAGCACACCATCTTTTTCTATGTCACCTCGCCTATTCTTTCTGAGCAATCTAGATAAAGGCTAGTGTGCTGTAACCACAAAAAAAGCATGTTTTCACTTCCACCCTTCAGATGTTTCAGGGGAGGTGTCCACCTGGCCTGAAGACTAGCCACACCCCAGTCGCTTTTCAGATTCAAATTTGCAGATCATCTCATTTGTAGCACTTAGTCCAGTCAGGTGAAGGTTCTTATTAGTCAGAACCTCTCACTGGGTACAGGGCCATTACACCTTTTCAGCAAAAAGCTTTTAGAAGAAGGCTTCTTTAAATCTTTGACACAGACTGATCCAAGAAGCTCAGGTCGGGCTTTTTGGCACAGTTTTTAAGCCCAGAGATTTAAGTGAGGCTTGAGAGCAAAGGTACTCTGATATTCCTAAGTAGGTTGATGTTGTGATTATACGGTAACGGAGAAGACATTGGTATTCTCAAATTGCATCTAATGAAGAATACAAGCACAGAGAGCCACCCAGATGTGCACAGGCACAACTGCCAGAAGTTCAAACATCAGCCTAGAACACAGAACATTGGTAAAAGAATGTCCACTGAAGATAAGCATATGCTTAAAGAAATATGGCAGTGTGTACAAACTATAGAGACAAGTGTTGGTAGACATTGAGGTTACACATACATTCCAGAGTGCTTAAACTACTAAACCAACAACATACAACATGACACTTGCTTAACAAAAAATATAGATTTCCTGTCCTAGGTTGGTTTTGTGTAAACCAAAGTGGCAATCTGCAGGCACATGAGCTCCTCCGAACAGAATCTAAAGACCCTCTGTCCTGAGACCCCAATATATTATTTACTTTTCCAGAGTTTTCACCAACATTGTCTCCTTACACACCGTAGTCCACCTTGACTACTGTCTTAGCATTCAGTCAAGGGCATCCTCTTACTCTGATGGCAGCATCTAGCTGGGAATTTTTGTAGTTTGGAGTAAGAGGGAAATTACCTTCCATTTTTCTCAGAAGTTAAACTGATGACACAGTTTTTCACCAGACCATCTACCTCTGTCCTGTCCTGGCCACCAATGTGACGTCCGTAAACAGCATTTGTTAGGGTAGGTCTTATGTATCCCTCATGGACGTTGTTAATAATCACTGTCCTCAGCTCCTTGGAGATTCAACTTGTCAGCTTTTTTTCAAAATGGCATACGTAACTGACAGAATGTCAGCAATCTTGGCAAAGGCCTTTCAACCCAGTTGTATGTTCCTTTCTCTAGGCCGGCCCCTTCCACAGGCGCTTTTACCTTCTGCAAAACTTCATCTTTTTCGAGTGCCTCATTTTATCTCTTTCTGATATACTGCATTCTGTTCAACATCAAGAGCAGCAATCAAACAAGACTCCAAATCATCCTCGTCATCACTTACTCTTTTATTCTCTACTTGGAACCCCTACAAATAATTCGTCCTCTTGTTCTTTCCTCCACAAAGTTTCTGATGTTGAACTGGTATTGTAATATTCATGTAGACAACCTTGCTAAGTATAGTGTGTAGTTGTTCACATGAATATAACGATTCAAGGTATGACTGAGTACTAAACCTTTTCCCTCACAGATACGTCTAAAACATCTCAGCTGCCTACCAACACTCTAACAATTCTTCCTCGATAAATGAGTATAGAAGGTCTACTTCTCTTAGGCATACATCAATGTGAGCTTTTCTCCAACTTTTCTTTGAGTTAGCCCAGCACCCAACCACACAATACTGGCATCTACCGTTGCTCAACTTGGCAATGATGGATGAAAAACACTCAAATTCACCATTCAGTAATTTGGTATGAACCAAATACGTTTTGACATTACTGACTCCCCTCAAACAGCACATTTCTTTTTTAACGTGTGGTTGAGAAACTTGACTTGTGAGACATATTCTGTGATAAAATAGGAGTGAATGTTACAAAGTCCTGGGAAATATTTCAAACCCGCTTTGTCTACTGGAGGAAGGGACTCCTGAATAGATCTCACCAGACCTCTACATCTCAATCCATTCCTTAGATTCAACATGACCTAAATGTGCCACTTACTCTATATTCACAACTATATCCCTTTCCTGAAGAACTTTAGTACTTTCTCTAGTATGTGATCATGTTCTGCATAATCAGGCACAAAAATGACCACAAGTACAGATGTTGCAGAAACCAATCCAAAAGGCATCTTAAAGTACTGCAAGTTGCCAAACAGGTATGTAAAGGCTGTGGAATGTTGAGATTCCTGGTCAAGCTTTACCTGGTGGTACTCTAAGGCTAGCATTCAACAAATCACAAAATTGAATATTCTTTTAAAATCTGTTCTGTTGTATATTTATTAAAACATATTTCTACATTTTATGTTTGAAAAGTAATTCCTTCCATAATTTACCTTTCTAAAATAATTCACTGAATTGATGCAAGCAATATTCTTGATACAAATGCATGTGCTTCACGGTTTGTCAGTTAAAAAAATATTCTATATGTTCATTCCCTGTCAGAGATCACTGCAGCCCACTCTCGTTATGTGTTCGTGAGCTACTTCTTCAGGGTAAGACCAAGAATTATGTACCCTCTCTCAAGATGCTAACTTGAAGTCCGAAGACCGTTGTATCCTTCAGCAATGCTGGAATACGGCAGCAATGTTTTTTTAACATCCAACACATTTTGTGGATTTTCTAACATGGAGTCATTGTCTGATATTACTTAGTTGCTTGTGCGCTCCAACCTCGTCCCAGGCCTTAGACAGGATGATAGCTTACTGTACACTCCCAAGCCCGCGAGCCTCAGATGCCATATTTTCTTTTTTATCATCATCCTGGCAACACATAACAACTTTGCCAGATTTCTGTTTTGTTATTCATGTGCCAGTTAGACCAAGGATGAAAGTAGTCTTTTGTTACTGGTGTTCCCTTTCATATGAGATATTGCCTGACACTGTTGCATGGATAATTGAACGATTGCAGATATACTTCAGCATGAGCAAACTATTTTTTTCTTTTGTCTCTCCCCTTCGTGCTCCATGGCAGCGATGGTCACAGAGCTCACAGCGCCAACACTGCCAACTCCATCGGCGGTATGGAAGCGCTGGTCACTTTTTCACAGTTACCTAATCAGAGTAATTTCTTTTGGCTCTCCCCTTTGCGCTCCATAGCTTTCCCAAAGACACTTATAATTGATAAATGCTTTACTAAATAAAAGAGCGGCTCTCCTAGCACAGGGACAGAGCCGATAATACAATGTTCGATGGCATGTGTAGCTGCAGATACACATGCTGTGCACATCCCGCCATCTGGTGTTGGGCTCGGAGTGTTACAAGTTGTTTTTCTTCGAAGAAGTCTTTTCGAGTCACGAGACCGAGGGACTCCTCCCATTTCGACTCCATTGCGCATGGGCATCAACTCCATCTTAGATTGGTTTTTTCCCACCATCGGGTTCGGACGTGTTCCTTTTCGCTCTGTGTTTCGGGTCGGAAAGTTAGTTAGAATCTCGGAAAAATCATCGGTATTGTTTGCGTTCGGTATCGGGTTAGTTACAACATATCGACACCGAATTGAGAAGAGCTCCGGTGGCCCTTCGGGGTTTTTCGATTCCCGTCGGGGCCTGGTCGGCCCGGCCACGTGTCTCTTCAAGGCTGATGGAACGGACCCCATTCCGCTTCTGTCCAAAATGCCATAGCAAGTATCCATATACAGATCAACACCTGGTCTGTAACTTGTGTTTGTCACCGGAACACAGGGAGGATACTTGTGAGGCCTGTCGAGCGTTTCGGTCGAGGAAGACACTCAGGGACCGAAGAGCAAGAAGACTGCAAATGGCGTCAGCGCCGACAGGACAAGGGTGTTTCGAGGAGGAGGAAGAAACATTTTCCATCCAGGATTCGGACTCGGGGGAGGTCGATCCCGCAGAAACGCCGAAAACCGTGAGTAAGACGTTGAAACAAAAAACTCACGAAAAGACTGCCAAAGCCCAGGGGACGCCACCGCCAACAGGCCATGGCTTAACCCGAAAAGTAGGTGACCGTCCATCGGCACCGAAAAAGGGCGAGCTGGTGTCGAAGTCATCCGACTCCGGTCGAGATACAGGCACGCAGCAATCTCGGGCCCGAGAGAGTGGCGCAGAAAAGATTCTGCACCGAGACAGCGGCACCGAAGTTGGTCGGCACCAAGAGGGCACGACGCCGGAAAGAAAAAAGATTTTGTCGGAGCCGAAAAAAGCAGCAGAAAAGGTTTTGGTGCCGAAACATCCGGCATCCGAACCGAAAATTAGTTCCTATTCAGAGGAACAAGGACTGTCCTCTCAAATGAAGACACACAGATTTGAAGAGGAATTACAAACAATAGAGCCAGATCACACGCAAAGGCGGCTCTTTATTCAAAAAGATACAGGGAAGATCAGCACTCTTCCCCCAATCAGAATGAAACGAAAACTTGCCTTCCAAAACAAGGACAAGGACAAACAGCCACAAGCAAAAGTGGCTAAACAAATAACACCCCCACCATCCCCACATCACTCTCCACAACTATCACCGGTAGCCACTCCACCAATGATGCAATCCCCAACACATACGGGGATGAGTCAAGATGACCCTGACGCATGGGACCTTTACGACGCACCAGTGTCAGACAATAGTCCTCAGTGCTATCCAGCAAGACCCTCGCCACCTGAGGATAGTACAGGCTACATTCAAGTGGTATCAAGGGCAGCAACATTTCACAATGTCAGCCTTCACTCAGAACCCATTGAAGATGACTTCCTTTTTAATACACTGTCGTCTACGCACAGTCAATATCAAAGTCTGCCAATGTTGCCCGGAATGCTAAAACACTCCAAACAGGTGTTTGAAGAGCCTGTCAAAGGGAGAGCCATTACTCCAAGAGTAGATAAAAAATATAAACCGCCACCAACAGACCCAGTGTACATCACACAACAGCTATCACCAGACTCTGTTGTAGTTGGAGCAGCTCGCAAAAGAGCCAACTCTCATACTTCAGGAGACGCGCCACCTCCAGATAAAGAGAGTAGAAAATTCGACGCGGCAGGCAAAAGGGTGGCGGCACAGGCAGCAAACCAGTGGCGTATTGCAAATTCGCAAGATTTGCTAGCCAGATATGATAGGGCCCATTGGGACGAGATGCAACACCTTATTGAACACTTGCCAAAGGAGTTTCAAAAAAGAGCGCAGCAAGTGGTCGAAGAGGGACAAAATATCTCCAATAATCAAATTCGATCAGCAATGGATGCTGCAGACACAGCTGCTAGAACTGTCAACACAGCAGTAACGATAAGGAGGCATGCATGGCTGCGTACATCAGGATTTAAACCAGAGATACAGCAAGCTGTGCTGAATATGCCATTCAACGGACAGCAGTTGTTTGGGCCGGAGGTGGACACTGCAATTTAAAAACCTTAAAAAAGACACTGACACGGCCAAAGCCATGGGCGCGCTCTACTCCCCGCAGAGCAGAGGCACATTTCGAAAAACACAATTTCGAGGGGGGTTTCGAGGGCAAACCACAGAAGCCACAACCTCACAAACAAAGCCCACTTACCAGAGCCAGTATCAGCGGGGAGGTTTTCGGGGACAATATAGAGGAGGACAGTTTCAAAGAAACAGAGGAAAGTTCCAAAGTTCCAAAACTCCTCAAAACAAACAGTGACTTCAAGGTCACAAATCCCCAACACATAACACCTGTGGGGGGGAGACTAAACAAGTTTTACACACATTGGGAGGAAATAACAACAGACACTTGGGTCTTAGCAATTATCCAGCATGGTTATTGTATAGAATTTCTCAAATTCCCTCCAAACGTCCCACCGAAAACACACAATATGTCAAAACAACATATAGATCTTCTAGGACTAGAAGTTCAGGCATTGCTACAGAAAGAAGCAATAGAATTAGTACCAAAAGATCAATTAAACACAGGAGTTTACTCACTGTACTTCCTGATACCCAAAAAGGACAAGAGCCTGAGACCGATACTAGATCTCAGAACATTAAATACCTACATCAAATCAGACCATTTTCACATGGTTACTCTACAAGACGTAATCCCACTGCTCAAACAACAAGACTACATGACAACACTAGACCTAAAGGATGCATATTTCCATATACCAATACATCCTTCACACAGAAAGTACCTAAGGTTTGTATTCCAAGGGATACATTACCAATTCAAAGTGTTGCCATTCGGAATAACAACTGCGCCAAGGGTTTTTACAAAATGCCTGGCAGTAGTAGCTGCACATATCAGAAGGCAGCAAATACATGTGTTCCCATACCTAGACGATTGGTTAATCAAAACCAATACGCTAAAACGGTGTTCACAACACACAAAATATGTCATAGAAACCCTACACAAACTAGGTTTCTCAATCAACTACGCAAAGTCACACCTGCAGCCGTGCCAAACACAGCAATACTTGGGAGCAACAATCAACACAGCAAAAGGGATTGCTACTCCAAGTCCACAAAGAGTACAAACATTTCACAATGTAATACAAACCTTGTATCCAAAACAAAAAGTACAAGTCAAAATAATACTGAAACTACTAGGCATGATGTCCTCATGCATAGCCATTGTCCCAAATGCAAGGTTACAAATGCGGCCCTTACAACAGTGCCTAGCATCACAATGGTCACAAGCACAGGGTCAGCTTCTAGATCTGGTGTTGATAGACCGCCAAACATACATCTCGCTTCAATGGTGGAACAGTATAAATTTAAACCAAGGGCGGCCTTTCCAAGACCCAGTGCCACAATACGTGATAACAACAGATGCTTCCATGACAGGGTGGGGAGCACACCTCAATCAACACAGCATCCAGGGACAATGGAACATGCAGCAAAAACAGTTACACATAAATCACCTAGAACTGTTAGCGGTATTTCTAGCGCTGAAAGCATTTCAACCCATGATAACCCACAAATACATTCTTTTCAAAACAGACAACATGACAACAATGTACTACCTAAACAAACAAGGAGGAACACACTCAACACATTTGTGTCTCCTAACACAGAAAATATGGCATTGGGCGATTCACAACCACATTTGCCTAATAGCACAATTTATTCCAGGAATTCAGAATCAGTTAGCAGACAATCTCTCACGGGATCACCAACAGATCCACGAATGGGAGATTCACCCCCAAATACTGAAAACTTACTTCCAAATTTGGGGAACACCACAAATAGATCTATTTGCAACGAAGGAAAACTCAAAATGCCAAAACTTCGCATCCAGGTACCCACAACATCAGTCTCAGGGCAATGCGCTATGGATGAACTGGTCAGGGATATTTGCTTACGCTTTTCCCCCTCTCCCACTCCTTCCATATCTAGTAAACAAGTTGAGTCAAAACAAACTCAAACTCATACTAATAGCACCAACATGGGCAAGGCAACCTTGGTACACCACACTACTAGACCTGTCAGTAGTACCTCATGTCAAACTACCAAACAGACCAGATCTGTTAACACAACACAAACAACAGATCAGGCATCCAAATCCAGCATCGCTGAATCTAGCAATTTGGCTCCTGAAATCCTAGAATTCGGACACTTACACCTCACACAAGAATGTATGGAGGTCCTAAAACAGGCTAGAAAGCCTACCACCAGACACTGCTATGCAAATAAATGGAAAAGATTTGTCTATTACTGCCATAATAATCAAATTCAACCCTTACACGCATCTACAAAAGATATAGTAGGATACTTACTACATCTGCAAAAAGAAAAACTAGCTTTCTCGTCCATAAAAATACATCTTGCTGCAATTTCAGCTTACCTGCAAATTACGCACTCAACTTCATTATTTAGGATACCAGTCATAAAAGCGTTTATGGAAGGCCTAAAGAGAATTATACCACCAAGAACGCCACCAGTTCCTTCATGGAACCTCAACATTGTCTTAACACGACTCATGGGCCCACCTTTTGAACCCATGCACTCTTGTGAAATGCAATACTTAACGTGGAAAGTTGCATTTTTAATTGCCATCACATCTCTAAGAAGAGTGAGTGAAATTCAAGCGTTTACCATTCAAGAACCATTTATTCAAATACACAAAAATAAAGTTGTTCTACGAACAAATCCCAAATTTTTACCAAAAGTAATCTCACCGTTCCACTTGAATCAAACGGTAGAATTACCAGTGTTCTTCCCACAGCCAGATTCTGTAGCTGAAAGAGCACTACATACATTAGACATCAAAAGAGCACTAATGTACTACATTGACAGAACAAAACTAATTCGAAAGACAAAACAACTATTTATTGCCTTTCAAAAACCTCATACAGGAAATCCAATTTCAAAACAAGGCATTGCTAGATGGATAGTTAGGTGCATTCAAACCTGCTATCTTAAAGCTAAAAGAGAACTGCCTATTACACCAAAGGCACACTCAACCAGAAAGAAAGGTGCTACCATGGCCTTTCTAGGAAATATTCCAATGAACGAAATATGTAAGGCAGCGACATGGTCTACGCCTCATACATTTACCAAGCACTACTGTGTAGATGTGCTAACTGCACAACAAGCAACAGTAGGTCAAGCTGTACTAAGAACATTATTCCAAACTACTTCAACTCCTACAGGCTGAACCACCGCTTTTGGGGAGATAACTGCTTACTAGTCTATGCACAGCATGTGTATCTGCAGCTACACATGCCATCGAACGGAAAATGTCACTTACCCAGTGTACATTTGTTCGTGGCATTAGTCGCTGCAGATTCACATGCGCCCACCCGCCTCCCCGGGAGCCTGTAGCCGTTTAGAAGTAGATCTTAAACATTTGTACATTTGTAAATAGATTACTTGAAACTTTATTATGTACATACGCATTCACTCCATTGCATGGGCACTATTACTAGCATACACAACTCCTACCTCACCCTCTGCAGGGAAAACAATCTAAGATGGAGTCGACGCCCATGCGCAATGGAGTCGAAATGGGAGGAGTCCCTCGGTCTCGTGACTCGAAAAGACTTCTTCGAAGAAAAACAACTTGTAACACTCCGAGCCCAACACCAGATGGCGGGATGTGCACAGCATGTGAATCTGCAGTGACTAATGCCACGAACAGATGTACACTGGGTAAGTGACATTTTCCATTCACTGCACTAGGGAAAAGTGGACTCATAATGCTTTGCAAGCATTCTTTTTCACCACATTTGTTACCATAACTCAGCCTGTGGTGGTCCTAGGACAATAGGACTCCCACCAAAATGTTCAGCACGGCACACTTTTTCTGTTTAGGTCATCTATGGGTCCCCATACTAGTTTAGTGGGGACCCCAAAATAGTAGCCTATCCCACCATTCATTTCCTTTTTAAGCTCTCTTATGGCTGGAACGTTTCTTTTACATCTGGGAATAGTTTGTGTTCTAAGGGGCTTAGTATTACAGTAGGCCTGTTATCCCTGCAATTATGTAATGTACTGCGCCCTTGGGGGGCTAAATATATGGTTGCACTGCTTTACTTTCTGCTATTCTGTTATCATGTGGTTACTACAATATTCGCTGCACTTGGTCGTCCCATAACGGTTTGCAGGGCATTCTTTTACAAAACATTTTGCTCATAATTCAGCCTGTGGTGGTCTTAGGACAATGGGACCACCTTCAAAACGTTCATCACAGCCTGCTCGTTCTGTCTAGATCATCACTGGGTCCTCTCACTAGGTTAGTGAGGATCCCAAATTAATAACCTCTCCCACCATTCAGTGTCTTTTTAATCTCTCTGATGGCTGTAACTTTTGTTTTACAGCTTAGAGTAATTTGTGTTTTATGGGTATCGTTTGTAATATCATTGCAGTAGGCCTGTTATCCCTAAAAATGTGTAATGCACTGTGCTCTCTAGGGGCTAAATATATGGTTATGCTACATTACTTTTGGTCATTTTCTTTTCATGTGGTTATGGGCTAACTATATGGGAACATGGCCATGTTTATAAATGCTGTTTTCATTGTGGTGTTCTCTAGGGGCTGTTCTGAGCATTACAGTCTAATGCCAAAAGTGTATTTCTTGTAAAGGTGTTTTATATGATAATTGTATGTGTTTTATTAATCTCTCCTTATAGGCCAAATTAACATCCTTATTACGCTATTACTGTTTGAACACTCTTGATATATTTTGGTGAATCTTCTAGTTTGTTTCTCTCATTACTCCTCCGTGGCTGTCTTGTGTCTTTTTTGGGGAATTGTGTTAGCCAGCCGACATCTCTGATGGTGGGGTGGTGAAAGTGGTATTAGCATGGCAGATTTAAATTAGGATGCTAAATTGCAATTTTCATTTTTGGCTGCAAATAGAGGAAGAAGGTAAATGGTAGTTCTTTAGTTATATGAAGGTCCACTGGAATTATGTGGCAGGAAAAGACCAAATTATGAGGCAGGGTTGACCAATTTATGTGGCAAGAAAACTCCAGTTATGTATTTACAACGCTAATAGCTCTAACTCAAGCAAATGCGAGACTCGTTGCATTGCAAAATGCTTGTTTTATTCTGCTGTCGAGCCACAGCCCAGCTAGAACATATACAGTCAAAATTATACATTGTATTACGCTTGGCAGTTGTGATTTTCAATGGACATAAATCCCATCAGTAAAATGGTTCCAATATATTCTACTTCAAA